>NC_135575.1:41297500-43797500 GCF_965152235.1 Eretmochelys imbricata | reverse complement strand
TGCAGGTGACCATGCAGAGCTCATCAGCACAGGTGACCATGATGGAGTCCCAGAATCGCAAAAGAGCTCCAGCATGGACCGAACGGGAGGTACGGGATCTGATCACTGTTTGGGGAGAGGAATCCATGCTATCAGAACTCCGTTCCAGTTTTCGAAATGCCAAAACCTTTGTCAAAATCTCCCAGGGCATGAAGGACAGAGGCCATAACAGGGACCCGAAGCAGTGCCGCGTGAAACTGAAAGAGCTGAGGCAAGCCTACCAGAAAACCAGAGAGGCGAACGGCCGCTCCGGGTCAGAGCCCCAAACATGCCGCTTCTATGATGAGCTGCATGCCATTTTAGGGGGTTCAGCCACCACTACCCCAGCCGTGTTGTTTGACTCCTTCAATGGAGATGGAGGCAATACGGAAGCAGGTTTTGGGGACGAAGAAGAAGATGATGATGAGGAGGTTGTAGATAGTTCACAGCAAGCAAGCGGAGAAACCAGTTTTCCCAACAGCCAGGAACTGTTTCTCACCCTGGACCTGGAGCCAGTACCCCCCAAACCCACCCAAGGCTGCCTCCTGGACCCAGCAGGCGGAGAAGGGACCTCTGGTGAGTGTACCTTTTAAAATACTATACATGGTTTAAAAGCAAGCACGTGAAAGGATTACTTTGCCCTGGCATTCGTGGTTCTCCTAGATGTACTCCTAAAGCCTTTGCAAAAGGTTTCTGGGGAGGGCAGCCTTATTGCGTCCTTCATGGTAGGACACTTTACCACTCCAGGCCAGTAACACGTACTCGGGAATCATTGTAGAACAAAGCATTGCAGTGTATGTTTGCTGGCATTCAAACAACATCCGTTCTTTATCTCTCTGTGTTATCCTCAGGAGAGTGAGATATAATTCATGGTCACCTGGTTGAAATAGAGTGCTTTTCTTCAGGGGACACTCAGAGGAGCCCATTCCTGCTGGGCTGTTTGCCTGTGGCTAAACAGAAATGTTCCCCGCTGTTAGCCACAGGGAGGGGGGAAGGTTGAGGGGGTAGCCACACGGTGTGGGGAGGCAAAATGCGACCTTGTAACGAAAGCACATGTGTTATGTATGTAATGTTAACAGCAAGGTTTACCCTGAAAGAGTGTAGCCACTGTTTTATAAAATGTGTCTTTTTAAATACCGCTGTCCCTTTTTTTTTCTCCACCAGCTGCATGTGTTTCAATGATCACAGGATCTTCTCCTTCCCAGAAGCTAGTGAAGCTTAGAAAGAAAAAAAAACGCACTCGCGATGAAATGTTCTCCGAGCTCATGCTGTCCTCCCACACTGACAGAGCACAGATGAATGCGTAGAGGCAAATAATGTCAGAGTGCAGAAAAGCACAAAATGACCGGGAGGAGAGGTGGCGGGCTGAAGAGAGTAAGTGGCGGGCTGAAGAGAGGGCTGAAGCTCAAATGTGGCGGCAGCATGATGAGAGGAGGCAGGATTCAATTCTGAGGCTGCTGGAGGACCAAACCAGTATGCTCCAGTGTATGGTTGAGCTGCAGCAAAGGCAGCTGGAGCACAGACTGCCACTGCAGCCCCTCTGTAACCAACCGCCCTCCTCCCCAAGTTCCATATCCTCCACACCCAGACGCCCAAGAACGCAGTGGGGGGGGCCTCCGGCCAACCAGCCACTCCACCACAGAGGATTGCCCAAAAAAAAGAAGGCTGTCATTCAATAAATTTTAAAGTTGTAAACTTTTAAAGTGCTGTGTGGCATTTTCCTTCCCTCCTCCACCACCCCTCCTGGGCTACCTTGGTAGTCATCCCCCTATTTGTGTGATGAATAAATAAAGAATGCATGAATGTGAAGCAACAATGACTTTATTGCCTCTGCAAGCGGTGATTGAAGGGAGGAGGGGTGGGCGGTTAGCTTACAGGGAAGTAGAGTGAACCAAGGGACGGGGGGTTTCATCAAGGAGAAACAAACAGAACTTTCACACCGTAGCCTGGCCAGTCATGAAACTGGTTTTCAAAACTTCTCTGATGCGTACCGCGCCCTCCTGTGCTCTTCTAACCGCCCTGGTGTCTGGCTGCGCGTAACCAGCAGCCAGACGATTTGCCTCAACCTCCCACCCCGCCATAAACGTCTCCCCCTTACTCTCACAGATATTGTGGAGCACACAGCAAGCAGTAATAACAGTGGGAATATTGGTTTCGCTGAGGTCTAAGCGAGTCAGTAAACTGCGCCAGCGCGCCTTTAAACGTCCAAATGCACATTCTACCACCATTCTGCACTTGCTCAGCCTGTAGTTGAACAGCTCCTGACTACTGTCCAGGCTGCCTGTGTACGGCTTCATGAGCCATGGCATTAAGGGGTAGGCTAGGTCCCCAAGGATACATATAGGCATTTCAACATCCCCAACAGTTATTTTCTGGTCTGGGAATAAAGTCCCTTCCTGCAGCTTTTGAAACAGACCAGAGTTCCTGAAGATGCGAGCGTCATGTACCTTTCCCGGCCATCCCACGTTGATGTTGGTGAAACGTCCCTTGTGATCCACCAGAGCTTGCAGCACTATCGAAAAGTACCCCTTGCGGTTTATGTACTCGGCGGCTTGGTGCTCCGGTGCCAAGATAGGGATATGGGTTCCGTCTATGGCCCCACCACAGTTAGGGAATCCCATTGCAGCAAAGCCATCCACTATGACCTGCACATTTCCCAGGGTCACTACCCTTGATATCAGCAGATCTTTGATTGCGTGGGCTACTTGCATCACAGCAGCCCCCACAGTAGATTTGCCCACTCCAAATTGATTCCCAACTGACCGGTAGCTGTCTGGTGTTGCAAGCTTCCACAGGGCTATTGCCACTCGCTTCTCAACTGTGAGGGCTGCTCTCATCTTGGTATTCATGCGCTTCAGGGCAGGGGAAAGCAAGTCACAAAATTCCATGAAAGTGCCCTTACGCATGCGAAAGTTTCGCAGTCACTGGGAATCGTCCCAGACCTGCAACACTATGCGGTCCCACCAGTCTGTGCTTGTTTCCCGAGCCCAGAATCGGCGTTCCACAGCATGAACCTGCCCCATTAGCACCATGATGCATGCATTAGCAGGGCCCATGCTTTCGGAGAAATCTGTGTCCATGTCCTGATCACTCACGTGACCACGCTGACATCACCTCCTCGCCCGGTATCACTTTCCCAGGTTCTGGTGCTGCATATACTGCTGGATAATGCGTGTGGTGTTTAATGTGCTCCTAATTGCCAAAGTGAGCTGAGCGGCCTCCATGCTTGCCTTGGTATGGCGTCCGCACAGAAAAAAGGCGCGGAATGATTGTCTGCCATTGCTCTGACGGAGGGAGGGGCTTCTGACGACACGGCTTACAGGGTTGGCTTCAGGGAGCTAAAATCAACAAAGGGGGTGTCTTTACATCAAGGAGTATTTCAGGCAGGACTTCACGGAGGGTTCCAATAAGAAATGGTGCACCTAAGTTATTGTTCTTATTGGAACAAGGAGGTTAGCCTGGCCTCTGATTGATACATGGCTAGATTTACCTTGCTGCACCTTCTCTGTGAGTGACTGCAGTGTGACCTAGAGGAATGAGTTCCCTAGACAGGGGAGGAGGCAAATGAGTACAAAACAAATCTGGTCTATTTCTTGTTTTGATCCACTCCATCTATCTTTTACATCTTTGGCTGGCAGCAGACGGTGCAGAAGGACTGCATGCCATCCATATCTCTTGCCTGCCCGGCAGAAGATGGTACAGTACGACTGCTAGCCATCCTCATCTCTTGCCTGCCCGGCAGAAGATGGTACAGTACGACTGCTAGCCATCCTCATCTCTTGCCTGCCCGGCAGAAGATGGTACAGTACGACTGCTAGCCATCCTCATCTCTCGCCTGCCTGGCAGAAGATGGTACAGTACGACTGCTAGCAATCCGTATCGCCTGCCTGCTCACCATAAGACGGTTCAATAGGACTGACTGCAGGACTAAAGAGAATGACCTGGTCAAGTCACTCCAAATTTAGTCCCTGCGCCCATGTCTGTCCAGGCGCTCCCAGCCGACGTGGCCAGGAGCACCTCGGACACGACGAGGACGACTACCAGTCATACTGTACCGTCTGCTGCCACAAGGCAAGGGGTTGCTGCTACTGTGTAGCAAAGCCGTACCGCGTCTGCCAGCACCCAGGAGACATACGGTGACGGTTACCTGAGCGGGCTCCATGCTTGCCGTGGTATGGCGTCTGCACAGGTAACTCAGGAAAAAGGGCGCGAAACGATTGTCTGCCCTTGCTTTCACAGAGGGAGGGAGGGAACAGGGGCCTGACGATATGTACCCAGAACCACCCGCGACAATGTTTTAGCCCCATCAGGCATTGGGATCTCAACCCAGAATTCCAATGGGCAGCGGAGACTGCGGGAACTGTGGGATAGCTATCCACAGTGCAATGCTCCGGAAGTCGACTCTAGCCTCGGTACTGTGGAAGCACTCCGCCGAGTTAATGCACTTAATGCACTTAGAGCATTTTCTGTGGGGACACACACACTCGAATATATAAAACCGATTTCTAAAAAAAGATTTCTATAAATTCGACCTTATTCCGTAGTGTAGACATACCCTAAGAGTGTCTTTGTTTGCTTTAACTTAACACACTTTGGAAGTGTCTTAAGCTACAGTGCACAAAGACACTCTTAGTGTGTAGTAAGAGTGTGCTCATGGCAGTGTTAATGCAGAGTAGTTCATGTGCTTTAACTTCACACCCTAGCTTATCCCATATAAGCTTCCTCGAGTAGTCAAGTCCTTAGGCTCTTAATTGCCTAAATCCCTTTAGAAAATAGAACTTTAAGCCCTTCTGAAAATATTACTCTTTTCTACACTTGCCCTATGTCATATTCACTATTTATTCATTTTAATCCCTTTTAAAAAAGATAACTAGATATATTTCCTTATAATTATGACAGTTATACAGGCAGTTGAATAGTACAGTGACACTGATTTGGTCTGAACTATCTAAATCCCAAAGTTTTGTCATTATCCAATAATAGAAGCAGCAGCAATTACTAAGGAGGCTGCACACAGAATACACCAGATTTAATAATATACAGAAACACTCCTTTCATTTCTTTTAAGCCTAAGGCAGTGTACCTTGAAAATATATGGGCAGGAGAGCGCATATTAGTGGGAGCTGCAAAACTAAACCAAATTTCTTTGATTGTCAGCTTCATGCTGCAGGAGTCAGGTGGGGGAGGCATTAGAGGAAGATCTTTTTTCAGATCATCAGATTCAACTCCTTCATCCTACACAAAAAGAGGTACAAGGATAAGAGGTAAATTGTTTTCAGAGGGCAACAAGTGCTTAACAGAAAAGCATATTATGTACTGCCTGCCAAAAAATAAAATTCCATATGACATTTAACTAGACAAAGGAATAAAAACACACATGCCCCACACTATCTCCCAAGATCATATTTGGATGCATCCTTCAGAAAACTGCAGTTTTAACTGTGTAAGCTATGTAAGCAGATACTTTGAATTCAAAGTAAGTACAGAAGTTGTTAAACTGCTGCAAAAAATAATTCTGCACTATAATTAGCAATTGCTAAAAAGAAGTCAATCTTGAGACAAGTACTAACCTGAATAATTAAAAAAGGGCATGCACCTACCTGTTCATCTGAAACTGAATTTCCATTTATGTCCGAAGAGGGACTTCTATCACAAGGAAGATTATCATCAGACACATCGGTATTATAACCACTACCAGTTGGAGAATCTGAAGAATTGTTGGATGCAAGCAATCCACTCCTCTCTGTGGCACTAGATTTACCCATGACTCCAAAAGTACTATATAAAACAGCTCCAGATTGTCTTCCTCCTTTAAATAAAAAAATTAGAGTAATTTGTTTACAAAACTCTTGGTTTGTTCCATTTATTCTATTTTCAGAAACTTTTAAAAATAGCGAATTTTGTCAATTTTCCACTCCCAAGTCCCATGTAAAACATCTGTAACTCTTCTTACTTTCACAAATACTTTGCTGCATACTTTGTATACTAATGCATACTTTGTACACTTTGCAGCACACTAATCCTTGTGCACTTATATTTAGATACAAGTAAATTTAATACCTGTTTTTGGAAAAGTTTATATCTCCTCAAAGCAATTTTGCATGCCTTCTATCTAACTGAAACACTAAACATACATAATGACAGGTTTCAGAGTAACAGCCGTGTTAGTCTGTATTCGCAAAAAGAAAAGGAGTACTTGTGGCACCTTAGAGACTAACCAATTTATTTGAGCATGAGCTATGAAGTGAGCTGTAGCTCACGAAAGCTCATGCTCAAATAAATTGGTTAGTCTCTAAGGTGCCACAAGTACTCCTTTTCTTTTTACTAAACATACAATCTACTGAAGAGAACAATTCAGATGCAGAATACATTTAGATTATTTCTTTTACAAGAGTGAGCTTCCCTCTGGAAAACAAGGCTCCAATCCTGCAAACAGACCACTACTGTGTATCTGATTCCAGGATCATGGACCAAGGGACTAGTTATATCACCAATTTCTATCTTTACAAACTCAATGTTATAGACAAAAGCTCCTTAAATATCATTTAAAATATCATTTGAAATAAAGCTAACATTTTAACCCGGGGCGAGCAAACTTTTTGGCCTGAGGGCCACAGCGGGTTTCTGAAATGGGAGGGCCAGTTAGAGGAGTCTGTGCTTCCCCAAACAGCCAGGTGTGGCTCAGCCCCCGCCCCTTATCCACCCCACCCCACCCCTGCTTCTTGCCCAACAGTCCCCCCCCTCAGACTCCTGTCCCATCCAACCCCTTCTGTTCCCTGATGGCCCCTCCCGGGACCCCTACCCCATTCACCTCCCCCCCGCACTCCTTGTCCCCTGACCGCCCCCGGGACCCCTGCCCCTGACTTTCCCCCACCACCTCATCCAATCCCCCTCTCCTTCCTGACTGCTCCCCCGGGACTGCTGCCCCCATTCAACCCCCCTGTTCCCTGCCCTCTGACCGCCCCGGCCCCTATCCACACCTCCGCCACCCCCACCATCTATCCAACCCCCCTGCTCCCTGCCCCCTTACCGTGCTGCCTGGAGCACCGGTGGCTGGTGGCTCTACAGCCACCGGGTCAGGTCAGGCTCTGCAGCTGCGCTGCCCTAGGAGCTCGCAGCCCCGCCCCCGCCCAGAGCATTGCGCCAGTGGCGCAGTGAGCTGAGGCTGTGGGAGAGGGGGAACAGCAGGGGAGGGGCCGGGGGCAAGCTGCCAGGGCCAGGAGCTCAGAAGCCGGGCAGGAGTGTCCGGCAGGATGGATGTGGCCCGCGGGCCGTAGTTTGCCCACCTCTGGTGTAAAGTATGTATGTTCACATAAAATATAAACTATTTAATACCACCTACATTCAATAGCTTTTTAAATTAAATTAAAAATGAAGATTAGAAACTTGGAACACCTATTAGAGCATTTCATTAAATTACAATAATAGTAAATAATATTGATCATGTAGCATTGCAATACTGTAACTTTACCTTTTATTGTTAAATTTTCAATTCCACATTCAAACATTATCCAGCCCCACCTCTCTTGGCTGGGACCGATTCGAGTTACATCTGGAACAGCTTGCTGATCAGTTTCATCTATAAAAGTAAACTCATCCAACTCTTCCAAAGTAAAAAGAACTTTTGACTTCTCAAAAGGAATCGCTGTTATTGCACAAGTCCCAATGTCTGTAAAAACAAGTAATTTACTCCCTTTTTATATAGATGATGACAAAGAATTTATATGGATATAGCACATTTTTATAGTGACAGAGCATTTTCCCTAAATTAAAGAGGGTTTGTTTGGATTTGCGGGGGGGTGGGCGCGAAGGGGACTTTTTTTTTTTCCCTTTGCATTTATCAATAATTTTTAAAAAATGACTATGCACAAAAAGGAAAGGTTGAAAGAAGTGAACATTTGGAACTGCCACTCCAAAAAAACAAAAACAAAAAAGCTACTTATTAAGCATTGCCCATAAAATTTTAAAATAGTGTTTCCCTTTCTCCACATCTTCCGTCACCTACATACAATCTGAAAGAGCCTGGAGAAGAAAGCAACATAACAATGATCGCAAAATTAAATTAAAGCCCAAATATATTTCCAATCTTAATAATGTTAAGGTACTATTAGCAAAAATACAATGCTATATAAAGAAAAGTTTGTGGCTGCTTTTCAAAAATTGACCTGTGACTGGTTAAAGCCTTAGATACTTTAGCCCTAAGGAAAAATCTTGTTACAGCACATTCCAAATGAATACCTTTATGATACCAAATGCAAAATGAAATACAGTGATATTGATAAAAGAAAAGGAGTACTTGTGGCACCTTAGAGACTAACCAATTTATTTGAGCATAAGCTTCCGTGAGCTACAGCTCACTTCATCAGATGCATACTGTGGAAAGTGTAGAAGATCTTTTCATACACACAAAGCATGAAAAAATACCTCCCCCCCACCCCACTCTCCTGCTGGTAATAGCTTATCTAAAGTGATCACTCTCCTTACAATGTGTATGATAATCAAGTTGGGCCATTTCCAGCACAAATCCAGGTTTTCTCACCCCCCCCCCCCCCCCACACACACACACAAACCCACTCTCTTGCTGGTAATAGCTTATCTAAAGTGACCACTCTCCTTACAATGTGAATGATAATCAAGGTGGGCCATTTCCAGCACAAATCCAGGGTTTAACAAGAAGTCTGCTGGGCGGGAGGGGGGGCGGGGGGGGGGGACAAGGGGAAATAGGTTACCTTATGTGGTTCTCTTAGCTAAAAGGGAAACTTTATGGCATATTAAAAAAAAAAGCGTTGCTTTTTTTTTTTTTTTTTAAAGGCACTTGCTTGAGTCCGCTACATTTTGAGGGTATTTTCAAAATATATCTTCAAGGTTTATTTAGTGGGTATAATGTACGCCTCCACCCATGTTGTAGGTGTGTAATGCGTATAATCAGTTCCACTGATCGCTAAGAAAACATGAACCCAGAACAGACTATTTTAAATTTGTTATATTACTTTCTTTGAAGTCTGAGGTCTAAAATGAGTCAGACCCCTCGATTTGTATAAAAAAAAATTAGAGGAGTTATCCTAGGCATCATGTGACAGAACTGATGTATGCTGGCAAAACTCTGTCACCAAAGGGATGCTTGAATCTAATCGAACAACAATGAGAAAGGCATTTGTGAAAGTTGCCCCCCCTCTTCATTTAAAATCACAATGGAAAAAATATACTCACTAATGG
This sequence comes from Eretmochelys imbricata, assembly GCF_965152235.1. Classification (NCBI taxonomy): domain Eukaryota; kingdom Metazoa; phylum Chordata; order Testudines; family Cheloniidae; genus Eretmochelys; species Eretmochelys imbricata. The sequence continues at coordinate 43,788,266 of NC_135575.1, read as the reverse complement.
GTATTGCATTTTAAACAAAAGATAGGACCAGCTGCCATTATGTGGAAAGCAGCTCAAATTGGTAATCTCAGTCAAAAGCTAGGAGTAGAAAAACTGAAATCTGACTCAACCCTAACTATACAATCACAGGTTTCAGAGTAACAGCCGTGTTAGTCTGTATTCGCAAAAAGAAAAGGAGTACTTGTGGCACCTTAGAGACTAACCAATTTATTTGAGCATAAGCAGTTGATGCCTAAAAGATGTTGCCATACTTATGAATAAGCCAACCTGTTGTATCAAGGCCTCTAAGCTGTCCATGAACGCGATGAACATTCAGTTTGGCAGCAATTTCTTTTCCTTTTTCTGCTCCAGCATTTGATCTCAGTGAGCCAGAAGATTGGGGCTGCATTTTACTGGCATGGATGTACCGATCAAATGTTACTGAATTCCTCCCTGTATCTGCATTGTTTAAAGTCTCTTCAATCAGACCCCTTTTAAGTGAAAAGGGAAAAGTAAATGCAAAAATCTTAAAGACAATTATTTACCTAGTTTCTTTTAGTTTTACGCCAATTTAAAATAAAGTAGGCGCATCAGAACTAAGAATTCTTTGTTCACAAAAACTAATAAATGATGATTAGGAAAACTAATAAAGATTTAATTTTCTCCTAAATGACATAAGTACAATTCCCCCCAGACATCACTAAGAGTTAAACCTGTGTAACTGAAGGATTAAGGCTTTAAAGATTCCAAAGTGCTTTTCCCCATCTCATTTAAAAACTAATTTATATTTAGAAATCCATTGACAAGAAAAGTCTCAGCCAGAGCAATTTTTTTCAGATTCTCCTGATCTGCAAGACATTAAGAGTTATGAATTATGAATTATTAAATGTTTTAGTCTTACCTGTTCATACGAACTTGTGTAGCAATTCTATCAAAACACAAAGCTACTAAGGAAACATGAGTCACAGTTTTGCCAGAAGCAACGCCTGGGGTTTCTTCTACCGATGCTTGCAATAAACACAAGTTTACCTAAACATAAAATTCCCCCAAAGAATAAAAGATAGTTGTTGTTTATTTTTAAATGCCCCTTTTAAAAAAAATATATATATATATATATCTATATCTATATATATATATCAAAGGTTTCTCATCTGATATAATCTACACCATTCCTATTAAAAATGAAATCCAAGAGGACGAAATAATCTTATCATATCTAAACCTTTACAGAGTTTGAACACAAGTTCAGTCAGATACCGTTGCACTGGTTAAAAACTTTAATTTTATACTTTATTTGCGTAACTATTTTACTTTGATTGAGCAGGCTGACAAAAATATATAATCCTCAACAAAATATGACAGTCATTTATCACAGCTAGAGGTAAGCTTTTCAAGAAGTCAAAAGAATCCACACTAAGGCTAGCTTGTGAACTCCTGTCATGTGAAACTACACAGACAAACAGATAATTATTACCTTGGGTATGGTAACATTGGCCTGAAGACCTTTAATTTTCACATTATCTTGCTTAAGTGAAAGAATAGTCTGTGCCTGTCCTTCGTTTGTTGTTCCTGTAGCAGGGTTCTCTGTTTTTGTTCCTCTAACATCCTGTTTGGAAGATAACTTAAAAAAAAAAAAAAAAAAAGTGGTACCAGTTAGGTTTCAATGAGTGTAAATTACTATCAAAATATTTTTTAAATGTTACGTAATGGGATGGCTCAGAGGCATTGCAATACAATAGACTCAGGTTTGATTCCAACCTATGGTGTTATGATTTCTGGATCATCCGAGTCTGAGCGTGCTACAAAGGGTTGTGCCATTCAGCACATAAATTTCAACTGATTAAAGATCCAAAATGATCTCCAAAGAGTTCCTTTTATCTAAAAGATTAGTTGCTTTGATAAGGGACCCCTAGGGGAGGTCACAAAGTAAATTAAAAATATAAAGAATCACCAGTAAGGATAGAAAGAATCCTTAATTGTGGAGAAGGAGAATTGTACAATTAGTTTCAAAAGACTGATAGGAAGGTAGGGACAATTTTGGAAGGTATCAGATGGCCTGCCTTTCTGCCACTCCCCTCTCATAAAAAGACAGATGTGCTTTTATGGCTTCATTTCAGCAGAACCCTACCTCACAAAACACAACTTTCTGGAAGTATTCTAAAATATTAATTGTGATAAATTATGCATTGCCAGTATACATATTCCACTTAAAAAAAAAAAAATCTGTTGGAAGAATATTGACCCAATCACCAGCACAGCAATGTCAAATTTACAGTAGCCAAAGATCCAGCCTTATATGTATTGTACTAAATTATACTAATTAATATCACACTTTCTCAAATATAGTACAGTATTACATATTTTTCTGCTATACTATTGAGTAAATAACTGTTCTGTAACTCTGGATCCTTGAGATGTTGTCACCATGGATCCCACTGTAGATGCACATGTGCCTCATGCGCTCAAGATTGGATTCTCCTGAACAGCAGCATCCAGCAGGCTTCATGGTACTCACAGCTGAGATGTCTGTCACGGGTACTACCCATGCCGATGTTGAGGGCACTGACATCAATACCATTCACCCCGGTGCCATCAGCACTGGAGTTGCAGTGGAGTGTACAATCTCGACAGCACTGATGAGATTGGCACCAGACTTGACAGTAGTGGGGAGCGGCACTCTTGATGTCTTTTAACCTCAACACCAGAGAACTTAGGAGAGCCCTTATCAGCCAAAATCCTATGACTAGAGTTCTTGTGAGAGCCCGAGGAGCCCTTTTTGGGTCTTGACTCAGTCTCTTCCTCCTGAGAGCTGGAAGATGACCTCAGGTAAGACGAGTGATGCTTTTACTCCCTGTGTGCTTTCACAAGTTTTTGTCTCTTGAGGGACAGGATGTGGCCAAAGGACCAGCCAGAGCACTAAGGGATGATGAGTTCTTTGTCCATTCAGCTCCAGATTGGCCTGGATCCAAGGCTAAATTTTTCCATGAGGTACTCCTCAGGAGTAGGGTGACCAGATAGCAAGTGTGAAAAATTAAGATGGAGGAAGGGGGTAATAGATTGCCTATATAAAGACAAAGCCCCTAATATCGGGACATCTGGTCATCTTACTCAGGAGTATCTCATGAGATTTCTGCATCCCAGAAAGACCTACACCTGCCCATTAGGTGCCCTTTGCCTCAGTGTATCAGGTAACGTGTATGATCACTACTAAGGGTCACAACAAAAGGAAGGCCATTTTTTTACAGTTTAAAGTTGCACTGTAGTTCATCTCCAAAAAACAACAGAAACTCCCTACTCAGGAAACAAAAAAAGTAAACACTAAACTTATTATCTATTTACACAACAGCAAACTAACACTATGAACTACATATTAAACAAACAGAAGACCATGAGAGCTCCAGGCGACACCGGAGCGCCAACTCATAGCCACAGGTGCTGAGGAGGAAGTAAGAGAGGGACGACTCTGTCCTTTGTGCCATTAATGGCAGCACAAGCACATGCAGGGTGCATGCCCCTCCACAGTGGACACTGCTAGCTAAAAATCTTTGACTCAAATGCACCGGGCATGCAGACACCTGAAGTGGAATATGTGTGTACTCAATCACTTGAAGGAGAACATTTGGTTATAACAAATGTGCATGCATCCTTAACTATAGGGTGAGATAAAAATTTAATCTGAAATAAAGACATTTATAATATTATTTGTTCTGTTTCATCACTCAATCTAATAAAAATATACATGCTTCTGCTCCCACAAAACCTCCTGCAGTTTTGTAGTACCCTTACATTCTCTGAAAAGGTTGTTTTGCTGTTCTGTACAGCTTCTCTGAGGACCTTATAATGTAGATCATCCACAATTGCTGCTGGGTGTTGAGTGCTAGCACAATGTACCATTGCTTCTATATACCTACAGGAGAAAAAAAAAAATCACAAAAGAAAGATTAATTCCCGATTAATTTCCAACAAGGATCAGAGCAGATCACAGGTCACTACAATATAACATTTTTTCCAAATTACATAAATTGGCCTTTTTTTTTTGGGGGGGGGGGGGGGGGGGATAAGGGCAGGACATCAGCTGCTATTCCATGCATTATATAAAATCAGCTCTTCTTCCAAAGCCTATATACAACTAGTCTATCCAAAAAGTTTTGATTTTAGCAATTGATCTTCTAGTATCTAGCAATTTTAAACATTTATCTTAAAGTAAACGAAAATAAAATACCTGTCTAAAGCTTCTGCTACCAGAGGAGTGAGAACAACATCTACAGTTCCTTTTACTTCCACTATTGCTGTTGTTCTAGTCTGGGAGACCGGATGATCCAGGGTCCATTCTTCTGTTATTGTTTCATCATCTGTATTATCCATTGTTTTCTTTTCCAAAGGAGTATAGGGTGTACTAAACAAGTCAAATAGAAACTAATTACTTAGATTTTCAAAATAGGCATTATAAAACGTATAGTTAATATATTTTCTAAACCTATAGTTTGGTACGACAGCTATTCCAAAAGAATCAGAGCCTTCGGTTAGATAAAAAATCTTCTATTTATTTCATCAGAAGATTATCTCGGAATGAGGAGGGTCTTCAAGACACAGATACTTTCCAGAGTAAGCACAACAGACTACATATTTAATAGGCTATGTATAGGAACCTCAAATGTGAGAAGTACCTATTTACGTATGTTAGAACTATGGATGCAAGTAAGCATTCCCTAATTCAAAGATTGCAAAACTGGCCTCTCGGTTTGCTGAAATTCTTTTTCACCATTATTACTGATGTTAACATTAGTTAAGTCAGTGTTAAAAGAATATTTGTCATGGCAATTCTCAACATTAATGGAATTTTTATAACATGTTGCAGAAAGGATGGCCTTGAGAGTCCCAGTGTAATGTTTTAGTCACAATAGCCAAATTCTACTTTTTGTTCTGCCACAGGCTTCCTATGGTACCTTGGAAAGTCACAGTTTACAATACGGAAAATGGGGATAATATTTCCCTACACAAGGGAAATCCTTTAATGTTTGTGAGGTGCTCATATATTCTGGTGAAGAGCAACATAGAAAAGCCTTTAAATAAGGCATGATATGTCATTCTAAAATAGATATATAACAAAAATGCTGCTGACACCAGCCTGATTTTAATAAGGCTAGCAAGAGCTGCAACGGTTAAAGTATTACACAAACTCAGTCACCTCTCATTTAAAGCCATACCATCACTATAATGCAGTGGTCCCCAAACTTTTTACCTTGAGCCCCCCCTTACTCCTGTCCATGCCCCCCTGCTTCCCCCAAGCAGGGCTGCGGCTCCAGGAGGGGAGGGATATGGACGAGGTAAGGGGGCCAAGGCTGGGGCCATAGCTGGGGTGGGAGCAGAGTCTCGGCCGTGGCCAGCAGCCACGGCCCTGGGTCAAGGCCAGCAGCCACGGTCCCAGGTTCGGGACCCCAGACGCTAAGGGCTGGCAGCAGCGGTGCAGCTGGTTGGTGCTCCCTCCCCACCCCCTGTGGGGGCTGGGTTAGGCCGCAGCAGCACCCCTACCCCCAAAATTTTCCTCTGCACCCCCCAGGGGAGAGCACCCCACAGTTTGGGGATGTCTGCTAAAATGCAATCTTTTACTCACTTGGATGTTGATCCTGTAAACTGCATGCCTCTGTCCAGCAAAGCATTAGCTGTGAGACCCTGTTTAACAATCTAAAACAGTAAAAAAACAATTACTACTTTGAGTTTATAAATGACTAATATATTCCTTGAATACTATAACTTCAAGAGAAGATTCCCATTACTGTGTTTTCCCCCAACACTCCATCTATATATCTAGGTTTTTTAACATACTGTACATGGATTCCATCATTAAGATATATTTTTATAACCATTTAAAGATCAGATCCTGAAATTCTCACATGAAAATTAATACAACAATGAATAAACATTATTTGAAATTTTTTACACAACTATTCAAGGAAAGTAATGTATGAAAGATTAACAATATCCACAGTGTTTCTTTGACTCTAAAAGCACATCTAAAATTAGCTTTAATTTTGTTCATTACTTAAATTTCTATTAAATCATTTTAATTATTTTTCATATTATATGAAAATTGCAAATTTAATACAGTATGGCGTTCAAAGGGAGTAACCCAATGGAGGCATAATTTCACATTTGTACAACTGCTGATATTCAGTTTCATACCGGCATCTAATTAAAAAGAGGGGAAGGAGACTAGGTTATCCTGAAATCAGAAAGCACTGGAAAACTTGCACCCATTCATACTGTTGCACAAAGAAAACAAACCAGAAACATTTTGTTGTGAGGGAGATATTTGCTTTCCTGGGTTGAATCTTAATATGCAAACAAGCATAATAAACTAATTCAGAGCACGGGGGGGGGGGTGTACTTTTCTGAGTCTTCACTTAACTGTACTAGTCTAGAGTCTTTGTTTTACTGATAGGTAATTCCAACACTTTATGCGGCATTTAAGATGAAATAAATACTTTTTCTTGGTAAAATTTACTCTAGTGTTGCTGTACTTTATATTGGTATATTCAGTTTTGATTAGACTTCACTGCTCACAAGACACTCTGACACTGTGTTACAAAGACTGCTTCTGGAAGACCCACAGACTTGAAGACTGCTAATGATGCACCTAAGAATAAACTAAATAAATGTATGTTTTTAGATTTGTATATGAAATACAATGATCACACTGTTCACTAAATTGAAGTTTTAAAATCTATGCAAGTTTTCGGTATGATTCTCAAGTTTCAAGACATTTACTCTGGGTTTATTTTTGTCAGATGTTCTCAGGGTTCCTGATCAAGCATTTACAAAAAAAAGCAAATTTTACAAACTATGCAGAAGCAACTGCTGAAAGGATGCTGACCCTGAAGCTGACACAGATTACCTCAAACTAGAAAGAAATCTTAGGTACAACCATAGTGAGAGGACAAAATCATCTCAACCCTTATTTATATTTTAATTTTTTAAAATTTTCTTTTAACCATTTCTCTGTGCCCAACACAAATTTTTTGGCCTCATGGATCCTAAGTTTTCATATATTAACATACCATTCAAATGTCTTATTTAGATTTTCAGTAGCTCCTTCAAACATATACCTTCACACACAATACTCCTGAGGGAATTCTGCACCACTGCGCACACACACAATTCATGTCTAGTGCAGAATTCCCCCCCCCAGAAAATACATTCTGCCCAGGAACTGCTATAGTTCCACCTTTCACCCACCAGATGCTGGTCAGCTGGCTGTTCTGTTGCCAGAGCAAACAGCTGACCAGCAACAACAGCTAGCAGCCAACTGTATTAATTACAGCAACCTGCCCATGAAGCCAGGTTAGGAGGGAGAGTGGGACACACGGGGCAGGGTCACAGACTGGGTTTCAGAAGGGTTGGGGGGAGGGACAGCCTAGGGCACGGGCTCAGGAGGAAATGGGGTGATAGCACTGAGCCAAGAGCTGAATGGGAGGGGGTTCCAGGGCTACATGGGGACAGCGGGTGCAGGGACACATGGGGACAAGGGCAGATGTGCATGACTGAAATGGAGAGGCTCGGGGTCACCCAAGGTCTGCATGGGGGAAACTCCCCAACACCCTAACAATCCCTCCCCCGCCCCCACAAAAGAAACTATTCCTTACTTCTCCCACCCACACCCAACAACCCTCCAGGTTCATCCCCAGGCTCCTTTCCTCTCCCTCAGCTCCCCCATTGCCCCTGACACCCCAAGCTTTTGCACTGCTTCTGACGGGTGTGGGAAATATGTTTCAGTATTGTAGTTTAAATGAATTTCTCAAAGTTTTATATTAATATGCCTGGTAAGGAATCTATTTGTCAAAAAACATTTCTTTTTTATTTTGGTCTGTATTGTTACAGACATACTTGGTCTTACCAAAATAACTGAAACTAGTGTGACTATATTGTGTTATTTTGTGCAGAATTTTTAACTTTTTGGTGCAGAATTCCCCCAGGAGTAACTTAAATAGGAAATAAAGCAAAACCTCAGCACCTTGTTGTCTAACTCTGCTGATTCCCAACTTTACGTTGATGTAAAGCTGTTCACAGCTTATATGACAGTATGGTTAACCACAACTAACTGAAGTGTTAAGCTTTTGTGGAGGAGTTAATCAAGTATACTGTAAATACATTTTGTAAGAAAATGCACTACAAATGACATCCTGATGGATGTCATTCAAAAGCATTTCTGAGTACTGTAATGAGAGTTTATAAAGCTCTCAATAATTCAAACACACTTTTCAGTCACAAAACACTAACTTATTCCTCCCTACCTCACAAACCCTTCCTGTTTCTAGATCCTAAGGATTTAATATCAGAGATCACAACTCTTAATAACCAACAGCAAACAGTTTTTAGTTTCCTTTGACCTAGTTAATAGGAATTCTTTAACACAGCACATTCCAGCCTTTCTAGTCCACTTTGTTTCCTTCTTCACTTTTTTCCCCATACCTTAAAAGTTGGAACAGAAAGATGCTCCAAAGACGAGGCGCTTTCCTCACTAGTTGGGGTATCAAGATCTAAAGGCCGATGTAAGGAAGATTTTGAGGTTCTTTTGTTTGTTGGATGCTTTACTGACCAGTTGACCACCTGAAACTGGGTAAGGTAACTTTGGTAACAGGTCATTATAGGCTGTTGGGAAGTTATTTGATCACTTTCTACAGTCTTCTCAGCTTCCATGATATACATGTGCTCAACAAGCTCATCCTCTCCTCCCACTGCTGAAACAAATGAAGCCTGTGAAGCATGAGTCTTGATTGGCAAAGTCTTTGGATCTTGACTGGCTTCTCCATGGACTGTACTAGTTAGAGGTCCTTCTACACTGTGATAGATTGACCCTCTACTATATTCAATTTTCTGGGCTTGCTTTTTTCTCTTTTTTCTCCCTGGATAGGTTCCTGGACCTTCATCACTGCTTATTGGCTCAAACTCTTCAGCTGCTGAAAAATAGGCTTCACTATCAGCCATTGACATGCTAGAGTCCATTGAGCGATACTGGTGAAATGAATTTGAATCTGCAGATGGTGTGTATGGAAAAGAACCAAAGCTTCTCCTCTGCTTTGGAGAGTCCAAGACATTCTCATCACTGCGAGAGACATCACTACTGAACTGAACACCAACTGGAACAGGCTGCTTGTCACCATAGAATGCTGCGGTAAGACTCTTGGTGCTCCCAAGTCGGGTAGAACACACTGATGCTTGCCGTTTCAAAGGAGACCTGAGGGGAGACTGTCCTACAGACCTTTCCTGGTTGTTAGGAGACACAGGACTGCTTTCTGAAACTTCTGCTGGAGTACTAGAAATAGAAAAAAAAACAATTTTTTTTTCATTTAATATCGTCCAAATCTTACATTGCACAATCTTGACAATTATTAATGCACATTTAAAGAAACAGTTTATGCACTTTTCATCAACACAAAGGAGGAAATTATAATTGTCAAAGAAAATATCTATTCATATACGAAATTATTTTCACAATACAGAGCATGGATACAAAACCATATTAAGGTCTTATAGTAACTGAGGCCATCTTCAAACTGATCAAAGCACAAATGAGGCTTGTCTAGGCAAATGCTATTGTCATGCATGTTGCATTTTGGATATTAATGAGTCAACTTTTGTATTCCAAGTAGCAAATTAATTTCAGGAATACTGTTAGAAATCATCAGTTGTGTTTGAATTGGTTTACTCAGCCTTATTAATCCTTAAGAGTACAAATAAATTTTTACCTTGGACAGAGTACTAACCTTCCATGACCATCCTCTCTTTTTGCACCAGACACGAACTCCTTTTGTCCCATGTGATCTTCAGTAGCAGAAGAAGGGCTTTCCTTCTCACCTGCAAGCAAGGGAAGTGCAGCACTGGAACTGCTGTTTTCCTCTGAAGATGATGAGGAGCTATGGGATCGCAATGGTACTTGCAGACACAGGTGCTGGGCCTTTCTCTCTATTTCTATACCCACAGACCTGCTATCCCAATCTTTTCTTTTTACACCATTTGTCTTACCTAAGTACAGAAGAGACAGAAATCAATTACAAATGTGAACATTCTGTGGCACCAAGAATTAAGAACTATAATGGTTTCCTCTCCCCCCACCCTTAAAAAAAAGTAACATTCAAATACATACACATATATCTATACACATACATATTGCACTGACAAAAATGTATAAAGACAACTAGAAGTGTTAAAAGGCAAAACACTAGACGCCCCCATTGATTGACGCCCAATTTAGATAATTAACTACAAGTCGATGTAAAGTCCTCAGACTGAATATGAACAAGAAAGCAACTGTAGACCCCCCTCAACAGATTGGATGGATTAGCACCCATTGTGTTTTAGTACATACTCTCCACTGTCACAGGTTTATCAGACCACATTCTATTGTGCAACCTGTAGTAGAATTACATACACAGTATTTAGTAATAACTTATTGTTAATTTACCAGAATCAGACTTTAAGACTTTAGAAAGTACGTTGTACACTTAAGAATCTACACTTCTCAGTAAGTGGGACAAAACTGCAAACTAAGTAGTACACATTTTATTCTTACTATCTATAATTTTGGGAATCTCCTTGGTAATAATCCATTCTCCTGGCTGCAATAAAGACTGTCCATAAAACATATCCGATTCTGCACTTGTACTTGAAAAGGCAGAGCTGCTTGAAGGCGTCATCTCTTCAAGCTTGAAGAAGTCTAGTCCTGTTACTGTGCCACCAAAGAATCGGCAGCCACCAAGACAGCCACACTTGTTCTTGCTTCTCTTGTTCTTCACATTATCATCTGGCCACAAAAACCACAACCTTTGCAAAGGAAAACAAAAAAATAAATACAAGAAGCATTAGTGCACTGAGATTTAGGTACATTTAAACTCACATTGTGAAACCGGTTTCAGAGTAGCAGCCGTGTTAGTCTGTATTTGCAAAAAGAAAAGGAGTACTAGTGGCACCTTAGAGACTAACCAATTTATTTGAGCATAAGCTTTCGTGAGCTACAGCTCACTCTCTCTTTTTCACATACCAACCCCCATTTTATGGATTCGTTTATACAATTGAATCAAGCCCTTTACAAATACAATGCAGATACATAAATTGCACACATCTACAAAAACACTAAATACCATCCAGTTTAGTTTCCAATATATGTTATGATCATCCTTCCAAAGATCAGAAACACTTCCACAAATTAGGAAGGAGAGGTCTTAGTGTAAACAGTTCATGGTTTTGCAAAGAGATTGGCTACACTTGCAAGTTAGAGCACATTAAAGCAACCCCAGGCGCGCTAACTCCCGACCTGTCCACACTAGCAAGGCACTTAGAGCACCTGGACTCTGCAGCTGGAGCGCTCCTGGTAATCCACCTCCACGAGAAGCATAGAGCTTGCTGCGCCCCAGCTGAAATGCCTGGGCATCTGTGTGAACGCGGTGTTGCATTACTGCGCTGTGATCGGCCTCCGGAAACATCCCATAATCCCCTGAAGTTAAGTGGCCACTCTTGTCATTATTTTGAACTCGGCTGTAGGAATGCAGATATCCCCTTTCAAAGCTCCGTTTCTGAGAGCTGGCATGCTTATCTGCTCTGGTACAAAGCAATCATTACTGTGGAATGCTGCTGGCTGTGAGTGAGTGAGACAGAGGGAGGGGTGGGGGAAGTGTGGTCGGCTGCGGTCTGAACTTACAAGACAGCATGCTGACACACTCTTAGCACCCCAAAAACCTACTCTCTCTCCCCCCACATACACACAACACACTCCCTGTCACACTCCACCCCCCTCCCATTTGAAAAGCACGTTGCAGCCACTTGAATGCTGTGATAGCTACCACAATGAACTGCTCTCTGTGGTGTTGCAAGAGCTGCTAATGTGGCCACGCCAGTGCGCTTGAATCTGACAGTGCGAACACACAGCAGCATTTTCCCTGATACAGTCTCCGAAGGCTGGTTTAACTCCCAGCGCTCTACATCTCCAAGTGTAGCCATGTCCAAAGTGTATGCACTATTTCAGAAGTATCTACCAGTATACGTCATAAGAAAAGTGTGTTTGAAAGACTGCTATAAGGAAGGTGAGTTTTGATGCCATTTTTTGTCAACTTGGACTCCTGAGGCCATTTTGGAAGCTGTATTTTTATATCACTTGTAGATGATGTCATTTCCATTGTCACATAAGGATATGTTTAACTAGTCCCAGTCTCTTCACTGCAGGATTGATTCCTAAAATTAATTTCTAGATATTCTAGATTTCATAATCTTAACTGATGGCAATTCCAGCAATTTTTCCAGTTTCAGCTTTTCCTTAATGTTATCCTAAATTTTCCCCTACTGCAGTATATTTCCATAATTTCTTGCTCAGTCCTATATGCCTAAAGAGAAAATATATTCTCTTTATACAGCATAAAGTTCTGTCTCTTCTCAAGGACTTTTCTTCAGACTAAATACACTCAACTCTGAGTCTTTCCTCAAATAGCAGATTTTAGTCAAAGTTTATCTTTCACTTGTCACTGAACTCTAATTTGTATGTCTTCTCTGAAACGTGGTACCCAACACTGAACAATGCAGCCTAGTTAAGGCGTAACCAGTTCAGACAAGAGAAAATTAATTACCTTTGTATTTAGATTTACACCTTTAGTCAAATATGGCATTCGCAGGGCAGATCCTCAACTGATGTAAAATGTCATAGCTCCACTGAAGTCAATGGAGCTATGATGATTTACATCAGCTGAAGATCTGCCCCAGCTTCTTTAGCAACCTCATTGCACTGTTGTTTGTTTTTCCATTTATACCCATGATCACCACAAATTAATTTTTTTAATCACCTCCTAATGAGTTATCCTGATTTGTTTTTACAAACATATAGCAGTTTGTTTTTACACAAACAGTTTTTGATTGGTCCTTAATGAATTTCATTATTACTCAATTCAGCCGATTTTGCCACGTTTCTAGTTTCAGAATGCATTTTTCTCCAATTCTCTGAATTAGTGATATTAAATACTTGGATTGCTGATTGTATCTAGATAACCTTCAGGACTGGTTCAGATTCTCCACAATCTATGCATTCATTTTAAAAAAAATAAATTTGTAGCCCTTAGTGTTATGAAAACGTTCAAAAATACGGCTGAATGTAGCATGGTCTTTGATAATGTGAAACAAGTTCACAGGATTTGTCAGTTGCTCTCATTCATCCAAACAAAATGTGAACTGGAAAGCTTAGTTGTGATACTTCGAGAAACAGATTTTTTAAAAGTAACTGTATAAAGTAGGTCTATAAATGAAAACAAAAATGGCTAAACAAGGGCAAAAATAGCAGTGGTAATAAAAGTGATTTGCATCATTTTCCCCCTCTCACTCATTGATGCTTTATGGCAGATTACTAAAAGAAAGTTTAGTTATTTCCTCAAGGCCATATTTTACATTTTTTTTGCAGAAATCTATGCTGTTATCAGTGGGAGATCCAGTGTGGACTGAAGGCAGTATACAATCCTATCTTTGTAGCTTAGGCCAACGATTAAAAACTGATTTACTTCTCTTTATTTTGAGCTCTACAAATATAAAAATCATTCAATTCTCTGTTATCCACGAAGTTGGCTACCAAATCCTTAATCTCCTCTGAGCACTTTACATACATAGGTAGTTCTCAGCAACCTACCTACTTATAAAGTGAGTACAATCTAATTTTTAAGCAAATGTACAAGAGTCAGCACTTAAAAATACACCCTCATGAATAAATAAATGTATCAACTAAAAAGATATGAAATATGGTGACTTCACCTCCTCCAATAATTTCACTTACCTCTTAATTCTGCTATCATGTGTTTCTAAGAAATGTCTCTGTACTTCATGTTTAGAATGATGATCCACAGCTAAAGCAATATCAGCAGTGATGAGCCCCAAATTGACAGACCCAGCTTCCAGCCAGTACGCCCTCCGCAGTATTGCAGGTTGAAGACCAACTCTGCAGGTATTCACCTGCTCAATGTACTGTCTCATCTGAAAGTCTTGGATAGCAGCACTTATACCCTCTCCAACAAACTGGTTGTGGAGGTTACAGTTTGCAACACGTACAGCACCCATCTGAAAATATTATTAAAAAAGAATATCTTTAACTATTCAGATTAAACCACAAAAGCGTCATTTAAAAATTGCAGGACCCCATAATGCAGTCCCAGAAAGATACAACTCAGTATATTATTTAAAGAATTATTTAAAGAATTATTTAAAGCAAGGTTGATTTATTGGTCAGGAACTACATTTAGCCACACACGTGAAATCAATATCCTTTGTGGCCTTGGACAGATCACTAAATCTCTCTACCTCAGGTTCCATTTGTAAAAAGATGATAAAATGTACCCTTCTAATGAATGTTATGATTCATGTCTGAGAGCATTGGCCTGCTAAACCCAGGGTTGTGAGGTCAATCCTTGAGGGGGCCATTTAGGGATCTGGGGCAAAAATTGGGGATTGGTCCTGCTTTGAGCAGGGGGTTGGACTAGATGACCTCCTGAGGCCCCTGCCAACCCCGATATTCTATGATTCTAAGGTAGAGGTGTTATGAATTTCCTAAGTATAACCTAAAACAGCGGTTCTCAAACTTTTTTTTGCTGGGATATCTTTTGAAATATTTCAGGCTGTGACAACCTCCCCCCAGAAGTGATGACCCCTTCCATACCATGTCAGCATTACATCTGCGCTGCTGCTGGTGGCGGCGCTGCCTTCAGAGTTGGGCATCTGGAGAGTGGCAGTTGCTGGTGTAGCATGGTATGGTATTGCCACCTTACTTCTGCATAGCTGCTGGCAGCGGCGCTGCCTTCAGAGCTGGGCTCCCAGCCAGCAGCTGCCGCTTTCCGACCATCCAGTACCGAAGGCTATGCAGAAGTAAGGGTGGCAATACCGTGATCCCTCCTACAAGAGGCTTGCTAACCCCCTTTGGATTAGTACCCCCAGTCTGAGAAATGCTGACCTAAAAATCAAGGAATTTGCAAACTGTGTGTTTAGAATAGCAATTTGAGTACAAGCTCAGTATGAAAATCCTCATTTTGCTATTACATAGCCTTCAGAAAGAATGGTTATTAGATATCTATTTTGAATACAACAGTATTTTACTTTATGAAGCACTTATACACTAATTGATGACAAAACTTTGTGGATAGAGCAACAAACTTGCATAGTTGAGTCCAACCCTAAAACCTCTGTAGCCCATAGAGGTAGCTCAGCCTTTTATTTTACTTAGCAGTAACACAAGGAACCTACAGGCCTGTATCCTGTAAGACATTATTTATGCTAACTTGCTTAAGACAAAGTAGGCCTATGACCCTTACATACTTTAGGGTAGCTGTCGGACCATTTTATGTAAGTATATGAGCACATGCAGTGATGACACTGGAGATATCCCTAATACTATTTGACTGCTAATTGTTTATATGGTTTGGATCTTTCTTGTCCTCACTAATTGTTTTAATAAAAGTGGCTAAGACTTTGCTTTGCCCTCAGTATGAATGTTTTGCCATATACTCCAGGGTTCTCTACAAGATATTGAACTTGTTAGTTTTTGAGTCAGTTTTAATTCTGTGGAGCCTGATTCTGGGACAAGGACCCTATATCCCCCCAGCTCATTAAATTAGTATCAATTGGCAATCAATATAATTATTAACCATTAAAAAGAATCAAGCTACACCCTTTAATGCCAACTGGTTGCAGGAATATCCTGGTCCTGGTACTTACATTTGGTTTTACCAAAGAGCGTGTCATGTAACACCTTAAATGAAAGCCAGCATCATGCTGGTCATTAATATTGTTGTGAAATGTATGGACAGATATTATGTAAGATGTTGTGTATGTATAATGAAAATATGTTTCTAAAGTCTGTATCAAGGCAGGGTTGACAAACGGGTTTCTGCCAGACAAAGGATATATGTTCGCCTGTCTCTTGGTTCACATGTAATTGAGCATTGGGAGCCAACATAACAGAAGCCCTATTTACATATGAAATCAACAGAGGAATGTCAGCAGAGTGACAGGGCACTGGGGAATAAACCTCATGGGGCTGTCCTATCTCTAGGAGGGAGAATGAATTTCGAGGAACATAAGGAGAAGGAAAAAACACACCTCTTTATCTTACACCTAGGAAAGTATTTGGGCAGTGCGACTACATTCATGAAAACAGGATCACAACCAGCCCTTGCTGAAATGCTGCAGAGCACATTTGGGGTGAGATAAATGACTTAGACAGAAGGTTAACTTGTAAATTAAATGTAATCCCTAGAAAGCATGTTATACTTTTGTGTTATATGTGACCTGTTCCTATTATCCTTACTTACCATCTCTTAAATCTGCATCTTTGATGCTATATATTTATAGTGAAAACAATAATAAGTTTATCTCATATGTATTAAGTGCTGATCCTGAATTGAATTGAGTAAGCTGATGTGTACACTGTCTCCTTGCAGGCAGCAGACCTGGTATTTCTGTGAGTGTTCAGCGTGCACAGAAGGGGCTGGACAAGGGAATGTTTCAATGGACTCAGGTACACCCATGTTTAACCTGCAAGGCCAAATAAGGGCCGACATAGCCACCTAAACAATCTCCTTTGGGTTAACAGACTGGAGGCATCATGGAGCTGACCCTCAGTTAAGCACAAGCAAGTCTCTCTCTCATATTGGAGGCCGGGACACCTCAAGAACTGACACACTGAGTGCTCAGATGCAGAACCTCAACTCTACCACCTTGAATCTATGTATTACAATACAGTCTTTACATAATCATACACTATTTCTCTGACTAGGCATAAGTCTAGCAGTTCTGCAGAAATGCACAGGAGGGAGCCCCTCTCCTCCACAAAACAACATTGGCTGAAGTCCTTGCTTTGTATCCTGTAAGCACCTAACTTCTGCATCAGATCCAGGCCTAGCCATCTAATCAGGCCAGTGCAAAGCTAATTCAGCTGCAGATGCTCACCAATCTTTCCTTAGATGCTCAGCTTAACAAGATTAGTTATAACACTTACTGTACATGTTCAAAACCCAATTTTCAAACTCTCAAACTGAGAAAATAAAAATAAATTTCCTTCAGAATATGGCTACTCCAAAAATCTATGATACCAACTTTCAAAATCACACTTTTCAATTTTTAAGACTGAAATATTTTTATTCTTCACATATTTTGCGGAAGAGGGAAGATTGGAAAAAATACTGAAAATAGGACTAACATACTTTTGAAAATTTGACCCATGGTCTATTACATAAGAAGTCTGCATTGTGTTGCCAGCTCTAGCACAAATTTATTATGGGACACTGTAAATGGACTTATGGTAAAACTTTCAAAATTGCCTAAGAGACTTCGGAGCCTAAAAAGTCACTTTTGAAACTGGGACTTAGGCAGGTTAAAACGTTCAAGCCTCCAACGACTATTTTTTTCATGAAATACCAAATTCTTAAATATATTTTTAATCTTCTAATTTTCAAAATAAGTACTACTGCAGAACAAACATTCCAGACAATAAATTCAGTTATTTAGTCTGTGTAAAATATAGGAAGTGCTTTCTCATTTGGCAGAGAGAAAAAGAAAAAGAATATCGCAATTATCACAGAAAGGAGGGGCGAAAATATTTTCACCTTTATGTTGGTGGCACAGCCATGCTCTACAATATACAGATCTGCTCCATCTACTGCAAGGCGTGTCATAGTGTACTTTAAATCGTCAGATGCTGGACATGGCCCAGGAACACAGTTCATCTGGAGGAGATATTTAAACAAAGCACTCAATTTTGTTAGAGTTTTAATTTCATATTAACAAGTTTTTCCTTATTATACTTCAATTTCTCACTTGACAGAGAACAAATCAGACCAAAAAGAATGGATTATTTGCCCTACAGTAAGTGATTCTTTGAGATGTGTTGTCCGCATGGGATTCCACTCTTGGTGCAAATGTACCCCGTGCACATGAGATTGAATTCTTTTGATCAGCAGTGTCCAAGGGCCCTGCCTTCACCTTAGATGTCCTTGTACCCATTTCAGCTGAGGGCATAAATGGTGGAGGCGGACCATCCATCCATCAGTTCCCTCACCAATACAGGATCCCAGTTTAAGACTCTTTAATGACAGGAGAGGAGCGCAGACCATGGAATCTATGTGAACAACATATCTCCAAGTGGCACCTTAGAGACTAACAAATTCATTTGAGCATAAGCTTTCGTGAGCTACAGCTCACTTCATCGGATGCATCCCATGAAGTGAGCTGTAGCTCACGAAAGCTTATGCTCAAATAAATTGGTTCGTCTCTAAGGTGCCACAAGTACTCCTTTTCTTTTTGCGAATACAGACTAACATGGCTGCTACTCTGAAAGCTATCTCCAAGTTAGACTCAGACTTTAAAGTCAGAAGGGACCGTCATGATCATCTAGTCTGACCTCCTGTCCTTACCGTGGGGTAAGTATTCTTTATTCAATTGACAGTCCACATGGATTCCACTCTTGGTAACACCCAATTGTTGGTTTGCTTGGAAGTAGGCAGCAGTTGTCCTATTTAAACAATGACTGCAGGCCAGTCCTATCAAACTGTGCGTGGGATGTGGAAGCCTATACCAAAAAGAGTAGTGTCTTCTAAAGGTGTGGACCGAGCTCCACATCGGTGCCCTACAAGTTTCAGAAATAGGGACATTTTTCAAACAGAATCAGTTCTAATATGATTAGGTGGATATAATCTGGCTAATTTATAACATGTCCTTATATTTTCAAAGACCCTCTTAGATAATCTCTGAGAGGATATTGCCTGACCCTTAAGCCTATCAGCAAAGGCTACAAACAGTCTAGGTGTGTTCCTGAATGTTTTCTTCCTCTTAAGGTATATGTCAATGCCTTAATACATCAAGTGTATTCAACTTCCCCTGGGTCTGAATGAGGTTTAGGCAAGAAACTGGGACCTGAAAAAACTGGTTCAAATAGAAACACTTTTGGGAAGGAACTTGGGATGAGGCCTGAGAGCTATTCTGTCCTTACAAAACATTGTATAAGGGGGACATTGTATAAGGGGGACTCAGCATGCGGGCCTGCATCTCCTCTACCCTTTGAGCTGACATATGCCCACTAAAAAAGCAGTCTTCATAGGTAAGTGATAAAGGAGACAAATTACAAAGGGGTTAAAAGAGGGACCCATCAACTCTGCTTATTACTAAGCTGAGGTCCCAAAAGGGAGGGGGTTACTGAAATGGGGGTAAAATATGAATAAGGCCTTTAAGGAATTTATCCACTGTAGGGTGGGAGAATACTGTGTGGCTCTGGATAGGAGGAGATGTACAGATACTGCTGCTACATGGACCCCTAGGGAGCTGTTTCAGAGTTAGCAAATAGTCTAATACTGCTAAAATGGGTGATGTCAGGCAAGACAGCTGGTGCTGAAATGCCCAAATAGAAAATCTCTTCCATTTAGCTTTTTAAGTCAGGCTTTCCTGCTTTGCAGAATTGTGTGAATCTCAGCTGCAAAACTTCTTTCAGTGGACGTGTCAGCCAGCCAGCATGCTGGCAGTCAGATGTACCAAAGCTCCATTCAGGTGTAGGATCTAACCCATGCGAGAATATGTTGGGCCAGGCTGATAGCGTGATGAGAGGATCATCAGATCTGAATACCAGTACTGCTGTTCAATCATCAGTCCTATGTTTGCCTCAGTTTTCTCAGAACCCCTAATATTCCTGGGGATCAGCACAATGGCAGATAAGTCCCAATGACCCAGGAATGAGAAAAGCATCTGTTATCAAGCCTAGGCTCAAACTCTCTCTTCAGAGACTTCAGAGACTTCTTGTTGAGGTCTGTGGCAATCAGGCCTATTTCAAGGAATCCCAACTTGCGAAAGATGTTCTGCAGGACTGAGTCTTTGACAGACCAGACCACTCTCAGTTGTCTGAGAGCTGCCCATCGAGTTGATCTGCCAAGGTGTTCTGAAGGCTGGGAAGGTGCAGAGCCACTAGTGTAATCTGATTCAGAATACACCAACTCCAGAGTACCATGTCCTCCTGACAGAGTGGAGACTATCTTACTCCCCCTTGTCTGACATAAGGCATAACTGTGTTGTGGTCTGCCAGCACCTGAATACGGGATATCTGGAGTCGTGGTAGGAATGCATTGCATGCCAGGTGGATGGCTCAGAGTTTCAGGATGAGCTTCCTGAGGGGCCCAGATGCCCAGAGTTTAAAGTTGATTTAGAACAGCCCCTCCTCCCTGGGTAGAGGCATTCATCACCACTGTCTTGGTAGAGGTGCAGAAAAAAACTACTCTTTTGAACACCTGAACTTGGGTCTTTCCACCAGCTTAATGAGGAAAGGACTTCATGTGGGATCAGAACCAACATGTCCACCAGATGTCTGCTGAGTGGATACACGAATTTCAAACACCCTTGCAGGACATGTAAACAAAGTCTGACAAACTCCACCACAGAGGTGTATGAGGTCAGAAGTCTGAGGCATGCCCTTAGGGATGTTTTGGAGTGAGTTTGATGTCAGTTGATGAAGTCCACTATTGTTTGGACTATTTCCCATGGAAGATAACCTCTCATGGACCTGGAATCTAATACTCCTACTCATTGAGAGAAGAGGAGATTGCAGCCAGGATAAGTTCTTCTTCCACATTACTTTTGTTATCCTGCTTTCTAGGATCCAATGCTGCACTAACTGACCTGGCTATGTTGGTTTATATGGATTCTTGGGGGAGGGTGGATGTAAAATTAGAAGGAGCCAAAAGATGCAGGCTTACTTGAACACAGCTGCACCTCCCAGCAGAGCCATGGCTGATAAGGATATGGGGTGGGGGGATAAAATCAGGAGAGTACTAGGAAGAATGTTTCCTATGTGACCTAGGAAATTTTCTGTTGTCCTTTACACATCCTCTACAGAGTCTCTTCCTGATGCCCACTGCACTACCCAAGGAGAATGTGTACAAGAGGAATAACTACTATGCCCTGATGGAGTTAAGAAAAGGAGTGGCCATTCTGTCAGGAATGCCCTGGATCTGTTGTGTCCTCCCTAACTGGGTAGAGGGTGAAGTTGGTAACAGAGGTGCCTCTACCGCTGTACTGACAGCTCAGTACCTGGTGGCCTAGTTATCACCACCCTCAAGCTCTCAAGGAAAGGAGATTCCAAAACTGGGCCCAGAGATAAATCATTCAAGTACCATACATGACCTGATTCCCACCACACTAGGTACTGATGCACTGGGCACCAAGAAACATGATTCCAAGTTGCCTGTACAGAAGTGCCAGGTACCAAGGCACTGAGGGCTGAAAGTTCAGTACTGAAAGATTGCTGTTCACATATTTAGTGGGTACCATCAACATTCTTTTAATTAGTACCAAGGTACCAGAGGGGCCCTTCTTAGGCCACTGTCTCTCTTTGTTGAATGCAAGATGGCTCAGATTTCGGAGACTTGTGCCTTGAATCACCAAAGAGGGTGACCTATGATTTTGCTGTACTCTGGAGCAGCTCCTTCCTACCCTATCAGAGTTCAAAGCCAGAATAGAGACAAATGACTGAGGCCTCTTGGTCAATATAACCAGAAATCTCAAGATAAAATCTCTATTCACGGAAGCACTCATGAAGAGAAGAACAGACTAGAAGACTAAAATCTAAATGCATTCTTCTCTTTGGAGTCCAAGGAGGCATGCACAGGAGTACTCCAGGAGGAACAATTTTAGATGGTCTTTTCTAGTTTTTGAGTCAACTTAGAGCAGGAGTGACATATGGTACCTATGCACTCTCCTAGAAAACACAGGTACCTAGAGTGCTCATCAGTTGTCACTGAAGCGTCACACTAGGTGCAAGATTTAAACCCAGGAGATGTCGCTTCTGCCATTTTGCTGGAGTCCCTCTACAAGGGGGCAGAGATTAATAGCCGGGTGTAATAGCCTGAAAACAGGAACCTGAGTAAAATAAGGAATTTGTATGTTTGTGTGTGTTGCCAACAGGCAACACAATTAACTACTCACTACACCGTGCACAGAGAATTAGGGGGACACTAAACATGTTCTATCTTGCTGTCGTGGCCGGTAAGAAGAAATTGAGAGACTGTTGATCCCACCTCACCCTTTAAGCCATGGAGTGGAGATGAGTGAGGACATCTAGGGTGCAGAAATGGCCACAACAGACACTGCTGCCAAAATAATCTGATTTTATGCACCTGGGGTGTGTGTGCACCTAGAAGAGATTCCATGTGGATTGTCACTCAAAGAAGCATAATTATTTCCTTTACCAAACTATGGCTAACTAAAATATCTGCATGCTCCAAACCACATGTATAGCTTTGTTCTACTTTTGGATACTTTATATTCAAATACTATTGCAATATACTACTGCAAATATACCAACTTGTAGGCTCGAAATTGATGAAGCTTTACCTTAGATTCACAAAATCGACGATCAATTCCATGCTGACACATTATTACAGATTTTGGCCTTTCCAGTTCAAACTCTCGACACATTACATGAAACACAAACATCTGTCCCCATTCCAGCAGACATGCTAGCTGTAAGCAAATAGCAACAGGATCATAATATAGTAAGTATTCAAAATAAATTATCAGAGTTCAGAGAAAGAACATTAGCAAAGCTTGAGAACGAAAGAAACCACGAGGAGCTTTATTCCTGCTGCTAGATAAGCTACTTGCAATTAGCCACTATTGTAATTTTTCTGATTTGACATAGTTTGTAAGTTTCTGCAATTGTTCTTTCATGAATGGCAAAGTGTACTCAAAAATCAAAACTCATCTATTTGAAACCAATCTATTTTAGCCACTTCTAAAGCAATTAACCCTCTTTAGGGAAACATCTTTTTTTTTATGTAATTGAATGCTCATTTTTCAAAATTTACCTGGGGCTTGTCTACATCATGGGGTAATGCACTCAGCAGAGATGTGGTTTTTAAAGTTCTCTAATATGTTGTGCATTAATTAACCCATATAGGTGCTGCTGGTGGCACACTAAGGGTTCCCTAATATACTTTAACATACTACTCCAAATACCCTAGGCTTCAGTGATATCAAACTGCCACTCGTACAACGACTCATCAAAATGGGACACTTGAGCTGGCTACCCCAGACAGTTTGGAAGTAGAGGCAGAGGACCCACATCTCTGAAATTTATTATCATGAGATTTAGTGTGAACCTGGCCTCTTTCACAGCATGATGTAAAATGTACCCCCCCTTTTTTTTTAAAATAAGATTTTCATAAACTGCAATTCCCTGGCAATTCGTCTACTTGCCACCTTTTTTTGTCTCCTGTCATTAATGCTTGTTCAGTGCTACACAAAGTAACAATATACATGCTCCTATTTGCAGGGAAATGTTGCATGCCATCTAAAGTGCATTTAAATATTATGGTTATGGATATCCCTTTAATATAAGTAACAATATTTACTTGCAAGAATATTCAGTACAAATCAGGACAATTTCAGGACATTAAGACAGATGGCTCCTACACTTGAAATTTCAAGCAGTGCTCGTCTGTACGCTCAGTTGTCTTTCTGCCTTCACACACACCCCTGGACCATAGTTCAATTCTAGATTTTACATGGAGATTCTCTCTCCCCATTTTGGAGTTTCAAACTGAATTTCCAAATCCTTTAATTTCAAGTTACTTTAGCCACAAATGAATCTCAGCTGGACTGAGCCTATGTACACTGGGTCCCTTCAAAAAAGGCCACATTACACTGGCTTTGCAACAAAGGAATGTGTATACACAGCTAAAGCCTTGTACTAAGTATGTTACCTAGCATTTCTAGAACATACCTGTGGTGCTGTAACCTTAGCTGTAAGGCAGCCAGCCTGCACATCGATCAGCCATGCATATTCTAAAGTATCACTTCCCACAGGCAGACCTTCTGCTGAAAACATAGCATGAGCTCGTAGCTGCAGACCTGACAGGCTGATATGGCCCTCTCTAAGTAGTTCATCCACAGAGGGTCGCTGTTGAGGAGAAGTCAATTACAGACAACTATTCTCAAAGAATGATTACACAGGGCTTTGTATTTTTTAATCATCAAAAGATACTTTTCTGACATTAATCCTGACCTATAAAATCCCACTGTTCTCCATACAATGAAAAATAAAAAATAATAAAATAGAACTTCAGCTAACATCTGGAAGTAAAATAAGGAAGAGTTTATATCATGTCACGTGCAACGGGCCATACGATAATATGCAAATCTTAAAGAGATAAATAAAAGACAAAACAAGTGTGAGTGTAGATTCGTTTTGGGAAATCGGTTATCCTTTATGTTAACTGGCTCACATTCTCCACCCCAGACCACGCAAAGTGTTGGAACCCACGTTGCTTATGGTGGGTTAATATATAAGTGGTTAATGGATAATACATAAGTTGACTTTCCCTCAAAAAGCAGCAGTGGTTCCTGTTTGGGCACCAGTTACAAGAGGACTATACAGCAGTTGCATGGATCACCGCTAGGTGGGCCAGTTGCCTTCTTTATTTACGCCGGGGACTTCTCAGGTTCTGCACCAGGGAAAAAAAAACCTCAAAGCCACACCGGTTTCCAAAATTATATAGCTTACTTACTGAATTAAATAACTAAGCAAAACCTTAAAATACATATAAATAAAACCAAATTAGAATAAAGTGGGTGAAAATAAAATATAATTGATGTAATCATCAGATTGATTAAACCACTTCCAAACAACAATTCCTTATAGGCTTTATATAATATTTTGGGAAAGCAATGGTCTTGTTTAAGTATCAGCCCCCCAAATGACAGGGCATTATCAATCTCAGTGCCAACTGATCTATTTATGTTACAGCCAAACACAGGGAAAGTCAGAACACTCCCAAGTTGAAGCTGATGTTGACACTACAGCTCTGATGCCAATTAAGGCACTCTGTTCAATTTTCAGCTAGTTAGGTGTAATGGCTTTTGGGACACCCAGGACTGTCAGTCACCCTGTTACCCCACCTCCAGAGTGAGCAAAGTCTTCCCTATGCCTACCTGGGTGTCAGATCCCTGACACCGCTAGCCTTACAGCCACTCAAGCACTCTCCTCTGAGCTATGCCAGCCCTGTCTTTGCCTTGCAGGTTAACAATAGATTAGTGGTTTTCAACCTGCAGCCAGTCAAGACAGAGATGCGGCCCATGTGACATCCTCAGGGCTATATAGGTAGTATTGGATGCAGCCTACAATGATAAATAGGTTGAGAACCACTGCAATAGATGCATCCCAGTCTGAGTCCCTTTGAAGCAGTCCCCTGTGATTTCCAGCCCCTGACTCTCGGTATCCACAGAAATCCCAGATCCTCTACACCCAAAGATGCAGTGCACCCCAGTTACCTTAAAACATCATTATTGTTATTACTGTGTGAAACAAACAACAAATATAGGAACAAAATTAGAAAGGCCAAGGCACAAAATACGATTAAACTAGCTAGAGACAAAGGTAACCAAAAAAACATTCTACAAATACATTAGAAGCAAGAGGAAGACCAAGGACAAGGTAGACCCATTACTCAATTGGGGGTGAGGGGGGGGGACAATAACAGAAAATGTGGAAGTGGCAGAAGTGCTAAATGTCTTTTTTGTTTCAGTTTTCACCAAAAAAGTTAGTAGCGATTGGACATCTATCATAGTGAATGCCAATGAAAATGAAGTAGGATCAGAGGCTAAAATAGGGAAAGATCAAGTTAAAAATCACTTAGACATATTAGATGTCTTCAAGTCACCAGGGCCTAATGAAATACATCCTAGAATACTCAAGGAGCTGACCAAGGAGATATCTGAGCCATTAGTGATTATCTTCAAAAACTCATGGAAGACTAGAGATTACAGAGGACCGTAAATGGCAAACAGAGTGCCAATCTATAAAAAGGGAAATAAAGACAACCCAAGGAATTACAGACCAGTCATCTTAACTTCAGTACCCTGCAAGATAACGGAGCAAATAATTAAGCAATCAATTTGTGAACACCTAGAAGATAATAAGTAATAGTCAGCATGGCTTTGTCAAGAATAAATCCCATCAAACCAACCTAATAGCTTTCTTTCACATAACAAGCCTTGTGGATAGGAGAGAAGCAGAAGATGTGGTATATCTTGACTTTAGTAAGGCTTTTGATACGGTCTTGCATGACCTTCTCAAACAAACTAGGATTATCTGGGTATATCTTACTTAATCATTTTCCTGCCATTGTAGGACTTGAGCACTCCTGGACCAAGTTTGCACACTCCAGTCCATTCAGTGTCTTCCAGTCCTCACCCATTCTGCCAAAACCCTAGTCTGCTGTGTTACTGGACTTCATATCACACTGTCATGGCTGAATAATTATACTGGTTGTGGTTGATCTTCTTCAAGATAGTGCTTTTCATTCCTTCCTATGCCACCCAACTGCTCAACAGCTAGTCTCTTCTTGGACAATGTTTTCAGATATCATGGGTTTGCCTACTGATATATCGGATCCAAGTCCACAATTTATTTCCCATTTTTGGTGTCCATTCTTCAAGCTCCTTGGCATGGAATCTTTTATCTCATTGGCTTATCACTCTCTGACCAATGGGCAGATGGAATGGGTTAACCAGATAGATCTTGGAGCAATATCTCCACTGCTTTTTAAATTATCACCAGGATGATTGCGTTCCCTTATTATCATACTCAGAGTTCACTTATAATAATTCCACACAAGCCACCACCCAGCAGAGCCTGTTTTATGGCACTTATGGTTCTCTTGGAGATAGTTTCTGAGTACCTCATCTTCGGGACTGGAGGTCTATAGGACAATCATGCTGCCAATGCAGGAGCAGGACATCAGCTTTCTTCTCTTCAAAAATGTCTGAAGTCCTGGTATTTCGCTGGTATCCCCAAGGCTGCCAGGGAGGCTGTTGGGGTCAGTAGGGACCCCTTCAGCTGAGTGCCCCTGTTTCAAATTCTTCTGGGGGAGGGGAGTGGACTTGCTTGGAGTTGCACTAGGGAGAAGCTCGAACCTCGAACTTGCCAGCAGGGAAGCAGGACTGCTGGCAGCACAAGAAATTAAAATTGACTTTGCTTGAACCCGAAAGGATGTGGGGATCATGAACAACAAGCCACATGATGCAGAGAATGACCAGCAAGTGTGGGGAATGGACTGGACCAAACCAAACTGGGGGAGGGACTCTCTATGACGCTGAAGGGCAGTGACCTCCAAGATAAAGCTTCTTGTGAAACTGGGCCTGAGGATAGGAGAGAACCACTGATGGCTTCTATTAGATCAGAGATGACCTTACATTGTGTCAGGATCCTATGTTTTAGGGAAAATTCTATGTCCATAAAATTACTGGAGATACCAGAGTCCACCAGTGCTTCCAGACTGACCTCTATCGTCGGGGATGTTGTAGACAGAACAGGAGCCTAAAGTGTGTTGGGTGCTGATTAGATGCCATCAAGCTACCTGAAGACAAATAGGTGCTGTGGACGGGAGCGAGGGGTGAAGTTCAAGCCCTGCCCAGACCCCTGGCGTTTTCTTGACCAACAAGCAGATCAACCCTATGCTGGACAATTCAAGGCAAAGTGTTCTGGACCTCCACAGTAGAGGAATAGACCCAATGCCTGGTGTTGATCTTTTTCTGCATCGGAGAGATGGGGTTGGACTATGTCCAAGCTGCAAGGGCTCATGCAAAATTCTCAAGTTGGCACAGAGGGGGGCTAGATTTCTCCAGCAATAGAAGGGCTCAGGCCAGCACCTACCGGCCAGCAACTGGTGATGAGCCCCAACCTGGACCAGTCCATGGGGTAGGTTTGTAGGCATATAGGAACGGGAGCCAACATTGGTTCAGAAAGCCAGGGAACTTTCCGAAGTCCTGATTGAACTTGCTTAGTAAACAAATCTTCAGTTTCCATGGACCTGAGGCAGGGCTTGACTCTGAAAAGCAGTGTTTTGTACCTGCAGGGCCCTAATCTGGATTTGTAAATTCTGCAGGGCATCTACCAAACCCAACAAGGGATATTAGCTTTTGTAGGATCCATCCTAGAAAAGGAAGCTACTCCTTTTTATTTTGAGCTGCTCAAACTGTCACAGACTGGGGCATGGGTAGTCATGCCTAGAGGTCAGAGCTGGAGTCAGGCCCCATGAGTCAGAGCCAATGGTCAAAATCAGAGTCAGAAACCAGGAACTGAGCAGGGAAGCAAGGCTGGTACAGAAGCAATCACAATTGCAGGCATAAGTATTGGCCAACCGTCAGCCAAATGCTGCTGCTGGGCTTAAGAGCATGTTTGTCGGTTCCTCCAGCCAAGCAGTCAAGTTGGCCAATCAGATGGTTCAGCTGCAAGTCTTCCATTGCTCACTAGGGAGGTGGAACTACTTGATCCCTGGCTCAGATGCAAACCCAAATTCTACACAGTTTTAAGGCAACAACATTAACAGGACAAAAGATCCTTTTCTCTTGTGTATGAACTAAGAATGAAGGCTGAACAGTGATAAAAACAGAATGCATGACCAGCAGAATTACTACTATATAGTTTTCATAGAATCATAGAATCATAGAATCATAGAATATCAGGGTTGGAAGGGACCCCTGAAGGTCATCTAGTCCAACCCCCTGCTCGAAGCAGGACCAATTCCCAGTTAAATCATCCCAGCCAGGGCATTGTCAAGCCTGACCTTAAAAACTTCCAAGGAAGGAGATTCCACCACCTCCCTAGGCAACGCATTCCAGTGTTTCACCACCCTCTTAGTGAAAAAGTTTTTCCTAATATCCAATCTAAACCTCCCCCACTGCAACTTGAAGCCATTACTCCTCGTTCTGTCATCTGCTACCATTGAGAACAGTCTAGAGCCATCCTCTTTGGAACCCCCTTTCAGGTAGTTGAAAGCAGCTATCAAATCCCCCCTCATTCTTCTCTTCTGCAGGCTAAACAATC
This sequence comes from Eretmochelys imbricata, assembly GCF_965152235.1. NCBI lineage: Eukaryota > Metazoa > Chordata > Testudines > Cheloniidae > Eretmochelys > Eretmochelys imbricata. The sequence goes on along the minus strand of NC_135575.1, from coordinate 43,759,411 downwards.
CCAGCTCCCTCAGCCTCTCCTCATAAGTCATGTGTTCTAGACCCCTAATCATTTTTGTTGCCCTTCGCTGGACTCTCTCCAATTTATCCACATCCTTCTTGTAGTGTGGGGCCCAAAACTGGACACAGTACTCCAGATGAGGCCTCACCAATGTCGAATAGAGGGGGACGATCACGTCCCTCGATCTGCTCGCTATGCCCCTACGTATACATCCCAAAATGCCATTGGCCTTCTTGGCAACAAGGGCACACTGCTGACTCATATCCAGCTTCTCGTCCACTGTAACCCCTAGGTCCTTTTCCGCAGAACTGCTGCCTAGCCATTCGGTCCCTAGTCTGTAGCGGTGCATTGGATTCTTCCGTCCTAAGTGCAGGACCCTGCACTTATCCTTATTGAACCTCATCAGATTTCTTTTGGCCCAATCCTCCAATTTGTCTAGGTCCTTCTGTATCCTATCCCTCCCCTCCAGCGTATCTACCACTCCTCCCAGTTTAGTATCGTCCGCAAATTTGCTGAGAGTGCAATCCACACCATCCTCCAGATCATTTATGAAGATATTGAACAAAACCGGCCCCAGGACCGACCCCTGGGGCACTCCACTTGACACCGGCTGCCAACTAGACATGGAGCCATTGATCACTACCCGTTGAGCCCGACAATCTAGCCAGCTTTCTACCCACCCTATAGTGCATTCATCCAGCCCATACTTCCTTAACTTGCTGACAAGAATACTGTGGGAGACCGTGTCAAAAGCTTTGCTAAAGTCAAGAAACAATACATCCACTGCTTTCCCTTCATCCACAGAACCAGTAATCTCATGATAAAAGGCGATTAGATTAGTCAGGCATGACCTTCCCTTGGTGAATCCATGCTGGCTGTTCCTGATCACTTTCCTTTCATGCAAGTACTTCAAGATTGATTCTTTGAGGACCTGCTCCATGATTTTTCCAGGGACTGAGGTGAGGCTGACTGGCATTTTCTTAAATGCTTTTCATGAATTGTCATCTTGAAAACATTTGTGAAAACGTGTGTGTGTGTTAGAGAGGATTCAATCAAAACATGATTCAGTTTTAGTTTCACAATAAAAATCAGCATTCCTCCAACACAAAAAATACTCATATTACCTGATAGCTGTCATTCAAGAATAAGTTCAATGGGGATAGTACAAGTTGCAGCATAGTTTCCCTAAATCCTTTTTTCATCTCAAAACACAATCTTTCCAAGAAAGCAGTAGGGCATTCAGGACCATCCGTGCTGCTGTGCTAAAATTAATCAACATATCCTGTTGTGAGAAGTTGCAGATACACAAAACCACTGAGATTGTCAGATTATGAAAAACCTCTGCAGAATGTGACAGTTTTCCTGTGCTTGATGAAAAAGTCTGACTTTAAACGCCATTTAATATTAATTTACATAGGCTTCTCTAATCCATAGTTTGATCTGTGCACGGGAACCCTTACACACACAGAGTCCCATGGTCCCATTAAAATTAATGGGGCTCCATAAAGGTCTGCCTGCACAGATCAGATTGCAAGATTAGTGAGTTGCCCTGTTGATTTAGAGAGTAATCATTATGCCTGATGAAAAATAATGACTATCAACTAGATGGAATTCTACTCTTCATTAAATACAAAATGCATTTACACACAAGAATTATCTAATTCTGACTCAAACAGCAAAATCCACCAAGTATCAAATTTCTGCATTCATTTATCTATTATGGAAAAAAATACATAATTTAACTCAAAACCCACCAATGATAGGATAGAACTTAAGAGTTTCACGAAGCACTTGGCTTCACACATACTGCAGTATAGCCTATAATTTTTAAATGAGTATCAGTTTTACTATACTTCATAAAATATTTTAAAGAAATTAAGAAGTACTTGGTTTCCCATGATGACCAAGGTTCCCAACAGCTTACCACTGGTAGCCGTCCATGCACTTTGTACACATTAACGAGTACAGTAATGTCCCAAGGGCGCAAGGTTAGGGGATGAACTGGTTTGGCTGAACTCTCACTTCCCTTTTTGTCATTCTCCAATCCAACTGCTGTCCACCCAGAGCTTGAAGATGTTGACATTGACAGGACAGGGCTTGAAATGACTTCTTCAAAATCTGTGTACATGTCATCTTCTCCAAAGTAATTTTCCTGGGAAGTGAATTATTGCAGTCATCATTAAAGAAGGTGAACTGTGTCATTAGCAGTATCATGCAACACAAATCCATGCTTATCCTATATCCGAGTCCTATACCGCTCCCTCCCCCCCGCCACCCTGATAAGCACTAAGGCTTTAATTCTACGAAACACTGAAGCCTGGGTGTAACTTTGCTCATAACAGCAGCCCCACAGTAGGATCACTCCAGTGAGCGAAGTTAAGTACTTGGCTATGTGCTTTGCAGGAGCAGGGTCTTACAGCATTGTCTTCGCAAGCAACCTCAACCTAGCTATACTAAATTTTACTTTCAGTACTGTGACACAAATACCTGGTTGGAAGTAGAGCCCTGCAGTGGGACTGGGATCCCACTGCCATAAAAGTGGGAGCAAAGATAAGAATTCAAGAAACAATGCGGGTAGGAGTGGCTATTGTGGGGCGAGATGAGAGACGGATTAAAATAATAGTTTTCCCATGCAGCAAACAACACGAATGCTCCGGCCTACAGCCGCCACTCTCTAGCTGCCCAACTCTGATGGCAGCACCGCCACTAGCAGCAGCACAGAAGTAAGGGAGCTATCGCGGGATCTCCTTGCCTGTGCCTGGGGATGGTGACGCATGGGGACCCATCCCCTTTGCATGATGATGCATGGGCTCTCCAGCCACTTGTGTGGAGGGTTCGAGGTTTCCCTTCCCCACACAAATCGATTAGGAGACGCAGGGGCTGCTCATCCCCTTTTAGGTGTGCATGAGGACTCTGATCCCTCTCCATGGGTGAGTTGGGAGGGTGTGGGGTTCCGATCCCATTACACAGGGGTGCATGGAGTGAGTGCCGGTGGAGAGATCTGCTGAGAGTAGCACTTCCAGCCATTGCTGGGACCATTTTAGAGCTCTGCAACACGACTGGTATCCTGCAAACCCTGCTGCCATAATAGCGGGAGCAGAACAAAAAGTCAAGAGAAAAGGCGGGAGCAGGTGGGAGTGGGAGTAAAAATTGTGAAGTTGGACAGGAGTAGGATTAAAAAAAAGTATTCTGGCACCGGGCTATAGGTACTGCTAGATAGATATTTATTTTTTAATTATTTTTTTTTATGATGTACAGCCTACAGTGGTCAGACATGAACAACAGTCATCCAATACCTCTTCCCAGACACATCTATTGTTGCAAGTTTTACATGCCTGCAGCATATCAGAAGTTCACAAATTCATCCTCTTGGGTCAAACATTCATTTTGCTTCTAAGCCAATCCCCACTCAATTAACTCAGACAGAAATAACTACTGTCAAATTCTTTTGGGAAGCTTGAACCCCATTATATGAGAGATTTCCTACATTTTATTTCTAAAGTGTGTCAGACCCAGATTTTTAAAAGTTATGTGTGGGGTTTTTTTAGAAAAAGGTAAGAAATGCTGAGGAAAAGTAAAGTAAGTTAACAAGTTAGATACTTCAAGGAGGGGTTCTGGACAACAAAAGGTTACTACTAAATGACATTTTCATGCTAATTAAGTACTTTGGGGAGAGGTGCTGGACAGAGCACCCTGAGGAGTGAAGTCTTCTCTTTAGCCACAGAATGGTCATGGCACATGTATAAGTAGTGCTACCTCACTCACTCTGGAAGAGGCCACTCTAGGAATAAGATAATTCAATCTCCATGTATAGCCAATCTCTGGCCCCAACACTGTCAAGAATGTTCCAATTAATGTCAACTGTGGTGATGGTTTTTGAGCTGTACACACTCGTCAATTGGGAACCAGACTGAGTCCAAACTTATTTCACACAGGCCACCAGTCTTCAACTTTGCAAGGATATTTTTGTCATTACTAATCTGGGCTAGATTTGAATTAATAACCATGAGATCAAGAGATCTATATCCAATTACTATTCCCTTGAGTCACAAAATATACAATTTAATTTTTAGAAAAAGATAGCCAGAATTTTTTTTTAAATGGAGGAATTAATTCCCCCCTCCCACCCTGTCATTTAAATAAATATTGCAAGGGGAGAAAAGCTATTTAAATGTCTGAGATTTACCTTCATCCTATAAGAAGACAGACAATTAATGACCAGGTTGAGGGGCTAATGAGGATCATTTTTTAAAACTCAAATGTGTACACTAAAATGTTATATATTTAGTTGTATCCCTCTGTCCTCACCCTTCATGTCACTTGCCTTCCAAGACCTCAGTCCAAGCATGTGAGACAATGTCAAGTAAATCATAAAGAGGCACTATCTAATATAAAGAAGGAAAATAGACTAATATCCTCCAAACCCTTGAAAAAGACCTGCATAAAAGGCATATTCCAAAGCCTGACCTGGGACATGCAATATAATTCAATTATAGTATTTCTTTCTAAAGTGGTTTATGAATTAAAATGCTATACAATGCACTCAAAATAAGAAGCTTTCACCTCAGAAGCTCCGAGGGTTACCAGATGTCTCAATTTTATTGGGACAGTCCCGATTTTGGGGTCTCTCTCTTATATAAGCTCCTATTACCTCCCACCCCCCCGTCCCAATTTTTCACACTTGCTGTCTGGTCACCCTAGAAGCTCCACCGTACAGTCTCTCCCCCCTTCTTTTTTTTTGGAACAGTCACTTAAATGTTTTCCTAATTTCAGAGGACATTTCTCTGCAGGAGCTGAATGTTGTGACAGAGACAGAACTGGCAGAAGTATGTTAAGGCAGGACCAGTAGAGGTTATTAAAAATACTGAGAACTTGCTGCTAGAGTCTCTCATAGAGGACACAAAGTGCTACAAGCATCTATTACAAATTGGTGAATTGAAGAAACAGAATGCTCCACATTAAAGGGCTTCACAGCTAGAAGAATTGAAAGTCATATTAAACTCTGAAAAATACATATGCAACTGAAACCTCCCACATACAGAATCCATGAACACAAACTGAAAATTTAAAAAAAAACAAGAACACCCAACCATATCACACAAAAGTCATTAAGAAGCAAGTACAAACAAAAAAGAAGAAGGTACATTGCCAACAAAGTTGGACGAAAAGAATCTAAGCACAAATGACAAAAATACTAGCAAGTATAACAAATGGGAACACTTGGAAAGACTGTCATTCATTTAAATTTTCGAAGAGTATTTCAGTAGTTTTAGAAGACCCAAGCACTTGCATTCCCTGTATTATGACATAATATTGCTTATAAATACCATAGGAGTTCAGCCTTATCAGAGGAAGCTTCCTCCAGAGAACAAGAGTTCTGAGAAAGGGGAAACTATCATGTGAATCTCCGGAGTTTTACAGTAACAAGGCCAGAATAAAAACTTCCTATCATGTGGATGCTACAGTATAAATATATCATGAGATGGGGAAGATTTTTCAAATGCACTTCATATTAGTCTAATTCTACTTCCACCACATTCAATGGTTAAACTCCCACTGACTTCAATGAGAGCACAGCTAAGCCACTGGTGAGCACTTTTTAAAGTCCCACCTAAAATTCATAACTTACACAAATGTCCAAAATTCTCTTCCAGTCTATGTAAGTGTCTCAGAACAGCCAAGAAAGTTGATTACTTAAGAGGCCTTGCAATTTACCCCCATCTCAGAAAACTCCCCCTGCTCTGCCATGCAATGAAAGCCTCCTAAAAGAACTGATCATAGAGCCAACCTGCTTTACTCCAAGCAAATTTCTGAGCAAGTGAACGTTTCCTAAGCAATCAAGTGAGATTCACATGTTCACTTCCTTCCCTTTAACACCAGAAAGACAACAACAATACCTGCTCTACCCCCATTTCCCCTAGAACACTTGTTCTCAACCTTTCCAGACTACTGTACCCCTTTCAGGAGGCTGATTTGTCTTGCATACCCTAAGTTTCACCTCACTTGAAAAGTGCTTGCTTAAAAAAAATCAGACATAAAAATACAAAAGTTCACAGCACACTACTACTGAAAAATTGCTGACTTTCTCATTTTTACCATACAATTATAAAATTAATCGCGCCCCTCAGGTTGAGAAACAATGATTAGTAAAAAGAACACGAGTACTTGTGGCACCTTAGAGGCTAACAAATTTATTAGAGCATAAGCTTTCATGGGCTACAGCCCACTTCATAGGATGCATAGAATGGAACACATAGTAAGAATATTTTTATATATATAAATAAATATATAATTTTCTTACTATGTGTTCCATACACACACACACACATATATATACACACTCACACAAAGTGTGTGTGTGTGTGTGTGTGATATATTTTTTTTTGCAGATACAGACTAACACAGCTGCTACTCTGAAACCCATGATTAGTAATAATATAGAGTAGTATAAACAAGTTATTGTCTGTATGAAATTTTAGTTTGTACTGACTTCACTAGTGCTTTTCCTGTAGCTTGCTGTAAAACTAGACAACTATTTAGGCAAGTTGACATACCCCTGGAAGACTTCTGCATACCCCCAGAGATATGTGTACCCTTGATTGAGAATCACTGCCCTAGAAGAAGGCACAGCCAAGAAGAAGAGGGAGGAAATGGAAGCATTTTAAAATGAAAAAGTTAATATCCAAGAAAATAAATGAAAAATATTCTATTTTATATGTCCTTGGAGGGTATGTCTTCAAAGTTTTAATTTACTCAAAATATTTTACCACCTACTATGCATCACTATAGACATTTCAAAGAATTCAATATACTGCAGAAATCAGGCGTCTCTAAAGAAATGCTGACCCTAAGCAGAACCCTGTGTATGCTGGGTCCAAGTTCTGCAAAGATACCTAAAAAAAATTAAGGATGCTAATTAAACATCTGTTTATAGTGTAATTGGGTAGCTCAGTTTGAATTTTTACTACCAAAAACCAACATCAAAGATCTCATTAAATTAACAGTTAAGGCTGAAATGATCCTTTCATGCTCCCTGCTATGCAAATATATAGCAGCATCCAGTAAGACACTAATCACTCCCTGTTCAAAGAGTCAGACAATACCTATGTGTAACACTGACAGACCCCGGCCGTCGTCAGATGGGATTGAAGTTTGGGCCTCTGGAGTTTAAAGTGCATGAGCCTCTACTGCATGAGCTAAAAGCCAACTGGCTGTTAGCTAAGGCTGTAGAGCGAACTCATTTAACTCTTTCTAAGTAGTCTCGGTGCCACCAGATGGGACAGAACACCACACCCAGAAGGTGTGTGGGTTATATATGCACAATGGGGATGAGTTAATGATGCACTATCAGCCTTAAATTTGAATTTCCTGGATTTTGTCAAGGTAAAAAGGAATCCAGAAAATCTACTGGGGCCAAAACAACAACAACCCTCCCCCACCCCCTCCCCACACACACATATTCTCTCAGTCACTCATGAGCAAGATAGTGCAATATAAATTTTCACCCTGTGAGTTTGCAATGAGTGCAATACTCACAAGTAACAAAGTCACAAGTGAGTTATGTAAACTGAAATAAGTGCTGATACAAACCTTTATTCCGTATCATGTATCCTACACATAACACACATGGTTACAGAAAAGCAATTTAAGGCATTTTCTAGTGTTTAAAAATATATACAGGGACTGTTTTATATCCTCTGCCTGTCAAGCTAGATGCCTTAGTCCAAGTGTAGAGGGCGCAGGAGAGAGATGAAAGCACCTAAAAATAACCTCTTTTCTATACTTAAAATGTCACTTTTTTAGATTGACCTGTTTAATTCATGTGTGGCTTGAGTAATACAACTATTGCAAACACATACCAATAAAAACCTTTATAGCACACTAGACTATCAAGTACTCTTTCTCTGTCACATGGCTGTCATCGCCAATATTACACTATACACCCATTAGAAAAAACATCACTAAGTTACTAGTTTTTATTTGGGACAGAGGACTCCATGGTTTTTATTTGTTTAACACTAAAAAGAGATTCTGCATGGGACTGCTCTTATTGTAAGTAAGCTGTATTTTATCTGATTAAACTTGACCATGCTTGAGTATGGTTAACTTCAATTAAATGCAAAAAAGGTTTGCTTCTGTTTTGGAAAAACAAGGTTCTTAGCAACTTATGAGAAAACCTTGTTACAAGCAAGTGCCACAATTCCAAAAAATTAAGCATGTTCTCTTATAGGGTATTTGCTGCTTTATAAAATTGGAGTGGTTTGAACTTCTAATCTCGTTAAATATTTCTTCCCTACTTGTCAGAATGGTGAGTGCTACTTTTCTTCATACCTTTATAAACAGAAAGGCATTTAGTAGAGGTCCATACAGGGTGATCTGAGAATCCGGGGAGACTTCTAGTTCCACATGTAGCTTATCAGGTGGAAGTTCTGAGGGATCAATAGGAAGGTGAGTTGAGGCTGTGGGAGAGGAAATGATTCTCTCGGCTGTCTTCTGTGATGGCCTTGGTACAGATAACATAGTTTCTTCCATTTCTGACACTTAGGAATAAACAAAAAGGTAAATCTTTTGAATTTACTTGTGAATTTCTACGAATGAACATTGATTAAGTTAGAACAGATTTGTAGTTTTCCAGTGTGGGTGGCTATCAGACAACTGATATTTCTATAATGTATAATAAATACATTTCTCCAAGCAAACAATGAAAAAACAAGTAATTTTAACAGAGTATGAAATGTTTTATTCAACAGCTACTGTGCACAAGAGAGCCAATATCTTTAAGATAAATTATGGAAAAAAAATATTGTTTATTATTCTTTTTCTACTGTGAATACTCAGTATTTAATTTTTAAATGGCCATTATTTGGTTACATGTCATGATGAGAAAACAGATTATATAGAAGATGTATCTCTTTCTTACCCAACAGATTTGTTCCCTGTGTCTATTCAGAATTTTAACTGACTTGTCAGAAAATAAAAATTTACTATTTTTTTTACTCCCATTAGCACTATAGTCCTAGTATAGCTCTAGACAAGTGACCTGGATTCTCTTCTCATGGAGGGACTTATCTCTAATCGTGGACTACTTAAACCCCTGCAGTCCTTTTTAAAACCTACCTTGGCCCAATCACATTGATTAAAATTACTTCTAAAAATCACCTTCCTGGCTCGTCATTATGACACCACTCCACACTCAGAGACATTTCGCTTGCTCTCACTTTACTACCATATCAATGACAAACTGCTTAACCTTACTTTTAAGCCCACTTTACAACTTGCCCCTTCAGATTACCACTTTATCTTGGAGCTTATTGTATGCCCCCTCAAACTAATAATTCCAATTTCCCCTGTCCGTTTACCTCCCCTTCTCCCACAAGCACCTTCGCAGTTTCATCCTTGCCAACACTTATGTATGAAATACCTTCCGTTAAATCAATCTGTAGCACTCCTAACCCATCCTCTTGGTTCACTTCTACTAGAACTATATATCTACAGTAAATTGCCAGCTGAAAATGGCAACACTGGTAGCCAGCACATTCCTGTTTCTAAACCTACTTCCATCTCTGTCTATAAAGGTACAATACTGTAAGAGCTGAATATTACAAAATTACCTAAAGAATAGAAAGACCGCTTGGAAAACCGACTACCGGGCAAAATTAATGTACCCCATAATACTGTCTTCCACACAACAACAAATTTTTGGATTTGTGAAATGACTCATTTAGCAGAAGTGCTCTATTTGTTAGGTAAAGGGCAAGGTTAGATTAACAAGTTTGGACAAGTCTAATGCATTGTTACCTGCTTTTCACTTAGAGAAATGATGCATCTTCTTAAAATTTGAAATTGAAAACCATGCTTTTGATGAAACTGATTCAACTCAAAGATTCAGGTTATCCCACTTGACAAGAATTGATAGTCTGTGTAACCCACAAGCTTAATACTGTAGCATTGGATTGTTTTTTTCCAGGGTAGGGGGAAAGTATCAATAGGGAGGAGACATGAATATTAAATAGATGGTCTGTCCATGCACATGTGCAGAGTAGGGCAATTCAGTTAGAAGGACCCAGAAACTTTCAGACTATGTGTGGGCGCTAACCGACATGCTCTGCATGCCCTGAAGCTGTATATGAAGTTTTCATTGTGGGCAACCCACCTGGCAGGTCATACTCTAGGTACCCTTGAGAGCTGAGCTATAGTGCAGGGCAGAAAGGTTATAAATATAAGAGTTACAGATGGTACAGTGGACACAGCGCTGATTGATACAGGAGCAAGAGTTGTCTACTATGATGAGGGGGTCCCCAATCCCTGTACCACTAGCTTTATTTACTAGGGCAGCCCTCCAATAGGATAACGTTTGGTCCACCGAAATGTGTTTTATGAACCTAGAGGAAGGGCTTGGGGGGGGGGGGGAAGCATCTGTCACCAACAGAGCCTTACATTTGGCTATCAGCTAACTGCTCTAAACTGGGATTCTGTGTGAGAGAGAGAGAGAGAGAGAGAGAGAGAAATGGGGCAGCACTTAGTGAAATGAGGGTTTGTGCATTCTTGCCTGACTTATAAGTCTTGGCAGGACTTATGGGGAGAAGATGGTATCCTATAGAAAGAGAACCTTATCGAGATTCAGGAAATTGATATTTTATATGCTGATCCCAATCCCTGTACCACTTTGGATACGGGATGCAGACTTCTGTTTCAACAGCAACTGTGAGGATCACTCAGTTATTGAGCCAAGAGCTGGAATACTGTTAGCTATGGAGATCCTCAGGCTGTTTGTTTTGCTGATGGGGTTCTGAAATGTCTCAAACTCTGAAGAGTCCAGGTGACACACTGCATATTAGGGCCACACTATTAAGAAGAAATCACCTCAGAGAAGATCAGGGAGAAATGTGTTTTGATACGTGCACTGAAATACAGAAAAATCTTACGTTAAAACATCATATTTTAATGTTTGTAAGAGAAGCAAAAGGGGGAAGTTTGTAGATGGAACACCAGTAGATTTATTCTCCAATAGCTTTTGCTTAAAAATTATTCATAATATTGCAAACGCTATTTACAATGTGTTTTTTGTGCATTAAATGTTTGTTTTACTTTCTCTTTGAAAATTGACTGTGAATTATTAACATCCGTTTACCATGGTTTTACACACAATAGCCCTGAGGTCTAACTCTGTGTAATGCTTTTTGACAAGTCCTGAAAAGATGGAACTCTACCCTGTGCTTAGCAAAGAGTTAAGCTGGAGTCCAGGAAGAAGGGGAATGTAAAGTTATTCAAAATATTGCCTGCCCATCACCATGGCCCCATTACATCTGCATGCTTTCAATTTCTTTGGTGCAAACTACGATTTTAAATCAAAATGACCGTACTAAGTCGCAGCTTTTTTTGCAATCACTCTTAAAATACAACAGAAATGAAGTGACACTTACATGATTGCTTCAACTGTTCATCTGCCTTCTGTGGATAAATTGGATGCCAAGTGTAGTCAATTGTGAATGTAACACTTGGTACAGTCCAGCATTCAACCCATCCAGCCCTATCCAAAAGAAAGATATTTTTAAAGTACCCATTGTTTCATTTTTTCCTATTGCATACAAAAAGACAACAGAACTAATAATATTCTACTCCAAACACAAATATACAAGGAGCTAATATATATTCCATGAGGTAACAGAACTCACTCTTCTTGAGTAATATTCCTCCACTTGGGCTTGCCTGTTTTTTGACCACTTTGACATTCAGCCGAAATACAGGATTCAGGACTTATTTTATTAGGATGACAATCTTTCACCAACATAAAGAGAGAATATTTACTAGGATGGCAATCTGGTAGAAATAAATGAAGATCAACATCTTCTCCCTACAAATGAAATATTAACAATATTCATAAAATGAACTCAAAGTACTGTTTGTACGGTTCTATCCATCGGTATACCCACTTTATAGACAGATGAACTGCATGCAGCAAGGAGATGTAAGGTCCTGATTTTCAGAAGTGCTGAACACTCACAGCTCCCACTGATTTCAACTGGAATCAGAGGTGTTCAGAACTTCTGAAAAGAATCATGCTCCAAGTGACTTGCTCATGGCCATATAGCACATCCAGGAATAGAACACAGGAGTCATGATTTCTAGTCACGTTTTCTGATTTGCCCTCTAGAGCACACTGACACATTAATGTCCTTTTGATCACAAAACCTCAAAAATGTAATATTTAATTCAAGTCCCCAAAACCCTAGAATCTGAAGATTTCAAATTCTAATTACTACTACTACTACTTCACACTTACATCACTGCTCATAAAAAGTTTCCAAGTATTTTTAAACATTAATCAAACTTCATAAGATTCATGTGAAGTGGTTAAGTATTATCTCTGTTCTGCCTATACAAACTAACATTCAGAGACATTTAAGAAACTTGATCAGGATCACTCAGAAAATTACTGGATGAGTCAAAGAAAGAATCCATGAATTTTAAATACAGTTCTCTATTAGACTATGTGCTTCCCAAAGATATTTTAACAAGATGCTTAACTTCTGGACATAATGAGACTACTCAAATGCTTAAAATTAAGTACACGCATAAATCTTCTCAGGATATGGGCATAAGGCCTAATCTTGCAAGCAGTATACCCATGAGTTTAGTTAATACCAAATAAAAAATCATCACTGAAAAATATTTGTTAAGATTCATCTTCATTTACATACTTGGATTTTTGGTATTCAAAAATTTTCATATCAGGAAAACAAGCTTTTATACAGAACAAGTTTTCAAAGAATACAGCCATAAATACAAAACACAATATCTGAAATCAAGGGAATAGGACAGCAAGATTATTTTGAGCTGGCTAAAGCAGTGCGGTTTCCCTTGGAGAAGAGCATCTTTCTGGGGACTGAAAGCATACAAAAGTCATGTCACTAAAATACTACATTTAATTTTCCGGGAAGAGGGAGTTACCTTCTAAGTGCCTTCCGATCACCAATATATAAAAAAAACTTGCAGTCAGTATCCTAAGATATATGTTAGTCTTAGATGGAAGTAGCTGGTCATTAGGGGCTATTAGTACCACCACAATTGTGTACTGTGGCCAATTTACTACAAAGTGTAAAATCAGTGGCAGCCATTGGGAATATCCCAGACCTTGGAGTCTGTGGTACACCTGAAATCCACAGGGGGTCATCAGGTCCTGCAGCACATGCAAGCAGCAATAAAGAGGAAGCATGGAACAGGGACTTCTGCAGGGATGCTTCAGATCAACTGCATATGCTCCATGCTCTTCCAGACCCAGCAAAAAGTTGGAAGGTTTCTGAAATAGGTGAGGAGATTCCTGATGGTGGGATGTGAAGTAGAAGAGGGAAGGTTTCTGAGCTGTGAAGAAGGGAGTTTCTCAGACTGGTGTGGCATATTTCTGAGGAAGTGGGGTTTAAATTGAAGAAAGATGAGGTTTTGACTCAGAATGATGGTGGATTGAGCAGAATTAAGTGGCGGGGGAGCACATGCATTAGTAGATGAAGTGGTGTGGGCAGAGGCAGAGGGAACTAGGAAGAAACAATAAAAGGGTGACAGTTGTATAAACACTGTTTTCCCACCTGCTCCTATCGAGTATCAGAGTTTTTCATTCCAAAGGGAAAGAGGCATCCCTTTTTCCTCTCACTTCCCCACCAGATTCTCTTTATCTCCACCCCCCCCACCCGCCCACCCCGATTTTCCATTTTGAAAATATAGTCAATCTGAAGAGGATGGGGGAAATTGCTATCTGCAACCCCAACTATTGTGTCACCAGTTAGAAGCAAGCTTCTGGATAGACCTTGTAAATGCTTAAGAGAAAAATATTGGATAGCACTATCTCAAAATCAGATTTAATACAGAACTTCGCAATAGCAGGGTTTAAGAAAGATGAGAAATAAGACAAATCAACAAGGTACAGATTTTATGCAGTAAACTTAAGTTTTTTTCCCCCTAACTCAACCAGCTAAAATTTAAGAGCCTCACATTTTAATTAGCTTAACTGGGGCAAAAGCATTACTTTCTTAGAACTGCTTTGTGGCGGGAATTAAAAATAAAATTAACAACAATTACCTCGTATAACTCTTAGTTAAGAGATTTCTAACAGAGTAGAAAAATATTATTTGAACCCTACAGAAACCAAAAAAGTTGCACAAAATCAGCTCTGGTCTCCAATGAATCCTTTTCTTAGTTTAATGAAGTTCTATCAGATTGTGCTGTAAAAATATTTACAAATACTTTATATAAGAGTAGGACTAGTTTAATCAGAAGACAAAAATTTTCAGGGGGCACATTTTCAGCACAGTATGTGTGGATTTAACCAAATTACTTCCATTAACATTAATGGACATGGACAGCTTAATCCCCCACCACTGATGAACCCTATACGTAGGGGAAAACACCCAAACATTTATATATTATATAATTTTTTAAAACTATGTTAAAAGAACATTAAGGTTGCAAAATCCAGCATTCAGAAGTTAAGAAATGTCAGAATTAAGGCTTCTTGTGCGATATTTATTCAGCCCTTTTGTGCACATGCATTATTACAGTCTTTAGTTACGTGATCATGCTATTTTTCACAAAAGAACACCTGCCTCATCCAATTTTTTTTTTTTAATATTCCACATTCAAAAGTATGACTTTACACTCTGTATAATGTTCAAACCCTGCACTGAATACAAAATTGTTAATTTCTTCACAGGGGTTTCTATGCTGCTCTCACTATGCTGCTTCAAAAACTTCAATGAATTTATCTTTGCAACACTCTGAGATTAGGACACATTCATATTTCTATAACTGAAGCACAGATTAATTCCAAAATTATCCATTCATTTTGCGTGCCCAACCTGACACACCTATGGCCTGATTTTTCAGAGTACCTAGCATTATATAGCAAATATATTCAAAGTACAGCTCCAATCAATTTCAGTTGCAGTTGTAAGCGCTCAGCACATCTACAAATCTGGCAGCAGCTGTCTCACAATGAGCACCCAGGAAATGAGGCACAAACAATAGTGGCCAACCGTGAACACTTTGATTTAAATAACTTGCCCACCGTGTCAGAAGAACACGGTGACAGAGGCAGGGGTAGAATCAAATTCAACATTCAAATTCCAATATATTCAACTGCCTTAATCAGAAGGCCACCCCTTGTCCTACAATCCCTGGGCTCATTTACCACATACTTTGTAGCTTCTGTAACAAATAAATCAAAAAGGTCTTACAGACAACAGCTGCATTCACTACACTGCCCTGATTCACTGCCATAGCACCATCCATCCTATAAGCTGAAGGAGACAGGGGCTTTGTTGAAAAAAATAAGCGATTGTGTACTTAAATAAGGTATCATGAATAAGGTACACACACAAGAAGGAAGCAAAATAAGTTTTCCTAGGCTTTGCCAAATTTGGATATATTTTCACAGGGAAGGCAAAAGGCACATCTCTGGCACAAGTACAACCTCCCAGCTAAATTTTAAGTTCATACGCCAAAGAATGGGTGTGCTACAGCTTCTCAGCAAAACTATTAAGGAAATTATTAACAAGGGCAAAACAATGCATCTTTTACCATGTTCCCTTTCGCAGAAATGGCTGAAGCATTTTGGCTGTAACTTTCCAAAACATTCAGCCTGAGGCAGACAACAGGCATAGAAAATTTCAGCCCCAACGATTAAAGTTTGACAAAGTTATAAGCGATTGTGAATCAGATCTTACAGGTAAGGTTACTTAGCACTTTTCATTATACACAGCACTATCAGCTACCTATTAGAACAAAGCTGAATTAGCAATGGCCAATCCATAGGTAAGGTTGAAGTCAATGACGCATTATAAATCTCATTTTCAAATCCTAGCTCCAATTTCCCCAAAAAGAAAGCAATCCCGCTGAATTTTCCAATGACAAGTGTCATCTGAGAGTAAAATTTTCTAGGAAGTTTGGAGAGGAAAGTGTGAAGGCATCAGAATATATGTTTTAAAGTTACGTTTGTTAAAAATATCTGTTCTTTACTTTTCAAGAAGTCCTTAATATTTTGGGGCTCCCATCTCCAAAGTGGCTTGGTCTGCAAATTTTGTTTTGTTGGCCTTTGAAAAGTGGCTCCTTTGAGAAACCACTTTTTTAAGGGGGCAGGGTGGCGGTGTTGGAAAGTGGAAGAAGAAAAATTAACAAAGGATTAAAAATATATTTAATAGAAAGTACTTGTGATGGAATGTACTAACGCAGGCAAGGAAGGAGTTAACTATGGACTCATCAGAACAAAGGTATAAGAATAAGCAGTGGAAGAGAACATCTTTTCTTCCCCTTTCCTCTCAGTCAGGGAGGAAACAGGATTCTGAAAATCCCTTGCCCAAGCCTGGACAAAGAAGCAAGAAGTTACTGGGCAACTGACTATCTTACACACGAAGAAATACTATGCTGTTTACAGTAGTAATTCAAGCATATAAAATTTTACTTACCCTTAAAGAGAACCTAGTATTGCATGTGGTTGGAACAAAGTCAGTGAAAGGCAGAGAGAAAATAATGTTTAAAGTTTCCCCACAGGCTGCCAGATAAACTACAAGAAAAGAGAAAAATAAATTCAAATAAAAATCATTTTTAAATTAAATGCTTTTCTATTATAAGCAATACTAACAAGTCCTATCTATTTTAAGTTAGTGCTCCTCCATGAGAGTATCTCCCTGATTAGACAAGTTTTCTTGCAAATATATGGGTGAGAATTAAGAAACAGCTGTTACAGAATCCATACTACAAAGAAAATGGCAAGTTTAAACTATCACACATGTGGAATAAACTGTGAACCCTATCCTTTTTAGAAGCTTGTACTCTGCATTAGTGTGTCTAAAGAAAACCATTCCAGCTAGTGAAGCAAAATTATCCATCAAGAGTGAAATCACCATCAGAAAGATCCAAAATGTCACACCTAATGCCTTGTGGCTTTATGGTTTAATACACCATCAAACTCTTTCTGTTAATGCTTGAAAACGTGTGCCATGTCCTTCAGATAAGTATTGAATTTCCTTGTAATCAATCCATCCAGCGAGTTCTTGACTTTTTGCATTCAGTCTTCACTCCAGAGGATGTAAGGGAAATTCCCACACCTAAGCCCTTCTTTTTAAGTGACAAATCTGAAGAATTGTCCCAGATTGAGGTGTCAATAGAGGAGGTTGTAAAACAAATGTATAAGTTAAACAATAAGTCACCAGGACCAGATGATACTCAAACAAGAGTTCTGAAGGAACTCGAATATGAAATTGCTAAACTACTAACAGTGGTATATAACCTATCATTTAAACCAGCTTCTGTACCAGGTGACTGGAGGATAGCTAATGTGACACCAATTTTTTTTAAAAGGCTCAGAGACAATCCTGCAATTACAGGCCAGAAAGCCTAACTTTAGTACCAGGCAGATTGGTGTAACTATAGTAAACAACAGAATTATCAGACACATAGACGAACATGATTTGTTGGGGAAAAGTCAACACAGTTTTTATAAAGGGAAACCATGCCTCACCAAACTACAAGAATTCTTTGAGGGGGTCACACAAACATGTGGACAAGGGTGAGCCAGTGGATACAGCATATGGTGTCTTTCAGAAAGCCTCTGACAAGGTCCCTCACCAAAGGCTCTTATGCAAACTAAGCAGACATGGGATAAAAGAGAAGGTTCTCACATGGATCAGTAACCAGTTAAAAGACAGGAAACAAAGGGTAAGAATAAATGGTCAGTTTTCAGAATGGAGAGACGTAAATAGTGGTATCCCCCAGGAATCTGTACTAGGAGCAGTGCAGTTCAACATATTCATAAATGGTCTGGGGAAAGGGATAAACAGTGAGGTGGCAAAATTTGTAGATAATACAAAATTACTCAAGATAGTTAAGTTCAAAGCAGACTGCGAAGAGTTACAAAGGGATCTCACAAAACTGGGTGACTGGGCAAAAAAACATCAGATGAAAATCAATATTGATAAATGCAAAGTAATGGGCACTGGAAAACATAATCCCAACTATACATACAAAATGATTGGGTCTAAATTAACTAACACTCAAGAAAGAGATCTTGGAGTCGTGTTTAGTTCTCTGAAAATATCCACAAGGTGCAGCGGCAGTCAAAAAAGCTAACTGTTTAGGAACCATTAGGAAAGGGATAGCTAATAAAGTAGCTACTCACCAATACTTCATGTTTCAGATACAGAAGGTATTCCAGCACATGCTGAATAGAATCAAGAATAGAGGAGACCACCCCATTCAGCCTCGCCCAGATGGAAAATCTCTTCCATTTAGCAAGGTGAGTTGTCCTGGTTAATAGTTTACTACTATTCAGTAGTACTTCCTGGACCTCTCTAGGGCAGAACTCCTCCACTGCTGTTAACCATAAAGCCTCCAGGCCATCAGGAGAAGGCCCTGGAGACTCGGGGTGGAGGAGGCAGATATGAATCTCTGAAATTATGTCCGTATAAAACAGGAGTGTCAGTGGGGGACTGACTGAGAGATCCAAGAGCTGTGAAAACCAGTGCTGAGGGGGCCATGCCAGGGGAACCAATCTAAGATAGGACTTGTCCTGCTTGACCTTGCACAGAACTCTGAGGAGAAGACAGATGGAGGGGAAAAAACAGCAGATCAGCAGTAGAAAAGCATCAGTTGATGAACCCAGGCTGAGTCTGCTCTGGAGCAGAACTAATGGTGTTTTGTGTTGTCTTTTATTGCAAAAAGATCCACTTGGGAAGTTCCCCAGAGCTGGAAAATGGATCTTGCTATGTCTGGGTGAAAGGACCACTTGTGGTGATTGATAAACAACTTCCTCAGGAGCTCTGGCAGCATATTCTGAGCCCCACGAAGTAGGCTGCTTTCAGAAATATAGAGATGTCGATGCAGAAGTCCCAGAGTAGTACTGCTCCCTGAGGGAGTAGTGAGGACCAGTATGCTTGTTTACATAAAGCATGGTGGTCATATTGTTGGTCAACACCAATATGCCGCTTCCC
The DNA here is from genome assembly GCF_965152235.1 of Eretmochelys imbricata. Lineage (NCBI taxonomy): Eukaryota > Metazoa > Chordata > Testudines > Cheloniidae > Eretmochelys > Eretmochelys imbricata. The sequence continues at coordinate 43,740,434 of NC_135575.1, read as the reverse complement.
CTAATGCAAAGAAGGAACGCCATGCAAGCCAACTGGATAAACGCCAGGGAGTTGCAAGCTAAATGTAGACGGAGATCTTGGGGATGAAAGACACCTAGTGTCTACAGGGGTCCCAGGTGAGCCCCCCCGACACAGGTCCGAGGCATCCATGACTAAGGTAAGAGATTGCTGAGGTAAGGCAAAAGGAACTCCCTTGCAGACATTGGACGGGGCTATCCACCAAACTAGGGAGGATAACATCTCTCTGTGGTACCTTCTTGGAGAATACACTTCTGCCAACCATTCCTGAAGGAGTCTAAAATGCAGTCTGGCTTACTGAAACACTTAATTGCATGCTGCCATGTGCCTCAGCAGCCTTAAACAGTTTCTCACCATGGTGAGAGATAAGCCTTTAAGTCCAGAATGAGGCTTTGCATTGCATGAAACCTTGCCTGTGGTAGTAAGGCCTTGGCCATTGTTGAGTCCAGAACCGCTCCAATACATTCTGTTTTCTGTACTGGAAACAGGACCAATTGGTCTGTGCTAATCAGTAGGCTGAATACATTAAGGTGGATGCTTATGGTGGACACCACTTATGAACTGGATCAACCTCTTATCAGGTAGTCGTCCAGGTAAGGAAAAACATCAACCCCTGACCTCCAGTGGGATGCTGCTACCATTGCCATAAACTTTGTAAAAAATACACAGGGCAGAGAAGAGAGACCAAAGGGGAACACTGAACTGATAATAACAATCACTGATGGTGATTCTCAGAAATTTTCGGTGCCTCTGGTGAATCACCATGTGAAAGTAGGCGTCTGTCAAGGTTCCTCCCCCACTCTGAACTCTAGGGTACAGATGTGGGGACCTGCATGAAAAGCTTACTTTTACCAGCTTAGGTTAAAACTTCCCCAAGGTACAAATTAATTTTATCCTTTGTCCTTGGAATATCCACTGCCACTACCAAACTCTAACTGGGTTTACTGGGAAACGTAGTTTGGACACGTCTTTCCCCCAAAAATCCTCCCAACCCTTGCACCCCACTTCCTGGGAAAGGTTTGGTAAAAATCCTCACCAATTTGCATAGGTGACCACAGACCCAAACCCTTGGATCTGAGAACAATGAAAAAGCATTCAGTTTTCTTACAAGAAGACTTTTAATAGAAGTAAAGGAATCACCTCTGTAAAATCAGGATGGTAGATACCTTACAGGGTAATTAGATTCAAAACATAGAGAATCCCTCTAGGCAAAACCTTAAGTTACAAAAAAGACACACAGACAGAAATAGTCATTCTATTCAGCACAATTCTTTTCTCAGCCATTTAAAGAAATCATAATCTAACACATACCTAGTTAGATTACTTACTAAAAGTTCTAAGACTCCATTCCTGGTCTATCCCCGGCAAAAACAGAATATAGACAGACACAGACCCTTTGTTTCTCTCCCTCCTCCCAGCTTTTGAAAGTATCTTGTCTCCTCATTGGTCATTTTGGTCAGGTGCCAGCGAGGTTACCTTTAGCTTCTTAACCCTTTACAGGTGAGAGGATCTTTCCTCTGACCAGGAGGGATTTTAAAGGGGTTTACCCTTCCCTTTATATTTATGAAAGCGTCTAAGTCAACAGCAACATACTAGTCCCTGGATCCAGGGAAGGAATAATGGAAGCTAGAATGACCATCTGGAATTTCAGTTTTTTCAAGAACTTATGTGCCTTAGATCTAAAATAGGCCTGAGACCCCATTTTGCCTTTGGAATAAGGAAGTATTGGGAGTAAAATCCCTTTTCCCTGAACAAAGGAGAGATCTCTCCTACACCTCCTACCAGAAGGAGCAATTGTATCACTTGCAGTAACATTGCCTTGTGAGAAAGGTCCCTGAAGAGTGATGGGGTGGGGAGGCGGTCAAAATAAATTGGAACACGTATCACACTTCCACCATGCGAAAAACCCATAGAGCTGTTGTGATGTGGGCCCAAGCACAATGGTTTTGTGACAGGCAGTTTCCAAAAATGGGAAAAGAAAAAGATGGCACTTTCAGAACTAGTATTCTGTTCTAGACGTGCCCATCAAAATGAGCTCTTGGCAGATGCTGTCCACTTTGATGAACCGACAGATACAAAAGCACAGGGGTGGTGATTGCTGTTTTTTTAACATCTGCTCCTTTTCCTTGACTGACCTTGGGCTCGAGGGATAAACTCCTGAAAACACTGGGACTGAGAACAGAACACCTTCCACTTCACCGTCCAGGGATTTCAGGGTTGGACTAGAATATTTGAAACTGTGCAGAGTCATCCATCTTTTCTGATAAGAGTGATGGCCCATCAAAAGGGAGGTTCTGGATTGCCTACTGCACCTCTGGAGGGAGGCCAGAAGAGTGTAACCAGGACAAATGCCTCATCGTGATAGCAGAAGTGCTGCAAACGGCACAATCTGCCACATGCAGACCCACCTGCAGAGCCGTTCTAGGGACCAACTTGCCTTAATTAAAGCCTGGAACTCTTTTTTTTACCTTATCTGGGAGCTTATCTTTGAACTGTGAAAGTGTCTCCCACATGATGAAACTGTAGTGCCACAGCAAAGCGTGCTGGTTTGCAATGCACAGCTGTAATCCACCTGTGGAATAAAGCTTCTTCCCAGATAAATCCAGCTTTTTGTCCTCTATTTTTTTGAGGTTGATGCCGGTGTCCTGTCTACCTTTTTCATTGGCCACTGCCACTTCAAGGGGAGCCCAAGAGTGATGATTATATCGGTGCTCGAACCTCAGAACCTCCTCTCCACTTTTTCTAAGTTGGAGGCGGAGAAACTGGTGCCTGTCAGAGGACCTGGTAGGTTCTAAGACAGCACCATGAATAAAGCGAGCTAATCTAGCTGGAGCTGCAGCTGTCAACATGCCCATCATCTTGTGGGATTTTTCCTGGACTTCCTCTGGGTGAACGTCCAGGCTCATAGCCATCCTCCCCAACAACTCCTGAAGAGTCTTAAAATCATCACAAAATGGAGAAATTGGCTCTGCCACAACTGTCTCATCAGGAGTTGAGAAAAAGGATGTCAACGGTAACAAAAGCTAGTCCAGATGCTGATTCTTTTGTGGCTACTTGTGACAGTGATTCTGAATATTTTCTGTGCCAGGCTTGGGACAGATGCTAGAGCGTTTGCAGCGCTGATGATCCTGAGAACCAGTAGATGGAGCTAGCTGAGCAGGGATGCTCTCTATTGAGGAGGAAATCCCCACAGGTTCCTAAAGGGCCACTAGTACAGCCCCAGTCCCCAACTGTGTGTAGCCCAAGAGTTCCTTCTACAAGCCCCTTGCTGGTGCTGAGGCTGAAATCAGGGAAAGAAGGTGTCATACTCCCGACGACGGGACCGGCTAGGGTGGGACACATGGGAATCCCACTTCCGAGTCCGCTGAAGAAGAAACCTCTTCTTGTGATCATGGCGGGGGCTGTACCTGTCAGTACCAGTGAAGAATGATCAGACTCTGATGAAGGGGACCCGGGGAGATCATCTGAGGCTTTCCCCTAAATGGCACCACCTTAATTGGTACCCTGATGGTCAAATCAGACTGAATTACCCTGTGCAGAGGTGAAGGTGCTGACACTGGGACCTTGGGCGCCAGTGCCAGGAGAGTCTCTTGAACTGCCAGTGATGGCAGCACTGAGAGGTTTAATAACTCTCTTGCAGCCTCTAATGCTTCAGGAATAGTTGGCACTGGGAAGAAACTCTGCAGTACCAGGGTGCAAAGAGATGCTGATGAAGGTGCTTCTGGAGCTGGTCTTGACGGGCCTGTACTAGGATTTGGTACTAGGATTTGGAGTCAACAAACTCCCCTGTTTACAGGTGTGCTCTGGAGAGTGCCTCCTCTTTGACCAACCTCCTGAGTCTTTAGAAGAGCTTGATCTCTTTGTCTCTTTCAACAGTGCTAGTACAAACTCCTATTTCTGAGGCCTCTTCTTCGGTACTGGCAATGCCAATCTGCCTTTCAGCACCAGTAGCACCAAAGGTGCTGGATCAAGATAGTTAGCTCAGATGGAAGATGTAGCACTGATTCCAGCAACAGATATTTCAACCTAGCTGCCCTGTCTTTTTGAGAGCATGGCTTGAAGCCCTTACAAATGTCACATTTGCAGCTCACGTGAGGCTTCCCACAAACACTTAGAGCAGCTGGGATGTGGGTCACTATTAGGTATTGCTTTACCACAAGAGTGGCAGGGCTTGAAACCCAGAGAGCGAGGCATACCTCAGATACTAAGGCCAGTATCGAGGCTGGCTGTCAGATACTTTTTTGAAATTAAGCCAACCAACCACTAAACTACGCTAACTATACAATGGGTATTATTTACAGGTTTGAATGAAGACTTGCAGAAGCAAGGACAGAGAGCTACAACAACTGTCACGAGCGGTAGGAAGGAACTGAGAGGACTTGGGGGTGGCTCAGACCTTTATGCCTGCACATGGTGCTCTAAGCAGCAGAGGGCACTTGTGCTGCCCCAGCAGGTAGCGCTGAGGGGAAACATTCTGACAACTGTGCAATGGCACACACAGACACCTACAATTGAATGGACACGTGCAATCACCCAAAGAAGACCTGCTGTATTTGAGGGTGTGAGAGGTTTTTCCAGTAGTGAGCATGTGAAAAACCTTATATTTCTTGGCAAACAATGTACCTAGTGAAGAGGTTTTTATTACCTCCCAAAAGATCGCCTACACATCACAGAAAACAGGTATTGTGATTTTTTTTTAAATGTTTTAACAAAATTTCTTCAGAAAAATCATTCTTACCGTTTTCCTGCTGTTTGGTGGAACAGTCAATCCAGTTGTGTTGATTTGCTGCCCAAATCATTTCAAATTGATGAAACATTACTTTAAAATTCCATATATAGGGAACAAACGAGAAAATATCAGGAGCACTATCACTGGACCAGTCTTGAATCAAATCTAAAATTATATAAAATAAAAAGGACAAATTATTAGCAATGTATCAGGTGAAACTAAATACTTTGGAGAAGTCCTTTAAAAAGTAGTTGGACCAGATCTTTGGCTGTAGATCATTGTAGCTCTACTGGCTTCAGGGAACTATGCCAATTTACACCAGCTGAGAACTGAACTACTAAATTTCAGCAATCCTTTACCTTTCTGGTCAAAGGAGAGTTACCTCAGTCTATTAAAATGATGAATCAATGATGTACAAGTTTTATTTGTGTAAAATAAAAATTAAAATGAAATCTAATTGTTTACAGATATCCAAACACTAAAATCATATTCATGCATAAATGTAAATGCAATTAATAATTAACTGCAATAACGGTATAGGATAATACAAGAAGTATGATTTTGAACCCTGACTTACTGAGCATTAAGCTCAAAGTTTCAGATAAAGTTAAGTGTACCTATTACATGACAGAACAGCAAGTACATAACATTACAAATTTTAAAAAAATCAACAGAAAGACAAAAACAGGAATCTAAAGGACATCATTAAAAATATCAAAGTTAATTTAGTTTCTGATTATTCAGTGTTTTAAATTTCTTCTTTAATTTACTAGAAGAAAAAAATTTTAACTAGTTGTCATGATTTTGTTTATCAGTTCCAATTCTGTTTTAACTATGAAAGAATTACATCAGGACCCCAATCCCTCAGAGAGTTTACAGGCAACCAGAAATGCAGGATTGGAGAGTGCCTGTGAATCACTGGCTTTCCATTACAGTACTGTATCTAAATTACAGTCAAAATCCTGGGGAGGAGATTATTTTCTGACAAGCCTGGTCAGCCACATGGAGATCAAGATAACCCATAAAGCTGAAGTTAGTCAGCCAAAAAATTTCTGCATACACCAGATTAACTGGTCAACTTGTCTCTTAGATCAGCAATATTAAACTAAGAAATATCTCAAAAGTTATAATCAACACAAATCAATATATTTTGTGTTGTTTGTCAAAAAAAATTATTCTTCACTGTGACTAGTCAACCATAAAAAAACAACATAAATTAACACCTGATTAAAGGAAATAAAACATTTGGATTTTTAGCACCTCAAGTTTATTCACCATTTTAGACAAACATAACCACGTTTGTAAGGCCATCTGCTCTTGCATTAAAACAACTTCATCAGCCCCTCTAAAATGGTTTGGAAAACAACAAGACAAAGAAAAAACATGTGCCAGACATACTTATGTTCCACAAATTAAATATTTAGATACTAATGTAATAAGGAAGTTACCTGCAAAGAAGTTTTTTTGAGCAAAGATAAAGTGATAGGTTGCTTTATAAACCTCAACTTCACACTGCCATGTCTGTGGCATGTTCCATATCCGGGGATAGTTGGCATTAATATGAAACTGTGAACAAAACACTAAAGCATCAGTATGCGCTTCAAACATGACAATGTGTGAACAATGCTGAGATGAAGGGTCAACCACATACACTTTGGTGAATAATTAAAACCATTTTCCTGCTGGGATGAACAGAAGGCCTCTCCAGTTTTTTAATAATTTAATCTCTTTCTCTGTGCCTGAAGGTCAGTTGACACTTTATTCATTTGTTTGAAAACTTCTACTATGAATTTCTCATATTATACCACAGATTCGCCATCTGCTGTTGCAGCAGTTACGCTGAGCACTTTATAATCTAATTTAACCTTTCATAGCAAGATTCCACCTTCCTCAGCCTACTACAAAATATCATCTAAACAAACAATTTTTAAGCCAAATCATCTATGTACTGTGGCTATTAAGTGCCTACTTTTACTTGTCATTCAGGGAAAGGAAGCATTTTCAAAACTAGTGCATATGCATTTCAGTAGAAGTTAACTGGAATTCAATTGCTGAATTTCATGAAGTACTAAATGCACAAATTAAAAAGCTAATCCATCATAAAATGTATTTATCATACTTAAGTAATTTAGTTCTAAGTATTTAAAATACTTCACAGTATACTAGTTAATGTACAATCGTATATTTTGCAGGAGAAATGATGTCTTAGCAATGCAAGTCTGAGCAACACTCTACTATTAAATCTTTGCTGAGCACCCAGAAGAGACAGTTTATAAATTATATTATGCCTATAAACTAGGTGAGATTAGCAAACTCAAGTCTTCACAGACTGGGGCCTAAATCAATGTTTAACTTTACACACTTAAGTAGCTCTTCAGACTTCAGTGGGATTACTCAACATGCATAAAATTACTTGTGCATAATTCTTTGGAGGATTGAGGTCTTGTAAAGTATATACAAATGCCCCAATCATTGAACTGTTTTCTATACTTGCACAACATTTATACCAGGCATATAAAAATGATTTATATTAAACCAAATGTCCATCAGAGACAACTGCACCTCTGTGCTTAACAATGCTTTGTTACTGTAGACTTACAGCTAACATTTCTGCTTCTAGAAGAGTTCGGTACTGCATACTGCTGGTGGCATCAACGTGTAAAAGCTGTCCTTTAATTGCAGGGGAATAGCCTAGCAGACAGAACAAATAATGTTTACATCATGGCTTCTCTTGTCATAGAATATCAGGGTTGGAAGGGACCTCAGGAGGTCATCTAGTCCAACCCCCAATCTTGTGTGACAAGATTATTTCTGAATTACAGTAAAGAAGCAAGAGTTAAACAGAAATTAAAATACTTTATAAATAAACAACATGAGGTGCAAAACACATCGTGAAGAGAATCAATAGTATGAGGCTCCAGTTCAGTCCTTTACTAGTTGGATGACAAAGGCTTAAGATAATGCAGTTGAGGAATCTGGCTGGTCCAGAAAAGGCTTCTCTGGGGCTCTGGAGACCAGGTTTCAATTTGCAACTCTGTTGCAGCCTGTGTGTGAAACCTTGGGCAACTCACTTAGCTTCTCTGTGTCTAGTTATCCATCTGTAAAAGGGGGATAGCAGTACTTCCTCCCTCACAGAGGTGTTTGTGAGGATACAAACATTAAAGATTGCTCAGATGCTATGGTGATAGGGATCATATATATGTACAATAGACAAAAGAGACAGTGAGAGATAGGAAAGGCAATGATCAACTTCAAAAGGAAGCTGCATCTACTACTCCTTATATGCAGGGTAAAGATAAGACACACAAGCAAAAGCAAGTAAAGAAAACTTCAGCATATTTAATATAGGACTTCAACACTTACCGACAGGGGAGGGCAACAGAAGAGCCCGAATCCCGGTGTCCCTTCACCCCCATCTTTATCTTTATCTTGACTTTACATGGTATTTCTATGACTAAGTTAATATTTCATCAATGTATTACCCATTATGTTTCTAAAGACTTGTTATGGTAATCATATTGAAAAATGGGATCTGCTTTTGTACAGATACAATTTATGTAATATGCTAAAGTATTAATAAAATTAGATAAAATAAGAGCTTTGTTTTCAGTAACTAGGGAGAAGTTACTGCAATGTCTTATTGATATCAATTAGGGCTTCACAAGAGTTAAATCTGTATTTTTAAAGTGCTTTGAGATCCTGTAATGAAAGGCACTATGAAAGTATAAGTTGTTATTGCTCCTTTACATAGAAATGTAGGTCCTTTGTAGCCATAAGGGGAAAACAGCTTACTATATCCACAATCCTATGAATAAACTACTGTTTTCTCCTGTGCACAATCTTAAGAATGTAAAATAAACCGCCTCATCAACTTACCATTTTCACTGACTGTCATGGGAATATTTATTTCCAAATACGAGCCTGCTCCAACGTTTACATGTACAGCATTGGTTTCCTAAGGAGGGGAGAAAAAGTTTAAACATTATTTCTCCCCCCATCTTCAGCCAGTGTATGTCATGCCTCTGGCCATCATTATTCATGGTTAAATTGTCAGGATTAAAAAAAGAAGGATCTAGCTGACTAGGATATGTCCTTAATGTTTTAAAAAAAAAAAAAAAGAGAGAGAGAGAGAAATCATGATACTGAGAATAAGTTAACATTAACAACCAGAAGATCCTTGGCTGAAAGAGAAACTGGTGAGGATGAAAGAAGATTATATTTCCCTTTCTCTTCTCCCGCCCCCCCAAAATACCATGTTTAAATATCTCTAGATACCACCTGACAAATGAAAATATGCACAAACAAAAAGCCAGACAACCTAATCACAGGAGCTTGTAAGATTCAGAGGTATCTTAAGAATTTATTTCTTACCACCTTGCCATTATTTACCCTGTTTTTGGTAAAAAGCAAGTCAATAGTGGCATCTGCAATGATATTCATCCGCAACTCAAAAGCAAGGATCTGTCTTGGCTTGCCAGGCTGTGCAATTTCTGAGACTTTCATAACCTGGTAATCTGGCGGGAAAAAAAATTTCCACAAACAGTCCCTAGAAAACAAGAAGAGAAATATAGTTACTCCGATGGAAAGAAACAATTTGTCTCATCTACAAATTTCTTTGCCACCTGTCTGTGTAATTGAATTAGATCCTTGGAAAGCCAACAGGTAAGGAAAGTGAAGGAAAAAAATAACATTTGCATAAAGCTGCAAGATACTGAAATCTTCAAACCTAAATCAATGGAGAGACTTTCGCCTCATTAGTGAAATCAAACTCAAAATAAATTAGATATTCAAACTGCTAGGAAATAAACTTTTGCAGGGATGGTTGTGGTGGAGAGACATGTTATGAGGGGATGACAGGAAGGAGTAACATAATAATCCCAAAAAGCAAATACAAGTACGTTACATTCTTTCTTCCATTTCATCTTCCCACCACAATATACTGTAATTGTCTTGTTTTGGAGATTAGGATGAGAGAGATGACAAGGTCACTTTTTGATTGTGTATAATTTATAGAAGCACAGAAACTATAACAACAAATTGTCTATGAAATTAGAATGTGTGGATTGGAACGTAGTCTGAATTTCTGCAATTTGAACCAAATATATAGCCACAAGAAAGGAAACTGAGAGGATGATAAAAGCATAGATAGCCTGATATATGTGGTTCACATAAGGAGTCCATCAGTGAACTAAGGTCAAATTCCACAGAACTGTTTTAAAACTGTAACCACATATGAAATACTTTCTTGGATAAAATAAAAGTACTTGAATGAGAATGGTCTTTTTACAGCGCACTCAAGACCTGACTGCTGTAGTAGCTGAGAAATTATCATTTTTTCAGAATTACCCTATGCAGAGTCATTAATGCCAACCTGAAGACGTGAAGGGTTCTTGAAATGGACTTCAGAGGTTAAAAGTGGGATTTTTAAAAGCACTTAAGTGAATTAGGGCAGCAAATCCCATTGACTTTCATTATGCTTCTAAACAACTCAGTACTTTTGAAAACTCCACCCTAATTTTTCTTTAAAATCAGCAATGAAAAAGTTATGCCCAAGATATAAAACATAAAAACATAAGAAAGGTCATACTGTGTCAGACCATAGGTCCATCTAGCCCAGTATCCTGTCTTCTGACAGTGGCCAATGCCAGGCGCCCCAGCAGGAATGAACAGAACAGGTAATCATCAAGTGATCCAGGCCCTGTCGCCCATTCCCAGCTTCTGGCAAACAGAGGCTAGGACAATGATCCCTGCCCATCCTGGCTAACAGTCATTGATGGACCTATCCTCCATGAACTTATCTATTTCTTTTTTGAACCCTGTTATAGTCTTAGCCTTCACAACATCCTCTGGCAAGGAGTTTCACAGGTTGACTGTGCATTGTGTGAAAAAATACTTCATTTTGTTTGTTTTAAATCTGCTGCCTATTAATTTTATTTGATGACCCCTAGTTCTTGTGTTATGAGAAGGAGTAAACAACACTTCTTTATTTATTTTCTCCATACCAGTCACGATTTTATAGACCTCTACCATTTCCCCCATTACTCATATTTTTTCCAAAGCTGAAAAGTCCCAGTCTTATTAATCTTTCCTCATATGGCAGACGCTCCATACCCCTAGGAATTTTTGTTGCCTTTTTCTGAACCTTTTCCAATTCCAATATATATTTTTCGAGATGGGGCAACCACATCTGTATGCAATATTCAAGATGTGGGTGTACCATGGATTTAAATAGAGGCAATATGATATTTTCTATCCCTTTCTTAATGATTCCCAACATTCTGTTTGCTTTTTTGACTGCCGCTGCACATGGAGTGGATGTTTTCAGAGAACTATCCACAATGACTCCAAGATCTCTTTCTTGAATGGCAACAGCTAATTTAGATCCCATCATTTTATACATACAGTTGGGAGTATGTTTTCCAAAGGGCATTACTTTGGATTTATCAGCATTGAATTTCACCTGCCATTTTGTTGCCCAGTCACCAAGTTTTGAGAGATCCTTTTTGTAGCTCTTCACAGTCTGCCTGGGACTTAACTATCTTGAGTAGTTTTGCATCATCTGCAAATTTTGCCTGTTTATCCCTTTTTCCAGATTATTTATGAATATGTTCAATAGGACTGCTCCCAGTACAGACCCCTGGGGGACACCACTATTTATCTCTCTTCATTCTGAAAACTGACCATTTATTCCTACCCTTTGTTTCCTATCTTTTAACCAGTTACCAGTCCATGAGAGGTCCTTCCTCCTTATCCCATGACTGCTCACTTTGCTTAAGAAACTTTGGTGAGGGACCTTTTCGAAGGCTTTCTGAAAATCTAAATATGCGATATCCACTGGATCCCCTTGTCCACATGCTTGTTGACCCCCTCAAAGAATTCTAGCAGATTGGTGAGGCATGATTTCCCTTTACAAAAATCATGTTGACTATTTCCCAACAAATTATGTTCACCTTTACTATATTTTTAACCAGTTTTGCACAGTACTGAAGTCAGGCATACTGGCCTGTAATTTCCAGGGTCACCTCTGGAGCCCTTTTTAAAAATTGGCGTCACATTAGCCTTCCTCCAGTCATTTGGTACAGAAGCTGATTTAAATGATAGGTTACAGACTACAGTTAGTAGTCCTGCAATTTCACATTTGAGATCCTTCAGAACTCTTGGGTGAATACCATCTGGTCCTGGTGACTTATTGCTGTTTAGTTTATCAATTTGTTCCAAAACCTCCTCTAATGACACCTCAATATGGGACAGTTCCTCAGATCTGTCACCTAAAAAGAATGGCCCAGGTTTGGGAATCTCCCTCACATCCTCAACCATGAAGACTGATGCAAAGAATTCATTTAGTTTCTCCACAATTTCCTTATCGTCCTTGAGTGTTCCTTTAGCATCTCGATCATAAGGTGGCCCCATTGGTTGTTTAGCAGGCTTCCTGCTTCTGATGTACTTAAAAAAAAATTTGCTATTACTTTGAGTCTTTGGCTAGCTGTTCTTCAAATTCTTTTTTGGCCTTCCTAATTATATTTTTACACTTCATTTGGCAGAGTTTATGCTCCTTTCTATTTTCCTCACTAGGATTTAACTTCCACTTTTTAAAGGATGCCTTTTTGCCTCTCACTGCTTCTTTTACTTTGCTGGTTAGCCATGGTAGCTCTTTTTTGGTTCTCTTAATATGCATTTTAATTTGGGGGTATATATTTAAGTTGAGCCTCTATTATGGTGTCTTTAAAAAGTTTCTATGCAGCTTGCAGGGGTTTTACTTTTGGTGCTGTAACTTTTATTTTCTGTTTAACTAACCTCATATTTGTGTAGTTCCCCTTTTTGAAATTAAATGCTACAGTGTTGGGCCACTGTAGTGTTTTCCCCGCCACAGGGATGTTAAATTTAATTATACTGTGGTCACTATTACCAAGTGCTCCAGCTATATTCACCTCCTGGACCTGATCCTGTGCTCCACTTAGGACTAAATCAAGAATTGCCTCTCCTCTTGTGGGTTCAAGGACTAGCTGCTTCATTTAAGGTGTCAAGAAACTTTACTTCCGTCCTGAGGGGATATGTACCCAGTCAATATGGGGATAGTTGAAATGCCCCATTTTTATTGAGTTTTTTATTTTAATAGCCTTTCTAATCTCCCTGAGCATTTCACAGTCACTATCACCGTCCTGGTCAGATGGTCGGTAATATATCCCTCCTGCTATCTTATTATTTGAGCATGGAATTACTATCCATAGAGATTCTATGGCACAGTTTGGTTCATTTAAAATTTTTACTTCATTTGATTCTACGCTTTCTTTCACATATAGTGCCACTCCCACACCAGCACGACCTGTTCTATCCTTCCGATATATTTTATACCCTGGTTTTACCGTGTCCCATTGATTATCCTCATTTCAACAAGTTTCTGTAATGCCTATTGTATCAATATCCTCATTTAATACAAGGCACTCCAGTTCACCAATCTTATTATTTAGACTTCTAGCATTGGTATATAAGCACTTTAAAAACTTGTCACTTTTTAGCTGTCTCCCATTATATGATGTAATTGAATGAAACTTTTTTTCATTTGACTGTTTCTCATCAAATCCTACCTGTATTTTATCATCTTCCATCCTCTGCTCCTTACATACCTTGAAAAGACCCACCACTTTGGATCCTTTACCTGACCAAAGAGTAGGTAACTCACCTCAACAACCATGCCTCCATCACTGAGCAAGTTAAAATATGAACACAGGTTTCAGAGTAGCAACCGTGTTAGTCTGTATCCGCAAAAAGAAAAGGAGTACTTGTGGCACTTTAGAGACTAACAAATTTATGCTCAAATAAATTTGTTAGTCTCTAAGGTGCCACAAGTATTCCTTTTCTTTTTAAAATATGAAGTGTGCTTTAAGAGAGCAAATATTCTCGGTGATACTAAAAATTAGAGGTTTCATGTTCCCAGCAATGCAGCATGCTGTACATAGAAGTTCTTTCCTTTAGGTACTTCAGGATATTGTTTACTATCTATACTCCTTACGATCTGCACAGTCTCACACTCCTATTAGGTAGTCAATCACAACCATTTCACAATTGGGTAAATGGCATACATCCAAAAGGAATATCAAATATGTGATTCTTCTCAACATTTTTTTCTTAAATGGCCAGATTCTCACCTTTATGCAACTTGTACCTTACTCTGTAAACAGTCCCACTGACTTCAGTGGAATTACTCTCAGAGTAAAGTGCTATCCAAAGTAAGGAATGGTGGTAGAATCTAGGCTTGTAATGTAAGGCAAAAGGCCAAACCTGTAAGTATTTGTTGGGATTCCATCAAGCATTTGCCTGTTCCCACCAATAATCCTAATTTACAGAACAACCTTTTCCTCCTTATTAATTCCCTACCCTAATCTGAAGGGAAACATTGAGGAAGAGTTAGTTTACAATATCCCTTAGCTCCAAGTCTCCCCCAAAAAATCATTACAGTTTTATTACATACAGAAAATGGCACAACTGTGGAGGGTTTTTTTTTTTTAAATGACTTGTGTAAATTTACTACAGATACAGAAATTTGACAGCATCAGAACTACATTCATTATATAGGAATACAATGTATTGATTTAAAAAAAATCTAAGTGTTCTGCTTATTATCTTTGTGAAGAATTGTCCTTAAATTCTGGAGTACATGCATAGCAGCTAATGCTGAGCCTACTATTAGGCCTAAACTACTGGTCAGAGGCCCTTTAATTTCATATTTTGACTGTTATATACTTAGTTGTCTACCATGTACAATTAACAGCCTGAGCAGCAATATCAATGGAGGCTTCATTACAATTTCCAAATAGGAAATGATATTCAAGATTAATATTAAAAATGCAATTCAGTTTAATACCTTTGCCTGTCAGCCCATGGTCCATAGTTGAAATCTGTTCCTTTCCCACATACAATGTCTAATCCCCAACATGGAGGCAGATCTTGCAGTTTACTGTCTTCATCAGTTGTTTCTCCATCGTTATTTTCCTCTGTCTCCTCTGGTACAAGACCTGTAGTTTGTAATACAGTAAACATTACTCCAGGAAGGTGTTTCCAATTATGAAGAATTTTTGCAGACCACTACACAATTCAAGTATGCAGATGTCAGTTTCATTCAAGATCACTGCAGGACGCAAGAGTCAAACCATCCTTCATGTAGACTAAAGAGAAAGGAAATGACTGAAAGCAAGAGTCCAAGGAATTTTTCCAAAGCACTCAATGACAGCTAACTTTGCTCCACTGAAGTCAGTAAAGGCCACAGAACCGACACTACATAATTTTAGCGGTAAAACCTGACTTCTGTCAGCACAGCTTTGCACGTGGCACTGCCTTTTCAGTCCTGCTGACAAAACCCTCAGCTACTGTGGGTCAAGTTAAATCATCTTCCTAAGCAGCAGAAATCTTCTACTGACACTCTTATGCTGGTTCAATGCTTGTGTGAACACTGTATTAACTGCACCTACAGCAATATTGCCACAATGACACTGTACCGTGACTGCTCTCTGCTCAAATTTTTGAACTCTTCTGCTTAATGGTCACAGTGCCCCCTTTGAAATATCCAGAGTGTTTTGGAAATGCCTCTGTTCTTGCTAGCTCACTTTTGCAAACACACAGGTATGGCTCCATGTAAAGCTACAGCTAAAACGCCAGCGAACTTTAGTGCTGCTGCCTACTACAGGAAAGTAGTCTTGGATGTCCTCAGCAAGTGAGGAGAGGAGCAATGGAAGTATAACTACAGAATTCACACAGCAACATTGCAAAGGAGATGCAGAAACTGAAATATGACAGGGATGAGTACCAACGCTAGGCAATGGAGAAGGAACTGCAGCAGTCCTAACAAAAGTCAGTGGAGGAAAACAAAAAATTTGGTGCTGCCCTTCAGAGCTGCCACTCTATGCAGAACTAGATGCCATAACGAGTGGGGACCCCAGCAACTAGTGACTAATAGTGAATTCTTCGTAATGTCCTCAGGAGGGTACACCAGAACCACACATTGATGAAAAGCTCACTAAGGAGTGAGACATGAGTCCACATATACCCAAGAAGCTCTGAGACCCAGCCAAACTCAGAGAGAGCCCCCTGAAAAATGGACTAGAGTAGGTTTAATTTACTACCCCCTATACTGCACATGGTTTTTAAAACAAAAACTTTCTTCACCGCCCCCGACGCTTCACTATCGCCTATCCGTTCTTCACACACCCCTCAAAATGGCAAACAACTGCAAGTGGGCAGGGAAAAAAGGAATTAGATTTTAAAGTAGCCGATTTGTTTTAAGAGTGCAGAGTAGCATTAACAGGCGAAAAACAACAAAGAATACTTTAGTCAACCAAAAAACGTTCTCATATAAATACATTAGCAGGACTTCGATGCATTCAAAATAAAAAAACTTTTTCAGGAAGAAAAAAAATTTCCAGTACAATAAAAATAAAGTAAGGCAAATATAATTCAATCCATTCAAAAACAAAAATGCATTCAAATTAAATACATCAAACATACAGAAGAATGCTTGCAAACAATCCAGTAACTGAGCACTGAGACTACATGAATTCTGAGCTACTGTGCAAGATTTTACTCTTTCCCCACAAAATAATTGATTCATGTGCCCCTTCCAGGCAGAGGTCCCAAGCGGATACATCTGGTTCGGCATCGGAGCAGCCAGGGGAGACGTAAACCACCGCCTTGGGGGTCAGGAATAGGCGTACATACAAGACATTGTTCCTCTTGCTCACTATCACGGTATGGCCGCAACCAGGGAGGGATAGGGCTGGGGACACTCCAGCCGGTGGCTCCTAACATGCACTGTGTTCCAACTGCTAGTCCTGGTTGGTCTGGTGCGGGGGAGGGATCTCCTCTGCCCCTGCACGAGCCACTCCTGGGGCCAGGTTAGACCCACCCACAGGAACTTCCCCTAGTTGCAAGAAGCTCTGCCCTGGACCCTGCTTTCTGCCCCCATCACTCCCCAACGATAGGGGGAGGTGTCACTGTATGGGGAGCTGCCCCTCCCGTCTGCACAACCCCTATGCATCCAGATGCCCTTACACACCAATACATCCCTACCCACCCCGCTGAGTCCCGCCCCCTCCATCCAGACCCCAACCTCACTAAGCCCCAACCAGCTGCACCCAGACTTCCACCCCACCAAGTCCCACTTCACCAGCACCCAGAACCCTCCTTCCCCTGCCGCTGAGCCCTGCTTAGGCCACATCTCCCCCATACCCAGATCCCCCTGCTGAGCCCAACCACTTTCATCTGGACCCTTCCCCCTACAGAGCCCCAGTCCCCTGCACCCAGACCCCCCACAGAGCCACCCACACCTAGATTGCCCCACACAGAACCCTCTTATCCCATACATGGTTCCCCCACATTAAGCCCCTCCACACTTGGATCCTGCCAAGTTAAGTCTGCTTGCCCCACACCTGGATCTGGGAACAGGACTGGGCATGAACATGAGTTTCTGTCCCTCTCGCTTGCTATCACAGTGCACCTGACATGGAGGGCCCAGATGTGTTTCTGAGGCGAGCTCAGGCCTTGCACTGTATCAGGGTCAGGTGCAGCCTCACTGCCAAGTCTGTGTCCCAGAAGGAGATGGACGGTCTGCAGGGTGATCCCCCTACCTCTGTGCAGTCAGTGGCCTGAGCTTCCCACTGCCATGCTGGAGCCTCCACTCCCATTTCCTTTCTAATCTATTGTCTAGAACAATTTCATTTCTACTCCAGTGACTCTACAGTGACATGCTGAGAACTACTTAGCCATGCCATTCACTAAGGATGGAAGCTGGCAAAGATTAGCTTCAATGGGGATACTCAGGTGCTGTACTTTATGCACATATTTAAGTGCTGTGCCAGATCATGCCCTAACTTCACTCCTGAAGATGTACTGCTTTTTAGGGTATGTCTACACAGCAAAGAAAAACCCATGGCTGGCCTGTTGGGGGAGAGGGGGGGCGTCCCGTCGTTCCAGCTCTAGTCCAAGCCCAGAAGCCTGAACAGCAATGAAACTGAAAGCCCCACAGGCTGAGCCCTGTAAGCCCAAGTTGGCTGGCATGGACCTGCCGTGGGTTTTAAAGTCTTCTCTGCTTGGCATACATGGAAATATTAGTATTGCTATCAGCTCTGTGGAGCCATATAGATGAGATAATATGTCTAGTAAGAAACCTATTTGTCAAAAAACATTTCCTGAATCATCTTTGTTGTCTGTACTTGCTGACACGTATTTTGAACTAAATTACCAAAATAACTGAAAATGGTATGATTATATTGTGCTATTTTGACAAATAAAATATGCAGAATTTTAAAATATTGTGTGCAGAATTTTTAACTTTTTGATACTAAATTCCCTAAAGAGTAAACCTTTCGGAGCACCAATCACCACCCACTTCTCTACTGTCAAAACAGCCCTCGTTTTGGGGTCTCTGTGCTGAAGTGATGGTGTGAGCCTGGCACACAACTCCAGGAATGTGGCCTTTCACATATGAAAATTCTAAAGCCACTACTGATCATCTAGATTTACATCACGAGCCAATCCCACCATTCGGTGCTCATTTCACAGGCCCAGAAACTGCTGCTCCATAGTGTGCAGCTGGTCAGTGAGTGCCTGCAGCAGCTGGTGACTTTTATTCACTTTCCACATTATCCACACCTCTTCAGTTTTCTCATTTTCTCTACTGCAGACCCAGCTGTGATAGTACTTGTAGCTCCATAAGTACAGAACAATCAGCTGCTCTGTCTCTAAAACAGACAAGCCAGCTCTGCTGATCTGTTCCGTATCCATGACTCTGACAGCGAGATGGAAAACCAGCATGAGGAAGAGAAGATTATGGGATGTAACAGAGGGAACTGTGGGAATTTGATCCTCCAACTCCCACAATTGCCTGAGAAGAGCACTGGCAGTCCACAATGCACTGCCAAAAGATTTCTTAGAAGGAAATGCACTGAATTATGGCTCTGGGAACACTGGGATATGTAATCACCATGCTGCCCTTCTTTTGCCAATACAACCTGTCAGCGTGAGGGCGTGCTGCACCAGCAAAGATAGTCAAATGTGAATACAAACTAGCGATAGCAATGTCCGCAGCTGTATGCTGGTAGAAATTTTTCTAGTAAAACCTTCCAATTAAATATGGTTGGATTTTTGCCATTTACTTCAATGTGGGCAGAGATAGGCCAACAATGAGCAATTTTGAAAATCCTATCCCTTGTGTTCAAGACCCCTTAGGCCAAAGTTTTCTAACCTGTGTGCCTCAAGTTAAGCTCATAAAGCTATATTAAAGACTTGTCTACTTGGGGAAAAAATGACCAGTTATACCGGTCTAGTTATAAACTCCTTCCGAAGTGACAAAAGCTATGCCAAAAACAACCTACTATCCCAAAATAAGAGCATCTACACAGGAGGCTACAGTGGTATTATATTGGATTAAATTCACCCCTTAGGTCATACTGAGAAAATTTCCCTGTGTACACAAGACCTTATACACCAACGTAGGACTGGACTGATTTTCAAAAACATCTGCAGTTCCCACTGATTTCACCAGGAGTTAGGTTTGCTTAACATGGTTTTACAAATCAGGTGATTTCTATGTAGATGCTTAAATATAGTTTTAAGTAGTTTAATGGTAGGCACTGAAAATTTGGCATTTTTAGAAGTGTGTGAGGAGAGTTTGGCACCAAACTCCCATTGATGCCATTCTGAAAATCCCACCTCCAGAGTCTTACCTTCTTCAGACTTGCAGAGAGAAGCCTGGATATTGGGTTTATCTAAATGTTGACAATATTCATTGTAAAGCACAACAGCTAATATATACTGTTAAAAACATTGTTTTGACTCAAAATATAAAACAGTACTCTTTTCCATTTATGTCAGTGGAACCTGCCCACCTGTTCATTTCAATGACAACAACATGAAAATTTAGTAGATAACACTTAAGAGGGCAGAGACATTCCATACACTTTCTTGCGACATTTTTATGGTCTCACATCCTGTGCTAACTCTTCCAAGCTGAAGATCAAAAGAATTCTTTCAGCATTCCAGACAGACAATAGTAAGACATTAAAACTAATGATATAGTAAGTCCTGATAAATAAATAGTACACAAATTATGTAAACAACACTATTATTTAACAGAAGATACCTGGTTCATCCATGTAATAGTAGATGTCAACATCATTGGACTGCATTACAACAAAGCCTTCTCCCATTAACCTTGGTGGTCTGTTGTAGGGGGAAAAAGGGTTAGGTCAATAATGAAATGTATCCTAGAAGAAATTAACTTAAGAATTTAAATAAAGCTAAATTTGAATTTTTGGGTATCCTGAAAAAGAGAGCGCAGGTCATGCTCAGCTGTAAGCTCAGAAGTAATTTAAGTACTTAAACAATCTTAGAAAAAAATAGATAAACTTTCCATAAGTAGTAACTAATCCACTTTTAGAAAGGCATTTGTACAGAAAATATCTTTTTGGCTGCCAATGGCCTAATGATAGTACTATAAAATATCCTCCAGGTTACCCATATCTGAGGAAAGCCTCAGGTCTGTTACTAATCAGTTCCTTTCAGAGCCTCCAATATTGTAGGAATAGTGCAGCAGGTTCAGTGGCTGACCTCTCTGCTAATGCAGAGTAATTCTAATAAGTATTTTGTGGTTCCATAGTAGTTTCCAAGTCATGATCTCAAAGCATTTTACAGACATTAATGAATTAAACCTCAAAAACTTTCTATAAAGCAGATAAGTATCCCATTATATAGGTGGGGAAACTCAGAAAACAGAGAAGTTGCTTAAAGCCACAGTCTATAGCAGAAACAAAAAGCATAGGGGTCAGATTCTGTGCTGTGCCTTTAGGAGATGCAGCACAGAACTCTCAACCCCTAACAAGTGAGGGCTATGGTGGTTTTAAGTTATCTATGCAATCTCCCAATCGTGGGCTGCTCCAGAGGCTGCATAGGTCCCTACTGTAACTTAGCCAGGCCCTCAGGATTGTCTAAATGACAGCAGTCTCCATATGCAGCCCTACGGGCTCCATTATTGCCCGGAATCACTGCATGTGCACCCCCAACATAGCCTCCTCATACTCACCACACCCTCTTCACCAGGTCTTGCAAGGAGGTCATCAGGAAGCAGCCTCATGACTGTATTCTGCAGCATCAGCCCCAAGAGAATCCCTTCCCTGACTGAACATAGGTCCTTTAGGACCCCTTTATGTTGCTCTGGCCCTTTTTATCCAGCCTCAAGGGGCTGGCCCAGGAGAAAGGATTTCACCCCAGACCTTGATTTCCAGCCTCGGGTTTTAACCATGATATCACCACAACAGATGTATTTGGGAAGCAGCGGAGGAGAAAAGAAAAAATATATAGTATATAGCTTTTTACATTATTTGAAGTTTCAGAATGAGGGACAACAGAGGCCTTAGGAGAAGGCAAATTGTTAACACACCAGTGCAACGAGTAGTGCAGTGAGATCTCACACTTAGTGCAGCATTCAGAAAGTTCACATGAGTAAGAGCATTTCTTACCACACAAAGCATAAGCGATTTCTGAAAATAAACCTAATTTTTGGTATTTAAGTCTCTTTTCATTGGTCATTACTGTTTTTTCTGAATAAGGACATGTCAAGGTTCCTTCCCCACTCTGAACTCTAGGGTACAGATGTGGGGACCTGCATGAAAGACCCCCTAAGCTTATTCTTACCAGCTTAGGTTAAACACTGCCACCACCAAAGTGTTACACAAAGAACAGGGGAAGTGCCCACTTGGAAATGTCTCCCACCCAAAATATCCCCCCAAGCACTACACCCCCTTTCCTGGGGAAGGCTTGATAAAAATCCTCACCAATTTGCATAGGTGAACACAGACCCAAACCCTTGGATCTTAAGAACAGTGAAAAGCAATCAGGTTCTTAAAAGAAGAATTTTAATTAAAGTAAAAGAATCACCTCCGTAAAATCAGAATGGTAAATACCTTATAGGGTAATCAGATTCAAAACATAGAGAATCCCTCTAGGCAAAACCTTAAGTTACAAAAAGATACAAAAACAGGAATATACATTCCATTCAGCACAACTTATTTTATCAGCCATTTAAACAAAACAGAATCTAACTCATCTCTAACTAGATTGCTTACTGACTTTTTACAGGAGTTCTGACCTGCATTCCTGCTCTGGTCCCGGCAAAAGCATCATACAGACAGAGAGAACCCTTTGTTGTCCCCCCCCGTCCCCCCCCTCCAGCTTTGAAAGTATCTTATTTCCTCATTGGTCATTTTGGTCAGGTGCCAGTAAGGTTATCTTAGCTTTTCAACCCTTTACAGGTGAAAGGGTTTTTCCTCTGGCCGGGAGGGATTTAGAAGTGTTTACCCTTCCCTTTATATTTATGACAGGACATCATTGGTGTCACTGGTAGTATGGAAACATAATATCTGATTGTAAACTATCATAGTAATAAAACATTAACAGAAAAATAGTTATGTGCTTTGTTACAATACAAAATATAAAACCATTTAAATAACCTGCACCATTTTAAAAGTTCAGACGTTAATAAGAAACCATTCTATAGTCTTTTTTTCTTTTAAATCAGTTCTCAAAATGCAGGCCAGTTAAAATATTTTAAATTAAAGCAACTTGAAGGATGATTTAACAAACGTATTGAAATATCAGGTTCAGTTTGAGATACTTATGCTCACACAAAGAGAGACTTGTATGTTACCTTATTCCATAATCAACTAATGAAGCCCCACTTTTAATTTCCATTTACTTAGCAACTCTTTAACATTCTCCTTGTCCTATATTCAATTCTTTTATTTGTTAATTGTTTTCCTACAAAAATAGCATTCAGAGCCACAGGGACAGATCATCTTCAGTAATTAGACCATTAGTATAATAGTGTATGTCCAAATCTGGTATTTTTCCTGTAACTTTATAGGAGGAGTCATGAAGTAAGATTATCTGATAAAACACTGTTACCTTGACACGGCTGTACTATATACCCTTTCTAAAAGGACATAAATGAAACATAGGAAAATGAATACTTTCATTAAAAAACTGGTGACAAGAACAAATCTATATTCCTAGTTTTCTTAATCCCATGCATCTTTAGAACATTAGAATTCCTATGGTTAATTACAACCTTATACGATGTCTCTTTTGTTTGGAATACATAGATCTATTTAGCACAAGCCATTTCAGATGCAGGGTAATCTGGCCATTTACACCCTAGAGGGGGAAATATGAAATTATTTTCCTTACAGCTACACCATCATAAACAGAAACCACCAGAGTTAAAGATGCATTACCATTTCTATTAATTTATAATTTTCCAGAGCTTTCACTTTTGAGGCTAAAATTTTCATGAATTGGGCTCTGCCTCTAGATGACTTAAATCAAATTTTGTTCATAAGAGAGAGGAAAGGGAAAGGAGGATACCTTCACCTTCAGTAGCCCACAGATGTGGTGGTCTGGGATAGAAAGATTGAGTATGGTATCGAAATAGCCTTAATGGAAGAAAGCACCTTTGAACATTCTGATTAAAATTAGTTTGGTTTTCACTGAACTATGACACTTTGAAAATGGCATGTCACACATATGCACACACTTTGCAGATGAGATTTTTGCAGACAGCTAAGACGACAATACTGTGCATGCAGGCATGGCTCACTTTGC
The DNA here is from genome assembly GCF_965152235.1 of Eretmochelys imbricata. Taxonomy (NCBI): domain Eukaryota; kingdom Metazoa; phylum Chordata; order Testudines; family Cheloniidae; genus Eretmochelys; species Eretmochelys imbricata. The sequence continues at coordinate 43,717,042 of NC_135575.1, read as the reverse complement.
CACACACTGACGAATGTAGTAGGTACGGCCTCCTGTTTCAGGTGTACACAGGCTTGAGACCAGAATGCTTCACTCCCCTTAAGGTGGCTGTTAAAGGAGATCTGCTACAGTGAATTTTCCGAAGTGCACAGATAAGCGCTCTCCTTTGCCAGATCTGCAGGAAAGAACCTCTGCAAACACACCACTTAGGATCAAAAAAGTGAACTTAGAGGTGCACACATATGAATTAGACTAAATGCAAGGAATGAAGTTAACTGCAAAGGTCATTTAGCTGCAGACATATGTGGCCAATATATGCCAGCAATTTTTCATCATTTCTCTGTGTTTATTTAAACTGAAGTACGTTGTATAAGTATAGTTTACCGTGTCTTTCTCACATATGGTATTCCTAGATTCGTATCTGGCACACATAGTAGAGTTGCCAGGTGTCCAGTTTTCGGCGGAACGCCCGGTCAACAAAGGACCGTGGTGGATCCAGTCAGCACCACTGACTGGGCTGTTAAAAGTCCAGTTGGTGTGGGCTGGCAGGCTCCCTACCTGGTTCCGCATGGCTCCTTGGAAGCAGCAACATGTCCCTCGGCTATTAGGCAGCCACGGGGGTTCTGTATACTGCCCCCGCCCCGTCCCAAGTGCCGTCTCCTCAGTGCCCATTGGCCAGGAACCATGGCCAATGGAATTGCAGGGGCAGCGCCTACAGGCAGAGGCAGTGCGCAGCACCATCTGGCCACACCTCCGCCTAGGAGTCGAGGAACATGTTGCCACTTGCGGGGAGCCAGCTGAGGTGAGCGCCGCCCAGAGCCCGCACTCCGAAACCCCTCCCACACCCGAACCCCTTGCCCCAGCCCTGAGTCTCCTCCCACACCAAAACTTCCTCCCAGAGCCCGTAATCCTCACCCCCTGCCACGCCCCAACCCCCAGCCCTGAGCTCTCTCCCGCACCTAAATTCCCTCCCGGAGTCCACACCCCGAACCCCTCATCCCCAACCCCATCCCAGAGCCCGCACCCCAACCCTCTGCCCCAGCCTAGTGAAAATGAGCAAGTGAGTGAGGATGGGGGAGAGCGAGCGACAGAGGGAGGAGGGATGGAGTGAGCAGGAGGTGAAGCCTCAGAGAAGAGGTGGGATCTCAGGAAAGAGCAGGAAAGGCAGCAGGGCAAGAGCGTTCAGTTTTGTGCAATTAGAAAGCTGACAACCCTAACACATAGTAGTACACTTGTATCTAAGGCTATAAAAAAAACATGCTTGATAAAGTTATGTTTGTGTAATCAGAACTACCGTAATGCATATACACATAAAGGGGCATGTGAAACTAAAACTTTTGCGTATTCTGAATGAGCATTTAACTTTACAACCTTAGTGTTTTCACTTTTAAGTTTAAGAATTAAGTTTAAGAATTAAACTTTAAGAATTTTGAGAAGTGCCCACTTGAGAAAAGAGTCTACCAAAAAATGACACACATATTTCAGTAACTTCATGTCTGACAAATCCATAAAAGCCATTTGAAGTGGGAAGGGGGGAGGGAAGAGAGACATAAAGAGATGCACATAGAAAAGCTATACCAGCTGACAGAAGGAATAAATAAGAGAAGGGGGCCAATTACGGGCCAACTCCTCCTCTCTCCCACTTAAGCCAAATACCACCATCCCCATCTCCTTTACCTCTACACTCTGTTCCATTTTCAGGAGAAAAAACAGAACAACTTACAATAAAACGGCAGCACATGAGAAGACTGCATTTATGCTTCTATGTTTCTTTTTATTTTGCTCTCTGTCCTATTCCTTTCCTGCATTTTCTTCCCTGCATCTGCAAGTTGAAGTCGTCCCTTCTTGTTTTTTCTCTTCTCCATTTGTATTTTTACTTGTTCTTCCTGAATCCACCTGGATTTTCTCTCATTTTCTATGCCTCTCTTTTTTCCTTTCAGTATGTCTTTTCTCCTCTCACTGATTACATACCCTATGAAACAGGATCTCTTTTGCACCCGTGCCCTGCCAGAATCTGGTCTTCTGTTGCAGGAGAGTTGAGAAACACAGTAGCTGACTCAGGCCAGATAAGTAGCCACCTGCATATAGAAATAGTGTGGCTGAGTTTCCTGTAGGATCACTACTCACAGTGCTACTCAAGTCAGAAACAGTCTATTTTTCCATATCAAGCCAGCTCTAGGTATCCATTAGTTTTGCAGTGAGGAGGCAGTTTTGGATGTCAGCCTGCATTAACTTAACCAAAGGGAACAAAGGAGGATCCTTAGTGGAAACAGGGGAACAAGCTAATAACTTGAATATGTTAATCCTATTTTGCATTAATCTTGTTAGTTTATTTTTAGTACCAGCTGAAGAAAATTCCTTGGTTATTTTCTGAGAGAATTTGAAGTTAGCTACTCTCTATTTATTCTCCCTCACAGAGGAATTTCTCAGCCTTCTCCTATACTCAGAAACAACAAGGCTGAACATGTGTGTTTCATACACACAGAAACTCGGGAATACTTTATAAACCAAAAGATTATTATACACATACAACGCAGACAGATAATTCATTCTTGGAGTCAGGGTTGTAAATACATACAAGGACAGAAAGCCAAATATTTCGAAGTTAAAGCTACACAAACTCCTGAATATTTGAAAGTACAGAAATGATGAATTACAGTTGTTGCAGTTATCTTAACTCTACCCCAGTGCCCCACCACAATATGAACCATCCTAAAACAAAAACGTCTTTCATACAATTAGCATTTCAAGAAACTCTTAATTCAGTCAGAACCTCTGTACGTTGTGACATTCTTTTTCATGAGCCTAGGCTAAAGTGAAATCAAAAATTTTCAGCTTTAAAAAATAAATAAAACCCTCCCCAAACAGGCTGGGATCTATAAAGAACAAGCCATAAACTGAAATACAATTTTTTCCTGATAATTATATTCACAGTATTGCAATGAGCAGTCACTGAAAGAATCACTAGTTGAGCATCAGTCCAGTAAGATATAAGGCTATCAGGCACTATTTTAAGAGTATTAAAAATCCTTAAACTTTCATCTTCACTGAGGGTACCTAACTAGATCAGGGTATCAATCCCTAGCTACATAGGCTTCAGTACTGGTCTAGAACGATACTGAAGGAATGTCTAAAGGATTCCATCTTTTTAAAGGTTTTTTGGAGAAAAACATTGCTTTCAAACAGTGTTCCCATGACAAGAATTAGGGTTGGATTAACTGAACATTTAGGATACAGTTAGCTATACAAAAAGGCATATCTCCATATCTTTCAAACAGTGTTCCCATGACAAGAATTAGGGTTGGATTAACTGAACATTTAGGATACAGTTAGCTATACAAAAAGGCATATCTCCATATCCCTCCACAATGAGAGTCCCTGTTTGACCATGTGTCTTTTCAGGAATCAAACACGAGACACCAAAATAAAACAATATTTACAGAAGGGCAATGCTGTAAGTGACGGTGTGAAGCTAAGCAGCGCAAAACTCAGGAAGGATTTCCTGCCAACATTCTCTAGTTTTTGATGGCTCAACAAAAAAAAACCTAATCACCTTAATCTGGACTGTTGGCAGTTCTAGTTCCAGAGTAGGTAAAAAGGATGAAGGTTTTTTTAACATTAAAAGGACATCTTATATTGTATCTTCAAAAGTTAAAAAGAAACTTATTTCTGACTTATGTATGATAGTAGACTCTTAACTTACACTTACCTCAACTAAGACCAGCATGCTGAAGTTCAAAAATTTACTCCTCAATTCAATGAGGCATCCTCCAGAAAATGCTGGATGGTGTGTATATGTATGACTAATCATATATAGAATAAGACCAGACAAACACACACTATTTTCCAGGGATATTACACGGAATTTACCTTCTGTTGAGCAAACAACATTTTTAAGACCTGAAAATGAAACAGCTTTGCCTTAAAGGGTCTGTTTGCACATAAAATATTGCTAGAGAAAATCTACTTAAGGACCCTTGTCACGGTAGACAGAATTTTGTGCTTGTCTACATGTTCATACTGTTTCACTGCAAAAATGTGTGCACATTGCACTGTTTCCATCTAGGCACATATACTGTGCGCATTGCTATGGTATCCAGCCACCATACGCAGCTTGCAATTTCCTTCCTTTGCCTGTCATCTCTGCTCAGAATTTTTTCAGAACTGTGTTCAATCAAAGAGCAGGAAATGCAGAAGTGTAAGAATCAATAACTTGCATTACATATATGATCCACATTTTATTTGGATTTACCACTGTATCATAAGTCAGGTAACCATTTTTCTCATCTTAAATCAGTCAGATTACAACCCTTATTTTAAATTTAAGGAAATTCAGTAATAGCCCCTGATAATAAACAGAATTGCAATAAAAATTTAAAAGGTAGTTTAGTTTGGGGTTTGACAGTCTTGAGGATTCCTTAAGATCATGTTCCTCAAAACTTTTTGACTTCCTACTATAACTAACATGGTGCAGCTTATCATATAATTTCACATTTTTCACTATTTTCAATAGCTATAACTGTATATAAAGTGACTATATGCAAGTCAACAGCTCAGCCTGTATTTGTCCTAAAACTTACAGCTGCAGACATAGGCTTTAGCAGCAAGCAGCTTGTAGCAGAACTTAATTAAATAAACCCATGTTATTTCAATTAATGAGAGATACTAATCAAACATAGCAAAAAGTGCACAGAAGAGTTTTAAGGTCATAGCAAAACAGCAGTAACTCTTGCACGTCTCTCTATAAATATTACTCTGTTAAATGTCAAATGTCCAAAGTCTCTCTAGAGGCAAACGTGTATCTAACTAGACACAATGGCACGAAGAAAATAAGACCATACTAACAGAAACAAAAGGCAGTCTTTTTTTTTTTTTTTTTTTTTTAAGTCAATCTACAACAGCAGCAAAAGAACAGGCTAAAATGTCAGATTTCATCTGGATTCTTAAAAATAAAATCTTACTCATCAGTTTGAAGACCAACGTATCTTGGACTGGGAACTAACATGACTCTGACATTTTCCAGTTTTCCTTTCAAAATGTGCATAAACTGGTCAAGGTGACTTGAAGGTGGTTTCGTGGTGTATGTTAAGAAAGCATCATCAAAGTTAATGCAGAGTGTTTGTGGCTGATAATGATTCCCAAATGCCAAGCGACCCTAAGTTAAAAGAAAGATGAATTACTTTATTTTGCATTGCTTAGTTTACACTACTTACACAGAGTAATGAACCAGTCTACCGTGCCAGTAAAAACTATGAGTCAAATCTTAGCCACAGTGAAGGCGGTGGCAAAACTTCCACTTACTTCGGTGGGCACATCTACAATAAAAGACTCATGGCATGGCTGCGGCTGACCCAGGCCAGTTGGCTTGGTCGCATGGGGCTGAAAATGGGCAGTGTAGACATTCAGGCTTGGGCTGGAGCCCAGGCTCTGGGATTCTTGCCCTTGTGGGGTTTTGGAACCCTGGCTGCAGCCCAACCCGAACATCTACACTGCCATTTTTATCCCCGTGAGCCTGAGCCCCACAAGCCCTCGTCAAGTGACCCAGGTTCTGGGACTCTGTGCCACAGGTTTTTTATTCCAGTGTAGATATACACAATGGGATCAGGACTTTACCCCATGTGTCCAAACCTGCAGCCCTGACCCAGGTGTCCCCTTGAAGGAGTATGAAGACCCTACATCATTAATGCTGAATTACATTCAAACAGCAGCACTACAAAAAAAAAAAAAATGATCATTGTAGAACAATAGGTAATCAAGAATTTCAGATTCTGTGATAATTTACAATGTACTATGACATATCACAAAAGCTGTTGAACACTATTCTGAATTCACCTGGTACCAGAAAATTCCACTGATTTTAAAAAGATCCTAATACCTATATTAAAAGTGACATGGAAATAAATAATTTCAGTAAATAAGCCACCTAGTTAATTTGTTAGTCTCATATTTAAAAGAAAAAAAAAATCACACAAAAATCTGTGGTTGAAAATCCAGAGTAAATGGGCTTTTATAAGGGTAGCAGAATTTGTGCTGAAAAAAAATAAAATAAAATAAAGCCAATTGAAACCACCTTCATGATTCAAATAAAAGCATGTCAGAAATAAAGAATTAAATTATGGTAATAATGAAGTCACAACTGTAAAAGTGAATTTTAAAGTTTCCACAACTTAAAAGGCATTTATTTATTTATACACCAAATGGCGAATATGTCACTTACTGTGCTAACATTGACTTTGATTACAGGAATAAGGGATCTCCATGAAGAGGAAGGGTCTTGAGATTCTGTTTTTACTTTAACACTAAAAGACAAAAAATCAAATCTATATTCAAATATATGTAATGGACATAAACAAGAAAAATCAGAACTAAAAGCTTTCATGACTCAATCTTTGTTTTGCTACACAGGGGTCATCACCAGATATCTCATTAAAAGATGCTATGGTTTAACAAATATGTGCAGCAGTCAATTTTACAAGATATGCAACAATAACCACACATATCTAAAAGGAAGATCAAACCCTGTTTTTAAATATTACAGATAATCTTGAGGACAGTCAAGCTTAAGCAGCAAGGAAGAGAAGTTACTCATTACTTCTAGCACTGCACACATTGTACAAGATATTATGATTTATTGTCTGTCAGATTTTTCGCTTAAGGCATAATGACTTCAGCACAGCACTACCTGAAGAAAAGTGACTGACTAGGAAGAGTTAATGGCCTTCTTCAGAGCCTCATGCTATTAATCCCCTGGAAATGCCTTGTACTGCAGTAGTTCTAGCTGTTCTAAACTGAAAGAAAAAGCCAACAGATGTGAATATTCTTTTGTTTTTGTCATAAAAGTTGTTGAAGTTTCAACTGATTTTGTACACTGCCTTTTCTAGAGAATTAGAGTCCTATACATTAGGACATCTCAGCATTCCATTTATCTTATAATTTTAATTTCCCCCTCTACCTTTTAATTATGCAAATCTTAAATGGGAGAATTTTACAATTTAAAAGTATGTAATGAGAGCTGTAACACGTATGAAAAAGGAAGTTCTCATTTTAAGACATATTTAAATAATTAGTTATCAAAAACACTCCTGTCGATTAGCTTGCTAAAACAAAACTTAAGAACATGAGTGCTGAACAGAAAATATTCAGGCAATTAAGACCTCTTATATGCAGATTGTCTTATACTTAACATAGGGCTCGATTGTGCTACCAGGGTCTAGGCCTGGAGACGATCTTCTATATACTCTACACCAGAGGTGGGCAAACTACGGCTCGCGGGACCGTCCTGCCCGGCCCTTGAGCTCCCCGCTGGGGAAGCTAGCCCCCGGCCCCTCCCCTGATGTCCCCTCTCCCCCGCAGCCACGCCGCCGCGCGGGCAGCGCTCTGGGCAGCGGGGCTGCGCGCTCCTGCAGGGGAGTATGGCAGCATGTCTGGCTCTGACCAGGTAGCACGGCTGCCAGACATGCTGCTCTGAGCGGCATGGTAAGGGGGCTGGGGCCAGGGCGAGAGGTCCCAGTGGGCAGTCAGGGAACAGGGATCGGGGGGCAGTTGGATAGGTGTGGGAGTCCCGGGGGGGCCTGTCAGGGGGCAGTTGGATGGGGCGGAGGCGATCAGGGGATGGGGAACAGGGGGCTTGGATAAGCATGGGAGTCCCAGCGGGCCTGTCAGGTGGTGGGGGTGTGGATAGGGGTCGGGGCAGTCCGGGGACAGGGAGCAGAGGGGGTTAGATAGGGGAGGGGGTTCCGGGGGGTTGGATGGGGTGGGAGGTCCCAGGAGGGGGCTGTCAGGGGACAAGGAGCAGCGGGGGTTGGATTGGTAGGGGGGGGTCTGAGGCCAGGCTGTTTGGGGAGGCACAGCCTTCCCTACCCGGCCCTCCATACAGTTTTGCAACCCCAATGTGGCCCTCAGGCCAAAAAGTTTGCCCATCCCTGCTCAACACTCTCCCTCCCAGGAAGAAATGTGACTCAACTGCTTCCAATTACATGGTCTTATTCCTGGAGATCAACAAGATTTGTGGTCTGTCCCGCTGGACTATTCTAGGAGGCAGGGAGCAAATACTTTCTCCCTCGTGTCTCACACAACAGAACAATTGGGCAGAAACCCGGGGGGGGGGGGGGGGGGGGGGGGGGGGGGAGAGAGAAGCACTTTTCCATTTCTGATTGGAAAAAAGACTGTTCCTCTTCCTCCTGGACTGGACTTAATCACTGATCAATTCATGTGTAATCTTCAGGCTTAAATACTGTAATTTCTTTTATCTGTATGAAACCAGATAAAAGTACCAGCGCTCTGTTCTTTTCACTAGCACCCTATGGAATACCAGGTCAAATTCAAGGTTTAGGTTCTTTCAGTACCCAACATGAAACTGGCCCAGTTTACCTCAGCTACCATTTAATCCTGGACAATCTTGATCTCCCATAAGTATGACCCATTGAAACATTGGAATTGTCAGCCTCAAGAATAAAACCCCTTTATGCAGATGAGGGCCAGTGCTGTGCACATTCCCAAACATACATCAAGGCAATCTTTTTTCTTGCCCAACACCGCCTTGCATTTCCTCTGTTGGCCTCTTCCGAGCAAATTGTGCTGAATTGAAACTCAAAGGTATGGCAGGATTTTGATATAGACAACCATTCACTAAATACTGAAGTGGGGATGTAATATTTTACCTTTCGAGATTGGAGTGTGTTGTCTCTCTTCCATTTTCTTGTGCTTTTTCATCCTCTCTCCTTGATGGAATTATTGTTGGATCCAGTCCAAATAATTCCTGAAGTTGTCCATAAAGGGCAGAGCGGTTGTAGACGTGAAATTCAAAGTCATTCACCATGATATACAGTCTAGTTTCTGCTTTTGGATCTATAAAAGTAAAAGAGGAAAAGGAAAATACTTCTGATTCTACTCAGCAGTTCCTCTCCATAATTCAAGCAAATTCTTCAAAAGTGCATAAATAGTTTGGAAAATGAACTCTACATTGCAGAAAACAAATATTGAAGTACATATTAAACAGATGTAAAAAGAAAAATCCAGACAACGCACAACAAATATTTCTTCACAAAATTGTTGAATATGCAAAAAGGACCCTGATTTAGTTTCTAACAGTGACAGTATTTTGACTTTTGCCAAGCTATTATAGAAAAAAAATAGAATTTACATTACACAAAGTTGTTTATGTAGGTTACTAAATTAGTCATTACAAAGTAGAAGACATAATATGCCAATTTCCAGTATTAAACATGCACATTTTAATATTAATTCAGTATATTACAATTTCAGTGGTGATGCTTCCCCAAATTGAAGAGTCAAGTATGCAATAAGCAAACTAAATAGTACAATATTGCCATTACGAGTGATTTCTTCATTACTAAGCATACTTCAGAGCTTTATTTCTTTACTCAACTTTTTGACTCCTACGTGGGACAGCAATGATCCAAAGTTTATACCACATTCAATGGCTTACAGAAAATAAATTTATCACCTCACTCAAGTTCCTATATGAAAAAAGTCAACACCAAAATGGTTACAACATTGGCTGCATCAGCAGATGACAAGAATTGAATGCGCATACAGAGAAAACTATCTTCTCACTACACATTTTCTCATATATTGCTGAACGTTGTGATCTGGCACTCTATGGTGAAATTGTCTGAAAGCCTTTGAGGTGATCTATCATCCTCTTATCACATGCTTTCAATATAAAAAATTTAAACCAATTTATTTTCGTGAGATCTAACTCATAAAAAGTGTTAAGTTGAAGAGATAGCAAATTGGTAGGGATGCACATAAAAAAGCAGGATGTATAGTGACTTGCAGATCACATGCCACTTATTTAAAGTGATGCAGAAGGTTGGGGTTTTTATTGTAAACTTGTGCTGTTAATGTGTTTTATCTGTCCCCATTTCCCCCTCTGCAAGCATGTTGCAGGTAGTACATAGCTTTTTCCTCCCTTAAAGTTTCCCACCTCGGCCATCCCAGAGGAAGTGTTAGCATAGAAGCCACTGGTGTTTTAACCAGTGTACATCAATCTGCTGACAGTAGCTTCAGGCAACATGTTGGTTAAAATGGCAGCAGGTGACTATATTATCATCTGCATAAGAACTCTGACTGTTGGTATGGTAGGCGACCAGCTTGGCTTAACAGTGAAATCTTCGGTGAGCTTAAACTCAAAAAGGAACCTTACGAGAAGTAGAAATTTGGACAGATGACTAGGAAGGAGTATAAAAATATTGCTAGAGCATGCAGGGGTGTAATCAAGAAGGCCAAGGTACAATTGGTGTTGCAGCTAGCAAGGGACGTGAAGGGTAACAAGAAGGGTTTCTAAAGGTATGTTAGCAACAAGAAGGTTGTCAGGGAAAGTGTGGGACCCTTACTGAATGGGGTAGGCAACCTAGTGACACATGATGTGGCAAAAGCTGAAGTACCCAATGCTTTTTTGTCTCGGTCTTCACAGACAAAGTCAGCTCCCACACTCCTGCACTGGGCAACACAGTATGGGGAGGAGGTGAGTGAAAGAACAGGTTAAGGACTATTTGGAAAGGCTGGACATGCACAAGTCCATGGGTCCGGATCTAATACATCCAAGGGTGCTGAGGGAGTTGGCTGATGTGATTGCAGAGCCATTGGCCATTATCTTTGAAAATTCATGGCGATCGGAAGAGGTCCTGGTCGACTGGAAAAAGGCAAATATAGTATCCATATTTTTAAAAGGGAAGAAAGAGAACCCAAGGAACTACAGACCCATCAGCCTCACTTAAGTCCCCGGAAAAATCATGGAGCAGGTCCTCAAGGAACCCATTTTGAAGCACTTGGAGGAGAGGAAGGTGATCAGGAACAGTCAACATCGATTCACCAAGGGCAAGTCATGCCTGACCAATCTGTTTACCTTCTATGATGAGATAACTGGCTCTGTGGATATAGGGAAAGCGGTGGACGTGATATATCTTGACTTTAGCAAAGCTTTTGATACGGTCTCCCACAGTAATCTTGCCAGCAAGTTAAAAAAGTATGGATTGGATGAATGGGCTATAAGGTGGATAGAAAGCTGGCTAGATTGTCAGGTTCAACGGTAGCTATCAACGGGTAGCTAGCTGTCTAGTTGGCAGCCGGTATCAAGTGGAGTGCCCCAGGGGTCGGTCCTGGGGCCGGTTTTGTTCAACATCTTTTTTAAATTATCTGGATGATGGGATTAATTGCAACCTCAGCAAGTTCACAGATGACACTAAACTGTGGGGAGAAGGACAGATATGCTGGAGGGTAAGGATAGGATACAGAGGGACCTAGACAAATTAGAAGATTGGGCCAAAATAAATCTGATGAGGTTTAACAAAAACAAGTGCAGAGACCTGCACTTAGGAAGGAAGAATCCCATGTGCCGCTACAGGGTGGGGAACGACTGGCTAAGCAGCAGTTCTGCAGAAAAGGACCTGGGGATTACAGTGGATGAGAAGTTGGATATGAGTCAGCAGTGTGCCCTTTTTGCCAAGGCAGCCAATGGCATACTGGGCTGTATTAGTAAGAGCATTGCCAGCAGAGCGAGGGAAGTGATTATTGCCCTCTATTCAGTACTGGTGAGGCCACACATGGAGTACTGCATCCAGTTTTGGTCCCCCCACTACAGAAGGGATATGGACAAATTGGAGAGTCCAGCGGAGGGCAACAAAAATAATTAGGGGGCTGGGGCACATGACTTACGAGGAGAAGCTGAGGGAACTGGGGTTATTTAGTCTGCAGAAGAAGAGAAGAGAGTGAGGAGGGATTTGACAGCAGCCTTCAACTACCTGAAGGGGGTTCCAAAGAGGATGGAGCTCAGCTGTTCTCAGTGGTGGCAGATGACAGAACAAGAAGCAATGGTCTCAAGTTGCAGTGGGGGAGATCTAGGTTGGATATAGGAAACACTATTTCACTAGAAGGGTGGTGAAGCACTGCAATGGGTTACCTAGGGCGGTGGTGGAATCTCCATCCTTAGAGGTTTTTAAGGCCTGGCTTGACAAAGCCCTGGCTGGGATGATTTAGTTGGTGTTGGTCCTGCTTTGGGCAGGGGAGTGGACTAGGTGACCTTCTGAGATCTCTTCCAACCCTAATATTCTATGATTCTATCATAAAAAAGGTAGAACTCTTTAGAACTCTAATTTCTAACAAACAGAACAAAGGAAAAAGATTGAGCGAAACAATGAAGCTGGAAGTAAGAGTAACGGATAAGACAACATTTGAACCCAGTTTTGGAATTTATCTTTAAATTATAGGGAAAAAACATTCTAATGGATGAGCAGAAAGATAATACTTGAAAATTTAAGTTTAGCTGAAAACCCTGAAATATTGGAAATGTACAGATTTTAAATCCTTTCCAGGTAGTACTTTATATCTGCATACTCTTTCACCCAAAGAACTCAAAGCATTTTACAAATGCTAACTGAACATACCACCACTATGAAAAAAGGAAGTATATCAGACTATAGGAAAAGCACACAGAGTATGTGACTTGCCCAAGGTCACACAGCAAGTCAGTGGCAGACCCAGGAACAAAACATGACTTCCAGATCATTATCCAGTTGTTAGACTACCACAATGATCTGTTAGCATGTGAAATGCAACTGGTATAAAACCTCTTTTTTAAACAGATATGATGCTAGAATTTTACCCAATTATACACAGGATTAGTTCTTGATTACAGAAAACAGATTTACTTTAAGCAATTACTTAATATGCCTAAGCACTGGCACATGTTAGTCAAAGTAGCCACTTTTGTAAACAAGTTTAATAAGAATTACCGAGACACTCTTAATTATACCTCATGCCACTAAAGCTGATAACTTGTACTCTAATCAACCAGGTTGGGTGCTGGCAGTTTTTGAGGGTTTTTTCTTTTTGTTTTGTTTAAGAATTTGTAACTTTACCATACAAAAACAAAACAAATATGACATGTGATAGGCAAGATCTCTATACAAAACTTTCAGAGAGCATTTCACTGATAGGTTACAATCCAAGGGTGAATATAGGCAAGAATAACCAAAAGCGATTACTAATCTCATGGTTTCTCAGGTACAAAGGTAAGAAAATGTCATGGTCTCACGATAACTCCTATTGCACACACAAAAAAGCTTAAATGGCAACGCTGCAAGGACTGCATCAGCCATGAAGACTGAACTGTGTTCTGCCTTCTGAAAGTGGTCTTTCCATGTAAGCTTTCACATACAGTGGACACAAAGTGTGAGAAAGCTAGCAGTTTCACTATCATTTTGCACCTCTTCTGCGGATAAACACACCTCTAGATAAACTTCAACTGTAGAACTGGCTAACAGTCACACTTCATGAAGTACAGTTCTATAGTCACACTATTCTATTTCTCCATCTTTATATAATAAAAACATACTGAACCATTAAGTATGCACATGCCTAAACCTCATTACCATTTGCTGTAACTTTCTTTTCTTCATCCATCCCCCCTTTCTTTGTCACCCTCATTCAAGTCGAAACTGTGGATTGTAAACTTCTTGTGACAGGAATCTTAACTTTCTAATCTTCTGTAAAACACCTAACGATTTTGGATATTAAATTAAATTAAGCACTAAATTCATGTACTAAATTGCAAATGATCAAACTCACAAATATCTGGACATTTGGGCACACTTAAAATCTGTAGAATATTAGTCTGTAATATGGAATTGACTGATAGTTAAAAACAACAGGAATATTTAATTATATGATTCCATATAGAACATTTGAGTGGCATGCCTTGACTTACTTCTGCTACAGATAGCTTGACCTAATTATGTAACAGCATGATCTAATTACATAAAAAACCCACATAATTTCCCCATAATTACCTGGTTGCGCAAAAAAAAAAAAGTGTCCCCATTACATATTTACTCAAGAGACCTGAGCTGCTCTGAAATACCACTTAGTCTATTTGTCTAAATTATGGACTGAGGGAAACTGATGCAATTCATATCTTGTGTTAAATAGCTTGTGTTCCCTAACCATTACTCCCATCCACAAGAGTTACATATTTACCTACAAATAAAAGCCAACATTCCATCCTTTATCCCTCCTGCTGAGTTTTCTCCCACCCCTCCATAACTTGAGTTAGTTTCCCAGGCTTTTTCAATGTAAGTCACATTATTTTAAGAAGTACAGAGTTATTGTACCAACTTGGTTTTACACAAATAAGTAAGGAAATAAAGTGTGCTTCACAGGAAGTTAATTAATTAGCAGCAGCAAATCACAGAGGTTCAGATGAATTATGCACAAAAATACTGGAGTAGACAATAGCTCATCTGGGAGATCTTCATTATCAAGAATATACAAAAGTTAATTTTATAGCTAATACATTCCTTGAGGCAGCCATTAGACTTCATTAATTGAATGAGTTGAATTATAATTCCTTTATTAAAAAAAGAGAGGGGCTTAAAATAGGTAATTATTTTTACAGGCTTCTAGGTTTTTTTGTTTTGTTTTTTTCAAGCGTTAAGGAAGAGGTTTTGTCCTCTTTTTCACACATCAGAACTCTGCTCCAAAATATTTTTAGAGAACACACGCAACTAAGAAAAATGAAACATTTTGGTCATCATATTCTTAAAGAGGAATAAACACTACACCATTCTCTTCAGTAATGTTATCAATTTTAATTGAAAGTAAGATGAATAAAAAAGGTTCTGGCTTCCTCAGGGCTTAATAAAAAAAATGATTTCTTTATATAACTGATTATTATTATTAACAGTCATATCACCACACTTGTTCAGGTGATACAATATTAACAGTTCCTCAAAGCTTAGCAATTCATCAGAGATATTCCTCATAAAGTGAAAAATGATCATTAATAATTGTTTAAAATCTATTCCCAACTATCACTACCTTTTCTGTAATTGAGAAAGTCAGCAAGTGACCTAACTGAAGGGGAGTTGGGCGGGGGGAGAAAGAGGGTGTGTTTAAGAAATCCTAGGCTCAGAACACAAAGGAGTGCTTTAGTTTTCTGGGATCAGATGCTACTAGACCTTCTTCATAGTGGCAGACTCACTTTACTACCTCCAATATGAGTGGGAATTGTATTGGTTTCTGGTAACCCAGAACAGTTAGGATTACGAAACATTTATAACTCTTGACTACATTCAGGAGGTAGGGGTAGGTGATAAAAAAAAAAAAAGTGTTTTCCCCCCCAAAAAGAAAGAGGTCTCCCTTCTCACCATGGTCTAAGATTGTTTCTTAATCAGAAAGATGGTAATTATGTTAAGAGACACAAACAAAGATTTTAGGTGTATCCCGCATAAGATATATTGCTCTACCTTCTCGTTCTGTAACCACTATTGTAGGTAACAGCAGGACCCATACACTCACACCCCAACCCATTCACACACTGGACTGGATCCTGGGTCAGAGTGTGCACAAAAATGCAATAACTACTCCTGAGTGGCGATACAAACACAAAGTAATCATCCATCACAGAACTCAAGGTATCATTAAAAGCCACTTGGCTTCTCAGATAATTCGCTTGACATGGGTTTGATCTGCCTAGTACAATACACACTGATATCACGGCAAATGAATTGTACTATGCAGGTCATACCAAAAGGGTTTTAACAAACCACAAACCTGAACATATGTCTACAATAAAATCTCAAAATGAGAAATATCTAATAGTTGTACACTTGTTAATGGCAAGTCTTTCCTTTTGCAAGTAACAGATTGAAAGAATTAATGTTCCCTCCAAGAAGTAGTGATAGGAGAAAGTTTATTGGGCGGAGGGGGAAGAGAAGCATTCTGAAGTTTTAGTGGATTATGTTACTAATATTTTACTTCTATTAAAGCATATTTTATATAGCACTTTATAAAACACAGAGACTGACCCTACTCCAAAGTTTACTTTAGTCCCTGATGGCTTACTAAACCCTTTAGATATGCATTTTGGGAAATTATGTAATAATTTCAGTAAACTCAAAAAAAGTTATCAGACTTGTTTTCTTTATTGCTTTAGCTTTATATAATGCTTCCACGCTCCATTCCATTAGCTTTTTTCCATGCTCCTATATATTCTATGGAAAGTGAAAATTAGAATAAGTTCTAAAGAAAATGTTCATTAGCACCTGCCCTAGTTTTATCAGAGCACTTAATGGTTAAGATTATTTAAGTAAAAGATGTAATTATTCCTTAAACCCTTGACCTCAGCAGCCCATTTTAGTGGTTTGCCAGTACCACTCTAATAAAAGATATGCAGTGCTCACATCACTCCTTTCATTAACCATTTCCTCTTCCCCCAGCCCATATCTTGTATTTCATATACATATTATTCAGCAAACCACACCACTGACTTACTGTTGTACCCGCTCTACCCATAAATCCAACCCACTCTACATTCCAGTTTGTACCTCCCACCAACAGTGGCAGAGTCTCTCACTGATTTTTCCATCCCTTTGAGTGTTTGGTTTCGAATTTAAAAATAAATATATATATTACAGTATTCTTGTAAAATTCACTTTCCCACCCCAAAACACACACACACACACACAGAGTTTGGTACTGTGGTACCAAAACAAAATTGCAGCCTTCTCTCTGTTATCAGAGTTTGTCTGGAAACCTCCTCTTCATAAAAAACACAAGCTTTAATATTCATGACAGGCATGCAGTGGCATGGAACAGGATACCTTGCAGAGCTCATGCATGGTGCTGAGAGCCAGGGAGAAGGAAACCCTCTATTGAGTATTGCATGGCTGACAACTCCTTAGCCAAGCTGTATAAATCTACTCCTTTATTCCCCCAGCCTGCCCCTGCTGCTACAGGCTCTTCCACCTTTGCTTCCCTATGTAGCTTCTGAAGTCCAGTCTTGTGATAGACCTTAGTAGATCAGCAGAAACCATGGGCTTAATGCAGACTCTAAGGTATGCAGCTTATCAAAGAGAAGGTTGAGAAGTGACTTCTGTCTAGGTCAGGGGTGGGAAAACTACGGCCCGCGGGCCATGTCTAGCCCTTCAGACCTTTTATCCTCAAGCTCCCACCGGGGAGTGGGGTTGGGGGCTTTCCACCCCAGAGCCTGCACCCCAGCCGAAGCCCTTAACCCCCTGCACCCCAGCCCCAGCCCTGACCCCCTCCCTCCCTCCAAACCCCTCCATCCTAGCCTGGTACACTGTCCTGCACCCCAAACCCCTCATCCCCAGCCCCACCCCAGAGCCCACACCCCCAGCCAAGCCCTCACACCCCTCCGCACCCCAACTCCCTGCCTCATCTGAAAGCCACCTCCCACCCTCTGAACCCCACAGTCCCAGCCCGGAGCCCCCTCCCACACCCTGAACTCCTCATTTCTGGCCCCACCCCAGAGCCTGCACCCTCAGCAGGAGTCCTCACCTCCTCCCACTCCCCAACCCCCAATTTTGCAAGAATTCATGGGCCACCATACAATTTTTATACCCAGATGTGGCCCTCGGGCCAAAAAGTTTGCCCACCCCTGATCTAGGTACTTCTTCGCGTATGCATAATGTGCCTCAGGTGGCACGTGACCAGGATTCATCTCCGAATTTAGTCTGCTGGTTGGATCATTAGCTTCTCTGGCTCGGGCTGGGTACTGATGGTGACTGACGTGAATACTGACCCTATGCCCCCTGTCTAGGTATTTAAACATGGAAAAGCTGTCTGTGGGGGAGAGAGGGGCTTTTCAGTCTTGCTGACAAAAAGACATAAGATCCAATGGCTGGAAGTTGAAGTTAAACAAATTCAACTTTGAAACAAGATGCAATTTCCAACCAGAGAGGGTAAACAAACATTGGAACAGCTTAAGAGGGAAGGTGCTGGACTCACCATCACTCGGAATCTTTAAGATTTGATATCTTTCTAAAAGATACACTTTAATCTAGGTTTCAGAGTAACAGCCGTGTTAGTCTGTATTCGCAAAAAGAAAAGGAGTACTTGTGGCACCTTAGAGACTAACCAATTTATTTTAGCATGAGCTTTCGTGAGCTACAGCTCACTTCTAGCTTCTGAGAGAAATTCTACAGCCTGTACACATGGGTGGGGGGGCGGGGGGGTCAGGTGGATGGTCATGGTGGTCCCTTCTGGCCTTGAAATCTGTGAATCCTCTTGCTCATCCTCTTCCTTTGCGGGTCATGGGGAGAACAGGATTATCTGTTTTACCCTCAATATGCTCATAAAACTTGCAGCTCTGTATTAAGACAATGACTATAACCAAATCTCATGCTTCAGAGCTTCAGCCAGTTGCCTGCAGAAGTCAGGAAGGAATTTTTTCCCCCAATGCCCAACTGGCATAACATATTCATGGGGTGAGAGTGGGAGGGATGTTTCATCTTCCTCTGAAGCATCAGAAATTGGCTGCAGCTGAAGATGGGATACCAGATGGAATGGACCAGTGCTTTAAGTAGCTACAAAAAATCCTTTCTTAGATGCCTGGCTGGCGTACTTGCTCACGTACTTAATCATCAGATTTGGGGTTGATAAAGAATTTTCTCCCAGGTCAGATTGGCAGACACTTGGGAAAGCGGGGCAGGGGGTGGGGGGGGGTTGCTCTCCTTGCACAGCATTGAGGGGCAGGAGATAGGTGAGATATACCCAGATAAACCTGATGGTGCACAACTGTTTAATTAGATGAAAGCATTTCAGGCCTTGGGATACTAAAGTCGTTGGGCTCAATGTAGAGATCAGGGTGAAACTTAATGGCCCATGATATTACAGGTCAGACTAGAAGGTCCCTTCCAACCTCAAGCTCTATGAAAGATACATAGCAGCCTCTGTTGATTTTAGCAAAAAGTAAAGGAGTCCTTGTGGCACCTTAGAGACTAACAAATTTATTTGAGCATAAGCTTTCGTGAGCTACAGCTCACTTCATCGGATGCATTCAGTGGAAAATACAGTGTGGAGATTTATATACATAGAGAACATGAAACAATGGGTGTTACCATACACACTGTAACGAATAGCTCACCTTACCTGATCACTCTTATTACAGTGTGTATGGTAACACCCATTGTTTCATGTTCTCTATGTATATAAATCTCCACACTGTATTTTCCACTGAATGCATCCGATGAAGTGAGCTGTAGCTCACGAAAGCTTATGCTCAAATAAATTTGTTTGTCTCCAAGGTGCCACAAGTACTCCTTTTCTTTTTGCGAATACAGACTAACACAGCTGCTACTCTGAAACCTGTTGATTTTAGGAGTCAGCAAGGAGGCTAATGTGGATCTGGGAGCAGGAATGAATGTATGAAACCTGGGGTCACAGGGGAATAGAATACTGTTGACTTGAAGTTTATTGAGAAGGCAGAAGAGCCATAAAACCTCCTCAACATAACGGGAAGTCTGAGGAGTTTATGAGCTTCACAGATATCTACATTATGATGGAAGGAAAGCCCAAGGGAACTTAAGAGCTCCAATGGAGCTCCATTAAGAGATTGGCCTTCCCTGAGTACATTTAAATCCTTACAAATGCAGGAATTTTTTTCCAGAAGGAACACAGAGATTTAGAATTTCTGTTCTTTTTTAAATAAAGATATATAAGCTCCTGGTCGTTCACTTTTCATTTTTAGAAGCGTTGTAGTACATAGACATTTTCCTTCAGGAGCACTTAAGCTCTATTTCTTTTTCACTTTATTGCAGATTTGAACAAACCGATGCAGCAATCATGCCTGGCTCCATCAGGTATCCAGACCGCTCTGGGTGATAAGCTGCCACCAGAACAAATTACACGAGAACAAAAATAAAGAGATTTTTAAATGTAATGCGCTATTGGACTTCTGCAATTTAGTCAGGTAGTCAGCATATTTTAAAGGTGGAATATGCCGAACTGGTGAAGGAGTTTGTTTTTTAAGAAGAAAAAAAAAAAAAAAGTAGCTCTGCTAAAGCAACCGTGAATAAAAAAAAAAAAGGCAGCAGCATAGTTTTCTTTCTAAAGAGGAAATCAAATTACTTAATGAATACTATTTCCTTCATGTTATTTTGATATTACATCAACAATCTTCTTTCAAAAATGCCAGAAAAAGAGCCACTGTTTGTAACGTTTGCTATTTTCTGTACAAGTGTTCAAAAACAGTGGTGCACAATTCAGCCAAAGAAGTTCCAACAGAAACATTCTAAGTTTTGTAGTACTCTCCAGTTGCATTTGTTGAACATGACCTGAGCCAGTGAGGAAACATGATTAAAATGCTAGATATGGGAATATCTAAAGCAGGGCAATCTGAAGTCCTATGTGGAAACCCTGCAGCCAATAAGTAAATTTGTAAACTGAACAGGTTACAAGTATTTCACCTTTTAAAATTATGTACTATTGTCTCCACTTAATTGAATAATTGTGAGAAGTCATCAGCCTTTACAGTAAGGAGAACTTGATTTTAATACTATTCATTATAAATTTACAAGACTTGCTAACATCTCCAAAGAAAGTTCAACAACTTTCTCCCCCTTCTGTTTTTTACAGTCAGTTATTACTTGGAAGAGCCAGACGAACACCCCTACAATGGAAGTTCCCTGTTTATCCACAGAACTGGTACTACAAAGGCAACAGCAGTGTTAGCTTCCTTTTCACCACCTGTTTGTCTCACCTTGATCGAAAGACAACACCTCTCTATGGTAAATTTAAATACTTAAAATTTAAATACTTTAAATTTAAATACTTCCAACAGAAAGCCAGTGACTAACAAACAATGCCAAGAGAACATATTTCTAAAGCTCAATTCAAACTTTGAAACACTATGATGAAACTTACCATGTTGTTTCTGCTTTGGATTGTACATTTTCCACCAGCGAAATATAATAAATCCATCTTGGATTCTAAATTGGATAAATTACATAAATAGGAATTTAAGAACACAGTTTATAGATCTTTTATGTACAGCAGCTTGAAAAACTGCCTTAAACACTGTAGAAAGATTTCCTTCTTAAAACTGTATGAACAGCATCACAATAATAGATTCAAATAACTAATGCCCAATCTTTATGTTATGCAGATGCACAAGTGTAACCAAAAAACCCTCACTTTCAGAATCCCTTATTTGTTTCCTTCTTAATGCTTTGGACCTCTGGCTGAAAGAATTACCAAAACATCCCCTGCTCTACATTTCATGTAATTATTAAAATTTATGAAAAAAATTAAGTGTAAGTTGCTTGGCTAAAATAGATCTTTCAAATATTTTAATAGAACTTGGACTTTAAAAGTTTTACTTTTTACTGTTTTATAAAAAACTTAAGAGTGCAATGAAGTAAGAGACATTAGCGAATAGAATTTTCTGTTATATTCTGAAAAGCACTCTCTTAATACAGTCAATTTTTATTAGATTTATATGAGATACTGGAACTTTTCAACTTACAATGCAACAACAGTGGAGAAGGGGTCAGTGGGGTTATGCAATTGTAAGAGGGAACCAGTTTGGCCCCATACCTACCAACGAGAATCAGTTTCATGTTAAAGATCTGCTATTTCTTAATGTAGTCTTACCAACAGGGAACAAAAATACATTTTAAAGAACCAGAACGGTAATTCTTTTACAAACAAGTACCTGATAGACATGTCTTCTGTAATGTAATAGATTTCACGAACCATGACTTTTCCGGACAGGACAGAGAATGAAAAGGAACCTATTTTAAAAGAAAGACTTCATGTAAGGCTTTTGTCTGTTTAATTTCTTTTTCTGAAAGGGAACAACTGATTCTTGAAAAAGGTTTACTTGTGATTCTGGGTGCCTTGGTTTTTGCCCTTATAGACGACTTTCAGAGAGAGTAGAGGACTCAGAACTTTCTGAAACATCAAGCATCTTTAGGATGTCTCAAGTTGGGCAACCAAAAATCACTAGTCACTTTTAAAAATGTAGGCCTATATCATTAAGTTTGAGGAAAGTGATGGAATGACTATTTTGAACATGTAAGATATGTATCAATATCACTGGTTACTACAGATTGTATAGTTAAGTTAAATAATTGGAAGACAAGACAAAGTTAAGATTCACCATAAAATACATACAAGTTTCTGGTAGTAGTAAACCTAGCAGCCTTCAGGCCTAGGCCTTCAAGTCTAGCAGTCTCATCTGAAGATTTGAACATTTGGGTGACAGAGGAGTTAACAAGAAAGCAGACACATCAGCATGGCTCAATTTCCTTTGCAACAAAGCAGGGTGGTGATGGGCCATATATTTTCCCCAATCCTTTTTAAACTTGCTTAGAAACAAGAAGTTAAGCAAAGTAGGCATAAAAAACCTTATTTGTGTTAAAATGACATCAACAAACCAATCACAGCTAGTCCAGAAATGGGACTAGTGGGATCCAATATCCATGATGATTGCGAAAGTTAAAAAGAACACCACATATTTTGGATAGCTATCTCCAGTTGCTTTCCCTTAATACAAATTTCATTGCAGAGTTTGTTTGTTTTTAAAAATACAACATATATATCAAATACTTCATCTAATAAGTGCTGAAGTCACTACAGGTCATAATAAGTACTGGATTTGAACATGGTTTGGAATTTTTGGATCTCAGATCCCTTAAATCATCAGTAGATTAATACAATTTTTCTAGCTTCTATTTTCATTGTATATACGATCAGTAGCTATAGAACAAGTCCAAGATTAAAAAGACAAGTTATTCCGAGTAGCACAGAGAGGGAGGCCTGGGAGATTGAAGTGGAGATAGAAAATTAAAAGGACAATCAGAGTCAGACTGTGGGATAAAACCTTACATGACTCAGCATCGTATATATTTTTGTAATGTGGGCGAGCACCCAAGTGATTTGTACTGACCTGGTTTATTCCATAAAAATGTTTTTAAATTTAAAAAATAAAAGAGAGTTAATGGGTTTTGACAAAGTTCCTTACCAGTATAAATTCTAAATATTACTGTCCCAATAAGAATTAATAGGATTAGCTAGTCCGCCAGTTTATTAATACAATGCACCATCACACACAAAATAAGAGCTTGAGATTCCAGTCCACTCCTTTGCTCTGGATTTGCAGTAGCTAGCTGCACTGCAGAGACAGTGCACTCAGCCCCAAGGGTGGGAGAAGGAAAAAAAAAAATCCTCATATCAGTCAGCAACAATTTATCTGGTTGATTCACAAGGAGCACTGATGGGCTCCAGAGCGAGCCCAAGCCAGTTTTCTTCAGTTGGAAGAATGGGCATTGTGATGTGTAGCTTTGGAAAGAGAGGGGAAGATAACAGTGAAAGTTAACGTGATTTCTTTAACAAATGAAAATATGGCACCTTTGGGTTTTATAATTTTTGTAATCAACCTGAACTGACCATAAATCATGAGGAATTTCAAAACAGGAATTTACTGGGATTAGGTTTTTTACCTACATTAAGAAACATCCTGAGTTATATATCAAATACTTTTTTGTTGAAAAAATGTGTTTGTTGAAATCAACTATTCTGGTTATTTTGAAAACTACTTTAGTAAACAGAAACACTTAAGATGCGCCCTGTAGTTTTTAATAAGTCATGTTAGGATGAACTACAAAATATCATCAAAAATAATGATTAGATTCACATGTACCCATATTACAGTAACCACAACTTACCAATATGGATGTAGCCATGTTTATATAATCTGTTCAGAACCAATGTTAAAATAAGTCCAACATTTCGGGAATTATAATAAGTGAGGTAGATAATCCATCCACAAGACAAGATTGTAGCTGTTGAAAAGATTAACATATTCGTTTTAGTTCGTATTAAAGTTACACTTGTGTGACCCGATAAAAGTACTGTGTACCAAAATACAAAGCCCAGTAACAATGCCCCTCTCTCTATTTTCCCCTCCCAATTAAAAAAACCCATACAAAAACATGTTTGTAATTCACATGCGCTTTTAACACTGGGGGAGGGAAGATATAGATTCTCCATTGCCCTTCTCTCTTCACTCCCACTATCATACAATATTTGGCCAATAGTAGAAAAGTATCACCCACTAATTAGCTACCATTTCCCACAACCCAAACAAAACCCATAGATTTGATGGTCTCCTCTGTGTGTGGCCAAATCCACAAGTAAATGGAAACTAAAATGAGAAAACAAGTCCTAGCCAAGCTACAATCGCCCCTGATTCAGCACATCATCTCGTATGATTTCCAGCCTTTACATCTTAGTCCAGCAATTTGTCACACAGTAGTACTTTGTGCTAATACAAGAATCAGTGGACTGGCCGATACCTCTCAGTTTTATTAGTTTGAAATTGGAATTTGATGGAAAAAATCATGGGAATTTCAATCCAATTAGAAATATGCCAATCAAAATAAATTTAGGTCTTCTAGTCCCAGAAGTAGTTTTTACATGAGTTGATTAAAATCAAGTAACCTATTTCTAGTCAAAATGGTTCACAAAGTTTCCAGAAAGAAAACTGGATGAGAGAAACTAAAAGATTCCTAGTTCACAGAAAACTAAGAAATTTTTAGTTTGAACTGCAGTGTCCAAATGGGGGAGTTACGGCACAGCACTTTGGTGTGTACTGCTATTCACGCCCCTGTAGTCCAAACTGTGGGGCAGTGTACATGGGCCCTAAGTGACTTACCCAGTGTCAGAGTTTTAGTAGCAGAAACTAGAACTAGTACAGAACCCAGGACCCCTAACTTCCTGCTCTTACCATTAATTTAAACAACGTACCCATTGTTGCCCTTCTTCACTACCTGTTTAAATAGCTTATATGGGAAGAGAAGGAGAAGATAGGCTGTGGTCTTTGGGTTCCATGTATCAATAATATAGAGAGAATCATTAAGCAGTGCCAGAGAACAGGATTTCACATCTGATGACAATTCCAAATAATCTTTATATTTTGAGTGATCTCAGTGTACCTCCCCACATAAAAATGATGGTTACAAAACTATACAGCATATTTAAAAGTGAGCAATAAAAAAAAAATAGGTCCACAAATGAAATTAAGGATCAGAGCAGAGTTAAGTGCCTACACAAGGCATGGGGAGAGTTAGGCCTCTAAGAATGGGATCCATAAATGCCAGCAAACTGAGCAGGGAGCTCCCTAATCTAGCCAATAGGAATGACAAAGGAGAGAGGCACCGATCTCCCCATGGGATTCAAGCCATGAACACTCTCCTGGAGTTAGGCTCCTAAGCCCTTTCTCGCCACCTCCTTAGACACTTAGGCCCAGTGATTAGCACCCTCACCAAGTACATGGGAGACCTAGATTCAAATCCCCCTCCCTTTCTTATTTGGAGTAGGATTTAAACCCAGGTCTTCTCCCTCTCAGGATAGTGTCCTAACTGCTAGATTCTGGAATGAGTCTTTCTGAATCTCTCCTGTAGAAGCCATTCCATTTTGTATAAATAATTAAATATTCATTGGGCCAGAGAAAGAGGGAAAGTGACTCTATAGCCCAATGTTTAGGGCACTCACCTGAGATGCGGGAGAACCTAAGTTCAAGTTCCTGTTCCAATTAGTGTCATTTATTTATACATAGCCTAGTGGTTAGGGCCCTTTCCTGAGAGGGGAGAAGACATGGGTTGAAACCCCTGCTCCAAATCAGGCAGAAGAGGGATTTGAACCCTGTCTCCTACAATATAGTAAAGTGCTCTCATCACTGGCCTAAAGATTATAAAGGGGAGCACCAGTACCTACTGCTCCTCCATTTTTTTCTAGAAGAGCTCAAACACTTTAGTTCAGGAAGATATTCACAGCTGTAAATCCCAAGCAGAGATAGGTGCCTAAATCGGGACCAGAGAGGCGCCTATCTCCCTTTGAAGGGTTAGGATTAGGCTACACCCTTTCCCCTCCAATCCAGCAGGCATTCTCAGAGGTAACCAGACTGGGTTCTGCAGGTGAGATGGGTGGGGTAATGCTTTGTCTGAAGATCCAACTGGAGGTACAGGGGGAGGGAGAAGGAGGCATGCGATAGGCACGGAGTATCAGGACTGAGGTGGCAATGCGCACACTTATTGGCAGATTTTTAGGTGGAGATGTAGGCACCGTGCGATTTTAGGCATCTACACAGTTAGGCAGCAGCTGAACAGGGGTTTTGAGGATGTGAATGTTGGGCTTTCTGGTTCTAGTCCTTAGTGTTTTAAATAGGCAAATTTTGGAAGCTTTTTTAAATCAGTGGTTGAAATTACTTTAATCTGTAAGTGTTTTCCCCTTTACCTACCAAGTTCAGTTCTTACCATCAGAACAACAGGCCCCTTAACATTAAAGAATATAAAAATGAAAGATAATGAAATGAAGATAAAAATGAAGATAACTGAAGCATCATTTGCACCAAGTTCCAGGGGTGTTGGAACAATTTTTATAGTGGGGGTGCTGAGAGCCATTGCACCAAACTGTAAATCCTGTACAAGATGGAAACCACTTCAAGACAGGGGGTGCAGTAGCACCCCCCGTACCCTTACTTCCAGTACCTATGCCAAGTTCACAGAAACATTATAAAGTTGAATTCCACAGTTCATGAATAAATGGAGGCCAATTGCAATTAACCCCGATTACAAAGGATTTTTATGCAAATTACTAATTTACATAAATGAGACACTTAACCAGTGAACTGTGAACTGCAACTGTCCTCAAATGCTGAAATTGTTAAAGTGTAGTTCCAAGCAACTTATTATGTTAAAAAAAATTAAAAATTGCATACTACAAAACAAATACTGTAAATCAGTTTGAGACCTTTAAGTGAAAGATTTAAATGTAAAATATTAATATGTTGTGCAAGTTTTGCAGTACATTAGTGACTATGCAGCTTTCTTAATGGCAATCACTGCATCTTTGCAATTTCTACCTTATTAGCTGCAATCAACAGGAAAGTTTTGCTGTCTGTTCCAAGGGGCCTTCTGGAAATGGGGAGGAAAGTTTAGCAGAGAATGTTCAGCTCTGTAATTCATTCCTTATTACAATCCTCCAGAACCAAAATTTGGCAATTTTAAGATTTGGTTGAAGACACTTTTTAAAAAAAAACAAAAACAAAAAAACAAACAAACTGCAGCTCTTCCTTAGTGTGCATTTGTATCTTCATCTACTGACCAAGACAGTTAGGGGCATGAGTGGGTTTAAGATGTGTCCATTGCATGCAATACTTTTATGTTTTATTTTATGTACCCAGATCTCACAATAATGGGCAAAATATACATTTTAAAATTAAGTACAAAGATAAACAAAAAAAACAACATTTTTGTTTAGAGTTATTGCAAAGAACTGCTTGCTTTGTATTTACCTTCTAACACTAATAATAATTTCCTCAGAAAATTTAGTGCTTAATAACATTCCAGCAAAAAATACAAAAACATACCCACATACCAGCTGTAATATATTTATTCCCACAAGAGTGTCATTAACATTTGTACATTTCACCTCCCAACACCTGGAAATAGAGTCTCAGAGACCAGTTTGTTGTTATCAGAGACCAGATAAGAGTTAAATCACACAGAATCACTCAACCATCTCCATTAGGAGTTGGATTTACTTCCAACATACCAAACCTATGTGAATAACTCTCTAATTTCCTTTTCCAATTTAATAAATCTTCATCTAGTTTATTATGGGACTGGCCTGGTCTTTGGTGAGAGACCTAAAGCGCAGGTGACCTGGTGTCAGGAACTGGTCCTTCAGGATCAGAAGTAACCTGAATATTTTGCTGTGATTCTTGGTGTAATGGGCCACCTACCATAGAGATATACTCACTTGGATGGCAAGACAGACTGGAGTACTGAAGGGGACCATCTGGGACTCTGTGTTAAGGCTGTTCAAGTGCCTATGGAGTTTGCACTTGGTTGGTGAAATTTAAGTTTAGAACTCACAACCAATTCATGGTTTGTGCCCTGGCTTTTAACAGTCTGTCCTGAGGTTGGTGCTTATGCTCTTGCATCACCATTGTATTGTGTAACACGCAGTAATGCTCCCATTATGGTTTGGTGTGATGTAGAGGCTTTATTGTCACTCACTTGAGTAACCTGCATTACACACCTATGGCTTTCCCATTCCAGAACAATGTGACTGCCCTACGCTTGTGCCAATTACCTAGTATATATGCACTATATTATGTGACAGACACATACGTGCATCCTGTACTATATACTTATTGCAACACAGACCACTACTTTCAAATCTTTTAGAAAACTTAGTCATTCCTCCACATAACAGGTCAAATGAAATATATTTTATGGTACTGCATTCTCTCGTGTGTGTGTATACTGTATGTGTATTATATATATATATATATATATATATATATATATACACACACACACACACACACACATAACATAGCAAATAGCTGTTTTAGACTCTCTGGTAGTAGAAGGTATTTTGCTACTGGAGAGGCCTTCTTCCAGATATAAGATATAAAATTGTGCTCCCATCTTCTTGTTATCAGTAAAGTTTCCACAGAGACTTTTCTTTTTGGAGGGGGGTGGGAAATAGGAGGAGAGTTAACCTTAGTAACCAGGCCCAATTCCCTGAGATTTTATATTGAAAACAATTCTTTGTTTCCTTCTTAAATTGTGTAGTAGTGTTGCTGTGTGCTACTAAACAGCTGCATGGTGAATGAAGGGGCTTCTATCTTCAAATATTTTGGGATCTTTCTGGGTAACAGATGCTATATAACAGGTTTCAGAGTAGCAGCCGTGTTAGTCTGTATTCACAAAAAGAAAAGGAGTACTTGTGGTACCTTAGAGACTAACCAATTTGAGCATAAGCTTTCCTGAGCTACAGGAAAAGTATCTAGTACTATCTAGAAAAGTATGTTTAATGGATTCACAAAAAAACATTTAACAAAACCAGAATATATTCAACTTACCAACTAATAGCCAAACAACATTGGAGTCGTGTTCTGTCAAAAAGTGTTCCAACTGTGTGATACTTGGGACAATACTGTCATTTTTTTTTTGTTCCATTGCTAGATTGATGTTGTATCAGTGTCTAAAGGGCTGAAAGAGAAAGATTCCAAACTGAATAACATAGCACAGCAAAACTATCAAAAAGTTCCCACACAAAACCATGTTAAAGAACTCATAAGGGTTTAGCTCTCACGTAACCCAGAAGATAAGAGTTCACATTCATACTCTAACCCAGGGGTTCTCAAACGTCATTGCACGGTGACCCCCTTCTGACGACAAAAGTTACTACACGATTCCAGGAAGGGGGACGGAAGCCCTGGCTTCAGCACCAGATGCGGGGCCTCTGACCTGAGCCCCGCCACTAAGGGATGAAGTCCTCGGGCTTCACCCCAGACGGTGGGACTCAGGCTTCAGCTTTGGCCGCAGGCAATGGGGCTTGGGCTTCGGCCCTGGACAGTGGGGCTTGGTCTTGGGCTTTGGCCCCTGGCCCCATCAAGTCTAACACCAGCCCTGGCAACCCCATTAAAATGAGGTTGTGACCACTTTGGGGTCCCAACCCACAGTTTGAGAACCACTGCTCTACCCCATACAAGGCAGACCAACCTCGTACAAGATTGTAGAGTTCCCCATATACCTACTTTCTGAGGATTGGGTAGATAACTGGCCAAGACTATTTCAAAAACTTTAGCATCAGAGCACCAAAATGTTTTCCCTTTAACCTCATCGTGATTCCTAGCTACCTTTTCAGCCACTCTGGTGTCTGCTGAGGAGCCACTACTGAGTAATACAAAGTGCTTTTTCCTGCTACAATGAGTATACTTTCTGAGCACACTCTACCTCTGCCTAAATGGAAATGAACCAAGTCATGAACTGTGTTCTCCCACACAGGGTAGCAAGACTGAGGACCCATCTAGTAGCTAGCAAGCGTATAAGTGTACAAGTTACACCACAAAATGTTATCCTTCCACAATGTAAAGGCAACTAATATATACTAAATTAGTTAACCCACAACAAGGAAAGCATTACAAGAAAATGTGGATAAGAGAGACTGTACCTTTCACATTTACACACAGGAAACTCACTTCTACAAAGTGTTGCTTTCAGAGCAGATTTAAGTAACAGACAGTACGTTTCACAGGGATTAGTATACTCTCCAGGTGAATTAAAAAAAAAAAAAAATCTATTCGCTTTCAGCACTGTGCCTCAAGACACCAACTAAGCACTAAGGCATATAATAGCTCAGAAACATATTACATGACTTTTCTTTGAATTTCTTAAATCCATAATGCCAAACAGAAATGCACAGTTCAACTTTCAAAAAGGCAGGTGCACCAAAGTGTATGTGCACCAGTTAAATGCATCTCTGACCATTTGCACACCCATTCAGTGATTACTTTTCCATAGCAGGTGTACACCAAATGTTTTTAAAAAAGTCAAGCCTGTAAACCATAATTTTTTCAGGAAAGTTATGCCTGGCAGCCATGAAGACAAGACTTCTTCCCTCTCTTTTTTTCCTCCCTTTCTAAAAATGTAATATGATAGAAGATGGCTTCATGCCTTTCCCTTCTCAGTCCCTCATTCCAACCCAGAAATTAGAGTCCTAGACTGGGACCCCAACCCTGAAGACCCCCAGCTTGGTTTTCAGTTGCCAGGTGAGTGCACAGTTACATGTATGCAAAATTGCCCAACTTCGCTAGTCTACATCAAGCTCCAAATGAGCAAGCATGTGAAAATTCAGGCACCTGTAATCAGGATCTGTATGCACACAAGCGGACATGCTCAGCTACCTGAAGGCTGAAAGATCTTGTTCCAGAGATTTTTCCCTTCCAAAGTCTCATCAACCCAAAGCTTCATGCACAAAACAACCTGGAAAACTGTCCTAGAAAGCATCCCTTGAGAGGCACCAAGCGCTTCATAGCCATCACGCTTTGAGTGCATCAAGAGTTACCAACACGCACTAATGTGATAGGAAGTTTACAACTCTTCCAACACTAGACCTCTCCCTACATAGAGGCCTGGTCATGGCGGCACCCTTAATACACAGGTGCAGAGAAGGAAAAGACAAAGTTTCCTCAGATGTGTGCTCCTAGCAAGCTTATCATCTAGTAAGTTGGTTGGATGGTTGCCACAGAGGCTGCCTCACATTCCATGTGCTGGGGGAGAGAAATGCTTTGTCTTGACCCCTTTCTCATGGAAAGTGAAAAGGAACAAGGCAATGATTGCTAGTGGATGGACAAAAGAGCTAGTTCCTTAGATGGATGGATACACATGGGAGCATGGGCGGGAGCTGAGAGGAGATGCCCTGGCAACATGGTCTAATACTTAGATCATCTATTCCAGTCCCTTAGGCTAACTACATTTGTGCATAGAGAGGTATATCGGGGGGAGAAGGGAGGAAAGACATCCCAATGGGAGATTGCTTTATGTGTTATCTCCTTAGTATCTGCTCATGCTTTATTTTCCCTGAGTAGTGTCTTTCAGTGCTGCCTGGCATAAGCATTTCTTCTCTAGGACAACTTAATGTTTTCAGTACTGAAACTCCTGCTGCCTTGAGAGGTAGGACAATCTTCACAGCATCCTGCGGTGGAAAGCTCCTGAATATGCAGACCAGAAAACAGCAGAAAGAGCTCCATTAATGGGTTAAAAGCGATGACTTCTCCCCTGGGTTTTGTCTGTTGGCAATTAACATTTGAATCACCACTACCAATACTTGAAAGAAACACTTCCCAAACTGAAAAAGGATAAAACAAAAACGCCAAAATGTAAGGCATCGTGGTATTTACTGCCTCAAAAAAAACCACTGAGCTATAGAAATAATGCTACACTCCATCAGGATAGTACTTAGCTGCACTGTCTCCACCAGTAATTATCATCTAGAATATTGCCTCAGCTTTCTATCCAGCATACACCATAAACTCCAGGGGACAGGGACTGTGTGTCACAGTTCCTGAGTTAGTAGCACTTTTATCCCCTTTGTGGCCTCCTCAAGGATCACCCCCTCTTAGGTCTCAATCCTCTAGCAGTCCCTTTTCTCAGGGAGCTAGACCTGGGTCTTAAGCTACAGGCTCCTGCAATTTACTTATTCATGATTAACTCATGAAGTCTGATTTTATGAAGCAAAGTACTATTTATTCAGAACAAAAGCATTACAGACAAAACATATCATACAAACGAACAGCTTATATGCATGTCTAGCTTTCTAGTCACCCAATCTCCACATAGAGAAAACGGACAGTCCTAAACTGTCAGGACTAAAGTACTTCAGACCCTCCTACAGGGCCTGTCCCTGGGCAAAGACTCAGTCAGTTCTTGGATCAAGTGCAAGTGACCCTCTTCTTCAGATCAGGTCTGTCACTTTATGCAATTTCAAGTGTTTTGTATTCTTAGGCTTCTTGAACCAGGTCAAACCAGTATATACTATTTCCCTTGAGGGCGTAACTTCAAAAAAGACTTGATATTTACATTGTTACAGCATTAGGTATTTGCATTAATTATCCATCATTGATTTTACTTCCTGCAGGACATCCCTTTAACTCACCCACTGAGCCAGAAATATGATCACTAGCAAGCCATAAAGATACATATAACACTTATAAAGCGGATACAACAATCTTTAAATATTCCGTGTTTCACATCTGCCACACTGTCTTTTCCCCTTCTCTCTACAGAGACCAATGCAAACTGATGGCTTTCCAGGAAAACAAAATGCACCTGTCCAAAAACTGCAAAGCTGTTAGCATTCCCACCAGTCACATGCTGGAAACATGGACCCATTACAACTAGTGTATCTGGAGAAGTTATTTGCAATCAGGAAAACAGGTTATTTAAATGTGAGGTAACTGACACAAATAAAAGCCTACCACTTCTGGACATTACGCAGCACATTCCAATTTTTGAAATAAGAACTCTGAAGCTGAGAGAGCTTGAATTACATCTCAAAGTCAGAATCAATATTTCAGAGTTTCAAATTAGTTTTATAGCTACACAGTGCAACGTGACCATGTAATGAGGTGATGTTTCAAGAAAATCAGTGTAGAAATGAGATCTTTCACCTTTGTCAGAGACATCAAAGTCTGTCACAAAACCTAGACCATTCATTACCTCCCAATCAATCTTCCTAGGTAACATACGCACTCCATGTCTATAAGAATCAAGCAGAATATTAGTCATTCTGATTATTTTCAGTTTCACTAGTATGAAGAGACATGTTGACTGACAGAAAGGACAAGAAAGAATTAATCTAGAGGAAGAAGAAAAATCACTCACCAGAGCAAGCTACTCAAGCAGTGGACATATTTAATGTTACTAGAGTACATGGCTCAACAATCAACCAAGAGAAAAGATGAATACAAAACAAAAATAAAATATAATCTGTCAGGATTGAATGAATCTCTGGCCCTTTAAAACAGTATTACCAACATGAGAACATTGTTGCGCCTGGATTACCAATCTACTGGCTCATTCAGAGGACTGAAAGTCAGAATATCTATGTTCTGTTCACGGGTTTGTCACTGACATGTTAGATCTTAGGCTATTCACTTTACCTCTCTGTATCTCAAATTCTCCATCTGTCTATTGAGAATAAGCATATACCCATATCATACCTCAGAGGGTTGCTGAGTCTTAATTAACTCTTATTCAGCAGATTAAGATTCTCAGTTGGAAGACATAAAAATATATTATTTATTATTATTAGGCAATCTACCTAGAAACGAATATATCTACATTTTAGCAGAACTCCAAAGAGGATGAGTATTGGGGATGCATGAGGTAGGAGCAAAATTTTGAGAAGGAAGGCTATTTAGTGATTAATATAGCTAAAGAGCATTTTGAGATTCAACAGGATCTCCTCCATATGTTCAGCCAGCCCTATCTTCCACTCATTACACTTAAATATAATGCAGGCCAACAGTTTAGAAGCTTAAAACTCTTCAGAAGTAGCATCATTACTACCCTTCACGATACAGCCTGAGGCAACAGTCAACCCTAAATATCAGATAATGTAATGTGAGTGCCTTATACAACATCTACTGTGTTTTCATTTAATCTACTAGAACCACATTTTAGTTAAGCTAACAGTTCAAAAAACACAAGTGCAAGGCTTTTTCCTGTTTCTACTAAAGTAGTGGAGGCAAGTTCAACCTCTAACACAAGGATGGCCAACCTGAGCCTGAGAAGGAGCCAAACTTTACCAATGTACATTGCCAAAGAGCCACCGTAACATGTCATCAGCCCCTCAGCAGCTCTCCCACCCCCAGCGCCTCCCACCCACCGGCAGGTCAGTGAATCAGTGCCTCCCTCTCCCTCTCCGCAACTCCCAATCGGCTGTTTCATGGTGTGCAGGAGGTTCTGTGGGGGAGGGAGAAAAGTGAGGGCATGGCAAGCTCAGGGGAGGGGGTGGGAAGGGGTGGAGTGGGGACAGGGCCTGTGGCAGAGCAAGGGGTTGAGCAGTGAGCACCCCCCCCCCGGCACACTGGAAAGTTGGCACCTCTAGCTCCAGCCCTGGAGTCGGTGCCTATACAAGGAGCTGTATATTAACGTCTGAAGAGCCGCATGTGGCTCCGGGGCCATAGGTTGGCCACCCCTGCTCTAACACATTTCAATTATTTACTAAGAATCATCCATCAAGGGAAAAGTCAGCCCAATAACTGTAAAGTTACTTCACTGCTATCTAGGTTTAAGAACTAGTTAAATACTTTTTAATTACTTAAATTTTGTAGTTTTCTGGCATTACTTACCAAGACCTAAACTGTATGACTAATGTTAAATATAATTTAACACTCCTTTAGAGAAGTTGATTTTACAATGACTCACACTTTTCAGTTTTATTTAAAAATAAAGGGTATGTTTGGTCAGTTATAATACTTATTTTATGTAAACATGATTTGAAGGGAAGGTCCTTGCAGTAATCCAATGATGTAGGAAAGTTTAGCTTTTTTATTCAAATTAATAAAAGCTGTTCAAGTTTAAACACCCGTCAACCCTTGCAACCCCATATATTGCAGCAATGTGCTAAATTCACGAGAATTAGCAAATGAAAAGGGACTAAGCTGAGTAAAGAACGTAATGTATAATTAATGAAAAAGTATGATAATGAAGAATTCAGTCTTTACAAAAAAATTCTTAATAATTTAGGTTAACTGTGATTTTACTAAATCCCTCTATATTGAAAAAGTTAAATAACTACCAGATGTTAAGCCAAGAAGAAAGTGCATGCAAAGCAAAAAGCACACTCCCCTATACTTTCACTTCCCACAAAAACTGCCTTCTTGCATGTTTTTACACTGCGCATTTATAATGGCCAATGCTCACAGGACGCATCACCTAGTGGCTAGGGGGCCAGGCCTTTAGTTGCCAAGTCCTTACTCTTCTCCCCCCACCCCTTCCTGAGGAGTTCTCAGAGCAGATCCTTCTCCCTGCCTTGTCAGCCCCCTTCTGAGCTGTCTGTCTCTCTTTTAAGCTCACCTCCAGCTGGAGCATGCTCTGCAGGCATGGCTGGCCAAGGTCATTTGGGCCCAGAGTTGCTCTTTAACCCCTTCAGATGTAGTGTGGGCTTTATACACCCCATCACAGTCCCTGTATCAAGAAGGGCTATAACTTATTTTTAATATCAATATTTTATCAAATTGAATATTTAAATATTTGCAAGGCATTCATTAAACTGAGACAAAGTGTGTCATTTAGTCAGTGATTCAAGTTGCAAGACATGCACAACCACACTGCCTCAAGGGTTTGCTCTTAACAGGATTGTACCTCAAGGTACAGTGAGGAAGTGGACTGCACTGGCAGTACCATCCTTATGGTATTCAGAAAGTCCAAGACCTGTGTGGATTTTGAGAGCTCTACAGGTTCTGGAGACTAAACCCCTTTGCTCATTATGGTGAAGGACTCCCCGAAAGGTGAACTCTCTGCTTTCCTCTGCTCTGGCCCTCTCCCCTGGTTAATTTGACAGGAGTGCCCTATACAACATTTTGACTGCACTGATACAACTATCACCACAAAATCAGTATTTAATTTTTGATTAATTACATATGCACCTACCATAATTCAGTCACTAAAGCTCAGTTCTAAAATCAACTTCACCAGCTCAAAATCATTTAAACCATCATCTTCAAACAAAGCTTCAGTAAAAAGATAGGTCCTGCAACATACCCTGATATTCAAACTGACTTTTCAGACTGATGGAGCAAAGCACGCTCCACAGTACAGGTTCTGACTAATCTAAGAAGATGGATCTTCCACCGTAACCCATCCCACCTGATTTCAACTGTCACGGTAAAACACAAAGATTGATTTTGGTATGGCTATAGGTTTCAGAGTAACAGCCGTGTTAGTCTGTATTCGCAGAAAGAAAAGGAGTACTTGTGGCACCTTAGAGACTCTAAGGTGCCACAAGTACTCCTTTTCTTTCTGGTATGGTTATAGAAAACCACCTCTGACAGCCTATAAAAGGCACTCGGAACCACTGATAGCCAGCTAAGTCCATAGAGCACAGATTTAATATGCTCTTTACAAAAAGCACTACCAGGTAAGAGGTAGCTTAAGCTTTGGAGTAATCTTCAAGGGTAGCCCCACATAAAGCGCTTTGCTATAAGCCAACCTGGAGATGACAGACATAAGTAACTAACTGTGGCAAGGCTTGCATCCAAGAGAAAAAGGTAAGAATGAGATAATCTTGACTACTTTTGCTACCTAGGAATCCCAGAGCAGTGCACAATCCAAAAGGAACTGCAGGGTATGAACTTTAAAAAATTGTAAGTGTGTCTGTTAATATACACTGTGCTCACTGAATTAAGAAAATGGACTCAAGAAATTTACTGCCCATGAACAATGGAAAAATAGCCACTTGCAACGTGCGTCATGGACAAAACAAAGAGAGCAATTGTAACGCCGACAGACCCCGGTCGCTGGAGGGCAGGATCAAACCAGGGACCTCTGAAGCTTAGTGCATGAGCTTCTACCGCATGAGCTAAAAGCCAACTGCCTGTTAGCTAAGGCTGTAGAGCAAACACATTTTATCTCTCTAAGTGGTCTCAACGTCATTAGATGGGACAGAACACCACACCCAGAAGGTGTGTGGGTTACATACTTCTCCTAGCTGAGGGAGCGCATCCTGAGCTCCATAGTCTTCCCTGTTGAAAGCCGGGATGTAACACCAACAGAGCCCGGCCGTCAGCAGGCAGGATCAAATCTGGGACTTCTGGAGCTTAGTGCATGAGCCTCTACCACATGAGCTAAAAGCCAAATGGTTGTTCGCTAAGGCTGTAGAGCAGATGTATTTTATCTCTCTCTCTCTCTCAGTAGTCTCAGTGCCACTAGATGGGACAGAACACTACACCCAGGAGGTGTGTGAGTTACACTATGTCCCGGTTTCTGGTACAGACCAGGACTCCAGTCTTGGGGAATATGCTTGTGTTTTAGTTTCCCCCCCCGCCCCCGCATCTATAAATGGAAATAATTTGCCTGCCTACCATCCTTACAAGTATACACAGAGAATTCTATTTATATTGCCCATTAGTTAAAGGTCACAGAGCACTTTGAAAGGAAAGTGTAAAGTGTTGTAACATATGTTTGATATTTTCTTTAGCAAGTAGTAATATTTTGCAATTATATCAAGCCTTTCATCAGAAGATCTCGAAATACATTACAGACAGTAAACTTAGCCTTACAGCATCTGAGAGAGAGGGAGAAAGAACTGACCTGCCTCAAGTCACAGAGAAAGTTGACAGAGCTGGGAACAGAATCAATGAATTCCACTTCCTACTGCTGTAATCACTCGACCACATGCAGCCCCGTAAAAAACTGATCTACATTATGTCTAGTGTTTTATACTTTAAAAACCTCAAAGAAAATAGTTTAAAAAACAAATCAGTGATTGGCCAAATATTTCTGTGTAAAACACATTCTAAAACAGCAATTAAATTCATCTCACCCAAGTCTGTCTTCCCAAAAAGTCTTTCTCCCAAAGACAAAACCTATGCACGTGTTCAAAAGCCTTTTACATATAAATCACCTCTACCTTGGATTACATTAATTAGATGTCATTAACAGGGAGGACTAGTACTACTCAATATTAGTAGTTATGTAGCAATATTTTTCTTGAGCTGTAATTTCAGTTGCCTTCCCTCCTTCCTCTCATGTTATTGGTCATAAACTTGCTTTTCTTCACAGGAAAAGCAATATTAAAAAGGCACAGCTAATGTTATCTCTTTTAGCTTTTGCCAACGTCATACTACTTTATTTCTTTAAGGACAGCTGCTAACAAGCAGTCTTACTTTCCCTTCTTTATGAGATTTTTGACACTCTCCAACAAAAATTAATGAATATGAAACCTAATACTATTGAGAGGATAACATTTCATATAGTCATTGCAATAGTGGGTATTTTAAATAGCCTAACTTGGGAATCAACACTTGATTTACCCAGGTTTTTCTTTTTCCCCCCACCTACATTACCTATACTATCAGTTAACTATCCAATCAAGAGCCTCTGCTGGAAATTTAGAAAAACATGGGCTCAGTCTCACAAAGAGAAACAGCTACCAGTTTCTTTAATATCTCTTCTGATGGAGAATACGAAAAAAAAAAATCTATTTTCAGTACTGATTCTGGGAGAAGACACTACATTATCTTCCCAGACAGGAGGGGAGAAAAGATCAGCAAACAATTAAATGGAAAGTCAGACGACATAAGCAAAAAAAATAAAATAATAATCATCGCTGGTTTTACCTTTGTTACATTACAATGTCTTGGTAACAAATAGTGTCACAATGGCAAACCCAATTGCTCAATGGTATTATACTGTGCGACAAACCTTTCAGAACGGTACGAAAAATATTCTACAGTGCATTACAAATATTTTTAACTTTAAGACGAGAACTGCTACACAAATCATTTATAATAATTCCCCACACACACACAGTCTCCCTTTCCCGACTCTCCTACCAGTGGGATAAAGCTGTAGGATGAAATTATGGAAGACCTGTAGACATCCTACAAGGTCACCTGACTTAAGTATGCAGCAAGTGGAGACAACAACTAATGTGCTGGTGGTGGAAATCTGGTACAGGAGCCAATTGGTTGCAGTATAAAGTTTTGTTTTGTTTTGAAAGTAAAATTTTGTGGCATGTGAAAAGCAAAAGAATATTTTTAATGGTGTAGGCCAATGGGAAAGTGCTGGCTCTAATGTTGTCTGAGATTAACATTTTTAAGGAGTGCAGAATGCCTACTGAAGAAAGCAATGGTGTGGCCTTTTAAGAAACCATGAATTGACACTGACATGGACAACTTCTGTCAGATCTAATATTCCATCTTAAAATTGTGAATAAGATTACGGTGACAATTTTCAATACATAGATGACTCAGATCTCCTTGTTGCTTCTCCATGTGTACATAAACTAGGGTTTGGCATGGAGACTGAACTGGTTGTGCTAGTCAATGATCTGACAATGGACAAAGGTATTCCAATTGTCACGTGCCTTCAGTGTTAATAATAAGGTGGTGACTCGACTTCTACTTGTGTGTGACTTCAGTCTTCTCTTTGAGAGATAATACAAAGGGTAGCTGTGGGCAGCTGACATGCTTCCCCAGGGCTCCCAACTGTAGAATGTTGCAGGGTTCCATTTTATCACCCCTTCCTATTTAATGCGTATATGTGACTATTAGAAGGATTAGTGACAAAGCACAGGATGAGGTTTTTTCCGTATGTAGATGATACCTAGCTTTCTTTTCTAGATGTCTTTCTTCTTGACTTACATGCTACGGTCAAGCATATCAACTAATAATGGAGCATGGATGGGAGCAAAACGACCAAAGCTCAAACTAAATAAGACTGAAGTAACAATGATTGGCTGCAAAAGCACCTGAAGTAGATGGCACAGATAGAGAACAAACACCCTCAATCAGAGGAGTGATACTATTAATTTCCTGAGTTTACAACATAGGGATGATGTTAGCTCACAAGCAGCTTCTGGGCCATCATATTACAGCAGTGACCAAGACAATTTGTTCATCTGTGCTTGGCCATAAAGGTAGAGATGTTTTCCAACTGATGTAGACATCGCTACCATTATCCACATCTTTGACTCCTCAACATTAAACTACTGCCATATGAACTATATGGGGCTACACCAGACATGTTAAATACAGCTGCCATCTTAAGCAATGTGTATCACTGGGAGCAGACCAGCACTGTTCCATGATTTACACTGGCTGCATACTGGTACCCTGGGGACATTTAAGATGTTGAGTATGATTTGTAAAACATTAACTGACTTGAGACATACCTACCCAAGAGACTACTTCTCTCTGTGCATGATATTGTTCCCTCTGTGAATCGTTGGCAATCCCTCAATGTCAAGGCTGATCTCTTTTACAAGTTTTGTTTTTCATGGGTCCTTTGGTGACTAAAGAGTCAGATTCTTGAGCCACAGGCTCATTGGCAGACTTTGCAGGTGGTGCTAGAAGGCACAATTGGGCCGTGATTGCTATGTGACCATTGTCTTTCCTTTCTCTTCTGGCATTTTTCTGTGACCATGGCAAGGCGATTTGTCTCAAAAGTGGATGTTCCCTCTCTGACAAATCTTCACCAGTTCTCCCTGTCCTTCACTGCTGTCTCCCACGGTGCAGTGTCGATGCAACATCTCTTTATGTTTATCTTCAGGGTGTCTTTAAAGCCTTTCTTTTGGCCTCCTTGTTTCCTTTCTCCTTTGGTGAGTTGGGCATACAGCAGTTGTTTTGGTAAGCGTACATCACGCATTCACACACAGTGCCCGCTTAACCTCAGCTGGTGCTGGATAATCAGGGCCTCAACAATGAAGATGTTGGCTTCTGTGAGGACACTCACATTAGTGCAATGATCCTCCCACTTTATGTTGAGGATCTTCCGAAGAAAGTGCTGGCGTTCCAGGTTTTTCAGGTATTTTCTGTAGGTCACCCAAGTCTCACAGCCATAGAGGAGAGTTGCGATTACCATCGCTTTGTAAACTAACAGTTCAGTATGTGTTCTGATGTTGTGATTGTTGAACACCTGGCAAGAGAGTCTGCCAAAGGCAAGGCTGGCACAGCGAATTCTGTGCTGAATCTCAACGTCTATGTCTGCCTTCTGTGAGAGATGGCTGCCAAGATAGGCAAAGTATTCTACATTTTCCAGATCTTCTTTGTCAATATAGATCTTCCTTGCTGGATCTGATGATTGACCGGGGACTAGCTGGTGGAGAACTTTTGTTTTGCCAATGTTCAGAGTTAGCTGTAGGCTTTTGTAAGTTTCAGAGAAGCAATTAAGGGCTGTTTGAAGATCCTCCTTTGAGTGTGCAACTGCAGCACGATCCTCTGCATGCTGGAGTTCAGTTATTGTTGCTGATATTACTTTAGTTCTTGTTCTGGCACAGAGACGAAAAAGGTTGAAGAGGTTGCTGTCAATCCAATATTGGAAGCCACTGCCCTGTGGTAGGCAGTCTTGGGTTAGTGTTTTTATAGCTGCTAAGAAAATGGAGAAAAGTGTTGGTGCCAGTGCACAACCTTGTTTTACACCAATTCAGATGACAAAGGGCTCAGAGGTAGAGCCAGTGCATAGGATGGAGGCAGTCATCTGCTCATGGAGGAGTCTTACAATGGTGATAAATTTGCTTGGGCAGCCAAACTTTGACATGATTTTTCACAGAGCCTCACCGTTGACAGAGTAGGCGGCTTTGGTCAGCTCAATAAAATCCATATACAGCTCCTAGTGTTGCTCTTGACGTTTTTCCTGGATCTACCTGGCTGTGAAAATTATGTCGGTGGTGCCTCGTGATGGTCTGAAGCTGCACTGGGACTCTGGAAGTACTTCCTCTGCAAGAGGGAGCAGGCAATTCAGTAAGATTCTAGCAAGAATCTTCCCAGGGATGGAGAGGAGGGCAATGCTTCAGTAAGTTGCCACAGTCGACCTTGTCTCCCTTTTTGAAAATGACGACAATTGTTAGCATTGCATAAATTGACAGGGATTTCTTCGGTGCGCCAGATTTTGAAGAGCTGCAAGTGAAGCTTGTTAGTCAGAGGTTCTAACCCCACTTTCAGTACTTCAGCTGGTATGCCATCAGGACCTGGAATTTTATTGTTCTTCATTTGTTTAATTGCTATGTTCAGGTATTGGTGGGTTGGTAAGTTTCCCAGATTGGATGCTGAGTGATGGAGTTAATGGTTTCAGAATAGCAGCCGTGTTAGTCTGTATCTGCAGAAAGAAAAGGAGGACTTGTGGCAGTCCTAACACATTTATTTGAGCATGAGCTTTCGTGAGCTACAGCTCACTTCATCGGATGCATTCAGTGGAAAATACAATGGGGAGATTTATATACATAGAGAACATGAAACAATGCGTGTTACCATACACACTGTAACAAGAGTGATCAGGAAAGGTGAACTATTACCAGCAGGAGAGCGGGGAGCGGGAGAACCTTCTGTAGTGATAATCAAGGTGGGCCATTTCCAGCAGTTGACAAGAACGTCTGAGGAACAGGGGACGGAATAAACATGGGGAAATAGTTTTACTTTGTGTAATGACCCATCCACTCCCAGTCTCTATTCAAGCCTAAGTTAATTGTATCCAGTTTGCAAATTAAATCCAATTCAGCAATCTCTCCTTGGATGCTGTTTTTGAAGTTTTTTTGTTGAAGAATTGCCACTTTTAGGTCTGTAATCGAGTGACCGAAGAGATTGAAGTGTTCTCCGACTGGTTTTTGAATGTTATAATTCTTGATGTCTGATTTGTGTCCATTTACTCTTTTACGTAGAGACTGTCCGGTTTGGCCAATGTACATGGCAGGGGGACACTGCTGGCACATAATGGCATATATCACATTGGTAGATGTGCAGGTGAATAAGCCTCTGATAGCGTGGATGATGTGATTAGGCCCTATGATGGTGTCCCCTGAATAGATATGTGGACACAGTTGGCAACGGGCTTTGTTGCAAGGATAGGTTCCTGAGTTAGTGGTTCTGTTGTGTGGTTGCTGGTGAGTATTTGCTTCAGGTTGGGGGGCTGTCTGTAAGCAAGGACTGGCCTGTCTCCCAAGATCTGAGAGAGTGATGGGTCGTCCTTCAGAATAGGTTGTAGATCCTTGATGATGCGTTGGAGAGGTTTTAGTTGGGGGCTAAAGGTGATGGCTAGTGGTGTTCTGTTATTTTCTTTGTTGGGCCTGTCCTGTAGTAGGTGACTTCTGGGTACTCTTCTGGCTCTGTCAATCGGTTTCTTCACTTCAGCAGGTGGGTATTGTAGTTGTAAGAACGCTTGATAGATGTTGACAGTGTCGTCAGTAACAGTCTATTCTGTATTTAGAAGCTTTTGGTTGTGTTCCTTCTAGCACTCTTTGATGGGTTCATTATTGTTAAGAAGGATACTACCATCTTCACATCTCAGAGGAGTGAGTCCACATGAGCTTGGTCTGTACATAGTCTGTCTCACAAAAAAAGCTCTGCATATCATGTCTGTCAGCGAATGTTTGGATTTCTTTTGTTCTGTCCTCCCACCATTTTGATTTCTCAGATCCTCCTTTGAACTTCACTTTTGAGCTGACGGAA
This sequence comes from Eretmochelys imbricata, assembly GCF_965152235.1. Lineage (NCBI taxonomy): Eukaryota > Metazoa > Chordata > Testudines > Cheloniidae > Eretmochelys > Eretmochelys imbricata. The sequence goes on along the minus strand of NC_135575.1, from coordinate 43,673,772 downwards.
AAAGCTCTGTTTCTGACGGGACAGTAGTTGGTTTTGCCAGTCGCAGAAAGCTTCTCTCTTCTGGTCCAAAAGAGCTGTAATCTCAATGTTGTTGTTATTGTTAAACCAGTCCTGATGGTAGTGGGTAGCAAGGCCAATGCAGTCCTCGCAAACCTCAGGGATGGTCTATTTTAGGGCTTCCCAGTCTTCTTTGTGACTTGTGCTATCATTTCCAGGTATGCATATAGCCAGTTGTTCACTGAAGAGTGTTTGGGCGTTCTCTTGGTGCACTGGGTGTATACTGGCATCCTGGTGACATTTAAGATGTTGAGTATGATTTACAAAACATTAACTCACTTGAGACATGCCTACCCAAGAGACTACTCTCTCTGTGTGTGATAATATTTCCTCTGTGAATGAAATAGGCCAGAATGTCCATAAGGAGCACCATGCTATGTTTTCTGGGGTTAGCGGAGGGATTGAGTGATCTGTTTCTTGGCTATTTTAAGTTACTAGATGAAACACTTATTTCTATTTGCTTGCTATGCTGCGAGGTGGCTATTTTTTGTATCGAATGTTATTTTCAATTAATTGTTAGGGCACTCACAGGCTAATCAAAAGGAAACAATTTTACGACAACCACCAAACAGAGACTTAGGTGGAAGATGTTAGGTTATTAGCCTCCCAAATTAAACTGCCCCAGTGACACGTAACTATAAATTGGATATTCAAGACAATTTTCTGGAGTATGTTTAATATATTTTCAAATTAATAAATTATATAAAAGTAACATTCGAACTTCTGCTCCTTAAGGATGGATTTTTATTTTTAGATGATAGAATGGCTAGGCAAAGTTACTAATACAGGGCTGCTTTTGAGATGCGGAGCACGTCCTTGCTCACTGCTCTAACACATGCAAAGGAGGAATGAGATGAAGAAAGGAGGTCTGGGGTTTATATAAATGAATGCAAAGAAATAAATAATCTTTTCTTAGGCTGTCAACTACTACCGTGATAAGTGCAGCACACAAGCCTAAACATAGCCCAAATGCTACTCATCTCACTCAGATGAGTAGTCCCATTAAAGTCAATGGGACTAACGGCATGAATAAACTGAGCAGGATTTGGACTAGAATAGTATTTTGCATTTACAGCACTCATCATCCAAGGATCTCAAAGAGCTCCACAGTTTTTATTTACCTACTCTTGCAACACCTCTGAAAGAAAAGGTATATTATGTAGTGTACATAAGGGAAACCTGTTGTAAAAGATTAAGTACAGTATCTTACAAACAATATTTCATGCTCATGCAATAAAGGGGCACAAAGATCACTTAACAAAATTCATATAGAGCTCAATCCAGAGACAGTCAATGAAGCAGAAAGAACATCTTATTTTTCAGCTATTCTTTAATATAGCAAATGGCTTTATTTTCCAGCCATCTGCAGAAAGTATATGTCAGTTGCAACGTACAAAGTATTCCCTTACACATATGTGCTTCGCAGTATTTAAAAACAAAAACAAAAACAAAAACAAAAAAACCCCTAAGGGTTAAAACTAATGCAAGTTCCCCCATGACATCAACATTTCAGAAGAAGCTCAGGGAGCACTGTGGTCTCTCATGGCAACTTAATTTCAAAACTCATTATTTCCTGGTTAGATTCTGGGGGTGGAGGGTACATGAGTATGAGGTACACTTCAAACATATATTACATTATAACCTTCATCCCTAAGTTTGTAACCTTTGCATTCTTCTAAGTCAAATGTTAAGGAATTCCAGAAGTAAGATTGCCTGTGCAACCTTAATTCAGCCCCCTTGTGTGTATGCATTGAGATATGGCCTTTAATTACATGATTTTATACTATTTTTTCATTTGTTGCACAAGATTAATGATGCTTCTTGAATGGGCAGTTACTTTCTTTAAAATCCTAAATCAGTACATGGCTCCACCCTTATTTTATTAAAGCTAATGTTAAAAAAATGATATACATAGGTTGGGAAAGAGTGTCTGTACATCTGGGTACAGTACTTAGCTTATCCACAAATATAAAGTTAGTTTTTAAAAGTCATAAGATACAGAGTGCATAATCAGCAATAACCCAAATTTAGGTGAATAGATTTAACAATACAGTTTCAATATTAGAACCTGAATACTCAGGTACATCACTCATGAAAAGTTTTACAGAGATTTGGTTGTGGAAAGCAAAATATATCAATGAGTGGAGATTGTCCCTCAGTAATTGAGAATTAGAAAATACAATCCCTGAGGAAAGTATTTGTTACTTTCCTGACTGCACTTAGCAGTCCAGCTCATCCCTCCTGGTATTGCAGATGTCCGGTGATGCGTCCAAGCAGATATCCCTCGACCACCTGATGACGTCCGACACCATGAGCTGTCGCATCAGCTGAGCATAGCGTTGACCGATTCCACTTGCTTGTTACTGAGGTCCCATGCGCCAAAGGCTCCGACGATCAGTGTGTGTGTCTGGACCTGGTAATCCTTAGCTCTCATACCATACAAAGCCCACATTGAATACAAAATTAATTTTCTTCTCGGTGTTTCTATGGCATATTAGCCATACCATCAGGGTGTCTCACAAACATTAATGAGTTTTCAATACACCCCTGTGAAGTGGTATTATCCCCATTTAGCAAATTGGGGAACTGAGGCACAGTGAAGTTAAGTCCAAAATTGCCCATGAATTTTGGATGTCCAAGCTGAGAAATCTAGGACCTGATTTTTTAAAGTTCTGACCAGTTTATAGCACTTCATATGTTCAGAGCACAGCCCAAAATGATTTCAGTTGCAACTGGCAACATACAACACCTCTCTGAGTTTGCTCTAGGTGTCTCACACTGGGCATATAGACAATGAAGAATACACCGTCAGTGTCCAACTGTGAAAATGTATGGTTTATATGACTTGCCCAGTACCACTCTGTGCAGAGGCAGGAATAGAATTCAGTTCTCCATTACAGCATTCAGCTACCTCAGCCATGAGCCCGTTCATTCTCTTCCTATTGTTCCCTGCATCATTCACTACACAGGTTCGAACATCTCCAACATAAAAGGCAGAGATCCAAGAGAACCAACCCCAAATTCATTCACACAGCAGGTCCACCACCTACAGTGAATAAGGCAGGGGTTCCTCAGAAAACAAAGTATCTGATCATGTAACTACAGGCTGCATCATAATGCATATGCACAAGAGGCTGAATTAAAGTTACACAGGCAACCTTAATTCTGGCATTTCCTGACTCTGCAGTTGTAACATTGTAATCGTTTCCTAAATTTTAAAAAAACAAAAACAGAATTTCCATGATACACAACCAATATTGACAGCCACATGAGTCATCAGCAGGGTTGAAATCTTTAGATCACAACATAAGTCTCTACCAGTTAAGCTAACTAAAGTAACTTGTAGCATTAGCAGGCTTTTATATTCTTTATGGATCAGCCACTACAGGGTGATGACACACATTTAGCTGTGAAACCCATGGGAAATTTGCTGACGCAGAGGAATGCTGACACACTGGAATCCTAGGTTCAATCTGAGGTTCTGGAAGAGAGTGTGATTTAGTGGTTCTACACCTTTCTACCCTTGTTTCTATTCCCCTCTATACTTATCCACCCCCATCCCCAGCTCCTTTCCTTGCCTCCCTCATTTCCTCACCCTTCAACATTTGAGTCAAGCTGCTTCCTGTTTGCAGTCCAGCAGGCAGAGCATCAAGAGCACAAGAGAATCTCATTGCTCTCAGTTCTGATGCCTGGCAACACAGTAGACCCAACTACCAGGAAGGACAACAGCAGGAAAAGTTCTGCTCAGCCCCGAGACAGAGATCTCTCAGTGGTACATGCACAGTCTGGTCAGCACATAGGAAGGAACTGTGTGGCTATGGAGCATACTCCATACAGATCGAATCTTCAGAGAATGTAGCTGCCAGATTCTAACAACCTATATCGAGCATGTGCAAACTGCCACATTCAGAGGCTTGTAATCTGGCCAGATTTGGCTGGATTTTAACAGGAATTGCAAGAGGCATATTCCTGATGTTGGGGTGGCCCCTCCAACCCCATCCCAAGCCCCTGTTCCAAAATATGGAGGTACAAAAGGTCTCAACAAAACTATTAAAAAATTTTGCATGGAGGTGTGGGGCGAGCATTTTTCCTTAATATCGTTCTTGGAAACGGCTGAACCATTTTAGTTGAAGCTTAACAAAAAAAGATTCCAGTGTGGTTATTCTGGACATCAAATTGTATTTCTACATTTCAGTGCCCAAACTGATACAGAGTCTATCAACTCTGCAAATGTAATAGTTCCGGGTTCTCAACTCATAAGAATTTGAATTTCTGGCAATTACATTTTTCTCTGCCAAAAGAGAAACAAAACATGGTACGCATATGGGGGAGCAGGGATCAGAAGAAAACCCTTTTCTGCACACCACTTTCAGGCCATTTATGGTTTTTCTGATGAAATTTGCACTCAGGCATCTTCCACAAAGCATGACTGTTTTCTCTGTAAGAAATCCACATGGTCTATTAGGCATGTTAAATCAATCACCAACTGATGGATTTGAAAGGTTAAAACTGCTTCTTCAGATTATAAATTTGAAATTAGAGTGCAGCATGTCCTTCTGAACTGAACTGGAAGCTTGTCTGCATTGTGCTGTACAACACAATACCAGCCTTTAATGCTTAATGTATTGAGTTTTGTTGCTGTTTTATTAAATGGAGTGTCTATAGTTATGTCAATTTTCTGGATTTCCCTATCATTGCTGATTGCCATATTAAAATATAGCCCTACTAGAAACAGAAAGAATAGAGGGGGATGATAGGTACCAATTAGAAATACTACCCTTGCTATTTTGGTTAAAAATGCATTTCACTGGCTGAAGTGTGTTGGTATTAATCAGCCGCTCTCCTTTTTCACTTTTAGCACTAGCAGAACTCAATCTTGGCGAGATATACTTCATCCTCATCCAGTTTCCAAATTTGAAGTTTATGGATGAGAATTTGTCTTAAATTACCTAAACTTAGCTGCTTTAGTAACGGTTGTGAAAAAAAAATATTAGTCACTACAAAAAGCAAACCTCATTTTAACACAACTGATGTGAGGTGTTAATATTGTTAACTACAAAAGTGACAGCTCTGTCTAAATGAATATAAATCCACGTGACAGTTAGAGAGCGTTTGTATCTGCACCAATAGGATCAAAAGAATAGAAACCCACCAAATAGCTTGACTGGCAGCACAAAAACACAAAAAGCTACCTTTGAAGACCCAGATTCAGTATCACATTACTGGCAGCTCAGAGCACCACAGCAGTAATGCTCACTCAAGAAAGAGGAAAGGAAGAAGAGAGCAGACTGCAGAACGCTTTGTAACATCTGCATATATAGTGGCAGTATGATCACAGAGGATGCTTTCCAGCATCCTTGGTCATTGGAATAATGTTGCTTAGTGTAGCCACAGACAGCTGAAGCAAAGCAAGAAACAACTGAATTGTAAGACTACCATAAAGACCTAGAACTGAAGGTGAAAATATAGATGACTGCTTAATATTCTCAGGTACGGAATCAAGATGTTTGGCTTGTGTGGAAAGACAGCAGAAGACAAAATGCAAGGTTCACCCATCCTTCTAATTTTGGTTACCTTTTCGTCTTTAATACCTTCCTATTCCTAACAGCACCCTGTAGGAATAAACAACATTATAATCTGACAGCTAGAGCACAGATTAACTTTTCTAATTCTAATAGAGAGCATTTTTAATTTGGGGAGTAAAGGAAATAGAGAACACCTTAGTCGTCTCCCCTCCATCCCACAGTCAATGTTCTAGGCCCGATCTACACCTAAAACTTAGGTTGACCTATCTACATCACTCAAGGCTGTGAAAAAAATCTCACACCTGTGCAAAACAGTTAGGTCGACCTAAGTTTTAGGTTGAAACCAGGCCTAGATGCAGCTAGGTTGACAGAAGAATACGTCCCTCAACCAACCTCTGTCTCTTGAAGGGGTGGATTTAATACAGTGACGGAAAAACCTCTTCTGTTACTGTAGTAGCTGTTTTTTAAGTAACTTACAAGGTTACCTCTCCTCCCTTTGACTAAATACTTTATACTGACAGAGCAAACTCCCAATTCCTACAGCAATTATGAAAAAGTTAAAATGCAGCATAGCAATCTGTAGTTTTGCAACACTCAACATACCAGATTATATTTAGGGAGATTGATCTAGTACTGTCTCTTCATTTACATAAACTGCAAGGATGCTTTACATGAGTATTTCAGGATATGGCTCCCTTTACCATAGGGTGTCAAAACCAGCACAAGCTTCTTAAGGAAAACAGAAAGGGCGGGGGGGGGGGAGGGGGAGGAGAGGCAATTTTAGGTTTCTATTCATTCTACCTCTTCCTTTCACCCAGTCTCCAATATTTCTACTACAAGATTAAGCACGTGGGAGAGCGAAAAAGACAAATTATCCATAATACCGCCACATCTCCAGTGAAAGGTGCAACTCTGCTATCAGAAGCCTCCTGCGGTCACAAATTATTTATTAGTCTCTAAAATGTATCTAGCATCAACACATTACTGAAAAAAGGAAAGATCTGGCCTCTGCCCCCAATGAGCTCCATCTAGACGTGTAAATTGTGAGCTTCCCCGGCTGCACTGTGATACGGGTAAATGGAGGTTACTGGAGTTCTTAGAGATGGACTCTGCATATGTACACTCCTGGGATGCACCAGATATGTGCAGCTCAGATGGTGAAACATGACAATTAGTGCCCACTGGAGCACCCTCGTACCCCCTTTACCTCTCCCCTCTCTGTTCTGAAGTGTTCTAGGGCAAAGTGCTCTGACCACCTCAGTTCCTTCCCACCACCTCCTCAGCTATGAGCTATAATTAAGGCTCCTAGGAAAAGGGGAAGGTGGACATGGAATGGAAACGTAGAGTCTGTCATAAAGAACTCTGTTGACAAGTACCTCTGTTTCTCCTTCAAGTGGCCTCTGCATATTCCCACTCTCCTTCCCCTCTTCCTCACAACCTTAATTATAACCCATGACTGAGTGCCAGTGGGATGGAACTGAGGGAGCCAAAGCACTGCACCCCCTTTTATAGCCTTGCCTTGGAATATTCAGGGAACGATGATGGGAGGGGCAAAGGGAGTATGCAAGAGCACTCCAATGGGAACTGCTTGTCAGGTTCTACCATCTGAGGCGACTTCTACATTATACACCAAATGGCAGTGTGCAGTCTATGTGTAGGTACACACTGCAGTAAAAAGTGCACTGCATCCACACTATGGTATGTAGATACACATGCCCATGAAAGGCTCTTTCAGAGGGTAGACAGCAGGGAAAGGCTCAGCCAGAGGCTCTCTCTGCTGCCGCATTCTTTCCCTATGGTGGGGTAAGGGCTGCAGCAGCAGGAAGTTGGAAGAGCCTTTCTCTGAAGCCAGAGTTTTTTCCTTTAGCACGGAAAGGTTCCAGCAGCAGCACAGTTCGCTGCTAAAAATGGCAGCATAGCCAGGAAGGCACAGCCATGGTGAGTAGAGAGCCACATAGGGATGTACTTGCATGCATACCTGCCTGCACCCTTCAGGCACGTCTTTACTCTCCTAAGCTGTGCCTCACCATATATATTGCTATTTATACCCATGCTACGGGGGCTACATGGGTATGTAGACTACACATTGGTGAAAGACGCGTGTAACACAGACAAGAGAAAACAATATGTCAAACAGAATACAAAACACATTGTTCATTAGTTGTGGCTCTTAAACATGATTTTTCTTATTTCTTGTTAAGGCTACACTTAAAGATAAAACACATTTAGTTTGTGTTTTAAGATCTGAATAAGGAAGAAAAATTTCACTGCAATCTGTCCTGCAACATATATAGAACACTATAACATCATGAATTAATAATAGCTAATCATGTCTGTTGCTGCAGAAAGGCAGTAAATTACATATTGGTTGATGTGCATTAACCCTTTTAAAGCTGAACCTCTAGCTCATTTAGAGTTCTATTTACATAGCACAAACGCACCGCTTTAAAAAGCAGGATTCAAGTTCTCTGTGTAAAACCTACCAACAACATTACATGACAAATATTCTTCCAGTAAGTTCTTCCTTCACAGAAAACTGCATTGTGAGGGAAGTTTACCAATTACTTTCCAAGTTTCTTAATAGTACTTGGCATTTTACATATTTGTTTACTTTCTTTTTGCATCACTTACAGTATCAACACAACTCTGAACTGAGGAAAGGATGTGTTTGTTGAGTTGTTACAGAGACAGAAGAGGAAACAATACATTGTTTTGGCAATGTCTCAAATAGCTCTTTTAGGGAAAAGGCTAAACTATTTTCACTGTTGAAAAATGGAATCCATCAACATAGAAAACTATATATATATATAGTTCGGAATTTCGTTACTAGAACCAACTTAATACATAGAGAACAAATTATTTTTTAAAAAAATCTAGCTTACTTTTAGCTGTTTAAATTGCTTACTTTCTACATTTCACTCAGTTTGGATAATGAAACTAGACTCATCAGTTTCACTGTAATGTTTTCAAACTAGCACAATGCTGCTTGGCCAACATGCCAAAAATGTTATATTTTTAAAAAAATTAAATAAGAACATCTATTTACAGCAGATTTTTATAAAATCCTCTAAAAATAATCTATATGTTGTTTTCAAGTACTTGAAAGATTCTCCAAAACCAGATCCCATAGCAAACGAGCTCTCTTTTAAAGAACTCTTATTCCTTAGCATTCTCAATCTAATAGCATTCTCTCTTCTTGTCACTAGATAGGATCCAATGTTACTAATTCTCATAATTCTATCACAAGTCTCACAATATCTGTTTTTCTTAAAGCCTCAGCTCCTGGAATTATGATTAAGGCTACATTTTAATCACAGGTACTTTTAGTAAAAGCCATGGACCGGTTATGGACAGTAAACAAAAATTCTAGGCCTGTGACCTGTCCATGACTACATAATCCTAACTAAAACTTGGGTCGAGGGGCCGCAGATGCTGGGGGAGTGGGTCGGGGGAACAGAGGTGCAGGGGCAGCGGGGGAGGGTGCCACAGGTGCTGGGGGGGGTTGTATGGCCCAGGACCCCGCTGGTGCTGGGGGGGCCAGCATGTGGAACCGAGCAGCCCAGGACCACCACTGGTGCTGGGGGGAGGAGAAAGAGGATTGAAAGGGCTGGCAGGCTCCCCACCCGGCTCCGCACAGCTCCCGGGAAGCGTCCAGCATGTCCCTGTAGCTGCTAGGGGGAGGGAAGGCCAGGGGGGCTCTGAGCACTGCCCCCACCATGAGTGCCAGCTCCCACCACAAACACCGGCTTTGCAGCTTCCATTGGCCAGGAACCGCACCCAATGGGAGCTGCAGGGACAGTGCCTGCAGGCGGGGCAACGCGCAGAGCCCCCTGGTCTCTCTGCCTAGTAGCTATAGGGACATGCTGGCCACTTCTGGAGAGCCCCCCCGAAGTAAGCACCGCCCCACATTCCAACCCCCTGCCCCAGCCCTGAGCCCCCTCCCACACCCAAATGACTGCTGCTGCTGGGAAGGGACATGGTGGCCCAAGACTGCCCTAGCAGTGGCCGGTGCAGCTGGTCCAAGAACCTGCCGCACTGGCCACTGCAAAAGTCACGGAAAGTCACAGAATCCGTGACCTCCGTAACAGACATGCAGCCTTAATTATGATTACTGGAAAGTCTTAGCTTTCATTTAAAAAAGAAACAGTTTAAGTTTCCAACTCTTGGGATTTCAGCAAAGAGCTAAAAACAAAAACCCTAAAGGCTTAAAACATAAAAAGGCAAATAAAAAGACACTGCCCCTTTCAAAAAACTCATGATTCTTTTTTGACTCTTTCATGATTTTATGAATGGCTGGTTTGGCAATACTGTTCTTTACCTCAGAGGAAAACATTTCAAAGTTCTAAAACTTCTATCCAAACCCCATGCAAAAAGAATGCAGCCACTATTCATAACCAGGGCTCTGCATACTCCATGCTTCTGTGAATTCTGCTACAGAATAACGGCACAAAAGCCAAGCTCTTAAAAAGAAAGCTGTTAAGTATCTAGCCCTTAAGTCTGCAAAGGGCACCTTCCACAAGTGAATGAAACTTAGACATATAAAATGTCTACCCAAGTCTGCAGTCATCCTAAATATACCCGAGAGAAGTGAAATGCTTCAATGCCCCACACAGATGAACAATTTAGAAATCTTAGGCCCTGATCTTGCAAAGACTTATGTCCATACCTAACTTCATACACTTCTATTAACGTCAATAACACCACTGACTGGGGGTAAAATTAAGCACATGAATTAGTATTTGCAGCATCAAGGCCTAATTATGCAAATTTAAGCCCTGATCCTTCATGTCCATATGGAGCTGAGTGCAGGATTAGTTCCTTAAAATTTAAGTATTTTACCAATGATAATTTGAACATCTTGTTAACATGCTTAGCACAACCAGTACTGCCTCTCCACATTATTACCAGGAGACAAGAGCTCTAGTTCTCCCCTGCCCAACTGTCCAAACCTTCAGCTTCCATCCTGACAACTTCTGTAATACAGTTACACATTTTAAACACAAAACTGTGAAGCACAATGAAAATTAAAAGTTAATGGACAAAGTAAAAAACAGAATTTAATATCAAATTAAATATCAGAGGGGATCTATCATAACTTCCTGATTTTCATACTTCATTAAAAACTTCAGTTTTTAAATTTCTCTGTAATCTACTATATTTGAGTGCTACAGAACACAGAGGTCATGCCACAAACCTTAGGTTGTGCTTGCCAAGAAGCACAAATACACAACAAACCTTTATATCTATAATATAAGTTATGGGCTATAAGTGATTACTCACTGTTCAGTCCAAAAATAGTTTTATGATTGGAATCCTGGGCCTACTTCTTTTAACAACTGAGGCATTACTAAAATGGGAAACAAAAGTTCAGATATGGACTATGATTACTCTTTCCATGTTAAGATACTGAATAATTAGTCTTTCAAGATATGCTTCCAGTACAGTGTAAAACAAGTTACATTCATAACATTATTAAAAACATTCTTTAGTATGAAATAGAACTATTTCAATATGTTCTTAGACAAATTAAAAAATTATGGGGTTTGGGGTTTTTTTTAAGGCAACTAGTATATGTCAATCATTAAGCAAAGGATCAGAGATACTGATAGTTATAGTTGACAAAGATCATCCCCAAAAGTAAATCTTTCTGTACAGACCAAACAAATTGGAGGTCCTTAAACTTGTATGATTTCATGTAATTCATACTCTCACTTGAAAACAATTTGTTTCAAACATATCACTGAATTTTTCTTCTGTGAAGACATACGCAGGTATGGGACAAAGAGCCCAGGAAACTCCACAAACTTCCTCTCACAGAATTTCCAATTAGTATGTCCCACAGGAGGAGGTTACTGAGAGCTGAAGAAGAAGCAGGGGATGTTGGCCTACAAACACCCTGGAGCATAGTGATCCTACAGGAGCTACGCTGAACCTCCTTCCTTTGTTATGCAAGAAGCTCTACTGAGGAGACTTTGTGAGAGTTTGTTCTATTTGAACTACTGCAGGATACGAAGAGGAATATGCCACTGAAAAAGGCCACTCCCACCTCTATCCCCAAATATTCATGAAACCCTGATACTGTACAGTACTCACACAGCGGGGCATGTCACAGAGCAGGAGCTCTCCATTCCACATTTTGGATTTTTTGTCTTTTTACCTTTACAACTCAAAGGGGCACATAGCCCTAAAATCTTTTATCTCCCAAAAAGAAGGCAATGATCTTACTAATTTCAGATAGTACAGATATTCTTTTAGGAGTCAGTTTGTCTGTCATCCTAATTAGTATTAGGAAGTGTTCCGGTAGTAACTGATATATATGGATAGATATATAAATAAAATCAGTTACTTAGCAGGTTACATCTATTTCAATTCACAATTAGTAGACCTACATTGTTTTTACTATGACTTGGTTGTATAGGTTTGATAGCACAGCTAGCTGACAAGTGCAATAAAATGTGATGTTACGGCTAGCACAGATGCAGCATGGGATTCCCACATAACCATGCATTTTGACAAACTTATAAGGAAGGATCTTATTGGTGCTGTTGTTCTGTTCCTACACCCACTGCTTCACCAGCTATACCAACGAGAACACATCTCATTAGCTGCACACTTTCGTTCCAATCCAGTTTTATGGCATCTTGTTTTTATTACCATGAATTATTGACATCAGAAGTATTGACTCATGAAGCTAAGATTACAGCCAACTTTTATGATAAATTTATACCACCTTCTTTGAAACTTCTTGTAAAGGGAGTGTATCTGTGCACCGTATACCTGGGCTCCAAGTGGGGGAGCAACAGCATAGGACTAACCCTGTTGTAAGGCCGGTCCGTTTCATTTTCTGCCCAGCACAGGCCAGGTGTGGGGCTGCCTGTGCCCACTGAGTGAAACTGACCAGCCTAATGTTAGTTTCACTTCAGTGAAGGAGCAACACACAGGCTACCTGAGGGAGGAGGTGAGGGGACGGCCCCAATTTTCAGGAGAGCCAAAATGGGAGCAACAAAAATTACCAGAAAAAAGGGAGTAACTGAGAAATAAAAAAACCTTCCCCTAGCTGTCCAGCCGCTTTCACGGGGCTGCTCGGACACCAGTTCAGGCACCGCCTGAGGCAAGTCTCGCTCGCCCCATTCCACAGCCGGGGCACGGCCAGGAGACTCCCCATGCCGTACCCCCAGCGGCCCCGCCCGTCCCCCACTCAGCGGTCAGCCCGCCCCCGCAGACCCCGGCCGCCAGCGCTCCCCCGGGCGGCCCGCAGCCCGCCCCTCACACGGCCCCCAGCGCCAGCCGCCCCGCGAGGCGCACACAGGGGCGGGGCGGGACAGGGTGCCCCACCCCCGCCCGGCGCCCCCCAGCCCGGCCCGGCGCCCCATCGCTTACGCCATTGTCCGGTGTTTACATCCGCACCCCTCCCCGCTTCTTACTACAGCCCCGGCGGCAGCCGCACACACCGGATGGGTTTGCCAGCACGCCCCAGCCAGCCCTCCCTCAGCGCCGCCCACCAATCGCCGGGCACAACCGGGCCGGGTAGCCAACGACCACGCGCTGCATCCGACAGGAGGCGGGTGGAAGGATCCCTCCGGGGCCAATGGCAAAACGAGGCCCTGCGGGGGCTCCTCCTACGCAGGGTTGCAGTCAGGAGGGAGTGGGTTGGTAGGGGCTCGTGCGCGCGCGCGAGGATGCCTTCGCAGTTCAAAGGATTTATCTTATGAATAATTAACGTGACCTCATGACTAGTCAATATTCCCGCAGAGGCAGTCCCGCCCCCTTCCGGCCACCTCGGCGGCGCCCCGCCCCGCCCCGCCCCGCGGGGAGTGCAGGGTGAGGCTGGTCGTTCATTGCCCGGGGCGGGCGCGGTGGCTACAGCGGAAGGGTGGCCGGGGCCTGCAGCCCGCGATAGGCAATGACTAGCTCAGGGGCTCCCGGCTGCACAGAACGCCACCATGCCACGGAAATGGCTGTTAGCATCTCTCTGCCCTCCATATTTACCGGCCCCTGCCCAGAGCTTCTCAGTGCAGTCTGTGTGACCAGAAAGGGGCCTGCACCAAACCCCCCACTCTGGGACACACCTAAATTACACTCATGATTGAAAGAATACAGATCTGGGCCATGGTCCAGATTTCGCATAGGGCAGCCTGAAACAAAAGCCCAGGTTTAAACATCTCCCAACTTGTTCGGTGTTTACAATCAAAACCCACACAAAAATGTACGACTTGAAATACTACTGAATTCCAGAGGTAAAACACTGCATGCAAAATATACATAAAGCAACAATGAAAGGGAGCTACCTTTAACATGGAGACAGCAACTCCTACCTGTGCAGAGCGCTCTGCCCAGCAATGGGGAGAAGGGAAATGTGGTCTGGGCCCCAGGACCAGCTCTTAATTCTGTAAGAGGTGCCATAGGATCATTTCTGCCCATACAAAGTAACCAAGGGCTTACAATGCAAGAGGCCTTCCCTCAACAAAAACAGAGACATGTTGGTTCGTAAGGTTTTTTCTCTCCAAAGACATCTCCTTCTGAAATGATTGAAAAAGAAAAATAGAAAGCTGTCCTCTGCAATCCTTTTGAAAAATGCTACATTCTGGCCATATAAACTCAAAATGGCAGCTAGGGCAACCTTTGTGTGGGTTTGTGTGGTTACTTTGGTTTTGGTTTTTTGCTAAGGCTACGTCTACACTAGCACTTTTGTTGGTATAACGTGGCTCAAGAGCATGAAAAAGCACACTCCTGAGTGACGTAAGTTGCACCAACAGAAGTGCAGGTGTGGACAGCGCTATGTCGGCAGAAGCTGACATAGCTACCGCCGCTTGTTGGGGGTGTGTCATAAATATAAAGGGAAGGGTAAACCCCTTTGAAATCCCTCCTGGCTAGGGGAAAGCTCCTCTCACCTGTAAAGGGTTAAGAAGCTAAAGGTAACCTCGCTGGCACCTGACCAAAATGACCAATGAGGGGACAAGATACTTTCAAAAGCTGGGAGGAGGGAGAGAAACAAAGGGTCTGTGTCTGTCTGTATGCTGTGCTTGGCCAGGGATAGACCAGGAATGGAGTCTTAGAACTTTTAGTAAGTAATCTAGCTAGGTATGTGTTAGATTATGATTTCTTTAAATGGCTGAGAAAAGAATTGTGCTGAATAGAATAACTATTTCTGTCTGTGTATCTTTTTTGTAACTTAAGGTTTTGCCTAGAGGGGTTCTCTATGTTTTTGAATCTAATTACCCTGTAAGATATCTACCATCCTGATTTTACAGGGGGGATTTCTTCATTTCTATTTACTTCTATTTTCTATTAAAAGTCTTCTTGTAAAAAACTGAATGTTTTTTCATTGTTCTGAGATCCAAGGGTTTGGGTCTGTGGTCACCTATGCAAATTGGTGAGGCTTTTTATCCAACATTTCCCAGGAAAGGGGGGGTGCAAGTGTTGGGAGGATTGTTCATTGTTCTTAAGATCCAAGGGTCTGGGTCTGTAGTCACCTAGGCAAATTGGTGAGGCTTTTTACCAAACCTTGTCCAGGAAGTGGGGTGCAGGGTTTTGGGAAGTATTTTGGGGGGAAAGATGTGTCCAAACAGCTCTTCCCCAGTAACCAGTATTAGTTTGGTGGTGGTAGCGGCCATTCCAAGGACCACGGGTGGAATACTTTGTACCTTGGGGAAGTTTTGACCTAAGCTGGTAAAGATAAGCTTAGGAGGTTTTTCATGCAGGTCCCCACATCTGTACCCTAGAGTTCAGAGTAGGGGAGGAACCTTGACAGGGTGATTTACTTATATCAACGGGAGAGCTCTCCCCTGTCGGCATAGAGCGGCTACGTGGGAGATCTTACAGCGGTGCAACTGCAGCAGTACAGTTGTGTCTCTGTAAACTTTGTAGACGTGATCAAATCATTTCCATCCTGGAGAACTATCAAAATCCACTGAAATATCTATTGTGTACAGTATTTATTTACTGAATAGGATTTTTCTGAGTCCTAACTGACATTGATTATATAAATTTAAAAAATGTTTCTGTTTACATTACCCACCTGAGCTAGAATTTGAAGGACTGGGTCCAAAGTAAATCTTTCCTTCTAATGTTCCTAACAAGAGACAAAATATTAGAAGATTCCATGGCCATTGTTTGGTTACAGACTGTAGGGTAATAAGTGATATGAATGTCCCAGGGAGAGAGGTTCTGAAAGAGTACATCAGCTTGGGAGACAAAACAGTGAGACAGAACCAGAGGCTAATTAAGAAATGAGAAGGAATCAGAGGCAGTTGGAGAAGCATGGGAAGGAATCAAAGTCCGTTTAAAGAAGGTGAAGAGAATTAAAACAAGAACAGACTGCTGAAGGAAACTAACTGTTGGAGAGAGGAACAGAATGGGAGTTCCTGAGGCAGGGAAAAGAGAAAGCATAAATTAGAATAGCAGTTGTAGGAAGAAGTTAGAGAGACAGAGGTGAGATCACAAAAGAAAGGAATAAAGAAAAAGAAGTTGAAATTACAGTTCCATTGCTATCATGCTCCACTGGGTAGTGAGGGTTGTATTTGGTTTTTTTTTTGGGGGGGGGTTGTTTTGTTTTTTTGGTTTTTGTTTTGTTTAGGGAAATTTAGGTATCTGTAATTTGGATATCTTCTCTAGGTCCCCCCGCAACAATGATGAAGTTCAGTCAGAGTTGGTTTTGGCTTTAGCGGTAAGACCCAAACAGATTCACTGAAGCTGGAACATGATAAATTATAAATGCAGTTGTTGGATCTACTACAACATTGTCATGATTTTCTGTGTTCATATAGTTAGAGAAGCAGTTGATCCCGACATGCACATTCTTCTTCATTGTAATCAAGCACATACAATACGTTCTGGCTTAATTGTGTGAGCCCACAACAAACACTGTTGCCTCATTTGCTCACGGTTTCACGATTTTTTATTTTATACATACTGAAGTATTTTGTTTTCCAGTTCTCTGGTAACTGTATTCTGTTTGTTCATATTTTGTCTTCTGTTTTTTCCATGCAAAGCCAGTGTACAAAGCTTTCTGGCATGGAATTCAGCAAAGGGGAAATAAAATTTGAAACAAATTTTCCAATGTTTGTTTGGTCATGACTGGGCATTCAACATTATAAAACATGATATAATGAGCTTGTAGGGTTATTTACAATTGCACAATGTAGAATTTTGCAAACTAACATTGTATCACATGAAATTGAAAGGTTTCAGAGTAGCAGCCGTGTTAGTCTGTATCCGCAAAAAGAAAAGGAGGACTTGTGGCACCTTAGAGACTAACAAATTTATTTGAGCATAAGCTTTCATGAGCTACAGCTCACTTCATCGGATGTATTCAGTGGAAAATACAGTGGGGAGATTTATATACACAGAGAACATGAAACAATGGGTGTTACCATACACCCTGTAATGAGTGATCAGGTAAGGTGAGCTATTACCAGCAAGAGAATGGGGGGGTGGGGGGAACACCTTTTGTGGTGATAATCAAGGTCAGCCATTTCCAGCAGTTGACAAGAACGTCAGAGGAACAGTGGGGGGGGGGGGGGAATAAACATGGGGAAATAGTTTTACTTTGTGTAATGACCCATCCACTCCCAGTCTTTATTCAAGCCAAAGTTAATTGTATCCAGTTTGCAAATTAATTCCAATTCAGCAGTGTCTGTTTGTGTTTATGTCCTTTGTAACCTGTAACAATATAACCTTTATCAGGATTCAGACATAAAAGTTGTGGCTTAATTCCTAAAAGTGATAATTCCAATGACAAGAAAAAATGTTGTTTCAGAATAAATACCAAACAAAAATTAAGGCCCTGGTCCTTCAAGTTCATCCTTATGGGCAGAGCCCCCCATTCATGCTGATCTCCATTGACTTTAATGGAGCTCTGAGTGGGTATAAGGGCCCACCTGCACAGACCAACCTGCAGGATTGTAGCCTAAGTGCCTGCAGCTAATATTTTCATACAAGAACTTTAAGGGTAGATATGAGTAGATAGAAATAAGGGCAGAATTTGGCCCTCGTAATATTTACGTTCCAAGGTCAGTTTAGCACAATGTGCTGCTTCATTGGTTCATATAAGAAATGATCAAGCACATATATATTTAGAACAGCCGATCTTCCAACCAACCATATCTCTGTTTCACTTTCTATGTGAGGGTAAACATTAATTCGCTATTCAAGGCGTGTCTATTTATCTGTATTCCTTGAAGTAGCAGTTTTGTGAATCTATACCATTCTATATAAGCTTTTTCGTTACAATCTATCTCAGATTGCCAACACTGTATTTAAAAAAATACTTGACAGACCTCAGATGTTCCCTTCCCACTAGCTCCAAGCTCTCTCCATGGGAGCAGCCAGGGCCCAGCCCCTGCTTTACTCACATCAGTGATGTTCACACACAACGCTCCTCTTCTGGATGGGGACGCCTGGGACAAATCAGCCTGTATGGGCCTCCTTTAACATTTTTCATACAGGTGAAATCTGGTGTGGGGAGGGGATACCAGTGCTGGGGGGCAAGGGATGATGGAGAGTCACAGGGTGGCACCTGTGCTAAGGGCGAGGGGGCTCCCTCTCTGACCCCCACTGCCGGCTTCAGGTCAAGCATCAGTTTGAATTTGAGGTGAACCCAAGTAATTAACTTCAGATCTAACTTTAAATTCCCTCCAAGTTCCAGTACGTTCATTGAAGCCTCTCCTCTCTAGTATTACTGCAGGCTTATTCACTCTGCTGTGAGAAGCAGCAAGCTTCAGAGGGCATTGTGTACAGAGACACAGCATGAAGGGCCCCAGTTCTTGTGTCCCTGGGGTATAACTTTTCAAGCTTGCCCAGATTTTTCTCATGGTTGTAGGAAACAGAGAATCATTAATGTTTAATTCCTTGCAGTCTATGACGTTGTGTGTTTGCTTATTAACATGGGAACTGAAAAACACATTTTATAGATACTGTCTCAATTTGACCATAACTTGCAAGTTAAGGAAAATATAACCCTGTCTTCCACACTATAAATTATTTTTGGGGTCAGGTGACATTTCCATTAGCCTCAGAATAGGTCTTTTTATGTTCACTGTAAAAAGGCACAGTTTGTAAAAAAAGAACATTATTTGCATGAGCATATAGTCCTGAAATTAAATTTCAGTTTTGTGACAGAAGTCTATTCCCTAACCATTACTTTAAAAACTCCAAAATCAATTTATCGAGCTCTTTATCTGTGGCTGATACTGCACTCATGTTCCATAGTGTCTAATTCAAGCTGATTTTGAATGTTTAGTATTTATTTAAACCAACATGCAGGGGCTCTGACTATTTTATAAAGGCAGAAATCTATATTTGGTTCTTGTGTTTATCACATTCTTCTTCTGAGTTATACAAGGAAATGAGACCTTGATTTTTAAAGGGGCTTAGCACCACTAGCTGGATTGAAATTCAGGGATATATGATGCATTCAAGGATACATTTGCTCAACACCATATCTAAAAATCAGGGTCTAATTTTGGTGTTCCCCTCTTCACTCAGCCTTCCAAAAGTGTCCTGAAAACCCGTCTAAGCAAAAAATCTGCTTGTGCACCATTGCCATGATAGTGGTGATGATAATGATGACACTAATGATAATGTACTCACTTGTCACCAAAAATTACTTGTCCTAGGACACCAGACAAGTACAATTTTACAAAACTGCCATATCTGGCATTTTAAATAGCATCTATCCCTTTTTCTCTCTCCTCCTCCTCATCCCATTAATGTTGGCAGTGGCATCTATGAGAGGTCCTCTTCTCTCCAAGGTAGTGACTAGAGCACAGAGTTGGCTTGAGGATCCCATCTTGAATGAGCTTTCACCCATTACTTTATTCTGGGTCATCTCACCATTCTCTTGTCCCCTCTCTTAAAGCAACCTACAATCACAACGCTCACTCTGCATTCAGAAAAGCAGACAAATTCCAGCAATCTCCCTTATGTCCTCTGATGTCCAATTTATAGCCTGTTTGATCGGACCATACGTTTACATTCAAGAATTTTGCATTGATTACATGAATTACTTAGATAAGCAGGAAAATACTAGAATATTGACTGAAAGCTATGTAGCCTTTATCCCATGCCCAGAATTAAAAGGATAAGACAATCCTCTTGCATAGAATTATCTTATCTATGTTGGAAAAATTTTCCTGACTTTGAATGCTAGATCACAAGAGACTTTGTAATTCTGTGTCCAGAGATCAACTTGAACAAGGAGTGGTGTGGGTAGGGCAACTCAGGACTGAAAAATAGAGTAAGTTTCTTCTGGGGCCTTGAGGAAGCTAGAACAAATCAATGAAACATAAGTGTTTGGATTTTAATCTACAGTTTATGTAACTGAGAGCAGAATTTGGCTGATAGCTTCTCTACATGATACCAGTGTAAACACTATAAGAACTATAAGAGTTCATTCCAGCTTACATTCATAAACAAATTCTGAGCTCAGATATAAATACATATAATAGATAAACATAAATAAATATACACTTCAGAAATTTCTAATCCAGCTTGATTTACATACTGAAAATTTATTATAGCAAAGACTGGGTTTAAAAAAAAAACCTGGCTTTTTAGTGTAATGGTAAATTTCCTAAATCCTGGACCCTTTTTATCTAAAGACTAAATCACAGGCACACATTTAAGAAAAAACAAATAAACAAACAAAACAATAATAATTTGTATTAAGCACACAATTTGCCGGTCCTGAAAGTCACTTGTTGCCAATTACAGAATTCATTACATACTTGACCTTACAGAACTTGCTGTGGTTTCTTCTGCCAGAAGTACCCTTCCAAGTAATTGTGTTTGACCTCTCGAGTGAGCCAACATGATCAAAGAGAAAAAGCCACTCATATTATAGATTGATAGGCTGATCTAAATGACAACAGTAACTCTGCTGGTAGAGGAGCAACCAACAGTTAAACTGTTATGCTAAGGAAAATCCAGGATATGTGATTATACTGAACCGGCATGCGGATGTGTCGACTTCAAAATATATTTCAATGGAAATTGTTAGCCTCATGTTACACCCTACAACTGATTGTATAAATATGTCAAATTCCTTGAAATAAGAAATCCTAATGCTCTTTCTCAGCCAGCTGAATTTTGGTGAGTAATCTATTAAAGTAAAAGGGCAAACCCACACAGATCTTTTTCAACACAGATATGCATGGATTAGGCTGTTCTTGACTTCCCTGAATATCATTTGTAGGACAAAATGCTGATTAGCAGGTCATTTAAAATATACACATTGCTTCCATATTCCTTAAACTAGTTAAAGTAAAGCAATTTGTATTATAGTCCAGCAATCATCAGAGTATCAGAGGGTTAGTAACAAAGCAATGTTGATTCCACACTCTACACCTATTCCCTCCACCCTCCTTCAGTCACCCAGAAGAGAGAGAAACAAAGAGGGTCTGTATCCTAGCACAAGTGCAAGACCTTACAACAGTTTGGGAACACAATTAAAATCACATTTACACTACAAAATGAAACAACATTGTAGCTGGATCCACTTGCAAACTTGTTGTGGCCAGGTTCTCTGACATGGTTGTAATTATAGTGGAGAGAGAGACTGTACATTAACAAAGTATAAAAGCTAGATATCTACAGGTCAGTTCCAAAGAAAAGTTTAACTATTAAAAATATAAAGAAAAATGGAGTTTTTTGGAGTTACACATGCAAAGGACCTGATAGTTATATTATTGGCCCAATGCACAGCAGTGGAAGATATGTAAGCCATACGACATCTTCCAAAATGGTAATAATCTGCATTTGACGAATGCCACTTAGAAAATGCAAGGATGAAAATCCCATGAACTTCATACACACCTTTTCCTCATGCATATCTTTTTGTGCACAAAGGACAGGCCACAAAAATGCAGCACTTAACATGATGGGTTCTGGTTCCTGCTATGGCTCCTAGGCACAATAATAAAATAGTAATAATAATAATAAAAAAAGGTAAAATCCTGGTCCCACTGACATAAATGGCAAGTTTTGCCATTGATTTCACCTACAGAAGCTAAAACCTAAAGTTGGTCAAAAGTTTTCCATCAAAGCTGGGGGATTTTTAAAAAATAGGTTTTTCAATAAAATATAATTATTTTTAAAGCACCTGTGAAAAAACATTGACTCTTCATTAAAACCCCAAAAACTAGAAAACTAAAACAGGGGTTAGCAAGAGGGGAGGTCATGATGCTTCCTGGGCTACATAGCATGTCAAGGATCTCAGCCCACAGAGGAAAATGAGATCATGAGGAATCATGGGGGCATTTCCAAACCAAAATTTTCAGATTCCAGCCACATATCTTCAGATAAATTGTTCAGGTTTGTTTTTTGTTTTTGAGAAGAGTCAAAATTGCTCATGAAAAAAACAAAACATTTTCCTACCAGACCTACCTTTCCCTTATTCGCTGGTTCATATAAGAAAAAACCCCAACTAAAATTCATCTAACTGAAGCTTATTGAAAGCTGAAAGACAATTGCATTAAAAAGGCCTTCACAGAACGCAAGTTGTGTTTTAAGATTTCCCCTACTTGACTAACAGATTTATCTGATTGTTCAAACACACTTGAATATTTCTAATTTTAGCACTAAATCACATACGCTTTTACACCTCTTCCTTCTACCGTCCTTCGACTATTTTTAAGCCTATTTTTGCCCCTCTCACCCAAACCTGATGACTTCATTACATGTACATGTGAAAGTGAATAGGATTACAACTTTGTTTATATAAGATTTATTTTAGTGGTACTTAATTCTATACATAGGTAGTGTCAGGGTTCCCTCCCCACTCTGGAATCTAGCGTACAGATGTGGGAACCCACATGAAAGATCCCTAAGCTTATTTCTACCAGCTGAGGTTAAAAACTTCCCCAAGGCACAAATCCTTCCTTGTCCTTGGATGGGTACTGCTGCCACCACCAAGTGAGTTAGACAAAGATTCAGAAAAAGGACCACTTGGCGTTCCTGTTTTCCTAAAATATCCCCCCAAGCCCCATCACCCCCTTTCCTGGGGAGGCTTGAGAATAATATACCAACCAAATAGGAAAACCAGATTATTAAAAAATAGAACTTTATTATAAAGAAAAAAAAGTAAAAGAAGCACCTCTGTAAAATCAGGATGGAAGGTAACTTTACAGGTAATCAGATTCAAAACACAGAGGATTCCCCCCTAGGCAAAACTTTAAAGTTACAAAAAACAGGGATAAACCTCCCTCTAAGCACAGGGAAAATTCACAAGCTAAAAACAAAAGATAATCTAACACGCCTTGCCTTATTTACTTACTCTTTTTGCAATATTGATTTTAGGATGATTTTAGGAGAAGGAGTTTTCTGACCCGATGCTTCTCTGCTTCCCCAGAGAACACACAACAAAGAGCACAAACAAAGCCTTCCCCCGCCCCCAGATTTGAAAGTATCTCCTTTCCCCATTGGTCCTTTTGGTCAGGTGCCAACCAGGTTATTTGAGCTTCTTAACCCCTTACAGGTAAGGAGGAATTCTAGACTACCCTTAGCTGTATGACAGGTAGTGTTTGTCTTGTGGGCCCCCCCCCCCGCCATCCCCATCAGTTACCTCAATGAACAGTGTGCGTGAGGACTCTATTTGAGCCCTGGGTGGAACTGAGCAGGATGGAGCAACTGATACCCAGTGGGCCAGATCTGGCTTTCAGGGGGCCTGTGATGGTTTACACCCCTAGGGTCAGGGCAGCATGGCCTAGGAGCCAGAGTCTATGGAGCAGCCCTTAGGTGCAGGGCAGCACAGCCTAGTGGCCAGAGTCTACAGGGGTGGGGCACCCACCAAGGGGTGTGATGGCCCCAATAGTGGGTCCCGGGCCCACCTGACTCCACCAGGCCCCAACCCAGGGTCCTAACAGGTGCGTAGCACCTTGCCACTGACTCAGCAGGGGGGATCCTACTGAAACACACTGAGGTTTCCTGGGTGGGAAGTACCACTCCGTCACCCTCCCTGGGTCACTCCCTACCAGCCTCTGTGTTGGGGTCTCCCATGAGCCTTCGGATTCTCTGTGGACAGTTGAGCCGGTCGCCTCCTCTGGCTCCTCCACTTGCCAGGGTTCAAGCAGGCCCATGAAGGCTCTGATTCTCTGCGCAGTCAGGGGCTGTGGCTGGCCCTCTGCAGGAGCTTCCCAGACGGGTCCTTCCTCTGTGGCTGCCAGCCACAACTGAGCTGGGCTTCCTCCCTTTATACTGCGAGAGCACTTGGAGCATGCCCAGTCCTGCCAGGGAGGCAGGACTTCTGCTGTCAGTAATATGGGCGTAACCCTCTCTGGGCTAGTGCAGGGTAAGCAGACCCTGTCACACACCATCCCCCTTAAGAAGGACCCCTGAGGGCGGTCCGTCTCCTCTTCCTCCCCTCCCTGTCTAGAAAAGAAATCGCGTTAGCGTGGGTCTTACCCGGATGATGAAATATGCAGAAGTCGTAGGGTTGGAGTGAGAGGTACCAGCGCATAATCCGGGGGTTCGTGTCCTTCATGCTGTGTATCCATCTGAGGGGGGTATGGTCCATGATCAGTTTGAAGGTGTTCCCCAGCAGGTAATAGCGCAGGGCATCAATAGCCCATTTCACGGCCAGGGCCTCTTTCTCTATTGTTGAGTAACGCTGTTCTCGAGGAAATAATTTCTGACTTACGTACATAATTTCCGACTTACGACTTGGGTGTTCTTCCCCCTCCAGTTCTTGGGAGAGTACAGCCCCTAAGCCCACTTCTGAGGCATCTGTTTGGAGTATGAACTCCTTTATAAAGTTGGGGTGTTGCAGGACCAGTTTCTGTGTGAGTCATTCTTTCAGAGTCCTGAAGGCCTCATCGCACTGGCCAGACCACTGTACCTGTCGTGGCTGAGAGTTCGTCAGGTCCGAGAGGTGGGAGGCTATGGACGTGAATTCTGGTACAAGGTGGCGATAGTACCCGGCCAGTCCCAAAAACTGCCGTACCTGTTTCTTCATCTTGGGTGTGGGTGTATCCATAAGGGCTTGTACATTATTGATTGGGGGCGCAATTTCCCTCCCCCTACAACGTACCCGAGGTATGTCACCTCTTCCTGCCCAAGATGGCACTTCACTGGGTTGGCTGTGAGGCCGGCTGCTCTAAGGACCTGGAACACCCCAGCGAGATGTTCTAGGTGGTCCTCCCAGTTGCTACTGTAGACTACAATGTCATCTGTATAAGCTGCTGCATACTGATCATGAGGCAGCAAGATCTTATTCAGCTGCTGAAAAGTAGCTGTGGCTCCATGTAGCCCAAACAGCATGGTTACAAAGTGGAAGAGGCCGAATGCTGTCGGAAAGGCCGTTTTTTCCCGGGAGTTTGGTGTTAGGGGGATTTGCCAGTACCCTTTGGTTAAATCTAGAGTTGACAAATACCTCAGTCCCCTGAGTTGTTCTATGAGTTCTTCCACATGGGGCACTGGGTACGCGTCAAACCGTGAGATAGCGTTGACCTTCCGGAAATCTATACAGAATCAAGTGGTCCCATCGGGTTTTGGGACCAGAACAACTGGGCTGTGCCATTCACTCTTTGACTCCTCAATTCACCCCCATTTCAAGCATTGTATTAGTTCCTGTCATACTGCGGCCCACATCGTCCGGGCCAGCGGTCTGTGGTCATCCCTCACCCTCTGACTGGGTGTTGTCATGATATGATGGCTCATAAAGTTGGTTCTTCCGGGGCAGGTTGATAGAACGTCGGGGAAGTCCCTTCTGAGCCGCAGTATTTGCTCCTCCCGTGCCATGATGAGGCTGGTCCCGAGCGTAGCTGGCCTTGGATCTGGGGGTTCCCCTGCTAGGGGTCCAAGTTCTGGGTCTGGGGGTGATGGGGTGATGAACAAGGCCTCCCTGGCCTTCCAGGCCTTCAAAAGATTCACAAGATACGTACGGGTATTCCTCTGTCGTCCGGACAGCCGGACTTCGTAATCTACCGGCCCGACCTGCCGGGTCACCTTGTAAGGCCCCTGTCATTTGGCCAGGAGCTTTGACTCTGCAGAGAGCAACAAGAGCAACACCTGGTCCCCAGGGTCGAAACTTTGCACCTTAGTCCCTCTGTTATAGAGTGGTTCTTGTGTCTTTTGGGCCCCCATCAGGTTCTCTTGGGCAAAAGCATCCAGGGCTTGGAGCCACTCTCAGAGATATAACACATAGTGGGTGATCCCGAGTACTCATGTCTCCTGCGCCTCCCAGTCTTCCCTCAGGAGGTCCAGGATCCCTCTGGGCTGTCTGCCATACAACAGTTCAAAGGGCAAGAACCCGGTCGATGCTTAGGGCACCTCCCTTATGGTGAACAGCAGGGCTGGCAATAGTGCATCCCAATGGGGTCCTCCTCCATGAATTTCCGCAACATGGACTTCAGGGTATTGTTAAAACGCTCCTGTCAAGGTTCCTTCCCCACTCTGAACTCTAGGGTACAGATGTGGGGACCTGCATGAAAACCTCCTAAGCTTACTTTTACTAACTTAGGTTAAAACTTCCCCAAGGTACAAAATATTTTACCCTTTGCCCTTGGACTTCCACTGCCACCACCAAACATTTATCTGGGTTTATTTTTATTAAGAAAGCGGCGTTTGGAAACGTCTTTCCCCCCAAAATCCTCCCAACCCTTGCACCCCACTTTACAGGTGAAAGGATTTTTCCTCTGGCCAGGAGGGATTTTAAAGGTGATTACCCTTCCCTTTATATTTATGACAGCTCCACAAGACCATCTGTTTGTGAGTGGTAAACCGACGTCCAGAGTGTCCATATATTCAGGAAGCAGCACAGCTCTGATATTAGTTTAGAGGATACATTAGTGCCTTGGTCAGTCAGGATCTCCATGGGTATCCCAACCCTAGCGAAGACCTTCACTAGTTCGGCGGCAATCACTGGCACCATGGTGGCTCGGAGGGGAACAGCCTCGGGATAACATGTCATGTATTCCACGATCACTAAAATAAATCGATTCCCTGTCTTACTTCTTTCTAGGGGGCCAACCACGTCCATCCTGATGCATTCAAAGGATACGCTAACCACTGGCAGGGGCATCAGGAGTGCCCGGGGTACATCCTTCGGTCCGGCCTGCTGACATTCCGGGGAAGACATGCAAAAGTCTTGGACCTCTTGGTGAATGCGGGGCCAAAAAAACCAGTGGGCCACCCTCTGGAGGGTCTTCTCCCACCCCAGGAGGCCTCGTCGCAACCTCCAGGGAACCAACAGCTGGCAGAGTTGCTCAGCTGTCTGTGATTCCTGTACCACCAACTATAGGCGATCCCACTAGATCCCTGGGGAGGTCTCGAAGATGCATCCTTCCTGGGGTTGAGGCCGGTGGCCTGCTGCCAGGCCCTACTCAGGGTCGGGTCCTCTCTCTGCTCCTGCACGAAATCTATATCTCGCTCCAGCTCTACCTGTGCGTCTTCCATGAACAGGTGCTTTGCTGCGTGGGAGCTGGTGGGCGCCTTCCCAGCTGGAGATGTCCCTTCCCTGGGGTCTGCCTCTGGTGTGTGTCTGAGCAGCCCCCTAGCTGGAGGCCTTGCCCTGTCCATTCATGGAGCGGGCATTGATACTTCTGGAGGACCTCCCTAAATTCTGGCCAGTCTCTCCCCAGTACTACAGGGTAGGCCAATCTGGTGGCCACACACATGTGGAGGACTTCCTCCTGATGGCCGATCTCAATCCTCACCCAAGCTGTGGGGTAAGGATGGATATCCCCATGGACACATTGTAAGTGCATCTGTTCACCAGAGAGTTTAAGGTAGGGACCAGCCCCTCCTGTCTGAGGGTCTGACTACATCCCAAGTCCACAAGGACATTCGTGGGGGTCTCTTCAACTCGTACAGGGACCACTAGCTTTCCTGGCCCTCTTTTCCGAGCTCTTTGGCCAGCAATCAGACTTGCCCATAGTTGCAGTCCATGAACGGACATTCCCACCGAAAATGTCCCTCTTGGCCACACTCCCAGCAGTGACTTCAGACTTCTGTGGGCCTAGGCCTTCCTTCCGTTGTGGGTGCCAATCCCTTCGAATCAGAGTCCAAGCGACCCTGTGTCTGGGTTTGGGGGCGGAGGGCTTAGTGGGTGTGGAGAGGGTGGTGGATGGAGGTTCCCAAGCCTCCGCTCCCTGCGGGCTTCCCTTGCCTGGCACATGTCTTCTGCTCAGGTTTTCTGATCCCCTGAGTGGTGCCTCAGTTCCCTCGGCTGCCAGATAGTCCTCCATCAGGCTCACCGATGCTGACAAGGTCGCCGGTCAGTGGCGTTGCACCCATGCTTTCCCTCCTGCCAGTAGGATCTGGGTGAACTGGTCAAGCCTTCCGAGTCCAACCATCTCCAACGGTGATCCCGTACCCGTTGGGCCATGGGCCGTGGTTGAGCCCTGGGGGGGTACTGTTCTTTGCGGAGGCACTGGCGGTAAGCCTCCGGGCTAATGCAGGTCTGGTTTAATATGGCCGCTTTCACCTGGGGGGACTCCAGGGCCTCCCGGGGATCGAGGTTGTGGTAGGCAGTCTGTGCCTGTCCAGTCAAATATGGAGCTAAAATGGTGGCCCAGTGCTCCGGGGGCCACTGGGCAGCTGTAGCGACCTGCTTGAAGGTGACCAGGAATACCTTGGGGTCGTCTCCTGGTCCCATCTTAGTGAGTCATATTGGCAGCCCCACTGAAGTCTCTCCAGATTCCACCCTTGTGGGTGTGGGGGCTGGGGCTCCTTGTGGGCATAGTACAGTTGCCACTTGCTGGACTAGGCGTTCTTGTTGTAATTGTTGCTGGGCAGCCCACTCATGAAAGAGCTGCTGCTGTTGTTCCTTATGCTGGGTCATCTGCAGCTGCTGCTGGCTGGCCATCTGCTGCATCAAGTGAGCCTGTTGCTGTCACTGTTGGGATGCCTGCTCTTGCTGATTCTCCAGCATCCACTTTAGAAGTTTCTCTGTATCCATCTTGGATGGCAGTGGGGCTCCTGTCATCTAGATTCCTTCCCCTGGACCTTTCAGCAGGTCCTGGTCATTGCCCGCGTTTTCCACCACGTGTGAGAGTTTACGCCCCTAGGGTCAGGGCAGCGTGTCCTAATGGCCAGAGTCTATGGAGCAGCTCTTAGATGCAGGGCAGCTCAGCCTAGTGGCCAGAGTCTACGGGGGTGGGGCACCCACCAAGGGGTGTGATGGCCCCAGTAGGGGGGCCCGGGCCCACCTGACTCCACCGGGCCCCAACCCAGGGTTCTAACAGGGGCGTAGCACCTTGCCACTGACTCACCTGGGGGGTCCTACGAAACACGTTGAGGTTTCCCGGGTGGGAGGTACCACTCCGTCACCCTCCCTGGGTCACTTCCTACCAGTCTCTGTGTTGGGGTCTCCCATGAGCCTTCGGATTCTCTGCGGACAGTTGGGCCGGTTGCCTCCTCTGGCTCCTCCCGTCACCGGGGTTCAAGCAGGCCCGGGGAGACTCTGATTCCCGGCTCAGTCAGGGGCTGTGGCTGGCCCTCTGCAGGAGCTTCCCAGACAGGGCCTTCCCCTATGGCTGTCATCCACAACTGAGCTGGGCTTCCTCCTTTATACTGTGAGAGCATTTGGAGCATGCTTAGTCCCTCCAGGAGGCAGGACTTCTGCTGTCAATAATATGGGCTTAACCCTGTCTGGGCTAGTGCGGGGTAAGCAGACCCCGTCACAGGGCCCATCATTGTCTTCGGGCCACTTGTGATTGAATGGGTTGCAGGGGCCTAACACCATCACTGCACATAATCCCTAATACTGAGTATTTTATAAGTTCTAAGACTGCACTTGTCTTGTAAATTCCAAGATCTGACACTGAGTTAGACATTAACACTGTTGAGAGACTGTTAGAATTCTTCCAAATCCCAACGCAGAGTTCTTCAGTAGTTACACTGACCTAACACTCTATAGGGACTGTTATTATGATACCAGAGACTTCCTCTTGCTTACTGTATCTTTGCCTGAACTGTTCACTGAAACCATTAAAAAAATAGTTTCTGCCTCTGGATATATGTTTGGAATCCCCTAAAGGTCTTACACAGGCTCTTTGATTTGTGATACTGTTGTCAGTGTCAGCCTGTATAAAGAAGACAACATTAATCTCTGTAGAGAAACATTCTGAGTCAGTTTGCTCATTTTTATTTTTGTCTGATTTTATTAGTAGTATGTATGGGTTTTTTATTTGGTGTCACACTTCCTCAGAGCCATTTTGTGCTCTGTTTCAGAATGTTCACTATTAAATTTTACCACTGCAATGTAATTTTGATTATTCATAACTTCTTATTTTATATAAAAAGCAACGAGGTCTCTATGCATGCACAAACTAAAAGTCCTTCCATGATCAAATTTCAATTGTTCTTAAAACAAGTGTTCTAAAGGAAATTGTACTGATCAGAACCACTTCCAAGCCATGAAGGCATTCCAAATCCAGGGCCATTTCAGGATAAAACAAAACAATTCAGAAAATCTTTTAATTAGGAGATAACCAAATCCTGAAGTCCCTGCTCAGTTCTTGCTGATGAAGTCCATGAGAGTTTTGCCTGAATAAAGCCAGAGTAAGGATTTGAGTGTTTGGCCCTAGGATGTCTAACAAGGGAAAATGGATAACAGTATTTTACCTATCTTCATCAATCTGAGGAGTTTGAAATTTCCATTATTCCATACAAAAGAAATGGTATGTAGTGCCTTTACGTTGAATAATGCTTCCTGCTTCTTACAGAAGTTGGTCCAATAAAAGTTTTTACCTCACCCATATTGTCTCTCATACTAGGTAAGTCTATCTGTCTATTTTATCTTTTTAAATTCTTCAGCTAGTAATGTAGCTATGCTGGTTTTTTATTTCCATTTTAGCCTCTTCAGCTCTCACAAAGTGGTTTGTACTGAAACATACCAGTAGGGGATCATTGTATTAGAAGTGGAAGCAAATTTTACATGCTTTATTTTGAAGCGATCTGAACATTTATTTGAATATATTTTACAGAATAAAGTTCCTTTTTAGACCACTTGCCCCATAACCTCCTCGCTAAGTTCCTAGGATGTTGGACAGATGTGTAGTAAGTGACGTAACACCACTTCCAAACAAGGATATTGGGTTACAAATTTTGTAGTAGACCATGATTATTTTTAACTTTCATTTCCCTTGTAATTATTTCCATTTCTAGATTCCTAAATCTGCCATCGCCTGTCATGTGAATCTCATCTATTCTGTTTTTACAAATAATTCTGGCCTTGAGTCTGCATTCCTTGCACACTGGGAATTCCCATAGACATGAGTTTTGGGTGCGCAAGAAATGCAAGTTGAGATCCTATGTAAAATATGACCAAACATTGTCCATTATCTGCTCTGTATACAATAGCCTTTTTTAAAAAATGGAAATACACTTATTGTACATAACAGCTGCCCAAATTCTGATTTAGGTACTTACATTCATAACTCCCCCTGAGGTGTCTGTTAGAAAAGTTAATATTCACTTGCTCGCTGACCAGTTGTTTGTGTAATGGAAAGTAGTGGGGCTGAGTGGGTGTTTTCTTTAATTGTTTGTTTGTTTAAATACAGGGGGCCCCATCAGTGAATTGCCTGGGCACAAATCTCCTGTTGACTTTAATGCGAGATATGTGTGTTCAACTGATGGAATAATCAGGCTGAAGTATTGCCTGGCAACTTGAGGGAGAAATTATCTGGGAGAAAGAGAGGAAGGGTAGAGAGGAAACAAAATAAATGAGGAAGAAAGGAATGGTGTGTGCATATAGTGGCAATGGGAAAATTACAGAAGATCTAGACACTGACATTCATCTGTAACAGCATCAGTTTTTAATCTCATTTGGGCAGTTGTGTGTGTAGTATTGTTAGGGCACAGTTGTTACACATTCAGCTACAGTGGTGGCTGGCAGTGGGTGAAGTAATCTATCTGTAACCTCTGAAAAATCTGAGGCTCTTTAAATTGTCACAGCATTTAAAATCCTTCAAATTAATAAGAAACATCTATATCTACACATACAATTTACAATATTGAATTAAAAATTACCAGGATTTACAAAATATTAATAGACATGCTTCAGGGCCTTTTGAAAATCAAAGCTTCACTTAAGGCAGCAGAACTGCTCAGCTTCATGGTTCTTACACATTTAAGAACAAGGAAAGTGATACCAAAAATACATTACTGGAATAGTAAGCAGTAAGTTAGCACTCAAGAAAGAGATCTTGGAGTCATTGTGGATAGTTCTCTGAAAACATCCACTCATTGTGCAGCAGCAGTCCAAAAAGCAAACAGAATGTTGGGCATCATAAAGAAAGGGATAGATAATAAGATAGAAAATATCATATTGCCTCTATATAAATCCGTGGTATGCCCATATCTTGAATACTGCATGCAGATGTCGCCCATCTCAAAAAAGATATATTGGAATTGGAAAAGGTTCTGAAAAGGACAACAAAAATGATTAGGAGTATGGAACAGCTGACATATGAGGAGAGATTAATAAGACTGGGACTTTTCACCTTGGAAAAAAGACGACTAAAGGGGAATATGATAGGGGATATGAACAGGGATATGAAATCATGACTGGTGTGGAGAAAATAAATAAGGAAGTGTTATTTACTCCTTCTCATAACACAAGAACTAGGGGGGGTCACCAAATGAAATTAATAGGCAGCAGATTTAAAACAAACAAAATGAAGTATTTTTTCACACAATGCAAAGTCAACCTGTGGAACTCCTTGCCAGAGGATGTTGTGAAGGCCAAGACCATAACAGGGTTCAAAAGAGAACTAGATAAGTTCATGGAGGATAGGTCCATCAATGGCTATTAGCCAGGATGGACAGGGATGATGTCCCTAGCCTCTGTTTGCCAAAAGGTGGGAATGGATAACAGGGGCTGGATCACTTGATGATTACCTGTTCTGTTCATTCCCTCTGGGGCACCTGGCATTGTCCACTAGCCCAGTATCCTGTCTTCTGATAGGTGGACCTTTCGTCTGACCCAGTATAGCCATTCTTATGTTCATAAAAGAAAGAGAGAACAGGGCAAAAGGAACAACTTCAGGAGGAATGACTTGTTTTGCACAATGGTGTAATAAAAATGAAATACAGGCAGGAACTGAAAGTCAAACGTACTGTAAGCTACCAAAGAGAAACTTAAATCAGAGAAGATAACATATCGAAATTGTGATGGGGTGATAAGGAGAGCAAGGTGACTTCCTTCTGAAGTCAGTGAATGTACTGTCCTTATCAATGGAAACAGGTTGTATCCTTAACATTCTCCAAGAGACGCAGACTTAGAACCACTGACACATTCCATAGTGCAACACTAGTGGATGCAAGGAGGCCAATGCAGTTCATACAGCAATACAACTAAACTAATAATAAAAATAATACAGCTCGTCTGTGGTAACAGTCTTCAATAATTTGTAAACTACAGGCAAACTCAACACCTCACCCCAGAGATATTTAGAAATATTTTCCCCCTTTTACTTTTATTATTTTGATGATTTTTAACACATAAGTACTCTGCACATTATAGACATTTAACTACTTAGGCGCTCTCCTTGAATTCTGAACACATTATTGTGCTGATTGCTGGCGTACACTTGAGCGACCAGACCATTGTTGGTCTCTTTTTATTTCAGTTTGCTTCAGTTTTCTCTCTCATTCTTGGCTTCTTAGTTCAAACACAGAAGCCCTGTTTACATTCTAGTACTAAACCATCACTGAGAATAGTTGTCAGCAACACGTCCTCTTGAACCAGAGCTGAAAGTGATTTAAGCTGTTTGCCATTTTCACCAACATTGTTTGATGCTTCCTATTCCCATTTTACAATGGTTCAAGGGAGACCCTTGACGACACCTTTTTTTTTTTCAACAGGTTGATTTCCTAGCATAGGAAAGTCTTAAGGGACTACCAAACCTAAAGCTGACCAAAATTGTTTCAAAGTACTGGATCCGGGGAAGGAAATCCAATTATGAAACAGCTAAATAGCACTGTAAAGACAAAACAGGTAATCAGCTCTAGCAAGGTACTATCCAGCAGTTCATATATTTTCAGCTTTCTGAATCACTCAGGAGCTGGAAGACTGAGGGTGGTGGCTCATGCTGGTCAGTGATGTGCTCCCAATAATTTTTCCTGTTAGCCTGCGGTGAGTGTGCTCCAGGAAGAAGCGAGAGACTAGAGATTCTACCCATTTGTTTTCTCATTTAAATAATAAAATAAAATACAATAAAATATTACTAAAATGTAGGGCTGTCAATTAATCACAGTTAACTCACAGGATTAACTCAAAAAATTAATAAAAAATTAATCGCGATTTATTGCACTTTTAATCACACAATTACACAATAGATTACCAATTGAAATGTATTAAATATTTGTGGATTTTTTTCTACATTTTCAAATATATTGATTTCAATTACAACATAGAACACTGCTCACTTTATATTATTTTTTATTATAATTTTTACAGTGCAAATGTTTGTATACAAAAGGAATAGTATTTTTCAATTCACTTCATACAAGTACTGTAGTGCAATCTCTTTATTGTGAAAGTGCAACTTACAAATGTAGATTTTTTTGTTACATAACTGTACTCAAAAAACCAAAACAATGTAAAACTTTAAAGCCTACAAGTCCACTCAGTCCTACTTCTTGTTCAGCCAACCGCTAAGACAAACAAGTTTGTTTACATTTATGGGACGTAATGCTGCCCACTTCTTATTTACAATGTCACCTGAAAGTGAGAACAGGCATTTGCATAGCACTTTTGTAGCCTGTATTACAAGGTATTTACATGCCAGATATGCTAAACATTCATATGCCCCTTCCAGCTTTGGCCACCATTCCAGAGGACATGCTTCCATGCTGATGCTTGTTAAAAAAATATGTTAATTAAATTTGTGACTGAACTCTCTGGTGGAGAATTATATGTCTCCTGCTCTGTTTTACCTGCATTCTGCCATATATTTCATGTTATAGCAGTCTCAGATGATGACCCAGCACATGTTGTTGGTTTTAAGAACACTTTCACTGCAGATTTGACAAAACGCAAAAAAAATACAAATGTGAGATTTCTAAAGATAGCTACAGCACTCCACCCAAGGTTTAAAAATCTGACGTGACTTCCAAAATCTGACGGTTTTGGATCATTATCAAGCAGAATCCGTCATTGGCATGGACACATGTTCTCTGGAATGTTTATCTTTGTTTCTGAAAAATACAAGTAGTGTTTTGAAAGAACAGCAGTGTTCAAATAGGATAAGTGAAATGGGGAGACCATGTGGGTTGATCAGAGGGGCACCTTCCACCATAAGTTTTTGGTGTCATCAGTTCTATCTCAAAAAGCAAAAATCTTGCACTTCAGCAGCATTTTTGACCTCCAAGAATAAGTTAACCTAGCAATAGATAGAATCCTCGATATGCTGAGACCACTCCTTATCATGCTGACCAATAATATCTCATTGTTTCCTTGTACTCCCCTGTCTGTCTGTATCCATCTCTTGTCTCTTCTCTCATAGTTAGATTGGAGGCTCTCTGAGACAGGGACCATCTTTTTGTTCTATGTTTGTACAGCACCTACCACAACTGTGTCCTTGTCCGTGCCTGGGACTCTATGCACTATGATAATACAAATACTATTTGATCACCTTGATCGATTAGTCCTTCAGCCCTCGTATAGATTATGCCGATCACAACACGCCTCCAATTCTTCTCTTATCCTGGCCTTCCTTCTCTATGTCTTTTGATGATAAAATCTTCCCATCTTTTTGGAGGTCGGCTGAGGGGTCATTTCAGTTCCTTTGGGTACCACTTGGCAACAGACCCCTGCAGCCCATCTATTGTCAGTGAGCCTCACGATATGCCCAGCCCATCGCATTTTACTATGTCTGCTCTCAACAATGACATCCTGCACTCCACTCTGCTGTCAGATCATTCACTGGGGACTCAGTCGCGGATTCCCAGAATTCTTCTTTCCATTGCTCTCTCCGTGACAGACAGTTGTTGCTCCTCTGTCTTCATCAGCGCCCATGTTTCGCTGCTATACAACATTGCTGGCAGTACTGTTGAGTTGAAGAGACTGGCGCGTGTTGCCTTGTTGATTTTTCCTTCGCGGACATCCTTGATAGAATTGAACCTGCTTTCTTTCTTTGCAAATACTACTACTGTTACTAATAATAACAATATATGTGTATATATAGTATAAGAATAAAGTGTATAAGTAGTACAAATTATTCCTTCCAATGTGCTTTTGTCAACAGTGAATTTTATCTGCTATCAAGTTACCCATTCCCCTAACTTTGTTAGATCCCGCTGAAATGCCTCACCAACTTCACTACACAAAATTCCCTTTAACTTTAAACAATGTTTAACAGCCTGGAAAGACTCCATTTGACTTCAAAGGACTTGGATCAGGCTCTAATGGAAGGACTGAGGAGAAATCCTATATTTGGATTTGTAAATCATAATAATATACATGCACAAAACATTTTCATTCACCTATGTGTATTAGTAACAATACCTTGCATTTCAATAGGCATCTTTAATCCAAGGCATGTTTAATCCAACACATTTGACTTTGTTAACAAACTAAGCATAACATCCCCATGACATAGGTAAGGAAGGGCAGCCACCTACATTCACCTCTACAAGGTCACCAAACATATCTGGAGTTTTCAGTCAAGTGCAGTCCCGTTTAGAGTTATCATGACATGAGTCAAAGAAGCGCTAAAAAATGGTCAAGGGATCGACAACTAAATTTTTGAAATACCCAAATAAATGTAAGAGTCTTTGTCTGATTTTTAGCAAGCTTTCCGGACAGACTACTATGGGATAAGATGTGGCACGCAAACTGCAGGAATAGCGATTTCTTTGGAAGACGTTACAGGGAGAGTACCCCTTTAAGTAGAAACATGTTTCCCTTTTAGACCGTTAGCCCCTTCTGTAAAAGTATTTCCAAAAAGGAGTGAGACTGCGCACACCAGCACTGACACTTTTGCTGAGCAAAAAAAAATATTTTCGGTTGTATTTTAAATGGCAATTTAAAAAGTTAACGTGTGCTTCAATGCCATGTAATGCTTTCCTGTCAGAAAGGATCAGCTGACAGAATTAGATACAGAACCTATTTGTCCTTGTCACTGCCGTCCAAAGAAACACTCCCTGCGAGCAGAGAGCTTGACATGGCTGCAACCAACAGCGAAGATGAGCATATTATTCGGGTACTAGAGTTGCTTTCAACCGGACTAATCCTAAAATCGTGACTGTATTCCAGTGGACTCATTCAGTACAGATTATTGATTAGGGGCCTGAGCCAAAGCTCCCCCTGAAATCAATGGATTTCTTTCCATTGACTTCAGTGGGGTTTGGATCAGGACTTATCTGCTGATGATGGAACTTTAATAGCTATTCCAAATGGGAAAAACAGCATGGCATAAATCAGCCAACATGATTTCTAGCAGAGAGGGAATTCTTGGGAGTGTTATTTCATTGCTTTTTAGATCTGTACTCTGAGCACAGTCTCAAACAATTTGCATATCAGGTGATTGTGCCATCCGGTTCTGATATTTTCAAGGAATTTGTTCTTATTGCTTGTATTATGTGAAAACAGTGCAAAGGCCTCAACTGATGCAAAATGAAGTTGTCCTCTGTTTAGACCACAATATCACATCAAGCCTGTGCTCTGGTCCCTCCATTGGCTCCCAGTTTCCTCCCACTGCCAGTTCAAGCGCTTGGTCCTGACCTTCAAAGCCATTAGCAGATGAGGTCCAGTTATATTAGAGATTGCAGGCCAGATTCTGTGGCCTGACTCCACTCGCTTTGCCCTGTTTGCCCTCCACTCCCTGTTTGCCATGGTGCAAAGGGAGCAGAAAATTCCTGTATTTCCCCGGTGTTTATAAAGCTGACGTCACCACCTCCTATTCAAGCACCTCTCACTGTTGCAGGGATGTGAGGGGCAGAAGGGAAACCTGACACATATTAGAGCAGCTTACAACAAGGCTGGAGCCATTGCAGATGTGACTAGAGAATCAGGGACCTGTGCCTCAGTGTCCCTATCTGTAAAATGAGGATAATGATGATGATCTGCTTTGTGAAGCACTTTGAGATCTGCTGATGAAAAGTGCTATCGAAAAGCAAGGCACTATTATTATCTGATTCCATCCTTCGAGCATGCTACAAAACCTTCATCTTTGGTAAAGCTTTTCCACCAGGTGCTAGAACTCCAGTAGTTCTAGGAACAGAACAAAATCAGGGGACTTCACAGAAGAAACCTCTCCATGATAAACTGAATCCATAAACAGTGGGAGTGGGACATAAACTATACAACGACCTGATTCACAGGGCATGGGAGAAGACACAGAAGCCAGCTGGCACCTGGTCCCACCAACCAATCTTTTTCTTCAAGAAAAGGTATTCTGACCCCCACCTCATGTTTTCCTTTACCACCTTCCTGCCTCTGCTCTTCTCGTTGGTTTTTCTTTCAATTATCGTTTTTCTCCAGTCTGTTTTTCTCTCAGCTGCTCCTTTGCCACCCCTCCCCACCTTCATACCAAATCCAAGTTCATACAATGGCCAGACTTGCACAGAGATTCTATCCCATCTCCTTGATCTTTGCCCACTGTTGACTCCCCTTTGCAGCGGGCACTGGAAGATGCAGTACTGGGTTCACTGAGGCTGATCATACTATTGCACAGATACAGTGAAGGGACATCACCAAGCCCTCCCATCAAGCATAGGGGACAGCTGTCCTGGCAGTCTACCAGCCTACTTCCCATTCCAGTCATTGAAACGTACTAAGGGTAGAGGTCACCAAAACTTTAGTCACAGAGGAAAACCACATAGGGGAAAAAATGACCTTAATTAACAAGTCCTTTCTTTTCAACTCAAGAAGTAGTGCTTCCTGAGTGGGGAAGAAGAGCCAGTTATTTTAAAGTTAAAGTAAAAGCACCACAATTTTTACTGTTGTGTGGGGAGGGATTAACAACAGCTCTCTACAACATTCCTGTAAAATTTGTGGTGCTTTTTTATTTTAAAAAGTGGTGTAATACAGTATGCAAGTGAAAAATCAAGCAGTTATTTATTTATCACTTTAATTACAGCACTTGTATTTTAATCTTAGCAGGTGGAAGTCTTTGGCACACTTAAAAGATATTGCATGTCCATGTGCTAAAACATGTCTTTTAAGCCCTGAACTGATCCCATAATAACTTTTACAAGAATTGGACAACAGCAAGGAATTATTTAAAGAGCAATAAATGTGCACTACATCTACTGAATTAAAAGCACTTGCCTTCTTTGCCTGCATATAGAAATGACAAAAGACATGAATGTCAAGGAATACTAATAGTCCTTACTCAGTCATTGAGCTTAATGGATGGTATGAGTAAGGGCTTCTGTAATGTACCTGTGATGGGTTCGGTCACAGAAATCCCGTTGGGACTGTCACCTGATGTGCTGAAATTACTGCTGAGCCTGTTTTCCCTGCCAGCTTGGGACTTCCAGAACCCTGTCTTGTTGAGCCAGACATGCTAGCCTGCTGCAACACAGACCCAGGGTCTGGACCACACCCCCAAAGCTACAGACCACCTGTCTCCAGCATCCAGACACCCAGTTCCCAATGGGATCCAAACCCCCGATAAATCCGTTTTACTCTGTATAAAGCTTATACAGGGTAAATTCATAAATTGTCCACCCTCTATAACACTAATAGAGAGATATGCACAGCTGTTTGCTCCCCCAGGTATTAGTCACTTACTCTGGGTTTATTAATAAACAAAAGTGATTTTATTAAGTATAAAAAGTAGGATTAAAGTGGTTTCAAGTAATAACAGACAGAACAAAGTAAGTCACCAAGCAAAATAAAGCAAAAACACACAAGTCAAAGCCTAATACATTAAGAAACTGATTACAGGTAATATCTCAGCCTCAGAGATGTTTCAATAAGCTTCTTTCACAGACTAGACTCCTTCTTAGTCTGGGCCCAATCCTTTCCCCTGGTTCCAGTAGACATCTCAGGTGGTAAGCAGGGGTTCTCTCATGACTGGCCCCATTTGTCCTGCTCCTCCCCCCTTTTATAGCTTTGGCACAAGGTGGGTATCTTTTGTCTGTGCTTGTCCCCACCCCACCTCATCAATGGAAAAGTACAATGATTAAGATGGTTTCCAGTATCATGTGACATGATCACATGTCACTGTAAGACCCCTAGTCTCCATTCTTCCTGGGTTAGCCCACACATACACAGGAAGGCTTGCAGGTAAATAAACCATTTACAGTCAATGGGAGCCATCAAGATTATAAACCACTATTAATGGCCCACACTTAGCATAATTACAATAGGACCTCAGAGTTATACTTCATATTTCTAGTTTCAGATACAAGAATGATACATGCATACAAATAGGCGGAATATATTCAGTAGTTTATAACCTTTGTTATGATACCTTACAAGAAACCTTTTGCATAAAGCATATTCCAGTTACGTCATATTCACACTGATAAGCATATTTTTATAAAACATACACAGTGCAACATCACAGTACCCCAATATTTATCGGTGTTTATTACATTATATATTAACCTTATGCTTTTCATATTTTTGGGTGCTGCTCCTGTAAAAGCAACGCTAGCTCAGGCTTTGTCTATGGTAGAATTGTTTTGCCAAAACTCTCCCCCAGTTGCTGCCACTGGCTCAGCTCCATCAAGGGTAGCAACAGCAGGACCATTAGTGTAGGCAAGGTACAGGCAGCCACCAGTGTTTTAATCACTATGCAAACAAAGTAGGGTCAGATAACCTGACGGTAAAAATGTCAGCAGTGGTGTGGAACACTCAACAGTAGCTTCTTTGCTGATGTAATGGTAACAAAATATTTGCAAAAAAGCTAGTACAGACATCCCCTAATAGCAAGGGGCACCTTGATGTAGACAGCAGTGAAATGAGGACAGACACATGCATGGAATTAAGTGGAAGGCTGCA
Organism: Eretmochelys imbricata; assembly: GCF_965152235.1. NCBI lineage: Eukaryota > Metazoa > Chordata > Testudines > Cheloniidae > Eretmochelys > Eretmochelys imbricata. The sequence goes on along the minus strand of NC_135575.1, from coordinate 43,633,293 downwards.
ACTTTTATTAAACTGTAGCACAAGGGAGCGGCACTATGCACCGATCACCCATACTCTCCTTTACCAGGCATTTAGTTAGTTCTAGTGTGGGGGGGTTACATGGCTCGTTACCATAAAACCCATAATGCAGGTGACTCTCTGCATCCTACCCCCAGGACGGCCAGAGGAAGATGACTAAGGGAACATCATCATTCGGTAAGCACCACAGTAAAACCCACACTTTGTGCAGTCGCTGCAGATCCAAGGCATACTATCTCCGGAAATCCACCTGTGGGAAATGTGGGTACCCTGCTAAGTGCAAGAGAAAGTATAAATGGACTGCCAAGGCTAAAAGATGCAACACCACAGGTACTGATCGTATGAGGCACCTGAAAAATGTCTACCGTCGATTCAGGAATGGATTCCGTGAAGGAACAACACCTAAGCCCAAGAGGGCTGCCGTTGCAGCATCCAGCTCATCTTAAGGACGCATCTGTTTGTTACAATAAATGGTCTAATCTGGAAAAAAACAGAACAAAAAACAAACCCTTAACTGCCCACTTCAAATTCCTTTTACATAACAATCTAACCCTTATTGCCTACACCATTTTAAGTGGCCTCCTACACCATTCATTACCTCTTATGCTTAATAATCTGTCCCAACTTGTATTTAGCTCGGACACTGATTTCTTCTCCCAGACCTGAAGAAGACTGTGTGTAGTTCGAAAGCTTGTACCTCTCATCGACAGAAGTCGGTCCAATAAAAGATATTACGTCACCTACTTGTTTCTCTCATCATTTATTAATGTGAATCTCCTACTTACATATTTATCCTGTGACTCTTTCCTGGTTAGGTTTAAGTGGTGCTGCATGCAGTTATGCATTTTTATCACTAACAACTTATTTTATGGCACAGTAACTGCTGTTGATGACAATTTTTCCTATTTTTAACAGTACTAGAAGGTAAACCAGAACATACATCAGTGCTTCCAAGCAAGACATTGCTTTTAGCTACTAGTATCTGGAAGTTTAACTGCCCTGACTGCATAACTATATAACACAACTACACTAGCATTGCACATCAAAAAGCACATTCTTTAGTCAGTCTTTTTTTGTTTGTCTAATAACACATGATTCCTGGGTGTTCATGGCTAAATCTAGCAAGGTTGATTATTAGCATTTTATGAATCATGTATCTGAGTTGTTAGTGTGTTGTATCTGATACGAATCCTTGCATTTCTCTGTCATTCACCTAGATGTCCATAACTACATTGGCCTGTTGTATTACCTTTTTGCTGTATATCCAGTTTACCTAGATTTTCTGGCTGCCTCTTGTGGGTTCATTAACAGGTTCCTTCATGCAGTGACAAGTTATAGAGAAGGACACATGTTCTATGTGATCTGGAGGGTTGACTCCTGCCTTAACACATTTTTTTTTAAATCTATCCCTAGGTTATTACATGATGAATTAAAAATATATCAAAGCCCTGCTATTTTTTTCACCTTTGTAAATACAGTCAATCATCAGTTTTAATGTGACATTAGAGATAGTGAAGCGAAATATTCATTATTCTTATTGCACTCCATGTAAGTAAGTGAATTTGATTATGATACAAAAGGAAAGAATTTGCAATCATTAACTATGATGCTTTTGGGAAGGAGATTAGATAGGAGACTAGCATCATTAGAGGTTTTTATCTAAAGATTTCCTTCCTGGGGTAATTGTTCAGAGGAGCAGCAGTAGTCAGAGGGGTTATGTCATTTCTTTTCTTTACTAAAGCTTTGGGCTAAGCATTGTTTTATGGATTCATTTGAAAAAAAATTTCTTTTAATTTTAACAAAAAGTGAGTGTCTTTTCTGTTGAACTCATCCTTTCATGGAGTTGAAGGGATTCTTTTCTTTCTTTTTTCTTACAAAATACATCAGAAAACTGTGGTTAAATGATATTTCACTTTCAGTGTATTGTCATTAGTTAAATCCTTTGAGACTGTATTATATTGCTGGACAAGCCAACAGTTTCAATAAATGTATTAGCAATATTAGCAAGAAAATAGTTGAAAATATGTTCTTTTACTTGTACTATTCATCTATGAAACATGACTGTTGACCTATTGATAAGACTGTCAATACATCACTATAGTATAGCCTACACAGCAATCCTATAATTGATCACACACTCAAAGACAACTTGCATCTGTTATCTAGTTTTTCCAGATGCTTTTCCTATGCTGTATGTTCTTGGATGTTATTTCTGTCTTGTATTCCCTTGTACGCTGCATTTCCAATAAAAGAAATGTAAAAAGAAAAAAGTATGCATTTTATATAAAATCTAAAACGATAAATGTTTTTCTGCTGGTCATGCTTTTTGTTTTTGGAATCTCATTACTGAAAACAGAAAAGTGGGAGAACGTAAAAATGTTTCCTTACAGGTGACTTGCAAGGGATAAAAAATTGAAATTATTCTGGTGTTTGCTTCCTTGTGATTTAATAACAGAGGACTGAAAAGCTTTTTGTTTTTTTCTTTTAACTTTCTGATTACTTTTTACACTGTAAATTCAGGTTTTGTATACTCAAGAAATCTAATAACAATTAACTTAGGCTTGAATAGAGACTGGGAGTGGTTGATTCACTATACAAAGTAAAACTATTTCCCCTTGTTTATTCCTCCCCCCTCCCCCCCACCCCCACCACTATTCCTCAGATGTTCTTGTTAACTCCTGGAATTGTGCTGGAAATGGGCAACCTTGATTATCACTTCCAAAGGTTTTCTCTCCCCCCACCCCACTCTCCTTCTGGTAATAGCTCATCTTAAGTGATTACTCTCCTTACAATGTGTATGATAAACACCCATTTTTTCATGGTCTGTGTGTATATAAATCTCCTCACTCTATTTTCCACTTTATGCATCCACAGAAGTGAGCTGTAGCTCACGAAAGCTTATGCTCAAATAAATTGGTTAGTCTGTAAGGTGCCACAAGTACTCCTTTTCTTTTTGCGAATACAGACTAACATGGCTGCTACTCTGAAACCTGAAAAACTAATGGGATTAAGACATCACAAGAAACAAGAAGCTGAAGTTGAGTAACAGAGAGAGAAAAAGATTTTTAGTCAGACTGCTTAAAGTTGTTCAGGCTAGGTCTTCAGCAGGTTTAAATTACTGCATTAAATGTACCTGCATTGAGGTCAGTATATATATACCAATTTACATGATGTGAGGCTCTTGCTCTTCGATTTTTGTTTTTTGTTAACACCCTTTACACCAAAATGCCTAATAAACTCTTGGGAGAAAGGATTTCTTTGCTGAACATTCAACTCCCCCATTCCTTCAAGTAAGGTGTGAGAAAGCTCATAATACACATTTGAGACCCCTAAGAATTATTCCAGCAAAACCAGGGAAGATCAATTTTGATATTCCTGCTGTCTGGCTTTGTACTATGGATCTCAGATGCCTTATAGGAAGTGATTGGGTGCTCATGTAATAAGCAGGCTTGCTACCAATGTATTTAGTATACCTTTTTCCTTTTCTAAAAAGGGATAAGGGACTCCAGCAGGTGCACTTAATATCAGCAAATTTGACAGATGGTGTTGGCCTCCTCTTTTTTTCCAGTTGTGCAAATTCAATTCTAAAATGTAATTTTTTAAAAAAGTTGTCCCACAGAGATTTCCCTTCAAATCTCCTTTAACAAAAGTTTCTTTAAAGGTAGGTGAGGGCGGAAAAGATCAGAAAAAATATTTTTCTATTCCTCTCTTAGCAAACATGGGTTGTGAGCAGTAAGTTTTCAAAATACACTTTCTTTCTTTCCTCTGAACTGAAATGATGATTTGCTTAGGCTGCTAGAATTACTATTGTGGCAAAGTGGCACAAGTGCATCACACCGTCAATAGATTATAACTTTTAGGAATTTGGGAAGCACTTGCAATGGAAAAAAATCTATAACTCTAGAAGGTGCTCTTATAACAATTATCTGAACATTTGACTGCCCTTTATCAATTACACTGAAAAGGGCTCAGTAATTAGAAGTTCAGAACATTTGACCAAGTTCTCTCTGTACTAACAGGATTATTTCTCCCTACTTGATAATTGGTCATACACAAGACAGATTTAAGTGTCTAATGTGAGGACTTTGTGATCCTTACCTGTACTTGCCGATTTTCTCTTTGCTCTTACTGTGTTAATACCTTGCAATATTGTCTGAGAATGTATCTATCTAGACTTCTATACGTCACTGTGATGTCTGAGCACATCACAGGACCATTAGTGTGTAAAAAATATGTTTCTAATGAGGCATCAGGACCATTTTATCTAGGCTTCTATACCTGACTGATGTCTGAGCATGTCACAGGAACATTCTGTCCCCAAGTTCTCATACTCTTCCAGTAGCACATGGTTGCCCCTGCCATGGTGAAATCAGGTCTTTTGGTATTCTCTGGAAAGGATTCCTAAAGCCCTGCCATTCCCCACCCCAGTGCTGTCCCTAGGAGAAGGCTTATTTAAATCTCCATTTTGGGGTTAATCCCCAGCCAAAATTCAGAAATAGCTCAGGGAGACACTACTAGCCAGAAAATAATTAAGGGCAGGTAAGCCAAGGCATGTCACTTCAATAAGTCCACGACTTTTAGAGGGAAGAAGTGACAGAGTGCTGGGCTGATTGGAAACTAGACCAGAGGAACACTGGAGAAACAAGGAAACTTGAACTGTATTTTTTAAAAGTTCTTTGTCTATAAAGCTGCATGGACACAATGCCTTTAGAGATTTTTGCAAAATTGGTGCCAATTTGAATAAACTCAGACCCTTGCAATAAAACCCTCTCTCAAGAATGTGACTTGTGTGTTCAAGCCTGAGTCTCTGGGGAATTTTTGACTCTTGTCATTCTGCCTCTTGACCTGTGACAAGCTCTCAGTCTTATTCTGGGCCTGCTTCTTGCTTGTATTTCTCAGTAGGGGTTGGCAGCATGAAGCAAGGGGTAGTCTGCCAATGTCCCTCTCTGAAATCCTGCTCAGGAGTTGAAACAGCCTCACAGACATACATGAGAGAATCACAATGATCTCTGCACAATTCCCAGTTTAATCAGACAGGGATTTTGTGATGTTTCACTCACAACTGAACAAATGTTTTCCATCTCCCTCTATTTTTCAATGCGTGGTCCAGTTCCTCAACTCTTATATGAAGAATCTGGTAAATTTGACAAAATGCTGCCATATTTAAAGTTATTTAAATGCAAATAAAACATCAGAACAATTTGAAAAGACATGAAAAATATCTATTTGCCAACAGTCTGAAAAATGATTAAATGGAATTTTATAAAATTAAAAAAAAAATGAATGTGTCTGGCTGAGCACAAGCATAAGAAATTTCAGTCCAAAGACGATTGTTTTCAGAAAGTTATAAGTGCCTGAAAACAGAAAAGTAACACTGTGCAAGTGCTTCGTCAGCCTCGATGGAACCTGGCTACTGCAGAGCTGTAATAAATATTTAGTGACCACACATGGAAATAAATGGAAATTGCTGCTTCACGTGAAATCTTGGCACCACTACAGATAATGAGACTTTTGCCACTGGCTTTAATTGGAGGCAGGATTTCACCCTTATGCTCTGGCTACACTAGAGATCTTACAGCGACACAGCTGCGCCCCCTGTAAACTCTCTATTGTAGCCACTCTAGCTGATGGGAGAGCACCTTACTCCCCATATCAATGGAGCATCTGAGAAGAAAATGGCAAATCCAATTGCAAGGACATTGACACCTAGCACCCAACAACCCAGAGGGATATGGATTTCCCCACCTTACCATAGGAAAGCTGAACAACAGCTCAAGATCAAAGGACTGGATGGGTATGAGGTGGGGAATAAGAGTTGGTTACTGGGAGTCGTGGCTCTCCCCTGGAGTCTGACAAAGGAGGTCAGATGGAGGCAGACAGACAGAGCTTGAACCAAGGGGGTCACTATAGCTTGGCTGGGCTCTGGGCTAACTAGAATGAACTATGCTTTAACCTTCATTTCTCTAGATTACCCCAAAAACTTCCTATGCTGTGTTCCAGTTAACAAATAAGCCAGACTGTTTTGACAACTCTGTGTAAGTGTCATTGCAAATGCTTGGCAAAGTGCATTAATCCCTGAAAAGTATACAAGTCTCTACTGGGACCTGAGTCAGTTGGACTCGTTGAACAGAACTTACGATGTGAAGCAAGAGTGCTTCAGGCCCGGAGGTCCAGTCTAAGGAGGAAATGAAGCCATGTGGCTTACCCTGGAGGAAGAAGGAGACCCCTAGGGGGTCTGGCACACTGAAGGGGTTCCTCCTAGAGACTGTTCCAAATCTGAAGCCATAGCACCGATCCTGTGATTCTGTGACAAGGGGTACCTGGAGATCAGTAGTGATGCAAGGGATCAAGATCTCAAGCAGATTTTTAGAGTAGAACATGTTGCTTCTGTAATTCCTTAAAATAGCTTGATATTACCTTCATGAAGGTCACTGGGCCAAAATGTTGTCACATCAGGACTGTAATTTCTGATGCTAAAATGGCTTAGGAAAATACATTCTGTTGAAAGCATTTTTGCTAATAGCATTAAAAGCGTGCAGGGAGGATACATCTCTCCTCTTATAAAAAACTGTATTCATGATTTAAAAAGGACTAGAACTCCAGGAATTATTCTGCCTGAAACTTAAAGAAGGCAAAGGAGCAACTCTAATGCAGTCCAGCGGAGACTCTATAAATAACACCCTACTCTCAGTCTGCTGAAGTAAAAGTATGTTCTGTAAGTGCATTTAGCTGCAAATATTAAATCATCTTATTGTTTTAATTTGCGTTAGCAAATAAGCGTTAGATAGCAGGATGACTGACATTATTTCAGAGCATCCTTAATGGCTGATGACAGAGCCAGACCTGAATGAAGAAAGGATGAGGAAAAGTCACAGTTCCCCAGCTAGCACTTTCCCCCATAAATGTGAGGTCATGAATTTATTCCTCTTGAAAAGCCAGACTGATAGGACTGGAAACTGAAGCCATCTGCTTATCCACAACACAAGTGTAATATAAGCAACAGCAATGTAAGCTTCTTCATGGGGCTGTGCCCTGCCGATGTGTCTCTGCCTGATGTGGAGCTAATACTGAGAGAGCAGCTTATACTTTGCTCCATTCCATCTCTCTATTGAAATTGCCAACAGGGATACTTATTAATGTGTGATTATGACTTTTATAATATGGATTTGTGTCCACTGGGAACTAGACTGAACCTCCAGATGGCCAGCTCATTTCACATCAGCCGTAGAACAACCACCACCAGGTGACAATGACTTTGCCTGCTAATGACTAGAGCCATTTGAAGAGGGCCTATTGTTATTTCAGAGAAAAAATATTTTGACTAATATAGAACTTCTGCATGTGTAACACCATGCTGCTGCATTTGGGTTCTGGCTGCATTAAAGTTTGTTGGGGTTTTTAGGACAACGTGATGGTAACAAGGTCAGCACCTACCTCTCATGAGCGCCTCTTCTGCTTACGTGTGTCTGCATTCTTTCAGCAAGTAGTCCTGGCCCTGGTATGGGGCCATATCTCCAAGGCTTCCTCCCTGGAGACCCTATCTTCCTAGGGCCCTCCCCAAGCTCAGGCTTTACTCAGTCCCCACAGCCTGCCAGGAGCTCCCTCAATGTTCCCCCAGTCCCTGCTAGCAAACAGTCTTTGACGCAGTCCTAGCAGCCAGCCAGGAGCCTCTTGCTCCCCCGGTTCCTGCTGGCACACTGTCTTTGGTCCTGTTGGTCTTCCAGTCAGGCATGTAGTAGAATATAGTATGCAGGGTCTTGGAAAAAATTTTGAAGAAGCAAGTAGTTAAGGACATTGAGGTCAATGGTAATTGGGACAAAATACAACATAGTTTTACAAAAGGTAGATTGTGCCAAACCAACCTGATCTCCTTCTTTGAAAAGGTAGCAGATTTTTAGACAAAGGAAATGCAGTGGATCTAATTTACCTCGATTTCAGAAAGGCACTTGATATGGTTCCACATGGGGAATTATTAGCTAAATTAGAAGAGATGGGGATCAACATGAAAATTGAAAGGTGGATAAAGAACTGGTTAAAGGGGAGACTACAACGGGTCATACTGAAAGGTGAACTGTCAGGCTGGAAGGAGGTTACTAGTGGAGTTCCTCAGGGATTGGTTTTGGGACCAATCTTATTTAATCTTTTTTATTACTGACCTTGGCACAAAAAGCGGGAATGTGCTAATAAAGTTTGCAGATGACACGAAGCTGGGAGGTATTGCCAATACAGAGAGGGAATGGGATATCATACAGGAGGATCTGGATGACCTTGTAAATTGGAGTAATAGTAATAGAATGAAATTTAATAGTGAAAAGTGCAAGGTCATGCATTTAGGGATTAATAACAAGAATTTTTGTTATAAACTGGGGAGGAGAAGGACCTCGGAGTATTGGCTGATCACAGGATGACTATGAGCTGCCAAGGTGATATGGCCATGATAAAAGCTAATGCGGTCTTGGGATGCATCAGGCAAGGTATTTCCAGTAGAGATAAGGAGGTGTTAGTACCGTTATACAAGGCACTGGTGAGACCTCATCTGGAATATTGTGTGCAGTTCTGGTCTCCCATGTTTTAGAAGGATGAATTCAAACTGGAACAGGTACAGAGAAGGGCTACTAGGATGATCCGAGGAATGCAAAACCTGTCTTATGAAAGGAAACTCAAAGAGCTTGGCTTGTTTAGCCTAACCAAAAGAAGGCTGAGGGGAGATATGATTGCTCTCTATAAATATATCAGAGGGATAAATACCAGGGAGGGAGAGGAATTATTTAAGCTCAGTACGAATGTGGACACAAGAACAAATGGATATAAACTGGTCACCAGGAAGTTTAGACTTGAAATTAGATGAAGTTTTCTAACCATCAGAGGAGTGAAGTTCTGGAATAGCATTCTAAGGGAAGCAGTGGAAGCAAAAGATGTATCTGGTTCAAGACTAAGCTTGATAAGATTATGGAGGGGATGGTATGATTGGATAGCATAATTTTGGCAATTTATTGATCTTCAACTGTTAGTGGTAGATATGCCCAATGCCTTTGATGGGATGTTAGATGGGGTGGGATCTGAGTTACTACAGAGAATTCTTTCCTGGGTGTCTGGTTGGTGAGTCTTGCCCATATACTCAGGGTTTAGCTGATGGCCATATTTGGGGTTGGAAAGGAATTTTCCTCTAGGGCAGATTGGCAGAGGCCCTGGGGGTTGTTAGCCTTCCTCTGCAGCGTGGGGCACAGGTCACTTGCTGGAGGATTCTCTGCACCTTGAAGTCTTTAAACCATGAGTTAAGGACTTCAGTAGCTCAGGCATAGGTCAGGGGTTTGTTACAGGAGTGGGTGGGTGAGATTCTGTGGCCTGCATTGTGCAGGAGGTCAAACTAGACGATCATAATGATCCCTTCTGACCTTAAAGTCTATAAGTCCTTTCTTCTCCAGCTCCAAACAGCAACTAACTGCTGCTCTGTTCTGCAGCTCCATTTATATGGCCCTCCTGGCCACTGATTGGCCATTCCAGAAGCCCCTCTGATCGGTGCTTCCTCGCAACCACTCTAAGCCACTTGGAGGACCTCTCCACTGTTCCTTTCCTGGGATGGGTGTGGTAGAACCCTGAGGCTTCCAGCCGGGAGCCTTTGGGCCTAATCCAGCCCATCACACAGACCTAACCTCATTCCTTCGAATACCCTTTTGTTATAATATTATGGCTAGATAAATTATATTGTTGCTCACATAAGGTATGTCTACACTACAGCTGGGGGTGAGCCTCCCAATCCAGGTAGAAGGACTCAAACTAGCTTGGCTCAAGCTAGAGTGCTAAAAATAGCAGTGTGGATGTTGTGGCTTGGGCTCTCAAGCCTACTCATCTCTTAGATCAGGTGGCTAGCCCATGTCTCCACTGGAGCCACAACATCCACGCTGCTATTTTTAGCATGCTTCAGGTAGCACGAGTCTGTCTACCTAGGCTGGGAGGCACGCTCCTAGCTGCAGTGTAGACATACCCATAATGGCATACTGGTCAGAATGAAAAACCCTATATACGAACTGCACATTGTATAGTGAAATCAGCAAACTAAGGGGGAGGATGGGAAACCTGTAAAGCCATGTGGTAGAGTGTGATGAATATAAACTTCCTGCTGCCTCAATTTATTGTTTCAAGATTCTCATATTCCCATACTTTGAAAAGGTACCTCAGCCTTTGAAATTTATGTTCTGGCATTTGTTGTCTGGTAAACCATAAAAAAATGACCAGGCATCCTGCTGTCCTTTGGTGTCTTCATCAAGAGTTAGATAAAGTCAGATCTTTATAAGAGTGTGCTAGATTTCAATTGTAAATGCAGTATCTTGTATTTCATCTTCTAGCAGTTAAATAACCCACAGACCGGGGTTCTCAAACTGGGGGTCAGGACCCCTCTGGGGGTCGCAAGGTTTTACATGAGGGGTTGTGAGCTGTCAGCCTCCACCCCAAACCCCACTTTGCCTCCAGCATTTATAATGGTGTTAAATATATAAAGCCATGTTTTTAATGTATAAGGGGGGTCTCACCCAGAGGCTTGCTGTGTGAAAGGGCTCACCAGTAAAAAAGTCTGAGAGCCACTGCCAAAGACACTACTTACCCGATTAACGGAACATTATTTCCTTTAGTCTGTCTTTTCATCATTAGCAGTATGAGAAATGTTTAATACACAATATGCATGTTCTCTTCTACACAAGTATTGTATGTTCATTAGTCTGCAGCACACACAATATTACTGAGACAACCACAGCAATCTCAGACAAACGATTTACATCACCAGTCAGGAAAGAAAACAAATACAAAGACAACAGGCACCAAGTGCAGTGAACTATATAGATTCACTCTTTCATGGTCTGAATCACCAGTTGTAGTTAATGTTATTGCCATCACAATAACAAGTATTCCCAGTGGTGTTCCCAGGAATAGAGAAGTGGCTGTTAATACAGCAGTCAGATGACTGATCCAAATTCAGGGCAAAAGGAGTTGGGCAATGACCCAAAGTATTTTTCCTGAGCTGTGAGATAGAACATGGGAAATGGATGATGTGGTTGTTCCATATCAGCTGTAACAAAAAATGCCTCTCTTGCCTTATCCCCAGCAAACACTGGCTTTAAATGTATGTCATGGTTATTTTTAACATTGAGAATTAAAGCACTATTGGTATTAGAAGAAATTAACTTTTTTGTGTACACGCATTATAATATAGATATGTATCATATATCACACTGTGCTCTCTTTAACAATTTATTGCTTAGAAAAAGAATGCTAATGAGGTGCTGATTAGTGTATGATTATTACTTTTATAATATGGATACTTGTCCACTGGGAATTAGTATTTTTGTTTTCAAAAGAGGAAAGATCCTGAACACAAAATACCCAGGATCCCAGGTTCTCTTTCCAAACAAAATTACACGGAAGAGGAAAAACTTGTCACAAATTGCCACAGCATAAAAATTACAGAAGTACTTCCAACACCTATGAATAGCTGCTATTTGAGCCTGCTTCAAGTGCCCCCATTCCCTTTCAGTGGAGCAAATTATTTGGCCCTAAATCCATTGTGGATTTTGTTTTCTCTTCGCAGTCTCAGCATTATGCCGACTATATTAATTATAGTTTATTATTATAGTAATTAATTATTTATCTTTTAAAGCACTTAGAAAAAGTAAAGCACTATGTAAAATACTGTGTTAAACATTTTTATGTTTAACTTAAATGTTAAACATCTGACTTAAAAGTATCCAAGAGAATATACAAAGTCTAAAAAAGAGGCTTTTAAGGACTAGCTGCAATGCAACCCAAAACCCAGAAACCCTGGGGACTCAAGTTTGTGCTTTACTCCCAGGCCAGCAAATACTGGCACTGCTAGCTGTGATGGTAAGTGCTCTCAATCTGTTATGGTTGTGCCTTTCAAGTGAACCCCTCTTCCTGACACTTGGTGTGGCATTGATAGGATGAAAGAAGCCACATCCTGCCCACTTTGACAGGCATCCTTGGTAAAAGGGGGAAATTTTGGATTCAAGATGATCTCTGGCTGAAAAAGACAAAAGTAAACAAAAGCAGAAAGGGAGACAGGAAATGCAAGGAGTTCAATTTCATTGGTGCCCTTGAAGTGCAAGTTGGATAAAAGGTCAGGATTTGTTTCTGTAATTCCAAGTTCAGAGGAACATTCTGCTTTGAAATCAGAACATAGCTGGACATGTTCAGTATAAACCTTCTCAACAGCAGTTTATTTCATGGAAATCAGCTTTTCATAAAAACAGATTTTGGTAGGTTTTTTAAAGGGTATTTCCTACTCCATACTTTCCCAAAGAAGGCAAAACTAAGAACATTGCAAGTGGTCCCCTAAAATGAAACCAAATCTGACTTTGCTCTTATGGTGCACAATGATCCCATGGTAAGGCACAAGCTTAAGAAGCAGGAAACCTGGGTTCTATTCTTCGTCCTGTCATAGATTTCCTGTGTCATCTTCAGCAAGTCTCCTCTTTCTGTTTCCATTTTCTTATCTATAAAATGGGGAGATGAGCCCTTCTTAATGCACAGGGCTGTTTGAGACAAAAAGTATATAAATGGCTCTGCACTTTGAGATCCTTGGATGGAAGGCGTTATAGAAGCTTTATTATGCAAGGCTTTGACTTCCAGTTGTAGCAGAAGAGGTTCTATTTGGGAGGAAGGTGTCAGGTGCATTTTGTCCTTGCCATCATGAATGAATGTATAATTTGGGGGAAAAAAAAGCAGTACAATTAAAAAAAAAAAATCACAAAAACCCTAAGGCTCCCCTGCCGCTCAGGCCAGTGAACGATGAAGGTAATTTTTGTAAAGAGAGCAGTGTTGTAGCACAGTGCCTCCCAAGCATCCCTTCATAGCCCAGAGTGCCTCTGCAGTGCCCTGCTCCTATTTTGCACTCTAAGAACTCAGCCAGTTCAAAAATCCCCATAAGGGATCCAATTTATTTAGTCTCCTGGATATACACTGGCCCTCCAGGCCCCAGCACTAGTTCAGCCTCACACCCAACAGTACAAAATAACACATGAGGGTTGCCTACACTTGAAATGCAGCTGTAGCACTTCAGCATAGACACTACCTATGCCGAAAGGAGGGGTTCTCCTGTTGGTGTAGGTAATCCACCTCCCTGAGAGGCTGTAGCTAGGTCGACGGAAGTATTCTTCATGTGGAGCAGTTTGTTTATGTACCCAGGGATGTCCCTTGACTCCTCCTCACACATATTGGTGAAACTTTCATGGAGGTACTCTGTAATCCTCTCCCAAATGTTTCTAAGGATGGCAGCCTTATTTCTTCCTCCATAGTAGGACACTTTCCCACACCAGTTGGTGAGAACTTCAGCAGCCACCCTTGCAGTAAACAAGCTAGCAGCATACAGGCCTGGGTGGATTTGGGATGTCAGCAGCAGCTGCGCTTTCTCTGTCTTTTTTACCCTCAGGAGTGAGATATCAGCTAAAATCACCACCGCCTGTGGAAAATGGCGCTAGTATTCAGTGCCATTGCCCTGTACTCATAATTTTATGCAACTGAGCAATTCCCTCCTCATTTCCCTCACCTCTACAGGGCCACATTCAACATGACTGGTGCTGTGAGCGGTACCGAGCATAATCACTCCGAAGCAGACATGTCATTTAGCATGTCTTGTTTATAACTGTTAGGGAGCAAGGAAAGGGAGTTCTAAATCTCAGCTTTCACTTTCTCTTGTGACTATACTGACAATGGTACCTCTATACGTTTTATCTGCAGCTGATGTAATTGTGGCCTTTAGGGTTTCTCTTCCACACCCATGGAATGCCTGAGCCAGATAAGTAGGACAAAGTATAGGACTTGAGATGACATGTTCAACTACATCCTGCAAGCCAGATCCGCATCAGACCATGAACAGAAGGCCTGGAGGGTGAATATTGCAGAGAGAGGAAAGAGCGGACAGGAGAAAGACCTAGGAGTCCCAGCAGGAAGAGGAGAGAGAGAGGCACCAGGACATAATGGGATTTCTCTGGCAGCAAACTCAAATGCTGCAGACTCTTGTGGACCTACATGTTCAATAATCCCAGGATCACCTCCCTTTGCAATCCATGGAGAACTCCAGTATAACACTTCCCTACTCCTTACCCCCCAACATTCCATGTGGCATCAAGGGCCACATCCCTACCCCTACCACTCCACACTGGGGACGTTAAGGACAACCGCAGCTTCATATACCTGTGAGAGCCACAGTTGATGTATGTGCAGCTAAAATGGACATGAATGTTCCTTCCCCTTCTTTAAGCTCGGTTCCATACATTTATCAAGGTTTTCATGTATTTGCTTTTAACTTGAAGAGAATTTTTATGTGTTTTCCTTAGTCAATAAAACTCTGTTGTTTGGAAAATAATTAATCTTTACTAGTTCCCAACGTATGCTGGACAATGCCTGGTGGTACCGAAAGCACGCACCAGTTGTTTCTGTACACTATCACACAACTCAGAATCAGTGACAAACACAGTGTAATAATCATAAATGTACAGCAAGCACCACAGAATTAATAGATAGATTGTCAGTATTATATTCATAAATGTACACCAAACATCACATAATTCCTCACAGGCACTCAAACTGCAGGGCCAAGTAGAGCACAGTACACCACAACTCATTACTGTGGCTCACTGGTAAAGTGCTTTTAACATGCTTACAAAGCCTCCCTGAGACATACAGATCTGCACTGAGCTCTTCTGATAGTCCTTGTGTCTAGCTGTTCAAATTCAGCAGACAGCCCCTCCCTTTGCACCCTGGCAACAACTTTTCTCCCTTTGCTTCACAGATATTATGCAGGATGCAGCAGCAGTAATAACCACTGGGCTGTTTTTTTATACTGAGATCCAATATTATAAGTAAACAATGCCAGAGTCCCTTCAGCCTACCAAAAGCACATTCACCTGTCATTCAGCACATGCTGAGCTGGTAGCTGAATCTTTCCTTGGTGCTGCTGATGCGTCAGTGTACGGCTTCATGAGCCAGGGACTAAAGAATAGGCTGGGTCCCCCAGAATCACGACTGACATTTCAACATCACCAATGGTAATCCTGTGGTCATGAAAAAGAGTCCCAGCTGGTAGCTTTCTGAACAGCCCTGTGTTCTTAAAGATGCAAGTATCTTACATCTTCCCTGACCAGCCAACACTGATGTTGGTGAAGTGATCCCAGTGATCCACCAGTGCTTGCATAACCATAGAAAAATAGCCCTTTCTATTAATGTACTCTGTGGCAAGGTGGTCAAGTGCCAAAATAGAGATATGTGTGCTATCTATCTCTCCACAGCAGTTCGGGAACTCTATTGCTGCAAATCCATCCATTATGTCCTCCACTTTGCTGAGAGTCACTGTTGTCATGAACGGGACAAGGGAGAGCAGACCTAGTGGTTGGAGGAGGAGTCAGGCTGAGTCAAGTACAGGGAGGTCAGAGTCCAAGACAGGCCAGAGGGCAAACCAAGGCAGGATCAGGTTATTGGGAGATCAGGGTCAGGCGCCAGCAATCAAAGAGCAAAGTCAAGGGCAAACCAGGGTCAGAAGCTGGAGTCTACAGTCTGTCGCGAGCAGGGTCTGGAGCAGAGATACGTAGGCAGCCTGTGGTTTTGCTCAGATAGCTCTCCTGCATGGCTTCCTGGTTTAAGTACTGGTATGAGCCAATCAATGGCTTGCAAGGGGCCACCACTAAGGTCCTGCTGGAGGGTACTTCCTGCTAAGCCCAGCCTCACAGAGTCCTCCCGTAGGAGCACAGCCTAAGCCTCCAGTGGTGATGTGGGGAAATTAGCAGCCCAGAACCCTCAGGTTCCAGTCCTGCATGTTCTTACAATACCCCTACATGGCGGGAGATGATTAATAGCCCTGCACAGCAACAGCCCCCACCCCAGTGCATTTTCCAACTCCAAAATGATTTCCCACTGGCTAGTAGCAATCCTGCATTGCATATTTCCACTGTGCCATTGCCATATGCTTCTCTACTGTCAGTACAGCTCTCACTCTGGGTTTGGGTGAGCTTGGCACACAGATCCAGGAATGTGGCCTTGCACATCAAAAAGTTCTGCAGCCACTGCTCATTATCCCAAACCTTCATTATGGTGTGATCCCACCAGCCAGTGCTCATTTCTTGGGCCCAGAATTAGCACTCCACCATTTAGAGCTGCTTTGTGAACATCACCAACAATCTGGAATTGGTTCTCACTGTGTCTGACAACATCTGCAATGGTGTTCTGTAGATGGTGTTCTGTCTGACCCATTTCCTGTTACTAATGGTATTAAGCAAGGCTGTGTGATTGGTCCACTCTTGTTTAATCTCTTCTATGCAGCAATGGTCAACGACGCTACAAGACACCTGAATGGCGGCATCAGGATACGTTTCTAATCCTCTAGAAAATTATTTAATCTGAACAGGCTGTGATCTTCCACAAAAGTCTTTGAGGTAATTGTTCATGAGCTGCTGTATGCCGATCACTGTGCTCTAGAGGCACATACTCAGAAGATACACAATTGATTATGGACAAATTCACAAAGTCTGCAGAAAGGTACAGGCTGACAATCAATTTGAAAAAGACAGAGGTCATGTATCAACCTGCACCAGGGAAAACCTACACAAAACCAAAAGTTACCATCAGCAACACACTACTGAATGCTGTTACAAATGTCTGCTATCCTGGTAGTATATTTTTGAATGATGTTACTATAGACAAGGATCTGACAACTCATATCAACAAAGTCAGTTCATCACTTAGCAGACTATCAGGCAGCAAGATGGTATTAATCTTCAAACCAAGTTAAAAGTCTATAAAGTGGCTGTGCTGTCCAACTTGTTGTATGGACCTGCTACAGGCATCACATTGTAGATACATTCCATTTACGACATCTACGTGCCATATTCTGCATCAGATGTCAGGATAAGGTTACCAATAATGAGTTTCTGGAATGTAGTCACTCCACAGGGACTGAAGCTGTGCTTATAGCATCACAGTTACATTGGGCTGATCATGTGTGGAGAATGAACAATACCAGAATGCCAGAGCAATTGCTGTTTGGTGAACTAAAAGTAGGCAACCGAATATGAGGTGGCCAGAAAAAACACTTCAAGGATATACAGAAGCCTAATTTGAAACAGTGCTCCAGTGATGTTGACAGCTGTGGCAGCTGTCAACAACACCAGCAACAGATAGATCATGCTGGCGAGCAATAGCCAACAGTGGGATTACCCAGTTCAAGATTAACAGCCGTATGGATTTTGAGGCACAGAAACTGAGTTGTAAACACAAAAAGAAAAGGAGTGTGGTGAAAAGGAGTGCGCACCTTAGAGACTAACCAATTTATTTGAGCATAAGCTTTCGTGAGCTACAGCTCACTTCATCGGATGCAGTCAGTGAGCTGTAGCTCACAAAAGCTTATGCTCAGATAAATTGGTTAGTCTCTAAGGTGCCACAAGTACCTTATTGTGAATAGAGACTAACACGGCTGCTACTCTGAAACCTGAGTTGTAAACAGTGTCAGACTCAGCAGGCGCAGACTGTAATCTCGTCCTTGGCATCGAGCTACCCGTGCTCATCATGCAGAAAGGACTGCCACTCTTGCAGTGGTCTTTTTAGGCACAACCATACTCACAAGATGTAAAACTGTTATCAGCGTGATCTTTGGTCACAAAGGATGACAACAATCCTGGACTGAAGTTTTAAGTGTCCAAAACAGATGAAATGTGTAGGGATGATCATTTTAACCGATAAAGGTATTGTATAAAATTGTTGCTGAAAGTTACTACAAGACTGGAGCCAAAGGAATGATATAATCTGAGTTTGTCTGAACTGAAAGAACTGTTGATTACGGGTATCAACGCTTCTAGAGAAGCTACAAAATTACCTTATCAACAGACCAGAACGTTCATATGTGCTGCATAAGGAACATCAATAATTTGTCATATTTTTGGATCTTTCTTTTCTGGGGAGCAGTCGGCAACTTACTCACTACCAGTAGCACCACACCGTGGGACCCTTCTCACAGGCTTTTACCATCACATTGTTGGGCCTTCTTTTTCCTGGCTCAGAAAGATGTCCTGACCAGATGAGAAGTGCGGACCAGATGACATCACCATTACCCGAGCTATATGCTTCACAACCCATGAGATGTGAACCTTTTATTCTATCTCAAGTGTGTCAGTTTTCTCCTCACCTTAGTCCTCAGACCTTTTAACTATCTTTTGCTTTTTGCCTGCTGGCTAAAAAGAGTTTGATTCTCTTAGTCTGATAAGAGTAGGACAAATCTTAAACTTACCTTGAAACCTTTCCTCTGACCAGTTTGGCACCTAGAAGCATGTCTCAAGCAGTTGCTTCTAGAAGAATAAAGATAGTGTCTCACAGTGGTTAATATGGCTGAGCATCCTGGCAAGGGATAAAAGAGTGCAACTTAGCCAGACATTTTCCAACATGAGGAAAGTGAAGCCGGGGTCCTTTATGCTGTGCCTGTGACTTGCAAGCACCTGCACTACAAGCATAAGAGACAGAAGCTGCATTTTCTTATCTTCTATTATTTTCTGCTGCTTTCTCACTGTGTGTACATTCATCCTGTCTTCAGAAAAAACAAGAGCTGACTTTAACAACAAAACCCCAGAGCTTAAACCTAAAATTGAATCTCTCTTTTCCCAAGCAAGGACATTTGATACCATCTGGCTGTCAAGCAAGGGTTTTTTCTCTTAAAAAACTCTATGTATCTATATAAAGAGAGGCTGTGGGGGTGGGAGGAGATAAAGGAAACTAATAAAATCAAGGTTTATTGAATTTGAGTTTAAAAGATTTTTCTTTTTTCTCTTTTCTCTTTAATAGATGTTGAAACAAAATTTTGCTGGCAATGTACAACAAATGAAACCAAGTGTCAGGAATGAGGGCCTGCAGCTGCAGCTCCTTAGTTGTCAGCCAATGAGCACAGCCGGGTTACAGCAGAACCACCTGATTGGCTAAGGTAGTCATGTGGCTTAGCCTTAATCCCAACAGCAGAGGATCAATATTCTGACCCAGGAGAAAATTATTTTCTGACCCCAAATATGGTGATCAATTATACCCTGAGCATGTGGGCAAGACCCACCAGTCAGACACTTGCGAAATAATTCTTTGTAGTAACTCAGAGCCCTCCCCATCTAGTGACCCATCATGGGCTGTTGGGAATATTTGCTGCTAGCAGTCACAGATTGGCTACTTGCCATGGTAGGCAATCTCATCACACTATCCTCTCCATAAATGTATCAAGCTCAGTCTTGAAGCCAGTTAGCTTTTTTGCTCCCACTGCTCCCATTGGAAGGCTGCTCCAGAATTTTACTCCTCTGACTGTTAGAAACCATCATCTAATTTCAAGCCTAAACTTGTTGATGGCCAGTTTATATCCATTTGTTCTTGTGTCCACATTGGCACTTAAATAACTCCTCTCTCTCCCTTGTATTTATCCCTCAGATGAATATAGAGAGCAATCATATCTCCCCTCAGCCTTCTTTTGGTTAGGCTAAACAAGCCAAGCTCTTTGAGTCACCTCTCATAAAGTAGATTTTCCATTCCTCAGATCATCCTAGTAGCCCTTCACTGCACCAGTTCCAGTTTGAATTCATCCTTCTTAAACATGGGAAACCAAAATTGCACACAGTATTCCAGAAGAGGTCTCACCAGTGCCTTGTATAATGGTACTAACACTTCCTTGCCGTTACTAGAAATACCTCGCCTGACACATCCTAGGACTGCATTGGCCTTTTTCATGGCCGCATCACATTGGCAGCTCATAATCATCCTGTGATCAACCAATACTCCCAGGTCGTTCTCCTCCTCTGTCAGATCCAGCTGGTAAATCCCCAGCTTATAGAAACAATTCTTATTGTTAGTCCCTAAATGCATGATCTTGCACTTTGCACTATTAAATTTCATCCCATTTTTATTACTCCAGTTTTCAATGTCATCAATAGCTTCTAGTATGATATTCTGGTCCTTCTCCATATTGGCAGTACCTCCCAACTTTGTGTCATCCACAAATTTTATTAGCACACTTTTAGTTCCAAGGTCATTAATAAAAATGTTGAATAAGATTGGTCCCAAGATTGATCCTTGAGAAATTCCACTAGTAAACTCCCTCCAGCCTGACAGTTCACCTTTCAATATGACCCGTTGTAGTCTCCCCTTTAACCAGTTCCATATCCACCTTTCAGTTCTCATATTAATCCCCATCTTCTCCAATTTAACTAATAATTTCCCATATGGAACTCTATGAAAGGCCTTCCTGAAATCCAGGTAGGTTAGATCTACTGCCTAAAATATTATTTTACTCTCAAAGAAGGAGATCAGGTTGTCTGGCATAATCTACTTTTTATAAAACCATGTTGTATTTTATCCCAATTACTGTTAATCTCTAGTTTCTCATTAAAAATTTCTTCCAAGACCTTGCATACAACTGAAGTTAAACTAACAAGCCTGTCATTTCCTGGATAACATTTTTTCCCCTTTCATAAAAAGAGGAACTATATTATTATTTCTCCAGTAATAATTTTCTAGTTCTCTGTGCTTGCTTTACTCCAGCTGGGTTCTGCTTTGCTCCTACACTGCTTCAGTCTAGACCTTGCCTGCACTCAACTTGGAGCCTTCCCTGCACCCAGTCTTGTTCCAGTCCTCTCTCGGCCTTGCTTCTGTCTTGGAACCAGCCCTGCTCTTGCCTTCCCTGACTCCAGGTAATGTGGTTTTGATCTTTGTCTCTCATTCCAGACTCTGAATCTATCTTGATCCGTGGCTCTGGCATTTAGACTCTGAGTTTGGTTCCAGTCCCCAGCACAGATGCTTGCTCTGATCATTGGGCCTCTGGAAACCACACTCTGAACCCAAATGATTGCTTTATGCTTTTCAACTTCTGTCTTCATTCTGCCTATTTCATTCTTCTATTTTTTTATTTTGGGCCAGTGCATGACCATAAGAGCAGTATCAGAGGGTAGCCGTGTTAGTCTGTATCCACAAAAACAACAAGGAGTCCAGTGGCACCTTAAAGACTAAAAGATTTATTTGGGCATAAGCTTTCGTGGGTAAAACACCACTTCTTCAGATACATGGAGTGAAAATTACAGATGCAGGCATTAATATAATGACACATGAAGAGAAGGAAGTTACTTCACAAAAGGAGAACCAGTGTTGACAGGACCAATTCGATCAGGGTGGATGTAGTCCACTCCCAACAATAGATGAGGAGGTGTCAATTCCAGGAGATGCAAAGCTGCTTTTGTAGTGAGCCAGCCACTCCCAGTCTCTATTCAAGCCCAAATTAATGGGGTTAAATTTGCAAATGAATTTTAGTTCTGCTGTTTCTCTTTGAAGTCTGTTTCTGAAGTTTTTTTGTTCAAGTATGGCTACTTTTAAATCTGTTATAGAATGTCCAGGAAGATTGAAGTGTTCTCCTACTGGCTTTTGTATGTTACCATTCCTGATGTCCGATTTGTGTCCATTTATTCTTTTACGTAGGGACTGTCCGATTTGACCAATGTACATGGCAGAGGGGCATTGCTGGCACATGATGGCATATAACACATTAGTAGATGTGCAGGTGAATGAGCCCCTGATGGTGTGGCTGTTGTGGTTGGGTCCTCTGATGGTGTCACTAGAGTAGATATGGGGACAGAATAGACAACGAGGTTTGTTACAGGGATTGGTTCCTGGGTTAGTGTTTCTGTTGTGTGGTGTGTAGTTGCTGGTGAGTATTTGCTTCAGGTTGGGCGACTGTCTGTAAGCGAGGACTGGCCTGTCTCCCAAGGTCTGAGAGAGTGAGGGGTCGTTTTCCAGGATAGGTTGTAGATCGTTTATAATATGCTGGAGAGGTTTTAGCTGGGGGCTGTACGTGATGGCCAGTGGTGTTCTGTTATTTTCCTTGTTGGGCCTGTCCTGTAGTAGGTGATTTCTGGGTACCTGTCTTGCTCTGTCAATCTGTTTCCTCACTTATCCAGGTGGGTATTGTAGTTTTAAGAATGCTTGATAAAGATCTTGTAGGTGTTTGTCTCTGTCTGAGGGATTGGAGCAAATTCAGTTGTATCTTAGGGCTTGGCTATAGAGAATGGATCGTGTAATGTGTCCTGGATGGAAGATGGAGGCATGTAGGTAAGTATAGCAGTCAGTAGGTTTCCGGTATAGGGTGGTGTTTATATGTAAGATCAGTGTATCCTAATTACAAATGCAGTCTAAAATGTTATTTTAGTTCTGACATTATCTAAGAGCCATGTTAAACCACAACTACATTAGTGCATTCATGTGA
The DNA here is from genome assembly GCF_965152235.1 of Eretmochelys imbricata. Taxonomy (NCBI): domain Eukaryota; kingdom Metazoa; phylum Chordata; order Testudines; family Cheloniidae; genus Eretmochelys; species Eretmochelys imbricata. The sequence goes on along the minus strand of NC_135575.1, from coordinate 43,611,005 downwards.
CACCAAACTTTAGCATATCCCTCCACGCATTTTGTTGCTGATGTAAAGTCATTTCCTCTGTCAGAGCTATGTTTAACATTTCTTTAAATAAGCTGGAAGTGTGCTAACTTTCTAAGTATTGCACATTTTGCTACTATTAGATATGTCACTAACTATTTAATGGTGTTCAGTGGCAGACTGAATTCCTCTAGTAATTCCAAGGTACAGATTTTGGGAGGGGCAGATCTTTATTTTCAGAAAGAACTTTACGTATATTACTCTAGTGGGTTAGTAATTTGTGTCAAGAAAACAATTATGTGAGGCAGGTTAGCTGATGGTTGGTGGCATCTCCAGCATAGTTGTACTATAGGGAGGCAGTGGTGCCTAGCCACTGGACAGGAACTCTATTCCTGGCTCTGCTGGTGACCATAGGCAAGTCACTTTCCTTTCTCTGTGCCTCAGTTTCCTCACACATAAAATGATACTGGCCTCCTTTCTAAAGCACTTTCAGATTTCTGGCTGCAAAAGACCTAAATAAGTGTTCTGTACAATTGTTATTTACCTGTTTTATGTAGTGGTCTGGTGTGCACTAAAATCTAAGATTTTGGGGGGGGGGGGTGTTAAGGAAAAATCATAGTGATAATGAATTGGGTTTGTTTCTCATGTTCTACCATGTTTTTTCCAAATATTCAGACAACTCAAATGCCTACTCTACCTTTATATATAATGTCAGTGGGTATGAGACAATTAGCTACTTGTATATCTTGCAAGATGTCTTTTATTACTAAAATTCATAACAAAATTATCCACTTATATTAGCTCACTTTCCCATGTATTGATTAAGTGCTGTTATTGTAAACAGTTTTTCTTTTGTTTCTTAACCCTAGTTAGTTTAATTGGAGCCACTCCATTTAGATTTGCCCACTTTTATGACTCTTTTTTACTGTCCATTTGTGTATGTCTTACTGACTGCTCAGATGGAGAGTATTGTTCCCATTAGTGCCATGTCTTATATAAGTCCTCACTTTCAGGAAAATGAAGCCAAATCACCACCCCACAGAGTGGAAATGAATAGGACAGTTCACACTTCTCGGAGCTACTGTTGCAGGCTCTCTGCAAATTCTGGGAGACATTTGCATTGGTTACACTTACTTTAAGCTTTGAAGGTTTTCTTAGCTGCCAAAGAGCTGCAGCCTCACTTTCATGTAAGAAAGAAAGAAAGCTGAGACTCTGGAGAACAACTGAGTTCGGTCCATACCCTGATAGTTGTTTGTGTCCCTCAGGAATTGTGCCTTGTACTTTGGGAAACACTGCATTAGTGTAAGCAGGATAAGTGGGCCTTCCCTGGAAAGTTTCTTGAGAGGACTAAAGCCTATACTCAGGATGCGAAGACTGTTATCCCAGGTGGAGGCACCACCTTCTGTAAAATCTGCTATTGGAGCCCCTAGAAGGTTCCAGTAGATCCCTATCTCTTCAGGACTGCTGACCTGAAGAGGGTGCTCGTAACCAAAGGGAAATGTGTTGAGCCCCCATAGTATATAATTTGGCCTTTCCAGCTGTGATCTGAGGTGTGCATTAATCCAGCCCTGTTGTTTGTCTGTAAATGGGGTTAAAGAGCTTTACTCATCTTCATCTTAGATGTAATTGTGTGAATGGGTATTGTGACTGTGTAATATTATAGTTGCTGAATGATAATAAGAGGTGATGGCTGAAGCTTATATCTTTTAGATTTCCCTTGGCCAGTCCCCTCCTTTTACCTACAAGTATTTCTGATGTCAGATGCAGGCCCAACACTTGTCAGCCACATACATCACTGCACCAAACTTGCTGTTTATATGACAGTTTAGAAAATAGTCTCTGCTTCACATGATCATAGCCTTCAGCAAAAGCAGAATAGAATCCTGACAGATAAACTAATTCATAAACGTCGCCTTTCCCTTTTAGTAGCGTTTCTTATGACTTGGTATCATTCATAAATTAGTGCTACTCTAGGTTACGCCAGAATTTTGGGTCTATCTATAAGACATCAGACTAAAGGACCACACAATTAGGATACTCAAACTGATACTAAGGGAAACTGTAATTTAAAAAAAGGGAAGCTCTGAGGGACATATACATTTACTTTTAAATTTCACTATGGTGTTGAGGGTGGAGGGGAACCTCCTTCAGGCAGTTTTAATAGGAACATAGGATTTGCTATGGTGTTTCAAACCAGTGATCCATCAAGTCCAGTATTCTCCCTTCTGCACTGCCCATTGCAAGATGCTTCGGAGGAAAGCAAAGAGCCATCATGCAGCTGGCTAATTTTGCGATTTGAACACTACAAAAAAAATGCCCTATTTTTGTCACCCCTTGCCCCAAGTGGTTACAAATTTTCAACCAATGCAGTGATATGAATGACTTAACACACTTTAATATTTACAGATATTTATGCTCACACCCTGCTCGATTTCTCTTGATCTGTCATTGTGGATGAGACAATTTTTCATTACTCCTCCAATCTACAGTATATTTCAATTCAGGGGCAAGCAAGTCATCAGTATTCACACAGCATCCCTGACTTCTAAACAAATATCAGGGGCTGTGTCTATCAGCCAGTCATCCGGTATTATAAAAAAAAAATACAGCATTCATAGATTTACCCTTCTATTCACCAAGGTTCCTATGTTTAAATTATATATCATTGTTTTATGTCCAGAATTTCTGAAGGAGGCAAAGTCTGAATCCATATCAGAATACTTTGTGATTTTGATTCGCTGCCAAATAGATACTAATGGATATTGGCTAGTGGTATATGTAGTAGATTTAAAACACATAAGGCACACTAATGTATTTTAATGTATTGCTTATTTACTTATATTTTGCTGGATATAAATGTTTTACTTCCTTGTTTTCTTTAGGATTTTCATCAGGGCCTGTTTTTTTCTATTTTTTATAGCCTAGACTTTTCATCTGCTTTCTCCTTCTTTAAATCAAGTCTATTTTGCAGTGTGTTCTCTGTTTCTGTGCCATTTTATATTCTAAGTTTAAGTAAGCAGGGAGTGCCAAACTGCATCAGACTCCTGGTCCATCAGATCCAGTGTCCTGTCTCAAGAATGTCCTGTACTTGATATTTAAAGGTGCAGAACACTGAAAACAAAAGGCAAAGCAACAAAGGAGGCACAGAAAGGGAGGCTGTAAACATTGGTATCTGCATCAGATGAAGAAGTGCTGGACTGAATTTGTTGCTGTTTATCTTGATTATTCATAATTGTTTGCATTGTTATAATGCCTAAAGGACCTATTTTGGAATGGGGTTCCTATTAGCATGCACTGCACACACATTGAAAAGATGGACCGTGCCCCAAACAGCTTGCACTGTAAATATATGATGGAAGCAAGAAGTGGATACAACAAAATACAGAACTTCCTTTTCCCTTGTAGGTGATGTTGGATACAGCTCAGCCATTACAGCATTGTGTGAGAGTTCATCAGAGATGAAGGCAAGAGCTGCAAAGGTACAGATATCATACAAAATCAAGAGAAAGGAAGAAGAGGAACAGAAGAGGATGGAAAACAGTCTCAACTTAGAACAAATTTCTCTTAAACTGTACGAAAAGAATGTGAGGGTTACAAAGTAAAGCAAGGAATTGATTCAAAATGCTAAAGCAATTATTCCCTTGACATCTCTTCTTTCCATTCCAGTCTGAATTCAGAGCAATGATGGGTGCTCCCTGCCAGGGCTTTGCCACTGGGATCTATTATGTGTATATCTGATGGGGAAGGAAGCAAATGCCAAACTCCCAAGTAAGAGACAATGTTGTGTAGAGTGATCTTCCCTCCAGCTCTAGGCTGAACTCCATAGTGTATCAACTGTGGGGGATTCCATGCAGAGGAGAGGAAGAGAAGAGAATGTCATAGTCAGGAATGAGGGCCTGCAGATGATCTGGGGAACGCCTAGTTAACTGCAACTGAAACCCCCAAGTGGCATTGCCAGGAATGCTTTTAAGTCCAGCAGTCGGACTTGGGCAGTGCCTGTTATTGCTCCTGGGCCTGCCTTATTCTCAGCCGTTCTTGGTCTGAGTCCTGGTTCCGGAGTGCCAAGCCTGACTGCCCATGCCTTGGTCCATGACAGTCACAGAGCTGGTGCTCCCTTCCATGTCACTACCTGGCCACACCCGAGAAGGACTTGATCTGACTCTCCTCTGTTGGGAAGGCAGTGTAAATGACAAGAACTAATGAGAGGCTGCCTTTCTGTATGATCTCTTCAAAATATCATTTCTGATTATGTTCATCAGTGTTTCTGGTAGGTCTGATTTTACCGTTGTTTGGCTTCTCAAGCTTCCATTTTGTTTCCAGCCAATTTGGCTATCAGTATATCATTTTCATCCTCCCCTTTTTATAATGCAAATGTATACCACTCTTTGTGCTTTTTATCTGATACTATCCTTATTACAAGTTGTATAGAAGAGAATAGGGAAGCCAACAGGAACATTTCTGTCACTAAAATTATGACTGAGATAACACTTCTATCAGATAAGAGACACCTGTAGCTATATTCATTTGCAATTACTCCTTTTAATTTGAATGTCAAACAGAATGGATAATACAGTGCCTTTTTTCTCTCTAAAAGGCTTGATATAAAGGAATTATACTAAGCACTATGAGAGTCTGAAAATGGACTGCCCAAATGCTAAGCTAAAGGCTGTATTGAAGGGCAAATGCCTAGGCTGATAAGAAATGGAAGGTTTCAATTGCATAATAATTTACAATTTAAAAATAAGCTTGAATTTGGAAAGCTTCATTAAAATATTGTATTTGGTATTGGAGTTTAGTTATGAACAACTCATGCAGAGTTCTCTAAAAGAAATCTTATTTATTTAATAATTCAGCTCTGTTATCTCCACAAAAATGGAATAATCTGTGATTATTCTTGAAAACTCAGTAACTGGCCAGATTTTGTTAATTTATTATTATTATTACTATTATTATTACTATTATTATTATTTATAGCATGCTCATGAAAACCTTCATTTGGGGTGTTTTATACAGATTCATTTTTTGGCAATTCTCTGGATCATTTGTCAAGTTGAGGTTGATTGATAAGCAAGAAGCTTTTTTAAAAAAAATCAAGAATCTTAGCATTAGAGTTTGATATGAATATGTTTGTCTCTCCTCATCTATTAATAGTGTCTCTGTCCATCTGTTCATCTGCTTTGGATCACCTTTCATTTTAGAAATCTTAGGTAGACCATTGCAAGAGGCCTAGCTGTTGGGGCTAGGAGTCACTGAATATCCACCTACATTTTCTGGAAGTCTCGAAAAAAGATTGCCACTCATTTAACGGATCAGTCCAAAACACAGATATCATGATTTTTTAATGATCAAAGTGCATTTGTAATTAATTGGACACTACCATTAAAACATATAGGAAAAATATAAAGCTGTAGCTTTAGAAGAACTTAAGAATAAACAAAACACAATTTCTCTTATATGTAAATATTCAAATAATGATTCTTAGGATTTGCAAAAAATGGAGTGTTCAACTTGGGTTAAAAGATGATCATATCTACTATACAAAAAAATTAAAGATCAACTGTATGAAGTTCACCATCTTGGGGGAGTAGGAATGGAAGACTAATCATCCTGCCTGATATTACAGCTTTTCAAAGTTAACTATATGTCTTGTTAAAATATACCCCTTGCTAAAAAAAAAAAAAAAAAAAAATTAAAAAAATCTTCATTTGAGCCCGCTATCACCAGCAAATCTCCTATAAATATGTCTAGAAGTTTGCCCACCACAGCAGTATCCCCAAAATAAAACTCTTCGTGTTTGTATGCAGTATACCACAAAGAGAGTGTGATCATGCATGGAGAACTATATGGCTTTAGGGGCTTTACCTTGGCTAAGATATGTTTGTATTTCTAGGTACATAAACAACCATCTCCTTACATTTGGTTCTCAACTCACTGGAGAATGTCTTCTGTCCTGATGGACTTGTGTTGAGTAGACATACATGGCCTTATTTTCAGTCTGGCATTCGGATCGGTGATCTTGATAGCAAGCTGAGCTGCTTGCTCTACAATTTCCTTGCAGTTCTTGGAGGAAACATTGTGAGCAATCTCTGCACAATAAGACTTGTTACTCATCATCAGCACCTCAAGTTCTTTGACATTGTGGACCAGAAACTTTTTGAATCCGGTTAGCAGCATGTGTTTCGTCTTTCTATTGCTACCATAAACAATGTTGGGCATCAAGAGTTGGCCCTTGAACCTCCTGCAAGCTCTGTTATCGATACCTCTTGGTTTACACCAGTTGCGCTCTCTCAGCAGCGCTGCCTCTCAGGGTGGCCACCATTAGCAACTGACACCATGCCTGCCCTCTGACCCCGGTGAAACCTAAGATAGTCAAGAAGAGAGCCAAGAAGTTCATCCACCGTCAATCAGATCACTATGTCAATATCAAGCGCAACTGGCATAAACCAAGAGGTATCGATAACAGAGCTCGCAGGAGATTCAAGGGCCAAATCTTGATGCCCAACACTGGTTATGGTAGCAAGAGAAAGACGAAACACATGCTGCCCACCAGATTCAACAAGTTTCTGGTCCACAATGTCAAAGATCTAGAGGTGCTGATGATGAGTAACAAGTCTTATTTTCAGTGTTTCAGTGGGAGCTGTGTATGCTCATCACCTGTAATGAAGGAAACTTGAGATTTTCTTTCTTTCTTCTTAACTTGTCTCAGCTGCATGTCTGGTTTGGTTTGATAGAAACCAGGGGAAATGTTTCTTCTACCCTCCGAGGAGGATAGGTTGTTTTTGTGCGTCCATAATGGCAGATGGTGAAATCTTAGCCCCACTGAAGTCAATGGCAAAACTTCCAGACCACTGAAGTCAAAGAACTGATGAGGTTTTTTAGGAACAGGTAGTCAGACTCCCCTGCTCCATGCTGAGTGGACAGAGAATATATGTCAGCCAATGCAATAAGACCCTGTTAGCCATGCTTGAAGTGGAGGTTGTGGGCTTGTTATATTAACATGCAGGCTCTGGAAAAAATAGCAGGTGAGAGGAGAAGTATATCATTACTTTTTGTTCTTTGTTTTGGCATACCATTAATTTCTTCCCATCTCCCATCCCCAAAAGAACAATGCCAAGTAACATACTATGGGGACAAGTTCGGTGCTATCCGAAGCTGAAGACATTCTCCTTCATGCTTGAATGAACTTGTGTTGATGGAAAGACTGAATCAAGATGAGATGAACAGGTGATAAAGTGAAGTGAGATTCTGATATATGGTCAAATATCATACAGTAAGTATAGAGAGACCAGGTGGGTGAAGTAATATGTTTTATTGGACCAACTTCTGTTGGTGAAAGAAGACAAGCTTTTGAGCTACACAGAGCACTTCAGATCTGGGAAAGGTACTCCATGTGACAGCTAAATACAAGGTGGAGCAGATTATTTAGTATAAGTAGCTAACACATTCTAAGGAACCATTTAAAGTAAAGTGGCCCACTAACACCTCTGGTCATAGGACAAAAAAGGGGAGTTAGTGGGTTAGATTGTTATAATAAGCTATAAATCTAGTGTCTTAAGACCAATATATTTAGTTCCTATCAAAACTGCAGAGTTCTCCAGCAGCTGAACCAAAACCAATTGAACAAGACATTAGAGACTATGGAAAATCTTCATGGTTGTATGAATCCTCCTTAAAATTAGGCTTACAAAAACCTGAGGGTCTGAAAACTGCACTCTTGTGGACCCTCAAAATATGAATGTAGCATTACTTGATTTTTTTTGTTCCACTTCAAATTCCCAAGAAAACCAGAAGAATTCCATATGGATACTTGCTTAAAGAGAACAACTCAACTCAACTCTACTTTTATCTATTAACTGTTTAAAAGCACGACAAAGACTTTAAGCGTTTTGACTTTACAGGGGAGGAAAAGAGCCTTTGCAGAAAGGATCAGAGAATTCTCCTTGGGTATTTAATGTTCCCAGATTTTTATTAGAAATATTTATATAAAACAGGTTGTTTACAAACCAGAAGAACAGATCCAAAGTACAGTTTTCCTGGGAAAATGGTCGGATAACTTATGACAATTTGTGCACGTTGATTTTTTTACAGGTAAAAGACTTGCTCATTAACAGTGTTTTCTTACAGTTCATTTAAATATTACTAATTTCTGTGGGCTCTGATCCCTTAGTATTTCACTATAGATACCCCCTATCTCTCTCTGGGATATGTTTATTTGGCCATATTTCCTTGTATTGTTTAGCTGTGTTTTTAATTTAATTCTCTTAAGGTGCCCAGAGGGCTTTTTGGGAATTTGTCCATAAATGAAAATAGATTATGATTACAGTTTGTAAAAAGACAGGAAAAATAGTTGTCGGGAAATAATCTCGGTGGATTGGTTTATACAGTTATGTCACCAGTTTCTCTATTTATTATGTACTGTCTATCACGTCCTGACCCTGCAGCAACTCAGCTTCTGATCTCCCAGTTACAGAGTGATTGAACTGTCTACAAGTTATTCAGACTTAATCATTTGCACTGGACAAAAAGCATTGCTAATTTGCTAAAATCTTATCTGCTCTGCACTCTATTCATCCATTGTGATCCTGAATCCCATTTGTAATTCAGTGTGTTGCTTCCTAAGGTATATACCTGTGGAACAGACTAGGTGGTTCAAGGGGTTAGGAACAGATTATGCAGCCTTTAAGCTGGAGGTTGCTGGTTTAAATATGGCTCAGGTCAGCAGTGATCAAAAATTGTTGCTATCTGTCAGTTGTTTTGTGGCCAGTATGAAATGAGCTGATTTTGTTTCAGTCCAGTTCCTACAGGTTAGTCTAGGCCAAAGGCATAAGGGAATGATTTTCAGGGTGTAAATGGGAATTGGGTATCCAACTCTCCTTAACTTACAAAGGGAGTTGGGAACCTATCTGCCCTTTGGGCCTTTGAAAAATCTCCCCAGTATGGACATGAAATAAAACTACCTACGCATATGTAAATATTGAGGCTACTCAGTAATGAAGTACACAAAACACTTAAGGTGCCAGTAGTGTACCATGACTTGGAGACAAGCCCCAAGTGCTTTAGCAGCTGGGCCTTGCAGGCCCAAAGGCCACATGTCTGAATGGTTAAGTGAAAGGGTATTTTACTAGGGCTGGCACAAAAGGGAAAGGTTGTAGATACCCTAGGTGTAGAGACTTAACAGTTACAGTTCAAAGTAAGCAATAGCCATGAATGTTTGAGTTCCTGGAGCAGTCCAGGTGCAAGTTAGGGCTCTTCAGGCTTGGGCGGGGGAGGTATCCTCTTCAGTCCAATCTCTATTCAAGCAAATAGAAGCTTGTGGGTTTCTAAGCCAGGTTCAGTTAGTGTGTCTCATCAGGGCCCCTCTGCACTGGTTCCCTGCCCAGTGGATGCTGCTTCCCAATAAGTCCTGTATAGACCTATACACAGCTGTAATGTCCAGCCCTTACAGCCTGTTCTAAACACTGCTTTGTGTACAGTTCCTGTGGACTTCTTTCTGCATCCAGCTTCTCTGCAGCTTCTTGTCTGACATGCGGCCTCTAATTGACAGAGCCAGCCTGGCCACTTTCTGGTTCAAGACACTTTCCTCTGGCCAGGGAAAGGGAAAGGGAAGTCCTGTGAAGAGGGGGCTCATGGGAGTTGTAATCTCCTGCTTAGCAGATCCATCAAACATAACTAGATGCAGTTGCTGTAGGTCAAGGCAAAAGCATATTGGACAGGACAGAATGGGGAGGTTGCTACTACTGCATCTTCATGTGATGCATTGATCTTCAGTATTTGTGCGGTCAATCTATCACCTTTCATCAGCAATAGATCTGCTAAAACTAGAAATACAATTGTAGTTTTCCCAGAGCAAGACTTTTTTCCTGTTATAACCTATGAGTTTTATACAAGAATTGGGAAAATGATCAACAACAGAAACTAATGTGACAGAACCGCCAGCATGTGTACATGCCTTTGTGGCCTTTTTATTCTTCTAGGGCTCAGTTCTGCAAGGTGCTGAACACTCTACCCTAGATACAGGAAAGCCCTTAAGCAGATGCTTAACTTTAAGCATGGAAGTAGCCTCAGTGAAATCAATGGAACTATTAATATGCTTAAAGCTAAGTTTTTTAGTTCCTTGCAGGATTGAGCCCCTATTGACTATGTCTGGACCTAGCCTAAGGTATTGTTTGCCTCCTGTTCTACACTCAAGGTTGTCAGTGGACAAAGATTTAGTTTTATACAAGGCAGAAATGTCTTAAATGAAGCACCTCTTCCTGCACATTCTACAGATGAAGGGTACTCAGAAGCAAAAATCTCTTAGGAAATGGTTAGAGTTCTTGGATACCTCAGAAGCAATATCTTAGAGGATGTTTCAGTTCAAAAGGGAAATTTTAATATTATGCATTGTAACATTTTACCTTCTTGTTAAAGGCTCCATTGATACTTTATTCTATGCCAACGTTAACATTTTTTATATATTTTTTTTTAGAAAGGCAATGGGGACATGAAGGAGGCCACTCTACCATGACTAAACTTGGTAGGTCTCTAGACAATGTGTCAGACGTACAAAACAGAAAAAAGATAGTGGATTCCAATATGCCTAATTTCAAAACATCATTCTTTTCTGCTGCTCTCAGAAAAGCTAACAATTTGGTTGTAAGGACTTTATAAAAAAAAAAATAGGGACTTCATCTTGCAACCCTTGCTCATGCAAAGTGTCCTAGTGAAGTCTTGCATGGAGGACTTTTCAGGACTGGGCACACAAACTGGGTTAAACTCAGCAGTTTTGGTTCATGCTCATATGACTTGCAGTCACATAAAGTCATATTCCTTAAGTTCCAAGCTCTACCTACTCCCAAAATTCAAAGAGATGCTCAATAAAAGCAGCCATGTGTGACCTAGTGTTGAGGAAAAAAACATATGGATTCAGGTTCACTTAGTATCCTTTGGTAAAGCTAGGCTCAGTTTTGAGTTGGTAACAAAACCAGAAGCCAAATGAGCTTTGCTGGGTTTGGGGGGGAGTGGGGAGGGGGTTGTGAACATTTTGCCTAGCGCTAATAATAATGCATCATCCCAATTCTAGAAAAGTTTAACAACCAGAGGGTCAATTATCCTCTTGAACTCAGGAAGTGAAGGGGCCCTTCTGGAAATTGAGGTTAGTCCTCTTGGTCTCTGCCCACCTTAATCTTACACCAGAGACCAGGATTTAGGTCTGGGTCACATTATGGGATAAAAGCACTAGAACTCTCATAGGATCCTAAATCTTAATTATGTACAAGAGTCAGCTAAAACAAAATATCTGCCCACTTAATGAAGCAACAAATTGCATCTCTTCTGAAGTGAAATAATATACAAAGAAGGGAGAAATGCAGCTACAGCAATCAAATTGGATTAAGAAGAGAAAATATTGGATTTAGGAGAAAAATAAGATACATTCCAGTATTTTTCCTCTATTTATCCTAATTGAGTAGTTTTAGGTCCTCTAGAACACAGAATAGGCATAATCTGTGAGGTTAGCAATGACAGCATGGAACTCCAATAGCCCTCTAGGCTGAAGACAGAACCACAGCAAATGTATAGTTAAGAACTTAGTTTAATATATTGTGAAATGGCTAAAGTTGAAAATAGCTGTTACTTAACACAGCAAAAGTATTGGAAAATATATTAAATTAAATGACACACTTTAAGATAGACAAAGTGGGTGACATAATATCTTTTATGGGACCATCTTCTGTGTGCCTTGAAAGCTTGTTATCTCTCGCCAACACAAGCTGGTCCAATAAAAGATATTCCCTCACCTATCTTGTCTCGCTAATATCCTGGGACTGATTCAGCTACAACTACAAATCATACACTTTAAGATAGACTACTTAACAACCCAAAAAATATTGTTTACTTACCTGACAGAAATGTTATGAGACTTAATGTTTGCAAAGAACTTTGGCATCATCATATAAAATTTAAGGTAATATTGCCTTTTTTTTTCTTGAATCTTGCTGATGCATAATACTAAATTTATATCGCCTGGGAAATAATGCCTAGCTTCAACAGGCAGATTAAGTCCATTATCAAATTAATTCTTAAACATGCCTCCCCCCAAAATTCTGTTAATGGAATATCCCATATCTTATTAAGAAAACACCTCTTCTATTCACCATCATTAAGTAACCTCTTACTGACTTTCATAGCCACTCTCATTAATCCTGGTGAAGCCCAATAAGTTCTGAACAATTCTGGTTTTGGTTGAAATAGCTTCAGTTTAAGGTAACATTGTTATTTTTAAATGCTGATATCAGGCTGGTATTTGTTTTATAATTCAGGTCTTTGATCCATTCATTTATCTTACAGAGATAGAAACCAGAAAATAGATAAGGCTGGGATTCTTGTTTTTTATCACACTCAAAGGAAAGTTATGACTGCAGTTTCTTGACGCATTTTACTCCATTTTAGACCTGCCCTTTGGCTGATCAGTCACCTCAGCTAGAGACACTCTCAGTCGGTGTTATCTAAATTGTGCACTTCTCTTAATTTTGAGAAGGATAACAATATTCCATCCCAACAGTTGGTTTATATAAACAATCCCATTGTCCAGTACAATTTTACCAAAGTATCCCTAGCTTGATAAACTTATTCTCTTGATAAGAGTGAGAGATTGCCTTAATTCTGCTGTTCCAGATGAGATCTATAATACTTATGGAACTAAAACTACACCACAAACAAACATTAATGTGAAAATTAATTCAATGAACAGCACTCTCTGTAATAAAGACTACTGTCTCTGCCATGCTCCATTATTTATTTTAAATATCTTACTCTTTTACTGTTCAGTGTGTCCCTGTAGTAACATCTTTCTTTTACTCCTATCTAAATGATTACCAAGTAGGGGGTTTCTAAACGAAAATCATGTCATTTCAAAATACTGTACATTCTGTTTGTTCAGTGCTCATGGAAAACGTGTCAGACTGACAGCCCTGGAGATATAGGTCCTCATTGAGCCAAGACAGTAGCAGCACAAGCTTCTCCATGCTGTTCAACCAATATATCTCAAACCATTTCTGGAGGGACCTGCTCTTCATTCTTTGGTGTCTTTCCTGTAGCTTTGATGTGGACATCTGTTCACTAAGAACTGCAATGATGTCACTGAATATTTATAAGAGGAGTAATGCCTCTGGAATATTATTGACTTTGGGTTAAACTTCATAAGTGACTTGGGAGTACATTTTTCAAAAGTTACATTTAGGGTCAGATTTTCAAAAGTTTATTTCAGTGAGAGTTAGGCACCCACTGGAATTCTCCAAAGCACGTAACTGTCTCTCTTTAGACATCTAAATACCTTTGCAGATCTGGCCCTTCAGAGCCTCAGTCACTTTTGTTAATGTAAGACACTTAAGTGTTTTTGAAAACTTTACCCTTGGGCTGCATTTGAACTGATGACTACTCACATACCACGGTGGTGGCTGAGATACAAGAAGATAGATCATCTCATAGCCTAGTTCTAATCTTCCTGTTCTTTCTGTTCCTTCAGACTACTGTAGATTATCTATATTTATTACTCGTGCAGATTAGAAATACATTTCTATATAGACCCTATATATTGCTTCTAAAAGATCTGAAAATATTGGTTAAAAGTGCAGAATATTTCTGAAACAAAAACAATACAAGGATTTTGAGCTACACAATGGAATTTTTAATTGACATCTCAGCTACTTCTCAGAAAGGATTTTCTCCTCTCTTTGGAAAGGAGAGTTGAAATGCAAGCCTAAACTGGCCAAAACTCTCTAGTTAACAAGTAAAATAGGGAGGGCAGGATGAAGAAGAATGTAATCAGCAGCACCTAGTCCAAATCTGTAGAGACCCCTCAGCATTAACAGTATTTATTTGGGCTTTGTGGATTGGGGTAATAAGACAAGGCAGAGAAAGGGATATAGCTGATTTATGTGAAATTATCTTCTTCCTGAACATCTGGAATGAAAGCAACCATGACAGCCTGACTCAGAAACTTTTATGAAAACCCTCTCTGCATTTTTTTCCTCCATTGCGCAGAGAGGTATGAGTGAAGGCACAGAGAAGGCAGCTAGGAGAAGCAAGGTTCCTAAAGGGATCATGTTGCCAAGAAATAATGCAGTATACAAGGGCAGCTCCTCGATACAGATGTTCTGGCCCTTTGTACAGATGGCTCTATGGTACTTATTTGCAGATCTGTGGGACTGGAAGCCTAAATCCCTCCCCATCCTTTGAAGAACAATTCCCTCTACTTCATACCATGATGCCTCATGAAATCTGACTTGAAAGCCACTGAGGTTTGTCTGGGTAACTTGTCCCCTCCAATTGTTCCCCTCCTCCCCCCATAATTTGTGACATCAATAATCTGATTTAGTAGAACTCCACAAATTGTGAGGGAAACTGGGGATTTACAGTTTTTTTAAAAAGTTTAAAAATAAGATGATCATAAGCATCACTAACAAAGGCTCTCAAGGTGCAAGAAATTGCATACAAAGAAAATAGAAATAAAATGATTGTTAGTAGTAATTAAATAGCTAATTTCCTTAGGACATTTCTAAGAGAATTTTTACTGCTGCTAGATGTGATTAAATGTAACCTAGTGTGTCATGTTTAGTTACATAAAATGTCATTGTTACATAGCTGAGAAACAGCTGAGGTTGTGGGCCCATGAGCCTGACCAGCAAGAATTTGTATTGGATAACCCCCTGAGACTCACCTGCTACAAGGGGTGGTTCTGCTGCATCAGAGTAGGAAAATTTGAGGAGCCCACAAAGAAGATGTGCCTCCCCTGTGTCTATTGAGCCAAGTTCATCAGAGGCTCCTAGAATACTACTGTACAGTGGAAAGTTTGCTGGAGGAGCAGGGAAAATGGATCCACTGCTATGTGGCCATTCTCCCTTAGAGGGGTTACACAGGGGATGTTGAGGCTATGTTATACCAATAAAATAAAAACCAGCAGGATCTTATTAAAGGGGAAAAGGCAAAATACCACATTTATTGTAAATACAGAAAGAATCATAGTAAGCAGTTAGTTATAGCTATAACATTCCATTCAATCTCATATTTATTCACACATTCATTCATACAAACACACACGCACAGGTTCTGCAGGATTGTTATCATAGTTACCAGCCTTAGAGTTGCTCATGCCAAGCCACTGGCCAGGTGGCCTGGACATGAGGAGGGAATAGGGCCTTGTCAGATGCACATCTGATGCTCCTGGAAGTTGGTTTGCAGAATCAGACCCCAAAGTTCTCACTTTCTAGAGTCCATTTTTATAGGAATTTCTTCCTATGCCAGTCTGTGGGAATTGCTTCATCATGCTGTTGCTGAATCAATCAGCAGATAGCACATTCCTGACGGCTGCTAGATGTTATCTTGTTCTTTGGTTCTCCCATTCTTGAGGCTGTTGGGTGGATTCCAGTCTGCCCCCCGGGGGTCCTCTGGTTATTTCCACTTGACGCCTTTTTCAGCTGATGGACACTGGATTCTTAGGCTGGCACCTCCCTGATCATTCAGTTATTATCCACACCAAGCATCCATCCAAACACATCCTCTATCTCTATTTTAATCACAATTGATAATACATCAAAAAGGCGGGGAGTCTCTGGGTGCTGTTTCTGTTGTTACAGAGTATTGCTTTGAGTCTCTCTCTGTGTGAATTGCTTTGAGAACAGACTCTGTCTTAGAACGTACTAACGCAATTAGCAGCTTGCAAGTTTCACACATAGAGGGAGAGAAACAGTACCAAAAACCAAGAGACCTCTTAATTAGTAATACCCTGGAATTTAAACTATGGGGAATCAAACTCATTTGTGATTTTAATACAGAACTTCTTTAATATGATCCAACAGCTATACCAGCCCTGAAGCTGCAGTAATGGCAGCTGAGTAGCTCTTTTGCTGCTTTGCAGTAGGGGAGGAGGAATTCCTCCCCACCTAGCCTATGGCTGAGGAGATCAACATACAGCCTGGTTGTTGAAGTTCTGCACTGGGGGAGAACTTGGAGATAGGTGCATCTTGGCAGGAGTCCACATTAAGTGCCATTGTTTCAGTTTCCGCATCACTTTTATTTAAAAAGTCTATGGACCCTCATTCTTCACTCCTGGAAGTTTTTAATGACTAAGGGCAGTGCTATTGGGCACTGTCTCTCCTGTGAAGTTTTGTATGGAAAAACAAGTGTATATGAGTTAAATATTGATTCTTAAGGATAGGGGTAGCGTTTGGATTCTCATTATCAAAAGATAGCATATGCCACTCCTTATGAAAGAAGGAATGCTCTAAATTGGGTGGTGGGAGTGGGGGGAATGGTGGTACTGATTTTTAAAAAATTAAGTCACCGCTCATTCTTTAGGTCATTTAATAATAATATATCTCCCCACACACTTAAATTTTCATCTTAATATTCTTGTCGCCATAGAAGATTCCTGTTGTCTATAGATGTGTATACTTCATTCTTAAAGCTCTTTATTGGTAGTTTCTTTATGATATAATCCATGCTTAAAGATTGACAAGACACTTTTCATATGGCTTGTCTCCCAAGATAAGGGTCTGGTATTAATTACTTAGGGGACCTGATTTCAAATGGTCATAACAAGTTTTCTCAGGATACACAAGTAAAATTCAATGTAGCCAGTAAACAGTCTTTCAATAATACAAATTAAAAATGGTATCCACTCAAATGTTAATAAGCTTCCAAGTATCCTGGAACAGATGTATAAATTAAATATCTGTGCTCCACGCTTTCAACTGTCATTTTTGTTCAGCTAGATACAAAAAGTATTAATTTTTCTTGGAAAGAGTAGAGCCTTCTATATTTTATATTAGGCAATGTTGAACTGCTGGCTAGATAAGTGACTGGAAATGAAGAGCAGACTAGATGCAAGGTGGAGGGTTTTGATTTTGTGGAACATCAGCTCACCTTCCATGGGGAGAGGGAGGTGTATAGTTTGGATGACCTTCACCTTAGTAGAAGAGAGACCACTCTCCTTGGGGAGAGGCTGGCTACACAAGTCAGAAGAGGGTTAAACTAATATCAAAAGGGGGAGGGTAAAAAAGAGGGAAGCTATGAGCACTCATGAGAAAATAGAGATGTTAAGAACAACATTAATCAGTGAACCAATAGACATGAAGAGAAGAAATTCTTGAATTGCGTATACACCAATGCTAGGAGCCGGAGAAACAAACAAGAGGAATTGAAATTGCTCATTTACAAGCAAAAATTCAATCTAGCTGGTATTATTGAAACCTGGTGGGATGATTCACATAATTGGAATGTTAAAATCAATGGTTATAATCTATTTAGGAAGGACTGAATTAGCAAAAGAGGAGGGGGTGTGGCAGTCACATTCTGTCAAAAATGGCATTACCTGTTTCCAAGACACTAACTCTGAAGACACTAACTGTGGATCAATGTCCTAACAGAGAAAGCACAAGATGCCTTAAGGGAGAGTGACGGGGGAGGGGGAGGGGCTGTAGGAGCGAATGGTGGGTGTGGCCTTGGGGGGGAAAAGCTGAGAGGGGGTGGGGAGAAGCCAAGCAGGAGCAGGGCCACGGGTGAAGAGGCAGGGCCATGGGGTGGGGTGGGGCCACAGCGTGGAGCATGGGCAGAGCAAGGGGCAGGGCCACAGTCTGTGGCAGTGGCTCCCCCACTTCTAGGGAGCTTCCAGCACTCCTGCCTGGCAACCACAATGGGCCCCTTCCAAGCATGGGCCTGGCACCATTGGTGCCACTGTAAACCCAGTACTGTCCATTAATTGCATTCCCCTCATTTAATTCTTTATTAATCAAGTCCCATATGAGCCACTCATTATCCTGTCCAGGATCAATGTCAGGCTGACAGGACCATAATTACCCAGGACATCCCATTTATCCTTTTTAAAATTTGGCACAACATTAGCTTTCTTCTGCAGCCAGACGCGGCCCCATCCATGGCTTGGCCTCTGCCAAGCAGGAGCAGCTCCTGCGCCCTGGGGAGGAGGGGCAGCCCATTCCCCCATCTACTCCCCGCTTTGCTCTTTCGAATGCAGTCTGTCTGTGTAGGTTTCCATGTCTGTGTAGGTTTCCTGTTATGTTGTTACAAAACCACGCAGCCTGTCACCAGTATAAATGGGATGTGTGTGTGTGTAAGCATAATTGCGCAAATAAAGGAAGCAAGCAATAAATCAACCCTCAATACTGTTTCAATTCAACCTTTGTGGTTATTTCTTGGCCTGATTCCAGGGAACGGGCAACATTAATTGGTGCATTGGCCAGGAAACAAAGGGTTAAATTGAAAGGAAGCAGTGTCTGACGAACAGGTTTGGTGGTTCCAGGTTTCATGGGTATCCTAGTAGTCCCAGATAGTGTTGGGAATTCTCACCCCCCCCCTTGTTTTCCCGAGTTCCACAATGGTTGGGTCGATGTCCCTTGGGCAGTCTCGGCTGGAGAGGAAAAAGGGGAGACTAGTAGTCCCAGATAGTGTTAGTTTTCTCCTTGTTTTCCCGAGTACCATAGGGCGTGGGTTGGCATCCCCCGGGTAGTCTCAGCTGGAGGAGAAACAGCGGCCACCATGCTAATGTTTGGAAAGGACAAGAGTAAGAAGGAAAAGACAGAAATGTGAGTGGGGCCCAGTCAGTCATCCCTCTCCCTTTCTGGCATGGATGCAGAACTTAGGCACAGATCCCTGGAGCTCCAGGGTGATTTCGGGAGGGGACACAATCGTGGACCTGGAGAATAATTATGAAAAGTATTTAGTGTTGTACAAACCTGATAAAAAGGGACAAATCACCACGGGAGCGTGGCTTCTGTGGCAATGGCAAGCCACCAAAGCGGAGCACACCAGGGAACTGGAGGCATTTTGTGAGGACTTAATGGAGGCTGGGAGGGAGCGTGACTGTGGAAGGTTCAGGCTCAGACAGCCTCGGGGCCTGCTGCCTCTGCTACCATATCAGCAGAGAAACTGGAAAACAGTCAGAGTAGGTCCCAGGAATTACAGGGGAAAAACAGGGATCTAAAGGCACATGTTAGCTTCCTTAAGGATTTAATGGGGGGACCTGGCTCACATGCCCCAATGACCCCAATTAGCCTTCCCTGAGTCAAACAAATGGATTCACAGGAACCAGGTTAAAGCTATAGGAACAGAATATTTTTGATTCTAATATATTTTAAAAACTCCTTCCTATTCTCCTTAAGTCTGTTGGTTTTATATTTCTCCTTGTGTCACATTGCTTCCCTTATCACTTTCTACATTTTCTAACTTCCAATTTATACTCCTCACTATCAGCTTCCCCTTTCTTCCATTTGTTATATATTATGTTCTATAGCTGTCTTCACTTCCTGTCTATACCAGGTTGGTTTTTTAACCAGCAGAGCCTTCTTCCTCAATTATGGCTTTTGGGGCATCCAGTAAGATGTTCCTATATGGATTCCCAATTATCATTCACATTTTTCCAATTAAATTCTTTCTGCCAACTGATTTGGCTCAATTGGTGATCAAGTCATGATCACTTATACCTAAGCTACCATTAATTTTTAATTCTGTGATCAGTTTCTCTTTATCTTTTAGGACAAGATCTAATCAAGAATTTCCCCATGGTGGCTGCAGCACTTTTTGAATTAGGAAATTGCCATTTATAATGTTTAAAAATTCCAAGGATATTTTAGTTCTGGCAGCATGAGATCTCTAGCATATGTCACTCAAGCTGAAGTCCCCCGTGATCACACAGTTTTTTCCCTAAACATTATAGGTCAGTACCTAAGATGGCAGCCATCCTGTTTCCTAATGTGATTTGGTGATCTGTAGCAGACACCAACTACTAGCCCTCTCACTTTTAAAAGTGATGAGGCCATGGCCCCCTAGCCCTCCCGCCCCGTTCCAGTGTCCCCGTTGCCAGCTGTTTGGTTTTCGACCAGAAAGTCGAGGTGAAAAGTGGACCTGGTAGTGTCCGGTCAGCACTGCTGACCAGACACTAGAAGTCCAGTTACAGGAGTAACTGAAATCAGCCTCCCTGCCAGGAGAGTGGGAAAAGCAGCTGCTGCTGCTGCTGCCTGGAAGAGTTGCTGCTCAGCTAGAGAGAGAGAGAGAGAGAGAGAGAGAGAATGGGCTCCCAAGAACCCAGCTCTGGTGCAGAGAGGTAGGTACCTGCTCCACAGTGTTCCAGGGAATTCCTATCTGCGCCCCCCCTGCCCCCCCACCGCTTTCCCCTGGCCCCAGCCTTGCTTGGGGACCAACTCCATCCCCCTGCCCCACTGTGCTCTTACCCCTGGCCCCCGCCGCTCTTGGGAACCGACCCCTCCTCTGCCTTGCTGTGCTTTTGGCCCCAGCCCCTGCCTTGCTCCCGGGGACCAACCTCCCACCCCATGGGGACCCACAAATATGTTGGCACTGGGCCCACAAAAGGTTAATCCGTCCCTGTTAGTGGTAATCAGCATGGGTTTATGGGAAATAGATCCTGTCAGACTAATTTATCTTCTGTTGATGACATTTCAAGTTTGGATGATAAAGATGATAATGTTGATGTAATATACTTAGTCTTCTGTTTGTCTTGGTACCACATGATATTTTGATTTAAAAAAAACTAGAATGATATAAAATAATGTGGCACACATTATATGTATTAAACACTGGCTAACTGATAGGTCTGAAAATGTAATTGTAAATCAGGAATTTTCATTGAGTGGGTTTGTTTTCAGTGGGGTCCTTCAAGGATTGGTTCTTGGCCCTATGGTATATAACGTTTTTTTAAATCAATGACCTGGAAGAAAATATAAAATCATCACTGATCAAGTTTGCAGGTGACCCAAAAATTGGGGGACTGGTAAATAATGAAGAAGACCAGGTAATTGATTTAGAGTGATCTGCATCACTTGGTAAATGGGGTGTAAGCAAATAGTGAGTTTTAATATAGCTAAATGTATACATTTAAAAACAAAGACTGTAGGCCATACTTACAGGATGGGGGAGACTCCATCCTGGGAAGCAGTGACTCTGAAAAAGATGGGAGGGGTACAGTGGATAATCAGCTGAACATGAGGTCCCCGTGCAATACTGCGGCCAAAAAGGGCTAATGCCATCCTTGGATGTATAAAAAGGGGAATCTTGAGTTGGAGTAGAGGTTTTTTCCCTCTGTATTTGGCACTGGTGCAACCACTGCCAGAATGCTGTGTCCAGTTCTGGTGTCAATAATTTAAGAAGGATATGGATAAATTGGAAAGGGTTCAGACAAGAGTCACCAAGCATGATTAAAGGACTAGAAAACATGCCTTATAGTGATAGACTCAAGGAGTTCACTCTATTTAGCTTAACAAAGAGCAGGTTAAGGGGTGACATGATTCGTCAACAAGTATCTACACACGGAACAAATAATTAACAATGGGCTCTTCAATCTAGTAGGGAAATGTATAACAATATCCAATAGCCAGAAGTTGAAACTAGACAAATTGAGACTGTAAATAAGGTGTAAATTTTTGACAGTGACCATTGGAACAATTTTAAAAAGGTTGTGATAGATTGTCCATGACTGTAGCCTGATCTATAGAGTATGTCTTAATTATATTGATTCTTAAAAATTCCCAATTAACCACTTTGAGGGTTGATAGATTTTTGTCCCAAGATCAGGCCCAGTATTATTAAAATTGCTATCTAGTTGGGAACCCCAATGTGCACCATTGCAACACTCACACTATAGGAACTCTTCTATATTTACAATAATTTATTAATACATTTAGCAAAGTCACAACACTCCAACTCAGTACAGGAGATAGCGGTAATACAAAATGTACATCTGAACATCCATATTCTCACCATCCCTTACAGAACAACCTGAAATGTTTGCCATTATCTTCCTTATGTTCCTCATCACCATCACCTTCCTCCTCATCACCATGGGCCAGCATTTTGGCACCTCCCAAGAGCTACATCTCTCTCTCTCTCTCTCTCTCTCTCTCTCTCTCTCTCTCACTGCACTCAGCTGAGATAAAACTTTTATATATTACCCTGATACCACTATATCTAATGCATATTCAGTAGGGATTCCTCCACCTTCCTTATTTGTATTTCCTCATTCTGCTAATGTTGAGGTGCCCTTCTCTTATAGGTGAGTTTATTAACGATCTCAACTTATTATCATATACATCAATTCACTGCCATGGCACTCTTGCTGTCAGTCATCTGTGGATGTTCTGTTCAAAGCTGATGTTAGCTCATGTTCCTGTGGTTGTCTGGTGTCGTTATGAACAAAATTCCCCCCTATACCCTCTGTTTCCTTTGGATCGTTTATCTGTTCCAAAGTTCATAGGCTTCAAGCCTTATGCTAAATGCTGAAGCTAATGTCTTACATGATACAGGCCTGTAGGTTCCTTTCATTACTGCTGAATATAATAAATGCAGAATATAATAAAGGCAAGCTGTCCCTATGTGCTACATCACTGACCATTTTTAAAATCAAGATTAGATGTTTTTTAAAATATATGCTCCAGGAAATATTTTGGGGAAGTTTTGTGGCCTATGTTTTACAGGTGGTCAGAGTAGATGATCACTGTGGTCCCTTCTGGCCTTGGAATCTGTGAAATAAGTAAGGGCCAGGTTCTAGAATGGGTTCACTAGCATAGACTCCTGTTCCCCTACAGGATCCGATTAAAGTTAGTGAGAAGACACAATTAAAGCATCTAAAAGTGACTTCAAGTGACTTGATTTCTTAAAGTAAAAATAACTTCATTATTCCTTTTGTAAGCATAAACTTGATATTTAGAGTCCTTATATTACCCATATTCTTGAAAAGCAATTTTTGTAAACCCATGTGCTCACTTTTTTTCCCATAGGAAATTCTATAGGAGAGGCATAAGGCCTAATCCTGTATCCCTTATTCAGACAAAACTTCCACTGAATAGAACCGGAGCCTTTCCTGAGTAAGGAGTGCAAAATAAGTATTATTGTTTTAGGTCAATGAGATTCTGTCGGAGTCAGTGCTAGCAGAATGCATTGGCTGACTGGGTGCTAATACAGTGTAGAAGAATTAGGTTTAACATCCTGATGTCCGTCTTGTACAGATAATCCTATGCGATTCTAAATTGCTGTGGTGAGCACTTAGTATGGTGATGAGTGCTTATAAATACCTAAAACTGGGCCAATTCTGCCCTACAACCTATGTAATCCTATTGAAGACAAAGCGGGTTAGACATGGTGTAAATGGGCAGATAATGGCCCACTGATTTTTTTTAATGGATTAAACTGGCAAAGACAAATGGATTCATTTTCCAAATGCCAAAGTGTTAGCAGAACTAGAATTAGGTTATGCATCTCTTCAGGATTCTTTCTACACATGCAACAATACAAATTTATGGGTGGTGAAAATAAGCAATGCAAAATCTCAGCTCATATTGAAAACTAGATGTGCAGCAGAAAAGAAAGAAGTTAGATATTACAAACCTTTTCTTGAGGCTTGTTGAGGAGACTCATGCACTCAGACCCAGCAATACCTTGTGTTGCTCAATAGTTACATCTCTGTCTAAGGAGAGAGTGGTGTTTGGGGATGGATTCTGCTCCCATTGAAATAGATACTGAAACTCCCATTAGCTTCAGTGGCAGTAGGATCTGAACTTCAGTCTTTCTCAACTCCAATGTATAGTGGCTGCTACATTAAGCCTTTAAGTTCAAAGCAAGAAAAAAACCTGGTTGCAGTCTGCAATGTGGAGATAGAGGGAGAATAGCTATACAGTAATGAATAAACTAAAAAACTGATTGCTGTACAGACTCCTTATGAAAACAGATGAAGTTAAATTCTCCCTCAGTCCAACCCCACTGACTCTAATGGGGTTGCACAGTTATGAGGGCATAATTTGACTCATAATATAATTACCTGAAACTCTCATAGGAACAAAAGAAGAAGTAACTTTGTATTCTCCTTTTTACAACAAGAATCTTTGTGATTGAGCTCTATACAAATGGGTATAATTAGCTTCAGTTACAAGTAAGAGGCATAATAAGTGTCTTAACACTCACATTGTTTTTAGCTTTATACTTGTCACTTAAAAATAATTTGGAAAGCTGGATTGTCATTGTATTTTTGTCATAGGTAAGCTAGTGAAAATGTTGAACTCTTCTTCTTTTCATGTGTAGGGAACCTTATTTAAACCATTTTCCTGGGCTGGGGAGGGAGAGAAGGGGGAAGACTGCTCAGAAATGTAATGTGTTATGAGACTTATGTGATTGTGTCAGGCAATTGATGGCTTTTTAATTTGTTTCTTGGACGTTTTTGTGGAAATGACAGTTTGGGGCCATGCACTGCTTCATCCTGCTATGCATATATAATATACAATTTGTGTCTTTTTGAATATTCTTGAAAGCACCATGTCCATGTTAATATCATTGTACATATAAACCTGCTCAGAAGTTATGCCTGGGAGAAAAACGATTTACATCGATAAAATGCACATAAAGGCTGCTTAGCTTTGTGTCTGGGGGTCCTTATAACTGCCTTATAACTGTAGCAAAGTTGCCTTGCCTGTCCTTCCTTCAGTAGGAATTGTTATTAAATTCCCCAGCTTTGTTCTGAGACATGCACTGATTTGGGGGAGGGAGAGGGAAGCTGTCATTTCCCCTGCTCATGTGCAGGTCGGAGTGGAGTCCCCTCCTCTCCTCACTGCCTGCTTTGGGAGATGATCGATTCTCTCTCGGAGTGATGATGCTGTCTGTCCTAGCAAAGTGATGATGAAAAGGGAGAGGAGAGGGGCAGACCTGGAGTCCTTTCTCCTCAGCAGCTCCTCACTCAGACCTACTCCCCAGCTCTCCCTATCAGGCTGCACATTGTCTTTCCTTCCTGACAAGCAGCAGCAGCAGCAGCCTGGAAGGAGAAGGGACGGGAAGGGATATTCTTTTCTGGTGAGGGTTTTGTCCCTTCCAGCTGCTCTGTCCCTTGCTGGGCAGGGCTTTCCTCCCCTTCGCTTCCCCAGTACAGGCTGCTAGCCGGGGCTGGCCGGCAGCAAGAGCAGCAGCCGCATCCTGAGAAGAACCTGAGCATGTCCAGCAAGGGCAGGCGAGGTAAGGAGCAGGGGAGAGTGACCTTCCCCCAGCAGCAGCAGGAGGAGGAGGACGGGGGAGAGGAAGAGGAGCAGCAGCGCCGGCGGCGGGGCTGGAGAGGCGTCAATGGGGGGCTGGAGCCCTCTCAGCAGCAGCAGCGAGCAGTGAAAACCCAGCGGGAACCCTACGGCTACTACCCGCCCCTTCCACTGGTCCGCACCATGTAAGTACCCGGCGCTGGCTGCGGGGGGTGGCCCCCTTCCTGCTGGTGCCCCGGCGGCGCCGATCGTACTGCCACAAAGTTAGAGGGTGTCACGCCAACGCGTGACAGCCCCGGCGGCTGCGAGGCAGGTGAACGAGCCACTGGGGCTGGGGCAGTCCCGCCAAACCGGGGCACCCCCCCCACACACACACACACCCCGCTCCGGCACCCGCCTGCCTGGGTCTCTCCAGTGGCATCCGGTGAACGGGCCAGTTCCCTTGGTGCCGCTCGGAGGAGACGCTGAGGCGATGATCTCCCTTTAGAAATACAGATTCAGCGGCAAGTCAAGTGCCGGGGCTGAGTCAGGCAGAGCGGACGGGGGAGGATGTAACTAGCCTTGGGGTGGGTGCTTTCAATAAAGCCGTGATGATGCCGGGGTTACAAATCCCTCCCCAGAGTTTGCTGTATTACTCGAGGCAAGGGATTGGGAAAGGGAAGGATGCTGCGTCAGTAAAATTACCAGGCAGAGCAGGTGCCTGGACCACTTGGAGAGGGGTCAGTGAGATTTGCTGTTCCTGGGGAATTAAATGTAATGCTAGAATGTGTCTCTTTGAGTTGGAGGAAAAATAGACTTCCATTTAGTTCCGGAGTTACATCTGGATTTGAAGCAAGACAGAAGAAGAAGGGGGAAAAAACCAGAGGAAAGGGGACAGCCTGGATGCAGATACAGTAGATAGAGGCTTTCTCCCTTCTTTAGGCTGGGTGGGGTGGCCTGGTTTTGTAACACAACCTTTCAGTTTGTTTCTCATGCAGAAGGAAGGAGACCCTCCCCACACCCCCAAGATTCTCACGGTAGGCAGGAGGCCCAAGGAAGGAGCTCACAGACCGAGGGTCAGCATTGCCCCCTGGTGGCTCTCCTGCGCACTCCAGCAAAGTGACCCGGACAGACAGTATTAGAGCTTCTATCCTGCCTATCCTTTACCAGCGTTTACCTCTTAGAGCTAGACCCAGATGAAATATTGCAAAGGATTTTGTTGAATGCAAACAGGAGAGAAATGCGATGGTTTATCAGTTTGTTTATATATCCTACCAAGAGCAGGTTTTCTCGGGCAATCTTTATTCTTTCAAATGGACTGTTATTCACATAAAACTTTTAAAATTAAATTTGTGTTATATGTGACACAGCACAGATCCCTGCTGCAAAAGCCAGGATGGAAATGTTTTACCAAACTTATTAGTAAGGTTACTCAAAATCCAAGACATTTCCTAAAAGAGGATGTTTTAATATCCTACTGACTAAACTTAACTTACATTCACAGCAATTATATAACACAGCTATATGATGTTTTGTGCCAAGTAAAATAGTTTTCTGAGAAAATCCAATTGCTGGATTAGTCAAAGTTTTGGGAGTTAATGAAGTTCTCTTGTCCCAGCAGAAAAAAAAACCTATTACCTCACACAGGTACAAAAGTATCTTAACATTCTTGTATGGTGAAAAATATGTTCAAAATCTACACTAATAGAATCACACCCCAAAAATAGAAAACTGAAAGAAATGTGCAGAGGGACAAACTTTTGAACTGCATCTTGTAAGTTTATTTCAAGTTTTGACACCTTCTGAAAACATCATGATGGTTAATAGTTAAGAGGACTTACCTGCAACAGAAATACATTTACTTTTATAAAGATGTTAATTTTTTTTATCTGTTTTACAAAATCAATAAACTGTCTAGCTAGAGAAAGAGGACTAGGAAGGGACTAGCTTGCCCAGTTTTTGTGTGTATGCCTAGGAATTGTTCAGTCCTTTAATATGTTATAGTTTTGGTTGACATTTCAATATTTTGGTCTCCAAGGATTACCTCAATATCTTACAATTTCAGGTCAAATTAATTCTTAATTAAATGTTTTCCTTACTAAGCAAATTAACACTTTATTGAGTTATATATTATTACATAATTTGTTCTGTTTGTAAGAGTGCTTAATTAAAATCACACCGGGGAAGACTTTAAAATACAACAATTAGAGTAACACTTAGAATGTGATAATCACAAATATATATAGATTCTACCATCCCTGGGTAGGAGTTTTACACTGTATTATGCTTTGTATCCAGTGGCTCAGACATCAAGAGACTTAAATTTCTAGATCTCTTCTCTGATAGTATAAATGGTGTCACAGAACCACTTACAAACTCCCTTCCTTAAGAAATGAATATTACACCAACATGGACTAATACCTGAGTCCAGTTTACTCAGCTCAAGGCTTTTGTATCTGGGATGAGCTCCACCTGTTGGAATTACTTATCAGAATACAGCTCTTGCATTCCTGTCCTAGCACTTTCTGCTATAACAGTTGGAAGTGACTGTCCACGGGGCTGATACTAGTACTCCCCAATCAACGTAATAGGACATGCTGAAGCAACAGGGCATAGAGGGGAAAGGATATGTAACCTCTGTTATCTCTACTGAATGCCCAACCCTGCAGTCTGATTCCAAACTAACATAACATGTTAGAGAGGGTTCCTGCTAGATAGTCAGGTCGTTTCCTCTGGAATGCTGTTTTAAATAGGATTTTAAATGCTAAAAAGTTGTAGCACATATTAATGACATCAATGTGAATAAGTATACTGTTTAACTGAGATAAGGTGGCCTGGTAGGCGCTGTAGCTGTACAAACATAGAATAAGAGACAGTCCCCTGCTTGCAGAGTTTACCATCTTAGTCAACCTGACAGATAAAGGATGGAAGGGGAAACAGGCAAAGAGGACTAAAGTGACTTGCCCAAGGTTATACAACAAGCACTGGGAATAAAACCCAGGTTTCTTGATTCCCAGTCCAGTTATCTATCCAAGTTATGTACTGACAAGTGCTGGGCTGCTACATGATGTATACTATACATTCATATATCCAGGGTTCTGGTTGTATTCATCATAGTTTTGTAAACAAGACAAAATGACAGAGACAAGTATTGATAAAACATTGTAAAAGAAGGATGGGATTATATTGTTACTGTGTCCACATATCTATTCAGGGGACACCATCACAGGGCCTAATCACATCAGCCACACTATCAGAGGCTCGTTCACCTGCACATCTACCAATGTGATATATGCCATCATGTGCCAGCAATGCCCCTCTGCCATGTACATTGGCCAAACTGGACGGTCTCTACGTAAAAGAATAAATGGACACAAATCAGACATCAAGAATTATAACATTCAAAAACCAGTCGAACACTTCAATCTCTTTGGTCACTCGATTACAGACTTAAAAGTGGCAATTCTTCAACAAAAAACCTTCAACAACGAAAAACAGACTCCAACGAGAGACTGCTGAATTGGAATTGATTTGCAAACTGGAACAATTAACTTAGGCTTGAATAAAGACTGGGAGTGGATGGGTCATTACACAAAGTAAAACTATTTCCCCTTGTTTATTTCCCCTCCTACTGTTTTTGTAAAGTGCTGGAAATGGCCCACCTTGATTATCATTACAAAAGGTTCCCGCCCCCTTCCCGCTCCCCACTCTCCTGCTGGTAATAGTTCACCTTTCCTGATCACTCTTGTTACAGTGTGTATGGTAACACCCACTGTTTCATGTTCTCTGTGTATATAAAATCTCCCCACTATATTTTCCACTGTATGCATCCGATGAAGTGAGCTGTAGCTCACGTAAGCTTATGCTCTAATAAATTTGTTAGTCTCTAAGGTGCCACAAGTGCTCCTTTTCTTTTTACGGATACAGACTAACACGGCTGCTACTATGAAACCTATCGTTACTGTGATCCTTGATCATTAAGTAATTTAATGGTGAAAAACAGGTTAGCTACTGGTCAGACACTTAAGCATTCTGAATATTTGGGCACACACCCTTTCTATACTAAGGCTGTGCCATGTGTCATTGGAAAGGTATTTTTTCCCAGATTTGCACTAGAGTAACATTTGGATTATGATCTTGATTTCACAAGGTACTAATGGTCTTGTACAAGGAACACACAGGCAAAAATAGTATGAGTTGTGGCTTCCATTTTTCAAAGAAACCTTAAGGGGATTAGGCACCTATCTCCCACTGAAATGCAATGGTAGTTGTGCACCTAATTCCCTGAGGCTCCTTTGACAATCACAGCTCATATCAGGGGAGGAGTGCAAGAGAGTTTGATGTTCTCCTCTGCCATCCATTACCATGTTGCTTCTCTGTATAGGCTGGTTTCAGAATAGCAGCCGTGTTATTCTGTAACAGACTTTGTTGCAAGGATAGGTTCCTGAGTTAGTGGTTCTGTTGTGTGGTGTGTGGTTGCTGGTAAGTATTTGCTTCAGGTTGGGGGGCTGTCTGTAAGCAAAGACTGGCCTGTCTCCCAGGATCTGTGAGTGTGATGGGTCGTCCTTCAGGATAGGTTGTAGATCCTTGATGATGAGTTGGAGAGGTTTTAGTTGGGGGCTGAAGGTGATGGCTAGTGGCGTTCTGTTATTTTCTTTGTTGGGCCTGTCCTGTAGTAGGTAACTTCTGGGTACTCTTCTGGCTCTGCCATTCCACACAAAGATGGCCTACAAGCCGTCAGGAACAGTATCCCTGATAATGTCATGGCAAACCTGGTGGCTGGCCTTTGTGACTTTGTCCTCACCCATAACTATTTCACATTTGGGGACAATGTATACCTTCAAATCAGCGGCACTGCTATGGGTACCCGCATGGCCCCACAGTATACCAACATTTTTATGGCTGACTTAGAACAACGCTTCCTCAGCTCTCGTCCCCTAACGCCCCTACTCTATTTGCGCTACATTGATGACATCTTCATCATCTGGACGCATGGAAAAGAAGCCCTTGAGGAACTCCACCATGATTTCAACAATTTCCATCCCACCATCAACCTCAGCCTGGACCAGTCCACACAAGAGATCCACTTCCTGGACACTACGGTGCTAATAAGCGATGGTCACATAAACACTACTCTCTACTGGAAACCTACTGACCGCTATGCCTACCTACATGCCTCCAGCTTTCATCCAGACCACACCACACGATCCATTTTCTATAGCCAAGCTCTAGGATACAACTGCATTTGCTCCAATCCCTCCAACAGAGACAAACACCTACAAGATCTCTATCAAGCGTTCTTACAACTACAATACCCACCTGCTGAAGTGAAGAAACAGATTGACAGAGCCAGAAGAGAGTGCATTTCAAGTGTGTGAGCCTCTCTGTTTCAGCAAGCCAGGTGATATTTCACAGATGAGAGAGAGAGAGAGAAACCCTCATGTTATACATTTGGGTTTAGGGGACTGTGCACTCAGTCAAGAGGCTGTGAGTTTAAGTTCATCTCTTCTACTGACAGGTATTTGTATTTCTGTGCACTTCAAAACATTTACAGTTGGGCAAGGCCTCAGCACCGCTGTCCTACAAGCAAAGCAGTATCATTCCCTCCACTGTAAAAATGTTAACTGAGAGGTTGCAGAGGGTTACTTTTGACAGAACTGGGAATAGAACCTAGGCCTTTTATACAGCAGATTCAAGCCTCGTCTATGCTGGTTTTAGATTGATTTACTGATGTACTTAGCTATTCTGACTGTAACTGGTAGACCACATTTCCTTCTCAGGCACACATATACAATCATGATCCCCCAGCATTCTACTGCTGTCTCGCAAATAGCTGTGTAAACCACTAGCAAGGTACAGTAGAACTTCAGAGTTACAAACACCTCAGGAACTGAGGTTGTTTGTAACTCTGAATGTTCATAACTCTGAATGAAACGTTATGGTTGTTCTTTCAAAAATGTACACCTGAACACTGACTTAATACATCTTTGAAACTTTACTATGCAGAAGAAAAATGCTGCTTTCCCTTTATTTTTTCGTAGTTTACATTTAACACAGTATTGTACTGTATTCAGCTTTTTTAAAATTTTTTTGTCTCTGCTGCTGACTGATTGCATACTTCTGGTTCCAAATGAGGTGTGTGGTTGACTGGTCAGTTCATAACTCTGGTGTTCGTAACTCTGAGGTTCTACTGTATACACTTTTCACTTCTCCCCTTAATGGCTGGTCCAAAGAAGACAGCAGCTGTTTTTTAAATCTCAAATTACAGAAGTTGGTACTGGGGATCTAAAGTCCCTGCTGTCAACCTCTATGAGGGATCCTTATGGCTGCAAATGCAATTTCTGTTTCTCCAGTTTTCTTTTTTATAACTGGTTAATTTTGTGTTTTCACTGTGTAAACTAAATCAGAAACAAGTTTTATAGTTAAACATTATTTGTCAGTGATGACACAGTGAACAGTAAAGCACAGGTGTCCCACGTTTCAGTCATTTGTCACACATTTCACTTGTCAGTCACACTTGGGCAGGTTTGAAGATTAAAAGATATGGTTGGTGTGGCGGAGGGCAGCAGCTTATCATATTACCTTTGAAAAGTAGAGGAACCAACAGCCAAATTCCCAGCTTGTCACTGCTAAGTATGATGTTTCTAGCTTAGTGCATAGCAGTAACAATATGTCCATCTAAGGGGAAAATTTAGCTTCAGGAGCAGACTTGAGTGTTCAGGCAACAAAGCAGCGCCCTCTAATGTGATAGTGTTGTGCATGCAAATCATAAGACGAAGGGACTTCTTAAACATCTTTTTCTAGAGAAAAGAGGGATTTAATGTCTCTTTTTTACTTAAGTGTATCAAAGATGATGAATTTTGTGGACAAAAATATGTTTATGAAGTAGGATAGTTTTCATTTGCTTATTTTTTGAAACTTCATTGTATGTAAATGAATCACAGATTTATCAGAAACATATCATTATTGCTTCTGAAAGTTCCTGCTGTATCTCATTAGGATTAAGTGACTTCATTGAGTGTTTTCTCGGTCGCTCTAAAGCATGCCCATACTACGGTGGGAGTGGGTGGCACAAAAGGGAAAAAGGAGATGTACTGTCAAGGGGATGCTCTGAGTCAAATTCTGCCCTAGGTTACACTTGTTCATCCTGTTTGCTAGTGAAGCTTTTAAGTTCCTTGAAACAAAAAGCTGTACACCTAGGGTTTGTCTAAACTGCCGTTGGAGGCGCGACTGGAGCTTGGGTAGGCATATCCGAGCTACCTTTAATCTAGCTAGCACAACTAAAAATAGCAGTGAAGCTTCAGTGGCAAGGACCTGGGCACAGGCCGTACAAGCCTTCCTGGAACCTTGGGTGCATACTTGTTGCTACCCGGCACCAGGATCTGAAGAGCAGCTCAGCTACTGTCCTTGGTTTGCAGGTGGGAGTAGGACTGTGCCTTCACCTTCCTGATTCTGAATCTCCCCACTGAACAGCTAGATTATTCAGGCCATGCATTGGGAGTAGAATTTACCTATAAACTAACATTACGTCTGTCTAAGAATGCATTGGAGTCAGGAGAATCTCAGTTTATTTTTGTAATTGTTTTTATCCTTCATGGTTACAAAGAAAAGCTTGAACATGTGAACCCTAAAGGCTGACAAACAGAGGGCAAATTAAAAGAACCAAAACTATATTAAATCTTGTGACTTTTTTAAAGTCAGTCTCACGATTTTGGGAAGGGCTAACTTCATTTTTGAATGCTTTGGATTGCCAGTACTAAATGTAGGATAATTATAGTGCAATCACAAATGCAAAGCTAAAACTTCAATTATGCAAAATATTTCATAAATTCCTTGGGATTCCTTTTAAAAAGTGATCATTAAATTTGAGAAGTGGAGATTAGAAAAGGAAATAGCAGACTATCTGATCCTCCACTTCTTACTTTGACAATTTCAACTGACTTCAGGAAGGTCTCTAAATTTGATGAGAGATTTGCCTGGATCTAGCCATTTAGCTATATATTCTGGCAATGTGGTACCATACAAAATCGCTAGCTCTTGTTTTTTTTCGGAAGGTCTGTCAATGCCTTAGTTAGTAAAATACCAGCAACTTTCATTTTATGTATTTTGAAAAGACATCTCATGCACGTCATATCGTTTTGTCATAAAATACATTGCTGAGTACATCTTTCTTATTGGCAAAACATACTCCACATTGTGCCTTTGGAAGGATGTATCTCCTCCAAAAAAACCAAATGAGTCTCTTTACTCTAGCAGTGGGTTCTGAAAGAATGATTTATAGAATGGGAAATAAAAATGTATTGAAAAAATGGTACTGAATATTTGAGAAATGAATAGTATGTTAAACACTTATTTCATAAAAGATAGGTGGGTTGCAAAGCAAATTCTTAGAACCTCTTTAGATTAAGGATTAATCATAAGATAATTTATTCTGTCTTTATTTGCTGTTTAATAAAATTATAATAAAAATATTACAATATATGAAAGTGATCCTCCCCATAGGTACCATTACATCTTTGGAATGGAAATATGGGTAGAAACCAAGCAGCATGTCAAATATTCATTATGATCTTGTTTAAATAGCCTTTTTATATTTACTATATTCTAATTTTTATTTGTGATTTAAGGGCAAGAGGGTGATATCATACTGGCTGTTCATCACCTATACTCCATAGTCAAACCTCGCTCAAAATGCTTTCACATGTAAAATATGCCTAAATCAGTTCTGAGCTTAGCACAAAGTCACAAATCCTCTTTGTAATGCAGCTTTTCTTTTTTGTAGACAAAGTATAGAGGTTCAGGAGCAAAGGATAATGGAGGTGTGTTCTTTGGCATAGCCGTTTGACATGTTTCAAAAACTAGATATCTCTTTTTGCCTAGACTACATGGTAGTGCCACACAAGTCACTGCTGCTATATAATAGTGATCATGCTTGAACATTTAAATAAGATAAAATTATTTTATCACTGGAGAGGCCTGCCATTGGTAATTAATATTGTAATATCACCATCCAGAATGGTTGCAATGAAACAGCAGATTTGTGTTAGCTAAAATAGCCAAGGGCTGTACCAGTGTGCTTTCAGGATGCTTGTAGCTTTCACAAAGTTATAAAGAGTTTGTTATGCTCAATATATTATGGGCTGATGCAGACAGCTGCAACAGCAGCATCTCTCCTACATCATGAATGGAATTTTTTATGCAGAATAAAAATCTTTGGGTCCAAAATGCCTGCATCTTGTAGTGAATTCCCACTGAAGTCAATGCGAGTTCTCTGTACCATGGCAGTACAATCCAGTCATCAGAGAACACTATTAAGAAGGTTGCATTGTCAAGCACTCAGATGTTAGGAAATGCCCAAATTAAGGTTGTCTGTTTAACCTTAATTCAGCCCCATGTGCATGGTGATGCAGTCTTTAATTACATCATCACATACTATTTTTTTCCATAGGACTCCTGACTCATTCGGTGCATAAAATGGACTGTACTTAATAAACAGCTATTTAATGTTTTATTTACTACTTGTTGTTCAATATATGGCCCAACGCCTTATTTACTATACACTATTCTGCTCTGAAAATGGAATTAATTTCCTCATGGGCTTTTCTATGGCACTTATCACTATAGTATGCAGGTGTTTCACAAACATTAATTACTTTATTTTCACAACACCCTTGGGCAGTGAGGGGATATTGTCCCCATTTTAAAGGTGGGGAACAGCGGCAGAAGGAGATTAAGGTCAAAAATATCCACTAAGTTTAGGTGCCCAAACTGAGCCACCTTGAATATGACTTTTCACAGTATTTAGTATATCTTGCACTTTAACTGTTCAAAGCATTCTTCATATTTAGCATTCTGTACATCAGACTTCATGGTTTCAAGTCAGGCACCAGAAAAAGAACGTACAGCTAGTGACCACTTGTGAGAAATTTGGCATTAAGTGTCTTGCCCAGCATCAGATAGGAACTCAGTGGCAGAGGCAGGGATAGAATCCAGTTTTCCGGGCAGCATTCAACTACCTTAACCACGAGACCCCCCCATTTGCTTCCAGTCGTCCCCTGACTCAGTCACCTTCTAATTTCTGCAAAAAAAAAAAAACCCAGCTTCCCGCACTACACAGACCTCATTGATCCTTGGAGGTTGTCCATTCTGCGCACTGAACAAACCAGAGGTCTTGGGGGAAAATAGTATATGACAATATAATTAAAGATGCTATAATGCCATCTTTCCCACCTTTCACCCATTTCTGGCTCCCACTCTCCCTACCTGGACTCCTCATCCAAGAATATGCTCCAAGCTCCTTGCCCAGCCAATCCTAATTCCAGTCCTCTTCCCCCAGGTTTCTCATCCAATCTGACTTCTTGCCTTGCCACTCCTCTCCTTGCCAGCTAGTTCCCATCCCCACACCCAGCCTGGTTACTCATCTAATCTCAGTTTACTTGCTGCCCACCAGGCTCCTCGTCCCAGTCTCCTTGCCCAGCCAGTCCCAGTTTTTCCCCAATCTGTCTTCCTCTGCACTGGCTTCCAGTCATCATCACTGCTCCCCACAGTGGTTCCCAGAATGGGTCTCTTTGCTCATCCCAGTTTCTCTGCCTCTCTCCCATAGCAGCTCCCAGTCCCAGGCTTCTTGTCCCAATCTACTCCCTCCAGCCCTGTAGGTCCAGCTCTTGTCCCATAGGCATTTGAGTCAGGCAGCTTCGTCCTCGAGGCTGCCTGGGCACGAAGAGAGAGAGCACTGAGCACAGGAAAGACAGTCTCTGTGCTCTCAGTTCCTATGCCCAACCCCATTTGGATTTGCAGCAGCCAAGAACAGAAATTTCAGGGAAAGTCCCACTCAGCCCCTGCATCTCTGGGCCTGAGCCTGCTCAGTACAGATAGGATCTTAAGAGAATTAAACTGACTAGCAAGAATTTAGCTGCTAACATGTCTCTACTGAGCTTGTGTGAGCTATTTTTTAAAAGCTTATAACTAGGTTTGGCACAGTTACATTTTTATCAGTAAATGTCACTTTCGCTGTACACGCACAAACTGATGGAAAAAACACTTCCATAGGCAATAATCAAAAATTACAGATAAGCAAATTAAGAAAAATGTGGCTTAAGAATTTTTTAACGTTTGATTTAAGGATATTTACTTTGTGTATTTTGACAATTTGTGTTTTAACAGTTATAAAGCTTTAACTTTTTGCATCTCAGTGTCAATTGTCGTTAAATAATTATGGTTTGACCCCCCCACATACACATAATTTCCCCGGACTGTGAAAATTTAAATTGATAAAAATAAAAAATGCTTCAAATAAACATTGATATGATCTGTTGAAATTATAAATTAAAAATTGAATTCTGACAAGGCTAGTCATAACTTAGCTAAATGTGGGTGACTTTTCACAGGAAAAGCAAAAGGCACATCCCTGACCCTAAGGCCACCCCTTTACAAATTTCAAGTGCCTGCTCCAAGGCATGGAGACTCCTACAGCAGCTTCTAAAAATAATTCTTACCACCAATTCATTAACATGGGCAAAACACTGTATTTCCCCCTAATCTTATGTCTAGAAATAGCTGAACCATTTTCTTAAACTTTCCAAAATAATTCAGCTTGAGGCAGACACCCAGCATGGAAAATTTAAGCCCAAATGGTTAAAGATTGGCAGAATTATAAACAACTGAAAAACAAGGTTTTACAATGGGAAGCGTTAATACCTTAATAGCAGATGGTGCTGCCAGCCACACCTAAAATAAAAACATGGCTTACAGTGGGGGAAGTTATTTTCTGTTAATAGATATCTACTTCATTAATAGCTGCCGTACAGTCAAATGGCATCATTGGAGATAACCTTGTGACCAGCCACAATGGGCCAAATAATAAAGTCCTCACTCTCTTTTTACTTAGTCTTTCCTCAGGCAGAACTCAGATTGAAGTTAGTAAGGGCTGAGTACAGTTTTTAAAAGTTGGCCAAACACTGGTAGTGGTGCATGCTAAAAAATGTGTAATTGGTGTTGTCCAGTCTATGTGCAGAGATCACCAGCTAGGGTCAGGAAGGAAAGTTTTCCCCACTTACAGCATTGCATGTAGTGCAAGGTACCATATGGTTTGTTTGTATTTTGCCTTCATCTAAACTATCAGGTCTGTGCCACTGTTGTGGGGAGGATACAGGACTTGATGTTTCCTATGTGTACCTATTGAATGTGCTTAGAAGATATTTTTGAAAGGAAATGATGTTGCACATAAAAATATTTTACTATGGTCCTTGAGGAGAAATGGGCCTACAGGAAATGAGTCTGTGAACACCTTTCAGTTGTGAGCAAGAGACAATATAGGGGTCTGTGACCCCTCCTCTACCAAGAAGCCTTTTCTGTGCAAGGGTAAAGGGTGAAGGGCCAGGACAGAGGGAGACACAGGCAGACAGCTGGGCAAATGACACAAGACAAAGGAGAAAGTCATCAGTGTTTATAGCTGGGGAAGGAAATAACTGCTATAATAGTCTACAATTATTTTATCTTTTCTGCTTATTAGGTCCATTGAAGGAAGCCCATCTCTGAGACGTATGACTATGATGAGGGAAAAGGGAAGAAGGCAAGCTATTAGAGGCCCAGCATTCATGTTCAATAACAGGGGCACAAGCCTCACTGCTGAAGAAGAGCGTTTTCTGGATGCAGCAGAGTATGGGAACATTCCCGTGGTGCGCAAAATGCTGGAAGAGTCAAAAACTCTAAATGTCAACTGTGTTGATTATATGGGCCAAAACGCCTTGCAGCTGGCTGTAGGGAATGAGCATTTGGAAGTGACAGAACTTCTGTTGAAGAAGGAGAACTTGGCGCGAATTGGAGATGCACTGCTGCTCGCAATCAGCAAGGGGTACATCCGGATAGTGGAAGCAATTTTGAATCATCCCGGTTTTGCAGCAAATAAGCGACTGACTCTGAGCCCCTGCGAGCAGGAGCTCGAGGATGATGATTTTTATTCCTATGACGAAGATGGCACCCGCTTCTCTCCAGATATCACCCCCATCATTTTAGCTGCCCATTGCCAAAAATACGAGGTTGTGCACATGTTGTTAATGAAAGGAGCGAGGATAGAAAGACCTCACGACTATTTCTGCAAATGCAATGACTGCACTGAAAAGCAAAAGCACGATTCTTTTAGTCACTCCAGGTCGAGGATAAATGCCTACAAAGGCCTGGCTAGTCCTGCTTACCTGTCCCTTTCTAGTGAAGACCCAGTTCTCACAGCTCTAGAACTCAGTAATGAGCTTGCCAAGTTGGCCAACATTGAAAAAGAATTCAAGGTAAGGGTTCTTTTTTGTTTGCCTTTTTTTTTTTTTTAATGTTGACTTTACTTGTAACTTCATCAGATGCTTGACATTATTTCCTGTATTTTACCTTTTGAGTTACAGTTGTTTTATTTATATTGTTCCTTTTGGTTCTCGATATTTTGAATGCTCATTGAGTAAATCATTAAAAAGCAATTTTGCTTGAAACAAAATTGCTTTTACACTTAATATGTGTCAAGAGCTACAGAAGAAGTGCCAGTGTGAGCATTACTAATCCTACAATGGATGGGAAACAATTTTATTCACTGTAACAAATAATAGCTGTTTTTGCTGAAGTGTACTCTCTAAGGGTAATATAATCTGAGCATCAAGCAGCAAAATTACACTTTTCTTTTACACAATAATGACTTTGTTTCCATTTTTTATTCACACACATTTTAAATGATGTTTTCTACAAATTATGAAGATGACATGTGATTGTTGTTTTACCATTGGACAGTCAATTTTTTCATTCATTTTTTCAGGAGTGTATTTGTCTGCCCAGAAATGTATTTGTCTGTTTACATATGCAGTCTCTTTTATTCTCTTTTTGACTTGTAATATTTTAGTTTCATTGTACACTAATTATTTTGAAAATCTCAGCATCTCCATTAGGTAATTCATGATTGGACAATGATAAACCAATGCTGCCTCTTCATGATGTGCAGTTCCCTGTAACACCTCAGAATGTACACGCACAAAAATCAGCTGTATGGTTGAGGCTACACAGCATTAAAAAAAGCCTGGATCAGGGAATGATAGATTGTAAACAGAGAGTGGTTATATAAATGATGTATCTAGTTGCAGAAAAATTTTTAATGGGGTCCTGCAGGGTCAATGTTGAGTACCGCTTTGTTTAATTATCATCTTCATACATGATGTGAAGGAGGGGAAAAGACTCATTAATCTTTGCAGATCACAGCCAGCTGTAATTTATTACAAACACAATGGAGGACTGAGAAGAAATACAAGTGGATCTAGAGTGAGTGGCGAAAAATGGGTTGGAATGAATAGAATGAAGTTTCATTTGGACAAAGAACAAATGTATTCTTCTGGACAGGAGTAATCCCAAATATTGTTAGATAACAGAAGCAAGGCAGAACTAGTCAGAAGGAAAGCTTTAATGCTGAGAAAAACCTGCATGTGGTTATGAGATAACCTGAAGAGAATATGAGTTTACTCTCCAGGAATGGCCTGCACCGCTGACAGAGTATAATGCCAAAGCAAATATTTTATGATTAGGGGCTTGATTCTGCACAAAATTCATATGGGCTCTGCGGCCCTTACTCCAACCACTGTGGCACTTATTCAGGTAAAACTCTACAGTAAGGGCTGCAAGACCTCTGGGTTCCTTATAGGTTCCTTTTAGCCTACACATCTTATAGGTTCCTTCCATAAGATTCCTTATAGTCTACACATCCTAGAGCCTCTTTTAGTCTTTCTCCATCATCCTGAACTTCTCATCTTCCTTACATGGAGAAAGGAGCTGCCATTACAGAAATAACATACTGTCTATTCTAAATTTCCCACAGCACCTGTCCAAATTATACTGAGGTAGATCAAATTATCTCTTTATTTCCACTGAAATATATTTCTCCGGGAAAGGATTTTGCAGAGACAGAACTGAAAAATGAGAGAGATTTTTTTGCCAAATAGGGACTATCCCTCCAAAACAGAGACTGTTGTCCCACAGTGAACCATAGTTACCTGCTTCACATGCCAATGATTAGTGATGGGAAAACAATAGTTGACACCAATTTAGTATTTTTTTTTACCATGGGCTATTTTCCAAATAAGCCAGGATCCTGTCTTCCAGAGTTATGTGTGTACATGCTGATGACTCATGTCTTTTTAAATAATATTTCAATGATCAGAACCACAAAGTTAATGCATTTTTCTGGCTCTTCTTAAAAATCACTCTTCTACTGGACCAACACAGCAGTAAATCCTACATGCATGTGTTTTACTGTGTGTTACATTAATTATGATTACACTAATGCTCAGACCCCTGTTAGACCCAGGCCCCCTTGTGTTAGATGCTATACAAATACGTAGGTAAACAACAGTTTCTGCCACAAAGAACTAAATTAAGATAAGACATAGGTGTGTGTAACAAACAAACATTGTCATGAAGATGCAGTCATGCAAAAGCATACAGAAGCAAACCCCAATATCTGCAGAGCAGAATTCTATACAATATAAACCCGGTGACAGGGAAACCCCAAAGGTTCAGAGTTTGGATGCATTTGAAAGGCCAGATGGTGGAAATTATACCACTGCTGTGTGAAGTGGGTGATATGTGTTCAAATGACCCCATGAGGAGTACTGGAGAGATTATGTTTCAGGTCAAAGGCCACTCAAGTCAGTCTGCTGCCCCAGGCAAAACTTCAGAGTGTTGCCTCTTTCCTACTCCCTTAGAAGTTTGCGGCAAGAACCCATTCCCCATCCGTGTCCCCCCCGCCCCCCCCCCCCGCAACCTTCCCCCAGCTTCCTCCACCCCCACTGGGGCCAGAGACCATCACCCCCTGCAATGCCGCTTCTGGAACTGCTAAGCTCAATCACAGTGGGACCTGGGCCACCTTTCAAATTGCTGGTAACCAGACCCCTGAGGTCCTGCCCCTGCTCCACCACTTCCCCACAGGCCCAGCCCCTTCTCTGCCTCTTCCCCCCGAAGGTCCCACCCTCATCACTCACTGGATCATCTCAAGGAGCCTGGCTGAAGGTAGAAGGTGGCCCCAGCTGAGCAGAGGCTGCATGGATTAATGATGCAGCACCTCCCTCCATCCTGCTCTAACCGGACTTTTGGTTCAGGTGCCATTTAGGGTTGCCTAGCCCCTTTTTCGACCGGACTTTCCTGTTGAAAACTGGGCACCTGGCAACCCCAAATGGCACCCAGATGGAGAAGGCAAAAACCGGACTGTTCGAGTAAAACCTGGACTGGTGGTAATCCTACCCCTACTCTAAACCCCCAGCCCGCACCCCACCACAGTCCCCCACACGTCCATCTCATACCAGCCCATATTCCCCTGCCTGCCTGGCCTGCTGCTCGGAGAACACTGAGGGTATATGACTGTGGCCTTGCCTCCTCCCTGCCCCCATTTCGATAACTTGCACTGCATGGCTGGGGGTGGCAGTCCTGCTGGTCCCAAAAGTCCAATGATCATGAGTCAGACCCCCCAAAAAGAGATGTTTTTAAAAAGAATATATTGTGTTTTGATCTGTAATTTTTGAGCTCCCCCTGCCCACCCCCAGCATGTGGGACAGTTATAGCATTGCCAGCTCTCCCAGATTTATTGGGCGGTGACCCTGCTGCAAGAGTTCTCACTGGCGCACTGAGCTGGTACAGAGCTTCCAGATTCTCTCCTAACCAACATTCTCATTAATTAGTTCTTTGTCCACCCTGCCCCACATCTACCCATTCCCAGCCACCAATTAATTATGAAATTCCCAGCCCCCAAATCAATTCTGTCCTACTCCAGTCCCACATCTGCCCTTTGCCCCTCTGGGTACATCTGCTCATCTTGTAGCTCTAGGGGTTCTTCACCAACTCCAGGCCTGGGAGGGACAGGACCCTCTTCTATCAGTTCCCACACCTGTGGGGATGGGCAGCTCCTAAGATTCTTTGCTCCCCTCTTCGTCTTCCAAGGCCTGGAGTTACAGGGAATGTGTTAGAAATGGAAGCAGGGAGGAGGAGGGAGCAGACTGTCCCTTTTTTCACAGGATGGAAGTGGGGAGGAGGGAGCAGAGCCACCCTGAGTTGCTGGGCTCTTTCTGCTTTCTTCTTCCTCATCCCCTCCTGCGAGATTGGTGTTGGCTGCTCCATCTCCCCCCTCACCGCCCCCAAACAACACACCTCCTCTCAGCTCCAGAGGGAAGGTGGATCTCTCTCTCTCTCTGCCTGCTTCCTGCAGCAGCTTTTCCTCAGGAGGTGAGGACATGGGGAAGAAATGAAGACTGGAGTTTTTCACACCGTCACCAGATTGGCTCCATCCGCGGCCCATATCATATTACTTGCAATAAAGTCATGAGAGGGTTGCAATAAATTCCATCAGGGCTGCAGGCAGGGCTGCCAAAAGCCTGAGGGTTACACAACATGCCATGCTGGCAACCTTGGAGCTAGAGCTGGGACTGAGAGAGCAGCCTGTTAGCAGATCTTTTTTGTACCTCACTTGAATCCATTCTAGGTTGTTTACCCATGTTTGTTTGGTGCAAGCCCAAGTTGTGACACTGTTAAACAGAGCTGCCTTTTCTACAGGGGTCTTCCTCAGCCTCTTCTGGCATGAAGCTGAGGTTAAAGGTGAATGGCATACTGACTTCTTGCTATGTACTGCCATCGCACTCCATCCACTGTGATTGAGTGTGGCCTGTAGTCCTCTTGTGCTCCCTCCTCTGGGATCATCATGGGGGATATCTAGGGATTTCAGTTTTCAGCTTCAGTCAAAAGCAACTGATAACACAACACTGACCATAATTCTTCCAAGATTTGTTTTTAAAATATAGACACAACCCCTTCTCATGCCTAGACAACAGCAGGATTCATTTCAACAGAAATTCATGAACTGTTCTCAAAGTCTATGGTAAATTGCAGCTTGTCTCATTTCCTGTTTGCACTCTCTTCATTTCACTTTCTGGTTACATGTAGCAGCAGCAGCTCAGTAAGCAGCTTTGGGTGTGGTTCCCTACAGCATGGTAGCGTTGGATACACATTTAATGAGGGGCGATTTAAAAATGTTTTGGGCTAAATTTCCGAAAGCAGACATGCTTAATTGAATGTGCACTGTTGTGTATGTGAAAAGCCCAGTGTAGCTGCATAACTGCTGATTTGCACAAGGAAATACTGATGTACACATGCAAATCAAGGTTTGCACGAACACAGTGGAGTTTGTTTGCAGGCAGTTTAGTGCACTCGGTCTTGAACATTAGATTTTTAATGGGGGATAAAAGGTAGGGTTTGTTTCACTGCTAATGAAAGTGATTTCTTCTTAAATTTATGGAATAAGAATTCAAAGGAACCAATGACAGCTGATTTTTTTGGAAGTCACAAGACCCGGAGGTGGCGAAATATAAATACTGAAAATAGAAAAGAAAACTGAAGGCTCCTAGGGATATTTGACTTCTTTATCTCTTCCCTACTTCCAACTCCTCCTTCGAGTATTTTCCTTTCCACTCTTCCTCTGCTGCTTTTGGTGTATCCTCTTTATTGCTGCCAGTGTGGGTTTCCACTTCTTCTTGCTCCTGTGGTAGGATTTTGCCTTTCTCTTCTCAGCACGTGTGTGAGGGTCTATCTTCTCTCTCTCTCCCTTCTTCTTTCTTCCTTTTCAAGTTCCCCCTATTTGGGATTTCCCCTTTCCTCTTCCCTCGTCCTTTCCCTCTCTGCCCACTCCCTGCGGTTCCCCCTTTTTCTTTCCTTCTGTGGGGTTCTCTTGTCTTCTACCTCTGCGTAGTTCTTCCTCTCTCCCTAATCCTGGTTAAGCAAGGCTGGTCTCAGATGAAACTGCAGTTGGCCATCTCTGGATGTCAGCAGAGGGAGAAACAAAGCAAGAGCACGAGCATCTTGTAGCCTCAGCAGCAGCATGCACTCCTAGAGGCCAGAACAAG
The DNA here is from genome assembly GCF_965152235.1 of Eretmochelys imbricata. Lineage (NCBI taxonomy): Eukaryota > Metazoa > Chordata > Testudines > Cheloniidae > Eretmochelys > Eretmochelys imbricata. The sequence goes on along the minus strand of NC_135575.1, from coordinate 43,567,108 downwards.
AACTGCAGCAATTCCTCCCCTCCCCAGCTCCAAGTTCTCACTGGTAGGGTTAGACAACAAGGTTCAGGATAGAAGTCAGAAATTTCAGATTGTCCCAGACAAATCAGGTCTGTTGGCAAGCATTGAAAAACATTCATTTCATTAAAGTTATTGCTATCATACCAAATTTTAATCTTTTAAACCAGCTGATTAGATTCTCTCCTGTCAGGAAGATACAACAGCCATGATTACGTCTTCAATCGCATTTTAGAAGCTTTAGAGGGGATTAAAAGGAAAATAGTGATGCTGAGAAAGATCTTGCTGTGACTAAGTCATGGTCCTGCTTTGAGCAGGGGGTTGGACTAGATGATCTCCTGAGGTCCCTTCCAACCCTGATATTCTGTGATACTCATAGAATATGAATTTTGCTCCGGCAGTGGATTTGCACCAAATTTGATGTTTAAAAAGCTTTTCTGAGCAATGTATCTGCTCAAAAAGAATGTTTAGAAGTACAATGACAGGAAGCAGTAGTCAATGTAATTGTTGAAAAACTAAATGTGCAAAAGTCAGTAAACCTTAGCTCACACAGCAATCACACCCCATCCCTCTTTTGTATAGGTAGGGCCTAATTCTCACTTACATTAAGGCCGCCTTGCACCACTCTGGCAATGTAAAGGGACCTTAGAGTGAATATAAATTTATAACCACTGTGATGTAGCCTTAATGTAAATGAAGATCAGTCCCAGAGTATTTTGTATTACTCCATAAATTGTTAAATTGATGCCTAAATATGTATATGTATAATGTAGCTTAAGTGATGGTTTCAGTGGCATGAAACTGAATTTTAATTTCCGAGCTTTTTTCTTTTCTTTTTCAAAAATAGCTTTTCACTAATAGCTTTTTCCATTAAATGTCCATGTTCTTTTAAGAAAAAAGAAAAGCAAGTGAATGCTTAGATGGTAACGGAAGTTGTGTGAGCTGCGTGTATGGTACACTATTATTATTTTCAGATTTGAAATCCTTTACTTCTCAGGCAATTCCTTCATTTAATGAATCCCACAGCCGCCCCTCAGCTCTATGTACCTATCAGTGAAGGCATTTTAAAATGTACGAAAAAGCCTGGTCAGTTCTCTCACAGTGAAATTAAATTGTATTCATGCAAGGACAAAATTTGGATCTTGCTGCATAAAAAAGGTCATTTGGATTAACGCAAAAAAAAAGCCAAACTACATTTTACTAAACTTTAAAAAAATCAGCACTGAGCAGAGAATAGGCTGAATTAATGTCAGAGCAGGGACTGATTTTTCTAAAATAATTGTAAGTGCCAGAAAGTAGAATTTAGGATGGCTGTGATTCCTCTCCCATCAATATAATGCTATTACTGCTGGCAATGAGGTTTTATATAGGTGCATCCTCACACACACTATCAGTTGCAGGATCTGAGCCATAATTTGTGGCCTTATGTTTCCTGTATGGCATGCTGGGTAATAACATGAGAGGATTCCATGTTTCTAAAACTAAAACGCCTTTTTATTAAGAGAGCTATGTATAGAGATGCTGCAGCCGAAGCTAGCTTTGAAGCTAGGGTTGCCAATTTCTATTTGCACAAAACTGACACCTTTGCCCCGCCCCTCTTCCAAAGCCCCTCCTCTTCTCTGAGGCCCTTCCCCTTCTCTGAGGCCACGCTCCTGCTCACTCCATCCCTGCTCCCTCTGTCGCTTGCTCTCCTCACCCTCAGTCACTCGTTCATTTTCACTGGGCTGGCTTGGGGGCTGGGATGCAGGAGGGGGTGAGGGCTCCAACTGGGGTGAGGGCTCTGGGGTAGGACCAGGGATGAGGGGTTTGGAGTGCAGAAGGGGACTCCAGGCTGGGGGATGGAGCCGAGGGGTTTGAAGTATGGGAAGGGGCTCCGGGCTGAGGCAGGGGATTGGGGTGTGGGAGAAGGTACGGGCTCTGGGCTGGGGGTGTGGGTTCCAGGATGGGGCAGAAATGAGGGGTTCAGGGTGCGGGAGGGGGCTCCATGCTGGCTGAGGGGGATGGGAGTGAGGGCTTCAGCTAAGGGTGCAGGCTCTGGGGTGGGGCTGGGGATGAGGGGTTTGCGGTGGTGGAGGGTGCTCTGGGGTGGGACCGAGGGGCAGGGTGGGGGCAGCGCATGGAGCCCCCTGGCTGCCCCTATGACTAGGAGCCAGAGGGGGGACATGCTCCTGCTTCCGGGAGCCTGCTTTAGCCCTGACAACCGGACTTTTAACAGCCCAGTCAGTGGTGCTGACCAGAGCCACCAGGGTTCCTTTTCAACCAGGCATTCCCATCGAAAACTGGACACCTGACAACCCTAATTGAACCCATATCCACAGTGACTGGCTTCTTGGTGCCTCCTCCAAACTCTTCTCTCTTGCAACCTGTGCTCCTCCCTCCAAATTCCATGCAGGTTGCTATTCCTTATATTATTAACAAAATGTTAAGTGTTAATTTCCTTTCTTATGCCTGTTCTTTTAACTCCAAATTATTCTGTACATGGTGATTAATGTGCTTTCCTTTCCACCATTTATATAAATGCCTATTTAGTAGTAGTGAAAATGGTAGCAACTGTCTTTAAGTAGCAAATTAATTATTTAAGGGAAACCTTTCAATTTCTTAATTACTGATAAGCAATGCTTTTGGAAATTAGAAAATAGTACATATAAATACTGTATAACATAGAATATCAGGGCTGGAAGGGACCTTAGGAGGTCATTTAGTCCAACCCCCTGCTCAAAGCAGGACCAATCCCCAATTTTTGCCCCAGATCCCTAAATGGCCCCCCTCAAGGATTGAGCTCACAACCCTGGGGTTAGTAGGCCAATGCGCAAACCACTGAGCTATCCCTCCTCACAATGAGGTTGTTGTTTTTTTTTTAACATTGCTGTGTAGAGCAATTTTCCAAAACATATTACAAAATGCTAATTCTGTTAAAAAATTAACAAAACTAATAGCAGAAGGGGTAAGAAATTGAGGAGTTTAAGCAAAGGAAGAGATATGTTTGCAGATATAGGAAGGATTTTCCAGCTGACAGGAGTTGCAGAGAGGAAGGGTCTCACATGAAGAGTGTTGAGAAGATGGAGTGTGTGAAAAGAAAGAGAGAATGCCAGTGCTAGATGAATAGAGAATAGTCAGAGTATGTGGAGACAAAGGATTCACATCAGTACTTTTGTGGCCTATAGGAAAAACTAGCTGGAGCAAATGTATGGAGGGTTTGAAAAGAAAAGGGAATACAGTCTTGAATTGGGTCCTGAAATGAATGATGACTAGTAGGATTGTTTATGCAACTGATGGGATCATATTTCTTTGTACATGTGGGAAGATGGCCAACTGCACCTGTATATGAGGGAATCAAGTGCTGGGTCTTGGCAAGGCCACTGAGGAAGGTGTTAGAGAAATCAAGGTGAGGAGATGAAAGCACGAATGAAGATTTCAACAGAAGTGGAACTGAGATGTAGGCATGCATGGCTAATGGCACAGAGGTGAACATAGTCAGATATGCAGACACAGAAGTCTGCAGAAATAAGATTCAAGGTTAGACATCACACTAAGATTATGTACAGAGGTTGGATCAACAATATTGAGATGCAGCCACAAATATCCTTTGAAGACAAGCAAAGAGTGTGGACAGATGGAAATTGTTAAAGGTGTTGACACATATGAACAGTGTGAAAGTAGCAGCGACAGTTAACAGATGACTCAGTGGGAGGAGGTAAATAGAAAAGGGTAGAAGAGTCAGCAGTGTGCTGTGCACTGCATAGAACAGGGGCTTACACACAGAAAAGCTGTCACGGCAGCACCCTAGAAATAATAAGTTGACAGGTATAAAGGTGGGATCTCGACACACCTGCATAATAATGGGTGAAGTCCAGGAGAACAGAGTAGCCCACAGTGTCTAAGGCAGCAGCGAGGTCACAGAGAACGAAGAGAGTCCCAGAGACAGCGGAAAGAGAGGAGTATATAACTACATACAATTGAGAGATTCCCATGCTATCACCAGCACTGAACCCAGACTGGAAATGGACAAGGATATTGTGGTGCAAAACTGGAGAGATGAGAAAACGCTACTTTTTCAAGTGCTTTTGAGAAAAAGAGAAGTTAGGACTATGAGGCCCCATCTATGCCGTGAGGATAGAGGCAATGGGCAGCTGAGGTAAAAAGGTTAGAGCGCTGTTCTAAACAACAGTGCCCAGGCAAACCATGTTTAAATTGTGTTAAACTACATTTAAAACTAGTTCAGATAACACAGTGTTAATTCCCAGTACAGGGAGCTTTAAAAAAAGTCTCTGAATCAAGGGAAGGTTCTTTTAAGAAGGTGGGCAGATAGTGACACGTTTTAGAAACTTGCAGAAGGTAATAAAGACAGAGCAATTATTGACAGTAATGGTAGTGGAGGGATAAACAGTGGAGGAAAATGAACAAATGAGAGGAAAGGACAAGGTATTAACAAGGTAGATAGTTTTGTGAAGGGACTGGTTTGTATCAGACATATGCAGGAGGTACATAGGAGAGAAGGGAGAAGAAAGGAAGGGAAAGGTATCTAGGGAGTGCTGGAGAAGATACTGTTATAAGTTATGGCAATTTGGAATTCTAACAAATGCTGGGAAAAGGATGGGTGGGGGAGAGGAATAGAGAAAAAAAAGAAAAGTAAGAACAAGGATTATCAGCACCTTTAGCAATGATGGAGGAACAGAAATTAGATCTTGCAGCCCAAATGGCAATCTCTGTAGAATGTATCTGGCACTTAAAGATACATTGGCATTTTTTGCAGACGTAAGGTTAATAAGTCCAGGGTTCTGGTCTCCAATTTGGGCAATTCCATTTTACCATTGACAGTTCCTTAGCGCTTTCATTTTGATTCAGGATTCTTCTTCACTTGTCCTAAACCTTTGTGTAGTATTGTAGTGCACTGTTAAACAGTTGCCACCTCAGAGGTGGTCTGTTGGCTTTTAGTAGAGAGTGAAGTGATTGTAATATATAATATAGTATTATATAAATTTGTAAAATACTTAGAGATTCACAGTATGTAAAGTGCAATATAAGTATGACACTATTAAACTTTCATTAATTTGTCCATGTTTCCTTACTGTCAACTACTAAGCATACCCATCCTGTGAGTCAAGGGCTATTATTTTTTAACTCTTCCTTTTCAGAATGACTATCGCAAGCTGTCTATGCAATGCAAGGACTTCGTGGTTGGTGTCCTTGATCTCTGCCGAGACTCTGAAGAGGTAGAAGCCATTCTAAACGGGGATTTGGATGCTGAGCCAGTTGAAACACAGAGGCACAGAGCTTCACTGAGTCGTGTCAAACTAGCCATTAAGTATGAAGTAAAAAAGGTAACTGTGTAACCAGCTCTTTCAGACAATGTTGTATGTGAATGCATTGTACCATATTCTGCATGTATTAATGGACTGACCATAAATTGTCTTAAGACAAAATATGTGGGCCAGATTCGCAGCAGGTGTAAATTAATACACACAAAAACCTTCCAACTGAGCTATGTCAGCGCATACCAGCTGAGAAGTTAGCCCTGTATTTTTAATTACAGAAATAGCATGTGCCAAAAAGATGACATATTTACACAAATTACAGTGGGTGAAATCCTGGTCTCATGCAAGTCAATGGCTGCGAAGATTTCAATGGGGCCAGCATTTCACTCCGTTAATGTAGCTATGTGCATGAGTCTTCTTACCAATCACTGAGATAGCATTTTAATCAAAAGTGAAGGCTATAGGCACAACAGGATTTCTATCATTAAAGGGCTATTTTGTTAGTGTTTTTTTTAAATTTTATTTACTTGGTACTTGCAGTATTGGAATTGATCAAATAAATTATATCATAACCTGCCTTTATTTCACTGCTCTGAAAGAGAACAGATTTCAATTGTTACTCTGTTTCTTTATCATATTTTTGAAAGCGTCTTATTAGCACCAAACAGCTCATCTGCAAATGTGTTGCTGTTACTCAAGCAGCCCTGTAGAGAAAATTTCTGTCTGACTGATAGTGTCTTCTGTTTAAATAAATCAGAGTGAGTTCAATACCGGAAACAGGCACTTCAGTTTTATTGCTAGTTAATCAATTAGTTTATTCATATGTTTTTGTAAATACCCAAAGCACAGTATATCTACGGTAGATACCAATGACAAAGATTTTTTTTGCCATAAAAATACTTGTTTATTCTGTGAAATGAATATTTTTACAGCCAGAAATACAGCTCTGTAGAATGTAACTGATTAGTTAAATGTTTATCAGTTCATTGTATACAGTGTAGTTGTAGCTGTGTCAGTCCCAGGATATTAGAGAGACAAGGTGGGTGAGATAATCTCTTATTGGACCAACTTCTGTTGGTGAGAGATGCTTCTGAACTCTTAAAAGAGCTCTGTGTGGCTTGAAAGCTTGTCCAATAAGAGATTACCTCACCCACCTGGTTTTATCAATTCATTATTATGTAAATAAATATTTCCACGTATAGTTATCTTGTTCTTTTTCCAAGCTCCCACTAGGCCAACACAGACAATAGTTAATATGGTGTTCTAGCAGCACGTGCAGAAGAAATATAATGACACCTATATTTTATTTATTATATGACTTATGATGATGGTTGTGTGCAGAAGCAGGATAAAATTACCATTACAAAAATACTGCTATTTTCACAATGTTATGGCTTCCCATTTAATTTTTTTTTTAAATCCCTAACAGGGTGAAATGCATGAGTAACCATCATATAGTTTTGTAAAAGTGAAGGAAGCTGCTCACCACAGGTGTCCTCTTCTGGTTGGGCACAGGTGTAGCAAGACTACTTCTTCTCTGGCACCGCCCCTGGTGACAGCCACTCCAACCCTCTGCCTAGGTCATACCTCTCTGTCCCCCCATTTTGCAGTTATATAAAGAGTCTTAATGGGGTAGCCCTGTTGGCTAGGTGATAGGCCTTTAGGATCTTCCCTTGCCCAGATTCTCCCCCCGTTAGGGGTAGGGTTTATGCCTTCTGCCTTCCTGGTGGTAGGGGAACCTGGGCCTACCCTTTCTAAGTCCTGTGCCCAAAAGAGCTATCCTACTGCCACCCTGGATCACTTTCTTACCAGTCCCCTCTTTCCCAACAGGTGAAGTAATAAACAGTAAATAACTGACATCAAAGGTAAAGTCTCAGATCTTCTGAGTGTTGCAAGTCTCTCCCTTATGGCTCTGGTATAGTCTCTGCAACCAGAGCCTCAGGCAACAGGACCTCTCTCACTGCTCCTTCCCAAGAGCTCAGAGTGTAGTCAGTTCCCTTCACTGTCTGCTCCTCTACTAAGCCGGCCTGTTCCCCTTTTGAGCTCCTCGTCCAGCTGTGTGCGCTTTGCAGGTAGGGTGAGCATCTGGGGCCAGAGCAGCTACTTAATCCCTTTTTTTCCAGGCTGGTGTTTGCACAACCTGTCATACTTCAAAATTGGGGAAAACCAAGATAATTCTTGGCAAACTTCACAATACTTGACACAGGTTTAATGATGGGAACAGGAACCTCTCTCTCTAGATCAGTGGTTCAAAGCTAGCCAATATGAACATGGTCTAAAAGCCTAGAAGAGATTGGTAGAGGCTGAAAGTTCTTTACCATCTGCTGTCTTTTCAATGCTTTGTTAAATGAGCTGTCTTTGTAGTCAAGTCCCAGTAGACAAGCATCTTCAATGCAAAAATCACCATCACTATGGTATTTTTCTTGGCATTCTCAGCAGAGAGAGAAAGAAGTTTGCTCAGTCTCAATGTCCATTCAGTCTCCTCACATCCAGTTGAGGAGCACTTTAATAGGGTGGCATGGAGTGCATGTTTCTGGTGTACACACTGTACCTGTTCTGTAGATAAATTAAAGTTTTTAGGTCCTAATCTTGGGCCATTCCATTGGCACAACATGGCCCTAAACCCAGTGAATTGGTGACCATGGTGACCCCAGGGAATCTGTGCTGGTTATGGAGATCCTCAGGTGGGGTAAAGTCACTGTAGTTGTGCCTATGCCACTCCCAACAGCTGGCCAGGACAGAGAGAATGACAAGGAGAAAGAGGGCATGGCCAGGGAATCTCCACCCTGGGGTGGGGGTAGGGGGGGCCTTGGTGCTGTAATAGCCTCTTGGGGCCATTGGTAGCCGGTGAAAGTTGTAACAGCTGTCAAATTGCAGAGCAGATTTCGGTTTGGGGGGCTGCAAAGGGTACCTTTACCCTCATACCCACAACTTTGTGTTAAGCACTTCTTGGCTTCACACAAGGAAGTGGGGTAACATTTTGAACACATAAGTGAGGCACTCCTGAAAATTTCACCCATTGTCCTTAGCATTCCATATTTCTGTCTGGACTTCTGAGTTCATCTACAAAAGATAAGTGTGTACTTCTGCAAGACAAAAGTACAGCCAAGCATTGCTAGGACTGCAGGTCCATGTGATAATTAATGAGAAAAAAGCCCCATTTAAAAAAAAAAAAGTTAAAAGCTAATGTCCTCAGAAGTGCATCATGGGGCAAATACAGCTCATAACTCTGACTATCTAACAGAGCTCCTACACTTAATATCCTATGCACTACATTAAAAAAAAATGTAGCTCTGCTCCAGAAACAGGGTATGATTTTGAGGCTAATGATCAAGACGAAACTGCAGCCTCTCGAATAGCATATGTCCAAGGGAAGTAAAAGCCAGGAGAAACTTTTTAGTACAACTAGACTGACTCACCATGCTAAGGAGTTGCTGCAATGCTGCTTGTCCTTCCTTATTGTGTGCTAGCTATCTCTGCATTTAAGCTGCAAACAATCGCAAAGAAGTTGCTCTCAATAAGCCAAATCCTGCAGTTCTTATTCAGGCAAGACCCACTACAGGAATGTTCAACTGAAATCAATGGGAATTTGGCCAGAGTAACACTGAAGGATTTGATTGTAAGGTGTAACTTCTAATAGATAATGGAGAAGATTCAGATTTATGTTCATATATTATAAATATATTTCCCCCCTCTGTTTTCTTCCTTTTTAGATTTCAGCCAAAATTTCAAAACATGCTAAGGCCTGTTCCTTTTAGAGACTGTGACGTTGCATGATTCACTACTGCAGCACCTCCTGCTGGCTGTCCAGGGAATTAGCACTGCATCTGGTGGTGTCTTGCCCACTGTCACCTCTGTTCCTGGATCACTCCCAGGACCACAGTATCCTCTTCAGTGACACTGCACTCTGGCTGTGCCACACTCCATGGTCCCACCCTTCCAAGGGGACCCACAGTCACTGTCCAGCCACTCCACTCAGTGGCAAACTGCAGTCCACAGTCTAGTCACTTCCTTCAGTGGCTCCAGCTCCCTCTTTGCCCTTGCGTCAGAGCCTCAGTCTGCAGATCCCTGCAGCCTGTCAGGAGCTGCCTTTAGCTCCCTGGGTCTCTGGCTACAGCACTGCTCTGCCCAGGGTGCTTGCTGCCCTCCACCTGCAAGGCAGCCAGTCATTCTCCTCCCTTCTCAAGCTCCAGAGAGCAACTCACTCTGCTCTGGTCTACAGCCCATCTTATATGGGCCAGCCCAGCCCTGATTGGCTGCTCCTATAAGCCCTTCTGTGATTGGCTGTCTCCTGCGCAGCCTCCCTCAGGTAGCTTTTAACCCCTTTTCTGCCAGTGTGGGGCAGATACCCCATCACAGGGACTTAATACAATTCATGAGAATGTTAAAATTGAATGATGTAATTCTATAATTACATCTACTCATAAAGAAAAATAGACGAATTACAACTTGCATTGTTACCTGAATTTTCATAGTCAGTAAACTAAATGCAAACTGAATAGTAAAATGTGGTTCTCTGTTAATATCGACAAGATGTTAAAGTAAAAAACAGCTATATAAAATTGGCTTATCAGATCTGGCCTCTGTGCCTATTCAGAGTTCAATGGGAGTTGGACTGGGCCCTAAAATAGATAAATGTAATGAAAGATGAGGCGGGATCTGGGTGTAAGAAATGAGATAGCAGAAATGCAGAAGGCACCAGTGGAGGGGGTGATGTGGTTGGAAGACAGTTTGAGATGTAGCATGCTGAAGAGATTGTAGGGGGGAAGCTGAGAAGATGGAAGACAAAGAAGAGATTGCAGTGGTGAGGTTAGAAATGACCAAAGCATGAATTAAAATTTTGGTAGTGGATCCAGTGGGTTTCAGAGCTGTTATAGGAGAAGTGACAAGATTTGGTGAGGGATTCTTATCTTCAAGGTGCTCTATGATCTGGGCCCAGGATGTTTAAAAGACCACCTAAAACGCTAGGATGAAGACTGTGGTCAACAGCTATGCTCCTCTGGCACAATAAAGCCTTCTCCAGTAAGAGTTGTCTGTGTGGGAGCCAGAGCTTTATTTGGAGATTCCTCTCCCCCGAGACTGTGGAATGAACTCCCCCAAGATCTAAGGACCATCACAAACCTCACCACTCTCCACTTCAAGTGCAAGGCACATTTCTTTGACCTTGCCTTCTCTAACATAAATAAGTAGCAACATGTATATTTATAACAAAACCAAAATTATCTAAAATCCTACCTGAACAAGACACTCCACTGTACATGCTTCCCCGAGGAGAGGATAAGAGAACAAACAACAAATGACAGATGTGTAGTCATGTTGCTTAATGCACTACTGGAAAGTGGTTAGACACTGTGGTGATGAACATGGTTTAAAAACCTACATAAAATAGAATAAAGGGGAGATAATGCAGTTGTCAATGGTTAAATTCACCTCTAATCTCCTCTTGACAGCCCTTTCATCTGCTTCCTGAAGTGAACTTGCATAACCATTAACAGTGCTCTCTTCCCCACTTGGTCCTTTCTCTTGTCTGTGAAGAAATAGATAATATGGGCGGTTTTCCTCTTACTGTCAAATCAAAATGCTGCGAGACCATTAGCAACAAGCCTACTGGGTGGCTAAACTTGGCTGTGGATGCATATTAGAAGCATATTAGAGCTGGGGGACTTCACTCTCCAGGACCAGGACCTCTGTACCTCCCTAGCTTAATAACTATTTGAATAGAGGGGCTGTTTCTTCCCAGTCCCCCAGATATTTGGGGTGGGGCAGGTATTACTTCCCCTTTCCCCAAGATTTTTTAGGGCTGTCTTAAATACAGTTTTGGAACTAGAAGTAACCTGTTGACTTCAGTCTCTCTTTGCTGCTCAAGGTGAACCTGCTGCTTCCTGCTGGGTGCCCCTGCTTCTGGATTTGCACTCTGCTGGTGAACAATGGCTCGATCAGTGCAAAGAGTGGGGCTTATTCTTGCAAAAGGAAAGAGCACAAGAAAACTAGAACTCAAAACAAGCTAAATTACAAATAAAATAATATTTGTGTGTTTATTTTTTCAAAATGGGCCAGGTTGCTAATTAACTCAGGATGACCCTCACTTTTCTAAATGGTGACGGTTAGTTAAGAGTCCAGATGTACATTAAGCTCTTAATGACTTTTAGCTTATGATCTGCCATTCCATTGTAAGCAGAAAATGCTTTAATATGTGATTTAGTTGGCACATGAGTCACATACCAGCATATTTAGAGAATTTTCTTTCTAGCAAAGTGGATTAAAAGGTGAAGATTACTTCCCTGTTTAAAGCCACTGCATCAAATTAACATTTTTCTCCCTCAGAGATTAGCGATTTCCTTGTCTTCATTACCTGCCTCTTGATTTAATTTTTGTTCAGAAGTCTGCCCTATTTTACTATGAGCATTTTAAATGATATTTGACGTTAAGTGGAAGTTAACTTGCAAGAGAGTTGGCAAGCAACAATGAATGGTACCTTATGATCTCAACAGAGAACAAAGAACAGTAAAGTGGATGTACAGTGCTTACATTATATTTATTTAGTTTGAGGAACTCAGTTCAAACTGCAAAATGCAGTTTGAACCAATCTGTCTGAGCTACATAGAGAATTAGCTAGCGTTCGTACAGGAGTCCTGTATGGTGTTATCAGAACAATTTTAAAAAATTGTGAAGACTCCTATAATTTTCTAATTTAGTGGCAAGTTATCACAGATTGGCAGGATCTGTGCTATGCCCCAGCTTTTGCACAGTCTTTTGGAGGAACCCCTTTAGTGTGCCTGACTCCCCAGGGGGTCTTACTCTTCTTTCAGGATAGGCCATACAGCCTCACCACCTCCAGTAGCTCTGCCCAGTGAGTCCAACTGAGAGAGACTCCTGAGAGAGATTTGTACACTCTTCGGGGACTAGTGCACCCCAGCCAGTATTCTAGTGACATCCAACAACATTTTCAAAACAGGATTTATTAGTGAAGTGGAACACAGCATAGGAAGTCCTTAGGTTAGCATAGAGAAATGAAGGTTAAAGCATAGTCCATTCTGGTCAAGCCACAACTCACCAGCCAATCTGTAGTGAATTCCATTTTCAGGCTCCGTCTGTCAGACTTCCTCTTTAATCAGTCCCCATGTGCGAGAGAGCTCAAGTTTCTTCCAGTGCCCACACTTATCCCCCTCCCCCCCACCTCACACATCCCAGTCCCTTCTTTTCAAGGTGGGGGTCTCTGCTCAGCTGTCAATCCAGGAATCATTGGAGCTTGCATTATCTCTTTAGACCCCTTATTGATCTGAGATGGTTTTGGCCAGTTTCTTAATGACTATATTCATTGCACCCAGACAGGGAGATAACCTGTGTCTCTTAGTCCGCCCTGAGATCAAACTTAATCATTTTCTCCCAACTGGGTAGCAATGTAAAGTATGGGGGAAACTGAAATATTTTAAAATACTCTCACTTTGTTACACAAGTATTGGCCAATTTGACTACTTTATAAATATTACAGAGTAAGCATACTTTGCTCTTTTATAGTACTTCTTATCTTTAAAGTGGATGACAAACATTAATTTAATTGTCACAACACCGTGTGAGACAGTCTGTCTCAGATAAATGCTATTTATTATCTTCATTTTACAAAGGGAGAAACTGAGGTTAAAAGTCAGACTTGCCCTGAACTAGAAAAGGAATCAGTGTTAGAGCAATGAGGATGCTCTTACTTTTGTGCTCATCCTGCTTAGTCTTGTGCACAACTTCACACCACTCTCTCACTATGTGGTGGTCTTACTGTACATCTTCACAATAATATAAAACACAAAGTCAAGATTTAAAAAATAGGGCTAAACAAACTCACTTTTAAACAAAATCAAAACAAAACTGATTTTAATAGACTAAAGTTTAAAAGTTATCAAAACAAATGCAAGTGTCTTTCTTTTACAGTACATTTTCTATTTCTTGTATCAGTGTTTATTTGTAATAAATATTGAAATGGAATTAAGTACAATACTCCACTCAGAGTTAGTCACAGCTTGTCTTAATGTAGAATTAACTTTTGGTGAATAACCTTCTCCATGTATATGTGAATCTTTCACTAATGCTAATGAAAGTAATGTGTGCTTGCACCTACTTGTTGCAGGTAAATATAATGTACCTGAAAGAAGAAAGATCCCTGTACATTAACAGGAGATAGATTCCATAGGATGTCTCAGTTTTGGATCTAAAGCTTTCATGTATTATTTCCATTAAACTTTCAGACAGCCAGAAAAAAAGGCTGTGGAAACTACAAGACAGTAAACCTTGCATGAATGATAGCATCTGACAAGCAACCCAGTGCTGATGTTGTATTTATTAATAACAATGATCATTATTAGCTAACTGGGAGAAGCAAGTTCCTACACTCAACTTGATAGCATTTCTCTGTCTGTCTGTTTCTGTCTGTTGTTAGCACACTGATCGCTTCACTTGTATGCTGTACATCTTTGCCTCACCTTTTGTCTAGTTTTTGCCTTTTTAGATTCTAAAGCGTAAGGGTAGAATTTTCAAAAGCACTTAGAAATGGCATGGGAGTTTTACTATTCACCTCAATGAGAGTGAGGCCAGCACAGAAGTATTTGCAAATCCCATCCCAAATGTACACATTTGAGTCTCTGAAGTTAGGCATGTAAACTCATTATTCAGGCACCTAAATAAGTGGCCTGATTTTAAAGATTTAGAGTTAATGGGAGCGGTGTATACTCAGCACCTCTGAAAATCAGGCCACTCTTATTTAAATGCTTAAATGTGGATTTAGGTGCATAACTTTAAGCACTTAAGTTTAAAAATATTGACCTGAGATCTTTTATGGCAGGGACCATGTCTCCTTATGTGTTTGTTCAATATGTAACACTAAGGTGTCCCAATTCTGATTGGGGTTTTTGAGCACTACTGCAATCTAAATGAACAAATACAAATAATGTGCACTGGTCACCAAAAATAAAAGAAACCTTCCATATGAGAGATTTGTTCAAAATCAGATGATCTACTGTAACTAACAAGAACAAATTTTAGTATTTTTAGTTAAAACATACACCTCTCAGATCTCATTTGAGCCTCTGTAAGGTGTTGTTATGATGTTAACAGCTCAGTTAAACTAGTACATTAATAAATAAATGTAATTATAGCATAAAACTGCATAGTGGTAACAATCTCTATATTCAAGAACCTTTCAAGTTTTAAAATAATACAAGAGAAAGCATCATTTTTGGAAGACCATCAAACTACGCCATTTAATAGTATCTTTCAGCTAAGATATTGTTGAGGTCATGAATTTCTGTAAGAACAGAGGAAACATGACAATAGATTGTGATATCTATTTTAAATATTTAGAATAATTGATAACAAAGCATGTAACACAGTAAACTGAGAGTTCTGGTAGCATCATAGACCAGGAGAGTGGATTTTCAACAGATTCCCAAAATGGAATTTCCTCATATTACATCGAGGCAATTTTTGTTTGTTTTCCACAGAATTCCATTCCATTGGGATGTTTTGTTAGAAATGTTCTGTGATTGCTTTCCATATGGTCAAGAAGTCAGATGAGTAGTGGTACAATGCCTTGTTGAGACTAATATAATGACACAGTGCCACTACAATACACATTACAATATAGCTTCTGCTGCTCAGTAGGAATGTTCCAAACCTTATAATCTTTCTTCTTTATATTTCTTCTTTTAAACTTAAAATGGGATAGTTGGTGAAAGAGGTGCTTAATGCTTTCAAAAAGTAATTAGGTTTTCAAAAAGAAATTAGATTCTTTGTGTGTGGGAGTGGCAGGGGGCAGGGTTACAGGTGAGTTAGTTTCAGATATGAAAGTTCTGGGATCCATAGAAACACTTCATATAGATTGGAACAATTTTGGTCTGCTAGGGCTGAGCAATTTGTGAAAATGCATGAGAGCACTCAGCTCCTGAAGGAGCTAGCCCATAATCTGTAGAGCCAAACTTGGTTTTAGATGTGAGGCTTCTGTTAAATTTAATGAGCGCTGCCCACTTGTGCATCCAAATGCAGAATTTGGCTCATTAATTCAGATCAGCACTTCAGTTTCTATTCCTTCTCTTTTTTGTTTATTTATAAATTAACCAAAATGTTAGGAAAGGACAAAAACAACATGCTTTTAAAGATCTAAATTAATACTTGTTATTTATTATTTGCTGATCCTGCATGTAATGTTTATATAATTCTTATTATAAATCGTATTGAACCTTGATTTTCTTTCTTTTTATCAACAGTTTGTGGCCCATCCAAACTGTCAGCAACAGCTGTTGACTATCTGGTATGAAAATCTGTCAGGATTACGGGAACAGACCATTGCTATCAAGTGTCTCGTTGTGCTGGTTGTTGCATTGGGCCTTCCACTTCTTGCCATTGGTTACTGGATTGCACCATGTAGCAGGGTACAGATATTTTATAAATTACATATTTAAACACCTTGTGCTGGTCTAGATGTTCCTTTTCAGTTACTGTCATCTGAAACGTAATCTTGCACTCCTAGTTTTGTATCACCAGAATTTTAACTGATTATTCAGATTTTTTAGAAATCTCAGTCTTGAACCAAATTCTGTTATTTTAAAGAGGGGATAAGACTGATCAAGTATGAGGAGGAAATGTTATTCTATGTGCACGTAAATTGTATTTAAGCACTAAGATGTGTAATAAGCTCCATGATATTTATGTTTGTTTTAATATTTATGGGTCAGATTCTCTCCTTGATACCAGCTATGCACTTGTACAAGTACGATGTACTTTTTGCTAATGACCACTTCCTACAGTGGCCCGAAAAGCTCTATATCAGTTCCTCTCAGTTGGCATCTTAGGGATCTGATTCTGCTCTTGTATAATTCAATAGCAAAACTCCTATTGACTTCAGCGGTACAGGATTGAGCTCTAAATGACATACTCGCTGTTGCTGAACTGTTAGGTCAGATTGTTTATAAAGGTGAACTGCAAAGCAAAACTTAAACGAAGCACAGTTTTCTAACCACAATTTGAGGGTATTCAGACAAGAACAACATTTTTAACAAATCATTTCACATTTATATTTTCCCTTGGTGAAATCATCCTGATGTTTCTAGGTTCACTGATGTTGTTATAACACAAATACCAGCAGTCTCACTGAAATCCATTCATTCCATGATATGTGTGATGTCAACCAAATGATGCATTCTGATATGTCTTCAGTAAACCAGGAAGAACAAAAGAGGATTTTCACAGAGAGAAGTTTTTTTTAAAAGTTTACTTAGAACTTACTTCTGTGCTGAATGTCTTCCTGGCCCTACCCCACAAGCTCATTCAGAGGGGGTATCCAGCACAGAAATCTGTGTTCCACTTGAGTTTATATTTTGCTTTGCAGTTCACCTTTAAGAGGTGATAAGAGTCTGCACACCCCATACATTTTTAAAAGGAATCTGATGTTTTCTTTCCCTGGTCATTTGTTTATTTTAAAGATTAATCTTTATGAAATAGCATAATTGTTACTCAGATTATCTTCTGAAATGTCACTTTCCTTGACAAGCTCTTGTAAAGGTACCCATTATAGCTGCATGGTAGACTGATGTCATGTAAACTCATGATCAGGTGTTTTTTTAATGTCTGATATGGAAAAAATAACATTTCTCCATGAGCTTTAATTCCCACTGCCAGACACACTCGGGTCTTTTTGAATGCTCATGTGAAATCAAAATATTGGAAGTACAGATCAACTGCTTAATACTGTGATTTAAAAATGCTTTTTAAAGGTCAGGTAAACAGGGGCTATTAAAGTCCTTTGTATAACTAGTGAATGTCAATATAGTGCATACTTTACTGCTCAGCTCACTGAATCTGACCCCTGACTTCAGGTCCAGGAAAACCCTGAGATAGGGAAACTACTTTAGACTCCTCACTCACTAAATTCACTGGCTTTCGTGTGAAAGGATATTGCTGTTAATGCAGAACTTCGGATGAGGTTTTAAAATCTCACATAATATTTTGTCTCATGTTATAATTAATACCGTTCTTTGCTCTATACTATTCAATATTTTTATCAATGACCCAGAAGAAAACATAAAATCATCACTGATCAAGTCTGCAGATGACAAACTTGTGGTAAATAATGAAGTGGTAAATAATGAAGAAAGGTCACTGATATAGAGTGATTTGTATCACTTGGTAACCTAGGTGTAAGGACAAATGCATTTTAATGTGGTTAAATTCAAGTGCTTATATACGAATGCACAAAGCCTTGGAAACAAGGAGGGAGAACTGGAGGTCCTGGTGATGTCAAGGAATTATGACGTGATTGGAATAACAGAGACTTGGTGGGATAACTCACATGACTGGAGTACTGTCATGGATGGTTATAAACTGTTCAGGAAGGACAGGCAGGGCAGAAAAGGTGGGGGAGTAGCACTGTATGTAAGGGAGCAGTATGACTGCTCAGAGCTCCGGTACGAAACTGCAGAAAAACCTGAGTGTCTCTGGATTAAGTTTAGAAGTGTGAGCAACAAGAGTGATGTAGTGGTGGGAGTCTGCTATAGACCACCGGACCAGGGGGATGAGGTGGATGAGGCTTTCTCCGGCAGCTCACAGAAGCTACTAGATCGCATGCCCTGGTTCTCATGGGTGACTTTAATTTTCCTGATATCTACTGGGAGAGCAATACAGCGGTGCATAGACAATCCAGGAAGTTTTTGGAAAGCGTAGGGGACAATTTCCTGGTGCAAGTGCTAGAGGAGCCAACTGGGGAGGAGCTTTTCTTGACCTGCTGCTCACAAACCGGGAAGAATTAGTAGGGGAAGCAAAAGTGGATGGGAATCTGGGAGGCAGTGACCATGAGTTGGTTGAGTTCAGGATCCTGACACAGGGAAGAAAGGTAAGCAGCAGGATACGGACCCTGGACTTCAGGAAAGCAGACTTCGACTCCCTCAGGGAACGGATGGGTAGGATCCCC
The DNA here is from genome assembly GCF_965152235.1 of Eretmochelys imbricata. Taxonomy (NCBI): domain Eukaryota; kingdom Metazoa; phylum Chordata; order Testudines; family Cheloniidae; genus Eretmochelys; species Eretmochelys imbricata. The sequence continues at coordinate 43,548,889 of NC_135575.1, read as the reverse complement.
TGGGGGACTAACATGAAGGGGAAAGGAGTCCAGGAGAGCTGGCTGTATTTCAAAAAGAAAAGGAGTACTTGTGGCACCTTAGAGACTAACCAATTTATTTGAGCATGAGCTTTCGTGAGCTACAGCTCACTTCATCAGAAACATACCGTGGAAACTGCAGCAGACTTTATATATACACAGAGAATATGAAACAATACCTCCTCCCACCCCACTGTCCTGCTGGTAATAGCTTATCTAAAGTAATCGTCAGGTTAGGCCATTTCCAGCACAAATCCAGGTTTTCTCACCCTCCACCCCCCCACACAAATTCACTCTCCTGCTGGTGATAGCCCATCCAAAGTGACAACTCTTTACACAATGTGCATGATAATGAAGTTAGGCCATTTCCTGCACAAATCCAGGTTCTCTCACTCCCTCACCCCCCTCCAAAAACCCACCCCCATACACACACAAACTCACTCTCCTGCTGGTAATAGCTCGTCCAAACTGACCACTCTCCAAGTTTGAATCCAAGTTAAACCAGAACATCTGGGGGGGGGGGGGGGAGGAAAAAACAAGAGGAAATAGGCTACCTTGCATAATGACTTAGCCACTCCCAGTCTCTATTTAAGCCTAAATTAATAGTATCCAATTTGCAAATGAATTCCAATTCAGCAGTTTCTCGCTGGAGTCTGGATTTGAAGTTTTTTTGTTTTAAGATAGCGACCTTCATGTCTGTGATTGCGTGACCAGAGAGATTGAAGTGTTCTCCGACTGGTTAATGAATGTTATAATTCTTGACATCTGATTTGTGTCCATTTATTCTTTTACGTAGAGACTGTCCAGTTTGACCAATGTACATGGCAGAGGGGCATTGCTGGCACATGATGGCATAAATCACATTGGTGGATGTGCAGGTGAACGAGCCTCTGATAGTGTGGCTGATGTTATTAGGCCCTGTGATGGTGTCCCCTGAATAGATATGTGGGCACAATTGGCAACAGGCTTTGTTGCAAGGATAAGTTCCTGGGTTAGTGGTTCTGTTGTGTGGTATGTGGTTGTTGGTGAGTATTTGCTTCAGGTTGCGGGGCTGTCTGTAGGCAAGGACTGGCCTGTCTCCCAAGATTTGTGAGAGTGTTGGGTCATCCTTTAGGATAGGTTGTAGATCCTTAATAATGCGTTGGAGGGGTTTTAGTTGGGGGCTGAAGGTGACGGCTAGTGGCGTTCTGTTATTTTCTTTGTTAGGCCTGTCCTGTAGTAGGTAACTTCTGGGAACTCTTCTGGCTCTATCAATCTGTTTCTTTACTTCCGCAGGTGGGTATTGTAGTTGTAAGAAAGCTTGACAGAGATCTTGTAGGTGTTTGTCTCTGTCTGAGGGGTTGGAGCAAATGCGGTTGTATCCACTTCCTGGACACTACAGTGCTAATAAACAATGGTCACATAAACACCACCCTATACCGGAAACCTACTGACCGCTATTCCTACCTGCATGCCTCCAGCTTTCACCCTGACCACACCACACGATCCATCGTCTACAGCCAAGCTCTGCGATACAACCGCATTTGCTCCAACCCCTCAGACAGAGACAAACACCTACAAGATCTCTGTCAAGCTTTCTTACAACTACAATACCCACCTGCGGAAGTAAAGAAACAGATTGATAGACAGGGTCGGTCCTGGGGCCGGTTTTGTTCAATATCTTCATAAATGATCTGGAGGATGGTGTGGATTGAACTCTCAGCAAATTTGCGGATGATACTAAACTGGGAGGAGTGGTAGATACGCTGGAGGGCAGGGATAGGATACAGAGGGACCTAGACAAATTGGAGGTTTGGGCCAAAAGAAATCTGATGAGGTTCAATAAGGATAAGTGCAGGGTCCTGCACTTAGGACGGAAGAACCCAGTGCACAGCTACAGACTAGGGACTGAATGGCTAGGCAGCAGTTCTGCGGAAAAGGACCTAGGGGTGACAGTAGACGAGAAGCTGGATATGAGTCAGCAGTGTGCCCTTGTTGCCAAGAAGGCCAATGGCATTTTGGGATGTATAAGTAGGGGCATAGCGAGCAGATCGAGGGACGTGATCGTCCCCCTCTATTCGACATTGGTGAGACCTCATCTGGAGTACTGTGTCCAGTTTTGGGCCCCGCACTACAAGAAGGATGTGGATAAATTGGAGAGAGTCCAGCAAAGGGCAACAAAAATGATTAGGGGTCTGGAACACATGAGTTATGAGGAGAGGCTGAGGGAACTGGGATTGTTTAGTCTGCAGAAGAGAAGAATGAGGGGGGATTTGATAGCTGCTTTCAACTACCTGAGAAGTGGTTCCCGAGAGGATGGTTCTAGACTATTCTCAGTGGTGGAAGAGGACAGGACAAGGAGTAATGGTCTCAAGTTGCAGTGGGGGAGGTTTAGGTTGGATATTAGGAAAAACTTTTTCACTAGGAGGGTGGTGAAACACTGGAATGCGTTACCTAGGGAGGTGGTAGAATCTTCTTCCTTACAAGTTTTTAAGGTCAGGCTTGACAAAGCCCTGGCTGGGATGATTTAATTGGGGATTGGTCCTGCTTTGAGCAGGGGGTTGGACTAGATGACCTCCTGAGGTCCCTTCCAACCCTGATATTCTATGATTCTATGAAATGTAAATATATACATTTGGGAACAAAGACTGTAGGTCATACTTACAGGATGTGGAACTCTATTCTAGGAAGCAATGACTGAAAAGGATTTGGGGGTTCTGGTGGATACTCCACTGAACATGAGCTCCCAGTACAACGGTGTGGCCAAAAAAGTTAATGTGATCCTTGAATGCATAAACGGGAATCTCAAGTAGGAGTAGAAAGGTTATTTTTTCTCTGTATTTGGCCCTGGTGTGATTGCTCCTGGAATACTGTGTCCGGTTCTGGTGTCCGCAGTTCAGGAATGTTATTGATAAATTGGAGAGGGTTCAGAGAAGAGCCACAAGAGAATCATTAAAGGATTAGAAAACATGCCTTACAGTGGCAGACTCAAGGAGCTCAATCTGTTTATCTTAAGAAAAAGAAGGTTGAGGGGGGACTTGATTACAGTCTATATGACCTATATGAGGAACAAATATTTGATAATGGATTATTTAATTTATCAGAGAAAGGTAAAACACAATCCAGTGGCTGGAAGTTGAAGTCAAAGTCAGGCTGGAAATAAGGTGTAAATTTTTAACAGTGAGGGTAATTAACCATTGGAACAATTTACCAAGGGTCATGGTAGATTCTCCATCACTGCAATTTTAAAATTTTAAAATTAAGATTAGATGTTTTTCTAAAATCTATGCTCTAGGAATTATTTTGCAGAGTTTTGTGGCCTGTGTTATACAAGGGGTTAGAGCAAATGATCACAATGGTCCTTTCTGGCCTTGGAATCTCTGAATACAACTGATATGTTTGAACTAACCTAGTATTACTCCCTTGCTATATTTGGGGAGCCAGATAATTCCTGCACCTTTGAGAGACTGTGCAGGAGTTGAGACAAGAAGTTCTGACCACCACTAACCTTGCAATATCTCATGAGAGGACAGGGGTAACAGTAGTCCTTATCTGCAGGGGTCTTCAGAGACTGTTCTGTGTATATATCCCAAAGGGTGCTATTCACTTCAAAAGGGGTTGGAAGGAAGCTGGGAGAGGAAACTGGTAGAAACTGTATTTCCTAAGATGCAGTCCCTCCTGGATTTCCCAATGGTGTGGGGCTGTTGCATCTCTGCACAGTCTCCAATTTAGGCCAACATCTAAATGACACACTGGTCCATAGTCACCCAGAAGTCTTTGGGCCAGAATTTGATTGCTCTTCTGTGGGTGCCTTACAGGAGGTCAGGGGGAAAGAATGCCCATCCCTCAAGAACCCTGTCACTGGCACTCATTGAGTGCGTAAACTGGGGAGGTACAAGAACATCAACAGAGGTACAAGAACACCCCCCCCCCCTCCGCATCAACAGAGGTACAAGAACACCCCCCCCCCTCCGCAGATATTGGCAGTAGAACCCTCCTCAGAAAAGGTGAGCTATGGCTCTGCCCCTTACCATACTGGCTTGTGGCCCCGGGTTATTGCAAATTGGATCACATGCTCCCTCATTGTACAGGGGGTAGCAAATACAGCTCCAGAGTGCTTTCCCTTCAGCTTCCCTGAAGCATGTTGCTTCCTCTGTCTTCTGCAGGAAGACTGCTGCTGGCCACTGCCACTGTTGTAATGCACCTCCACCCACCCCAAATGCAGCAACATTTGATACAGCCACTCTCTAGCCCACAGTGTGCTCTTTTAATCCAAATGAATTCATTTAAACATGTTAATGTTTCTGAACTCGTTTTTCTTACTTTGTTGCTGTGTAAATTTTTCCAATTAGTTTTTTAAAAAGCATTTACAAAGTCTTGATCTGGGGGATATTTTATGCTCTGAATACATCATCCAGAGAAGAGTCTGCTTTTCCTCAGGCATCGTATAAATACTGCTTTGATGTTCTGATTTGCTGAATTCAATACAGCTAATTATCATAGGTAAGCTAATAATGCCCTGAAAACTTTGGGTATCTCCCGCATTGGTAGAGAAGATATTATGTTATCCACTTCTCCCTGGGCCTGATCCACCTCTGCATTGACTTCCATGGGCATTAGATCAGGTCCTCTCTGAACAGTGGTGAATACTCATATGGTGTGGATGTAATTCCCGAGAGGATTATTCTGCAACTTGTCTTCTATGTGAATATGGAACATCAAAAATGCTGATTGACAGGACATCATTCCTGTATGGGTTGCCTTCTTGAGACTGCTGTCAGGAATGATACCATTGCATGACTGTTCAGTGCACTTAAAGGGTATATCTAAGCAGCAGTGGGTTCTTTAATTCCAGCCTATCATTATCTGTAAGTGCCTCTTTATGCTTCTGAGCTGTGTGATGCAAGGGAAGTGCTGTATCTTTTTTAAAAATGAGGGACTGGTTTTGTTTTGCTTTCACAGCTTGGAAAAATTCTCCGCAGCCCATTTATGAAATTTGTGGCACATGCAGCATCCTTCATTATTTTCTTGGGCCTACTGGTGTTCAATGCCTCAGACAGATTTGAAGGCATCACAACCCTCCCAAACGTCACTGTTACTGATTACCCTAAACAGATCTTTAGGGTGAAAACTACCCAGTTCACTTGGACAGAGATGCTGATCATGGTGTGGGTGCTTGGTAAGTAAAGAATATTGCTGCTTCACTCCAATTCCATGACAGCTGTACTGTGTAGATAGACATTCTAAAAGAAAAAAACGAGGCCCAAATGCTGACCCCCCCACTGCAGCCGTGTATATGGCTCCAGTGGTATTCAGGGGCTACATTGGCTCCCAGAGGAAAACTTCCAGCAGCCAACAATTGGCATAAGCAGATCCTCACTGCCCCCTCTTGCAGCCCCTGGTGTACAAAAGTGCCATGGGTAGGAAAGGCATGTTTCTAGTTTCTTCTACTTTCAGTAAGAGCTATCTCAGTTAAGTAAACATCACTAACATCTTCTTATGTTCAGTGTAATGAACAATTTTATTTAACATTGTAAAATGAGGAATTTTCCACATATTTGCAAGAGTAAAATGACCAGCTGTGTTCTTCAGAGGATGGAGATTGTACCACTGTGTAATAAATGGAAAACTTAATGACTCATAATGATACCACAATGTTCAGAAATCCTGGCATTTGTGGCAGAAACCCAGGTTTGGTGTAATATCATTGATATCATATCAATAATATCATAGCTTTCAGAATGTAATAGTGTTGGTGTAATATCACTGATACAGTAGTGTAATAACATAAACTGGTTATTTTAAACAAGATCACAAAGCCTCTGTCGTTGTATATGCCAGAAGGTCTGGTGTTTCCATGGCTTGACGTTAATGCATTAGCTAATTAGTATTTATTTAGCACTGGAGGAAATCACAGCTTCTTTCAGTGTCAAAGGGCTAATGAGTCAGTTTTTGTTACTAGACATTTTTTTTATTGCCTGATCATCTGCCAGCCTGTTTGAGATTTTATGCATGTTATGTAGGAGTATATGGATAAGTGAAATGGGAGAGGAGCGCTGGAAGGGTCAACCTTCCACCTTTAAAAGATAACCTTCTGCAACAAAAACATTACATTGAGCGGTCATGATGTTTGTGCTGTGAAGTCATTATATTACAACGTAGCGGCCCCAATGTATGATGACTGAGCTTTAGCCCAAAAGACAGCCCCAGGAAAGTTGATATAGGTAGCAACCCTGTAATACTGAAAATGTGTACTTCAGTGCCTTCCTGGTGAATCCTGATTTTATCAGAAGGAAAGTTAAATGATTCTCAGTTGTGACTAAACTGGCTCTATTCCTTTCTTGTTGCAGGTATGATGTGGTCAGAATGCAAAGAGCTCTGGCTAGAAGGACCCAGGGAATATATTTTGCAGCTGTGGAATGTTCTGGATTTTGGGATGTTGTCCATTTTCATGGCTGCTTTCACAGCCAGGCTCCTAGCATTTCTGCAGGCCACCAAAGCACAGCAATATGTGGACAACTACATTGAGGAGAGTGACCTCTCCGTAGTCACACTTCCACCCGAAATAGAGTATTTCACTTATGGTGAGTTTGAATGTTACTTTCAAATAGTAAACTAGTGGGCACTCATTTAAAGGGACAGTGTTAGGATTGTTAGGCATAGAAACCCTTTACAACTATTTGATTTCACAATATTTACCTTAAGGTTTCTACCCATTTGTTTTTATTTTTTATGCTTTTTAAACAGTATTTGTTGTGAGCATCAGTTTAACAAATAACGTATTGACATACTAATACTAAACAAAATAGGGCTAAATTCAGCTCAGGTTTAACTGGGCATAACCATGAAGTCCATGCAGTTGCTTATGCCAGAGCTGAATTTGACCCCAAGGGCTAGATTCAACAAGGGATTTAGGTGCCTTACTGCCACTTTAGGTGCCTAAGTCCAAAATTTAGATCCTCAAAACCGCCTGCTCAGCTGCCAGCTAACCCTGTAGGTGCCTATATTTCTGTTGGTGGGCATGCACAAAACTGCCTAAGTCCCAACACTGCTGAGCAGCTCAGTGCCTAAGCCCTAGTGGGATGCTCAGACCAAGCTTTCCCTCACCTAACTCTCCTGTGGAGCCTGATCAGGTAGGATTGCTTAGAGGCCGCCTTCTGGTTTGGGCCCACACAAAACACAGCTGAGGATATAGCGCCACCCTCTTTTATATCCAGTGGTTGGAACACTCACGTGGGACATCAGGCACAAGTTAAAACCCCCAGTCTGCCTGACACAGAGAAGGGATTTGAACCCAGGTCTCCCAGCTGAGTGTTGGGGCATAGGGTATTTTTTCAAGTGGGTTTCTCCAGTCTCTCCTGTCAAAGCTGTTCCACTTCCTATGTTTTATAATTTTGATGGATAATATTGCTGTTTATTTTTTAGAATTTTTTTAGACTTTGATCTATTTAAAATTTCACAGTTGCATGAAATTATGAGAGGGTCAGACAAATGTTTATTGACAGTAGATTTGCAATTCAAAGAGTTAAAGCTTTATAAACCATTAAAACACAAATTGTCAACATCGGATGTCAAATTATACAACGTAAATATCTTTAAATCAACATATCATATCTGTTTTTACTGCTCATTCACTTGTCCATTTGAAACAAGCCTAATTCACAAGTCTAAATTATTGGATTTTGACTTTAAATTCTCAAGCATTTTTCTTTCTTGCCAATTTGTTAATTTTGATTATTATTGATGGAAATATTTTTTTGTCCGTTTGCATGTGTATGGTGACATCTGTGTTTACCAGCAACAATCTAATCCCAGAGCCCTCCCTTGGTAGGGCAAATTGAGGCAACTGCTCTTGGCCCTGCCTTTTGGGGGGCCGCACGGGCCAGTGCGATTGGCCGGCGTGGTCGGTCTTGGAAGACATAGGTGTGGAAACTAGGGGTGCGGAGGGTGCTGCAGCACCCCCTGGGCTCCTGGCTGCTGCCCCGCATGCCCGGGGTCCCAGCTGCTGCCCCACACCCACAGTCTTGGGGGAGACAGCGCCCAGCTTGGCTGCCCACGTTTCGGTGCAGCGAGTCCCCCACCCCAGCCAGAGCCCTGAGCCACCATGGCGCTATGGCCAACAATAGCCCCATAGTTGGTGCCGGCAACTGCCAGCAGCAGCAGGCTGCCCAGCACCATGCCAGTTCCAGCCCAGCCACCAATGCATTGTGGGGCCCCCAAGCTGTTGATGGCTGATTTGTCCCAGACCCTGAACCTCCCCCAGGAACAACCCTGGCTAATCCTTCCAAGGCTACCTTAGCCCAGTAGCTAGGGCCCACACCTGGGAGACTCGAGTTCACATCCTTGCTCTGAATCAGGAAGAGTGGGGATTTGAACTGGGCTGATGGGTGAAAGGGGGAGACTCCTCTCTCTTGTTTTTTTTGGTGAGAAAATTGTAACAAAAACGTAAAGACCCTGTTGTACTCAATAAATGAAATTTGTTCCTCAGCCAACACTGCTGGCTTTCCATAAAAAAACCCAAAACACCTCCCCCACCCACCGTTGTCGTACACTGCTGCTGATTCAATCATGCACATGATAACTCCTAATAAATTATTAGCCATTCCATTGCTTTAATTAAAAAACAAAACAAACAACCAAAAAACACCCCACTACCTTTGATGATATAGACATGATATTAACATATGTTACTGGGGAAAAAAGCTAATATTGTATTTATTTCCACATAATTCACTGTTAATTTTTCTCTAAAAAAGTTTTTGTATTAAATATTTATTTTACTATCCTTATTTATGATGTCATTGTTACTCTTTTATGGATATTTTATTATTTTTAACCTACAAAATAATTTTTTTACAGAACATATGTGTGGTTATATCTTATTAAAGCAGCGGTCTTTAGTCATTGATACAATATAAATAAAAAATAATTATTGTTGTTAAACAAAAATGGACTGGGACATAGAGTCCAAACTCAGGAAAGATTGAATAATGATTAGTGGTCCTGTATAGCTGTTATAGATACCTAAACAAATTAAATAATAAAAAAGAGAAATAAAGATTAGGGTGCATATAAGAATACTACTATGTTTTAATTTTATTTGGGAAAATTTTATCCCGTACAGAAACATGCAAATGTTAGTAGTGATTTTAATTATTATAGAATCTATAAATGTTATATGTAATATAAAAAATTCATACTGTGGTGGGGTATATCCTCATATTAATTTTCATGCTTAACTACCAATACAGAGGTAAATACACACAATTAGAAGAGATCCTCATGTCTCTTTACATTATAACTTCCACTGAAAAAGTACACATTTCAAATTCTTCACTTATAACTTAAAAACTAATTGTAATACAACATCAACTACTAGACTCCACAAATGTTTGTCCTTACTAGATACAGATATGTGCATGACAATTCCCAATCTATAGCTATATTTTTCTAAACATGGTGATAAGTAAGAAACTCAATTATTTACCCCTTTATTTCATGTCTTCCAGCCAGAGACAAATGGCTCCCATCTGATCCACAGATAATATCTGAAGGTCTCTATGCAATAGCTGTTGTGCTTAGCTTCTCTCGGATTGCATATATCCTGCCTGCAAATGAGAGCTTTGGGCCCTTGCAGATTTCCCTTGGAAGGACTGTAAAGGACATTTTCAAGTTTATGGTCCTTTTTATTATGGTATTTTTTGCATTTATGATTGGGATGTTCATACTCTACTCCTACTACCTTGGAGCTAAAGTAAACTCTGCTTTTACAACGTAAGTCTGAAGTTGTGTTGAAGCAAAAGGAAATACAAAATTTTAGTCATTAACCGCTAGGGGCCTGAGGTTTGAAATGTTATATCAGCATAGCTATATGTGAAAAAACCCCACCCCTGAACAACATAGTTATGGCAACGAAACCCCCGGTGGAGATGCAGCTATGTCGACCAAAAAGTGCTTTTGTCTATGTAGCTAATGTCATTTGGGGAGGTGGCATTTTTACACTGACAGAGAAACTCATTCTGTTGGTGTAGGCTGTGTCTGCTCTAAGGACTATGCTGGTGTGACTGTGCTGGCAGAGTTGTGCTGACATAGCAGTGCTGATATCATCTCTGTTGTGTAGACATAGCCTGAGTTTGTGAAGTGTTGAGTGCCCTCTGCTCCCAGTATAGTCAAATCAAGATGGGAAGAAACGAAACATTCTGTGAAAAAGATTTTTTGTATTTGTTGTTTTGATTAAACATCTACACTAAGATCCCTTACAAAACTTTAAAATCCAAATCGCAGACAGAAATTTGAGGTTATTTACTATAGTTGTCATAAGAACTGTGTATTTATTTATATAATTAGTAACATTCCTCTCGATTCTTTCATACAGAGTTGAAGAAAGTTTCAAGACCTTGTTTTGGTCAATATTTGGTTTATCTGAAGTAACTTCAGTTGTCCTCAAATATGATCATAAATTCATAGAGAATATTGGCTATGTTTTGTATGGCATATACAATGTTACAATGGTCGTAGTTCTGCTCAACATGCTGATTGCCATGATCAACAGTTCGTACCAAGAAATTGAGGTAAGGTCTCTCTCTCTAAGGTATCTCTCCCTTTTGTTATGTTTTAAAAGGACACTAGAATCCTCTTAATGGGCACATCCCTCTTAAAGGGACTACCCCAGTTAAAGAAACTCACAAAAAAACACTGTGCTAGGAGATAATGGCTTATTTCATGAGTATAAAACTATTGCTCAGGCATGCAGGAGTGAAATCAGGAAGGCCAAATCACACTTGGAGTTGCAGCTAGCAAGGGATGTTAAGAGTAACAAGAAGGATTTCTTCAGGTATGTTAGCAACAAGAAGAAGGTCAAGGAAAGTGTGGGCCCCTTATTGAATGGGGGAGGCAACCTAGTGACAGAGGGTGTGGAAAAAGCTAATTTACACAATGCTTTTTTTGCCTCTGTCTTCATTTACAAGGTCAGCTCCCAGACTACTGCACTGGGCAGCACAGTATGGGGAGGAGGTGACCAGCCATCTATGGAGAAAGAAGTGTTTCAGGACTATTTAGAAAAGCTGGATGAGCACAAGTCCATGGGGCCAGATGCACTGCGGATTTGATTGCAGAGCCATTGGCCATTATCTTTGAAAACTCCTGGCGATCAGGGGAGGTCCCAGATGACTGGGAAAAGGCTAATGGAGTGCCCATCTTTAAAAAAGGGAAGGAGGAGGATCTGGGGAACTATAGGCCAATCAGCCTCACCTCAGTCCCTGGAAAAATCATGGAGCAGGTCCTCAAGGAATCAATTCTGAAGCACTTAGAGGAGAGGAAAGTGATCAGGAACAGTCAGCATGGATTCACCAAGGGCAAGTCATGCCTGACTAACCTATTTGCCTTCTTTGACTAGATAATTGGCTCTGTGGATGAGGGGAAAGCAGTGGACATGTTATTCCTTGACTTTAGCAAAGCTTTTGATAAGGTCTCCCACAGTATTCTTGCCAGCAAGTTAAAGCAGTATGGGCTGGATGAATGGACTATAAGGTGGCTAGATCATCGGGCTCAACAGGTAGTGATCAATGGCTCCATGTTTAGTTGGCAGCCGGTATCAAGCGGAGTGCCCCAAGAATCAGTCCTGGGGCCAGTTTTGTTCAATATCTTCAATAATGATCTGGAGGATGGTGTGGCTTGCACCCTCAGCAAGATTGCAGATGACACTAACTGGGAGAAGTGGTAGATAGGCTGGAGGGTAGGGATAGGATACAGAGGGCCCTAGACAAATTAGAGGATTGGGCCAAAAGAAATCTGATGAGGTTCAACAAGGACAAGTGCAGAACCCTCCACTTAGGATGGAAGAATCCCACGTACTGCTACAGACTAGGGACTGAGTGGCTAGGCAGCAGTTCTGCAGAAAAGGACCTAGAGGTTACAGTGGACGAGAAGCTGGATATGAGTCAACAGTGTGCCCTTGTTGCCAAGAAGGTTAACGGCATTTTGGGCTGTATAAGTAGGAGCATTACCAGCAGATCGAGGGACGTGATCATTCCCCTCTATTCAGCATTGGTGAGGCCTCAGCTGTGTCCAGTTTTGGGCCGCACATTACAAGAAGGATGTGGAAAAATTGGAAAGAGTCCAGCGGAGGGCGACAAAAATGATTAGGGGGCTGGAGCACATGACTTATGAGGAGAAGCTGAGGGAACTGGGATTATTTAGTTTGCAGAAGAGAAGAATGAGAGGGGATTTGATAGCTGCTTTCAACTACCTGAAAGGGGGTTCCAAAGAGCATGGAGCTAGACTGTTCTCAGTGCTAGCAGATGACAGAACAAGGAGCAATGGTCTCAAGTTGCAGTGGGGGAGGTTTAGGTTGGATATTAGGAAAAACTTTTTCACTAGGAGGGTGATGAAACACTGGAATGTGTTACCTAGGGAGGTGGTAGAATCGCCTTCCTTAGAAGTTTTTAAGGTCAGGCTTGACAAAGCCCTGGCTGGGATGATTTAATTGGGGATTGGTCCTGCTTTGAGCAGGGGGTTGGACCAGATGACCTCCTGAGGTCCCTTCCAACCCTGATATTCTATGATTCTATGAACAACTTTATAGAGAAACAATCTAGAAAATATTACAAAGTAGAAGTTAGAGTGATAACAACTCATTTACACCTTATTTAAACAGTATTTTGAACCATCTGTGAAAAACATGGTTTAAACTTTTTTTTTTCCAGTCTGGGTTTGGTTACCAGCATTGAAAGGCCACACCTTTTTTTTTTTTTTTTTTCAAAACAGTTTGGTCTGGTGCACACAGACAGGAATTTGGTAGCCAGAACCATGTTTAAGGGCCTGTCTAGACAGTTGTGCTTTACCATGTCACCATGTAGTTTAAATCTGTAAATAGAATCAAATTGTGTTATAAACATATTTCTACACAATGATATAGCCCAGTAAAAACCCAGAGTCCAAACAAGAATTCAAACAAAATCAAATTTCAACCCTTTTCTGGATGGAAGCAGTCCCAGTGACAATGCAAGTGTGAATGCAATTCCAATCAGAATCCCCCTATTCCTTCTTTCTATGGTTGGCAGCTGAGTACTGTAGCTTAATGATCCCCTACTGCATTTGTTCTACAGCCATTTAATACCTGCCAATCTGGTTCTCTGCCCTGAAGACATGGCAGAAAAACTGGGTTGAGGGTTTGGCTCTCCCTGGCAAATCAGGCAAGCTGTTTGGGACCTCCCAGGATCTGGACAGATAGTATAGCTCATTGCCTTTATACAGACATGAGAGTATGGTAAGCACTGTACAATCAGTAATGGTCTGTCCCAAAAAACTTACAACTTAAACAAACTTTCAAATGAAGGATGGGATACAATAGACAGCAAAGCTATTGAGCAGACAATTTGAGCACATGGCTAGTTCATTCCCTAATTCTTACTTTTTAAACATTTCATAACACCTTTTCCTGAACGCAGTATATTTTACTGGGTGGACAGGCCCTCACTGCTGGTTAAATGGCTTTTACTGTAGTCCATAAAGATAATTGGCTCGCTAGTCCATTTTCCCCAAATCTTTTAACTAACCATAGATGTGTTAGATACTTCAGCTTCATTAATACATACACTTTCTTAGGTTTACGCACTGTGCTAGTGCATAGACATAAGCAAAGATTTTTGTGTGAGAGTGTTCTGATGACTAAATCACATTTAACAGCTGTTTCAAGCTTAATTATTCAGCCTGAAGTGTAAGTATCCTTTTTCTGCTTTCAGTACAATATTTAAAACTTGATTCTAATCTTAGCTTCACATTGCCATGTGACCTGAAAACTTCATGGCTGCACTCACGCACACCTGCAGAGTGGGAGATTTTTAATGCCTGCAGTTTAGGATGAGTTCTCAAAATTATGAATAGCTATTTCATCTGTAAGAGAGGTGCTTTATTTGGGGTTCACTGGGACAGCAATAACTTCATTTCAGAATTTAATTAATTCAATTTAGGTGCTTACCATTCAAATACTGTGCAATAAAAGGAAGGAAAGAAAGACACACCCAAACTGGTGAAGACTACTGGTTTTAAAAGTCAAATCCAGATTGCTTACAAAGACAAAAGTATATTTATGATGCCAATCAATCTGTGGCCTTACAAAAACAGTTTTAGCAGAATTTCAGCTTGCTTTTGTGATATCAGAAAGTACGTAAAAATTACATGCAAATCATTTTCTTGGGAAATTCTAAGATGATTTACTCTGTACAAAATGTGATTGAAACATCACAAACTTTAGGATCTATTCTCTGCTCTCTACTCACATATATATGGCCCAGATCATGAGAGGTGTTTGCAACTGCTGGCTGTTGAGTGACCTATATTTAATGGAACTGATGATCTCAGTCAACCCTTTCTAGACAAGAGCCCAAATTATGCAAACCACTATCATGACTGGCAATGACACTCTGGCTGGCAATCTCAGCAGACAGGCCAAATATACTGCCATGGGGACCGAACTATGCCATCACAACTAGTTTAGAGGTCCCTGCAGTTCACCTTGGCAGGATATAATAGGAAAACTTGCCCTCTTCTGTACCTATTCTGTGGGTAAATGCAGGGCTGCAGTATCCAGGGCTATAATTTTGGCATTTTTTGATGAGTAATAAATTGACTTAAAAATTTAAAATCAAAGGAGAAAAATCAAAACATGTTTTGCATGTGCATTTCCAATACATGTTGAAAATACTTTATATTCCTTAGGATTAAATTTAATCTGGAAACAAATAAACTATTTTTTCATCTTTGGAGAAAGTCTTCAAATTTCAGTTAGGTCAGGCTTGCAAAACTGCCATGAGATTTTACCAGTCTGGGCACAAAACCTGTCTGCTTATTCCTTCCCATGGATGCCAATAAAAAAACTGATACTGGATTACCCATCAAAAGCAGGTCAGAATTAATGTTCATAGACAAGGCTGTGTGGAAAGGCTTGCACGTTAACTGCTCACCCTATGCCTGCCCAAAAGGCAACACTATTATTTCCTCACTTGCACGGCACCACATTTCAGCATTAAATTTAAGGAAGAAGATACTTGCTTTTATTAAATAACTTTCTCTTTTAATAGCAGGACCT
The DNA here is from genome assembly GCF_965152235.1 of Eretmochelys imbricata. Classification (NCBI taxonomy): domain Eukaryota; kingdom Metazoa; phylum Chordata; order Testudines; family Cheloniidae; genus Eretmochelys; species Eretmochelys imbricata. The sequence continues at coordinate 43,533,804 of NC_135575.1, read as the reverse complement.
TAATAGTTCAGTTTTCACTCGTTGCAGATATAACACTTTTTAAAACTGTTTGCATGCTTCAACTAACCATGACCAAAAAGAGCCCATGTAAACAGACACAGCAGGAATTAAGTTAAAATAGACTTGATAACGCAGCTGCATTTCAGTTGAACTACTGGGAATCAGTCACCCTAACAAGTTCATCACATTTCTGTATAAAACAAAAAGAGAAGTTATTTAAGGTAAACTCCTTTTGAAAGAGTCTTGAATTATATGAAACCTAAAGTTAAGTAAATCAAAGTAGACATGTCTTTTTGTTTCTAATGCAGGATGACAGTGATGTGGAGTGGAAGTTTGCTCGCTCTAAGCTCTGGTTATCTTACTTCGATGATGGAAAAACGTTACCTCCACCATTCAGTCTTGTACCAAGCCCCAAGTCTTTTTTCTATTTCATCATGAGGATGATCAGCTTTGCTAAGTGCAGGAGGAGAAGGCTGCAGAAAGATACTGAAATAGGGATGAGTAACTCCAAATCTAGGGTAGGTCTTAAAAAAATTTTCATTGCATTGGATAAATGTGTTTGTTTGCCTCCTAGCTCTTTGCTAAGATTTCCTTTAAATCTTAGGGGATAGTTTGTACTTGTGAAGGATAGTACCATAATTAATCAAGCATTTTATTTTTAAAGTGCTGTAACCAGATGCCTTTTAAGCACAGCACAAAAGCAAAGTAAAATGATACATTTTTGCAGGGCAGCAAGGTCCCTTTACCAAATATAATTGAAAGCATAAATAACCCAACAAAAACATCAATCCTAGCCAACTACCAAACAACAAAAATAAATCCCACAAGAAATGCCCTAAATAATAAACAAAGAAGTCTTCAGCCTTATCCAGAAAGATGTCACTGGTGCACTTTCATGTATTTTAAGGGTAAAAGACTAGAAGATCTGGAAAGCTAACTTTTCCTTTCATCACCAGAATAGGTGAAGGGGCAAGTTTAGCCAGCTATATAGAACACCATTTCCCAAACTTCTTCACTACCAAAAGCTATGTTTCTGACAGGGATGCAGGATAATTGTGCCTTTGTGGTATAATAATATCGAGCACTTCCCTAACAAAGGCATAATTATCCCACACTCATAGCATCTGAATGTTCTTCACAAATAGTAATAAATTCAGTCTTGCAACACTCCTGTGAGGTAGATAACTATTGTTCCCATTTTGCACTGGGGCACAGAGAGGTTAAAAGTGACCTTCAAAGGATTTTTTTTATGAATTAGGGTCATGGCCTTTTTTGATGGTTTACCATATATACAGAAGGATTGAAAGCTTTTTTTTTTTCAAAAAAAGTCATCTATTTTGGTTGCTTTTTACTTTATAAAATATTGGAAATGGCAAGTCTGGTCTTTGCTTTTTGCTGAAGGACATCCTAAAACTTCTGTTTGTTATGAACTGTTAGGAGTGTTGAATCTTTAACAAAGACATTTCTTTACCTTTATATTATTTGGGCACTGAGTTAAATGTGTGTGTAAATAAATAAACAAATAAAACCCCACACATATCCCCAAAGTAGTTTGAAACAGTTTAGCTAAAAAACCTTTCCCCACCTAATTACTGGGCTTTCACTCTGTGGTCTCTTGTAATGTCCTCATTTCACTAGTACTCCGGTCTCCAGAAAGTCTCTCAAGATAGGTAAAACCTGAAAGTATAATGTAAAAAAAAAAATTAAGCAGAATTGTTTCTGTTATGATAAAACTACTCAGGCTTTCTTTATACATCACAGAGAAATGAAATAGAGAGTGTGTGTATCTATCTGTATCTATATTTTTTAGCGGTCACTTTTAAATGACTTTAAATGGTCACACAAGAAGTTCATGGCAGAGCCAGTAATAGATCCCAAGAAGCTGATTTTCCTCGCACTTCCACAAGTTTTTCACGGCTGTAACTCCTAATTCCCTCTGCTGTAAATGAGGCCTCAGATCTTCTAATCCCCAACCTTATGGTTTAGTGACAAGACCGTCTTTTCACAGCCCTTTCTCCCTTCTCTTTCTACTCCAGAGCTATAAAACTCTAAGTATTTGGACTCTGATAGCTATTACAATAGTTTATTGATGCACTAATAACTTGATGGTGAACTGTTTTTCAAATATATTATTATTATTATTCCTCAAGGCCATGATTCAGCAAAACACATAAGACCATGCTTTGACTTCAATGAGACTTGGGCACATTTTTGAAGTATATGCTTAAGTGCTTTGCTGAATAGGGATGGCCTTAAGCACATACTTGAAATTAAACTCATGCTTAGGTGCTTTGCTGAGTTTGGGCCCAAATTATTTTCAATGTTTTCTGAAAACAATATTCTGATATGATGTGCTATTGCCATATTCCTCTGTTATGTCATATGGAAAAAAGATGAAGCTGGGTTATAGTACCTTTGAATTCCATAGAATAGGTTCTAATTTGGCTTTATTGTTTCCTAGTTAAACCTTGTCACTCAGTCTAACTCAAGGGTTTTCGAATCGCACAGTTTTAACAGCATTCTCAATCAGCCAACACGCTATCAGGTAAGGCATTCAGTGGGCTCTAGTTTAGAGCAATGTGATAATGTGAGGATACTAACAGAATTCTGTGCTTCAAATACACTGAGTCTTCCCAAGACGAAAAAGGATTCTCTCGGCAATCAGAGAAGCATATTGTTGCTGCTACTGTGTGCGCAAAGTACTTGTATCTTGTTTTTCAAGCCCCATCACTTGAAACATTTAAAACTAGTTCTCCAACAGGCCTTTCCTTGATCTGGCCATTTTGACAACCTGTGCAGCAAATGACAGAAGCAAATTTCTGGGGAAAGATCCGGAGAGCACTGGGTTGATATTCTCTTCTCTTCCTTTCTTTAGAGGTTCTTTCTGATTACATGTTCTGTGAGATGCTTGAATGTCCTGGAGATGGCGGGGAAGAGAGAAGTGGGGGACAGGGTGGGTCCTTCTGCTAGGATGGGGAGCCTGTCAGAGACTATTCGAATAGCTCAGAAAGGGAAGAATATTTGTGCTCTGGACCCTATTGGAGAGTCTTTTGCACACTAAGCAGATCCTGTGAAAGGGGCACTAATCTGTAGTGGTTAGGTAAGGCTATATATCAGTAAATAAACTTGCATAGCCTCAGATATGAGCAGGGCAACAACAGGAGTGCATAAAAGGAGCCCTTGCAGTAGGGGTGTCCAAAATATGCCCAACGGCCAGATCCTGCCTCCTTAAAACATTTATGTCAAAGGACATACTTAGACTGTGCAGAGCCCTCATGGTTGCAAAGATGAGCTTCCAAATGTGAACCAAGTATAGCTGATAGAGTGCTGTCTTCCTGAGGCTGCCAACAGCTTTACATAATAATGTAGAGGTGTAAACTCCCCTGTCTCAGTGTCAGCTCTGAAGCCCAATGATGACATGTCAATGTTAACATTAACTATTTCATTGCTGATCATTTTGGTTTATGGAATGGAGAAGGGAGTGGGAGTGAATCCCACAGGAAAGCAGGAACTGAGAGCTCCTTCAGGGAAGGAAATTCATGGAGGACAGGAGACTCACAAAGACAGAGAGAGAGAGAAAATGAGAACAGAGAATAAGGAAGGAAGAGAAACAGAGGGTAGAAAAGCAGAGTGGAGCACATTTCCTCACTGAGTGATACTGACAGACAGCAAGGTGCTAAAAAAATAAATAATAACTAAAAGTTATTTATTATTTGGTGGGCTGGCAGGATTGTGAGGAGCTCAATGAGCCGTGGAAACATTTAAAAAATGTCTAATCAAAATGTCGTTTTGACTTTCTAAATGAAATTTTGGATTTCCTGTTCTGCAGGAAATTTTGAAACTTTGTGTTTTGTTCTCTTTTAGAACAAAAGCTTGCTTTAAATTTCAGAATTTATCACCAATTTGGAATTCCAGTTTCCAGCCAGCTTTAGTTCCCACACTGTGGTCCATAAATCCCTGGTAGTTTGTGGAAACATTTGCTAGCTAGTCGTATTGAGATGACTTTTTTTTTCTTGTTTCCAGCTGCCAAACTGAAATAAAAGCAGATAAAAATTAATTAAATACTTTCTGTAATATTACTTATCCCTGTAAGCAATTGCTGTAGTTGTCACAGGCATGTTATGCAATCATGAAGGGGAGAGGAGATGGCTAATGCCATGTGCATGTGAGGAGTGGTGGTCCACTTGATCTGAGTGGGCAGGAGGGTGACCACAAGACAATCTTCCTGTTAAATTGTGACTCACACAATGAAAACGTCTGGGAACCCCTGCCATAGATAATGATAAAGTGACTTCAGCTCCAAAAAAAATTACTGTGAAGGGGTGGAATTAAATCCCTACAATTGAGAGGTAAGGCTGAAAACTTAGGGGCTATTGCAACTCTAACCTTTTCCCATGCACAATCATATATGAGTTAAAGGGATGGATTAGTAAACAGGATGATCAGTCCTAATTCTGAATGATCTGACTTCAGTGGATTTAAACATTTTTTTAAAATAGTCGTGTTTGAAGTTTTTGCCCATTTGGTACATACATTAAACTAAAGAAACAAATCCTAAAGGAAGGTCACAACACTCTCTATATTCAGGCTTGTCAAGATCAATCGCAGTGAAAAATTTATGGCTAGTTAATTTCAAACAGCAATCCCCGTAGATTAATCCAAGCATATATGTCAATTTAAAAGATTGCCCCTATGTCCAGATACTTTTTACTCTTGATCTAGAGCTGACCTGTAGGCACACATAAAGTGCTTAGGATGGGGTTGGTGGCTTATCAGAGTTCAGTACCTCGTGAGATACCTGAGTATCTCACGAGGTACTGAAGGATACCAAGGATGCTTATGTCTTGTGCTGAAAGGATGCTCATGCCTTGTACAGTAATTTTTTTTGGAGCTGAAGCTCTCATCATTTTGGGTGAGGGAACATATTTAGGGGCAAAACCTGCTCCCCTGTTTAGGTACAGAGGGCTCCAAACACAGTAAAACGACCACAGTTCTGCTGAAGCAGGAAGCCGACTGCAGAGAGGCTGCACAGGATAATTCCATACCCTGTGTACAGTGAAAAACAGAACAGTTCTTCACAGCTATATCAAGGGAGTTGGAACAAAGTGGGAGGGGTCGCAATTGAATCCATTTTGGGTTGTTTCACCAGTCAAAATCACTGCATGGGGAAAGGGCTGTAGAGGAGCTGTGCTGGTATTAAGGGCCGATTCCATCCCTGATGACTGTGTAGATGTGTCTCTTGTATAAGGCCTATTACTTAGGCTTTGCATGGGGATCCATCATTTTAAATCTTAAGCAATAACAATGGAGGTAACTAGGCATTTCCTGGGTATTAATGACTGGCTGGAAGGGATTGATGGCCTGAAGTTCATATAAATACAAATGCCAGCTGGTCATTAATCCCCAGGAAATGTTCTATGCTGAAGTCATTATTACTAAGTCCTGCAGTTCTTTTCAGGCAACTCTCTCATTGGCTCCTAAGCCTGAGTAAGGAACACTGATTGAACCATAAGATGAAAATGAAATAACCAGATGAATGTGCATTTTGGGTATTGTATTTTCAGGCAGTATTTACAGGGAATTTTCTATAGCATTAATGCCTTGTACAATAGCCAGTTTGATTTTATAAATCATCTCTCAACACTCTATTTAACCTTATACTGTATGGTGCATTCTCGTCAGTAAAGAGGTGCTTTATTATAGCCTCAGGGAAGGTAGCAAGTCCTCTAAATCAGTGCTACTCAAAGTCGGTCTGCGAGCCATCGGCTGCCGGTCTGTGCGCACATTGGAAAAAAAAATTTACGGTCCCCCACATCAGATAGCTTGGGAAGCACTGCTCTAAATCATAGCATGTATGCAGTGACACAGCTCCTGCCAAAGGACAAAGAAGTAGAATGAGACCGTAGAAAGTAAGGGATCGGGGAAAAACTACTGAGAAGGAAGGTGTGAGTGAAAATCCTACAGTTAACCTACCATACTGAGTCCCTGACATAGGGAAGTTAGAACTAGAAGTCTGCACAATATTTATAATGTAATGGAAATAATTTTGAATTTGAAGGTTTGGATATTTTGTTACAAGTGTGAAGAGTAGTCATATTTTCTCAAACATTGCCAAATTTTGCTATTTTTTTCCAGTAAAACTGACCCATTTTCAAGTGAATGTGGCTTTGTAGCAAAATCAGCTGAGGACTGGTACATGTTTTAGATATAAACAATAGCTATTTTGTAGAATTTTATGGAGAAGCAAAATTTCAGGAGTGTGAAATTGCTTGGAATGAAGGGGCAATAATGTTATGAAAATATTGTTAGCACTTTTGTACCACTCCAGTTAAGAGTTCCTGCTGGCCTGGGCTGCATATAAGAGGAATGTAGACAAGGAAAGGATCATACTTTAATGTCTGGGTCTACTTAACCCACCAATAAAAGCAAAGATGAAGAAAGTGCTGACTTCTTGGCTGTGAGACATTTCACTTACAGGCATGTGAGATGTTTAAGTGAAAGAACATGGGCTGTCTAAATGCTTAACTATGTATTTTTTATCCAACAGCAAATCATGAAAAGGCTTATAAAACGTTATGTTCTGAAAGCACAAGTGGACAAAGAAAACGATGAAGTGAATGAAGGTGAGAGCCACTGTAAACACAGCATTAACAGATATTGTTTTTCTGCAGGACTATAATTATTATTATTTATTTGTACTACAGTAACACCTAGAAACCCCAGCTGAGATCAGGGTCTAATTCTACTAGATGAACTTAGCACAAATACATAGCAAGAGACAGTCTTTGCCACAAAAAACTTGCAATGTAATAGTCAAGACAGACAAATCATGGGAGAAAGGATGTAGTATCCCTATTTTCTAGACTGGGGAACTGAAGGACAGAGAGATTAAGTAACTTGCCCAAAATCTCACAGGAAATCAGTGATGGAGCCAGGAATTGAACTCAGATATCCTATGTCCCAGTCTAGTACCTCCTTCCTCTTCATTTCATTTCAACTGAACACACAATGTATTGTATTACACTGTGAACCATTTGTTCCCCTTCTTTCATAAAACTCAAAGAGGGAACTGGAAGAGGGAACATTCACCTGTAAAATTCCATGGCCCTGGGAGAACCACCAATCTACACTGAAGATGGCTATGTGGTAGCTGTATGATGGGAAAAGAAAGGGGCAATGGCCACAGTTCCTGGTGTGGGCCAGAGTCCTATAAGAAATGGTAGGACAGCCTTTAAAGAATCTTAGTCGGCTTCAGAAAGCTTTTCTGACCCTAGTTCTACTTCAGCCAAGGCAACATGGCTCTCTAACTTGCAGTATTCAGAGTAACAGCCGTGTTAGTCTGTATTCGCAAAAAGAAAAGGAGTACTTGTGGCACCTTAGAGACTAACCAATTTATTTGAGCATGAGCTTTCGTGAGCTACAGCTCACTTCATCAGATGCATACCGTGGAAACTGCAGCAGACTTTATATATACACAGAGAATATGAAACAATACCTCCTCCCACCCCACTGTCCTGCTGGTAATAGCTTATCTAAAAGCCATTTCCAGCACAAATCCAGGTTTTCTCACCCTCCACCCCCCCACACAAATTCACTCTCCTGCTGGTGATAGCCCATCCAAAGTGACAACTCTTTACACAATGTGCATGATAATGAAGTTAGGCCATTTCCTGCACAAATCCAGGTTCTCTCACTCCCTCACCCCCCTCCAAAAACCCACCCCCATACACACACAAACTCACTCTCCTGCTGGTAATAGCTCATCCAAACTGACCACTCTCCAAGTTTAAATCCAAGTTAAACCAGAACATCGGGGGGGGGGGGGGTAGGAAAAAACAAGAGGAAATAGGCTACCTTGCATAATGACTTAGCCACTCCCAGTCTCTATTTAAGCCTAAATTAATAGTATCCAATTTGCAAATGAATTCCAATTCAGCAGTTTCTCGCTGGAGTCTGGATTTGAAGTTTTTTTGTTTTAAGATAGCGACCTTCATGTCTGTGATTGCGTGACCAGAGAGATTGAAGTGTTCTCCGACTGGTTTATGAATGTTATAATTCTTGACATCTGATTTGTGTCCATTTATTCTTTTACGTAGAGACTGTCCAGTTTGACCAATGTACATGGCAGAGGGGCATTGCTGGCACATGATGGCATAAATCACATTGGTGGATGTGCAGGTGAACGAGCCTCTGATAGTGTGGCTGATGTTATTAGGCCCTGTGATGGTGTCCCCTGAATAGATATGTGGGCACAATTGGCAACGGGCTTTGTTGCAAGGATAAGTTCCTGGGTTAGTGGTTCTGTTGTGTGGTATGTGGTTGTTGGTGAGTATTTGCTTCAGGTTGCGGGGCTGTCTGTAGGCAAGGACTGGCCTGTCTCCCAAGATTTGTGAGAGTGTTGGGTCATCCTTTAGGATAGGTTGTAGATCCTTAATAATGCGTTGGAGGGGTTTTAGTTGGGGGCTGAAGGTGACGGCTAGTGGCGTTCTGTTATTTTCTTTGTTAGGCCTGTCCTGTAGTAGGTAACTTCTGGGAACTCTTCTGGCTCTATCAATCTGTTTCTTTACTTCCGCAGGTGGGTATTGTAGTTGTAAGAAAGCTTGACAGAGATCTTGTAGCTGTTTGTCTCTGTCTGAGGGGTTGGAGCAAATGCGGTTGTATCGCAGAGCTTGGCTGTAGACGATGGATCGTGTGGTGTGGTCAGGGTGAAAGCTGGAGGCATGCAGGTAGGAATAGCGGTCAGTAGGTTTCCGGTATAGGGTGGTGTTTATGTGACCATTGTTAATAACAGTGCTACAGTTATTAGCTACAGTGCTAATAAACAATGGTCACATAAACACCACCCTATACGGGAAACCTACTGACCGCTATTCCTACCTGCATGCCTCCAGGTTTCACCCTGACCACACCACACGATCCATCGTCTACAGCCAAGCTCTGCGATACAACCGCATTTGCTCCAACCCCTCAGACAGAGACAAACAGCTACAAGATCTCTGTCAAGCTTTCTTACAACTACAATACCCACCTGCGGAAGTAAAGAAACAGATTGATAGAGCCAGAAGAGTTCCCAGAAGTTACCTACTACAGGACAGGCCTAACAAAGAAAATAACAGAACGCCACTAGCCGTCACCTTCAGCCCCCAACTAAAACCCCTCCAACGCATTATTAAGGATCTACAACCTATCCTAAAGGATGACCCAACTCTCTCACAAATCTTGGGAGACAGGCCAGTCCTTGCCTACAGACAGCCCCGCAACCTGAAGCAAATACTCACCAACAACCACATACCACACAACAGAACCACTAACCCAGGAACTTATCCTTGCAACAAAGCCCGTTGCCAATTGTGCCCACATATCTATTCAGGGGACACCATCACAGGGCCTAATAACATCAGCCACACTATCAGAGGCTCGTTCACCTGCACATCCACCAATGTGATTTATGCCATCATGTGCCAGCAATGCCCCTCTGCCATGTACATTGGTCAAACTGGACAGTCTCTACGTAAAAGAATAAATGGACACAAATCAGATGTCAAGAATTATAACATTCATAAACCAGTCGGAGAACACTTCAATCTCTCTGGTCACGCAATCACAGACATGAAGGTCGCTATCTTAAAACAAAAAAACTTCAAATCCAGACTCCAGCGAGAAACTGCTGAATTGGAATTCATTTGCAAATTGGATACTATTAATTTAGGCTTAAATAGAGACTGGGAGTGGCTAAGTCATTATGCAAGGTAGCCTATTTCCTCTTGTTTTTTCCTACCCCCCCCCCCGATGTTCTGGTTTAACTTGGATTTAAACTTGGAGAGTGGTCAGTTTGGATGAGCTATTACCAGCAGGAGAGTGAGTTTGTGTGTGTATGGGGGTGGGTTTTTGGAGGGGGGTGAGGGAGTGAGAGAACCTGGATTTGTGCAGGAAATGGCCTAACTTCATTATCATGCACATTGTGTAAAGAGTTGTCACTTTGGATGGGCTATCACCAGCAGGAGAGTGAATTTGTGTGGGGGGGTGGAGGGTGAGAAAACCTGGATTTGTGCTGGAAATGGCTTTTAGATAAGCTATTACCAGCAGGACAGTGGGGTGGGAGGAGGTATTGTTTCATATTCTCTGTGTATATATAAAGTCTGCTGCAGTTTCCACGGTATGCATCTGATGAAGTGAGCTGTAGCTCACGAAAGCTCATGCTCAAATAAATTGGTTAGTCTCTAAGGTGCCACAAGTACTCCTTTTCTTTTAACTTGCAGTAGTGGCTTTGGCCTGTCAGTCAGTCACTACATACCCCATAACTCTCTGCAAGGAGAAGCAGACATGGAAGCAGGAAGTTAGTTACGCTCAAAGAAAAAAGAATTTATGATGCAAAATATGTCATTGGTTACTTGAGAGGCAAACACACTGCATAGCAGCTGTTACCCTGACTCCTCCCCTCACCAGATGGCCCTGACAGAGCTGAGCTTTTGCCCTGTAGAAGCAAAGGATGCAGGCAGTTTGTATGATGGAGAAGTATGCACTGCATAGCTTTCTTCCCTCCGTATGGCCCTCTCACCCCAGTTTCTGCAGGATTTCCATGGTTTTGCACTCATTCACACTACACAGTGAGGGGAATCATATAGGTCTATAAAAAGAACAGGAGTACTTGTGGCATCTTAGAGACTAACAAATTTATTAGAGCATAAGCTTTTGTGGGCTACGGCCCACTTCATTGGATGCATAGAATGGAACATATAGTAAGAAGATATATATACATACGGAGAACATGAAAAAGTGGAGTAAGAGGCTAATTAATTAAGATGAGCTATTATCAGCAGGAGAAAAAAACTTTTGTAGTGATAATCAAGATGGCCCATTTAGACAGTTGACAAGAAGGTGTGAGGATACTTAACATGGGGAAATAGATTCAATATGTGTAATGACCCAGCCACTCCCAGTCTCTATTCAAACCCAAGTTAATGGTATCTAGTTTGCATATTAATTCAAGCTCCGCAGTTTCTCGTTGGAGTCTGTTTTTGAAGCTTTTCTGTTGCAAAATTGCCACCTTTAAATCTGTTACGGAGTGGCCAGAGAGGTCTATATTAAGTCACACATGCATTGCACTGCTCAGCAATACGTCTTCAAACATAGGTCTATCAAAACCATTCATGTGACAAAAATATCACTCAGAATATTGCCTAAATGTTGGTGTGAAGAAAAAGGCAGTTCTTTTTTACTGCCAAACTGTAATAATTAAAATCTTTTAAGAAAGATATTGAAAAATATCCTTGAAAACAAACATCCTGCATGCTAAATTTATTAGTTAGCCCTGGTTGATGATAGTACTCATGGTCTGATGTCTAGATTTAAAATGGATCTTATTTAATTACTGTCACTATCAATCCCATCTCTACAGTTAGGGCTAATTCATGCAAACTCTGCCAGGTATAGGGTTTAGAGTCTTGATTTATTCCAGTGAAATCAACTGGACTATCCATGCCTGATCGGAATGGGCCCTTCTTTCAGAGCAGTTTGCCACTGTATTTTTAATATTAAGCAATAGCTTTCTGAAAAAAATTGATGCTTTATACACCGAAAGCCTGGCTATCATACTAAATATGCTTAAATGTAAATAAAAACATATTCTAAACTATCGGAAGTTAACTAAACTTATTTTTCACTCCCATAACCTGTGAATCATTTCCTGAGTGCTGTGGCATTGGCAAAATAGTGACAGCCACAAAAAGCTGTCAAGCTGATTGAAACATGAATCTAGGCTTGAAAAGAAATTAAATTATAATATATACCTTAATCTTATTTTATACACTGTAAACTAGAAATTTCTGTACATTTGAAAACCAGTAAAATATGAATAAAAAGAAAACAAAATCAAGAGAACTGTTCGGCTGTAGTAACTAAACTGTCCACTCTGAAATCTGTGTTATTAGTACTAAACTCATTTCTGACTAAGAATAGAATAGAAAAAGGAAAGTGTACGTGACACACAAATCCCAGGGATGCTGAGTTTCTAGATGATACCAAGGGTTGTACAAAAAAGAAGAGTACAGCATAGAGTTCAATTTGGCATTTTTGGCCAGAAGCCCAGAAGTATTTAACTGTACCAGAAAAACTTGAAACTTTATGTTCTGGTGTTGGTATTTTTAACTTACACATACATCTTTTGCAAAGCAGGATAGAGATGATGGTATCAACTGTTCTGTCACCAAAATGCTTGACAAAGCACAAGTCTTTTGAAGGGTTTTGTCCCTTGTAGTTGCACTTGGATTTCAGGTTAGCAGTACCATCAAGCAGTGAGAGCACAACACTGAGTCAGAAGACCTAAATTCTGATCTTTCACTGCTTCTCCTTGAAGAAAGAAAAGGAGTACTTGTGGCACCTTAGAGACTAACCAGCTGTAGCTCACGAAAGCTCATGCTCAAATAAATTGGTTAGTCTCTAAGGTGCCACAAGTACTCCTTTTCTTTTTGCGAATACAGACTAACACGGCTGTTACTCTGAAACCTGCTTCTCCTTGGTGACCTTGAGCAAGTCAGCTGACTTCTCTGAACCTCAGATTTTTCAGCAGTAAAAAAGATCATATGTACCCTGCATCATACTTATCTCACAGTGGTATTGTGCGGATTAAATATGGTTTTCAAAACATATTGAATGTAAGGTGCTATACACTATGGGAGAATCCTTTATGATTGCTAAATATATTTTTCAAATATATGAGCCTAAGGATTTCACTGTAAGAGAACAGTAAAGTCTATTTTGTACTCTGTACTTGTTATACCAATAAAATAAAAACCAGGAGGATCTTATTAAGACAAAATGTCACATTTATTGTGAATACAGAAAGAATCGTAGGAGGCAGTCAGTTATAGCTACAACATTTCATTCAGTTTCACATTCATTCACACTTTCGTTCATACACACACAGAGGTTCTGCAGCTGCTGTATAGTTACCAGTCCTGAATGTAGCTTGAGTTTGTGGCTTGTGACGGCTAACTGGCCAGGAAAGCCAGGCACAAGGAAGAACTGGGTCTCTGTTGGGCATGCACCGATGCTCTTCCATGTTGGCAACAGAATGTTACCCTTCAAAGTCTTCCATCTCACCCATCCTTTTTGTAGGCTTTAGTTTGAATCAAGAGTCATAGGATCATAGAATATCAGGGTTGGAAGGGATCTCAGGAGGTCATCTAGTCCAACCCCTTGCTCAAAGCAGGACCAATCCCCAGTTTTTGCCCCAGATCCCTAAATGGCCCCCTCAAGGATTGAACTCACAACCTTGGGTTTAGCAGGCCAATGCTCAAACCACTGAGCTATCCCTCCCCCCTATAGATCTATAGGTCTTGCAGTGTCACGCTGCCTCTAGGTTTGGTGTGATTGATCACTTGTCAATTGCAGACATGACTTTCAGCCTAGGACCTGGCTTTGATGTTTCTTCAATTGTACTTTTGTTCTTTTCTTTTGAGGGTGGACTCCTCTTACTTTGTCAGGACTGTTGTCTGCATCTTCAGCCCTTGGGTGTTTACACTTTATTTCATCAGGACAGGCTGGGGCTGGAGGTTGATTCCATCATCCATACATACCTCATTCACACATCTAAACTAAACTAGTAAGATTACAGCAGGGTTTTGCAAATATGAAGGTTGCAGGAAGCTTTTACAAAATGGAGTGAGCATTTTAAAATGGAGTTTGGGACAATTTAAAATGGAGTTTGAGTTACAATATGGACAAGTGTAAGGAATGGCAAACTGTGAACAGAAGTTACAATATAGACAAGTATAATGAATGACAAACAGTGAGCAGAAGTTACAATGTTGAAACAGTGTAAGTTTCAGCGCTTTTAAGCAGCAATTGGATTGAAAGTGAAACTCAATTAGCCATGTTTCAGAAAGAACAGGAGTACTTGTGGCACCTTAGAGACTAACAAATTTATTAGAGCATAAGCTTTCGTGAGCTACAGCTCACTTCATCGGAGCTGTAGCTCACGAAAGCTTATGCTCAAATAAATTTGTTGTCTCTAAGGTGCCACAAGGACTCCTTTTCTTTTTTCAATTAGCCAGTTATTGGGGTAACCAGTTTTATGAATGAATGTTGTTTCATTCATAAAACTTTGCTTATGAAGTTATATTAATAAAGTGAACAATTAAAAATAATTTCATTGATCAGTTCTACATACTTCACACATGGCAAACAATTTCCTGCCTAGGGCACTGCATAAAAATTGACAGCATTCATAGTTTGTGGGAAGAATACTTTGAATATTCAAAAAAGGTTCTACGCTTGAAGTCCTGAAATAAAGATCGCTGTTGCTTGTCACCAACCTGGCATTGATATTTGTGTTTTGACCAGGAAGATTTTAATTTAAGTGCCATGTTTATACTTGTCAAAGTCTGACATCCCTTAAAATAGGTTGATTTTTTTCTGCTTTCTAAGGATGTGTGTGTTCTTATTACCAGCTTTGCCACACTCTTTTCCTGTGTGACCCAAGCAACTCATTTAAAAATATCCATGCTTCTTCTCTATAAAATAAGGATAATATTTACCAGTCTCACAATGATGTTATGATTAATTTGTTAACATATGTAAAAATAGATGTACTATATACAGGTGAAGTACAGAGTTAGTTTATTGGGTCAGGGAAAGACATATGGTATTCTGATGAATGTTTTGGTTGGAGATAATTCTAAAATATGCATTGTTGTGACTTAAAACTTTATTTAATATTTAATAAACAATACTAAAGTATTTCTTTCAACAATTAATACAGGTGAATTAAAGGAAATCAAACAAGATATCTCCAGTCTTCGCTATGAACTTTTGGAAGATAAGTCCCAAGCAACAGAAGAGTTAGCAATTCTAATACATAAACTCAGTGAGAAACTCAACCCCCATATGTCAAGATGTGAATGATTCAATGAATTACTGGGATTCCTGGCAGTTTCTTCAGCACAAATATTGGCAATAATATTTCAGAGTATCTTATACTTGAAAAATATATTGTAGATTTTTAGCACTAAATAACTTTATGTACAGCTTTCTTTAAATTTAGTCAGGAAATTTTATTAACTCATCACGCAAAAAATGCTCTGTTCATTTAAGTGTACTGAAAAGTAAGAACTCTCATACCAGTTTTTGCATTTAATAAGAAAGTACAACTGAAAGTGAAAAAATCTTGCATTGCTGATATTTTGACTGTTTTATGAACAAACTTAAAAAACTCTTTGCACTAAACAATTTGCACACACACAAAGGCACTGCAAAGGCCCCTGTCCCCTGTAGGAACTGGTGTGAACAGGATTCTGTAGAATGTAATAAATAAGGAGCAGTCAGCTGGGTCTCAGTTAAGTATTATTTGAAATATTTATGTTTTTTCAATTATTCTAATAAGAAATACGACCAAAAAACTCACAGAATGGGCACTTGAAGGTTTAACAATGAATATCAAAGCGTGACTATAACTTTAGGAGCACTAAAAAAATGAGGAGTACTTGTGGCACCTTAGACACTAACGAATTTATTTGGGCATAAGCTCTCGTGGGCTAAAACCCACTTCATCGGATACATGCAGTGGAAAATACAGTGGGAAGATATATATACACAGAGAACATGAAAAAATGGGTGTTGCCATACTAACTGTAACAAGACTAATCAATTAAGGTGGGCTATTATCAGCAGGAGAAAAAAAAACTTTTGTAGTGATAATCAGGATGGCCTATTTCAAACAGCTGACAAGAAGGTGTGAGTAACAGTAAGGGAAAAATTAGCATGGGGAAATAGTTTTTACTTTGTGTAATGACCCATCCACTCCCAGTCTTTATTCAAGCCTAATTTAATGGTGTCCAGTTTGCAAATTAATTCCAATTCTGCAGTTTCTCGTTGGAGTCTGTTTTTGAAGTTTTTTTGTTGGAGAATTGCTGTTTTTAGGAGCACCGTTTAACATACATATACCTTTGTTTCTTAATGCAGCATAAAGTTTGCTTTCAACAGTAGGGACTAGAAACCCTTTTAAAAAAAACTTTTGAAGGTAAAGTGAACTCAGTCAAAAGTTATACTTTCTTGTGGTAGAGATGATTTTTTTAAAATTCAGATTCTGTGCAGGGCTGGTATTTTGTTACACTATTCTAAATGATGCCTCTGATGCTTACTTGTTAAATAAAATATTCATACTTTACAGACTCTAACTTGCCCCAGTTGTTCAGCACCAGATTTTGAAGTGTACAGTGGTATACACAGAGACTTTTTACAACAATCAGTCAAAGGCAGTAAAAGGCTACTTTAGGCAGTATTGGTAGCAACACTTATAGCTAACATTACCTAACATTTTCCATTATAAGACTTTTCAGTTGCTTAAAGCTTTGGCAAACCTATAATGTTCAAGCTGGAATTTTCCATTCCAGATGTGTGTGCACCTTAGATTGAACCTTTTGGGGAAACTTCAGCAAAAAGCAAGCCATTTCTGAGACAAAATTATCTCAAAAAATTCTAACTGTTTCACTGAGAAGTCCTAGCACCTCCTTCCTTTGGAGAGAGACTGGAAATTTTTGGCAAGGGGATTACCCATCTGTCAAGGATGGGCCTTTTGCTTCTCCATTAAAATCTGTCCAAATGTGGCCAAGCTATGGGTCTCAGAAAATTACAGTTTGTGCATGTTTGGTAGAATCTGGCAGTGAAATTCTCCCAAGGTTTTGTCTGTGCTGCAAGTGTTCTATCCCCACAAAGCGGCAGTACACCAACTAGATGATATGTGCCATCCCCACAGAGTGACTGACCACAGTCTAGTCTAGGGCTGAGCAGAATTTCCCCAAAATTGCCCTTCTAGGCTGCAGAGGCCACTATGGTGCTGGGCAGTAGAGGTGAGAGTGAAGAGACTGTCTCTCCTTCTGTTCTCATAGCCCTCACTGACAGCATGGAAGAAAAGGAGTAGCTGGAAGCCAGAGGGATGCAGAATGTGGGAGGGAGAAGAGCAGGCCAGGAGCCAGAATGTAAATTGGTATTTGTATTACTGTAGTGCCTGTGAGCCCCAGCCAGGGAGCATAACCTCAGTGTGCCAGATGCTGTATAAACACAAAACAAAAGGCTGATCCCTGCCCCCAAAGAGCTTACAACCCAAGTTCTGATTAAGACACAAGATGGAACAACAGGGGAGTTACTGGAAACAATGAGACAACACTGGTCAGCGTGGTAACCAGTGGTTTCAACACACCAGCAGTGTAGCTCTCCTTGTCCAGTTTACTTGTAGGCATCACAGCACAGGAGCTCTGTAAAGCACTGCAGTGCCCACCCAGAGGCATTTTGCCTCTCCCATATATTTCTTCCTGATGCTGAGCAAGTCCCGAACTGTGTGCCCAGCTCATTTTCTGAGAGCCCAACTAACCGCAGAAACCCAGCGCCTGATTTGCAGACATGATGGCCACTCGCAAT
This sequence comes from Eretmochelys imbricata, assembly GCF_965152235.1. Taxonomy (NCBI): domain Eukaryota; kingdom Metazoa; phylum Chordata; order Testudines; family Cheloniidae; genus Eretmochelys; species Eretmochelys imbricata. The sequence continues at coordinate 43,516,389 of NC_135575.1, read as the reverse complement.
GGCAGTTAATCAATGGGGCACGCGATGCCTGTAAGGCTCCTTCAAGGACTCTCACTGCTGTGGTACTTTTAAGCCCCACCGGACTCTGGGTGGGAGCGCTGCAAAGCCGAGAGGCACGATGCTCTCTGTTGCCTGAACCCCCTCGCCAGAGGGCAGAGACGTCCCTCAAGACTTTTAGAAAACTGGGTAGCAATCCCCCCCTCCCCAGACAGTCGGAGTTAGAGAGACAAGGAGGGGGAGGGAATATCTTCCCTTACACCGACACCAGCAGCGAGGTCACTGGGCGCTGAGAGCTCGGCTCCCTGGCGCAGTCCCCAGCCTCCTCCGCCGCCCCAGGGGAAGGCCGGGTGCCCCGCTGCCTCCAGACAGCCGCATCCCTGCCCACCCCGCCGGCGCTATCGCCGTCCGTCGCCGCCCCCAGCGCCGGTGAGAACCGGGGACGCGCAACCGCTCCCGGCCGCTCTCCAGCTCTGTGCCGACCCTCGCCTCCATCTCCCGCCGCCGGCGCGGTCCTCTCCTGCAACGGCTCCTAGACGCGCCGCCCGCGCAGAGAGGCCACGGCGCTTTGCCCAATCACTGCGCGTGATCAATACTGACCCCGCCCCTTCCCCGCCCGGCGTGTCCAATAGAAGGCCGACTTGTAGGAGAGGTGGCCTTTCGGCGTTTCCAGGGTAACGGGTAATTAGCTGTCTCTGGGAGAAGGCTGCATTGGAGCTGGGCCGCCGGGTGGGGTGAGAGAGGCTGGGACTGCGGCCCCTCCGGCTGGGGGGGTGGGGTCAGTCCCTGGACCGTGCCGGGGGAGTCGCCCCCGAGCCTGGTGCCATGGAGCTGCAACTGGCCCGCGTCGATTATTTGCAGGTAATGCCGCGGCCGTGCAGGGGTCGGGCGGGGCTGGTGGCGGGTCTATAAACAGAGGCCGTCTGCGAGAGGCTCCTGTGCCGCCAAGTCCCGCTCCTGCCCTGCGCTCCCAGGAGCCCTGCCTGGTTATCAACTACATAGCATCTGCGGCCAGTTTCCGCGTGTTTCTTCGCTGTATTTCGCTGAGCCAAAACAAACGGGACAAACGCTGCCCCAGACATCACCGGTTTTACTAGATCTGGCCTCACAACGCCCCTGCCAGGCAGGGATTGCTCCGCTTGGCAGATGGGGAAACTGAGGCATGGAGCGGCTCTGTGGCTTGCCCCACGGTCACCCAGGAAGTCTGTGGCACAGCAGGGAAGTGACTCTCACTCTCCTAAATCTTAGGATGGTCCAGCGCTCAGGGCACTAGCCTCTCTTCCTTCCTCTCTCTCTGTTTCTCGCTTTCCTTCTTCCTACCTCAGCATCTGGTAGGCTAGTCTACTGGGTTGCATGTTGAAATATGTTTATTTTATAACAGAAAACTATTTGCATTAGAATTAAAAGCAAACTCTATTAGTGTTAAGTTTCATGAACCTTTCATTCCTCTCCCCTCCCCCCAAAAAGCCACCCTAAATTTGGGGCCTAAAACAAGTTAATAATGCACCTTTAAAAAAATCCAGTATAACTTAAAACTGCTTGATACAAAGGCCCAAATCCTGCAAACAGAGTGTTTCGCTTTATGGACATGAATAGTCTTACTGAGTCAGTCGGACAACACACCTTTGTAAAGCTAAGCATCTGGTTAAATCTGTGCAGTGTCAGGGCCTAATACTATTATCATAAATTAAATAGTGTTTCTACACATTTATCTGTATGGCTACATGATCTGGAGCTGTGGGACTCTGCAGTGTGGGAGTCAGTGATGTCTGGGATAACAAGCACCAAAAATATTGGATCTATTATTAAATATTGCAGTCTTTGGCCTTGTCTACACTATGAAATTAGGTCGATTTCATAGAAGTCAATTTTTAGAAACCGATTTTGTGCAGTCGATTGCCTATGTCCACCCTAAGTGCATTAAGTCGGCGGAGTGCGTCCTCACTACTATGGCTAGCATTGACTTACAAACCGGTGCACTGTGGGTAGCTATCTCACAGTTCCCGCAGTCTCCGCTGCCCATTGGAATTCTGGGTTAAGCTCCCAATGCCTGATGGGGCAAAAACATTGTGGCGGGTGGTTTTGGGTACATGTCTTCAGGCCCCCCTCCCTCCCTGTGGAGGCTATGGAACATGGGGAGGAGGGTAGGCGTTTGTACATTGGGTGCAGCAGGGGTCTATGCTCTTGTTGGCTTTCCTGCAGCTCCAGCAGATGCTTCATCATGTCCGTTTGCTCCCTCATTAGCCTCAGCATTGCGTTCTGCCTCCGCTCTTCGCACTCACTTAATTCTTTCCTGGCCTCTGCCACTGAATGCTCTATGCATTAAGCTGTGCCCTATCAGTGCGGGAGGACTGCATGAGCTCTGAAAACATGTCATCGCAAGTGGTGGTTTTTTTCACCTTCTAATCTGCGATAATCTCAGGGACGGAGATGATAGGAGGAGCGTAGAAACATTCTGCGCTCTATGATTCTGGGGGGACTGCATGGTCACCAGTGCTACTGAGTTTGCCATGCTGACCAAACAGGAAATGAAATTCAAAAGTTCCTGGGGCTTTTCCTGTGTATCTGACTAGTGCATCGGAGTTCAAAATGCTGTCCAGAGCGATCACAATGGAGCACTCTGGGATAGCTCCCGGAGGCCAATACCATCGATTTGCGTCCGCACTACCCCAAATTTGACCCAGCAAGGTGATTTTAATGATCCTCTCGTCGGGGAGGAGTACAGAAATCGATTTTAAGAGTCCTTTAGGTCGACGGAACGAGGTTGGTTGTATGGACGCAGTCATTTTTAAATCAACCTAATGCGGCTAAATTCAACCTAACCCCATAGTGTAGACCAGGCCTTTGAAATACTAAACCTGTTTTCCATGTTGCTATCTGCCTCAAGTAACTATCCAGGGAACTGATGGTGTTAACATCTCTGAAACCAGTACCCCAACTAGAGGAATTAGCAGCCTTGTCAGCAAGTACAAAGCAGTACAAGTCTCAAATGGACAGTCTTTACAATTCATCTTTTTATATGAGAGTTGTGGCACATTATTTTGATTATCCAGGCAATGCTGAATTGCTGTTCTTCTTGCTTTGTGGATAGAGGCATTAAAGAGCATGAACACAAAGGTATGAAATTTAAAATAGAGGAGTGGGACGGGGATTTCTATACAAGGTGACATTTTTAATAAATTCACTGCCTTTATATTGTGTAGAATGTAGGGGTTCAACTGTTTAAATATTTTCAACACATTTCCAGTAGGACTTACGTAACACATACTCACTCTGAGGGGTATTCCTATGAGAGAATTCTAACCTCAGCATATTTCTTCTCAGTGACCCATCAGTCATTTTAGCAATTTGCAGGTGTTTAGTTTGTGGCCCTTATGACTTAATTTTTTTGAAATGTAAGAGTTGAGATGTTCAGTAATGAGTTGATGTTTTCAAATAGGTGGGAGTGACATCTCAGAAGACCATGAAGCTTCTCCCTGCATCAAGATATAGGGCAATGCAGAAGGTAGCTTTTGTTGACATATCGATTTTTAACAGAATATCTTATTTTTATTCCCTTGGAACAGATAGATAGTGCGAATAATCTTTTGATTCTTTCTATCTGGGACAGTATAGGCAAAGCTTCCTAATTAATTCTGTTTCAAGACCTGCTGACAATGCATGGACATTATTAGGCTTTAGTATTTGTTATATATTTCTCCACCCTTGTTCTTTTTTGCTAAGAACACGTGTTGAAGACAGGAGCTTCTTTTCTTTTCTTTTCTTTTCTTTTCTTTTTAAACATCATTTCTGGTAATTTCATGGTTATGATTTCTGTGTGGGAAGAAAGTATCAGAATAGATGAACTCTTAAGAAACAGTTATATGCTTTTCATTTCTGGTAATAAGTAGAGGATGAGCAATATAAAATATAGAAAAACTTTTAGCAAAATAATACTATTTTTTCAAAGATTCCGTTATATGACAGATGTTCTTTAAAACAACAAATACGAAAAGGGTTGAGAGTTAAATAATTGCAGAGTAATAATTTAGATTTTAAGCTCTCTGACTGAAGGACTTTCTGTCTTTATATCTATAAAGTGTTGTGTGCTCCTGTGATATAGTATGATTATTAAATCTTGTAGTAGTTGGTAATGCTTACTTTACATACTGCAGATGCACCTGACTAGTATAAGGAAAGTTCTTCCTTTTTAAGATGTAAACTAATAATCTTTGTAGGAATAATGCTGATATAATAATTAAGCATTACATTTTTGCAGGTTGTCATTGGAGATCATGATGGTGTTGTTACATGTTTTGGCATCAAAAAAGGGGAAGCTATGGTAAGTTCAACTATTTATGTAATTGTTTTATAGTGATTCTAGATCAGTAATTGGCTTCCAAACTATGATGACAGGTTTAGAATAGCAGCCGTGTTAGTCTGTATCTGCAAAAAGAACAGGAGTACTTGTGGCATCTTAGAGACTAACAAATTTATTAGAACATAAGCTTTCATGGGCTACAGCCCACTTCATCAGATGCATAGAATGGAACATATAGTAAGAAGATTATACACACACACACATAGAGAAGGTGGAAGTTGCCGTACAAACTGTAAGAGGCTAATTAATTAAGATGAGCTATTATCAGCAGGAAAAAAAAACTTTTGTCGTGATAATCAAGATGGCCCATTTAGACAGTTGACAAGAAGGTGTGAGGATACTTAATATGGGGAAATAGATTCAATATATGTAATGACCCGGCCACTCCCAAACCCAAGTTAATGATATCTAGTTTGCATATTAATTCAAGCTCTGCAGTTTATCGTTGGAGTCTGTTTCTGAAGCTTTTTTGTTGCAAAATTGCCATCCTTAAATCTGTTTGTGGGTGGCCAGAGAGGTTGAAGTGTTCTCTTACCGGTTTTTGAATGTTGTGATTCCTGATGTCAGATTTGTGTCCATTTGTTCTTTTGCGTAGAGACTGTCCAGTTTGGCCAATGTACATGGCAGAGGGACACTGCTGGCACATGATGGCATATATCACATTGGTAGATGTGCAGGTGAACGAGCCCTTGATGGCGTGGCTAATATGATTAGGTCCTATGATGGTGTCACTTGAATAAATATGTGGACAGAGTTGGCATCGGGCTTTGTTGCAAGGATAGGTTCCTGGGTTAGTGTTTTTGTTCTGTGGTTGCTGGAGAGTATTTGCTTCAGGTTGAGGGGGCTGCCTATAAGGGGGCTGTCTAAATGGGCCATCTTGATTATCGCTACAAAAGATTTTTTTTTTTCTCCTGCTGATAATAGCTCATCTTAATTAATTAGCCTCTTACAGTTTGTATGGCAACTTCCACCGTGTGTGTGTGTGTGTGTGTGTGTATATATGTATCTTTTTATACGTTCCATTCTATGCATCCAATGAAGTGAGCTGTAGCCCACGAAAACTTATGCTCCAATAAATTTGTTAGCCTCTAAGGTGTCACAAGTACTCCTTTTCTTCCAAACTATGTCAGTAATGACTTTTTAAAAATAGTAACATCTGATATTTAAGTGACTTTGTAAACAAATTGCTCTGTAGGAGCTAAAGTTGTGGATAGCAGGACAACTTACAAAAACAACTTTCACAGTTTGTAATTTGGTAGTGTGTCTAAGTTAATTTTACATGTCCATAAAATCGTTTTTTCATTACTAGAGACGATTCCTCTGGAATCAGCATGCAGCATGTATGTGCAGCACTGTACAGAAGCTTGCACTACAGCTCTCTGTGCTGTGCTTCAATAAATAGCACCGGAATCTTAAGTATTTTATCTATTAGCTTTTAGAGCACTGAGCTGATTTATAAAATGCCTGATTTCTTCACTGATACTGAGGAACAATGTATAATAAAATCTCATCAGGTATACATGTTCTGTAAAATCACTGCAATTACGTCAAAAGTCCCAGTGTAAATTTAGCATCTTTTGCATTTAAAAAAAATGCAAATACAGTATTGAAATAATTAAGTATCACTTTCCTTTTTGACTTTCACAGCCAGTGTTCAAGACGCTGCCAGGGCAAAGGATCACAAGGCTGGAGCTGGGAGGAGCTCTTAATACGCCACAGGAGAAAATTTTTGTGGCTACAGGATCAGAGGTTAGAGGTTTCACAAAGAGAGGGAAGCAGTTCCTTTCATTTGAAACTAACCTCACTGAAAACATCAAAGCTATGTATGTGCAGTACTTTGTTTTTCATTATTATTTCATGTTAGTAAAACTAGTTTTAGTTTTTGGTTCTGTGAAAGAATTTATCACATTAGTCTAAATTGGTTTCCTGGCAGGTAGCTCAGGAAAGTGGCTGTCCGGATTAAGTATCTCCCAACTAAGTGCAGTATACTATTGTGTTTTAATATTTATTTTTGTATCACCTTTAAAAAAATTTCATGTACTCCTAGCACTCAATTTTTTTTCTCAAAATGAAATTTTAGCGTTTATTTTTCTGTACAACCAAATAGTTGTATTGAATTTTTCTCTAAATAGTATCTGTGCAGGATTTTAATTCTTAAGTCTCTTCTCTCTATCCCGAGATAGGCAGAACTCCTGTAAAGGTATCAGTAGCAAGTGGAAGAGTGAGCCCATTACAACTGCTTGTCATTCATTAACTTAACTGCTGCAATTGAAAGCTTCTAGTCAGCTCCTCTTCATCCCAATCAGCCTTGATGACATACAGTATTCTTTTCTTTTTGTTCTTCCTTGACTTCCAATCAGGCGTGTAGTAGTTTTGTAATTTACTTTTCTGAATTTTTTTTTTCTGCATCCCTTGCTTTTGTTGGCCCAGGAGTGCTGGCAGGATACTTGGCTCTGGACAGCTTAGAGGAACTTAATGACTGCACTACAGAAACATAGGTTTCAGAGTAACAGCCGTGTTAGTCTGTATTCGCAAAAAGAAAAGGAGTACTTGTGGCACCTTAGAGACTAACCAATTTATTTGAGCATAAGCTTTCGTGAGCTACAGCTCACTTCATCGGATGCATACTGTGGAAAATACAGAAGATGTTTGTTTTTATACACGCAAATCATGAAAACATGGTGTTTATCACTACAAAAGGTTTTCTCTTCCCCCACCCCACTCTCCTGCTGGTAACAGCTTATGTAAAGTGATCACTCTCCGTACAATGTGTATGATAATCAAGGTGGGCCATTTCCAGCACAAATCCAGGGATTGAAGTGTTCTCCGGCTGGTTTATGAATGTTATAATTCTTTACATCTGATTTGTGTCCATTTATTCTTTTACGTAGAGACTGTCCAGTTTGACCAATGTACACGGCAGAGGGGCATTACTGGCACATGATGGCATATATCACATTGGTAGATGTGCAGGTGAACGAGCCTCTGATAGTGTGGCTGATGTGATTAGGCCCTGTGATGGTGTCCCCTGAATAAATATGTGGGCACAGTTGGCAACGGGCTTTGTTGCAAGGATAGGTTCCTGGGTTAATGGTTCTGTCAAATTGGATAGTCTCTACGTAAAAGAATAAATGGACACAAATAGATGTCAAGAATTATAACATTCATAAACCAGTCAGAGAACACTTCAATCTCTCTGGTCACACAATTACAGACATGAAAGTTGCGATATTACAACAGAAAAACTTCAAATCCAGACTCCAGCAAGAGACTGCTGAATTGGAATTCATTTGCAAATTGGATACAATTAACTTAGGCTTGAATAGAGACTGGGAGTGGCTAAATCATTATGCAAAGTAACCTATTTCCCCTTGTTTTCCTAACCCTGCCCACCCCCAGACGTTCTTGTTAAACCCTGGATTTGTGCTGGAAATGGCCCACCTTGATTATCATACACATTGTAAGGAGAGTGATCACTTTACATAAGCTATTACCAGCAGGAGAGTGGGGTCGGGGGAGAGAAAACCTTTTGTAGTGATAAACACCCATTTTTTCATGATTTGTATGTATAAAAACAAACATCTTCTGTATTTTCCACAGTATGCATCCGATGAGGTGAGCTGTAGCTCACGAAAGCTTATGCTCAAATAAATTGGTTAGTCTCTAAGGTGCCACAAGTACTCCTTTTCTTTTTACAGAAACATAGTGCTTAGTTCTTTTTTGCTTATCTCTGGGTCCCTTTGTTTTGGTGTTTCAATAAATATGTTGAGGCCTGGGCTGTGAGGCTTCTCTTTCTGTGGGAATAGTTTGGGGGTGGGGAGGAAGGGGAGAGAAGGGAATGTAATGAAAAACCATTCAGTAAGGAAACCATGTGCCCTAGCTGACAGGGCACTGGAATGAGAGTTGGAGACCTGGGTTCTGTTCTAAGCCTTGCTTTTAATCTACTGTATGATCTTGAGTACTTTGGATGAGTCATTTTACTTTTCTGTACCTTGGTTTCCTTATCTGTAAAATGGGTATTATACTTTGAACTACAGAGGTAGTAATATTATATAAGTGGTGTCCATCTAGCAGAAAATTGTCACATTTGCTGCATTCTCTGTCCTAGGACTCAGGTCTGCTGTGCTGGGATGCCAGGTTTGTTTGAAGATGTAACTCCAGGTACTCAGTGCCTTGAGCAATGCCTCAAAGTCTTCTTCAAGGCACTCCATATAAATTTTCATCATTCTGAACTAGAGTGTTAAGAAAGTAAAATCTTTGAAAAGTATGCCTGGACTTAGCTGTGGAGCTCTGTGTCAGCACCGATCCAGGTTCTCTCTTGGCTCGGCAGAGTAGTTTCATCACGCAAGAGGCCTTTGTTGTGCCTTAGGTTCTGAGAGCACCCTTAAGCTCTGAGTCCCCAAGGCCTTTCAGGTCCTGGTGCTTGAGATGGTGGTATTGTGTTCTGGCTCATTTGATGAAGCATCACCTCCACGTAATCATCACCACCAAGAAACACCCAGCTGTCTTCCTGACACATCACTGCCAAAGGTTCTAGGCATCACTGCATTTAAAGAATGGGGATGACCTGCTACTGCTGCCTTTAAGGGCCTTGTGCCCTTGCAAACAGGTTTGGAACAACTGCTGAAGAAGGTGTGGCAAACGCTTTGCACCATAACTCCTCACTTAAAGACTGCTGAGAAAAAGTATGTATACTGCTGACTGTATCCCTCCCCGCCTGAGAGCTTGGTTGTCATAGCTAGAAGAAGTCTGGCTAAACATATGGCATTGCACTCCAGAAACCTGAGCTTTGGTACAAGGTCTAATTTGGATACTTAGTGATGTGAACTAATAGGTCTTTGTGGCAATAGGGCACATTAAATTTTGGAAAAAGTCTGTGCTCTTGTTAAGATTCTTCCTCAGGACAAATACCAGGATAATAAAAAGCTAATACAGGGTGCAAGGACCTGGCATCAGACGCTTGTGGTCTTTGATGCAGGAGATATGGAAGGATGAGTTTTGTGGTTAGCTAACTCTTCTCTGGGGAGATTTTACTTCCTGCTAAAATCAGGAACTGAATGGAAGATTCTGAGAACAGTGGTTAAGTTCAGAGTTGGTACATGATTGCCAGTGGATATGTGGTGTGCATTCTTACTGCTACTGCTTCCCTTAGAGATTAAAAACCTTAAGAACTTGGGAGTTGTGCCTGATCCATGCTCGGGTGCTGAGACCCAGGAATGAGAATCCTGTAAGTAAAACATTCTAACTCCAGAGTGACCCCAAATTCCTTGTTCAGGGGCATATTTGGGGATATAAGGACAAGTCCCACACAATACCAGTTTGAATGTACCTTATCTTGGAAATGAACAACTATGGGGCCTGTTTAATACAGTGAGGAGATGGGAGGAAATACATCCCTCTTTTGTGGTGCACAAGACAAAACTTAATTTTTATTTGTATTGGGCCTTAAGTATTTGATGTCCCATGTTGGTAGTGCAGTATCAGGGTTAAAAATACTTCAGAGTACAGGTATCTGCATAGATTCAGGCACTGGCCCATTACCATGTTTTCATTATGTACTGTGATTTAACTGTTAAATATTTGCAGTTATTAAGCTTTGCATTTGGTTGTATGTGTACATGGCACATTTCAAAGGAAATACAGTAGTTTAGAAATTGTGAACCATTGATTAAAATATTCTAATGTGCCAGAAGGCCTGCTGGGCTTATTTTGCACCAAAATGTGATGATTTAATCACTGCCTGTATGTAAAATATTTAGATTTTTACAGTGAGTAATGTTAGTATAATGTGAATTACATATTTTAGATTAAAAGCTCAGGGCTTGTCCACACAGTGGGGTAGTGCAGGGGTTCTCAACCTTTTTCTTTGAGTCCCCCCCAATACTATTAAAAACTCCATGGCCCAGCTGTGCAACAACAACAGTTTCACTGCATATAAGAGCCGAGGCCGATGTTAGGGGGTAGCAAGGAGGGCAATTGCCCGGGACCCCACACCATAGGGGGTACAGTGAAGCTAAGTTGCCCAGGCTTTGGCTTTAGTCCCGGGTGGTGGAGCTTGGCCCTGGGCTGCAGTCCCATGTGACAGGACTTTTTGCCTTGGGCCCTAATGAGTCTAATGCCAGCCGTGCTTGGCGGACCCCCTGAAATCTGTTTGCAGCCCCACAGGGGGCTCTGGACCCCTGGTTGAGAACCACTGGTGTAGTGCACAGTAAGGGGATGTGATTTCTAAAGATCATTAACATGTTGCACATTAACTGGTCCATGCAGACCCTGCTGGTGTGCATTAAAAGTTCCTTAGTGCACTTGAACATAGTGCTGTTAAAACATTCAGCAGTGCATTCAAGTGCACTGGAGAACTTATAGTATGCACCAGCAATGTCAGCACAGACCAGTCAGTGAGCTCCAGAAATCACACCCCTGTAGTTTGTGTTGCTGCACTATATAGACATGTCTTCAGAGGGTGGATGCTCATCATTTGCAAGTTAGTTCCATTTCTGTAACCTGTATCCAACTAACCAAACGCGTTTAACTGTTCAGGTTGAGGAGAAAGCCTTGACATTATAAACCAGTGTACAACATGCTTTTTGCTAGCTGAAGGCTAAACTGAAATAATATCAAGAAGTTCAACCTTCTCTCCAAACATGTGTGTCAAAACTAGCGCTCCATTCCATGTTCATGTAAATATTAACTTAATTGCCATATTTGAATCTTACACCAGCATGAATGTAGAGTTCATACAGCAGTGGCTGAAGGTGCTCTGCTGGGAGACCTGATTTGTTTCTCTGACTCGGCTTTCTTTTCTACCCATTCTCCCTAACCCATCCTACACCCATTATAGCTCCCTCCAGTGTCTTGATCAGTCTCACTAAACTTCCATTAGTATGGCCTTGGAATGGAGTACAATTTTTGTTGTTGTAATAAATGTTCTCTTTACAGTCTTACTGCTGATTTTTTTTTTAATGTTTTTTTAATGTTTATCGAACATTCCACTTGGGGTGCTGGGCTGACTTGACTACTACATGGAGCAAATGGCAGAGTGACTAGTGCAGCAGGATATGTACAATAAAGGCATGCAGGGACAGTATGCTAATAAAAATTAAAAACCATGTTTTAAAAATATTTTCTCCATACTTTAACTTGGAGTGGCCTGTTAGGGAGAAGAAACAGGATTTAGAGCAGTCAAAAACACTCTTAAAGTATTAATTTGTGTGTGTATGTATCTGTATCTATACACACTTGAATAATAATTATACCTCTTTGTCTATCTGTCTGTTGTCATACCTATAGATAAGGCTTTTATAAAGCCCTAAAGTAAAGAAAATGTTACACTGTCAGAATCCTGTAAAATGAACTAGAACCTAGTTTAATAATTTTGGCCACCTCCTTCACTGTAAATCTTCTTCCTCCCGCTTTACAAAAAGTGTTTAAATGTAATTTATCCACAAGATCAGAAGGGGACCAACTTTGTAAACGTCTTGGCAGGAGGAGTGAGTAGGAAGGGAAGTTGGGCTCTGCTTTAACTCTTTTTAAATCCGCGGAAGTCTTTCTGCTGATGTGTGAGAGTTGGATTGAGTCACCTCTGAGAGCCACAAGGTGGCAGTAAGTGAAGAAGTGAGTAATTTTAATACTGGTATGATAGACAGTCCTGTTATGCAGTGAAACAAATGGAGCTTGCCATTGAATTGCCACATTTATTAATGTAGACATAATTTTTGAAACGGGCTGCCAAAAAACAGATCGGTATGCTTTTCTTTTTTGTATTTGTCTTCTCAATGAGTATTAAGTATAACTTTTTAAGTCGCTCTTATAAGTAACCTAGGAACATAAATATTAAATCTACTTAACTTTATTCTCAAAGCTTCATTCAGTACAAAATATTTGCAACTTTGTGACTCAGTTTAAGAAAAATCATATTGAACTACATTTAATCATTTCATTGCTACTTACGTGGTAGGTGAGGCAAAACATCATTCCAAAAGTGACCTAATTGGTTGACTGAAAAATGTTAATTTTCTGTGTTGACTGAAGATATCCAGAATGTAACACTGCAATCCATCATATGTGATGAGACTCCTGATACTTAGGGTGTCGCAGAATGCTGCATTGTGGAATGCTTTCAGTGACCAGTAAATTAACAGATATTCATGGGGGAGGAGTGTAACTTTACATAGGACTTGTTTACACTCTAGATTTTAGCTTTTTGATCAATGCAGTTATAATGGTACAAACCCCAGTGTGTACACAATACATGGTTGTAATACATGTCCACAGTGGAAGTTTGAACTATTATAACTATGGCAGTATGGCTTCACTGGTGGCTAAAACCTCTATAGACAAGGGATTAATGCCTCAGTCACTCTTAAATATAGAATTTAGGCTCCTAAAGTAACTTGGGCACATTAGAAAATTTACCCAAGGCCTTAATTAAAACTTACTTGTGTGCAGAATGCCACCCTTCTATTTCAGCATTCTAGTTATGGTGAGTCATTTTAACTCAAGAGTCTGTGTTCACTCAATTGTTGTTTTTGCTTTACAGTTAATCTTCAATGTTTAATTAGTTTTTTGGAGTGTTCCTCCAAAGTCCAAAAGGGTTACTGCTCCATCATACTTAAATTTTCTACTCCCATTCATTTTTTTTTTAAACTGAGCCCTTTCTCTTGCTCACCTTTCACCAAAATTTTATCTAATATATTTACCAAAAAAACCTAAATCAAAACAATGCCCCCATGCACCCAGCTTATATTGTGCTTCTAAAAATGTATTTTAAAAATGCCTTAACTACTTCTCTTAAGACACACATGGAGATCATTTTTTATGTTCTCTCATCCTGTTCTAGAAGGCTTAGGGGGAATTCTGCCTGAACATGCTTTTATCAAGAGGGCATTTCTTTTCTTTTAAATAATTTTGTTTCTCTTTAAATTTATATTATGAAGTGTATTAGTAAGGTCTCTTTAGCATTTTTTGTCTGCAGACCCTTTTGCAGAGATGAAAATAAACTACAGAAAAAAAAATAAAGGAATGTAAACTATATGATTTTATAGTTTGTAGAAAATAACAGGTTTAATCTATTTAAACAGATTAATTGCTTATTTTGCTCACCTAAGGCCTTGAATATACAAACAGTTATACATGTGTGTAACTTGATCCACATGTATATTGGGGTCTAAGAGAATATCACTATAACTTGAAATGCTGACAAAATTAAATACTTTTCTTTTTCTCAGGCATATATCGGGAGCAGATCTCTTTCTTTGTGCAAGCTATATCTATAACCATTACTGTGACTGCAAGGACCAGCACTACTACCTGTCAGGAGATAAAATCAATGATGTCCTCTGTCTTCCAGTGGAGAAACTGTCTTGCATTAGACCAATATTGGCATGCCAGGATAGAGTCCTTAGAGTTTTACAGGTTAAAAATCTTTGCTTTTTTGTCACTTCCTTTACTAGTACCATAGAACCTCACTAATTCACACTAATGACTAAAAGATCCACTGTGAATTACTGATTTTTGTGAAATGTTAAGTAAGCACACAAACACTATTGTAAAATATCCAATCTAACGCATCATGAAGTATGCTTTGTGTATTGGCTATAAATATTCTATAGCATATTTTATAATGTAGAAGATGTCTACTACTACTACTCTTAAATCTGCTGAGAAATGAAATGAGTGGTGTTTTTATAAGAATTACCATTTGTAGGCTAGTGAGGTAAGGATCAGTGAAATTTCTGCTAAAAGGTAGAGGTAGGGGTGAGGGTGCACTTGCTTAGACCTTGATCCTACATTTTACTCACATGTATCGTTAACTTAAGCTATAGTTCCTTATAACTTAAGTGAGTCGTCTCATTGGTTTCAGTGGCACTACTCATATGAGTAAAATTTAAACCCATGTGTTTGTAGGATGGGAGCTTATATCTGTCTCTCATAGTATATACATTTTCAATTTGAATAAATCACTTCATCAGATCAAGTTTTAGTAATTAATGTTTTGATTTATAGAGTTACAAGAAAGATAATTACATTTATACCAGACATGCCAAACCCGTGAAAAAAATGCAGAAATTTGGCTTGTTTTTGGCTTAATTGGCTTGTGAGTTGCTTGTTGGCTAGCTTTTGGCTTGTAGCTTGTTGCTTCTTTTTTTTTTGATTGGCTCCTGGCAATCAGGAAGAAGGGGGGGGAGCAGGGGCAAGAGGGGGAGAGAGTCAGGGGTGCACAGCAGGCCCACCACAGTCCCAGACTGCACGCTGGAGGGGATCTAGTCACGTAGCGTGTTTGGGTTCTTAGGGATTGGCTTGTTTTGGCCTTGTTTTGAAATGGCATTAGCTTGATTGCTGGCTTATTGTGAAAGTCGCGGTGTTTATTTACCACGTGAATGTTGGCAGCTGTGTTGGTACATGAATTTTCAGGTTATATTGCCACAAAAACTGAGTTTTAAAAACACTAGAAATACATTTTATTTAACATCTTTTTAAAGAAAGCCAGTCTTGTACTCCATTTATACACTTCACTGTTCTGTAGTTTTTGAAAGATTACCAAAACATGCATCACATTTGGATAACTAAAGTTTATCCATAGGTATAACAAAGAATACACATACTTATGCAATTTTAAGTGATTTTTTTAATGGGGTTTTTGGATCATTTTAACTTTTTTTTTCTTTCTTTCTTCATCTGTAGGGGTCTGATTTGCTATATGAAGTGGAAGTTTCTGGACCACCTACTGTTCTTGCTTTAAACAATGGAAATGGTGGTAACTAGATCTTAAATATATTAGTATTTCACTGAAATGTATTTTAAATAAAAATATCAAAATCTGGATGTCTTATTTACAAATATTGTAGAACCTTGGTTAACATTGTCTAGAAGCTGGTGTTAAAATTGCAAAAAGGGTCTGACCATGCAGCTCTGACCATGCAGTTGTTTCTTACAATAGTTTACATATAAAATTTGGTAGCTTTGATAGAAATGTGACTGATTCACTTATGTCAGAACATTTCTAATTAGTTCAGAATTTGTTCACTCCAAGAGATTATACATATTTTTTGGAAATTATTCAGGAATCAAACACCACCTTTTAAATATTTCTTTGACACATTAAATCCTGTTTGATTAATTTTTTTCAATATCACACATTCTTCTCATCTATCATTTGAGACTGTTGTTAGTTTGCCTTTTTAGTTTAAAAAAAATTCTGTAAATCACCTGAACAGCTCATTGCCAATAACAGAATTGCTCTGGTTAAGAGACAAAGCAAGATTCCTTTTAGTCTTCTAATCAAAGTTTCATATGTCCAAAGCTCCATTTTTCATATAGAAACATAACTAGCACTAGTGTTATAAGTGCAGCCTTTGTCCCCTTCAGGCAGGAGTAAGAGGCTAAGGCCCGACCTACACCAGTAATTTACTTCAGTATAACTACATCTCGTGCAGGTGTGAGAGACAGCTATACTGACCTAACCCCAGTGTAAACTAGCACTAGGTTGATAGAAGATTTATTCTGGTTTCTCTATGCCTGTGGGAGAAGCCCTCCTGTCAGCATAGTCAGTGTCTACACTCAAGTGCTACGGTGGTGTAGTTGTGCCACTGCAGTGTTTTAAGCATACCCAAGCACTAAGAGGCATGAAGTGGAACCTCGGGGAATATCATAGCCTCCTATCCACACATGGTGAGAGAGGCCTGCAGCAATTTGGGCATGGGAGTTGTTCAGAAGGGGAAGGGCTTGATAGTTTCTCCCACATACCTTTTTCTGTCTCTGGATCCTATGCTGGCATAGTCTCTGGAGTGTAGATACAACCTTAAAGTTTTTAAAATTGTTTAGCTAGTCCTTTTGCTATCTTTGTCACCTGAATTTAGCACCATAGGTGAAAAAACGTAACGAATGGCTCTAATCCAGCTCCTAATCCATTTTCTTTCAGTCGGGCCATTTGAAAGTAGCATTGTGATGGCAGCAGCTGGTTTGGGAGGGAAAATAAATTTCCCTTTTAAATCCCACTTAGTGGAAGATGGACTCTGCAGCCCTTATCCAGGGAGGTGAACAAGTGAGGTAGTTTTGTTTGTTTGTGCTCCTTGTCTTTTTGAAGACCTCGCCACAAACCATATAAGGTAGATCAATCTAATGGCGGGGGAGAGAGGAATGGGAGGGTAGTACTTCTCTTGCTAGTCTTGTCAGAAGCTGTGAAGAATATCCTTACTTTAATGTATTCAGTATTAATGTAAAAGGAGCAGGACATTATATAAACAGCTGTTGAGCTCAGTGAGAGATGCATGCATGTAAGAACAGCAGGAATGAACAATTTATTAAAATACCCGTAGTTCTCAAGATGTTTGTGTCCTTCTTCAGAAGTTCTAGCCTTGTTTCTGCCAACTATGTTTTGAAAAAGTCTGGTAACTCTGTTGCAGAGCATAGATTTGAATATTTTGTGATTCAGACATTACATTCTGAAGGAAAATGTTAAAGAAAAGACTTAAGTTTTTAAAAGATTTGAATAGTGTAAAAAATAGAACCAATATAGTACCTATATGCTTAGGTGATTCTGGAGAAGAACTTCTGTTTGGAACATCTGATGGGAAACTTGGTCTCATTCAGGTTTCAAGTGCCTCTCCAGTACATAAGTGGGAAATCAGAAATGAGAAGAAGAGAGGAGGTATGTACCCTGGTAATGTTTCCAGATCACTGGCATTCCATTATACACAAGGCTGTATGAAATAAAGTTACTAGTAAATTTCATTATACCTATGGGCATTTTTTGTGTTGTGGTAAATATTTTGAAGAGTCATCACAGTTTTGCCTGTATTTTACAGTAACTTGAGTACTCCACTTCCTGGCTTTTGACCTCTTGCTGAAGATGTTTAATTATGGTTTTTGTCTTGGTTTTTTTTTTCTTATTCTTCATGCAGGTTATTTCTGGTTCTCATTTGATATGCTTTTGTTTACTATTTTAAGATGACTTTTAAAAAAAATAAACTCCTTTAAATTATTTTGTATATATAATTTGACTATCTGCTATAGTAGTGGTTGTACTTTTAAATCCAAACATGAATATCCTATTTTTCCAAACTTGTGGCATTTTGAATTCTTCCCACAGTAGAGGTTATCACTGTCCCTGTGTACTGTTGTTTTTGGTTACTTTGCAACTGCTTTCAGTCTGAGGATTGGACAAGGCTCTTTTTGAAGCTCCCCTATTCTTTAATTGGCCAAAAATTATTGCTGTGACTTCCAGGACATTGATTCCCTTTTATGTTTAGTATGCTGCCTCTGCAGCAGTCTCAGGTGTTGTTCCCCTGAAAAGGGAAGGACCATGAATAGAACCCAGTTATCCCATATGCCTGTAGAGCATTTTGTCTCTCAAAAATATTTTTAGTAAACTTCTTAGTATGATGTCATCTTTCAAATATGAGGAGTGATTTTGATTTTGGGTGATTGTGAGATGCTTTAAAGGGGCCTGAATCTTAGATTTGGTTTTGGGTTCTTTACAGTTCATTTCTATTAAGTCTCTTTATTTCTGTGCTTTGCATTGGAATATAGTTCTGCTTTTTACCTACTTAGTCCAGTACATTGTTTCTCATAACAAAGTGATGAAGTCACTCATTTTACTCAGAAGCCAAAAATGGCATTAGTAAAACTTTACAAACTTACCAAGAATGCTCTATCAATTTGTTTTTTCAAGACTACTAATGCACTAGAATACCTTTTTTATGGATGACTTTGCAAATCATTCATTGTAAGACAAAAGATTAAATGAGCAGTCAGTTTGTTGTTCATAAGAGGGTTTTTTCTTTATTTTTAGGTATCTTATGTATTGATAACTTTGACATTCTGGGTGATGGAGTTAAAGAATTACTTGTTGGCCGAGATGATGGTATGTTAGAAATCTATAACTTCGACTGCACAAATGAGCCTGTCCTTCGATATGATCATGTAAGCTCATCACAAGAAATGCCCTCTTCGCAGGGCATATTTTAAATTTCTTTGCTTTAAATTTAAAAAAGAAATAAATTATAATTGTTTAATTTCTTAATTTTTATTTGTAACTATATTTAGGGCCCTACCAAATTCACAGCCATGAAAAATACATCACGGACTGTGAAATCTGATCTCCCTGTGAAATCTGGCACCCAGCTGAGGGCTCCTATCCTGCGCAGGGCTCCAGCTGTTAGTCCCGGCCAGGGATGGGGGGGGATGAGATTTCCTCTTCCACTGCAGGGATCTGCCCCGGCTACAGGAAGCTCCATGGCTCCAGCTGTCAGCCCCCGGCTGCAGGGAGCTCCGCGGCTCCACTTGGGCAGGAGACTGCTGGCAAAACCTAACATATGGTAATCTACCCCTCCATACCCAGCGACCCTCCCTTCTGCGCTGCTGCTGGTGGTGGCACTGGCTTTAGAGCTGGGTGCCAGCTCCCTGGCTGCCCAGCTCTGAAGGCAGCGCCCCTGCGAACAGCAGGCAGAAGTAAGGGGAGCAATCCCACGACCCCCCTACAATAGCCTTGTGACTCTTCCCACACTGACCGCCTTTTGGGTCAGGACCCCTACCATTACACCACCCTGAAATTTCAGATGTAAACATCTGAAAATGTGACATTGACTAATTTTAAAACCCTGTGGCTGTGAAATTGACCAAAATGGACTGTGAATTTGGAAGGGCTCAAATTATATTGTTACACAGTTAAACGAATGGTATGCCATAGATATGTATTTGGACTGTCTTCCTTGATCTTCGGTCATTATTAAACAGTTTATATAAATTTATTTATTTAAATGGTCTGCAGCTGTTCTTTCTGCACAATATAGCTATATTTTTATATGCTCTCAAAGAGTGTTTAAAAGTTGGTTTGTTCAGTGCTGTACTTCATTTTATTTTTAGGTACACTGTATAGTAGCAATTACAAAAATGGCCAAGGGCTTACCAAAACAGTTATGAATTAAAAAATGTCATTTGTGTGTTAAAATTTCATGCTTCCGTATAATGGTAGAAACTCCAACACAAAAGCAATGTGCTAATATGTGAAAACCAGAAAGTGAAACAGGCCAGTCAATTTGAATGAAATGCTAAAATTAAACCGCACAAATGGTAAAAATACATTTTGCAAAGTCTCTTTATTTTACAAAAAAAAAACAAAAAAAAACTCGTGTTACTAATTCAGGTTAGTAAAACAATCTAAACAGCAGCCAACCAAACAAAAAACGCCTCCAAAACTTTAAAACATTGATTTTGTTTTTCTCTTAAATAAACAAGTGACTCTTTAAAGTCTATATTTTCTGGTAGGGCTGTATTTATTACTAATTGTTTAAAATAGTGTATTTAATTCATAGTCACTCATCTTTCCTTCTAGCACATTCTGGTAATTACTGTTTGAAAATTAGATTGTGCATCAAGGTTTTACTTTATAAACCGGTTCCTAATATGTCTTTCAAGGTACATACACAGTAGAACCAAAAATATATGTGCTGAAACACAATAACCGGTAATTAAGTATTTCTTATACTTTTGAGCGGTTGTGTATCTGAATAGATTTTTCTGCACTACAGTTAAAGAAGGGGAAGTGTTTTTTTTTTCCTTAAACAGCACTCATATAAAATGAATAAAGTCATGTATCTTCTGAGTGCTCGTCTGTTTTTATTTTTTAGGCCTTGTCAGAGAGCATCACATCTATCCAGGGTGGCTGTGTAGGAAAGGATGGGTATGATGAAATCTTAGCATCCACATATTCAGGTAAGTTGTCTATTAAATACTTAAAGAATTTTGGCTATCGGTATTACAGTGGTTAAGCAAACTGTGCTGTTAATGGAGCTGGAATTGTATTAATACAGTGTAATTTGTTCTGGTTACAAAAAATAGTATTCTGACTCAAAATTTTCTTCTATTAAAATACTTTTAAGTGTGGGAAACATTTTATTGTATATATTTTAAATTGTATTAAAACCCTGTGGTTTTTCACTTTATATCTCATTATAGCATACTACAGCAGTTAGTTATTGTCAGGTATAGGCAGCTGTATAACACAGTGATGAGTACATTAGAAATGTTTAGATTTTATACCTGATGGAATTGTTTACAGTTTTATAATTTTGTAATTATGAATAGTATCCTTTTTTGGTTCCTAGTCTGTCTTTTCCATGTCCCTCTTCATCATGAATATGCATCTTGCTAAGTGTGTAACAGCTTTGTTTTGCTTCTTTTGCCTTTTCAGTAGTACTGAATTTTTGGAGCTCTCAAAGCAGCCACTTTTGGGAAATTAGAAAACAAGATTGTTCTTCATAAGGAGGCTTATATAGACTTGAAGCCTTCAGTAGACCCCCGATAGCACTGGTCTGTCCGTGGGGGACATCTAGTAAGAAAAGTGTTGTATGTGTTTTGCTCAATAGTTTAAAACAGTAAAAGCTCACTTTTTAAATTATTGTTGGGTTTCAAACCTGATATGCTGAAATCCAAGTTTTAATCGTGTTAACCTTCATAGTAGGTTTTAGACTGAGTCAATGGCAAATGTTTACTTTGTGTGTACAGTGCAATTCGCAGAAGGCTAACAGGCTGTGGGGCAGATCCTCAGCTGGTGTAAATTGTTAGCTCCCTTGCCTTAATAGTTATGAGCTATTACAATTTATACCAGCTGTGGATCCGCTCTAAAGTCTCCCTGCGGTTCCTCACTGTCTGCGGTAATGTTACTGTAAAGATCACAGAAGCTATAAGAGGATTTTTTGGGAAAGCTCTGAAAGAGGTTGTCATAAATATAAAGGGAAGGGGAAAGCTCCTCTCACCTGTAAAGGGTTAAGAAGCTAAAGGTAACCTCGCTGGCACCTGATCAAAATGACCAATGAGGAGACAAGATACTTTCAAAAGCTGGGAGGAGGGAGAGAAACAAAGGGTCTGTGTCTGTCTGTAGTCGTCTTGGCCGGGGATAGACCAGGAATGGAGTCTTAGAACTTTTAGTAAGTAATCTAGCTAGGTAGGTGTTAGATTATGATTTCTTTAAATGGCTGAGAAAAGAATTGTGCTGAATAGAATAACTATTTCTGTCTGTGTATCTTTTTTGTAACTTAAGGTTTTGCCTAGAGGGGTTCTCTGTTTTTGAATCTAATTACCCTGTAAGATATCTACCATCCTGATTTTACAGGGGGGATTTCTTTATTTCTATTTACTTCTATTTTTTATTAAAAGTCTTCTTGTAAAAAACTGAATGCTTTTTCATTGTTCTCAGATCCAAGGGTTTGGGTTTGTGGTCACCTATGCAAATTGGTGAGGCTTTTTATCCAACATTTCCCAGGAAAGGGGGGGTGCAAGTGTTGGGAGGATTGTGCATTGTTCTTAAGATCCAAGGGTCTGGGTCTGTAGTCACCTAGGCAAATTGGTGAGGCTTTTTACCAAACCTTGTCCAGGAAGTGGGGTGCAGGGTTTTGGGAAGTATTTTGGGGGGAAAGACGCGTCCAAACAGCTCTTCCCCAGTAACCAGTATTAGTTTGGTGGTGGTAGCGGCCAGTCCAAGGACAACGGGTGGAATATTTTGTACCTTGGGAAAGTTTTGACCTAAGCTGGTAAAGATAAGCTTAGGAGGTTTTTCATGCAGGTCCCCACATCTGTACCCTAGAGTTCAGAGTGGGGGAGGAACCTTGACAGAGGTGGAGGAAGGAAAATATCTAGCTGTGGGCTTCCTAAGGTAAACTGCAGTAGGAGTGCAAAGTACGGTAGGTTTGGATCGTAAAAATAATGTTTAGAGCAGCAAATGATAGAGGGGCGATCAACAGGTTATCTCAAGTGCTTATATACGAATGCACAAAGCCTTGGAAACAAGCAGGGAGAACTGGAGGTCCTGGTGATGTCAAGGAACTATGATGTGATTGGAATCACAGAGACTTGGTGGGATAACTCACATGACTGGAGTACTGTCATGGATGGTTATAAACTGTTCAGGAAGGACAGGCAGGGCAGAAAAGGTGGGGGAGTAGCACTGTATGTAAGGGAGCAGTATGACTGCTCAGAGCTCCGGTACGAAACTGTAGAAAAACCTGAGTGTCTCTGGATTAAGTTTAGAAGTGTGCAACAAGAGTGATGTAGTGGTGGGAGTCTGCTATAGACCACCGGACCAGGGGGATGAGGTAGATGAGGCTTTCTTCCGGCAGCTCATGGAAGCTACTAGATCGCATGCCCTGATTCTCATGGGTGACTTTAATTTTCCTGATATCTGCTGGGAGAGCAATACTGCGGTGCATAGACAATCCAGGAAGTTTTTGGAAAGCGTAGGGGACAATTTCCTGGCGCAAGTGCTAGAGGAGCCAACTAGGGGGGGCGCTTTTCTTGACCTGCTACTCACAAACCGGGTAGAATTAGTGGGGGAAGCAAAAGTGGATGGGAATCTGGGAGGCAGTGACCATGAGTTGGTTGAGTTCAGGATCCTGACACAGGGAAGAAAGGTAAGCAGCAGGATACGGACCCTGGACTTCAGGAAAGCAGACTTCGACTCCCTCAGGGAACGGATGGCCAGGATCCCCTGGGGGACTAACTTGAAGGGGAAAGGAGTCCAGGAGAGCTGGCTGTATTTCAAGGAATCCCTGTTGAGGTTACAGGGACAAACCATCCCGATGAGTCGAAAGAATAGTAAATATGGCAGGCGACCGGCTTGGCTTAATGGTGAAATCCTAGCGGATCTTAAACATAAAAAAGAAGCTTACAAGAAGTGGAAGGTTGGACATATGACCAGGGAAGAGTATAAAAATATTGCTCGGGCATGTAGGAATGAAATCAGGAGGGCCAAATCGCACCTGGAGCTACAGCTAGCGAGAGATGTCAAGAGTAACAAGAAGGGTTTTTTCAGGTATGTTGGCAACAAGAAGAAAGCCAAGGAAAGTGTGGGCCCCTTACTGAATGAGGGAGGCAACCTAGTGACAGAGGATGTGGAAAAAGCTAATGTACTCAATGATTTTTTTGCCTCTGTTTTCACTAACAAGGTCAGCTCCCAGACTGCTGCGCTGGGCATCACAAAATGGGGAAGAGATGGCCAGCCCTCTGTGGAGATAGAGGTGGTTAGGGACTATTTAGAAAAGCTGGACGTGCACAAGTCCATGGGGCCGGACGAGTTGCATCCGAGAGTGCTGAAGGAATTGGCAGCTGTGATTGCAGAGCCATTGGCCATTATCTTTGAAAACTCGTGGCGAACCGGGGAAGTCCCGGATGACTGGAAAAAGGCTAATGTAGTGCCAATCTTTAAAAAGGGGAAGGAGGAGGATCCTGGGAACTACAGGCCAGTCAGCCTCACCTCAGTCCCTGGAAAAATCATGGAGCAGGTCCTCAAAGAATCAATCCTGATGCACTTGCATGAGAGGAAAGTGATCAGGAACAGCCAGCATGGATTCACCAAGGGAAGGTCATGCCTGACTAATCTAATCGCCTTTTATGATGAGATTACTGGTTCTGTGGATGAAGGGAAAGCAGTGGATGTATTGTTTCTTGACTTTAGCAAAGCTTTTGACACTGTCTCCCACAGTATTCTTGTCAGCAAGTTAAGGAAGTATGGGCTGGATGAATGCACTATAAGGTGGGTAGAAAGCTGGCTAGATTGTCGGGCTCAACGGGTAGTGATCAATGGCTCCATGTCTAGTTGGCAGCCGGTATCAAGTGGAGTGCCCCAAGGGTCGGTCCTGGGGCCGGTTTTGTTCAATATCTTCATAAATGATCTGGAGGATGGTGTGGATTGCACTCTCAGCAAATTTGCGGATGATACTAAACTGGGAGGAGTGGTAGATACGCTGGAGGGGAGGGATAGGATACAGAAGGACCTAGACAAATTGGAGGATTGGGCCAAAAGAAATCTGATGAGGTTCAATAAGGATAAGTGCAGGGTCCTGCACTTAGGACGGAAGAATCCAATGCACCGCTACAGACTAGGGACCGAATGGCTAGGCAGCAGTTCTGCGGAAAAGGACCTAGGGGTGACAGTGGACGAGAAGCTGGATATGAGTCAGCAGTGTGCCCTTGCTGCCAAGAAGGCCAATGGCATTTTGGGATGTATAAGTAGGGGCATAGCGAGCAGATCGAGGGACGTGATCATTCCCCTCTATTCGACATTGGTGAGGCCTCATCTGGAGTACTGTGTCCAGTTTTGGGCCCCACACTACAAGAAGAATGTGGATAAATTGGAGAGAGTCCAGCGAAGGGCAACAAAAATGATTAGGGGTCTAGAACACATGACTTATGAGGAGAGGCTGAGGGAGCTGGGATTGTTTAGCCTGCAGAAGAGAAGAATGAGGGGGGATTTGATAGCTGCTTTCAACTACCTGAAAGGGGGTTCCAAAGAGGATGGCTCTAGACTGTTCTCAATGGTAGCAGATGACAGAACGAGGAGTAATGGTCTCAAGTTGCAGTGGGGGGGTTTAGATTGGATATTAGGAAAAACTTTTTCACTAAGAGGGTGGTGAAACACTGGAATGCGTTACCTAGGGAGGTGGTAGAATCTCCTTCGTTAGAGGTTTTTAAGGTCAGGCTTGACAAAGCCCTGGCTGGGATCATTTAACTGGGAATTGGTCCTGCTTCGAGCAGGGGGTTGGACTAGATGACCTTCAGGGGTCCCTTCCAACCCTGATATTCTATGATTCTATGATTCTATGATTTGAATTTGGCACTGTAGCATTTTTTTATGTATTTTCTGCCTTTTTTTATGTATAGTCCTTGATTAATGGGGCTTTTTGTTGTTTGAAAAATGGTTGAGAGGTTTGAGACGCTTGTTAGTAACAACCTTTTGCTATGTTGCTCCTAAGACCTTGTCTACACTAAAGGGAAAAGTTGATTTAAGCTACGCAATTTGAGTTGTGAATAGCTTAACCCAAATAGACGTAGCTTAGATCTACTTACTGCAGGGTCCACACTACGTGACATTGATGGGAGATGTTCTCCCGTCGACTCACCATACTCTTCTTGATCAGGTGGAGTACAGGAATCGACGGGAGAGCAATCGGTGGTCGATTTAGTGGGTTTTCACTAGACCCGCTAAATTGACCGCCAGCGCATCGATCGCAGCAGCGTCGATTCTCCATTAAGTGTAGACAAGCCCTACGTGGCTGTTGCTGTTATGGGGCGTATCAACAATTCACAGTAGGGAAAGTGTTCCCAGGGGAAATTTTGCTCATAAGCAGCATTTGCACTTACAATGTGTTGCCGCAAACAAGCGTCTACAGTACTGGACATGTACATTAGTTTTCATGGTGCATTTTGTAACAATACTGTGTCACTATTCCCCCTTTTAAAGGGGCTGAAATCGTTGAAAAGGTCTAGAAACCATTTGAATAAACATAGTTGGGGTGTCAAGACAAAACCAAATCAAGTGCTCTTTGTTCCAGTCTGGATGCCATGGTGAAAAGTAGCAAAACACTACTGATTTAAGAGATACAGAAACAGAAGTACACGTACCTATGCTGAGCCACATACTTAGTCCATTATACAACATTTTACTGCATTTTTATCCTTTAAAAACTAACTATCCATGGTGTTATAGGAACCTCATTTAGAGGATCAGCATTAAGCAATTAACAATTAATTAGCACATTATTGGCACTTTTCATCAAAAGATCTCAAAATGCTTTTTAAAGAACAATAGCTACCATGTCCCCATTATACAGATTGGGAAATTACTCAACTCTGAAAATCCATGCCCAAACCTATTGTTCTGAGTCCGTATCAGAACCGGGAATAGAGCCCACACCTTAATTGCCTGTCTTCTGGACAATTCTGCCTCTTATGTTCTACAGTGTTAAGGCCATGTGCCTCAGTTAGGACTTTTCATATACTTTCTTGTTTATAGTTTATAAGGAATTTTTCATAGTTCTTTGTATGTTTCTTTCAGGGTGGGTGACAGGACTGACTACAGAGCCTGTCCATAGGGAAGGTGGATCTGGTGAAGAACTAAAGATAAGCCAAGAGATGCAGAACAAGATTTCATCCTTAAGGTAGCTTAAATAAAGGAAAATTGTAAAGAAGGCTAAGTATAAAATGTGACCTATGTTTAAAACTGTGGTGATCTGGGGGAATAATCCCCTGGAAATGAAAGTAATGCTATCAGCTTGTGAAGCATACTTTTGTGTAACCCCTGGAACTACCAAAACAGCTAGAAATTTGTAAAGAGGAAAATACATATGGTTTTTACAGTGTGTTTATTTTTTGCATCTTGCATCACATATAGATGGATACAGTAGGTGAGGTAATATCTTCTGTTGGTGAGAGATACAAGCTTTAGAGCAGGGTTTCTCAAACTGGGGTTTGGGAACCATCAGAGGGTCGCAACATTATTACATGAGGGGTCAAGAGCTGTCAGCTTCCACCCCAAACCCCTTTTGCCTCCAGCATTTATGAATATGTGGTGTTTAAATTTATAAAAAAAGTATTTTTAATTTATTAGGGGGGTCACACTCAGAGGCTTGCTATGTGAAAGGGGTCACCAGTCCTAAAGTTTGAGAACCACTGCTTAGAGCTACAGAGAGTTCTTCCGGTCTGGGAAAGGTACTGAAAGTGTCACAGCTAAATACAAGATGGAATAGATAGCTTAGCATAAGTATAAGTTGTTAGCACATATTCTAAGGGACTGTTCAAGGTGAAGTGGCCTGTTAACACCTCTGTAGTTATAGGACAGAAAGGAGGGTTAGTGGGTTACAGTTTGGATTTATGGTTTATTACAACAGTGACTTTCTTAAGGCCATGATTCTTAGCGTCTAGCAAAGTTACGAATTTACGTGCCCAGGCTTATTGTTTGAAAGCATTGTGCAAGTTTCCTTTGAGGATGAGGGCTGATAGGTCAGATACAGAGTGACTGCCTTGAGTTTTGTCTTTTATCACTTTCTTGTGTGTGAGCTCATTCAAGAGCATAGTGATTTGTCTGGTTTCATCCACATACTTGTTGTGGGACATTTAGTGCACTGGCTGAAGTACACCGCATGTTGTAATATGCATGTGTAGGACCCAGAGATCTTGAAAGGTGTGTTGCAGGGAGGGTGTTGATCATTTTAGCAGTGGAGATATGGCTGCAGGTTTTTCGGTTTTTCTGGCAGGGTCTGGTGCCACTTTCAGTTGGTATGTTCTGGTCTGTGACGAGCTTGCATCTGACGGTGAGGTTGTGGGGTTGTTTGAAGGCCAGAAGAGGGAGTTCTCTCCCACAACAACACTTCATAGCACATTGTGTAGTCAGTTTCACTCTTCTTTGATTTGCTTTCACATTGCCCTACTATGGTACCTGCCTGCGGTGTCAGTGTGTCTTTTTTGCATATTCTGAAGAAATGGTTTGGGTCTGTTTATCTAACTTTGGAACATGTCAGAGCAATATTATACAGTAGAATCTTGTAACTTTACGTACAATGTTGCCACACATATTTTCCAGGACAGTAATGTTCAGCAGATTATGAGTTCTCAAATGATACCTCACAAGGCATACTTTGTACAAAATTTATCATAGTTTTGAAAAAAGGAAGAACATAGGGCATGTCACAACATGTCCTTCAATTAACTTAACTATCAGGGTAAGTTAATCACAGCCCCCCACCTAAGACAAAAGGGGTTATGAAACTATCCAGGAGTTTTGGACTGACTGGGCAGAGAGGTTTTGCTGAGTCCTTACTTGGATAAGGGGTGTGTGTGTGTAAGAAGGTAAGAGTAAGAAAGGCCAGAGTAAAAGCCAAACAGTAGCCTGCAAACACAGTGCAGCCCTGAAGAAACCTAGAGAGAGGTTTGGGTCAAGGGTGCTAGCTGAACAAAGCTTGGGCTTGTAAGCTACGAAATGGCTTCTTTTGATTTTGGTCCCCCCTGCATTCAGAGAAGCAGGATTTTGTACATTCCTTGTAAATAAACAAGAAATCACCAGACTCCACTGTCAAGTTATACTCCCAAGTGGGACATCCCCAAGGCCCCAAACTTTGAGTAGCTGCGTAGATCCAAAAGCAGTAATATTATTTCACATGTTATCAAAGGAGGATACTAAATATTGATATGTGGTGGTCATTGAGATTTCACATCAGGAATTTATCGTTGGGGGAAATTTTGTCTTCCTTCGTAGATCCTCTTGAAATCTCTCTACTCTTAAAAAATACATATATATTGTTTCAGAGTAACAGCCAAGTGAGCTGTAGCTCACGAAAGCTCATGCTCAAATAAACTGGTTAGTCTCTAAGGTGCCACAAGTACTCCTTTTATATATATTGTTGTAATGTGTACATTTCCTTCTTTTGTAATTTAGATTGTTTGGGGGAAAAAAAGCTTTGCCACAGAATATCTGTGGAAGGGTGGTTGGTGACTTTATTCCTCTTTGTCCTAACTGGGAAAAAAATAAAGAAAACAGTCACTTTACAGAAACAGAATGAGTTTCATGGGCATTCTGTGAAAAAGTTACCTTCAGGATTTTATTTTTACATCTGACAGTTTCTCTTTCTTAGGAATGAGCTGGAACATTTACAGATAAAGGTATTGCAAGAACGTGAAAAATACCAGCAGTCTTCTCGGTCTAGTACTGCTCTTTCAGCAGTACCTGCATTTAGTGTGAATGACAAGTTTACATTAAATAAGGATGATGCCAGCTACAGTCTTGTCTTAGAGGTGCAGACAGCGATAGATAATGTCTTGGTACAGGTGAGTGGTGTTTTAAGACCTAGAATCTAACAAAAATGTATGACTTTAAAACTAAACAATGAAGAAAATTGTAACATTTATTTTTTGATCCAGAATGCTGATAGCTGTTTGTTGCTTACTGAATTAATATATTTTTTTAATTTGACAAGTTCGGTTTTAAAGGACTTCTTTAAAGCTAAAAGCCTCTTTCAGTTTGTTTTAATACTGGTTCAGAATCACATTGAAATACAGGTTTTATAAATATCTAGATTGTTATGAGACGAAACTGCAGTTTGTATCTTACTGAAAAAAATATTGGCTGTAAACTTTTCATATGCTCTTATGGTGTATTTTAAACACTTTTAACGTAGTGGAAGATTATAATTTTATACTGAAATAAAACTGAGACATATGACATACAATTATCAGCAGGCTGATGTGGAACTTCTGGGTTTACTCTTGGGCTTCACTTTTTTTAATAAGTGTAGCAAATAAAGAATATAGTTCAGAATCTTGAATGTGGTGTTCATACTGAATTGTGATATACTGGTGTTCTGTAGGTCATTTTGGTGTCCTCAGTACTGACCAAGTTGCATTAGAACATTATAGGTCACAATCCTACCATATGATCTGCCAGGGTTGGCCTCTTGGGATTTGACAGGGTTGTAAAGGTCCATCAACCTGGATTAGATCACAGGATGGAATTCTAGTTTCTAAAAGCATGAATTTGAAGTATGACTGTGGTGAGGCTAGACTCCCTTCCAAAAGGAGGCCCACTTTATCAAAGGGAAAAAAAAACAAACAAGGTTTGTTTGTTTTCTGGTCCTCTCTTTTTTTTCTCAGGCACTTGGCAAAAGCAGAATCTTCTGTTGCTCTTGGAATACTCTATGGGTGAAATTTATTGAAGTCAGTAGCAAAACTCCCACTAATGTCAGTAGGGCTGGAATTTCACCTTATAACTGGTTCTGCTTTTGCTGAGTCTTCAGTGGAAATGATTCCTCTAAATTTAAAAATGTAATTTATTTTAGAACATTCTTATCAAAATACACCTTTCCTTTTTAAAAAAATCACTACTTGAGGTGAGGTTCCCTTGTAATACTTTTACTGTTCCTGAGGGTTGGGAGGATGGTAGGATGTAATGATGTAGAAGAAAATCTGATTAGTACATATCTTTTACTAAATATTTTTCCCATTTACAACCATCTTAAATTAGTTATTCCTTCTATCACATCAGCTGGAGTTAATGTTATCTTGGTACCTACTCCTTTGACTGTTAAATATAACTAGCTTTGAGGCATATACAGGGAGAAAAATTTTATAAAATGTTTTCTAAGGGGAAATTGAATATAGGTAAACTGGCCAGGTTTTTTTAAAAAAACACACACACGACATGACATTTTTTCATTGGTGTCTGGTGGAAACATCATCTTTGATGGTAGGTTGACTCATCAAATGGAGCCTAACTTGATGAATGTTGTCTGCAGTTGAATGGCACCTCTGAATCAGGGCTGGTCTACACTATACACTTACACTGGCATAGCTACGTCTCTCAGCAGTGTAGAAAATCCACACCCCTGAGAGACATAGCTATGCCAACCTAGTCCCCGGTATAGACAGCGCTAGGTCAACAGAAGAATTCTTCCATCAGCCTAGCTACTGCCTTTCAGGGAGGTGGATTACCTACACCAGTGGGAGGGTGCTGTGCTGCTATAGTGTTTTTAGTGTAGACTTAGCCTCAGTTACATCATGACTAAATGCTAAACTTAATTGATTTAGGCTTGAATTTAATGCCGAGGTTAGCGCTTGTCTACATTATGGGGACTATACTAGCATAGCTATGTTGGCATAACCCCACAGTATAGATGCAGCCTACACTGAAAGGCTACATCTACACTTAAAATGCTACAGTGGTATAGCTGCTGGAGAGCAGCAGTATCCCTGTAGCACTTCAGCATAGACACTCACTACAGTTGGAGGGATTCTCCTGTCACTGCAGTTATTCCACCTCCCCAAGAGGTGGTAGCTAGGTCGACAGAAGAATTCTTCTGTCGATCTAGCACTGTCTACACTGGGGTTAGGTTGGCATAGCTACAACTCTCTGGGTGTCGATTTTTTACATCCCTGAGAAACATAGTTATGCTTTTATGTAAGTTTTCAGCGTAGACCAGTCCTGAAGCAGTTTTCTGTCAACCTAGCTGCCTCTTACACTGGGGGTTAGGTATGCTGGGGTATGGATCTTTCACCCCCCTGGCTGACATAGCTGTGTTGACCTAAATTTTAAGTGTAAATCAGGTCTAGAGTTCTAAAGTAGCAGTATACACTAAACAATGCAAAATGCTATTTTTCCATTGGAAGCACTGGAATATTGTGGATCACTGAATTTTAGATGAAGCTACAAAAATATCATTTCAGCCAGAGGACGTCAAGTAATTTA
This sequence comes from Eretmochelys imbricata, assembly GCF_965152235.1. Lineage (NCBI taxonomy): Eukaryota > Metazoa > Chordata > Testudines > Cheloniidae > Eretmochelys > Eretmochelys imbricata. The sequence goes on along the minus strand of NC_135575.1, from coordinate 43,485,028 downwards.
AAGAAACCGTAATACTGTAAAGCCTTTTCATTAGCTTATCCAAATACTGGCTGTTCTCCCTTCAAAGCAGGTGAAACAAATCTAGAGCAAAAACACTTAATTGTGTCCAAAATATTTTAAAAAGGTAATTTATGCAGATCTATTTTGATACTTTGTTTCCGAATGAGATTTAGTAGTCTGTGCATTAAAGAGAACGGCATCCCAGTCATGAAATTAATGCATTTGCTATTTTATTTATCTTTTCAAAGGTATACATCTTACATTAGCTAATATTAGAACAAATCTCCAGTTACAAGATGCAGTTTAAAACGTTACAAATAAGACAGACTTAGAAGATAAAGATCTCCAAATTGTCGTGGGATTTTAATTTAACAAACGCACTAAACATCTATTTAATCTTTTACCCTTTTCAAATTAAGATTATCAAACAATTATATTGCATCTTCCTCACTAACATAATTGATTATAATTAGAGGATAAATACATTAGAAACTATTCAGAAGTTTACACCTTTTTTTTTCTCCCCTACTTCTTCCCTTAAATGTTCTGCACAGAGTGATGTCCCAATAGACCTACTGGATGTGGATAAAAATTCTGCTGTTGTTAGTTTTAGTGGCTGTGATTCTGAAGTAAGTAACACAAAAAGGTAAAGATATTAGTTAATGGTTGTACTTGTATAGAGACTACTGAATGAAAGCTGTTAACTGCTATGTATTAGAATTTGGATTTACAGATTCATACTTTAAAGTCCTAGGAGTTACAATAATTTATTTAATAGCTGAAACTGAATAAAATGTTGGGAGGGAGGAAGTTTGGGAAAATTGGGTTTGGCTGGTAGTATAGTAGAAGTCAACTTTTGGCCCAGTATATTTCTTTACTGAAAGTTATTAGGCAAAGAGCACTATATTTATACATACTGTATATCTTTAAAATGTCAAACTGACGCCATGAAAACGCTATATTCCAGATATTCTCGTGTTTGACTAAAAACATTATTTTTATAGATACTTTTTTCTTAAAAAATAATTCCAGAAATGAAATTAGCATTATGAAGATCTTTTGAAGTCTCTATTTTTTTTTCACAATTGTCTTCTAAATATTTTTGGTTTGTTAGTGACTAATTTGGCACATCAAAGGTTTACTGCTCGTTTTGAGTTTCTTAATCATTCTGTGAGATCATTACTTTGGCTAATGTTGGTTTAGCTTACAGTGTGTTTTCTGACTAATTTTCCTTTGCATAATTAGGATAATTTAGCTTGTCAGATCCTGGGCCGAGACAATATCGGGGAAACTGGTAGATAATTGTATCTTTTTTAATTTTGCAGAATGGAGTTTTCAGATATATTTTGTTTTCAGTTTTAACAAAGTGTTCAAAAGATTTCCTATTCTTTATCTTTATAGAGAAAGCTGGTCTTTACTAATACAATATGGGGTGAAATTCTGGCCCCAGTGAAGTCAATGGCAGTTTTGCCATTGACTTCAGTGGAACCAGGATTTCACTTGTTTACTTTTCATGTAACAGTTTTTCACAGATAGCAAAAAATGTCACTATGCTGCTAAAGTTTTGATGATAAAATTTCCATAAATTCAAAAATATTTTTATTTATTTATTTATTTATTTTGTTTTTCATTTTGAATTGTTCACAGCCAAATAGCAACTTTCTCCTTGCCACTTACCGATGCCAAGCAAATACTACTAGACTGGAGCTTAAGGTAAAGATGCTACAAAACATTTTCTTGTACTTTTCAAAAATGTGTTTTATCTAGAAAATGTAAATATGTATCTTGTGCTATGCTTTTGTGAACACAGGCTGAATGAATGGGTTGAATGTGTTAACTTGAGCGAATGACAAGTCCAGTGATTCTTATATGGTAGTCTTCAGACCACTGGTTGTTCACTGAGAAATTTCTGGTCACTTGCATGATGCTGATGAGAACTCCTGGCTTTATAGCTGCTTGTACAAATATTCACCTTGGAAGCCACTGAAGAGAAGCGGGGCAGTGTGGGAGAGAAAGCGTAGCATCCTTACTTAATGACTTCTGACTCTGAAAAAAGAGGAGGAGCCAAGAAATCACAAATGAGTCTAGAAACAGAGACTTTCTCCGAGTAAGTTCAAAAAGGATGACGCAGGGAGAGACGTGCCAGGAAACAGAAGTTAGAAACAAGAAGGGGAGATTGTTTCAGATTTTGGAACGGAAATTAACTCAGTTTTAAAGCTTGACTATATATTTACATATAAGATCAAATGCATAGTTTGATTTTTAATCTTAAACCATTCATAGAACCATAGAAATGTAAGACTAGAAGGGATGTTGAGAAGTAACCTAGTCCAGCACTCTGCATTGAGGCAGGATTTTGGAACTTGATGCAAAGCCCATTGAAGTCAATGGGAATCTATCTCTTGACTTCAGTGGATTTTTGCATTGGCCCCCTTTATCCTCACAACATCCATGTACCTCAGTACTCCCCCTGTAACAGGGTAAATTCCTTGTAACTTTGTGCAAGTCATTTAAGCCTGTGCCTGAGCTAGAAGTTAAACTGGGGTTTCCTGAATACTGGTTGAATAGTCCAGCCACTATGCCATCTTTCATTCAGATGGTATAAGCTATTTTAGTAGCATCTTATGCCTTGCCCCACCCCTGTGGCATGTGTAGGGGTGGTGGGTAGGATATCCCTGTGCCGTGGCAATTCCATTGAAGCTGTTGACAGCTGGTACAGGTTAGAGCAATCTAGACAACAAATTAAAGTATTCAGGACTTGGTTTGGGTAGAGTGAGGTTCGAGATGCGGGGTGAGTGCAAAACTGGCTCAAATCCTCTTTTGCACACTCCACTTTTCTTAGTGTTTCCTAACTGCAGCTGAGGAGCTAGACCCATTTCTTTTTTTTAAATCTTGTTTTGGGGGTGCTCAAGGACTTTGCTTGTTGTGAAGATGTGGGTTCTATTGAAGCGGTCATTTTGGAATAGTTTAAAGTGTAGAATGACATGTCTTATGTCATTATCTTACATAGCATAAATTCTGCAAAAACTTGTACAGTAACACCAAAGGATTAGGAGTGGCTGGACAAAGTCTTTGTTCTTTGGGCAGTCAAAATCAAAGCAAATGGATTTTCTTTTCCTCTGTAATAAATCTGTGCCAATTCTAGAAGTTTCTTGTTGAATGCTATTCCATCTAGTTTCAAAAAGTTAATTTGCCCCTTTCATAGGAGTACTGTGTTAATTGAATCAGTACTGTAGTTTAAAATTTTTTTTTAAAATTCTGGTAAATTCATTAATTTTTTCCCTCTCCTCTTTGTTTATTGATGTAGATTCGATCAATTGAAGGCCAGTATGGGACACTGCAAGCATATGTAACACCAAGAATTCAACCGAAAACCTGCCAACTTTGTCAATATCCGATTAAACCACTTTCACTTCATCAAAGAACTCACTTTATTGATCATGACAGGTATTTACAAAGAGAGAGCAATACTACTTCTAAATTGGTTCAATCCAATTGAAACTTAGTTGACTGTGTAACCTGCAGTAATCGTTTTAGCAGCTGATTGTAATACTCAACATCACAAGTCTCTTCTAGGGTTGTTCTTATTTAAAAAAAAAAAAAGTGCTCTCCCATATCTAGCTGAGCCCAAAAACTGGTCCAGATTTCTTGTTTGCCTTTTATTCCTCTGTTGTGAGGCTGTCATTTTATCCAATTATATGTAATCTCCCTGTTTCTTACATCACTGCTATTGCAAACTTTTAAAAAGGACTGTAGGAAAATAGGTTTCAGAGTAGCAGCCGTGTTAGTCTGTATTCGCAAAAAGAAAAGGAGTACTTGTGGCACCTTAGAGACTAACCAATTTATTTGAGCATAAGTTTTCGTGAGCTATAGCTCACTTCATCGGATGCAATAGAATCCCAGTGAACTAGACCAAATGCGTTTACTCCTTCTTGATTCACTTGCATTCAGATGCTAATGGGAAAGGTTTCCTGTGCCTTCCATCATGCCTATTTCACATGTATTACCTCTTCAAAGTACTTGGATATCTCTGGTTTAGAGAACAGGAGACTCTTGAGTGTTTCTAATACTCTGTTTTTCTGCAGAGTTGATCACCCCACCCACAGCCTGCTTTGGTTTTTAAAATGCAAAACAAGTAACCTGGAAAAACAGTTTGCCAATTTATGGTGTTTTTGCCCAGTTGTGACTCATCTGGATTGAGAATATTCAAATAAGGAGTCTGTCTCTCACACACACACACACACACACACACACACACACACACACACACACACACACACACGATTTTGTGTTGAATTCATCAGAGAATACTATTGAATGCTGATTGTATCATTCAGAATATATTTCAGTGTGAAGGAAGTCTGAATTAGTTAATTAGTTTGCTAGAAGTCAGTGAAAACTCATGTTTGAGGCTTAAAGGGAGGAAGACATACCATATGAGAAAAAAACTTTCATCTTCAGTTGCATAGCTACTGCAACATCAGTACTGCTCATCAGTAACTAATTCCCATCTTCCTTCTGCATTCAAAATACTGTAGACCCATGAACACACTGATGCTTAAAGGCCACTTCAGTTTTGCTGAAATTCACTCCTGGATTGTGTTTTGCTTGCCTGAAGTTCCTGAAAAAACTCCAGTAGGAGATAGTGTTACTTTCTACTTTCAGAACACCTTCCTGGATACACAGCTTGAAAGTACTTACAGGTAAAATCAAGTACAATTGCTGAAGCATGTTTTGGTTAAAAACAAATATACAAATAGAGCTAAATTGTCCCCTAAATAAGCTTTTTTTATGAAGGGGGACTGCAATCAGAATTTATCTGGTTGTTTGTTTTAGGGCTGGGAAAACATGGTTTGCAGTCCTCCACCCTATGAAACGAGGAAAGAGTTCAGCCCCTGAAATCTGAGGATCTTGAGAGTTGCCAGAAACCAGAGCAATCTGTGTAGAGGCAGTAAACCTTGGCAATGCTTCCTTGAAGACATAGCTTGTTTCCTGTTATGATGTATTATAGCAGACAGTAATTTTTGCCTTGTGGGTCACCCAGTTCTTGTGACGCCCCCATAGAGTGGACAGGGTGAATAATTCCATATGTCCAGGATTATCAAAATATCCTGCTGTGGAGGAGAGCCTTCTCTTTTCCATGTCTTCACCCTAGATGTGTCCATTCTGAATACCAGCCTCAATCAGATCCTACATTGCTTATTCAGGCAAACTCCCTTTCAAGTCAGTAAGAACTTTACTTACACATGGGCTGTCAGATTTGATCATTAGTACGTATTATGCAGTAATTAGATAATCCTTCAAAATGTAGTGTTTTGTAAGGGTGAGATAATTGAAAATAATTGAGCATTGCTAAACAGGGAAGCCTTAGTGTATTTGGCTTTGTAACTTGTGTCTTTAGCATACTGTGTGATGTGAGGGAGACAAATTCGGTGTTCCTTTTTTGCAAATGTAAGTGCCTGTCTAACAAGTATAGCAAAACTATCTTAGAGCACACGCTGGTTTGTAACTTTATTTTTTTCCTTTTTCAGTAAAGGAAGCTAAATCACTAGAGAGAGTTCCTCTCTCCCTCTCTGTTACAAGTATAATATACTCTTATCGTTACAGTTTTAATGGGTGTTCAGTCTTCCTAAGAAAGCATGTGATAAAGTCTCAAGCTAAAAAAAATCCTCCCCTTTCTGCAGCTCCCATTAGAGAAATGTTTATTTTCAGTGTTAGGAATAATATTCTCTGTTATCTTTAAATGAACCAGTGTGCTGCTTCAGCTAGCAGATATCGTTTTACTTTATAATAGAGTTGTAGAAGCTGGAAACATTAATTACTATTACTCTAATTATACAGATTCCAACTTGATCTGGGATTACAATAAGAAATGCTTATAAATTGATGTAGAAAGCATTTTGACTCTCACTTTTTTTCATGTAAAGTGAGACTGATACTGGGGCGAGTTGTTAAGTGCTCATATTATGGTGACAGGCGCACTGTAATAACTTAGGGTATGTCTGCACTACCCGCTGGATCGGTGGGCAGTGATCGATCCAGCAGGGATTGATTTATCGCATCTAGTCTAAATCAACCCCTGAGCACTCTCCTGTCGACTCCTGTACTCCACCACCGCGAGCGGCACAGGTGGAGTCGACGGGGGTGCGGCAGCATTCAGTTCACCGTGGTGAAGACACTATAGTAAGTCTATCTAAATACGTCGACTTCAGCTACGTTATTCACATAGCTGAAGTTGCGTAACTTAGATCAATCCCCACTCCCCCCTAGTGTAGACCAGGGTTTAGGTAGCGAAAGAGATGTCAGGAATCCTAGATAGTATACTGTGTTCCAAATTTTTTACATGTACACACGCACGCAGACAAACCCTGCGTCCTCTATGGCATAGGAAATCCATAAGAACAGCCTATGCTTTCTGACTGTCTGAGAGAACGGTGTTTTGTGGTGTAGCCAGATTGATAAGAGTAAGTTCTGAATAGCGAGTGTGATGAAATCAGTGTATGAACTATTCTGATAGCTAGTCTGTGGAATAGCTTTAGTGATGGCCTCTAAGGAGGTTGTGCTTCATCCCCTGACTGGGGGTCGTGGGAAGCCCTATTTATTGCTTTAATATGGAAACCAAGTGCACTGGCCTGCCCTAACTCTACTACTTAAATCTTTTTTTCTTTTGGCAGAAAAGGAGAGGGATTTTTCAAATCTGACAACATTTCTACCATATCCATTCTAAAAGATGTGCTCTCTAAAGAAGCCACCAAAAGGAAAATTAATCTCAATATATCCTATGGTAAAAAAATTCTCCTCTACTTCATTTTATCATCTTATGCATGAAATGCATTAAAAGTATTGATCTGATTACTGATTTTTTTTTGTTCCTACTAGATATAAACGAAGCATCTGTGAACCACACATTAAAACTAATCCACCCGAAACTAGAATATCAGCTGCTTTTGGCCAAGAAAGTTCAGTTAATAGATGCTCTAAAAGTAAGTATCTGATCATAACTTCTACGGTAGAAGGGGGGAGGTTGTTTTGTTTTAGGATGGCAGTGACCAAACTTGTGTCAGATGCAGGCGTCACTGCATTTGTAGTATTTCTCTTGCCAGGACTGCTGTTCATGTATATTGGTCATCGAAGAGATTTTGTTAAAAAGAACTCCATACCCCACTTGTATTTGAGCTTGACTAGTGAGTAATCTGTTTTAATGATCAGTTATTTGTGACAGCTTTTTAAATATAGCTACCTCTTGCTACCCTGTCTAACGCTGGTTCTCCAGCTCCCTCCTTCTCTTCCTTGGTCTTTTAAACCAGAAGATAGTCACCTGCAGCAAGAGATTAAGTAAGACTCTTTTTGAGGTTCTGCCCCAGCTATCAGCAGGAAAGTATGTGGGAATTATTCAGAAGTTATTAATCTTTGACCCTGGAACCACATCAGTAATCTTCTGGAGGTGGAAGTAGTCTAAATTGGAGAAATTATTGATATCCTGCATTTACTAGCCGTAATATACATTTTTAAAAACTCCCCTCGAGGATAGCCTTGAAGGGAGGACTGTACCTTTTCTGTGGCTACACAGAAATCTAGTCTGTGCTGAGTGTTAAACTGAATAGGTATCCTTCTAAAGATCTATAAGAAATGGTGGTTTATTCTCCAGTACAGACATCTGTCACGCCTGATTTATCTGGCCTCCATGACAAATGCAGATTCTGCAAAATGTAAGCCTTAAATAAATTTCTAACCCGTATGGTTTCAAAAATTAAGTTTCCAATTGTGAATCAAGCAGAGACAGCTTTAAAAGTAAGAGGTGTAAACCATCCCAATTGTCTCAGTCAAGTGTTAATTCTGAAATCCAATGACCACCTTTTAAGAGACAGATTTTTCAGAAAATGTAGGTGTTTGGCTACACAGTTACTACAACTGTGGGGATTTGCATGTGTAAATAGCGAAATAAAGGGCAGCAATAGCATTGGTTCTAAAAGCACCGAAGTCAATTTCTACACTTTTCAGAGTAACAGCCGTGTTAGTCTGTATTCGCAAAAAGAAAAGGAGTACTTGTGGCACCTTAGAGACTAACCAGTTTATTTGAGCATGAGCTTTCGTGAGCTACAGCTGATGAAGTGAGCTGTAGCTCACGAAAGCTCATGCTCAAATAAACTGGTTAGTCTCTAAGGTGCCACAAGTACTCCTTTTCTTTTTGCGAATTTCTACACTGAAGCCCTAGGATAGCAAGAAAAGCAATGGTTAGATGGGGGAGGGTGGTTGTGGTATTTAACTGCTGTCCACAATACCACAGCAGCTGACTGCTTCTGATAAAATCCACAATTAATAGTTAAGATGTTGATTTGCCTCTCCTTCAGTTTTGGCTGCTATAATGGGGAAGTCTCTGCTACTTATTCCTCCTCAAGCTTCCTTTCATCCTAGAAAAATCTCCACTGCCTTCCTGTGTTACTGTTCATAAATTTCTCAAGCAGTAACAGAGTACAGTTGACATGATTCTTGTTTATTTAGTTGCTGTGCAGAGGACTGTTTTGATCAGTTTCATGGCTGCTAGTCTAGTTAATTTCATTTGCGCTGCTGCTTTTTAAGACAAAGCAGCTGACCTCCTGGAGCACTGTTTCTGTACACGAAAGAGGACAGCACTGCATTGATTCACATTTCAAATATTTCCTTTACAATTATACTCATTAGAACCTTTTTTAATGGAAAGCTTTAAATTCTATAGAAAATGGTGAATTACCCCCCCCCCCCGTGCTAGTTGGCAAATGGATTGTTTTAACCTCTTTCTTAACTGTCAAATGCACAAACTCAGCCTGGAATCTGAATCTGGGTTCTCTGGCTACTTAATGTCCTACAACTGTGGTTCTCTCAACCAGGTGTGTGTGTACCCCTGGGGTAAGCAGAAGCCCTCCGGGGGTGCATCAGCTTATCTAGATATTTGCCTATTTTTACAACAGGCTACATAAAAAGCACTAGTGAAGTCAGTACAAACAAAAATTTCATACAGCCAATGACTTGTTTTTACTACTCTATATATTATCCACTGAAGTATAAGTATGACATTTATGTTCCAATCGATTTTATAATTATATGGTAACAATGAGAATAATCAATTTTTCAGTAGTGTTCTGTGACACTTCTTTATTGTCTGATTTTGTAAGAAAGTAGTTTTTACATGAGGTGAAACTTGGGGTATGTAAGACATTCAGGGTGACTCCTGAAGGGGTACAGTAGTCTGAAAAGTTTGAGACCCACTGTCCTACAATAAAGGCATCCTAGCTGGGATGATTTAGTTGGGGATTGGTCCTGCTTTGAGCAGGAGGTTGGACTAGATGACCTCCTGAGGTCCCTTCCAACCCTGATATTCTATGAAAGGTTTTTTGACTGGAACTTTATTAACGATACTATTGATATGAGCCAGAAAGGAACCTGGCTCCCTCTTTCATTTTTGTGTTTGGTTCTGTAGCACTAACAGAAGTAAAATGTAATGAAGGTTTGTTGCTAGTCAACAGGCATGACTTGAAATAATATACAGGGAACTGCTGCTAGTTCCACTTTACATAGACATTTTTCTGAGGACAACTGACCTTTAACATCCCAGTTAAATACATGGTGAAAGTTCACATGTCATCCCACAGCACTATTATTTCTGTCTGTTTGGAGATTCAGGCAGCATAGCATCAGGTCATGTTGAGAAGGTTGTCTCCAACCATAAAACAGATTTTTGTTAATGAAGTTTAGGTTTAGAAAAAATAGATGAAACCACCAGAGAAGTGGTGGTATAAAATGTGAGTAATAGTTTAGTGTGTGCTCTTAAGGTGTCAAGAAGAATTTAAGCAACTGTTCTTTCCTTATTTTATGGTATCGTGTTTTCTTTTTTAAAAAAACACTAACTTGAAATTAAGTCTGTTTTTAAACATTAATTATAAATAGTTTCAGGTACTCAACTTGTCCTAGATTTCTAGAAGACCCACTGGCAACTTCGTGACTTGTGCAATCTAACTTTCCTACCTTTTCTTCTTCTAAATGTTTTTCCCTGTTTGTGTGAACAGCCAAACAGCAATGGGAAAGTGATTACTAAATTTGAAAAATGGTACTGACTATATGCTGTGTGCCCAATTCTAATTCCTTTGTAGTCAATGGAAAGACTTTAAGGTCTCATCACATTCCCCTTAAAATCAATTAATGTGCTGCACTGTGTAAACAAACTGAAAAAATAGAAAATTTGTTCTTATCTTAATTTGTAACAATAGTGGCTCAGATTTTTAGACAAAAGTGTGGGGGGTTTTGTTTAGGTTTTTTTTTTAATTGGAGCACCCTTTAACTTTATATGGTTATGTCTCTTGGCTACTGGATTGTTTAAATTTTATTTAAATATGTGGCAGCTAAAAAAAAAGAAAAACAACCTTAGAAATAACCTTTCCATCCCTCAGTACTCAGTTTGTGTCCAGGGAGAGAGTCCTATTCTTGCAGCCACAAAAATGTCTGCTTTTAGTCTAGAAATGATTAAATATCAGGAGGGATGGGGGAGTGGTGCTAATAATCTTAACTTAATCTGAAAGAACAAAGGATAATTTGAGCTGAGGTCTTTTAAAATATTTTGTTCTCAAATTCCAAATAATTGTCATGTAAAGCAAGATTATGTAGTCTTATTTCTGTGGACTTTAAAAAGTAACTATGTAAAATTGACACTCTTATCTAGAAGACTTGGTCTCTGGGTATCCTGTTTTCTGATGTTGGTAACCAAAATGTTTTGGGAGTTTTATTGCTTTTTACCCTTTACAATCTTGAAGAATCAGCAAAGTTCAAGGAAATTGAGCAGTTTTTTGTTCCTTCTTGTGAAATAACAGAATTGTCTATATAATTATTGGCACTTCTGAACACCTATATAACCTGGGTCTAATTTGTCCTGGAGAACCTTGCTTACAAGTGGTGATGATAAAGAAAAGAACCCAGCTTGATTCTCAGATTGCAGTGTCTGGAGCTGTCAGCTAGAGAGAACATCTTTTTAGTTGTAAGCTATGCCTGTTTGATTTCTGCATCTATGGGGGAAAAAACACTCCACAATGCCACTTTCAGTGGTCTTATTTCCACAGTAGAATGACATTGTAAGATAATACTATGCATGTTAAAATTATGTTTAGTTTTAAAAAAAAGTACAGGACCAACTTCTTATGGAGTCAAATTCCAGAGCCAGAAGATAACGAAAGTTGGGAAAATTAAGATTTCAGGTGCTCCATTCTCTTTGAATTGGCCAGGACAGGATGAACTGTCACACTCCTATTTTTGATAGCCAGTAGTTTGTTGAATTTTTCAGTATCAGTTCCTGTCTTATTGTAATATTCTCTACATTGGGTTATTACAGTTAGCGCCAAAACCCAAACTGATTTTGTAGCATAGAAATGGCCTGTTGAAGTAACTCCAAATGTTCACTTGATTCCTTCATCAGTCCAGATTATTATTTCTAAAAAAGGTGAGCAAACTAGTATTTAAAAGGAACACCGTTTAATGTGGTAGCAAGTTCTGAGTAGGATCCATTTTCATCTGGTGATACTGTTTCTTATTCTGAGTTTTCAGAAAGACACCAAAATCAGATCGAAAAACTCAGTATAAGATCACTGTTCAGTTCTAAAACCACCAGCCAGTGAAAAAATAGTCCTGATGAACTGAAGGCGAGTCATTCTGCTGTTGATCAGAAATGGAAGCTGTAATGGGGGTTTGAGAATCCAGTGGTAAAAGTGGGCAATACTGTTTGGAACTTAGTGAGGAGAGGGAGAAAAATTACATTTCCAAAATAGTAAGAGCAGTTTTGAAGGATTGTTTCACCTATCTATGCATTGCCTCCTGTTATACCAATAAAATAAAAACCAGCAGGATCTTATTAAAGGGGAAAAAGGCAAAATGCCACATTTATTGTGAATACAGAAAGAATCATAGTAAGCAGTTAGTTATAGCTATAACATTCCATTCAATTTCATATTTATTCACACATTCATTCATACACACAGAGGTTCTGCAAGGTTATCATCATAGTTACCAGCCTTAGAGTTGCTCATGCCAAGCCACTGGCCAGGTGGCCTGGATATGAGGAGGGAGCAGGGCCTTGTTATATGCTCATCTGATGCTCCTGGCAGTTGGTTTGCAGAATCAGACCCCCAAGTTCTCACTTTCTAGAGTCCATTTTTATAGGAATTTCTTCCTATGCCAGTCTATGGGAATTGCTTCATCATGCTGTTGCTGAATCAATCAGCAGATGGCACATTCCTGATGGCTCCCTGCTGCCAGATGTTATCTTGTTCTTTGGTTCTCCCATTCTTGAGGCTGTTGAGTGGATTCCAGTCTGCCCTCCGGGGGTCCTCTAGTTATTTCCACTTGACACCTTCTTTAACCGATGGACACTGGATTCTTAGGCTGGCACCTCCCTGATCATTCAGTTATTATCCCCACCAAGCATCCATCCACATACATCCTCTATCTCTATTTTAATCACAATTGTTAAAGCGAGATGAATACAGCAAAAGGGCGGGGAGTCTCTGGGTGCTGTTTCTGTTACATTGCTTTGAGTCTCTCTGTGTGAGTAGTTGTTACAAAGAATTGCTTTGAGAACAGACTGTCTTAGAACATACTAACACAATTAGCGGCTTGCAAGTTTCACACAGAGGGAGAGAAACAGTACCAAAACCCAAGAGACCTCTTAATTAGTAATACCCTGGAATTTAAACAATGAGGTGATTTTAATATAGAACTTCTTTAATATGATCCAACACTGTCAGATCTAAACTCCGTTTTTAGAGTTTACAGCCTTTAATTCTTTGGTAACGTTTTAAAATCTATTTTAAGGAGTTGCAGGTTCATGAGGGAAACATGGACTTCCTGATACCAGAGTACCGCTGCATTTTAGAGGAATCAGACCACCTTCTTGAAGAGTACAAGAAACAACCTGCACATCTTGAGAGACTTTATGGTTCGTTCTTTAATAGAGCTTCTCTTTTTTAGCTTCTTTCTTTACACTAAAAATATTAACAGCCAGAGAGAGAGCATGCATGCACGTGCAATAGACAGGATAAAAATATAGTTCTAAGTTTTCTAGAGTAAATTAGCAGGTAGGTACAATCTAGTAGCACCAGGAGGACCAGTGGATCACAGTGAATATACATGTAAAACTCTTATGGGTAAACTTAAGAGTCTGGCAGTTACTGCAGATTGATATTATGAAATAAAACTGAAAAATAAAGAGACAAACTGTATATATAAGAACAAATGCAAAGTACGCCACTTGAGGAACTGTCATTTGCACACATACAAAATGGGAAATGACTGCCTGTCAAGGTTCCTTCCCCACTCTGAAGTCTAGGGTACAGATGTGGGGACCTGCATGAAAGACTGCCTAAGTTTATTCTTACCATCTTAGGTAAACACTGCCACCACCAAAGTGGTGCACAAAGAACAGGGGAAGTGCCCATTTGGAAACGTCTCTCTCTCTCTCCCCCCCCGCCCCCCCCTCCCAAAAAAAATATCCCCCCAAGCACTACACCCTTTCCTGGGGAAGGCTTGATAAAAATCCTCACCAATTTGCATAGGTGAACACAGACCCAAACCCTTGGATCTTAAGAACAATGAAAAGCAATCAGGTTCTTAAAAGAAGAATTTTAATTAAAGTAAAAGAATCACCTCTGTAAAATCAGGATGGTAAATACCTTACAGGGTAATTAAATTCAAAACAGAGAATCCCTCTAGGCAAACCCTTAAGTTACAAAAAGATACAAAAACAGGAATATACCTTCCATTCAGCACAACTTATTTTATCAGCCATTTAAACAAAACAATCTAACGCATATCTAACTAGATTGCTTACTTACTTTTTACAGGAGTTCTGACCTGCATTCCTGCTCTGGTCCCAGCAAAAGCACCACACAGACAGAGAACCCTTTGTTTTTCCCCTCCCTCCAGCTTTGAAAATATCTTGTTTCCTCATTGGTCATTTTGGTCAGGTGCCAGCGAGGTTATCTTAGCTTCTTAACCCTTTACAGGTGAATGGGTTTTTCCTCTGGCCAGGAGGGATTTAAAGATGTTTACCCTTCCCTTTATATTTATGACACTGCCTAACACAGTACTGTGGAAAGGGAGCTGGGAGTCATAGTGGATTACAAGTTAAATATGAGTAAACAGTAATACTGTTGCAAAAAAACAAAAAAAAACTTATTCTGGGATGGTAATTAACAGGAGTGTTGTAAGCAAGACATGAGAAGTAATTCTTCTGTTCTACTACGTGCTGATTAGGCCTCAACTGGAGTCTTGTGTTCAGTTTGGGGCGCTACATTTCAGGAAAGATGCGGACGAATTGGAGAGAGTCCGGAGAAGAGCAACAAAAATGATTAAAGGTCTAGAAAACATGACCTATGAGGGAAGATTGAAAAAATTGGGTTTGTTTGGTCTGGAGAAGACTGAGGGAGAACACAAGTTTAAGTACATAAGATTGTTAAAAGTAGGAGGGAGAAAAATTGTTCTCCTTAACCTCTGAGGTTAGGACAAGAAGCACTGGGTTTAAATTGCAGCAAGGGTGGTTTAGGTAGGACATTAGGAAAAAATTCTTAACAGTCAGGATGGTTATGTACTAGAATAAGTTACCCAGGGAGGTTGTGGAATCTCCATCATTGGAGATTAAGAGCAGGCTAGACAAACACCTGTCAGGGATGGTCTGGATTAGTGGTACTCAACCAGGGGTCGGGACCCATGGGGGGCTGTGGCTTGTTTCGGGGGGTATGCCAAGCAGGGCCGGGCATTAGAGTTGTTGGGGCCCAGGGCAGAAAGATGAAGCCCCACAGTATGGGGCTGATGCCAAAGCCTGAGCAACTAAGCTTTGCGGGGTCCCCTGTGGCATGGGGCCCTGGGCAATTGCCTTGTTTGCTACCCTCTAATGCCAGCCCTGGCTTTTATATGCAGAAACAGTTGTGGCACAGGCAGGCTGTGGAGTTTAATAGCATGTTGGGGGAGTGGGGAGGGCACGTGGCCTCAAGGAAAAAAAGGTTGAGAACCCCTGGTCTAGATAATACTTAGTCCTGCCTTGAGTACAGGGGACTGGACTAGAAGGCCTCATTGTCCTATGATGCTATAGGAGAACAGTTCAGAAGAGAATCTTAGAAAATCGATGAGATCTAAGGCAGTGCTGAAAATTCAGGAGTTGGATTATTCTGATGAGATTCATTCACTTTATTTAGTGAATGCTAAAACAGAGGGATGACTGTTATAACCCCAATTCAGGAATGCATCCTTATTCAGGACAACTCTTCAACATGTGCTTAACTTTGGATATGTGTTTACGGCCTGTTTGATTTAATATGGCAAGTTCTGTCTTGACCAAAGATGGATTTAAGCATGTCCTTAAGTTCTCTCCTGAATCAGTCAGTGTATTTACAGTGAAAGTCAAAAGTGAAAGATATAGTAGGAAGTAAAAATACAAATTGTAGATCTATAAAATTGAAATCTGATTTTTCTACTCAAGTGCTGAACTTGCTGGATCAGAACTTTAGTAACAGCAGTAGAAAAATTCAAGAACTGACCATTCACAATGCACCAGAAGCCTTGAGACCCTGTAGATGTTAAAATTATCCAGTGCTGAATGGAATCTTTACAGATTTCAAGATCCAGATATGCAAAGTAACCACTGAAGCTGCTCACAGCACATAGAATCCACAGGTGTCACAGTGTCTAGGCTTCAGTAAGCCTACATACACAGGCTGTGAGTTAACTACCACATTTAAAAAAAATTTTTTTTGGTTAAGCAATTTTCTTTGTCCTAAGAGCACCTTCTACTTGAGATGCAGGTAATTCAAAGGTAGAAATGCTGTTTTTTGGAATGTATCTGAAACAAGTTGTTATAGGATCCCAGAGCCTCTGGTACTTCAACTGTAAATGAATTTTGAAACATAGTATTAAACTAAATAATTTTAGCTCTATAATCTAAAAGAAAACCTACCATAATTTAACTCAGAGTACATTAACAGTTTTTTTAATAAGACTAAACCTTGTCAAACATTTTTTGCAGGCATGATTACAGATCTCTTCATTGATAAATTTAAATTTAAAGGCACAAATGTGAAAACCAAAGTTCCTCTTCTTCTGGAAATTTTGGACAGTTATGATCAAAATGCACTGATTGCATTCTTCGATGCTGCTGCCTAAACTAGAAGAAATGATATACTGGGACAGTTCTTACTGCTGTGAACCAGGACAATCGGATATTGAATATTTTTAATTTACATTATTTTAGTATCTTTGCTTTATATGTATCTAATGTTTTGCTGTGTTGATAGTTCTATAATGTGGTCCTGTACTTGTATTTATTACAGTATGTTCAGAATTTGAGCTGAAGATAACTGTAAAGCCTATTGCATAAAGTATGTTTACTTGAATACTGATCATAATAGCTGAAGAAAATTGATAGGATCAGACTTATTTTTAAATTCTTTTATTACTCTAGTTCACCAGGACATGGAAGATCCTCTAGAACTCTTAGAACTGTGGAAACAAGTCTTTGTGGACTTGGCATCTAATAAATATATTGGGGAAATTAACAATAGAAATTTATAGCTATATCAAACTGGTTAAAATACTCACTGTAACCAGAGAATGGTACAATACTTGTAAGTTACATGTATGTTGTATATATTATAGATATTGAAGACAATTTTGTATGTAGGAAGGGAGAGAGGTACTCAGTTGCTTTAAAGGGTAATTAGGTATATAATTGTATTGTTGTATAAGCCATCTAGTAAGTATAAAATTCTTAGGAATATATATAAATTGTATATAGTCCCCTTAGAATGGATTGTTTTTTGCCTCTATACTGCTCCTATGCCTGAAATGCTCACTGTCACAATCTATCAGGCGCTTACCTAGGGTGGTTCCCCCCCCTTCAAAACCCTCCCAAAAATTATGAAGTCCACAATCTCTAACATCTTTTAGTAACAATGGCATCTCCTATCTATTTTTGAGAGAGCACTTCTGTCCTATGGATTTAGATGGTAAGCATATTAGGGCAGGAAGACAAACTACTTGTGTTGTACAGCATCAATCATGCTGTCTATGCTTAACAAAAAAAAAATCTCTTTTCAGTGTGATATTGCATTTAATTATTTACACTTGCTTAAGTAGCCAATACAGTTATAGCATACCCAATGATCCAGAGGCAGTCATGGTGAACTGAGTCTCATAGCATCATGGGGTGATACCTAGGAGTGTTCCTCATACCATGTCAAAATCTAAATTTTCATTTAGCAAACAATTGTTTCTAGCCCTCATGTTCGCCAAGAAAAGCTTGAAAATGCAACTCAAGTGTAACTGATGCAGTGATGTTTGCTAACAACCAAATCAGCCATTAGAGCCCCAGAGGAAGCTGTCTTCCCTCACACCTACTACCCGAGCAAGACAGGATACTCCCCATGGTTGGAATTACACCCCTCTTGGAGCCACTTCTTTGCTCTGACCTATTGCTGTTATGGGCCAAGGGAAGAGCATGAATTAAGTTCTGGTAGTTTCTTGTACTGTCCCCTAGGGCACCAAAATTGTGCAAATCTTCACATTATGGTCATTCCTCTCCTTTCTCATATGTTGTGATTAGCAGTGAAAGAGTTAAATATTGACACTTGCATTAAAGGTATGTGTTAAAGGTTTGCCCTTAACATGAAATTAAATCCCCTCCCAAAATAGTTACAAGGTAGCTTCATCTTCTGTAAGTGCCTGAGTCTCCTTGCTATTTTTTCCCCCACTTATAATTGTTTTTTTTCCTGTTCCCTGCTATTGTGTGAAAGACCCACTCAAACAGAAGCCAGGTCTTGATACTGCATCAGGATCTGACACCACTGTCTCCTGCAGATGTTCAGAATCCCCTCGTACTAATGGAGAATTCTGTGGGAGCAAGTCAAAATTGCCTGACTATACCAGCATAGTTGTGAAAATTATTTAAAGTGCTGTCAATTACACAAAGTAATGGGAGAAGAGAAAATGGTTCCTCTTATTAATTTGTTAATGTTTAGGATGTTTTTAAACAGTAGGTTAAAAATTCAGATAGTAGCCTCCACAGTTCCAGGGTTGTTTTCAACTTAAAAAAAAACCCACACACTCTATCAAGCCTCTTGAATCTGGCTTCCTTTTCTTCCTCACATTCCCATTAACCCCACCACTATGTAGGAGGTAAGCTGACCCATTCCAAAAGCAACTATGTGTTGGTTTTAAACCTACTGTTTCCTTTGCCATAGAGATCCAGCAGTTAAAAAGAAAAAAACTAATTGAGCAACTGCAATTATTCCAGAACATTAGAAGTATGGATGAAGAATTGCCTGCTATAAAATTAAATGGAAAGACCATCCTGAAAACTAGATCAGATAGCGTCAAGGTTCCTCCCCTACTCTGAACTCTAGGGTACAGATGTGGGGACCTGCATGAAAACCTCCTAAGCTTACTTTTACCAGCTTAGGTTAAGCTTCCCCAAGTACAAATTAATTTTATCCTTTGTCCTTGGAATATCCACTGCCACCACCAAACTCTAACTGGGTTTACTGAGAAATGTAGTTTGGACACGTCTTTCCCCCCCAAATCCTCCCAACCCTTGCACCCCACTTCCTGGGAAAGGTTTGGTAAAAATCCTCACCAATTTGCATAGGTGACCACAGACCCAAACCCTTGGATCTGAGAACAATGAAAAAGCATTCAGTTTTCTTACAAGAAGACTTAATAGAAATAGAGGTAAAGGAATCACCTCTGTAAAATCAGGATGGTAGATACCTTACAGGGTAATTAGATTCAAAACAGAGAATCCCTCTAGGCAAAACCTTAAGTTACAAAAAAGGACAGAAATAGTCATTCTATTCAGTACAATTCTTTTCTCAGCCATTTAAAGAAGTCATAATCTAACACATACCTAGCTAGATTACTTACTAAAAGTTCTAAGACTCCATTCCTGGTCTATCCCCGGCAGAAACAGCATATAGACAGACGGAGACCCTTTGTTTCTCTCCCTCCTCCCAGCTTTTGAAAGTATCTTGTCTCCTCATTGGTCATTTTGGTCAGGTGCCAGCGAGGTTACCTTTAGCTTCTTAACCCTTTACAGGTGAGAGGATTTTTCCTCTGGCCAGGAGGGATTTTAAAGGGGTTTACCCTTCCCTTTATATTTATGACAGATACTATTTTAAAATAACGATTCTTTTCTAGTTATTGGTGTTAAAATGACAGTTAAAAGGGAAATCAACCTATTTTGGGTCTATCATTCAACACGATCAAGATGCAGAGAGACTAAGGTATACGTATTTTGCTGACATGCTTTTGTTCAGAAGGAATCCATCAAGCCGACAAAGAATGTACTGGATGGGTGTAGTTCTTTACACCTTAAGTGACTGCTGCTTGCAGCAGCTAGTCCTGGAACCAACAAGGCAGGAAATTCTTCATTTATTCTTAAGTGGAGCACAGGATCAGATCCAAGAGGTGACTATAGCTGGAGCACTTGGTAATAGTGAGCATAATATAATTAAATTGAAACATCCCTGTGGCAGGGAAAATATCACAGCAGCACAACACTGGAGCATTTAATTTCAGAAAGGGGAACTACACAAAAATGTGGAGGTTAGTTAAACAGAAAATAAAAAGGTACAGCACCAAAAGTAAAATCCCTGCAAGCTGCATGGGATAGAGCAGGGGTGGGCAAACTTTTTGGCCTGAGGGCCCCATCAGGGTTCCAAAACTGTATGGAGGGCTGGGTAGGGAAGGCTACGTCTCCCCAAACCCTAACCACCCCCTCCCACTTCCTGCCCCCTGACTGCCCCGCTCAGAACCCCCAACCCATCCAACCCCCCCATTCCTTGTCACCTGACCACCCCCCCCTGCTCCCTGACTGCCCCAAACCACCCCCCCGGAACCCCACCTCCTATCCAACCCCCGCTGCTCCCTGACTGCCCCAACCCCACCCCTTGACAGGCCCCCCTCTAAAGCCCCTTTCAGAATGCAGCCCTGCAAACATGGGTGGAGGACTCTGGAGGAGCAGGGGCAGCTGCACAGCCAGAGAGAAGCAGCTGTTTCCCCTTCAAAGTGCTGCTTCCCTCTGGCTGGCTGCCTCACCGCCCAGTGCTCCTGAGTCCGCGTTCGCCATACTTTCACCACCCGCCTGCTCCCCTGTGGCTGCAGGTGAGCCTCTCTTCCTGCTCTCCCCTGCCACTGCAGGGCAGCCCCCTCCCACGCTGGCAGCACAGCAAGCTGAGGCTGCACGGGAGGGGGAGCATCAGGGGTGGGCTGGATAGTGCCCATGGGCCATAGTTTGTCCACCTTTGGGATAGAGCCATAAAAAAAAAAACACAGTAAGAACACCAAAAGAGCGCCACTGTGGCTAAACAAAGTAAAAACAGTGAGAAGCAAAACGGCATCCTTTAAAAAGATGATAAATCCTAATGAGGAAAATAGAAAGGAGCAAATGAAGTGTAAAATTATAACTAGGAAGGCGAAAAAAGAAATCAAAGAACAGCTAGCCAAAGACTCAAAAAATAATAGCAAAAAAAATTTTAAGTACATCAGAAGCAGGAAACCTGCTAAACAACCAGTGAGGCCACGGGATGATGGAGATGCTAAAGGAGCACTCAATAAGGCCACTGCGGAGAAACTAAATGAATTCTTTGCATCAGTCTTCACAGTTGAGGATGTGTGGGAGATTCCCAAACCTGGGCCATTCTTTTTAGGTGACACATCTGAGGAACTGTCTCAGATTGAGGTGTCATTAGAGGTGGTTTTGGAACAAATTGATAAACTAAACAGCAATAAGTCACCAGGACCAGATGGTATTCACCCAAGAGTTCTGAAGGAACTCAAATGTGAAATTACAGGACTGCTAACTGTAGTCTGTAACCTATCATTTAAATCAGCTTCTGTACCAATGACTGGAGGATAGCTAATGTGACGCCAATTTTTAAAAAGGGCTCCAGAGGTGAACCTGGCAATTACAGGCCGATAAGCCTGACTTCAGTACCAGGCAGAGTGGTTCAAACTATTGTAAAGAACAAAATTGTCAGGTACATAGGTGAACATAATTTGTTGGGGAATAGTCAACATGGTTCAAAAAAGAAATAGATAAATTCATGGAGGCTAGGTCCACCAATGGCTTATTAGCCAGGATGGACAGGGATGGTGTTCCTAGCCTCTGTTTTCCAGAAGCTAGGAATGGGCGACGGGATGGATCACTTTATGATTACCTGTTCTGTTCATTCTTGTTGGAGCACCCTGGATTGGCCACTGGTGGAAGACAAGATACTGGGCTAGATGGACCTTTGATCTGATCCAGTATGGCCATTCTTATGTTCTAGTTGGTCAACAAACAGTCAGCTTAAAATTCACAAGTAAATTTAGTGTTTGATGGCTGCTTGATCTGGATAGTGTACATTAAAGCACTGAATTATTTTTTATTATCTAATCTTAAAATTAGACCAATGACCAAAATTCAAAAGGCCAAAGTGTAATACCCTTATGAAATGTCTGTCAATTTGTAAAGTGGCCCAGCTGCTGAGGTCTTTGATCCAGTCCAAATATCCTCTTCCCATGTATAGTTATTGCATTTCCCCCAAATTTGTGCATCTTGGAGAGTGGGAGGCATTCCCCTCGCCCCCCCCTCCCCCCATGGAAGAAACAGGGAGTCCGGTTATGACAGGGTTGGCACTCACCACTGTGGGACCTCCGGAAATTAGCTCTGTCCTCTGTGGGGTGCCCTCTGCTGGTAGTGTCCCATCCATCCCTCACCCTGCTGGCAGCTGGACCCACAATGCTCGTTAGCATCCTCTGCAGGACACTGCCCTCTGGCAGTGTCCACTGCTCTGGTCTAGTCTCCTTCCTGGGGTTTGGTGTTATCAGCAGTCCACCATCTGCACCTCCTGTAGTGACCAGCTGCAGTCTCAGAGTCTAGCCCCTTTGTCACAGGGGCCATCCACAGCCTGGATCAGGCCATGCCCTTCTTCAGCCAGGTGTAGTA
This sequence comes from Eretmochelys imbricata, assembly GCF_965152235.1. Classification (NCBI taxonomy): domain Eukaryota; kingdom Metazoa; phylum Chordata; order Testudines; family Cheloniidae; genus Eretmochelys; species Eretmochelys imbricata. The sequence goes on along the minus strand of NC_135575.1, from coordinate 43,463,037 downwards.
CGGGGGGGTGGGGGGGGAAGGGTCCAATCCAGGGACCCTCTAGCAGCAGCCTCTCTGCCCTCCTTCTCTCCCCTTGCCCTGCTATTGTCCCTGGGCTGCTTCCCCTTTGGCCCTATACACCTGCCCCACCCTTTGTAGCTAGGCCAGCAGCCTGGGGGTTTTCTTTAGCTCCCCAGCTCCTTCTGCCCTTCCCCTGCACTGCTCTGTGCAAGGTACAGCCTTTCACCTCAGGAGCCAGTCCTCCTCTCTTAAGCACCAGGGAGAGACTACCCTGCTTGCTTTCTGGACAGCCTTTATACAGGGCCTAGCCTAGCCCTGATTGGCTGGCTGTAATCCTGGCCCTGACTGGCTCCCAGTAGGCCTTTTCTGATTGGCTGCTGTGGGTCTGTGGGGCCTCTCTGGCCTGGTTCAGCCCTTCTTCTCAGGGGGTGGGGCACTGCCTCACCACACCAGTGTACAAAAACATGCACATTTTCCAACATCCACTGGGGGCACAAGGTGTTCTCTTCAGGGTTAGCCTTCCAAGACAAGGGCTTGCACCAATTCAGAGTGGCCCTCTGTTGCTTTTGCTAGCTCCCTGGCAGTGCAGCAGCAATAGAAGCTTGGAAAGTGTTTGCTTTCCTTGCAGTGCTGCTGCCAAAGGGAACAACCTAAACATCGGTCCACACTGTGCCTTCACCCAGCTTCTTCATGCTTGTAATCTCCTCTGCGGGTCCACTGGTGTGAGCAGATGCAGGTAGTACCACAGAGGCATTACTGTTAACCTCCTTGTGTCAAAAGTAGCATGCACTGAGGGGACTGGGTACATGGGTCTACTCAGTTCAATCTGGCTCTCATTCTCACACTGGCTTCCAGTTTATTTAAAGATTAACTGCATGTGGTGTTAAAATTATTTATTTGTATTACAGCAGTGGTTAGAGGTCTCATCTGAGATTGGGGCCCAGTTGTGCTAGGTACTGAACAAACACCTGAGAGACAGTCCAAAGAGCTTACAGTGTACATTAGGATGGGAAACAGAGGCACAGATAGGAGATATGACTTTCCCAAGATCACAAATCTGGTCACTAGCAGAGCTGGGAACAGAATCTACGTTTCCTGAGTCCCTGGCCAGTTCCCTATCACTGGCCCATGCTGCCTCTCCGTATTTATGTTATCTACAAATGCAAATAAAACATAGCACAAAATAAAATGAATTTTAAATTATTTTCAGCATTTCTGGTGCTGGAATCCTTTTGTTTCTGGTGTATCTCTTCACAGAGTTGTATTGTCCTTTAGACCACTGAATTTAGCAATAAATATATTTATAGTTTTACCATATTAAATCAAAGTTTGTATTCATTTATCATCTTCAAGTAACTAAAGTCTGTTCACAATGTGAAATGAGCATATTTTTTATTCCATGCCTTTTATTCATCTTTCTACAACTGTTTTCTTCTATTGTTTACCAAAAGAACAGTAATAATGTCATTTAAAAACATTTTTACCGTTTCAGAATCAAAAGTATAATAAAGATGCAGTATTCACATAAAATATAATATCATCCAGGGAAAAAAATCAGTGTAAAATCAGCCAAAAGCTCCTTGGAAGGGAGAAGAGAAAGCAAAAATATGGGTATGTATATCCTGAATATCTAATAAATTAATAAATGTTGCTTTAAATGCTATATAGGATCATGGTTAAATATTCAAAGTTGTGGACACATTTCATTAATAATTAGGCAAAACAGATAATCCTCAATAGCCTTATTTTTATACTTCCATAGCTAGCAATTTTTTTCACCATCTTAGTAATAGAAAACCCCCATTGCATTTGAACTTTATATAAGCTATATTTAGCTCAGAAAAGAAGCCAAGAGCAATTAATTTATATCTTAACAGTAATTTTGTCTCTCTAGACCAACTGGCTTTTGATCTACCAGGCACTAGAAAAACTTTTTTTTATTACATATATTATTTAAAACAAATTAATGTGCTAACTAGAACTATTTCCTGCTTCCCTCCCACGCCCACTCTCCCTCCTCAAAATACAAAAGCCAACCAGTAGGAGGGACTGGTGGTGATGGCATCAGTGGTTCCATGTCGCCTATAAAGGTGCGATCCTGCAGTCCTTAGGTTGGTGAAATTAGTTGTAATGGTCTGAGTTCAATTTTTAGTGGATAGCTGTTCTCAAAGAACATTATCACAACTGGTACCTTTGTCAGTGTCAGCAGAGGACTGGACATTCATGAAGACTGAATTATTTTCTGACTCCCAGAGGTGGTCCCTCCAGAAATGGGTGGAGATATTAATGTGATAGAATGGGGAAACTTATACTGCCAGTGTCATTGCTGTGTTAGTTTTGAAGAAATAACAGGACTTGAGTCTGATGTATATCAGCGTACACCTTTAACACAAGCACTACATTAACTGTAGTAATATACCAATCTTTTATAATATTACTTTTTATTTACATCATATGCATTTCAAAATATAACAGCCCAGAAAATGTCTCAAACCTTAAAAAAAAATAAAATCAGTGGTTTTAAATGCCACTGCAAATCTCATTAATAACATGTACTATGTTTCCAAATTCACTCTGTAAGTAAAGGCCTGTATGTGTAGATAGTTTTGTCATACGGTGAACTTTTCCAAGGATTATTATTAAATTATATTATACTAAGTAAAGTAAATGTTTACTGTGAAATAAGCACTATAAACTGCCCTTATAATGAGAAAGATGTCAAATACAGCATCATTTATCTACAAGATTTTGTGCCACTTAATAGCATGGGGGAACCCTCTATACAGATGATAAAAATGTGATTAATAATTTTAAATGAGTCAGTAACTTGAAATTAAAAAATCACTACCCATAGAGGGGCAAGAAGGGAATTCTATATACAAAAAAGTGCCAACTTCCAGACAGGAAAACCAGCCATTGGGTCCTTACGCAGGTGCTGGAACTACAGGTTTGGGAGATGCTGCCACACCCCCAACTTGAAGTGGTTTCTATTATATACAGGATTTACAGTTTGGTACAACTGTACAATGGCTCTCAACACCCCCACTATAAAAATTATTCCAACACCCCTGGATCCTTTATAGAAAAAGGAAAAGAGATAAACAATTCCCAGTTACAGACATAAAAAACAAACAATGGGGTAGCTGGTTCACATATTCAAAACTATCCCCAGGGTCTGGGAGTTTGGATGATCCAAAGCCCATTGAACTAAAGTGAGAGTCTTTTCATTGACTTCAATGGGACTTGGATCATGCCCCATACTAGGCAGCAGAGTTAAAAGGGTAATTTGACCAAAACCAGGGGTGAATCTGCCTTTTCTGTGTTTGGCTCCATTAGAGGAGTATGGCAAGAGTTGAGCTGTTATTCCATACTTTTTGCTGTAAATTTTCTGCTTTAAGATTTAGTGTTAAAATCCAAGCTCTTATATCCTGCAGTGCTGCTGATCTTAAGTATAATAAGATTGAATGAATCCTGTGTTAAAACGATCTACATGAAATACAATTGTTTTCCAATTCTGACTGTTTTGGAAATATATATATTCCATTATACAAGATACCCTGAGTTGGGTTTCTAAGTTTTCATAAGAAATAGATTATTATCTAAAAAGGGAGATTTTATTCAACACTGATCATTGCCTTCTCCACTGCACAAATATACAATGTAAGGGCTTGTCTACACTGAGAAGTTAATTTGGATCAAAGTAGGGTGTGAATATAAAGCATAATTGCTATTCCTAACTCCGTGTGTGGAGCTCTTATTCTGGAATAAAATTTTTTAGAATTCCAAATAAATTTAATCCACTTCCAGATCAGCTAAAACTAAACAGGAGCAAAGAACTCTTACTCTGGCATAAGAGCATCCACGCAGGCAGTTAATCGGGAATAGGTGTCCCTCTAGACAAGCCCTAATTACATCTAGTTTTACTTAAGAAAGTGAAGAAAAAAAAAGAAAGAAAGAAAAAGATGATAGTGATGGAGCCTCCAGGCTCCAATTCACCTCGCTCCTTCATTCACAAATGCGGGGTTACAAGACTTGAGACCGCAGAAAACTATGAGATTAAAGACATTAATCCCGTGCCGTGAGCCTCCCACCGAGACCCCTGGGGGGTCGCCTCACTTGCCTGGGTTTGCTCTGCTTTACAGGAGAGGCGCGCGCCCCGACGCCCTAGGCGCCAACGCCTTTTCCACCCTACCGCCACGTGCCCGAGGGTTTGCGGGATCGGGGCCTTGCGCTCCTACCGCGGCGCCGTCAGCCCGGCGGCGCAGCGCCGCAAGAGGCCGCGCTCCCCCACCCTTCCCCCGCGCCGTGCCTGCCCCTCGCGCCGTTCTCTCCCGCCCCGCCCACGCCGACTAATCGCGCAGGGCGTTTGGCCCCCGCGGGGTGCCGTAGGCGGTGTGACGTACGGCCCTGGGTTCCCCATTGGCGGATTCAATAGTCGCGGGCTACTTGAACGGTGGGAGCGGAGCGGGCTAGAGGAGCTGCCCGTAGCGCGAGCCCCCTCTCTCCCGGGCACCCCAGTAGCGCGGCGCCGGGTGCCTGCCGAGCTCCGACCCCCCACCCCCCCGGTGCACGCGGCTGCTGAGGCCCGCACGAGCCCCCCGGTGCTGGGACGATGCTGACGGGCGCCGCTGACCCGGAGCAGGAGAACCAGGAGAATGTGCCCCCCAGCGGCAAAGCGCGGCCGCCCGCCGCCGCCCTCGGGGCCCGCCCGGTGCTGGCGCTGCTGCGGGGCAACCAGCGCCGCCCGACCCAGCAGCAGGCAAGGCGGGCGCTGCACGGTGGGGCTGCCGGGCGGGGGAGCTACGGGCTGGGGCTCTGGTGTTGGCTGTGCCCGCGTCAGCCCTACCGCTTCTAGGGACGGGCGGGCGCGTCTACACCGGGGCGCTGCAGCCTCCGGGACCGGCTCCTGTGCCTGGGGCCCCGGCTCTCGCACCCCGCAGCGTGAGCAGCCGCCCGGCGTCCGCCATCTTAGGGCCGCGCTTCCCTCCGCTGCGCCCCGCGGAGCAATGAGCGGGCCCGGCGGCAACAAGCTGTCAGCAGCCGACCGGGGGGAGCTGGCTCCTGCTGGGCTGGGGCTGCGGAGCTCGGGCTGGGATGGGCGGGGAGCCTAGCCAGCAGTGCGCCAGCATTGTCGAGAGCCGGGCAGCCTCCGCGGCTCCCGCTTAGGCTGAGCACCTGGGAGCGCGGGCCTCCGTGCGCAGGCCGGGCACATGGCGGTGGCTCTTCGCTAGCAGGAGAGAGGGGGCTGACTGCTCAGGCACGACGTGACTAGTTCGGAATAACCTCCATGGACAGCCCTAAATCGCGATGGAAACCGCCGGGCGTTAGGCTGCGATGGAAATGTGGCGCGTCTGTGCTCCCTTGGGCTCCGGAGCCCTGTTGGATGAAAGGAGGGCTCCATGGAAACACTAATGGCAAACTCTTATTCTAGGCTGCTCTTGCTCACGCACCCTGGAGTATTAATGATGAAAACTATGGCAAGGTTCCAGCTGGGAAAGCGGGTAACAAACAACCTGCTTTTGCCATCCATATGGATGAGCCTGATGGGGAGAGACGAAAGAGGCAAGTGGTTCCTAAAAAGGCTGTGCCCCATGAAGGGGTCCTAGGCTTAAATACAGCTGTAACGTCATTAGGAGACAGAAAACCCTTGGCACCCATAGAAAATCCAATGGATCTTAGTTTTGGTAAGTATGTTAGTTACCAACAGAAAATGGTGTATAAAGTATATCTTATGTCTTTGAAATTGATATGCCCAATTCAGTTCTGGATTGTCATATAGGCTGCTTCATACAATACTACAGCAGTTTAACTGGGTACTACATAAATTTAATTGGGGCTGAAAGTTACAGATCTGTAGTCTTATCAAACACAAAGTATTCTAACAAGAATACTAGACTTAAATCTCTCCAAGATTCCTAATGCATTTGTCAGTTCCTATTGAGCCATGGTTCTCAACCTATTTACTATTGTGGGCTGTATATGCAGCTCTCTTGTGAACTGTGGGCCACATCCATCCACACAAAAAATATATATACTACTGGTATGGCCCTGATGTCTCATGGGCTGCAGCTGTGTCCTGATTGGGTTGGGGGTTGAGAACCACTGCTGTTGGGGGAGGGGGGAGTCACTAACCTATCCTCATCTAAAGGTCTCTTCTCTAGTGCCTGCCCGCTGCCCTGGGGAGGATCCACTAGACCCAGGTGTCAAAAGATTACAGGGACAACAAATGAAAAAACGGGGACCAGGAGTGAGGGTTATGGGTTCAAAAGCAGGGATCCAGAGGGGGATACTGACCAGAGAACCCCAGACAGTGTCCACTGCACCTTATAAGCATTTGTCTAGCTGATCCGTAACATATTCACTTGTTTTTTCTGAAGTGAACATTTTTCCCACTACGCCCATCACTGACCTGATACCACAGGCAATGATTCAGTAAACTAAGTTAGCAAAATGCTAGTAGAAACTGGATGCAGGTATCTTTAAATTGCACTTCCAATCTCAGCCTCAACTGGATTATCGTAAGTAATTTATCACAAATAGAGATTTTCAACATGATCATGGGAAGACTAGACTATTCTAAATCTTGGATCAGAGCAGTACCCACAGGGAAGTGTCAGTCTCTGCTGTGATCTTTCCATAAATAATGGAAAACTAATACCTTCCTGTAAAGGTCCAGTTTGAGTGATTTAGGGTTGTTTAGAACTCCTCCCAAATCTAAAGGAGTACTTGTGGCACCTTAGAGACTCTAAGGTGCCACAAGTACACCTTTTCTTTTTGCGAATACAGACTAACACGGCTGTTACTCTGAAACCTCCCACATCTAGAGGCTTTTGGAGAGGACGCAGATTGAATTGGTACACTGGGCTAATCCCTGAAGCTACTCTATTTCTTCCCGATGCTTCCTCCCTGTGAATTACCAAAGCTATTTTCAGGCAATAGCTCTGCTTTGCCCAATAATTGCCATATTTGTATGTGCCCTTACCCTTCTCAGTCCCACTGTGGCTCATGAGCAACTGACATGTTTGAACCCTGTCACCTTGTACCTCATTGGAGGGAGTTGTGGATTGCAGGGAGACACAAACCACTCTAGAGCTCTGCTCCTGGCGACAGTCTTAGAGGCTGAGGGGAATAGAAGCAGACTATTTAACTCCAGGCATAGTCTCTGCAGAGACTGGAACGCTCTTAGCTCAGAGGCTACTGATAGGGTAGTGCCTCTAGCTTCTGCTGTCTCCAGATGTGAGTACAAGAGCTGGGAGCGCCAAACTCACTCTGAAAATAAGTGCTTCAAAATGCTTGAATTCATTTAGGGGGTGGGGGGGGCCCTCTATTACTACAGAGGGATGTGGAGGTCAGGGGTTACTGTGAAGGCAAGAAGGTGAAGGCGGCCCCCCCCAGTATTAAATGGATCTAGAGTAGGTTAACTTGCATAACTTATATGGTAGCCTGTAGATTCCTAAAATAATGACAATGGGATATTAACTACAGTTTGTCTAACATTCAGCACATGTAAATGCTTCTGCGGAAGGACCATATCAGTAGCCTAGTTTTGTAGCTCTGGCAACTGATTAGTTGAAAGCCCTGGCTGGGATGATTTAATTGGGGATGGGTCCTGCTTTTGAGCAGGGCGTTGGACTAGATGACCTCCTGAGGTCCCTTCCAACCCTGATATTCTATGATTAATCCACATTGTGAAAATCTACCTCCATGTTAGACCAACCTCTAAACTCACTGATCAAAGGCTTCGGCTTACTCTAAATCAGCACAGAAATTTAATTTTTATTTTACCATGGTAACACAAGGTGACTTCTCCTGATTGTCAGGTTAGAGAGTTTGCCATTGAGTTCCCTTTCCCTTGGAACGTTGATAAGAGATTCCTGAAGAACAAATGTATCTAGTTCCCAGTGATGGGAATGAAGTATGATGAAACTGCAAACTGATGACATTCTGGTCTCCCTGGACTGCTGCAGCCTTGGTGCCTCAAATGCATAAACTGAACCCAGTTTTAGTCTAATCATTAGACTCTCTTGTAAATGTGTGGGCTGACAACTGGCACAAACTTAAAATAATGTGGCTACTATCTTGAATTTGTTTAGATTCTCCAAGTATTATGGATATATCGGTAACTCAAGAAGTGGAAGAAAAAGTAAATGTTAACCAGGTGCCAGACTACATTGAAGACATCTATACATACCTTAGGGAAATGGAGGTAAGAGGCCATAAATATGCCCTTAGAACTAGAAGCGTTTAGTCTAATTTCTAGACAGCATGAGTAATTCTTATGCAGTGTTTAAACCTAGTACGGTGACAGAATTAGCAACTTATAGCCTGAGAAAGGAAGACCTAGATAGACCATGGAATCCTTTCCTGATGAAACTGCTAAACCCTTCTCAAATTATACTAAAACGGGCTAGATAATCCACTAAACACAAAATAGAGAACAAGCCCATACTGGCTGAACAATGGACCTGGTGACCTAAGACCTTTAATATCTAAACTAGATTCTACTTTAGATGTAGTACAAACTCCCTGGATTCTTATCTGTGGTGGATTTTTGGTCCATCAGAAGAAGACCATAAGAATGATCACACTGGGTCACACCAATGGTCCATCTAGCGTGGTATCTGACAGTGGTCAATACCAGGTCCTTCAGAGGGAATGAACAGAACAGGTAATCATAGTGATCCATTCCTAGCTTCTGGCAAACCGAGGCTAGGGAACAGCCTCACCTCTTTGCAAGATTCAAATGCTAATTGAATCTCTTACTTACACAATCACAACTGTCTTAACAGGTAAAATGCAAGCCTAAAGTGGGTTACATGAAGAAGCAGCCTGATATAACAAACAATATGCGAGCTATTCTTGTGGACTGGCTGGTGGAAGTTGGAGAAGAATATAAATTACAGAATGAAACTCTGCACTTAGCTGTAAACTACATTGATAGATTTCTTTCTTCAATGTCTGTGCTGAGAGGGAAGCTTCAGCTTGTGGGGACTGCAGCTATGCTGCTAGCATCGTAAGTTTAAACTGGCATCCATTGCTTTTCAACTATTAGAACTTGCTAACCTTTCCTGTAGGTGTCTAGCAGGTAAATCTCAGGGCTGTATTTTTTTCTCAGCTGTAGAAAAGAGCTGGGGGTGGTGGCACAACTTAGTGAATCCTTCCTTCTCCAAGAAGACTCAGGAGGCCTAGATTCACATCTGGCATTCTCATATGGGCTTTTAAAAAAACCCTGACATTTGCAAGTCCAACATGGAATGTGGCTTCTGTCTTTATCTGAGTTCATGTAACTAATACTTAAAAGCTTTTAAAAAGCCTTTTTCTCAGGGTACAGCTACACTACCCGCCAGCTCGGCAGGTAGCGATTGATCTATCGGGATCAATTTATCACATCTAGTGTAGATGCAATAAAGCGATCCCTGATAGCTCTTCTGTCGACTCCTGTACTCCACGGTGGCGAGAGGCGGAAGCGGAGTCGACAGGGGAGCAGCGGTAGATCAGCTATTGTAGCTGATGTTGTGTATCTTAGGTTGATTTCCTTCTCTCTTCTCCCCCTGCGTGGCGCGGCCCCCCCGCAGTGTAGACCAGGCCTACGGGTCCATATGGTTGAGAACATGGAAAGGCAACTTTAGTCAAATTTTGAGCATGACTTAGTTTGAGATTCTTGGAAATAAAGTAACTAGGAGTACTTTTTTGGTACTAAAAATCACATTACTATCAATAGTGTACTGGGAAGAATTGCTTAAAACTTTCAGTATAACATCTAGATTGCCAAAGTGACTTAATGTAGCAGCCAGCAGAGTTTCTAGGGAGGTATAGTTCTCGGCCATCTCCCAAACTGCAGTCAGATTTGGCAAACATGATGATTCTACTAAACACAAGAGACTGATAGACATTCTCTTTACCTGTATCTGCCAGTTCACTGTTTCTTTCAAACTGCAGGAAGTTTGAAGAAATCTACCCTCCTGAAGTAGCAGAGTTTGTTTACATCACAGATGATACCTACACCAAGAAACAGGTCCTAAGGATGGAGCACTTAGTGTTGAAAGTCTTGTCATTTGACTTGGCAGCTCCAACAATAAACCAGTTCCTCACTCAGTACTTCCTACACCAGCAGACCAATGTTAAAGTGGAGAATTTATCAATGGTAAGTATGGACTTGGAGTTACCAGATCTTTCTGGTTGCATTAGGCTCAGTACTTGTGGAGCTTGCAGGCTTCCTGTCCTTCTCCACTGGAGAAAAGAGGGGATGTGCCAATTGTAATAAGCTTCTGAAGAACTGAAATTTAGAACTGGCAGGCTGAGAACAGCAGCTTTGCTTCCCTGCCTGGTTTCTAGAGGTTGCAGCTGGCACTCTATGTTAGTGGTGAGCCTGTAGCACTACCGTGAGAATTGGCTAGAAAAGAGGCCCTTTCCCACTTGTCACAGTGTTCAAATACTGGTTCAGCCTTGGCTGAACGGGACATAAATTCAATGGATTAACTACAGTAAACTAAAATGTAAAGCTTATTACGGGCTCTCAGGAAGACTTACTATCGTCTACTTTGTAAATGTGGTGGTCTCTACAACACTGGCTCATTCTAGACTAGCAGTGGGCAAACATTTTGGCCCAAGAGCCACATCTGGGTGGAGGAAATAGTCATGGCACTGCATGCAGTAGACCTAGGGTTGGGGTCTGGGAGGGGGTGCAGTGTGCAGGAACGGGCTCAGGGCAGGACATTGGGGTGCAGGAGGGGTTCCAGCTGGGCACTGCTTACTGGAGAGGCTGTGGGATGGCAGCAGGGTTATGGCAGACTCCCCGCCTGCCCTGGCCCCATGCCATGCTGCTCCCAGAAGTGTCTGGCACCATCTCCCTGGGGGAGGGCAGAGGGCTTAATGCACTACCCACACCTGCAGGCACTGCCCCTGACAGCTCCCATTGGCCGTAGTTCCCTGTTCCCGGACAATGGGAGCTGCAGGGGGCTGTGCCTGTAGATGAAGGCAATGCATGGAGCCCTCTGCCACCACCCAACCTACAGGGGCCACAGGGATGTGGTGCTGGCCACTTCTGGGAGCGGCGTGGGGCCTGCTTCACCACAGTGGTGGCAGTCCTGCAGGCTGGATCCAAAGCCCTGACAGGTTGGATCCAGCCCATGGTGTGTAGTTTACCCACCCCTGTTCTACACCAATATTTGACTAAATCCTAGCTGAGATTAAAAGTGTCCTTTTCAAGTCCTCACTGTTCTGATGTAAAACTAAACTCTCCCTTGGGACATAGACAGCAGCTATGCAAGTACAGTCAAAATATTTTGAAATATATGAAGTGGAGTAACACAGGAACAAGTGTAGAACCAAACACTACTTTTTTTATCTGAGACTCTTTCCTTTGAATATTAAAAGCTATATTTATATTGCTGCAAAAATTAGATGCTTGTCTTTGTGTCTGGAAAGCTCTAAATCCTTAAACATTGTACTGAAGGCCACTTAACAAATAGTGTTGGAGTACACTTAAACTAGTAAGGAAGATGCTTAGACTGTAAGTATCTTGTACTGGTGGTTGCTGAACGATTAGAAGCTATGACTTTCTTTACAGTATCTGGGGGAGCTGAGTCTAATTGATGCTGACCCATACTTGAAATACTTGCCATCACTTACTGCTGCTGCAGCATTTCATCTAGCAAGCTACACAATCACTGGACAAACCTGGGTATGTAGAACAAATAGCTTTAGAAAGTCTCCTTTGTTTATAAGTAAACAGCCTTAAATACAGCAAATAGCACACCCTCAACCTGATATAAGATCAAAACCTATTCTTGGCTAGCAATCATAATTTCTATAAAGAACAGCTCATACAGAAAGTTGAAGTCTTATTTTAATTGTCCTTAGTCAGAACTGAGTAATGGTTTCTACACCAGACTTTGACTATATTCCAAAACCAGCAAGCTTCTAACAGTGGCTAACTCCCTAGAAGAGAACCTAAGTACCTTACAGAATATGGGTGGGGGGTTTTTTGAGACACCTCTTAGTGCTATCTCCAGTACCCGATCCTCCTCCTAAAGGCTGCCTCTTGCAGGAACACTCCAATACTGTTTCAGTAAAAGTTCTTTTGCCTTAACTACTTGGAAGCACACAGAGGAAAGGACCACTACTGGAAGAACAAACTGCTATATCTTAGAGCCTAGCACAGTTAAGAGGAATGATTGGAATTTTTGTCTGATAAGTAGTTATAGATCAGCGGGTGAGGGTATAAAATGGAAGATTATATGCAGCTGAAGATTCTTTGGCAGTTCCAGCTTGATATTTTCACTTTTTTGTAAAGTGCATTGACATAACACTAACAGCAGCTTACTACTTTGCTGAGGAATCATGCATTCTGCTAGTACCTCTTTCTACTTGCAGGTGGGGACATGAAATATCCAGTCTAGAACAGCATGAAGTATAGCTTTTTGTCTTGTATTCAAAGTATGGGAAAATGCTGTAAAGTAACTGGTCAGATTAATATGCTAGATTTTCCATCAATTTGTTTTCCCTTTCTTCAGCCTGAATCTCTGTCCAAAATGACAGGATATACCCTTGAAAGCCTTAAGCCTTGTCTCATGGACCTCCACAAGACCTACCTCAGAGCAGCACAACACACACAACAGTCCATAAGAGAGAAATACAAGAGTACAAAGTAAGTACCCACTTCTGTGGGTAAACTCCAATACATACCTCTAATCTAAGATAAGCAGGCTAGCTATCCTACTCTCTTGTGTCAGCGCACACAAGACTGGAAGTCTCTTCTTTGCTTTTTTCGGATCCACGTGTGACTCCTGTCAGTGATTTGGCAGCTGTATGCTCATATAATGAGCTAATAACTACAACAGATGGTGTCCTGACTTGCAACTCAAGATGTAGTCTCAGTCCAGAAATTGAGACTGATAGCAGGAATTGCTTGATGAAGTTCAATAGGTGACCATTATGTCCCTTCTAGTCCTAAAAACCTAGTAAAAAAAATGAGTGTTAAACCTATTAAGTGTTTGATTTAACATGGTCTGCCCCATTGCAGACATATGCTAGTTTACAAACTGTTAATGCTGTATTCTATCTTTGTAATATAATCCCTTCAGCAGAGATCATTCTAACATGACTACATCTGATACCCTTTTCTCCTTCAGGTACCATGGAGTATCGTTCATTGATCCACCAGAGACGCTAAATTTATTGTAACAATCAAGAGACTCTTTAAAAAAAAGTGTATTATACTTGCAAACGATGTACAGTTTTAACTCTGGTAAATATTTTAGATGTCTTACAATCATTTCAGAATAATACCACATGTGGTGTAACTTGAAATTATGAAGTTTAGTTTTATATGGTTTTAATGTAAATCTTTTTGTACATGCAATCTTGTTCTAAATATTTAGCTGGAGCTCTTTTATAAAGCTGTTCTGTTCAAGTATTGAATTAACCATGAAGGTGAACTGTTAATGTTTGTTCTAAAACTACTAGAATGTCCAATTAAGGAGCAGTACATAAAATAAGGATTTTTAACTTTTGGAGTGACTGAAAGGCCAAGTTCTAACTCCAGTTCAGAACAAATTACAAACTTGACAACTGTGTCAACACAAGATGCTACTAAGGTTTAATTTCACCTGAATTTAGATCAAATCTTTGGTTTAACTGTCATACCTCTAGAACTTATATGTAATATAAAAACCACTTTGAAGAAATTCAACTGACTTTAGTAGCTGGCAGGATTTAATAAGACTTGCTTCAAAAGCAGGCTTTCCAATTTTAGTGCTCCAACTATCATTAAGTAGTAGTCTCCAAAGCAGCCATCAGATAGCTAGAACTACAACTGCTGAAGTGTCCTCTTGTGTGAACAGAAATGGCATCTAACTTGTAGCTATTTTCTAGTCTAAGTGATGCTAGTAAAAGTTCATGCAGCATTTTTTAGTAAAACTTTAGTTTCTCTAAAAGCTTCCCTAGAGTCAACCCTCCATTACTAAAGCTCTACCTCCCACTTGCTTTCCTAGCCAGGTGGTGGCAAACTACAGCAGGGAAAGTGGCCACTGGCACTACACCCTCCACAGGGGGAAGGGAATAATACAGCTGACTATCACAGCCTGCGCCATGCCATGGATGGGTTATAGCTAGAGTGATACTCAATTCAGAACAGCCCATTTGGGCAGGCTTTTATGCAGTGGAAATCTTACACAGTCAGTCAGGTTTTAATTGGTCTTCTGCTTAAGTTGTAGCACTCTGCCAGTAATGGGGTAGTTGAAAACTTTTTACAGTTAAATCAAACTGACTTGTCTCCTCCTGTAAACTTGTATAAGCACAGTATATCTTGAACAGGGTTTAAAGGGAAATCTGCAAGTCTGGCAAATAAACATCCTGTACTAAAGCTGATGGCAGTGGTCTTGCTTATCTTAATCTGTATTGATCACTGTAGCTGACTGGTAACCACTGTGATACCACTGATTCCAACTTAACAGTGGGACTACTTTTTTTCTTCCCCATAAAGCAGGACTTAACTGTTTCTAAACTTAGCCCAAGACACCAAGAAATAAATGTATCTTCTTGGTCAAGCTAACTAATAGGAGTGAAAGCAAATTCCTTTCTGAATCTAACATGGCATTTTACCTTGTTTAAACTATAGCTTAACTCTGACATCTAATCCAAAACTGACAACTACCCCATTGGTCATCTTGACCCAAATTATGTTCTAACTCATTCCAATTGTTTAAATATGGAACAGCTGGCTTCCTATACCAAGCAAACCCATTCTTTGACCCTATGAGTCTGACTATGTAGGCCTGGCCATGAAATGCACTCTGGCCTGGAAAGACAGGTACAAAGCTGCTTGGGAGGCCTGTTCCTAGGCTTGACTGAATCAATTGATTAAGGTAGGGGTGGAGGGTGGCATGGGTAAGGGAAGTAGAAGTGGAGGGCAGGCTTGGTGCCATGAATTTCCTTTTGGCTTCCCCAGGGTTGCTTGACCGTACCTCCACTGGACCTATGGAAAGGGGTAGACCATTAATGACCCTCCAAAGACTAACAGGCTAAAGTCTCTTTGCCACAAGTTTGGAAAGAAGTCCATGTACACACTATGTTCCAGCACCAGGCATCCTAATTACTGTATTACCACCAGCCTTAATTTTCATATACTGTTTTTTAAATGCTCTGAAATATGCTCATAATTTTATCTCCTTTTTATCTTTGGTTTAGGAGTGGCTTTAGCTCAGGAACCCTGAGCCAACTGCTTGTGTTTTTTTTCTAAAGGTCCTTCTAGGATATAGATAACTTTTAATGTTGGATTGAAAAAAATGACTGGTATTATACCTCACTAAAGCTGCTAGATTTGGTTGGGTGTGTGTATAGGCAAGCAGCACATGCTCTAAATTTGTGTGTGCGCACATTAGTGGTACAATATAGGTAACCTTAAAGCTACATGAAAAGCAGTTCAACAATCTTGTCTTTTGAGAAGAAATGTTACTATGCCTGTCTGCTTCCTATTATATTGCTTTTTATAGCATCAAAACTGCTTCACTAACCCCCCTCCCCATGCTATACAGTACTAATACACCCCTTTACTCCTGTGGGTGGATGCCTTAAGCCTGTTAAGATTGAGGGACCTCTAATATTAAAGAGCACAGCTCTGTTCATGGTATATCTCTTCCCCCTTTACTTCATAATCTCATCTCTATTACCCCTTGTCCTTTTCCCTTGAAGTCCTAACATTTCTCTGTAAAGTTCCCAGCATCTTCTGTCCTTTTACCTCAGCTATAATGCACAAAGGTTGCACTACTAGGCTAAATCTTTCCCTGAGGCAAAAGCAGATTGTACTGTACAGCAAACAGCTTGTTTGTACAGCCTTTCACAGAACCAGGTCCAGTTGCAGGTTTTTCCTCAACAGAAAAGGTCAACACAATGTAGCCTAGAGATTGGAAGAAGTGATGGAACAAGATCCCTGCAAGGAGAATGCTAGATCACTGTAAAGATGAAGTAAACTTTACACAGAGACAAGACAGGGTATGAACCACTGCAATATATATATATTTACAATAGTGCCCTATGTTGACTTAAGTGAAAACTTCACTTGCAGCATCTATAAAACACTGAGTTTGGACCCATTCATATATTTTACACTTGCCATTTCTTCCCCATTTAAAAAAAAATCTGATACTGCAAACAAACATGTTTGGTGTTCCTTTTAAGAACAACATTTATTTCCTAAGAGGCACGTAAAGAGCTCTGCCAAGAAGCACTTTTTGCTAAGCTTTAAAGTTACAGGGGCAAAATTAAATTCTCAGTTTTACTATATATAACTTATGAACACATGAAATAAGATGTAAGTTATTTCTACTCTCCTCTTGTATGGATTTTCCTGTTTGTCTATTTCATCTTCTAAAATAATCTCAACTGCTTCATGAGACTAACTTGTCTGATGTTATTGCCTAGATCCTTCTTCCTACTTTGTTTCAGTAAGTTCTAGTGTTATAGGATAGTTCTTTTTAGACTTACAGTTTAAGAAGTATTCCTTAATTTTCATGAAACATGGTTAAACTGATATTTGTTTAAAAATAAACATTAACAAAGACTACAGGCAGTCTCTTAATTTCTTGTTTCAGAGTAGCAGCTGTGTTAGGCTGTATTCACAAAAAAGAAAAGGACATGTGGCACCTTAGAGACTACCCAATTTATTTGAGCATGAGCTTTTGTAAGCTACAGCTCACTTCACTGGATGCATTCATTATTTTCCACTGAATGCAGCCGATGAAGTGAGCTGTAGCTCACAAAAGCTTATGCTCAAATAAATTTGTCTTTAAGGCCCGAGTACTCCTTTTCTTAATTTCTTACAATTTACAGGGGAGGAATGTTTTTAGGCTGAGATGCTTGAGTCATGTTCTTGGTAAAGACAACAAGGAGCTGCTTTGTCTACAACACCCCTCTCTTGCAGACATGAGGCCTAATTCATTCTCAATAATTCCACTGCAACTAATTCTATTGATGTGAAGAGGTACTGGATGAAGCTTATGCTTAGATTGAACAGAAAATCAAACCATGTCAATCCAGAACCTTAATACTTAGAAATGTAGATATGCACTGCCTTAAAGTGAAGTTAAAAGGCTTTGAGAAGAAGCTCTTATGAGATGGAAGTGTTAATATTTACAGATGTTTTTGCTCATAGTTCTAACGTGCAATTCAAGAGTTTGCTTACTTAGTTACCACCCTATTATACCTTCTACTCAAATGCTGACACTTTTGAATGTTTAGTTTATTGCAAGACAAATGTACACTATTATATAAAAAAATATACAGAGAAGTAGATCTAAGTTTCAGAAATGGGGGGGAACAAGGAAAACTGATCTACAAAAATACATTCAGTAGCTTAATATACAGAGTAAGTGTCTTAAGTATTAATCTATACAATTATTTTGAAGGGAACATGACTAATGAGTCGCTCTCTTCTTTTTTCTTTTTTTGTTAAATGCTTTCTTATTTGAAGAATTTTCTTGTTTGGCGCTGGTTTGAGTTCTGTGAACAAACAACATTTAACCTAAAATAAGGCAGCTTAATAAAAGACTGAGTGGCTAGACTGGTGTTCCCTGCAAGTCAAGCCCCAAGTCATAAAGGTTTTCAAGATCTCAGCTCTATACATGACCAACCTACCACAATCCAATCGTGCTTTACTTGTAACAGGGTTTAAAGAAAACTAAGGGAAAGCCCCATCCAAACTGCAAACAACCTCTTTAACACAAATCCACATTTAACAGACATGTTAGAGCAGACTACCTTTCTAGATACCATCATTTCTATTAGCATTGAGTTGCATGGTTCTTATAAAGAAGGTAATAAATCTGTGCTAAAAATAATACAAGCTCCTGTTGCATTAGTAGTTAGAGCTGGGAAATGTGGACTCTATCCTATTCAGTGGGCAGAATCCACTGCAGCACACCTAAGGAGTAGGATAGGAGGCTCTAATCCACCCTTTTGCTACCACAGGGTAACTCAGCACATCCAAATATCAGATTTAAATTGCACCAGCTGGAGCAGTCCCATAGGCACTGCTTTATCAGGTGCTGATTAGCCCAAACACTGGATGCTTTGGCCTTACCCCATATGTGGGAGGTGGCATAGAGCTGAACCTGCTAATTCAGGGCAGAGACTGTCTTTTTATTCAGTTTGTACAATAGCTAGCACAATGGGCTCCTGGTTCACAACAAGGACTCAGGCACTACAGTAATACAAGTAAATACACTATCCCTAGATTCCCCAACATTAAGAGAATCCTTGGCGGCTCCCTTAGGCAGTGCAAAGAACCAAGAACAGGCTGAGGATCTGGCCCCATTATCTGAGAGCAATGTTTTCCTTGACAAGCGTAGGCACAAGGAAGTATACCGTACTTGCTGAAACTATTCCTTGTCTCAACACAGTATGCTGTTTTAAAGATTTTTTCCCCTTTAACTACATAGTTGTGGTTACCGTGTTTTCTTCGGCCTCTCCTCTGGTTCCAGAATGACAACTTCCTCTTCTTCACTGTCAGACAGTACAATTGTGTCATCACCTTACAAACAAACAAGAGAAAACTGTTATTTATATTACTGTAAAACCTGAGTGTTGTTTTGTACATCACATTTCTGTGAATATAAATCATTACTACACACCTAGAGACATTTTAACGCAGGGGGGATATGTTTTTGTCACTCTAGTGTGCAACTCAAGGGCCAGAATCACCCTTCAAGCACAATAACTTTAAAACAACTGATACTTTATTTTAGCTGTTATAAACTGAACACTTTTATAAGAGTGGCTGAGTTTGGTTTAGTATCCTGCTGCCTCTGCCACATCTCTCAACAGCAGGTAGAGGACAGAGCACCAAGACCATTCTCATTTGTTTGTCTGGTATTTTGCTTTCATTAGATACTGACATAACGGCAACAGGCACAAAACAAAGCAGGTCCTTTCCCCAAAAGCACCTTTCTTTGTTACTTTCTGGTCCCTACTAATTCCCCAGTGTAGGGTTTCCCTCTTGTAAAAACTCCACCCTCTACTCCCAGCATATCTTTCTGGGGTTGGCTATTTAAATTTGGCAGATGTAGGCCATAACAGCTCTAAAGTGGTCATTTTGCAGTTGGCAGCTGCATCTTCCTGCTGGCAAGTTCCTATGATGTTTTCCCCTTCTTGCTGCTAAGGAGGGGACACAGCTTCAAATACACCAGAATTAATACATGAACGGTGTTTTCGGTAATATTACATTTAAAGCAGATACTAACCCTTCTTAGTATTCCTCACAACATTTCTCTCTTCCATTTCCATTTTCTGACCCTCTGAGGTGGTAGCATCATCACTGTTACCTTCCTCTTCCTCCTCTCTCTCAGATTCTTCAAGGTCTCCCCAGGAGTTCTCTATCCCCTCCCCAAGTTGGGCCATCCCAGGCATCCTCAGTACTGGTTTGGCAAAACTGAGCTAATTAAGAAAAATCTGTAAATTGCCAGAATTCTTAGTTTTACTCTCATTGCACAGCATGTTGAACTAGATAAATTATTTGGAAAGTTGAAGTACATAAACAATCTGCGGTGGGTACCAAGGGCTGAGCACGTGATGTGAAGAAATTCATTTGAGCAAAATGGCAAGTCAGTGTTCTCTTGAACAGCTGACAAAGTAAAAATGCCTAACGTATGCACAATGGATGAGACAACTGATCACCTTCACAGCTGAGCCCCACATTGCCAGGCAGAACTTAGTTGGGTTCATCTTTTTGCTGCCTGTGCTGCAGAACTCATCTCCCCTAGAAGGGCCTCACGTTGCCGTTGAGTGATTCCCCTTTTCTATAGCCGTGGAATAGAAATTAATAATGCCACATGGAGCTGCACTGAACCTTCCCTAGCTGAAGGATTCAGAGGCATTAGGGGAGTAATGGAAAAGGGAGGCAGAGAAGGATTCTAGCAGAAAACCCACACACTCCCGATCAACATGCTATACTATGAATTCCTCTACCGGTTTAGGTTTCAGAGTAACAGCCGTGTTAGTCTGTATTCGCAAAAAGAAAAGGAGTACTTGTGGCACCTTAAAGACTAACCAATTTATTTGAGCATAAGCTTTCATGAGCTACAGCTCACTTCATCGGATGCATACTGTGGAAAGTGTAGAAGATCTTTTTATACACACAAAGCATGAAAAAATACCGCCCCCCACCCCACTCTCCCCCTGGCAATTGCTCATCCAAAGTGATCACTTTCCTTACAATGTGTATGATAATCAAGGTGGGCCATTTCCAGCACAAATCCAAGGTTTAACAAGAACGTCTTGGTGGGAGAGGGGGGTAGGAAAAAACAAGGGGAAATAGGTTACCTTGTGTAATGACTTAGCCACTCCCAGTCTCTATTCAAGCCTAAGTTAATTGTATCCAATTCAGCAGTCTCTCACTGGAGTCTGGATTTGAAGTTTTTTTGTTGTAATATCGCAACTTTCATGTCTGTAATCACGTGACCAGAGAGATTGAAGTGTTCTCCGACTGGTTTATGAATGTTATAATTCTTGACATCTGATTTGTGTCCATTTATTCTTTTACGTAGAGACTGTCCAGTTTGACCAATGTACATGGCAGAGGGGCATTGCCGGCACATGATGACATATCACATTGGTGGGTGTGCAGGTGAACAAACGTCTGATAGTGTGGCTGATGTTATTAGGCCCTGTGATGGTGTCCCCTGAATAGATATGTGGGCACAGTTGGCAACGGGCTTTGTTGCAAGGATAGGTTCCTGGGTTAGTGGTTCTGTTGTGTGGTATGTGGTTGCTGGTGAGTATTTGCTTCAGGTTGGGGGGCTGTCTGTAGGCAAGGACTGGCCTGTCTCCCAAGATTTGTGAGTGTGTTGGGTCATCCCTCAGGATAGGTTGTAGATCCTTAATAATGCGTTGGAGGGGTTTTAGTTGGGGGCTGAAGGTGACGGCTAGTGGCGTTCTGTTATTTTCTTTGTTAGGCCTGTCCTGTAGTAGGTGACTTCTGGGAACTCTTCTGGCTCTATCAATCTGTTTCTTCACTTCCGCAGGTGGGTATTGTAGTTGTAAGAATGCTTGATAGAGATCTTGTAGGTGTTTGTCTCTGTCTGAGGGGTTGGAGCAAATGCGGTTGTATCGCAGAGCTTGGCTGTAGACGGTGGATCGTGTGGTGTGGTCAGGGTGAAAGCTGGAGGCACGTAGGTAGGACTAGCAGTCAGTAGGTTTCCGGTATAGAGTGGTGTTTATGTGACCATCGTTTATTAGCACTGTAGTGTCCAGGAACTGGATCTCTTGTGTGGACTGGACCAGGCTGAGGTTGATGGTGGGATGGAAATTGTTGAAATCATGGTGGAATTCCTCAAGGACTTCTTTTCCATGGGTCCAGATGATGAAGATGTCATCAATATAGAGCAAGTAGAGTAGGGGCGTTAGGGGACGAGAGCTGAGGAAGCGTTGTTCTAAGTCAGCCATAAAAATGTTGGCATACTGCGGGGCCATGCAGGTACACATAGCAGTGCCGCTGATTTGAAAGGTATACATTGTCCCCAAATGTAAAATAGTTATAGGTAAGGACAAAGTCACAAAGTTCAGCCACCAGGTTAGCCGTGACATTAATCGGGGATAGTGTTCTTGACGGCTTGTAGTCCATCTTTGTGTGGAATGTTGGTGTAGAGGGCTTCTACATCCATAGTGGCCAGGATGGTGTTATCAGGAAGATCACCAATGGATTGTAGTTTTCTCAGGAAGTCAGTCGTGTCTCGAAGGTAGCTGGGAGTGGTGGTAGCGTAGGGCCTGAGGAGGGAGTCTACATAGCCAGAAAATCCTGCTGTCAGGGTGCCAATGCCTGAGATGATAGGGCGCCCAGGATTTCCAGGTTTATGGATCTTGGGTAGTAGATAGAATATCCCAGGTCAGGGTTCCAGGGGTGTGTCTGTGCGGATTTGATCTTGTGCTTTTTCAGGGAGTTTCTTGAGCAAATGCTGTAGTTTCTTTTGGTAACTCTCAGTGGGATCAGAGGGTAATGGCTTGTAGAAAGTGGTGTTGGAGAGCTGCCAAGCAGCCTCTTGTTCATATTCAGACCTATTCATGATGACAAAACCACCTCCTTTGTCAGCCTTTTTGATTATGATGTCAGAGTTGTTTCTGAAGCTGTGGATGGCATTGTGTTCCGCACAGCTGAGGTTATGGGGCAAGTGATGCTGCACACAGACATGAACGTTGCGATATTACAACAAAAAAACTTCAAATCCAGACTCCAGCAAGAGACTGCTGAATTGGAATTCATTTACAAATTGGATACAATTAATTTAGGCTTGAATAGAGACTGGGAGTGGCTAAGTCATTACGCAAGGTAACCTATTTCCCCTTGTTTTTTTCCTACCCCCCCCGCCCCCTGACGTTCTTGTTAAACCCTGGATTTGTGCTGGAAATGGTCCAACTTGATTATCATACACATTGTAAGGAGAGAGTGATCACTTTAGATGGGAAATTGCCAGCAGGAGAGTGGGGTGGGGGATGGGGGTATTTTTTCATGCTTTGTGTGTATAAAAAGATCTTCTACACTTTCCACAGTATGCATCCGATGAAGTGAGCTGTAGCTCACGAAAGCTTATGCTCAAATAAATTGGTTAGTCTCTAAGGTACCACAAGTACTCCTTTTCTTTCTACCGGGATACACTTTCTATAAATAAAAGAAGATATAGATGATCATGATTTGGTCATAGCCTTCAAAGAAACGAGAAACTCAAGATATATTGCGTGATTCAGAAAGTTTTAACAGTGAGATATCACTGTCTTCTCACTAAAGTGATACAGTAGAAAAGATACACATCTGAAGGAGAGTCAGCCTTGGTGATGATTTCTTCAGCTTGCTCTTCCACATCTTTAGTATCAACAAGAGCTCTTTCCATTTTAAAGGCAGAGATCTTTTGATCTGGTATAGACTCTGCAAAGCCAAACTTTCCACCTTCTTTCCTATTTATTAAATAAATACAAAAATTATGTTTTAAGACATTTTACATTTCAAAAAGTCAAGTTAGAGAGAGTTCAGTTATATACAGAGATGTGATTTACAACAGCAACACTAAAAAAAACAGGTTAGCTGTTTAAACTGTTAAGTCAGTGGTTCTCAAACTTTTGTACTGGTGAACCCTTTCACACTGCAAGCCTCTGAGTGTGACCCCCCTCCCCATATAAATTAAAAACACTTTTTAATATACTTAACACCATTATAAATGCTGGAGGCAAAGCGGGGTTTGCGATAGGGGCTGAGAGTTCACAACCCCCCTATGTAATAACTTCATGACCTGAGGGGTCCCGACCCCCAGTTTGAGAACCCCTGTGTTAAGTTAAAAAATACAGAAAATTTGTTCCTGTTTGAGATCAGGCACAAAAACTGAACTGAGAAGGCAAAGTTTTCCCTAGTTGTGGTCTCAGTCACCTGAGAACAGCAATCCTTTTTTGAATGTGGCTGTTTTATTAGTATCATGCCATCTTCTTTAAACAACTAAGCTTTTCTTTTTCCAACTTTATTCTCTCCCCTTCTCCCCAAGGTTTCCCACAGTAGTTGTTTTGCATCATGCATCAAATACAATTGACTTGAGGGTGTCAATACAATCATCTCTTCAGAGAAAACAGAACTATTAGCTGAGTCTGAGTATAACACCGCTTATTGAAGACCATCAGTTGCACAGCTTCTCTTTCAGAGACTCCACTCACAGGAAAACAGTACAAGAATAATCTGACCCCACAAACATATTAACTTCCAATACATTGCATTTTAACAATCTCACCTAACTTTCCGGTCATTCTCCAAGGCCTTTTGAATTAGCTCTGTGATCTCTGCTACTTTAACACCAGTTATTTTACTGCATCTCAGAACCTGTTTGTAGTGAATAATAATTTATTATCATGCAATTAAAATAAACATAACTTTATACTTAATTTAAGTGAAAACGTACTTTTTTTTGTACTGCTAGATGCTAATGACCTATGAATGATGTCTCAGTCAGGAAGTTCAAATGGAAGCTTCCCCACAAACCTTTAGCTAAGAATTTGTTTGATAGAGGAAATATGCTTTATGCCTAGTTAGTACTGTTTAACCTGAGAAGTCTGTCATATGTTATATATTGTATGCACAGATTTATACTGAACTACCAAATTCATTAATAATTAGAAAAAAGAGCTATGTGCCATCTTAAGAATGAAAAAGACTTCCAATATTATTATTGGGCTTAAGAAAAAAAGTTTTGTTTCATTTCAGATTAAAGTGATAAATATTTCAAGACTAGCGGCTATACAAATACTAACAGAGGAGCACTGGAATCTGGCAGCAATAAGTTATTTGTTATAGTCAAGAAACACGTTTATATTTAGAAAGACTTATAAATACCACTTGGAAATGTTAAGAGATTGCTGTCCCAATTACCTTAAACTCCATTCAAGAAGTACAGAGTATGAGACCAAACATTTGGAGTTTAGACCATCCCCCCAAAGTACTGTCATGTTTACATTTCCTATCCAGTTTTCTATGCAATCAGACAGACAGAGAGATACCATTCTTCTCGCACATCAAAACACTACTAGATGGTTCAATATTACAATACTTCAAGAAGTTTATACCAGAGAGAATGACTCAAAGAAAATGCCATTTACCTGATCTTTTAACAGCATAATCCCTCCACTGGACTGGATAGTACAAATCTCACGATGTTTATTCATGGCAATCACTAGGAGGCCATCCATTACACGTTCCTCTCGTTCACTGGGATCCACCAACAAATAGGTCCTGAAACCATTGTTGAATAGGACACAATAGTTAAGGGTAACCTGCTTGCCTGAAACTATAAGGGCAGGAGACAAATTACACAAACAAGCTTCATGGTTTTGGGGATGAGTATACCCAAGGAGACCGATTTCATAAGTGTACATTTTTATGAAAAGTCTACAGAAATTTCATGTTACACACTGCAGCATGAAGAGGAACACCTCTTCTTCACACCTCATTTCAGATAAAGTTAGTTCACTAGTGCATTTTGTTAACATGGCTATTTATGGAAATGTATGTTTTTCTTCCAGTTCTGCAGAAACTGGTAGATGATTTAAGTCAGTGCCATAACAGAAACTTACCCTTGCTGGAAAAAGGCAAAACTGACACAGATAGGCATGTGATGGATACTCAAAGGGACAGGATCACGTTCCTCAGGGGTATACTAAAAATATAAATAGTCAAGGTGGAAATTTGTTACTTACCCAATTCCATATATAATTTAAAAGAAAATACTAAGACAAAAAGTAAGAAAAGCCTGTCATCTAAAAATTCAACATGACTTGATTCGCTCTCTCTTTTTAAAATGTTATTTCCTGTTAATATTACCTATCTAGGTAACTGTACTGTACCCATTTTTGTGCCATTTGACCCCTTCCAGTTTGGCTGACAAGTAAAAAAAAGTGCTAAAAAGGTCATCCTTATTTCTTAATGTTTACAGTCTCTCAAATTGAAAATCAGTAACTGTATACTATACATATTGATAAAAACAAATGGATCTATTCCTATCCCTTGATATTTTAAGTAGCTCTACCTCTAAAACTTAACTTGTCTCTGTTGACAAAGATCCATTTTACATAGAGCAGCAATCAATGAAATTTTAATTTCAATAATCCCACCACTTTCACCTCATCCTACTCACCAAAGTTACTTCCTCTCCTTGCACAGATACATCTGGTCTACGGAAGTGACACAAAGCCACTATTGCTGCTATACTTGCAGCATCAATAATGTTTCCATCATGATTCAACAAATGCAGGTCCACACGAATTTGCCACACCTGGGAGGGGGTGGGGGTTAGCGGGAAAAAACAACATGAAAATTCACTAAACTGTAGTCCTGGTCACTTGTATGGATTTTCCAACATCTTTTCAAAATAGCTTTTTACTATTCATGTTGAAGGTAAGTATAATTCATCATCAAAAATTATGATGAAAACTGAACAAATCCAAACAGAGACAGTATCTGTTTTCAACACTATTAATTTGTGATGAAGAAAATAAAACTGAAGTATGATTTCAGCCCTGATCCTGTAAACCAGGGATTCTCAAACATCACTGCACTGCGACCCTCTTCTGACAAGGAAAATTATTACACGACCCCAGCCGAAGCCTGAGCCGCATCGCCCCAGGTGGTGGGGCCAATGCCAAAGCCCAAGCCCCACTGCCCTGGGTGAGGAAGCCAAAGCCAAAGCCCAAGGGCTTCAGCCCCAGGCAAGGGACCTGTAACCTGAGCCTTGCTCCCTGGGCAGTGGTGCTCAAGCTTCAGCTTCGGCCCTGGGAAGTAGGGCTCAAGCTTCGGTTCTGGCCTGAGACCCCAGCAAGTCTGAGCCAGCCCTGGTGGCCCCATTAAAAATGGGGTTGTGACCCACTTTGGGGTCCCAACCCACAGTTTGAGAACTGCTGCTGTAAACATTCATGCATATGATTAGCTTTAGCATGTACATAGCCCATTGACTATAAAGGGACTATGCACAACCTTAAAGTTAAACACATCTATGTTTGGACAGCTGGAACCTTGGCCTTTTAAAATAAAATCAAGATTACTGGTCCTCAAAGACAGACTGACCTCTAAATGCAACATATTAATCCCCTAGTATTAAAGACCTTTTGATTTCATAGCGTTTTTCACACCTTTACACCAGCAACAACACAGAGAGATTCAGTGTCTATACATTTTGAGTTTCTTAGGCATCTTTCTAGTAGTCGATTCAGTTTCACCAAAAGGTCAGATTGCCTGGAAAAAACAAGAGATTGGGTACACTTTAGTTGTGAGTTATTAATAAGTCTGAAACTATGAAACTGAATAGCTTTCCTTATGCCATCCTTGCCCGTAGTCACTGAAGAGACATACCTGCCAGGCTCAAAAGCTGGTGCAGCCATTGGGGAGAGCTCAAGATTAAAGAAAAGTATACCCTCTGTAGCTCGATTTAGCTTTGGGGAAACAAGTTCACATGAAACCTGTCCAAGGACTCTGCAAAAGAAACCCCCCCCCACAAACCCCAAAAGACTTCAGTATGGGTGACAAAAACAACTTTAACATTAAAGCAACTTACACTTCAATTTTACTAAAAAGAAAAGGAGTACTAGTGGCACCTTAGAGACTAACCAATTTATTTGAGCATAAGCTTTCGTGAGCTACAGCTCACTTCATCGGACACTGTAGCTCACAAAAGCTTATGCTCAAATAAATTGGTTAGTCTCTAAGGTGCCACAAGTACTCCTTTTCTTTTTGCGAATACAGACCAACACGGCTGCTACTCTGAAACCTTCAATTTTACTGCACATCTCCAGTTTATTACAGCTTCTTCATATATAGGACTTGGTTATACAGATAAAATGACAGTCACGAACAGGGAATAAGCAGGATCTAGACGTTAAAGCACAGGTCAGAAGTTCAAATTTCTTGCGGTTTATTCCCAATTTTACCACTGTGGGAGCTCGAACAATTTACTTGTGTCTACTTCAGTTCCCCCAGCCTATAGAAGAGAGATACCATCTACTTCCCAAGGGTGTTGCGAGGCTTAATTTGAGATCCTTGGATGGGGGAAATTAATGAATTGCCAACATCCAGGGCTTGGACATAAAGATCCGCTCATCGGCAGCTTTCCACGCTGTACCTATAAACACCTCAAGGGAGCCCAACCTCTATTTGTTTTCCTCAGCGCCAACCCCTCCCCCCCATCGCTACCGTCCTCCTGCAGGCCGCTGCGCTGCATCCGCACCCCGCGGGCACGAGGGCAATCGGGGCCGCTCCGGCAGGGCCAGGGCGCGGCGGCTGTGGGGAGACACGGGGTACCGCCACGAGCCACACAGTGACGGGCGGGGGGCTCCCCGCGGTACCTGGTCCTCCCCAGCTCCACGATGCAGCAGCCGTAGTCGGCGCCGAAGGAGATCCGCACGTTCCTGTAGTCGTAGCTCTGCCGCCCGTCCAAGCGCTGCAAAGCCGAGAGCAGAGTCACCACCCGCGCGGGGCAGCCCCGGGTCCGACCCGCAGGGAGGGATGGGGGCCCGCCGGCGCTCCCGTGGGAGGGGGCCCGGCCGGTGGCGGCGCTGTGGGGGAGGGGAAAGCGGGGGTGGGGGTGGGGGGTCTCGGTCTCGTACCTTCCGCTCCTCGATGGCGCGCAGCAGGAAGCGCCGCTCGCAGTTGGACAGCGGCGTCTCCTTCATGCTGGCGGGGCCTCGCGATCTGGGGCCCTCTCCGCGCGCGCCCCTCAAACGTCATCAAGCGGCGCCGCTGCGGCCAGAGAGTGCGCAGGCGCGAGGGCTGGACTCCTGCCGTCGCCGCCGCTGGGACAGGGAGCTGCTCGGGTGGGGCGGGGGCCGGAATCCAGGCCCCTAGAGCCGGTGAGCGGGGGCAGCGTCCCGGCGCCAGCGGAAGTTCAGAGTCTTCCGAGGGTTGCCAACGTTTTGTTGGCACAAACTGAAACACCCTTGTCCCGCCCGTCCTCCGAGGCCCCCCCCCCTCCCCCTCGCTCATTTTCACCAGGCTGGCTCAGGGAGGTGGGGTGCGGGGAGGGGTGCATGCTCTGGGGTGGGGTCAGAAATGAGTTCAGGGTGCGGGAGGAGGCTCTGCCCTGAGGCTGTGGGTTGGGATGCAGGAGGGGCTGAGGGCTCGGGGCTAGGGCCATGGATGAGGGGTGCTGGCGGTTGGAGCCACGAGGTTCAGAGTGTGGGAGGGGGTTCTGGGCTGAGGCAGGGGGTTGGGGTGCAGGGGGGCAAGAGCTCTGGGGCCAGGTATGAGGGATTTGGGGTGCAGGAGGGGACTCGAGCTGGGGGGGTTGGAGAGTGGGAGAGGGTCCTGGGCTGGGGCCAGGGATTGCAGTGGGGGGGGGGCAGGTGAGGGCTCCAACTGGGGGTTCAGATAGGGATGAGGGGGTTGGGGTGTAGGAGGCTGGGGCTGGGACTGAGGGGTTTGGAAGATGGGAGGGGGATCAGGGCTGGGGCAGGGGGTTGGGATGCGGGAGGGGCACAGGGCTGCAGGCTCTGGGCAGCACTTTCCTCAAGCAGCTCCTGGAAGCATCAGCATGTCCCTCCTACAGCTTCTATGTGGAGGCATGGCCAGACAACTCTGCGCGCTGCCCATCCCCAGGCACCACCCCCGCAGCTCCCTTTGGCCATGGTTCCCAACCATGGGAGTTGTAGAACCAGCGCTTGCGGCAGGAGCAGTGTGCAGAGTCCCCTGGTTGCTCCTACGCATAGGAGCCAGAGCGGGGGGACATGCCACTGCTTCCAGGAGCAGCACCTAGCCATGGCAGACAGGGAGCCTGCCTTAGCCCTGCTGTGCCACCGATCGGATTTTTAATGGCCCAGTCAGCAGTGCTGACCATAGCTGACAGGGTCCCTTTTCAACCAGGCGTTCTGGTTGAAAACCAGACACCTGGCGACTCTAAGTCTTCCTCACCCTGCTGGCATGCATCATGGGAGGCTGTGTGGACTGTCAGGGGTCTCGGTTCCCAGGAGTCTGCCTGGCAGAAAGCTTCTGGGCTGAACTTGGGGGTACCTTACAGTAGTTCTGCTTTGCCCCTCTTCACCGCTTGCCCCAAAGCCTGCAGAGCAGGGGTGGGGGGTTTGGATGCGAGCTGCTGTGGTCTCCCTGCCATTTGAACCTGCATTGGCAGTGCAGCTTTGTTGTGGTTAATGCTATTCGTTCATGTGGGACGTCCTAACAGGTGTGTAAATCTAAGCCATATAAAAACAGGCAGTCCTCGGACTTACGACACAGTTTGTTCCTTACAATTGTGTCAAGTCATAACTCAGAACCGCAATCTACTCCACTGCGGGATCGAGCATCGTAAACTCAAAACCTATAGTCGTAAGTTGAATCAGGGTGTCAGCGTAGAAGCGTCCTCAGTGCCATTCATTGTAACGCAAACGTTGTAAGGTCGAGGACTGCCTGTACCAGCAAAACCAATTAGCAGCACCAAACCAGCAAACTCAGCCGCATGTTGTATAGGACTGTGGTCACCAGAGTTCTCTGTTCAACACCATTGCCCAGAGCAAGCATCCTTACAGCACCTAGGACATGTCCCGTCTAGAGGTTTGATTAAGTGAAGTGACAGCTCTGATTACACATTTATCAGACCGGGCATGTCTATCAAATGTTAAAAGAAAAGGAGTACTTGTGGCACCTTAGAGACTAACCAATTTATTTGAGCATAAGCTTTCGTGAGCTACAGCTTACTTTATCAGATGCATACTGTGGAAACTGCAGAAGACATTATATACACAGAGACCATGAAACAATACCTCCTCCCACCCCACTCTCCTGCTGGTAATAGCTTATCTAAAATGATCACTCTCCTTACAATGTGTATGATAATCAAGTTGGGCCATTTCCAGCACAAATCCAGGTTTTCTCACTCCCTCCCCCCCAAAAACACACACACACACACAAACTCACTCACTCTCCTGCTGGTAATAGCTTATCTAAAGTGACCACTCTCCCTACAATGTGCATGATAATCAAGTTGGGACATTTCCAGCACAAATCCAAGTTTAACCAGAACGTCTGGGGGGGGGGGGGGGGGGAAGGAGGTAGGAAAAAACAAGGGGAAATAGGCTACCTTGCATAATGACTTAGCCACTCCCAGTCTCTATTTAAGCTTAAATTAATAGTATCCAATTTGCAAATGAATTCCAATTCAGCAGTTTCTCGCTGGAGTCTGGATTTGAAGTTTTTTTGTTTTAAGATAGCGACCTTCATGTCTGTAATTGCGTGACCAGAGAGACTGAAGTGTTCTCCGACTGGTTTATGAATGTTATAATTCTTGACATCTGATTTGTGTCCATTTATTCTTTTACGTAGACTGTCCAGTTTGACCAATGTACATGGCAGAGGGGCATTGCTGGCACATGATGGCATATATCACATTGGGGGGTGTGCAGGTGAACAAGCCTCTGATAGCGTGGCTGATGTTATTAGGCCCTGTGATGGTGTCCCCTGAATAGATATGTGGGCACAGTTGGCAACGGGCTTTGTTGCAAGGATAGGTTCCTGGGTTAGTGGTTCTGTTGTGTGGTATGTGGTTGTTGGTGAGTATTTGCTTCAGGTTGGGGGGCTGTCTGTAGGCAAGGACTGGCCTGTCTCCCAAGATTTGTGAGAGTGTTGGGTCATCCTTCAGGATAGGTTGTAGATCCTTAATAATGCGTTGGAGGGGTTTTAGTTGGGGGCTGAAGGTGACGGCTAGTGGCATTCTGTTATTTTCTTTGTTAAGCCTGTCCTGTAGTAGGTGACTTCTGGGAACTCTTCTGGCTCTATCTATCTGTTTCTTCACTTCCGCAGGTGGGTATTGTAGTTGTAAGAATGCTTGATAGAGATCTTGTAGGTGTTTGTCTCTGTCTGAGGGGTTGGAGCAAATGCGATTGTATCGCAGAGCTTGGCTGTAGACGATGGATCGTGTGGTGTGGTCAGGGTGAAAGCTGGAGGCATGTAGGTAAGAATAACGGTCAGTAGGTTTCCGGTATAGGGTGGTGTTTATGTGACCATCGTTTATTAGCACTGTAGTGTCCAGGAAGTGGATCTCTTGTGTGGACTGGACCAGGCTGAGGTTGATGGTGGGATGGAAATTGTTGAAATTATGGTGGAATT
The DNA here is from genome assembly GCF_965152235.1 of Eretmochelys imbricata. NCBI lineage: Eukaryota > Metazoa > Chordata > Testudines > Cheloniidae > Eretmochelys > Eretmochelys imbricata. The sequence goes on along the minus strand of NC_135575.1, from coordinate 43,431,434 downwards.
CCTCAAGGGCTTCTTTTCCATGGGTCCAGATGAAGATGTCATCAATATAGCGCAAGTAGAGTAGGGGCGTTAGGGGACGAGAGCTGAGGAAGAGGAGGAGAGTGAGTTTGTGTGGGGGTGGGCAGAGGGTGAGAAAACCTGGATTTGTGCTGGAAATGGCCCACCTTGATTATCATACACATTGTAAGGAGAGTGATCACTTTAGGTAAGCTGTTACCAGCAGGAGAGTGGGGTGGGAGGAGGTATTGTTTCATGGTCTCTGTGTATATAATGTCTTCTGCAGTTTCCACAGTATGCATCCGATGAAGTGAGCTGTAGCTCACGAAAGCTTATGCTCAAATAAATTGGTTAGTCTCTAAGGTGCCACAAGTACTCCTTTTCTTTTTGCGAATACAGACTAACACGGCTGTTACTCTGAAACCTATCAAATGTTAATATGCTAAAAAACTTGGATAGGTGCTCTGGGTATTTTTGCATGTGAACATACTTTACGTTGAATAAAAGGTAACCAAATATTTATCTCTTTGTCTTCTGTCTATTTTGCTGGGTATGTATTTGGCGTGTGAATTTTTCCACAACTACCATCCTCTGTATTTGTGCTCGGGTTTTGTCTGGGATGATCACAGAAAGATTGAAACCAGAAAGATGACCTTGGCAAAACTTACATTTTGACCGTGACTGTTCTTCTCAGTCAAGAAATGGCATACTTTCTCCAGCACTCCAGATTTTTTTTACATTTGCTGAAGTAGTGGATTGATATTTAAATTACAGAGCACCTTATGTGTTGTTTAAGATTTGAATTCCCAAGTATCTTATAGGGTTTGCTGCTCAATTGTACTTTTTTTTTTTTCCTGGAGGAGTGACTTTTCAAAGTCTGGTAAATTTATACCTAGCATTTCAGATTTGGCATATTTTCCTTTAAATCCAGATGCTTTCCCAAAGTTATGGATTTTTTTAAGAAACTAATTTTAGGGAAATATTTGGTTTAGATAAAAATATTACATCATTTGTATATAAAGCTATTTTTTGATGTGCTCCTGCAAGTTTTATTCCGATACAGATTCACTGTCCCTTATCCTCTGGGCAAAAAGTTCTGGGGCCAGTGCAAAAAGTAGAGAGAGTGGACATCCCTGCCTAGTCCCTCCGTGTAGTTCAAATGGGAGATTTAAGTCCATTAACTCATACAGCTGCTTTTGTGTAAAGAGCAGTTATCCATTTACAGAACTGGGGACCAATGTCCATATAGGGTAGGATTAGAAACAAAAGTTTCACTGTATTCTATCAGAGGCTTTGTGCATCAAGTCAAAAAGAGAGGAATTTGTTTTATCGGTCTGGCATTATGGATGATTCCACGTAGTCCAATAATATTTGGAGAGATCTGTCTATCCTTAATAAATCCAGTTTGATCTGGATTTATAAGCTGAGAGCATGGATTGCCATTGGCTCACTAGTTTTTTGCTAAAATCTTTTTCATGATAAGGGCTGCAGGTTTGTCTTGGTGGGAAGACATGTTATGGATACTGTGATTTTCCTGTTTGTCCATTATGTGTTTGTGTCCATGATTTTAATAAACTCACCCTGCAGCAGCTGCTTCTGTCCTGTGGGGCTGGGCATGTCCCTGGGCTGGTGTTGCAAATCAGTGCACATGGTCACAATGCCACTTAGGTTTGGTCCAGTCACCCTGCCATCATGATGGGGAGGCAGCAGGGCCAAATATGAGTGAGTGGAGCTGCAACCCCATGGGACAGGAGACACTGCTGTAGGGCGGGCGTTCTTCATCCCCTCCCCCCCCCCTCCAGCTGCCTTTATTTGTCATAGTATTTTTTATCAAAATAAATCACAAAATTTTACTAAATGTACTGTGACTGCTCTGTAATTTGACTAAGAATGCTGTGACAAATCTGCAGCCCTAGACATGGTTCAACAATGATATGGGCCTATGAGAGCTGCCCAACAAGATAATGTCTTTTCCAACTTCAGCAAGAACAGTCACTGCAACTTCTCAAATGCTATTCAGTTAGAGGTATTTCTACAACTCATTAAAGAGGTACCTCTCAAGGGACCCTCTTAAATACCTTGTAAAATTCAGCTGGAAAGCTATCAGGTCCTAGAGCTTTACCACTTTTCATACTTGCTACAGTCTAAGATTTCTTCTGTTATTTATCAGTTTTGTTTATCTTGGGCATTTCTGCTACCTCCAGATATTTTTGGATAACTTCAGAGCTTGGTGTAGCTGAGATCCAGAGGTTTTTACAATAAACAGCAAAAATAATTTGTATTTCATTAGGGTAAGAACACACTGTTTTTTGCAGTGGAGACATATGCTCAGTGATAGCTGCCATCTCGGTGATGCTTCCCAGCAGGGCCCCCAAGTAGGACTGAAAGAATCACCATTTCTGCTTGAACCAAGTGGAAATGATAGTTTCCGAGGTCTAGATTTTAAAAGGTTTTGTTTATGATTTATCATACGTTTGTACAGCACCCACCACAAGGGGGCCCAACCTACTTATGGCATCTTGGTACTACTGCACTACCAATAAGGATACAGTACTTTAACTGTTGGCTGCACAACACCTCCAGCTGAAATTTAAATCCCTCTAGGATTTACTCTGGAAGGCAACCATATGATATTAGAAGGGAAAAGATATAGAGGTAGAGCCAGTTAGCACTTTCATCTGGGAGGTGGCTAATTATTCCAGGCACTGGCAACCTCAACTTGTTTACAACTGAGTTGATTTTTTCCCTTTCGATTGTCATGTATTGTTTCTGGAGAGGGTTTGGGTACTATGGCTTATCCTCAAAGTATAACCCTGCCCATCACCCATAAAATTGTCCTTGGTCTCCTGAGCAATACTGTCCTACCCTGTCCAATAAAACTGTTTTCTGTCTCAGGTTCCCCTAGCCATGTCTTCTAAGTCTGTTTGTTTTCCCTTGCCTGCTGATCTAAAACAGTCCTGTGGAGAGATGGTTTTAAATTTTAAAGGTTCAGCTAAATATCCAAAAATCTGAATGATTTTTAGAAAGTTTAACAGAATCAATTTATATACATCACCCTCCATCTTGCAGTGGTGGATTTAGACTATATAGGGCCAAGATCACCAAAACTGGAGCACTCTTTCTTTCTTCCCCTCCCACAACCTCTGTTTAAGTCAGCAGTGTGCTCATATGAGTTGATTGAGTCAGAATCACATCGCTAGTTAGTACTATGGCATCTATCACCACAGATATTGAGCATCCCATTAGTGTTTAGGGATTTATCCTCACAACCACCCCTTGAGATAATGAAGTATTATTCTCCTCATCTTTTACAGATGGGGAACTGAGGCACAGAGAATATGTAACTTGCCTGTGGTCACACAGGAAGTCTGTGATGGAACAGGGAATTGAAGCCAGATCTCGAGTCCCAGGCCTGTGACTTACTCATTGTCCAGGATTCCTTGCCTCTGCTTGTCCCCATTCTCTCAGGTCTTATAACCTAAAGTGGTATGAACCAGGGTGCATTTCTTTCCTTGATTTTGTCCCAGCAGAAATCAGTTGTGTGCACTCTGTTTATTAATTTACTGTTGTATCAGGGCCCAAATCCATCTGCCAGGCCTGGATCCTAAGGATCCTCCCTCTAGCCCTCACCCTACTTCCAGAAGTTCAGGATAATCTTCCCTCCCTGCTGCTCCATATATCCCTTCTTCCACCTGCCACTCAATCTATTTCACTCTCCCTGCTACTAGAGGGCATTTAAATTCCCACTGATCACCTAGTCTGTTTCCATGATCCTTCTGCTGCTGCAACTCCTCTCTGCCTTTTAATATGGGGCTCAGTAGATCCAACTGATCCTCTTTAGCCCTTACCCTATTTCTAGAAGCTCAAGGAAATCTTCTGTCCACCCTCCCCACATAACTCTTCTACCAGTTGACAAGTTAGGTAGGTTTTGGTACATGGCACATGTGTGTCTGACTGGAATCTGAAGAGCAATACATCTTAGATGTTTTCCTGCTGTTTGTCACAGGTGTGATGTACATACTATGGGACAAACAAGAGAGCCACAGTGCTGTTGGCGATTTGTCTTAAAAGGCAGAAGTGGTGTTGAAGCCAAAACATATGAGGCGTGTGGGTCAGGGATTGGTTGAGGAGGTTTGTATACAAAGCTGATTAGCATTTGAAAATCCAAATTGGGAGGGATTGGTGAAATTGTGACCAATTATTTTGCCTTAAGTTTTTTGCCCATTCCCAGTGCCGAGACATCCCAGAAAGCTTTGAGTTCTGCTTCCTCTATAACTGACAGGAGCGAGGCCCTACGAGCACACTTTTGCCTTGCTTTAAAATAAAGTTTATGGGAAACACACACATTAGGAACATGAGAAAGATAAATGGTGCTGCAGACTTGAAGGTGACACAAACATCCACAGAGAGGTGAAGAAAAGATACTTACTTCTGCTTGAAAGTTTCACCTATGGGTGGAAACTCATTTCATACTTCCTGCTACTTGCAAATAACTTCAAAACTAAACAAAAATGATGTTAGCGTTTATGGCTGCAATTTCTCAGCAACTCAGTCAAAAAAAATAAATAATATTGCCCTAATTAAATTGCTCTCTCCCCATGCTGAACTGTTTGAAGTCACTTCATTATATTACATTTTAAACCTGGTTAACGTATTTGAATACAGACTGAGATGTTGATTTCATTTCAGACAGGGATTCAAAGATTCCTAATCCTAATGCAAACTAAAAAGGTGGCCACCGGGGGGCCGGTCCACCGCTGGCCTGGCAGCCACCAGAAAGCGAGCAATTAGATCCTCAATAGCTGAACACACCTTTATGAAAACTTATTCAACACAAGAATGGCCATAGTGGGTCAGACAAAGGTCCATCTAACCCAATACCCTGTCTTCCGACAGTGGTCAATCCCAGGTGTTTCAGAGGGAATGAAGAAAATGGGTAATCACATGATCCACCCCATCGCCCATTCCCAGCTTTGGGCTAACAGAGGCTAGGACACCATCCCTTTTTCCAACAGATTTTGCAATTTAAAAACAAATTCACCCAGTCCCTTAACTGTCATCATAAAGGCACACGTACATATGGACATTAGAGAAGCAATCTGCTACAAATAAGTGGAACAACTTCTATATTTCTACCTTTCGTGTCTGACTCTCCAGGCCAAATGTTGAACAGGCCTCCTTAAAGGCTTCCTCAACATTTGTAGGCAGATTTATTTGCATGGCAAATTGGTCAGTTACATGTCCTTTCTGGATTTGCATAAGACTTTCTGCAAATGCCAAAGTCTGGCCCTAAAAGATCTGTTAGCTAGCACTCAAACAGGAAACTAAAACCTACTTCTAAAGCAGTTAGGTAATTTATTGACTGGCTTTGAAATAGTGGCTCCACCTCTTCAGTATCCACTGCCTGTCCATTAATCCTTCCCAGAAGGTCAGGAATAATAATATCCATTTTTATAAATAAAATAGTGCATGCCAAGAAGGGACACCATCATGGTGAGTTGTCCAAACTCCCTACAACAAGTTATCATGTCTATGTTAAAGAGAGGGGAAAACTGGAAAAGAAACAGATTTGTTTTATACTTCCAGCTATGCACAACAGAAGCAGGAAACAGCCCCTCTGCCCATCCCAGATAAAAGCATGTATTGCTGCAGCCAGGGTTTCACCTTCCACTCTACTTCCTCAATCAGCCCAATCGAGAAGAAACTTCAACTGGTCCAGGGTGTTGGAACAACTCCTGACAGCATCACCTTGGCAACAGCTTATTGGGCCATGTTCAATGCACTGCAGCGTCTCCCCACTGCAGGATTTGCTTTGAGGTCCTAGCCCATGGAATGAAAGTACTGCTCAGTGAAAGTAAAGGAAAGAGGAAGCCAGCCCTTAATGCACAGAATGTGCCTTTTCTAGTTTGGAGTTTATTTATTGTTCCAAGGCAGCCCAATCTATGTAGAACAAAAACAAAAACCCACAACCAAGTTTAGGCTACGCCAGGAGCTAAGTAAACTCAAGTCTTAACAGATCAATTATTTATATGACTTACCAGCAATACTTATCCCATCCAAAAAAGAAGTTTCAAGTAGGCAATCTGTGATTTCATTTTGTATGAAATGTCTTCCAAAGACCTTATGGAATATGGAAGTAAAGATTTCAAAAGCAAGTACAACCTGAAGTGATTCCCTCACCCCCTTAACCTTGTATCCAATATGGACAAAGTAAATCACTTCATGTTAATTTGCTGCAGAAAGAATCACTTCTGCAGATAGGGGTCTGGCAGCACATATACTCACGCAATATAAAAGTGGCCAAGGACAGTCAGTCATTTGATGTTTGCCAAAGGTGCAATCATCAGCTGGATGTAGACTAGGGCTGAGATACAGTGCTTGCCATGAAGTGTAGGAAAAGAGAGAGTGGACAAGCAAAACTACAGAAATGTAGTCATTTCAGACATGCTGCAGTTAAAGTAATGCAAGAAAAAGCATTGTAACAAGGTTTACTCACTACTCTGCACTTCCTCATGGCCAGGCATGGCATCACAATGTCCTTGTGGGGTAACAGCCCTTGTCAACATTCACTCTGGGGCGGTGGTGGTTTCTTTTGGAGAACTCATATCCTTCCAGCCAGGGCACAGTCTTTAGCCCATTCCTTCCAGGGTCAGCTACCCAAATTAATGTTCAAAACAAAACTCTCTTAACAGAGATCAAAAGCTTCCACCCTCTCCACAGCTCTTCTTCAGCCCGGTCACATTCAGCCTGCAGCCCCCTCGCTGGGCTCACCTACCCTTGTACGCCACTTCCTTGGGGCTGGTAGGGGAATCCAGTCCCAACCTCAATTCTGGGTTACAGCCCAGAGCCCTATACTGCACAGCTAAATCAAATCTTCTACCCACAGTACAGTTTTCCCTACAACATTTCCTTCCTCACCTCTTTACTTCCCTTCTAGGTCTCCCCATCTGCTCTTTGGGTGTTCACTCAAGACCCTGCAGACGCCTTTTGACTCCCTGTATTCTCTTTCCTCCAGCCCTTCCTCAGGTGGGCCCACTCAGTAGTTAAACCTGGAATCATCTAATTTCTCTCAGGTGGGGCCCATTCTGTAATCAGGGCTGGCTTAGTCAGGGGCTCTCTATTATTATCTTAGAGCTCTGGATGATCTCTGAGTGTTGATCTCTCTCTCTCTCTCTCTCTCTCTCTCTCTCTCCATATATATATGAATTTTATTGTCAGGCTCTGGCTCTGACCCTCTTACACCAATCCTGTAACTGACGTCTACTCTGGGTTATCTGTTTTCTTCTAATGAGATTGGGCCAGCCAATGGTGCCATGCTGCATTCCATAAACTGAGGATCTGGCCCATTGTTCTCATGTTGTTGCAGATTCTGCCACCCTTATGTTGACTGGTACAATACCCCACAAGCAAGCCCCATTGAAATCAGTGTTAGTAAAGTAAGGTTTTACTCAGTGTGAGTAGGGGTGGCAGAATCTTGCCTTTGATGTCTAACAATTCTTTCTACACATAGCAATGTAAATTAAAGGCTGTTTTCTAAATACTACACTTTTAAAAGTAGATTTTCTCCCTGCCTAATGCAGCTGCCTTCTTGTCCTTAAGATGCAGCATGTTGCAGTCACTGTGTTTTCTCTGTCATGGAAAATTTCTCTTTGTTCAGTCTTTGGGCCCAATTCTGAGAAGTGCTGAGCACCCACTAGTTCAGTGGGAGTTCAGGGTGCTCAGTACCTTGCAGGTAGCACTTAGTGCCTCTTAGGGTTAAGGCCTTTCTTTGATGTTTTTTCTTGACCTGAAATGAAAACAGATCTAGACTGAAGAGTATGTTTTACTCTGTGAGTATAAGCATGAAAAACATGGTTCCTGTGACTTGGAATCACCTTTGCCATAGCCTGTGGAGGTTCTTTACCTTGTGTAAGATTTTGTGTTTAGGTAACAACTGTAGCACCTCTGTCTTGTCTATTTAGATCAGTCTGTGTTGTGATCCTGTGTATCATATCAGTGCACTTCCATTTTCTCAGACATTATACAAAGAAGTATCTGACAGATGTTCAAGGAGCAGATTTATACCACACAGATTTATACATGGGGAGAATTGATGCATTCTGACTTGGATGGTTAGTATATATTTTTGAAAGTCATAACATTTCAACAGAGAAGATAGTTTAACATTTTATTATTTTGCAAATGTCAGTTGCATCCATGCTGCAATTATCTGTGCATTTGACCATCACCAGCATGAATACACAGTCAAGTAATTGAAAACAATCATCCCACTAGATATGAAATTGTTCTTTTGTGAAAGGAGTTGTGCTGAAGGGTTGCCACGTTGTCAGAAGTTCAGACAAATATAGGCCAAGATGAGCTCGTCTTTTAGCCAAAAAGCTCCCCAAGGTTGGAAAGACCCTCAAGGGAAATTAGGATTAAAGGGGTTTAGTTGATGGCCCTTACTGGTTATCTAGCACCGTTTTGGTTTCACAGGGAGATGAAGCTGTCCATAAAAGGAAAAGTACAGGCAAGCTTAACGCAGACCAAGAGAGAGGAAAAGGAGGAGAAATGATGTGGGAAATCAGCCATGAATTTTGTTGCGGTGCCATAATTGTTAGATGAACAGTAGGAGTAAGGGAAATGTAGAAGATAATTATTTAGACCTCGCTGGAAGATCTGTTATTTTCTAAAAGGTATTTATAGACTGGACAGCCCCACAGCGTTTGGCATTTTATAAAACCTCCAGCTTTGTGAATCAGTTTTTATGATGGTGGCAGGACAACAAACATAACAGTGTCTAGTAGAATGGAGAAAACATCCTCCCCAGAACAAAAATGGTGGAATAGTAAACTGGGTGCCTTGTATAAATAGACAGGGATGAACATGAAGAAAAAAGACCCCAAAAATTGTGAAAAGAAACCACCACAGGAAAAATATGTATCTCGCTTTCTGTGTTTTTCGACAGGTGGGATCTGAATTTGCTCCATGGTTAAGAATCAAAAAGAGATCCAAAAATCAGTCGGTGTGCTTCTTCCAGGTCCGGTTATAAAGTAGCTATATCTCCTGAGTGGGTCTAAAAATGGGATTTTTTTCTTTTTTTCTTCATGAAAAGAGTCGGCGCTGGCCCTGGCCTTGCTGACTTTCTTGGTTTCCTATAGATGCCAACAGACCTGGCAACAACAGTCTATTTGGATGATCTTCATCTGCTTTTTCTATCCTATGCTTTTCCCAGGTTAGTCATTACTGATGGGGAGTTTACAGAAAGCCTCTGAAGACAGTATGTAAAAGTGAAGAGTTAAAATGGCCTGCTTGAAGAGAGGTTACATCAAGTTTCTTCTATCCTTTGGCTGGGCCAATATTTTTCTTGCCCATTCTGTCAAAGTAAAGTATCTACACTTTATATGCTAATCTCTAGTGTTTTCATTAGAGCAATTTCCCCCCTCAGCTGGTCATCCAAGTGTGGGAAATGTAGAAAAACCATGATGCTACTTGTTTGTATTCTAGTGTAACATACCACCAATTCTGTAATATAACACCAGTTCTGTGTGGCACGTTATCGAATGCAATAAAGTACATCTTCAGTTCATCTACTGCTGCTTATCTACCACATATCACCACTGCTTATGATCTTAGAAACAACTTGCTGTGGAAGTTAGGAGGTCACAGAAAGGGGAAGATTATGGTATGCAAATATCCTTAGCACGAAAATGAGGCAAGAAACACAGAATACATGGGGCCAAATGGTGCCACCTCTCAACAAAGCTCAAAAATATGGCTTTAGGTGGACTGTTTTGCCCCTTAGCCTGCTGGGTTGGCGTGGAATAGCTGCACTGGTGCTCCAGTGGTAGAGCCAAATGAGGTTCCTATACACCTCATACACTGGTTGTCACCTACAGCAGCACAGACCTGTCTAGTGCCTCCACCCGCAGCCCTCCATTCTGTTGCAAAGAAAGGCACGACAGAGTCCGAGGGGCACAGAGACTTCCCAGCACGCACCCTGCTCTCGGCACCATACAGCTATTCTGCTTGTATTCTGGTTTTGTATATAAACAGAGGGTAAGGCAGCACATGTGACTTAATATAGTGGTTGATTAGTTTCTAAAATGTTTGGGAGGTTTCCTGCCCTAGGAGGTGCCAGCTTTCATTCTTTTACACAGCAAAAGTGAGCAAAATTGAAGGACATGTCATCTGATCTTATGAGGTCTTGCCCAAGAAAAGCAAGTATGTCTTAGACCACTTCACCTATTTAAATTGTAGAGACAGTCTCCCTTTGTACAGCTTACAGCCGGTCTAGAGTGTCTTCTAGCTTGAGATGCAGGACTGAAGGAGATAGGCCTGGGAAATACTTCTCTAACCACAATGCATTTTCAGTGTGTATATTTTCCTCACATAATGTGCCTGAACTGTTTTAAGCATTCTGCTCAATTTTACGTAAGGTGGTTACATCTTGGCAAAAGGAAATAGGATCTTATGTACAATGTCCGTGTACAACGTAGCCTGTGCAATATAAAGTGATGTTTCCTGGCCACTGCAATCTTATAACAAATATATACATGTGGTACTTAGTTACAGCTCTAAGAGTGGGAGGGGGAGCTGCACTGCCTGAGTGGCGGAGGTACAGAACGTCCCAGCATGAAAATGTTACATTTCTTCTGGGAGGATTAGATCCTCAAGAGCTGAACACATCTTTAGGAAACTTGCGGCCAGAGGTGGCGCCGGCCCTGGCCTTGCAGCCAAACAAGTCAGTATGTACAGTTTTCCTCTGGGTGTCTTCTTAGGGAAAGGACCGAGAATATCCACAGCAACATGGAACCTCAATTATGGGGAGTGGCTGGAGAGGGGCCTTGACCGGGTCATATTTCACCTGGGAGCCATACAAACTCTTCCTCAAAGTCTAACTTCTTCATTACCCCTAGAGTGCAGAGGAGAACCTCCTGACAATCAGTCCATCCCTTGTCTTTAAGCTGTGCTATGTGGAAGAATCTTTTAATCTACTTAAGAGCCATTTGATCTCTTATTTGATCTATATTGTTTGATAAATCCATCATCTATGACTTTAGGTCTTCCTGTGGGAAAGCCAACCACAGGTTGATAAAAAAGGAGGAAAACACCACTAATACATCCCCATTTACACTCACCATTATCGTCTCACTAGCAGGCAGGAGGAAATAGTTTGCCCTGCTTTCATCATAGAAATAGATGACCTGATGGCTTCTGCACAGAACACAAAATCTTTCCACGCAAAGCGCCTGAGTGTCTGCATCACTTCTAGGGCTCTGTCAGACCTGCCTTCTGGTCCCTATCAGCGTGGTTCCATTACAGCCACCCTTCCAGGCCTGCCCCAGGCTGGAACAATGGGTGTTGGGGGTGTGAAGCTTCACATAGTTAGAGCGACCAAAAGCATGCTTTCATTCATATACTGCGTTTGCAGTTTTGTTTAGTTGTGTTCAGTACCCCGCAACATCTTCCCCTGGGATTTCACCCTGGTGTGGAATAACAATGCCCAACACCCCTGGAAAGTCACGGGAGAATGGGGAGCATAGCCCATGACAATCTGGGGGCTTTGGGAAGCCTGCTTCCTCTGCTTTGCAGAGTGTCTTTCAAAAATTTAAAATCTCAGATTTCTTATAAAAGTACAGGAAGACTTGAGAGACTCTAACCACATTCATATGCACAAGAACGTTTTCATGGTTTCTTCAAGTGATTTTTCTTTTTTAATTTCAGTGAAAATAGTTTTCTTCTTGAATTAAAACACATTTCCCTGCCATGATGGAAACTCCAGCACAACAGTCTGTGCTAGGGCTTGAGAACCAGAAAATGAAACAAGACCATAGGAAGTACAGAGAATTAAACAAACCAGAAGAATGTCCCTGCCTAAGCTGAGGGGAAGGCACATGTTAAAAGAGAGAGAACCAGCAAAACTGGTGAAGACTGAATTTCATTTTTTTAAAAAATAGTTGAATTCTTTCATCCCAGGGACACACTTGGTAAAAAAATACATAATGTGACTTCCTGCATAACCTCCTTCTGACCACATTGTACATCATAGTCATCCATGTGGCTGCCTCTCTAGCATGTGTTACTATACTAATTGCTCATCCTGTTTTCTGAATTATTCTCAATTTTTCACTACTGTCAGCTACTTGGAGTGATCAACAGGATATGATATTCACACCCTTCAACTGCATCTATTACTCAGCTCCAGTATGTATATTAAGACCTGGAAATAACTTTGAGTTAAAGTTTCCTTTTCTCAGAGCACTTTCTCTCCTTTGGTTTCACAGAAGGAAGATAAAACCGATGGTTTGTGCTGTCTACATTTTAAATGTGCCTTCTATATTGGAGGAAATGCTTACAGTTGAGATTTGCCAATATTTTTGGGAGGCCTAACCCTTTCCTCCCACATTTACTTCCTCCATGCCTAGCAAACTTTAGATATTCCTAAACTATTTCTGTCTCTCAAATGAAGGAGGTTATGAATGGGAAGTGACGAATTGGAGGTCTTTTCTGTACCACTTTGGAATTGTGGATGACCTTCTGAAATTATAGAAATTAATGTATGATAAAATGCCTGTGTGTATGGGGATCCAACATGAGTTAACAGGGTTGTGTATTGTCATGGGTGGTCCTTTCCCCCCACCCCCCAAAAAAAAGAAGAAGAAGAAGAAGGAAACGTGGTAAAAGAACTAGAAAACAGCAAGAAAAACAGAAAGAAAAACTCTGAAACCTCCAAGAAGGAAAATCTTGTAAATCAAAAATGATCAAAGAAACAGTCTCCAGCCAAATACTTAAATTCAGAGATGTAAAGGAAAGACACAGCAGATGACGTAGGACCCTCAAGAAACTCCAGTCTCAAGGTTCCGCACAAAGAAAAGGACTGTATAGACATCATCGTGACCACCAGGTGTTTGCCGTGTGTTTGCCTCGTACTGCTCTTCTTCACTGAAATCTCATCTTGGCTCTGTACCATGCTTCACTTCCAGCAGAAGAAAATGAACAGAGAGAGCTTGGAGCATCTGAAGAAAATGAGTGGAAATTTCCCCTCACAATGCATACATGAAAGGGCAGCTTCCAAGCCCACCCAGGATGTTGCCCAACTTCCAGTGTCACAGAAGGAGAAGGCTATCTTCAGCATCTTTAGCAAAAACCTCACCCAAAGTGCCTGGAATGGGCTTCCATAGTCAGGTTCCAAAGTGGGACACTCAGCTTGAAGGATCCTGACATCTCCAGTGCCATGCCTGTCCTGGGAGCGTGAGTATGCGAGTGTGAGTGGAACCACCCCCTGCCCTGCCCCGTTCTTTTGAGCTTAGCTATCAGAATAATAAACATGCTGCTTTCTGCCAAACTCTGGTGGCTCATTAGTCTTCCCTAAGCTTCCTAGTTGGCCCAATTTTGGGTAACATTAATGGTGGAGAACGCAGGTTGCTTAGTGGAGGATTTGACACAAGAGTAGGGGTCCCCGGTGCCCCCTGGTAGTCTCTTGAGTGGATCTGGCTCGAGCCTGCGTGAAATAGTGGTAGGCTAGCAACCCACTGCAGGGAGAAAAGGACAGCACTGTTCAGTGTGCCACTGTGGGGTAAGGGGAAGAAAAAGGCAAAACAGCCCAAGCGAGAATACACCCGCCACCCGGGGTGTTATTAGAATGGCTCCAAAAGAAAGGGGCAGACCCCTGGATGCCAGGAGCGGTTCCACCTTGGAGTACAATTCCTGAACTAGAGCTCATGTTGGATAAATATGTACTTATTTTCGGTCCCAAAAAGGCGGGACTGGATTATGTGGCCGCCTGGCTGCTGTGGCAAGCAGGCTGGCAATGGCAGGCGGCAAAGAGTCGGATTGCCACGGAAATCGATTCACTCAAGGACTGATGTAATGAGCTGGAGAAGGAAGGGGACATGTGGAAGGCGCAGGCTCTGACTGCTAGCACCCAGGCGCCTTTCCTCTCTGTAGCCACAGTGCAGGTGGCGGCAGCAGAGGAGGAGCATGAGCAGGTGGAAGTAGAGAATGCCACTCTGAGCCAGGCAGTAACCTGCCTGAAGGATCTGGTCCTGGAGGGGTCCGCCTGGGAGAACAGGGTCCTGGGGGCGGGGCTTATTCAGCCTGGGTCACCGCCATTTGGGTGAAAGCCCAGAGGGGCATGGGACCATATGATGATTGGGATGGGGATATCTGGTGTGATCCGGATCCCCTGGATGCAGACCCCAGATGGCCGGACCCCAGACACCGTCTTGCGGTCGTCCGGAGGCTGGTCCGAAACTATGGGCCTGCGCCTGCAGGGGGCGGGGCAGCCCCGATACCGGACACACTGTGGCAGAGACCGAGTTGACTCCCGCACAAGCAATAGAGTTAGCAAAAACCCTGGCTGTCCCCTCGTGCTCCAGGTTCAGCGGGTGGGCCCGGGATATGGTGACCCTGTGTTTGGATCAGGGACTGAACCTCGCTGAGACCCGGCAGGTGTTAAAAGCCACGTCCGGGTTGAGAGGAGATTTAGCAGCAAGCCGGTCATTCCGCACACAATAGCATCTTTGATATGTTGGCGGGGACGGCACCTGCCGTGGGGCCACATGCGTTGTTGGTAGAGTTTGTTTCGGCGGCTGCTGCGCCTGGGGAAGACCCCATCCGGTTCATAGAGAGAATGGTTCTCCTGGCATGTTTGTGTGGCCGGGCTGTGGCTGCCACAGCAGGAGGGCAGGTGCCCCCAGCCATAGCTCAAATAGCTCTGCCTCCGGAGGAATTGAGGCTGATTGCTAAGGGTCTCCCAGTCCACGTGCAGCAGGCCATCGGGAGATGGAGGCCTGGGGAACCCGCGGAGATGGAAGGTTTATTTTTTGTTAGGTTCTCTAATAATCATTTTGTTGTTAAGTTTTGCGCTTGATACATTGGTATGGTGAGTTACATTTTCTTGTATTGTTAATTCCACTTTACTGTAGTACTCCTACAAATCATATTTGTTGTGTGTACTTAAGGGTTAGGGTTGACTTTTATTGTTTGATAGCTATTGCAGCATCAAACTTGGGCCTCATTTTGTTTGTCAAATTGTGATTATTTGCATTTGTGTTTATATTATATCTAGTATTTAGTCAATTGTAATGGTTTTAGTTATATTACCTGGTTATGATTGTTTGGTTTGTTTGCAACGGATCACCTGTGCCCTACAATGACAACTACTGTAATAATCATAGATCAAGGGGTGAAGTGTTGTAGGAGCAGCAGTGATCTGTATGCTCTGTATGACTTTGCTATGTATAACCTGTATGCTCCAAGGTCTGTTACACTTACGCCCCCCCTTTTGTCTCCTGTCCCTCTTTGAAGACCTGTGAAATGGCTTTCCCTCTCCCCCTCGCTCCTGGAATGCTTGTGGGATGAATGGACTGGTTGAACAGCTGGAAGATCAGAAGAGCTCCCAGGTAGACAAGGTGTCTGGGACTCTAATTAGGCAGCAATCACACACCCAGTGCAGGGACACTGGCTGACCAACCAGACACGGCCAAGTCATCTCTAGTCGCAGGCCATAAGGAGCAGGTTTTTAAAAGGGGAAGGGGCCACGTGCTCAGGAGTGCACTCACAAGCTTGTACCTCCCGTGAAGGCCCTTCACCCGGAGTGCTTGGCCAGTGGTTCACTGTATTGCATTCCATCGTGCCTCGGGGAGACTGACCTCCATCGCGCCGTCCATCACCGCGCTTCGGCTTCTTTTCAGCTTAGCTATCAGTCTATTAAACGCGCTGCTTTCTGTCAGACTCTGGTGGGTCATTAGTCCTCCCTTAGCCTACTAGCTCCGCTCCAAAGCCCTGGTTGTGAGCATTGGAAACACCTTGCGCATTATCCTGCAGTATGTGCAGAACCTGGCTAGGAGACACCAGCATGAGGATGATTGTGAGGAGGACATGGACACAGACGTTCCTGAAAGCATGGGATGTGCCAATTGGGACATCGTGGCAGCAGTGGGGCAGGGTGATACAGTGGAATGCCAGTTCTGGGCCCAGCAAACAAGCACAGACTGCTGGGACCACATAGTGTTGCAGGTATGGGATGATTCCCTTGTGGCTGTGAAAATTTCGCATGCGTAAGGCCACTTTCGTGGAACTTTGTGAGTTACTTTTCCCCCGCCCTGATGCACAGGAATACCAAGATGAGAGCTGCCCAGGCAGTTGAGAAGCGAGTGGCAATAGCCCTGTGGAAGCTTGCAATGCTTGACTGCTGCCAGTCAGTCGGGACCCATTCGGAGTGGGCAAATCTACTGTGGGGGCTGCTGTGATCCAAGTAGCCAATGCAATCAGTGACCTTCAGCTAACAAGGGTAGTGACTCTGGGAAATGTGCAGGTCATAGTGGATGGCTTTCCTGAAATGGGATTCCCTAACTGTGGCGGGGCAATAAACGGAACACATATCCCTATCTTGGCACTGGACCACCTTGCCAACCAGTACATAAACTTCAAGGGTACTTCTCAATGGTGCTGCAAGCACTGGTGGATCACAAGGGTCGTTTCACTGACATCAGTGTGGGATGGCCGGGAAAGGTGCATGACGCTTGCATCTTAGAAACTCCAGGCTGTTTGAACAGCTGCAAGAAGAGACTTACTTCCCAGACCAGAAAATTACCATTGGGGATGTTGAAATGCCAGTAGTTATCCTTGGGGACCCAGCCTACCCCTTCCTCCTATGGCTCATGAAGCCGTACACAGGCAGCCTGGACAGTGGTAAGGAGCAGTTCAACTATAGGCTGAGCAAGTGGTAGAATGTGCTTTTGGACATTTAAAAGCTTGCTGGCGCTGTTTGCTGACTAGGTTAGACCTCAGCACAAACAATATTCCCATTGTTATTGCTGCTTGCTGTGTACTCCATAATATCTGGAGAATAAGGGGGAGACTTTATGACAGGGTGGGAAGTTGAGGCAAATCGCCTGGTGGCCAATTTTGAGCAGCCAGGCACCAGGGTAATTAGAAGAGCACAGCTAGGTGCGCTGCACATCAGAGAGGCTTTGAAAAACAGTTTCATGACTGGCCAGGCTACAGTGTGACAGTTGTGTGTGTTTCTTCTTGATGCAAAATGGCCCCCTTTGTTGAATTTACTTCCCTGTAAGCCAATCCCTCTCCCCCCTTTGACCACAGCTGGCAAAGGAAATAAAGTCCCTATTGTTTTGAATCCATGCATTCTTTATTTAAAAAAAAAAGGGAGGTCACTGACAAGGTAGCCCATGTGGGGTGGGGGAGGAGGGAAAGACAAGACCACATTGCTTATTGTAGCCACACTACAAATCAAAGCTGTTTGAATGACAGCTTTCTGTTGCTTGGGCCATCCTCTGGAGTGGAGTGGCTGGGTGCCTGGAGTTTCCCCTGCCACGTTCTTGGGCGTCTGGGTGAGGAGGATATGGAACTTGGGGAGGAGGGCAGGCGGTTATACAATGGATGCAGCGGCGGTCTGTGCTCTTGTTGCCTTTCCTGCAGCTCAACCAGACTTCTGATCATGTCTGTTTGCTCCCCCATTAGCCTCAGCATCGCCTCCTGCATGTTCTGATCACACTCACTGTATGCTTTCCTGGCTTCTGCCACCCAACGCCTCCATGCATTCGTGGCCTATCAGTGTAGGAGGACTGCATGAGCTCAGAAAACGTGTCATCGCAAGTGCGTTTTTTTCGCCTTCTAATCTGCAATAACCTCAGGGACAGAGATAATACAGGGAGCATAGAAACATTTGCACCTACAGGGGGAATAAAAAGGGAGAGTAAAATTTAAGAAGATACTTTTCTGAGAATAAAAAGGAGACTCTTTCACAGTGAATCAAGCAATTCACAGCAGATAGCACACGTGCTTTAGGTACAAGGTTGCATTTTGCCTTTTATATTGAGCACCTGCCGGTATGGTTACACATCAGCACATGGCTAGGCAACAGAATTTGGTTTCCAGGCAGCTATGGTTAGTGTTAGCCGACGGCCAAGGATGTTTGGTGAGGTGCCAGCTATGCCCGTTTATACCATCCGTGACTTTAACCGCTAGGACGCACTGTCCCTTCGCGGCGGGCAGCCCGGGCTAGGCTGACGGATGCCCCAAGGTCCTAACCACCCGTGACTTTAACTGCTAGAGCTCAGAGCCCCTTCGCAGCGGGCAGTCAATACTGACTGACAGGTGCCCCAATGGCAGCACTAAGAGCCTCTCCACACCCGTGACTTTAACTGCTAGAGCTCAGAGCTCCTTCGCAGCGGGCAGCCAGGATTGACTGACAGGTGCCCCAAGAGTTTGCCCCGTGGAGGCGGCACAACTCAACGCTAGGCTCTTAGTACTCTCACCTAATGGCCAGGCTTTAGAGCCAAAACGGCTGAGGTTCTTTAATTGTGTTGGCTGCTTTACAGTAAACCAGAGAAAACAAGTCAGGCTTATGCACAAATGGTTACCAAAATTTATTAAGCTAGATTCTAATCATGTGGTTACAAAATTGCTAGTGCCTACTTATTTAAATGTAGAGATGTTACACACACAAACAAGTTACAAAACTGAAGCCACAATCCCAAAGAAAGAAAACAAAGTATAGAGCTCTATTTCAAAATATGTGTACACTAAAGATAGGAGATCAGGTGTGGGTGCTTCTTACCCTCCTTGCATCTCTCGATTCCAGCGGTGCCAAGCCAGGATCGGTCACTCAATTCCGCGGAAAGACGAATAAGGGACAAGGCGTAGGGACCCTCTTAGCTGCAGAAGCCTTGGGAGGCTGTCACTTATCTGACCAGCAGATAGATAGTGAAAAGCACTCAAAAATCATGGTGCTGTAGGTCCCCTACTTATACCTCTGTACTCCTTTATTCTCTTTCTCCTTTCTTATGCCAAATTGAGGCTGGTCTGTCTGGGTGACGCCAGCTTTCGCAAGAGTAGTTTACACTTGCAAGGGAGAGAAACAATAAGTGTTGACTACTGGACATTTCTTTTATCAGGGTAAATATTTTCCCAACTAGGATGTTGGTGTGTGTGCATCACGCTAGTTAGTAGGGGCTAAGAGCCATGTCTGTCACAGGGCCTCTGCCTGCTGTGAGCTTAATCGTTGTATCTGCCCCCAGAGGCACATTGTAGCAGCACACCTGTGCTTCTCACAGCTTCAAAGGCTGTGCTGGAATATATGTTAAGTGCCCTGTTCCGGCTTCCTCCTGTGTTTCCAGCAATGCTGGTCTGAGGGGGGGTGGGGGGGGGCTGGCTGTCTGGCTACAGTTAGCCAAAGGGTATGCAAGGTTGGCTTCTTCCGCCTTCATAACATGTGGGAATGGTTTCAAACTGCAGCACCCTCCTTTTCCATAGCAAGCAAATCCGGTTGGGTTTGCCGTTTAAAAGGAGGGGCTGCGGTTTTGGGTTGGATGTGCATATACCTCTCCCCCACTGCGTGGCTATTCTCCAGGATGATCCCTTTTAGCCAAGCGCAAACAGCCCAGCATGAGCAGGGTCCTTTTACTGTTCCCTTACAAAAATTCCCCTATTTCAACCAGGTGACCATGAACGATATCACTCTCCTGAGGCTGACACAGAAAGATAAAGACTGAATGTTGCATGAGTGTGACCAAAACCCAAGACCATTGATGCCATGCTTTGTGCTGCAATGATTCCAGACTACTTGCTATTGGCTTGGCGTGGGAAGTGTCCTACCGTGGAGGATGAAATAAGGCAGCCCTCCCCAGAAATCTTCTGCAAAGGCTTTCAGAGTACCACCAGGAGAACTTCACAGAGATGTCCGTGGAGGATTCCCGCTCCATCTCCAGACATATTAACAGACTTTTCCAATAGCTGTACTGGCCGTGAATGCATCCCAACTCTTCAGAGCAAATCAAACATTAAACACAATTGCTTTTAAGCCCTGTAGTGTAGTTACAAATGTGCACTCACCAGAGCTGCCTTCTCAGCCTTCAGGGTCCGGGAACCCGCCTTGGGAGGGTATTGGCTCCAGGGTGATGAAAAGGTCCTGGCTGCCGGGGAGAACGGATTCACCACTTGCCTGCTGTGCATTCTCCTCCTCCTTCTCTTCCTCATCCACAAAATCCTCCTCCCTGTTGCGTGAGACTCCTCCCTTTTAAGTGTCCACAGACAGTGGTGGGGTAGTGGTAGCCCCGCCCCCCCCCCCCGCCGAATGGCATGCAGCTGATCATAGAAGTGGCATGTATGGGACTCTGACCCAGAGCAACCATTTGCCTCCTTTGTCTTTTGGTGGGTTTGCCTGATCTCCTTAACTTTCACGCGGCACTGCTGTGTGTCCCTGGTGTAGCCTCTCTCCACCATGCCCTGTGCGATTTTGGCCTATATATTAGCATTTTTTCTTTTTGATCATAGTTCTGCCTGCACAGATTCTTCTCCCCATACAGCAATCAGATCCAGTGTCTCCCGTTTGGTCCATGCTGGAGCTCATTAGCAATTCTGGGACTGCATGGTCACCTGTGCTGCTGAGCTTGCCACGCTGACCAAACAGGAAATAAAATTCAGAAGTTCCTGGGGCTTTTCCTGTGTACCTGGATAGTGCCAGGAGTTGAAAGTGCTGTCCAGAGCGGTCACACTGGAGCACTCCGGGATAGCTCCAGGAGGCAAATACCGTTGAATCGCACAACATGCATCTGCACTACCCCAAATTGGACCCAGGAAGGTTGATTCTAGCGCTACGCCCCTCGTCGGGGAGGAGAACAGCAGTTGATTTTAAGTGCCCTTTAGGTCAATGGAACGGGGTTGGTTGTGTAGCCGCATTGCTTATAAAATCGACCTAATGTGGCTAAATTCGACCTAACCTCGTAGTGTAGACCAGGGCTAAGTTTTAAATGGGACTTTAGTGGTGTAGACCTTGTGCTTGGACTCTACATGGGTATGAATGGCACCCTCAGCCAATGCTTGTGATTTTATTGCCAGTCTCCTGATTACTGTGGGAGGGTTTTAAGCCCCAGCTCCTGGAGTCACATGGTTATGCGAAAATCTCAGCTTTCATTAAAAAAAAAAATTGTCTAGCTCCTGTGACATCAGAGAAAAGCTTGAAAATATAGCCCTTACAGGCTCCAATACCAGGAAGCATCTAAAAAGAACCCAACATTTACTCTTTTTTAAAATCTCATGATTTTTAAGCCTATCTAATGATTTTTGGGGGCCTGACAGATGATTGTTGAATGCTTGGGGTTAGCAATTTTGAAATCCAGCTGAGAACATTGCATTTCACATTTTTTTCTGATCCAGAAAGCCTGTTAGCCCATATATAACTTCCCTAGCTGAAAGTGCACCAATGAGAATGGAGAGTGGGTATGCTTTTGATCATTCCCACCCTCTTGGCTGACTTCACATGATTGGCCAAGTCTTCCCCCAACAGCATGGGGATGGGATAATCATCATAGACTGCAAAAGTCCACGTTCCTGACCAGCCCTGGTACTGGACAGGCAACTTGGCTGTAGGCAGATTGAAAGAGTTGGACTTGAAGGGTTGAATCATCAGTTGGATCTCTGGGTTGATTAAATTGGGGTACACTAAGGAAGCATGGATAGCTGACACTTGTGCTCCGGTGTCCCTCCATGCGGTGACCTTCTTCCCGCCCACACTCACAGTTGCCCTCCGCTCAAAGGGTATCTGGGAGGTATCGGGGCCTGAAGACCTCTGGTGTGATTCCGGTGCAATGAACTGTAATCTGTTGGGGTTCTTGGGGCAGTTGGCCTTTACATGCCTCAGCTCATTGCATTTAAAACATCGTCCAGCCGACGGATCACTGGGGCGAGGTGGGTTGCTGGAGAACAGTGTGGCGGGACGATAAGGTGGCTGGAGGGTTCCTTGGGGGGTAGGTGGGGCCTTGTGTGGCCCCCGGTAATAGGATGTGGTCTGAGATTGTCCCTTCTGGTATCTGCTCCAACTGCGACCAGCTTGTTTCTTCTCTGCCATCTCCATCCATTTGGCTCCAATCTCCCCCGCCTCGATTACAGTTTTGGGTTTCCCATCTAGGATGTATCTTTCTATTTCCTCTATTTCCTTCCTCTAAGAACTGTTCCATTTGCATTTGGAAGGGCAAATTTACTGGAGATTCAACACTTGCTCCTGATATCCAGGCATCCCAATATTTCCCAATGTGGTAGGCACGTCGGGTAAATGACACGTCTGGTTTCCACCTTAAGGCTCTGAATCACCGACAGGAATGCTTGGGTGTTAGCCCCATTCTGACTCTTGCCTTGGTTTTAAACAGTTCATACTCATTCATGTGGTCCTTAGGCATTTCAGCTGCCACCTCAGCTAAGGGTCCACTGAGCTGCGGTCTCAGCTCTACCATGTATTGGTCTGTAGAGATGCTGTACCCAAGGCAGGCCCTTTCGAAGTTTTCTAAGAAGGCCTCGGTATCATCGCCTGCCTTGTAGGTGGGGAACTTTCTGGGATGGGAAGTGGTACCTGGAGAAGGATTGCTAGGGTTTGTTGGTATAGTCCGCTGAGCCCTTGCCTTCTCCATCTCCAGTTCATGCTTCCTCTCTTTTTCCTTCTCTTCCTCCACATGCTTCCTCTCTTTTTCCTTCTCCTCCAGTTCTTTGGCCCTTGCCTCCAGTTCTTTTTCCCTTGCCTCCATATCTTTTTCCTTTGCCTCCATAGCTCTCCTGTGAGCAGCCGCTTGATGTTGTTCTGCCTCTCGCTGCCTCTCTTTCTTTGTCCTTTGCCTCCATTTTTCTTCTGTGAGCAGCTTCTAAGGCTTTTTCGGCTTCTTTCACTGCCTCCTGTTTGGCTAACTCCAATTTGTGTCGTGCCTTGGTGTCTGTCATCTTTACCTCTCTGTTTTTAACTAACTTTACACCTGAGGATTAGAAATAAAACAAACAAAACTTGGCTTGTAAAATTTTGCTGTGCTGTAATAGGATACCTATATTTTCTGATAGAGATTGTCAGCCTACAGAAAAATAAAAAAAAAAAAAAACAACAAAAACAACAACAACAATAAAAAAATTTAAAAAAAACCTCAAAACCCTAACACCTTTGTCTCCAGGCAAATAGGCAGAAAACCCCTCTAGTTACTTTTAGGTAAAAAAAAATCTTCAGGTCTGTGAAAACTTGTGAATTTCCCTGCAGGAGGTTAACTACTTTGCCTTTAGGTAGAGAAAACTGCAATTCACAAAAGATAATTCCCTTTTGTCTCTGCTCTGGCCCCAAAGCAAAGCAAAAAAAACTTCCAACTATTTCCAGTTGGAGACCTGCTTTCTAGCCGCCCAAAGGATTTTAAAAATTTCCTTTTAAAATCTGTTTTTCTGGTTCAAAAAATCTCAAATTGATCTCAAAATGATCAATTCAATTTCAAGGTTCCTTCCCCACTCTGAACTCTGGGGTACAGATGTGGGGACCTGCATGAAAACCTCCTAAGCTTACTTTTACCAGCTTAGGTTAAAACTTCCCCAAGATACAAACTATTTTACCCTTTGCCCTTGGACTTCCACTGCCACCACCAAATGTTTATCTGGGTTTATTTATTAGGAAAGCGTTGTTTGGAAACTCTTTCCCCCCCAAATCCTCCCAACTCTTGCACCCCAATTCCTGGGGAAGCTTTGGTAAAAATCCTCACCAATTTGCGTAGGTGACCACAGACCCAAACCCTTGGATTTTAAGAACAATGAAAAAGCATTCAGTTTCTGAAAAGAAGGATTTTAATAGAAGTAAAAAGTAAAAAAGAATCACCTCTGTAAAATCAGGATGGTAACTACCTTACAGGGTAATTAGATTCAAAACATAGAGAATCCCTCTAGGCAAAACCTTAAGTTACAAAAAGACACACAGACAGAATATCCATTCTATTCAGCACAGCTTAATTTCTCAGCCATTTAAAGAAATCATAATCTAACGCATATCTAGCTAGATTACTTACTAAGTTCTAAGACTCTATTCCTGTTCTGTCCCCGGCAAAAGCATCACACAGACAGACACAGACCCTTTGTTTTTCTCCCTCCTCCCAGCTTTTGAAAGTATCTTGTCTCCTCATTGGTCATTTTGGTCAGGTGCCAGCGAGGTTATCCTAGCGTCTTAACCCTTTACAGGTGAAAGGATTTTTCCTCTGGCCAGGAGGGATTTTAAAGGCGTTTACCCTTCCCTTTATATTTATGACAACCTGTTGCTTTGTATTTATGTAAGAAAAGTCAAGGTCAAAGAAATACATTTGCATTTGGAGCAGAAGGCGATGAGGTTTGTGATGGTCCTTAGGTCCTGGGGAGAGTTCATTCTACAGTCTCGGACCCGCCCCTGAGAAAGTTCTCTCTTTTATGCAGATTAGCTTTACGCTTATTGTGAATAGTTCCATTGTTCCAGAGATGCATAGTTGTCAATCACGGTCTTAATCCTGGAGCTTTTGTCAGTCTTTAGATAGACCGGCCCCAGGCCATGAAGCCCATGAAGATAAGGACCCCAAGATCTTGAACTTTTATCAGGCCCACATTCTACTCAAAAGCTAGCTTCCCTGTTATACAGGCAAACCACTTAAGCACATGCTTATCTCTATGGGCTTGGCTACACTTGCAAGTTAGAGTGCATTAAAGCAGCCCCAGGTGCCCTAACTCCCAACCTGTCCACACTAGCAAGGCACTTAGAGCGCCTGGACTCTGCAGCTGGAGCGCTCCTGGTAATCCACCTCCACGAGAAGCATAACGCTTGCTGCGCCTCGGCTGAAACGCCTGGGTATCAGTGTGAACGAGGTGTTGCATTACTGTGCTGTGATCAGCGTCCGGAAGTGTCCCATAATCCCCTTAAACCAAGTGGCCACTCTTGTCATTGTTTCGAACTTGGCTGCAGGCATGCAGATATCCCCTTTCAAAGCTCCGTTTCTGACAGCCAGCATGCTTATCTGCTCCGGGACAAAGCAGCCATTACTGTGGAATGCTGCTTGCTGTGAGTGTGTGAGAGAGAGGTGGGAGGGACCAGGGTCTGTTTGCAGTCTGAACTTACAAGACAGCATGCTGACACACTCTCAGCACCCCCAAAACCAACTCTCTCTCCCCCCACATACACACAGGGCCGGATTAAGACCTTTAGAGGCCCTAGGTACTGAAAAGATTATGGTGCCTCCCCATATGTAATTCAAAATAAAAACAATACTATCCCGTGAAATAAAATTTTATTTTTCGAAATGACACAAAACTTACATGTATGCTGAAATTAAAATAGCTTCTTTCTAGATTTTCTGATTGCAAAATTCTGGATAAGTTCATCAAAGCTGACTTGATGAAGCATGTCCACTTCCATACACAATAGGGAAAGTGAATCAAATCTGTCCTGACACACTGTTGTTCTCTGAGGGTTTTTTATTCTTTTCAGCTGAGAAAAAGAGCATTCTGTGGAGCAGTTAGTAATCATCAATGTTAAAAAAATACATAGTGCGATCTCTACATTTGAAAATACACATTGTATTCCGTCTTTCAATATTGTGTCATGAAGATCAATGTGACTGAATTTCCTTTTTCCTGTTTCATTAAACTTTGCACGCATATAACAGTGGAACTGCCGTACTTCTCCACAGAGATTCATGTTCAAGTCAACAGGGTATGAGTCAACTAGCTTTTGGGAACCTTGTGAATATTGTTCGTCAGATAAGTCCATATCATTTAGAAAAGAAAATCTACTTGATACTTCTTTGTACACTCCACCTCTCCTCTTCATATGAACTTCAAATGTATCAATTATAGCGTAGTAAGTAGATATGTGAAATTTGTCTCTAGGATTCAATGCTGTTTCTTTTGCACTGCTATCATTTGTTTGGTTTTTCCTGATTCACTTGCAGGACTGGGCTTCTTTGTAGTACTTGATTTGCCATTTCTTCACCAGTGTGGCTTTTCAAATTGAGGAATGTTATAAATCGTTCAACTGGTTTTCCATCTGTGGGAGACACATATCTTAGTACTCAATTGATCAATATGTGAAAGATCAGGTGTAGAGTCGACAGATAAACTGAAGTACCCAGCAGTACTTATTTCATCCACAATAGCTGAACGAATGTTGTCACTCATTAGACTAATGAGTTCATCACATATTGTCTTGGATAAGTATGATGGGTTACCTTTGCCAGCATTCCCATATTTTGAGATATGGCCTGCTAAAAATGGGTCAAACTGAGCCACAAGATCCAACAATCCCAAGAAATTTCCATTCTGCAATGATCCAAGTGTGTCATTTGATCCCCAGAAAGGCAGACCACGTTCAGCTAATGTTTGAATAACAGCTATAACACGCTGCAAGACATGTTGCCAGTATTCACGCTCCCCTTTAATTTGTTCTTCCAATTTTTGTGTCAATCCAAAGCCCTGTCTTCGATTTAAATATGTCAACATTGAATCTCTGTGAGTAGTGCTATTTTCATGTTGTTCAATTAAAACAGTATTTCCCCAGTGACTAAATACATCTGCAACAAACCGGGATGTTGAAGGTTTATATGCAAAAAGTTTGCAAACAAAACAGTACACAGACCCTGTTGATGTACTGTGAATACAGTAGCCATTCTCGAGTGTATTTCTCACCATTCGCTTTCATGCCGAAAAATATTCTTTGTGGACAATATCTTGCTTGTTTGCCATAGGTAAAAGTCCAACGTGATTTCTCAAATGGCCCAGTGTGGTGTTGACAGCCATTTGGTCCACAATCTATCCAGTAACTTACATCAGCGGTATTGAAATCAACTCACATACCAGGATCTTTTCTCCTGTTATTTACAGCATGATCAGTTACAGTCTCTGACAGATCCACGTGTTCTGGAATGGTGTTTGTTTCACCAATAGAAGAGGCGTCAGTCTCTGAAACACCTACAGGTTTTGGAACGATGTCTGTGCTACTGAGAGAAGATGTTGCTTCTGATGGATTCGCTTTGAAAAACGATGTCTGCTTTGGAAGATTTTGGAAACTTTCACTTTTTTGTTTCTTTTGTTTCTTCCACCAGTTTACGTTTCTCTGCTCCACTCAGTTGGTTATGTTTCATCCCGCCCCTTATCTCAGTTATCTGAACTTAAAAAAAAAACCCAAATTATACAACGTACACTATTTTTATAATATATATACATAAGAAGGAAAAAACGAATCAAGTACGTATAACTCAGAAGAATATATCAATAATAAAACATAAATTTATTGCAATACATGACAGGATCTGATTTCCTCACATTATTTCGATCTACATTAGATAGGATGAAATACACTACTCTTTGCATAAAGCCTGTGAAAACGGGCCTGTGAAAGCCTGTGAAAACGGGCTTTGAGAACCTGAACAAGGATTAAACAGGGGTTGATTGAGAGTCTAGAACAGCAGGTGCACATGTTATAAGGATTTCTTGGCCTCTGGATCCAAATAAGCCTCTTTTGTCCACCCTCACTGGAATTCACTTGCACTAATCTGGCTGGTGCAGAAACCACTACATAATGTACAGGAGCTCTCTGTATGGTTGTTCTATGCACACCATCATTCCAAACAGGGCTAATAAATTCTGCATAGGGCATTGTGTGGGACATATTGTATCTGAGGCAGGAAGGAGTGTTTCCTATTCCTAATGGCTGTGCAGAATATTGCCTGATGCAGACGGAGAAAAATGTAGCTGTAAGATCTCTGTGAGTTCCTGGGCTTTTTCAGTTCCTCCTGTGGTCAGATGCAAACTAGCTGTCACCAAACTCCAGGAACCTACTGCCTCTCTAAGATGTGGTTCAAGTGCTCAACCTTTCTAGTTTTTCCTTTGAATGCAGTGGCTCAGTGGTGTGAATATTTACATATGATAGAGAACAGGTTTATACTGAGATCTGGGCACTTTAGTAGCCTAAGTAAAATAGTCAAATTTAACATGGTCTTTTACAAGTAACTTAAAATCAAGAAGTTAGTAAGCTAGGCATTTTCTAAAAGTGGAATGAACTTGCAGTCATTTCCTGTGGCCCGGATGCAAAGTCCAAAGTTGCTGATTCACCCGGCCTCCATCATTATTTTTTCCACAGCCTGCAGTGTAATCTTTCTAAACCTAGGAGTACTTGTGGCACCTTAGAGACTAACCAATTTATTTGAGCATAAGCTTTCATGAGCTACAGCTCACTTCATCGGATGCATACTGTGGAAAGTGTAGAAGATCTTTTTATATACACACAAAGCATGAAAAAATACCTCCTTCCACCCCACTCTCCTGCTGGCAATAGCTTATCTAAAGTGATCACTCTCCTGACAATGTGTATGATAATCAAGTTGAGCCATTTCCAGCCCAAATCCAGGTTTTCTCACCCCCCCCCCCCACAAACCCACTCTCCTGCTGGCAATAGCTTATCCAAAATGACCACTCTCCTCACAATGTGTATGATAATCAAGGTGGGCCATCCCCAGCACAAATCCAGGGTTCAACTAGAACGTCGGGGGGGGGGGGTAGGTACCTTTATGCAAGGTAACCTATTTCCCCTTGTTTTTTCCTACCCCCCCCCCAGATGTTCTTGTGTTGCACTATGCTCACTCATTCAGTTCCCTGCTACTTTATGCAAGCCACTTAGCCTCTTTGTCTCAGTTCTCCATCTGTAAAAGGAGGATAATAGCACTTCCCTACTTCAAAGGGGCGTGGTGAGAATTAACATGATACTACTACAATAAAGGGGGACTAATATGTACTTTGGATGGATAAAGGAGCCTTAAACTCCTACTCCAATGGAGGCCTCATAATTCCTCTTATAATTTCTTTTTATAGGCTGTTAGAATAAAAATATATGGACCATATCCTTAGGTGGTATAAACTGGCATAGTTCCACTAAATTCAGTTGTTGTTTTTTTCCCTGTGGTAGCTTTGTATTTGCTTCTTTCTGATCTGTCATACTTAAATTGAGATACATCTACAGCAAGTAGCAATGAATGCTCATTTTTCTGCTGTTCTTTCATCAGGGGCATTAAGAGACTTACCAATAGAGTGACATTTCTTTGCACTCACATCACTTATATTTGATAGTGATTTACTCAGCACCTCATGGGTTTCAGCCCAGTGTGATTTAGGGCTTATGTACACTTAAAACGCTACAGGTGTGCCACTGTGTAGTGCCTCAGTGTCGACACTACCTATGCTGACAGGAGACACTCTCCCAGTGGTGCGGTTAATCAATCTCCCTGAGAGGCAGTAGCTAGGTTCTCAGAAGAATTCTTTCGTTGGCTTAGTGCTGTCTACACAGAGACTTAAGTCAGCTTAACTACATAGCTCAGGGGTTGCGGATTCTTCATACTGCTAAACGATGTAGTTAAACCAATGTATCCTCCTAGTGTAGACCAGGCCTGCAATTGCTCTTAAATTGTTTAAAGAGTGTTGTTAGCATCAGGATGGGGAGGAAACATTTTATAAATGGTTATTATTATCGATGTGTTGCCCATTCCCGCTCTCACTGACATCTGCTCTGTGGGTGTCTGTCTGTGCTGACGCAGCGGGAGGGGGGGACTGCCCATGGAGAAAGTCTGGGCTCATTAATTCTAACATCGCCTCTGGTTACGGAGATGGATGAGTGTTGCCTGCTTCGTCTTGTGTGGTTAGTCTGCAAATCTGTACTCTGCCACTTCAATAACCAGTTCCCTGTTTAGAAGCAGTCTGTGTGTCCTAGAAAGGGTTATGACATTCTAATTAGCTTCAGGAAGAAGGTAAGCAAATATTTTAATTGTCTTGTATTTTGTCCAACTTGTAGATTCACAAAGCCAAGCATAGATGGCATTTAAATTGTGTTGTGAGCTTTTGGAGTTGCCATTCATTTTCTGTGCTCAAACACTTCACAAATACCCTGTGCATGTGTCCTCTGAAAACTCTTAGAATTCTTTAGTTGGCCAGAGAGGCTGCTTTTGAGTGAAATAAGTCACAGACTCTCCCTGTCTGGCCTGGAGCATGCTGTACTGCTTCCCTAATAAAATAATGGAGCACTTAAAATCTTTATATTTCAAAGCACTTTACAAAGCTATCCTGGTCTCCTTTTTACAGAGAGGGGAACTGAAGCACAGAGGATAGTGTGGCTTAGCCAAAGACAAAAGGTGAGTCAAGAACACAGCCAGGACTAGAACCCAATTTTCTGACTCCTTGTCCTGTACCCTGTATAATGGATCATGCTGCCTCACTAGTCTTGAGGGGGGTAACTGCTATTTTTCCCTTGGGTGCATTAAGCTCTGTCCAGAAATCAAATTCTGGCCTCCTGCAATCTCTTGCTGCTAGGTTAGCATGGTGTCCCTTCATGTTTCTTTAACATTCTTTTTAGTATCGTCTATCATATACATATTGAGCATATTTTAAGCTATATTTATTTCCAAGCTAACCCACTTTGAGTTGCAGACTGTTAGTTCTTAAGTGCTCTTGACCTAATTAATAATCACACACTTGTCTTAAACTCCTACTCTGTCAAGAGGAAACTCATTCTAGAGTATTAAAAATAGTTTTTCATTTCTCTTTTCAGTTCCATAGACTATAGCTAAAGGCCTAGATTTGAAATCAACATATAGGGGCTAAAGCCAGGGCCAGAATCTGGCCCAAATTCTTAACTGTTTGGGCAGAAAGCTTTAACTGGATTCAGAAAATTATGCTCACAAAGGCCCTGCAATGGAACATTTCACTCTGTACGTGGATAGGCCCATAATGAAAAGTTACAGCATGTGAAGGAGATGCCTCCATCTCCTCTGGTGACAAACATGAATATTTTCCCAATGAGACTGAGGCCAGGTCTACACGACACACTTACTTTGGTATAACTATGTCGCCTAGAGATGTGAAAAATCCACACCCCTGAGCAACCTAGTTAGACTGACCTTAGCCTCCCCCATGTTGACAGTGCTATGTCGGCAGGAGAGCTTCTCCCGCTGACATAGATCCTGCCTCTCACAGAGGTGGTGTAACTAAGCCAACGGGAGAGAGCTTTCCTGTCAGCTTAGAGCATTTTCATCCAAGTGTTGAAGTGCTGCAGCTCAGCTGCATTGGTGCAGCTGTACCGATGCAGTGTTTGTAGTGTAGACTAGCTCTAAGTCCAGCGTCAAATGTTGTAATGTTGGCGTGAATCACACTTTTTGTTTCCATTAACATTCTTTTACAATACTGAGTCTCAAGAGAGGTCAGGTATCTACCAGTAACATCTCTCTGCAATGGACAGTGTTTAAAAGTTATGAATCACTTATGGGAAGTAGTCACTCCTGGGATCCAAACCGATTTCTCTAATTTCCAAAGCCTTAAAACAATAATCAAAGTAACAAAACCCGTCCTATTATTCGCTGACATACTTAACCTGGGCTTCATTAGACTTCCAGTGTTAGTACATGTGTCACAGAAATAATTTCATCAGCTGTCTGTCTGTTATGATAAACGGAGCCTTTTGGATCCTGCCAGTAATGCAGTGGCTTTTCTAACCTTTTCTATATACTACTGAGAATTTCTTTGCACTTGCATAGTACTTTTCATTTGAGGCTCTCAAAGCACTTTGCAAGAATCATAGAATCATAGAATATCAGGGTTGGAAGGGACCTCAGGAGGTCATCTAGTCCAACCCCCTGCTCAAAAGCAGGACCCATCCCCAATTAAATCATCCCAGCCAAGGCTTTGTCAAGCCTGACCTTAAAAACTTCTAAGGAAGGAGATTCCACCACCTCCCTAGGCAACGCATTCCAGTGTTTCACCACCCTCCTAGTGAAAAAGTTTTTCCTAATATCCAACCTAAACCTCCCCCACTGCAACTTGAGACCATTACTCCTTGTCCTGTCCTCTTCCACCACTGAGAATAGTCTAGAACCATCCTCTCTGGAACTACCTCTCAGGTAGTTGAAAGCAGCTATCAAATCCCCCCTCATTCTTCTCTTCTGCAGACTAAACAATCCCAGTTCCCTCAGCCTCTCCTCATAAGTCATGTGTTCCAGACCCCTAATCATTTTTGTTGCCCTTCACTGGACTCTCTCCAATTTATCCATATCCTTCTTGTAGTGTGGGGCCCAAAACTGGACACAGTACTCCAGATGAGGCCTCACCAATGTCGAATAGAGGGGGACGATCACGTCCCTCGATCTGCTCGCTATGCCCCTACTTATACATCCCAAAATGCCATTGGCCTTCTTGGCAACAAGGGCACACTGCTGACTCATATCCAGCTTCTCGTCCACTGTCACCCCTAGGTCCTTTTCCGCAGAACTGCTGCCTAGCCATTCGGTCCCTAGTCTGTAGCTGTGCATTGGGTTCTTCCGTCCTAAGTGCAGGAACCCTGCACTTATCCTTATTGAACCTCATCAGATTTCTTTTGGCCCAATCCTCCAATTAGTCTAGGTCCCTCTGTATCCTATCCCTGCCCTCCAGCGTATCTACCACTCCTCCCAGTTTAGTATCATCCGCAAATTTGCTGAGAGTGCAATCCACACCATCCTCCAGATCATTTATGAAGATATTGAACAAAACCGGCCCCAGGACCGACCCCTAGGGCACTCCACTTGACACAGGCTGCCAACTAGACATGGAGCCATTGATCACTACCCGTTGAGCCCGACAATCTAGCCAACTTTCTACCCACCTTATAGTGCATTCATCCAGCCCATACTTCTTTAACTTGCTGACAAGAATACTGTGGGAGACCGTGTCAAAAGCTTTGCTAAAGTCAAGATACAATACATCCACTGCTTTCCCTTCATCCACAGAACCGGTAATCTCATCATAGAAGGCGATTAGATTAGTCAGGCATGACCTTCCCTTGGTGAATCCATGCTGACTGTTCCTGATCACTTTCCTCTCATGTAAGTGCTTCAGGATTGATTCTTTGAGGACCTGCTCCATGATTTTTCTGGGGACTGAAGTGAGGCTCACTGGCCTGTAGTTCCCAGGATCATCCTCCTTCCCTTTTTTAAAGATTGGCACTACATTAGCCTTTTTCCAGTCATCCGGGACTTCCCCCGTTCGCCACGAGTTTTCAAAGATAATGGCCAATGGCTCTGCAATCACAGCCGTCAGTTCCTTTAGCACTCTCGGATGCAACTCGTCCGGCCCCATGGACTTGTGCACGTCCAGCTTTTCTAAATAGTCCCTAACCACCTCTTTCTCCACAGAGGGCTGGCCATCTATTCCCCATGTTGTGATGCCCAGCGCAGCAGTCTGGGAGCTGACCTCGTTAGTGAAGACAGAGGCAAAAAAAGCATTGAGTACATTAGCTTTTTCCACATCCTCTGTCGCTAGGTTGCCTCCCTCATTCATTAAGGGGCCCACACTTTCCTTGGCTTTCATCTTGTTGCCAACATACCTGAAGAAACCCTTCTTGTTACTCTTGACATCTCTCGCTAGCTGCAGCTCCAGGTGCGATTTGGCCCTCCTGATTTCATTCCTACATGCCCGAGCAATATTTTTATACTCTTCCCTGGTCATATGTCCAACCTTCCACTTCTTGTAAGCTTCTTTTTTATGCTTAAGATCTGCTAGGATTTCACCGTTAAGCCAAGCTGGTTGCCTGCCACATTTACTATTCTTTCGACACATCGGGATGGTTTGTCCCTGTAACCTCAACAGGGATTCCTTGAAATACAGCCAGCTCTCCTGGACTCCTTTCCCCTTCATGTTAGTCCCCCAGGGGATCCTACCCATCCGTTCCCTGAGGGAGTCGAAGTCTGCTTTCCTGAAGTCCAGGGTCCGTATCCTGCTGCTTACCTTTCTTCCCTGTGTCAGGATCCTGAACTCAACCAACTCATGGTCACTGCCTCCCAGATTCCCATCCACTTTTGCTTCCCCCACTAATTCTTCCCGGTTTGTGAGCAGCAGGTCAAGAAAAGCTCCCCCCCAGTTGGCTCCTCTAGCACTTGCACCAGGAAATTGTCCCGTATGCCTTCCAAAAACTTCCTGGATTGTCTATGCACCGCTGTATTGCTCTCCCAGCAGATATCAGGAAAATTAAAGTCACCCATGAGAACCAGGGCATGCGATCTAGTAGCTTCCGCAAGCTGCCGAAAGAAAGCCTCATCCACCTCATCCCACTGGTCCGGTGGTCTATAGCAGACTCCCACCACTACATCACTCTTGTTGCTCACACTTCTAAACTTAATCCAGAGACACTCAGGTTTTTCTGCAGTTTCGTACCGGAGCTCTGAGCAGTCATACTGCTCCCTTACATACAGTGCTACTCCCCCACCTTTTCTGCCCTGCCTGTCCTTCCTGAACAGTTTATAACCATCCATGACAGTACTCCAGTCATGTGAGTTATCCCACCAAGTCTCTGTTATTCCAATCACGTCATAATTCCTAGATATCACCAGGACCTCCAGTTCTCCCTGCTTGTTTCCAAGGCTTTGTGCATTCGTATATAAGCACTTGAGATAACCTGCTGATCGCCCCTCATTCTTAGTATGAGGCAGGAGCCCTCCCCTCACAGACATTCCTGCCTGTGCTTCCTCCCGGTATCCCGCTTTCCCACTTACCTCAGGGCTTTGGTCTCCTTCCCCCGGTGAACCTAGTTTAAAGCCCTCCTCACTAGGTTAGCCAGCCTGCTCGCAAAGATGCTCTTCCCTCTCTTCGTAAGGTGGAGCCCGCCTCTGCCCAGCACTCCTCCTTCATGGAACACCATCCCATGGTCAAAGAATCCAAAGCCTTCTCTCCGACACCACCTGCGTAGCCATTCGTTGACTTCCACTATTCGACGGTCCCTACCCAAGCCTTTTCCTTCCACGGGGAGGATGGACGAGAACACCACTTGCGCCTCAAACTCCTTTATCCTTCTTCCCAGAGCCACGTAGTCCGCAGTGATCTGCTCAAGGTCATTCTTGGCAGTATCATTGGTGCCCACGTGGAGAAGC
The DNA here is from genome assembly GCF_965152235.1 of Eretmochelys imbricata. Classification (NCBI taxonomy): domain Eukaryota; kingdom Metazoa; phylum Chordata; order Testudines; family Cheloniidae; genus Eretmochelys; species Eretmochelys imbricata. Next base: position 43,396,746 of record NC_135575.1, on the reverse strand, counting down.
AGGAAGGGGTAGCGATCCGAGGGCTTGATGAGTCTCGGCAGATTCTCCGTCACATCGTGAATCTTAGCACCCGGCAAGCAGCAGACTTCTCGGTTTTCCCGGTCAGGGCGGCAGATAGATGACTCAGTCCCCCGGAGTAGAGAGTCCCCGACCACCACCACCCGCCTCCTTCTCTTGGGAGTGGTGGTCGTGGAACCCCCCTTCTCAGGACAGCGCATCTCATGCCTTCCAACCAGCGGAGTCTCCTTCTGCTTTCTCCCGCCAGACATATCATCTGGTCCACTCTCCGCAATGGTACCTGTGGAGAGAACATGAAAGCGGTTAGTTACCTGTATCTGCGTTACTGGAACCTGGACATTCCCCCTTCTTCTTCTGGAGGTCACATGTTGCCAAGCTTCTTCACTGGCCTCTTGGCTCCGCTGTGCAACCTGCTCTAAATCTTTAGAGCTTTGTGCCCGTAGAAGCACATCCTGACTTTTGTCCAGAAAATCCTCCGTTTCTCGTATGCAACGCATGGTCGTTATCTGCTCCAGACCTTCAATCTTCTCTTCCAGTATGGAGACCAGCTTGCACTTTGTACACACAAAGTTGCTTCTGTCCTGTGGAAGAAAGACAAACATGGCACATCCAGTGCAGGTCACAATAGCTGAACCCCCCCGTTCCATACCACCTTCTTACTATGAGCTTCCTCAGAGAAGTTGGCAAGATGTAAGCCTCACTGGGCTCACTCCAGGCGAACTCCCAGGTAAACTCCTGCTGTGTGCTGCTCTGCTGTCCCCCGCTGCTCTGCTGGTTCGCCGCCACTCAGCTGGTTCGCAAAGCTCTGACTATTTTTAAACAGCCAGGCTCCCCTGAAACAAACAAACAGACCGCCCCAGTGCCCGCCCCCTGCAGGCTACCAGCCAATCAGACACTTGCTCTCACACTGCCCTCCCAGCAAACACACACACGGCAAGCCTTCATTTATTTAGGGTAACAGCTGCCTGGTGAGGTAAACTTCTTCATTTTATAGATGAGGAAACTGATGCCCTGAGAAATTAAGTGAGATCTTTCTCATCACACAGGGAATGTTTGGTAGAACTGGGGATAGAACCCAGATCTCCGGAGTTCCCATCGCTAATATTAATGGAAATTTGAGAAGAGCCTTTCCCCACCTCTGAGTACTGGTTTATCATATAATGAGCACCGTATCCCTAAAGACCCTTTGGAGATGTTTGCCCCATGATATTTCACTGCTACCCAGAGAGACTTTTAGTCAAATCTATTGCACTTTGCAAGTCCTGTTATACAGGCTGCAACACATATCTCTTTTACTATATCACAGCAAGAATTTTTGGAGGACTGTAACATGCTGCAACCCAGGAAATCCTGTCAATTCTTCACTGCACAGAACAGCCTAGGAAAGACTGTATACTGGAATCATTTGGTAGCAACTCCATGAACTAAGCTAAAAGGCCCTTTCCATTTTCAACACAGTTTTGATATGTAGTAGTTGTAGCAATCCTTCCTTTAGTATGCCTTAGTTTTTCTATTATGACACAAGCAAATTGCTCAGCTGTTGTGAATGTTATAGAATATTTCTGCAGTATTGTTGGACTCTAGCGGAACTAGCATCACCTGGCAAAACAACTAACATTTTTTATAGTACAGAAACCCCCCTTTGAAAACAGCTGCAGTTGGGTGTGATTTTCTTTTGTCTAGGAAATGAAAGGCTAATGATTTTTTGTTGTAGCTGACAAATGCATATACAGATCTCTCTCGTTGTTGTAGCCATGTTGGTCCTAGGATATGAGAGAGAGGAATGGAGAGGTGATATTTATTATTGGACCAACTTCTGCTGGTGGAGAGGACAAGCTTTTCTGCTTCACAGAACTCTTCCTCAGCCTATGCTCTGGGCAGCTCGAAAGCTTGTCCTCTCCACCCATAAAAGATCCTGTAAAATGTATTACTTCACCCACCTTGTCTCTCTCGTATACAGATCTCAGCAAGGCCTCATGTACAACAATCTTTGAAATCATTGTACATGCTTAGTGGAAACACTTCTGCAAGGCATTTATTTCAAACTCTGGTCACTGTCTACTATGTTAATGTTTCCCCAACCTTTACAGCTGAAGATACTACAACCAATCTATTTTGTGATAATGGGGAGACGGGCTTTATTCTGAAGTCTTCACTCAAACGAAACTCCCATTCACTTAAATGAATGCATGCTGTGCCTCACTGGAGACTGCAATATGGGGTCCTTGGCTTTCAAGCTAACAGCACCTGTGTGCACACACAATCCCCCACGTGCATAATAAATTGTTCAGTGTAAGAATAAGCGCAGCAAGTCTGTCTATAAGGTGTATGACAATTCAGGACCGAAACATATTCCATGTTCTACATGTAGCCAACAAAATTCTCCCACAGGAAACACTTTAGCGCCCTATCCCTGAAATACCAGCTGCTGTAGTTCCACTGAAGTGACTGGCCTTGTCTACTCTATCGGGAGTGCTATGCTCAGCCAGAAGTGTTTCCAGATCTAGCCCTTAGTATTTAGAGATTTGCTCTATTTTAGAATTATTTGCTTGAATTACTCAGTGTAACACTGGCAGACCAGCTCGTGCCAAAGCCCCAGCCCAATTCATTTGGATTAGCGTGTATATATAGATAAAAGTGATTGTTAAGGTATAAGAGTGTATTTGGTGTTTAAACTTCGTGAAAAGTAATGGGATGTCACTTATCTATATCCCGTTAGAACAGAGGTGGGCAAACAACTGCCGGCGGGCCACATCCGGCCCACGGGACTGTCCTACCTGACCCTTGAGCTCCCGGCTGGGGAGGCTAGCCCCCCAGCCCCTCTGCCGCAGCTCGCCTTGCTGCCAGTGCTCTGGGCGGCAGGGCTGCAAGCTCCTGCCGGGCAATGTGGCTGCGAGAGCCTGTGTTAAATTGCTCCCAGTAGGAATGTGCTACTTACGGAGCACCAGGACTGGCATCTGTAAGTAGTACACTGTCGGTAGAACATTCCTACGGGGAGCGATTTAATACACTACACCCAGGTAGGGAAGGATGTGCCTCTCCAAAGAGCCTGGCCCCCAGCCACATCAGCCCCTTCCCACTTCCTGTCCCCTCACTGTCCCCTTTCAAAGCCCCCGACTCATCAACCCCCTTCTCCTTGTCCCCTGACCACCCCCTCCTGGGACCCCCCGCCCCTAACCGCACCCCCCAGGATCCCACCCCCATCCAACCCCCCTGCTCCCTGTCCCCTGACTGCCCTGACCCCGATCCACACCCCCGCCCCCTGACAGGCCACCCAGGACTCCCACACCTATCCAACACCCCCATTCCCCATCCCCTGATCGCCCACCCTCCCCCTGAACCTCTCTCCCATCCAACCACTCCCTTTCCCCTGACTGCCCCCCAGCACCCCCTGCCCCTTATCCAACCCCCCTTCTCCACACCCCCTTACTATGCCACTCAGAGCACCAGGACTGGCAGCCATAACTAGTACAGTAACTCCTCACTTCACGTTGTAGTTATGTTCCTGAAAAATGTGACTTAAAGCGAAACAATGTTAAGCGAATCCAATTTCCCCATAAGAATTAATGTAAATAAGGGGGGGTTAGGTTCCAGGGAAATTTTTTTTTGCCACGCACAGAGTATAAGTTTTAAACAAACCATTTAATACTGTACACAGGAATGATGATTGTGAAGCTTGGTTGAGGTGGTGAAGTCAGAGGGTGGGATATTTCCCAGGGAATGCCTTACTGCTAAATGATGAACTAGCATTTGGCTGAGCCTCAAGAGATTAACTCATTGTTAATGTAGCCTCACACTCTACAAGGCAGCAGGAATGGAGGGAGGGGAGACAGCATGGCAGACAGAGACATATGCTGTGTCTGTGTATTTCCCCTTTAAGTATGCTGACCCACTCTTAAGTACACTGCTAAGTTAAGTTAATCAGCTGAGACCACAGCTACTGCCAGGAAGCTCCCTCCGTCCTGAGCCCTGTCATGTGTCCCCTTGCTCCTGCACCCTGCTTACCCCATCTCCATAGAGTAAGGGGGAGGGGGACACCCTGACATTAGCCCTCTTCTTCTCCCCCCACCCTCAGCAAGCAGGAGGCTCGGGGAGCAGCTCCAAGGCAGAGGGCAGGAGCAGCACATGGCAGTGGGGGGAGGGACAGCTGAACTGCCGGCAATTGATAGCCTGCTGGGCAGCTGCTGCACAGAGAACTTAGGGGAGCGGGGAGCTGATAGGGGGGCTGCTGGTCCACCCTGGTTCCAAGCCCCCACCAGCTAGCTCCAACAGGCTGCTCTTCCTGCAAGCAGTGGACAAAGCAGGCAGCTGCCAAACTACGTTATAAGGAAGCATTGCACAACTTTAAACGAGTATGTTCCCTAATTGATCAGCAATGAAACAACGTTAACCGGGCCAACTCTAAGTGAGGAGTTACTGTACACCATAAGTAGCACATTCCTACAGGGAGCAATTTAATACACTACACCGCCCCTCCATACCGTTTCAGAACCCCAATGTGGCCCTCAGGCCAAAAAGCTTGCCCACCCCTGCATTAGAAGGTAGTATTAATCATGTATGTACCCCTATAACTAAATAACCCATCAAATGAGGAAGAAGCCTTGTGGAACGCAAATGAAGCACTTTAACAGAAAAGTGCTAATTTCAGAGAAAGTGGCCGTTGTGTGTGATGATTGGAGGTGAAAGACTCAACATGCATTCCTCTCTCTCCATCATCAAAGGTAAAGCCACGTGGGTAGTCGTCCTGTCAGCTTTTCTTCTGTCAGAAGCTAGAAGTATGGACTCAAGGAACAATCCTGCTTCTCTGGACTGTTTGGATTCTAACAGGGCAGAATAACTGAACAAGAAGATGGAGATCCCCAGAGTAACTCTGGGTAGCCCCGAGAGTCTTTTGAGAAGCTGGCAGATTACTACATCTTTACTACCATTTGGAATTATAGATTGTGCATATTTTACCTGTTTTAACATCTCCGTAACTCTCATTTCTATTTCTTAGCTAATAAGCCTTTAGTTAGTTCATTATAGAACTGGCTATCAGCATTGTCTTTGGGTCTAGGGAAAGATCTAGGGTACCATTGATCTGGGGTAAGTGACTGGTCTCTTGGGACTCAGAGCAACCTAAATGTGATATGATTTTTGGTATAAGTGATCATTGTCACTAAATCCAGTTTGTCCAGGTGGCAAGAGGGACTGGAGAGTCTAAGGGGACTGTCTGTGACTCCATGGTAAGACTGGTACAGAGATCCAGAGCCCACATTTGTTACTGGGTTGATGAAATCCAATTATAGAACACACCACCAGCTTGGGGTGTCTGCCCTGTTTTCTGATAGTCTGCCCTGAAGTAGGCACTCACAGTGGGGAGCTCCTCCAGACAGCATGACATTCAGAATATATAATATTCACAGATTTGCCTAGTGGTCCTGGCCCAGGCACACAGATATCCCTAAGCATTTATACCTTGCATGTGTGGTAATTTGTGCTGTTTTTTAAAATACTCTTTGAAAACTTTACATTTCAATAGCCTAAAAGCTAATTTAGGTCAGAATTGTTGTCAATGAAGCAAAATACAACTAATTATTTCCCTCTCAATTTATAAGCAGAAATCTTCTTGCTGCTCAAAGTGATTCCAATATGCTACAGCCTGTTGGTTAATTCATTAATTAGAAATTCCATCATGTTGTGACAGATTCAGGAATTTCCTGCAACGTTCTTGAAAAAACATCAGTTTAAGTAGCTTTGGAGTTCGTAGTATTACAAATGCTAAGTGTATGTATTAATGTGGGATTGTATGTAACTTCTATGGGGGGAGATGGGACCAATGTAAATCTTGGGAAATGTTATAAGTTTCAGAGGACTATTTGAAACTGTGTGCCAGACGCAGATAAACTGATAGAGCAACCAAAGTTAGGTGGGTTTCCCACAAAATCTCTAGGGGGAGGAGTATCAAACGTACTACTGCTGGTTTTGCAAAAACTCGGCCTTTGAAGCTTTGCCCTGTGGAGGGGACCTCTGTCTGCTGTGAGGTTTCTAATATAATCTGCATTTCTGAGGTTAATTTGGCTAACCAACTGCCAACCACTGTACTATACTGTCTGGCTTCAAATTCGGTTAGATATTTGGGGATTAATTTTCTCTTTCAGTGAATGACCTTGAGACTAACCCAAGACTTTTATTTTGCATGGGCCAGGTTCATACCTTCCTGTGTATCTGGAGTTCAGCACAACACCTCCCCAATCCTGATTTGAACCCTCTGAGTGCTGCATAATTAAATAATTAACATATGTATATGTTCAGTTTCTCTTTGGGTTGGATTGTACTTTGTGCACAGAGCCTGGTGTCAGGGAAGGTGCAGAACTGCACTGTTCCAACAGTTCCTGGAGGCACCACATTTCAACAATAAGGCACAAAGCCACCAGGGTACTCTGGTGCACTGGGAGAGTTGCTTCCACCTTTTAGGAATTTCTTTGCTAGAAAATTAGACCTCATTAGAAATCAGCCTGGAGGAGTTACATATGTTACATATGACTGAGCAGCCTGTGTAGACATGAACCATCATATCAACTGCTGTTCATGGGCAAACTTTACTGGAACAATATGCTTAACCACAACCAGCTGACATGATGTTAAACACATGTGTACACTGTCTGCTAAATCATGTTTAATGTTGTGTTAATTAACACAACTCTCCAAGGCTATGTTTTAACATGACAATTTTCTAGTGAAGACAGTACCTATGAGGATACAATGTGTATTTCTCCCTGTGATCATGAGCCCACCCTTTGCTGCCCATTTTGGTTAGGTAAGCTTAGTACGAGTCTCACACAGTTCTTGCACTCAGGTCAGCACACAGCCTGCAACTGTGGGAAGGTACAAGAGAGAGGCTACTACATCTGTAATAGCTAAATGAATTAACCCATCTGTTGCACAAATATAGTCCAAACATCCTGAGATCCTTGGAAAGCCTCCTTTCTCCACAGAGTTATACAAATATTTGCTTGCTACTATAAACATTGATTATGCGTTAGCTGGTACTAAAGAACGTCTGTCACTCCCCACCCCATCTGAGCCTTGTGCTTGGCAAAGAAATTGGCCTGTACTACTCAGTTGAAGATCATAGCTGCTAGCAATAGAAAAACTAAAACTATATTACTTAGATTGTAAGTTCTTTCTGTACTGTGTTTGTACAGCATCTAGCACAATGGGGCCATGGTCAATGACTAGGGCTCCTAGGCACTATGCTAATACAAATAAATTAATAATACATTATAGCATTCAGACCCCTATTGGAGCAGGATATAGTCTCCTTCATGGAGGCTGTCTTTATGAAGCTTTTTTTTTTTTTTGCTTCAGCACACTTGTTGACATTTTTTCCATCCTCACAGCCCCTTTAGTTGCTGCTGCCACAGTTGAGATAATTTGAGGAATTTCTTGTTTATTTTATGTAATTTAACACATTCAAGTCTGACATTAAATCAGTTTCTCTCCTTATCACTTCACATGCTTCTTTCCAACTTCTAAAGCGGGTACCAAGAAATAGTTTTCCATATTAAACATAGTACAAGCTACATTAAATCAGTGGAGCAAAACTTTATCATCCATGATATTCCATAAAATTAAAATGTGTATAACCCATGAATCAAACAGGAAATCTGGGGAGAAGACAAGTTTCTCTAATGTGATTTGAAAGAGATCTCATTAAGATGGTGATATAAAATACATGACCGTAAGTGAGATGTCAGTCATCCAGTCAGAATAATTCTGTATGTCAGGATTACCTGGTTTAAACAATGTTTCTTTCAAGTAAGTCAAAATCTGAAGGCCAGACCATTCAAAACCTACATCGTAATTCTAGGGCCTGAGGAGGCTCTCTGGAGTTAGAAGGTCTGAAAGAGCATGGGCTCCTGGTTGGCTTGGTAGTGGGTTTTTGTCTTTCCAAAGAAGTGTAACTGCATTAGAGCTGGTCAGACAATGTTCACTGAATAATTTATTAGAAAAATTGGTCTACAATTGAGTGAATATTTTCCCACATTTGCCTAGCTTTATAGAACACTTTTTGCATCAACAAAGCTGACAGTAAAACCTTTGTGTAAACCTACTGATTTAGCATATGTCACGGCAAAGTGGGATTATGACTTTACTAGTGGATTTCTACACATCTTGCTAATTGCTGACTTTAGGATAGTATTAAGTCCAGTTGCTACTTGTCCAATTAATTATCCTCCCCCTTTACAGGGATTCTACTGTATGGATCTGAGTGATGAATATGATCTGATTGAGTTTCACTTTACTATGCTCCAGCAGTTGTGGTTCTCTCTGCCTGGTGCCATCTTTGTGTATGCAGTTACATAAGTATTTACATGCCTCAGTCTGACTTGGTTGGTTTAAAACTCTATTAACTTTCCAAGTTTGGATCCAACTGCAGGTTGATTCTCTTGCTTTCCTTCATCATAAAGTTGGAAATCTGGTTCCAAAGTAATGTTATCGCCTATGTAAAGAAAGAAACTGTCTTTCACTTTTGTACTGTGAGACCTGAGGTCTAAAAGCAACCAGCTTGAACTCTTGGAAATGTTTTTGGAAACAATTTCAAAAGCTATAAAACTCTGCCATTTGAGGCCCTGATCTGGAATCTGATCCATATAGGTGCACCGCTGTGCCCACGTAAAGCTCCATTACCTTCAGTGAGACTCTACATGTCTGCAAAATTAAGATTGCAGAACCTAACATGATACATGCTCTAATCAGCAAACGTTGTAGTTTTAGGCCCTAGTCCTGCAAAGAGAATCCTTGGGCCTATGTAGAAGTAAGTGGGTCTCTGGAAGTGAAGAGGTCAACCTGACAGTCTCTCTTCACAGTATCAGGAGGACCATAGGTTTCAGAGTCCCTCCCGCACATTGTTTGTAAGAAAACATCCTTATAATAAGCTCTCCCCAAAATATTAAAATATATTGTAACACATCAGACTCTGATTCTATTCCTTTATCCTATTTCCTTTGATTGTTAATGTAGTGTCTAGGCAAAATGAAGAACTAGGCAAAACAACTGACTCTCCTCCCCCACAATTCTACTGTTCTGTCCATGTTGACACAGATAAATAAATACACACGTTTAAATTGTGTTGAAGTAGCTATAGTAAAAAAAAACAAACAAAAAAAACCCCGACCCTCATTTAAAGAGATCACATTCATACATTGTCTTGGCAAAGGGCAGGGTCCCAATTTCTCCCTATGCTATAATTTCTGCTTGTTCTTGCTGCCCAAAGCAAGTAGATTTAGACTCCCATGTGATTGAGGAAACAGGATTTCAGCTCCCGGCAGGGAAGACACTACACAATATAGCATATAGTCTGTGTGAGTATCTTTCCTGAGTTCCCTCCTCTGTATTTGGCTTACTAGAGGGTTCTTACTCTTGTTTAGGACATCCCAGATAGGAAAAAGCTGCACAGAAAAACACTAATGTCCACAGATGTCCTGCTCCAACTCTTGGATAAATTGGTTGTTCAAGTTGGATGGCCTTAACCAATATTATGAAACAAAACAATGTCTTAAATGTACTCAATTCTTAATTTATCTGTGTCATCCCAAAGTATTTTACAAAAATGGGCTCTAACTGTGCAAGCTGTTCTGTGCTGACGGACCCATGTGCCAACACAGAGCCGCACTGATTTGAATGAGGCTCTGTACAAGCATAGGGGAATCTATCTGAATGGAACAGCTTGCTGGATCTCGGTGGAGGCATTAACTAAATTAGCTGGAGGAGTGAGGTGGCTTTAGCTCTTTCCATTCAAACAATGCTCTGGGTGTTCTTCCATGCTAGGGAGAGAGGGGGGAAAGAAAAATAGTAGGGAATTCTATATTGCTGCTAAGGTTTTCTCATCTATGGGGTACTTAAACTATAGTGAAACTAGGCAACCTCTTAATGACCCACTGTAACTTCAAAGTGTTGCACAGGCAGGGCAGACAATATATGGAGTAAAGAAAGTTAATCTCTGGCTAGGTCGTAATAATAAGAGGGAAATTTTAAAAATCAGTGCAGGCTTGTTAAGTCTTGTTCATAATGATGATAGGGCCAGCTCCTGCTTCAGCTGAAATTAATGGGAGTTTTGCCATTGACTTCAGCTGGAGCAGGATTGGGGCTGAGGCCTTTATTTTGAAGGCGGAGCCTTCCACAGCAGTACATTTGTTGTCTGTTTTCTGAAAAGTATTACTCATTGCAACCTCCCAGACCATGGGAAGGCTGTCATTTAAAGGCAATCCTGAGGGAGCCTCCTTGTGACATATAAAGAAGGCCCAAAACATATTTTTCATTTCTGTTGTTTTTTCCCCCATTAGAAATGTAAGTGTGGGCTACCCAGTGTTTTCTGGCCAAGTATCAAGGCAGTAAGACCTGTGCATGGGACGGAGGGGAAAGGGGTTTTAGTCAGCCTCTTTAAAACTTATTTTTGATTACTCCCTATGTATTACCAACACCAGACAAGGTGGGGAGGAAAGATTGGGTACATGCTCCGGGTCTCCATAGATTGTATGGGGAGAGTTAGGTGCCAAGAAGGGGATATACTGAAGCCAACAACCTGAGTAAGGGGCTGCCTAAGCTAGCTGAGGGTGGGATGCAGAGGAAAGGGATGAGGCTTAGGGTCCAGATCCACTAAGGCAGTGTTCTTCACTGCAAGGCCCACAAGCCAGTGACGGCTCCCCTTGACCCCATCTCCTTGTCATCCATGGTTGAGAAACCCTGGCTCTATCCAGTGGTTGGCTTTCCAAGAAGGACATTCAGGAGCAAAAACGCCTGAAGACTTGATAGTACTTAGTTGTTTTTTAAACCCCAGGCCCCATCTCACCCAACATGCTCAGGCCAGCCTGCCTATCTTGCCCCTGTGTGCCTCATCCCTTAGCTAAGCCAGACAGCTGTGTAGGGCTGCTACTATTTGTGTAGGGGGCAAAGTAACCCCAGCGTTACTCCCGAGGCCCCGCTCTCTGTCGGAGCCCAGCATGGCCGAGGGGGAGGGGAGGGGACGCAGAGACCAGCAGGGCCGTTGGCCCAGCGCGCGAGGCGAAGCCGGCCTGAGACCAGCTCCCTGGGCCCGGGGGATTCCAGCGCTGGCCGCCCAGCAGCGGGCTGCACAGGCCGAGCTCGGCCCGGCGGGGGCGGGGGATGTGACATGAGCACCGGGCGTGGCCGGCGTTGGGGGGGCTGAGGCTCTTCGTTGCTCCGTGTAACTCGTAGCTGCTACAGCGCGCCAGGCTCGTGTCCGCACCCGGGGACATCCGCGGTGAGTAACCGGGGCGGGCGGCCGAGGCAGGGGATCGGGGGTTACCAAGGGGCGCAGAGCAGCCGCAGCGGGGCTGCCCTCCGTCTCCCTGAAGCCCTTTGACGTGTCCTCCCTTGCGCGCGGGGAAGATGGGAGCGATGGGGGTGTCCAGGGATGGGCGTTGGCCCGGGGTTCCTGCTTCATTTCACCAGCCTCCCCAGCTCACATGTTTTTGGCTTGCAACGTTGCTCCGGCTTTGGAACGGAGCCGGTCTCCAGTGGGCTGCTGCCCTCTTGGCCCCGGGCTCCGCATAACTTGTCTCTCCACTAGGCTGAGCTGCCCGGGGGAACGCAGGACGCGCACTGTCTCTCTTGCAGCCCTTGCACGCTCGCTTTCCTGCCCACTGATCCTCAGGAGCCATGGCAAAGGTGAGTCACTTCGCTGCTCTCCGTATTTCGGGCTTTGTAAGGTTAAAAGGCTTCTGTATTGCCGTGGTAAGTGTTTGTGTGCGTGGCAAACCCACGCTGAAGGGGCATTTGATCAAATCGATGATAGTTCCTGTTGCTTTAAATCCATTCTGGCTTTTCTTTCCCGGCTGGTGCTTGTTTAATAATCACAGCTCCATTTTAGTGTAGTGGGAACACAGTAAAAGTGCGGGAGTGAATGACGTGGGCTTTCTTAGACTTCTCCAAAACTAGGCAACTTTCTTTCTAAACTGTCCTTCTTTTCCTTTTTAAAAACGTTTGGCCTCTCTCTAATAAACTCACACCAAACTCCAAAGATGCTGAAACAAGAACTTGGACAACTCATCATAACCATTGTGAGATAAACATCAGACAAACTTTTCCTCCCAGTTTCCTTTCATTTAGCCAAGTTTTCTGTAGTGCGTATTTCTGATGTGCGTGGGTGTAGCCTTTTTCTATTGGAGTAAGGAGAAGAAAAAAATTTCTTGACTTTTTTTTCTTTCCCCCTTTACTCTCTTCTGCCATTTAAATTGTGTGGCTTCTCAACACAGACTTTTTATGCTGAACTTCTCTGATAGATCCGTAAACTGCAAATCTATTCTAATGCTTTTTCAACCATTTTTTCCCCAGAAAGTTTTACGCCTTTCTTATTGGTCATTTTCATTTTCAATGTTTAGTTTAGTTCTGTAACATTTTTAGGCCAAATGGTTGTTTGAAAAACAACCATAACAATAACCTCCCTATATGTTTACATAATCACATCAAACATAAACACTCCACAATGCCTGAAAAGCCAAAAAAACAAACTTAAAACTGCTGCTCCATAACTTCCAACTGTTTACACAAGTTATCAAATGTATGAGTATGTTCCAAGTGTGTAGTCTGGAATTATTTAATTATGCATCAAGTTGATCTTATATTAATGAGACTTACAGCAGTAGCTTTTAGCCTCAATATGCATTTTTTAACATCCCTCAATATTTACATAAATTAAGGGAAATCATTACTCATTTAAACACTCTTCTGCTAAACTTTACCTTTTTGGTAAAGTTTGGATTGGATTGCTTAGGCTCTTGTTATAAAACCCATTTTCCTAGGGGGTTTGGAATGGTTCCAAGATGCTGATTCTGCTCATGTAGTCCAATTAGGCACACGTAGGGCTTAATCATGGAAACAGATCTCTTGCACCTTTACAAAACCCCACTGACTGTGCAGAACTACCTTTAGCATATTTTTCTTTTTTCCCTTTTTAAAAAGCAATAAGAGGCCATTCAATTTCCTTAGTCTACTTCAAATGAAAACTACGTTTTATGTTGCCATGCTCTAATAAACGGTACCTCTGTTAAAATGCTATATCGCTCTTCCCCAGTGTAGACTGATTAACAGCGAGACTTAGGTATCTAAAGAGGTAGATAAGCACCCAATCTGGCATTTAGACGCCACTGATGTTCGCAAAACCACTATTCAGGTGCTCCCTAACTATATAGATGCTTACATTTCTGCAGGGAGGCGTGAGGGGGAGAAGAGGGGGAGATGTGCAAAAGCTACCAAAATCCTGCCACTAAGCTGCTCATTGTCCTTGCTCACTCCTAACTGCCAGGGGTGTCTCAAACTAGGCGTTCCCTGGCCCATCTTGCTTGCAGGGCCTGAACTGGTAGGTGTGCTCAGAGCATGCCTAACCACACAAAAGACAGTGGGGGTGAGCAGGCTGGGAATTTTGGGGTACTTGTCCTATTTTACCCAATAGCCTAGTGATTAGGGCACTCACCTGGTATGTGAGAGACCCAGGTTTGAATCTCCAGTCTGCCTGTTTTGGGGCAGGGTCTTGAACGCACCTATTATGAGGGTGCCGTAATCACCAAGCTATATAGGCTATTCTGGGATGAGTCTCTCTCTGTTTCCTTTTGAAGGTGTTTCATTTTGTAGAAATGTTTCTTGAGCAGAGACTTGAACCACAGGCTTAGACTCACACAGAGGACCTAGGCTTTGCGATGCCTGGGTGCCCTGCCACTATAGGTGCTGGAACTGGGGGTGCTACTGCACCCCCTGGCTTGAAGTGATTTCCATTATATATAGGGTTTACAGTTTGGTTTAATGGCTTTCAGCATCCTTACTGTAAAAATTGTTCCAGCCCCCCTTCCTGCAATCCAGTGGAATTCACAATCCTGAGTTACGTGCTCAGGGTCCCCATAGATTGTACGGGGAGAGTTAGGTTCCAAGAAGGGGATATACAGAAGCCAACAACCTGAGTAAGGAGCTGCCTAAGCTAGCTGAGGGTGGGATGCAGAGGAAAGGGATGCGGCTTACGGTTCACCTCCACTAAGGCAGTGTTCTTCATTGCAAGGCCTACAAGCCAGTGGCGGCTCCCATTGACCCTAAGTGCGGCTCGCTAAGTTCCCTGTAAGCCGTGTGGAACCTAGAGAGGTTGGGGGTAGGCGGGAACTAGGGAGGGGAGCAAGTTGGGGCTTCCAGGGCTGTTGTGGGCCTCTGCCTCAGAGCTCCCTGCTGCCAGAGTGGGGAGAGGTGCCCCTCCCCTGGAGTTCCGTGCTGCCTGCCGGTAGGGGGAGAAAGGCCCTTCCTGCTGCCTGCTGGCAGGGGAGAAAGAGGCCCCTTCCCCCAGAGGTATGTGCTGCCTGCCTGCAGGTGGGAGAGAGGCCCCTTCCCCCAGAGCTCTGTGCTGCCTGCTGGCAGGGGGGAGAAGGCTGGGGGGAGCCTGCCTGCACCCCAAGCTCCTCATCCCTGGTCCCACCGCAGAACTTCCTGCCAGCCCATCAGTCAAGCACCTATCTCTGCTTGCAATTCTCGGCTTAAACCCTTTCCTGGAGTTAGGTAGAGGTAGAGAGAGAGATAGAGACTCTCTCTTCTCCCCATTATAGCCTATAGCCCAGTGTTTAAGACTCTGTCATGGATTGTATAAATGCAAGTTCAAGTCTGTGCTCTGCTTAAGTTAGATCAGGTTAAAAGCACAGGGCTGTTCAGTATTATGTGGAAACACACACATGAAAAATTCCTGACAACTTTCCTCTGGTTGGCTTTTGTGTGAGGCCTGATATGGTAGGTGTACTCTGAGAACACTACTGGATCGAGCCTGATTGGGGAGATAGGATGGAAAAACACCTAAGCTGACAATCTCGTTAGGGCTTTGGCATGAGCTAGGGCTCAGAGCTGCTCATTAGTTGTGGGGAGGGGTCAGGATTTAGGTGGCTTTGCGCATGTCGTGTGGGGCAGACTTACGCATATAGGGGACATGAGGTACCTACAGAAAGACAGCTGAGTGATGGTTTTGAAAATGCTGGTGGCACCTAAATGTTGAGCGTAAGCACCTTAATACCTTTGTGGGTCTAGCCCTGAGATATGAGCTGAGCAGGTCCTTGGCTGGTGTAAATTATCATTGCTCTCTTTGAAGTCAGTGGATCTCTGAACATTTATATCCACTGAGGATCTGCACCTAGATCTCTAAGGCCTGATCCATCTTTCACTGAAGTCAAAGGACATCTTGGACATTATTCCAGGGGCTTCAACCATACTAGACTGGGCCTCTAGTTTTTACATGTTGCTGTTTTTTCTCTGTGTGTTTATGCAGCCATGGAGGGCTGTATTTGGAAGTGTTCTCAACATTTTTAGCCATAATTGATCCCAGAGAGAGACAGAACCTTTTAGAAAGTGTACAGAATAAGCTCCATTTCATTGTGCACACATTCATATGTATATATACAAGTGCACACCATTTTCTTAGTGTCTGGCCCAGATAACTTCATAGCATTTTTGAAACAGTGCTATTAAATTAAAATGCAAATCAAAATAAAACTGAAATGTAAATAAAACTATTGCCATCTAATTGTATGTGTGTGTTAAACTGAAGGTTCACAGAGTTTGAAATAGTTATACAGTGCAACATAGTCAGCTTTTAATAAAAGTGTATATATCCTTAATCACAAATAGTTGAAAATGTTCAGTAATATATTTTCTTCAGTGTTTCACCTAATCCTTTAAATATTTTGTTATGTCTAGTAATGGCAGAAAAAAATATTTTAGTTGTTAGCATTTTTGTGTGCTACCCTTCCAGTAGAGGAAGGTTTATTTATCTTTTGGAATAGTTGTAATAACATGGCTACGCTGTAGTGTAGTACAATTTCTAGATTGAACTCTGGGCATCCTTGTTCACAAGGTGCCTTTGTAATTGGAGGAATGCTGTTGACCTAAAAGGGTTGGCTTTCCTCACACTGCTGCACTCACTAAAACTGAGAAGGGGCAACAGGGGATGGATCACTTGATCATTACCTGTTTTGTTCATTCCCTCCGAAGCACCTGGCATTGGCCACTGTCGGAAGACAGGATACTGGGCTAGATGGTCTGACTCAGTACGGCCGTTCTTATGTCGTTGTACGCCAGAAATATTTTCCTAGTTTTCAGTTGACCTAGATGCACTGGAAACAATGCCTACTGATGTGGGTTTATTTAAAAATAACAATTTAAAAAATGGGAGCAATAAGAAACCTTTCTGTTTATAAAATAATGGTTGGATCTGACAATCCCAATATACTTGGGTCCCAGTCCTGCAAACTGTCATGTGCTTTCTTTCAAGCACATGGGTAATCTCATTGAGTTCAATATCATTCAGTGAGATTATTTTTCATGTGCTTAAGTACATGTGTGTTTGCAGAATTGAGCCTTGACTAGCCTCACTGACTTCATTGAGGCTACTTGTGTAAGGACTCTGCATGAACAGATGTTTCAGAGTAAGCCCCTAAACGATTGCATAATTAGGTTTTTCTCCTCTTCTGTTTCTTTGGGCCACTGGTGTCAGGATCAGCCTGCACATGTTCTGTGCTAATGTCCAGGAACTGACTCATTGACTCCCACTTGGATACTGTGTAATTCTTTCCTTTGTCAGAAGTTTAAGTTTAGTAGAACAAACATGGGTGGAGTCTATTAACTGGAGCTTAGCTTTTCTCCTTTAAACCTGTGTGTCTAGATGGCCAACATGAAAAATGACAAGAGCAGTGTTTTGTAAGTGTCTTTTTTTTAAAAAAGCCCAGCAGTCAGGGTGTTCCTCAAGGAGGGGAGACCTCTGTTCAATTTCCTGCTCTAAATCAGGCAGAGTAAGTATTTGAACCCAGGTCTCCCACATTTTGGGTGAATGGGCTATGGGTTATAAGTAGGCTAACCCTTGGGCTATGGGGTATGTCAAGGTTCCTCCCCCACTCTGAACTCTAGGGTACAGATGTGGGGACCTGCATGAAAAACCTCCTAAGCTTATCTTTACCAGCTTAGGTCAAAACTTCCCCAAGGTACAAAATATTCCACCCGTCGTCTTTGGATTGGCCGCTACCACCACCAAACTAATACTGGTTACTGGGGAAGAGCTGTTTGGACGCGTCTTTCCCCCCAAAATACTTCCCAAAACTTTGCACCCCACTTCCTGGACAAGGTTTGGTAAAACGCCTCACCAATTTGCCTAGGTGACTACAGACCCAGACCCTTGGATCTTAAGAACAATGAACAATCCTCCCAACACTTGCACCCCCCCTTTCCTGGGAAATGTTGGATAAAAAGCCTCACCAATTTGCATAGGTGACCACAGACCCAAACCCTTGGATCGGAGAACAATGAAAAAGCATTCAGTTTTCTTACGAGAAGACTTTTAATAAAAACAGAAGTAAATAGAAATAAAGAAATCCCCCCTGTAAAATCAGGATGGTAGATATCTTACAGGGTAATTAGATTCAAAAACATAGAGAACCCCTCTAGGCAAAACCTTAAGTTACAAAAAAGATACACAGACAGAAATAGTTATTCTATTCAGCACAATTCTTTTCTCAGCCATTTAAAGAAATCATAATCTAACACATACCTAGCTAGATTACTTACTAAAAGTTCTAAGACTCCATTCCTGGTCTATCCCCGGCAGAAACCAGCATATAGACAGACATACAGACCCTTTGTTTCTCTCCTTCCTCCCAGCTTTTGAAAGTATCTTGTCTCCTCATTGGTCATTTTGGTCAGGTGCCAGCGAGGTTACCTTTAGCTTCTTAACCCTTTACAGGTGAGAGGAGCTTTCCCCTGGCCAGGAGGGATTTCAAAGGGGTTTACCCTTCCCTTTATATTTATGACAGGGTATAAGACCTGTGCCACCATTTTTTATGGGAAAGGACTGACCTAGGTTACGTGTCTAACTTCAGGAGAGTTTTTCACGGTTGAGAATCCTAAGCAGAGGGAGGCATCTCCTGGTAGGCACCTAACTCCCTGTAAGGGGCAGGGCATAGGGAGTCTGGGCACCTGACTCAGGGCTGTGGCTTCTGCTTGGTAGCAAAGCACTTAAACATTAGACACTGTAAAGTTGAGTGTAAAGTCCCCTTTTGTGGATATAATCCTTGGTGTCTTTCAACCCCACATCTCCCAGTGAGATCTAGTCCTTTAGCAAAACTTGCAGCCCAAGTTTGGGAGTGCAGAAGAAATAAAAGGATTGTTACATAATACACGATGGAAGCAGAAAAGATTAACTTTTAAAAAGTTGTTTCTTGATATTGTGGTGTGTGCGCGAGAATTTAAAGATAAACCATCCACTTATTTTGAAACTTACATTATCCCACTTTCCCTTGTTGCTGTCTGTCTGCAGGCATCTGTGCTGGAATGATCTAATTGCAGGCATGCCTCTCGGAACTTGCTGTCTCTTTAAAGTGTAGCATTCCTATTCCATACAGATAATTTGAGCTGGTACATGTAATTTCTAAAGAACTTAGTGAGTGAATTGGTGAACTTGGTAGGATTGAGAATGAGAATAGCGTTTAGTGTTGCTATCATGATATTCTGTCTGTTCAAACCCTGGTTGTTTCATATTTTACAACCTACAGTGTAAGTTATTGTTTAGTAAGAGATCACATCAGATTTCAAATAGGTTTATAACTGAAACTCATGTTTGTGATTTCATTACTACCCATATACTTAGGGCTCTCTTCCTAATACATGATCTAGTGCACAAAATAAAAACTTACTTTTGATATATTGGTGTTATGATGAGCCTTTTGTGTGTGTGTTTGCAGCAGTGTACACAAGAGTGTCAAGAAAGGCACCTAAAATCTTTATGGAGCTATAGTAGAAAATAAACACAAATAGGTTATGAAACAGAAGTCCCATATGAAATATTACCTGTCCCTTAATTCACTGATTTTAGATTCACTAGTGAAAGTCTGGAATTCATGAAATCATGTTCCATCTAAAAGAGCTAGACTGCTCCTTTATGAATGTTAAGCTCTATTTAATGCAAAAACTTTTGTCTTCTGGTAACAGCTTTAGAGTGTCATACGTTTGCATAGGGCTATAGTTTTTATTTTTTTTTGTTTGGGGGGGAAAAAAATTGTGCATCCCTGATTGGAGCTCAGAGACGCTCCTAATTTCCTGAACTTTATACCCTTGGGGGAGATCCTCCTCTCGTGTGACTTGTCATAGTTTCACTGAAGTCCAATTTTATAGATAATTGACTTCAATGGAGCCATGGCAGTTTACACTAGGATCGTCCCTTCAGTCTTCAATGTTCCATGTCTGTGGCCATCATCTTTCTAGGTGAGAAAAACTGAATGTGTTTCCATTTGGAGCCTGTCAATGCCCCTCCTTCAGTGGCCAAAATGAGTCACTTGAGAAATGCAAGGCACTTCCTCCGTCCCCTGGCCTGAGTC
The DNA here is from genome assembly GCF_965152235.1 of Eretmochelys imbricata. Classification (NCBI taxonomy): domain Eukaryota; kingdom Metazoa; phylum Chordata; order Testudines; family Cheloniidae; genus Eretmochelys; species Eretmochelys imbricata. The sequence continues at coordinate 43,377,343 of NC_135575.1, read as the reverse complement.
CACTGTCACCCTAACACTCTCAGCCCTTGTCTGCTGGCCTTGGGAGTGAGAAATCTGGACTGAAAAGTCAAATTACTAATAGACCGCAGAACTGGCCACCTGTGGAAGATTTTAATATAGAATTTTTTATTTTTTTTTTTAAATCTAGCATGCTCACATTAGCTTGCCACAACATAGTTAGATTGCTGGGTCACACTGATAAGTTCTAAAAAGGTGAATGAGTAGGTTTCTATAACACAGGGCTGAAAACACATGAGTTCTGTTTTACATTAGTGCTTGCACCATTGCTGGAAAATGATTTTGTATTATGGGTACACAATTTCTTACTACAGATGCAGCCTTTAAGACTGGTATAAGTAAGCTATGTAGAAGGGTAACCCTGCTTCTGTCTAAAAGGCTGTGATATGAGCTATGTGGCAGGGCCATTTTATAAGTCCAATAAATACATACAGTGGCAGTATAGGCTATAGCAACTTTGCTTCAGAGTGGAATGTGTAGCATGCAAATTAACTCTAATACTCAGAATGTTTTTCTAGCTTACATCTATGCCAAAAAATTTCAGGAATCTTTGGGCAACCTCAGTAAACCCAGAGACTTTCTACAGTACGCTTTGCAAGTGAGAATTATGAAAGATTTGCTTTAGTTAACAAAACTAAAAAAAGATACTGGAGAGAGTGACTCTTGATCAAAGATACTATCTTTATGTTTAACTTGGCTAAAAGATGACTAAGGAACTTAGGATCATTAAAAGGAGGCTTAGAAATTGTTCAGAGCCATTCCAGTTAGGTATAATTGGATAAGCAAAGGAAAACCTGAGGCTAGAAACCAGAAACCACTTTCTAAATGTGAGGCCTAAGAGACTGTGGAATAGTCTCCCAGGGGAAATGGTGATAGTCTTAGATAATTCAAACCATGGAACTACGTAAAGCCCTAGAGAATATTCTGTTGAATAACCCTGCATTGGCAATGGGTATGGACAAGGTTACCTGATGGAGGTCTTTTTTTTAAATCTGTCTGATTTGCTAAATTAACTTCTCTTTGTTAATGTGATCAGTAGGGACATTTTTCACCCACTTATTTCCAAGGGCTATTGAGAAAAGACAATGAATATATGCTAGGTTTCAGAGTAACAGCCGTGTTAGTCTGTATTCGCAAAAAGAAAAGGAGTACTTGTGGCACCTTAGAGACTAACCAATTTAAGAATTATAACATTCATAAACCAGTCGGAGAACACTTCAATCTCTCTGGTCACGCAATCACAGACATGAAGGTCGCTATCTTAAAACAAAAAAACTTCAAATCCAGACTCCAGCGAGAAACTGCTGAATTGGAATTCATTTGCAAATTGGATACTATTAATTTAGGCTTAAATAGAGACTGGGAGTGGCTAAGTCATTATGCAAGGTAGCCTATTTCCTCTTGTTTTTTCCTACCCCCCCCCCCCAGATGTTCTGGTTTAACTTGGATTTAAACTTGGAGAGTGGTCAGTTTGGATGAGCTATTACCAGCAGGAGAGTGAGTTTGTGTGTGTATGGGGGTGGGTTTTTGGAGGGGGGTGAGGGAGTGAGAGAACCTGGATTTGTGCAGGAAATGGCCTAACTTGATTATCATGCACATTGTGTAAAGAGTTGTCACTTTGGATGGGCTATCACCAGCAGGAGAGTGAATTTGTGTGGGGGGGTGGAGGGTGAGAAAACCTGGATTTGTGCTGGAAATGGCCTAACCTGATGATTACTTTAGATAAGCTATTACCAGCAGGACAGTGGGGTGGGAGGAGGTATTGTTTCATATTCTCTGTGTATATATAAAGTCTGCTGCAGTTTCCACGGTATGCATCTGATGAAGTGAGCTGTAGCTCACGAAAGCTCATGCTCAAATAAATTGGTTAGTCTCTAAGGTGCCACAAGTACTCCTTTTCTTTTTGTGAATATATGCTGTAAGCCTTATAGTAGAAACACTGCCCATTGTTTGAAATTGAAAAAGAAAATGCTACAAGGGGAGTATCTCATCCCTCATGTATGTTGTGAACAGAAGTCTATTAGAAATGTTGTATTGTGCTGTTAAACAAGGTGATTCTGTATATGTTTAAATGCTGATGTGGTGGTGGTTAATTTGTTTGTTTACCTTAGTGCTTCTCAGAGTGTGAGATGAGATTAATTTGAGACACATGGCAACGCTCCCACTAGGGCATGATGCAAACTTGGCTTGCGAAACTATTACTTTCAGTGGGCACTGAGGCTGGTTACAGCTCAAATGCCAGTTCTATGCCTTCTCCTTTCCATTCTGGCAGATTTCCTCCCTCCACTCTCCACCCCACCCCCCGCCAATGCAAAATCACTTCCACCAATTTGTAACAATAGCATAGCACTGAGTAATTGAAATTGCTAAACTGAGGTCAGGACTTCCTCCCAGAAGCCAGGTGGCTATATGGCTTGTAAAATATGGTTGAAGAGAAATAAACAAATTATTTTCTGGGTTTCTACTGTATTTGTATGTGTTTGCATGTGTCCTTGTTGGTATTTTGTACTGTATCTGAATGTTGACTGGAATTTTGGGGGGAGGGAATATTCAGCTGATGCACAGACAGCTTATTGACAACAGACTGGGCTAGAATAATGAGGAGCAGGATTTGGTATAAGAAGCCATGTCTTTGAAAAGGCCCTGGGATTATTCAATACACTGCTGAAGGTTATGTGAAATGAACATCTAGAATAAGACAACATAAATACTTGCCCTGGGAGTAAAAGTGTTATAAAATTTAATTGAAAATGTACAGCGTTTTTATAGGTGTTGTTTTTTTAAGCATCTGATTGGGGTTAATAAAGGATTATATCCCTACTATGGAAACCTGGAAGATAGTCATGTACAGCAGGGTGGATTTGATTTAAATGACTAGTCAGGAAGACTCGATTTAATCATGGTTTTTTACAAAAAAGTGCATTCTTCTTGATTGTTATAACCTTAATACATATTCTTCACAACTCAGAGATAGATGTAGGTTTCATTTTTAGAAGGTACACACGAAACATTTTTAAACAGTGATTTATTTTGAAAACTTTTCAGATTCGTTTTATAGCTATATCAGAAAATGAATGATTGTTCAGTTATTTCATTTACCAAAGGTAATTGAAGCAAATATTTATGAAGTCATTGGGAAGTGAATATCTCCAGTTCCAGCTAATCATTAATATTTGGAGGATTTTCTTGCCATGCTGTATTAGGAGGAGAACATCACCAGACAGACATTCAAATTGTTTTATTTAACTAAAACAACAACATTAAGTATTCTGGATTTTTTTCTTCACAGCAAACGGAATATTTTAACAAAACAAACATATGTCCCTTGCTTCTCACATTTATCTCCAGACTTCTTCTCCTTGTCCTGATCTATTCCGCCTCCAACAATCTTATATTCGTTGAACTTTTTGAAACTTTGCACTTTCAGAGAGAGGTAAGGGATTGACTCTGTGTACACAAATTTGTAGAGGGACAATAGAGTTGAGGTCCGTTATTTCTCACCTCTATTTATTTAAAAACATTTTTGCTGTTAACAAGCATGTTATCTCTGGAGAGACAAATCCACAGTTCGAGAACTGCAAAACTAAGCATCTCTGATGGCATCTTCTAGACTGAGCACTGAGTCCCACTGAGTAGATAGAAAGATTTTTCTAAATAATCTATTCAGAAGCCTGTGGAGTCCCATAAAATTGGGTCCCTAATCTATGAACTATTGGAACTCATTTACAAAACTTTTCTTAAACATTACATAAATATATTGTCTCGTACTATAGAATTAGAATGTATAATCCCTATTCCATGATGAGATATCTTTGAGCTATAATGATCTTAATTAAAACTATCTTTAGATAAGTTTTTTTCCTCAAAAAGCATTTTATCAAAAAAATCAGATTTATTTTTTTATTTAAAAAAAATCATTGATTTTTTTTTATCCACCCTGATGTACAGGGAGATTAAAAAAACCGAGCAGACATTAGTTTTTTTTTTTTTTTTTTTTTTTAATCAAGTTGGTTTTCAGAAGAAATTCTAGAGATTCCTTTTGGTTTCCTCCACTTTCAGGGCCCTTTATAGCTCTACCCTTCTCTACTTACTCATTCCTGTTTCTTAATACGTCCATCCACCACCTCTGCTCTGCCAGCAGTACCAATCTCAACTGTCCACTTCTCCAATAAATGCCTTACACGTGGGACGTCGTCGTCATGCTGATTGCTGCCTTTCTGCTGTGATGCCTACAAAGAAATCTCCCAGTGAATGATGCCTAGGCTTGGGGTAGAGGGGAAAAGGAAAAAAAGATATATGTATATATGTGTGTGTGTATGTATGTAAATTGCATTTGCTCTGGTGTTTCCTCTCTTCCCATCCCTAGTATGTCACTTGTCTTACAATTGCAAGATTTTGAGGACAGGAGGGATTTTGTCTACCTAGCACAATACAATGGGTTCCTGCTCTGCAGTGTTTAGGGGGCCCAATCAGAGATATAACTGCTACATAGTAACTCCTATTAAATTATATGGGACTTTTCCATAAGGATGGCTAATTCTCATGTATTTGATTCTAAAAGAGAACTTCTGAAGGCGATGTACCATGGAAATAGTGTAATCATTTCTGTGTGTGCACATGCCCATGTGCTGACCCTTTCATTCTTATGTTATGACCTATATTGCCTATTGTGACTTATTTCTTACCAAATTTAGGCCATTCAATAACAAAAGTGCTCATGTGAAAGGAAACAGGAAATATAGTTGAATACAATTGTAGATTTTTAAAGTGTCATATTGTTTTTTAGAAGAGTATCATGAAACTTCTTAAAATGTGGTGCTGTGTGGCAGATCTATAAAATCTTGTTCTTCAGATAAGTGATGTACCTCTTGCTTTCTATGTCTGGGGTCAATTCTTTTAAAACTGCATGAGTGTCCCTAGGATTCTGTGTACACTTCTTTCTAGGACATGTCCTGTAGGTAAATATAAAGCCACAAATGTTAGAGGTGCCATGCCACCATGTTGCTTTCAGGTGCTAATGTTTAAGGCCCTGGTCTTGCAAACCACTTCACACAAATGGACTCATGCTTCTGGTAGCTCCTGCGTACACTGAACTGAAACTACGTTAGCATCTGTCTAGTAAGAATTGTGTATAGATATTGTAGTGAGAACTGGTTTAAACAGCATTTTTCTAGCAAAAAATTTAACATTCAGATCTCCGTCCCAAATCACAGCTGGGATCCTAATATGAGCAGATATGCAGTGGACTCATTAAATAAGCTGGTATCTGCTGCTTCATGGCATTTTTCTCCTCTAGTTCTCAAGAGGCACCGTGAAGGACTTTGCTGGTTTTGATGCCAGAACTGATGCTGAGGCTCTCCGTAAGGCAATGAAAGGATTGGGTAAGAATTATGGATATGACTGCTCAGAGGGAGTTATTTCTATCAGCTAGGTGGGAAGCACTTCGTTTTCCTTTTCTGACACAATATAATGGCTGTGTACTGAAGTTTTACGTTAGCTAAAACAAACAAAGATAAGAGATATTTTTACTTTTTACATCTGATGGAATTATAACCCTGTGAACACAGGAATCAGGGTTTGTTCCAGTTTTGGTTTTGCCATCCTCAAGAAAGTTCACCCCTAGCCTGACACAGGGAGATGCAAGTCACTTCCCTTGTTCAAAAGCAGGGGCGTGTGCAGGAAATCAAGTTTGGCCCCTTTTACAGGGGCACATTCTGTTCCCCCATTCCCTGCCCCAGCTTGCTCTTCCCTCCACACCCTTCCCCCTGGTTCCGGAAGGAGCTTGCTCTTCCCTTGGCCCGGAAGGAGCTTGTTCTTCCCTCATGCCCGCCTTGGCAGGAGCTCACTCTTCTCCCTCCACCCTGGCCCTGGCAGGAGCTCACTTCCCCCCTTTCCATCCTCACTCCTGGGGCTGGAGGAGTCCGGTGCCCCGGACGATTGCTGGGGGGTGTCCGTGCCCCTGCTCCCCCCCTCCCGCCCCCTTTGTGCACGACCCTGTTCAAAAATTGCTGCCCTAGCTTGCATCCCCTACTCCCTTGGTCTTTATGAGGCTAGTGGCAGGAGGGAATCAGTGGAGGTTTAGGGAGTCCCTTACTACACTTCTTCTACTGCAATCCACCCTTTCCCTCCTCTAACCAGACCTCCACATCAGGAGTATTTGTGGGGGTAATGCAGAGCTGGAATAAGTTCTGTATCTTACAGAGAAGCCCCCTTTCCTGGTTTTACAGAAGTACAGAGTATGATTAATTTCTGTGGCTGCTGTCTGTCATGTTGGGAGCTGTGCCTGCAGTGGTATCCTGCCTGAGAGCAGCATGTTAAAATTCCATCCATTTTATTCTCATACCAGTGTGTCAGAATCTGATGGCATGGCTTGAGGTGTACTGAAATTTTCATCAGTGGCTATTTAAGTAAACTGCTGTCTGCTTTTTATCTTTGATTTAGTGACTCTTCATAGTGTTCAGCCCTCTCAAAGTTTACACCATTAGATTTTTAGAAAAGTTTTTATAGCTGTTCATGTTCTCTTTTTTCCTCCCTCTTCAAATAACTTCAGGTACCGATGAAGAGGCTGTCCTGAAGATCCTTACTAGCAGAAGCAATGCTCAACGCCAACAAATTGCAGCGGCTTTTAAAACCTTATTTGGCAGGGTAAGAGGAGGAAGAAAGTACTTTAACAAATCAGCTGAATGGAACGCTCTCACAGTCCATCCACTCTTCCGTAGAATGTTCATTTAATGAGACCCTGTGATTCTGTTGTTTTGTCTGACTTTTCCTTTAAAACTATATCTTAATCACCAATGAAATAAGAATATTCAGTTTAGATTATCACACAGACATTACATTCTCTTTTCCATGTGCTCCTCCTGTGGAGTCTTCTGACCCAGTATAGTCCAAACGGCATCTTCACTTTCCTATTTCTCTTTGTGTGCTTCAAGCATTGATCCTCATTCCTGATATACAGAGAATATAAGAGTATTTTGATGCCAGAGGTGATTCTTGATCTAGTGGGACAGAATTCTCTGGTGCCTTGATTTCTGTCACATTTTGTAACTATCCAGTATTGCAAAAAGAGAGTAAAACTTAATTTGTTGGTAGATTAAAAGCAGTGCATTTAAGACAAACACAAATAAGTAATTTCCTTATCCTGGCACTGTTGGATAAAGTGCACCTCTCCTTAAATCTTCGATCTGTTTAATCTTTATTTCAAATAGCAAGTGCAGTTAGAGAACACATTTTTTGTTTTGTTTTTAACTTTCTGCCCCACCCATCTACTTGACAGCAATCACAGTGCTTTTTTATTTTGTTTAGCTACCAGTCATGCTAAACTCTACTTCCTAAATAATTGTAATACTGGAGGTCCCTGGTATACATCTCCCCCTTATCTGTTGTTTCGCATACCTGTCGCTCATCAATGGGGGAACGTGTTCCGATTCACGTCTGTCCCGATCTGCATATGCGTCGTTTGCAGTACTGTACTGTAAGTTGCAAATGACAGATATATGGACTGATGTGAAGTGGAACACATTTCCCTATTGATGAGCGACGTATATGTGACAGATGTGCGTAGCCCCAGTGGGCTGCGGCCCACCCACTTAACATCCAGGCCCACCCCACCCCAGCTCTGTTCCCGCCCCAGCACTTGCCCCACTGTGCCGGCCCAGCGCTCCAGCTGGGGAAGGGGGTCAGGATGTGGGGGCTTCCAAGCCCCTGACCCTGTCTGGAGCGCTCGGGCAAGCCCCTGAGCCTGCGGAACAGGACAAGCCTCCGTGCCCCGAATCCGTTCCCTGACTGGAGCACTGGGCGGGCGGAATGGGGCAAGCCCCTGACCCCACTCCCTGGCTGGAGTGCTGGGCTGAGCAGGGCTGGGCCGAGCGGGGCAAGCCCTTGTGCCCCACTCCTCCACTGGAGCCCCAGGAGGAGCAGGGCAAGCGCTGAGTGCTGGACGGGGTGTGTGGTGGGGGTGCACTGGTGCACATTTTTACTGGGCCCCCCATTTTTCCAGGAGCCCCTGGCTAGAGCATCTATCATCCACTCCCTTCCCCCCCCGCAAGGCTGGCTGGTGGGAGGGAGAGGCCGCCAAATCACTCCTATCCTTCCACCTCCATCATTGCCCGCCCACCCAAGTGTCCCCTCCTCCCTATGCCACTGCTGTTCCAGCAGGTCCCTGGTATACGTCATTTTGGTATCGGTGTCCCTTTTCCAGAACACAACCCCCAACATATACCAGGGACCTGCTGTAATTAGCATGTAAGATGCTAAAAAACTAAGAATATCTGTGTGCATTATAGGTAACAAGGATAAATAATTGTTCAAGCATTCTAAAAATCAAAAGCTTGTACTAGGAAAACCAGTATACAAGTAATGAAACAAACAACCAGTGGTGACTAAAGAGAAGGGATTGTGGGCCTCAGTTTCAAAGTGCCAGTGACTCCGTTGACTCCAGTTGGAGTGATGGGGGCTTGAAACTTCGGAAAATTGGCCCTGCCATATGGAGTCTTCTCCAAAGCTAGATAGAGATTTCCAGATCTGTTTGGGGATTTAGACACTTTGTTGAAAAGCTCAGCCATTGTTCTTGTGTTCAGTATGAATTAGATAGTTCAGTTAAAGAGGAGGGTGAACATTTAACTGTTAAAAACAGTGTTTTTTAATATGCAAAAATCTCCTCCGTTTGCTGAAGTTGTATTAGTTCATTACTTTTATCCTGTTAGTATCCTGCTTTTTGCTTTCATCTAATAATTTTAGTCCTCAAATGAGGACCACCAGAGTATTTTCTAAAGCCCACAGACCAAAATGTATTAGTGTTACAAAATACCTGTGCATTCTCTACCTTAGACTTTCAGCTACACTTCCCCCATCTCAAGAAACTTAGCAACAGCTCAGCTGTTCGCTAGTTTGCATGCCTTTTGAGATGATTTCCTTCCTAATTGTAGCACTGTTTATTCTGTGAGTTAGGATCTTGTAGATGACCTGAAATCAGAACTGACTGGCAAATTTGAAACCCTGATGGTGGCTTTGATGAGACCAGCGCGACTTTTTGATGCCCATGAACTGAAGCATGCCATTAAGGTAAAAGGAGTGTGAGAAAATGAAACAATTGAATGAAATATTTCTTGCTCCTATCTTGTTGCTTTAAGAATGCTTCTGTTTCCTTTATTTGAGTTAGAGATTTCATATTAATACTAATAACAAATACTATACTGATTACATTCATGTTTCTAACATTGATTTTCATGGCTTGAATTGTTTTTAACAACTCATCAGAGGTAGGTAGGTTAGAAATCAAGAATTACAAAAATGTCAGTGTTTTCAAAGAAACACTTGATGTTAAAAGATCAGTGTTAGTGGAGTTGGGCATTAAAAGGTATGCACCTTGAGACTTGTCTTACTTAGTAGCAGTTAATTTCAGCATAGTGGGTTTTTTTGTGTGTTTTTTGTTTAAAAAAATAACTACTCCTTACTGCATTGTTCAGTATAATGTTTTATTGTGCAGCACGCAGAAAAGACAGTTTACTCACGTTATACTAGGAATCTCAAGGTCCACAGATTGTTCAGGGCAGTTGATAAAAGTTAGGGCAGTGGTTTCCAAACTTCTATTATTAACCGCTGTTTGAGAGAGTCTCTTGTGCACCGATATGGTATCAGCAGTGGTTGGTTGGTTTTATCCCTTCATTGGGTATCTGTATTACTTACTTACTTTCCTCGTATAGATCTGCACTAATCTCTCCAGGTCCCTCTGTAGTATGGTCATATTCTCCTCCATGTCTCCCTCTGCCCCCCTTCCATTTTTAGTATGGTCAAAAGTTTGACAATGGGTGAATTTACATCAGAGAGTGATGAAGCTGTATGTTGAGCAAAGATGGGTTAGTCAGTGACATGCTCTTGTAAATTGGTGCTCTAAGTAAAAATTTATGGGCAGGTGTTCATCCTTTTTGAATCAGGTCTAAAAATGTACTATTAATACATAGGAAGAATTAAACTCCTGGAAGTTGGTAACAGTTCTCCTTTTGGCTAAATGCATTGCTTCCTTTTGGGGGAGAAAGAATCAGATAGCACCAGTTTAATATTTTACCTATCTAGTTGTACAGTATAAGAATGTTATTCAGTGTGCCTTGACTTCTTTTCTGAAGCAGTGTTACTATTTGTCCCTGACATCATCGACCTTGAAGGTCAGGGATTAGACTATGGATGTCTCTGAATTGTTTGTAGAACTTACTAATTAAACCAGAGAACATTGAACTTGACATGGTACTATCTAGTGCTTGGCCAAGTGACCTGGAAAGGTAAACTCCCAAGATCTTTGTTAGCTAATCTATTAACAAGTGTGTTATGTAAACTGCTTTTCCAAGGACCTTCCTGCTGAGTATAGCATCCTAACCAAATATGGACTTTGAAATCTGGGATTTTTTTGTAACCGTCTCCAATAATATTTGGAGAGGGAAGGAGAAGGGACATTGAACATAGAAACAAGTAGAAGCCTGGCTGAGAAGAAGCAAAAAAACCCATGTCCTCCCTCCCCAACCCTGATTAATGTTTTTTTAAAAAAAGGGGGGGGGGGGAAAGAAAAATTGGCAGAAAGGAGGGTTGTAAGAGAGCAGAGATGAATAGTGAAGCAAGATTTTTTTCTTTTCCCTCTCACACTCAACGTTAAAATAGAATACCTGATTTTAAAAAAAGCTGGTGAGATTAACATTTTTTCTTTTTAAAAATAAGTGGGCTAGATTCACAAAAGATACCTAACTGCCACTTTAGGTGCCTAAATCCCAGAATCAGGCATCACTGGGATTTGCCAACCTCCCCCTCAGATGCTACGGAGACCTATGGGCACCTAAACTTGTTCATCACCTAAATTTTTGCAGTAAAAGTTCACTTGGCAGCTATATTTCTGCCTCTCTCTGCATACGCTCTGCTGCCTCACCCTAGGCATCTGGATGCCTAAGCTCCAGTGTTATGCATGAACTGCAGGAAGACAAGTGCTCCTTCGCCTAAGTTGCTTGCAGGGCCTGGTCTGGTAAGCATGCTCAGAGCTCACCTGCCAGATTAGATCCTCATAGGTGAGCCCATAAAATGGGGGGAGGGGGAGGACTTGCCTTTTGTAACCTTTAGCCCAGTGGTTAGAACACTTACTTGGAATGTGGGAGATGACCCCCCCCCCCGGATTCAAGTTCCCTATATGCCTAATGAGAAAAGGAGTTGAACTCTCGGGTGAGTATCGTAACCGCTGTCCTGTAGAATATTCTGATGGGTGATGGAAGGGCCTCCCTCAGTTTCTCCTGTTGAAGCTGTGGATAAATAATGAGTGATGGGGTTGGCAGGGAAAAGAGAGCGTCATTTTCAGGACTGCATTCTCTGTAGTCTGGTAATTAGGGCACCCGTGTGGGAGGTGGGAGATCCAGGATCCAGTCCCCCTGCTCCAATGACTGTGTTTTTATTTATCCACAGCAGAACAGTTTCAACAGGAGAGACTGAGGAAGCCCAGTGTCCGAGTATCCCATAGCTCACTGGCTAGGGCTCTCACCGCAGAGGTGGCAGATCCTTTCTCCCCCTCAGGTGGCAGGGGGACTTAAATCGGAAGCTGCCCACAACCCGGGTAATCCCTCACCTCTGGACTAAAGGTTATAAGGGAACTCCTCCTTGCAAAAACGGTGTAGGTGCCTAATGCCAAGAGAGGGTTTGCAGGTCAGACTCGCAAGCAGAAAGAGGTGCTTCCTTGTAGCCTAACTTAGGTACTGAGCACTGAGTGGGGTGGGGCTTAGGATCTACCCCTCACCTTGGCATCTCCTTGTCTTGTTCTTAGGTGCTTTGGCTGCGTAGGCAGGGAGCTGCTGGCTTTTGTGCATCCCAATCTGAGGTGCCTCTTTCCACATTCATTATATAGAGAGCCCACATGCTTAAGTCAGGTTTTGTGAATCACAGTGATTTTTCTAGGTGGCTAAAAGTTAGGCATAGTGACTAGGGTGACCAGACGTCCTGATATTTAACTCTTCGTCTTGCGTCCAGACCGATGTACCGTCGGGATGCCATTTGTCCTGATATTCAGTAGGGTTCCCAGGCTTCCAGTTGGTGCAGGGCTGGCAGGCTCCCTACCCAGCTCCGTGCCCCTCCCCACAAGTGACGACATCTCTCTCTGGGTCCTAGGTAGAGGAGAGCCGGGGGGCTCCGCAGCTCCCATTGGCCAGGAACTGCGGCCAGTGGGAGCTGCGGGGGTGATGCCTGTGGGCAGAGGCAGCGTGCAGAGCTGCTTGGCTGTGCCTCTGCCTAGGACCCATAGGGAGATGTTGCCACTTCTGGGGAGCCGCTTGAGGTAAGCGCCACCCGCACCTGAACCCCCTCCCACACCCCAACCCCAGGCCTGAGCCCCCTCGCGCACCCAAACTCCCTCCCGAAGTCAGCACCCTGCTTCCATGCCCCAACCCCCTATCCCAGTCCTGAGATGGCCCCTGCCCTTGCAGCAGGGGCCAGAGCTGGAGCCGTGCAGCTCTGACCCGCGGCATGTGGTGGGGGCCGGAGCCAGGGCTGTGTGCCCCCCTCACAGCTTCCTAGGGCTCTGCGCCCCCCTTACCCATTGCTCCAGTGGGGGCTGTGAGCCTGTGGCTGCCCCCCACCTCCCATGTGTCCTGATATTTTACTCTTGCAATCTGGTCACCCTAGTTACCACACCTTTGTCAATCTAACTGTATGTGTTCGGATGATGGTTCATAACCTGATTGACTTCATTACTTATAAATATATCTCAAAATTTCTGTTTAGAATTTTCTCATTTCAGAGGAGTTGTAAATGCCTGCTGGGGCCAGGTGGGTGACTGTTTCTTGTTTGAAGAAAATAATTTTGAGCTAGGGCTAATTAGCATTCATTTTGTATCCCCTGCAGGCACAGCCAATCCAGGCTTGCATAAATAAGGTGTTGCCTTGTGTTTTGTAAATATTATACTTAAAGGAGTGGAAAGTGACTGTTGTGCACATTGTAATGAGAGCACGTGGACTTAAAATTCTTAGGTGCTTGAGTAGGCAATTTTATTTAAAAAATGTGTTCATGGTGAGTAAAAGGTTGGTTGTAAATGTAGTGCAATTGAAGTGATCTAGCCATAGTTCCTGGGTTGACTCTGTGTATGCGGGTGATCCTAGTGAGACCTTGTAAGACAAGGTGAGTACCAGAGAGTTGCCCAGGAAGTACGGTTACATCATTTCAGCTGCACGAATGTTACAGAACATGTTACCTAACTAAAATAGAGCTTGGTGTGCTTGAGCACTGAGGGTCTCATTCAAAGCTCACTGAAGTCATAGAAGTCTTTCCATTGAGTTTTCAATCAGGCCCCATTTAAAGTCAAACCAAACCTTAAAAACTGAGGTTTTTTTCAAATAGAAGAGTACACAGCTGGTAGAAAGAAAGCAGTGTGCTCTCCCCACCCCATAGTTTGTAAGGTAGAATACTGCTGTTGGGGTTGTTTAAGAAATAATTATCTTTTCTCTCAGTTACTGAATCCAGTGCTTTGTATTTGTGCCCTTAATGTAGGGAGCAGGGACCAACGAGAAAGTGCTGACTGAAATTCTTGCCTCCAGAACAACTGCAGAGCTGCGGAATGTAAAACAAGTTTATCTGGAAGGTAAAGTTCAGTCAGTGTTTAAAATGTGTCCTCTCTTTAGCCCGCTTAATATTTTTAGTGTCTGTGTTAACACTGCATACTTGAGAGCTGAGGGAAGAAATGAGGATGGCAGTACAAAATGAAGACTTGTCTTACAATTGGAATTTTATTCTGGTGGGCTGGAGACCCTTGCATGGCCAGAGGCTAGTGCTCAGACACAGCTGTACAGTCCAACTTTTTTGGGCCAAATTGTCGTTGGGATGTAACGTTTAATATTTTTCCTTTTTATAGTGGGATTTCACTTAAATTTGGCACTTTTCTGTTGATTTTATTCACTCTAAAGTGTGTGTGGGGGAGCCCAATAATGGGGAAGGAGGAAGTTGGCACCACATAACGAACTGAAACTCTTGTCTAAAATCAACTGTTTGTTATTAAGGTTTTTGCTAAGCACCACCCAGGGCTATCTTTCTTTTGCGCAATCTAAGGCTATTCATGCTAAAGCTAATGCATCTCTTCCTGTGTTTCTAGGGATGGCATGAACCACAGAGAGTACAGTGACCCCAATAAGAGTGATGGGTCTTTTCCCATCTCCAGGTGGCTCTTCCTTTGATTTGTAGAGACTAAACCTTTTTCTTCCATGGATAGGGGGACTTCCTAAAAACAAAGATAACTAGCTAAATTAACTATGTATGCATCCAGGCTCCTGTATTGGAGGGAAGGTTTCACGTCTGAATATGACTAGACACTCCCTGCTTAGTACAGAATTCTACAGTATTGTTTGCTTTCAGAGCCTGCCCTGACATTGGAATGAGAACAGAACCTGGGTCTGACTTTGAGTAATAGTTGGCTTAGTGATTTTATGCTGACAAAGGCCAGATTGTACCTTCTGCCTCATCTTCTCAGTGCTATTGGGTTATGCAGATATAATTGAAGGCAGCATACAGCCCTTTGCTTATAAGGCTCCTTAAGGCTGATTAGACATCATGATGATGATGATGATCAGATTAGGTGAGCCTTTAACTTCCTCTGTCTCTTGGGGACTAGTGAGGGCATCACTTCTTTCCATTAGAAAGAGTTGAGAAATTCTGTAAGGTGGTGTTCTCTTGCAGAATATGAAGCCAACTTAGAAGATCATGTCACAGGAGACACAACAGGTTACTATCAGAGGATGCTAGTAGTCCTTGTTCAGGTAAGTCTTCATTTTGTATGTGCATGAGCATCTGTGAGATTACAGTATTAGACTGCAGAATTCAGGGCAGTGTTTGCTTATTTCACTACTGATGAATAACTCGGAATCTAAATCTGTTTTACAAAGAGGCCACTCTGAATTATTTTCATACACCTATGGACATAAATCTTGGAGATTGGTATAATTGCTTGCTTACTCCACCCAGAGAGTTGGTCTACACCAGAACTATATGGAGGGGCAGCAGCAGGGTGCCGGATTGACCCCAGTGAGTGGATTGGAAGTGATGGTGGTTCAGTTTTAGGATCCAGTTCTGCTCTGGTACCTCCAGTGACAGGTGTAACTCACAATTTGCAATGGTGTCTTGAGAAGCTGTTAGATAACAGAGAGCTTGATACGTACATTTTTGTTTATAATTGGGGGGGCAGAATACTTAATTCACCCTGCTGTGTGCTAGCATTTTATTGCTGAGGGAAGGGAAATAAGACTGCAGAAAAACATAAATTACTGATTATTTATTTGGCATTGAATCTTATGCTCATTATATTGGACCACATTTTTTTGGACTAAGCATTGGATATTATTTTTAGGCTAATAGAGACCCTGATGGAAGAATTGATGAGGGTCTGGTTGAGCAAGATGCTCAGGTAAGTGAAAAAAATTTTTAGTGTGTTTCATACAAGTTAATATACAAATAAAATGGATGCACCAGTGGGGCCCAGATGTGAGAGAGACTTGATTTTGGAAATAACTGTTGCTTCCTTTCTGTTGCAAGTGATGTGAAAACAGAGGTGGTGCAAGCTGCAACATTGAGATCCAGATTTCAAACACGAGTTTTAGGACTCTCTTCCCCTCTGTTCCACGTCTTCCTCAACCCAATTTTGCAAGTTATAAAATGAGAAGCCTAAATAGTATGGCAGTGGGAACTACAAATGTCTGAGAGAAATGGATGTTTCCAACATTGGATGTTCAAATGTTTGTCACTTTCAAAATTTGGGGGCATTCAGAGTCATTCATTCAGATCTGATGTTCTGATACAGGCCAGCTTTGACATAAAAGATTTGTGTAGGACCTGTAATTTACTAGATGATGCAACGTGAGCATTACTCATGTTTAGGGATGATTCAAAAGAAGGTGGAGTTCTCAAAAGAGAAAGTGTCCCAAATATGTTGCTTTATTGTAACCACATGAGTCCCAGAGCTGCCACTGCAGATACGACTGTCTGAACAACTTTCCAGAGAGTGGAATACTGCAGTGGAATTATATTTTCCATAGCTCTGCCTCCGACTCTTAGAACTGCACTCCAAGGAGGAGTAGGAGTAATATAATAATTGAAATGGTACCTCTTAGCAGATCCAGTTGGCTTTGTTGTTAATTATAGTAGTGGTCAGATTCTCAGCAGTTTGATTGCAGAGTTTGTTTAATGCATGTTGCATCTTGGCTGTTTCACATAGTTTTGGGCTGAAAACTTTGTCATGCAGGTTGTGGGCCTAGATCACAGGTGGGCAAACTGTGGCCCGCAGGACCCTCCTGCCTGGCCCTTGAGCTCCTGGCCGGGGAGGCTAGCCCTCGGCCCTTCCCTTGCTGTCCTCTCTCCCCCCATAGCCTCAGCTCGCTGTGCCGCCAGTGCTCTGGGAGGCGGGGCTGCAAGCTCCTGCCAGGCAGTGCGGCTGTGAGAGCCGCCAGCCTGCCCCAGTGCTCTAGACTGCGCAGCGGCATTGCCGGCTCCGGCTGGGCGGCACGGCTGCCAGTCCTGCTGCTCTGAGTGGAATGCTAAGAGGATGGGAAGCAGGGGGGTTGGAAAAGGGGCAGGGGTTCCCAGGGGCAGTCGGGACAGGGAGCAGGGGATGGTTGGAATGGGTGGGGGGTCAGGATGGGGAACAGGATGGGGTTGGATAGGCATGGGAGTCTTGGGGGATGTGTCAGGGATGGGAGTGTGGATAGGAGTCAGGGCAGTCAGGGAGTAGGGAGGGTTGGATGGGGGTTGGGTGATAAAATGATCTATATAATTAAAATTAAAATTTTAATCAAATGAGGACATGAACTCCAGTGGCTAGGAGCTGTGGTTTTGATGCACAGGACTGGAAATCTGGGCCTAGGTCATAAATCAGGTCAAGAATATAACACAGGCAGAGGAAGAATATGAGAGCTTGTTAAATTTATGTCAAGAAATCTGTGTGTGTGCTTTAGAGTGCATGTTTTTCTCGACTTTCCGATGCAAAATACTTGTGTGTCTGGCATGGGTAGGTGTGGTATGTGTATATTTTGATGGTGGCTGGTGAAGTGCTGCATTTTAAGTTCTTTCAAGTGCTGGCTTCCTAGCCAGAGCACAGTCTAGCTTTCTGCTACTATATACATCTTGCCCTTGTTAACACTTTCAATAAATTGCTATTTTGTAAAACTTACTTAGTATGGGACCATGTGGAAATTGGATTAGTCAAAGGGAGACCTTGATTGCAGCAGGTCTGATGGCTAACATGGGTCTTCCAAATATAATATAATTTTATTTTTAGCAGGGAGGGAAGGTATGTTTCTAAAACATTTGTTGGAAGGGTACCTCATGTTTGTATGAAGCAGGACTATTACTGTACATGTGCCATGTATCTCAGGGCATGAACGGGTTAATGAGGATAGAGTATCACTCAGATGGCAAAACTAAAACGGGGACTAAGGGAAAGAGGTGGGGGTGATGGAGGATGATGGCAAGAAATATCTGTTGTGATGATGGAGCACTGGTGTGCATGTTGATATGGCATATCTAGTTTGTCCTCATGTATATTTTTGGGACATGTCACTCAAGCTTCCTCCCCTCCAATTGCAATTGTTATGGAGCGTAGAGTCCTTCAAATGAATGTGTGAAGAAATTACTAACATTATTTTGGTTTCTTGAAATTATAACAGGTCTTATTTAAGGCTGGAGAGCTGAAATGGGGAACAGATGAAGAAAAGTTCATCACCATCTTGGGAACTCGAAGTGTCTGTCACCTAAGGAAGGGTAGGTAAAGTGGTGCAAATAGACCTGAAAACCAGAATCTCAGCTGTGCCTGGTGTGTGATGGGCGCAGCCTGTAGGAGAGGAGCCATGAAGGAACTGTTTCTGGCTCCCTGATCTTGGGGAGGGTTCTATGCATTTGTGGCCCACTAGTCTTTACGACATCCCTTAAAGGACTTCTCTTTGTGTCCCCTAAGTAGTTTCCTCTTAGGCCAGGTCTACACTTACAAACTTCCAGCAGCACAGCCGTACTGATACAGCTGTGCCGCTGTAAGAGCACTCATGTAGCCGCGTTATGCCGACGGGAGAGAGCTCTCCCATTGACATAATAAAACCAGCTCAACAAGCAGCGGTAGCTATGTCGGTGGGAAAGCGTCTCCCAGTGACCTAGTGCAGTGCACACGAGTGCTTATGCTGGCAAAAGTTATGTTGCTCAGGGGTGTTTTTTCATACCTGGGGCAACAAAAGTTTTGCTGATGTAAGTGCTAGTGTAGACGTGGCCTTCGAAAGTAGCAGTGAAAAGCTGCAGTTTGGAGGAAGGGGGTGATAGATCTGAGGGGACAGCTGGAGTGTGTCTGTCTGTATCTGTGCTATTAGTTTCATCTGAAAAAGAGCATAGCAAAATGTGTGGTGCTCATTTTCCGTAATGAGTCATCATGTGACTGAGATCAGCCCATCTGTCGGATAAAGGGCATTTTTAATGTATTTTCCCTCAACCCCTGCATGCTGTAGCTTCCTCCCCCCCCCCCCCCCCCCCCCGCCCACCTTCTGGGTATACTATGTCTTTTTTTTTTTTTTTTTTTTCACCAAATTCTGATGCAGAAGGATGTGCAGATTAAGATGGGGAAACACTTTTGAGTGGAAGGTTTTGCTTGATCATTCTTTTGTGTTCAAAGGATTTGCAAAACTAATAGAATTTTGTGAATCCCTTCTCAATTAAGACCAGTTTTGTTGTTTATATAGCATCCCAAATTGTAATAAGCACTTTAGAAATGTTTAATTTGAGTGGTGCTCCAGTGGCACTTCTTGCGTACTTGACGTTAAGCACATGTGTAGTAGGCAGAATAAAGACCATTTCAGAAGGGAATACAAAATGAAATGTTCTTCGTTTACAGCCTTGCCTGCCTTCCACTTTGCTACTTATTGTTTCTTACTCCATTGCCTATTTTCACTTTGCTTTTCTTCCACAAAAGCAAAAGTAAAAGGTCTTTTGACCTTTTACTTGTGCTTTCTCCCTTTAGGGTGATTGACCTCTAGAAATCAAAACAGGCCTTACTCGTTGTAGCTAACAGGAAGCCTGTGCTAGAGGGATTTATGAGGAGAACTTGGCCATTGGTTTACACAACTAGGGAGCAGTAGATCGGGGATCCTCTGTTCTATCCCTGGCTTTGAGATGGGAGTCAGGGTAATAACCAAATGCACCAGCCTACACATATTTGACACATTCGGCCTTTCAGATCTGGCCTTTCAGGGTGAATATAATTTATGTTTGGCATATTAGAGATCTGGGTTCTAATCCCAGTTCTATGATAGCTTCTGAATTTGTGCAATCTTTGTTTTTTAAGGTAGTGATGGCTTGATTGCCTTCAAGGCATTGGGGTATGAAGCCTTGGCCAGTAATAAGTGCTGTGGGGTACTCTGAAATATAGACAGTGGTCAGTAGAGATGACTCCTGAATTTCTAGCTTCAGCTCAGCCTGGGGGAGGGTGCAGTGTTGGGTAGTTGGATGGGGAGATTGTCTCACATCTGTGGAAAGTGCTCAGATCTGATGGTGCAGGCAGTTTGATTGAGTTTAAATGCAGAATGTTCCACATAATCCAATATAGATGAGAGTTTTGTTAGGGATGTGAGGTAGCTTGTTTCTTTAAGGTGGTGTCAGTGTCGTTTTTGTTTAAATATGCTACTCATGCCAGCCAGACTGTAAACTACTGTCAGGAGACGTGGGAGACTACATTCTCCTCGCTGAGGAATTGTATTGTACAGTAACAGTCTGCTAGAAAAAATATATTTTAAAATAAGGTGGGGGAAGAGTGTCTGGAGAATGGGGTTTGAGCAGTGGATAATATATGGTACTTGAATGAAAATAGCGTACACTGTGGGGGACAGTGGGAGAAGTAGTAATGTTTACGTACATGTAATTAGTTTGTACTTGTCCTTGGTTTTTCAGTGTTTGACAAATACATGACCATCTCTGGCTTTCAAATTGAAGAAACCATTGACCGTGAAACCTCTGGGGATCTGGAGAAGTTGCTTCTGGCAATTGGTAATTAACAGTCTTACGACCGTTACACTATTTGTAGGCGCTATAATGTGAGCTCCGAAATGATGACATGGCGTTTCCTGTAAAGGGATTAAAACAGTGCTGAGTAACCTGATCAACAGCCTGAGTGAAGTTGACACCTGTATTCTCAAATTGATGACCTAAATTCTAAAATCTCCAGTTGCACAGGGGATTACATTACTATTTATTGTTGCCATGCTGACTCAGTGTAAATCCAGTTGAACTCTAATTTAATAACGGTATTTAAATTATCTAGGATGCAGGTATTCCAGAAATGGTTTCATTTAGTCTGTGCGAGATTAAAAAATGTTGTTTTGATTGTTAATTTTAAAAGAATGACTTTGGTCAAAAAGTGACGCACGCTCTTACAAAATAAGTAGCTCATTTGGAATCTTATTTTTTATTTAGTAAATAAGCTTTTCCTCTTGTTACGGGAGAATGAACTGGATTCTGTTCAGCCACATGCATCATCAAAAGCACTGTTAACGAATATCTAATTGTGGGACCAAGCTCTGCCCTCATTTGCCCTGGCCAGGCTACTGAAGATAAGGTGTTGGCACATTTGTAATCTGAGGGTAGAGTTTGTCTAGCGGGATCTGTATTGCTGATGAGATAGGACTTCTACCTTTCGGACCCCACGTAGGACGAGCAGAAAAAATATTTGGGTGTAAACTGATCATTCTTGTTTTGGAGTCAGTGAGCCACAGACATAAACCCATGCAAACGAAGCAGTGGGATGTTGGAA
Organism: Eretmochelys imbricata; assembly: GCF_965152235.1. Taxonomy (NCBI): domain Eukaryota; kingdom Metazoa; phylum Chordata; order Testudines; family Cheloniidae; genus Eretmochelys; species Eretmochelys imbricata. The sequence goes on along the minus strand of NC_135575.1, from coordinate 43,356,546 downwards.
AGAGCATGATAGCCTTAAGAACGTTTTCTGCTCCAAAGCTTAAATTTGTATTTATTGTGTAATTTGAAAGTCAAAATATTTACCTCCCGTCAGATTGTCATATATGTTCAATAGAAACTGATTATTAATGATTCGTTTTTTCAGTGAAATGTGTCCGAAGTGTACCTGCCTATTTTGCTGAATCTCTCTTTTATGCCATGAAGGTAAGTACTTATTATCCACAGACCATTTTTCCCCTCCAAGTAATGCCTTTCTCTCTCCCCCTCCTCCTCCCCTCTCATTCTTTGTTCTCTCTCTCTCTCTTTAATAAAAAAAAAAAGAGAGAGAGATACTAGCTTAAATTCACCCAAATTTTGCCAGGCTGTGACTAGTTTGGATAAATTGACAATATGGTAGGCACTATAATCCTCAATATGGAAACACTACCTTTAGAGACGATATATATCCCAGTATGCAATGTTCCATCTTGCTATCAGGGGCCTTCTGCTGGCCTGAAAATGGAGCATCTTCTGCTGAAAGCTGTAATTTCTGCAGGTGACATATTTTGAAAACAAGGATGACTAAAAGCTATGTTGTAAAATCTGCAGACCTCAAAATGGCTACCTCTTTTTTTTTTTTTAAGATGACCATTTATAGACCCATATTCCAACTTTATAAAGTAAAATTCTAGTTCCTCATTCAAATGTTTTTTGAAGTCCATCCCATTTTTGAGAAGTAAAGAGGAGCCTCCAAAAGGAGAGGTTTAAACACCAATCTGGCTTTACTGATTCCTACATTCCCCTGCTCCCCTGTGACTTCGCTTCTCCCACCCTCCTCACTTAGCTACACATGCACATTCCCTTTTAGGCCTTGTCATCTTGGGGAAAAAAAGATAGTCAACATGAGCTAAAATCCTAGTGAAGACAGCGGGCAGTTGGTAGTTTTCATGTGAGCTAGCAGGTTAATGACTAGGCTCTCCATAGGTTTTTTCCTTCTTGAAGATAAGGCCTTTGTCTAAAATGGGTTTATCAAGAAGTAAAATTTATATTAATAAAATGTCTGCATGAGTAATTACTTGGAGGAAATCATGAAGTGGTAGCTGGATTTTTAAAGAACAGTTCTACTACCTTTATAGAAAAGCCCTATAAAATGTAAATGAGATGAAAACATAGGGTTCCCTAGAAATATAATGAAATTTTGAAGAAATACTCTACAAATCTGTGGCATTTAGTAGAAAACCTTTCTATGGGTGTATTGAACCATATTTTAGGTTTCTGTTGCAGGGATATGATTCTTTATTAAATTCTACAGGCTGATTAAAAAAAACCTATAGAAAGTGTGTAATTTTGTATTAAGGTTCTACAGATTTTATCTGGAAGGAGACCACTTTCTCATAATTTCAGCAGACAAATTTACTAATATAATTAATCTGTTATGACACAGTTACCCATTCAGGGACTGCACACAGGGCTCAGTCCTACACTGCACATCTGAAAGAGGCAAAGGTGGTTTCCACTCCTTGATCCTGGTCAAAAAGGGGGCTTTTTCGTTCTTGGCATAATTTGAGAGCGTCCTTAGGTCAGCCATCTAAAACATTCAAATGTGTACCATGAAAACCACCGCCAGTCACAACCAAAAGTTTGAGGATTGACTGGACATGGAGAATAGGGGCTAGAGATAAGGGTAGGGGGCTCATCTGGGACCTTGTTGAAGCATATTGGTTTTGAAACTTGCATTGCCATTGCCTGAGTTGAACCTGACTGGTTGATCATTAGTGGGTTGGGACTTCAGGGCTGTCAATCTGGCACCATTCATCCCTGCTAAAACTCACTAAAGTATGTCTGCACAGCAAAAGCTTGGGTAACAATAGCAGTGAAGACAGTGGAGTTCAGGCTGCTTTGCTGGTAGTACAAATCTGGTATGGACACTGGGTATATGCTCAGCTCAGTAGCTTGCTCTGAAGCCTGTGCTGTGTTCATTGGTATTGTTATGCATGCTAGCTGGAGTCAAACTAGCTTGGATAGGCTTGCCTGTGCACAGCTTTTGCTGTGTAGACATATCTCAAAACTTTTTTTTAAAGCAAAAAACACCTGTCTGAACAGAGTACATGCACAGTTATGCTACATTCACCACAGTCTCCATTCATGTGAGCAGTCAGATAATTTTGAAAATAGTTATTTCTACCAGTGACTCAGACTTTTACAGCAAGTCACGTGCCTTGATTAGTCATCACTGGGCTTTGTGCTCCAACTTTCAGTGGAAAAAGTCAGTTCTTAGGATGGAATTGAGGATCGTTTAGTATGATGCTGATCTTGATCATAGTATGCCAATACCATACTGTTTTTGATTTTTGGAGCTGGATCATTTTCCATTTGTTTGGGCACTTACGGCATGAAGCTACAAGGTGGTGAACTTGAACTGGGAGGTTCTGAGCATCCTCAACATCATAGACGCTCAGGGCACACAGCACTTCACAACATCAGTTCTTTACTTCACATTGAAATTTTAGTGCCTTATGATACAGACCAAAACATCTTGTACTGATAAGGTAGAAATACAATGCAGTGGTTCTTTGAAGACACATATACATTCTCACTATATGTGGAATGTATTTACAGTACCAGTTATAACCACACTACAGAGGGCTTTCAAACTTTTTCTAGATCAGAATACCTGCTCAGCATAAATAGATGCTTTAAAATAATATTTAAATATCTTTTAACATAGGGAACTGGCACCGATGATGATACTTTGATCAGAATCATGGTTTCGAGGAGCGAAATTGATCTGCTGGACATTAGACGTGAATTCAGAAAGAATTTTGCGAAATCTTTGCATCATATGATTCAGGTAAATTCTCTCAAATCCAGTTCACTGATAAAGAAATACTTTGGTGAGAATAGTATCTATAAGTGGTATAAGACTCCTCCTTTAGGGCTTAGGTAGTGTAGGTAACATTTGAAGAACAATATTGAATGAATGAATGAATTTTTGTAAAGGGCTTAAATGCTGGAGTAGTTTGGAAGGGAGATATTTCCTAAAAAGGAGAACTTGCAAATGTGTAGTAGTGGGGTAGATCTGATAAAATCAGAGACATTTTTTTCCTTTCCTGCCTTTTTTACACTTCTTTCCTGGTTGGAGCACCTTTCCTTTCATTTTGTATGTCTCTGAGAAGCTGTTAGCAGCAGAAGGAAATCAACTGAGATTATAATCCTGCATGTGATTCTGTTCCATTATTTTTTCCCCCATGGTGCAAGCAATGTTGTGCAAGGGAGCTGGACTGCAATTACAATCTAGTCTCCCTTTACATCATTTCCAAAGGGAAAGTTTTATTGCAGACAAAGGCAGAATAATAATCATTTACGTGAGAGGGAAGGGAGTTGGTAAGAAAACTAGATATTACAGGATTTTCATGTGTTTGTTTTAAAGTAAAAAGCTGTTTAATATAAGCCATAACTCTTTTCCATAGCACAATATTTGTAGAAGTATTCTTCATATAGTATTGTCTCCATTTTCATCTCTTTCTCAGTTATGTTTATACACTGCAATCCTTCAATTCTGCTGTGTCAAATTGCTTTTGAAGTTATCAAATGGGGCCCCTCCATCCCCATGCACAAAAAACAAGTGGGGCCAGACTCCCTTTCTCTGGAGTCAGTAGCAAAACTTCCCATTTGACTGCCATGGGAGTAGGATTGGACCCCTCCTAACTTACTGAAGGTCACCTTCAATATGTAAAAGGTTTTAATTTGTACTGCTTTGGGCTAGGATGGTTTTCCCTTGGTTAGTTGGTTTGCAAATGGAAGAAATGACTTTGTAACTTGCAGTAAATGGCCCAGCTCCAGTATTGCCATTTGAAATCTTTCAGGAATTTTTATTTAAACGAGAAGTCTGGATGTTTAAAAGTAATACGTTAGTCAGAGAATCTCCTTATGTGATTCCTGAGCAGATAGTCATACAAATGGATTTCCTGTGGGTGGAAACTCTGTTATTTGTTAGAGTATTTCCTGGGGTTGACTTTTTTTGTTAAACGTCTTTATGGTTGTGACTCACTGTGACTAATACTATGTTTCGTACACAGAAAGATACATCTGGAGACTTCAGGAAAGCACTCTTGCTCCTCTGCGGTGGAGATGATGAGTAACGCTGTCTGTGATATGAAGGATTCAGTCCTGCTCCCGCCTTGCAGCCCCTCAGTTAGCATGTCTAGCTACGTTTTGCATGTTAGTGCTTTATAGCAGCTTAGAGCCACACTAGCATCCTAAGGGTTAAAAAGACCCAATGAACATCTTGTTATTGAAGTTATATGCAGTCTTTCTTCCTACCGGCATCCAAGTAGAAGTCCGTCTATCCCAGCCCGCAGGAGTTTATGAAGTGGCTGTTATGACTATGCGAGTGTTCTCGTCTTCATGGAAGATAGATTCTTGGCTTAATGCACAATTTTTTTAAGATGTTTTGCTGAAGCAGAGAAAATCCACACATTCCAAGAAGAACTGAAAGAAAATTTAGTCCTTAACCTTTTTTTAAACTTCGTTTATGGTAACTCATTTTAATGGAAATATTAAGGTAGCTTTAAAATTGTGATCTAAGGAAAAATATCTTTCATGTATAATAATGTATATTTGGTGCTATTAGAATGAATCTGCTAAGCAACAATGTGAGCTATCAATGGAAACATAACATACCAATAAACTTCCCTCCCCAACACAGTTGTATCTATTTTTACAAGCAAAAAACCCATTCTTTCTTCAGATTGGTTAAATGATCCTACTACCCTGTACATAGTGTTTTCTGTTTTCATAGTGTTTTGGAAATGGGTAAGTAATAATGTGATAGGTGGCTTCCTGATGGATTTATTGATTGGTGTCAGGGGAGAGCTTTAGGCACCCAGGTGGTGTATTTGATCCTGTAAACCAGGCACAAGATGGCAACATTGTTGGTAGAAAGTGTATTCGATCGGGTACAGGGTGCTGCATGTGAAATCCCAGGGATGTACAATTTCTTCAATCCTTTCTTTCTTTCCTTTGCAATGGAGGTGTCTCCTTGCTGCCTGTCCATGCCCCACATAGGACACATGCCAAGAGCACATAAATCTCCATGACTGTGATTGCACCAAGAGTCTTCAGTCTTGAATTTTCACTTTTTCTTCTGTCCATCCCCCTCAAATGTTTCCCCATTTTCAGTCACCGCTTACATGTTGGAATGGGCATGGAGAGGGTAGCTAGAGTAACACAGTTTTTATTTACAGCAAATTGCACAGTGATATTTTTTTCCATCTGGCACTTGGGGGTACATATCAAAATTCCACACCCAGATCTTTCCTAATCCTTTTATTCCCTTATTTTTTGAGGGAAGGAAGTCCTTAAAATTCTCATTTAATGTTCTACCTTTAAATTCAGTACCATTAGCTTAGCATTCATGAGCAACCCCGTAAGTCAAATCAATGTGTGCGTGTGATAGAGAATAAAGTTACAACCAGAGAAACAGTTTCTAGCTTCCAAAAGATGTTTATAAACAGCTGCTCAAAACTTAGCTCGTAAGTCACTCAGTCACAATTGCAGAAACTCCACATTTTTTAAAAAAGCACTGTTGAAATTGACTCACAGCAGAGTATTTCAGCTCTTTAAAACCAAAATCTATGCAGTATTAAAATGTAACTTTCTAATGAAGGATTGAAATCATAACCATAAAACTCAAAACATTTTAAAGTAAACGTAAACTGACGTCTAATCCATTGAAATTGCTTTTTTCCCAAGATGCTCTTCTCCCTCCTCCCCCAATATCTTTCTCTATTTATCTATCTTCCCTGCCTCTACCCAATTTTGAGAAAATATTGTGTTAATCTTGACTGATAACCAACAGAAATAGTTGCACTCTGTAGTAACTATGAAAGTAGTTTGTTTTATTATCCCTAGTCAGGCACTTGTTTGGTCGATATGTGAGGATAGGGAAGGACTATCATCTACATTTTACCAGCAGGGAACTGACACACAAATTCAGTGACTTGCCAAAAGTTACACAGGAAGCCAGCGACAGTTTGGTTATTGAATTTAATATATCATGGATTGTAATAAAGTGCCTTAACCACAACTCCTCCCCTTCCCCAGATAGTGATGCAGACTGGTATCGAACTGGGCCAGAATCTGGGCAATGGAGAAACGACCTAAATATTCCATCAGATCTAGATGTAAAACATTATGGTTGCATGGTTTAAACACTTTCAATCAGGATATACATACATTATGCTTGCATGTTTGTATGCATTACAATGGTCTGAGAATATGAGCAAATATTTCTCAAGTAATACAGTAGTATAATACCTAGCACTTACATAGTGCTTATAAACTAGCTCTGTTTCACAAAGGAAAGGAAGAGAAATTATATACTTCTACACCCTTGGATATATGGGTGTAGTTTTGTGTACTATGCATACGCTAGAAACCCCCTTGTAATTAATTTCTACACAGCTGGGCAGTATATGAAGTGGGGATCTTAGAAGGTGGAGGAAGTATGATTTGAAAATGTTTAGTATGTAGCTAAGTTTGCCATCCATGAGTAGTCCAGTCTTCCTAAGCTGAAAATCACAAGCTTAGCATGATTATTGTTTAAAAATGTACTGTACTTGTGCAAAGTGGCTTTTCTTAAAAACAGTTATAATTTGTCCAATCAAAATACATTTTTACTGGAACGCTCAAAGGCTCTTCTTAATGAGGACTATTCTCTGCCAAACTTCAGCCATCTAATCCAGCTGCTTCAGGACTAAAGCTGGCTTTTGTCTTCTATAAAAAGTCACAATGAGAAGTGGAGGGAATATGGGTGTTTTTCACTTTGTTCTCAAACTGCTCAATCATTTTGCCTGACTTCAAAAACAAAACAAAAAAACTCTTGTGAACAAAGATTAGAGTCTAGGTTAGACATTTTTGGGAGGTTATGAATAACTCAGAATGGAGTTAGAATGGAAATGCTTAGGCAACCTTAATTGTAAAGTGGGAATACTAACAACAGCTACAATATTTCCTCCTTTGGGATATCAGATTGGAGTTCTGTAATGGAGAACTTCTTGACATGCAGTGTTGAATGCAAGGATTATGTATCTTAAATTCTCCTGTAGACAAACCTGTTTCTTTTCTCAATCTGAGGGATGAAGACACTGTTTGTTTGCTTTTCCTGGGGGTGGCATCTGTTGATATTGGTGAATAGGTATGGTTTGTTCCCGAAATAGCTACGGTTTGTTCCTGTAGCTGGTCCTTGGAGCAGCACTCGTGAGTAAAATTACAAGACGGAGAAGGTGTGATAAGATGAAATTGCAAATCTGAGTAACATCTTTTCAAATCTAAATGTACTTTCCCCACCGGTGCCCTGCCACTGACCCTTTCATACTCTGTTACACGGTTGTGTATTCTTCTTCTGTGCCTTTGCCATTGCTTTTCAAAACGCCATTGCTGTACAGCTCTAGAGGGTGCCTTGCTGGTGGCCTGTTTGTGCTGCCAGGCCTTCCTGGTCATTGTTGTTCCATCATAGGATGGTAAAGGCAACATGTGGCAGCAGTAATGTGAGCCAATAACTTTCAAAGCACACTTCTGTGCCCCAGTTCACTTCCAAAGTCTTCGCCTACAGCCCCACTGTAATGGCAACCAACATGTATAGCTGTGTGGGGAGGAGAAGTTTTGGCTGGAACATTGGGGACAAACTCCAAGTGATATGGCGTTAGCAGCACTAATTGAGACAATACAGAACCTTTGGGGTGGTGTTTATTTTTTAAGATCTCCATTTGAAAGACCCATCTTAGCAGCAGCCTGCATTGTACTGTCCATTTATCTCTAAGGGTAGAAGGGTGTGCGGTGAGCAGTTGGCACTTGAAGCTGTGTTAGCAAGGTGCGAAGGTCATAACAAACCTGATGCTTGCAGATTTAAACCAGGTGGTCTTACTGCTAGGATTTATGAAGAAGGAAATCACTTAAAAGGCGCAGCAGATAATGGTGCTGGTATAACAGGTTCTGGTTGGGCCTCACTTGCAGTGTTTGTCACCTAAGAATCTTTAATAAATAATAATAATTAATAATAAAAAGGCATTTGCAGAAGATGCTGAGCCAGAAAGGTATTTTAAATTACATGTTTTTGTTTTAAATTTTAACAGATGGAGAATAAAGTCTGACCACCTGCACCTTTCTTCGTGACTAGGAGATAAAACTGGAGGGAGGAGGGCTATTTAATTGAGGCGTTCTAGTATTTGGTTTATAGATGAGTACTAATGTGTGTTGGGTTTTTTTTTTTAAGTACTACGGATGGAGCGACTGGGAATTCCTAATAACTAAACATCTAAGAACTTTTAAACTACCTCGTGAATAAAATATGAAAGTAATCTCTCGGTAACAACAAATTATTTTGAGTCACTGGAATATTATTTCAGGTTTCAGAGTAACAGCCGTGTTAGTCTGTATTCACAAAAAGAAAAGGAGTGCTTGTGGCACCTTAGAGACTAACCAATTTATTTGAGCATAAGCTTTCGTGAGCTACGGCATCTGATGAAGCGAGCTGTAGCTCACGAAAGCTCATGCTCAAATAAATTGGTTAGTCTCTAAGGTGCCACAAGTACTCCTTTTCTTTTTGGAATATTATTCTCCCTCCCCATTTTTCTTGTTTCCTAAAATTGTATCATTTTGTAGTGTTATGAATTTCACAATTCTGTCTTACACTGAGAAGTATCTTACAGCTCGAGTAGTCCAACTGGAATCTATTGCTCTGTTCTTACAGTAAAGGGCTACTTGCTGTTAGGGTGGTAGAATCAGGCCCCTAATTTGTCGAGGGGCACTTTATTTTAAAGCAAACTTAAAATTCCAAGCTTTCCAGTCTGTGCCTCAGTGTTTCTGTCTCAAATTTACCTGTCAACCGAAATAAGACACTGCAGCATAGCCTATTTTCATAATGAGATGTTACTCTTAGTACTGATTTGCTTACAGCACATGTGAAATAGTCCTTGGGATTTACCCCCCTTAGTCAGACAGGTTCTCCATTGGTTTGTAATGAGGCATTAAGTATGAATTCATTCTATTTGGATTTCCAGTAAATTCTTGTTAAAACTAAAGCTCGGGATCTATTATTTACTTGTGAGTTATGTGTTGTAATTCCTCCATGACATAAATCAGCCTTTTAGAGTAAGTACTCCTACTGTGTTCTTTAACTATGGACACCAAGTAGAAATAGAATGAAATACTTGCTGTGCAGGTCAGAGTTCATAAGAACTAAGCAGGATCATGTGGCGGCACATGTCACTGGATAACAAACCAGCACTGTTTGATATCAATGTTCCTTTTATCCCTTTGATTCCAGGACAGCTGGAACTTTTGCTGGCTCTTATTTACCGATTAAACCATTGCATTCAAAAGGGACTCCTGAAAAAGCAACAAGGGAAGAATCTGATTTAACCCATACTTCATTTCACTTCTCTTGAATCTAGATACAAGTGCGTAGTAGATGGGCAACAAATGCCTGGGATATTGCTGAATAACTCATTAGGTTAAGAGACGAAGTGGATGAGGCAATATCTTTTATTGGACCAACTTCTGTTAGGGTGAGAGACAAGCTTTCCATCTTACCTAGAGCTCTTCCGATCTGAGAAAGATAATCCGAGTGTTACAGCTAAATACAAGGTTATGCTAAAGAGACGGAGTTAACATGTAAGAGACCATTCTAGGTGAAGTGGGCAGTTAACACTGCTGCAGTCATAGGACAAAAGAGGGTTAATGGGTTACAGATTGTTGTAGTGAGCCATAAATCCAGTATGTTTGATTTTTAGCATCTAACAAAGATATGAATTTAACCTGGGCTTGTCTTTTGAAGGTATTGTGTAGGTTTCCTCTGAGCACAAGGACTGAGATGATACAGAATAATCATTTTGAGAAAAAGTGTTCGCGCATAGGTGATATGTCTGCAGGTTTTGCATCTGTTGTTCTGGCAGGGGCTAGTGTTCCTTTGAATTGGTGGATCCTGGTCTGTGGGCAGCTTGCTTTTAATGATGAGATTGAAGTGTTGTTTGAAGGCAAAAAGCGGGGAGTAAGGATAATATTTATTTCAGAATGTAGTCCTCATTGTGTATGGGTTGTAATTGTCTGGGTTCCAGTGTGGGGTGGTGGGTGACAAGTAGGGGTGTGCGGTTGCATAGGTTTCTTTTCTTCTTGCATTGAAACAGGTTCTTTTAGGGTATTTGAGTGGTGTGTTCCATGATGTGATCTACTTCTCTGATGAAGTATCCTTGTTTTGATGACAGCGATTTTAAGTGTGTTAAGGTGTATATCCTGGACTTTCTCCTTAGAACATATGCTCTGATATCTGAGTGCCTGGCTGCAGATAAGATTTCTGCGTGTGTTTGGGTGGTTACTGGATCAGTGAAGGTAAGTGTGGTGATCTGCTGATTTCTTGTCTGTAGGGTTCCATTGTTGAAGCTGATTGTGATGTCCAGGAAGTTCATGCTGCGAGAGATGACTGGCACCTGCTGTGTGTGTGTGTGTGGGGGGGGGGGTTGTATTTAAAGGTTTGGCTTCCCAACAGCTTGAGTCACTTCCCCCCCGCCCCCCCCCCGGCACTTCCCCCTTTTTACCCTCAGCGGCCCCTCCCTGTGCCTTCCAGTGTTTAGCTCTGCAGGAAGAGGCAGCAGCTAACAACTGGATGCTTCAGGGAGAGCAACTGGCTCTATAGGCAGAGCAGAAAGGTTCTATAGCAGTGGTGGGCAACCTGCAGCCCGTCAGGGTAATCTGCTGGCAGGCCACCAGATAAATGTTTGTTTACATTTGCACGGCCGCCCGCAGCCATAGGCGCAGACTCTGTGGGTGCTCTGGGGCTGAAGCACCCACAGGGAAAAATTAGCGAGTGCTCCACACCACTGGCAGCTAAGCTCCCCGCTCCTTGCCTCCTTCTCCCCCGAGCGTGCCGCGTCCCCACTCCTCCCCCTCCCTCCCAGCACTTCCTTCCCCTCCGTCGCCTAACAGCTGTTTGGCAGCACTTACGACTTTCTGGGAGGGAGGAGGAGAAGTGGGGATGCGGCACGCTCGGAGGAGGAGGCAGAGCAGCGGCAGGGCAGGGACAGGGACTTGGGGGAAAGGGGTGGGGCTGGGGTGGGAAAAGGCAGGGTGGGGCAGGGACTTTGGGAAAGGAGTGGAAGGGGGGTGAGGCGAGGGTAGTGCAGGGGCAAGAAGAGGTGAGGGGGGAATTCGGTGCCTATGCCCGCATCTCCCGGTGGCTGCCGTTCACCGTTCCAAGCCAAGGGGAGCTGTGGGAAGCAGCGTGGTGGCTGCTGCTTCCTGCAGCCCCCAGTGGCTGGGAATGACGAACCGCAGCCACTGTGAGCTGCAGGCGGCTGTGTAAATGTAAACAAAGTGTCTGGCAGCCAGCCAGCGGATTATCCTGACGGGCCACAGGGTGCCCATCCCTGCTCTATAGACTGGATTTAGCAAAACACTTGCCAGTGTGCTTAAGTTAATTGAATCAATAGGCTGTGAGCATGTGCTTAAAGCCTCTGAGTTGGGGACTACAGTAACTCCTTGCTTAACGTAGTTATGTTCCTGAAAAATGCTACTGTAAGTGAATCCAATTTTCCCATAAGAATTCATGTAGATGGGGGAGGGGGTTAGGTTCCAGGAAAAAAAATTTCACCAGACAAGACATACATTCATTTTCTTTATATAAAATATAAATATACTCACTCTCTCAAGTTTTTTAAACAATTTAATACTGGTACACAGCGATGATGATTGTGAAGTTTGGTTGAGGTGGTGAAGACAGAGGGTGGGATATTTCCCAGGTAATGCCTTGCTGCTAAATGATGAACTAACGCTCGGCGGAGTCCTCAATGGTTAACACGTTGTTAATGTAGCCTCACACTCTACAAGGCAGCACTGGATTGAGGCAGGAAGGAGGAGACAGAATAGATGCACGGCAGTGGCTGCAAACACTTCCCTGTGGAAACTGAACGGGATGATGAACCCTCGCTATCCCACTGGAGCGCATCACACACTCCTCCGGATGGTGCATGGATGGTTGAATACGCACCAACTTTCCAGAGTGCCGGGGAGGTGTGTGTGTGTGTGTGTGAGAGAGAGAGAGAGACAGTCAGAGATGCACATTGCCCCTTTAAGTACACTGACCCCACTTTAGGTATGCTGCCCTCTCAAGTGGATCAGCAAGTTCAGACAGGAGCTGCTGCCAGCAAGCTCCCTCTGTCCCGAGCCCTGTCATGTTCCCCCTGCTTTGTGGAGATGGGGTACAGGTAGAGGAGCGGGGGAAGGGGGACACCCTGACATCAGCACCCCTCTTCTTCGTAGCTGCCCAGTCACACAGGGAACTTAGGGGGGCTGCCGGCCAACCCTGGTTCCAAGCCCCCACCAACTAGGTCCAATGGGCTGGTCTTTCTGCAAGCAGCAGACAGAGCAGGCGGCTGTCAAAAAACGTTATAAGGGAGCATTGCACAATTTTAAACGAGCATGTTCTCTAATAGATCAGCAATGAAATGATGTTGACCTGGACGACATTAAGTGAGGAGTTACTGTATATGCTGTTTACCAATGCTCTGAACCTTCCAGTCCAACTCTAAATAACATTAACATGTGTATTGAAATAAAAGTGAGAGAAATGTATATGAAGATCAGGATTAGGACTATGAAGTGTATTCATCTTGTCATAGTGTTTGTCATAGTCTCTGCTCTTAGGGAATTTATAATAATGCCACTACTTCAGAGCTGGCATGTGAACCTGATTCTCCTCTCTGGAACATTTTAACTGTTAATGATTCAATAAATATTTTTTTCTCAAATATCCTTCTTCACTCTATACCCTTTAAAGAGTACTATTTGCTAAGCTGTATGGAATAGTGGTGCGCTATTATGTCACTTTTGAGAAATCTGGGTTCAAATCCTGATTAGGTCACAAGTGTTAGTGTGATGTTTGCACCAGTGTCAAGAAATCACTGCACAGATGGGCATAATTCACAGTCTTTGCTTTTGGGAGCACCATGAATGACAGCTCAGTAGGGAAGCCTCCAGTCTTCTGCCACTATCCACTGAGAAGTTTCTCTTTTCTGTGAAACCCAAACTTGCATCCCTTTCAAACAATGTTTTATATATTTTGGTCATTCTTTCCTTCTGCAAAATTAGCAGGGGAAAAGTATTATTTTAAAGACTCGCAGATAGTCTTTTTAATACCTGCAATATTAAAGCAGAGCTTCTTATGTCTGAGGGAGGTTAACTTTAAATTTTCTAGAATGGAATTTAAAATATTTCACACAAATCCAGCACTTGCATAGTTTGCATTGTGGCCAGTGGGTGGTGCTATTGTTTTACATATTCTTTGTCAGCCCATAGCTATTCAGAATTGTTTTTCTCGAGCCACTGGTTCAATGTTTTTAGTATTCTCTCTCTTCAGACTATTTCCTGTTTACTATAATGACTTTGGTCATCACATTAATGTGCTTTTTTTTTTTTTTTCTGTTATAGCACATCCTCAACTTGGAATCTGGGCCAGATGGGCCATTCAGGTCTTTTCCTGTGAATCTAAAATCCAATTCTTTTTCACGGTAAAATGAGAGATTAATGTGTGGGTATGGAGATGTCCAATACACATTGACATGAATGGGCGCTATGCCCCTAAAACGCTGCATACCTATTGAACATTTATCCCTGAATTTCTCAACATATGTACACAGCTGTGCCTACCTCTCCCCTGCTCAACCATATGCTCAAATAAGTTTTTGTTAATCTTGTGATTAAATACTTTGGATTCAATGGAATAAGTTTTGATGCCTGCATTAGTGTGTATGGCTCTGTTCCAGCTTCCCTTTGCCAAGCTACTAACACGGTTTTATAAATCTGTGGCTTAACAAATGCTGTTTTATAGCTTTCAAGCTTCAGTGCAAGCTTACATTGCAGTGTATGGGGAAACTAAAAGGCTTTTGGCATTATATTATTTGAGAAACGCTTATCAATTCAGTAGGAAAGAGCCTGCTACTATGGGTGAAGGTGGGAGGAATGAATGAACAGATGGATTTCTGACTTTCAAATGGTTGAGAGGAGATAAGATGTTAACCACACAAAGAGATTAAGACATTTTTGTAGGGCGCCCTGGACTGTGAGGCACCTTGTTACTCCCCTGCCACCAGCAAGAAGATTTGCATAATTGGATGTCAGCTCCCTGGCAACTCCAGTCTGTAAGTTACCCAAACAATCTCCTCAAGGCTCTGCCAGCCCTTACTTTGCCTTGCAAGATAACAGAAAGTGCACTGCAGTCCTGAGTGCCCTTGAAGCATTCCCCTGCAGTGTTCAGCCCTTAACACTTGGACTCCTCCAGAAATGACCAGGTAGGCTGTTTCCAAAGGAACAGGACACACACCAACTTGTTGGAGCTGATTCTCATCCCAATCAAATATAACATTTACAGCACTGATGTATATTTATGGTGAAAACAGTTATAAAATTATCAAAGACTAAGGCCTTGTCTACACTACACAGTTTTGCCGACAAAAGTCAGTTTTCATCAACAAAACAGTGGAGGTGTACACACAACAATGTTCCTCCTGCTGATTTAACTCTCCTGCTATGCTGACATCATGAAACCACCTCGACGAGCAGCAGAGAGCTTTTTGCGATGAGGTTAGAGCAACACAGTGACAGTGTAGACAATGCCCTGGCTTAGGGCCTAAGTGGCTTCCAGGAGGTATCCCACAATGCCCATCATGACCACTGTGGTAAGCAGTTTCTAGTCCATTTCTCTGTAGCTAGGTACCCAGGGCAAGCACCCCACCCCCGTTAAAGCCCCAGGAATTTTTGAAATTATACTTCCTGTTTGCTTGGCGTGGACAGCTCACATTGCATCTTCCTAGCTGACCATGCCAGCTTTCCGCAGCAAACACACTCCTGCCTGAAGTACACCAGAGTTGCTGGATCTATTGGGTCCATGGGGAGAGAAGGCTGTGCAGTTGCAGCTCCAATCCAGCCGTAGGAACTTTGACACCTACAAGCAGATTGTTCGTGGCATGGATGAGAAGGGGCAGAAAAGGTACCTGCAGCAGTGCCATGCTAAGAGCAAGGAGCAGAGGCAGGCGTACCAGAAGGCAAGGAATGCTATCCATCATTCTGGTGCAGCAGTGAAAACATGTTGCCTCTAGAAGGAGCTGCATGCCATCCTCTGCAGCAACCCCAGCTCAACTACCAAGAGCCCCATGGATAGTTTGTGGGGACTGGAGGCAACAGCCAGGAGAGTTAACCCTGAGGACAAAGTGGTGGAAGAGGAGGTCGAGTTGGAGGAGGATGTAGGACAGACAACAGGCTCATCAGGTGGCGTGGCAAGCCAAAACCTCTTTTTGACTCCGGAGGGGTCTAGCCAGTCTAGCTCTGGCACGCCTGAAGCAGGAGAGGGGAGCGCTGGTAAGTACTCATTTTTCTTTGATAGTGCATGGTTACATGAGGTAGAGGGGGTCCTTTATTTTGTTATATGATGAATGTGGGAGAAAGGCTTGAAATTAACAATGCTAGGCACTGTTTGCATCTGTTTCTCCTTCCCCTGTGTGCATGGGCAACGGGTCACATAAGCTGGGGGACCTCCCCATACACCCAGGTGAGGCCCCACCCGCTGCTGTGACCACTCCCTGCGTGCAGCTCAAGTCCTCCAGCTCCAGTCCCCTAGTACTCGACGAGGGCCCTGCGCTGCTGATTCTCCTGTGCTCCGGAGCTGGGGGAGGGGCACTGGGTCTGAGCGCCTCCCGCACTCTGGAGGTAAACAGTGAGTGGCAAAATTTGCAGATGATACAAAATTGCTCAAGATAATGAAGTCCCAGGCAGACTGCAAAGAGCTACAAAAGGATCTCTAAAAACTGGGTGACTGGGCAACCAAATGGCAGATGAAATCAATGTTGATAAATGCAAAGTAATGCACATTGGAAAGCATAATCCCAACTATACATACAAAATGATGGGGTCTAAATTGGCTGTTACCACTCAAGAAAGAGATCTTGGAGTCATTGTGGATAGTTCTCTGAAAACATGCAATGTGCAGCAGCCATCAAAAAAAGAGAACAGAATGTTGGGAGTCATTAAGACAGGGATAGATAATAAGACAGAAAATATCGTCTTGCCTCTATATAAATCCATGGTACACCCAGATCTTGAATACTGCCTGCAGATGTGGTCGTCCCATCTCAGAAAAGATATACTGGAATTGGAAAAGGTTCAGAAAAGGGCAACTAAAATGATTAGGGGTATGTAACGGCTTCTGTATGAGGAGAGATTGGGACTTTTCAGTTTGGAAAAGAGACGACCAAGGGTGGATATGCTAGAGGTCTATAAAATCATGACTGGTGTGGAGAAAGTAAATAAGGAAGTGTTATTTACTCCTTCTCAAAACACACGAACTAGGGGCCACCAAATGAAATTAATAGGCAGCAGGTTTAAAACAAACAAAAGTATTTTTTCACACAATGCACAGTCAACCTGTGGAACTCCTTGCCAGAGGATGTTGTGAAGGGTTCAAAAAAGAACTAGATAAGTTCATGAAGAATAGGTCCATCAATGGCTATTAGCTGGGATGGACAGGGCTGGTGTCCCTAGCCTCTGTTTGCCAGAAACTAGAAATGGGCAACAGGGGATGGATCACTTGGTGGTTACCTGTTCTGTTCATTCCCTCTTGGGGCCCCTGGCATTGGCCACTGTCAGAAGACAAGATACTGGGCTAGATGGACCTTTGGTCTGACCCAGTATGGCCATTCTTATGTTCTTATCAGAATGTCATGTGGGACTGTGTCAAACTCCTGGAGCTGGGGAGGCAGCGGCTGCGCGCCACCCATCCTCTGGGGCTGGAGAAGCTGGGGCCATGCACCTGCCCTCCTGCGGTCCTTTGGGGCTGGGGGCGAGCTGTGGGACTGGGCCAGTGACAGCAGTGGGGGTGTGGGCGGCGGCTCTGGGCTGTCTAGGATTGAAGGAAGGTTTCCTTGGCTGAAGTTTCCTTGGCAGAGCTGCTTTGTTTCTTCCTCCATTGTAGGAAACTTTGCCATGACAATTGGCAATTACTTCAGCAGGAACCAAAGCAGCACACAGGTGAGCAGCATACAGACTCGGTCTGTAGCCACAGACATGCAGGAGATGCAATCTTGCATCCTGGGTTACCCTAAGTAGTGTGATTTCAGCTTCAATAGCCCCTGGTTGTGGAAAATGGTGCCAGTGTTCAGAGTAGTGTCCCCAGGAGCTTGTACTGATCCCCTTCTGAAACCACCCAGGCCCTTTGTCCCATCTTGCACCCTTGTGTGTTTGCCAAGGGAAAGTGAGAAAGAAGCGTATGTCATTTTATGATTCAAGACTGTGAATGCATTTCATCCCTAGGGACATTTTCCATAACTACAGCTGGACTTTCACACAGCTGTGAGATTCTCATTTCAGAATGCCGGTCACTCTCCAAGTGTCTTGTAAGAAATGTTAATCTGTGTATTGCTGTTTAATAAAAAATGAGTCTTACAAAGAGTGATTCTTTATTTGTGACCTACACATGGTGTTTGCAGCAGAAATTTATACACAGTGGCAGTCTGCACATTTGCAGACTACAATTAACGCTCAGACAGGAATCATTACAAGGGTCATT
The DNA here is from genome assembly GCF_965152235.1 of Eretmochelys imbricata. Taxonomy (NCBI): domain Eukaryota; kingdom Metazoa; phylum Chordata; order Testudines; family Cheloniidae; genus Eretmochelys; species Eretmochelys imbricata. Next base: position 43,338,957 of record NC_135575.1, on the reverse strand, counting down.
CAAGGTGGCAAGTAAACAATGCCTGGTTGAATGCACTACAGAAAGACACATTACTGGGGCTCATTATCAAAATGCTGCCTCAAAGCCTCCCTGATTCAAATAGCCCCCCACTGAGCCCCTCGATCAGCCAGACACCAGGGCTATTAAAAACCAGCTGCCAGGCGATCCACCCCATGGAAGTGTTTCCCCCTTGGCTTTACAAATGTTATGTAGAGCACAGCAGGCTGTTATGACCATTGGAATATTTTCCTTATTGAAGTCTAACTTGCCAAACACACATTCTACCATCATTCTGCACCTGCTGAGCCTGTTGTTAGAGCACTCCTTGCTGCTGTCAAGGTTTCTGACGTAAGGCTTCATGAGCCATGGGAGCAAGGGGTAGGCTGGGCCTCCCAGGATCACTCTGGGCATTTCAATATGCTTTATTGGAATCTTCTGGTCTGGAAAGAAAGTCCTGCATGCAGCTTTCTATACAAGGCATGTTCATGCACCTTCTCTGACCACACAGTGTTGATATCAGTGAAACAACCCAGGCGATCTACCAACACTGGCAATATCATAGAGAAGTAGCTCTTTCTGTTGATGTACTCAGTTGCAAGATGGTTGGCCAAAATTGGGATATGCATGCCATTTATCATCCTGCCACAGTTAGGGAATCCTTTTGCCACAAAGCCATCGTTTCCACCGTTTCCCACACATTGCCAGAGTCACACTCCTTCATAGCAAGAGGAGATTAATGCCCTGCACGCTTGTATCACTGCAGCCCCCATGGTGGACTTCCCAACTCCAAACTATTTCGCAGCTGACAGATAGCAGTCTGGAGTTGTCAGCTTCCACATGCTTTTCCACCATTAGGGCAGCTCTCATTCTGGTGTCCTTCCACCACACCACACCGCAGGGCAGGGCTGACCTCCACACACAGTTTAAGGAAGGTGGCTTTGAGTATACAACAGTTCTGCAGTCACTGCTCGTCATCCCATACCTGAATCACAGTCCATTTCCACTGCTCAGTGCTTGTTTCCTGAGCCCTGTAGCGACGGTCCACCGTGTGCAGCTACTTTGTGAATGCCAACTGCCATAAATATAAAAGGAAGGCTAACCACTTTTAAATCCCTCCTGGCCAGAGGAAAAAACCCTTTCACCTGTAAAGGGTTAAGAAGCTAAAGATAACCTCGCTGGCACCTGACCAAAATGACCAATGAGGAGACAAGATACTTTCAAAGCTGGGGGTGGGGGGGCGGAAAACAAAGGGTTCTCTCTCTCTGTGCATTGTTTTTGCCGGGACCAGAGCAGGAATGCAGGTTAGAACTCCTGTAAAGGGCTAATAAGCAATCTAGTTAGATACGCGTTAGATTCTGTTTTGTTTAAATGGCTGATAAAATAAGTTGTGCTGAATGGAATATATATTTCTGTTTTTGTGTCTCTTTGTCACTTAAGGTTTTGCCTAGAGGGGTTCTCTATGTTTTTGAATCTGATTACCCTGTAAGGTATGTACCATCCTGATTTTACAGAGGTGATTCTTTTACTTTTTCTTCAATTAAAATTCTTCTTTTAAGAACCTGATTGCTTTTCATTGTTCTTAAGATCCAAGGGTTCTGGTCTGTGTTCACCTATGCAAATTGGTGAGGATTTTTATCAAGCCTTCCCCAGGAAAGGGGGTGTAGGGTTTGGGAGGATTTTGGGTGGGGGGAGAAAGACGTTTCCAAGCGGGCTCTTTCCCTGTTATATATTTGTTAGACGCTTGGTGGTGGCAGCAATAAAGTCCAAGGGCAAAAGGTAAAATAGTTTGTACCTTGGGGAAGTTTTAACCTAAGCTGGAAAAATAAGCTTAGGGGGGTTTTCATGCAGGTCCCCACATCTGTACCCTAGAATTCAGAGTGGGGAAGGAACCTTGACACCAATGTCAATCTTGAATTATTTCTTTCCATGGCACACAACAGGGCAGGCACCTCAGATTCCTGTTCAGATTCACAGCTCATGAAATACTGCAGGATCAGCCACATTGTGCTCATAATGCTCATCTCAACACTGGAGAGCAGTGCAGGATCCATGCTTTCAGGCAGAGATGGCAGGTGCAAAATTTATGGGGCAGTTGAAAATCAGCACGAAACGTAGTCAGAATCCCTTGGAATTATGGGATACAGAAAATTGCATCATGGGGTGGGGATCACGCTCCCATGATGCACTCCAATCCATTCCCAGAACTCCTAGTGGCAGAAGGTGGTGATTCGCACGGTGGGATAGCTATCCACAATACACTGCTGTCTCTGTCACTGCTAAAGCACTAGCTGTGGATGTGCTCCACTGGCACAAAGAGCGTTGTGTGAACATGTACAAGCGATGTAATCACAGTAGTTTATGATCGTCGATGTAACTTAAATCGACTTAACTCTGTAGTGTAGACATAGCCACGGATTTAAGAGAGAGTGAGTGGGGATAACAGAAACAGACCATAGAAACAGGAATGGTTTCACAAAACTAAAATTATGTTTTCTAGAGTCTAAACTTAACTTCAACAGGCTAAACCCTTGTCTAAAGTGGTTTCTCAGCTAAAGCAATCTCCCAATGGCTCCAGCCAACATGTCTGGGATCCCTCTTTCATGAATGCAAAAAGAGCTGTCCTTTTTGCTTCCTCAGAGAAGAATAAAGGTATCCTTTTGCCTTCTGCTTCTATCCCCAAAGTTCATTGTTTTGTCCCCATAGCCAGAATGACCGCCTTGGCATGCTGGCTCCATGTTGCCTTCACATCCTTATGTTGACATCATATGTGTGGCTTACAATGATTATTTTACAGGTGAACCAAGGCAGACAGGTAAATATACCTCCTTTGCCTGGTTAAAACTTGGTTGTCAACTCTGCTTCGATTCAGACTTTAAAGCACATTTTCCAATATATACACACAACTCCTTAAATATCATCTGTACATACATTTCACAGTGATTTTGAGGTTAGTATAGCATAAGCTTTTATTAGCGACCTCAGCTGACACTTTGGATAAATACTATGACAGCAATGTGTGGGGTGTAATGAGTTTGTTAGGAGTTACTGTTTCAGAATAGTAAACGCTTTGCCAGTTGGCATTGAGGGGTTCTTAGGGACACAGAGATAAGTGAGGATGGAAGAGTGGAAGGATGTCATAGATGCAAACATAATTTTGTTCACTATGATGACAGGGCTTCTGCCATTTCTCACTGTGTTTTTTATTGTCATAGGAATTACACACCGGATTCTTCCCATCAGCACCATCCCCTGCTTAAAACTTATGACCCATCATAACATTTTAGTTTATGGAGAGGGTGAACAAGTACAACACACAGAAGAACTGCATCTCCTTGGGCATATGGCTGGTACAGTAAGCTAAATGGCCTCATGTTTTGGGGTACTTTTCAAGTCAGTACCATTTTTGCAAGGGATTAAATGCTGTGCTGTTGTTTTCCACTGCATACAAAGGCTCTCAGGTTTTGCTACCAATCTGTTGTCCTAATATACTGACATCAGTGTAATGGTTCAGTGATTTAACTTTTCAGCTGCTTCTATGTTTGTATTTCAATAGGCAGCAATATAATAACACAGAAGGTATGATCCATCTGAATGTGCTTTTGGACTTATTCTTATAATGCTTGTTAGGCTTCATTACATCTACTTTAGATTTTAGGTGTGTTCACTGCAGATCTTACCTTTTGACATTATATATATACTTTTAGAGGGGCAACCCTTTGCTGATGAATACGGGTGGGGGGATTAGTTGGATCTTTCCGATCTTGATTAGTACTGGGCCTGCAAAGTGAACATTAATGTGTTTAAAAAAAAAAAAAAAAAAAAAGTGGTGTGCTCATTTTCTGAGTGACTGGAAGTCTTCTGGGTGGCCGCTTCAGGTTAGTGGTGGTTTCACACTTAGAAAATGGCACTATTACTATTCAACTTGTTCAGTAAACAAATGCGGGGATTTAATCTGTTTTAGATGTTTATTTAAGCCCCTTCCCCCAAACAACACTGCCTAGTTTATATTGCAGATGTATTTTTATATTTTTTAAATATGAACTAAGACCAGGGCTTTCTAATTCTCTCTTTCAGCCACTTCTTCCACTGTTAGATTTCCCCCACCACTTGCTAAGTTTCCTTTTGGCATTACACAAAAAAGTATCAAAGGTGACTTGCAAAGAGGAAAAAATAATACTTTTGCACTGAGTAGCCACACACTGTTGGTGTCTCTTCTCTTCCTTGTTTCCAGCTGCTCAATCACACCTAGAAAACTAACAATACATTAAATGCTTCCCTAATACTATACAGTGGTTTGATTTGTAAACATTTTTTTCTGCTTGCTTTTTATGTTAGAAATTCAGGTCTCTATCTCCTCCTCTCCCCCTGCCCATGGACAGGCGGAAAACTAGTAAATATATGATACCACAAGTAAGATGGAAATGTAACCTGATTAACTGAGACCCGGAGTGATATCTTTATTCAGATGGTTTAAACTCCCTTTGTATTTGTCTTTAACGCCTCTTAAATTGTGAGGAGAAGAATTCTTTAAGGATTCAGTTTTCCTGCCTGAGAGACATGTCCTTGGGCTGATTTTTTTTTTTTTTTTTTTTTTTTCAGAGCAGTGAGCTCCCAGTAGAGTAATGGGATCTGTGAGTGTTCAGCACCTCTGAATATCAGGCCATTGAGGTGTCTAAACATGGATTTAGATGCCTAATTTTAGGCACTAGTTTTAGAAAATGATGCCAAAGGTCTTGAGTGTGGAGTCATCAGCTCAACAGGTTTTCAAGAATCTCTTGCCTTCACCAACCAACCCACCTTATTGCTGAATTAGGTATATCTAGGCTTGGCAGAATGCAATTTATACTTTTTTTTTATCATTTTGATGGACATTATCTGTTTATTTTTAATCACTTTTTATTTTTATTTTTTTTTTATATTTTCAGTTGTGTAAGATGATGCATTTAAATGGTTTTTTATTTTTATCACTGTAAACTGTCTCAGTTGTGGGAAGCTATTGGGATGTCAGACAATATTTATTTAACGACAGTAAATGCTCAGATTCAAAACCATTAAAACACAAACTGTCAACATCAAATGTCAAAATAGACAAAGTAATAATCCTTAAAGTAAACTCTTAAAAGTTCCCAAGCAGCATTTTTCTTTGCCTATCTGGAAATTTCAATTATTATTGATGGAAATATTTGTCTGTATGTGTGGGTATGGTGAAAGGGAGAAGAAGAGAGAGATGAGGATTCTTAATAAGGAAGAGGAGTCCCCAAGTACAGGACCCCATTTTTCCCCTCATTATTCAGGACCTCTCCCTCTCTATTTAACTTCCGTAGGGAGTCCCTCTGTCTTTCTCCTCCCACTAGGGACAACCTTCCACTCTCCCTCCTCTGAGGGTCTCAAACTGTCCTACTACCATTAGGATCCCTGTGTCTCTCTCCCACTGATGGCATAGTCTTTCTTCCTTTTCCTAACCCAGTTTGAGGCTGTCCATAAATTATGTATTTGGTGATTTTCAAGACCACCCACCTGTTGTAACATTGAAACAAAACAACCAAATTAAGGACCCCACCACCCCCCAATGCCTTATGCCATTTAGGGGCAGCTCTTTCTACCCTTTTCCTGTTAAATGAGGCTGCTCTGCTCTTAATTCTGTGTGAACTTTGGCCATTTTCTCTTGAGGGCGGGGCAGCTGTTCTGCAGCATGAAGGGAACCACAAAAAATAAATGTCCCAGCTTCTTAAATGCAAGGGCTCAGTTGCCAGCTATAGTATCACTTAAGCACCTTTAAGCCTGACTTCATTATTGAGATAGCTGTATCTGCAGTGGCTATTAACGCTTTCTTTCGGTCCCCCCCCGACCCCCGCCTCAAATGCCACTCATAGCAATGACTGTACATGTCACATTTTCACTATTCTTGATAAAACACACCACCCTAATTCTGTAACTGTCTCACTACAAGAACGTTCAGAGCTGTGTTTGAACTGAAGAGAGGATACAGCCAGGGGTTCTTCTCTATCTTTCATCCCCCTTTCTGGACATGACTAACCCATCCTTGCCCTGATGACTTTCATTCCTTGGTTCATAGAGATATCCTTGATCAGATCTATTTTACCTTTAGAGTTTTCAAAGAGCATTTAATGGGGAAGGATACACCCTCCCACTGCACTTCAGTACAAGGGCTTCATCCACGCCTCTGCAAATATGTCAAACACTGACAGAAAACAAGTATCTGAAATCAGCAGCCTCTCTGCTTTCTGTCAAAACCTTTCAAAGCCTCCACAACTCTCACAGAAGACAAAGGCACCTGTCAGGGACTGGCTCTCAATAAACAATGACAGGAATGTTTCACGGATCAATTTTATTTGAAATTTGAAGACAAGGCTCAGGATTTTATTTCAGCCATGCACAGGCCAGAAAACTCAATGTTCTTCTCTAGTCACCTGCCCTGTTCCCACACAGGTGGCCCATTCAATTTATTTACCTTTTAAAACATCACCATTGAAGAGTTTGTTTTTTGAACTCCCGTTTCAAGAGTTAGTCAGCTAAACCCAGATCTCGCAGCGACATCAAGACAAAGGCCAAGAAAGCAAAAAGAACAGGAGTACCTGTGGTAACTTAGAGACTAACAAATTTATTTGAGCATAAGCTTTCGTGAGCTCCCGAAAGCTTATGCTCAGATAAATTTGTTAGTCTCTAAGGTGCCACAAGAACTCCTTTTCTTAGGATTGCAGCTGCTAGAATCTCTCAGTTTCAAAGAATCAGCCCCAGAATTGCCTGGGAGGTGGGGTGTTTGGTAAGAGGGAACCTTGTAGTAAGGAGTGTTAGTAGAAGCTAGGCAGCTGTATTTGGGGAAGGAACTTCTCCTTATTGCAAACCACATGTATATCTAGGCCAGTGTTTTTAATAATAAAATATTAATAATAGGAAGAAGAAAATATTTTTACCTGACTCTCTTATTAAATAAAAGTAAATATGTATAAAGGAATTACTGAATTATGCTATTGCATCTGGGTTGCTAATTATCCAAAAATTTGTGTTTCAATAAAAAATTGCAATGAAATACTTATTTTATTAAATCTAAATAACAGAAACATTACTTTTAAAGAGTTACTGTGAACTAACCCACTATATTATTTATACTTTATTATGATAGTCCAGATGTTGAGTAATGTATTTTTCTTTCCAGAAAGTATATATGTATGTAATTAATTAATTGATTGGATTGACTGCTTAAATTCAGGGTGGTAAAGAGAGAATTTTTTTCTCCATCATTTATATTCCTCTTTGGATGTGCCCTAAGCAGGGGGTGAGTTATCCCTGCTCAGTAATAAAGCTTAGTGAAGATGAACACCTGGTTATAACTAATCAGCCATCTTAAGCCAACAGCAAGAACTTCATAATATTTGAAAGAGAAATGAAAACCCAGCTAGGTTTCTTCTAAGCTGTCAAGTGATGCAGTAACAGTTTAAAATGAAAACAAAAAAAACCCCCAAAACACAACTTTTGTATTACAGCACTAACATACTCTAAAGGGCACACATTATATTGTAATTGTTTCATGTCTCTCCACGCGCCCCAACTGTGCCATTATCACAGTATTACTCAGACCCTGTTTTGGGCTATAAAATAGCCACTGCTAAGGAAGCCAGAGTTAGCTTTTACATTGAAAACTACAGACACTCACCCCTCCCAGAAACACACAATGTGGTAACGATGTTAGAGGAGGCTGTTACTCTGTACTGTATATAAAAGCAGCACTGACAGTATGGCCATATGTAGTCAGTCAGTAAGTCCTAAAAGTAATTTATTCCAGACCTTAGAGACTGACCTGGTTACAGTATAACAGAACATATGTTAAAAGATCAGAACCGAGAAGGTCTTGCAGGAAAATACAGAATTTAGTGTAATGTCTCTGAAAATATGTAATCTGGAAATCTGCAAACTTTTTCCTTTGACTGCTGACATGCAAAATTCCTCTAAACCAGCCCAGTTTAGTGATAACTTAATACTTGTGATAGCTCTTGTTAACAAAGTGGATTTTTCTTAATCTCATTTAATGCAAATATATTGAACACACTATAATACCACATCATGATGATGATGATGAAGACATGCCTGTGTTTACAATTACTGTTAGGAGAAGGAAGGTAACATAGGTGACTAGAAAATATTATGCAGCAATGGCTATTGACAACACCACTTGCCATTTTTCTGATAATGAAGACCTGATTAAAAAATGTTTGTATCATCGGTCTCTTGCCATGCAATCAGTAACATTGGACATCGTTTGCAAAGAGGAGGTAAAAAGAATAGGCCTGCTTGGCCATTGCTGTGTACCTTGTGTAATCACTTACACCTGAGCAAAAGACGGTGTAGATCACTACTAGGTCAGAATTGTAGAGTTTTACATCTAGTTTGCAGAAGCATTAATGACTGCACAAGGTGTAGGGCAATGGAGAATAGAGCCTGCTCACTTGAATAACTCCTTCTATCTGCCTTGTAAAGGGCTGATTCTTTTCTCGCTCAGAACAGTTTACATCTGTTGTAACTTCTCTGACTTAATAGAAGTGGATGCTGATTTATACCAGAATGTGACGTTATCTGATTAAAATATAACCATATCGATCATTGTTGCAACCACTGTTATATATTTGTGGCAAATCTTGTACAAAGGTTGTCAAGTGAGGTGTCTGTGAAAAGGTTATGATTTGCTGGTTATGATTATGCTATCTGTATGCATGTACCATTTTTGTATCTGAAGTCATGAATATTGACTCTATATCTGGATTTCAAATGTTTGCTCCCGGAGTAACGCTCACAAGGTAGCTAGGCAGCACATCTTGGAGGGACTATTCAAATTGAGTAGCTCATCGAAAGAACATTTAACTGACAATGGACCATGGATGACACCTATCTACATTTAATGGAATTTTCTGCAATGACTAGGTGAAATGCATGGACATGTGACTTGCCCATATGACACCAAACTCCATCTTGTTGTTGTTATTTTCCAAAGTAAGAACAATGGGATTCCCTCCACATAGCCGAAGCTATAAAAGGCCCTAGAAACACCTCCATTTAGCCTCTCTCCTGCTCCAGGCTCTTTCTTGCCCAAACCTCTGGACTATGCTAATGGGAGCATTCTAACCAAGGGACTGAGGTCCTTCCAATGATTTGGAAGCAACCAGAGATTTATTAAGCCAGCAATTTATTCTATCACTGCTACAAGTAATTACTGTATGTATTTGATTCTTTTAACCAATTTTAACTCTCACCTTTCTTTCTTTTTATGAATAAACCTTTAGATTTTAGATACTAAAGGACTGGCATCTGTGTGATTTCCGGGTAAGATCTAAGTTACATATTAACTTGGGTGTGTGGCTGGTCCTTTGGGATCAGAAGAACCTTTCATTTGATGAGACTGGTTGTAAAGAACCACCCATCCTGGAATCCAATGGTTTTGGTGGTGATATAAGAACTGCTTTTGACTTCTTGTTAGCCAGTGTAGTAGAACAGGAGTTTGTTTTTGTTGCTGGTTTGGTATATCTTCTAAAAGAATAACCACCAGTTTTGGGTTGTGTTTGCCCTATATCTTGGCAGTTTGTCCTGAATTTAGCATCCTCAATTGTGACCCACTGAGGCACAGTTACACAGAGTAAGATTAGAGTCAGGCTCCAAGTTTCCAGGTGGTAAGCACTGTCTATTTCACCTGATAAATTGTCTAGGGCCTGGCCATGTGATGGTATTAATCAGTGCAGATCTATCCCCCTCTGTTTTAGATATTGACAATTTCCTGTATCATCATAGTTTTTAAAAAAATGGACCTATCCAGAACTTTCTTCCATATAATTGTGGTAAGACTTGAACAAATTATAGATATATATATATATTTAAATGCAGGGTCTGGATTGTGCTTATTTATGCTGAATCTACTTCCCTCCCTTTGGGGAAGCTGTGAAATGGCAGTAATATCATACTCAGATAATTTACTAAAATTACCTATTTTTAGTAAATTAGTCACTTATCAGTTACCGTATGATAATCTGCTGAAACCTTTAATCATCAATAGGTCTGAAGTGAAGAAAGAGGCCCTTGGATTTTCAGTGTGGAAAGGCTGGCAGATCAGCATTTTCCAGTGTAGAAGTACTGTATGTTGACTTTTAGATTGCTGAAAAAATTGCTTTTTCTATTGTTTTAATTCACTTTGACTTTGCCTTCCAGCAAGTGTTAGAATACAATTACACCAGGTACAGTAGGTATTGTACTCTTGTAGTATGACTAGAATTATACTCTCGAATGTTAGTTTGGACTGCCAATATATTTTATGGTTCCTACAAGAGTTTGACAAGTTGTAGACTTCAAATCTTAAATTTTTTTCAAGCAATGAGCCAAATTTTGCTTTCAGTTACTATGGTGAAACCTCTCTTGGAGCTATATGGTGTAACTAAGAACAGAATTTAGCGGATGATGATTGAGATATTGCTGAATGTAATGACTGACAAGTGACCGTTCTTTGTAGAAGCGTACTTAGGTTACATGATGTAATGAGTTTTCTGATCCAAACAACAGAATTACATACATACAGCTCTCCCTTTTGCTGTCTTTTTGTCTTCTCTCACTTCCTTCCCTGTCTGTCTCATTATGTTTTTTTTTTTTCTTCTTTCCTCTGACCCTCTTTTCACACAGATAGGTAAGATGTTAATGAATATTATTAACCTCCACTTCAATACAACAATATTCTCTTCTTTTTTCATTGTTATCCATTTTTTTTTTTTGTTCCCTTAAATACTGACAGACATGTTGAACCCAACTGAAACTTTCAGTATTTCCCTTTAAAGGTTTCCCACCCAGTTTCATCTGCTGATTTCCATTGATGTTTCTTTTTATGGACTTGGTCCAAACTACTCTCATGTCATTCAACCCATCTTATGTGCTTCTGAGCATAACTTCTCAGCCCAGTAGTGGTGGAGGTCACCCCAGGTAGTGATTGGTTCCATGGTTAAGACATCACACAACACACAGCTGTAAACATTCAGCTGTGGTCTCTTAATTATTTTGTTTCAAGCAATAGTGCAAGCAGCTTTGAGAGCCACTTACCAGTAACACCCTGAAAGCCTGAAATGAATTCAGTTAAAGAATTAAAGAAATACAGTATGGGGAAATACTAGAATATAAATGAAAAAGCTATTTGTAGCTGTTCATGTATGGTTGTAAAAAAGATAAAGTGCTTTAATAAGAAAGGCAAAGAGGCATTTACTTTCTCTCAGCTGTAGAGAAGTTAAGGAGCTTGTCAGTACTGGATTGTGCTCATTTATGCTGAATGTACTATTCATCCACCAGTATTATCAGTGCCTATATAAAATAGGTGTACTACCACTAATTTAGCTTTTTACATGTAGCATTTATCTCATACTCACTCATCTTGCTGTATTTCTGAGGCCAGTGGTTGTGTCTACCATATCTTTTCCTGGGACATCGCTGTTAGAGGCAGCTGTGTCCCAGCAAGAAACGGGTTGCCAGTGCAGAAAATGTAAGTGTGGGCTGGTTTAAAATGTTTAAAAAGCTTTTTATGTGAGTTTTCCCTCTTGTCAAACGTCAACACCCTCTCCTGAGGACAATTTCTGTCTTTGGCTATTCGGGTCACCACTGTTCACAGATGAAACACTAGGCAGAGAGATGCGGTGGAAATCAGGTTCTGAATCTATTCTGTAGGTCTTTGGGGGAAATATGTTATTCTCTGGCTGCTTTTGCTTACTAAGAAATCATTCTGCTTTTCTGAAATAGCTTCAGCAAAGTCATGACTCGCAGAGCTAATCTGCATAGTGGATTGCTCAATCAACCTGGAATGCCTTCATCTAATTCTGAGTTCTCCTGTAACTTTCTACAGTGCTACTTTGTAGTAAAGATTGAAAAAAATACCTGCTGTGCGGAAGCAGAACCCGAATGGAAGGAAGTGGCTGCTCCATCAGCTCTGGCTGACTTCTGAGTAGTACGGCAGGCAAAGATACTGCAACTGTGGGTGTAGTCTGTAGCACCATTTCTAACTTAGGCCATGTCTCCACTACAAGCTTTTGCTGATGCAAGTTATGTCAGCATTAAGCTGCTGCTGTTAGTATATCACTTGTGTGTGTGTGTGTGTGTGTGTTTACTTGGCTTCTTGCATCGCTACTATACGTACTCACCAGGAGTGCTTGTGTTGATGCACAGTGTGCTGCACCATTGGTAGGTATCCCAGTGCACAACTCACCACTGTCCAGTGCACTGTCTTTTGGAAAGTTTTGGCAATGCAAGGTGGGGTGGAAATAAGTCATTCAGGGGAGACTGGGAGCAAGGGGTCATCTTCCCAGCATGCAACTGTTTCCATCCCATAATTTTTGCCTTTTAAATAATCCTATGAACTCACATGGCCCACCTTGCTGTCCGCCATCTCTGATAGAAGCATGGAGCTTGCACAGCTGTGCACTATTGTCATGAGTGTTGCAAACACAGTATGCACAATCCTCTGGTATTAGCAGAGTTGGAAGAAGAACTGAATCTGTGGGGAACGTGAAGATTCCTTGGAGGACAGATTGCTGTGGGACATAGTGAGAGCCAATTCATGGTTGGTGGTGGCATTCATGGAGCAGCTGTAGACAGTGGAGTGCAGCTTCTGGGCCCAAGAAACACGTACTGACTGGTGGGATTGGATCCAGTGCAGGGACTCAAAAACTAGAGCTGCACTGAGAATGGAGGAGTGAGTGGCAACCGCACTGTGGAAACTTGACAACGGATTGCTACCAGTCAGGGAGAAATCATTTTGGAGTTGGAAAATCCCCTGTGGTGGCTGTTGTCTTGCAAGCGTGCAGGGCCATTATTTGTTTCCTGCTATGTAGGAGTCTGACTCTTTGGCAACTTTTCTGTGGTTATGCAAGTGTTAGTGGATCACTGGGGATGCTCCACCAACATCAGTGTTGGCTGGTCAGGGCAGGTACATGACGCTTGCATTTTTAAGGACACAGGACTATTCAGAAAGCTACATGCAGGGATGTTCTTTCTCGCCTGGTGGATTACCATGGACAGTGTTGAAATGTCAGCTCTCCTGGCTCATGAGGCTATACACTGACCACCTTGACAGCACCAAGGAAAGAATGAACTACAGACTCTGCAGGTGCAGAATGACAGTTGAATGTGCTATTGGTAGACTGAAGGGGTGCTGGGATGGTTTACTCACAAGATTGGATCTCAGTGAAAAAGAATCCCAATGATTATAACTGCCTGCTGTGTAGACAGCTTTTGGTTCAGCTTGGGGTTCAGGCCTGTCATCCATAACATTATTTATTATTAATCAAACCATCCAGAGTATTTCTTTTGATCAACCATTTCCAATGTGCTCTTCTGCTGACAATTAGCTGGTGGCCTGAGCTCACCTCTGTGGACATTGGAGACAGAGACTTTCTTCCTCCTGCTGAGGAGACATCAGGTCGTCAGGGCACCCAGAAGGTTCACAAGGGGGTGCTGCTCCATCCATGCCACTATAAGCTTATAATTTTGGTCAAATGAAATTATGAAAGACAAAATAATTTGATGTCGATACTTTTTGTTCATGAACTGCACACGATAAACGAATTGTACACATTGTCTGATCCTAAAGGCTCTCGCTTGCTGCTGAACACATTATCTAGTATAATAACATTAAATTAGGTCTGGACAGACCTGATGAAGAGCTCTGTGTAAGCTCAAAAGCTTGTCTCTCACACCAACAGAAGTTGGTCCAATAAAAGATATTACTTCACCCACCTTGTCTCTAATATCCTGGGACCAACATGGCTAGAACAACACTGCATTCAGGAAGAGAGAGTTAACTTAGAGCATATGTTTAATTTCCCCATCTACAATTGGCCATTTATTTCTATATACATTTCTCTGCCAGTTATTCCCAGTTGCAGAAGGCTTTTTTTTATTTCTATTCTTTTTTTTTTGGCTTCAGCTTTTATACGTAGCTTGAGAAGATCTTGATGAACACGTGTGAAATCCTGTGTAGATTAGCAGAGGACTATCTGGCATGGGCTACCATGGTTGCAAACTTCCAGTAATGGAGATGCCACATAAGAAGAGGAGCAGCCTTTTCTCCTTGATGGGTGTTGATTTGAATTGTTTTGTTGTAAAATGTCAGTGGGACAAAATCATTCACGCAGGAATTAATTTTAATTCTCTTTCTGGTTTTCATCCTTCCAATAATTGCAGATGTAACAACCTGGGCAACACCATGCATTCTCTGATGAAAGAGTGGACTCTGTTAATGGGTAGGATCTTTATCACAATATGGAAGCATATTTTAGTCTTTAGTCTAAGTTTTTCATCTGCTTCACTGGCACATCTCCAAAGGAATTGATTTAGGTTTAACAACACCCCGGATGGCAATGAGTGCTGTTCTATTGGGAGGTAATTCCACCTAACCGGGTCATCTGCAAATGATGAAGTGATAGAAGGTCTGTGCCTTGAGTATCATGCTAAAGCTGTGTGTCCGCTCCTTTAACAATGTTTCTTTCTTGGCTGTGATATATGCGGAAAACATATGAACTGCCTTCTCACTTCCTGATCCTGACTTTTGGCACCTTCCATTCCACCTACAATAATTTATATATACTGAGCTGCAGCCCTGGACACCTCTCAGTTGCCCTTGCCAGTAGCACAGGGCTAGCAGCAGGCTCAGTCCTTGTCTTATTACACATTCTCCAGTAATGACACTGATTAGCCCAAGCTGTGCAGTTTTCTGTTGGACAATATTAATAGGAACCAAAATTACGTCTTGTTTTAGCTGGGAATTCTGCTTAGTTAGGACAGAAGTCCTGCCACCAAGGTGCCTGATTAAGCAGACTGTGCTGAATTGACCATGAGAAAATATTAACTATCGACTTCATAGGTTATTAGATGAACCTCTACTGTTTTGGCTCATTACATCTATTTTCTTCTATTGTTAACAGTATAGAGCTTTTGCCTTATGAATAAACAAAACATTTCAAGGTGATAAAGGATTTACATAAACTGTTGTCTTTATGTAAATGTTAGGTGCAAAGTCATAAATGATTGTGTTAATTTACTATACTTATTTTAAATTAAAACATTTTAATTACAAAAGGACTTGCACTATAAAAAGGACAACATCCTTCCCTCCACCTTCTTGCACAGCTTTCATATGACATCAATAAGGATTTCTGCCCAGATTAGGGGAGTAGATGGCTCTAAGTAAATGACAGATTTGATCACAGATTGTACATTGTTCAGGACACAGACCCTGCCTTTCTATCTGCAGATGCAGAGCCTCACACAATGGGGCCTTTAATCCTGAACTGAACCTTTGGGCACTGCTACAATACAAATTATAATCAATAATAAATATGTGCATTGGATCTCTGCTAGATGGCTCTCTTTTAAAAATAGACTTTAAATTACTTCTAAAGGATTATATTGTCGTTCTTATAGTAAAGGAACATATAGTAAAGGAACAAATAAGAAAGAACATACAAAATGTACATACATAACATACAAAAAGTCAGCATTCTTGAATCTGTGGGCACTGGGGAGAGGGAATACAGAGACCGTGTGAAGAATGTGTTTTGCTGTTTAACTGGGAGGATATATCTGATAATAGCTCTGGTATTGAAGTTCTCACTGTGCTAGACTGACAAAATCCTAAAGCAATCTTATAGAATTAAGATAACTTTATTGAAATACATTGGACCTCATAGAATTAGGGTTAATACCTTTTGGGTACATAGTACTAGAAGGCAACTGTGTATGCGTGTTGCTGTGACATTGTACAGTATGTACCTTTTCTTGTAGGGAGTGGGGATGCTAATGCACTTACTTCATTATCTACCCTTTGAAGCCAACCCCTGGGGAGATATGCATATACTAGTTCAAACTGGATGCTCCAGGAACCAACAGATAAAGGGTTTTTGGATAAACAGCCTAATTTTAAACTGGCTCAGGGCCTTCTTCCTGATCTAGCAAATGGACAGGACCCCTGGTCCATGGAGGGCCCTAATCTTTAGGATAGGATTGGATGGACTGGGCCTACTGAGGCCTCATAAGATTGGAGGCTTGTTCTGCGCTGAAGCTGTGATGAACTGGTAACAACAAGCAGGGCCGTCCCTACCCATACGCAAAGTACGCAGCTGCGTTGGGCACCAGAAAATTTGGGGCACCAAATTTCCTGGTGCCCTACACAGCCGCATACTGCTCCAGCCCCTGTTCCGCTTCTTCCCCATGGCCGCACCCCTGCTCCGCCCCACTCCACCCCTTCCCCAAAACCCCTGCCCCTGCTCTGCCCTCTTCCTGCCCCTGGTCTGCCCCAGCCCCGACCCCACTCCCCTGAGGACTGCAGCAGGGGGCGGGCCCGCACTCACTGATTGTGGTAAGTGGAGCGACCCAGCCCCAGCCTGCTCCACTCTGCCAGCTCCCAGCCGCACCACCCTCTGCCCCCCAAGGCTGAGAGCTGGGGGAGCAGAGCTGAGCAGGCTGGGGCCGGGTCACTCCACTTACCGCTGCCCTGTGAGTGCGGGGTCGGGCCTGCCCTGCGTTCACCCAGCAGCAGGAAGTGGAACGACCCGGCCCCAACCCGCTCCGCTCTGCTGGCTCATGCTGGGGGGCGGTTTCCACCCTGCCCCCCAAGTCAGCCCCCTCCTGTGGAGGCCTGGGCCCTCATGCAGCCCCCCACAGGGGGGCTGCTTAGGGCGCCAAAATGGCTAGGGACGGCCTTGACAACAAGGAATCTCCTGGGGTGGGAGTTGGGAGTTGAAAGACTGCTCCTGCCCGAATCCATGTTAGGATGAATTTATTAGCATGTGTGTAGGTTCTTTTATTGTTTTTAATGTTCTCTTTGTAATGCTTTTTACCTTAAGAATAAAGTAGACTTGCATAGGAAGTACTGTGTGGGACCCCACAGCTGTAGCAATTACGCTGTCTCTGAAGAGAAATCAAGCAGGTGTCCTTGGGCAACCTGTGAAGGCAGGACCTGTGCAGCCTGGAAATAAAAGACAAACGATCTGCAGTTATTTGCAAACATCTGATTTATAATCCTCCAAGAAACCCAAAGCAAAACAAAAAGCAGTAATGCATTGTATTTTTCTAGTGCCTATTTGTCAAGACCTTCTGGGCACTTTGCAAATGACATAAAATGTTCATATAGTATTCATTCATGAATATAATTTAAAATATTGGATACAATAAATTCTATAGACTTTTCTGAAGAGATACAACATTCCTGTAATGAATGAGACCCTTGTGGATCTCTGTTTACGTTTTCTTTTTGTATATGTATTTTTCCTTTTGGACAACCTTGAGTAAAATAAAAAACTTCCCATGATATAAAGCATATAAAGTTACAAATCTAAATCATTCTCAGATATGTGGAACTCCACCGTCTCTTCACAAAGTCTTCCCTTGCCTGCTAATCATTTAATCACTGTGCTTCTGTTTTCCTCCCCAATTTTCGTGTCTCTGATTTATACTGTAAGATCTTCAGGGCAGAGACTCTCACTATGTACTTTGCCTAGTACAGTGGAGTTACTATTACAGTTTGGGCCTCTAGGCACTACTATTATATTAGTAATAATTAACTGCCTTGCCTCTCTAACATGCACTTTTTAAGAGAAAAGTAATGGAAAAGGTCCAGGAGCATTTCAACAATGCCATCCAAAAGAAGGTTCTAATCTGGGGCAGGTCTTAAATTGGAACTTTACTGGCCAGGATCACGAGAAGCGTAGTTGTTTTAGACTGGGGTCAATGGGCCCTTTATGGTCACAGGCAACGAGGTATTTTTGTCATGCTAGAACTCTAAGCTGCTCCTGATATGACTGACAATGAGTTATTGCTTCAATAACTCATGGGCTGGTTGGCTATTATGTCTGCTATTGCCCTCCAGCGGTTGAAGTCATAACTAGAAGATAATAGTCAATGAGTGAAGATGGAAAATTGTACATCATCTCTGGGAGCCTTGAAATACACCGTCACTCTTTCATCTCGCCATTATCACTCATGTTGCTCAATGTGTAATGAGGCCTTCTGAAGAGATAATTTCCAAATATAAGGCAGAGTAATAACAGTAAACTAATTATACACAATTCTGCATCTCTTGACCATGCACTCATGATTTCAGTAGAAGTTTTGAGTGGGCAAGGGTTGTATGAGCTGGCCTTCATCAGTCAACAGAGTTACCATGGTGATGAGCACAATAAAATTCCATATGATGGAAATAATAGCACTGGGTGAATCACTGGCTACTGCAGTCTTTAAAGGAACTTGTATATTGTGTGGATTAGTCCCTCTCACCACATCAATTCTCACCACTGTAAAATTCTGTAGAAAGTTCATGTATACATTTAGGAATATTTGACATTACGCCCAATTCATTTTCTATTATTCAAATAATTTTGATTATGCAATGGAGTATATTTTTAAACTGCAAAGATAGAGGTTTTGTAAATAGGGATGATGATTTTTGTCCAATATTCAGCTTTTAAAATTCCAGAAGTAGATTTTTTTTAATACTGCCATAAATTAGGAGTTTGTTTTAATCTTTTTATGGTATCTTTTTTGAAACAGTGTTTTCATCTTTCAATACACATGGATGCTGTCATTTCCTCTTGATGTGTGCAGCATTGTAGGAATGTTGGTCCTAGACATTAGAAAGTCTGGCTACTTCACCTTGAATAGCCCTGTAGTAGGTGGAGTGGCCTCCCTCCCTACTTGAGAGCGAGGGACCACTACAAGTCCTTTACAATATGTGATAATTACTTATGCTAAACAAATCTGTTCCACCTTGTATTTAGCTGTAACATTCTTTGTACCTTTCCCAGATCTGAAGAAGAGTTCTGTATAAGTTCAAAATCTTGTCTGTCTCACTGACAGAAATTGGTCCAATAAAGTATATTACCTCACCAATTTTGTCTCTCTGATTATCATTCCTGCTGAGATAATTCTCCATTTATAATCCTCTTTGACTATATGCTGGGAAATCAGCAATGAAAGGTGGCTGAATAGGTTCACTTGAGAGAAATGAGAAGAGGAAGCCTTGTGTTTTTTTCTTCCTGCTGGAATGTTTTCAACCAGCGGACATAGCCATTTGTGGGGGAAGAAGGTGGTTATCAGTCTAACATCTAATCTTTTTTTCACATTAATCACCATCCTGGCAGACTACCTCTGTTGCCCTTCAGTTTCATATCTTAAAACCCAAGTCAACAACTAAAAGTACATAGAGAAAATGAACAGATAAAACTTATGTTGCCTTTAAAGTGTCTGGAGATCTCTTGGTTTCTCAGCTCAGCTTTAATCTTCTGAACTACAAGTGCAGCAAGGATTCTGAGTCACTCAAGACAAAGACTCTACATCATATCAAAGCTTTTTCTGGGGCTTCTATAGACTCTGTAGATTCTCCCTGATGAGAACTGTCATGACTATCGCCAATTATCTATTCTGGTGTTGAAGAAAAGAAAGTGTGGCGCATTCTTCCTTATCAGCATGGAAGATGTGTAGCTACATGGCAGTGTATGTTGAATTTTCTGCCAAATTCTAATGGGCCAAATCTCATCTAATCCTTCTCTGTGGGGGCCCGAAGGACCTGAAATACAGGAGAGCTGCTGGGGTTTTGCTGCCTGGGAGGAAGTGGTGCCAGGAAGAAGCTGCTTGGAGGGACCCCATACCACTTGTATACTGTGGAGTAGTGTCCATGGTCCTTTCCTCTTCGCAATAGTATGCAGAAAAATTCTGGCTGTAGCACTTGTGAGCAGGGCTAGCCCTTTGGTCTTGCAAAGCCTGTGACCACAGACCTCACTGCTTGGAGGGAGCTAGAAAGACTCTCAGGTTACATTCCTTTCAAAAAGCTATGCTTCTATCCCTTTTCCTTGTGAAGAGAAACTTGAAAGCATAAACTGATGTAACCCAATTGCTCTGGTTGAAAGGAATGAGTAGCTGGACTCTGCTTCTGGAGCCAAAGGCATTATGGGAGGACTGTTGTGGGGCATACTCACCAACAAAGTGTCCCCTAGAAGCAGAGTGTGATGTTGCCACTATAGAAATCCATGGTATGCCCACACCTTGAATACTGCATGAACTTCTGGTTGTTCATCTCAGGAAAAAGATATACTAGAATTGGAAAAGGTGCAGGGAAAAGCAACAGGAACGATTACTGGGATGGAACAGCTTCTATATGAAGAGAGATTAAAAAGACTAGGACTGTTCTGCTTAGAAAAGAGATGACTAGGGGATGTGACTGTGGTTTGTAAAATCACAAATGATATGGAGAAAGGAAATAGGGAAGTGTTGTTTACCCCTTCACATAACACAAAAATCAGGGCTCACCTAATGAAATTAATGGGGAGAGGGTTTAAAACAAACATAAGGAAGTACTTTTTCACACAACACACAAGTCAGCCTGTGCAACTCATTTTCACAGTGGATGTTGTGAAATCCAAAAGTGTTTGGAATAAAAAAATTAGGTAAATTCATGGAGATAGGTCCATCAATGGTTGTTAGCCAAGATGGGCAGGGACACAATCCCATGCTCCTGGTGTCCCTAAATCTCTGACTGCCAGAAGCTGGGGCAGGATGACGGGATGGATCACACAATACATTGCCCTGTTCTATTAATTGCCTCTGAAGTATCTGGCATTGGCCACTGTCAGAAGACAGGATACTGTGGTAGATGGACCATTGGTCTGACCTCATATGGCCATTCTTATGCTCTTATGAGTAGAGGTTGCACACCACAGAATCACAGAAGATTAGGGTTGAAAGAGCCCTCAGGAGGTCATCTAGTCCAACCCCCTGCTCAAAGCAAGATCAACACCAACTAAATCAACTGGTAAGAACCTGTCCTTGAATCTCTAGCAGTTTAATGTAGTTTAATTAAAATCATGTTTGAATTAAAGGAGGAGGAAGGTGAAACATGTCGTGTGTAATATAATTTCAAGGTCATATATCTTAAGTGCTAGAAGCAGTCTGGAATGATCTAGGAAGTTCCGTCACAAATAGGTTCCATGCTGGTATCCAAATGACAACTGACCTGCTATCAACCCTTGTGCTGAAAGGTGATCCATTACAAAAACACACCCACACACAAATGCATTTGGATTGCATTCTTACTAATTCCACCTCTAAAAATTTCCCAGAGGATTCTAGAGATCATAGGGGGGAAGGTAAGGTGAGGGGTGTTTGTGGCATGATGCTGTAGGCCCTGGGCAGTCCCCTCCTTTGCAGAATATATCAGAGTTAAGGTGTAGGGGTCCTAGGTCCTGTAGTGGTAAAATGTTTAGCATCCCAAAGCAGAGAGGTCAAAGAGGAGAATGGCCATCCCAAATACGTGGAGCTGAGTGCTTTTGGTTGGTCTAGTTCTGCAGAGCTTACTCAATGGGACAATTCGTGTGTAAGTACTACTCAGTGTGAGTAAGGATTTGCAGAATTGAGTCCTAAGTGATACTGGGAAGCATCCAGTTCTCCCTAATAATATATTTGACAAATGTCCTAGTCCGGGTTGTTAACCCTTCACTCTATGTACAGTTAAGTCTGGCAAAGGTAACTTTTCTCAGTATTCTTTTCAGGATACTTGGGGTCCTTTTGGTGGCTGTGCAATTTGTGGAGAGGGAGTAAGGAACTTTCCCCTGCACAGCTCATATAAAGGGTGGCCCGAATTACCCCCACTCCCGCCCTTGGGGAGTGCATGGTTGCTACCTTGAATGTGGCTCATGGGCCCCAAAGGGGCTACTGAGGGCTGGATGTAGCCAGAGCTATGTCTTCCCTCCCTCAACTAGCAGTTCAGCGGAAAGATAAGAATGCTGTACCCCTTAAAGGGGTGTATTAGTAGTTACATTCTCTCAGCGAGCTCAAGGAGGCATTCTGTGAAGCAGAATGTTATGGTAGTCTCACTGGAGCATCATGGTTCTGTACTGTCCCTAATGCAGGGCTGCACTGAACAAGCACATCCTAGCTTTCAGTGTTTCAGTTATTTTATTCCTTTTGAAAGCACACTTACAGCAGGGTGACAAAGGTTAGAAGAAAAAGAATTAAACACTATCAAGAAATCTTGGAAAACTCTCTGCTGCAGCCTCCTTTATATATTTTACTGAAACATTTGTGAAGCCAACCTCTGAAGTTTCTCCAGACTCATTTGATTAGCGTCTGCAGAATATTTGTGAGTACCAGCTTGCACTCCTCAACCATGTGCAAATTTTAATTACAGCTGGGCCATACTGAGAGTTATGACTCTGAATCAAAATTTCTTCAAGGTCAGAAGGACTCTGGATGTGATGTTCTGGTTCATTCCTGCTTCTAGTTTTTACACAAGCTGGAGAGAGAGAGAAGAAAAATTGAATTGGAATTATTGTCATCGGGAATTGTGAGTAATGGTTATGTGGGTGTGTAAGGTGATTAATGAAGAGAGAGAAACAGATCAGATGAGATCATAGGAAAGAAAATAATCAACCCATTCCCTTTGTGTTAACTAGAGATGGGCCTATTTCCAGAAACCTGAATCTGCACATCTGCAGTCTTTGAGGAGGTAAACATCTGGACCTGAAGATCGAGCCAAATTTCATGAAGACCTGTATTACACGAATATATATTCATCTCCACAAGGGGCCAAATCAGCTCTGCAAATCTGAGCACCCCTGATCTCTGGGTGAAAAGAAAGGAAGGTCAAAATCTGGACCCAAACTAGATCAGAATTTTGTGAATAGACCCTATTACATGGGCAAGATAGTGGCTGGATAGCAGAGTAAGGATTTTCCCCTGTCTTGCATGGCCACATTAGGTCCTAGCAGCTCTCAGCAAGTGAATGGGGAGTCAGTGGAGTGGAACTAGCTGGACATGAGAGGGGAGGGGGAAATATGCCGCATCCTACAAAGGAGCATTCAAATTACTTGCCATTCCACCCTGGTGCAACAGGGGAGTGCTAGGAGAAACGTTCTATGAGGGGTGTCTTGAATTACACTGCCTCCTAGTACTCCCTTTGGGCTGCACCTCAATGGCACAGCGTAACCCTATATTACTGGCTGGACTCAAACTTACTTTGGGCCAATTTCTAATATTAGCAAGTCCAGATCTACTTGTTTTGAGAGCTACTGAGATGGCACGAGCACATACACTTTTGGTAGCAGGGACTGCCTTTGTTTGTGTTTGTGCAGTGTCCAGCATAGTGTGATCCCAGTCCTGAATGGGCCCCTTGGCACTTCTGTAGTATAAATCTGAAATAATAATGCTGGGTTGCCTTTCTAAATACTCATTGCATGTTTGTAATCATGCTGTGAAGCCATCTGCTAGTGCAGTTTTCTGTTAGAACCATTATTATCTTTTAAAACTCATGATTTCCTTACCCAAAAGAAATGCAAGACAAGGGACAGGGAAGATTTAGTTTTAGGGCTCCCTGTATGCAAAAGTGTTCTTAGCCTGGAACCTGGAATGTGGAATTAATGGAAAAATGAGAATGAGCAGGATTTGACATTTCGCCAGATTAGCAACTGGTAAGGGATGATATTTATTGAGCACAGGCTATTTTCTCTTATATAATTCAAATAATTAAAGTTGATTCTTTGACTTACTTAATATTCCCATCCAATAGACTTTTCTTAAATAACATGATCAGTCTAGGTACCATACGTCTTCTCAAAATTGCAGTTTTAATTTTTTCATGCCTTAATTCCTTTAGTAAAAGGTAAGAGATATGAAAATACTGTAACTGACTGCCAGCGGGGCTTAGAAATGTAAAGGTGCAGTAGCTATAAATACAGTGCAATTAGAAAAGTATAAATTTTAATGACTTCAATAAACAAGATTGAGTTAGTGCTAATTTAGAGACCACTTCTGCATTCTTAGTGACACAAATCTCCCATTAAAATAATGAGCCAAATTCTGATCTCAGTTAAACTCGTGTTAGACAAATTCTACTGAAGTGGAGTTATTTTGGTGCTGTACTATTGTGACAGCAGAATTAGGCCCACTGGTAGTTTAGGATGTTCCACGAATGAAGGATTAGGCCCTAAACCCATTCTCCCAGAGTTCAGTACTTGGGAGCTTGGTGGAGGGACTGGTGTCCATGTTAGCTTGCTGAATTTGTTAGCTTGCTGAATTTGTCTAGTTCAATAATAAAACTGTTCTGGAGTTTGGTTCTTTATGTTCTAGAGATACCATAAATGGCTCTCATTTGTTTCAGGGACTGTTAAACTTGCTATTTTATTATTTTTCCTATGGCAAAGAAGTATTCATGAAAGCTGAGAAAGACCACAGACTTTGGAATGACTATACACTAATATTATCTGGACCTATCAGAATTGCATACAGGACCACATCCAGCAGTTTACACACAGACTTTAGTCAAAAAGGTGAAACTGATCCTGCAAATAGTAAGACTAGTTCTGGATGAAATTTTTTGGCTGAGAAATGCAGGTTTGGGTCAACTGAAACATTCTGTGAATTTGGGTCAAGTTTGCCAAATATTTTATTTGGGGGAAAATATCAGAAATATAATCAAAATATTTTGTTTCAACATCTTTTAAGTAAAACGGTCAGATTCTTTTTATTTGAAACACCTTTTTGTTTTGAAATTTTATTCAACATTAACAATTTTTTAAAATGTTTTTTAAAAACTCTGAAATAGAAATGAAATATTTTGTTTCAGGTCAAACAAAATATTTTGTTCAACCTGAAACTTTTTTTCTTTACTTTTCAGTTCACCAAAAAGTTCTAAGTTATTTTTTTAAATTTTACGTCAACCTAAAATGAATTTATTTTTTATTGTTTGTGTTTTAGTACAGCCAGTGGACCAAAAAAAATTTATTCACAGAGCTTAACTAAGACCTGTGGGACTGGGAGTACGTTTTCTGGGTATATGTGTGTTAGAAAGGTAGCAGCCTTGCCTCCTTTTTAGCCCCCAAACCTTTCAGAATGGAGGGGAAGATTTTAAAGGAACTCTGTGAGGTTCATCTCTAGGTGGTCGCCAGAACTCTCAAATCCTCTCTCTTAGGGATGGTATAATTTAACCCATATTTTGACATACTTTCTCCCCAATTCCATAGCAACCAGTGAAGCAAAAATGTGTTGCAATTCACATTGAAAAGTGAGATTGTTCCTAAAGTTCATCCAGAAGCTGTCTAGGATCTCTGTCTGCTTAAACGGTGTGATTGATGTTCAAACAGGCTCTTGTTTTGTGGTCTGTTTATAAAATACTGATGAGAGCGCCAATTTATTTTTCTGTAAGAATGTAGATAAAGTGCTCTGGAAAAAAAACAGTGAGACAATGACAGGTTTCAGAGTAACAGCCGTGTTAGTCTGTATTCGCAAAAAGAAAAGGAGTCCTTGTGGCACCTTAGAGACTAACCAATTTATTTGAGCATGAGCTTTCGTGAGCTACAGCTCACCTCTAAGGTGCCACAAGGACTCCTTTTCTTTTTAGTGAGACAATGAGTTTTCCTGAGGTCATATAACACTTTGGGAACTTTCACTTTTAGTGCTGAGGTAAGGAGTAAAATATAGACAAATTCTATACTTCTGGAATAATTCCACTGAAACCAATTGCATTGTTCTAGAATTGCACTGGTGCAAATGAGAGTGGAATATGTAGAAGTAAATTGCATAAGATCATATTATAGAGAAATCTTTGCACTGGAAAGGTGATGGATAAGGTGACTTAATACATAGATGTGTTTTCTCTAACTTTTGGGGGATTTGACGATAGTCTTCTACATCTTCTCAGTTTTTGCTTAAGGGATTTAGGCCTTGTCTATACTACTGGGGTAAGTCGACCTAAATTACGCTAAATTACTTGAATAACGTAGCTGGAGTCTACGTAGCTTAGGTTGACTTATCACGGTGTCTTTACTGCTCTGCGTCGACAGCAGACTGTCTCCAGTCAACTGCAGTAGCGTCGATCTTCTGGTAGTGAAGACAAGCCCTTAGATTCACTGAAAAGCTAATCAGTTTGACTCCTGTTGGCTGTTGATGTGGTTGATAGCTGTAGAATTCCCCAAACCAATCATTATTCAGAACTTTTCAGTGTTCATCTTGATTTTCCAAAATGTACAGTACTTTCCTTACTTTTACATAGCAAAAGCTTTGGCACATAAAAGGGTAATTTTATTGAAGTCACAATATGATAATAGTCATACAAGTGCTGCTATTTGGCAGGATTCCAAGAAGACTTAGCAGGAAATGAATGCTGTGAGATAATAAAAAAAAAAAAAAAATTCAGCCTAGGAAAGGATTATCCTTGCCCACAGAATAGTTGTTCAAAATGGATCACAAATTACACTTTGGTTCCAACACTTTTGTATTTAGCTTGAGCACTTTGGGAGCTCAGGAATTTTGAAGTGTCTTTCCCCCCGCTATTTTATTTAGCGAACAAAGCAGTAGAAGAAAGAGTATGACTATATCCTTAAATCGTTCCTTTGAAAAATCATGATGTTCTGTGAAACATACAGCCAGTCACTTTGTTTGAATGGCTGGATATTTCTAACTGCAATTTTTAATCAGAGATCTTGCACTGTTTGTAATGAATACCTCTGTCTGGCTTGTGATGTACTGGCGTGTGTGTGTGTGTGTGTGTGTACCACTGACCTTTACTATACTAAAAGAGCATCTCAATTTAGTGTGTGTGTGTGTACCACTGACCTTTACTTTACTAAAAGAGCATCTCAATTTAGTAATGTAGGGCCAACAACAGTTGTTGTTGGCCCTACATTACTAAATTGAGATGCTCTTTTAGCTTAAGTGGTAGAAGCCTGTGTGTCTGTAACAGGAAATCTGAATTGTAGTTTTGTAAAGTTCAGTGTGATCAGAGCATACAGCATGATGACAGCTATAAAGTATTAGATAGTTCTGATTTCATACACAATTTTGGTTTCTCTTCTTCCTGTTTCATTTTGGAGAGAACTGCTTAGAGTCACTGTAGGGTGTTACATTCCGAACCACTCTCTCTAATCTATACAATAGAAAGTGCTCTCTGGTCACTGAATACATTTATATTACACAAAAATGAGTACTACAACATATGCCTATTGGTACATAGATCATTTAAATGCATTGGATTATGCTGGTAAGAAAAACAAAGCTTGTTTTTGTCTTTCAAGGCTCCCAGGGCCAGTCTTTTAAAGGTATTTAGGCTCTTAAGATGCAGATAGGCACCTAGCAGGTGTTTCAAAAGCACTTAGGCACCTAATTCCCATTGATTTCAATACACCTCGATGCTTTTGAAACACCAGTAGGTGCCTATCTGCATTGCTGGTGCCTAAATACCCATAAAAATCTGGCTCTAAGTGACTTTACTCTAAATATCTTTCAGATTTATGTCTGTCAACTACTGCGTGTTAAGCATTAGGCTGGAATTCTTTAACTCCAAGGGTAATGAAATTCAAGTAAAAAAGCCCATGTGTCTGTCTTTTCTAGTTGGCTGTGACATTTGGTAGTTTGATAAATTAATAGTATTATTCTGTCTGCTGGAATGGACACTGCTTTTGAGGTATTAATAAAATAAAGCACCTTTGTGCACCTTAACCTTTAGAGCACTGAGGCTAATGGCACTCATCCTTAGTATTCTGAAATGCAAAAGTGAGTATTCATCATGCTCCTCCCATGCACCTTCCTAATTCCCGTTCCTTTCTTTATCCTTTCAAAGACAAGACCTTCTTTTTTCCCTATTTCCTTTCCCCTTTAGCACTGGAAGTATTGCCCCACGCCAAGCAGTCAGAGACTCTCAGTGACTGTCTTTGTGCCAGAAACTTCTTTGCTGTAGATGTGCACTTCTGTACCTGCCACTTACTAGCCTGAAGGAGATGAGGCCTGGCAGCCTTATCTCTGAGGGTTTATCTAAATGGGATTTTTAAACTGGATTAGACTGAGTTAATCAGGTTTTAAAATGCTTGTGTACACATGATGTAATCCATCACTTCACACTAACTCATTTTATCATGTTTCAGAGTAACAGCCGTGTTAGTCTGTATTCGCAAAAAGAAAAGGAGTACTTGTGGCACCTTAGAGACTAACCCATTTATTTGAGCATAAGCTTTCGTGAGCGACAGCTCACTTCATCAGATGCATACCGTGGAAACCGAAACCGGTATGCATCTGATGAAGTGAGCTGTAGCTCACGAAAGCTCATGCTCAAATAAATTGGTTAGTCTCTAAGGTGCCACAAGTACTCCTTTTCTTTTTTCATTTTATCATGACTTCTGGAGTCCTCTTGTGAAGTGGACTAGGTGTGCTTCATATTGAATTTGTTTGGTCTATTGTTCATGTGGATGCAATTTCTGTGCATGACTTTTTGCATGCTTCCTATGACTATCCCACAACGCTTTTCAGGTTGACTGTTATTGACCTGTCTGTTTACTTGTGTGCCCAGCCTGCTCTGGTGTCTGGTTCTCAGGTTGACCCTTCCCCCTCATTTAATGTCCAGACATCCTTTCTCCTCCCTCCCCATAATGCCTAGCCCTCTGGATATTAAGCAGTTCCAGCTAGAGATTAACTGGATGCCTAAGGGTTAAGGTACATGTACTTATGCAGTACAGAACTGCCAAAATTACTACACTATCAGCCTGTATCAATAACAGCTATATACTATTTTATGCTGTATAATGTATTGAAAACAGATATTTAATTTGGTTTAAATTAACATTAGGTCATACTTGTTTGTTTCTGAGACAAATAAGTTATATTATACTGCTAAAAAATTATATCCTTATTGCCTTTGCCTGTAAAGGAATAGTAAACTCAAATCCCACACGAACTTCGTGTCTTTGTGCTGCCTCTGATGCCTGCAATTCACGTTACAGAGAAATTATTTTAGGTTATTTAACTGAAGGAATAATGATCACATCTGTAGAGATTGTTTAAAGAGAGCTCTGAGAGAAATAATTAGCAGATTTGAGTGAAGTTAAGCCGATGTTTTTTGTTTCTTTAGAATCTACATTACAGTGTATGATAAAAATGAATACAATGAATAGATGTATGCTGTCGGGATTCTCTTACCTGTTGCAGATTGTAATACCCTTTCTATGTTCAGTTACATGCAATGCTGAGAAGAAAGAATAACCATTTACTATCCTTAGGAAAAAGAAGACAGAGTAGAAAGGATTTATATGAATTTATATCAATTTCAGTAAAATTGAGTATCTGAAATTTAAATGAAATGTTTCATGCTAAATTAAGTTATTTTACAGTAGCATTTTAGCAGAGCTCCCCAGGGAAGAGTGCAATTTTCTGTATTTTATATTACTTGAAAGATGAATGATCTAAAAAGCCTTGGGCCTGATTCTCATTTACTCTACATCCCCTTTGTGCTTGTCTCCCTTTATTAAAAAAAAAAAAAAAAAAAGGGGGTGTGGAGCCTTAATTTATTTTCTCTTGAAGGCCCCTTTAGGCTGTCTCAGTAGCCCAAAAGGGGCTTAGTGTACATGATGATTGGTCCAAAATGGGATTTTCGTGTGGGTGATTTCCCTTTTGTGCATAGAGACTTAGCATGGGAGTGTAAATCTACAGCACACTAGCCTGCTGCACATTAAATTGCCATGTCAGCCCTGCTACTGCTTCAAATGGCAGTAGGTCAAAGCGCACTATGGAATTTTTAGTGTGTGGTAGCAGGGTTCACACTGTGACTTAGTGCATAACAAGCTAGCAAGTTGTCCAGCCACACCATGGCTTGCTGCACTAGGTCACTGTGTGGACAAGCTCTGAAATATTGAGATTGGTTTAGTTTGGGATTCTTTCATAAAACACTAAAGCATTATTTTCATTAACACTGCCTATTGTGTACATACTGTAGCTGTGATAATATTAATTTAAAAAACCAGAGGTGGTGGAGAAACTTTCCCCTTCAATTTCTTGTCCATTCATGTTAGTTACCTGCTTGCTTTTATTATTGGAAATTAGTGCAACTATTAATAATGCAAGTTCTTGGTTTAATGGGAATTAGAGTCCCTGTGACTTTTTTTTTCACCTGCATTATACTGATTGACTAGCAGCATACTAAGATGATAATAAACCATAAATACTGTATCAGAGATCAAATAAATACACATTACATGAAAGGGAGAAATGCAAACCTACCTGTATAGAATTTAGGGGAAACCTGCAGGTACTTGAGGAATGTGTTGGCTGGGTGGTAGATGAGAAGAACTTTTACATCTGCCCTGACCTCTACCAATATTTGACAGGGAAATTTATTTGCCATTTTAGTGTTAGACTACAGAGTTAGACTGTACTGGCTGGGGCCTTTAGTGCCAGCTCTGTATTTTTATTTAATGGTTTTATGTATTTAGCCTCTCAGGATAGTTTTAGCTTAATATGTTGGATTAAATCTATGTCTTGCTGAAATGAAAGGTATTAAAGTAAGAGGACTGATTCTGCTGTCACTGAAACCAGAACAAAACATCAAACATTCACATCAAAATGGGAAGTCTATGGATGGGATTGTCAAAAGTATTTAAGTAAGGTAGTCCTATTGGTTTTCAATGAGACTTGCACTTCTAAGTCACATAAGTGATTTGAAAATTGAACCGTATGGTCATCACAGAATGAAGTAAAATTTTTAACTAGCCTTTCCAAAAGCTTTGTAAATAATTCCCATTAAGGGGACTCTTTATTCCATTTAAATGTTGTTTTGTTAGTGGCATTCTGGTAGCAGCAGGGAGCGAATACATTTTGTCTGGACTTGGAGAACTAGATAGAATGGCAGTTATTTTGTGATCGTTTCTTTGCAACTGGATTGTCCATTGTAATCTGCCCTTGCATTGATAACCTGCTACCACTGTATAACACTTCATAAAAAGAGGTTTTTTAAAAAATGTGGGCATGAGCAGAGGTGCTGGAACAATTTGTGTAGCGGGGCGCGGAGAGCCATTGAACCAAACTGTAAATCCTGTATATAATGGAAGTCACTTCAAGCCAGGGGGTGCAGCAGCACCCCTAGTTCCAGCACCTGTGGGCACGAGACTTGACAACTCAAGCACTTCAGACGACAAAGTACATAAGATAGATCTAAAAACAAAAGACTGCTATAAAATACAGTTGCTACATCTTTGTGGAACATCATCCTGGAATGTCTGCTTTTGGCTGCTCTCTCGCTGTCTTATACATGGATGTTACGCTATTCTAGCTTTTGCAGTAAAGCATATATCCTAATGGTGACTATGATGCGATTTATCCTGAGCTTTAGGAGGGAATGAAGATGAATTGATGCGGAACTCATCTGAAGAGTAATAGTAGCCTCAAACTCCTACTGTACCAACACCGCTGCCTCAATGAGATGATGCCACTATGCTTAACAAATTCCTTGTTAAGTGGATCCTGACACCCCTTTTTCCCTTCCACTGAGTAATTTCCAAGCTCCAATCCTCCTGGTGTTGGCTGCTGGACTGAGAGACATTAAAAGGCAGTCGGTCGCTCAGTAGCAACCCTATTCTCCCGCCAGTGTAGAGCTATTCAATCTTGACGGCACCTTGATGGCCCTGCTTCCGCTTCCCAGATTTAGTCTGTTCCTGCTACTAAATGGAGGTTCTAATCCGCAATGGTTAGGATCATAAATTGTATGGTTACTCCTGGCTGGTCCAAGGGATGAATGAGCAAGTGGCCCTCATGGCTGTTCCCTCTACCCAGAATGTCCTAGTGGATGCAAATACTGACTTTCTTTCTTCTTTGTGGGATGGAGTAAGCAGCTTGTTCTAGGAAAGTCCCTGGAGAAAGGGATATGTGGTTCACATGGTTGGTCCTTGCTTCCCCTAATGTTCTGGCACCTGTTGCTCCTGACCTCTTCTCTTCTCACATTCCTCCCTGAACTGGTACAGAAAGCCACTGCCCTCTCCTCACTTAAATACCTCTTGAAGACCCGCTTCTTCCATGGCACCTATAGAAAACTAGCTTAACTCAGAAGCCGATTGAACTCCCATTGAAGTCAACAGAAATAAACTCACTGGCTTCAGTGGAAGTTGGATTGGATCTTTAGTCATCTACTTATCTATTTCATTTATCTCATGAGTGAACTGCTCTTGTGTGTTGAAGGAGGGGACCATGGGCACTGGAATTGAAGCTGCAAATTGTTTACTGCATCCTGTATGATGCATAGCCATCTAAGAATTGGTTTTAGGCAATCAGCAAGAACAGAAAGAAGCAGAGCCAGAGACAGCATTGTCCCTTAAGAACAGGGATGAAAATCATAACATAATTTCAGTTATAATAATCTCATTATGAAAAAGTATTGATGATGAATTGATATTCCTTTTAAATAAAAAATTGCCATTATTGCTCCTCCCAATTTGTTTAACCCAGAAGTAATTTGATTCTTTAAGAAATTGGATGTTTTCTGAAAAATTGGTCCCTAAATCCAAATATATCCTACCCTGTTTGCTCCTAAATGTATGTTCATATGGTGAGTTTTCACATAGTCCATTCTAAAACTACTAATGGAAAAACTGAGACATTGTAACAAGTCTTTTAATTTCATTAAGAAAAGATAGGCAGTTAGGCCATCTTTGTGCCGCTTCAGCTGGGAGCACTTATTTTGCACTTGGGAAAAGAAGTTGGGTATTCAGGATATTCATTCTGAATCTGATCTATGATATAACCATTTGCCATTGAGAATTTGCACTGAATGATCTTTGGAAAGGATGTGCAAGGTGGAGAGAAATAATATATCTAAAACAATATCTCACCAGTGATCCTATTTGACTCACTGAATTGCCAGACTTTGTGTCCGCACGATTAGATGTTTTATCAGTGCAAACACTAAAGAAAATAAACAATCATTGTATGTCTACATAGAAATAAAAGTCCTGGTGCATGGCTGTGGCTGGTCTACGTAAGCTGACTTGGGCTCCTGGGGCTCCAGCTGCAGGGCTAAAAATCACTGTGAAGACATTTGGGTTTGGGCTGGAGCCTGAGCTCAAGGAGCCTCCCTCCACCATTGCTATTCATAAACTTGAAATCTTGTTACCCTCACCAACAAACATTACGTCACCCATTACCTTTGTCTCTCTAATATTCAGGGACTAACACAGCTACAACAACACTACACAAAAGATGAAAGACTTTAGTCACAATCAACTTGGCTGTCATGGTATTTATTTGGAACAAGGGAGAAAGTGGGGGCAAGGCCAGCAAACTGAATAGACTAGACATGAATTAGCAGAGTGCCAATGAGTTAGCAGAGTGCCAACTTTGTCGTGTTATACACAAATAAAGGAAAAAACAATGTGTTGCTTTATGGCTTTAGAAATTGTTTTGTGAGACCTGATATAAATAAGAGCCTAAATGAATAGATCACTTTTCCAGTAGGGTTTTTGAAAAGGAGGACTGCAAATTAGTAATTTTCCATTTAGAAAAATAAATTTTAAAATAGGCAAAATGGTTGTTTGCAAAGAATCAGTCTTGATTATTAAGGAGAGGACAAGCAACCACAAAGAATTTCCAAATCCTTTGAGTTCCAAAGAACTTTCTTTTTACTTCATTTGAGCCCAAGATCTCAGATGAAGAGGGTTGCCATGATACCACTTGCGGGTGCATTTTACCTAAAAAGATTAACTAGCATTGCTTACCCATAAAGTATGTGGTAATTTAAAGAGCTGGATTTAGTTCCACTTGGCTCATTTTGCTGTGTTATAAAACCACTACACTGTGAAATCAAAGTAAAAAATTGACAGCATACCAAAATTTGCCCAAAAATTAATCCTGTCTAGAAGTAAACAAGTTTGATCATGTATTTAACCGAGCTTAAAATATCCATGATTATAGTTGTGTAATGAACCATCATATATACTTACTTTAGAAGTACCTTTTTTAACAATAGAGATTTCAGTTTCACAAATTTTGTTTTGTTGCTGCATACAAATTGTGGAACACTTGACTGCACACATTTAATCACAGTATTGTATTATGTGTGGATGCATTTTCCTAGAGAATTTTTTGAGCTTGGTTTCAGGCTTGAAAATTGCAGCCTGAAACTAGTCAGATATTCATTATCTATCAAGTTTATTAATCTCTAAGTGACAACATAGAATTAGAGATTAAAAATAGAAACACTCAGAGGTTGTAATGATATTGTCTTACATTTCTCGTATCCAGAGTGCTTTGTGAGATATAGCTAAGCAAAATAACTAAGATAAAATGTGGCTCTTTCGACTTAAAATCTTCCTGCTGGAAAACCATGATCATAACTAAATTTCAGAGAATAAAGAAAATTCTTGTGTATTCCTCCATACATGACAAATGCATCTTGAATTGTCCATCTCTACAACATCAAATAATATAATTCCATCGCGATTTTCACTAATACAGATACCTTCAATTTTGCATGTTATAATGGATTAAGCTTGTAGGATGTTTTTAAGATGGTCTTTTGGCTATTTGCATGAAGGATAAAGCAGGGAAGATATGGTACTTCAAAGATACAGAACAATGCTTTGCGAGTGATTAGAATTGGTGCTAGTACCACTGGAAAAGAAGAAAAGGGAGAATTGGATTATCCAAAAATAAAAGGTTTCAGAGTAGCAGCCATGTTAGTCTGTATTCGCAAAGAAAAGGAGTACTAGTGGCACCTTAGAGACTAACCAATTTATTTGAGCATAAGCTTCCGTGAGCTGGCTATAGCTCACGAAAGCTTATGCTCAGATAAATTGGTTAGTCTCTAAGGTGCCACTAGTACTCCTTTTCTTTTTTCCAAAAATAAAACTGGGCCTTAATTTAAAAAATAAAACAAAACAATAGGCAATCTTAAAGAGAGTCACTGTATTGTATTTTTATAGAGTCAAGGTTTTGAAATTTGCCTGACATCCACTAACTGGAGAACTAAACCTGCTGCTCAGGGGCATGTTGCGCAGAGGCAGGTACTGTAAATTGTCCAACGTAACAAAAGCCCAACTGAGCCAGTTACATGGAATTCTGTGTAAAAGTCAGCAAAAGTTGGAGAGAAATAGATGATTGGTACAAACTAGGTTGTGATAAGGGGTCTTCAGAGCTTCTGGTAAAGTCATGGGTTGGCATGACAATGAGCTGAAAGATTCTAGAAATGGAAGGAAATGTTCATAGCTGTAATCACCAAACTGATGTAAAAAACTGTTTTGACTGGTTAACTTTAAAAGGATGAGGTTTCCACCACTTTTTGGACATTGCTGTCTAGGAGTCACTAAAAGGAATGAGGAGGATACATAGACTGGAAGAAGCTTTACCATCATGGCTACCACCCCCACTGTCTCCTAAGTATGGAGAAGAAATTCATGTTGTTTGTCTAAAGATGAATGAAATCATTTTTTGAAAAACCATGGGGGAATTGATTGTTGAAGCTAAGTAGAAACTACTTATCTGTGTTTCTGTGGGTGTTGCTAATGAATGTGTATTGGGAGTTAGACTTGATTTGGAAGGAGGAGGTGAGGGGAATTGATTTTGCCTACTGGTAAAAACTGATTGCATGTGGGTGGAGGTTTGATAATTGATTGTATGGGAAGAAAGGGGAAATTATTTCAAATGTGATCAGGAGGAGGAGAACTGATTGAGAGAGGTGGGGGAATGGTTTGTGAGCAGAATAATTTTGAGCAGAAGAGATGAGAGAAAATCGTGCAGCATGTGCTGAAAAAGAGGAAAGGGAACAACAGATGGGAAGACAAAGTGAGATGAAAACTGTAACACAGAATAGACGTAATTTCATTTAACATTAATTGCAGTTGTGCATGTCTTATTCTCAAAGTGCCGGAGAGGGTGCGGAATGTATTCTGGTGGGGAGGGCTGAGAAGCTTTGTGGGGGGGCGAAGTGTACTGCTCACATTTTATCCACAGCAATGAATAACTAGCAAAGCTGATTCCTCCAGATATATCAGAAAGAAAAGGAGTACTTGTGGCACCTTAGAGACTAACCAATTTATTTGAGCATGAGCTTTCGTGAGCTACAGCTCACTTCCACGGTATGCATCCGATGAAGTGAGCTGTAGCTCACGAAAGCTTATGCTCAAATAAATTGGTTAGTCTCTAAGGTGCCACAAGTACTCCTTTTCTTTTTGCGAATACAGACTAACACGGCTGTTACTCTGAATCCAGATATATCAGATCCTCAGAAGGCGCTGTGCATTTGCCTCTAGCTGGCATTGTGCATTTTGATTGCTTTGATAAGCTTGCATAGTATTATACAAAATCATTGCCAGCTGTACGTTAATCCGTTTGCTACAATGCGATGTGCACATTTAATTGTACGCATTGACCACAATCTCAGTTTTGCTTTTGCTCTTATTACAATGGATCATTGGCTCTATTTGAAACAGTGCCTTACTGTTTTTAATATTTAGGGAGAGTTTTTTTTAATTGGTATGTGTACTTGTGTGGTAGGGGTGAGGGATGTAAACTACTACAGACACAAAGAAGGGGGGTGTGATCAAATATGTTTGAAAATCATAGTTTTAGATGAAAGAAAAGGAGTACTTGTGGCACCTTAGAGACTAACCAATTTATTTGAGCATAAGCTTTCATGAGCTACAGCTCACTTCATCGGATGCATACTGTAGAAAGTGTAGAAGATCTTTTATACACACAAAGCATGAAAAAATACCTCCCCCCAGCCCACTCTCCTGCTGGCAATAGCTTATCTAAAGTGATCACTCTCCTTACAATGTGAATGATAATCAAGTTGGGCCATTTCCAGCCCAATTCCAGGTTTTCTCACCCCCCCCCCCCCAACACACATACACAAACCCTCTCTCCTGCTGGTAATAGCTTATCTAAAGTGACCACTCTCCTTACAATGTGTATGATAATCAAGGTGGGCCATTTCCAGCACAAATCCAGGGTTTAACAAGAACGTCTGAGGAGGGGGGAGGGGGTTAGGAAAAACCAAGGGGAAATAGGTTACCTTGCATAATGACTTAGCCACTCCCAGTCTCTATTCAAGCCTAAGTTAATTGTATCCAATTTGCAAATGAATTCCAATTCAACAGTTTCTCGCTGGAGTCTGGATTTGAAGTTTTTTTGTTGAAGAATTGCAACTTTCATGTCTGTAATCGCGTGACCAGAGAGATTGAAGTGTTTTCCGACTGGTTTATGAATGTTATCATTCTTGACATCTGATTTGTGTCCATTTATTCTTTTACGTAGAGACTGTCCAGTTTGACCAATGTACATGGCAGAGGGGCATTGCTGGCACATGATGGCACATATCACATTGGTGGATGTGCAGGTGAACGAGCCTCTGATAGTGTGGCTGATGTTATTAGGCCCTGTGATGGTGTCCCCTGAATAGATATGTGGGCACAGTTGGCAACGGGCTTTGTTGCAAGGATAGGTTCCTGGGTTAGTGGTTCTGTTGTGTGGTATGTGGTTGCTGGTGAGTATTTGCTTCAGGTTGGGGGGCTGTCTGTAGGCAAGGACTGGCCTGTTTCCCAGGATTTGTGAGAGTGTTGGGTCATCCTTCAGGGTAGGTTGTAGATCCTTAATAATGCGTTGGAGGGGTTTTAGTTGGGGGCTGAAGGTGACGGCTAGTGGCGGTTCTGTTATTTTCTTTGTTAGGCCTGTCCTGTAGTAGGTGACTTCTGGGAACTTTTCTGGTTCTATCAATCTGTTTCTTCACTTCCGCAGGTGGGTATTGTAGTTGTAAGAATGCTTGATAGAGATCTTGTAGGTGTTTGTCTCTGTCTGAGGGGTTGGAGCAAATGCGGTTGTATCGCAGAGCTTGGCTGTAGACGATGGATCGTGTGGTGTGGTCAGGGTGAAAGCTGGAGGCATGTAGGTAGGAATAGCGGTCAGTAGGTTTCCGGTATAGGGTGGTGTTTATGTGACCATCGTTTATTAGCACTGTAGTGTCCAGGAAGTGGATCTCTTGTGTGGACTGGACCAGGCTGAGGTTGATGGTGGGATGGAAATTGTTGAAATTATGGTGGAATTCCTCAAGGGCTTCTTTTCCATGGGTCCAGATGATGAAGATGTCATCAATATAGCGCAAGTAGAGTAGGGGCGTTAGGGGACGAGAGCTGAGGAAGCGTTGTTCTAAGTCAGCCATAAAAATGTTGGCATACTGTGGGGCCATGCGGGTACCCATAGCAGTGCCGCTGATCTGAAGGTATACATTGTCCCCAAATGTAAAATAGTTATGGGTAAGGACAAAGTCACAAAGTTCAGCCACCAGGTTTGCCGTGACATTATCGGGGATAGTGTTCTTGACAGCTTGTAGTCCGTCTTTGTGTGGAATGTTGGTGTAGAGGGCTTCTCTGCAGCTTGCCACGGTGGCCAAACAGGAAATTGAAATTCAAAAGTTCGCGGGCCTTTTCCTGTCTACCTGGCCAGTGCATCTGAGTTGAGAGTCCTGTCCAGAGCGGTCACAATGGAGCACTGTGGGATAGCTCCTGGAGGCCAATACCGTCTAATTGTGTCCACAGTACCCCAAATTCGACCCAGCAAGGCCAATTTCAGCTCTAATCCCCTTGTTGGGGGTGGAGTAAGGAAATCAATTTTAAGAGCCCTTTAAGTCGAAAAAAAGGGCTTCGTCATGTGGACGGGTGCAGGGTTAAATCGATTCAACGCTGCTAAATTTGACCTCATCTTCTAGTGTAGACCAGGGCTAACTCTTTTTACAGGAGTTCTGACCTGCATTCCTGCTTTGGTCCTGGCAAAAGCATCACACAGACAGAGAGGACCCTTTGTCCCCCCTCCCCCTCCCCAGCTTTGAAAGTATCTTGTCTCCTCATTGATCATTTTGGTCAGGTGCCAGCGAGGTTATCTTAACTTCTTAACCCTTTACAGGTGAAAGGGTTTTTTCTCTGGCCAGGAGGGATTTAAAGGTGTTTACCCTTCCCTTTATATTTATGACAGGGTCTCTCTCAATCTCTTCAGCTGAAGCTGTTCTTCTTTGTATGAAATACGATATTCACTGGAACTTCGGTCTCCCAGAGCAGTGCACTAAACACTAGGTTATAGGGACAGTCTCACTCTCTCTGACTCAATGTTTATTAAAATATTTTTCAGATGAGTAAACTCCATGCAGATGGATGGCCCTAGCATCTGTGGATCTTGGGAGATCTGTTGATTATGGAGCCTGAATCCCTTGTTTCTACATGAGGTAGGGGGAACCCGACACCTCTGCCCCAGGGGCAACTGCTGAATTTCTAATCTCCCACATGAGTAGTCTTTGGGACAGGGCCTGTGCCTTCCTACGTGTGCAGATAGTGTTTATGGGTGCTATTGGACACACATAAATAAGAGTAATGGTAACTCCTACTTAGGAAATGATTTCACTCTATAGGTCACCCATCAGCCATAATAATATAAGAATAGCCATACTGGGTCAGACCAATGGTCCATCCAGCCGATTATCCTGTTTATCGACAGTGGCCAATGCCAGGTGCCCCAGAGGAAGTGAACCTAACAGGTAATGATCTAGTGATCTCTCTCCTGCCATCCATCTCCACTGTCTGACAAGCAGAGGCTAGGGACACCATTCCTTGCCCATCCTGGCTAATAGCCATTAATGGATGAATTTATCCAGTTCTCTTTTAAACCCTGTTATAGTCCTAGCTTTCACAACCTCCTCAGGCAAGGAGTTCCACAGGTTGACTGTGCGTTGAGTGAAGAAGAACTTCCTTTTATTTGTTTTAAACCTGCTGCCCATTAATTTCATTTGGTGGCCCCTCGTTCTTATATCATGGGAACAAGTAAATAACTTTTCCTTATTCACTTTCTACACACCACTCATGATTTTATATACCTCTATCTCCTCCCCCCTTAGTCTCCTCTTTTCCAAGCTGAAAAGTCCCAGCCTCTTTAATCTCTCCTCATATGGGACCCATTCCAAACTCCTAATCCTTTTAGTTGCCCTTTTCTGAACGTTTTCCAATGCTAGTATATCTTTTCTGAGATGAGGGAGACCACATCTGTATGGAGTATTCAAGATGTGGGTGTACCATGGATTTATCTAAGGGCAATAAGATATTCTCCATCTTATTCTCTGTCCCTTTTTAAATGATTCCTAACATCCCGTTTGCTTTTTTGACTGCTGCTGCACACTGCATGGACATCTTCAGAGAGCTATCCACAATGATGCCAAGATCTTTCTCCTGATTAGTTGTAGTTAAATTAACCCCCATCATATTGTATGTGTAGTTGGGGTTATTTTTCCAATGTGTATTACTTTACATTTA
Organism: Eretmochelys imbricata; assembly: GCF_965152235.1. Lineage (NCBI taxonomy): Eukaryota > Metazoa > Chordata > Testudines > Cheloniidae > Eretmochelys > Eretmochelys imbricata. The sequence continues at coordinate 43,298,845 of NC_135575.1, read as the reverse complement.
TCCACATTAAATTTCATTTGCCATTTTGTTGCCCAATCACTTAATTTTGTGAGATCTTTTTGAAGTTCTTCACAGTTTGCTTTGGTCTTAACTATCTTGAGCAGTTTAGTATCATTTGCAAACTTTGACACCTCACTTTTTACCCCTTTCTCCAGATCATTTATGAATAAATTGAATAGGATTGGTCCTAGGACTGACCCTTGGGGAACACCACTAGTTACCCCTCTCCATTTTGAAAATTTACCGTTTATTCCTACCCTTTGTTCCCTGTCTTTTAACCAGTTCTCAATCCATGAAAGGATCTTCCCTCTTATCCCATGACAACTTAATTTACATATGAACCTTTGGTGAGGGACCTTGTCAAAGGCTTTCTGGAAATCTAAGTACACTATGTCCACTGGATCCCCCTTGTCCACATGTTTGTTGACTCCCTCAAAGAACTCTAATAGATTAGTAAGACATGATCTCCCTTTACAGAAACCATGTTGACTTTTGTGCAACAATTTATGTTCTTCTATGTGTCTGATAATTTTATTCTTTACTATTGTTTCAACTAATTTGTCTGGTACTGATGTTAGACTTACCGGTCTGTAATTGCCAGGTTCACCTCTAGAGCCCCTTTTAAATATTGGTGTTACATTACATAACATAGCCATAACAACATGAGTCAAACTGTGTTTATTAATCCTGAGATTAATATTCTAACAGGAGATTAACTACCTGGAAGTACTATTTATTCCAGATTTTTCTTTTGAAACCAGCACATAATGAATAGAATACTTCTGCTAAGGTTTTTTTAGTACAATTCCAAAGAATGACTGCTTGCAGAAGGGTCTGAAACAAAGAGCTGACTGTTATTTATTATCTTTAATGATGCTGTCTTAAAGAGCTAGAACTATGGCAGTGTGGTCAGCGAAGTGACTAGCATCTTTTCCCTTAACATAGCTGCTCCTTGTAGGTCCGTTATGTTTGGTATTTTACTACTGTTACTGATGAAAAGGAAAGTTAGCACAGCAGTGCCAAGGAAGATTGTGCTGGATTCTATCATGTCTAGCTTACTGTCAGAAAAACTGTCAACTAATTTCTGATGGCAAAATCTTTAAGTGTTACAAGGGATGATGTATGTGTCAGAAAACAGTCTGATGTTCAGATCACAGGGCGGGTTTGAGTGGCTGAAAGTTGGGAAAATCCTTTTTTGATTAGGGTATTTTGTGTAAATGTGGCATGGCTTTCATTGTGTAAAAATAAACATGGAACTCAACAATGCCCTTCTTACAGTCAGGTCTCTATCTGGAACTCCAGTTTTAAATCCAGACACTTGGTCCTTGTCTGTACTAGGATTTCCATGGCTGTTTCCGTACAAACCTCTAGTGCAGACACCGTCTGCCGCACAACATGCATTAGAATAACTTACTCGGGTTTGAAATTGTGTCAACATTAAAGTTGTATACGGGTGTAGGTGCAGCCGAGGCTAAGATCTCCACGTAGATAAGGCTTATATTATGCATTTATTTATGGTAAGGTTTAGGTTATTTTAGACATTGATTACGTGGAAACAATATACAAAATATATTATTCAGTGGGGATGAAATTCACCCCTGGGCTGAGGGTCCACATTTAAATCCTGTTTTCTATTCCATTCATAATAGAATCGGAAATGTCACTGACTCCTCTTGAAAATCTCAAGCCTTGTTTTGTGTATTTTACATAAGTAGAGGACACTCCATCTGGTAGCTCTTCAATGAGGAGAGGCAACTCTTATATAAATTTCCATGACCTGATAGTAACAAATGAAGGTTTCGCTTACCTGGGTGCACTTTTTTAAAAAAAATCAATATTCTACTGAAAGGAAAAAAAGAGATGGGAAAGGGGGGTGAAGGAGAGAAGAACAGTGAGCCCCTCTTAGAAGATATTGAAAAAACAGGGCATTGGACTGTCTGGGTTCTGGGACCAGCGTTGAGATTCGTACAGGCAAATGCCAGTTTCACGCGGGAAAGGCGGTGCAGTTTGTGAAGTCCCAGCCCTGGGACTGCACTGGAGCACGGGACCACCCTATGGAGGATCAGGTAAGTGGCTCTTTGTTGTCATGAGTGCATTGCCCGGTGTTTCACAGACTTTAACCGCGGGGCTGTGCAGCGGTAATACAAACTTTGCCAACTCCCAGACGATGGTTTGAAGATCACTGTTAACCGGCAACGAGGCAAAGAGTGAAGGCAGAAAACCAGATCGGCTAACCCCAGGGTAGACTGCAGGGCTCGCTCCTTCGCCGCCCCCTCCTCGCCAGGGTCTTGCCAAAGGAGCGAGCCGCTCAGCCGCCGGGCGGCCCCCGTCCCGGGAAGGCCGCAAACGCCGGCGACCCCAGCTGCTCTCGGGGGCTAGAAACTGCTGGGGGCTTAGGGGGGCGTTCAAGGGGAAGATTGCGCTGATTGGCTGATAGCCCAGATAAAGCCCCAGCCGGCGCCGCTTCCACTCCTCAGCTTGGCTGTAAACCTGCAGCCTTGAGCTGGTTTTTCTCCGCGCTCCCGGCCCGTTAAAGGGGAACGGGTCCAGGTTTACCCCCAGCCTGGGCTACGTTCAAACCAATGACCAGGCGCTAGCTTGTCAATTTCACGCCTCCGGTCTTTCCCCTCGTTCCTTCTTTCCCAGCAAATAGCAACCCAGCCCCCGACTATTTTCCATTGTTCTCGGCCCTCTAAGGGGCATTTCTACCCGTGCCCCCGTGGCTGAGCGGCAAAGGCAGCCGCCCGAGCCTGCAGGAGCGCTGGCCATGCGGAGCCCTGCAGGTCATCAGCCCTAGTGCGCGCCCGCCCCGGCCCGGGCAGCTCCGCGCTCTGCCCAGCGGCCGGACTCTCCGCTGAGACGCTGGCAGGGGGGAGCGGCGCCCCGGAGGCCCCCGCCATGCGGTCGCTGAACATCACCCCGGAGCAGTTCGCCCGGCTGCTGCGGGAAAACAACGTGACGCGGGAGCAGTTCATCGCCCTCTACGGGCTGCAGCCGCTGGTCTACATCCCGGAGCTGCCCGGCCGCACCAAGCTGGCCTTCGTGCTGGTCTGCGGGCTCCTCTTCGCCCTGGCGCTCTTTGGCAACGGCCTGGTGCTCTACGTGGTGACCCGCAGGAAAGCCATGAGGACCGTCACCAACATCTTCATCTGCTCCCTGGCGCTCAGCGACCTGCTCATCGCCTTCTTCTGCGTCCCCTTCACCATGCTCCAGAACATTTCCTCTAACTGGCTGGGGGGTGAGTAAGCCCCCCGCTCCCCCCTCTCGCCGGCCGGAGATCTCTGGATGGACCCAGCCTCTCCTGCACCGGGAGCCCTGCCTCTGCCCCGTCCCCCCGTCCCGTTCTTGTAGGGGGCGCCCGGGAGTTCGCAGCTCTCTCTTCCCCCCACTCCCTGCTGCCATCAAACACACCTGCCTGCAACAGATCTCTGCTGGAGGAACAGAGCGGGGGATGCGGGTGGGAAATGCCAGGTAGATCGCTTTGGTCCCACAGGACTAAGGAATGGGCTGTGTGTCACCCGGGAAGATGCTACTATTTCGCACTTCTCATCTTCAGAGCAACCTGCAAATGCCTTTTGTGTGCGGGATCGAGTCAAAAGGTGGCATGCGGTGTATCTGTAGAGGTGCGTCGGTCCCAGGAGAGACAAGGTGGGTGAGGTCATAACTTGTATTGGACCGGGGGAGAGATAAGCTTTCCAGCACACACAGAGCTCTTCTTCAGGTCTTTTTCTAAAGATGGGCTTTATCTCTCTCACCAAAAGGAAGTTGGTCCAATAAAAGACACTACCTCATCCAGCTGTAGCTCACAAAAGCTTATGCTCAAATAAATTTGTTAGTCCTTTAGGTGCCACAAGTCCTCCTTTTCTTTTTACCTCATCCACCTTGTCTCTCCAAAGGAGGTGAGCATTTATTTAGCTGCCCCTCTACCTAGCTGCTGACAAAACACCTGGTTTTTAGGTTTTATATTTTCTTGGGAAATTGTTTTCCTCTTAGGACACATGGATTGTTTTGACTAAACAAGGCAGAGTGTAGAGATCTTCTTGTGAAAAGGCAGCCATTTTCTTTTCCTGAAAATCTTTTGTACTAGGGGGGATCTGGCAACATTACTTCATAATGCTCCTTTGGTAGGTATCACTACTAGGGTGAAAGCTCTCATACTTTCATAGCTCAGAACTGATGCTTCAAACCTTTGAAAGTCTCTGTTCACAACAGATAACTTTCCTGGTTCACTCTAGAGCTGTTGCTTTTGCCTACTCATTTGTAGTCTGTTATTGCATTTTAGGATTAGGGCTCTGAATCTACAAATCTGACCCATTAATCTAAATTTACAGTGTACTCCTTATTCTGCAGAGTTTCAAGAATGGCAAGATCACATCACCATTGTGATTAAATTAACAGATTGTATTCAACTTGAAACAGCTGTGTCCTGAGAGTCTGGTGAAAGTTGCAATAAACAGAATTTTGGATGTAGTGTGGTGGTGACATAACACATGTATCCTGTAGTTTTTTGATCCAAGGATACATTCTTGCTGACAAGTGCAAAAGAAGGTCTGAGCCAAAACTTGTTGAAGTCAATTCCATTGATGTGAATATGCTTCAAGTCAGGTCGTTTTTGCCTTTGTTAGCAAAAATGGGTCCTTTGGTTGATTGCATTACAGGGGTTCCCATTCATTTGGGGCTGGCCAAAGTCACTGACCAGACAGAATGAGGAGAGGAAAAGCCCCTCTTCAAAGTCAGCTCATTTATACTTTAGGACAAAGTGTCTTTAGTTTTTAAAGGTGTTTCACAGACTAAATTTCTCTAATAAATGGCTTTCCTTTTGTTTTATAGTGCATAGATAATATGATGAATGGGTGAAATAGATAAATGTTCACGAACTGCAGGGCTTTGGAAGTTTTCATGTTATGATCTGAATGTGAAAGTTAAGAGCAGTGTACAAAGGCACTGTCTTTAGGATTTACTTGCCTCTTGTGGGTGATGGACCACTGGCCAGACTCCTATTGAATTCAGTGGAAGTTTAGAGTGTATATTGTTGTCACAACATAGAGCTGCAGAGACGTGAAGTTAAAGAAAAGGACAGGCAGATGTAGTAGTGCTACTAAACAACAGTTCTGAAGAGAGTGGCTCAACTCTGTCTCTGTTCTTTTGATCTTTACGCTCAATATGACAATTGCAAGTGAAGAAATAAAAGGGATGATTCCACCATGCATAGCAGCCAGGAATGCTGATTATAGTAGAAATGCCTGTTGGATTTCAGAGCCTATGCTCCAACCTGAGCGGGAATGTCTACACTGCTTTTTTAGCCCTATGGCACAGGCCCTTTAAGCCTGAGTCAATCGATGCAGGCTCTGAGACTCACTGTTGTGGTGTTTTTTTGTTTGTTTGTTTGTTTTGTGTTTTTGCAGTGTAGATATACCTTTAGACTTATTGTTGCAACAGCTAACTTTTAGGCCCCCTAATGCCTAGGGGAACCCACAGACCTGAGTTAGGCCCCTAGGCTCCTTATACAATGCGTGTGAAGAAGTCCCTTAGAATGGGACTTACAAAAGCCAGCACAATGAATAGGGAGTTATCCAAGATAGCCAGTAGGAATTGCTGAGGAGAGGGGTGGGACTTATGCCCAGCCCCTCAAATGGTACTTAGGATAGATAGGGTGACCAGATAGCAAGTGTGAAAAATCAGGACACATTTTTCACAGGGAAGGAGTATAGTGTGTCTTATATAGGAAAGCTCCTAATATTGGGATGGTCCCAATAATATCAGGACATCTGGTCACCCTCACTTAAGTGCCTAATGGGAGGTCACTCCTGCTGCTTGGGATTCATGGCTGTGAACCCTTTCTTGGAGGTAGAGGCCTAAGTTAGGTCAGTCCTTTCTTATGAAAAATGGTATTGGTGTTCCTTAAATGGCAGCAGAGTCAATGTGTGTGTGTGTGTGTGTGGTGGGGCATTTAGGGTCACATGCACCTCCAGATTTCTGCTAGGGGTCACACTAAAATGTCAGAACCATCTGGTTAGGGCTGCTGCCCTCGTTCCCTTTGCCTTGCCCAGGAGCTGCCCTTGGCCCATGTCTTTGCAGAGCTCATCCTTTCTTTCTCCCCACCACCCCCCGCAGCTGGAAAGAGACATCCCTTGCTCCTTGCGCAGCACCAAAATGCAGCTAACACCTCCAGGCTGCTGCTGGCCACTGGCATAACCCCACTGCCTTCTGTCCCCTGGCTGCAGCATGGGATTGTGCCCTGGGGTCCCTGGGAACCTGAAGGGGTGGTTGGGTTCTCCCAGAGAGGAAGTGAAACTGAATCCCAGCCCGCGGAGAGTGTAGTGAGGGGTCCGACCAGTGCAGCCTGGCTCCTTCCCTTCCCTGCCAGTGGCACCAATGCCATCCTGGGCTGGAGGTGCTTCCTGTCATGGCCTGTCCTTCCACACAGCCAGTAGCAGCTGCCAGATAGGGTGGCCTCCTGCATGTGCCCCTGACTGTGGGGGCTGAGGGTTACAGACAGGGCACAGGGGCACAGCATGCTCCAGACAGCCCAAGCTACCTGCTGAAGGTGGGGGAAAGATGGAGGGGCACTGCCCAATGAGCAAAGAGCATTCAGAGATACCCCAGGCTGGCAGAAATCTGGGAGTCAGTGCAGCGTGGATGGTCTCTGAGGCTGGCTGACCAGGCTTGTCTCCCTAGAGCAGCAATCAGATTGCCCTGCTCCAGCAGCATGTCTCTGGAGGTCTCAAAGTGCTTTACAAGCTGCAGTGTACTGCTGGGAGTGGGGTGGGGTTTGCCCATTACAGCGAGGGGGAGGCCTTGCATTTAACTTCATGCAGCTATGCGGGCAGTATGTGTTCAGGGGCTGCACCTGCAACTCTGAGAACTTGTCTCAGCTGCCTTGTTCAGAGTCCATCACGGAACCAGGAATAGAGCTAGGGTGGGTGGAGGGAGGGCTCAGATCCTGTGGCCAAAGGCTGGCGGGACTGGGATCTTGTGGACAAAGGTGGGACAGGCCAGGAGCTGGCTCTGAGCTGGGAGGTGCTGGGAAACTGCTCTTCATTGCACTGAAGAAAACTCAGCAAGTGACTGTGAGGCCAGGCTGCAGCCCATGGGGCAGTATGGCATACTTTACCCAGGCATCGCCTCTGCTGCCAGGTTCCCACCAGAACCTTTAAATTGTGCCCCACACTATCAACAGTTGTGTTTCGCCTCTGAGTGGAAGTTAGGTGCCTAAATCCCTTTGTGAATCTTGTCCAAGGTCAAGAAAAGGGGACATGAGCAGGTAAATCGGGTACTTCTATTTACCTGCTCTCACAGTACAAGAATAAGGAGATTGTTCAATGAAATCAAAAGGTTATTGTTTAAAACTGATAAGAGGAAATACTTTTTTCTCATTGCACAATTATTCTGTGGAGTTCATTGCCAAATGACATCACTGAAGTCAAGGCCTTAGCAAGATTCAAAAAAAGGGCTAGATGCTTAATTTTTTTGGTGTGGTTTTACGATGCTTTTTCTCTCCCCTGTTGTGAGTGAGTTTTCACATGGCAAACAAAAGGTGGTGACTCGGGCCCCTATCCAACAACTGGATCCACATGGGTGGATACCTGCATCCATGTGGAGCCCTATTGACTTTGACAGTGGTCTGCCTGGTTAGGTAGAATCAGTTATAGCATGGATCAGCGTTCATGTCACACTCCCTGTCAGCACCCGAAAGCTAAGGATCCAACCACTGGACCAAATTCGGTGATGAATCCTGGCCATGTGCCATCTGACCCCCACGGGGGAATAGAACACTGGGGCAAATAGGCCAAAATCTCAACAAGATGCATGCCAGAGAGTTTGAACACTAGCTGACACCTATGCAGACTCAAAAGAGCCTTTGAAATTATCTGAGTTACATGAGAAGAGAATGGAAAAATGAGATGATGGGGTCTGTTGATAAGAGGGGTTCCAAATATAAAGGGCATTGTAAGAGTCAGCAGAAACTGTGATAAGCTTATTCACAGATGCTGGATACTAGCAAATATCTTTGTCCATCGGCTAATATAAAACACAACTTCCTAGCTAAAATACTAACACATGCAGTACACACTTTCACATCCAAGTAACCAGAAGGTAAACCTGACTACTGGCCACCAGAAAACAGGCTGTGTGTAGGGGGTGGGAGGTCATTGACATAAGGGTGGGTGTCTGAGGCCTTGTCCACACTAGGAATGTGTACCCACCAGCAATAGTGAAGGAGTGTTTACCACCATATTATCTAATCCTGTTGGAAAAATGAAAGGAAGTTCCAAGTGCGGAGGCATACTGTGATGCTGCAGTACTATGAACAGGGGTCTAAACATGCAGACTGTATTCCTTGGCCTAACTGAACTGTTACCATAAGATTTTGATGTGCTGTGTTAGGCAATGCTGGGTGCAATCTTAGTCAAAGGGATGTCTTCTACCAATTAGCCTTGGTTAGCTTTAATTTTTCTTATGATTTTGTATTTATTTCTTTTAAAAAGCAGTGAGGGTGGGTGGCAGCAGTATCTGAGACTTTGTACATCCTTGATATAAGCACAAGAACAGACTTCACCCTTTCTTCCCTCCCCTGATATAAAACAGGTTGCCTTGCTTTATCTGAGCTACTGTAGATTTTTTTAGACCATTGTTGTAGCCTGTTCTCAAACAGAGAGAGAACTATGGTTTAATTTCTGACCTGTTTCATTCAGTCCAAAAGGCTCCCTCCCCAAAACATGCTGTTGCATACATTATGGTAAAGACCAAAGTGAGTGATGGGAATAGAGGACTGAACTGAAGATCAGTTTAACAGGAATTTAAATCGCCAAGTGTCTGTTTTCTCTACAACGCCTGGCATGTTTTTTACATTCTACTATGTGCCTAAGAAGCTGTGGAAGAATTCTCACTTTAGCCCATTATCAGAGTGCAATTTAATCCTGGCAGAGATTGGAAGGATTCTGCCATTGTCACCTTACATTGCAGCTTCTTCAGCTTATTTGACATAGTGTAGGATTTCAGTTTCACATGCACTAGTTGTGGTCTGCAGGAAGCTGAATATTTGCCACCTTTTGTCATTGTGATGTGAAGTGGTCACAGAAAGCTATTTACTCCATGGAGTCAGTGACTGGGAACACCTCCATCTCTACCACAGGTAGGTGAGTCACAGTCACTTCTGAGCCTCTCGATGAACTCCTGCTGCTTCAGGAGTCTTGTAAAGCTGTGCAGGTCTGATGATGGGAGAGTAGATGCTGCAGTGAGTTTGATTTATACTTTGGAAGTGCAAATTCAATTACTTCGAGAAAACCTTTGCTCTTTAAACTAAAAGTACTTTATCAAAGGTAAATTTATCAAATTACCTTTACTCGCAAAACATTGTGGGCGATAGATTACAGTTGTGGCGTTGGTGTAAATGAGGGGTGTCCAACTTGTGGCCCCGGAGCCACATGCGGCTCTTCAGAAGTTAATATACGGTTCCTTGTATAGGCACCGACTCCGGGGCTGGAGCTAGAGGCGCCAACTTTCCAATGTGCCGGGGGGTGCTCACTGCTCAACCCCGGCTCTGCCACAGGCCCTGCCCCCACTCCACCCCTTCCCACCCCCTCCCCTGAGCCTGCCATGGCCTTGCTCCTCCCTCTTCCCCCCCCAAACCGCAAGCCTCCTGCACACCACAAAACAGCTGATCAGGGAGGGAGGGGGAGGCACTGATCAGCAGGGCTGCCGGTGGACAGGGGGTGGGGGGGAGCTGATGGGGGGCTGCTGATGTATTGCTGTGGCTCTTTGGCAATGTACATTGGTAAATTCTGGCTCCATATGTGCCGAATCCGACAGGGGTGCTCTGGGGCTGGAGCACCCACAGGGAAAAAATAGCAGGTGCGCCGCACCCACCAGCAGCCAAGCTGCCCCCTCCTTGCCTCCTTCTCCCCCCCCATCCTGAGCGCACCGCGTCCCTGCTCCTCCCCCTCCCTCCCAGCACTTCCCACCCCCCCGCCGCCTAACAGCAGTTTGGTGGTGCTTAGGACTTTTCAGGAGGGAGGGGGAGGAGCAAGGATGGGGCACGCTCAGGGGAGGAGGTGGAGAAGAGGCGGGGCAAGAGTGAGGACTTGTGGGAAGGGGTAGAATGAGGGCGGGAAGGGGGTGGGGACTTTGGGGAAGGGGTGGAATGGGGGTGGGGCGAGGGCAGTGCCGGGGCGGGAAGAGGTAGGGCAGGAGCGGGGCCAGTGGTGTGGGGGGGTCGAGTACCCACCAGGCAGAGGGGAAGTCAGCACCTATGTCTAGCTCCTTCTCAGGCTCAGGTTGGCCACCCCGGTGTAAATGATTTCCTGGATTCAATTTAAATTAATATCTGGTGCCTCCACCTTGTTTATTTCCTGGAAATTTCCAGATCTGCTTATTCCAGAGGTGACTACAGAACAACTAACATGCCACAGACTATTGGGCTGAGTTTCACAAACTCTCTGGCAGGATCACACAGGGTGGCATGTTTATTGGGGGAAGAAAAGGAAGTCAGAGAAGAGGTTAAGTGATATGTTTTGTTTTGCTTTGTCATTTACTGTACGTATCTCAGCATAAACTACAATAACTCAGTACATTGCCTCCTCCCACATATCTAGTCAAAGTCCTCTGCACACTCAGCAAAGTAGAAGGAAAGGGGTGATTTACATTGTTCTTGATTGTGATGCTGTTTTATATCTGAATAAAAACAAAGATGAGTTCAGGTTCAACTCTATTATAAATTGCTTAGGAACCCTCAGCAGTATCTTTGTGCTACTGCCTGGGTGAGCTGGTGGATGGAAAATTGCTTTAGATACTGTGGCTTGGTGGCACTGGCAAGGGGCCAGGGTGAAAGAGGCCCAGTTGTGCTGGAGTTGGTAGCCTGCAGGGCTTCTCTCAGCATTTCCCCTCTCCCAGTCAAGATAGTCTCCTCAGAACAGATGCCAGGGACTCAGCGAGTGACACTGCTCCTGTGCCATGGACCTTCTCTTAGGGCTTGTTTACATGAGAAGTTGGTATTCCTGATCACCACCTTGTGTGGATGCTCTTATTCCAGAATAAGATGACCACACAGGGCATTAATCAGGAGTAACTACTCAACTTTAAATTTGGATTAAGATTGGATGTGAATTTACTTTATACTTTATAGACAAGCCTTTAGAGAGAAGCAAGGTATCTGAGAGAGGCTCCCTAGGAGTTTCCACTGTCCCGATAGCATCAAAATGCTGGAATGACGCCAGGGATATACATAGTAGCCAGGTCTGTGTTTAGGGTTGCTATAGGATGCTTTCTGCTCTTTAGTTTAACTGTTTGTATTAGACAACATGCTGTCCCATTTGCAGAGAGCTTTTGAAAATCTCACCTTTAGAATTTTATGATTACTTCATGCCTTTTATTTAAAAGAAAAACTCTTTTGTCTTTTTCCCTAATTACCTTGCATTGTACAAATGAGTGCTTTCTTTTAAGCTTTGTAAATTACTCTTTTTCTTGTGAGCATTTGGAAATGAAACATTCACACTTCTTTCACACTGCTTGGATATAAACAATGACATACATTGCTACAAACGAGAATAAAAAATTAGTACAATTGTTTAATATTTTCCAAAGTGTTGTGCATTTAAAATTAAATTTCAGTGGGGCCTCATGGGATATGCTTATGAAATTCACTTCTTGAATTTAAAGGCACAAAAGTCCTGAAGGACTTCTAAACAAGACACATTTTATGACTGTTTTAATATAAACTTTCTAAAGTTTTATGTTTATATTCATTTGAAAGAGCTCCGCGTGTTTTCTTAATCTTTTGTATAACTGAACAATTTCAGAGAATGGACTGTGAAGAAGAAACTTCAGACACTTTCAGAACAGTCTGTGCCAGGACTTTGATAACTAAGTTTGATCAGAATTTCCAACTTTTGCACATGTGCAAACTGCAGACTAGTACCAGTTAAATTTATTTAAAAAAAAACAGTCAGGATTCACTCATTTTATAATTAACATTGCTCTCATAAACTCTCTGAATTATTTGTGTCTAGATATGCACAGTTATTATTTCTGTTCCAGCTTACATATAGAAGAGTGACCTCTGCACATAACAGGTGTCATTCCTAGAAAGTGTAAGCTCTGGTCTACAATAGGAGTTGAGGTCAAATTTAGCAGTGTTAAATTGATTTAACCCTGCACCTGTCCACACGACGAAGCCCTTTTTTTCGACCAAAAGGGCTCTTAAAATCGATTTCCTTACTCCACCCCCGACAAGGGGATTAGCGCTGAAATTGGCCTTGCTGGGTTGAATTTGGGGTACTGTGGACGCAATTAGACGGTATTGGCCTCCGTGAACTATCCCAGAGTGCTCCATTGTGACTGCTCTGGACAGCACTCTCAACTCAGATGCACTGGCCAGGTAGACAGGAAAAGGCACGCAAACTTTTGAATTTCAAATTCCTGTTTGCCCACCGTGGCAAGAGCTCATCAGCAGAGGTGACCATGATGGAGTCCCAGAATCGCAAAAGAGCTCCAGCATGGACCGAACGGGAGGTACGGGATCTGATCGCTGTATGGGGAGAGGAATCCGTGCTATCAGAACTCCGTTCCAGTTTTCAAAATGCCAAAACATTTGTCAAAATCTCCCAGGGCATGAAGGACAGAGGCCATAACAGGGACCTGAAGCAGTGCCGCATGAAACTTAAGGAGCTGAGGCAAGCCTACCAGAAAACCAGCGAGGCGAACGGCCGCTCCGGGACCGAGCTCCAAACATGCTGCTTCTATGATGAGCTGAATGCCATTTTAGAGGGTTCAGCCACCACTACCTCAGCTGTGTTGTTTGAGTCCTTCAACGGAGATGAAGGCAACACGGAAGCAGGTTTTGGGGACGAGGAAGATGATGATGATGATGATGAGGTTGTAGATAGCTCACAGCAAGCAAGCGGAGAAACCGGTTTTCCCGACAGCCAGGAACTGTTTCTCACCCTGGACCTGGAGCCAGTACCCCCCGAACCCACCCAAGGCTGCCTCCCAGACCTGCCAGGTGGAGAAGGGACCTTTGGTGAGTGTACCTTTTAAAATACTATACATGGTTTAAAAGTAAGCATGTTTAATGATTAATTTGCTCTGGCATTTGCGGCTCTCCTGGGTATACTCCCAAAGCCTTTGCAAAAGGTTTCTGGGGAAGGCAGCCTTATTCCATCCACCATGGTAGGACACTTTACCACTCCAGGCCAGTAGCACGTACTCGGGAATCATTGTAGAACAAAGCATTGCAGTATATGTCTGCTGGTGTTCAAACAACATCCGTTCTTTATCTCTCTGTGTTATCCTCAGGAGAGTGATATCATTCATAGTCACCTGGTTGAAACAGAGTGCTTTTCTTAAGGGGACATTCAGAGGTGCCCATTCCTGCTGGGCTGTTTGCCTGTGGCTGAACAGAAATGTTCCCCGCTGTTAGCCACGGGGAGGGGGAAAGGGGCAGGGGCTAACCACGTGGTGGTGGGAGGCAAAATGCGACCTTAGAATGAAAGCACATGTGCTATGTATGTAATGTTAACAGCAAGGTTTACCGTGAAAGAGTGTAGCCATTGTTCTATAAAATGTGTCTTTTTAAATACCACTGTCCCTTTTTTTCTCTCCACCAGCTGCATGTGTTTCAAGGATCACAGGATCTTCTCCTTCCCAGAGGCTAGCGAAGATCAGAAGGCGAAAAAAACACACTCGTGATGAAATGTTCTCTGAGCTCATGCTGTCCTCCCACACTGACAGAGCACAGACGAATGAATGCGTGGAGGCAGACAATGTCAGAGTGCAGGAAAGCACAAAATGACCGGGAGGAGAGATGGCAAGCTGAAGAGAGTAAGTGGCGGGCTGAAGAGAGGGCTGAAGCTGAAAGGTGGTGACAGCGTGATGAGAGGAGGCAGGATTCAATGCTGAGGCTGCTGGAGGATCAAACTAATATGCTCCAGCATATGGTTGAGCTGCAGGAAAGGCAGCAGGAGCATAGACTGCCACTACAGCCCCTGTGTAACCAACTGCCCTCCTCTCCAAGTTCCGTAGCCTCCTTACCCAGACGCCCGAGAATGCGGTGCGGGGGCCTCCGGCCACCCAGCCACTCCACCCCAGAGGATTGCCCAAGCAACAGAAGGCTGGCATTCAATAAGTTTTAAAGTTTTAAACTTTTAATGTGCTGCTTGTCCTTCCCTCCTCCACCACCCCTCCTGGTGCTTCTCTCCTCCACCACCCCTCCTGGGCTACCTTGGTAGTTATCCCATATTTGTGTGATGAATTAATAAAGAATGCATGAATGTGCAGCAACAATAACTTTATTGCCTCTGCAAGCGGTGATCGAAGGAAGGAGGGGAGGGTGGTTAGCTTACAGGGAAGTAGAGTGAACCAAGGGGCGGGGGGTTTCATCAAGGAGAAACAAACAGAACTTTCACACTGTAGCCTGTCCAGTCATGAAACTGGTTTTCAAAGCGTCTCTGATGCGTACCGCGCCCTCCTGTGCTCTTCTAACTGCCCTGGTGTCTGGCTGTGCGTAACCAGCAGCCAGGCGATTTGCCTCAACCTCTCACCCCACCATAAACGTCTCCCCCTTACTCTCACAGATATTGTGGAGCGCACAGCAAGCAGTAATTACAGTGGGAATATTGGTTTCGCTGAGGTCTAACTGCGCCAGTGGGCTTTTAAACGTCTAAATGCACATTCTACCACCATTCTGCACTTGCTTAGCCTGTAGCTGAACAGCTCCTGACTACTGTCCAGGCTGCCTGTGTATGGCTTCATGAGCCATGGCATTAAGGGGTAGGCTGGGTCCCCAAGGACAACTATAGGCATTTCAACAACCCCAATGGTTATTTTCTGGTCTGGGAATAAAGTCCCTTCCTGCAGCTTTTGAAACAGACCAGAGTTCCTGATGATGCGAGCGTCATGTACCTTTCCTGGCCATCCCATGTTGATGCTGGTGAAACGTCCCTTGTGATCCACTAGTGCTTGCAGCACTATTGAAAAGTACCCCTTGCGGTTTATGTACTCGCCGGCTTGGTGCTCCGGTGCCAAGATAGGGATATGGGTTCCGTCTATGGCCCCACCACAGTTAGGGAATCCCATTGCAGCAAAGCCATCCACTATGACCTGCACATTTCTTAGGGTCACTACCCTTGATATCAGCAGATCTTTGATTGTGTTGGCTACTTGCATCACAGCAGCCCCCACAGTAGATTTGCCCACTCCAAATTGATTCCCGACTGACCGGTAGCTGTCTGGCCTTGCAAGCTTCCACAGGGCTATTGCCACCCACTTCTCAACTGTGAAGGCTGCTCTCATCTTGGTATTATTGCTCCTCAGGGCAGGGAAAGCAAGTCACAAAGTTCCATGAAAGTGCCCTTACGCATGCGAAAGTTTGGCAGCTACTGGGAATCATCCCAGACCTGCAATACTATGCGGTCCCACCAGTCTGTGCTTGTTTCCCGAGCCCAGAATCAGCATTCCACCGCACGAACCTGCCCCATTAGCACCATAACGCCCACATTGCCAGAGCCCGTGCTTTGAGAGAAGTCTGTGTCCATGTCCTCATCGCTCTCGTCACCGCACTGCTGTCGCCTATTTGCCCCGGTTCGCTTTGCCAGGTTCTGGTGCTGCATATACTGCTGGATAATGTGCGTGGTGTTTAATGTGCTCCTAATTGCCAAAGTGATCTGAGCGGGCTCCATGCTTGCTGTGGTATGGCGTCTGCACAGAAAGAAGATGCAGAACGATTGTCTGCCGTTGCCCTGACAGAGGAAGGGGCGACTGACGACATGGCTTACAGGGTTGGATTACAGGGAATTCAAATCAACAAAGGGGGTGGCTTTGCGAGAAACTGAATGGCCCCCTCAAGGATAGAACTCAAAACCTCAAGGATAGAATTCAAAACTGGGTTTAGCAGGCCGTTGATTTCACAGAGGGAGGGAGGGAGGAGAAAATGAATACAAAACAAATCTGGTCTATTTTTTGTTTTGAGCTACTTCATCTATCTTTATACATCTTGCTAGCAGCAGACTGTGTAGTACGACCGCTAGCCATCGTCATCTCCTGAGTGCTTGGCAGAAGACAGTGCAGTGTGACTACTGGCCATCATCTTCTGCTAGCTGCAGATTAAAAGACAGCGCACTGCCAGTAGGACTCAATCGCCATGAGATGAAACAAGGGAAATGACCTGGCTCAGTCACTCCCATGTTTGCCCAGGTGCCCCAACCTCATCGAGGTCGGTTAAAAGAGCACCCAGGACTACGTCGATGACGGCTACCAGTCATACTGCACTGTCTGCTGCCAAAAGGCAATTAACTGCTGCTGTGTAGCAATGCAGTACCATGTCTGCCAGCACCCAGGAGACATAGGGTGACGGTTAGCTGAGCGGGCTCCATGCTTGCTGTGGTATGGCGTCTGCACAGGTAACTCAAGAAAAAAGGCGCAAAACGCTTGTCTGCCCTTGCTTTCACGGAAGGAGGGAGGGAAAGGGGGCCTGACGATATGTACCCAGAACCACTCACAACAATGTTTTAGCCCCATCAGGCACTGGGATTTCTACCCAGAATTCAAATGGGTGGCGGAGACTGCGGGAACTGTGGGATAGCTACCCACAGTGCAACGCTCCGGAAGTCAACGGTTGCCTCGGTGCTGTGGACACACTCCGCCAACTACATGCACTTAGAGCATTTGTGTGGGGGGACACACAATCGACTGTATAAAAACACTTTCTAGAAAACCGACTTCTAAAATTCGACCTCATTTCATAGTGTAGACATACCCTAATGTTTGCCTTGCCCCACAAGGAAGATCTGGAAGCAAGAGAGTCCATAGCCCACTGCTAATCCCCCTCTGTCATCTTGTCCATCGCAAAAACATTAGCTGAACTGTGTTTCAACTATTAATCCCTAGACGCTTCTGATTAATTTGTGTTTTTTTCTCAACTCTAACAAATAGGCAATCTTTAGACTTTGGTATATTTTGCTCGGTTGTAATTATTATCCCAAACAGTAAGCAATCCCAATCCATCTAATTATATTGGGACTATTCAGTGTTATGTAAAAGACATGACAATTTTACAGTTCAGGAAAAGGTGTAATAATTATGAATCACACTAAATATTAAGATTTGGGGAACTCTCTGTTTCCAGACTTAAAGCATCTTATAGTTTTACTTTTAAGGCAACTATTATGGAGTATACTATACATAGCTCAGGGACTTAGTGGTATAATGCTTTATAGTCTCTTCTTTGTATTCTCAAGATTGCTTAGCAGATCTTGGTCACTCAACCCCTCTTGATTCAAGTGGGCTAATGCATAAACCACAACTGAACGCTTTATTTTTGAGAAAATTAAAGAGCCTAACTCTTGTGTCTATCAAAATATACTAGAAAAAAAAAAGAAAGACTCTGTTTCATTCCATCTTGTATGAGAAGCCTTTAAGGAAGCCATCTACTGTGGGGATATCAGTGTGTCTTCTGCCCTAAAGTCAGATAGAAAAAGCATACTCTGTTTACACTTAATGAGTCAGAAAGAGCTCATCAATTACTATTAATTAATAATGAAAAAATCTTCTTTCACCAGGATAATGTCATAATTTCTAATATGCAAGAGTTCTAGTAATCTGTGTGTTGAGTTTTCCAAAGTCCTAGCCTTTTGGAGTCTTCTGAATGTCAACATGAAGATTTTCAGAATCATTACAGGATTAATTTGAAAAGACTAAACTTTTTTCAAAAGGTAGTTTTGTTGAAATCCTATTCCTACATCGTGTAACAGATCAGCCCAATAATACACTTTGCCGAGATACCCTTCCCCCCCCCCCCAACTTAAAACAGTTTAAATAAACTCAGGCTATCAAATTACAAAGCAGAGATGCTAAGAAATTAAATGATAAAATAAAAAGCACATCCCATATCACAATAAGTAGAACTGCATTGTGCATTATGAAACAAATCATACCGCTAAAAAGAATTCACCACTCTACGCCAGTGACACTTGAGGTTCAGAAGTCCGTTTGCTCTTTTCCAAATTTTAAAGTATTTTCCAGTGTGTGAAATCTCCAGTCTCAAAAATGTTTCTATGATAGGTTAGATTACTTGCTATTTAGGCCACTTTTCCAATTATTTTATTTTAAGTTATCTGGAGAAAAAATGTGTGTGTTCAGTAATCAGAGTAATTTGACTTTTTTCTCATTTTCTCTAAAAATTAAAATCTATTATCCTACTGTCATAATTACAGGAAGTTGTTTATGTGTTTCTACCTTACTTTTAGCTCATGGAAGAGCAGAAAAAGATTTTAAATGGGACAATCTGAATTCAGTGGGAAACCTTTTCCCTTTTTTACTAAGCCACAGTCATTCTGAAGTAAACTGCCCAATAAGATTGCTTGGGTCTCCCAGTCTCTGTCTCCTTGAGGCGAATGAGAATTTTGTTTTTAACTCAATGGGTTTTAAATGCCAACAGAAAGCCAGTAGAAGTTTTTCTAATTTGTCAAAGAAAATCTTCGGTATTAAATTTACTCTGTGATTCATCTTTATGTCTATTTGAAACTAGAATTCTTCTGTCAATTTAGGGCAATACATAAGCAGGCTGTGTAGTCCTTGTAAATTGGTGCCTTTTGAGAATGGTTGCCATGGATAGTGATGACAGGAACACTAGGCTGCTAGGTAAGTGTTAGACATTTGAGTGCCCACTCCTCAAATCAAAAGGCCTGTTTTGCCTGCTGGAAACATGGTAGCAAAAGAAAAAGAAAATCTGTCTCTGCCTTGTTCTCATCAAGAGCAAGAGGGAAGTAAAACACTAACCCTGAGGCTATGACTACACTAGAGAGTTTACAGCAGTGCAGCTGCAAAGATGCAGCTATGCCGCTGTAAGTTCTCTAGTGTAACTGCTCTAAGCCGACGGGAGAGAGCTCTTCCATCGGCTTAATTAATCCACCGTGAATGACTGGTGGTAGCTATGTTGGCGGGAGATGCTCTCCCACCGACATAGCGCTGTCCACACTGGCGTTTAGGTCAGGGTAACTTACATCACTTGAGGGTGGGGGTGGCTTATTCACATCTTGCTCATCATAAATTATGCCGGCATAAATGGTAGTGTAGACATAGTCTAATTGTCCCCCACGGCTCTGGAGGCTATAAGGGGTCCGCCTGGGAAAACAAGTGTCAAGAAAAGCAGAATGCTCTGCCTTGAAGTTCAGCTGATTATGACACAGCTTTTCTTAAATGATTTCCCTTGAGACCAATAACGCTGCCCCACTTCATTTCCAAATGGAAAAGAGGAGAGAAGAGGAGGAGGAGGAGAAGTTCCTAAGGACCAGCATGCTGTATGTTGCCAATCTGGGCTGAAGCAAAACCCATGCTCAAGCCCATACCCACAGTCATGCCTACTAATCTGAGTTGAAAACAGCATTAATCTTGGGTTCCTTGTTTCTCTGTGTGGATGGAATGAGTGGAATTAGGGGAAACTCAGGCTATAACATGGGCTGACTCTCCAGTGAAGATGTACCTTCAGTGACTAATGCAGGGGTAGGCAAACTTTTTGGCTTGAGGGCCACATCGGCATTGCAAAACTGTATGGAGGGTCGGGTAGGGAAGGCTGTGCCTCCCCAAACAGCTTGGCCCCTGCCCCCTATCTGCCCCCTCCCACCTCTTGCCCCATCCAACCCCACCCCTCCAACCCCACCTATTCCTTGTCCCCTGACCACCCCCTTCCAGGACCCCTGCCCCTAACTGCCCCCGGGACCCCACCTCCTATCCAACCCCCCCTGTACCCTGACTGCCCCGATCCCATCCACACCCCCGCCCCATGACAGCCCCCCAGGGATCCCCACACCTATCCAATGCCCCCTGTTCCCCGTCCCCTGACTTCCCCCCGCCCCCCAGAACCTCTGCCCCATCCAACCGCGCCCTGGGACTCCTACACCTATCCAACCACCCCCTGCCCCCTGACTGCCCCCTGGGACCCCTTGCCCCTTATCCAAAACCCACCCACCCCCAGCCTCTTACTATGCTGCTCAGAGCATCAGGAGCTCGCAGCCCCGCTGCCCGGCAGGAGCAGCGGGCCAGAACGCTGGTAGCGCAGCACGCTGAGGCTGCGAGAGAGGGGGGACAGCGGGGGAGGGGCTAGCCTCCCTGGCCAGGAGCTCAGGGTCCGGGCAGGATGGTCCTGTGGGCTGGACGTGGCCTGTGGGCCGTAGTTTGCCCACCTCTGGACTAACAGCTATTCACCCTTCTAGGATGGTCAGTGTGGCAATTTTAGTTTAAAAGCACCTGGACTATAGGAAAACAAGATTTATTTGGAACATGACAAGATAATTAAAACAAAGAAATAGTATATGTCAAATCTTTTGTGTCGTTAGAGGAAACCAAGAAACCTCTGACATTTCTCAAGTGTGCCTCCTTTCCCCTCAGCCTGTCTCTCTCTGTCTCTGTATCTCTCTCTGACCTTTTCATTTTGTTGGCAGTACATCAGAAGGGCCATCTCTGGTAAAGGTGTCTTGTTTCACTGTACTCTGTCCTCCTTCCCTGATTCATAGACTGTTGTAGTTTCTCAGGTTTCTTTAGAGCATCTGGCTTGGTGTACCAGATTTCCACCACATTATGGTGAACGCTGGTGCTGCCCAAAAGAACATCTATCCCTCATGGCATGTCTACTCAATGGTTTTCTTAAAATCATTCACAGTTGTAATCAATGCTTGGGATAATAGGTTTAGTTCTTGCTTATCCTGTACCACTTTTAAAATGTAGGCCTCATCTACACTGAGGATTTGGGCCAGCTGTATAGTTGCACAGATGCAAACCCCTGTAAACAGGCAAAGCCACTATAAACCACAACTTGCATCAGTCCAGCTCTCCCCGCCTTAAAACCGGTGCCAATCACAGCTTATAGTAGTTTTGCCTGTCTATGCTAGGGAGTTGCACTAGTGCAGCTATACCACTGGCTGACCAGTTCTAGCTTTTGCTGCGGCAAAGCTGCAGCATAGGAAGAGTCCTTTTGAAGGTGTATACAAAGGATAGTTGTTTCCTTTGCATTCTCTCCCATTCCACAGGTCATCTGCCCTTTGTTCTAACCTGACTGCCATGCTTTAGCATGTTTGCAGTATTGTTGTAGTGAGGTAATATCTTTTGCTGGACCAACTTCTGTTGGTGAAAGAGGCAAGCTTTCAAGCTCGGACGGAAGTTGGTCCAGTAAAGATATTACCTCACCCACCTTGTCTCTCTCATGCTTTGATATGTTAACTTTGTCCTACCTGGAGTTGTCAGGCTGAGACTGACTATGTTAAGGGCAGCCTACAAAGAAGATTAAAAAAAAAAAGTGTCGGGGCAGGGGTGTCTTAAGCCCTTTTTGTTTCTGTATGGTATGTAAATAAGGCCAGAAAATAATTCTTTATTTTCCTGCTTGCTTCTTGCCTTACAAAAAACAAGGGAAATGTGTTGTTTCTCAGAGAAAGACATCCTTTATACAAAAGGTTAACTAGCTAAATGAAGTTAAAATGATACAAGGAAAAAGTTTAAAGCAATCTAATTCAAAATCTTCCCCGTTTAGTAGCTCTATTTTCACTCTCTTGGGCCTTGTGATGTCACCATTTTACTAGTTCTTCAGTTTTCCAGATAGAATGTAAAAAACAAGCAGATTTTAAAAAACAAACACACACCATTCAGGTTGCCTTTATCTATCATAAGGAGACACAAAACAAACCATCACACAAAAGAAGATACAACCCCTTTTCCCCTTCTCCTCTTTCAGATCACCTTTAACTTCATTCTGTCCTAGACCAAATACAAACTGACAAATTAACATTTATGGCACTGTAACATTGATAGTATAAGTGTATCAGAATTGGATGCAAAAGAACTGCAATTTACACCAAAGCCACAATCATCTCCAGAAAGCTGGCTGAGCTATTCATGCTGTATGAACTCTGTATCCCTGCCGGTATTATGGGTTTCTAAGCAATCACTATTGGAAAAATATCTGTGGTAGATATAGTAATCTGGGAAAAACAAAATATCTGTGCTTCTGCAATAACATTGCAAAATAAGGAGGAACTCAGCAAGTGGTTTTAGTTAAAAAAAACAATGAATATGTTGATGTAAATAAGCAAAGTTTTTAATGCATTGGATTTGCATCAATATCTGCCCCAAGAAGTATGCTAGATGGCTGGTATCGTGCTGGGAAACACAAACAGATAAAGCTGTCAGTTGATGAATTCAGAAAAAGACTTGAATGACATTAGTCTTAACTCCCATAAACATCAACATGTAATCATCACATCTGAGGAAAGAAGATACTCTGTGCTGTGCATAAGCATCAGCAACAGCAGGATGCTTTCCTTTAAGATTCTTCTGCTAGCTTTCCATAACCTGAATACAAACACATGAAAAGCACAGCCTGACAAATCTGACACAGCAATACTGTTTTTTCCTGTCTGTCTTACTTTAATCACACTCAAATTATGACTTTTTAAAAAAAAATATGACCTACTTATTTACAACTTCATAGGCCTTTTGATAACCCTGAAATTGGAATTCACCAGGGGGACTTAGGTGGTACAACTCTTTGAAAGGCCTACCTTTTAGGCATCCTACTGTCTAGTGGAATTCACAACCCTGAGTTAGGCTCCCAGGCTCCCTGTAGAATAGATGGGGAGAGTTAGTTACTGAGTAACAGGATTCACAAAAGCCAGCATGCTGAGCCGTCTAAATTAGCCTTTTAAATTTGCCAGTAAGAAATGCTGAGGAGAAGGATGTGGTCTAAGCTGTGCCCCACAGAAGGATTTAGGGCCTAACTCCTGGCAGAATACGGACCCTGGACTTCAGAAAAGCAGACTTTGACTCCCTCAGGGAACTGATGGGCAGGATCCCCTGGGAGAATAACATGAGGGGGAAGGGAGTCCAGGAGAACTGGCTGTATTTTAAAGAATCCTTATTGAGGTTACAGGGACAAACCATCCCGATGTGTAGAAAGAATAGTAAATATGGCAGGTGACCAGCTTGGCTTAACAGTGAAATCCTTGCTGATCTTAAACACAAAAAAGAAGCTTACAAGAAGTGGAAGATTGGACAAATGACCAGGGAGGAGTATAAAAATATTGCTTGGGCATGCAGGAGTGAAATCAGGAAGGCCAAATCATACCTGGAGTTGCAGCTAGCAAGAGATGTTAAGAGTAACAAGAAGGGTTTCTTCAGGTATGTTAGCAACAAGAAGAAAGTCAAGGAAAGTGTGGGCCCCTTACTGAATGAGGGAGGCAACCTAGTGACAGAGGATGTGGAAAAAGCTAATGTACTCAATGATTTTTTTGCCTGTTTTCACGAACAAGGTCAGCTCCCAGACTACTGCACTGGGCAGCACAGCATGGGGAGGAGGTGACCAGCCCTCTGTGGAGAAAGAAGTGGTTCGGGACTATTTAGAAAATCTGGACGAGCACAAGTCCATGGGGCCAGATGTGCGGCATCCGAGAGTGCTAAAGGAGTTGGCAGATGTGATTGCAGAGCCATTGGCCATTATCTTTGAAAACTCATGGCGATCGGGGGAGGTCCCAGATGACTGGAAAAAGGCTACTGTAGTGCCCATCTTTAAAAAAGGGAAGAAGGAAGATCTGGGAAACTACAGGCCAGTCAGCCTCACCTCAGTCCCTGGAAAAAATCATGGAGCTGGTCCTCAAGGAATCAATTCTGAAGCACTCAGAGGAGAAGAAAGTGATCAGGAACAGTCAGCATGGATTCACCAAGCGCAAGTCATGCCTGACTAATCTAATTGCCTTCTATGACGAGATAACTGGCTCTGTGGATGAGGGGAAAGCAGTGGACATGTTGTTCCTTGACTTTAGCAAAGCTTTTAACACGGTATCCCACAGTATTCTTGCCAGCAAGTTAAAGAAGTATGGGCTGGATGAATGGACTATAAGGTGGATAGAAAATTGGCTAGATTGTCGAGCTCAACAGGTAGTGATCAATGGCTCCATGTCTAGTTGGCAGCCAGTATCAAGTGGAGTGCCCCAAGGGTTGGTCCTCAGGCCGGTTTTGTTCAATATCTTCATAAATGATCTGGAGGATGGTGTGGATTGCACCCTCAGCAAGTTTGCAGATGACACTAAACTGGGAGGAGAGGTAGATAAGCTGGAGGGTAGGGATAGGATACAGAGGGGCCCTAGACAAATTAGAGGATTGGGCCAAAAGAAATCTGATGAGGTTCAACAAGGACAAGTGCAGAGTCCTGCACTTAGGACGGAAGAATCCCATGCACCGCTATAGACTAGGGACCGAATGGCTCGGCAGCAGTTCTGCAGAAAAGGACCTAGGGGGTTACAGTGGATGAGAAGTTGGATATGAGTCAACAGTGTGCCCTCATTGCCAAGAAGGCCAATGGCATTTTGGGATGTATATGTAGGGGCATTGCCAGCAGATCGAGGGACGTGATCGTTCCCCTCTATTCAACATTGATGAGGCCTCATCTGGAGTACTGTGTCCAGTTTTGGGCCCCACACTACAAGAAGGATGTGGAAAAATTGGAAAGAGTCCAGTGGAGGGCAACAAAAATGATTAGGGGACTGGAACAGATGACTTATGAGGAGAGGCTGAGGGAACTGGGATTGTTTAGTCTGCGGAAGAGAAGAATGAGGGGGGATTTGATAGCTGCTTTCAACTACCTGAAAGGGGGTTCCAAAGAGGATGGATCTAGACTGTTCTCAGTGGTAGCTGATGACAGAACAAGGAGTAATGGTCTCAAGTTGCAGTGGGGGAGGTTTAGGTTGGATATTAGGAAAAACTTTTTCACTAGGAGGGTGGTGAAACACGGGAATGCGTTACCTAGGGAGGTGGCGGAATCTCCTTCCTTAGATATTTTTAAGGTCAGGCTTGACAAAGCCCTGGCTGGGATGATTTAGTTGTTGATTGGTCCTGCTTTGAGCAGGGGGTTGGACTAGATGACCTCCTGAGGTCCCTTCCAACCCTGATATTCTATGATTCTAAGTTAGGAGCCTAAATACCTTTGAGGTGCTGGGCCTAAGTGCAAACTCCCAGTTGGAAGAAGATACCTATCTACACTCAGGATTCACAGCCATGAACTCTCTCCTGGAGTTATCCATCTAAGCCAAGACTGTCCTTAAAAATAATGGAGGTCCTCCTCCTTTTGCCTTTAACCAAAGTTGTTCAAGCACTCACCTAGGAAGTGAGTGAATCAAGGTTGGTTCCCCCTCTCCCTCATGCAAAGCAGGGATTTGACCTTGGGTTTCTCGCTTCTTCGGAGAGTACCTGACCACAGGGTGTAGAATTATTCTCACACTCTCATTGGCCCAATGACTATTTATTTATTGTTAACAAATACACCCTGTATTTACACCCTACATGCTATTGTAGTAATCTTTGTGAAAAATATGCATTGTAAGGTATCATTTGATAACCAATAACTCACTGGTCAAAAATATAGCAAAATGTGTGTAGCAACTTTACATATAAAGTTATGAACATAAGCTGAAATTACAACTGAAATGTATTTACCACACAAGTCTGGGGAGGGGGGTAAACTTGTTTCTCAAAGACAAAGGGCAAGATGATGCCTCTAACCAGGTGTCTTCAAAGCTGATTGACAATCATCGGTCAAGTGGCAATTCTTGGGCAAAGGAGGGGGACAGAATCAGATTGACCTGCATTTTAACAAACAACAACATGGAACCGCTTTCACTATGAGACTCCATGTCTCTGTTCTCACACTGGGAAGGAACTTGAGCTAGAGGTAACCCTCAGGAAAATGCATTTCAAAGGGTGTTTGGACTATGAAAGAGAGGGGGGGAAACAAACCAGTATTCTCTCTTTCTCTCCCTACCTCCTTCTCTCTCTCTCTCTTTCACCTAAGACAAAGGAACCAGCTTTTGGACCTTGTGTGAGATTTTGATGTGAAAATTTGGTCAGCCCTATTGCTGGGATCATGTGGTAAGGGTCTTACTTGAACCAAGTCTGGTTTCTTAAGTTTTAGCTACTAGAAAGCGTTTAATCTTTAAAAAGAAAAGGAGTACTTGTGGCACCTTAGAGACTAACCAATTTATTTGAGCATAAGCTTTCGTGAGCTACAGCTCACTTCATTGGATGCATTCAGTGGAAAATACAGTGAGGCATCCGATGAAGTGAACTGTAGCTCACGAAAGCTTATGCTCAAATAAATTGGTTAGTCTCTAAGGTGCCACAAGTACTCCTTTTTTTTTGCGAATACAGACTAACACGGCTGCTACTCTGAAACCGTTTAATCTTTATTTCCCTTGTAGCCATTTCTGACTTTAATGCCTTATACTTGTACTCACTTAAAATCTACCTCTTTAGTAGTTAAATAAACTTGTTTTATTTTTTTAAATCAAAATTAATCCAGTGTTTGTGTTTCAACTGAGCTGTTTGGTAGCTCCATTTCAAGTAGCAAACTGATGGATATTGACCCCTTACAGGGGCAATGGACCTCTCATATCTGATCTGTTCAGGAGAGGGCTGGACAGTGCAGACCACGTTTCTGTGGAAAATTTGGGACTGGGAGTGTGTTGGGGTCACCCTGCACATAGTAACCAAGGCTGCTGGAAGCCAGAGTGTGGCTGGTATGTTGCTGACAGGCTGCTGGGGTCAGAGCTGCTGGATCAGGACTGCAGCTATACTCAGATATTCAGAGTGTGACTTACACATTGGCAGGCTGTTTGTGAGTGGCCCAGCTTGGAGCTACAACAGCAAAGCATTGTGAGGTACCCCAGGTTGTAGGGCAGGCGGTGACACAGCCCCCATTGGTCTGGATTGCACCCTGGAATGTAACATTTATGTATACACAGTGGAAAAGCTTCAACAAGAGACACCCAGCCCAGAATACTCCAGTGGCTAGGACACTCTGTTGGGAAGTGTGAGTTCCAAGTTCATATCACTGCTTCATATTATTCAGAGGTTTGAATTGAACCTGGGTTTCCCACATCCTTGAACCTGGGTTAAAAGTTATAAGAGGGGCATCTCCTGTTTCTTTGTGTGGGGTTAGTTGTG
Organism: Eretmochelys imbricata; assembly: GCF_965152235.1. NCBI lineage: Eukaryota > Metazoa > Chordata > Testudines > Cheloniidae > Eretmochelys > Eretmochelys imbricata. The sequence goes on along the minus strand of NC_135575.1, from coordinate 43,271,872 downwards.
CTTGGATCATGTTTACCAAGTTGGGTTCTGACTGCAACATATGTGGTGGAATGCCTTGTTTGTGAATCCTGCTGGGGGTTAGGTCTAGCTTCTGGTTCAAGTACAGCTACTCAGTGTTTAACCCTTTCTTTTTATTCTGACTGCTGAACTGCAAGCAGAATGAATCTTCTCCTGCATTTGTAATAGCCACTGCCACAAAGAAGTGCTTTGCCAAGTGCACAGCTAGGTGGTCATCAGAACACAGTCAGATTTTGATTAATCTCTGGTGTGAGGTGATCAAACAGTTTGACTTCAATAAGAGTTACAGGGATGACCACGTATACAAAGAAATAGTGAAGAAGCTGGCAGAGTTGGGGATTCATTGGGCTGGTGGCCAGTGCAGGGAGTGGATTAAGTTGCTCAAGAGTGATTACTGGAAAGCCAGGGATGAGAACTGCACCTCTGGGAACTCCCCATCACCCTCTCTATTTTATGAGGAGTTTGACCAGGTGCTGGGTACTGAGCTAAGCACTGACCCGCCAGTGAATCACGACAGCCTGGTCAGCTGGGACAGTAACCTTCTGATCCTAGAATCCAGGATAGCACTGGAGGGGAATCGGGCTGGGAAATGCTGGATCAGGCTGTTGAAATGACACTGGTGCTTATGCGGGTCCCCAAAGAGGCTTTGCAGACGGAGCAGCTGCAGCACATCCTGGGTCCCTATTCGGAGAATCTTTTTCATGACTCCACAGAGGAGTAGCCTGTTATGGAACTGGCAGCAGAAACACAAGAAGCAAAAATAGCCCCTCAGCCTGGTAAGTTTCTGGCTCCATGTTTGTTGTTGTTATATGGGTGGGAGGGATTTCCAGTTTATGACAGGCCCAGTGCAACATTTATTACAAGCCATGGGCAGCAGTGTGTAATCACTAATGGCAGACTGCATGCTAGCACCTTGGAGTTCCCTCCCTCTTCCCCCTCCCCCGCTCCTTCCCCCCAGATGTCGAATTTAAATGGAAACTGGGAAGAACAAACAACAGTCAAACAAGCATTTAAAATTAATTTTTTACAAGAAACTCCCACATTCTTACAGGGGAGCTGAAGTGTTAAAAGATGTTATGTTATGTTGCCTTCTCTTTTAGTATGCCATGCTACACAAATTGGCCATGCCACAATGTAATGAGCTGCATGTAAGTGCTGTCTGGGAGGCGGAGGGGAGGTTAAATGTAGTCCATAGGTGATGGAATCAATATCCGAAGTACAGCTGGGGGTTTGAATGTAGTCCAGAAATGTGCCTTTTGGGATAAGGAGAGGGAATGCCTATGTAATTCTTTGAGAATCCATATTATCATGTTGTGTTTGCATGTAGTCACTGGATAGATGCATTCAGAGCAGCCTGCACTGGGATCCTGAGGGAGGCAGTAACTCAAGTGGACACCAATACAGCATCCTGTCAATTTCCCCATGAATTTTGGCCCAGTTCCGGGTGCTGATAGCCACGAATAGCTGATAGTCCATAATAGGAACTCCAGATAGGTACTCACATTTTGGGGAAGTGCGTACTTTCCAGGCTCTATAGGTCACCAGCCCCCTCCACTTGTATTTGTGCTGTTCAGTCACTATATGTCTGAAAACCCCTGTGGCATACACGGCTGGCTTGCCAGGGGCAGCTTGCAATAAAGTATCCCTTTGCCATTCTGCAATCTCTAGAATTGTGATGTCTTCCAGAATGTGGAATGCCAGAAACATTAGAGAAAGCTAAGTTTGTAAGCTGTGCCCCCTCCCCAAAGACAAATCTGATTTGCAATTTTTCAACAAAAAGCAATTTAAAATTTTAACTCACCATTGTTGGTGCACTCTTTTCACAGCAATTAACTCCATTGTTTCTACGCAGCTTCTGGGAACTGAATATATTGAAGTTCAGTTTTATAAAATATAATTTTTTGGCTTTTGGATTCCAAAAAATACTTGGTTGTGCAGATTGCACTGAATCTGTTTTAAAGTACTTAAACGGTAGTGCACTGGTTGATGTCTGTTTTTAGGTTCTTCAAACTTTGCTGGTTCCTCTCCCACTACTGCTCCTCCCACCACTGCTTTTCTGTCCACCTCAGCAGTAAGGGCATTGCAGCAGGTACCTGGGATGCAGAACTATCACAGACTGGTCCAAGCAAAAGTGTTTCCCTGATGAACTTATGGTGGACATTCTGGACAGGCTCAGCAAGCAGGTGTAATACTAGAGGGAGAGGGATTCACAACAAGTGGAAAGGCACTGACAGGTCTGCAGAGAGAGAGGGCAAATTTGCAGTGCTCGAGGAGAGGCTTGCGACACAGTCTCTGGAGCAAGAATATCAACTGAAGAAGAAGACGGGGTGTAGCAGAAAGACCTGCTCAAGAGGCTGCTCATGCTTATGGCCACAAGAGTGCTCCCGTACCATGGCCTGGATCCCTTTCACAATAACATGTGCTGCTGATCAGGAACACTCTGGAAATTCCATAGTTGGGTGGCCCGTGCAAATGGGATTTAGCAGCTGGACAGGATAAATCTACCCTGTGCAGGCCTCCATCCTTGTGCAGACTCCCAGTAAGCCTCCACCCCCATGCAGTGGCACCAAGAGCACTCTCGAGGTAGAAGAAAATGCAAAGAAAAGTGGGGAAGAGGGTCAAGGGACATGCAATGGGAAGGGATTGATCTGTTGGCAATGAGTTCACTGTTTGCCCTATTCAGTATTTGATTAATAGACTTTGTTTTATTAATGGTTTTGTGTGTGGGTATGCTAATGTTAGCTGGCCTGCCTGGTGATAGCTTAATATTTTTTTAAAAATTGTATTCAGAATGTTTATTACCATCCTTGCCTCACATCATACAATGTGTATTTCAAATAATAAAGATAAACACATGATAAGGGACAACTGGGAAGTTTTATCCAACATAATTTCTCAATATTTTTCTCTGCCTCAATTCATATTGTAAATCCACAGGTCTTGCCACTCACCTGCCTCCCCAGTTCATAATGAGTCATGTTTTCCATAAGTAGAATGCAAGGCAATCAGCCACACCACACTTCATAATCATTCATATCATCCGTAAGCACAATGCATAGCAACCAACGCCTCTCCCACCAGTTCACAGTCATGTCATCTGTAAGCACCATGTGTGGCAATCAACCCCACCCTCCATTTCATTGCATGATGTGACCGTATCTCATTTACTGTAAATGTTGTACAAGCACTTTCATAAATATATTATTCTTCTTCCGTTGGCCCATGCAAGTCCATAATGTGGGTGCACAGAGCATCCCTGATTTGTGCTGTCTGGGTGCATCCTACCCAAGCTATGATCGGAGCCCCTTCTAGTTGAGTGTACCAGATTAGTAATCCATTACTGTAACAGGCCTATTTAGGGGCAAATGGCTCACCTTTGGCTTCACAAACATTGCCAAGAGCACAGCAGGCCACAATAATGCAGGCAGAATTGATGACCCTGGAATCCAAATTGGTCTGCAGACAGTGCCAGTGGGATTTCAAGCTGCGAAATGCACGTTCAGCACCTGCTGAGAGTGTAATTAAATCTTCCTTCGCAAGACCCTCTGAGATCAGGATATGGTTTCATGAGCCAACGCAAAAGTGGGTATGTCAGAATAACACTGGGGACAGTAGCTCCATTTATGACAATGTCGTTTGGTGGCAATACTGTCCCAGCCTGTCCATGTATGTAGATTCCCAATCATCGGAAAACACTGGCATCATGAACTTTTCCAGTGCAGCCCACATTGGCATCCATAAATCAGCCTCTGTGGTCCACAGGGGCCTATATAATAATGGAGTGGTACCCTTTGCAGTTTATAAACTCAGATGCTGCTAGAGGAGGGCAAACTATGGGCACATACATCCCATCAGTAGCCCTGGTGCAGTTTAGAAATCCCATTCTCTCAAAAGCAGCAATTACTTCTGGGATATTTTGTTTATGCCAGCCACTTTTGGGTAAATCACATGACAGATTGCCTCAGAAACCTCTGCTAGCCCCTTGCTCACAGTTGACTTTCCAACACCAAACTGGTTAGCTATACACCCATAGCAGTCTGGAGTAGCCAGCTCCAGCTGGTTATAGCAACCCACTTCTTGATGACCACCTGTGACGGGGTGTACAGCCTGAAGGGGTGTACAGCCTGAAGGGGTTAAGGTGGCTAGCTGAGCCAAATAATCACCTAATCTGCACCTGAATGGGGAGTCAGGAAGTAATGAAGGGAAATTAAAGAGGAAGCACAGCTGGCCAGGAACAGGCAAGGCCTGTATAAAGTAGAGGGGGACTACAGAGAGAAAGAAGCTCCGGTCATCATAGGCGCCAGCTTCCTTCAGGCCCGGGGGGGTGCTTAACCTCCCCACTCTGCCCCAGGTCCCAGCCTTACCTGCCCTTTTACCCCAAATCCCCACCCCATCTCACCTATTCCCATCCCCGCTCTGCCCCAGGCCCTGCCCCCACCCCTTCTCCCAAGTCCCCATCCCTGTCCTGCCTCTTCACACTCAGTTCCACCCTGTCCCCTGAGCGTGCCCTGTCCCCCCTCCTCCCAGGGCCTCCTGCATGCTGGGAAACAGCTGGGGAGGAGGGGGAGAAGGTGGCTGCCAGTGGGTGCTAAGCACCCGCTGTGACGTTATTGACTTGAACTGCGACCGTATAGAGCATTGTTGCAACCAAGGTCCTGTAGTGGCACCAAATCTTGTATAAAGGGGGTCAAATGAGATGTCTAAGACAAGGTTATGGTTTGCTGATTATGATTATGCTGTCTATATGTGTGTATCATTTTTGTAGTTAAAGTTATGAATATTGGCTCTCTACTGTCTGTATTTCAAACTTATGCTATGCTTCTGGGTGACACCCAGACAAGTTGGTGTCAGCTCTGCCTCACCTGCTTGATGGCCCATTAAGGACCATTAATTGACCCACTGAGAGAAGGCAGACATGCCTTGGGACTCAGCAAGGTATGCAGGGACGTGCCTATGGACAGAACTCTGAGGTTTTTCCAGGCCACGTGATGGTAAGCTTGTCTTTGGAACAAAGAAAGAAAGACAACATGGCAAGAGAATATGAAAAGCTGCTGCAGCTCCTCCATCTTGTCTTCGGTCCTGCCTCTTACCTTTGGAGGGACTTTGCTACACTGAAGCTTTGAACCAAGGACTGAAAGACCCATCCCAGCTGTGGATGTACTCCAGAGACTTGATTTGAACCTGCATTTATTCTACCACTGCTGCAAGCCTGAACCAAGAACTTTGCCATTACTGTGTGTAATTGATTCCATTTAACCAATTCTAGCTCTCATCTGTATCTTTTTCCTTTTATGAATAAACCTTTAGATTGTAGATTCTAAAGGACTGACAACAGTGTGATTTGTGGGTAAGATCTGATTTGTATATTGACCTGGGTCTGGGGCTTGATCCTTTGGGATCGAGAGAACCTTTTTCTTTTCCTGGGGTATTGGTTTTCATAACCATCTGTCCCCATAATGAGTGGCACTGGTGGTGATACTGGGAAACTGGAGTGTCTAAGGGAATTGCTTGTGTGACTTGTGGTTAGCCAGTGGAGTAAAACCAAAGTCCTCTGTGTCTGTCTGGTTTGGTTTGCCTTAGAGGTGGAAAAACCCCAGCCTTGGGCTGTAACTGCCCTGCTTGAAGCAGTTTGTCCTGAATTGGCACTCTCCATTGGGTCCCGCCAGAACCAGCCTCGTTACACCCCCACATTCCCCTCCCCCCTCCCGGGTACTCCAGCCCTGGAGCACCGTGGAGTCGGTGCCTGTGCCTGTCACTGCCAGGGAGAGAAGGCAAGGTAGGAAGTAGCCCAGGGATACAGCAATAAGGGAGAGGACATGCCTGAAGTCAGTCAGGGAATGATTTAACTTCCATCAAAGAGAGCCGGGCAAAGGTCCTGCTCTGCTGTGCTCTGGAGAAGCTGCTCTGCTGCCAGCCAGAAGAAGATTCCCACCTGATATCAAGGCAGGTGTATAGACAGTAAAGGGACACCTTAGGGACTCTCTGAGAGAAAGAGGAAGCATTCTTCTTCTCTTTTCTCTGTTCAGGGAAATGATAGAACCAGGAGGCATGAATAGCCTAGAAACTGCATGCTTAGTTACACCGGAGGAATGTGCTTCTTGCCAGAGACAGAGGGCCAGCCATGTTCTTCAGCCCTCTAAGTCTGCTTGTATAGAACAAAGTGAACTTAAACGAGCTGGAAAAACTCCCTGATGAAGCCCCCTATGTAGGAGGTTTGGTATAAAGCTGGTGGAGGTGGCTCTGTTGCCACCTCTGCCAGCTCCCCCACCTGCTGCTTTCTCTGCTGGAGCTGTGCCCCCCCCGGCATGAGGTGTGTCAAGTGAGGGGAGGCAAGGGAGAGAAGGAAGTGATTCTCTGCGTGTGGAAGGTCTTTTGCCAGCTGTGTCACTTAAAGATGCCCCACCGCAGGTTGGGCAGAGCAGAATCAGGGTGTGGTGATCAGGTCTCTGTCAGTTCCCCCTTTCCACTGGGGTGGAGAGTTAACTGCTTATTTTGGGCCCTTTGGCTAAAGTGGGCCTGCGTTTGGCAACTGTTCCCCTTGAACTAAGCTGAGGAAAGCTCTCACGTTACCTTGCTGTAAACTGGCCAAAGGAGAGAAGCTCCATGATTAAATACAATGTTTTATCTCCCTCTGTTGTGTTTCCTCTTCTCTGCTAGTGGTTGGCACTACAGCCTCAGGCCAACCTTGCAGTGATGGGCTCTGTAAAGAGTGTTGGATGTATTTCCGTAAAAGAACTCAAACTACCATGAGACAGACAAGCTGAGTGGGCAGGAGGCATAAATTATAAATGATTGCTGAGGCAAAAGAGAACATCAATGTCTTATTGGCAAATATGTGATTTTCTTTTTTTCAAAAGAGAGCTGAATAGCAGCCAGCTGAGAAAAGAACTTCAGTCTTGTTAGATGGTCTTTTAATGTTCTCTGTGGTTTTTTTTAAATTCATTTTATAAATCGATTTGGTTATATGAGAATGTGTGACAAAACTATATTGAATTGCTGCTCCCCTGGAGAAAAGATAGATTCTCTAGGTAGGTGTCTGTCTCGTACTCTAGGACCTATGGACAAAAGATAGCCTTTCATGTGTGGACCCCACTGATGTTATTGGCTCACTCCATGGTGGAACTTGGTCCCATATGTGAGTGCGTGCTCTCTGCTTGGCCACTGATGTCAGTTGAAAAACTGGGTTTTGGATCAAGCCCTTCCATTCTAAGCATTTTGTATTTCCAAAAGATGTTGCCTCATAGTGCAGAGTGCTCCTGTACAAATTAAAGATTATTCACTTACTAAAGGTTTCAGAGTAACAGCCGTGTTAGTCTGTATTCGCAAAAAGAAAAGGAGTACTTGTGGCACCTTAGAGACTAACCAATTTATTTTAGCATGAGCTTTCGTGAGCTACAGCTCACTTCATCAGATACATACCGTGGAAACTGCAGCAGACTTTATATATACACAGAGAAGTCACTGAAATGTGCTACAGTATCTCCCAAATGGCACACAAGAGCACTCAATAATTTCAAAAGTAGACAAGTATGGTGCCTTTTATACAGGGTCATCATTTAAAAATTCAATAAGTAACAGTAAGGAGACCAGCCCTCATGCAATACAATAACATTAATACAAAAGAAATGTTGGTATTGGGAGAGCCCTTGGCCAAGGTGACCACATGGACTGCAGGGAGATTGGAATAGTTCAATTTTTAAAGAACTTTTTATGGTAGCTCCTAGAAACTTGCCAAAAATGCATCTCCTAACTTTTTTCTTATAACAAGAGTGAGAACGGCTTTTGTTACATTTTCAACCACTCAGGTAATCAGAATGCATGCCATGTGATTCCAATCATCTGTTGCCATTCCAATCAATTTGGTATGCAAATTAAATTCAGAAGAGGGCTTAAATCTTTTGTTTCAAGTTTCTGTAGGAAAGTGGAGATGCCTTATTTAGCTCACGAGAAGTATCAGTCTAGAGATGTTATGTTTTCCTTGACCGCCATTTTCTTTCCAGTTTCTTTTTAAGTCTTGTTTTTAACACAATTATTTGGCTCATGGACAGTTAGTTGGGTAATTTCATGCAGATGGCCCCAAAGAGACAAGGACTCCATTATCTGTAAGTGTCAGGTGACCAAGACAAGGGCAGAGAAGGCGCCAGGTCTAGGGGTCAGAGCAGACACCAGGAACCAAGGCCTAGGTCTAGGGTCAGAGCCAGAGTCAGTAGTTGGAAGCTGGAGCCAAGAGTCAAGCTAATACCAAAGCCAAACCAGGGTCAAGACAGAGGACAGGAACTGGATATCAGAGCCATGGGTCAATTCAGAGTCCGCAGTCAGAAGCCAGAGCCAAGGGACAAACTGGAAGTAAGGAACTGGAGCAAGCAGGGTAGCAGGCAAGGAGGGACTCAAGGCAAGGGCAGGACAGAGGGAAGGTTGGATGCAAGGCAGGAGCAGCAGGAACCAGGTAACACAGGAGCAGGTGCAGTGGTCAGCATGAACATTGAGCCCCTCCAGCTAATCAGGTGGCATGCCTAATCAGGCAGCGGACTGCGGCCTGCTATATGATGAAGCTGGCCTGGAGACTAGCTCTGCTGCAGGCCCAGATTCTTGACCCTAAGGAAAGGTGAAGGGTCAGGAATTTCTGGAGCCTCATTCCCTACTCCAGGTCTCAGTTAAAGGGGCATGGACAGAGGTGCCCTCTCTTAGTAAGGCATGTTGGAAACTGCTGTAGGTAGGCAAAAACCAAAAGAGATGGGAGTTGGAGGGGGTGTGGATGACAATTATCTAAATTATTTTTCCCACTCTTGGCCAGGTTGGACTGGTTGTCAAATAAACATGAAACTTCCAGTAGAGTATTTACAGTATCACTAAAAATCATAGACTCATTACTCATATTACACTTTCCCTTTATTACCTTAAAAAAGCATAGTACATTGATATCTCTAGAAATCTTGAGTATAATGTTTGCTCAAGTGGACTTATTAAAAATTGCATGATTTAAACGGGAACTATTATATGCCTTAAGTCTGTTTTATAGACTATGAGGAACAACATATGACAGTGTTTTGTTTTTTGCTACAAGTGAAATAGAACAATTTGGGCTTTTCTGTTGTGAATTATTAACATACTAGTTTTCACTCCATTGGCTTCAATGGCATTAATTTTTGCTTTATCCATGTACATCCCGTCCTCGCCCTCTTTGGTAGTCTGATCCAAAGCCCATTGAAGTCAATGAAAACATTCCCTTTGATTCACTGGGATTTGAATCAGGCCCTACATCATTTTGCCTTTAGCTTTCTGACACTAAGATGCTGATTTTTCAAAGACAACCCAGGTTTATGTGGTATAATTTTTACCTGCTTATTTTTTCACTTAGCAACGGTGGTAGGGGTTATTATTATTACTTTACTGAGGAGGTAAATATACCAATTTTGCACAGCAGATATAATGCAACTACAGGAGTGCATGTTATCTCCCATGCTGCACTGGACATAAAGAGGTATTGTTTAGTGACCTATTGGATCAATCTCGTTAAGGATTTGCGGTAGACATTCAAGAAAGTGTAGGAAGAAGTGGTTGATATTTTATTATGAGTCATGGTTGTCATCAGGTTGTCCTTATGTTTCACAGGGGCCTTATCCTGCTGTTTGTAGCCATTCAGTAAAATATCTAGTAGTACAAATCCTTCCCTGCCCAGCAGAACAATGGATAGATGCAACCCAGTGGATCTTCTTCCATGTGGTTCCTGCTGGCCAGGCTAAGACTGCATGTGGATATCTGGGTATTGTACTGTGAGGTACATTTTGCTACTCCTCTGAGCTGTCCCTGATGTACTTGCCATCTGCCTACGTGGGAATTAGGTGCTTTAATAACCTTTGAGGATTATTTGGGCCATATACCCTAACTCTTGACCAACATGCCTTTGGATCTTACTCCTACAACACTGTACTCAAAGGGAATTTGTGCCAGTTGAAATCAATGAGCAGTAGCAAGCCCATGGTGTACAGGCTGGTGCTTAAACTGGGTTTCCATCCTTCCTCATTCCTAGGTGCTGTGATGGCAGCATATCCTGCTGGTCACATTCAGGGAAGTTTCCCCATACCTGTTCCCATCACCACTTTGTACAGCAGAGGGCAGGATTGAGCCTTGGTTTGATTTCTTGGGTTCCCCCCCTTGTTTTCTGCATTTCATCGTTTGTGTAATGTGCGCCTAAACACTTTTTAAACTTAATTTTCAAACAAATCGACTATATAGGGAAAGAAATAATGTTCTCAGTTTCACCCATATGACTTTTTGGCTTTATTGGGACTGCCTCTGGGTTAGGGTTGCAAACTTTCTAATTGCACAAAACTGAACACCCTAGCCGCTCCCCTTTACTGAGGCCCTGCCCCCTATCCCATCCCTTCACCAAGGCCCCCCCCCAGCTCACTACATTCTCCCTCCCTCACTGGCTTGCTCTCCCCCACCCGCACTCACTTGCACTGGGCTTGGGCAGGGCAGGGCAGGGCTGGGGTGTGGGAGGGGTGAGGGTTCCAGTTGGGGGTGCGGGCTCTGGGCTGGGGCTGGGTGGTTTGGGATGCAGGAGAAGGCTCTAGGCGGGGGGTGGGGGGTGGGAGTGGGGGTTGGGATGCAGCAGGGGGTGAGGGCTCTGGGTTGGGGCCAGGGATGAGGTGTTCAGGGTGTGGGAGGGGACTCTGGGCTGGCTGGGGGTGCGGGCTCTGGGGTGGGGCTGGGGGTGCGGGCTTTGGGGTGCAGGAAGGGACTCTGGGTTGAGGGGGAGCTCAGGGCTGGGGCAGCAGGTTGAGGTGCTCGGGCAGCTCCCAGTCAGCGGTGCAGCGGGGCTAAGGCAGGCTGCCTACCAGTCCTGGCACTGTGCTGTGCCCTGGAAGCGACCAGCTGGTCCAGCACTAGTAGGTGGCGGTGGAGGGCAGGAGGCTCCGTGTGCTGCTCTTGCCCACAGGCACTGGCCCCCTCCACCTCCCATTGGCTGGGAACTACCCAATGGAGAGCAGAGTCGGTGCTTGGGGCCCCCGCTCCTAGGAGCTGGACATGCTGGCTGCTTCGGGGGCACAGCGCATTGCCAGAACACATAGGGACTAGCCTGCCTTAGCACCGCTGACCAGACCTTTAATGGCGTGGTCGGTGGTGCTGACCAGAGCCGCCAGGGTCTCTTTTCCACCAGGTGTTCCCGTCGAAAACCGGACACCTGCTCACCCTACTCTGGGTACAGTTTGCAAAAAATCTTTATTAATAATCTAGTAAAGGGAATAGGGCAATTACTGATTAAATTCACAAATTATTCTAGACATGGAAGAATCTAAAATGACATCAGGATTAGAAATATTGGACAGAAAATGACAAGATTCAGTTTGGAAACAGGTTAATATAAGAGAATACATTTGGGAAAGAATAATCCAAACTACAGCTATTATCTTGGGAGATACTTAAAAATCAATACTTCAGAATGACTAAATAATACTAGGCTGCAAATTAAATATACATTTGCGATGAGTTAGAGCAGCAATAAAAAAACAAAGTATGATTGTTTGGGGCCAACTCTACAGAAGCATAATGTCTTGTGGCAGGAATCTCCATGTGAACATTTTGGAATTGGAATATTGCTGACAGTCTTGCTAACAAAATATCTTGACAAATAGGAATAAGGTTAGAAAAGTGCAAAATAGTTAAGGTGTTGATTTATGAGAGAACTTTTAAAAGAGTGAAAAGTGCACAGATTGGCTAAATGGTGCCTAAAAGGACCACCTAAGGCTATGAATATTTTGGAGGATATAAACACTTAGGAGGGAAGAGGATAACTGGGGATATAACTAGAAGTAATGAGATGATCAAGAAAAGGAAAAATTCAGATGAATACCAGGAAAAACTACCTGATAGATAGATGAGACTGCAAAACAACCTCCCAAGGGAAATGATTATATCATGTAACATGGGGTATTTAAAAGTAGACTGAACAAAACCCTAATAAAATAGTAGGGAAGAGTCTTAAATTGTTTTGGAGCTGGGCAAGATGACATAAGAGGTCTTTTTCATCTTTAAATTGTATGAAAGGGGAGAATCTTGAATAGTTCTAAATACAGTATTATAGAAATACAGGGGGCCACATGTGACAAGCACTTGAAAGGAGCTTCCTAGAAGTCTAGGTATTGAAATAAATGTATCGGAGGAAGACAGGTTAGTTTGTTCTTGATATCACTTTATTGACTCCCTGAGCTTATTATTTTAACTAACCTCAATGATTACATACTTTACTTTTTAATCATTACAGGTGCATTTGCTTGCAAGATGGTACCATTTGTTCAATCTGCTGCTATTGTTGCGGAGATTCTCACGATGACCTTCATTGCTGTGGAAAGGCATCAGGGAATTGTGCATCCGTTAAAAATGAAATGGCAGTACACCAACAGAAGAGCTTTCACAATGCTGGGTAAGATCATAGGCAACTCCAGTATTCATATAACACACATCATTGGCAGGTTGAATGATTTTGTTGTGTGTAACTGGTGTGGGAGGTTTGCATAGTAGAGAAAGTATTGATCTGTGCAATGGTACAGATTTACAGCTGAGTCTAGCCATATTACATGAAGCAGCTCAGAAATACTGTCCATGCCATCCCTTGCCTTTCTACTTCACCTCTATCCCCTTTTTTAAAATTAACACCATCCACAACTTTCTCAATCTGCTTGTCTCAAAAGCCGGATTTTGTTTTTTCACAAACTAACACCCTAATGTAAATCAAAGTTAAGTTCCCTGTTCTGCGGAGCATTAAAAAGATGTTTGTTTGTTTGTTTACAGGAATAGTCTGGTTGCTGGCAGTTATTGTTGGGTCACCTATGTGGCATGTACAGCGACTGGAGGTATGGTATGATATATAATGTAATCACACTCTCAGAGGGAGCCCTTGTTTCAGACTTCGCTCTTGCAGGGTCTCAGCAACAAGGCTGAATAAACTCCCAATATTTATGAGAGGTGATAACGCAGAATGTGGTCACAAGCTACTGTAAATGTTGAGTCAGTGTTTCTTATATAGAGCAATTGATTTTGTAATCTGACTTTCTGGGCCCGCATTGTAAAAAGAGAAAATGGAGACACACTTTTAATATTGTCACTGGCAAAGGATTGTGTGCAATTTTGGAAAGCCTTTACTTCAGGGTATGGGCCGAATTTGGCACCTGGGGCATTTGGATTGCCTCCCTGTAACCTTGTGATGGCTTTCCATACTACAGTGCCTACTTGTAGTTGTGCTTCTCTCCCTATCTTGAAGATGAAGAATTGCATCTGTGCCTTGCACTGCACCTTCCCATTGCTTTTTATCAGCAATGACACAAAATAGCTTGGGACTTTGAAAATGAATATCTTTACGTGACATGGCATGTTCCTATAAATATTTTTCCATAGCTATTACATTTTAAGCAACGGTTACTCCATTCAAAACCTTCATTAACTGTTAGAAGCAGCTATTCGGGAGTCTGGATTTTTAAAAAATCCTTTAAAAAGTGTAACTTGGCATATTGGTGTTGGAGAAAGGGTCACAGTAGTCTATACAGACGAGCTATGTACTCTTGGTTACAAGCTGTGTGTGTGTGGACAGTTATTTTTTCGGAAATCCTTGTTTGTTGGCTGACAAGACAAATTTGTTCTGTAATTGATTTAAGTTTGAGAAGTTTTCAGTCAGCCTCCATAATTACAACTGTACAACTGTGTACAGATACTTGCATTTATGCATGCAAACCAAAGCCCTGACCCTGCAGTCTGATCCACCTGGGCAGATGCCCTGCACCAGTGCAGGGTCGGGCTGACTTCAGTAGGATTCTGTGTGCGTGGTAGGGGGAGCGGGCTGCTTATGTGGATTTAGTTGCAGGATCAGGGCCCAGATCACATGGTTAAATATGCAGCTGTACCTTTTGTTCACATGAAAATGGATGTGCCGACCAAATTGGCATTTAAATTATATATATATTAAAAAATGCCAGGGTTAAACAATGTTTTTAGATATGTTTGGCTTTTTTTAGCCTTCCAAGAAGCTTTTGATAAATTACCTCAAATGAGGTTATTTATCAAAAGTCTCTTGGAAGGCTAAATAAATTGGCTGCACTGTTTCTCTTTCATCCACTATTTAGTTCTGTGTTTTATATTTGTCATTAACTTATTGATTTGTATTAACTATTAATATTACTACTACTTATTAATGTTACTTTAGCCACTTTAAAAGTGTGATACGTGCTATTGAAAAACAGTCCTTGCCCCAACCCCAGTTGTAGAGAAAAATTAAAATAATACATTTGGGGCAGGCTGATGCTTCCTTTGTGGTAATGTAAATCAACCTGACTTTGACCAGTGGTACACAGAGAGCCAGTGTACCTGATCCACAGAAAACATGAGCCCACTACAGCCCTAGCTAGAAAACACTGTATCTTTTTAGCTCAAGCTGTACAGACTCATGTTTGGCTCTGGAGGACCCCAGTTCAATTCCTGTTGTATTGGCCAAGATGGCCAGCACAACCTTAAAACAGCCCAAACCGCACATTGTTTCAGCACATCTTAGCAGCTGCCTCCAGGAGAAACTGACACTGCCCTCCCCAGCATAAACCCTGAAGGAGGGTGTCAGTTAAAACACCTCTTGCTCTTCCTGGAGGGCAATCCCTTCGCTGCAGAGAGGAAGTACAGTTTTTACCCTGCATAAACTATGGTGAATGCAACCCTTTACATGGAAAATGCATTAGAAGAATAGTCTCACTAGAAAGGTGTCTCTACTGAATTCCTGCTATAAAGCAAGGGGCTTTAGAACATGTGACACTCTTCATAGTTAGGGACCTTATTAAAGTGACTCATTTCTATTTCATTTGTTATAGATTAAATATGATTTTCTGTATGAAAAAGAGTATGTTTGCTGCTTGGAAGAGTGGACCAGTGCTGTTCACCAAAAGATATATACCACCTTCATTCTTGTCATACTCTTCCTTCTTCCACTGATGCTGATGCTTCTGTTGTACAGTAAGATTGGTTATGAACTCTGGATTAAGAAACGAGTGGGAGATGCTTCAGTTCTTCAAACCATTCATGGGAATGAAATGTCTAAAATATCAAGGTTTGTAATGTAAAACCAAAGAATTAGAACTTTCAGTCTTGAAAAGCAAATCTGGGGACTGGAAAGAAGAAAAGTTACGGACAAGATTTTCAAAAGTGACTAATGACTAGGACCCTACCAAATTCACCTCCATTTTGGTCAATTTCACAGGCACAGGATTTTTAAAATTGTAAATTTCATTATTTCAGCTATTTAAATCTGAAATTTCTCTGTGTTACAATTGTAGGGGTCCTGACCCAAAAAGGAGTTGTGGGGGGTAACAAGGTTATTGTAGGGGGGGTTGCTACCCTTACTTCTGTGCTGCTGGCGGCGCTGCCTTCAGAGCTGGGCGGCTGGAAAGCAGCAGCTGCTGGCCGGGAGCCCAGCTCTGAAGGCAGAGCCACTGCCAGCAGCAGCACAGAAGTAAGGTGGGATGGTATGGGTTTGCCACCCTTACTTCTGCGCTGCTTCTGGTGGGGCGCTGCCTTCAGAGCTGGGCGCTCTTCAGCTGCCCAGCCCTAAAGGCAACGTAGAAGTAAGAGTGGCAATACCGTGATGCCCCTAACATAACCTTGCGATCCCCTTGCAACTCCCTTTTGGGTCAGGACTCCCAATTTAAGAAACACTGGTCTCCCCCTTGAAATCTGTATTGTATAGAGTAAAGGCACACAATAGACCAGATTCCATGGGGGGAGACCAGATTTCGTGGTCTGTGACGTTTTTTTCATGGCTGTGAATTTGATAGGGCCCTACTAATGACTTGATATTTGGTGCCCAATTTGAGACAAAGGGCCTGATTTTCAAATAGTGCTAAGCACCCAATCTGAAAATTGAACCCTTTTCAGGTGTGCCACATTGTGCACCTAAAATTTACACTTTTAAAAATGCAGGTCATGAGTTGGGAGGAAGAAGCAGTTCCTGAGGCAGATTGGGAGTGATCAAATGCAGTTCCTTTTAGAATCCACCTGGAATAAGATCAATAATATCAAAAGTTTTCTAAGGTGAGTTCATTATTTGTGTGTCTATAACCACTGTTCTATCAGCCTTTTAAAAATAAAAGTAGTATATTAAAAAAGAATCGGAACTTACCTGAAAACTAATTTGATACATTTTAGTTGGGCAGTTTCTAAAAACTCAGTCTTTTTCTGCCTCATGAGACCATCCAGATGGAAACTTTGTGTTTGAAATGCAATTTAAAAAATGAATAATTAAGAAGTAGGCATCAAAATGGTATCGTTATTTACACTTCTTTGTAATTTAGTGTAGCAATTATCCTACTTTATATATTACACTGTAGTTTTTCTTTAATTTGGCAAGTTTGTTTCCTGGTGTGATGGCAACTTCTAGCAATACATGCACAGAAAACAGGATAGTACCACATTAAATACTGAATCCAAGGAGAATAATAAGTAGCAGCTTAAAGAGAAAAGATTGCTCAATCAAGTGGCTAACATCAATCACAATGAGGATGAGGATGACAATGAAGTTGCAAAACTGAATGAAATAGTAATGTACCATGCTTGTAAAGTGTGTGCCAAACCCCAGCTAGTGACTCCTCCACGTAGAGGATAAGGTTCTACTACTTCTGTCCGCCAACAGAGTTGCCACTTTAGCTCAAGTGATAGAAATTTATATTGGGTTCGTAACACCTGGCGGTAATAATGTTTTATGGGAGTTCATGAATAATGATGATTCCAGGCATACTCTGAGCCTGCAAAGTGTTTTGGTGAAAGCAGGGCATGTACCCCTAACAGATGGTGCAGACCCCATTCCTCCAAACACTATCCTGTAGGAGCAAAAATTATTAGGCAATGAGGTTCCATCCAGCTCCTTATCCATGTTGGACACTGACAGAGTAATGAGACATTACAGACACAGTCAATATTCCAGGTCCCAGGAAAAGATCCTTGCTTTTTGATATATCATGGATTTTTGAGAAGTTTCTCCATCTCTAGGTATCAGAATTAGACTTGCTTGAACAGCTATAACAACAAAATTGATTTTTAAAATACAATATTCTCTACATTGCTTACCATAACTTAAATACTTACCTTTTACATTAAAAGTGTTAAGTAAAAGCTGTTAAATTATTAAATACCACATACTTACATATATGTCTGAAACAGCTACATAGAATGATCCGTCCATGTTTTTAATATATCATGTCGTGTCTGGGCACCTTAACTTCAGCCCCAAACAGAAACTTTGGGCCAAGATTTTCAACAGTGACTCATGTTTTGGGTACCTGTGACCCAGGAGCCCTTCTATCACCAAAATATATTTTGTTTTCCTTTGGGTTGGCTGGGGCATAGGGCCCACAGTATCCATTGCCACCTTAAGAAATGCCTCCTTGATCACAGGTAAGGGCCGAATGGGAGTTTTTTGAGACCCTGCAGGTCCTTGGACTTTGGACATAAATCACAAGACCTGCAATAGTCTCCCATCTCATATCTGGCCAATAAAAGTTCCTTTTCAACCTTTCATAAATCTTCCGAGTCCCCAAGTGACCTGCAAAAGGACAGTTGTGGGGTAATGTCATTAGCTTCTTGCAATGCTTAACAGGCACAATCAGTTGCTTGTAAAGCTTTCCAGGATTTTTAATTTTCCCCATAGGACTTTCTCTATACATCCTTCCCTCCTCTTCAAAAAACCTTTCCCTGTTTCCCCTAACCGGGGTTCCCCCAAGGATAGGTCTCATGCTATCTAGGGGTGGGTCTGCTCTCTACTCTGGTGCAAATTCCTGCTGTTAGCTCTGATCGGAGCCTACTCCATTGGGCCTGGGAGTGGCTCTGTCCCACTTGTCCTTGGAGAGTCCCTGTGTCTGTCTGATCAGTCGGGCCAAGGATGTCCCTTTCCCCTGAGCTGTTTCTCTGTCTTTACAATTCCTTTCTGGAACTACAGAGCACCATTCATTTTTACTGCAGGTTACTATATTAATAGCTTGAGACATAGTTAGTACATTACTTCCCACAAGAATTTCTGCTAGAATGCAATTCAATACACCAAATTTTAAAATGCCTTCCAGACCTTCGCACTCTAAGTACACTTTAGGTAAAGGTACCTAAAACTTCCCAAAGCCAGGAGTTCTACCCTTTTTCCATACAGCATGCCAATCTCCCTAACAATGCCTTCTCTGAATCACTTACAAATCTAAGTTACCAGTGCTTGAAGTGTGAACCTTAGTCAACCAGCATGTTGTGTGAAAATCCTGTCCAGAGTACGCTACCTGTGACTTCTAGCTCAGGACACACACAACTGTGGTATTGCTCTGCCTCAGTTCCCTGACATAATAGCTTGTCTGTCTTGCCAGAGAACACTTTTGGACTCTGCCCGTCCAAATCTTGCTTTCCAAACCCCATTTCCTGAGGTCCACAGAGACATCACCCTGTACTGTCCAGACCCTCTTACTGGACACTCACCGAAGTTATTGAGTTCACTACCACCAAAGAGACAGTGCATGCACCAGCATGTTAGGTTAGCTGAGGACTTGCCTTCCACTATTAATACACAGCACTGAGATGGTTTTGTAATAAAAACAAATTAGTTTAATAATAAAGAATAGATATTTAAGTGATAGGTATGGTTAGAAATAAAACAAAACACTCTTTCTAGGGACTGACACGCAATTTTAGCAAGTTACAATCTTTGTCTAAGCAGGTTTTGCACTTACATCAAGTTTCCAGCAGCTCTTGTCTTTCAGGCCAAGATGACCCAACTTTCATAGGCTCAAAGGGTGCTGTCCCCTATCATCCTCTCAGTTATGGAAAACTAAATCTTTTTTGCTCCCCTTGTCTTACTCAAAGTCCATTGTCTCTTCCTCTAGACCCAGAAAGGCTTCCTGGGGTGCTGTTTCTATCCCTCACTGTGATTGTGTTTTCCTACCCAGCTTGTTTAGCTTGATGGGTTTGTTTACCTTAAATGTAAAAGTACTTTCATTGTTTGTTGCCTGTAACCAAGACATTCAGACAGGAAAATACATATTCTTTGTTTAGAACAGGCTGGTTTTATGTTTTGCCTCCCAAACACATTTTAAGACCATATTTCCAGCACACATCTATAACTCATTATGCACAACCCAGACATATATCAATATACAATTATTTTCAGGACTAGTGTGTCACCAGTTTATGTAGGATATCTTACATGACACTTTTGGGATATATATTGTGATAACAGCGTGTTGTGGCAATGAATGTGTCAGGCCTGATGTGAGTTAGAGTATGGGGGGAAGGGAGCCCTCTGCCAGTTGGCATTGAGGGTTTCTTGGGGTCACAGTACCTCAGTTTATGAGTGCCCAACTTCAGACCCCCAGAAGAGACCTGATTTTTCAGAAAGTACTGAGCCTCCGCCTTTTGAAAGTCAGACCCATTTAAGGTGTTGCAAATTGGGCATCCAAAAATTGAGACACTCAATGACTAGTCACTTTTGAAAATCTTTCGAAGTCTGTGTGTGCTCATAAGTATCTCCTTGGGAAAAATCTGCATTTCAATGCACCAACAAATACTTGCCTGTCCAAATATTTAGAGCTGAATAAGTAAATGACAGAGTTTATTAGTGTAATTGCATGAAGGTAAGTAGATTTTGCATTTCAAATTGGATCCTGAGTTAGGAAAATATTACATTGCTGCTGTTATTTATTACTTATTTGATATGGTTCAGTGATTTCAAGGAGGCTTAAGCAAGTGGGCACTTTTGAAAATCCCATTAAGTGCCTATCTGCATCTCTGGGCAACTAAATACCTTTAGAAGCAGACCCTGAGTCACTTGTACTAATCAACAGTTTACTCAAAGTTATTCTGTAAAAACTACCTTAGTGTAATTTCAGGAAGAAGAAGCGAGCGATCATTATGATGGTGATGGTGGTGGTTTTATTTGCAGTCTGCTGGGCCCCTTTCCATGTGATTCACATGATGATAGAATACAGTGAGTACCTACCACACTTCTTAAATTAAAGCATTTCCTTTTGAGTGTTTCTTTTTCTTTTTAGTAATGGAATCACTGATATTGTATCAAACTCTAGTGCTACTGCAGCATTAAATTGTTTAAAGCACGCATGGCCAGCTAAGGTGAATATGTGCTTTTAAATCTGGAATAATAAACACTCTCTTGTGATAGAACAGTGGTTTTCAACTTATTTGTCGTTGTAGGCCGCATATGCAGCCTACAATGTGTTATGTGGGCTGCAGGTTGAGAACCACAGCACCCCTCACCTGCCACAGACCATTATGCCCAGCACGCCCCACCCAGAGACCCGTCCACAGAGTGGGGACAGGAGTAGAGCCCTGGGCATGGGGCCGGGCAACCAGGACCCAAATCCCGGACCCCACTGTGTGGGCCCAGGCAGCTGGGACCCGCATTTTTTTTAGCACATAGCTGGGCTGCAGTTGTGTGCTAATTGGGCCACATGAGGCCCACAGGCTGTGAGAACCAATGTGATAGATGTACATGCTCATAATCAACAGATTATTTGACCAGGGTGGGAGGGGTGTCTGAGTGGCAGAGAGACATAGCTGCAGCTTACACTGTAAATATAATTATCTAGCAGAAACCTCTTCTCAGGTATAGTATGAGCGACCCATCTTGTAGCTGAGAGATACAGAGTAGACCTGTATGGTTTATTTTTTTATTTTTTTCATAGATAGTAAATTTTCTGGAAAATGCTTCTTTGGGGGCATCAAATCTATTTGTGAATTTAAGTGGAATTCAGCAAATAGTTTCATCTGGGGGGAAAAAAGATTTTTTTCCCCAAAAAAGTTGAAATAGTTCATTTTGCCCATTGTTTCAAAACAATCATTTAGAAATTTAGCTATATTTATTAAAAAAAACAACAACCAAACAAACTAAAAAAGGGTAAAACCCCCACCCTTAAATGAACTGAAAAACTGACTCAAAGGAAAAAAAATCTGTGTTGAAGAAAACATGCCTTTTTGGAAGATATACTTTTAGCCCTAAGATGTGACCAGGAAAAGCTGGCTTGTGTTATAAATGATGATGAAAGTACACAGACCATGCCTAGTGGATCAAACAAAACAATTTTTTTTCTTTAAAAAAATATTATGGACTATCGTTCCAGGAAACTGTACCATGCCTGATGTAGGATATAACTCTCCTCTAAGATTCACTGTGAATCTCTTTGGCAAGTTTATGCATGCAGTCAAAACCAGTTCAGCTGGGTTGGGGGGGAGTGGAAAGCTTCAGCTAGCCTTTAACAACTTTGTCATCTTCTTCTTGTGTTTTATGGTGAAGCAGACTTACTTGGTGAGTCTATGATCCCCAAGCACTGGACAACATAGGTAATTAAAAATTAAAGGCTTTCACTTTTAATTCATAGCATATTCTTTTTAATAGGACCTCATTTCTCGATGCTCTTACTAGATGTTTCCATGAAAAAATTTGAACTTTAAGGCCTCTATTTTTTTCCCCATATAAAATACCTCTTTCAATGGTGCACTCTTTGCACTCCCAAAGGAGATGATCATCTGTTTCCTGGACCTTGCACATCCCACATAATCTGTTTTTGTTTGTTTGTTAGAAATAAATTACTATTTAATCTACAATGGCCAGTTACAATTCTAAATAGTCACTACACTCTATCTCTCAGGGCCTTGGAGTATATCAGCATATTTTACTCTTGGGCATATTTCATATTCTCCTTTGTTTCTTTTGCCCATAGTTCTTGCCATTCTTCTCAACTCATTTTAATTAGATTTTTAACCTCTAGTTTATTTAAAGGGCTCTCTAAATCAATTTACTCATTTTCAACAGCAACTTTTTTGCTATTTTGTCAGCCCGGTAATTGCCCACTACCCTGTGTGCGCTGGGATCCATGCTATTACTATGATTACACCCAACTACATCAAATCTATTGTTAACAGTAATATTTCATTCAGAATATCATTTCTGCTCTCTGAAGAGCCATTGCTGATTGCCAGTAGTCCAGAAAAGGAATCAGAGAAGATGACTGTAGCATCTGGGTGCACATCTATGAACCTATTTAATGCCAGCATTATCCCTGCCAATGCAGCTGTCAAAACAGCTATAAAATTTGATAGGTGTGCAGTTTGCTTGACTCTGAGTGCAGGAATACAGAAAGCTGTTTCCATTTTTCCTGTTCATACATCTTTGTAGCAAAGAGTATATATTGGACAGTAGCATTCCCATTTACCACCGATGTATTCATTTGCTATAGCTTGCACATGTAACGCTCCTTTTCCAATCGTAATATATTTTCCCAAAGTTATAGATTTTAATCTCTGTTAGGTCTTTGCTTGCACCAAGATCTTTTGTCCACACTTTAACCTTGCTTACATGAGGCATTCTGAGTTTTTGCCCTACACATTGCCCACTTAATTCCCAGCATTCATCCTATATTAGTTTGGCGTTTTCATCTTCGCAGTTTCCAATTACTTTAACCCAAAAGGTTAAGTCTAAAAGCTTTATTCTTAAAGCAATGGACAGTTCACCGGCAGCTATCTGCATTCCACACAGCGGTGCTGCGAGGAAGGCACCATGAGCAATTTGCAACCCCAGAGCTTGGACTGAGTCAAGCTTTCTCAAATTCATTTCTGAGGCTGAACCAAAAGCCTGGTACCTGTGCTGAACAATTGGTCTTATTGGAGTTCTATATAACATCACAAATACTCTCTTATCCACTCACCAGGAGGTTCGAGAAGTACTTCCAATATGATTCTTCCAAGTAAGCGTGCTATCAAATATCACGCCTAAAAATCTGTAGCTTTTAACTGTACTTGTTTGCTATCCATATAGATATGACTTATAATCTTTTAAAATTTTACTTTTAGTGAATATCATTCCCTTAGTTTTGTCAATTTAGAATTTAAAGCCTCACGTTTTTCCATTCTGCACCTGTCCTTAGTGCTTCATTTACTCTTTTAGCAGCCCTTTCCAGGTGTCTGTGACGCCTGTGGCAAAATCATCAGCAAATAAAGTGATGCCTATTCCTGCACTTACCTCTTTTGGAAGATCATTCATCATGATCACCCTGTGGAGTGCCATTTGTTAGTGTACATATATTGGAGTAGGCTTTTCCTACTCACACCTGCATCGTTTTCTTACTTAAGAAATCCCTTATCCACCTAGACTTCCTTCCTTTTATACCCATGGCAGCCACTTTATGAAGTAAACCCTCTCTCCAGAATATTCCATAAGCTGTTTCAATATCCAGAAAAGTTACTATCATAAATTTAGGTTTCAGAGTAGCAGCCGTGTTAGTCTGTATTCGCAAAAAGAAAAGGAGTACTAGTGGCATCTTAGAGACTAACCAATTTATTTGAGCATAAGCTTTTGTGAGCTACAGCTCACTTCATCGGATGCATTTAGTGGAAATTTAGTTTTCATACTTTTTTGTTTCTGCTTCTAGCCTTACAGTGTGGTCAATCACACGCCTTCCCCTCCTAAACCCACTTTAAGAGCTATTTATGAGTCTACTTCTCTCTACGTCTCGCACCAACCTCTCAGTTACCACTGTTTCCATGCTTTTACCCAAGCATGCTGCAAGGGCAATTTGCCTGTGTGCATCAGGTCAAGATCTCAGCTTGCCTGGTTTCCTTGCTGTAACAGTAACTGCATGCTTCCACTCGACTGACATATCACCTTTCCCCCATATGATATTGCCCAATTTTAGTATCATCCTCAGATTTCTTTCAGACAGTTGTTTAAGCATTTTAAAGCTCATACCATCTGGCCTGGAGCAGTATTTTTGCTCTTTTTTATAGCTTTTGGAAGTTCCCTCACACTGAAGTTTTCATTTAAAATTAATGAGGAGTCCTTGTGGCACCTTAGAGACTAACAAATTTATTTTGGCATAAGCTTTCGTGGGTTAGAACCCACTTCATCAGATGCATGGAGTGAAAATACAGGAGCAGGTATAAATACATGAAAGGATGGGGGTTGCTTTACCAAGTGTGAGGTCAGTTTAACAAGATAAATCAATTAACAGCAGGATTCCAACGGAGGAAAGATAACTTTTGAAGTGGTAAGAGAGTGGCCCATTACAGACAGTTGACAAGAAGGTGTGAGTAACAGTAGGGAGAAATTAGTATTGGGGAAATTAAGTTTAGGTTTTGGAATGACCCAACCACTCCCAGTCTCTGTTCAGGCCTAATCTGATGGTATCCAGTTTGCAAATTAATTCCAGTTCTGCAGCTTCACGTTGGAGTCTGTTTTTGAAGTTTTTTGTTGAAGAATTGCCACTTCTAGGTCTGTTATTGAGTGACCAGAGAGATTGAAGTGTTCTCCTACTGGTTTTTGAACATTATGATTCCTGATGTCAGATTTGTGTCCATTTATTCTTTTGCACAGAGACTGACTGGTTTGGCCAATGTACATGGCAGAGGGGCATTGCTGGCACATGATGGCATATATCACATTGGTAGATATGCAGGTGAACGAGCCCTTGATGGTGTGGCTGATGTGATTAGGTCCTATGATGGTGTCCCTTGAATAGATATGTGGACAGAGTTGGCATCAGGGTTTGTAGCAGGGTTAGGTTCCTGGGTTGGTTTTTGTGTTGTGTGGTGTGTAGTTGCTGGCGAGTATTTGCTTCAGGTTGGGGGGGCTGTCTGTAAGCAAGGACTGGCCTGTCTCCCAAGGTCTGTGAGAGTGAGGGATCGTCCTTCAGGATAGGTTGTAGATCCTTGATGATGTGCTGGAGAGGTTTTTGTTGGGGGCTGAAGGTGATGGCTAGTGGTGTTCTGTTACTTTCTTTGTTGGGCCTGTCTTGTAGCAGGTGACTTCTTGG
The DNA here is from genome assembly GCF_965152235.1 of Eretmochelys imbricata. NCBI lineage: Eukaryota > Metazoa > Chordata > Testudines > Cheloniidae > Eretmochelys > Eretmochelys imbricata. Next base: position 43,247,027 of record NC_135575.1, on the reverse strand, counting down.
TACCTGTTTCATTTCCTCCCACCTGTTCAATATCCCATTGTTTTCTTCAGTGTATTTTCTTTTCCTCTCACAGATATCTATACTCTCATTCTCATCATTACTAGCTCTTTCAGCCCTGAACTGAGTCAGCCTCTCTCCTTTATTTCCTCTCCAGGTTTGGCAATGGCTGCAGGTATAGTGAGGTGAGGCTACCTGGGCCCATAGACTCTCCTTTACCCCTTTTCTGTGAATGTGGGGCCTCTTTGCCCCATCACAGTCCCCAACTGGGGACAGCAATTAAGACAACTGGTATCAAATGAGGAAGACACTGACACCCGCTCCCAAATCTGAATTTAAAATGTCTCCTTCCTACTGTTGCTTCTTCTCAAGCCTGAGTCAAATCTCACAAGACAGGGAGTTGGCAGCCGCAAATCTATTCTTGTGCCCGGGGTCTAGGAGGCCCCTCTTAGGCTTGCCTTTCTCACACTCTCTCCTTTTATGGTGTGTGGAGGAGGAGCAAAGAACAAGCACTCATAGTCAGCATGTGAGTGCTGTGCTCAAGAAGTGGCAGAATGCAAGTACTGGAAATACTGGAAGTGCCATAGCACCTTCCAGCTCCCCCAGACAGTGCCAGAACAATGACCCTGAATATTCCAGCAGGACTCAAGCACTGCTCACGGTACTCTGTCTCCCTGTGGGGTTCCTCTCACCCTGGATATGAAGGGTCTGCAGCTGTCAGAACTGGCTCTGCAGACAGTGCAATGCCAGAGTATACTACAGAGCTGCTTTGCAGGTAAGACATCCTCAGTGCAAATCAGAGACTACCTGTGGGTTTTGTCCTAAGTTATTTTTGGCTGCTGCCACAGCTATCTCATAGAAATTTCAAACCAAATTGTGGATCCTGACTACTGCAGTCCTTCTTTGCTTCTACGTGCTTCAGACACCAAGGGTCTCCTTTAAAACACTAGCAACTAAGTATCAGCACAGAGCAAAGGGGCTGATGCATTTCTCTTCCTCACTACATTGATTAATCGGTTGAAAACACACAATTCACTACAACCAAAGCCATTCATCCATTATATAAAATCACTTTTTTTGGAACTATTAGCCTATACCTTAAGTGAGCTGTAGATCACGAAAGCTTATGCTCAAATAAATTGATTAGTCTCTAAGGTGCCATAAGTACTCCTTTTCTTTTTACTTCTCTCCATGTCACTAATCACTCTCTGCTACTTGGACACCTCTCTGATCAAACTGCTTTATTGTTGAACAAAACAAAGCAACAAACAAAAAACCCCCACCTGTCACCTTCCACTGTAAACTTGTAGTACGTGGACCCTATTTCTAGAATTGAAAGAGGAAAGTCACTTTTTAATATTTTCTGACACTGAATATTCAGAAATTGGGGTGAGAGCCAGATGAGAAATAATAGGTGAGAAAAGAGTTTATAGGGGCATGTACACTTGCATGTTCTTACAAATGTGTATGAATGGAGAGAGAGAGAAACAGAAAAAATTATGTTGGGCCAATGTTTCCACTTGACGGAGGAAGCTGGTTTCCTGTGCTCTGTAACTGTCATCAAACACTGGTCTGATTACATCCATTTCAGTGTGAACTGTACTTATATACTTCCTGAATTTCTGTATTGATGCAGCATGTGACTGACTGAGATTATCAGTAAATACTGTATTTTAAAGCTGTATCCTGATTTGACCAATGTGGTTAGTTACAGCCAGACAGTAATCCATTCCTTAAGGAGATTTTGTGCATGCAACAGGACATGCATGTTTATATAAAGTACAGGTCACCCATTCCTTGAAGCCGAAACTCTGCTTCTACACTGACCAGAGATGAGACTCTGAAATGAATTCAATTCCTGGTGGACAAAAGTGAGGCTTGGTGAGTTAAGCACAGGATTGTGAGTTGGTTTCAAGTTGTAATCCCAGCTCTGCTACTGATTCATTGCATGGCTTGTCACTTCCCCTTTCTTCCTTTCCCCTGTCTGTAAAACGGGGCTAATATTTACTCAGCTAATGATAGCTTGCTTTTATAGTGCTTTTCATCTGTTGATCTCAAAGCACTTTACAAAGGAGTCAGTATCATTATCTCCATTTTACAAAGGGGGAAACTGAAGTACAGAGATTTACCCAGCAGGCCAGTGGCAGAGCTGGGAATAGGACCCAGCTCTTGTTAGTCCCAATACAGTGCACTCTCTATTAGGCCACACTGCCAGCGACTATATCAAGTGCTTTAAAAATGTGAAGTTCTCTATAAATACTCATGTTGATTGCTATTTATTTTAAATGGCTAGAGCATTACCTGCTTATATGTAGCATGGATTGGACCCAAAGTGTGTGAGTACAGAGAAGAGAGCTAGTTTCCCACTGTGTGAGCTGTAAAAAAGGCAGAGGACAGTGTTTGGTGACAAAAACAGTGTTTACAAATCTGAAGTGAAGATAGAACATGGGGGATAATGGCGTTTAAATAAACAATGTATGTAACTGACTGGTAGCTTTGTGTCATTCAGCTGTCTGTTAATTTTACAATTCATAAATTGCAGTTTTCAGACTATCTTTATACGACTGTATTTTGTTTTGCTTTCTGGTCAAAACCCATTATTAAAATGGATAAAAACATCTCATAACTTTTTCTTGAAGCTGAACAAGAACGTCTGACCTGCAAGGGTGGGGATAGTGTGTGGGTATCTATATAACTATATTTCCTTTTTCCCAGGTAATTTTGAAAGTGTGTATGATGATGTCACAATCAAGATGATCTTTGCTATTGTTCAGATCATTGGGTTTTTCAATTCCATTTGTAACCCTATGGTATATGCCTTTATGAACGAGAACTTCAAGAAAAATTTCCTCTCTGCAATTTGCTTTTGTATTGTCAAGGAAAACCCATCCCCTTCCAGGCGACTTGGAAACTCAGGGATTAACATGATGCAGCAAAAGGCAAGTCTTTCTCAAAGAGAGCCCGCTGCTTTAGACGAGGCCAGGAGAGAAGTATTCAGTGATGGCAACATTGAAGTCAAATTCTGTGATCAGCCAGCTGCAAAAAAGAATACAAAAAGGCAACTTGCTTTGTTTGCTTCTGAACTCACTGTGCACTCTGCATTAGAGAATGGACACTAGCATCATGAACCGTGGTTGGGGTTTTTTTTTTCAGTATTAGAGAATTGCTTCCTATATTTGATATCTTTCAACAAACCATTTTATTTTATTTTCTACTTTGCACATTGAAGTGAGAAAAGAGAATATATTTTATGTTTTATGGCAATGCTAGAATATGTTTTCAAAACAGTAATATATTTTACAGGGGTTAAGAATAAAAGTTTGGAAAACAAGTTCCATTATGATTACTAGAAATATTTTTCTTATGCCAGATTCTGGCTCTGTGGGGTTTACCCCCGAATGCGGGCAAACTAACATTGTTTTTCTATTAGCAACTCTGTTTACTTTGTGCCTGTGTTCTGGCTGGCCATGGAAATGTGTACAGCAGACTGTGCAAATTGCCTGAAGGTATAATCAATGGGGTGAGCACATACAACCTCTGGGAAGGTCTGGATTCCGTATGGACTATGCTACTTCTACCAAGGCCTGCCCTCTGCAGTTCAGTGGACAAAGGGACTGCAGATTAGTCTGGGAGGAGGCAAGATTGAGACACATCAGGTATATTATGCATTTTTCTTGTGCTATGTATGTGAAAGGCCAGCCAGAATTCGTCTGTATGGAATAAGACTTAAACACTGTATGCATACTAAGGCTTTTGTTAAGGGAAGTCAATTTGATATCAACAATATACTACTTGTGTGTGTCTAACTGATGTGCTGTCATCACAGGATAATTAACTGAATACAAATATAAATGTTACAGTGGACTGGCCTGTAAACTGCATCACTTTCATTGAAAAATGCACAGAAGTGCAGTAAAGTCATCAATACAATGTAGAAACTGGAGATGTGCTCCCTAAAATACAGTTGTTAGTTTAAGGTCCCAATTTAGATACATTGCCTGATTAACTGCAGCAATGCCATCACTACAGGGCATGGGTGGGCCCACGAGCTCCCGCTGGGGAGCGGGGTCTGGAGCTTGCCCCGCTTCAGCGCTCCAGCTGGGCCACTGGGTCCGGGGTGGGGTGGCGGGCGGCGGGCACCATGCGGCTCAGCCCTGCTGCGGTGCTCCAGCAGGGCCACTGAGTCGGGAGGGCTGCACCATGTGGCTTGGCCCGCTCTGGTGCGCCAGGTGGGCTACTGGGTCAGGGGCTGCTCTGGTGCTCCAGCTGGGGTGCTGGGTTCGGGGCCGTACCATGTGGCTTGGCTCCGCTCCGCCGCTCCAGCCGGGGCGCAGGGTCGGGGGCCACACCACGCGGCTCCCAGAAGCAGCAGCATGGCCCCGCTCTGGCTCCTATGTGCTCCAGTGGCCTCCTCTAGTGCTCCAATGGGAGCTGCAGGGGTGGTGCCTGCGTAGGAGCTGGAGAAGGGACATGCCACTGCTTCTGGGAGACGCTTGAGGTAAGCGCTGCTTGGAGCCTGCACCATGCCCCAACCCCTCACCATGCCCCAACCCCCAGCCCCAGCCCTGACCCCCCTCCCATTCTCCAAACCCCTCGATCTCAGCTCAGAGCATGCTCCTGCACCCCAAACGTCTCATCCTCAGCCCTACCCCAGAGCCCACACCCACAGCTGGAACCCGCAGTACTTCCCGCACCCCTGCCCCAACCCTGATCCCCCTCCCACCCTCCGAAACCCTCGGTCCCAGCCCAGAGCACCCTCCTTCACCCCAAACTCCTCATCCCCAGCCCCACCCCAGAGCCCACACCCCCAACCAGAGCCTTCACCCCCACCCCAATTTTGTGAGCATTCATGGCCCGTCATACAATTTCTATTCCCTGATGTGGCCCTCAGGCCAAAAAGTTTGCCGCCCCCCCCCCCCCCCCCCCCGCTATAGGGCCTGTATAGAGTACAGGGCCTGATCCAATACCCACTGAAGTCAATAGGAGTCTTTCCATTCGTTTCAGTGGGCTTTGGATCAGGCCTCTTCTCAGTAAAATCATAAGTAGAATCTTCTAGTTTTATTTTTCTGTGTAGCATTTCCTTACTCCCTAAATGGATTGCTTTCTCTCTAGGGATAGCCCAGTACTCACTCACTCTGAGTTTTTAGCAAACTACAAGGTTGAAGTGGCACACAGTGAAAATATGAAGTCAGTACAAATGTGAACTACTAGAAGTGGGTGAAAACTAGAACTTTGAATTTGAACTTATTTGCATTTCTGGGCCAGGGAGAAGCAGCATGTTTAGATTCTTATCCTCTGATATGATTACACCAGAACTGATTCAAAATTGGATCCAAAACCAAAACTTGCTTATTTTTTTGTTTCAGTTTAGATGCAGCTGGAATCCCTGAACAAGAGGTCGAGATTTCAGTGCCCTTTGATTGTCACCTCATACCTCACCCTAACTGTGATTAGCTGAATTCAAATCTGAGAGATGACCCTTCCCACTACTCTGGCATTGTAATTTACACCTATCTTAAGGCTCCTTTACACTGCCATTGTTGTTAAGGGAACTTAAATGTAAATGAGAATCTGACCCTAAATCTGTTTCACATCAGAATACTTCCACATTTTCACATCTGAAAAGAAATTTCAGCGCTGGTTTGAGAGCCTATTTTAAAAGGCTATTTATTATTTATAGGGCACAAAATTGTCAAAAACGATAAAATGATAGTTTAAAGTTACAGACTTACTCATAAATGGAAGCCAGACTTGAAGACAGGTGACTCTGATCTTATTTACACCAGTGTATGAGTTAGATAAAATAGTGATTTCAGCAGAGCTCCAACTGTGTAAATCAGTGTAACAGAGATCAGAATCTGGCTCAGAGACAAACACAGTAGTAGAGAACGTTACTGGCAAACTTTGGGGACAATTTCTGCCCCTGGCTATACATGCCCAACTTCCTCTGAAGTCTGTTGGATTTATGCATCTGTCTGAGGAGATTATCTGATCCTAGCTTTTGGTTTTCATGTTTCCAACCAGCAGGAAATTGCTCTGTAAGGCTTTTGTACATTTATATTGTGATTGGAGAATGCAGCTTAGTGATGGTAGTTTGTTCTCATATACTGTACATTAACTGGGGGAAATTTTCTGGTCAGTGATATGAGAGTCTGTTCTTTGACAGATTCTGTAACTGAAAAGCACCCTGTTATTTGTAGCTTTGCTTGAGTCTTTTTGTTTACTTGCACTGATAAATTCAAGGACAGACTTTGACCAAAAATATTCGTAGTTATTTTGTCAAATTTTCAAGTGAACGCTGCTTTGTGTACTGCTTATTCTCTTATCATAAAGCATAGTGTATAAAGAACTGAATATGTGGCACTGTTTAAATTTTACAGTAAAAATGATCTGCTGTAGCATTGTTCACATTGTGATGCTCCTAATGGTGGTGCAAGAGCGTAAATACCAACCTCAGGGCAGACTGTTAAGAAAACAGGGCACAAAACCCAAATTGTTTGAGTTCTTAACTTATATTTCACCAACACAACTGCACCAAGTGCAAACTCCTCAGGCACTTCAACAGCTTTAACAGAGTCTTAGACAGTTCCTTTGGGTGCTCTGGTCTGTCTTGCCACCCAGGTGAGTGCATTGCTGTGATAGATGGCTCTTTAAACCAAGAATCACAGCAATATTCAGATTACTCCCAGTCCCAAAGGACCAGTCATTTAATCAATTGCGCTTTAGGTCTCACACCAAGGATAATGCTTATAGCCAATCCTATAGTAAAGGATTTACTAAATATTTATTAAATAGGAAAAGGATATTAGACACTTATTTACAAGGCTAAGGCAAGCAACTATAGACACACAGAGTTACAGCCTTAGGTTATAAAGGTAATTGAGGCTTCTATAATCAGCAAGATTTGTCCTTTGGGGTAACCTAGGCTAAGCAGCTGGGGATCTCTTGCTTATGCCTCGAAACCCCTTGCTTCCCAGAGTCCCAGCAACATAGAGGATATTAGTTCCTTTTGTTTGAGGTTTTTATCTTCCTCCGGCCACGTGCTCTCTGCTTATGGGAGTATGGGTGGTGCATGAACCACTGGCTTGGGGAGGCTAGCGCCCAGCCCCGCCCCATCTGCCTGAAGCATTGCCCCTTCCTTGCCCTCCCCCGCCAGAGCCCAGAGCCTTCCACTGTAGCTGCCCCAGGCTAATGCTCCCAGCCCTGGAGCACTGGGAGGACGGTCAGCCCCGCCCCAGCTCTGGAGCGCCAGGAGGGCAGGCAATACAGCCCCAGCCCCCCTGTCTCCCATCCCCGGAGTGTTGGGAGGGTGGGCAGCATGGCCCCAGCCCTGGAGCTCCAGGAGGGCAGGCAGTGTGGCCCCAGCCCCCTTCCCTCCTGCAGTGCTGGCAGGGTGGGTGGCATAGCCCCAGCCCCAGGCCACCAGCTCCAGCACATGGGAAGGGCTGACTTGCAGTAGAGCGAGAAGCAGGAGTGGGTCTGGGGGTGGAGCATAGGTGGGGCCATGCCTGGCTTTTTGGGGAGGCTCAGCCTCCCCCAGCCTATGACAGCCCCATCCCATGTATGGGAGGAGTCCACTAGCAAGATTAATCTTCATGGGGAGGAGAGTAGAACAAGAATAAGAGTTTTTCGACCTTTGGTTGACAATTCTTCAATACAGATGTAGGGAGTTTCTAGGTGTAAGATCCAACCACAGCCTGTCTGGTATGAATGGGTCTCCTCTTTTGGGAGGGGCATAATAATTTCTGAGAAGAGCAGCTCTTCACCTCTCCTGTACAGTGATTCATAGAGTCACAGAGGCTCACACTAGAACCACTCACTCTACACTCACTTATTTGCTATATCTGCATTTCATATTGTAATGTAATAGCATTACAGTATGGGATACAGATATTGCAAGTAAGAGTAATGCATGCAGCAACTCACAAGCATTTAATAGAGCCCAAACATGAAACACTTTCTTGTAATTCTAATACCTATCCTATCAATACTAACATGGGTGGTGGGTGGAGCCCCCCCTTTGGAGATGCTAGCCCCTGGCCCCGCCCCTTTCACCTGCACCCTCCCCGTGGCTGAGGAGCCCTTACCCCCGTGGCTGGAGCCACAAGCCCCTGCCCGGAGAGCCCCCCTCCCCAGTCACAGAAGCCCCAGGCCAGCAGAAACCCTGGCTCTCCCCACCACCATGAACACTAACCCACAAGTGAATGAGACAGATTCTAGCTATGTATCTGTCAGTGTCCAGCTGAGACATGGGGACCTGGGCATGATCTACCAGTGTCACACACATCGGTAATATTAGTACCAGACATATTCCAGAATTGCTTTGTGTTAAAGATTCTCAGCATCAACTGGCCTGACTTTCTCCAGGACCGAAGTTCTGTTAAAAGTACTAGTTGCTGCTGTTATCCTGAAAGATGTGATTTGGATGAGACCCTGCATAAAAAAAAAAAGAAAAGAAAGGGAGACCACAAAGCTCTAATGACTTTTGAAAGCTGGTAGATTATGTAGCACAGTAATATGTGGTTAACTGCAATACAAACAATGACAGATTTTGTCAGATTTAATATCCCAAAAAGTCAGTGTATGTCTGATACCTTGTTCTGAGAAAACCAGTGTAATCAGTTTGAGGACATGGGGTGGAATCCTGGCCTCACTGAATTCAATGGCCAAACTTCTATAGACTTCTAGGGGGCTTGAATTTCACCTATGGATTTTAAGATAATTGGATCAAACCAAGGGTATTAAGGACACAGGAATTGCTATATTGGATTGTCTAGCTAGTCATGTACCCTGTCCCTCACAATGGCTAGTACCATAGGCACTGATCCATAGGTGCTCTAGGAGTCAAGCACCCACCAAAAAAAAAAAATAGGGGGTGCTCAGCACCCGCACGGCCGGTTTAATCTTTTGTGGGCTCCCACACCTGGACCATGGCCTTACCCCCTGCTCCGCCAACATGCTGCCCCCAAAGCCCCCCCTCAGCTTCTTTGCCCCAAGGCCCCACCTGCTACTCCACCCCAAGGCCCTGCCCCCACTAGACCACTTCCCCCTAGGCCCTGCCCACAGGGCTGGATTAATTTTGTGGGCCCCAACACCCTGACCATGGCCCTGCCCCCCATTCCATGCATGCTCTGCCTAAGGCCCTGCCCCCAACTGGTCTCTTTCCCCTGAAGCTCTGCCTGCAGCTTGCACGGGGGAGGAGGAATGGAGGGGAGCCCCCTCTGGCAAAACAAAAGTCAGCACCTGTGGCCAGTACCAAATATTTCCAGGGAAAGTTCAAGAAACACCTGCCTCAGCGTGATAGGGTGTCCACCCCAGCCCCTGAAGGGGTTACGGTGGTGAGCTGGGCCAATAAACCACCTAGGCTACACCTGGAGGAGGAGCCCAGGTGCAATGAGGGCTAATTAAAGGATGAAGCTCACCTGGACAGCAGCAGGTAGGGCTTGGATAAAACCAGGTAGCTGAGGGCAGAAATAGGTTCTAGAGAGGCAGTCTATAGTTATTCTCTCTGAGGCTAGGAAGTAAGAGTATGCTCAGAGGTGAATAGAGCAGTAATCTGATAGAGGTAATGTAGGAAGTGGTTTGGGGAAACAGTAGCAAGCTGTGGGGCAGTGCAGACCTTAACTGCTGGTTGTAGAGTACCTGGGCTGGAACCTGGAGAAGAGAGTGGGCCTAGGTTCCCCTACCAGCAGTACTACTGAGGGGGAGTGAATTGACAAACTGCCTGAGATGGCTGGTATAGAGAGACTTTGGTATGTGAACCCTCTTGGAGGGGAAAACTACAGTGATCTGGCTAGAGGGCCAAGCCACAAAGAGGAGGCAGTTGAGGTGTATGTGAGAGAGACACACACACATGTAGTGAACACAGGCAGAAAAGGGTGTCACACTAACAGAACTAATCCCCAGTTGTAGTCACAAGGAGGTGCTCCAGGGGTGAATAGAGCACCCTGTGACACTAGGGGAAGTTTCTTTTTAACCCCTGTGAATTAGAAACTGGCTTATGCTTTTAACCTGGAAGCCTTATATACTTCTAAAGGTCTTGGGTGTTTTTTATCCTACTATTATAACTACTTATAGTTTTGTTCATAAAAATGTCCAGTTTTTATTTGAATCCTGATTAAAAATGAAGTCAGGAACTTACCTTGTGACCATGAATTCCACAGGCTAATTGTTTGTCATGCAGAAGTACGTCTAGTGCTATCCCACTGATGCAATTACCAACGGTTTAATTCTTTGCTATAGAGGACTGATTGATTTTTATGCAGTCAATCTGGGTATTACTAATCACCACTTACCTTTCTGACTAATGTACAACATGACTAGAAGCTAATTTTATGCTTATTAAGAGAGTTTTTAATAAGCCAGGAATGATATCTTAAAAGTTCCATTATTGAAAATGTTTTAACTCTTAATAAGTGAGTAATCCTATTGATTTAAATCAAACTACCTATATGCATAAAGTTACTCCATGTAGGATGGAATTCACAAAATATTTAGGTACCTAAACATCAGACAGTGCTAAACCTGAAGTTTTAGATGCCTAAGTCCTGGTGTTAGGCTCTACTGTGATCCAGGAATCTCCCACAGAATATTTTAGGTGCCTAAACTCACTTAAAGCTTCAATTTTCAGGGTAAAAGTGGCCTAGGTTTCCACCTCTGAGCATGTGCACTGGTGCCTCACTCCAGCCATCTAGATGTCCTATCACCTGCCTAAGCCCCAGAGCAATTCACAAATGGAGGGAAGATAGGTGTCAACCTGCCTAACTTGCATGCAGGGCCTGATCTGGTAGGCAACCCCTAAGCACACCTATCAGAGTGAGTCCCATTCAAAATCTGAATGCTGCAGGAGAATAGGCATTACCACTCATTTTATAACTTGCAATTCAGTGGTTAGAGCATGTACCTGGAATGTGGGAGACCTAGGTTCAATCCCCCCACTGTCCAGGTGGAGAAAGGATTTGAACAGGTGTCTCCTACTTCTTAAAGTGCTGTCACTGTGACCTATTGTGAGGTGGGGCTCTCCATCTTTCCTGTTAAAGTTGTTTTGCTTTGGATTAAATATTTAGTCAGTGGGCTAGAGAGAGTTGCCGTACCCTAGTGGTTAGGGCACCCACCTTGGGGAGACAGGGTCCAGATCCCTGTGTTCCAATGACTCTTGAATTATTTATCCAAACTGGAACAGCTTCAACAGCATTGATTGTGAGGGAGCCACATCAGAATATCCCGGTGATTAGAGCATCCACCCGAGAGATGGGACACTTGGTGAAATCCCTTCCCCTCAGGCAGGGGTGGGAACTGAACCTGCATCCCCCACATCCCGGGTAAATGCTCTAACTACTAGGCTACAAGTTATAAGCAGCAGCTCCTCCTCTGGCTGTTTTGTGTGGCAGCAGGCACCTTTCTAACTCATTATCACATGAAATACCTTAGATGCCTAAGCGGCCTGACTCCAGGAGGGGGGTCCTGGTTGTGGATCACTAACAGAGATAGTATCAGGGGTAGCCGTGTTAGTCTGTATCCACAAAAACAAGGAGTCCGGTGGCACCTTAAAGACTAACAGATTTATTTGGGCATAAGCTTTCGTGGGTAAAAAACCCACTTCTTCAGATGCATGGAGTGAAAATTACAGATGCAGACATTATTATACTGTCACATGAAGGGAAGGGAGAACCAGTGTTGACAGGGCCAATTCGATCAGGGTGGATGTAGTCCACTCCCAATAATTGATGAGGAGGTGTCAATTCCAGGAGAGGCAAAGCTGCTTTTGTAGTGAGCCAGCCACTCTCAGTCCCTGTTCAAGCCAAAATTAATGTTAAATTTGCAAATGAATTTTAGTTCTGCAGTTTCGCTTTGAAGTCTGTTTTTTGAAGTTTTTTTGTTTAAGTATGGCTACTTTTCAATCTTCCTGGACATTCTATAACAGATTGAAGTGTTCTCCTACTGGCTTTTGTATGTTACCATTCCTGATGTCCGATTTGTGTCCATTTATTCTTTTACGTAGAGACTGTCCGGTTTGGCCAATGTACATACCAGCAATGCCCCTCTGCCATGTACATTGGCCAAACCGGACAGTCTCTACGTAAAAGAATAAATGGACACATCGGACATCAGAGAGAGGTGCTTAAATCCAGGTTACAGGAAGATGCCTATCTCTGTCAGTGTGGCAGGATTTAGCATACATGCCTGTCATTGGCATCTCCCATTGACCAGTTTAGGTAGCATTCTGGCTTTTGTGGGCTGCAGTCTAAGGCCCCTATCTCTCCCCATTCACTGTATAGGCTTTGTGAATCAGTCTTTTTTTTTTTTCCAGTGATTTTTCTAAGTGCCTGAAAGTTAGGTACTGACACTGAACGTCAAATGTCCTAAGATCATTTGTGAATCTAGCTTGTAGATAAGTGTTTACAGGAGTGGGTCATTTGTTTCACTTTGTAAAAACCATAGCAAATTGACTAATTTCATTTCAAGTTTTTCAGTGTTGGGTGACTGGGCAACTTAATTTGGATGAGTGAAATGTGTGATGGGGTAGAGGTAGCTAACAGCTGGTCAGGTAAGGTTAGATAGTGCTCGGGCTCCCACTAAACTCCAGCTGAGGCTCATAAAGCAGTAGACTGAAGACGGACATAAGTGGTAAGTTGGAATGAGTTGAGTTTTTCTGTGGCAGGAATAGCTTCCTTCTCCCTGACTTGTAAAAATAAGAAATCCTACAAGAGCAGGCAGACTATTTTGGAACAAGATCAAATCAACTGAAACTGCTCTTTATGCATGCTTGGAGAGTGCAGGGTTTGTTAAGCCCCAAATCTGGACATATGGTGTATGAAAAGATGGAAGACAGTATATGCTGCTAGCATAGACAAATTGGAAGTGGAAGTAAGCTGGGAGAAGACCACATCTCCTGTAATTGCACTGAAGAGAACATATACAGGATGGTGAAAGTTGTAGGGGGAAATGGACATGCTACCTAATTTCCCCTGCACTGGCTGTGTTTGTCAGTAATCAAACGTAACCTGTAAGGATACTTTTTTCTTTTTTTAAAGCCTGTTAGTCTCAAGCCTGCATAGGCCCTGAAACTTGATAGAGAAGGAATCCCTGAGATCAGTACCGGGAAGGAGGAAATTCTTGTGTCATGTCCAAGATGCATAGATTTTTGTTTGTTAAATACTAAAGCAAAGTACTAAGGCAATTACTCTGAAACTATAAAGTTCCTTCTCATTGGGAAGGAAGGATATAATGTTGGCTCATTTCACAGTAGGAGAGTATTGAAGCACTCCAAATGGTTACTGAAGACTGAATAGGGGCTTGGCGATTTTTGAAGACTCAGCTGGCTGAAATATGCTGCTGCCTGACAAAGTTCTAACATAAGGTAACTGTATAAAATTTTCATATAGTGGGATGGGCACTGAATTTGAGGAAAGATGAGAGCATTACTGGGTAGCATGGTAAAGATAAGAGCATGATAGACGTCTGCCCAGTATGCCAGAACAGGTAAAACAAGCTAATAGAATTTTGAGCTGTATTAAAAGGGGATCGAAAAATACCTTAATCCAGAATACATTTCAGTGACTTTGGGTATATGTAAAAAACTGAACACTCTTATATGGAGTCTTTTATTCTGTCATGATTAGCTTTTGTAGCAGCCGTACCCTTTAAAGGAAGAAGGCAGTTAACCACACTTAACTCATGATAGTTAAGTGTGGTTGCTCTTAATTCTTACACTTAAAAATCACTTCCCCAGTGCTTCACCAACACATAGCCCCTAGGTGCTTCAGAGCAGGGAATGCATCCAAGGGCAAGATCCTACAAGAAGCCCTGTGTATGAGACACCTACTTCTGTGTGAAACCCCACTGACATCAGAAAGGCTCCACAAGGGGGCAAAGTTCCATCTTTGTGGATCCATTTGCAAGGCCAGGGCCGAAGACAAGACACAATGCAATCATTCAGGTAAAAGAGGCCATGGGAAGCAATAATTGATGACTGGGATTCATGTAAGAAAAGTTTGCAGCAATGACTTGAATGCTTAGTGTGTGAGACTGCAAAACCCACAATTATTTAGCTCTGAAAAGGAAAGAGCTAGAAGGGATTTAACTAGGATGTAAGATTATGAAGGGTATAGTATAAATAATACTATCTTCTTTCCTGTTGGGCCCACCAAAGCTATTGGCAGGTAAAATAAATAAGAAGAAATGCTACTTAACACAATGCATTACTAGCCTGTGGAACTCAAACAAAAGTTGTAGGTGGCAATAAAAAAAAAAAAAAGGTTGATAATGCTATGACTGTAGGGATGTTTTGAATCACCTTAAGCGGTGGGAAGTCTTAAGTAAACTGCCTTCCCTGGATCCCACCATGCTGGCTTGTAGATCCTTGAATCTTTAATGGGCTAGAGCTTGATCCACAAAGGTTACAACACTTAGGTGCCTGCTGTCTACTGAAATCCTCCACCCTGAGTTAGGCATTCAGTCTCTCTGTACAAAGCAAGATAAGAGTTAGGCATCTAAGAAAGGGATTCACAGATGCCAGCAAGCTGAGTAGGGGCAGCCCAAGGGTATGTCTCCACTTCAAGTTGGGGGCGTGATTACCAGCTCAGAGATGTGCTCATGGTAGCTCTGACTGGGCTAAAAATAAAATGTAGCCACCCTGACAGTAGGGGCTAGCCATCCCAATATATGCCTCTTGTCTCATAGACATAAACCCTAAGCTAGTCAAGAGGAAATGCCAGGGAAAGGGCTCTGACATAAGCATTGCCCCTCAAAGGGAGGAAGGAATCTAATTCTGGGTGGGAGGGAAGTACCTCTCTCTCTACATCCATGAACCCTCTCCTGGTGTCAGACATTTAAGTCAGGTCATGCTGCTCCCATGAAACATCAGAACGAAAGAGAGACCCCCACACATTATAGCACTGTAGTTGGGGAATTCACCTGGCATGTGAGCCCCCAAGTTAGAGTCCCTGCTCTAAATCAGGAAGAGTGGAGATTTGAAGACCAGACCCGCCACATCCCAGGTGAATGGCCTAACCACTGGGCTATTGGGTATTCAAGGACACAGCCCCAGCCCACAAAAATCCCCAATCTGGCTGCCTCTGGCTATCCTTTCGGCAGGTTAG
This sequence comes from Eretmochelys imbricata, assembly GCF_965152235.1. Taxonomy (NCBI): domain Eukaryota; kingdom Metazoa; phylum Chordata; order Testudines; family Cheloniidae; genus Eretmochelys; species Eretmochelys imbricata. Next base: position 43,231,929 of record NC_135575.1, on the reverse strand, counting down.
GCATGCTCTGAACACACCTACCAGACAGGGCTCTGCAGGGAGGAGAGGCAGGGGAACACCTGGTTTGAAAATACCACTGGGATTTAGGCATGCATGAGGGCTCTGAGCAGTTTAGTGACATTAGGACTTAGGTTTCAGAGTGGTAGCTGTGTTAGTCTGTATCATCAGAAAGAATGAGGAGTACTTGTGGCACCTTAAAGACTAACACATTTATTTGAGCATCAGCTTTCGTGGGCTAAAGCCCACTTCATCAGATGCATACCGTGGAAAATACAGTAGGAAGATACACACACAGAGAACATGAAAAAATGGGGGTTACCATACCAACTCTTAACGAGAACAATCAATTAAGGTGGGCTATTATCAGCAGGAGAAAAAAAACCCCACCTTTTGTAGTAATAATCAGGATGACCCATTTCAAACAGTTCACAAGAAGGTGTGAGTAACAGTAGGAGGAAAATTAGCATGGGGAAATAGTTTTTAGTTTGTGTATTGACTCATCCACTCCCAGTCTTTATTCAAGCCTAATTTAATGGTGTCCAGTTTGCAGATTAATTCCAGTTCTGCTGATTCTCGTTGGAGTCTATTTTTGAAGTTTTTTTGTTGAATAATTGTGACTTTTAGGTCTGTAATTGAGTGTCCAGGGAGGTTGAAGTGTTCTACTGGTTTTTGAATATTATAATTCTTGACATCTGATTTGTGTCCATTTATTCTTTTGCATTGAGACTGTCCAGTTTGGCCACTGTACATGGCAGAGGGGCATTGCTGGTGACTTTTGTGCATGCCCACCAGCAGAATCTTAAGTGCCAGGGGAATTTAGGCACCTATAGGATTAGTTGACAAGTGAGTGGGGGTTTTGAGGATCTCAGTGGTCTCTAACTGCTGGACTTGAGTGCCTAAGTGCCTTTGTGGATCCTAGCCCATAGTCTGAGGCCATGCAGTAGCTTTCCATTTGTTGGTTTTTTTTCTTTTGTCTGGACAGAGTTGCCTGCCAGTTCTTTCTGAAGCTGAAAGTGGCTTTTTAAAAATCTAAATCAAAATACATTTCCTGAAGTGTTTTGAATGGCAGCATGTTAATCTGTTTCAAATACCCTGTAGTTTCACTGTCAGTTCAGAAATACAGCACTTGGCAGTTTAGCAACATATCCCCAAGAAGCAGAATCTTATAAAAATGGAAATTGCAATAGGTTTTATTCATCTGCTTCAGTATTTTTCCAATAGATTTGCAGATTATGTGGTTTAAACTAAATTCTTGACTTCCTCTAATCACAACTTCTGCTGAAGGCTAGGAGGCTTATAACAATTACCTAGTGTTACCCATAATGTTCTACCTGGCCAAATGCAGATAGTTAAAACACTTGATGGCATTGTGATGATTCTTGGGGTCCCCAGGACTGAGTCGCTTTGTTACCCCGCCTCTACCCCCAGTGAGAAGACTTGTTTGAGCGTACATGGATGCCAGCTCCCTAACACCTCCAGTCTATTAGCCACCCATTCTCTTCTGAGCAATCCCAGACCTTCTCAGCTGGCATTGAGGGTGTGGCACTGTGGGCTTTCACCTGCCTGCCCTGTAACCCGGGGTGCTTCTGTGCTACGCAGCTTTGGTTCAGTGCGCTGACAGACTGCTCCCAGCAAAATGGCCTCACCCTGTTTTCCACTAGCCTAGTTACTCCTTGCAGGGCATCCTCCAGTCTGGAGTCTCCCCTGCAGTGTCCAGTCTCTCTCACCGGGCCCTCTCAGAAGTTAAGTTGGCTGCCTCTGCAGAGACAGAATGCACACCAGCCTGCTAGGTTACCTGAGGACTTTACCTTTCAGTTTAATACACAGCACTGAGATGGTTCTACAATAAAACTCAAATCCATTTATTAACAAAACAGATATTTAAGTGATACAAATAGATGAGACAGATATGCTTACAAGTTAAACAAAATACACTTTCTAGTGACAAACTTAATTTTAGCAAGTTACAATCTTTATCTACACCTGTAGTCTGTTTTCATCTCTCTTGCCTCCTGGGCCAAAAGGATCCATTTGTCATGAACTCTAGGAGACAAAGGAGAGCAGCACCCTCTGGTGAAGGATGCCACCGAAGTCTTCCAGCAGTTCATCTTTCTTTTCAAAATCAGGAAGTCTTTGTGGGTGTCCACCAGGGAACTGATACCATGTTAATTTTGACAGTCTCCTGTGAATATTTTTTTTTTGCAGTGCAAATGATCTTTCTATGATCCTCAGTGCAAATATATTCCATTGTTCTTGGCCACAGCTGGCTTTGTTTGTGATTCAGTCCAAAACTCAATGTGTTGGCTGTTCTTCTTTGTCTGGAAAAAACCTGTTTTGCCTTCTCTGTCTGTTTATAGACTCCAAAACATAATATCAGAGAGTAGCCATAATTTCACATGTAGCACACATGTCACACTGATACTAATGATAAGCTTGTTATTAGCTTTCAAATGATATTACAAGACACTATGTTTACAAGGTGAGTAACTGGTTGGGGGGTGATGTTGTATTGAGTATGAATGTTAAGGAGAGCATTATAGCTGTTGGCTCTACTTTTGGGATGGAGAAAGATTGTCTGTCTGTCATTGCATTCTAGATAATATAGACTATGGACAGAAAAGGGACCCTCTGTACATGGATAATGTAAACAAGAAAACATTGTATGAAACACCCTTAGCAGTGTTCATTCCGTGAGAAAGTCTGTCATATCAAAGTAAGCAGGAAGAATACACTGAGGCCCAGTGATGGTCATGAGAGGTGGTTGATTTTATAGCTCTTTTAATTCTTTTTACAACCTTCATAGGTTATTTACATTCAGTAAAGATTGCTTATATTGGCCAACAGGAAATTAGACTGAAAGCTGACCTTTTGGTTAAGGCTAACCTCATGTCAATCCCAGTGGCCTGTCAGGAAGGTTAACTGAGCAGCTACATTTTGTACAGATTGGTGAGAGTAATCAGCAAGGCCTGAGAGGAGGAGGCTATTGTAATCAAGAAAGGAGATAGCTAGAGCTATCATTCAGGCTCTCTTTGAGTGGCCAGAATGAAAGGATCAGATTTTAGAAATATTATGGAGGAAGGAATGGCAAGATTTGGACAAAGCCCAGATGTGCCAGATGAGGGACTGGGAGGAGTCAAAGATAATCCCCATGTTATGGGTATGAGTGCCCCAGAAAAGGGTGGTGGTGTTGACAGTGATAGAGGATGGGGGAATGTGGGACAAATTGGGAGCCTAGTTTTGCCTGTGTGAAGTTTAAAGCTGATTGAGACATCAAGAGGAGATGTTTAGAGACAGGAGGGAATTGTTAATTTCTTTAATGTACTAGGCCACTGCTTGCTAGAGTGACTGGTATGAGGATTTGTCAGGGGCCTATTTTTAAAACTATTTTCCTGGCTGGATCAGAGTGCAGTTAAAGTGTAGTCTTGCCAAGAAACCAAATGAAATTGTTTCTGATGCCCTGGACTGACCAACCATCATCATATGGGACCAGATCAGTGAGTCATAGGACTTGCCCTTTCTCCTTGATATATCCGCAGTGGTGAAAGTAAACCAGTTCGGTCAGGTATGCTATACAATTAAGACATTTATTGCTGGTACACCATACTGGAAAAAGACACTTTCAAGAATGAATTGTAGAGCCATCCATGGATACAAATGTCTATTGGTGGATGCAGATATCTGTGGATAGAAATCAGTATCCACTGAACTGCAGGGCTCTCCTGCTCCTTTTGTCGCTGCAGTTCCGAGAACCTGGGGCTGCCACTCCCAGGAGCCAGTCCCCCATGCCCGCAGCTCCTCCTACTGCCCCCAGCACTTCCATGCAGCCACATCTCCTGTCTGGGATCTGTGCAGCCCCGCTGGAGGACAGGGCTGGGGGCAGGGCTGAGGGCGGTACTGCAATGCCAGAGGAGCTGCCGGCACAGGGCACTGGCTCCTGGGAGCGGTGGCTCCACATTCTGCTTCTTTTGCAGCTGTGGTTCCTGGGACAGCTCTGTGGTTCAGCAGATACCAATTTAGATTCATAGATATTAAGGTTAGAAGGGACCATTATGATCATCTAGTCTGACCTCCTGCACAATGCAGGCCACAAATCTCACCCACCCACTCCTGCAATAAACCTCTTGCCCATGTCTGAGCTATTGAAGTCCTCAAATCATGGTTTAAAGACTTCAAAGAGCAGAGAATCCTCCAGCAAGTGACCCGTTCCCCATGCTACAGAGGAAGGCAAAAAACTCCAGGGCCTCTTCCAATCTGCCCTGGAGGAAAATTTCTTCCCGACCCCAAATATGGTGATCAGCTGAACCCTGAGCATGTGGGCAAGATTCACCAGCCAGATACCCAGGAAAGAATTCTCTGCAGTAACTCAGATCCCACCCCATCTAACATCCCATCACAGGCCATTGGGCCTATTTACCATGAATATTTGAAGATCAATTAATTGCCAAAATCATGTTATCCCATCATACCATCTCCTCCATAAATTTATCGAGTTTAATCTTAAAGCCAGATAGGTCTTTTGCCCCCACTGCTTCCCTCGGAAGGCTATTCCAAAATTTCACTCCTCTGATGGTTAGAAACCTTCATCTAATTTCAAGTCTAAACTTCCCGATGACCAGTTTATATCCATTTGTTCTTGTGTCCACATTGGTATTGAGCTTAAATAATTCTTCTCCCTCTCCGGTATTTATTCCTCTGATATATTTATAGAGAGCAATCACATCTCCCCTCAACCTTCTTTTGATTAGGCTAAACAAGCCAAGCTCCTTGAGTCTCCTTTCATAAGACAGGTTTTCCATTCCTTGGATCATCCTAGTAGCCCTTCTCTGTACCTGTCTCAGTTTGAATTCATCCTTCTTAAACCTGGGAGACCAGAACTGCACACAGTAGTCCAGGTGAGGTCTCACCAGTGCCTTGTATAACGGTACTAACACCTCCTTATCTCCACTGGAAAAACCTCGCCTGATGCATCCCAAGACCACATTAGCTTTTTTTCATGGCCATATCACATTGGCGGCTCATAGTCATCCTGTGGTCAACCAATACTCCAAGGTCCTTCTCCTCCTCTGTTACTTCTAATTGATGCGTCCCCAGCTTATAACTAAAATTCTTGTTGTTAATTCCTAAATGCATGACCTTGCACCTCTCGCTATTAAATTCCATCCTATTACTATTACTCCAATTTACAAGGTCATCTAGATCTTCCTGTATGATATCCCAGTCTCTCTCTAAATTGGCAATACCTCCCAGATTGGATCATCTGCAAACTTTATTAGCACACTCCCACTTTTTGTGCTGAGGTCAGTAATAAAAAGATTAAATAAGATTGGTCCCAAAATTGATCCCCGAGGAACTCCACTGGTAACCTCCCTCCAGCCTGACCGTTCACCTTTCAGTATGACCCGCTGTAGTCTCCCTGTTAACCAATTCCTTATCCATCTTTCAATTTTCATATTGATCCCCATCTTTTCCAATTTAACTAATTCCCCATGTGGCACCGTATCAAATGCCTTACTGAAATTGAGGTAAATTAGATCCACTGTGCTTCCTTTGTCTAAAAAAATCAGTTCCTTTCTCAAAGGAGGAGATCAGGTTGGTTTGGCATGATCTACTTTTTGTAAAACCATGTTGTATTTTGTCCCATTTACCATTGACCTCAATGTCCTTAACTACTTTCTCCTTCAAAAATTTTTCCAAGACCTTGCATACTACAGATGTCAAACTAACAGGCTTGTAGTTACCCGGATCACGTTCCTTTTAAGAAAGGAAAAAAGAACTATGTTAGCAATTCTCCAACCATACGGTACAACCCCTGAGTTTACAGATTCATTAAAAATTCTTGCTAATGGACTTGCAATTTCATGTGCCAATTCCTTTAATATTCTTGGATGAAGATTATCTGGGCCCCCTGATTTAGTCCCATTAAGCTGTTTGAGTTTTGCTTCTACCTCAGATGTGGTAATATCTACCTCCATGTCCTCATTCCCATTTGTCATGCTACTATTATCCCTAAGATCCTCATTAGCCTTATTAAAGACTGAAGCAAAGTATTTGTTTAGATATTGGACCATGCCTAGATTATCCTTAACCTCCCCTCCATCCTCAGTGTTTAGCGGTCCCACTTCTTCTTTCTTTGTTTTCTTCTTATTTATATGGCTATAGAACCTTTTACTATTGCTTTTAATTCCCTTTGCAAGGTCAAACTCTACATGGCTTTTGGCCTTTCTCACTTTTTCCCTACATGTTCTGACCTCAATAAGGTAGCTTTCCTTGCTGATCCCTCCCATCTTCCACGCCCTGTATGCTTTCTGCTTTTTCTTAATCACCTCTCTGAGATGCTTGCTCATCCATCTTGGTCTACAACTGCTGCCTATGAATTTTTTGCCCTTTCTTGGGATGCAGGCTTCCGATAGCTTCTGCAGCTTTGACTTAAAGTAATCCCAGGCCTCCTCTGTCTTTAGATCCATAAGTTCTTCAGTCCAAACCACTTCCCTAACTAATTTCCTTAATTTTTGAAAGTCAGCCCTTTTGAAATCAAAAATCCTACTCGCAGATTTGTTTGTCCTTCCATTCAGTTTGAACTGAATTAGCTCATAATCACTTGAACCAAAATTGTCCCCTACAGCCATTTCTTCTATGAGGTCCTCACTGCTCACCAAAACCAAATCTAAAATGGCATCCCCTCTAGTCGGTTCAGCAACTACTTGATGAAGGAATCGATCAGCTATCGCATCTAGGAAAATCTGAGCCCTATTATTACTAGCACTTGTCCTCCAGTCTATACCTGGGAAGTTAGTCTCCCATGATCACACAATTCCCATTAGTATTTACATCATAAAAAACATTAAAGAGGGCTCTATCCATGTCCAAATTAGATCCCGGCAGTCTATAGCACACCCCAAGCACTATCACAAGGGAGGCTCTAGTTTTCTTCCCCAATGTGATTTTTGCCCAGATGGACTCTATCTTATCCATTCCATTGCTTCTTATTTCTTTACATTCTACCTCATCATTGATATACAATGCTACTCTACCACCTTTACCTTTATTTCTGTCTTTCCTAAACAGCTCATACCCTTCAATACCTGTAGTCCAGTCATGACTACTATTCCACCATGTTTCTGTTATCCCAATAATATCTGGTTTCACTTCCTGCACCAGTAGCTCTAGTTCCTCCATTTTGTTACCTAGGCTCCTCGCATTGGTGTACAAACATCTTAATTTTTGGTGTTTAGCCTCGCTCACATTCTGTACCTGATTAGGCACAGTCATTCTACAGCCAGTATGACCTATTAGACAGGTATCCACACTGCCCTTCCTCCTTCTGTCCATTCTCCTACCCACGGCTGTATCTTTTCTTACTTTTTCTTCCCTCTCAATGCTAAAATCAGTCTTGGAGATTACCTGGACATCTCCCAACCATCTCCCCCAAATTCCTAGTTTAAAGCTCTCTTAATCAGTTGTGCCAGCCTCCATCCTAGAAGTCTATTTCCTTCCCTACTCAGATGAAGTCCATCCCGAGAGAACTGTCCTCTGTCCATGAATGCCTCCCAGTGGCCATACATCCCAAAGCCCTCCTTATAGCACCACTGCCTAAGCCATCTGTTGATAGTCATAATCTTGTCACACCTTTGTTGCCCTTCTCTAGGAACAGGCAGAATCCCACTAAAGATCACCTGAGCCTCGATTTCCTTAAGCGTCTTCCCCAGCCTAGTATAGTCTCCCTTGATACATTCCAGCGAGAATCTACTGGTATCGTTTGTTCCCACATGAAGGATAATTAGGGGATTCTTTCCTGCTCCCTTTAGGATCCTTTTCAACCTCAGGTCTACATCCCATATCTTAGCACCTGGAAGACAGCACACCCTTCTATTCTCTGGATCAGCTCTGGTTACAGGCCTGTCTATTCTTCTCAGTAAAGAGTCCCCGATCACGTAGACCTGCCTTTTTCTGGTGACTGTGCTATTCTCCAGTCTATCCCCTGTTCCCTCTGGGTGCAAGTTCTTTCTATTCCTATTCTCCCTTGTAATTCTCTTCAACCTATCCTGTATCCTCCTGGGGCTCATATTTGGTGTAATCCCCTTTTCCTATAGGACTAGCTGCTCTTCTCTTCTTCCTTGCCCTTCCACTTTCAGTGACCACCAGCTGAGCCCTTTCTTCATTTTCAAACTCTGCAAACCTATTCTTGAGCTCTATTTCTCCTTCACTAGCCCGTCTCTTCCTCTGCCTGGTTCTTTTAGTCACATGCTTCCACTGTCCACTTTCCTCACCCAGCAGTCTCCCCTCAGAATTCCTCAGTCCTGCTTCCATCTGCAAGTCTGAGCTTTTCCCTTCAGCCTCCTCATATCTTTGCTCCGTCATCCACTCAAAACCCCTTCAAATCTCAACCAGACTTTCCACCTACATCTCCAGTCCTTGGATCTTTTCCTCCATCAGCTCTATCAGATGGCATTTCAGGCAGACAAAACTCTTACCAGATACCCCTCCAGGATCATGTACATACCGCAGCTTCCACATCCAGTCATCTTCATTGTGTCTTCCACTACATGGGTCACTCCCACTGCTGCCTCTGTATCTGTCATCGCCTTCCCACCTAAATCCTGTTAATCTGGGAAACACAAACCACACCAAAACACCACCACCCACAGCAAAACCAAACCCCAAACAAGCACCACAAGACAAACTCCCCTTTCAAACTCCCCACTGAAACTTCCCTGTTTACAGCTCTGTTTACTAGCTCCTGTGCCGCTGCCTGACTGGCTGGCTACCTTTATAGGACCCCTAGTCAGAGAAGCCCTGTCCCCTAATCAGGGCTCAGCTTCCCTCCCAGCACAAAGCCCCTACAAGCCTCGACACATACAAATACAAAACCAAATACAAATACCTTCTCCTCCAACAGAACTCCCACTCAAACTCCCCTGTTTCCAGCTCTGTTTGCTGGCTCCTGTGCCGCTGCAGCTGTCTGGATTTCTACCCATGGATATCCATGGATATCCACCTCCGTAGGTATAAATTTGTGTCCGTGCAGGACTCTAGTCACGGAACACTTCTTGTGAGGGGGAGGCCGGGTTGTGGGGTCAGTATCATACTGGTAACAGTTAAAATCTACTTGTACCACTGTATATCAACCTTATTCTACTGTCAGAATGCACCATAAAAGCAGCCTGATAAAGCATGAGGTCATCTACATAGAACAAGTAAGTTAACAAATAGTTTCAACAAATATTTTGTTGGCATAAGCAAAATCTGAACAAGCAGTTAAATCTCAGAAGACCAATGGGAGTACTTTGCTGGCTGGAATATTCTGCTTGTAACTTTCTTTGACAAATTTACCTTTCCTAGAAACCAAAAACGTTTGTGAAAAGCTCTACATTTTCCAGTTCTTTGTCAACTGAAAATGTCTAATTCCCCTTGCAAAAAACCCCTAAACTATAAATAAGCAATCATTTCCTGTGAGAGGAAATAACCTCTTTTTTTTTGGTTGGGGGGTTTTTGTTTTTGTGTGTGCCATTTTTGACAAGCCCTAGTAGAGGGAGAGAAAAGAAATACTGAACATATTGGGGACCCATTTCCTTGCTGCTGCTTTGTATTCTTTTTCTCTGTACACTGCCTCTATCTGCAAGTGCATCCCTGCTTATCCAAGACTGATTCCTAGATTACTTTGTATATCCAGCTCCCATTTCAAGATCCATCTCTTCTCCCTTTCCTACCCTCTCTAATACACAAATCTTCTGTGTATCTACTTTTCTCAGTATTCATTAACCCATTCTCCTAACTCTTCTAATTAGTTAGGAACACTAGCTTCACATTTTAAATGCTGTAAATGTCTGTCAGTCTATTTTTCATGTTAACAACACATCTACCTTGTTTTGCTAAATGCTGTTGGAATCTTTCATAGATTTTTTTTTTTAATTAAATGCTTGGAGACTTGGTCTTTAGCTTTTGATCTTAATAAAAACAATCATTTCCAACTTCAAACTGTTTGCATTAAGAAAGCCCTTATCCATTTTTCTCACAACAACTTGACCCAATATTCTTTATACTCCCTCCAGAATTCATCTGTGCTGCTGCAGGTGGTATTGGCATAAATCTGTCTATTGTCATTCCACAATCACTGACTTACATGGCTTTATTAAACTTTCATCATGTTTAACATTGTTTAAATCAAACTGGCATTAGAAATTTGACTTTGGTTAGTCACCTGGGTTGTAATCCATGAAGGCACTAAATCACTTTTAGGCACAAACCACAAAACTTCTGCTCTGCTGTTGTCTAATTCTGTAGGCACTTAAACTCATTCAGTGCCTAAGTTTTTCCACTCTGGGCACATGAACTGCAACCTCATGATAGGTGTCTGGCTGCCTATCTCTTGCCTAAACCTCAGAGCAATTCACAAACTGGGAAAATAGGCATTTGGTTGCCTAAATTGTGTGTCGGTGTCTGGATCAAGTTTGTGGCCTGTAGGTGGAAGAATGGAGGGAGGGGGAGCCCAGAACATGGAGGACAACCTCTGGTTAAAGTCCACCTCCTTCTGAGGGGGAGAATGGATTTGAAGAGGGATCAGCCAGCTCTCAGGTGAATGCCCTAAACACTGGGCTACAGAATCATTCTAACTGTCATTGGTCCAATTAGTGTTTGTTTAAAGTGGAATAACTTCAACAGAATTCAGAGTAACTTCAACAGAAGAGACTGAGGGAGACCCATACCAGGATATTCCATAGCTCAGTGGTTAGAATATTCCCCTGAGAGGTGGCCCATTCCTTTTCAAATCCGTTCTCCTGCCTCAGGAGGCGGGGGAACTCACTGGCAGTCACCTACTCCCACCTCCATCTGCTAGGCTAAAAGTTTTACAAGGGAAGTCTTCTGCCTTCCTGTGCCTCCAGCTGGTTTGTATCAGGCCCTGAATGCAATTTAGGCAGCCAAACACCCATCTTCCCCTGGTTCATGGATTGTTGGCAGAGAGAGAGGTGCCTCCCTGCAGAACAGACTTGCGCATCAATCTCTGTGAGAGGGATGGGGCTTACCATGCACACCTTTGGTAGCATCTCCCATTGATGAGTTTAGACAGCTCCCTGCCTACCCTGCTGGTTTTGTGGATTGCACTCTAAGGTGTCTATCTCTCCCCATTCATTGTAAAGGGATCCTGGGCACCTAACTCAAGCTTTGTAGATTGCAGTGTTCCTTCTGTGATTTTTTTTTCTAGGTGCCTGAAAGTTGGGCACTGCAATGCTTAGTGGCAACTCCCATGTCCCTTTGTGGAAATGACCCCCTGAATGCCACTCCTGCTTCAATAGATTGATGGATTCCAAGGCCAGAAGGGACTATTATGGTCATGTAGTCTGACCAACTGTAATAACGCAGGCCATATCATTTCCTCCCAAAAATTCCTAGAGCAGAGCTATGCTCTCAGGCATATTATAGGATATAATAGTGCATCTCATTTCCAAAGACCCTTTAGAAAGTGCTTTGTAAAAATTCTGAAACACCAATATTTCCTCAAGAAAACTTGAACCTGGTTTAAAATGATCTTGCCTAGTCTCGTCACTGCAGTCACAATTCCTGTGAAAGCTTCATTATGTGTCCTATAAAATCACTCTAAACTGTTCTTGACTACCTTAAAGATAATTTGCCAGATTATTTTAGTTGCCTAACTGCCATCAGAGACGTGAACAGTCTATATATCAGATTGAACATCTAGATTATAAATCACTCCCTGAAAACCCCCAGATATCCCTGTTTTCTTGTATATATGCAAATATTCTAAGCAAGTTCTGAGACCCCAAAACCCCCAAAGTACAAAAAGCGTTCACTGTATTTTCAGCCACTATGGCTTCAGTTTAGTTTGTTTGAAGCAGGAAGTTATATTACATTTTACATGAAGCAACTTCAGAGACTTGCAAACAGGACTAATCAAGGTTTCTACTTACCATTTGGTATCAGATCTTGTCATGCTTTCCCTCTTCAATAGCGTTATGAGGCTTTGTAATTCAGCAGATAGAGTAGATCATCCCCATGAAAGGACCTGATTTCCCTGGAACAAGGCTTTCCCAAGCAGGGGCGGAGAGTTGTATGGGCCTGTGTTGCCCAGGCTCCAGCAAATTCAGGGCCTGGCTTCACCAATATTCAGGGCTGGGTTTCTTCCCCCGGCCTCACCTGCTGCCCCTGCATGCCTCTTCCCGCCCCAAGCGTCCCTGCCTTCCCTGTGCAGCGGTGGCTGTCCCCTGCAGCTCTATACTGCCCTCCCTTGCAGGCCACTACCGTGGCCGGCTACACGGGAGTGGCACCGGAGGTAGTCTGAGGCAGCTGCTGCAACTGCAGAGGAAGGAGGTGCTTGGCAGCCCCCCCGGCAGGTGACTCTGAGTTGACTCTGGTGGGAGGGGGCTTATCCTGGCTGGACCACCTGAGCAGCAGCCTGGGGGGCTTGGGTGAGTGTTGTTCCAGAGGGGCCCCTTCTCCCCTCTCCCTTGGAGCTCGCTGCTGCCGGCAGGGAGAGGGCTGGGATGAGTCCTATTCTCTGGCCCCTAGCCCCGGGACAGCCTGCCTGCACCCCAACCCTCTGTTCTAGCCCAGAGCCATCACCCAGCACCCAAACTCCCTCCCAGAGCCCACATCCCCTTCTGCACTTCAACGCCCAGCCCAGAGCCTGTACCCAGCACCCAAACTCCATCCCAGAGCCCGCACCCCTCCTGTGCACACATTCCCTCCCAGAGCCTTAGGCGGGGGCAGGGGACTTGGACCTGTTGTGAGCACCACCAAAAATTATATAAACCTGCTGCCCCTGTTCCCAAGCACAGCTTCCATGGGTCCTAAAAAGAGAGTTCTCAATGTATACCTTCCAAAAGGCCAAAATGGCTGTAAGCTACAGTTTTCAAATGTTCTTTGTAAATCTAACCACTTGTCCCTATAATTTTTTCAACCAATGTCTGAAATTCCTTGTCTCCTTGTGATTTTTCTTTCATTCCTGATGATCACCTAAAAATATGCTACTTGACTTCAAAACCCCATCTCTTCCTTCTGCTGAGCATATGATCTGTTCTGAAATTGTTCCTGAAAACAGTTTAAGAAAAAGTGCTACAAGATTTAACTAAATATTGTCCTACACTAAATAGGTAATGCCTGGACAAATGCACTGAAATGTGTCTACTTTATGAGAAACTCTTTCCCCCGGTGATATTTGATCAACTGGTTTTTAATATCATACAACCATTTGTCTCCATGTTTGTGTTTAGAAATCCGTTACATGAGGAAACAGCAGCTCTCTGACTCTTGCAAAATGAGATGAAGTTCCTTATGCCAGAAAGGCTGGAGGTATTCTTTACCTGTTACAAAAAAAATCACTGACTTAATTCTCCAATGCAGTGCTGCAATATATAAGAAGCCATTGTTCCAGAGCTCGGTAAGGGAGAGCAAGAAGGGGACCTGCAGACTTTTTAAACTATATTACAAAAAGGCAATTGGGAAAGGTTTCAGAGTAGCAGCCGTATTAGTTTGTATCCGCAGAAAGAAAAGGAGTACTTGTGGCACCTTAGAGACTAACAAATTTATCTGAGCATGAGCTTTCGTGAGCTAGAGCTCACTTCATCGGATGCATGCAGTGGAAAATACAGTGGGGAGATTTTATATACACCCATTGTTTCATGTTCTCTGTGTATATAAAATCTCCCCACTGTATTTTCCACTGCATGCATCCTATGAAGTGAGCTCTGGCTCACTAAAGCTTATGCTCAAATAAATTTGTTAGTCTCTAACGTGCCACAAGTACTCCTTTTCTTTTTGCGGATACAGACTAATACGGCTGCTACTCTGAAACCTAAAATTCTTGATGTGTCTCTGGTGACATCATGTGGCATATCTGAGCGTAGTGTTTTTTTGTGTTAGGGGAACAGTTCTGTCTCAAATAAAAATTACCTCGTAGAAGAAACCTACTCAGTGGTTTATTTGAGCAGCAGTATATTTTAGCTAACTCAGTCCTCTAAATCACCAAAGTTTATTTCACAGAGGAAATGCTTTTCAGACTTGATCTCACTTTAAAAACAAGCAGTTTGAGTTACTAGAAGTGAGGAATAAAATATGTTTAGTTTGAGGTGCTTTTTAGCATCCATTGAATAAAAACAGGATTGAAAGATGACAATGCACTTCTTCATAGTGACTTAAATGGAGCCAGAAGAGTACCCAGAAGTTACCTACTCCAGGGCAGGCTGAACAGAGAAAATAACAGAACGCCACTAGCCGTCACCTTCAGCCCCCAACTAAAACCTCTCCAGCGCATCATCAAGGATCTACAACCTATCCTGTAGGACGACCCATCACTCACAGATCTTGAGAGACAGGTCAGTCCTTGCTTATAGACAGACCCCCAACCTGAAGCAAATACTCACCAGCAACCACACAACGAAAACACTAACCCAGGAACGTAACCTTGCAACAAAGCCCATTGCCAACTGTGTCCCCATATCTATTCAGGGGACACCATCATTGGGCCTAATCACATCAGCCATACTCTCAGAGGCTTGTTCACCTGCACATCTACCAATGTGATATATGCCATCATGTGCCAGTAATGCCCCTCTACCGTGTACATTGGCCAAACTGGACAATCTCAGTGTAAAAGAATAAATGGACACAAATTAGTTGTCAAGAATTATGACATTCAAAAACCAATTGGAGAACACTTCAATCTCTCTGGTCACTTGATTACAGACCTAAAAGTCGCAATATTACAACAAAAAAACTTCAGAAACAAACTCCAGCAAGAGACTACTGAATTGGAATTAATTTTCAAACTGAACACCATTAAATTAGGCTTGAATAAAGGCCGGGAGTGAATGGGACATTATACAAAGTAAAACCATTTCCCCATGTTTATTTTTCCCCCTACTGTTCCTCAACTGCTGGAAATGGCCCACCTTGATTATCACTACAAAAGGTTTTCTTCTCTCCTGCTGGTAATAGCTCACCTCACCTGATCACTCGTTACAGTGTGTATGGTAACACCCATTGTTTTATGTTCTCTTTGTATATAAAATCCCCCTACTGTATTTTCCAGTGTATGCATCCAATTAAGTGAGCTGTAGCTCATGAAAGCTTATGCTCAAATAAATTTGTTAGTCTCTAAGGTGCCACAAGTACTCCTTTTCTTTAAATGGAAAAAGGCTTTCTGTTTTTATTTCCACTTTCAGGTTCTTTCAGCAAAACTTGTAGAATGATCACTTTAGGAGACAAATATCCATATACAGGATTCAGGTTTAATTATTAACAAATACAAAATAATATCAAATGATCTAAACACATTCTCTTAAAAGAAAACACCTTACATTTTCTATTGCAGTAAAAAGTCTATTGCCTTGCACATTATGCTCCAATAATCCTGGACAGTATGCCATCCCTATCTATTTGAGCGTCGGTTTGTCACTGATGTATCTGTGTTTTTGACCAACACATGATATATGCCCCTGCACCCAACATAAAACCTCTCTTGACAGTTTACCATTGAGAATATTGAAGAGGCAACGAATAAGGATATTGAAGGGGCAATTGGATTCTCTCCTGCTCAGTCTTTCGGGTATAGAGGTGGTCTATTTTTTTTTCTAGTGCTTTCCCCACTGGAAATGGCCTTGCTCTTAAATAGAAAATCTTGAAGGGAAAAAACTGCATGTTATATTTTTGCAATGGTGTTGTAGAGATGTTGGTCCCAGGACACCTGAAGACAAGCTCCACGTAGTTTGAAAACTTGTCTCTTCCCAACAGAAGTTGGTCCAAAAAAAAAAAAAAAAAAAGATGAGAGATTGGGTGGGTGAGGTGATATTTTTTTAAAATATATGTATGTATATTAAATTTATTTTTTTAAAGCTTCCTTTCCCCCCCCCCCACCTTTTTCAGCCATTTTTGAAAATCATTTTTTCCCCCAAAGTGACTGGTGCCTTAAGAACAGGAAAAGTAGGAGGGAAGGAGGTGAAGTAGAGTGAGGGGTGGGGGGACTAAAATGTGATCAGTGAGAACTTGTTTTCATCCAGCAGGGTTAAAACAACTTTTTGACCCAGCTTTTTGTAAAGGCTTTCCTTACATTCTTTAAAAAGAACAGGAGGACTGTGGCACCTTAGATTAGGTGGCATGTTCCATTCTGTGCATCCAATGAAATGGCTGTAGCCCACGAAAGCTTATGCTCTAATAAATGTGTTTAGTCTCTAAGGTGCCACAAGTACTCCTTTTCTTTTTGCGGATATAGACTAACACGGCTGCTACTCTGAAACCTACATCCTTTAGATACCTTAATCTGTATCAAAACTGTTCTCCATATTTCTTAAATGGTACTTTCTTCTTTTAGTCAGTGCTACAAAAGAGTTATTGAAGTGAGTTACTGAAGTGAAATAACTTTGATACAATAAACTGGATATGGGTACAAGCTGTAGAAAATGAATTCTGACTTAGAACTAAGCTTGGCTAAAGTGCAGACCCATTAATGGCATATATGGTGAAGTGCATGTGCTGTATACTCTCAGAAAACAGGAAAATATTTGAGTATGAATCACTTTCAATATAAAAACACTGAGTCAGACAATTTACTAAATGAATAAACTTGAGAGTTTGGTTTCTGTGGACATGACTTCCACCTTTCAGTACCATTTTCTTCATTCATGTTAACAAAATTGCTTTTGGGCTTTGATCATGAAAATAAAAATTAGCTTAATACTACATTAGCCCCCAACTAAAACTCAGGGGCCAGATTCTCCACTGGTGTAACTAAACCTTGTTTTACTGACTGCAATGGAGTTGGGCTGGTTTGCATAACACAGCATCTGGTCCGCTGTTCGTACTAAAATTAACTTATGACCTAATTCAGTCCTGGCATGGATGAATTTGACCCATTATGTGTCTTTTTAAAAAAACAAAACACATTCTTAGTTAATAAAGGCTGGCTAGCTTCAAAATAAACTTGTTTTCCTGATGTACTTTTAAAGAACCCCTAATGCAGTGGTACCCACATTTTTTACCTCATTCTTCCCCCCCCCCCAGCTATGGCCGGGAGAGGGGATGCAGCTCTTGGTGCAGGGGAGGTGGATAGGGGTAAGGGGGCCCCGGGTGCGGGGCTGGGAGCCGGGGCCCCGGGTGCGGGGCTGGGAGCCGGGGCCCCGGGTGCGGGGCTGGGAGCCGGGGCCCCGGGTGCGGGGCTGGGAGCCGGGGCCCCGGGTGCGGGGCTGGGAGCCGGGGCCCCGGGTGCGGGGCTGGGAGCCGGGGCCCCGGGTGCGGGGCTGGGAGCCGGGGCCCCGGGTGCGGGGCTGGGAGCCGGGGCCCCAGGTGGAGCTGGGTGGTGCTCCCTCCCTGACCCTTGGGGGGGCTGGCCCTGACCCTTGGGGGGGCTGGCCCAGACCCCATCCACGCCCCCTCCCAATATTCAGCATGCCCCACAGTTTGGGGACCTCTGCCCTAATGCTTTCTTTAACATAATTATGGAAAACATGTTTTTCAGGTAGTGAATCTCAACCTTTTTGAGACTTGAAGGCCTAGTCCTTCTAGTTACTCAACTGTTCTCCCCTAAACACAGGAATAATACCTTTTGGCCACTACTTCAAATGACTCAAATCTTGTCCTTTGCTATTTTTGTTGTATAAAGAGCAGGGAGTTTTTTCTAACTCTATTAAAGTTTTAACTTCTCTGCCCTGAGTCATTTGACAGATCACTAATTTTCCAGAAGTAAATGAGACAGGTTTGTGTAGGACCAAAATAATACTGGTTCTAAAAGATTGGGTGTCTCTCCAACAGAAGTTGTTCTAATAAAAGATATTAACTCACCCACCTTGTCTCTCTAGACTTCGTCATCAGAATGTAAGAGGTATGCTAGAAATAATAGTCATAGACTTAGTAGATTTCATTTATAATACTGACTTCAGCATTGCTTATGTCCAATAACACATAACATACGTGATAATGTACCCAGTAAGAGCTTAGTATGTAAATAGTAAACTTAATCAGTAAAAAGCTCAGGCAGGCAAACAACTGCTTCCTTTCTGTGTCCTTTCTGATGTGATAAGTGGGCTGAAAAACTTATTCTCATTGAAAGCTCAACTGTAAAAAGTATGTAAAAATGCAAAAGATGTCACAATAACCTATAAAATCAAATGTTGATGGGGAAAAGGTGTGAAAGTGAGACAGGCTAAATTAGTCTAAACAAAAAGGCCTGCAGCTATAACTCAAGGACTGTTATGATCATGGTTTGTATAATAAGAAAATGTGGGTCCAAAAATTAATGAACCAGAATTGGTGGACAAAAATGAGGGGATGGGATATTCTACCCATCCCTCCCTTGTTTTGGGTCCATAGACTTTTTTTGTTTTTGTTTTTTGAAAGGGGAAGAACCAGATGAAGGCTACTGAAGCGAGCTTCACCATCATGGGTGTCATGCCCACCATATCCTGGGACCATGGATCTTCTTCATTCTGATCCTAAGAGAAACTAATACAACAGTCCGCAAAGGTGTCAGGTACTCTGCGATGAGCAGGCAAAAGGTAGGGGCAATGGCCCTGTTTGTCATCCCAACCCCACCTGGCCCATGGTACTGGCTGGTTACAGGTAAGGTAACAGTATGCCCCATCTTGAGGTTCAGTGCAGTATGAACACATCCCTTTGTTCAGGGATGGTCCAGCAGTAGCTGTGCTTCCAGAAGCACAATCCCTACCAAAGCTATGTGGCTTTACATTGCTCCCTATTTGTGGCTGTGCCTAAATGGCATCAACTAACTCATAGTCATTTGGGTAAGTCAGGTACAGTGAGACACAGAATGCTTTTCAGAAGCACTATCAGTGCAGCTAGGTAACTGGGAGGGAGATCAAAACTCCATAACCCATGTAGCTGTAACAGTAGATTCAGGATGTAGCAACGTGGAGTTTGGAGGAGCTACCAAGAAGTCAGTCTGTGTGCACATTGCTGGAATGCCAGCTGCAGTTGCAGCATCTCAGTAAATAGTTTTTAATAAAGAGCCAGTTTAGTTTAAGGAACGTGGAGCCCTCACATTATTGTTTAGCACATGGTATATGAACCATGGTGACAGCAGTCATTTTAGTGAGGCCCACAGCAAGGGAAGACAGTATGATTAACAGGCATGGAGGGACACTCACCACCAGGAATGCTGGATTTCCAGATGAAAAACCTTGCACCAGCAGGGAAACGGTGGAAGCAAGAATTAAGTCTGTATACGTATCTGTCCATGGGGGGGGATAAAGATGTGAAAATGAAAGTAATGCTTTTTTTATCATCACATTGTGGGGGGAAAGGATGAGAGATGAGTTAGACACTGTTGCCTGGAGTAATAAAGGTGTTTGAGTATTGTGATCCCAGGCAGAAAGAGATTGTAGACGGATACTGTTACTTCATCCAAATCCAAGAATCAGAAGAGGGAATAGATACTTAAATTACAGAGCTGAGAACTGACATCCACATGTAACTTTGGAGACATTAAAGATAGGATTGTTTGTGCACCATGTCATTCCAGTTCACAGGACAGACTGTTAGAAACAAAACTACCCCTAGAGAGATGCTGCCAAATAGCCAGGGCAGCTCAACTGTCTTGAAGAAAGGATCAAAATAACAGCCACTAGTGCAGAACACGCACAGAAGCTCAAACTAATTAATTTGAAATATCTTCATGTATTACTACTACTCTAAAGTCAGCTGCTCACCTCTGGATACCCCAGCTCTACCACTCAACAGTGATCTATCCAAATTATTTCATTCTGCCAACCCAATAGAAGAGGAATGGCAGGCTGACTTACTGATACCTGTGATCTCACCCTCCCATCTCTCCACAATGAGCTATTTATGGGGGAAGTAGAAGGTTGGGGAGGAAGAAAAGAGGGAATGGAGAGGAGAGAGTGGTAGGTAAACTCCATCTTGCTGAATCTACTGATTTTCCCTCTTCCCCAGCCCCACCCCCATAGAACTAGTAAGATGTAAAAATCACTAATTTTCTTTACTAGTCTATATCTAAATTCAGTATAAATCTCAAACCTAATATGCTAGTACTCCACCTTCTATAGTATGTTTTGTGTGAGGCTCTCAAAGGACTTTGCAAATAGAAATGAACATAATATCCTTGTGCAGTCTCATCTTGTATTGAGGTACAGAAAGGTCACACAACACTTGCCCAAGGTGGCAAGTGGCAGAACAAGGAACTGATCTTGAAACTCCCAATTCTGTGCTCTGACCACTAGAGTGTTCCCTATCAATAGTACAAAATAACTTTTTGCAGTTGTTCAGATGTTTCCTAACCCAATACTCTGGAAACATCACCCAGCTGTATGTTGGAAGCGAAAAGTAGTTACCTAATTACTAATATACTTACAGAAGCTCATTCTTAAACCATAAAGAGTCCCACATTGACACAGCCTACAGCTGAAGCTTCCCACATAGATCGTAACCTCCCTCCCACCTTCACTGTACGTGGGAGTGCATCTTTACTAGAAACAGTAATTACAAAAATGACCTTCATACTTACTGAAATTTGTGGATGGTGTCGCTGACTCATGGATTTGAGCCCAAATATTGGGTAATGGCAAGGTTCTTTGGTATGGCCTTCTCTACCACCTTATGCAACTGCAGCAATGAAAGCCATTTTCATGTCAGAACATCTTATGTGAAATACCTGTCTGGTTAATCTAGGATTTCTTTTATGCCAGAACCTAGGGAGCTCCAAAGACTGTGAAGAATCCCTGCCCTAGCTCTCCCCTGGCAAAGGCTGCCACAGCTCAGTTAAGTTAGGCATTAGAATGATGGCCAGCTTTATGGGGATGCTTTTGGTTTTAGAATAGCAGAGCTCGTATCTGTTTGAAATAGAAGTTGCCACCTATGTTCTGTAAAGATTTTTTGCCTCCACAAAGAATATTAAGGATCTTCTCTAGCCTTTTTTTATTAGCTGTAAATGCTTTACTTTTATTGTTCATCTGTGTTGTACTTAAATAGGAAATCCCCTTCTCTAACCCACTTGTGATGAGTCAGTGATGCTGCTCAGTTTGAACTAAAGTTTGAACTATCTCCTAAATTGCAATAATTGCTAAATATAATCCTGTTTCTTTGCTTTGGGTGTATTCCGCAACTGGAAAGAGACTTTAGCATTTGTCGGGTAAGTAATTGGTGTTCTCACTAGATTTGTATATTAAGTCTGGGATATTGATTATTGCCTCAAGGAGTTAACAGCTTTATAAGGGTTCAAATAACAATTGGGATTAAAATATTACTCTGAATGTATGTAGCACTTGAATATAAATTTCTGTATAAACATGAATTGTTAATGTATTCCTAGTAATGGTCATCATTATAAGCCAACAAAAGGCACATTTAAAAGCCAAATATTTTTAAAATATCTAATATTGGCATGGAGCAACTTGCATATTTTTAGTCTCTCCCCACATTTCTCTTGTCCATAAATATGCCTATCATCACCTCTGCAGAACTGCTCCTACAAGCCACCACCTCTTCTCAGAGCTTCCTGCATCATTTTTCCTCCATCTTGATTGCTAACTCCCTTCCCTACAAACTCCCAAATTCACCCTCTCCAGCATGTGCAGAAAATCAGTGCTTGCTAGAGCTGGTCAGGAATTTTTTGATTGAATGTTTTTTGACTATATACCAATTCATCAAAGCCAAAACTTTTTGCAGAACTGTATCTGTTTCGATTAAACTTTTGTCGGGAATCTCAGTTGCAGGATGGGGGAAAAGAAAGAAACTCCCACCCTAGAATAATCAATATTGTAGTGGTTAGGACACTCATAAGGGATGTGGGATATCTAAGTTCACAGCCCTGCCATGCCTGATTTGGAGCAGGGTTTAAATCTGTCTCCTACATCTGAAGCCAGTGTCTTAACCACCAGGCTACTGGCTATTCTGGGGTTTCTCTGGCCCAATGTGTCCTAAACCAGCAGGCTGCAGAGTCAGTCCTAATCTCTCTCTCTTTGGCCAAATTAACATTTAAATAGTATATAAATTGGAATAGAGGCAAGAGTGAGAGACCCCCACTGCAGGTCAGTGTGTTGACCACTGGGCTACTGGCTATTCTGGGACAAGGAACTCTCTGGCTGTATGTTTTCAAGTTTTCAACATCTGGTTCCAATGCAAGTTTTTCACTAAATAGAAAATCCATTTTTGACAGGCTCTAGTTCAAGCCTTCTCTCACACATGGAGAAGTATAGACACTTCACCGCGATCATTAAACAGCTTCACATGCTCATTGATTTCAAGATTTTTCCCTTCTCATTTGCAAAATTCTCCATGGACCTGCTTGTGACTCTCATCCTCATTTCCTCCATTCATCTACCACCCGCTTCATTTTGTATCATTGGCAGACTTTGCCACCTCACTGTTTACACCTTTTTCTAGATCATTTAGGAATATGTTGAACAGCGCTGGTTCCAATATAGATCTGTGGGGGATCCCGCTACTCATAGGTGCTGACTTCCCCTCTGTTCGGTGGGTGCTCGATCCATGCCCCTGCCCCATCCTCACCCCACCCCCTTTCCGTCCTCTTTCCTCAAGTCCTTGCCCCTGCCCTGCCTCTTCTTCACCTCCTCCCCTGAGC
The DNA here is from genome assembly GCF_965152235.1 of Eretmochelys imbricata. Lineage (NCBI taxonomy): Eukaryota > Metazoa > Chordata > Testudines > Cheloniidae > Eretmochelys > Eretmochelys imbricata. The sequence continues at coordinate 43,209,368 of NC_135575.1, read as the reverse complement.
GCGCCATGTCCCCACTGCTCCCCCTCCCTCCTGGAAAGTCCTAAGTGCCACCAAACAGCTGTTGGGCAGCAGAGGAGCAGGAAGCGCTGGGAGGGTGGGAGAGGAGCGGAGATGCGGCACACTTGGAGAGCTTCGCTGCCAGTGGGTGTGGAGCACCCGCTAATTTTTCCCCGTGGGTGAGCCAGCCCCAGAGAATCCACGGAGTTGGCGCCTATGCTGCTGTTACTTCTCTCTATTGTGAAAACTGAAAGTTTATTCCAGTCCTTTGTTTCCTATCTTTTAACCAGTTACTGATTCATGAGAGAATGTACCCTCTTATCCCACGACTGCTTACTTTGCTTAAGAGCCTTTGGTGAGAGATCTTGTCAAAAGCTTTCGGCAAGTACAAAATACAGTATATACAGTGGGTCACCCTTATCCACCTGTTTTAGACCCTCTCAAGGAATTCTAATAGATTAGTGATGCATTATTTTCTTCTACAAAAGTTGTGTTGGCTCTTCCCCAGCAAATCATGTTCATCTGTGTCTGGTCAATCTGTTCTTTACTATAGTTTCAACCAATATTCCTAGTACTGAAATTAGGCAAACTGCCCTGTAATTGCCAGGATTGCCTCCGGAGCATCTTTTTTTTTTTTTTTTTTAAATCAGTATTACAGTCATCTAATACGGAGGCTGATTTAAGCAATAGGTTACATACCACAGTTAGTAGTTGTGCAACTTAATATTTGAGTTCCTTCAGAACTCTTGGGTGACTTTGTCTTGGTGATTTTATTACTCTTTAATTTATCAATTTGTTTTAAAACCTCCTCTGACACATCAGTCTGGGACAGTTCCTCGGATTTGTAAACTGTAAAAGAATGGCTCAGGTGTAGGAATCTCCATCCCATTCTCCTCACTGATTGTTTGGCAGGGTTTCTGCTTCTGATGTACTAACAAAGCTAACGGCTTTTTTTTTTTTTTTTTTTTTTTGGCCTTTTGTTAGTTGCTCTTCAAATTTCTTTTTTAGCCAGCCTAATTATATCTTTACACCTGACTGGTCAGAGTTTGGTCCTTTCTATTTTCCTCAGTAGAATTTGATTTCCAATGTCTAAAAGATGCGTTTTTTGCTTCTAACTGACTCTTTTACACTGTGTAGCCATTGTAGCATGTTTCTGGTCCTCTTACTGATGTTGTTTTGTTTTTATTTGGGGTATAGATTTCATTTGAGTTTCTATTATGGTGTTTTTAAAAGGTTTCCATGCGGTTTTCAGGTATTTCACTCCTGTGACTGTTCCTTTTCGTTTCCATTTAACTAGCTTCCTCACTTTTGTATAGTTCCCCTTTTTGAAGTTAAATGCGACTATGGTGGGCTTCTTTTGGCTTTTTCCTCAATAATGTTAAATTTAATTACAGTATGGTTGCTATTACCAAGCAGTTCAGCTATAATCACCTCTTGGACCAGATCCTATAAGCCACTTAAGACAAAATCAGGAATTGCCTCTCTCCTTGTATGTTCCAGGACTAGCTGCACCAGAAGCAGTCATTTGAAAATTCAGCAGCAGACTAAATTATTTTGCATTTACTCTGTAAGGTATATTGGGGTGCAATGTATGTGAAAGACACTGTAGTAAAGCAAGTTGTATCTGCATTCTTTTCCTTGTTGAGTTGTGGCAGTGGGAAACGGTGGAACTCAAGTCTACTTAGGTAGGATCCTGGGGTTTAGAACACCCCAAAGTTAGGGCCTGAGTTTAAAAAGAATCCCACTACTGATTTTACAAGTGTATTGCTGCAAAGGAAGTTGTCATTAAAAGCCACAGAGATGTACAACTTCCCATACTCTTTGACTAATCCTTTTTTCTAAAAGAGCATTTTTTAAAAAAATCTGTGACTGCACAGGGGATTTCCTTAGATATATAGATATATATATTCTTAAGGGGCCTATTATGAACCATAGAAGTCAATGGGTGTTTTGCTTCTGAAGACTTTGCGCTGATAAACACAATCAATATTGGTTGTAAACATGAGAGGCTAGTAAAGACAACAGGCAGTATTACAACAATCCAGATACATGGCACAGCATCTGCATTTGTTTATTTGTAAAGAACTCACTTAATATTTTAAAAACAATTCTAATGGCATCATCCTGTATGTAGAATGAGCCTGTAACAAGCTAACTTTAAATGCTGTGGATCATTTATTAAGAGGAGCTACACCCAGGCTGCTCATGACCCTGATATTCTGTAACCTACACTTGCTGCTTATCAGCTACTGCATTATTGAGGGGAATTGGTGCCCTCAAGAAAGGAAGCTGCTAAGGATAGGAGCTTCCAGGAAATCTCACCAGATCAAGGAAGCTGGAAGGTGTGCTCCTGTGGGGAGGAGCTCCCAGAGATAGCAGCAGGACAGAAGCCTGCAGAGCTTCAGCTGGCTGGAGGAAGTGGCTGCAGGAAATAAAGTCAGGGCAAGTCTACACAATGGTGCTACATCGGTACAGCTGTGCTGCTGTAGTGCGTCTGCAGGCTTCAAGCTGAAGTCTGAGAAATTTGTGTATAGACAGACAGAAGTGGGGTGGAGGGTTGGGCTCAAGCATGAGTCCGAGTCTGGGCTTATATTGCAGCGTAAACATACTCTGAAACCCTGCAAGGTGGGAAGGTCTCAGGGCCAGGTTCCAGCCTAAGCCTAAGTCTACACTGCTATTTTTAGCCCACAGCCTTAGTCCCATGGGCCCGAGTTAATTGACTCTGGACTCTGAGACTCGGTTCTATGGATTTTTTTTTATTGTCGTGTAGACATACCCTCTGAGGCAGCTGGGTGGGAGTGGGTCTCAACCCCCTGACAATTGGTCTTTATAGTTTTATTTGGTCTGAATAGTCACATGGACATTTCATTTGGGTTCAATCTGTTATTACTTTTGTGTGTTTCATTTTTACAAAGCCCTGAGAGATGCCCTATAAATCAAAATAATTAAATTATGCTGAACAAAATTAAGAAGGTTGTTACCAGATGCTGTTGAGAAGAATTCTGGGTTCTAAGGGAAAGATTACCAGACTACTGTATTTCCTAGTGTAGTTAAATACTGCCTTATAAATAAAATGGATGGATAGATACAGTAATCATTTAAGAGCCTAATTGAGAGAGACTTATTCCTAGTGTGTAAAATAACTTGCAGTACTTAAAAAATATTTTTTGTGGTTTTTAAAGGTCGTGGAAGTATAAAAATCTTTGCTATGCTTTTTAGTACTCCAACCAGTAGTAAAGAAATGGGAGCCCCCTATCCAAAACTCAGTGAATGTGTTTTCCTTACAATGTGCATAAAAATTAATCATTTTACAGCCTATTTTACAGTTCTAAGTATTTATACATTTTTCCTAATTGTTCCCCAGTGCTTAAACACTGCCCCCTGTAGATTTTTTTATTAGTAAAATCTAAAGTTCACATGGGTGCTATTCCCATTAAATGAGGGTCATGTGAGGTGGAAATAAGAGCCAAAGATCAGGAGTTATTTCACTTTTATAGTTCTTTCTAGAGGAAACAGGAGCTTTAAGGCAGTTCTGTCAAAAAATGTACACAGACATTTGAATTTTAGACCAGTTTTCTAGTGAAGAGGAGGAGCTATATTGGAAATACTGCATCTTTTAAATTATTTAACAGCCAGATCCAATGATTGAGAGTTTTCTTATGATGTGGTTTTTAACATTACCACACAGATCTTGTGCAGATATACTGTAATGTTGTAAACTGGTATTATCCTTGATTCAGAAAGAAGGAAAAATAGATTCATATGTATTACCAACAGGGTGGAAGCACTGCTTATTATGGTAATATTAGTGGCTAAGAAGGGAAAGTCTCTAAAGGTTCCACAAAGTCATCTGGCAAAGTCTTAGAGATTACAGTTCTCATCCGAACTTTTGTGGAGAAGCCTGTTTTTTCAGTTTCCTTCCTTCCTTTCCTCTGCTCGCAAATGGCTCCTTTCTTGTTGCTATCCAGCCAACTGCTTCACCAGCAGTCACACAACCTTCCCCAAGTGCTTTCTCCATTCCCATTCCTCTTCTTCAGTCAACTTTACATCCTGTTCAGTGTACTGTCTTCCTACTTCATCCCACTGTCTGCGCCTGCATCAGACACCAGACCCTACCTCTTTTCTGCTTTGAGCCTAGGCTCCTGCATTCTGAATTCTGCAGTATTTCCTTTCTCCATTATTGGATGTGTATACACAGGATGATAGTGATAGCAATAGCAGACCGGAGCAACAGCTGGTTCAACCACTTATAACAAGGATATGCCATGTAAGGACACTCAGCATGACATCGTTTGGGCTGCTTTAATGATCTGCCTGTAATAGAACAGGTTCAAAATCAAGGGATCTCTCAAACCAAATAGTACTTTTCTTCTAATACAGACTATTTTGGTAAGGAGTCCCCTGAATTCTTTGTACAGAAATGTTATAGTACTAGTAAGTGCGTAAGGCACAAGAGCAGGTAAAGTGAAATGTGAATGTTTACACTAAGGAAACAATGAGTAGCTGGATTTGGGAGACAAATTATTTCTTTTGGAATTTACTTCCATTTTCTCCTCACCTTTTGTCAATACACTCTAATTTTGGTATGTATTCTGGCCCCAAGTGGATTCATGAGTCTGGACTTGTGTGTTGCCAGGAAAATCTCTGAAAATTACAAAATACCTTTTCTTATTGCTAAAGATTTTAAAGTTGCAGACTCAGGGCTTCCCAAGGCTAGAAGCAATGCTGTATCCTGCTGGAAATCTAGCATTCTTGTTTCTTGCTCTGCAGAGACACTAGATAACACTTTAATATGTCAGCAATTTGAAGTGCAGAAAAGTAGTCATGGATACAAGACTGATTTATTTCTCCATCCTGGGTGTAATGTATGTATGTTTGTTTATTGGCAGGAGGTAATTCTATATTTGGGGGCACGAAGAAACATTCTAGAGCTGTGTGGAGAAAGGGAATTCATTTTATGAAGGATTTTGATATTTCAAAACTTGATTTCATTCTGATTTGAAATGAAAACCGAAAATTTCAAAATTCTCAGTGAAAGAGAGTGGAGTCCTAGCTCCTGGGCAATTTGTCTGGCAGGAAGTTCCAGAACCACAGATCCTGAGAACCAAGGGGTTGCCAACTCTGAGGGAGTCTTGCAGGCAGGCTGCTTAGGAGCCAGGCAGGGTCACATTGACCCCATATGCAGTGTTTTCCCCAGGAACTGAAATTAAGCGGGGTGTTCAAATTTACAGGGGAGGAGTCAGGGCCGATGGGAGGTGAAGGTGGGCTGTATGGCACCATAGTAAAAACTGAAAAATGTTTCATGACCATTTTATTAGATTTTTTAAATCATCACACAAATTAAAGTTGGCTACTCAAGCCTTCTATGAAATGCTACAACTACATCCTTCTTGGTTTCTTCTTATAATTTTGCACAGCTCTGTTAATGAACTTCTTGAATGCAATGCATTCATCTTTGGTGGCTTCTCTTGTGTCCGGTATTTCCATTCCTTCAACTAATATACTCATAAGTTCATTCACATGATCAGGCAGAAGGCGACTTCTTTCAAAACACAAAATTCTATTCAATGATGAAAAAGAATGTTCAACTGTAGCTGCTGTGACTGGGAGTAGCAAGAGAAGAATTCCTACTTCTTTCAGCCCAGGAAACATAGCAGAAAGATGTAGTCGAGCCACTATTGATGATAAAAAAGAAGTTGAAGTCAAATCTTCATTCATTCATCATATGATATGCCACTCTGTGTTCAAATTCTCTATTCTGTCCTGTTTAATGACCCAAGTGGTTTCAACAGTAGACTTATGAGAGAGAATGGCAATAGTCTTCTCTGAATGTAGTAGCAAAAGTAATCCACCAGGCTCGCTACTTAGATCTATCCTATCTTGGTAGATACTTTCCAAAGCCAGTAATAATGGCTGGAGTAATTTTAAGACAATAGCCAAGGATTGCTCATGAGAAAGCCAGAGGGTTTTCCCAGGTTGGACTAATTTGAACGTCAGTCCCAGTATATCTTCTATATTTTCCAAGATATTCAGTCTTTTTGGACTTTTGCTGAAAAAAGAATATAATGAAGACATTAAATTTATAGCTTTTGTAATGTCTTTTGAAGAGTCTGCAGCTCGTACTAGCGCTAGTTGGAGTAGATGGCCTCTGCAGTGTGTATAGGAGAGACTAGGGTTACACTTTTTTTTCTGAGCAAAGCTTGTGCTCCACCATGTCTTCCAGAGAAGTTTGCAGCTCCATCAAATGCACAAGCAACCATCTGTTTGGGGTCCCACTGACAAGCATTTAACTCTTCTAAGATGTGGGTTGTCACAGATGCAGCCAATGTGTCTTCTATAACTTGAACATCTAGAAATGCATCTACTGGCCTACCACTGACATCAAAATAATGTACACAATGACTTAATACTTGGTGACCATTTGCATTGGTGCATTCATCAGCCATGTATGCAAATTTTTTTAATGTGGTGAGAGAGTTCTTCACTTTTTCAACTGTTGAGTCTTTCACTGTTGCACCACATACCTCTAGCCAGTCAGTTGAGTTTCTTGCAGAAAGATAGTGAGTGTTTGCTGGTCTTGTCCAGAACCAGTGTTCAGCTTCAGGATAAACAAGTGACAATGCACTTACCACACACTACAAACTGGAGGCCAATGTTATCTCTTGCTTAAATAGAAAGTGTGATGCCACGGACATGTTTGTTCACATGAACTGTGTTGTGTAACAGCCTCATTAACACTCACTGGTGTTGTCCTTGGTCAGTGGAGACTCGGAGTTCAGAGGTGCTTTCACATGAGTTCATCTCCCAGGTGGGGGGTAAGAAGACACCTTGCTTGTTCCTCCAGCTGCTCACTGTTCGCTCTGACCACTGTTGTTCATTGTGCCACTGTTCACTCCATTGCTCTGTTGCCGATGGCCCTGCGCTGTCACCTTCTGCTACCACCTGCCACTCTGACCTCTGCAAGTTGGTCTCTTGAGGTTCCACCCAGCTCTCAGTGATTTTAGCTGAGCTCTCAGTGGGGGAACCTCACTGCTAGTGCAGACTGGGCCATCTCTTCCACAGAAACACTGTCCCACAGCAGGTCTAAGCACTTAGACCTGATTCTCAGTGATTTCAGCTGTAGTGGTCACTTAACAAAACAAAGACTGACTATGGAGCCTAATCAGCTCTGTCTTTAAACAGAGGAGAGGGGCAAGTCTAATAGTACTTGTGACTCAGGCAGACCATCAAGCAAAACACCTGTCCCTACCCTCTCTCTTGATGCCCTCAATCAGCCCAGGCTAAGTACAGTTCTACTGCCCTTTACTCATACAATAAGAATAACAACACTTCACTACACCTTCCTCCCCGCACCCTGCATTCAAGTGATTTGTAACCCAACCCCAGCCAAAATCTATCACTTGGGCAATGCAGCTCTGTTTGCTGGATACCTAGGTAGATTAGGTGTGAATGTAAATACAATCTGGTCCTGAAGCCTTTCCCCCCAGCTCATCACTAGCTGTCAGGGAGAGCTAATTTAGACTTTGCTTACAAATCATAATTTGAAATTATTAGGTTGACCAACATCACTGAAATGAATGCACTGACACTGTCATAAACAGCTGTACAAGGAAGCTAGTCTGTTCATACTTTTCAAATCTATTATACTTTTTCAGATACATGTATTTTATCATACACTTTGTATGCTTTTAAAGTATGTATTAATGTTTCAATTTCAATTCAATTTTCCAAACAATCACTAAATTGGCAACACTGCATGTAACTAGTTCACAAAACTGGGGGCAGGGCGGGTGTTGGGGAAATTCAGGAGGGGTAAACACCCCCGGGGGGGTGTGTGTGTAGGGAAATCCCCACCCCATAGCCGGCGAATTATGAGCCTGTGGTGCCCATGCTCCATCAACATTCATGAGGGTGTGCCCAGCTCCACCAATGTTTGGGCTCCAGGCCCCGTGCTTTCGAGGGCCCCGCACTATGGGTCAGCAATGTGGGGCGCGCTCACCTCGAGGGTGGCTCCCCCGCCTCCCCACAAGCAGCTCCCCCAGTCCCTGGAGTCGCTGTGTGCTGCAGAGAGACCCCCCCCAGCACTGACCCAGCTCACAGCCCATTGGCTGGGAACCCCGGCCAATGGGAGCTGCAGGGGCTGGTGCCAGAGCTGTTGGGCCATGCCTGCACAGCAGGGAGGGGGAGGGAGCCACAGGCAGAGAGAGCAGCCGGAATCTGTCACTGTCAGACACACAGACACAGCCGGGGGGTTGTGGGGACAGATAGATGGAGCTGTGGGGAGGGGAAAGGAGCAGCGATGGGCACTCTGGGGCTGGCATAAAATATACAGTACATAGGGGGCTTCCTGAGGGGGGTATAGCAATACCCCCTGCAGAGCAGACCTGGGCTGTGGCTGGCTCCATCCATCACTTCCCCCCACCCCACAGAGACCCACACAACCCTCTGCCTCTTCCCGAGAAACCGCCAACGGCCCCTGTGCCCCTGTCAGCCCTCTCAAGTAATTCAATCTACTCTTCCTTTCCAAGCAGTTTGTGGCTTTTCTTGTAAGAAAACTTACAATTTCTTTGCAAAGAAGTCCATTTATAGTTTTTTCACTTAAGAAGTATATTTTCTGGTTGTTCATAAGTTCATTTATTTTGTTAACTTGGTTTCATAGGCAATTTAAAAAGTCACTTGAATTGTACCTGCTTTTTTCCATTGATCCAAAAACACATGGAAGAGGTGCAGATTTTTATTTCTGTGGGCCAAACCACCCTGTGTAGAAATGTAAATGTCAGAGCTAGAATAGCTCTGCAAGGGTAAGGGTCCCTTCAGGAAATTGTCCTCAAGTGATTCATTCTTCTGGGCATTCCATTCTATTGTTCCCTCCTATAGCGATAGTGATCAGTGTTTCCACCCACGGGGTCTTCTTTCTCTGGAGCTTCTCATGAAGTAAAGTCTGTCATTACAGGTTCTTATCTCTGTAATATATTTAATTTTGATGTATTGTTAATTAATGCACTATGGGACTCCCCTGTAGCCCTCTGTATAAATTGATCCTCTTCTTTCCATATGTTTTGCCTGTAGGGTTTTCTGCAGCCCTAGGGCAGCCAACAATAACCCCTGTGCCTTTGCAATGGAGTGAGGGACGGGGATCATGGGTTCCCTATTTATGTGATTTGCAAGAAGTGTTATCATTACTCAAGGTACCAAAAGTGTTTAAATGATAATTGCCTTGTAAAATCCCAAAGCAAGCTCATTTTCATTTCTCATATCATCTCATATACAGTACACACATTTTCATTAATTATGAGTTGAATTTATTATTATTATTTTATTTATTAGCTAGGTTACTGGGTTTTTTTTTTCAGTGTGGCAAAATGTGTGCTATTTTATGGGTTGAATGATTGAATGACATAATACCCCACACCCACCGCCAACGTCCATCACTAAGTCCGGTAATTTTGTCAAGTGTTCGTCGCACAACATGGTGGTTCCTACCCCTGCCTTGTGCTTCAGGGGGTCATGGGGTCCAAGGCGGCCTGGGGAGTTAGTGGGGGGCTTGGCACTGGCAGCAGCAAGTGACCTGGCCCCAGCCCACTCCACTCTACCTCGCTGGCTCCCGGCATTGCTCAGGGGCGGGGGCTTCAGGGAAGAGGTGGAGTGGGGGCAGGGTGGGAAGAGGCGAGGCGGAGCAGGGTTGCTCACTGCTGTCGGCGCCAGGCACCACGCTAACCCCCCAGGCCACCCTGGACCCCGCGTCCCCCTGAAGTGCAGGGACCGGGGCGATTGCCCTGGTCCATTCTATGGATGGGACAGATCCACTTGGCACCACCAAAAATTATACAAACCTGCCACCCATGATTGACCCCTGGGTTCTATCGCAACTTTATAGAAGTGAACAGTCTCCACAAAGCTGTTTAAATTTCAACAAATCAGTAGTTGTTTTGTTGGAAGTTTTCTGGCCAGCTCTAAAACAAATTTTGACAGACTGACATGAGTTTTTAAATAACAAGTTCCTGAAGCTGCTGATTTTTTGGTGTCCTAGACAAGGCCCAGAGATTTTTTTTCAACCTTCCTTTTGGCAGAACCAACTTCATCACACTACGTCCTCCCAACATGATTAGTCGTGGTTGAAGTCCACGGCAAAACTCCTAATGATTTCCAATCGGGCTAGGATTTCATTCTTAGTTTACAAGTTTGGTGAGTTTGGAGGATGTAGTATGGGAAAGTGGGTGCCTGAAGGCTGGAATCCTTAGGTGGGGCAGAGTTAAGGTTGCAATGCATGGTCTCTGTTTCAGTAATTGAATTAATGGTGAGATCTGTAGGTCGAGGACTAGAAGGTATCTTAATTTTTCTTTCCCTTCCTTTTGTGTCATGCTTGTTACATGTGTAGCAATCTTAAATTATTTCACAATGTCATATTTGTATATTAAGAGTTGTTATAAACTGAAATGTCTGAAGATCTGGGGGGAGAAAATAAGAACTGAATGGAACCTTCATCCACATTTCAAGTAAGTAGTTATAGCCTTTAACTTGCTAGTTTTAAGTAAGGAACAGAACTTCTGATGTGGGTGGGGGCTGCAGAGGAAGTCACCAACAACCTCTCCCCTTCATGTATGGGTGCAGAGTAAGCCAGTGCAGCCCACAAAAAGATTGGCTGGGAGATGCATTGGTTTTAGTACAACTCATAGCAGCCTCTTTTGAGAGGCCTTTATGGAGCCCAAACTGTGGCTTAACATTGTCCTCTTATGGTGGAACTGTGGGTGAAGTCGAAAAGTGGAATCGCCTACCTTCCCTCCCTTGAGGGTGAATCACCATTCTAGTACAGCTGCCTGTGCAAGGACAGCAGATGTTATTTGCACTCCCTTTTGTCTGGCCCCTGTTCTTTAAAGACCCCAAAATGCCACCATCCGTTTGGTAACTTATGTGAAATATGTTTGTCCCATTCCTAGTAAGCTTGTGTCCATACCACAATTTACACCCTTATGAGCAGTTGCTGTCTCAACATAGTCTGTCATAGGGGTTGTATACTTCTATCTATCAGTGTTGTATCTGAGTGCCTTCACTGCACTATTTGAGCACTTGAGGTCAATAAGAGGATGGCCAGGGAGATTGATGCACTCTGTAGGGCAAGACTAGGGCACATTGGAGAGGCAGTGCAGAGAGGCTTCTGCTGTGACTCTTGTGTGGATGGATACAATAGAGGCCTCAGTCCTGCAACAAAGTCTACAAACAGAGACTCTTGCACCCACAGTTATGTCTGTCAAACTCCTTGTAGGCGCCAGGGTCTTCTTTCAGATCCTATTGCAGAATTGGGTCCTAAGACATCAATCTTCAGTACTATTATAAATATTTATATTCAATAATAAAAGTTAAAAACCAAACACATAATTATGCCAACAAATTAAAGTCCATATACTGCATATGCCTGTAATTGTTAAAAGTGCATATGCCAAGGATTATAGAGGGGCATGGTTTCAGAGGCATGGCAGCTGGACTGGCTGTTGCCCACCATTACTTCTTGATTTGGGGCATGTGAATTTGTAAAAAGAGCCAACCTATCTATGATAGAGGCAAGCAGTTCTTTGCAGCATGACAAAAATGGAAGTGTGTGGGAGTAGTTCTCCTCAACCCACTGAAAACGGGACAGCTGTCGACAGCTTGTATATAACAGTTATGCTGGAGAATGGGAAGCAACAGGCGTCCTTGTTACCGAAGAAAGAATTTTTGATACAAAAAGTGCAGGATCAAAGTTTTAACTTTTCCAGAGCTAAACTGGAAACTTCCTGAGCTGCAAATCCTTCTCCTTCAGCTTTCTTTCCAGAATGCATGGGTCCCAATCTGTTTTTAAACACAGTTTCTGAATTGTTCTGTTTTTCTTCCCAATTTCTTTTCCTCATAGTGGTCTCTTCTCCCTACTCTAACACTTAAATTGCAATTAAGTCATTTGCAAGCCACTCAGGATCAAGTATTTAAGCTGTTATCTTCAAGCTGTATTAAATTTTCTCTAACTCGTTTCCTTATTTTTCCCTGATGGAAAATCTCCAAACAAAAAGCTCTTCAGTGAGCAGTAAAATAATTTGGATGGCAGACATCCAGTCTGTGCTTTCTGAAGATAAGTGGCTTGGCTATGTCCAAAAAACCATGAAATGTTTTATTGTCCAATTATAGTTTACAGTGGTGTAGCCAAAGGGGTTTTCCTTTTTTAACTATATGGATGGGAGACCCAGGATAGCAAGATGCATATGTGAATTCTGATGGATCCCCACAGCTATTCCCCTTTAAGTCAGGAGAAAGCATTCCTCCTTCAGTTTCATGAGTTACTATTCTCTACCTCTGCAAAATGTTTTGCTCTGCCTTCTTTTCTGTGATGAAAATGTTATTACTTTCCTATTACCAATGTTTAGAGAAGCTTACAATGAAATAAAGTAATTGTTTGAATCAGGATGGCTGTTAAAACTCAATTTTAATCGGAAGGAAGGAGAATACATTTTCACTTTCTCTTCATAGGACTTAACAAGGCCCATGTTCTGTACTGGGAATTTTAGGGAGAAACTGCTGTTCATGACTGATGCTCAGTGGACGGAATATCTGCTCCTCAGGGCAACCCTTTGTGCATGCATTGTGAAGTGCCTTAGGGTGTGTCTACACTGCAGTGGTAAGCCCAGAGTTCAAACTCAGGCACAAATCTAACCCCCCTTCTGTATACGCACAAATTGTGCTTACCTAGGGTGCCAGGACCCCATGGGAGTGAAGGGTCAAATCCTGAGTTAAGCTGGGACTCAGGGTTCAAGCCCACACTGGATTCATGCTTTGGGAGTCCACCAAAAGTATTCCACAATCCCATGGGATGACTTCCTTTGTCCTCTGGACAGTCAGATTTTGTTGGGAACCAGGTTTCAACAATTCCTAACCTGGGCTTACAAATGAGTGTAGACACTCAAGTCCTAGGTTAACAAACCCAGGGTCTGCTAACTCAAGTTCTACTAACCCTGGACTTATATTGCTGTGTAGACATACCATTAGGTAGCTGGCAGTAGTTGGTTCTGTAGCCTGCAATGTGCAGGAGGTCAGACTAGATGATCACAATGGTCCCTTCTGACCTTAAAGACTATGAGAAGATGTATATTGCAAAAACGGTTTCTGCATATTTGTTCAGATTCCAAATGGTTGTTCAGTTCAGACATTTTGGTGGTGATTTAGCTGTGCTCTGCCAATATTTTCTAGCAGAAACTGGAATATTGATTCATTTCTAGTCATGGGGAAAAAATCCATTGTTCTAATAGGAACAGTAACTAAAATTTGTCAGCAATCCCCATTTCTTTACTTGCTAGCTGGACCTCCTTTCACACAAACACTCAGACACAGAGATGACATTCTGGCCTTGTTGAACTCAATGGCCAAACTCCCACTGATTTTTAGGGTCAGGATTTCATGCACTGTACATCTCAATTAAGTAATAAGGGGTCTAACTCAGAAGCATGTATGGGTAGCAACTGCTACTCTCAAGTTTACAAACTAGTTTCCATCCTTGCACACTGTTTTCACAGGCACATAACTTTCCAAACTATTTGCCTTCCTTGCTTTGCATTTGTCTTAAAAATGAAGTTTATTTTTAATTCATCTTTTGTGAAGACTTGAACACAATCCCTGTACCTATTTTAAAGTTAGGGAAGGAGAAACACATTTAGACTAGGTCCTTTGAGGCAGTCCATTTTTTCATTATATGTTTTACACAGTGTTTAGACTAAAGCACCAGGTCCTCAAGGAACTATAGCAAAGAAATGATATGGGAAAATAATACATTCCGTATTGTAAAACCTGACCTTTTTATTTAAAGTGAATAACTCCTGAAATGACTGACTTTTGAAATGTTTAAGTCTGTTTATATAGGCCTTTCTAGTTATAAAATAACACAATTATGGTCACTTGCAAATACAGGATTGAGCAGCTGTAAGGGGTTTTTTTTTGGGGGGGGGAAGGAGGGGGAAGTGAGGAGGGTGAAAATCTTATTAGAACAGTGAGGCCAATAATAATCACACCATTAAAGATGGCAAAAATCTCCTCAAAGGTCAGGATAATTTATCCCATTTGGAGCTAAATTTGTAAAAACTTGTTTGTGAGATTTTGGTGTCATCGAAACTGAAACCTGTGCCTGAAACAGGCTTAACCCTGAACCTCAACCTAATTCAGGGGTTACTATCTCCTTAACCCATCTCTAGTTAACAGCATGACTGTGCTACCTTTTATCAGCAGCTGAGAGACTTATTAACCAGCCCGTGTTCAGGGAGTTATATCCTAAAATGAATTACTATAACTGAAAAGAATATCACATCACTTCTTGTCAAGCGTAATGAACCTGTGCAATGGCTGCCTTTTCACACCCGTCTTCCCCTCAGAAATAAAGGAATAAATCAGCAGCTTTAAAGTGCCATTTATTCATCAGCGAGTGGGTGTTGTATATCCTTTTTGATAGAGACCATATGAATGATAGAATCTAGCTCTATCTCTTTAGAGAAACCAATAATGAGATGAAACCAAAGTAAAGTGCATTCTTAGAAATGGTTCGATGACCTATGTGGTCCTTACAGTAAATCGTACCACTTCTAGATTAATATTTGTGTTTATACCTTTATTGGGCTGATATAACTTTTCCACTGTGTAGGCTGTTGCTTTTCCCACAGAGCTCCCTCCGGCTGAGTAGGTGTATTATTGTGTCACTGTTCCATGGTACCCTGAAGAACGAGGGAATCCTCTGTGGTCTTTCATCAGCACTGCTTTCAAGTAGATTTACGTGGGTTGTATTTATATGAGAGATTAATATGTTCTCAGTGGGAGAATGACTTTAAGAAAGGGGTTTCCCTGAGCATGGGTGGATTCAATGTTGAGATATATATGTGTCTCCAAACCACTTACTTATCATTTGATTCAGAGAGTATTCTTGAGCCTTTGAGACTATAGCATTCTAACTTAGCAGCACCCAGAGGCAACTCGCATAAAGAATGGTGAGTAATCAGTGCTTTATTTTTAATCGTATACATGTCTAGCCTCCAAAAGAAATCAGCCAGATTTATCCCATTTCCTTTCCCTCCCCTCCCCCACCCCAAAAGTCTCACTTTGTATTTAAAACTTTCAAGAAAATTTATAACTTTTTCATTTCTTAGTAATTTGCAGATCACCTTTCTCCACACAGGGCTGCATAGCAAAAAGATATAGTTAGGTGTATTGCCAGCTAAAGCATTTATTCAATATCCACCAATATAAGATGCCACAATCTGTATAATGTATCCATTCTGTGTCCCAGCATATACTCCTTAACAGGGTAGAACTCTTATTGAAGTAAATGAGCTGGATGGTGCTCATGCTTCTGGCCCTTTTGGATTCAATTGTAAAAGTTCATTGACTTTAACAGCAGCAGAAACCATGTCTTTGTGTTTAACTATGGTCTACCATTACTATCAAGTGGGGCTTTTTATCCTTGTCTGCTGGTGTTTATGGCACTTGAGGATGTACCAGGACTTTGGGGCTCATTATTTCACTGCAGTGATAATGTTGAATTCATTTTATTCATCTTATTTAAAGATGTTATGCCTGGTGGTGGTAAGAAATGTACAATCAGGTTATGTACACCTCACCTCTGAATATGGGAACATTTCAGAGCCATAATGTCTTTAATTCACAGTGATACATACAGTGTTAGTAGTATAAACGCAACCAGCTGTGAGTAATGTTGAGTTACACTGTGTAGGGGGGAAGGGAAATAATCCACCAAATACTTTTTCTGACTGTTTTTCTTTTGAATAACTACTAATTTGATTAAATTGTTAAGTTGCCCCAGTTAATACAGTTTAAGTGCTACAGTATTTGTAATATTACCCCCATTGACTCTGAGAACGAGTATTTCCTGATGTGAGGTGAAAATGCTTTTTGCATTAGGGTTAACGGTAGGAACTCCAGACCCAACTAGCTCCATATTGTTAAAATTAAGTAATAGCCACCAAGACACCTGTGAGGGTTAACAAGCAAACAGGCTAGATGCAGTGGGTGGCAGACATTCCTCAAAGGTCATCCTTTCTCTTATTCCCAGACCTGGCTGCACCCTGGGGTCCTGATTAGTATGCAGCTTGGTTCTGGCAGAATTCAAATCTTTAGCAACAGTGGTCAAACATCATATATAATCCCGGTGTGTCTGTTTATATTCCTATATATACTTATATGGAAAGTAACAGTTTTCAA
This sequence comes from Eretmochelys imbricata, assembly GCF_965152235.1. Taxonomy (NCBI): domain Eukaryota; kingdom Metazoa; phylum Chordata; order Testudines; family Cheloniidae; genus Eretmochelys; species Eretmochelys imbricata. Next base: position 43,193,150 of record NC_135575.1, on the reverse strand, counting down.
TCTAGTTGAGAGAGATTTAAAATTGGAGCTCCTCCCTGCAGCCATGCAATAGGATCTGTGCTAAGCTTATCTCAAATGATCATGTCAGCCATGCCCTCTGCCCCCTCCCACCCCGCCTGTCTGCAGTCTTGCCATTGCTTCCTCAGCCTACACTCGGATATCAAGGTGTTAAATATAGTGCACTAAAAACAAGTGAAAGAGAACTGAGTTCCTCATCAAACTCAGGCTCTTCAGCCTTGCCCTTAAGGCTCTGCACAGTGCTGAGCTTGTCTACATCTTACCCCTTATCTCCGACTGTACCCTCTTTTGTGCATTACTCTTTGCAAAGTATGCCCACCTTTTTTCTCCTCTCCCAAATCCAGTGTGTGTGTTTTGTTTTTTGTTTTACTTGCATCCCTCCCAGTCCCTATACCTGGAACAACCTCCTTTCCCCTCATATGCTGAACAAACTCCTTATGCCCCAAGTGTCTGCTCCAAAACCCCTTGAAGTCAATGGGTTCCAAGTCCCCTCTAAAATCTTGCTCTATTTTTGATTAGCATTCCACCAGCCACTTCCCATTTCTGCTCTCTCCCGTCACATCATGGCTCTTTTAATGTAGCTCTCCTTATAATTTGAAAAGTAAAACCACCTTGTGCTAAAACGGCATCTACTAAACTTGACTGACCACCTTGCTTCTACATTGCTTCTCTTTCCCTTTCCACTGTCTGTCTTTTATTACTGACATTGTAAAGAGCTATGCTGCCCGTTGACCTTGTGGTGCTTTATAAATAATAAAGCACAAGTTGTTCATTGCATAACCTGAAGTTTACAAAGCACTAAACAGTTACTTCCTCCTTCCCTCCACCCCACCCTAAAAAAAAAAAGCCCTAACGGTTTTTTATATGCTAATGAATATTAAATATAAAGTATCTTGGCAATGCCGTTGGAAAGATTGTTCTCACAGTACTAATCCAACTGGAAATACAGAATACGCTCAGAGTAAGGTCCAGTAGAATTCTAGGCAACATCACCAGAACTGGAATGTTTGTGGTTGCAAAAAAGAAACAGTTTGTATAGTCCTAAAATAGAGTGTGTATTCATGTTTTTAGAGGTTTATTGAACTTTATTAAACAAGTTAACCAAATTATGTGCTCGAACATTGTTCCAGCCTCATAAAAAACAGTATGAAATGCATGGGCCTAAAGTGCTGCTGGCTCAGCCCCCAAATCTGCACATCAGCATTGGCTTAATTAAAACATAGCATGCTCTAGTAAACAAGTGAGCTCTTGTAAAACTATCAAGCACATGAGAGGATTTTGCTACAATATATAAAATGGACTGATAAAATGATTGGTTTGGGGAGTCTCCTCAGGTCTAAGGGAAGGATTATTAGTAGACATGCATGCAATATTTGCAGAGAAAGGGGGAACTCATCTAAATTTGAGGGTATTTGTAATTTGTTTCTAACTTAATGGGATCTATGACTTCTGTTTTATTTTGGCTTCTGAATTTTAAAAAAGTTTCCTGTGACTGTTGTATTTTTATGGAGAGATGAAAAGTTGGGGTACTTATTTGAAGGTGAAAGGAAAGGGCTGGGTGCTCTTGTCAGAGGGGCATTGTAAGTGGGTTAGACAGCTTGGCGATACTTGTTTGTACCTTTTTTTCAGTCGAACCGAAAGTATAGGGCTGATACTTCTTGCACTGGACTCACATTTTAACCACACAAATTAAAGGCCTGAGGCTGCATTAGGATTCACTCATACAAAGCTCCATCCAAATATGGAATCCCACTCACTTCAATGGAGTTTTGCACGGGCACCGTGATCTGTGTGAGCAGATCCCTATGTGGGCCTGGAGCCTACGTTTGGTGACACTTCTACTGTAACCCCTTGTTTATTTCTGAGGAAGAGGGTTTGTAATCACACATCTAGAAATAGTTGTTGTAAGTTTAAATTTGGCTCTCCAGGAGAGCCAGGCAAATAACTGATTTTTTTTCGTGGGGTGTGGGAGCTGTGGGAGAGAAAATTCAGATAACCTCAAATGACTTTTTATATTTTTTCCCCCACAGAACTGCAGAAGTGGAAAATAAATGTGATTTGGGTTGAACACATTTTGTTTGGTTTTTTAGTTTAATTTTTTTAATGAAAAATCATTTTGACCCAAACTTATGAAATGTTTCAGTCAACCTGAAACTGTATGTTTTCTGCCAAAAGAAGTTTTCCCTGAATAATTTCGCCCATCTCTACTCTTGAGAGCTCAGATGTGAAACAAATGAAAAACAAATCAGTTAAATTAATTCAATTTTTAAACTAATTATGTATGTGCCTAAAACTCCAGTTTGGTCCCCCCCCTTTATTATAGTCTATTTCTAATGAGATTCTTTGATTTTAAAATATAGTTACACCGATAATGCTACCTGGACAAAGTATATAACAGTATTAAGAGTAAATGCTGAATAAATGCAAGCTTTAAGTTCCATTATTAAACATTCCCAGACAACCTACTACTGGGCTTAAAGGCCCCAATCCTGCAAAGAAAACCATGCAGTGGCCTCCTTGTGTCCATCCAAACCCCAGTGCCTTCAGTGGGTTAGGATGCCCAGAAATCGTGTGAAAAATCGGGACAGGGAGTGCGATGTAATAGGCGCCTATACAAGACACAGCCCCAATACGAGGACTGTCCCTATAAAATCGAGACATCTGGTTACCCTAGTGCAGTGCTACTCAAAGTGGTGGTCTGCGGACCGGTGCTGGTCCGTGAGCCATCGGCTGCCAGTCTGCATGCACATTGGAAAAAAAAATGTCAGTCCCCCACATCAGATAGCTTGAGAAGCACTGCCCTATGGGTATCTGTGCGAGTGTTGAGAGGATTAGTGCATTTCCTTTTGCTGGATTAGAATCAAAGGACTTGTATAGTACAAAACCGCAGCTTCTGCTCCTCATCCTATGTGCTATAATCCTTCCACACTATTCCATAGTGGGGACTGCAGGATTGGGGCTTTAATTAACCTTCTGTCTGGTGTCTAAACAAGTGTGTTTCTTTTCTGCATGGTCTGTTGAAAAGATTTGTGTCTCTCTAAACAGCTCATCTATTCGCTTTTAGATTCAAGTGCTCTGTGATTGCAGGATCTTCAAGGAGGGATTTTTGTATTTTGTTTTTTTTTCTTGTACATCTTTCAATGCACTGTTACCATAACAAATGATAAAGAATCATACTCTATATAAGATTAATAGTGAGATCAGTTAAATTTTATTCCAGTACCTTAACACCATTCAGGAAAAAGAAAAGGAGTACTCGTGGCACCTTAGAGACTAACAAATTTATTTGAGCATAAGCTTTTGTGAGGTACAACTCACTTCACCTGTAGCTCACAAAAGTTTATGCTCAAATAAATTTGTTAGTCTCTAAGGTGCCACAAGTACTCCTTTTCTTTTTGTGGGTACAGACTAACATGGCTGCTATTCTGAAACCATACAGGAAGTGTATCAAATATCTTTTTACATGTATCAAGTTGGGTAACAAAATGTTCAGGTGTCTATAATCACTATTCACTTCTGAAAATCTTGACCTCAAGTTTTAAAATGTTAATCAAGGACTCTACATAATATGGCATTTTGAGCACTGGATCAGGAAGAAACAAAAGCAGATCCAGAAGAGTCCCAAGATTTGGTAGTTCGTGTGCATTTCGGTGTGATCTTTCTACTGCATTTAAATGACTATGCTGAGTCTTCAGTGAAGAGAGGCTGATATAAAAGCAGACAGACACTTATGGCTAGTTCAAGGCTAGTCTTGTAAAACACTTGTGGAAATATTACTATGATGAAAAAGCCAAACCTGGAAATGACTTTCTAGATGGAAATAGATCACTGAAGTATTAGTCTTTAAAATATGACTTCCCCTGAAACATGACGGGGAAAGAGTCTTGAAGGCTTTATTTCCCCATCAATTAGTTTCGGTATGTGTAGCTTAGAACTTTTTTCTCACAATACGCTCTACTCTATTGCTTTTATATTTTGATCACATTTACAGTAACAGCCTATCTCTTCCTCCCTCTCCTCCAACTCCTCCCACAGAACACCCACACACCACTTACACTTACCATGACCTACAGGCTTGTTTACCAATGGCATTCGTGACTACAAGAGTTCCACTAAGTTTGGGGCTGTGTTGTAATATGTGTACTACTTAGACATGTGTCTCTCTTATCTCATCATTATATGAATCTGTGTTGTTTAACACCTGTGTCTAGGCTGAAAAATGTGCGACACTGAATAGCTTCTTTCTGAGTTAATACATTTTGCATAATTTGGTAACCTTATATTCAAGTTTCACTCACTCACATATTTTCTCCCTAAAAAAAGCCACAATGTCCCTTCTATTACCCCGTGCTTTTTCTCAGTTTTGTTGGTGAAACATGATGGTAATTTCATATTAACTTCCTGAACTTGGTAACTGAGTTAAACAGCTAGGTGACTGAGAGGAAGAGTACAGTTTCTCCTGTCTTTTTTTGTAATGGTGGGTTGCCTGATCTTTACAATAACAACTACCTGTTTAATGATGAGAATACATAGTTTAAGGCAGTGGCTCTCAAACTGCTATAAACTGTAAACCTCTGGTGATCTGCAGAATAAAACATTTGGGAAAAGAAATGGTTTGAGGGTGTTTGGGTAGAATGTGTCCTATGAGAGAATCTCTATCGTCACATGGTATGTAGTTTGGAAAAGCTGGAGTATCGTTGATCTAGGGTCTAAATCTGCATTTTATGTTAACTCTAGCATTAATAAATTAGTCTGAAAACATCTGCTTTAAAAAAGAAAAAACCTCCCTGTCTTAATAATGTGACGTATCACCCCTTGTGTCGCTGCTGGTACAGACACTTACTGCAAGCATTTTATTTCTGTAACCTTTCTATTGGGGATCAGACTCTTCTGGTAGGCTAGATTCAGTGTGGTATCCAGAGTCCCTTGTTAAAATTTGTTTGCCTTGAGCCCCCACCAAGAGCTGTACTCAAACTAAGCCCATTTAAATCGAAGTGGCCCCTCAATATTTTTCCCCTCACAAACATGTGCAGGGGGCTTGGTAACCTAGGGTCATAGCCAAATTGATTTAGAAACCAGAATAAGTTGCCTGTTGGTTAGAGCCCACCCACTCCAAACTGGGCATCTCAGGAGAAGCCTCACTAATTGCATTCACAAATACAGTCCCATCCCAACTCAGTCACTAGGCAATTTATGCCTACTAAATTCTAGATCAGAGTGGCCCACTCTCCCCGCACTGAATAACCCCCATGAATTCTCACACACGCACATTCTTTCACATCTCCATAGTTACACAGCACATTTAATGGAGTATATGAGTTTGGAATATGGGGAAACCTCAAATGGTATAGCTCTCAGCACCTTTTGAAACTCTTCTAAGTTGTATGCAAGTTATATCTGTCAGCAGATAGGGAGCACCCTCCGTTTTCCCTTTTTGCCCACAGGAGAAGCCATAAAGCAGCATATGCAAATTCATTCCCCCCACAATTATCTCATTTACCTACAGAGAGAGAGAGAGACAAAGAGCTTCTATTCCCATAAGCCTGAAAGCCCTGTGGCTTTCATTTCTGTATGATTACCTGTTTCTGTTCTTGTGACTTTTATGTGTATGCAGTAGGGGCAAATGCATACAAATGCAGGATTTGCATTAGAAAGATGCACATACATAGAAATTTGGTGGCGGAAAGAGTAAGAAGGAAGAACTAACATTTCTGATCTTCTAAAATTGCACTGCACATTCCTAATCCAATTTCTAGATTTTACCACTGTGGCACACTAAACAATACCATTCTTAATGGATTGTTGCAGAGCAGTATTTTGTCTGAAGGAAATAAAATGAAAACTTCATAGGAATTAATTTACATAATATAGAAACTTGCTAACAATATAAGAACTTTTCTGGGCTTCTTAACTTGATGAATACAGGGCTGGCTAGTGTCATTCAACTTTCTGAATGACAATTTATTAGAGATGGTCAAATTTTGTCAGTATCTTTTCAATGAAAAATGCCTCTTTAACCAAAATGAAATCTTTTGAGAAAAATTCTCATGTTTGGTCAATTTTCTAGCTTTTTCAATAATTAAAACAAGGAAAAACTGTTTTTTTTTTCTGAAAACATCTTTCAAAAACTGAAATATTTTTGGTCATTTATTGGAAAAATAGATTTTTTCTGTATGTGAGAAATTCTGGAAAAAATTGAAAAATGCTAATTTATGGGAATTTTTTTCTTTTAACTGGCTCTACACTTTATAAATATGTGTCAAATTCATCATTGTAACTCTGTTGTTGTCTTTAAAAGCCCTGGAAATAGCCAGACACTTTCTGTAACTCTCAGTAGTTTTCTACCTGAACATTACAAACCCATATCCTTCAGAGACTCCATGACTTTTTTTTATTTAAAGTAGCTGATTTCTCCAGTATCTTAAGTTTAATTTTCACAATTAATAATGAAAAGCCCTGTAAATAAATGATATTGTGCTGTAAAAATCAGTTATTACTAGAAAAATATTAGTACCGTGCACAAATACCATAAACATATTTGTCATAATTGGCTTAATCATTTAGATTCGAACTTAGCACTCTGTTGGGCTGTTTGTGTGAATGAGACTCAATGTGGCAATTTCCTTGAAATGATGCCTTAAAATAGCTTCTCACTTGCTGTATCCAGAAACTGAAGATCTGAAAAATAAGGCTGCCAGTGCTACTCTCTACAACATCCCCCGATACCGAAGAGTTGAAGTTGGTTTAACGTTTACCTCCTTCCAGAATGCCCTCCACATGTGTGGCTTTAGTGCACTCACCAATGTGTAATGTAGAACACATCTCTCATACACATCATTCTGAATTTGGCTCACTGAGTCTGTGAAACAGCTAACAGACATGTATAAAAAGGTGTCAAACTTTATTTCCCAGTTCCTGAGTATCTAGAGTACATCCACTTTGACTCCTTTACACGTCAATAAGTAAATGTAATGAGGTTGAATGAATTTAACAAGTACCATCTATATTTGGCCCATTATGTCTAGATATTTTGACACATGCCATAATACACAACATTGCAGTAGTCTCAGCTCAACATGCTGTACCTAGGTCCAGCAGGATGAATTAGAGTTGGAGTGGCAATCTGAACTCTGGATTTTCTTTCCTTGAACCACTAAGGCCAAGTTTCTTTAATTTCGTGGATTTTTGTTTTTGTTACATCTGGGTCCAAATTTTCAATCTTGATATCTAAAATTAGGCACCTTAACCTAAATTCAGGCACCTACGTAAGTGGCCTAATTTTCAGAGATACTGAGCACCCACAGCTCCCATTGAAGCCAAACTACTACAACTTTAAGCATTTCAACACATTTTTGTTACAATTAAAGACATTTGTAAAACTCGGGAAAGCTGGAATCAAGTTTCACCTGAAACTGAATTGCCATTCTTTTCTAATGGGATGCTTGTAATTAGTGATTACCAGATGCATTTAAAATGTGTGAAGTGCCTGAGGATATGGGAATTTAAGGGAAAAAAAGCCGAACACCTCAGATCTTACCCTGGTAACCTTTTATTTTAAGATTTTTGTGTGCACAGGTGTCTATTAAATGTTTTGCTGTGGTTTGAATTTGTTGATGTTACTAATACATATAGTTACCGCTAATTAAAAACTCATTTGGTTTCTAACAATCTTTTTTTGGTCGTGGTGACTTCCCACTTTATTTCATTGTTCACACTGTTATCCTTCCATTTGATATTCTGAAATCACATAAGTCACAATAGGTAGGTGGAGATAAAGCTAGTGTTCTAAGAGCAGCAATTACAGTGATGCAATTGTTCTCCAGTAGTTAGATCAAAGTAGTGAGAATGAGGATTTCTGGGTTTCATTCCTGGATGAACCAGTGACTCCCCACAGGGCATGGAACCTGAGCCAACACACAATGCCATCAATAGAAAGAATCTCATGAATTTCAATGGGCATGGGATCAGGCTCTTAACAGTTTAGTGTCTTAGTTTCCCCATGTGTGTAATGGGAATAATACTTCATACGGGTGTTGTGAGACTTAATAAATGTATGTTTGTTGAGGTTTTTTTAGTTCTTTGGCTGCATCTATTTAAATGTAATTTTTCCCCCAGGTAGTAGTGGTTGTTGTTCTTGATGGAATCTTTGCTTGAGAAGGTTTTTCTTGGGTTCCACTCCATTTAGTTTCTTTTTTTCTGCTTTTGCACATTGGAGACACACAGCCATATGGTGGCTGACCCATACGCAGGGAAAGGGAAGAGTATAAGGAGGCTGCCCCATCCTTGTATCTCCTACACATCTCCTGTTGGAACTGCACTTGTTCAGCACCAGTGAAGGCAGGAACTGTCGACTCTCTCTATCCTGTGATTGCCCAACTCCTCTCCTCTGAGCCACCTTGCCCAGACATGCAACCCCTATTCATTTAGAAGCCTGAGGGGAGCAGACTTGGTCCTTCAGAAAGAATCTCTCACAAGCCACTCTTCCACTCCTGCCACCATCCTGCATTCAGAGTTCTGTCACAAGGAACAATTCCTATAGAATATAATAGAAAATAGTTTTTGAACTATGCTATGGAATTTACTAGGGATTTCTAGTCCTGAAACAGAATTCTGTAGAATGGTTCAATAAACCTATAGACTGTCATTCTGTGTAAACTTCTGTAGTACTTTTTTAGAGTAACTCTGTCAAACATTACTGCATTTCTAGAGACCCTTAATGAGTGATTTAGGTCATAGTTTGATGTTCTAAATTACTTCCACTTGTCTTATTAAAGAATACAAATAATCTCCAAATATATCTTCAGTGTGTCAAATTCAGTTCTCCTGCTCTGGGCACAAACACTGCTTTGTGCTTGGACTCAGCTCTAAACACATGAGATAATATTTGGATCCTTGAGGGAGGCCTGGGATTGCTGGAGCTCTGCTACTGCCCCCTCTCACCACCAAATCTGGTGCTATTTATGGCGCGGGGGGTTGGGGGTGGGGCATGGGTTGGAGGTAGTGTCATCCTTATGTCTCTGCATAGAATATCTGTATTTAGGGTCCAAATTTCTGCATAAACTATGGTGGTCTTACAGTCCACCAGCCAGCTGCAGCTAATGATAGAGGAAAAGGAGCAAGATAGAGAACCAAGTGCTGAAAAGTATCTTTCAAACTGTTCTTTTCCTCAGTGTAACTTTTTTCCTTCCATTTCTGACAGATTCATTGTGGACTGCTCAAAAAGAAGAAGGAAGATGCGGAGAATGCTCTAGAGCTGTGCACCAATGAATCTGCTGAGAATGAAAGGTATTAATTAATTCATCACAGAAAATTTCTCCTTTTTAAGGCAGCAGACACATTCTGTAAATACTGAAAACTTACGTATAAACAGCACTTTCCATGCCATAGAACTGAACACCACTCTTTCTCTTGTTGTTCAATCAAAATTTTGTATGCCAATCTGTGTTCCCCAAAGTTGGAATTTATCCATCTCCATAGCTCTCATTCCTAACTTCCAGCCATCCCTCAGAAAAACCATATCTGCAAATTTGATCAACAGAAATAGGTTAAATTGCTGAGGTTACATATAGACCTTGCTCACACTAGAGGGAAAGATTTATAACTGACTACAATTGCAGCTCTACTAATGGCAGAGCTTATAGTGCAGGTTGGACTCAAGTATTTCCCTCCTCCCCTCCCCCATCTGACTCTGCTCGGTGTAAAACAGGGTGAGTAGCGGCTCCTAAAGTTCCTAGATTTGCCAGTACAGCTATAAAGTGCCATAAAGAACCATGCTGCATGTTCCAGTGAATCCTGTAATACCTAATCAACATGTTAAACTTTTGACAAATGTATCTCTCTAGCTAGAGGTTAACAAATTAAAAGTGGCTTTAAAAAGAACTGAGTATGCTATCTTTGTCGGAGAGAGAATGCAAGGAGACAACATTCAAAAGCTAATTGTTGGTTGGATTTCTGAGAGGATTTAAAAAAAAAATAAAAAGGCATTTTTCTCCTTAGTGACTTTAATCCTTGTGAATTGCTGGGTTGGATATCCCTGGAAATGGGAGTTCGCTGTTTATCCAAAATGTAGCTACAGCACGAGCAGCCAAATTCCAAGCTTGCCCATATCATCCTGCTAATGTAGCTCAACTGTGACCTGGAAGAACTACTTCTATGGATCTGAAAGGAGTTCAACTTCCATGACATATGCTGATGATGGCACTCCTTTTGAGACAAGAAGCCAGTTAATGGCAGTATGTGGTGGTGGTTCTGTGATGTGAAATCCTGACCAACAAGATTCCAACTTGTCTTGTGCAGGCACTGAAATATAATAACTTGACCAGCCACTACTGAGCTGGATTTGAATTGGTAGCATAAGGTGAAAGAGTGTATTGCATTGCCAAACTTCCCTTTACCAACCACTCTAAATTTCCTAGACTAACTCTAAATTGTCTCTTCTTTGTTGTATTTTATTTATATTAGAGATGGCTAAATCTGAACTTGTCTGGTTCATATGGGAAAAACAGACCAAGACATTTTGGGCTAGATCATTAGTTGGTGTAAAGCAGCATAATCACACTTACTTCCATGGAGCTACACCAATTTACACTAGCTGAGGTGCTGGAGCACTGTTCAGAAGGCACCAATAAGGGTTAAAGCTGGTAATAAATCTAAATATGGTCTTGGAGTGACCTAACATGTAAAAGGGAGAATAAATATTCATTGTGTGTTTCTTATTTCATTTATTATGCTAATTCAGAAAAAGAGAGAATGCCAACTGGCGTTATCAAGTTGAAAAAAGAAAGCTGTCAACTCCCAGTTGGGTGCTTTCAGAATTATTCAGGCAATTAATTTAAACGTTCAGACAGTTGAGCACAGGTAGAGCGGCAATTTTAAGAGCAGTTGGGTAGTGTCTGAGCATTTTTGAGGCTTTCAGAATGCTATTTTTGTGCTTTCAAACATAGATTTCTAGCCTATCAGAAAGCGATTTTATATTCTTACTGTATTGTACTATGGACTCCTCCTTTCCTTGTCCCACATAACCATTTCATTTCTTTCCCTTGATTCTTCCTGCTTGGGTGGCATATAAGAAGAGATCACACTTTGTGCATTCCTTGCCCATCAGGATTAATTATAAATATCCAGCCATACTTCTTCTGATGGCTGGTAAGACTGCTGAAATGCAAGTACCAAAGTTTATCTTTTGATAGAAATGTGTATACATATATATGTGTGTGAGCGCATGATCACGCGCTCTCTCTCTTTCTCTCTTGGGCCATCGCAGCCCCACCCAGCAGTGAGAATACAACATCTTCTAGAAAGATGCCGAGTGAAATGACAGGTTATTCCACCTATGTTTTCAGCTACCCTACTGATAATAGAGTGTTTAGGAGTTACTCCTGTGGCTGTGATGTCCGAGAGAATACCTATGTTTTACTGGTGCAAATTGGTTTCTGCAAATGGGTCAATCGTGCCACACTTGTTTGAAAAGGAAGTAATTCTTGGTCTGCTTTGAATTTCTGTATCTCTTTTACTGTCTCCGGTTTCACTTCCATTTTCACTGTCTCCTGCCCCCTCCCCTCTCATTAGCTTTCTGCATTTGGATTTTTAAGGAGACCATAATTTGCCGATTCCGAAACTTGCATGCTGTTTGAGGGTTCCATTTGGTTGAGCTTGCCGGTCAACTGAGTAATCATTGATTTGCATGGCAAAATGTCGACCCTCTTTCAACCAGTAATCAACATGCAGATAAAAGATTGCTGAGTCATGGTTCTGGGTGAGTGTTCACTTTTTCCCATATGGGTAGCGTTCATAATTCTCGCTCTGACTGTTCCAAAGTCCAGTGTGGTTAGTGAGTCCATTGACTTCACTGGATCCAGTCTCATTCTTGCTCAACAGGAATGTTGGATCAGGCTCTTTCTGCGTTATTCAGGCAACTATGTCAAGCAAACAAAGGAGACATTTTATTGTCCTATCTGCAGGTGATATGATATAGAGGTAAGCAGGAGCTATATGTCACTACAGAGATTCAAGAGAAAAGGAACCCCGAGAAAAGGGAAAAGCAGAACATAATGGGGCCAAGCCCCTTAGCACTTGACATGTATTGGCAGTCTTCTTTTTTCCTCTTCTTTCACACATATGCTATAAGGCTAATGTAAGGACTGTATGTGATATTGTATATTTCTAAATGCCACCAGGCTGATAGGCTTACTCATGTATCATTTAGCAAAATGCAATGGATTATAGGTGTGGCTTCAGTTAATTATTGGGATCTTTTTAGATGTGTTTCTATCAAGAACATGCATCTCTCATTGTTATGATTTGTATAATTCTGAAAATTAAGCAAACGTATTAAAGAGCAATTGTTTCTGTTCACGTTAGCAGCACACTGCTTCTCCAGATGTGGCATTTGACAGCCAAACAGCTGCTGGCTATTAAATGTGCCTTAAAAGCTCCACTCCTTTGTCATAAAGGGAACAGAAATATAGTGACATTTATGGGGTGACAGGCAGATGTTTTGGCTGGAACAATATAGAGTGAAAGTTGAAGTGATTTCTCTATTAGTCTCAATACACACACATTTTAACCCCCATCATCTACTTTGCACTGTGAAGCCCTCTTCTCAAGAAGGAAAAAGGATTATTTCAAAACATTTTACCTAGAGACCTTAGGCATCCAAGTTGAAAGACTCTGCATTTGTTTGGATGTCATTTTTGAATGGATCTTACTTAACTTCTGTGAATTTAGGCTGGATCTTCCAGCAATGTTTTCAAAACAACTGTGGTAAATTTCTATTGTTTTTCTTTGTACTTCTGAATTTGCAAAGCTTAATGAAGTAAAGTGAATTACGTTGGAAGTCATTTACAATATTTATTCTTTTCAAATGAAAAATATTGGGGGTGAAAAAGGGTTATTTTTTTTATGTCAAACTATAGATTTAATCTACCAGATAGGCTGGTTATTTATGTGTAATAGAGTGTATTGCATAGACATATGTACGGTAGAACAGACGTGAATTAGTGGAGTTGAAGTTCAAAACATTCAACCAAGAATCTCATGAGGGCCAAATACCCATGTGCTGTAATCTTGTACAGCTTCATTGACTTCACTGGAGCTGCACTCTAGAAGAGCTGCACAGCTCAGGATCTGGCCACTGATATTAATTAAAACTATCAGAACCTCTTAAGGCTGCAAAATTAGACTGGAAATTCATGCAAAAACAGGTTTTCTTGCAAGATTCCTGGTTCTTCCTGCTTCCAGTTGGGTTGGAAATTCCCCATGTAAAGTCTTTGTCATGGTATTTTGTCAGTTTCACATCTGGTCTTGGTTGGATCAACCTGTAATACAAAGGTCCTAATATCAGAGAGTGAAATCAAAGGTTTTATAGAAATTAAATAGTATTATATCAGATTCCTGTAGAACCCTATGGAATTTAAGAGAATAATATAGTTTCTTCTACAGAATTAAATAGAGGATATTGCTTTTGTATATATTTTTTTAAACAACATGTAGCATTTAATCACCACTACAAATTTATTCCTGCTGCAGATAGGGTTAAAAGTTCTGGAGAAAGAGCCTATTCTCTATCAAATTATATAGACCATTTCCATAAGGGAATGAAGCACTGAGGCACATAGAGTGATAAATAATAGCAGGAAATGTTAACTAACCTTTTCAAATATATAAAATGGTTTGTTTTGGGATGTGGCAGTTTTCATTTTATCTGAGACACTGCATCCATCCCTAATACAATACATAAATCTATTTCTTTATATGGCTCTTTCCTCCACAGAAGATGTAGCCAAGCAGGATTCTCATGTCCAAAATGGCCACCCATGGGGAAGAAGCATGTGATTTAACCCCTAGACTCTTGGATTCATTTCCATTCAGAATATGGCTCTGTGCTGGGATCTGGCTGTAAATCCTCTCTATAAAGCCCCTTGTTTACAATTGCTTATGGTGTATTTCATAGTTTCAGTAATCATACCTGTGACACAAGCATGGTTGACATGTTAAAATTACACTGAATAGCATCATGTGAATTAGAGATAAAATTAATCATTTAGAGACAGTTAATGCACTGAGAAACATAGAGAACAGCCCCCAAAGACCTGTGACTATGCTAATTTCTCTGAGTCCCATATTCCACTTACATAGAAAACCACTTACAGGGAGCCAAGAGCTGGCAAATGGTGTGCTAGGATGGCCAAGAGGAAGAAGCAGTGTGCCCTCCCATCTCATAATCACATAACCCCAGACTTCAATGGAGCTATGACCATTTTCAATTATAGATGACCTGCCCCCGGTCTCTGTTTCCTTCCAATGTCCAGCAGAAGCTTGGTTGTGAAGTTGTCCTTGAGACTTTACTGCTAGTTTCAGAGTTTCCATGTCTCGTATGTCCATTCTGGCTTTCCTCACAGGCACAGGATTTGCCCGATAGCACCAATCCTGCCACAAGGTGATTTCACACTAGCTTGCTAGTTGTTTGTCCAGAACTCTCTCTTTATAAAATTCAGCTTGCTTTATTGGATACAGTAGTGGCACTCCAGAATAACCATATGAAGAGGAAGCAATGTGCTGTGTAACCAAAGTAAGCTTTAGTTAATCCTGGCTCATTGATTTGCACAGCTGTTTATAAAAGAAAAGAGGGACTGGATGTCATTACATTCTGTCTCCAAGTTAGAACAACATAATTTAATTGGAAAAATTGGCAAAGATTAGGCAAAAATGTGTAAATAAAGAGCATCAAAGGGCCATTTAACCCTATAGTTTCTTAACAGTTTGGGTGTTAAAGCCAAGTGCTTAGAGAAAAATGTGAAAATAATTTTTTGAAGAAGCCTATCTGCAGTTGACATTTTTACAACTTGACCATACATGAGCATATGGGAGAAAGTGATATGATCTTTATCCAGGCACGTAGTTAACCATTAGAATTGAAAAGAACAAATGACGTGGCTACATGCAGCAGTGAATGTAGAGACACAAGCAGTTTTCTTGATATTAAGGATGATATGACTGAGTCAGAATTACTCTGATAGCTAGCTTTAAGTTCTCAAATGTATTCTTTTTAGATGTAAGATGCGAATGAAATTTTTGTCCTCAACCGGGTACAGCTCTGGATAAATGGCTAACTTCTTTTCCACGTTTGTACGTGTGTGTGTGTGTGATTAGTTTTGTTTTGTTATTTATTTCCACAATAAAAAAGCATTTAAAATGCTAGGCACAATTCAAAGTCTTTCCCTTATGCAGGTGGGAGGGGAGATTGATTGAGCTCTCTTCATCCTGATGGTTCCCTAAGCCCCATACTGTCTCTGGGCTGCTACATGTACTTGTCCCTTCACAGTACACCTGGAAAAAGTTAAGAAATGTCTTTTTCCCCCCCCCCCCCATTTTGGTGAGGGAAAATGGAAAATACTCAATTTTGCTTCAAACCAAACCGATCTTTTTTTGTTCTATTTTTCTTGTTCAGCCTCCAAACTGAAAAATGAATTATTCTCTCAATTCTTCTTTACAGCAGGGTCTGGGTAGCCCCAAGGGCCAGTATAGAATTTGCGGGCTGTGACAGAGTAGTGGGGTGTTTATCTTAGGACTTTAAAATTCTTCCTTTTGTATTCTACCTCTCGCCAACCTTTTCCAAGGACCAGAGTCCTGACAGTCTTTCCATTTAATTCAACAGGCTGTGGATCAGGACTCATTCTTGCTCAGCAGGAATATTGTCCACCCATCACAAGATCCTGTGTTGTAAAAGTATTAAGTGTAGCCCACTGCTTATAAAAACAAAAAAGGGTTTGCCAAACCTCTCTTCCAGAGACTTGTAAGAATTACATCCATGATTCTCCTGTTACATGCTGGCTTGGAAATCAAGAGACCAAAAGTAAATCAAACTCAGATCTCACCCCTCATAATACTCATGATGTGCTACTATTAGGCTATTGCACAAAACCAGTGGAAGACTTGTGCAAATACATTTAAACCTATAGCATGTTGTGGTGGGGATGTGAGGGTGGGTATAATGTGATAAAATTTTCTAAATTTGTGTTCATCTTCCACTTTTACTTAGCAAGCAGAACTGCTCAGGCAGCATAGCTCTAGCCCAGAATTTCCTCTGTGATTCAGTTTTATGACTCCCCAGCTAGGGTAAGTAGTCTTCTAATTGCATCTAGGCTGTTTGGTGAAGAGATGTTCTTGCACACATCACTGATTTACCTCACCCACCTTGTCTTTGTCACTAAATATAGCTTGTCAATCTCCTTCATATATTTGGTGATATGTGTATATATACTATGGCAGTGTTGCCTGGTGAATACAGCACTGGACTAAAACTCAGACGACCTGAATTCTGTTCCTGGCTCTGTCACAGGCCTGCTGGGTGACCTTGAGCAAGTCATTTCACCGTTCTGTGCCCCAGTTTCCCCATCTGTAAAATGGGGTTAATGATACCCACCTCCTTTGCACAGTGCTTTAGGATCTACTGATGAAAAGCACTAGATAAGAGCTAGGTCTTCTTATTTGTTGGGTGTGTACGTACACACATAACCTCTGAGGTTATACATGTATAATTAAACCTCTGAAGCAGCACCACATTAGAGTAGCATTGGGCCATTCCAAGTCATAGGATATTACAGTATGAAAATTGGTCACCGTTTCTATAAAAGAGCAATATGGGTCTAGCACTGTGCATTAACTAAATCTCAACATTAAGTTTATCTGGTGCCTAGATTGTATTTGAGATGATGACGAGGGATGTATTATATCTCAAGATAGAGCTGACAACCTAATTTAATGTAAATATCCCATTGATGCTCTGTGTGCTTTCTTGTTTATCGTGGAAAAATCAGATGGGTCAGGGTTGTGGAGCATAGAAGTTTTTACCTCTAGGCCACCTAGGATCAATCATGATTGGAAGTTAGCATCTGTTGGATGTTCACTATCCTATATGAAATAAATTGGTGGTCTTAGTCCGTTTTCAAGATGCCAGATGTCAGATATTACTGGAGCAACAGGGCACTCATGTGGGAAGCCTCAGTAAAAGGAGTAAGAACAGAATAGCCATGGAGACTAAGCTGCTTTCTCACCCCTACCCTGATTCAGGATGAAACACTGGCAGAGAGGTTTGGGGGAAAATATTGCTGCCTTTGGTGTACCTGGTCAGTGGATAATTTGAGTCTCCAGGTCTGCCCTTCTTCTAGAGCAGTTACATGGTCACTAAACTCACTCTGGAAAAAATGGACTGAGAGTCAAGCAGCAATCTGAGTCAGAACTATAAAAGCCTAACTCAAAGTGAAAGTACTCAAATCATTCTCTTTCACACACCATTTTTTTTTATTTTTGTTGTTGTTAATGCTCCAGCTCTCCTGTGATCTCTGGACATGAATTATTTGCACTGTATGGGGCTCTACAAAAAAACTGATATTTTCAAGCTTTTTGCGATGCATGTTGAGATTCAAGCTGGGTTGGCTGGTGGTATTTCTCACATGGCCAATGTCACATCGCACTTTTCCTGGTTTCTTGATTAGCTGAATCTATTCTTTGTGTTCACAAAAGCGCATAGAAGCCATTTTCAGTCTGTCTTCGTTACAGAGTTAACATGAGTGATCTGCACCCACGTTAGCCTAGCCTGGGTGTGAGCAGCCACACTGCAAAGCTGTACCTGAGTTGTTGTGTCCTTGCTAGTGCTGTGCTACCTGCATGTGTCACTATGACCTGTGGGGGCATGTCCCATGGTTCTTTGTGCTGGAGTAAAGTTGAGACACTCTGATTCTTTCCAGTTAATTGTGAGAAGGCATTGGAGAGCTACTAGTGCTCAAGTGATTTACACTGCAAAGTGCATGTGCGAAAGCAGCACCTGGGCTTTAGGCTTTATTCCAGGATGGGCTAGTTATCTTGGAGTGAAAGCATCACTAAACTGGGGTCAGAAGTTTTTGTGTGTGGATAGGAGGAGGTTTGGGGAAACATCTGCATCATAAACTGGGTGAACTGTGAAGTAAAGACATACCCTTTGACAGGGGGAGAGACTATATTTTTGGGGTTTTCTCAAAACCAGTCCAAAAAACCTAGTGTCTGTCTATCTGATACAGGTCTCCACAAGCCTATGCTGCTAATTCCTGTAATTCCATCACTGCATAGGCTGTGAAGAGATTCATTTTTTAGACATTTGAGAATTTTCAAATATTGATTCCATTTTAACAAGGGCACTGCCGTATGAGACACATGAAAATTCTGTTCTGTTGTTGCATCAGAGGGCAAGTAGCTCCATGTATTTGGAGCCTGATCTCCTGTAAATTACTATCCCTAAATATTTCTTCATATATTAGGCCTGGGAACTGGTTTGTTTGTTTTTCTTCATTATTTTGAGATTCTTTATAAATACCTCATTAATATACTGTTCTATAAAGACTTGATCCTATATCCGTGGAAGTCTATGGCAAAGAGCCTGTTGACTTCAGTGATACAGGATCAGGCTCTAAGTGAACAAAGTAGTCAAACAATTGCTAGGTTGTATAAGTGAGGGAATATCAAAGGCAGTGTGCAGACCTAGGCAAACGGGCACTAGATGCAACAAAAGAACAGTCTTGATCTTTCTCAGAGGACTGTTGCCTTGCAAAACAAAGTCAGGATGATAATAAAATGGTGATTATTTGGAATCCCATATCTTTCCCTCCCCCACTTTTTATAAGGTAAGGCTGGCTTTTGATAAAAAAAAAATGGAAAAAAACATTTTTCTTCTAAAAAATATTTCCCAATATAGAATTTCAGCAAAATTTCAAACTAAAGTGACATTTAAGAACATAGTTTCCTGCAGGTAAGTGATGAAATTTTAACAAGCACCACCTCAAAATGTACAAGAGATTTGTCCATTTTTTGACAGCTCTAATCAGATTTTTTTGCTTATAAAAGTAACACTTAAATTACAAGAAGGAAGTACTATGCTCATCTTACCTTTGTTTGCTTCTGCGTTCAGCCTGCTATATATTCATAATCTGGATATCTTTCTCACATCACAGATGTTGATATGCTTGCATTGTGAAGATATGGAAAGCAAAGACTTTGTCCCATTAAAAAAAATACAAGCATTTCCAATTTTTTCTTATCAATTTTTACAAAAGGGAAAAGCATAATATGAACTATCAGAACCTCTAATAGAAACTTGCCACTTCAGTAAATGTAGATGTCATCTTTTCATTGTAGAGCCAATACAGTGATATCTGCCAGTTATTTTAGTAACAAAAGCACAGCTTAAATAGTCCAGAACACGATGCCTTAATTTATTAACGTTTTTCGTTCAGTACAACTTTTAAGTTAAGATTGTACAAAATGCACCTTTAAACTTTGTAAAATCTAATGTGGTTTGTGTGTTTGGGAACATTACTTTCTATGACAGCTAAATTCTGAGTGCCGTCCAGAGGTCAATAGGAAGAACTGCTTCATTAGGGCTGTCTAAAATTACAAGAAACTTGTCGCACAGAAACCTTCTGCACTCTTCAACAGAGCAGAACATTACATTTGCTTATTTTCATGCCAAATGCAATGAATTTCTATGGTTTAATGTTTTATATACTTCACAGTAAGTTCCATATACTGAATTAACAAAACTTGACTTCACTCCTTTAATGAACAGGAGCATAACATAATGAAATGGGTCAAGAACAAGCAATCCAAGGCAATGTATTATAAGACTGTGATTGGCTAAAGTTCAGTAAAAGGGAGGCTTAGGAAATGGACTGAAGTCCAAACCTGTATTAGTTCTTTCTGAAGGGTGGGAAATACTGTACTGCACGTCAATTAGTTTTATACTATCCACTTTCAAAATAATATGTTAGTAGAATGAAATGAGGAGTTAAGTTTGTCCTCATGAAAGTCACCTCCCTCCCCTCCAATTTCCCATATGAATCCTCTGGGAAATCAGTTAGGAAATGCACCCAGAGTATTTGTATAAAAAGGAGGGAAGGCACTAGGAAGCTTTTAAATATATTTTATGGGATTTCCAGTGAGAATCTATGTGTTATCCCAGTGCCTGCCTTCCTGCCTGCTATCTTGTTATGTAAATAACCTGTACAGTGCAACCTGCATTGTCTAAATCTCATTTATGCAAAGCTCTGTATCTGAACCAGTCATGCTTAATTTTACTCCCTTCCCATCAGTGCAGTAGTCCTTCCTATGGCTGGTTCAGGTCCTACAGGCTGGAGTCTCTGGCATTTACATTAGTTATGTGAATCATGACATTTACATTAATTATTAAAATAATATTCAGTATACCTTTCCCTAACTGTGCCAAAATGACTGCTTTGATGTTGTAATTTCTGAATACTTCCAGATGTTATCAAATGCATTTAATTTTACTGCATAATGTGTAATAAATTTTGTCATGTGGTATAAATATATTTCATACAGTAGGCATATTTGCAGGCCATCTGGAGGAGCTGAAACAAATGTTTTTTGGAGGGATGTGGATAAGAGAGCATGGGTATGTAATAATGCATGTTACGGAGTCATTAAAAAGTCCTAATTATGTGTTTGTTTAAAAACAGAGCATACAAATTAATGCACTTATGAATAATGCTGTGCAACAATACACATTTCAAGTATCTTACAAACATATGTTGCTAACATGCAGCTTGTAATGTCTACAGTGTTTTTGAAGTTTTATAATAAGAAAAGTTAAGGAAAAGGTAGAATTTCTTTTTTCCTTTTTAAATTTTTTCTTTGTGTATAACTTAGCAATGTTAAAGGGATCAGGGTAGTCTAGTGACATTGTTTACTACCCTTTTTGTAGTAATTTGCCTGTCATAGCTGAAGGCACTGTATTTTGTGTAGTTAGCATATAATCCTCGCTTTGCATTCATATTTGTTGAAATGGCTTGCTTCTGCTCATTTTAGGTGAAACTCACCCTGTACAGAAGGCCAGCCCATGCATCACTTAATTCCTATTTATAGTCTGAAAATAGGGCTTAAATGGAAGTTAAGAAGCATAGGTCTTTATGCTGGCACTGTGCACAGGGTTAAATTTCATTTTCTGAGTCCAATCCAGCAAGGGGCCAAATACTTCCCCAAACTGGGCCCTTTGTGATTAAACTCAACCACACACCAACTCATGTACATCCTAAATTGTCACTGGAATGCCTGTTGCCATTATTTGTGGCACCTTCAGTGTTGTTAGGGTATCTGCAGTGGCATAATTTAGTGCAGAGTCTTTGTCGGGAGGCATTGCAATTTGGATTGTTTCACTAGGAGATCTGGAGCTCCATAGTGCAACAAGCCATGTTGTATAATTTTGATAGTCAGCTTTTTAACCTAATTGGTGAGTGATAAGTTACCATACCATGTTAGTAGCAGTTCCCTACTCAGTTTTCAATAACCCACCTTCGTGCCAATCTTTGTTATGCAGTGCCATGTAATCACTCTGGACTTAGATGCCTAACTAAACCAGTACTGTTTCTCATTCTGGAGCACTGTATAACTTGAACTTTATCCAAAGTGGCAAGGGATTTAGACATTGTCTATAACATCATTTCACTGTCCAAAGCATCAAAGAGACTGAACATTTCTAGTTGAAAGTTACAGTAATTTATATAAAACCTCTCCCAGTTCATACATTTTGTGAATGACATACAGTTAGTGTTAGCTCCAGAATTAGTGGTAGCTCTGGGATCAGAACTCAAGAATGTCTGTCTCATAATCATGGGGTCTGACTACTGGACAATAAACCAAATAAAAAACTTTACCCTTCCTTATTGCCAACTTTTTTATTTAGTACACAGGGGAAAGAACAAATGCTGATGGAAAGAGAAATACACACAGTCCCTGTCTGTAAAAGCACAAAATAGAATGAACTGTTCTGTTGTCTGCCAAATTTTCGCTTGCCTAATTATAGCCTTTATTTTTATGGGGGAGACTGATGGATTTGCTATATGGATGAACTATGTTCTTAAATACATTTTTAAATTGCCTGGAATAGGCCCCTTTCTGGATTGTTTATATAAACTGAAATAAGTAAAGCTCATAGATAAAATATTCTCACTGCCTATGATTTTCCTGATAGCTTCAAATGGAGAAATTATTAACTAGATCTAGAGGAAAAATGAACACCTATTGTGGTTTAAAATAAATAAATAAGTTCAAACAGACCTTTTTTAAAAAAAGTGTTTTTAAAAAAATCTGTTTTTAGTGATCAGAAATGTTATTGTAAACATTACCGGAGCCAGGTTTTCAGTCAACCGTTTTGATAAAATTTTTGCTCATGTTTGATATAAAATATCTGAAAAAAATGGGAAAAGGCACATTTTTCACAAACTCCCAAAAATGACTCATGATTTTTATGCAAAAAAATTTTCATTTTAAGGAAAAAAGCCATTTTACAAAAAAAACTTCTTGTTAGAAAAATCTTATACCAACTCTAACACAAACTCTTTATTGTTCCATTTTGGGGATTCTGAAATTCTGTGATTCTGCTTTACTCTTCTGTGCCTGTGTGCAAGGGTGAAGCCTGTGATAGGTACAGAATTAGCTCTTCCACATATTGTGCCACATAAGGAAATGGTTGACCAGAAAAACAGCTCCCTAAATTCTTTCCTGTATGCTTTGGCAATATAACCCTACCATTTCCTTCTAAGCAGGTGTGAAAGCGTAGAGCTTGATGATGAAATAAGAAATCTGATAGAGAAGAACAGTATTTCACAGTGCCATGAGAACTCTGAGTTCATTGCCCAAGAACTTGTGCTCAAACAGATGACTTCTTGTTCCCTGAAGGTAAGCAAATGTTTCTTTTGCAACAGTTTGTCTGCAAGGGAAGAAAACTGAGGGGATATCTCCTGTTGTATTAACAACTGTGCACAAACTTCCTTGATTGATGAACACATCATATGCTGAACACACTGTAAATTCTCTCACAAAGCCACTTCCTGTGACTAGGGAAACTGTTTAAGTGAGGTTTCAGAGTCAAAGCCGTGTTAGTCTGTATCCCTGAAAAGAACAGGAGTACTTGTGGCACCCTAGAGACTAACAAATTTATGTGAGCATAAGCTTTCGTGGGCTACAGCCCACTTCATTGGATGCATAGAATGGAACATATAGTAAGAAGATATATATATATAGATATATACACATACAGAGAACATGAAAAGGTGGAAGTAGCCTTACCAACTGTAAGAGGCTAATTAAGATGAGCTCTTATCAGCAGGAGAAAAAAAAACCTTTGTAGGGATAATCAAGATGGCCCATTTAGACAGTTGACAAGAAGGTGTGAGGATACTTAAGATGGGGAAATAGATTCAATATGTGTAATGACGCAGCCACTCCCAGTCTCTATTCAAACCCAAGTTAATGGTATCGAGTTTGCACATTAATTCAAGCTCCGCAGTTTCTCGTTGGAGTCTGTTTTTGAAGCTTTTCTGTTGCAAAATTGCCACCTTTAAGTCTGTTACTGAGTGACCAGAGAGGTTGAAGTGTTCTATTATTCTAAATGGACACAAATCTGACATCAGGAATCATAACATTCAAAAACCGGTAGGAGAACACTATATGTATGTGTGTGTGTGTGTGTATAAATATATATATCTTCTTCCTATATGTTCCATTCTATGCAGCTGATGAAATGGGCTGTAGCCCACAAAAGCTTATGCTCAAATAAATTTGTTAGTCTCTAAGGTGCCACAGGTACTCCTGTTTTTTGTTTGTTTTGTTTAAGTGAGAAGACATTTTTCTTCAGCAGTTTCCAAAGCCCAGCTAGAGACACTGAGAGTACATCTATACAGGGATAAAAACCATCAGCTGGCCTGGGTCAGCTGACTCAGGCTCATGGGGCTCAAGCTCCAGATCTGAAAAATTGCTGTGTAGATGTCTGGACTTGGACTGGAGCTCAAGCTCTGGGAATCTGCGAAAGTGGAAGGTCCCAGAGCTTGGGCTCCAGCTCAAGCCAGAATGTCTACACAATTTTTAGCCTCGCAGCCTATGCCTTTTGATCCAGGCCAGCTGCCGTGGCTCCCCTTTTATCTCTGTGTAGACATATCTGTATTGTCCAAAGCAGCATTCTGATTGGCCAGTTGGACCTTTTGGATAGTGATATCTAGAGATGCATGGCTGTGACCTTAAACAAACACAAACATCTCTAGACCCATTGTGTTCAACAGTTTAACGGTGAAAGGGGAAGAAGGGAAACAAAAATATAGCTCCAGGTGAAACAAATCCCTGCTACCAGGATAAGTTAAATGGCAGCTGCTCCAGGTCAATTAAGACACCTGGGGCCAATTAAGAACTTTCCAGAAGGCAGAGAGAATGCTAGGTCCCCTTGTGCAGATGGGAGGGGAAGTTGGTGAAGTGGGAATGAGGGTATGAAGAAGAAAAAGTGATGGTTTAGATGCAACTCTCCGTCTGGTAGTGAGAGGAGAGGAAATTCCTCTTTCCTGCAATGAGGAAAGGAAGGGAAAACAGAATAGTGCACCCAGGCTGGGGAGAGATACTGTTAAATTATTCATTCCACCACCTAAAAGGAACAAAGTGGAGACCCAATTCCCTTCCTTTATGACATCATCATGAGGAAAAGGATGTGGCTGAAAAGCACAACTCTAAGTATGTTTCAAGGAATTACCAGGAAAATGAAAGAAGATGTTACTATGATGAATCAATTTACAGGTATTTCACAAGTAAACCATCACCTCCAGAATGACTTGCTGCTACAACTGCTAAGGAATTTTTCAATGAAATGTTTTTTGTCAGAAAATTCCCATTTGTTGAAACTGAAACTTCTTCGAGAGTTCCACACCTGGGCAGAAAAAAACAGTTATCCCCAGAGACAGCTGATAGTCTAGAAAAGCAGGAATACCAGAACATGTTAGGCCTGTCTATTAGCTCACTGCAGATCCACCTAGCAGCAATCACTGCCTTCCACTCTTGGGTAGAGAGCTATTCTATTTTCACACACCCAATAATAATCAAATTCCTGAAGGGTCTCACTCGGACATTCCCACCAGTAGTGAAGCCAACACCTCAATGAAACCTCAGTCTTGCACTGTCAATACTTATCAGGCCACCCTTTGAACATCTAACCATGTGCTCAATTCCCTCCTGTCTATGAAGGTCACCATCACATTGGTCAGGAGGTTGAGCAAGCTGAGGCCACTCATGGCCAACCTGCCATATATGCTACTTTTCAAAAAGAAAAGGTATCCCTTTGCTTCCACCCAAAATTCATTCCCAAGGTAATTTTTGAATTCCACATAGATCAATCAATTCACATACTGGTATTCTTTCTAAAACATCATGTCTCTAGTGAAAAGCAGAGGCTTTGCTCTCTTGACATCAGAGGAGCTTTGGTGTTCTACCCACAAAGAATGAAACCAATTCGAAAAATGTCTACACTATGTGTTGCTACAGCAGAATGAACGTGGGGTTAAGCAATATCTATGCAGATCCTCTCCAAGAGAATTCCTGGCTGCTGTCAGTTACGACACATCACTCCTTGGACAGGATGAGGGCCCATCCACTGGAACACAGGCAACCTCAATAAGCATCTCTCCAAGAAGTACCTGTGTGGGATATTTGTAAAGCATCAACCTAGAGTTCCATCCACACCTTCATGAAGCATTAAGCTTTAATCTAAGCCTCTTCTGCAGACACAGCCTTTGAACAACATCAGTACTGCCTGCACCCTCATACCACCATCTTCTTTGACTACTGTTTACCAGTCACCCCCATTTGGAATATATATAGGGACCAGCACTTGAATAGGAAATGGAGTTTACTTACCTGTAATGTGACAGGTCCTGAGATGTATGATCCCTATCTGCATTCCTCTACCTGCCCTCCTTCCCTCTGCCACGGATCATGACACTATTAGTGGTAGAAAACAGTCTGCACCTCCCCATATACCGTGGTGCTGAGCACGACAGGCTTCAGGGCACAGACATGGACCAATGGACACCACTTGAAAGATTTTTCCATTCTCCCGCATGTAGTGTGCGTGTGTACCCATGCATGGAATGCACATAGCGACCACACATCTCAAAGTAAGCTGTTTTGTGTGCGTGTGTGGAAATGCATCTGTTTTGACCAAAGCTTCGCTGGAAAAAATTTCAGATCCCGGATGGAATTTCCGGGGGGAGAGGAAGAGACCCCAGAATAGCCCATCAGTTTCCCAGTGATTTGGACACTGGGCAATGCAGGAGAGCCAGGATTAAATCTCTTCTCTGACTCAGGCAGAGCAGGAACTTGAACCTGGGTCTCCTACTGTGTACCACGTGAGTGTCCTAATAGCATTACTCTCTCTCCCTTTCCAGTGGAAGAGCTATTCCACTTTGTATAAATAATTAAATATTCACTGGAGCAGAAAGAGAGAGACTGACTTTGTAGCCCTGTGGTTAGGTGTGAGTCCAGACCAGTTAGAGTCCAGACCATTTGAACCTGGGTCTCCCATATCTCAGGTGAGTGCCCTAATCACAGGGGTATTGGCTATTTTAAGGTGGATCTCTCGCTCTCTTTGTAAAAATATTCAAATCGTCTAGTTTTTATTCTGATGCGGACTGAACACAAATGTCAAAACCTTGGATATTTTTCAAGGAATTCTTGTTTTTTACTACTACTTGCTGCCTACAATAAGATTACAAAACAATAAGATTAAGGGAAAATGTCACAATTAGAACAATGGGATCAGATCTGTCACAAAAGGGAAAAAATTCTAGATGGATTTCACATTACCATTGAAATCCACAAAAATCTCTCCCTCTCCTCCCCTCCCAAAAGTGGCGAAACAAAAGCAGCATCAAGACCACAAAAGCAAGTAGCATTAAACTTCTCACTTAATACACAAATCAGCAAAACAAAAGTTGGTGATTGTTTCAGTCAGCCACTAGATGTGATCTTCTTTCCAACAGAAAGTTGGGAATGTAGACAGGGATTACTAGGGAAGAGAACAGAGAGAGGGTCGTTTTTAAAAGGAGTGGCTCTTTTACTTGGTCAACTATTTACTTGGATTTTCAGTAAATGCCAGCTGTGATAAAATCCAACAATTTTCAGTGCAGGTGGCTTAAAATTAATGTGTTGGGTTGTATAAGTTGAATATCATCAGGGTATCCTTGCTATGCTAAAGAATACTCTTCAGATGTAAGTGATTTACAATGGTAAAGAAAACAGCCACGAATGTCGGTTTGAGTAGACTCAGAAGCTGGTTTGAGGGGAAATCTTTTACTTAGTTTACACCTCTTCCTCTATCCCTATCTTATGCTTCCTCCGTGGCTTTGTGCGTCCTTTCAGACAAGTCAGGCACAGACTTGTTCAGGTACAGAATGTTTGTCAGATTTTTACAATGTTTGAGGTAGCAGTATTGCCAACCCCAGATGTTCAAAAATCCTGTCAGACACCAAAAATCATGAGATTATGTAAAAATAATAGATTTGGTATTCTTTTTATTTGCCTTCTGCTGTTTGAGCCTTTAGAGTGCCCTGGGGTCACATTTTGAAGCTTTCTCCACAGCCACAAGGGCTAGAAACTTAAAGAAACGGTAAGAATGAAGGCTGAAATCATCACATATCCATTTGACTCCAGGGGCTTTAAGAAAAAGTCATAATCATGAGACCAATAACAAAATCTTGAGAGTTGGCCACACACAATATCACCAACAGCAAACTGGCATATTCTAACTACAAGGCTCTAGTAAGACTGTGTTTCTGGAATATTAATGTAAAAAAATTCCCCTTGCTTCCTTCCCTTTTTTTCTTTATGTAAGCTAAGTTCTTAATAAATTAAAAAACATCTAAGGGCTGAAAGAGGCCATTTGATAGAGGTAACCTGGATATCCGGAGTGAATAGACTGGACTCCAAGCATCAACTTCATGCCCTGATCACTGCACGTATTATAGTTTTTAAATTATGGAATGTCGTCATGCTGTGTTACCCACAGTCCTGGGGCATCTTGGTACTAAACCATGGTGGCCCTGCATGGAAAGTCTCATTTTTAATCTTCACCATGTTGTGTGAGAAGAACATAGTGCTTGACTGGCTTCAAAGAGAGTTTGAAGGCACAAGAAATGCATGAAATGGACTTATTTCCATCTGACCATCTGATCAGTCCATATATGGGCAAATGGAAAGGGCTGAGTCCTTGTATTTGAATTGCACAAGTGAACTAAATACACATTTCATCTGTACATACAAAGGGACAAACTCAGAAGTGTCATGTGGTGTGAATTAGACTTCTTGCCCTAGCTCAGACTCCTTTCCATTTACTGTAATGGAAACTTTTCCAATGGACTAGAGCTGGGCAAATAATTTTCACTAACAAAAAATGGGAAACATATTATAAAAGTGGTTTCAAATTTAATCAAGTTTTTCAACCATCTCTAACTCAGACCTATGTTATTCTTCAAAAGGGTCAGAAGTCTAATTTGTGTAAGTTTCATATACTGAGGTATTCTAGCTAACACTTTCTTCCCCATTGTTGCAGTGTGTATAAAAAGTCTAAATGAGTCTAACATGCACTCCCCTACACACCACCTTTGAGTCTGACACAATCTCAATAAATTAGAATAATCCTCAATGTGTCCCCAGAGAGGTATCCCCTATTTTATAGAGGAGGAAACTGAGGCACAAGTCACTTGGCCAAAGTGACGCAGGAAGTCAAAGCAGCAAATAGAACCGATCTCCTAAATCCCAGTCCCCTGCTAGAACCACTAGCACAGCCTCTGTTCCCAAAAATTTACATAAAAAATTATTAAACATTCCTATTGTAACAAACTAGGCCAAATATTATTTGTCAAAATGATATATTTTCCACATTAAATAATTTTTTATATACAGAGTATTTTAAATATATCATATCCATGACATTCATATGAAATCTGATTCATTTATATTTTACATGCAAGTAGAAGGCAACTTTTCCATATAGGGAAGAATAGGCCCAAATAGGAAGGAACGAACAACAACTTAAAAATATTATTTACATTCCAGCAAAAAGGAAGAGCAAGGAAAACATTTGGTTCATGGACTATCACTCGTTCGACATATAGATCAAGAGTTACAATAACTGTTCTGTACATGAAAATATATTCCTGAGCAAACGGATCATAGCAGTTCTGGCACTGGATATAATTACAAGAAGATTATGATTCACCAGTGGGTACAGTGTGATATACACATACTAAGTTTCACAGTATCCTTGAATTTCCTCATTCCTATATTATTTTTCTTAGTGTTTCTTTCTAGTGCCTCCTTGCTCTCTTTTATTCCAGTTTAACTGTAGATTCATGAAGTAGGTATTTAAGTCCTGACGGCAACAGTTTGTAAACACTTACGCATATAAGCAACTTTGCTCACATGATTAGTCCTGCTGAAGTCAACAAAGAACAATAGAAGGAAAGCTTGAAGCAGAATATGTGTGTACAATATTGTTTACTCTGATGAAAATACATCTTATTTTATTCAGTGCCTAAGCTGCTATGGTTCAAATACTGAGGAACATACTCTCATCTGAACACATGTACATACAAGAATATTGCAAGTTTCTAGATGAACATTAATACATATGTCAAAAGGGTGTGTTTGACATACTCATTTTTTCAGGAAAATCCCCTCCTTACACATTTTTCTGTCTGGGTGAAGCTTCTATGCACAAAGATCAAATGTAGACAGGAAATAACACACTCTCTTTCCTGTTTAAAGACTGACTGTATTTCCCAGCTGTAATTACCTTGCTGTTCACTATTTTACTGCACCAGACTGGGAACAGAAAATAGCTGCCACTCTGTACCCCAAATGTCTCTTGCTATCATCACTCTTTTCATTATTTTGAAATGATCTTTTAAATTAAGACTGAAACAAGCCCTACTGGTACAATAACAGTTGGAGAAAAACATTCATATTATAGGTTTCAGAGTAGCAGCCGTGTTAGTCTGTATCCGCAAAGGAAAAGGAGGACTTGAGGCACCTTAGAGACTAACCAATTTATTTGAGCATAAGCTTTCGATGCACCCAATGAAGTGAGCTGTAGAAAAGTCCTCCTTTTCTTTTTATTCATATTATAAAACCCTATTCAAAGTGTTTGGGTGGAGAAAGTCTTCAGAGAGTCCGAGAGAGACAGAGAGAGGCGTGTGCGCACATACACACATATGCTACACACAAACCAGCAAATTCTTAGCCTAAATAATCTTATAGTGAATATGGCTTATACTATTCTGCCACTGAATAGTATAAGTTTATAAAGGCAATCTAACTGCAAACACCGGCTAAGTTAGGAGTCATAGAATGAAGTGATTCTATATTTTACCTGGTTTCAGAGTAGCAGCCATGTTAGTCTGTATTCGCAAAAAGAAAAGGAGGACTTGTGGCACCTTGGAGAAATTTGTTAGTCTCTGAGGTGCCACAAGTCCTCCTTATATTTTACCTGTTATCTGCATCATCAAAAAGAGATTGTTATCCAGCTCAGCATTTTAAAAGTCTTTAGTTTCATTAGAATTAAGGAAGATATAATGACCAAGATTTCCAAAAGTGATTGAGTACCTTAATTTCTGAATGCCCAATTTACAATACATAAAGGGGCCTGTCTTTCAAAGGAAGGGTGCTTAGCATTTTCTAAAAATCAAACCATTTAAGATATCTCGAGTTGGGCACCAAAAAAACAAGACATCCAAAATCACTATATGTGTTTGAAAAATTTGCCAGTTTTGTTAGATATTCACTAAAGCATAATTTCTGAAGTTACTGTAATTTTTATAATTTTAAGATGGAAAAATCATTCTTTTCTTTCATGAGTTATACCATCTAGCCACATATGAGGGTACATAGGGAACAAAGAAGATGAAAAGTGGGGAAGGAAAGGAATAAGGCATACTAGAGTAGATCTTGGTAATGAGTAAGTCTAAGATTTTGTCATGCAATTTGTGACTTCCAGAGACCTTTGTGACATTTTCTGCTTCAGCCCCAGGGCAGCAGGGCTGGAACTGTCAGTTGGTGGGGGCCCTGGAGTTCTGAGCCGCTGTTGGGGGAGCCCTGCAGCTCTCGGCTACCGTGGGCAGTAGGTGCTGGACCCCTCCTCCCCCCATCCTTTCCTGCAGCAGAGCTCAAGCTCTCATCTCCCCCCCCCCCCCCCATCAGCCCCATTTTGTCACAGTTATTTTGAATAAAAGTCACGGACAGGTCACGGGCTTCCGTGAATTTTTGTGTATTGCCCGTGACCTGTCCGTGACTTTTACTAAAACTAACTGTGACAAAATCTTAACTTTAGTAATGAGATATCATAAATGGTAACTGAATCTTAAAAAGAAAAGGAGTACTTGTGGCACCTTAGAGACTAACAAATTTATTTGAGCATAAGCTCTCGTGAGCTACAGCTCACTTCATCAAAAGCTTATGCTCAAATAAATTTGTTAGTCTCTAAGGTGCCACAAGTACTCCTTTTCTTTTTGCGAATACAGACTAACATGGCTGCTACTCTGAAACCTGTGAATCTTAGAAATTAGAAATGAAAAAGACCTACAATATTAAGTATACTAAACTATCTCTCTTCTGGTGCAGGATACTATCTTTTAATACACCTTTTCATACTTTGGGCAGTCTTTTTAAAAGGTCACACTGCAGCTGAATATTAAAAATGTTACAGCGGGAGAGAAGCAACAAAATAGTTTGTGCCAAACAAAGACAGAATACTGTGTGTGTGTGTAATATATATATATATATAAATTAAACAATAATGACCCAGCAGGGAACTCCTTTAGCAAATTTCCTGAAAAGAAATATCCAAAGCCCACCAATGCTCCAAAAAGAGAGTAAATGCTCTTGGTGATTATGTTGTGACTCAGACTGAGAAGGAAGTCTTCCCTTAAATTAGAAAGCTCTACTTAAGTCAGGACTGATTCCACATGGAGTTTGTCTGGTCAGTTTCCCATTGCTGCCACTATTGTGTTAAAATGAACAGAGAAATTAAATTATATTTAGGCTTGGCAGAAATAGACTTTTATTTTATCATTTTGACAGATACCCATATTTATTTTAAGCATTTTGAAGATATTGATTTTACATTTTCATGTGCAAAATTATGGGGTCTAAGCAATTTTAAAAAATAGTTATCAATGTAAAACGTTGACAGTTAAGGGAAATTAGGAGGCAGCACACAATGGGGTTGGGGGTCAGACAAGAATTTGACAGTAGCTGTTGAGATTCAAAAAGTTAAATCTTTATAACCATTAAAATATAACTTGCCAACTTCTTGTGCCAAAATATACCAATAAATATCCTTAAATCAAACACTAATAAGTTCCCAAGTAGTACTTTTCTTACTTAGCCTACCTATAAACTTTGATTATTATCAACGGAAATATTGTTTCATCAGTTTGTGTGTACAATGAAATCGCTTACCTGCATTTACCAATCAAATCAAATCCTTCCAAGCCTAATCACAGTCAATGTTGGTTTAGTGCCACAATTACATGTCAGAATCCAATACTAGGAGATGCAGCCTAAAGAGCAAAACGGGGTCCTGCTCTCATTGGAGGAAAGAGGGCACATGCATGGCAAGGGCAGGTCTGAAAATATGCTGGAAATAGAAGGAAGGGGTGTAATAATGAAAAGTAGGGCTTAGATGAATGAAGAAAAGGAGTGTTTGGGGGCATGTCCTACACAGTGTTAGGAGCACTGGTGCCATTTGGAAGACAGTTTGTTTTTATTTAAATAGATATTTAAAGAGAATATAAAACACATGAGTTCATTGTAGACTTTGATATGGCTGTGTGCGTTCATGTGAATGGCAGAAGTTAGTGGTGAAGCCCTGTAAGGTCATCAAGTCTGCATCCTCCCAATGCAAGATTGTTCCCTGAGGTATATTTTTCTGGTGACTTTTATAAGCACACCCAATAATGCAGAGCCTGTCATTGCACATATTTGTCCATTTAAAGAAAAAGAGAGAAATAAAATAAAGATGTGAGATCCCATGCAAGTTAGACAGCAATTTACAGCTCTTGCTGTGCTCGGCATTACTTTTTTTGGCCTTAGCAAAAAATGTTTTTGGAAATTTTGAAATAATAATTTCAGAGACAAATTAATCAACATCCAAATAGGCAGGGAAAGAGTTGGGGGGGGGGTCTGTGTTTTTTGTGTTGGGTTTTGTTTTTTTGTCTGAAGAGCAAAACGATACGCTTCACTCCCCCTTTAGTAAAGGAGGCAAAATAAATAAAATACTAGTGTAATGATGGAGAATTCCTTGAAGAATGGACTGAGGATTGCTCATTGTGTCCCAATGTGCTGAGGCTGCATTAGCATTATCCACCGAAGCTCCAGGCCTATGAGAGCTAGAGAGGGACTAGTGCCCAAAGTGGTTACTACGCTGTCATATCTTGGTAAAACCCCTGTAGAGAAGAGTGAAATTTAAAGTCAAGAAAGTGAAAGGAAATGCTTGGTGTGGTCTGTCCTGTGTGTTATGACACTGACTGCATTCTGAGTCTTGATACAGAGATCCCTCTTTGAATGTTCTTCTTTGATAGCAGAGCTGGCTGAATGCTAGAACAAAATAGAAGAATAATTATTCAATAAGTAATGGCAATATTAGTCAAATGTTGTATCTGATTAATAATAATATGAAACCAATATGAATTACAGAAATTGATATTGGGAAACAATGCACAAAAACATTATTCTAGAACTTTTCTTCGCGTTTTAATTATGAATTTAAGTTGCCATATTTAACAAGATCACAGTTTTAGCCCTTCAGGTGCTAAAATAGCCCTATGTGTATATGGAAATAACCCTCAGAATAACAATACTAATTCTGAGGGCTCTGAACTGAGGAACAGATACCCAGTAAACATAGCTCCTATCATTCTCTTCTGCTCCACTCTGAGCCTCACCTTCTTCCAGATTCCTTCCCCTCTCTTTAATAAGACCTTTCTATGACATTCTGGGATGTAATCCAGAACGGTGTCACCCTGGCCTGTAACCTCAGACGCCTCACAATGCTTTGCTGCTGTAGCTCCCACCTGGATCACTCATAAACAGCCTGTGAGCAGGCAGGTCAAACACACACACACGCTTAGTGTCTGTGTGTAGCCACAGCTCTGGGCCAGCACTTCTCATCCCAGCAGCCTGTCACCAAACACCAGCCACACACTGACTTCCAGAAGCCTTGGTTACCACTTGCCGGGTGACCCAAATATGGTCCCAGTCTCAATTTCCCCTCCAAAATGTGTGTGCTGCACTATCCAGCACTCTCCTGGACAATTCAGACATATTAGGTCCATTGTGCCTCTAAGGGGACCAATATACAACAGTTTGACACCCTAAATGAGTTACCCACACAGTTCACAACACTGGATTAGTTTTGATTAAAGAATAAAACAAGTTTATTTAACGACAAAGAGGTTTTAAGTGAGTACAGGTACGGGGCATGAAAGTCAGAAATGGTTACAAGAGAAATAAAGTTCCTAGGACTAAAACTTAACAAGCTAGGCTTGGTTCAAGATAAAATTCTTATCAATGCTCCCAGCAACAGGGCTGGGCAAATTTCAGGTCAGAATCTCTCTCAAAGTCAAATGGGCTGGTCTCTTTTGTCTTCGTAGGTTAAAGAGCAAGAAATGGATAGGGAGACATAACTTGGGGTGTTTTTGCTCCTCACTTTTATAGTTCAGTCACCCTTTGAAATTCATTTTCCGACAGTTTACCCCTAAAATAAATTCCTGCTGTGAGGTTG
Source organism: Eretmochelys imbricata (assembly GCF_965152235.1). Lineage (NCBI taxonomy): Eukaryota > Metazoa > Chordata > Testudines > Cheloniidae > Eretmochelys > Eretmochelys imbricata. The sequence goes on along the minus strand of NC_135575.1, from coordinate 43,158,490 downwards.
GAATCAAGGAGTCTGGTGGTGAAAGAGGTTCCAGACTGACTAGTGAGTTATTAGTTTTTAAATGATACCTCACAAGGCTTATTTTCACAAGGCATAGCTGATACCTCACAAGGCATATTTTGTACAAAGATTGTTACAATAGTGTGTAGAGTGTGAATGCCGAGATTCATTCGGTCTCACTTTCCTACCACTGTGATCTGCCAAATGTGGCTAGACCTCCCATCCCCACCCCATGAGGCCTGCTTTATTTTAGGTCAGGGATTAGAATTACCTCAAAGAACTGTCATGCTTGCCGTTACCTGATGATGGAATTTCATGCAACTCATATCTGTTTATCTATTCCTCTCCCCTGCCCCCCAACTGCAGACTTACCTCAGAGCCACCTTGGCAATTTCTCTCCTTTGACTGAGACAGTTGGTGGCTAACTTTACATGATGCCACTCTGCACTATATGCCAGTTCCTGCTTGCCCTAGCCTGTCTCCTTGACATGCTATCTGCCACTACCCCTGCTGGTTCCCAGACTGAAGAACTCACAGAACATAGAACTGGTTTAAATTAAAATAAGTTTGTTTTGTTTTTTAAGACAAGAACTTCACAAGAATTTTTTCAAATTTGAAATACTTAATATTGCACAAAAGTTGAAATCTGAAAGACTTTGACCAGTTTTAGCAGAAGAGGGAGTGGGGCATATCTGCAGGGTGCTGTTCTGAGCATGGGGGGAAGAGGTAGGGTCAGTTGAAACTCACTGCAGCCTCATCTTCCAGCTATGAGATAACACACCTACAGTACAGTGTACCCTAGAAGTCTCCCCAAAGCCCTAATTAAAATCCTCCAAAATGAGATTGACACAAATGTATTAAATACTAGGGGCTTAGTCAGCATCCTAAAGTTAACCCAACTTTCCTGGAAACTGGTTTGAGCGAAATGATGGTAACAATTGTATGAACTCCAGCATGTTAATTTCATTTCCTAGCTGAGTTTATTTCAGTGCTAATAGCATTAACATTGAGCTGGGGATTTTTCAATTGCACTATTATCACTATGAACATGCACTACCAGTGTGCTTAGCATTATATAACAGATAAAGACAGCCCCTATTTCCATGAACTTATAGTCCATAACAGGTATGAGAAGACACACTGGGAGATGATAAGATGATCTTATTAAGGGACTTTCCCAGTTATTTGTGTGTAGGGAGACTAGAGCTAGTTGGAAGAAAAATTCCAGTTAAATGACTACTTGTTTTGAAACTTAAGCTAACTAGACTGAAAAAGGCTCACAAAAAGATGGGGAAAAAACAAACCCCAAAAAGTTTTGATTAGTCCAAAATAAATATTTTATTCCCTTTTTTGGTTTGTGAAAATTTGAGATTTTGACCTTTTGTCGTGATCTGGGATTTTAACAACATTTGTGAGGCAGGAAAACAGTTTCCCACATAGCTCTGGTGGGACCTTCTCCCTACTCCTTGTCCCCTTCTTTCATCAAGAGATCTGTTTCTTGACTCTTTTTTTAAAAACTTGTCCATGAGGAAAACTACTACTTCCTTTCTACAGGAAGCCATCATGATTAATGCATCAATGCCATGGTAAGCATTCTGATGCCTTCTAACTATCTGTGATAGACAGACAGGCAGACCACAGGTCTACGGGACATGAGATTTATTCAGTAATATACTGTGTGACCTAAGATATTCAATCACTCTGTTGCTCTATGTGTAAAGAGGGGATATTACCTACTTTTGTAAAGAGCTTTGAGACCCTCAGATAAAAGAAGCCACAGAGGTACAAAGTCTGTGATTTACCTGGTGATTTACCATTTGATGTATGTCATCTTCATTTTGAGACCTGTGGGGGGTGTTTCCTTTTCACCACCACAGGAATCTCACAGTTAAATCATTGCTGTCGTCTTCTGTCCAACTTCAAACTGGTGTGAAATATTTTTGTGGAAAACCAATTGCATTTATGCATACTGCAATCCTGTAACTTCCTGTGATATATCTGCAGGAATGTCAAAACCAGTGGCACGTATTGCCAATTTTGTGTGGTTTTCCAATTTCCCTGGTATTACAGCTACTGACAATACAAGGCCAAATCCTGCTAGTCTTACTCATAGAAGTAATATTGTTGATTTCAATGGGACTACTTATGTGAGTAAACTGATCAGGAATTGAGCAAGCTGGGAATCTTCTTTGCTTCCTCCCTCTCCTCCTCATTTAGTCTGTGGCTGAATCCTATTTCTTCTTCCTCCACAACATCTCAAAAATCCACCCCTTCCTTTGTAGCCTGATGGCCAAATCCATAACCTAGTCATTTGCTGCCTTACCTACTGTAATCTCTACTAAGGTTCTGTTGTAGTTAAAATTAGAAATTGACCTAAAGCTGGCCCAGTGCCGTGGCTGGTGGAACAAATAATGTACTAATATCCTGGGATGCTAGGCTTAGAAACAATATGATGTTCACACTTGAACATAGGTGAAGTCTGAAGGTACTAACACAGAATTAGGAGGCTAAATTAGTTCTTCACTATAGCTTCACCAAAAAGTTGTAATTGTAATCCTAAGAACTGATCTTTGCCCAAAAGATTAAGTAAAAACGGCTCAGAATGAAGGAGGTCATCCCAATGTTAGCCTTTGATTGAGTCAATATTTCAAGTACCTTCTCCATCAAAGAGCTCTCAGGCCCCTTGAAATATTCTGTTCACGGGTCATAACCAGATGTCTAAAGCTCCATGCTACAAACAACAACATAATCCTGAGACAAAATTATTCTAAAATTGTGATCATTAATAGTGTGCGCACTGTAGCTCTAGGAGAATTACTCACTGACTTGAATTTTAAGCAAAAAAATATACTTTCACTGCTCCTCACTTTACAAAGTCCTTTTTGTCATTCTTGTCATTTCTATAAACCTCTATTTATTTATTTATTTATTTAATTTGGTGGTCAGAATAACTTTTGTGTACAATCCAAAATGTCCTTATCAAAATAAAATCTTTTTCCTAATACCTTGATTGTACCCTAATGGATCCCTGACCACTTTAACAAAGTTGGAAAACTAACCTGTTCAAATGGGCAAAACAAGGAAACAAACCAAGATTTCAGGAAAAATTGTTTTGCTGTTTCCTAGAAAGTCATTTTATTGGTGAAGATTTTAATCAAGAAACTTTGGTTAGCATGCAGAATTTTGTACATGGTTCAACATGTGCCAAGAAAAACTAGAGGGGGAAAAAAAGCCCTTGAGACATATTCCAGAGAATATAAAGTTTAATCCTGATGATTGGATCGTAACTGAAGTGCAGTTATTGTTTGTGGGAAGTTCCAAATGGAGCCTGAGATTCTACAATACAGAAATTGTTTCATCATAAATTACCAAGCTGATGTCTGGAGCTTAACTGTAAAAAGTCCACTGTTTCACCAAAAGTCTATAGTTCGTGTAAATCTTTTTTTTAGTTGCAGGTTTTTACAAGGAACTATGTTGTCTTAAATCAATTTTCATATGATTACATTTGTTCCTTTCCCTGAGAAAAACCTATTATCTTCCCACAAAAAGGAAAAGGGTTTTTTTTCTTTTAAATTTTCCCTCCAACACCATCATCATTCAGAATTTTTAGAAGAAAAAAAATTGTACTTTGTATTTGTCTAGTGCTTTCTATCTAAAAAACTCAAAATGCCATAGAAACACTTAATTGTGTGTCTCATTTGTGAGGTTAGTTATGTATAGTTATCCCCATTTGCAGATGGGAAACTAGACATAGAAGTTAACACTAAAATGATTAAACTTGTGTACCTTAAGCTAGGCATCTAAATCTATATTGAGACAACCTGATACATGACAAGAACTGGAAGGATCAGGCCCTTAAAGATAATAAGAAAAACAGCGTGTTGTAACTCTGTACTTTGCACAATTATAGAACTATTTCAAGGGGAAAAAACCTCACCCTCCGGCTGTAAAAGTGTGAAATGCTGCGTGTATATTTCACTGTACTTATTGTTCTTTTTGCGGGGTGTTTTCTTCCCTATAGTTTTTACAGGCATTATTGGTATTCTCCATTAAGTGACTCAATTTCTCTCTTACAAGGAAATACAGTAAGTCTTAATGTCATGTCAGAAAATGTTTATATTCAGGCAAGCCAAAGGGCTTGGTTCCAGTTGGAAACAGATCTCTCTGGTACTGGGGAAAAGAAAGCCATGTCCCTAGAGCTATTCACTGAAAGTTTATTTTTCCTTCCCTTATCTTTGCTAGTTCCTCACCCAGAGGAGAATCAACCAGTAAAGGAAGGGATTGCAATTTACATAACACACTAAACAAAGCCTTATCCTGTCTCATACATTAGTCACAGACAGCATGCTTGAGACATTCTGGGAAGCCCCTGTATAGAAGGCAAAAAAGGTTTAAATCAGAGTTCCATCACCTTTATCTTACTCTGTGGTGCTTCCACACACGCACAACTAGTTGGGAACATTTTCTGTGAAGTTTTTGAGACACATGTTTTAATAGAACTTTTTCCTTCCCCCTCCTTTGGACAACCCCACCTGCTTAAAGTACGTATTTTATTTGCCTTCTTTTAAAGACCTGCAGTAAAACAGACATCCAAAGCCACTGTCAACTGCCACAGCCAGGCATGAATGGCCCGGAAACTTCAGCAGACCAGTCACAGGTAAGTGAGCATCTCTGATGGGGAGCAGTATCAGTGGCATGTTGTTTAATTAATGGAAATGTGCAAACTAATTAGACATTTAGAGCTATGATTTTGTGGATGGATCATTATAGGCTTGTGCATTAAAATAGTCTTGTCAGAATGAATGTATTCTGTTTTAATGTACGAAGGTGATACTGGAATGCTATAGATCTTTAGCTCCTTTTTTTAATCTTTAATTTTTTTCTCTAAGAGGCTGATCTTGGGCGTGGCCAGTTGCCAGGGTAACAAGGCAGCTTCTTGAGGCACTGTTAGCTATTCCCAGATTTGAGCCACGGGCACCGGGGTGTTCTTTGAATTTACTAGCATTGTGTTTCTCGACTGGAAAGTGTGAGCTGTGACTTTTAAAGCCAATCACAATTTGTCCTTAAAGCTGTCTATATGTCTCTATTGAATAAAAAAGAATTTGCAAACTATATTTGATAGCTTTTGAGAATTCTGCGTTAGGCTGCGCTTTCCTTGCCTGGGCTGACACACTGTGCTGTGGGCTGACACGTAGCGCATGCAGTACAGCGGGACCGTAGCCGCTGGCAGGAGCGGAAAACTCCACCAGCGGGTCAACTCCATGGGCAGGAGGCAGCCAAAGACAGATTGCGGGCATGGGGAGCGGGAAGCTCCCCCAGGCCAACCTCCAAGGATGAGGCAGTGGCAGTGAGACACAGGTTAGGGAGGAGTGGCAAGGGATTGGGTCACAGAAGGGTGAGCAGGATTGGGGGGTAATTAGTCCTGGCAGCTCCACAGAGGAAACAAGGTAAAGAAAATGGAATCTGGGCCAGTAACTAGACCCTTGCAATCCAACTGGAACTTGACAGGGTCCGACTACAAGTGTCGGGATTGGGTCAGGAATGAAAACAACTTGATATGCCTGGACTTGAGTTCAGGTTTGCTGTGGTCTAGATGGATTCAGATCAGGCTTTAAAATTAGGTCCTAGCAGACCTCTAATTGACAGTACAGTTTTGGTCTGAAAACCAGGCTACTGACTGGATATTTGGTGGGGGTAGGGTGACCAGATACAACTGTGAAAAAATAGAACTGTGTGTGGAGGGGAGAGGGGTAATAGGCACCTATATAAGAAAAAGCTCCGAATATTGACACTGTCCCTATAAAAATGGGACATCTGGTCACCCTAGGTGGGGGAGGAATTAAAAACAACACTTTCAATTACCAAGCATTTGACATAGCCAATGTGCTTTTCTGTGTTATGTATATTTATTCCAATTACAATTCTGTTTCTACATACAGCTAGTGTGCATCATGGTTTGTTATGAGAATCTGTGACAGCTTCTTGGAAATTATGATCTATTGGGCTAATAATATAAAAATGAGGATTTGCCTGAAACTATACTGGCTACAAATTACCTATGAAGTATATTTGAACCCATTATGGGTCTAATTATGGGCCCACTCCTGAAAACACTTACTGCTGGAAATAATGCTTACTGTACTAGTGCCCATGAATGAATGGGACTATTCATGCCTGCTAGCATGCCTAGTGGTCAGTGTTTGAAGCACAGGACCTTTATTAGTTGTGAGACAGGCAAACAATTCTTTAATACACAGTATCTTTAAAATAAAAAGCAAAATATGAATGTAGAAAGCTGAAGAAAATCATTAGGCTTTTGCTGACTTTGCAAACTGCTTTTTTAAACAGTTGCACCCGTAACACAATATGATACACAATGGGCTAAAATCTCAGCTGGTGTAAATTGGCATATTTCCATTGACTTCAGTTGGCCACAATTCTCATTTTCGCCACAGAGTAAGCAAATGTTAAATTGAGTGTAAATTACATTTTTGTTCAATTTAAGGCCTTTTTGCCTTACCAGGGAGATTTCAAGGGACAGTAATATAAATATAGCACTTAAATAGAAATTTCCCTCTTCAAATTGCTTTATAAACATTAATATAATAGACATGTAGGGTAGATAAGTGCTGTATAGGATAATATTGAATTTGGGGGTATTAATTAGAAGGATTTATTTTAAATATTGTTTTTTTCTCTCCTTTGAAAGTGTACGTTACTGACAAAAAAGAACAACATACCAACAGATACCCTTGAACAACAGATCAGAATATTGGAAAGACAGAGACAAGAGGTAACTGATTATAGTATTATGTAATTATAAATTTTGGTCTCCCAAAGCAGGAAATCAAAGGGTTCAAATTGATACTGTTGCTCACACTGATTAATATTTACTTCTCTAGCCGTTCCTCTGCAGTCAGTGGCAGAATCAGGGCCATAATTTTCATGTGGAATGCTAGTCCTACATTCTGGAACCAAAATATTCTTGCCTCACAGTTTGTCACAAACAAAGGTCCCAATCCTTCAAACACTTATGTGTATGCTTAACTTTATGCATGTGACTAAAGCCATTGGCACGTTTCACATACATAAAGTTAAGGAAGAACATACATGTTTGCATAATTGGGACTGAAAACACAGTAATAATGTGCTGATATAAGGTGGTGTAGCCAAGCTGAAGGTTAATGATTTCTTGAACCCTGAGTAAGGATTTATAAGACATTAATGCAAACTTTATTAATGCTCATAGTAATTCCAAGGGGTAATGTTGAGCAGCAACAGATTGCTTATTGGGTGTCTGACTCCTAGCAAATTGGGAATGTTTCTTTTTGTGACCATCCTAAACAGTGATCCATGTGTGTCGGATCTCAGGGTGCTTCCAGGGGGCATATCTGAAGAGTGTAAACCATTTGTATTGGTTCACTGCTAACTTTTTATGTGCCAATTACATGTATGATTAGGGCCCTACCAAATTCACAGCTGTAAAAAATACATCACGGACCGTGAAATTTGGTCTCCCCCTTGAAATGTGGTCTTTTGTGTATTTTTACCCTATACTATTCAGACTTCACAGGGGAGGCCAGTGTTTCTCAAACTGGGGGTCTCAATCCAAAAGAGAGTTGCAAGGTTATTTTAGGGATGGTTGCAGTATTGCCACCTGTACTTCTGCACTGCTGCCTTCAGAACTGGGCAGCCGGAGAGTGGCAGCTGCTGGCTGAGGGCCCAGCTCTGAAGGCAGCAGCGCAGAAGTAAGGGTGGCAAACCCATACCATGGCCTCCTTACTTCTGCGCTGCTGCTGGCAGCGGCGCTGCCTTCAGAGCTGGGCTCCCGGTCAGCACTGCCGCTCTCCGGCTGCCCAGCTCTGAAGGCAGCAGTGCAGAAGTACGGGTGGCAATACTGCGACATCCCTACAATAACCTTGTGACACCCCCCTAGAATCCTTTTGGGTCAGGACCCCGACACTTACCAAATGGTGAAATTTCAGATTTAGATATCTGAAATCATGACAGTTATGATTTTTAAAATCCTAGGACCATAAAATTGACCAAAATGGACCCTGAATTTGGTAGGATCCTATTTTGATAAAAGCCAATCCCTTTTCACTTTATATATGGAAATAGTCTTGCTAAACTCAATGGCACTTTCATATGAGTAAGGCAAGTGGGGTTTGCAACATCTAAAACACCTATCATATGTACCTGGCAAGATATAGTGAACTGTAAACAAGGAAAAAAGTGTGTGTAACTTCAGAAAGAAATTGGGAGTGGTAGTTTATTTGCATTGCTACTGTGTTTAACATGAGTCACCTGCAATTTACTGCATATCAGAGAGATGTAAATGTCCCTCCTTGCCCAACTACTTTGTTGTGGATGGGGAAAGCTCAGTTTATATCTCCACCATTACTGTATTCCGGAATGCAAATAGCAAAGAAATGAAAGACATGCCACAAAGGTCGACAACCTTTGGACTTTCTCTTCTTGAATGTAAATTGGCCATAGATAATGAGGAGATTCTGAACACCTCTGTTACCTTCAGGATTAAAAAATTAGTCAGTTTAAACTATCTAATAATGCACTTCAGGCAAGTGTTGCTCACTGAGAATTACTGGTTGATAATTGCAGCTGCTGGAGGTGAACAAGCAATGGGATCAACAATTTAGAAGTATGAAACAGCACTATGAAAAAAAGGTAGGTTTGACTGTTTCTATCTGGCTCTAAAAGTGCCACCAGCTGACAGCAGCCCCATCCTTAAATACAAACTAGACTTACAGGTATAACTTGAAAAATAACATTAAAACATTTGCATTCTATGTCCACCCCCACCCCTCACGTAAAAGAAAAATTGAGAGTTTGAATATAAAATAGCAAGTAACATGCATATGGGTTTTCTGGCAATCAGTTACTGGAGCTGAGGTTCAAAGTGGTCTTTGAAGTCCTGTGAGGATTGTTGTGGTCATCAAAACAACGGTCCTCACACCCTTCACAAGATCATGAAAACTGTGCCCACTTTAAGCCATTCATCTACAGGTGGGCAGTATGTGCCAAAGCCACTGGAACTGCACAACCACAGCCCCAAATGCCCCTGTGCCATCCCCTATGCTCTGTTCTAGGTTGGTTTATGAATGACCAGCATGGAGATCCCCTTTTTGGTATGCAGGTAGGGGAAGCTGAAGTTGCTCCACTAGCCCTAATACGTGGGTGGATTTTACCCCATGAGAGGCTATACGGTATAAGGAGCTCCTGTTCTTTTATTTTAAATATATACTGTTACTACTTTTATTAAGAATTTTGTTAAAACAAGTGGTAGTCTCTTCCTCCCTCCTTTCACATTTCTTTTGAAAACACCATAATTAGTTAGTTAGCAAACTCAGCTGCCTGAGTGTGGTTTCTTCTTTTAAGTAAATAATCATAATTTCCATCAGTGTCTGCCTCTAACTGCCTTATAGGAAAAAGAAATTCCCATTTGTCTTTGGTAGAAAACAAAAATAAAATGTTAATTCCCCCCCCACCCAGCTCTATTAATAGACCACACGGTTCTTTTCTGAATTGCTTATACACAGAGAGAATACACATGACTTGTCTCCATCAGTGCATGATCATTTTACCCCCAGTTGGATTATGAGGCACATCTTTGCAGAAGGAGCCCATGATAGGGAAGAAAAAAGAGCATTAAATGTGGGAAAATCTTTAGAGGGACTGCTCCTTAACGGATGTAAATTGGCAGCTAAATCATTGGAGCTAATTGGATTTACAATAGCTGAGGATCTGGCCCAGGGCCAGAGTGCTTAAAAATTTCCATTAGAGAGAGACAAGTATGATTTAGGAAAGGGGGGGGGGTGTTATTTACGTACAAACGGTTCTGGCTCCTTCTCTGTGTCTAGCTGCGTGCTGAGAGCAGGAAGGTTTTGAAGGAGCCTTAGGGATACTACTCCATTCAAGTGTCCTCTGACTCAATCACGCCCCTGCTGTGAGTGTGTGTGATCATTTTACAGCTTGCAGAAGTGAAAGCGAAACTGGGTGCATCACAGAGGAGTGTCAGCGAGCTGGAGAAAGAAAGGCAGCAGAATCAGCAACAGTGTGAGAGGCTGCAAGCCTTGGCCAGAGATGGACTGCTTCAGGAAGCGGTAGGAGGATTGCACTTTACCTACTTGATTGTGTGTGTCCATAGAGTTGCATGGGGTTTGCTGTAGTAAGAGATACAGCGTGGGATGAATTACACCAGTGAGATAAGAATAGAGTATCGGGGTTCCTTGTCTGGTGGTGTTATGCTTCTGAGGAGGCGGTAGATCGGAGATCCATCTCTAGAAATGCAAGTGACTCCCAGTGGCTGTGTCACTCCAAAAGTTGGCAGAGGGCTGATGAATAGAGCAATAGAGCTGGGCGGGGGGAAGCATACTGATATGATTGTACGCCTGTCCCCTCTCAAACAGATCTGTAAGTGGGTGAATTTTCTTTATGCTCAATAAAAGAAAATGCTGAAAATATTCTCTCCAAACTGGGTGACTGGGCAACAAAATGGCAAATGAAATTCAGTGTTGATAAATGCAAAGTAATGCACATTGGAAAACATAATCCCAACTATACATACAAAATGATGGGGTCTAAATTGATTGTTATCACTCAAGAAAGAGATCCTGGAGTCATTGTGGATAGTTCTCTGAAAACATCCACGCAAAGTGCATCGGAAATCAAAAAAGCAAACAGAATGTTGGGAATCATTAAGAAAGGGATAGATAATAAGCCGGAAAATATCATATTGCCTCTATATAAATCCATGGTATGCCCCATCTTGAATACTGCCTGCAGATGTGGTCGTCCCATCTCAAAAAAAGATATATTGGAATTGGAAAAGGTTCAGAAAAGGGCAACAAAAATGATTAGGGGTATGGAATGGCTGCCATATGAGGAGAGATTAATAAGACTGGGACTTTTCAGCTTGGAAAAGACACGACTAAGGGGCGATATGATAGAGGTCTATAAAAATCATGATTGGTGTGGAGAAGGTAAATAGAAAGTGTTATTTACTCCTTCTAATAACACAAGAACTAGGGGTCACCAAATGAAATTAATAGGCAGCAGGTTTAAAACAAACAAAAGGAAGTATTTTTTCACACAATGCACAGTCAACCTGTGGAACTCCTAGCCAGAAGCTGTTGTGAAGGCCAAGACTATAACAGAGTTCAAAAAAGAGCTAGATAAGTTCATGGAGGTTAGGTCCATCAATGGCTATTAGCCAGCATGGACAGGAATGGTGTCCCTAGCCTCTATTTTCCAGAAGCTGGGAATGGGCATCAGGGGATGGATCACTTGATGATTACCTGTTCTGTTCATTCTTTCTGGGACACCTGCCAGTGGCCACTGTCAGAAGACAGGATACTGGGCTAGATGGACCATTGGTCTGACCCAGTATGGCCATTCTTATGTTCTTACTGTAGGAATTTAAAGGGGAGCCTTAACTGCTAGATACATACACAAAGTGCTTAAGGATAATTTAGGGTAGTAAATATATGTGTGTGTTTAACAGAGCACATGTTGTCAAATACATATATAAATATTTAAAGAGCTCTTTAACTTACTACTGTTAGGCCCAGTCCTGCAAACACTATCTGGTATAGTGCTGACTACTCTGAGTAGTTCAATAGTAAACACACTATGCCCTGTAATATGTGTTTCCTAGCTCAGGCTCTAAGGGTATGTCTACACTGGAAACTTCCAAGTGCTCCCGCGGCAGCGCTTTGAAGTGCGAGTGTGGTCACGCGCGAACGCTGGGAGAGAGCTTTCTCAGTGCTCCTGGTAATCCACCTCAATGAGGAGCCTGTTTACACTAGCACTTTAAAGCACTCAGACTTGCTGCGCTCAGGGTGGTGATTTTTCATGCCCCTGAGCCAGCACGTTAGAGCGCTATAAAATGTAAGTGTAGACATACCCTTAGACTTGAAGTCAGGTCACGGTTCTGTGTTCTTCATGCAAAACATGATGACATGAGACACTGACGCAGTTGGAGGAATGCATCACTTCCACTTCACCTGTATTAATGTTTGCTATTGGCTGCCATAAGATAAATTCACATCTTTGTATGTAAAGCTTTTCATCTCCTCTTCTAACGTTTCATTGGTAGTCTGTAGTCTTAGGCCCTGATTCAGGAAGGTCCATGAGAGGATCGTTCTCTGATGAAGTGGTCCAAAGAATGAAAGAGCTGGAGAACCATTGGATTAAAGGATGTACAACACAGTATGACAACTTGGCAGCATCCTTCATACAAACCTCAGATAGTCTGCAGAGTTAAAATAAAACATACATAAAGTTTTAAATAGATAGTGGAAGGAGAGTAGCATTAAAAGGGTGTTATCCAGGGACAAAAAGATATATTTTTCCAGTGGGATCTGAAAATGGATAGTTCAATAAGGCCAAGATTTGAAAGGCTTTCCTAGATAACCAACTGCTGCAGAAAAGGTTCTCAGAGCAACAGTGGTGAGGGTGAGTGAAGGGACAGAGAGGAGTTCTGTGTTTACATGAGAGAGAATGTGAGAAGAAGAGCAGGGAGAGGGGTAGGGGACAGTGAGTTGTTCTGGAGCAAGTCTATGGAGGGTTTTAAAACAAGGATGGCAGTTTTGAACTGGAATCCGAACTGACTAGAGAACTAGAGGAGGTTGGTTAAATGAGGTAGTGATATGGTTGTGTTCTTTTGTATGTATCAGAAGGGGAGACCCAGCATTTTGCATTTGTTGGGATTTAGGAATGGGTGAAGCCTTAGAAATAATAGTAATTGTCAAGGTAAGAAGAGATTAAAACATTTATAAGGATTTTTAGGAGTTTTATAACTTAAAAAAACCCAAGCTCCAAGTTTACTCATGTATCTGTAATCAGGAGATGCTCTGCTAAAATTTACACACTTTTTTGACGAACTAATTTGGAGTATGGTGATGGAATGTAGCCTCGTTATCAGGAAATGTAAGCCTGCAAAGTGCTTTTTCAGTGGGTGGATGTGCACATTAAGATTTATCCTTTTTTTGTGGGCATTTTAATACCATATAAAACACAGCAGCTGACTGCACTGAGGCACAGCTGTTGTACATAAGAATGGGTTTTATGGCCTGCAGTGTGCTTAAACACACTGGGTTTAGGTTTGTTGTAGTTTGTTTCATTATTGCCCAAAGCAGCAGACCTCAGAAAATCTCTTAATTTTATTTCTCCTTTTGTACAAGAAGTCCCAAGTTTTAAAATTAAATTAGAAAAATGTCAAAATGAGTCTGATCTAACTCAGTCTGACAGAAGCAGCTAGTGAGGAAAGTTTTAACCCTTCAGAGCAATGAGGAGAAGCTTGTACAGTACTGTCACTCTGGGAGTTGGATACTGATCTCACCTCCATTTAGCTGTAAATCCACACAGTAACTGCATTGAAGCCAGTGGTGTTTTACGGTCAGACATCAGCAAGACTGTAGATGTAATGTGAAAACAGAATTGGACTGTATGTTTAATGTGCCAGTCATGTTAATCCCTACAATGCTATCTTAAAAATAACATGGTAAAAGTGCTGTCTTAATTAGGGATACTTTCCTTAATTGAGTAATAGTTAAGTGTGGTCATGCTCCACTCTGCACAGCTGGGTTGGTGGTAAAGGTAACTTTAAGCTACTTTGATGGCTCCCTGATCCTGGAGCAGGCTGGGTGCTGATTCAGCCTCTCTTGCAATGTAGAGCAACCTCAAGTCTGCTCTTAATTGTCACCTGCTACAGGAACCATTTCATTAGCCAGGATTGCTGAAGCACTGCTGCACTCCAGCCTGTGCTGGGGATAGGGTTGCCAACTTTCTTCTTGCACAAAACTGAACACCCTTGCCCGGCCCACTTCCCTGCCCCTTCCTCACCCAGTCTCTGAGGCCCGGCCCCCCACTCTCTCCAGCTCCCTTCCCTCCGTCGCTTGCTCTCCCCCACCCTCACTCACTTTCACTGGGCTGGGGCAGGGGGTTGGGATGTGGGAGGGGATGAGGGCTCCAGCTGGGGGTGCTGGCTCCAGGGTGGGGCCAGAAATGAGGAGTTCAGAGTATGGGAGGGGGCTCCGGGTTGGGGTAGAGGGTTGGGATATGGGAGCGGGTGCGGGGTCTGGGAGGGTGTTTGGGTGCTGGAGGGGGTTCCAACCTGGAGCAGGATGTTGGGGTGCAGGGTCTGGGAGGGAGTTAGGGTGCAGGAGGGGGTTCCAACCTGGGGAGGGGGTTCAGGGTGTGGGCTCCGGCCGGGCAGCGCTTACCTCAGGCAGCACAGTGAGGCTAAGGCAAGCTCCCTGCCTTCCCTGGCTCCACGCTGCTCCTGGAAGCAGCCGCCATGTCCGGCCCCTAGGCGGAGGAACATCCAGGAGGCTCTGTATGGTACGTGCTGCCCATGCCTACAGGCGCTGCCCCCTGCAGCTCCCATTGGCCATAGTTCCCATCCAATGAGAGCTGCGGAGGCAGTGCTCGGGGCGGGGGCAGCATGTGGAGCTTCCTTGATCGCACCTGTGCCTGGGGGCTGCAGGGACATGCCGGTTGCGTAGCCAGGTCAGGCAGGGAGCCTGCCTTAGCCCCGCTGCGCCGCCAACAGTACTTTTAACGGCCCAGTCAGTGGTGCTGACTGGAGCCACCAGGGTCCCTTTTCGACCAGGCGTTTGGACGCCTGGCAACCCTAGCTGGGGACACCTCCTGTGCTGGGGACTATTATGGGGGACTATTATAACGTAGAGCTGGAGTAATAATCTCTCTGCAACCTCATCTGTTTTGATGCCTGGCTTCAAGGTCCCTTTGTGCAACCCGACTACATGAAGGGGTCAGGATCTGGGCTGGTATGTTGTCTTTTTTTCTCATCGTGTGAGTAGGCAGCACAGCGCAATCTCAGCACATTTTATAGCATCAGGCTCCAGCGACCTATTGTTTTTCCTGCTGCTTCTCCTTCCAGTAGTTTGGCACAATTGTTTGGGATAACAAAAGTGCAACACATCTGTCAGACAGCAGATAGTCTGAAAACATACTTGAAATTTTTTTTTGTCTGAACCTTATCAACATTTCTATATGTTTTTACATTTCAGAATGAAAAAGAAATCCTAAATGAAGCATTGAATGAACTGAAGGAAGAGAACAAGCTTCTGAAGGAACAAAAAGCTTCAGTGACCAAAAAGAAAGAGTACTATGAATGTGAAATAAGTCGCCTCAACAAGGTATAGACAGAGAAAGGTGTCAGATGGGAAACATTGCTTTAATATTTTTTGTATCTTTGACCTGAATTTATTTCAGGGGACTTTGCTGTTGGATAATGCCAAAGTGGAAGACCCTGAATGTTGAAAATCGGGCGCTCTTCTCTCCTCCCATATTGCTCATCTGCTGTGTTGCTGTGGGTGCACAGCAGTGGAACGCTTATCACTACTGTGGGGAGCTATGGTTAGTGGAGACAGGAAAGGGATTATCTAAGCCCACCCTTACAGCCAG
Source organism: Eretmochelys imbricata (assembly GCF_965152235.1). Classification (NCBI taxonomy): domain Eukaryota; kingdom Metazoa; phylum Chordata; order Testudines; family Cheloniidae; genus Eretmochelys; species Eretmochelys imbricata. The sequence continues at coordinate 43,143,037 of NC_135575.1, read as the reverse complement.
CTGCTATTGACAGACAGTTGCACTAAGAAGGGGAATGTAAATTTTCTATAGGCCAGCTTTGGAGGAAGCTTCGGCTTCTCACACACAATCTTCTGTGCTTCAAATTCCAAACCTGACTCAAGCACATTGTGGGTTCCTAGTCATCCTCTTGCCTCAGCAATGTTCATTTCTCAAATTCTTCTATCTGACATCGGCAGTCTCTTCTCTCCGCTCTCTCCTCTGATCCCTAACCCATGTCGCCCCAGACATAATCCCATTCCCCCCCTTGCAACATTACTCCCTTCCCTGCTCAGCTTTATAGGGTAGAATCCTGGCTCCAGTTGAAGTCAATGGCAAAGCTCTTTTTTACTTTATTTCACCACAACCTTTCTCTCCTGGCACCCAACCACCTTCCTTCTCTTGCCTTACAGCTCAGAATCCAAATCCTTTACACCAGACAGCGCCCTGTGAAATGCTGTTTTTAAAAAGGGGGGAATGTAGTAAATGTTGAATTAAGAGAGCACAGAAAGCAAGATGTGTTTTCTAACAATGTACCTCTTGGTAAACCACAAAAGCTTCCTGAGGAAATATACTGCTCTTAAAAATTACTGTGACGTAACTTTGAGTGATGCATAGGCTAAATTCAAAGCAAGGAAAATGCATGTTGCCTTGTAAAAAAATTTGACTGAATTTGTGGTCTCTCTAGCTGTCTCCGAAATGCATTGACCGGACTCACACAGGAACTTTGTGTGACTTCAGCTCCGAAGGTCTATTCATAAAATAATTTACTGGAACATATTGTTCTGTTTTGCTAGGGTCTTGTAGTGTGGTTGGGACTGAGGAGGAGGGTGGGAAATATACTCATTTGGGAAGAGCTGTGCTGCCAGTGAGATACCTGTTGCTCTATAATACAGAACTCACTGAGTGAAAGAGAGAATTGTTCTTTCTGGCTTACCTTGTATTTGGGTTCTTCTATAACTATTTCACTAATGTACATAGAAACTGTTGTCCACAGTATTACCAGCCCAATGGATTCAAAAATTGAGTTAGACTGCCCCAAAATCATGAGATTTAAATAATAAATGTTCTTTTTATTCGCTTTATGTTTTTTCAAGCCTTTAGAGTTCACATTTTCCAGCTTTTTCTCCACACAATGATGTATAGAGACTTCAGGGGTGGGGGGAAGCTGAGATTCTCACATCATCTCGTGACTCCAGGAGCTGGGCCTTTAAGAAAAGCACCCAATATCATGAGATTTGTTCTAAAATCACAAGAATTGGCAACTGTTCATAATTAGAAATAAAGAAATTAATTGATAAACAGAGAAGCAGAGACTTGTTTTGCAGACAGCATAAAAACAATCCTTCCAGATGGCTTGAGAAGCAGTGTTGCCGCATATTTTAGATTGTAGCTTAATACATAAACAGTAGATTTCTTCCACCCTCCTCCTCCTCCAGGTACTATAAAAATGAGAACTGTTGAGGGCCACAGAATAATCTGTGAATTCTCCTAGTGGATCAGCACAAAATTATTTACAGCACACGTGTATAATTCTGATATACTAGGAAAATTCACAATGTTCTTCCAATTCATCTCCTCCCCTTCCACCTGTGTTTGTGGTGAGCTGATCTGGAGCTAGCACAGATCTGTGACATAAAGTATGTTGGAATTGTTGCCACCTAAAAAACTAATCAAAGTTTTTATTTTAAAGGTGTATATAAAGTCAGCAGAGTTAAAATGGATATGACAAATAAGCTTTATAAGCTTGGTGACTGATTTATAAAAGGAGACAGAATGCATAAAAGTCAGTGCAAAAAAATCAGAGAAATGGGGAAACAATACCTCATCAGGGAACAATGAAATAAGGTCATCTTTGAATCAGAGAGCCTGAACCACTGTGTGCAACAAGGCACAGGTGGATACCACATGCATAGGGGGGAAATAAAACCAGATTTCATTCACATTCATCCCAAGCATCTATGCTTAACAAATCATACGTAAAAGAACGGGTTTGACTAGGCACAGACCAGGAGAGTGTTTTAGCTTTCAAATGTGTTGTGATCCCATTAAGCTTTACGGAGTCTCTTTTCTGCCTCCCTCAATCCCACCCCCAACTTGTAATTAAATTTTATTTTAACAGGAGTATATCTTGCAGAGAATTAGGACATACTGCTCCGCTCAGGCTGGGAGTTGCCATAGATATTTGGCTCTCCATTAATTTTATTACTTGTACACAGCAGCGAAATATCATTGCAGAAATAGAATGGTCCAGAATAACACTAACTCAGAGGGGCAGGCTGCCCCATGAAGTGTGATACAATATAGAGAATCTACAAGTTGACCAGCTGCATATATTTTTATACTATCTCATCTTTACATCCAACCTTATTCACACAACCGTGCACATATATTGTAATGTGCTCCTCTCAAACGCCACAACTATTAGGACAGTACTCAAGGTAGCTCAACAGTTTGGATTAGATTAAAAGTCCTCTCTCCTCTTTCAGTTTCCTCCTTGGGAGGCTATAGGTTATAACTATAGTTTTACTCTCACTATTTCATGGAAGACAAGGCACATAATATTAACCTTTGGGTTACTATGGCCATATGTGCTTTTGGAATTCCTTGTAACTCCTGCTCTGCCCACCCTTTGTCTCTCTAAATCGGTCTTCCCTCCCTTATGACCTTGTATGGGAGCTGGCCAACAGGAGGTCACTTCAGATGGACTCTACTGAGCATTCTGAGAAAATTCAGACACATCCACATTAGGGAGTGGTTCCTCTGTGGACTCCTGGGGAGCCTTTTGATAGTTGGCTGTTTGATGGTCACTCTAAACAGTTCAGACAAGGAGAGAAGTCTGAAACAATTACCAGGAGTTATATATTTTAAAAATGCATAATGTTGAGCATGGTCTCCTCGACAGAGGTTGAGATGGGCCGACACCAAATGGCAAATGGCCATGTCAGCATAATAAAGCAATCTGACATTTGTTAGCTGGTGATAAGTCATAGAGAGTGAGGAGAAACAATAGTTTTAAGATGATTCCAAACCCATGAATAATTTGACTACAGTAATCTCAAAAAAACAATGTAAGGGAAGTAATACAAAGTATCATAGCAGGGTTGGACTGAAAAGCAGAGCAGCAGTAATATACTGGTGTAGTGTGTGTAATCATGACTCCCTCTAGTGGCTGGCCATAGGGACTACGCAACCTCCTGAATGCCAAGAGATAAAGGAGGTGGAACTCATGCTGTACAAATGTGTACTTTTAGTGCTTAAAGGTCTTTGGTTTAGTCCATGCTGTAGCCATTATTTGCTAAATACTGTAATGGCTAAATGTTTTTTAAAAAATGTTTAGTTTTGGGAACCCATCTTTAGGAACCTACATTTTTTTTTCCCCAAAATTTTCTCTAGGCTTTCTAAAACTCTGATTTTTCATTGGTAAATGTAAATTGGATAGACCTCCAATGGCTCGATTTGAAAGTGCAAATGCTACTTATGAATGAAATCGAAGCACCGAGTCTCCCAGAATGATAGTGTCCCAAACCTAGAAGCTGGAATGTAGTCGCTTTGAAAATTTGGGTAATTAAATATTAGTCGCACAGTTTATATACCACATGAACTCTGTGACAATTATAAATGCAGTCAAAAGCAATTCATGACTTGCTTGAACCTGTTCAGTCAGAGATGCCAACACTGTAATGATTAAAAAGGAATTAATCTGATGTGGTGAATCCAAGTCTGCAGTTACATGTTGTTGCAGGCCCTTCTGGATGCATTGCAAAAGCAGTGCCCGTCCTTTCTTGTGCCTCATTTGGATAAGGCTGACAGGAACTGCACCCATGAAGAGATGAGGACCCAATTGGAAGTTCTCAAACAGCAGGTGAGAATGCCTGGAAGTCAGTCTGAATGAGTTTAACACTGTACTATTTTCCCCCCTTTCTCCTAAGAACTGTGTTCTGGTTAACTTGTTATCCTTATTTTGAAAGGAGGAAGCAGTCTGCCTTTAGTCCAGATAAAATGATGCTTTTAAGATCCTGTTATCACAGTGGTATGCATTGTCATTGGATGAAATTCAGTCCTGAGGACGAGCACAAGGTCTATGACCATGTGGGGATGGGGATGTGGGCAGTTAGACCTACTGGTCAGAGCCAGGGTCAGAAGCCAGAAACAAAAGCCAGAGTCAGAGCTGGGATTTGGATCACGCCAAAAGTGGAGCCAGAATCAGTGTCAGGAGTCACACTGAGGGTCGTGACTGGAGTCATAGTCAGAGAGCTGTGCTAAGGGTCAAGCTGAAGCCAAAATCAGAGCATAGTATCGAGGATCAAACCAGAGTCAGGGAACAATGCCAGGGTCATACCAGAGTCAAGAGTTAGGATCCAGTTCAGCAGCAGATCAGGAGTTTTCTCAGTTGCTCAGACAACTTCCTGTGCTACTTCTGGCTTAAGTCATGTGTTTGGTCCAATTGCTGGAGCTGGACATCTGCTCCAGTCAGGAGCTTCATGAGCAGAGCCTCTAGTGGTCCAGGGTCCTGTTAGCCCCCATCCCTACTAGTTCTGGAGTGCTGTCAGTTAGCGGCCGCTATCTGGGCAGTGCTTGGGGACCTGCAGGCCCAGGTTTGAGATCTTCAATCCCTCACAGCATCACTTAAAACATCACATAAGGCTTATGTCAGATATAAGAAGGTCATAGGCATTGTGCTAGCTATCTGTACAGGACTGAATTTTACCATAATGAATTATATATTTTAAGAGTTATTGATTAGTCTGATATTGATCTCTTGCATTCTGCCTGTCCTCATTTCTTGTGAGCTGGCACTGTATTGAATTGTATAAGAATCCTGTTCTTGGAAAACCAGGATGTCGCACATCTTGGTATTCTAGTCTCTCAGAAGAATGATGCAGCACAAGCAGACATAAATCACAACCTGCATATTGGCTGCAGAGAAAACTCTGCTGTTGTTAGAGAATCTGGAGGTAATCAGTATTACAATCATCATTTTGAGAAATGGATATGATTTTCTTTGGTTTGTTTTCTCTCTATCTAGGAATAGGTCAGTTTAAACTCACCTGAAAAGTACCTAAATTTTTAAATTTTAGGTCTGTCATCCTGTACAGTGTTAGGCAAAGTTATTGAAACACAAATAGACGTGATCAGAAGATACATGGGATAAAATACTTGTTTCTGTCATGTTTGACCAGTTGAGCCAGACTTGACTCTCTAATATAGTGTATGCAACATGCTGGGGAGCAGAATCTTGTACTTCATTGTGCTGTAATGGGTTACTTCATTCTGCTAGACAATAAAATAGTGTACATCATTTCTCAAAATCCTCCTGGGGGAACTGAAATGTAGCCGGTCAGTTTTATTAATGTATGTTGCTAGTTGTCAGTATAGTCATTCTGGACTTTACACAACATGAAGGGGGACAGAAGAGTTGTGTGGAGGAGGATCGGGGATAGGCATCTATATGATATTATCATCTCCATTGCTTAGCCATCTTTGGCCCATCCCTGGCTGGGACAGAAGGGCTAAGCTCTGAACAAGAAGAGGGTAGGGGCAAAGGAAAAGGGAGAAGTGGGGTGTGGTGGGAATACACAGTCTATGTAACACCCCCTCTTCAGGGCATCAGAACTTATAATGCAAAGGGGTATCATAAGTCACTCCACTGTGAACTGTAGCACAATCTGCTCTCCCAGAGTTTTAACAGATCATGTGGTTACCTGGCTGTCAGGCTGAAGATGACAGGACCGACTGCTATACAGCTGGTGCTGTGGAGGGGTGATGGTTGATCGTAGATGGGCTGAAACATATAGGACATGGCTCTCTGCAGGAACGCCTGCTGTGTTCCCTCCCAAGGTGCTACAAGCTGACACTGGGCATGCCTCCTTGAGGGGACAATATGGTAGAGCTGCTACTCTGAAAAGGCCTTTTATGCATAGCTTTATGCAGGAAGAGAACCGATAGGCCTCCATGCACTGGCAGAAGTGTCTAAAGAGCATTGCTGGTGTTGCCAGCTATATGTAGGTAATGCAGATAGTGATTTACAAGTTATCTTGTTTCATTTTCTCTGGTTCAGTTGATGGCATTTCTTCACTGAACCAGAGAAACAGCAGTAATATTAACTTGTGACTTAAGTGCTGCATGTATAAAAATGCTGGCTGGTTAATAGCAAAAACATTTTTAATTCATGGTGCATCCGGTGAGGGATCATTGAGATGCTTCGTGGGTCCCAGCTTACCTCTGGCCTATCATTCTGTTTGAGTGATAAGCTCAGTTTTATATATCCTCATGTTAGCATTTCTGGGACTATCCCTTGCAAGGTCCTGAATACCGCCTGCATGGTAAGAACCAGCAGATCCAGCAGTGGAAGTTGAAGATGCTAATCATTAGAGCTCGTTGGAAAATTGGGAAACTTAAAATATTTGTCTCTTAAACCGGCATTTGAATCATCTTGAAGAATCCACGCCCTTAATATTTGGAATCTTAGTGCTAATCACGTCTAAGGCAGTTCCCAAGCAAGCCATTCAAATATAGCAATATTCCACAAATACTGAGATTGTGAATTATTTGTGAGTGGGATCACATGCAGATAAACAGAGTAAGCAAGTGTGACTAAAGCTAGGAAAAGCATGGAAAAAATGTTGAAGGTAGATATATAATAGAAGGGATCAGTCTAAAAAGTGCTCTGTAAATTAGCAGTTGCTTGTCGCTTAGTTTGTAAAAATGACACAGGAAATGTAGAATTCCAGTGAGAGTTCCCTCTTAGGATGAATTCTGTATGTGTTTGGAATGTGTGTTTAAAAAACAAAAAAGAGTAATGGAAACCTTGGATCACTGTAGCACTATCACAATACATTTCATAAATAACATTAATAATTTCAGGTACAGATATATGAAGAAGACTTTAAAAAGGAGAGATCTGACCGAGAAAGACTTAATGAAGAGAAAGAAGCACTGCAAAAACTTAATGAAAGATCACAGTCCCAACTGAACAAGCTGAATTCTCAGGTATGATTGAAAGAAAGTTGCCATTGCCAGCACATGTGCATTTTATTTTTATTTTCTGATTCTCCATACAGCCCAAGACTTTTTGACTTCCTTTAATTGACATTGGATTTTATTTGAGGTCACCACGTGGGATGAAATCATTCTGAAGCAATGTTGTAAAGAGATGAGAAATTATGAGAGACTTCTTCCAAATTAAGTGGATGGAGTGTCTTATTAAAAAGGCTGTTCAGTATCCTTAAACCACAGTCCTTTTGTCTCTCTCTTTTTATTTGTTTTGTTGGCATGCACTTGATATAAGAAATGCAGCCTCATCCCCAAACTTTGAAATAAAAAATGTGTGGCCCCAAGTCCTGCTCTATTACAGAGATCTGAGTGTCGAGACAGTGGTGTTACTCCAGAGTAACCGAGAGCAGAATTTGTCCTCATTCCGATTAATAGAGCAGTCTGAACTGAGTCGTTCCGTTTGCTGGGAAATCCTTTTTTATCTCCAGTGTGATGTCAGTGTTCTGAGACGGGAGAAGCTGAAATGAAATCATGGCACGTACAAAATATTGAGCTTTCACAATCTCCTCTAAAAATAATGAAACCGCAAGACTTCTCTGTGACAGAAGTTGAGCAACATTTTGCAATAAGTGGCAAGTCATTATGGAATGTACTCTGCTGTACTATCATCCCTCTGGACTTCCTTATTTAACCACAGAAGTATTAGCTGATTCTTAACCAACCCACGCAGCAGTACTGTAGACACTGGATTTTACTGGAGCATAAGAAGCAAGGGATTGATACCCGATAAGGTACTTGAGTGCATCCTGGAGAGGTGTTGAGTGCCCATGGCTCCCGTTAACTTCACTGGGAGTTGAGGGCATTTAGCCCTCCCAGCAGGTGTTCAGCATTGCACAGAATAAGGCCCCAAATGAGAGAATATTATTAAAGATGTATGGCACAGAAGGCAGCATTTCATTTTAATGCAAAATTGCTAGTGATGCTACAAGTAGTTTCAGAGTAGCAGCTGTGTTAGTCTGTATTCGCAAAAAGAAAAGGAGTTCTTGTGGCACCTTAGAGATGTATATAAATCTCCCTGCTGTATTTTCCACTGAATGCTTCCGATGAAGTGAGCTGTAGCTCACGAAAGCTTATGCTCAAATAAATTTGTTAGTCTCTAAGGTGCCACAAGTACTCCTCTTGCTACAAGTAGTGCCATCCGGGGCATTCAAGCACATGGGAATAGCATGGACATCCTTAGTATGCTACCCACCCAGTAGACATTGGGTATTTCTGTGGAGGAATGACATTTTAATCCGCTTGGGAATGTTTTAAAGAGTTCAGGTAATTTTAAAGCCATTTCTCTCATTGATATTTGTGCTATGGTAGATCCCAGCCGGGAGTAGAAATGGCTGCATAGAGCTTCCTTCCAATGGTCAGAGGAGGGTGTGCCAGCCCTTCACTTCAGTGTTGGGAGATCACTCTAAAACACCAATATGTGGGGGAGGGGGAACCACCTACTCCTCTCCAGTGATGTGATCAGGGATAGCAGAGGCATTCTTTGTCATGCACACACAAAGTAGTTTCTTGTAGATGGCCCATGAGCCAGTGAGGATCTCATCATAACATGCACATACATGAGAGTTGTTCCAGCCCCAGTGCTGTAGAAGCTCCAGTGTATGTGTAATGCGTGGTGTCTTCTGTGATTAACTGACAGTTGTGTTGGAAGCAGCTTTGGGACAGGCAGTCAAGATGGTTTATCAAAGTGAAAATTGTATTTCTCCACAGATAAAAGCATGTTGGCGAGAAAAAGAACTTCTAGAGAAGCAATTAAAGCAACAGGTGTGTGTGTGCCTCTTCAGTACTTTGTGTTTTGCATTTACATTAAATGTTTCAAGGCTTCTGTGAGCTAGTAGAGTAAATCCCTACTTCTAAACTACTCATCTTTCCTCGTTAAGGGCCAGATCCTTCAGCTTTTATCTGTGTTATACCACCAAAGTCACTGGGACGATACATGAGAGTAAGGGCTGCAGGATCAGCTCTGAAAGCATTCCATAATAATAAACTCTTTGCTCCCCATAGAAAACTTTCTCTACACATATGGCGGTTGCTACAGGCATGCTATCCATTGAGCAAGTTTCACTACATCAGAGTTCACTAGGGATTAAATTCACTCGTTTGCAGAGGCTCAGCACAATGCTTGTGTACCCTGAAAGCACCCTCTATAAACATGTTTCACTGTATTAACTCTGGCCCAAATTCACTCAATAAAGGGTCTGTGATTGATTTGATAATATTTGTGAGGGTGCCTGACGAGTGATAGGTATATCAGTGCAAAGTACTTATTTGATTGGGCCAATTTGTGAGGTGCTGACTCCAGCTTTTACTTTTTTTTTTTTTTTTGGCTCAGTCTTTACCAAAGCATATTTCCATTGACTTCATTGGGCTTCAGTAAAGCCTGAGCAACAACAGACCAAAAACTGTGAGGACCTCAAGATTTGGCTCATTACTATCTATATTATTTATTAACCAGGTTCCATGTTAAGCAAGTCTGCATGTGGTTAGTATTGGTTGAACAGTGAGTGCTACTACAAGAGATAAAAATGTCAGTTGGTGCCAGAAAACAATGTTTGCAAGGTAGGTATCAAATACTTGATCCAACTGAAAAATTTCAGTGGTGCTTGGCAGGGTGTGCGGAAGATGCTGTATCAGGAGAGATTTATTTGTTCATCAACATTCAGAATAGGTTAAATTAGAAGTCTTGTAGCCAATTATGGGTCTGGACCCTTCTTCGCTATTAGTGTTCAGTGGTTAATTTGTATTGGCATTCTGTTTGATCCACATGTGCGGCTAGTAGCATGGTTTAAAAAAAATGTTTTTCCTACAGACAAAAGACCTCCCTGTGCCATCTGAGAGGTGCTGCTTCCCACCTCAGATGTTCCTTCCATCTTGTGTTAATTATGGAAACTGTGGATTAGTTCTCCACTACCAAGACCCTCGAGTACACATGGCATCAAGGGGCATGTATGATCAGCAACAGCACCCTGTGAGTTGGACTTCTGTCAGTTATCATTTTGTAGATCTTAAAACATGGCAACCTTACATGAGTACTGTGATCCTTTCAGTGATTCATTCTACCCTCTTCTTCAATGAGCTTGATTGTCTCTCAATCCATTTCAGGATCCAGATGAAATTTTTCCTCTGTGTTTTCAAAGCTGTCCATGGACTTGAACCAGCCTTGTGCCTGATCTCTGCTCAATCTCTCTCCCTGCCTCTCTCCACACAAATCCCCAGTCTTCATTTAATAAGTCCTGCTCTGTCACCTTTTGTGAAATCTAGACTGGCCTTTGATTCCACACTTCTTTTCAACCCTCATCTGAAAAAGTCTTTTCTCTCCCTTTGATGTTTCTGTTTTCTCCTATAATTTTTCATGTTAAATTTGTAACTCTGGTCCCACTTTCCTGCCTCCTTGGGAAAATCTGCAGAAGTGGGCTAAAGGGAAGGGAAAGTCCTTGCAGGGATTTCTCTCCATTTCTTGAGTGTGCTCTGAATGGCGCTGAGGGCGAGATCAGTCTCTGCAGGACCCAAAGGCTAAAAGACATCTTTTCTCCCCTGCTTCTGCTTCGTCTCAAGTGCTTCCTGAGTAGATCTCTGACATACTTACATATCTCACCAACTAGATTTCAGTCTGAATTTTACCATTAAAACTGACCCTTATAGGTTTTGTACAATTTATGCTTTCTCTGAATAGAGAGAAATAATTAAAACCTTTATAAATGCATTTTATATATAATGTTCCTAAAGGGAAAGGGGATTATTTTACATGTGATTTAATTAGAAAATATCTAATATTATTGAAAATAAATTTTACGCAGGAAGTTTGATTAGAATTTCACTATCATTTAGATCAACTCAGAATCCCATCACAAGTCATGTCTCATTTCTACGGTGCAGCATGGTTTACCTGTATTCATAAACATGAATTGTTCTGTGAGATACGTAGCATGTCTCTGGGCATTCAAAATAAATAATAGTGACAACAAAAGTTCAAACGCTAGTCCTGTTGAAATCAATGTGATTATTTTCTTGACTTGTGTGAAAGCAAGAGTTGACCTAAATAAATATTTGTTGAATACAATGTCAAATTTTCCTGTCGTATGTAGTGAATCACCATATTTATCTGGACAACCTGCTTGACTCTTGTATGGTTTTGTCATTCAAGAGTAATGTAGCCATCCCATAATTGGGATGACTTTATACAGCACTGCACTATCATATCCTCTCTATATAGCATGCAAACATTTCTGTGCAAAGAGATGAACTAGTAGCAAGATACATAACTCTGCTATAAAGCCCTAAGAGCCAAATGCTGACATCTTGATGCATATTTAGTAATATCTTGCTCCAGGATAGCTGTGTTTTAAATGGGACTACCTGAGGACTAAGGTACTACTCAACATGAGTAAGGGTAGTAGAAGGTGGTCCTAAATTATTTTTGAAATATGTCATTTTTCAGGCAAGCTTATTTTATTGTAAAACAATATTACATTACACTTTAAACAAAAAAATAAAGAGCCTACTAATTTTAAAATCCTATATTTATGCATATAATGTTACATATTAAATGTATTAATTATTTCAGCAATTCTAGCTTAACTTTGCAAAATGTGTTTTTTATGCTTTCAAACTTCAGAAATCTGAGGAAAATTGTGGGCAAGCAGGTCATTTTTGTGTTAGAAATACACTAATCTGTGTGTTTATCAGAGTTTGAAATATTGTAAAATGTTTCTCACTGCAGTTTGGACTCGGTCCCAGATTATTTTGGCTTTCCTCCTTGAGCTTTCATCATCTGTGTTTCTAATTGTACCAGAAGGACTCTCTGGGTTTATAAATTTTGCCATTCCTAAAGGAGTGCTGAGAAGGTGCAGTCCGTTTCTGATTGTTGCTTTGAAGTTCCCATCCTTATTTTTTGAGGTTTCTATGAAATGTTTTTCTTATGTGAGCATAGTGTTGCTTTTTGCTATTTAGATCACTGAGAAATTTTCAGTGAAGAAGAAATGTGAGAGGATTTAATGAGCGTCTTGATTTAACAAATGTAATACTGTGCATTTTCTCTGTGTGCTTCTGAATGTTTACCTTTTCTGCATCTCATTTTTTGTTTCTATTGAAAATTTTTAAGGAAACTTTTATATTTAGTCTGACTCGAAATACCTCTCTCTTCTGTCCTTGGATTTCTTTCAAGACTGTAATATGAGAGAGAAAAGAAGTAGTAGTGAATTAGAGAATTGCATGTGCATTATGAACTGAATAGAGCAAAGCACTTAAGCACAAGCTTAACTTCTTGAAGTCGATGGCACTGTTCATGTGCTTAAAGTTAAGTGTGTACATACGTGCTTTGGCTCAAATTAGTAATTCTTGTGTAAAGTATAGAGCTTCCAATTGTAGTGAGACTTCATTTTCCTTAGGCTTATGGTCACTTCTTGAATAATGTTACATAATTGCAAAAGGATTTAGGTTTTACTGACCTTAGCCATCGTCCATAACAAGAGTCCAATCTTGCAGCTCTAACTTAGGCAAAACTCCTACTGAAATCAGTGAAGTGTCTTCCCAGTGAGGATGGATAAATTGGAATTCTTTAGGGGATAATGTGAATTTTCCCAGAGGTATTTCTGCAAAACAGGGACCATAGAATTTTCCCATCCAATTAATTAATTGAGAGTGGTGATGTATTGCATTTCACAGGCTTCCTTAGCTATCTGAAGCTAGATAGAAAGCCTGACACTACTCCAACTGAGGTTAAAAGGTTTTTTGAAAGTGCTCAGATGTATATAAGAGCTGAGTCCTAATGTAATTAGAAAACAAACAATTTTATAAAATGGTCTTTAAGACTCAAATAGACTGGTAGTTATTTACCACATTTTGCAATGTAAAATAAAGAAATGAATTTCCCTCTCCTATGAAAAATGTGGAGGAATTTCCAGGCAATATCACCATTGTCTTGTTTGTTTGTATTACCATAATGACTAGGAGCCCAAGTTATGGACCAGGACCCCATCTTGGTATCATCCTCTTGTAGAAAGAAGAAAAAGTCTTTTAAAAAAAAAAATTCCTGTCCTACAGCATATTCGAGGTGGCACATGATGCTATCTAATGCGATTGATACAGTCATCTAAGTCTATGGGAGGACAGGGGAATACACCTTTGAGATGAAGGGTGTTGAAAACGAATGCTGACAAACTGCACGCTTCACATTGGAACAGCTTCACCTGCTATGTCCAATGTACCATTCTCTTAGCTTCTCAACTGCTTGCATTGGTCCTAGTTAAAAATGGAAATGTTTATAATGTCTTTAGATCCATTTCGTTTGTCTCTGTCTTCTCACTCCCTATCTACAGTGTTCATAAGATTGTTGAAAATCTGATTGATGTTACTAATGTTGGCTTTGATTTGTGGCATTTAGAAAGGTTTATACTGTGCACAGCATTCAAACACATTTTAGAAAAAGAAAAGCTGAAAAGCTCAATCAATAGAAATTTAGAGTCAAATCTACGTTTGTTTTTTTTTTGGTTTTTGGTAAATTACTTTTGTATGACTAATAAAAAGCTTCACAGCATAATTATATTTTTAACATAGCACTATTCTTTTGTTTGAAGTGTCTATGAAGTCCATATTGCTGTAATAATGTTTTATTGTTCTGTGCAGCCAGAGTATCAGTGGTATGTTCCGGACCAGTTTCCGCCAGATGTGCAGCACAAGGCAAATGGTAAGACAACAGCTGTACTGAACATACTGTGAATTCACTTTTTTAATGAGGCCTTTTTAGTAAACTTTCATATGTAGATAGTGCATGCTTTACTTTAAGGCTCTACTTTATAAGGCTGCAAATGATACACAAAACCGAAGTTGCAGGTTCTACTGGGGTCCCATCTATGATATAAGTTTCAACTTCATTTTGATCCTTAAAATATCTCTTTTTTTATAATGTATGTTACAGAATTGTATAAGTGCCTCATTGAACTCCCAGTAATAATCTTTAAAGAAAGGCTATCCTCAGAGTTGGTCTTTAGAGCTTCGGGTGCCCCCGTTGAGACTAAATAAGAATAATGTTGAACAACAGGGTAAGAAATGGAACAGGTTTTAGCAGTTATCCCTGTTAACAAAATTTTTTCCCCACTCCATAGAATTTTTTTCCCACTCCATAGAAAAGATGCAAATTGAAATACCCTTCCCATTGGACTGAGTGACAGAGACAGTGTTAACATCAACTGATGCACAAAATCAGGAATCTAGAGGCCTAGAACTGTGGTCTGAATGGTTAAAGATGCTAGGTACTAAGGCAGTATCAATTATTAATGACTCTTGGAGACAAATGAGCATACAAATTATTTACAAAAGATTAGGCTTTCTATGCAAAATTAGGATCCAGATTTGAAATCACACAAAGTTGTGGGTGTATGAATTTTGGTTCCGACCACTATAGATACTAGGCTGGGGAGCAGGGGAAAGGATATTGTTTTGAATTCCAAGTCCCTTTTCCTTCCCCTTCTCTTTGGAAACTTCTCCTCCTCTCCAATTTGGGGATTTTGGTGTCATCCAGGGTTTTGGGTCTTGCTGTACTCTAATCCCCCATTCTTCTAGATGACCTCTCAAGTGACTTAAGCTATCCTGAATTGTGAAGTTAAATTTATAATGGTACTTATTGCATGGTATCACCATATATATTATTCTGTAGTATGTATGAATACTGTATATGATGATAAGGAGTCGTTGTTGAGGCTATCTTGCAACATCCAAATGGGAAGCTATATAGCCATTTCTTCTCCAGCAGTTATATGTAGAGATTCAGTACATGAAAATAGTACTATCCTTTAAAATGTATGGACTAGTCCCCTAAAGATGAGGCAGCCTGAGGTTCTGGTGGGGTGGGGTGGGAGAGAATGGAATGCTGGGCCCAGGGCAGACACCAGGAAGATGGAGTTATTTTATGGCTTCTTCCCTTTAAACCCATGGGAATTTGCTGCACAAAAGAATGCTGATGGTATCATACCCATGCCCTCCATGTTGTGAACACATGAGAACGGAGGTTGGGAGTAACTGGAGATGCAGTTCTATGGTAGTATGTCTCTATTAAAGGGTCTGAGGAATACACCTCTTGTGCCTACCTATTACTCCTTTTATATGTCTTTGAGTTTGCTTCTGACTTTCCCATGTCTAAAATGTTGTTTTAAAGCCACGCTCCCTGTATGTTCCACCACTGGTGGTGGACAGGGGCCGATGACATCCCCTTCAACAGGCAGTCAGTTGGAAACTCAATGAGTTGAAATGTACAAAGAGTTTTCACTTTCCCTCCTTTTCTACCCCCAGCTAAAGGAACACGTGCTACATCATTTTGGCCCATAGTATATAATTAATCTGTAACATAGAGAAATTATGTTGAGTTTAGAAAGGGCCACACTGAGCCTCTGAGGGTTATATTTTGTTTTTACAAGTCAAAAATTAGCCATTAATCTTAAGGAAGTCCCAAATTTTGAGTGCACTTAAGTAAAATCGGTTTTTAATAATAAAAAGAGTGACTAAAGTTAAAGTTAATTGACTTTTTTTGAGTTTTGGCAAGACTTTGAATTTTGAAATTCCAAAAGTAAATGGGGGTGGCGGGGAGAAGAAACCTGAGGAAACTAGGAAATGTTCACAACTTTCCCCTCTGTCTTCTCTCCATTTGGATCAGCTCTAATTACAATAATGTTTGTACAGTCAGTCATAGTGTAGTTAGAATTTGAGAAGGATCATTTATCTGAATATATGCCCAGTTAGGTAATAACCTGGCTATTAAATGTTAATGATTTTCTCCTGAATTAGTGCTTAAGCATGGCGCCGTAAAAAAAATAAACAAGACAACAAATCAGTCTGTGATATCACAAGGCAGGTTTTTTGTTTGTTTGTTTTGTTTCATAAAGAATCTATCACTGGATTGAAGTTATACAGCCAAATCCTCTAGTCTTCCCCTTAGTGACAATGGGAATATTGCTTCAGTAAGGAAGTTTATTCAAGCAACAACTACAGGATGTGACCCAGATATTTTAATGTCATGACTTTCACACAAGTAAAATGAAGCTGTGAATGAGTATTTATTGTAGCTACTGCTTCGATATCTGCACATAATTTGTACCTTACATGTGTGTGTTTGATAAACAAACTAAGGATTTCTGTCATATAGGTGAGTACTCTGTATAAATATGACTATAGGCAGTGTGATATGAAAGATACTATAAGATTCTGATCCACAAACCACCGAAATAGAGCTACATGAAGAATGGATTTTTCCATTCAGTGATGGTTCTGAAAAATGGAAAATAGAATAAGTTACAGGTTGATCCAAAACCAACATTTTTCACAATGTTTGGAAAATTGAAAAGTCTAAAAAATTTTACTTTGGGTCAGCCAAAAAGTTTTATTTAGATTTCGAGCTTGTTTTGGTTTTGTGTTTGTGGGGTTTTTTTAAATAAAATTGAAGGAAATGTCTAAACGAAAGGTGGTTTTGACCTGAAAAATCAAAACATTCCATTTTGAAAATGTTGATGTTTCTACTCTTTGGGATTTTTCTTTTCTTTTCTTTTTCTGGGGTGGGAGGAACAATGAAAACAAGAGAAGAGGGGAAATGCAAAGGGAATAGGAAAACAAGGAGTTAAAGAGGAAAAAAATTCTCCTACCCACTTCTCCTTGAAAAAGCTTTCCCTCCAAAACCAGACTAAAACAAACAATGGTAATGTTCAAGACAAACAATGTTCACATCTCTGTTTAACTAGAAAGTCTTACTTTTTTTGTTGCTAAACCTGAGTTGTAACACTAAAGGCAGTGGCATTTTAAAAAGCACAACAGCCCCAATGTCAGTTGTATTTCAAATTTCTGCAGAGATTACAGCAGTGAAATATGACTTTATGGTTGGGGATTTACAAACAGACAGAGCTTTGATTGTTGAACCGCACTTATCGTTAACGTCCTGTTTATTTAATGAGATTGTATTCCCCAACTGTTTCACATAACAAGGTGTTTCACATAACAGATTTGGCAATACTGTAAAGTGCCTGTTTCTCCTTAATGCTACTGCAGTCTGCTGAACTAGTTGGTTTTGGGTAAGCTGTCAGTCCGTCTGTATGCTCTGCAGTCCTTAAGGACTTCAGTACATAAAGCTTAGTCCTACTGAGCCAGCTGGCCTGGAGGAAGTTGGTTGGCTGGCTGGCTGTATATGCCTTAGTCCTTAAATGCTTAAGAGCTTCAGTGCATGAAGCTGTCTTGCCTAGCCAGTTGTCCCCAGAGCAGCCCCAAGCTGGCTGGCCATGATTGGGAGAGCTGTCGTCAGCCTTAGAAAGCTGAACTTAGTTGGGAGAACCTGAATGCAGATTTTGAAGTCTGCAGCAGCATACCTGATTATCTCCACCCTCAGTTATTCAAAGGACTTCACTTGTCTCATGAAAATTTGATCTGGACTAGAGTGCTGCAGATTCCCAAAACAGTGCCTGTGCGTTTATAAGGCGTATTTATGTGTAAGCATGTATAGTCAGTTTGTATTTTTTTTACTTCAGTCTACTTAATACTGAACATTCCAGTTACTTTATAAAATTGTGTCTGTAGCTTTAGGGAATTTAACTTAGATATTAACAAATAGTCACTCACCCAGAAATTGTTTTAGTAGGCCCCTAGAGGTTAGGAAAAATGTATCCTCCAGAAAAGCTTAGGAGCCAGGAGACCGCATAGGCTGCCTCTAGCTGCAGGCTATGGGAACAATTTAACCACTTGAAGCCTAATTTTAAAAATGTACATTAAATGTGTTTCCCCTTTTATGGTGTGTTTAATGAATCAGTGTATTCCAAGCCCTTGCACATTTGCAGGGTAGCATTTCTTAAAGGCACCCCTTATTGCTGCTAGTGGTCTGGTAAGAAACATCAGGCTGTACCCCAGGGTAAAGTCATGCGGCCATGCATGTGCCCTTTGGGAGGAAACATGCTCTATGTCCACAGGAACCTACGTGATTAACCTCCAAGGGTCTTACCAGTGGGATCCAAACTGAATCCAGGAGTATTAAAACAGCTAGTTGCAAGTGGAAAGGTCTGGGCTGCACTCATGTTTATTGGTTCTAAGACCGTAAGATTTTCTTCTTCCCATTCATAGCCATAAAGGTGCACATTGTATCTTATTAAAATGCCTTAGTGCAGCTCATTTTGTCTGAGGGCATAAATAAATGTGGGTGATTGCAGAGCACAGCTCTTCCTCTTTTGTGTGCTGTGTTCTGTGCCTGCAGAGACATGCCTTTAGCAGCCTATGCCCAGAAAGCGGGCAATACGAGATCAGGCTGCCAGCAAGAGACCATTTAATAAGAGCCTCTGATCCAAAAGCCAGTCTCCAGAGCAGAGTAAGAAAAGCAGGGTGACTAGACGAAAGTGGAAAGGATGGGGACTGGGAGTATTGGTAGGAAGAGAGAGCTGGCCTGCTCTGCAACTTACCTCCTCTTTAGGCCTGTGCATCTTTCTCCTCCTGATAATGCAGATGCCATAGATGGGGAAAAACTGGAGGGGAAATAAATTAGTTGGTTGAAAGAGGGAAAAGGGCAATATATAAAGGTGGAGGAGGGGACAGCTTTGAGTACAGGGAAGGACAGTGTGCAGGGGAGATGGAAGGGAGCAGAAACAACACACAATATTCATAGAATCATAGAATATCAGGGTTGGAAGGGACCTCAGGAGGTCATCTAGTCCAATCCCCAACTAAATCATCCCAGCCAGGGCTTTATCAAGCCTGACCTTAAAAACCTCAAAGGAAGGAGATTCCACCACCTCCCTAGGTAACGCATTCCAGTGATTCACCACCCTCCTAGTGAAAACGTTTTTTCCTAATATCCAACCTAAACCTCCCCCACTGCAACTTGAGACCATTACTTCTTGTTCTGTCATCTGCTACCACTGAGAACAGTCTAGATCCATCACCTTGGAACCCCCTTTCAGGTAGTTGAAAGCAGCTATCAAATCTCCCCTCATTCTTCTCTTCTGCACACTAAACAATCCCAGTTCCCTCAGCCTCTCCTCATAAGTCATGTGTTCAGTCCCCTAATCATTTTTGTTGCCCTCCGTTGGACGCTTTCCAATTTTTCCACATCCTTCTTGTAGTGGGGGGCCCAAAACTGGACACAGTACACTAGATGAGGCCTCACCAATGTCAAATAGAGGGGAACGATCACGTCCCTCGATCTGCTGGCAATGCCCCTACTTATACAGCCCAAAATGCCGTTAGCCTTCTTGGCAATAAGGGCACACTGTTGACTTATATCCAGCTTCTCGTCCACTGTAACCCCTAGGTCCTTTTCTGCAGAATTGCTGCCTAGCCATTCGGTCCCTAGTCTGTAGCAGTGCATGGGATTCTTCTGTCCTAAGTGCAGGACTCTGCACTTGTCTTTGTTGAACCTCAACTGATTTCTTTTGACCCAATCCTCGAATTTGTCTAGGTCCCTCTGTATCCTATCCCTACCCTGCAGCATATCTAGCACTCCTCTCAGTTTAGTGTCATCTGCAGACTTGCTGAGGATGCAGTCCACGCCGTCCTCCAGATCATTAATGAAGATACTGAACAAAACCAGCCCCAGGACTGACCCTTGGGGCACTCCGCTTGATACCGGCTGCCAGCTAGACATGAAGCCATTGATCGCTACCCGTTGAGCCTGATGATCTAGCCAGATTTCTATCCACCTTATAGTCCATTCATCCAGCCCATACTTCTTTAACTTGCTGGCAAGAATACTATGGGAGACCGTATCAAAACTTTGCTAAAGTCAAGGAATAACACGTCCACTGCTTTCCCCTCATCCACAGAGCCAGTTATCTCGTCATAGAAGGCAATTAGATTAGCCAGGCACGAGTTGCCCTTGGTGAATCCATGCTGACTGTTCCTGATCACTTTCCTCTCCTCTAAGTACTTCAGAATTGATTCCTTGAGGACCTGCTCCATGATTTTTTCAGGGATTGAGGTGAGGCTGACTGATCTGTAGTTCCCCAGATCCTCCTCCTCCCCTTTTTTAAAGATGGGCACTACATTAGCCTTTTTCCAGTCGTCCGGGACTTCCCCCGATCGCCATGAATTTTCAAAGATAATGGCCAGTGGCTCTGCAATCACATCCGCCAACTCCTTTAGCACTCTTGAATACAGCGCATCCGGCCTCATGGACTTGTGCTCAGCCAGCTTTTCTAAATAGTCCCGAATCACTTCTTTCTCCACAGAGGGCTGGTCGTCACCTCCCCATGCTGTGCTGCCCAGTGCAGTAGTCTGCGAGCTGACCTTGTTCGTGAAGACAGAGGCAAAAAATCATTGAGTACATTAGCTTTTTCCACATCCTCTGTCACTAGGTTGCCTCCCTTATTCAGTAAGGGGCCCACACTTTCCTTGACTTTCTTCTTGTTGCTAACATACCTGAAGAAACCCTTCTTGTTACTCTTAACATCTCTTGCTAGCTGCAACTCCAGGTGTGATTTGGCCTTCCTGATTTCACTCCTGCATGCCTGAGCAATATTTTTATACTCCTCCCTGGTCATTTGTCCAATCTTCCACTTCTTGTAAGCTTCTTTTGGGTGTTTAAGGTCAGCAAGGATTTCACTGTTAAGCCAAGCTGGTCACCTGCCATATTTACTATTCTTTCTACACATCGGGATGGTTTGTTCCTGTAACCTCAATAAGGATTCTTTAAAATACAGCCAGCTCTCCTGAACTCATTTCCCCCTCTTGTTATTCTCCCAGGGGATCCTGCTCATTAGTTCCCTGAGGGGGTCAAAGTCTGCTTTTCTGAAGTCCAGGGTCCGTATTCTGCGGCTCTCCTTTCTTCCTTGTGTCAGGATCCTGAACTCGACCATCTCATGGTCACTGCCTCCCAGGTTCCCATCCACTTTAGCTTCCCCAACTAATTCTTCCCGGTTTGTGAGCAGCAGGTCAAGAGGAGCTCTGCCCTTAGTTGGTTCCTCCAGCACTTGCACGAGGAAATTGTCCCTACACTTTCCAAAAACTTCTTGGATTGTCTGTGCACTGTTATATTGCTCTCCCAGCAGGTATCAGCGTGATTGAAGTCTCCCATGAGAACAAGGGCCTGCAAGCATAGCAGTGGCTTGACTCTAATGGAGCTGCACTTGCTTTCTGCAGGGCTGAACCTGGCCCCTCCTCTTTTACTTTGTGTCTGGATTTTTGCTAGATCTCAAGTCTGAGGCTTTCCTCACTTTCTTGCAATCTAGCCTTGCTCTCATGTTCATGCTTCCCTTGTGGGGCACCAGTTCCCAAACCTACTTTATGTGCTATAACACTCAGTGTTCTTGGAATTTGTTTTTATTTGCTTTAGGGGCAAAGGATAAAGAATTCCAGCAAGTGTACTTACTTTCAGTTTATTTAGCAGGTGGAACTGGCTTCTTTCCTCATCTAATTGTGCAAAATTGAAAAGATGGTTTGGAAAAAAAAATGGTTTTGGAGACTTTCCCTGCACCCTCTTTTCATAAAGATTTCTCTGGAAAAGAGATTTATTGCTCGGAGCTCACATGTCCTTGCTGCTGGCATGTGTTGTCTCTTTTGCTCCCAAGATGCATCTTGGGTTTCTTTTGATTTTGGCAGAAATAACTAGTGGTCCCCCAGCAGATATATTGAAGAAGCACACTTATCCCTTCAAAACCCCTGATCTAAGTACTGGAGCTCTTAGTCCTAATGTTTATATATTCATTATATATTTTAGTTTGGGGTCAAATGATGCCTGACTTAGTGCACAGGAAGAGGATAAAACAGTCCTTCCTCATCTAACTCCCTGCTCAACGGGCAGTACTGATTTAGTTGCAAGACCCTAGGAAGAATGGGAGTGGTTAGCTAATGCTGCTAAGTAGGCCAAGATGGGGTAAGCAGAGCTCAGCCTGTGGAACCATTTCACAAATGTGGCAGGACACCTGAACATCTCTCGAGGCAAGATGTGTCCAGGTACCCCTAGTGCAGTGCCACCTCTCATTCTCAGCAGCCAGTTTTGCCTTTAACATACACATTCTTCTGCAACTAATGTTATAATTAGAGCTGGTGGGAGAATGGATTTTTTTTCTGTTGAAAATTACAACTTTTCAGAGAAAAAATGAAAACCTGAAAACTCAACACTTTCCATGGAAAGTGCTGAAACCAGTTTTGATGGGAAATTATTGATGGGCCCAAGGTGTGTTTACATGCATGCATATTTGAAACTGCACAAGTATTTCAAAGTTGGCCTTTATAAAGCTTGAAGCTTTTTCAGCAAACCAGGATGTATTCATGAGCTGGTCTTCGCATGGGAAACTAAGGATTTGACAATTTAGCTCATGTTTAGCCCATGTTTAGTTCTTTCAAACATTTTTAGAAATTATGCTCAAATAATCCTTTCTCCCACTATAATGCAAACCATCAACACACTCAGGATGACCTACAATTTCTGTTCCCTGAAACAGCAGAAGTTTTCATTTTCTAATTTTGGTTTCAAAATCCACCTTCAACTTAAGATCATAGAAAATGCCATATTGTTTCAGCTGAATACCAGTTGGAGATGACCGCTGAGAAAATATGAGATGAAATTTAAACAGTAGTATGGCTTTAAACGCTAACAGCCTACCTCCGCAATAGGATGTTCCAGTATGTACTCATTTCCTGCTTTTGCTGTCAATAAATGGTCCCAGCTATTTTAAATAGCTTCAGATGCATTGATAAGCTAATATTAAATTAGATTGAAGACATTGGGAAGATATCAAGGCATTTTATAGTAACGTGGTTTTCTCTGGTTTACATTGTGAGTTCATATGGCAGTGGTAATTCTGGTACTGTCAATACACAGATGTTAATTAATTAGATTCTTTCCTGTTGGTTTCATGAAACGTTCATTTGCCATGGGGAAATTCCTTCTTTCTCATACATTATCTGAGGGAGATGCAAAATTAGTTCCATGGTATTTGTTCACTAATGTAGATGCAACAACTTTGAAAGTACTGTGTTTATTACTTGAGTCTATCAAAAACACGCTATTCGTGCTTAAGCGAGGGCCCAGTTCCCTTCGTCTGTTTTCACTGTAGTGCATTTTTGAAACACAAACTACTGTAGGCCAGATTTAAACTCCGATGCCAATTGCTTGGCACTGCTGCAAAGCAGCCAGAAAGCCAAATGAACCAGTTTATCAAGGGATTCTTCTTGTTTAAAGGTAATTCTTAAATTGTGGCAGCTGAATATCACCCCATCCCTGACCATCTGTGGAGGGAACTACCTGGAATGCCCTTGCACTTGGCTGATTCTCAACTGCTGGACTGTCCCTTTGGGGGACACCTCTATGCTGTTCTAATTTATGGCAGGAACTGAAGTGGTCCCCAACAGTTATTAGGATCTGGGGAGACCAAAGGTGGATTGAGGCCATCACCACCTCAATTCTGCATGAAGCACAGAGAATCTACCTCTCCCACTTTAATTTTTTCAATAACGTTTTAAAAAGTTACAGATACTGACACTTGACAGGCACCTTTGAAAAATCTTTTTTTTAGAAATAATTCTGCTTATAACATTATCTTGGTTTTTTACCCTTTCCTTTTTTATTACTGAGGATATTAACATGAAAACAGTAGACTGAACTCCTCATTGCCTTGTACCTTGTATAGTTATTTATACCTGTGCAAAATAGGTGTAAAATGCTACCATTCCGATTTGGTAGGGTTTTCCGTTCATTTGAATGGGTGTAAATGACTACAAAAGACCCCGGGCCATGGAGAATCGGTCCTACTGCTTGCTTCTTACCTGAAAATATCATTCCTTCTTGTGACACATTCATTTCTATAACAGTCAGTGCTGATGCTACAATGTTATGCCTTGGGATTCAGCTCTCTGTACAAATACAGATTTGGAGTAACACTGATTTACATCAGTGTAACTGAGATCAGAATCTAGCCACAGGATTGTATGTTTAGGCAAATGTCCGCAGTAAGAAAAAATAAGGGAAGAAAATATCTCTCTGGTCATGATCTTGCATTGTCAGGTGTGAGGAGGCCCCAGGCCAGCACAGCAGTCTACCTGCCTTCTAGACAATGTAGAATTAGGCCTAAGTAGACCTTTTTCAGAAACTTACCATGAGTCATTGATTGCATTGTAAATTCTGCTGCTATTTCTAATTGTGTGGGTGTGTCATTGTAATAGTACTATGATCAAAGGTGAGGTGATCCTTCCAGGTGTGAGGATGTGTAATCCACGTGGCATGTCAGCTGAATAGACACTACATATATACCTTCACAGATGGAGAAATATTCATCATCTAATTGTTAGCTATCTTATACTCATCACTTACTTTATGTCTCTGTAATAAATTGGCTTCTAGCTGTAGATGTTACAGACAAAGTTCTATTATGAAAACCTGGCATTCCAGCAATGTTGTCTCTTCATCTCCTGCCACAGATATGGACCTTTGGATTTAATTTCCTCTTCTCAGCATGTTCATCCAAATTCTTCCCTCAATTGGGAACCAAAGGGCTGGTAGGTTTTGTGATTGGCTTCTGAGTACAGGACTAACTGCATTTGGATGTCATTAGTACCGTAAATTTCAGAAGTAAATGACGGATGTAACATGTTGGAGCAGTACATTATTCCCTCTGATATAGTCAGAATGCAGAATACTCTTGGAAGTATTTCCTATTGTTGTTTTAATTATTTGCTTGTAAGTGATGTACTGCATGCTTTTTCACGGTCTTCCTAGCAACATGTTACAACATTTCAGGAACTTCTGCTGAAACTTCTTCAGAAAGGATGTATGTGTTTATAGTGGCAATCATGTATTTTCCTTTCTGTGGTGACATTTTGTCCACTCTCATTTGCGTTACTATCATAGACATATGCTTGAACCACAGATGTGCTAAGAGTTAATACTACTAGATTTGTCACTGCCTTGTACCTTGTGTAGTCTTTTACACTTCTGCAAAGTGGACGTAAACCTCTGCCGAATGAGAATTGACACATTTTATTCCCACTTTGCAGAAGTGTAAAAGACTACTCTAGGTGCAAGGCTGTGGCATATAGGTCCTAACATATACTTTTGCAGCTGGTATTTGAGAGAGGTTACAATTGACTCTGAGATGGTAACCACTGACCACTGTTTAAAATAATGGCATTCCTAACCCATCTTGTTTCTCTTTTCGTTTATTGTATACTTGTGGGGACTGTAAGCTTTTGATTATATGGAACTTCAATTCTTCAAGGGAAAAAATCAAGTAAGAAAAAGGGAAATTAATCACAAGCGGGTTAGTATTTTTAATTTTAAAACATTTTGTATTAATTTACTTGCAGATACTTCCTCAGAGAAAGAAGTCCATCACTGAAAGCATACGACCTAGAGAAGTGCAGATATATTACACATGCTCCCATACTGTGAAAGACTGGGAGCTAGCCTGATGTTTCCTTGTAACTTTATTGTTCATTGTTTTTTGCCTATAACTCCTTTTGTCTCCAGTGCATGTTATTTGTACCTGGTGAAATCCCTGTGGGGATGAGGGTGGGAGTGATGATGGAGACACAGATAGATCCTTCACAGATGTGATCTTCAAGAACTGGTTAAATTATCTGTGGAAACACCACTCCCTTCCCTTCCTTTTGTGGAAGATGCTGCACATACTGGCTACAGGGATCTATAGAAACATCTTATGATACAACATTTAACTACTGCTGTGGATTAAGAGGATGCTGCATCCGATTTGAATATAAAATGTTTAAGCACATTAATATTGTGATCTTGTGTGAGAATCACAATCCATTTTATTTAATTTCTGAAAATTATTTGTTCTGCCATTTTGAATTCTGCACTCATTTCGCTGCATATATATATTTATTGGACTGATAGCTCTTCAGCGAAGCGGCTGTCTGCTACTCTGTGTTTATACAGTGCCTAGTAGGAAGGAGCCGCATTTTTAGTGCACTTCTGTAATAAACATGATTATTATTAATAATAGGTTGATGAAAATGGCAACCCTACTTTTTAACAACATTTGCATAATAACTAATTGTGTCATATGTTGTTGAATTTTCCATGGTAGACACTGAACCTGCTCCCATTTAAGTTATGGTCAATTCTTCCATTTATTTCTATAGCAGAAAGCTTGGGCCTAAAGCCTGCAAAGGATATGATCATAATTCTGTGTTTGTGCATATATTTGTGTAAATGGAATATTAATGGACATATTCCACTGATTTATACTGATCGTGAAAACAAGTTTCTACTTATAGAGGATTTTAGTAATTAATAATGCTAAACATAATTGTCCGACCTTTAATTTGAGAACACAATTACATTTTAGATAGAATAGTTCTATTTAAACCATGAAACGTTATAGGAAATCAGCATGACAGATGTTTGGCAAATACTGCATGATGTAATCTGCTCACAGTATTACTGCTCTTTCCCTTCATATATTTAGTAGGACAGTTCTTGTAGGGATTCTGCCACAGCCTGTTGGGGCTCTGCCTTACATAGGGGTAAGTCTTGTGCCTTAAACATTAGGTCACATGAAAAGTCTAATGGATGTTCTTGCTAAATCAGTAGACATTTCTTAGTGTGAGTCTAATTTCACACCACACTTCCCTAAATTGTACCAAGGCAGAGTTTTCAAGTGGACCTACCAGCCCTCACAGCCATATGCAGGATAATTCCCACATTAATAACAATCCATTTTTATTCCCATTAATGTACAAAGACTTTTGCATTAAAATGATAACCTTCCTGGATTAAATGTTTTCAGCATTTGAATTCAGACCCAATGGAAAACAATCCCTGGGAAAGGATTTCTCTGCAATTAAATTAATTCCTCCAACCGCTTTGTTTTTTGCATTCAAGGAGACAAATCCCGCCCTTTTTGGTCACGCAGACCAAGAGGGACATGACCAAAATCCTAAATTAACCATTCTCTGGAGAATAACTATTTTTTCACGATTTTTTAGAAACCTGTGGCATAAAAGCCCAAGTGTCCATTGAAGCTGCTGTTTCTGCATGGGTATGAAGCTGGCTTACGGACACTGTAGCAGCAGATAATTTAACTAGCAGACAACTCCTGATTAATGATTTGGCTAATAAGGGTGAGATCATGGAAAATGCTAATGCAGTGCCTTAGGAAAATCCAATTATAATGTAACCTAATTCAATTCAGACTCTCAGCAGGTGACCAGTGTTGTGGGAAGAATACCCCACGCTCAGCTGTAGTGAATGTTCAAAACAGACAAGCTTCTGTATATCTGGTGTTATAGCCAACAAACCCCCATTTGATTCACTTCAGCCCTTCTGCTCAACTAACTATGAAGGTTGCGCCTTCTATTTGTGAAGCTTAACTCATTATATAGTTTGAGGAACCATTATCTGGCCTAAGCAGAGATGACTCAACATGAGTCATTCATGCTAAGAAAACAGAGTTTGCATTGCTACCTTTTTTTTTTCTTGGTATGGACACAGGGTTTTTAATGGTGAGTTGGCTAGAGCCTGATTCTGTAAATATTTACTTGCACAAATCTCAGTGACGCTAATTGTGAAGCTTTGCTTCTAATATGGTGGGAGTGGAAGGAAGAGGTCGGTTTACGTTTTATGTGATGCTACATTCCCCAAATCCAGGCACTGTCTTCTCTCTGATTTAGTGTTGTCACATTAGAACAGCACACACCAAAGAACTGGTTTATCTGTTTGACAGACAACTGGGGAGGGGTGGGGAAATCAATTAGATTAAACCTACTGTGATTCATTTCTACGGAATTGTTATCTCCAGTTCCAGTGTTTTGTCCAATCTGAATAATGGAGCTTCTTTCACGTTCTTTGGAAGATTATTCCACCTTTTATCGGATCTCCTGTTACTCCCCTATCTTCAGTCAATATTTTTCTTTCCCAAATATCATCCCATTTCTCCTTTGTAACCTTCTCATTTAGCTTTCTCCAATTTATTTGTATTGCAGCAGTGGATAAGGGGGACCAAATATGCAATCAAAGATGTAGCATACTTTCGTGGCAGGCTGGCTTTTTCATAAAGGTGTCTGTTGGAAGCTGTTTAAAGTTTTGGAGTGTTAAAATAAATTCTAGAGAAGGGAGATTAGTGGGCAGCATAAATCAAGCAGTCAGTGTTGACATATGACCATGATAAAGAATTGCTGAGTCATTTTTTAAAATACTGAAAACGGAACTTTATTAGAATAAGGAAAAGAGCTCCTTGGGGGATTGGGGCCTTAGACTGTAACCTCTTTGGAGAAGAGAATTGGGTGGTATTCTCCATTGTGTAAAGTGTTATGTTGCTATGTAAATGGTCATTAATTATAGCAAGAATGCTTTCAAGCAGCTCAGCAACAAAGACCTTATTTTCTGTGAAAACAGTAATTTATTATACCCAATTAATTAAAAAAGTGTTTAAACATGAGTTGTATAGGTGAAATATACTATTCTATTTGATGGCCCATGTTGTACGCCAGCCATGAGTCTGGGGTCCTCTTGATGATAAAATGCCTTGAGGTTCTAGGAGCATGAAAGGCCATGTAAAAGCCTTAGTCTTGTCTAAGCATTAGCAAGAGTTTGGCATCACATGACTACAATTTATGATAAGCTAAAGCTCAGCCTCCCTAGCTCCAGTTTGTTTGTCTTGTCTTACCTTGATAAACTGCAAGTTACATTGGCAACCCCACCCCTCGCATCACCTTTGCACTGCGTTTACAATGTACCTTTACTTTGGTTGAAATAATCCCCAAAATTCAAAAATACCTGTGAGGTTTATTTAAACCCGAACTTAGTATTTTAACTTTACATAAGAGATTTTTTTTCTTTCCTTGCTGTAAATGGTAGACAGTGTCTCTGATTTTGTAGATGCAAGTTGAAAGGTGTATAAGCACCATGGCAAAGTAATGTATTTTCTTGATTAATAAAACACACTCCCACCATAAACCTGGGTGCTGGTTAATTCTGTATTTTCACTTACAGCAGCCACTGACTCTGTTTCTTCTCCACCTGCCCCATAAATAGAGAACACCCAGGTGCTTCCTGTTTTGAGGATTGCTTCTGGGAGAGCAATGGGCCTATGCTAGTTACAGATCATGCAATAAGCTCGTGGGGAAAGTTGTGTCTATGGAGACGGAGAGGTCAGACAAATGAAGGCAAACAAGTCAGGTATGTGGTGAAGCACATTTATTAAAGCAATCTGTCAATCACTATGTGACACAAGACCTATGGGCTTGAAAATGTGGATCAGAACTGTGTTGGCCCAGTAAAAGGCAAGAGAACAGATTATCCAGCTTTTCCAGGACTGAAATGGCTGATGGCATTTCCCATTGCTGATGGAAATGCACTTGGGCAGGGAGAAGGGTGATGTCATGGAGTGGAAAGCAGGCTTCAGGGTAACCTGATAAAAGGAGAGGTGACATCTCCGGGGGAAGAATAAATCTGCTTTTTGGCACCTCTCTCCTCAGTCCATGATGTCACTCAGTTACTGGTATGGATTAGCTGGGCTAGGAAAGGAGATGTCCAGGAAATGTATTGGGGGGGGAAGTTTCTGTTCCAGCCTACAGGCGGTGTTCCTTCTGCGCAAACGATGGGCCTGATTATCCGCTCACAGGGGTTGTAAACCGAGTTAATCCATTCAAGTCAACGGCATTACACTGCTGTAACTGGTAACAGCACAATGCTTCTGCTGAGAGCTGTTGCCGGTGCCCACCCAGCTCACACTTACCCCCACTAACTGTGGCAGGGGCTTAAAGTCAGAGTGTAGCTCTAAGAATAGGCAAACTGGCATGGATTTCATAAACACCAACCTGACCGTTTCCCTAAGACTAGAACTTGCCCTGAAATGAATGCTTTTGGCGTCTAGAAAAAGTTCAGGTAACATCTTACAAAAATATTCATATTTGCTGGTTCTCATCCAGCCTGGAAGCTGCAACCCAGACCAGAAACTGGAGGTACTAGAAATATTGCTAGAAAGCATGTCCTAATATTCAGATAAAGCTCAGATGAGTTTCTGAACTTTTAGGTGCTATCTAAACTTAGCCTGAGATTTACCTAGGGGGTTTATTGATCAGGTGCTGGCTGGGTCACACAATACCAACACTACTTCTTTGCTGACCCATCTAAAACTGAAGGTACGTACTTGGGTTGCTAGTCTGCACACACAGACACACACACACACAGTCTGCTTGAGCTGGAAATTACATCTCCAGCTCCAGTGTAGATATACCCTGAATCTGCAGATCAAAATAATGGGCCAAATTTATCCCCGGTGTAACTCCACTGAGGACATGGTCACACTGACTAGGATGCTACGGGGATGCACATGGTATATGAATCTATATGGAAGAGCATAGAACAGACATTCAAATAGAGATGTTAATTCCACAGAAGTCAGTTGATTTATACCAGGAATGAATGTGGTCCAAGCGTGCAAGAGATGTGACTTGCCCAACCATATTCTCTCCAGTGCTTAATGTCAACAATTTCAATAGCAGCATTGTTAAATATTTCACTATGGATAATTTCAGCAGATACAGCCGGGTGTTTTGGGACCATGGGTGAGGCTGAGTATTAGTGCTGTGTATCTATTTTAGCCTGGTAGACAATTGATTTAGGACATGTCTTTGACCCCCCAAAAAAAGTCTCCAGTATAGGAATATCCCTGTTAACCAGGGTTTTGTATTAACATATACCTGTCGAGCCATAAAAAATATATTGCCAGAAAAGTGCCAGTTAATCTGAATGTGCTATTAATTTAATAGTGCTCCCATGGAGAGGCTTTGATAGGGCTACTACTGACAAACTTTCCATAAATTCCCACTGTTCCACAGATGCTTATGACAGTGTCCAGTTTTCTCACTCCTTTCTCCAAAGTCTTTTACTTTGTAGTCACAGCAAACCATGCCTCTACATTTTATGAGCCAGTTGAGAGTTGTGAGAAGTAGAATTCCCATGTGCAGGGGGCTTGGAATGCTATTACTGTGCTGACAGAAATCTTTCTTCCCCCCCCCCCCCCAAAAAAAAAAATAACTGAACCCTGATTAATAAAAGTTTTCTCTTTAGTGAGTGCAAACTTTGAAGCCCTAAAGCACTTGCAACCCATTTGTAGTCAAGTGTTACCATTAAAGCATAGATAAAAGACACATAGGAAAAGCAACCAAAAAACTTTCTGTGGTGGACGGGGTGAAGGGTGCTGGTAGGAAAGTGAACTTCCTTACAGTTTTCAAGTTTAGTGTGAACCAAAATCCATGTTATGAAAATCTAATTAGCTCAGCAGCTCTAGTTAGTTTCTCCCCATCATTGTGGTCTGGGTATTTTTAATAGCTTGCCTAACTTTTGGACATGCTGGGTCTTTCCATCATCATTTTAAAAGAAAATGACAAATATATAATGTACATTGATTCATACAAATTAGATGATACGTCAATACTATGGATTGTATTTATAATACTGAGGACCTTCAGGACCACTAAATAAATGCTATTCATTCTGGCTAACCTTTGTTTAGAATATTTGACCAAGTCTATACATTTCTATTGAAGGGATATTCATTTCTATTAAATTCCATAGGCTGTTTAAAATAATTTATTACTTATTCTCTTAAATTCTGTAGTCTTTTAGAATACATTCTATAGACACCTATTGAAGTTCTATACAGTTCTATTGGTTTTGTCACTATTAAATTCTACATGACTTCTCTGTAGTCATATGCAAAAAATGCATGCACATAGCTCAAGTACTCAGATAGCACTGTGTGTGTATGCAAATTGTGGGTTGCATACACATTTGAGCGAAATCCCCATTTGTGCACACACTGGATACTTGCATGTCTAAATTATGTCCATTCAAGTGTGTATATACCCTTACGAAGATTTGAGCCTTACAGACAAACACAAAGTATAACACATGCTCTTTTCCCAATGTATGTGTTGTATTTCCTTAACACACAACTTTTCATGGTCCTTAATTTGAGTAGATGCAACTGTCCTGTAGTGCACTATGGAATAAGACTAACACATAGGAAAGTGTTGGTAAGAGGCTGCTCTTTGTTTACTGCCCCCCGTCACAGCACGTGGTTACTAAAAGTTTTAACTGTCATATGTCAAGGGTCAGAGTCCACTGCCTCCAGGGGCTAGTGTAATACAGAAAGTGAATAAGATTTGTTTAATGACATTGAGCTCCAGCTTCATCAGGCCTCACCCAAAGCACTGCCGGTCCAAAAACTCCCCCCCCCCCCCTCAGAATATTTTCTTTTCTAGGCTAATAGTGTCTCTATAGCCAGAACTTCAAAGTACTGGCCATGAGCTTTTCTTTTTCAGCTGCAGTTTGCTTTACAATAATTATACATCAGTGAAGGGGAAGGACTCAGCCACAAACTGGTCTCCATACTAGGGTACATCAGTCTCACTTCCATGACTGATTAGCCCCAGGAGGCCTACTGCAAGCATAACGCTAACAGACCCCAGTCATTGGCGGGCAGTATGGAACCAGGGACCTCTGGAGCTTAGTGCATGAGCTAAAAGCCAACTGGCTGTTAGCAGACTCATTTTATATATCTCTCTCAATGATCTCGGTGCCACTAGATGGAAGAGAACACCACACTCAGAAGGTGGGTGGGTTACATACTTCCCCTAGCTGAGGAAGCACGTCCGGAGCTTCAGAGTCTTCCCAGCTGAAACCCCAGAGGAGTCACCACTTGTAACGCTGCTGACAACCACCCTCGTCAGTGAGCGGGATTGAACCAGAGACCTCAGGAGCTTAGTGCATGAGTCTCTACTGCATGAGCTAAAAGCCAACTGCCTGTTACCTAAGGCTGTAGAGCAGATTTATTTAATTCTCTCTCTTTAAGTGGTCCCGGTGCCACCAGCTGGGACAGAACACCACACCCAGACGGTATGTGGGTTACACAAGCTTTGTCTGATGACTTCTTTCCAGCACCCTTTTGCCGCTCAGATCCAAAGTTATAGAACGTCTCCTATGGGTAACAGGAGATTCCTATATACTATGTTTATTTGACCCTGCCTTGTCTCAGGTTTGATTTTGTAGACCAGAAGAGTTCCTTATGTTTCCACTATCAGAAGGCCTTGTCTCATCTCATCGGGTCCCAAAGGATTTCCAGGGCTCATAATGTTTCTGTTCAAGAAGTAGGGTTGCCAGGTATCCAGTTTTCAACTGAACACCTGGTCGAAAAGGGACCCTCCCCAGCCCGGTGAAAATGAATGAATGAGGGAGGGAAGGTGGGGGAGAGAGAGGGAGGGAGGGATTGGGGGTAGAGTGAGCAGGGCCTCAGAGAAGGTTTGGGGCAAGGGTGTTCGGTTTTATTCAGTCAGAAAGTTGGCAACCCTATCAAGAAGCTTTGTGGACTTCTTAGTTTTTGACTTGCATTTCCTTTTCTCTGTACTGCATTGGTATTGCCTGGTATTCATTCAATGGCTTTACACTAATAGCATAATTCTTCACAGATCTTCAGAAGTAGCCACTAAATCATAGAAAGGTCTTGAGGTCTATGTAATGTTGTGGGCATGGCCATATAAGCGTGTGCCTCTATTTTATCAGGATCTGTACCTTCACCTTTTTAAGACACAATATGACCCATCTATTTGACTGATCTCCGGCAGAACTGGCATTTATCAATTAATAGCTTCAGTCTATAGGCTTCTAACCAGACTAATGCTTTTAGAAATCTTTCTTCAACTTTCTCCAGAGTTCTTCCAAACACAATCAGGATATCCAAATAAAATGATACTTGTAGCAAATTCCGGTCTCCCACAACTTTCTTTGTGAAGGGTTAAACTTGGCAGGAAAGAAGTAAACTTCAGATCCTACCTTTGCTGGGAAGAAAGCTCTCATTCTTGTATTACATTGATTCAGTTAGTATCAGAATCAGAGCCAGCCCCTACCACACAACTTGATTTACAATAGAACCTCAGAGTTACAAACACCTCAGGAATGGGGGTTGTTCGTAACTATGAACAAAACATTATGGTTGTTCTTCCAAAAGTTTATGACTGAAAGTTGACTTAATGCAGTTTTGAAACTTTACTATGCAGAAGAAAAATGCTGTTTTTACCATGTTAATTTAATGAAACAAGCATGGAAAGTTTCCTTACCTTGTCAAATATTTTTTTAAACTTTCCCTTTATTTTTTAGAACTTTACATTTGACACAGTACTGTACTGTATTTTTATTTTATTTGTCTCTGCTGTTGCCTGATTGTATATTTGCAGTTCCAAATGAGGTGTGTGGTTGACCAGTTAGCTCATAATTCTGAGCTTCTACTGTACCTGGAAATGTTAGAGCCATTCTCAGTTTTCCATTATTTTTACTTTAAAGGATATTTGTTGCAGGCAGAAGGTGAGAAGCTCTCAAAGCTCCTTGAAAATGTAACCCGTGCAAACCTTTAGCTGAGGATGAAAGCTGGTTGCTGATTTTTGATATATAAAGACCTTGTTTTAATTCACGATCCCTCTTACAGCCTGTGATGCAGTGCCCACCCCACACTTGCCCTGACAGGGTTAAGGCAGGCCAAAGGGGCCAATTAGCCTATTAGGCAGCAAGCTGGGGGGAATTAAGACTGCAAGAGAATACTTAATTAGAAGAAAGTCATCTGGCAGGAACATTTGGGACCTATATAAGCCAGGAAGCTGGTAACAGATGGAAGTGCTGGGAAAGGCTGTATTCGCTCCCTAGAAAGAGGGAGGAGTGTTTGGGAGGCTGCGGAAATGTGCAGGCTGCAGTTGCTCCCTGGGAGGAGGGAGCAGTGAAGCTGGCAGATCCAGAGAAGGAAAGGAGAGCAGGTAGGTTAGGAAAGGGTTCGGAGAAATACAGCAAGGTACAGGGTGGAACAGACCTTGACTGCTGACTAGAGATCCCTGTGATGGAACCTGGAGTAGAGGGCAGGCAGGCCAGGGTTCCCCAACCACCCGTGGGGCAGTCCATAGGCAGGCTGAGTCACAAAGAGGCCACAGCAGCTCCTGGAGCAAGAGAGGGCTGAAGACAAAGAGACTGAGGTGGAGGGATGGCTTTCAGCCATGGGGACAGGTGTTATCCTGGTGAGCTATTCTCCAGAATGCCCAGGAGGAGGTGCCATAACTGTGGTGAGTACAGCACTCCGTCATACA
Source organism: Eretmochelys imbricata (assembly GCF_965152235.1). Classification (NCBI taxonomy): domain Eukaryota; kingdom Metazoa; phylum Chordata; order Testudines; family Cheloniidae; genus Eretmochelys; species Eretmochelys imbricata. Next base: position 43,107,940 of record NC_135575.1, on the reverse strand, counting down.
GCCCCGCAGGGCTGCCCCTTGGGGACTGTTGAATCTATGGATGTGAGTCCCTTGATTTGGGTGAAGAACCTCGCTCCTGTGAGGAGCACTGCTGCCCAGGCTGCCATCAGTGGGACTAAGGTCACTGAAAGCCTGTTACAAGAAGGGCAGCTCAACAACATGAGGGTTGGTGTGGTCTCCTGAACAGAACATCAGCCGAAAAACAAAAGGATGCCTGCATTTTAATCCCCCCCAGCTTTGACATGTACTCTATCTACAGTCTTGTTCATGGAGTTTAATCTTTCCTACACTATAAAATGGTACTATAATAATAATGCTTCCTCACTGCCTAGTTTTAGCAGTGTATGTTTGCATACAGCTGTATAAGTGATCATAGTCCCGACAAGGCACGCACACACCTACAGTGGCCTCCCGGACTCGGCTTATTTGGATAGTTCTCCCTTGCAAAAATTCTTAAAAGACTGGCATATTTGTGCAGACCCTAGCCCTATCTGCCTGGACTCCAATTCTCCTGTATTAGGCAGTTTGGGGCTTATGAAAATTCTTGCATGGATATTTTTATATTAAAATAGATTAAGTGTCGGGGTGTCCCAAAGAATCTTGATAACCATCTTCAAAATCCTCAGGCCTAGTGGTGCTTACAATGGACGAATGTTGGTTATATTTGCTGGGTGTGAAAACCGGGAGGCAAACTGATCAGGCATGAAAAATTGCTTCACTGGCCTGTCCAAAAACGCTTACAGTGACTCTACATAGAGTAACCTGTCTTTAAGTAGATGATACCAGTTTTCCAGGCTTTTAGTTCAAGGATGCTCTTTCCATCCCATATATCTGGTTTACCTGATTTTCTGTGCTTCTGCAATCGGTATTATAAAAATGAGGGGAAGGATTTAATAAGTTTATCCTGTCCGTTCCTTGCTGGTCTTTAGGACTTTGATTGTGAGCGTGTCTACACAGATTTCCTAATATCTTTAGGAATATCCATGGGTTCTCCATAAGACCATGCACACACACGTCTTCAGTTCCTTCTCCAGTGTTCTTTGCAACTGCCCATTTTCTAGAAATCCTCACTGTTGTTAGGATTTCCAAATAAATCTGTTTTGAATATCCTCTGGTGTGCTGCAGCGCTTTGCCCAGGGAAGTGTAAATAGAATTTCTTTCTGTTGTCTTTTGTTCTTTATGAAATATTAATATGGGAAAAACCCATTAATAATGTTTACTAACTATATATTAACATGCAAGGCTTAGCTATATGCATCTTGTTGCTCTGGCTGATTTCTGGTGGCTCCCATAACATAGAACACAGTGAACTCCACTAGAGGGCTCAGGAAACTCTTTGAAGGGCTACTGCTCTATTCCTATACACTACACTCTTTTTAACCAAGAAAAGATTGCTGGTGTGGTTGGTATCCATAGAGTCAAACTTTTCCAGTTGTTACGTGATTGTTTGTTCTTTGGATTTGCACATGTACTCAGGTACACTGTATTGGGCAAAAATAGGGGAAAAAATATTACAAGATCAAATATTAGTGACTGATTCCCTGGCCAATTAAATCAGTGAAGTGTTTTTTTCAATGTAGAATTCATTTGTAATCTTCTGCATTGGCTTTTAACTTCCATTCATTTAAGACAGGAAGCACAGATCCTTGAAGTAGCTTTTGTAAGTAGACTCAGTAAAATATCCGTAATAGTAACTAAACACTAACTCAATGTCCCATCACAGAATTCACAACTATAAGAACAGTCTTAAGAACAAATTTGGAAACTCTCTCTGGAATATCTGAGTAGCCTGTTTGTCCCATTAGGTGATTCTTAATTATACAAAGAGGCTGAATTTCTAGGCGCTAGAGTAGGCAACTGGGAATGGTTTCCCCTCCTGATTCTGTCACTGACTTGTGTTACCTGAAGCAAGTCACTTAATCTCTCTATGCCTCATTTTCCGCATCAGTAAAATGATGTAAAGTGTATTTAATATTTGCAAAATGCTTTAAGATCATTGCATAAATTATTTTTATGTTGCATAAAGAGGGAGACTTTCTCACTGAAGCCTATTTGTGACTTTGTCTTGTGAGACCTAAATGTTTAGGTGGTGGGAATGCTTTAATAATATCTATATCTATTATGCACACACAGCACAATCTCTGAAAAGAATACTTTAGTGTATGAAAATATAGTGAACAATTAAAATACGACTTAAAAATTGAAGATAGAGAGCTATTTGTTAGAATTGTTCTCATCACAAAATCCTGCTCTCAACAAATCAGATAGTAAAATAATCATCAACTGCATTGTGGCCCTTAGAAAAAAAGTTTCAGAGTAACAGCCGTGTTAGTCTGTATTCGCAAAAAGAAAAGGAGTACTTGTGGCACCTTAGAGACTAACCAATTTATTTGAGCATGAGCTTTCGTGAGCTACAGCTCACTTCATCGGATGCATACCACGGTATGCATAAATTGGTTAGTCTCTAAGGTGCCACAAGTACTCCTTTTCTTTTTAGAAAAAAAGTGCTACTCTGTGCTATTTTGACCTTTTTATGATAACCCACTAGATGGAGCTGTTGTTTTGATGGATAAAGCTCTTCCGAAGAGCTTGCTGGAAGAGCTGATCAAATAGGATGTAGAACAGATCTGCACTGAATTTTTCATGTCACAGAGCTAAGCTGAATGGCAGTTCTGACTTTTAGAGATGCTTGCCTTTAATGGAAAACGCCATTGGTGTTAAACTTTCATAATTGAAAAAGAAATGCTTTTTTGCAGCCATCCTTATTTGTCTGCTTCAACCCTCTTTGATTTTTTTTTAATCTCTAGTTTGGGGCTGCTGAAAAGTTTCTGTGTTCATTCTTTCTCAAACCTTCCCTTTCCCCTTCACCTCCGTTTCATGGGTTTAATGACAACAGTTTAAAACAACTTAAAACACCTCCGTTATAAAACATGTCTAAAATCAGTGCACTGAGAAGCTTGCTTAATGGGTTAGAGAGAAAAATATACCGTTGGGAAGGGGGAGAAGGAACCAACCCTAAGCTTACCGTGCTTAACAAAAAAGCTATTCAAACCTTTAAGTGTGGGAAAGAAAACAAGGATTAAGTGTGATTGTCTATTAAGCATGTTTGTCAACTTTTTCTAAAAGAATAATATTATTGTGTATTCAGAAACCACAGATACATTTGCACACCACTGTCACCGTGTACCTCCGCATATGCTATGCGGGTACCCGTGGCAGCTCACAGAACTGTCTCAACTTTTTCAGGAGCACATTTGTTCTCCAGATAACCAAACTACTAACTTAATACATTACTGAATAGTGTGAACAGTTTGCCTGCGAAGGCGTTATGCTTATCTTCAACATGGGTGGTGCAGGCAACAATGAGATTTCCCCCCCCAGAGTATAATGTGTAGTGACCTGTCCTAAGAATACTTCACCCTCTTCAGATAAGAGGAAATAAGTGTACACCAGTTATACAACATTATAATAGGATAGTCCAGAAATACTGGTTAAATTCTGTTCTATTACCCTTATGTAACCCTTCGAACATTAGTGGAGTTGCTCTAAGTACCTGAGAGCAGAATTTGGCCCATTAGTTCTTTTTAGTTAGTTCATTTTAGGCTTAGAGTTTAAGCAAGCAAACAATGTTTAATCTTTCCGTTTAACTATCTGATTCTATGGCAACAAATTTCCCTGGGACCTTGAACAGACCCAGTGCCATTCAGATTGGGATTGCAGCACTGGGAGTGTTTTATGGGAGAATTATTTGGTACCTATAAGTAGCTTCTGCCTCATTTGAATCTACCTAGAATGAGTTTGCTAAAACTGAAAGCTGTTAGACACAAATTCCAAAGTTCAAAAGTATCTTTCTGCAGCCCAAACTTCCAGAAGAGGCTTTCCAGAATCTGGAAACATCCAGAGCAGGCTTTGCATGAATCACCCAGGTTCTCTCAACAGTCCCAAGACACTCTTATACACTATACAGCAGCACTCCTTAGTTTATAACATTTGTCTCCACTTATTTTTCCTTTTTTAAATGTTGGATGTCAAAAAGGAACTAATATGCAATGTTTCAAAAGGAAAAATTGTAAATCCCTGTTTTTATAGGAACAGTCCCGATATTTGGAGCTTTTTCTTATATAGGCACCTATTACCCTCCACCCCTGTCCCGATCAGTCACCCTATCCCTGTTCTATGGGTAAAGTGTGATGCAAACCAACACCTCAGAGAGAAATGAAAAGTTTCAACCTTATGGTGAACTCTGCACAAAGCACCATGGTTTCAAAGGTACTTAGGGCCAGATTTTTAAAGGTATTTAGGCACCTAGTGGGATTTTCAAAAGCACCTAGGCACTAAAACTCATTGATTTCTTTGAGTGCTAGGCAACTAGATGCTTTTGAGAATAGGATATAAATATCTTTAAAAAACAGGCCCTTGCTGATCATCTACTATATTTGTGTGTCAAGTATCAGGGGGTAGCATGTTAGTCTATGCACAAAAACAACAAGGAGTCCGGTGGCACTTTAAAGACTAACAGATTTATTTGGGCATAAGCTTTTGAGGGTAAAAAACTCACTTCTTCAGATGCATCAAATCAGATACATTTGTGTGTAATGCTTTTCATTCTTATGTTTACTTCAGTTTGTCGAGATGTTAGTCAGATGCTGCTCATAGCCACCAGAAGAAGTATGTTCATTTGGCTCTGTATTTGTGCCTCTGAATTCAATCTTAAAGCAATAGCCTCTCTCTTCAACAATGCCTTCGCTGTAATTTGCTAACTGGTGTGTCCTATCTTTCTGACCTTTTCTGCATAAATGAATGTCTAGCACACATAAAATGTTGCAATTAGTTGTTACACCCACTGGGAGTGCTTGGGTGAGAAAAAAGAAGTAGGACATCTAAGTTAATATAGATGGATACACTCTTTGATCTAAGTGCTTTCTAGCTGCTAGTTATTATTTTATAGAAGCCACATGCTCTATCATGCCTCATTTAGTTGTGTTTTGTAGTTGCTAAAGTCAATAATGCAGAATTTGAATTAAAACAAATAAGGCTGAAGCCCAGGGGTCATTTTCTTTTATTTTCAGTCACTAGGATAACACCTAGTCATGATACCAGCTTGTCGTCTTCTATTGCTCCATGTCAATTGGGGAGAATCAAATATAATTTGAACTCTTCCAGACAAAGAAAATAACGTATCTTATTTTCCAGGATCCAGCCAATAACCAACTTCTTTCCTTTAAGTTCTTTTTTTTTGTTGTTGTTGTTCCCCATAAAATAAGCTGTTCCTATTCTGCATGTTCAGATTTTCTCAAACATTGTTGCTCATGAATTAAATAATCCTGCCATGTGAGCTTGATCAGTGTAGTTTCAGTGTTCTCTTATAAAGTGCTATATATAGTTATGGTGATATTATATACAAATGTTAATCCTCCAAATAATTCTGAATTTCATTACCTGTGGTCTAGGCAGTAAATGATCCCTTGTGGATCCTGTTTTTTCTGGGGCAATTATGAAAGAAAAAGGCTGTCACTAGTTAATTCCAGATACTTTTATGCAGTTCTGCTGAGGTCAGTTTGAAAACTGTTTTCCCAATGTCACTGGAGTTACCAAATGGTCTTAAAATGGCAGTTCAAGATGCCTAAGGACCATATAGTGCCTTGAGATCAATGGACATTCCATGCACAAACTGAAGGCAATATATAGCCTTTAATGCCATTAACAGGTACCAGATTGATATTTCTTGGCCTTGAGAGTGTCACAAATGCCTCTGCGGTGTCATAGGTTCTGTACAACAGCTATTCCTTCTGAGTCATAAAATATAAAATAAAATAAAATCCCCAGTAGTTAAAAACTATTCTGATTTTATGTTTGTTTTTTATCTATACATGTTAAGTTAAAATCATATATAGAGAGGGAGGGAAATGTTTAAGGGGGCCTTAGGCTGGGCCTCAGAACTGTAGATGTCATTTTAACATTTAGGATTTTTCATATGCAAAAAGTCAGACTTGTGTGTGCAAGATGCATTTGCACATCAGGTAACAAGTTTTGTGTACAAGTTCATAACTTGGGTTTTGGGTACACAAAAATTAGACAAAACAACTTAGGATACAATTTTAGAGGCCACGTCTGGCCCTTAGTGTCAAGAAATCAACTTGTTGGCCACTGCAAGAAAACATGATACAAAAACTTCAAATAATAACCTGCATAAACAGCTTCTGACAAAGGGCTTAAGAAGAAAATTAACGAAGGAGAAAGTACACTAGGAATCTTGGCCTGGAGTAGCTCTATGGGGGAACCTAGTTCCATCAAAACTAAAGAACAAGCGCTCAGGATCAAAGTGGCCTACACCTATTATTTAGAGCACTGAATTCTCACACCTTCTCACCGTTAACAAATTCGCATTTTTTAACTAGAGCAATACACATTCTTACATCAAATTTTAATGGGGCCATCGTGTACTTGAAATATTTTAAATGATTCATAGACAATTTATTATCCAGAAAACCGTTTAATCTTTTTTAAATAGCTTGATATAATGCAGTTCTCCCCCCCCCCTCCTCCTTCCCCCCCTCCCCTACCGAGTGTAATTAAGATTGAGAAACTGTGCTTGGAACATGCGGGAGCCCTGTTTCTCATTACCTTGCACATGCAGATTTTGGATTTTACAGTGAAGCCACTCATCTTTGATCTGGTTTTATACTATTATTCAGATTTGGCAAGCTAAAACAAATACCCACACTTTTTTCACAATAGATGTTTTTCAGTTAAGATCTGGCAGCCCTCTGTTAACTAGTCTGATTCAATAAACCATATTTTAGTGTTTATATTAATCCATTCATAATACAGTAGGATTTTTGGGTGAAAACTCTGTAGATATAAAAATAGCTGTATTAAGAGACTTTAAAAGGTGTCCCAAATAAATAAAACATTTTGTGTGTGAGATATATAGTCCACATTTTATTAACAGATTGGATAATGAGTCCAAAATCAGCCCCAGATAAAGAATCAAAAACAGCCCTTGTGTAAAGTGGTATAACTCCATTGATTTAAATGTTAATATGCCAGTTTAAACCACAGCTGGATGTGGCTTATTGGGTGTGTCTTAAATTTACATAAATCACTGTTTACTGCTGAATCTTCTCATTTCATCCTGACCTTAACTCACACCAGTGCATTTAAGTAATGCAGCATAAATATTCTGTTAAATCACAAGCTGTGCTCAAACTGCTGCATATGCTTTTGATTTGTTTTCTTGCTCTTGTGAGAGAAAATAAAATGTCTCTCATTAAAATCTATAAGAAACCATAATTGAAATGACAGTAGATCCAAGACAACATCTATAGAATTATGATCGTCCTGCCATTGATTGTAGTGGTTGCTGTGAAGCATTATGATCTGAGTGGAAGTGTGAGACACACTGCTTTATGCTTTTTGAGGATTTGAGTTGTCAAAGTGACCGTGCAACTAATGCAAAGATCCAAATAACTCAACGAATTTACCAATCTGATTAAAACTTATGCAGTGTATACAGAGGCCATCATTTCATCCATCTCTGAAATGCAACCACCTGTCAGGTGCATGCAAGTCATCATACTTCAAGCCGCACCCGCTTCAAGCCACACAACAGTTGAGAAAAGAAAGCTGATGTCTTGTGCAATTGAAACTACAGAACAGCCTTAAGTAAGCCAAATATAATTACCAAAGTAGAATGTATTTAGGACACTACCATTAACACTTCTATTCTAGTGAAAAGTGCCATCACAAGGTCTTTCAGCTTATGACTCATGGGAAAGACCCCAGTAGCCAGAAGGATGGTCCCACTAAGACATATTGAGGCACTAGTTCTCTGCTGAGTTAGAAAAGTGACAACTAGAGAATCTCAAACTCTGCTTCCTAGATTTCTATGGAGGCCTCCACTTAGACCTGCTTTGCTCATGTGATTGGGTGATCACAGCCTGAGGTGGTATGGCTGCAAACCTTGATGGTCCATGAAGCATTCCCAAAGCACCTCATAATGGACTGACAGGTACAGTTAAAATTCCTCTAATTGCCCATCATGCTCAGAATTTGTTAGTCTGCCAGCCCAATGGTTACTTGGGGAATCCTTAATTTGCCCAATATTGGCACACCAGGCTAACTGCTTCTGTTTTGTCAACATATATTTAGAAAATTTTAATCGATGGGTAATTGACATAATAGACCTTCAGTAGCTACTTAACTTTCATTGAGATGCTAGGCGACATATTTTGGGGGGGAAAAGTATTGTCGTCTGTACTGTTATGCATGCACTGCAAGCCTGGGTGTTAAATTTCTTTTGGAAAATGCCTTTAAGGTAAATTAGCACTGAGAAAACAATTTGCAATGAATTATTTAATGGATGAATTCAGCTTCTTTTTCTGCTTTTGGAATTGTCAAATGCTGATTTACATTTTCTCAAAGGTATTCAATTTTATTCAATAGATGTATTTCTGAACTCTTACTCCCCTTCTTTTGATAATTAATACATTTTTATGATGGCAGCATCTAAGAACTCTAGTAAAGTATCATGACCTAACTTAATAACAATAAAAAAGCTAGCTCCTATTTCAGAGAGCTTGCAGTCTACTCCATGGACTTACTGCAAATATTCAAGATTTGAGATATTTGTTTGCAGTTGGTCAGATAAGTCACATAGTATTTATTTTTCTGTTCCCTGGTTGAATGAATGCTCAACAGCTTCTAATGGCAGTAAATGTACATGTGAATGCATCATTTGATTTCCATGAATACTTGCATGTACAACTTTGACACTTTTACTGGCAAAAATACTCACAAAAACTTGATTGCTTTAAAATTCATAGTGAATACAAACAGGGAAGAAGAAACCTGGCCAAAGTAAATCAATTTAAAAGTTCAAAAAATATTCATAGAAAATGTTTTGCATTTACTCAGCTCTACTGCACATACATAAATAACTGCCTTTCAAACCTCCATTGCATTGCATACCATTAGATGCCATACTCTGACTCCAATCTTGCAAAGACTGTACTGTACTGGTGAGTCTTTGCAAGATCCAGGTGAATAACTGCCATGGTCACAGGTGCTTTAAAAGTCCCTAGAATCAACAGATTTTTGAAAATCTTTGTCCAATAGAAATATTCCTTTTTGTGGATTTAAAAAAAAATCAAAAGTGGGTATGCTTACTGGTAGATATCAAAACCCAAAATGTGTCTTTCGACTACAATTCTATATTTCTGCTTTCTTGTAAATTTAGGAAGCATAAACTTTTTTTTTTTTTAAGTATAATTGTTCTTTTGGCTGAGAAACTTTATGCCATCCTTTCAAACCCAGCAAACATAAATAGCATTGTTCATGTCTAAATATTGGAAACCTTGTTCTTCCCAGGAAATCACATCCCTTGTGTGTTATCTTGGTTCCACTGAAATCACAAATAGTCATACACTCAAAGAACAATAGCACTAAAAATTGTCCTCAGGTTAAAAATAGTCTGCTTGTTTGTGCATAAACATAATCTCATTAATTGTAGGTTTCAGAGTAACAGCCGTGTTAGTCTGTATTCGCAAAAAGAAAAGGAGTACTTGTGGCACCTTAGAGACTAACCAATTTATTTGAGCATGAGCTTTCGTGAGCTACAGCTCACTTCATCAGAAATGTATCTGATGAAGTGAGCTGTAGCTCACGAAAGCTCATGCTCAAATAAATTGGTTAGTCTCTAAGGTGCCACAAGTTCTCATTAATTGTGGTGGTTGTCCCCCCGTCCCGTCCCCCCAGCAATATTTTACTACTATTGACCTCAGAGAGGCAAAATCATAGCCAGCCTGAGCAATTTGGGCAGGCTCTAAAAATACGTTGCTGCTATCTTCCCAAATGTAACTGCTGCCCCTACTCTGATCACAGCTCACTCCAGTATGGTCAGGGCTGGCCTGACGGTCTATGAGAGGGTGAGTCGGATCATTCTTTATACACACTCCAAATTTACTGACTCATTTCACATAAAAAGTAAGTGTGCACACACACGTCCATAAGTGAGAGAGTGTTAGGTCACCTGAATCCCTGAGGCAGAAGTGAAGTCTGTCTGATTGAGCTGAGATTCTGGCAGAAAATACCATTATTTGAAAAGAGTTTTTTATTTTTTTTATTTTTTCAAGAGTAATTGTCAAAATAAGAGGGGGGTCTTAGAGTCCCTGCAGGGCTGTGTATGAAGTCTGGTGACTTTTTTAACTTTTCTACAGTCACTAATTATGAATGCCTATTGCCACCCACCATGTGAATCAGATAAATATTATCCCAGTTTTTAAAATAGGGAAACTAAGGGAGAAAAGCTCAATGATTTGACCAAAGCTCTCAGATGGGCCTTTTTCTTAATCCCGTGTTTTGTATTTTTGAGTTACCCCTTACCCGTAGAATTTTTGCAGTAGAAGAATTATCACCTTCAGGTAGCCAGGTGAGTAGAAGCTTGCAGCAGTCCTAGTGTCATTAGCAATTATCTGGTAGAATTGGCCCCCGGAGCATTGAATTTTCTATTTTTATTTAAATATATATTCCCAGGGAGGTGAGCTGGTGTAAATAATTTACACTCTGATCTGCCCCTAGATTTATATTCCAGTCCTCCCCGCAAAAATCCATGGCTTATGTACTCCAACAGCCAAAATGTGGGAGGGCATAGGAACGAGAGTGAATAAACTGATTTTTAGGAAAAATCAGTAGCAGATTTTTATTACTAGTGACTAGTTTAAATATTTGCAGCAGTTCATGTGTTCAAGAATAAATTACCAAGAAAAAGCAATACAGATTCTCTTTCACACTACTGCCTCCTCTAAATAATAGTGTGCCATGTCCTTCCTTTCACAAACCCCAAAGCTGTCTCTAGTTGTGACATCCATGTGAAAAATTTCATTTATCATGAACCCTTGACTACTTCACCTGCTCTTTTCTAACTCATCCATCTCTTCTGGGATTTTCCTAACATTCCAACAACCTGAGCAGCTTCAAACTGATCTCACTTTGTAAAAAAAAAAACAAAACAAACAAACAAAAAAACAACTAAAGCAATATTTCCTCTTTTACCCCAATTTGCAATTTACTCGCCAAGCAACACTGACCTGAGTTTCAGGATGAATAATAGTCCTTTTCAAGTCTAACATCTTGATATATAACAGGGATAGAAATGAGTTATATATAAGGCCCTACTTTTAAAGTGTGGGATGACTGTCAAAAAATTGCAGCTGAATTGTGGACAAGCCATGGAAAATTGCAGAAAAATAATAATTATGAACCTTATTGTTTGCAGTAATAAATTCCATTATTATTTTTCTGAGATTTTTTCTACGGTTGGCCACCCAGGGCTGAAAGTAGAGGCTCCCACTGTCAAAATGGAGATGGAAGCCTAATAAATCTGCAATATTGCAAGTAGGGGCTTAGTTATATACCATTGGAGAGTAGAGATTCATATTTCTAAAAGAGCTGTTGGGTTTTTTTCTCTGGCATATGCAGAACCCATGACAGTGCACTGTGGTATAATTTTTTTTTGGCACTCATTTGGGATAACCTGCATACCCATTCATTGTTTTGCCACTCTTGAGTAATGTTGCCATCCCAAGCTTTCATATCAATCTAGATCAATACAGCTCTTCAAGAGATGGGCCTGAGCCAAACCCCCAAACTGATCAACCCAGAATATTGGGAAGGGGATAAAAGAACTCAGATCAGAACCAAGGTCAACTTCACTGCTGGCCTCCATGTCTTTAGTAGACTGAAGCAAAAGCATGTCTCCAAACCCCCACAAACTTTAATAGAGTTGAATCCACTCCTCTTTTTCACAAATGAGGGCCTCCTTCAATCATTATTTATACAGTGCTATAAATGAAACATGGCTCCCTCAGTGACTTACAGTGTGACCTTGGGCAAATCACTTAACCTCTCTGTGCCTCAGTTCCCCATCTGTACAGTGGAGATCCTATTAATCACAACAGCTCATCATAATCTTTTACCAACCTGGGAGAGGTGCAGCAAGGATACATGTAACTATATATTAGTGAGACAGTGGGCTGCTCTATGGACAGGGAGCCTGGTCCTGCAAAGCTCTTCTCCTAGGAGCAGGCCTGTTGAAGCCAGTGGCATTATTCTTGCCCGTGGGCATTGAACCTAGGAGCAGGGGCCTGGAGGCTCAGCTCCTAGCTCAAATAGGTTCCCTGCCCTGCTCCTGTTGTTCTGCCAAGTGCGCTGCTCTGGCCGGAAAAGCGCGCACTCCCTAGACGAGTGAGGGCGACCTGGCTCCTCGCAGAGAAACGCGCGGGTGGGGAGGTGGTCTCTAGCCCCGGGCTCTCCAGCGGGGGGAAGCCCTGGCAGAGCCCCCACCCTTGTTCTCCAGACGGGTGGGCTGCGTTCCCTTCGGGCCGGGGCGGTGATAGGCTTTGCCTAGCGTTGGCGGAGCTCGGTGTCCCTGCGCTGTGTGTGTGGCAGGGAAGGGAGGAGGGAGGGGAGCGGGCTGGCTGGGGGAGCGGCTCTGCGCTGCACCAGCGACACTCGGTGCGAACACACTCCTCACCCAGCAGCCGGGGCGCCGCGCCGCGCCGAGAGCCTCGCCCAGCGCTTCGCCCAGCGCAGCTGCCGGCCGGCGGCCGGAGGACCCCGCTCGCCCAGCCTCCGCTGCCTCTGCCCGCGCCGCAGCATCCTCAGCCCCGCACCGCCGCCCGGCGCTGCCCCTCTCCGCCTCCGGCTGATGCTGCTCCAGCCGGGGGCTCGCCAGGAGTTGCAAAGACCCGGAAAAACACCTGGTCGCCGTCTGGGGCGATCCCGCCCGGGCCACTTGCGCACTTCTGCAAACTTTGGCCGCCCGCCTGCCCCCGCTGCTCTCTCCTGGGGGCCGCGCTTCCCTGCCCGGCTCGCTGAAAGGCAGAGCGGGGACTCGCCTTCTCCTGCGGCTGGGATCCTGGCTGTGCTCGGGGGGAGGGAGGCCCGCAAGCAAGAGGGACGTTCCCCGAGTGCTGTAACCGGCACCTGCGAGCCCGGGGCTTTTGCACATCTCCCCGGGAGGAGCGAGACTTTTAAAGGTAAGCAAAGCGGAGCGAGGTGGAGTTCCTCTTGTGTGTGTGTCCCGGGGGGAGCTGAGACCAGACCCGGGGAGAGGGGGCTCATCGGGGGCCTTAGAGAGGAGGGTCCCGCGTGGATTGGGGCGCGGGTCGTGCAGCGCAGGGCTATGAAGAGAGGGGGACCAGGCACTGGGCGCCAGGAGCATGAGGAGAGGTCCGATGCGTTTTAGGCAGGTCGTCCATCTCTTCCCAGCACGGCCTCCGGGTCTGCGCGCAGGGCTGACGACTCTGGGGAGCGGGATGAGCTCTTGGGCAGCAGTGCAATGGGGAGTGGGGCCCCGACTCCTGGGAATCCCGGGGCTGAGCAGCAGCGCCCCGACAGTTGGTGTTGCCTGAGAGTTACCTGGGTTTGGGGGTAGGAGGACGGGGCGATTGGGTACCAGGAACGTTCCCGCTTCGTCAGGCGCCGGTGCTGATTTACTCCAGATTTGGAATGAGCTTTGGAAAACAGGTTGGTGGATGAGAGCTGGTTGATTAACCTTGTGTGCGCCCCCTTCCCCCTTCCAGCTGCGGGACGCTTCACATAACACACCAACCCAGCCCACGGGGAGCCAGTGGCAGGAAATCTTTGCTTTATGAATAGATTGAAGCAAAGCCCCCTTTAATGAGCAAAACCTTGTGTCTGTCTGCCCTGATCCTGCGTCTGATCTTTTGTGACTTCACCCACCCTGGCTTCTTCCCTGCAGGGGCGGAGGGGTGAGAATTAGTCCAGCCACAATTCAAACCCCTTTAACTATTCAGGGTGCCCGCTGCCATTCTGGAAACTCTTTGTAAGGTGCTGTAGTGTTATGGGTACTTCTTACTAAGGGAGAGCGATGATACGGGTGATGAGATGCAGACAGCTCAGCTGAAGGGATCAACACAAGTTCAACCACTGGAGGCCTCTATATACCAGCTGCAGATACTTGTCTAAACGGGATGCCATCCGCTCCCCCACGGGATTGGATTCCCCCCCCACACACACACACAATCCTCGATCCAATCCCGTCCTGTCCTTCTCTTTCTTCCCATCCTATGCAGGGTCAAATTCCTGGAGCCGCAGGTGGGGTTGTGAACCAAGCGGTCACACAACTTCGGTTGTGGAAGGCTGCCTCGTGAGAGTAAAGTCACCAGGAGCGTGCGGCTCTGATCAGATTTCCTCTTTTCTGTGACGCTCCGTGGTCTTGTTTTGTGTCTTCTCCTACTTTCTCTTAACTCCCAGTGGCTCGCCCTGCATTTCTCTGCCCGCATCCCAACACCTCCACTTGAGAAAAAAACGTTTGGCTCCCTATGTTCTCTTTCTCTCCCCTAACATGGAGCAGTTGTTGAGGACTTGCTGGGGTTGCCCTTTTTGTTATGATTATTATCCCGAAGAATAGGCTGGATGGAAAGGTGAGAAGAAAATAGGCAGGGATATAGGCCAGGGAAAGTCATGCTTTTAAATGTAATTTAATGCCCCCCCCCCCTTTCTGTCAAGCTCTGATCAAACAGTGCCAAAAGCTCTCTGTTTGGGGGAGTCCTGTGGGTATGACACTTTACCGCAGCTCACCCCATGCTGCTCAGAATACATCTCCGAAAAATGCATCTCAACGCTGAAGTTGGAGTGATTACTTGAAATGCTGGGCTAAGGTTTTCAGTGGGATCTAAATGTCCTTATTTTTCTCCTTCCTTTGGTGTTTTTTTTTCTTTTCTTTTCTTTTTTTTTAACCCTAAAAGGGACAATTAAATTATTTACTTTCCCATTTTCAATGTCAATGTGTTTTAGGGATTATTTTGAAATTCTTCCAATACATTTTTATTTTGAGAGGATGAGAGAAGATGGTTTAGATAAAGTTATATTCACTCCTTCTGGGAAACACTCCTATTCAAGGGAAAGAAAGCTGGCTGCTGACACCCCCCTCCCCCAACTCTTAACTATGAATCCTTACCAAACACTCTATAAACAAACATTGTTTTCAGACAGCCTGTGTTGGTTTTAGTTTTGTCTGCACTTTTTTAAATAGAGTGAACGGGGTACATCAACTAAGCAAGCAAGTCAGGCAATCACACTATTTGAATTAGTAACTATAATTCAAAAATAAGGCGGTAGCAAGATGAATTTGCTACGAATTATGTGTAGTTTAGGTTACACATTTATTTCAAAAGAACAGAGACAAAGACTATAAGTATCTTTTAATCACTTGCAGATACAGCTGTTATCTCTTTAAAAAAAGTATTTAATTGAAGGGTGACCCCTACTCTAAAAAAGTCAGTTCCACAAGTTTATTTGTTCTGGACCATTTTAACATTCAAGTGGTAAAGCATCGTGCTTTTCCCAAAAGCTGGTTCGCTTATTGTTATTGATAAATGTAATATCCTTGCCAGTGCCATAAAGACAGAATGCTGCATTAGAAATAGCCACAGCGGGTCACTCTAGGGCAGTGGTTCTTAACCTTTACTGCAGCCTGCACCCCTTTGATTCTCAAAATATGTTCTTGCACCCCTTATCAAAAATTGTTGAAGTAGGTCAGTTCTTTAAATCTAGATATATTTTTTGTTTGTATATTACAGTAATTGTTAAAAAATGTATAATGTTAATAAATACCTAGGTTTGATGAAACAAAGTAGTTGTACTTACATGCCTGTGCTTAATTTGTTTTTTCAATGATTTACCTTCTAAAAAAAATCTGGCATGTCTCACACCCCCAGAAAGGGCATCTTGCACCCCCAGGGGGTGCGTTCACCCAAGGTTAAGAACCACTGATCTCGGGATAAGGTAGTTTCTCTGGTGCAGTTTTCAGTGCCTTCTTCCCCAACCAAAGAGTGATGAAGAGTGTCTTCTTCCCCCATACTCACAGAATTATATCATTATAATTGCTTTTTTATTGATGTCTTTTAGTGTGCTGGACAAAACCTAGAAGAAGACAGGGGCCCTAATAGGGAATATATTCTGTTTGTTTTCAGTCAATATCAGACAAGGTTTTATGACTCAAATGAAGAATCTGTTCTCAATCCTGGGATCTATGCCTGGGCCCTTGTAAGGCAGTGGTTACTCCAGTTTTACACAAGTGTAATTCTGCTGATTTTTAAATCTGCTGAAATTTAAATCAATAGTTATACCTGTGTAACACTGGTGTCCTAGCACAGTGAATCAGATACAAGATATCCAATAATAGGCTAATATTGAGCTATTGTATATGATAGCAGTCGCTGACAGGTAATGCTGATTTAGTCATAGTGTACCTTGCATAAAATAGCACTTAGATCTGTGGTGATGAGTGCTATCAGCATGTGGAATTAGAGATTTCCAGATCCACTTTAAGCCCCATGTTCCCATTTTATCCACTCCCAATTGCTACACCTTGCCTATTTTAAGAATGGCAAGTTTCAATCGATTCTTGCCAGGAATAACTGATCCTCCCCACGCCTTTCTCATACTTAGTCAGGAGATATGTACATGCAGAAGTAGATCTGCTGAGGTCAAGCTCACAGTACCACTGAAAAAGCCCTTTTTATGTATTTGGAACAATGTCAAGAATTTGTTAATGTTTGAGGGTGGAGGGATTTTTGACTGATTTTTGCCTCGTCTTTCTCCTACAGTTTTGACCTTATTCTTAAACAGATCTTGACACTACAGAATATATGCGCAATCTTGCTTTTACAATTTATGCTATTTAAAGGGGAACTGTAACAACTTTTCTTAGACCTACATTCTGATATGTCAAAAGATGACTTGAATAAACTCTAAAATGTGCCAGAAATGTGTTGGGTTTTGTTGTTTGTTTGGGGGGGTTTTTTAGTGTCATCTTTAGGCGTGTCATATTTCCAAGATGGGAACTAAATGGTAGAGCTCACAGCAAAATAAAAATTGTTTCTCTAATTTTAGGGTGGGGAATTCAGCTTTTTGTCACATGCATGTAAACGAAGTGAAAGATATGCCACACATCTGTGTATAGACTGCTACTGCAAACTGTATCAGTCTTCTACCAAATTAGCAGTGACATTTCATGGCATACGTGACATGTCAGAGCCAACAGCATGTGTATGACATGTTTTTCATTTCATGGAAATATACCTCATGCTACATAATGCTGCAACCACCTTTCTTTCTTTTGGAAGCTTAGCACAATGATTATAAGTACTATTTAATTGAGAACAGAAAAGTTACGCAGTCCAGGGTTGAACAGCATCTATGTTGTGGAGCAGTTACTCATGCGAGTAGTTCTGTTGAAATTCGTAGGGCTGCTCACCAATATCAGGAAGAGTTCCATAATCTATTTAGTTTTGGCTGACTGCTTTGGAAAACATTATCTGAGAAAATACAGTATGGAACAACATTTAGGTTTCCACAACAACATTTAGGTTGCAAACAGCCAAGCAAGCTGTTTAAAATCATGTAGTGCCTGCACTATCCACCATATATTCGATGTTCGGCTGACGATTGAAGATCACAGGATAAGACTGTGGGACCATCTGCCCTATTTCCAGAGTTTTACAAGGTGCTTCAGATTCTCATATCTGCTCCATTGGAGGTTCAGGATTAGACAGAGTCAGATCTCTGAGTATTAATTTACTAAAGGGTCTAATCCTGCAAGGTCCTGAACAGCAACTCCCATTTAGGGCAGTACGAGTAGAGGATGCCTAAAGTCTTTCAGGTTCAAGCTCCAAAATTATAAAGGCAGAGTGGTGTGTTTAAGCTCAATTTGTCTCCCACTATGTCCTTAGTCTTTTTTGTTTTGTTTAGTTTGAATTAAATTTATTACACTCAGAGCTATGCTTTTTCTTCTGTACTTTGTTTTGAAAGGACCTTAATAACAGTTTACTAAATGAAATCCCAGTTCATTTCTGCAAGTGGTTACATTTCAAGATGGCATCATACGGATCTGTAAGAGACCACCTTTTATGCCTCTCATGTCAGTTTAAAAGATTGCTAGAAAAACAATCCAAAAATCTGACCAGATTTGGATAAAGGAGAGCCAGTAATGTGTTTCACTGTATGTGGTACTTTTTATGCAATGAAGCGACAGATTTAACCACAGAACATCTGGGTACTGGCTTCTGTTACAGTAAAGATTTTTAGGGGAATAACAAGCCTTGTTTGACTTTGCATTCATTTTGAAGTCATTAAACTTTACATTAATAATAAAAGCATAAAACCATTACATCACTGTTTTCAAGGGGCAATGTCAGTCTTCCCTCAGTATCTTATTTTTCAGAATCTGCGTTTGTTTTGCTATGCATGTATTTATCTTTTCACTCATTCTTCAAATTTCTTTTCAGGAGGTAATTTATGCCAGTGGATACAGTATAGATGTAGTGTTTCCACACATTTTTGCTAACTTGGCACCTTTTCTCCATTATGGGTCATCTAATGGAAAAAGCACATTTAACATTGTTCAATACATAGAAAACTTAATTAATGCGGAACAGTAGGTAGGTTCTTTGGACTGCCTTTTCAAACACTAATATTTAAAAGAAAGTATTTGCGTATTTTTTTTTTTAGCTTTCACGGCTTGATTAACAGAAAGAGCAGAGTGGGATTGAAATAAAGGATAGAGCGTGTGCATTTTATGAACAAATATGCTTGTAAACAGCAGAAATGCCTAAGAATATTCTTGAGATGCATAGTTTTTATTTAATTACACAAAAGTAACATACAGTTGGAATAAGGGATGTATAATATAATGCATGCACTATACATATGACGTAATGCTTACGAACGAGGCGAAGCTGATACTTCAAGTCAAAGTACTTTTAAATTGTACATTTCAATATCTTTTAGTGTGCCTTCTTTTAAATGAAAAAAGAAAATATTCTCCTTTCTCTTACATCAGTGTAAATCAGGAGTAACTCCATTCAAGTCCATAGAGTTACTTTATTTTTACATCTATGTAAGTAAGACTAGAAGAGAATCAAGTCCTGTGTATTTAATGTTTATAAATGCTATATTTCCCCAAATGCACTTTTCTTTGTAACTGAAAATAAACTCCCTGACAACAATGTTTAGCTCTTACAA
Source organism: Eretmochelys imbricata (assembly GCF_965152235.1). NCBI lineage: Eukaryota > Metazoa > Chordata > Testudines > Cheloniidae > Eretmochelys > Eretmochelys imbricata. The sequence goes on along the minus strand of NC_135575.1, from coordinate 43,088,890 downwards.
AACAGAAATATCTTCTATATGCAGATGCTTTACAAGGTGAAATAAATAATGCTTGTCTCAGAAAGAAACTAACGATGTTAGAAAGAACTGTGAAAGCTGAGGAGATGTTTTATTTTTGAAAACTTGAATGGGGGGGAAGTATTTGCCCCTTAATTTGGGGAATGAGTTAGAGAAATAAATGAAAACTCAATAAGAACATTTTAAAAGATGAAAATAAATGAAACTCTAGGAGGTATGCAGTTACTCTGAAATCTGTAAAGAACAATAGTAAATACAAAAATAATTTGGTTATTTTAGGATTAATTACTTAACCGTAGCTTTGTTAGTTCACTCACTGGACTGTAGAAGAATCAATGTTTTAGCACACTGTAGTGAAATGTAACCAAAAGAAATTAATATGAGTTACATAGATGGCTTTGATTGTACTCTTGCGGGCAGGTCATGTGTGAGGTATGTCAAAAGCACAAAGTTCTTGCCAGGGACAACATCGTATTTTTCAAAGTAACTTTCTGAGCTTCAAAATGCATGTTTAAGGAAACAGGTGTGAAATCCGATACTTCTTTTTTGAGCGAGAACTGAAGTGTTTTATGGGATGGATCCTCAGTGTGTATAAATCAGCATAGCTCCATTAAAGTCAATAGATATATACCAATTTACACTAGCTAAGAATCTGGACCTCTATTAAGTATTCTGATAAAACAAAAATGTGTTAATATGTAATACAAATCCAGTATTAGCTAATAGCTTGAAAACATCATTTGTATTGTCTAACACTAAATGTTACTGTAGACTATACTTAACAGATACCCACTATGACTTTCATTTTCTGCAGCTCATGAGTACACTGAATACATTCAGATAACTGAGATAATTTTCAGTGTAATTAATAGTCTGTTGAAGGATACATGAGATTGTGAAAACTGAGGTTCTGGTAATCAAAGTTTTACTGTATGACAAATGATACCACCCTGTTTTTTGGATAGTGGAATCCAGTAATTGAGGAGATGTGTGTGTGTGTGTGTGTGTTTGTTTGTCTGCATTATGGCAGAGATCAGAAGCAGTAGCGCTAGCCCACAACACCTGGAAATCTGAAAAACAGAAGGCAATAATTTATTTCTTCCACTTCATTCCCCTCACCACTGGTCCCGGATATGAGTGCCCTTCTAAGTATGACCCTCGGACACTTACAATGTGACACACTAATGAAACTGACACTTCTACCATGAATCGTTGTCTTCTTAATTAAGTATATTATTACTTCTTTCAAAAAAATAACTTTAAAGAACGTTATAATTTTATTAGGCTCAAAGTTTGATACTCTTAATCTCCTTCCATTTTAAACTCATCGCTGCCAAAAGAACAGTGTTAAACAAACTGTTTCCTCTTCTATAACTTTAATAGTTAAATGAGTCACACTTACTAATAGGGTGTAACAGATTCCCAGGTTCTTTGCACAGATCAACAAGAATTAAATAGACTGCCTCATTTTCCAAAATTTCCATGATGGCGTGAGGTTGAGAGCACTTTGCTTTTTTGTTTAGATCTAGTATATTTACTACTAATTTGTTTATATTCAGCCGTTCTAAATTTAATTTGCATCAGGTTCCTGGATTTCAAAATACTGAGAGAAACTGTTTACAGATTGGGGTGATGATGATTGTTTAAGAAAGCCAAGTATCTTAGAACTGCCAGTGGGGGTTAGGATGCAAAGGGAAACAAAAGGAAACAGACATAAAGGTTCCTATTCTACACTAGTTCTGTTCCTCTAACAAAACATAGGGTAAAAGAAAATAATTATCCCTGAAATGGGGAATTGGCTCCTAAAACTCGGCTCAATTCTCATGGGATTATGCTCTTGAGTAGAAATTATGTGCGTGAGTATAGGTTTTAGGACTAACAGTGACTTCTATTTATTTGGGGAAGAACTCTCTCTGTCTGCTTTTTCACCAGTGGGATATAATGAATAAAAAATTTATAAGCACATGGGATATTGAACTTCTAATTTCATAAGAAAGATTTTATGTTAGTCAATTAAAACATTTATTCTAAAGTTAAGGAGGATTTGTTGTTAAGAAGTTTTTAAAAATTACCGTATTAAAACTAAGTATATTTCACCTTGCATGAATAAAACAAACAGAATTTGGCACTATACTTTGGTGGGTTTTTTTTTTTTGTTCTTTTGTTTGTTTGTTTTACTTAATTTAACATATGGAATAATCAGGCATTTTAATCCAAAATATCACATGTTCCTTGAAAACATGGAATATTTGAGATGGAATGTCTGAGAGCAGACTCTGTAAAAGAAGCATATCAGTTTAAGAAAAAGAAACATTTTCAAACTTTCAGTCAAAAATAACAACGCAGTACAATAACATTTCCAAAAAAATTCGGACAACTGCCTGTTTCGATAATAAACTCTCAAAGTTCTTAACTCCCTGTATTACAGCATGTATATACAGTGGGCAGTAAATATGCTTTCCTGGAAACTTATTCTCACTCAATCTTTAAATTTTATTCTCACTCAGTGATTCAGAATTGTGTATGATATTGTTAAACCTCTAAGGGTATGTGTACTCTGCACACTGTGCCTGGGGCCCGTGAGACCTGAGCTTGTGAAGTCGGTGTTTCCAGGCCCATGCTTGAGTGTCCACACTGAATTATAAATCTAAGTTTACAGTTGCTTCATCTGGGTTCCATAGTCATGCTGATATGTCCATAGTGCATGAGGCAGACCTTCTGACTCTCGTCTGTAGCTCGAGCTGCATCTACACTGCAAAATGACAGGGCTTGGACCCAAGTCACAGCAGGATCCAGGCTCTAACCTACCCGCTAACAAAGTGCTAGGACCCAGGCCTAAGAGCTTGCCGACCTGAGTCAGACTCATATGTGTATAGATAGAAGGAGGGGCTTGGGCTCAAAATGTACAACAGTCATCTCAGGAACAAAAATTGACTTGAAGTTCTTGGAGGTATTTGGGGTCTGATTCTGACATTATTATCATCAGTGTAAATTAACAGTAATCCACTGAAGTCACATTATGGTAACGCATTCATATGATAACTGAGACCAGAATCAGGTTCTTTTCTAGTTAGGTTTTTAGTCCTAAATTAAAAAATAACAAACAGACCATTTATTAAATCTTTCTCTATTTGGCAGGATGGACTTTACATTCTGACAAATGTAACATTAATAGACCCTGAAATCCTATCATCGGCAGCCTGATAGTGATAAAACTATCACTAAGCCTTTTCCTGATAGTGAAAAAACATTTAGGCAGGTTTCTGAATCTTCATGTCTGGTTACAATAATGGACAGCAGTAACTAAGTCCCCTCTTTAATTTTACAATACCCACATTAACGATAAAACAATAATTTGTGTTGATTAGTAACTTTCATCCAAGGATTTCAAAGTGCTTCACAAACATTAGCTAAGCCTCATAACATCCTTCTGAGGCAGGCCTTTGGCCCTCATCACAACTCTCATCACATCTTCTGCTTCTGGAAATTTGAAATTCCCTTGACACACATACCAACCATATCTTAATCCGGAAATAATAATGCAAGACAAGAAAGAACTGAGGCAGATCTCCCACTGCCTAGTCTCTACATATGTCCTCAAAATCCCCCGTCTTTGCTAGAAGCATGAACATCCTGAACTTTGAACTAATTAAAGCCTCTCTTCCAGAAACTATTTTCATTCTCTCTCTCTCTCTTTTTTTTAAAGCAGTGTTAAAGCTCACAGATGAGGAGGTGGTATGGTAAACATATAGAAGGTCTGAAGATTTCCAAATTATTTCCATGGCCATTCATGCAGAACAGTCTGACCTATCTATCTGCCTGTATGTGTTCCTTCTGCTTTTGTTTAGAGTAATCACATAAAGAACTAACCTTTCACCTGCAAGGCTGGACAAATAAACACTAGACCAGCAGCAGAGTGAAGCTGATATCTATCCCCTTGACAATCTGATTTTGAAACCCACTATCACATCTCTGTATTTGACCATGACAGTTTTGAATACCCCTTAGCACTCATGTTTAGACCAGAAGTCTTTTCAGTCTCAGCAGAGTTTTTGCAGCTTGATCTCACAGTAAGTACATGACTAGAGCTGTTTCGAAAACAGACACCAATAAATCAAAAAGCATCACAGTGACTCGGTCAATGTACTCAAGCCTCAAATATGTCCCCTCCCATGTCACTCTTATATGGTTCTAGTCCTAAAATGACTCTGGAAAGAAAGTTACAGCATCTTAAAGTCAAAGGACATAATTGCCCCTACTTATACTTCTACCTAGGAAGGAGCACAGAGGAAAGGATGTTATTCCACCAAAACAGTGTGTGCAGCCAGTGAAATCGTCATGGGCAGGTCTGGGCTTGACAGCGGTGGTTCAAACTTCAGAAGGGGCCACAGATGCTTACATAGGAAATTTCCCTCCAGCTACTCACTATATCGAAATTGTGCTGATACTGAAGGAGCTCACGGGGAAAATAGGATGGGTTCAAAAGATGCAAAACTAAACTAAGCAACCTAAGAAAGGAAAAGAGCACAACGGCATATGCAGGGTTAATATGAATATCACACTGTTTGGTCTAGCACTCTCAGCTGTGTTCTTCCACTCACCCTCAAGTTAGAACTCTGAATACAGACTGACCTATGTGGGTGGAGTTTCAGGGTTTGCTCTTTGGGCACAGTTTCACCATATGGAGACTAGTACCTTTTCTGCTGCCTGGATTCTTGGTCCTGGAAGCATGGAATGAAGCTGCCTCCTTCTAGCTACTTAAGAGCACACTCCGTTGCCAGACATACTACCTCTGGGAGTGTGGTATGCAGGTCATTGTCCTCTGGGAAGTGAGCACATCTGTTTTTCCTGATAACACACTGACTTTTCGGACAGTACAGGAGCTTGGAATACTCCATGTCTGGGGAGTAGCTGTGGGAATAATATCAGGGCACTCTTTTGGGGGCTGAGCTCCCCCTTTAGATGACCAAGAGGTGCGTGTTGCTTGTTGTTTTTCTCTCCCCTGTACAGAGTGACTAGGCAGTGAGCACCAGTTCCATACATTTTAGGATTCACAACCCACACACAACATGGCCAAGACTTTGAATGTCTAATGTTTCAACATTTCCCTACTAGGAAAACAAGAGAACCTCAGAAACATTAGAAGTTGAACATTCCGGAGATGGAGTAGGGTGGTCTGTTCCCACAGCTAAAATGCTTTGTTTCTAGTATTATTTTGTAATCCTGCTGATGCATCGTTAATAGAATGATATAAAATTACTGTAGACGCTGATAATTTGCATTGACAAAGAGGACATTAATGTTCATAGCTATTGCAAGCTCTTTTGTCCTGTGGCAAAGCAATTATAGCAGAAAACATGACAACTGGGTTCCTAGGTGTTTGGGTAATACAAATAATAATTGCCAGGGAAAACATAATTGTCAGCACAACTGGGGAAAAATACCTAAAAACAAAACAATCATCCCCATCTAGACTCAATAGAGACACTTATAGGACAAAAGTTATCAATAGTGAAACAGAAAGTAGGTCCAAACCTGCAAGGTTCACTCATGTGACTAGCCCTATTGACGTCAGTGAGACTACGCATGTGAATCGAGCCCTGTATGAGTAATGCTGAAGACGATGAGCAAGGGCTATGAGCGCAAGTAAAGCTATGCAAGACCTTCTCTCTCTCTCTCTCTCTCTAGTCCAGATGGGGATGCATGGTTCGGTTTTGGGGTGGGTTTTTTTTCCAGATGTACATATCAATGAACAAAACAAATAATGCAAAGAATCTCCCAGCGAAGCTATAGAGAACTTAATCTACAACAAACATTCAGAGAAGAAATTGCAGGGCTAACGGTTTAATTTATATTATGGGCATAATTGTAAGTTAAGGACCATGCTGTGCTCTTGTTCCATGTTCATCAGCATGCATCTGATGAAGTGGGTTTTAGCCCACGAAAGCTTATGCCCAAATAAATTTGTTAGTCTCTAAGGTGCCACAAGTACTCCTGTTCTTTTTAGAACTCGCAATGATTTCAGCTGCAGCTGCACCTAAGGACGAAAAGCTGTATGGCCAAGAGTGTGATATTTTTCAGGAGTGATGGGAATCAATTTAGGGTTTATTGACCTTGACAGAGTCATGAAAATTCTTTGTTTCTGTAACTGTGGATGATGTCTGAGTGTATAAAGAATGGACCATTCCATCTCTTCAGTGCTGAAAGCATTGGTAGAGATATGTAAATAGTTGTTAATATTCTTAGCACTTACATAACACTTTCCCATTTCATAATGCTCTAATACAGTCCTCCTAACAACACTCCATTTTATAGCTAGGGAAAATTAGAGACAGGATTTGTAACTAATAACAATAAGAAGCAAATAACTAAACCATCAGGCATAGCATTTGGTCCCATATTACTTCAGTAAGGACTAGTAGAGATACTCTCATGCCTGTGGAGTTCAAGGTATATAATGTTAGAGATGAGCCAAAATTAGGCTTATAAATTCAAAGTCAGATTAGATTTTTTAATTTTGGATTCTGGTAAATGGCTGAATTAGAAATACAAAACTTCTGTAATCCAGCTCTATAATTTCTATTAATGTGCCCAGGAAAGAGAGGTCCTGACTCTCAGCTAAAGTAAATTAGCATAGCTGAGGATCTGGCTCATACAATTCAGATATATCCAAAAATAAGGCAGGTACAATGCAGAAAACAGTAAAACAGGCAAAGTTACAAATTTAAATATTTTTTCCAAAATTAAATAGTCTCCCCTTGCGCCCAACTACTTAATAAACTACTGAGCCTTCCAGAATTAACAAAAAGCCAGTAGCTCCACTTTACAGATATATTCGGAGACGGTTGTCTGTTAAAGTTTTTCCATTGTGCTCCATGGCTAGTTCACTATTCCAAAGGACAAGAGTTCATGTGAGAGCCATAAACAAGCCACCCATACAGGACACTGCTTCACTTGCATTTCAGTCACTGGGTTAATTACCATGGAAGCAGGGAGTAGCCTACTGGATTCGTGCAATGTGGTATGGGCCACTACAAAGGCTACTGTCCTGCTGCTTTGGTCTTACAGCTGAGAGATGGCTATTAAGTGAGCTGTTGTTGTTACCACGCTGGGTGTTCTGGACGTTTGTCCTAGTAGTTGTTATCTCTTAGACAGGAACCACTTGTCAACCACTGAGAAACAATAACCACAAATGCAAGGTACTGTAAAATTACAAATGAGAAATTTGAGTAGCTATTCAAGGAAAACAATTAAGAAAGGAGGGAGAAATAGCCTTTGTGTGCTTTGCAGACTCTTCATAAAATAGTGGAACAACCTCTCCCTACCTCTGTAACCCACCAAAAAGTAATATAAAAATGTCAGGCGTTTCACTGCACTCACAACTACTATGCACAAGACAAGCACTCCTGATGTTACTCACACCTTTGTAGACTCAGCCTCTTTTGCAACAGGATGAGATGCAGAGGCAATTCACAACCAGATTGGCCCTGCCCTCCCCTGCCTTTGTGCCCTGCTCCTGCTTTGGGCCATGTAAATCATAGAGTTAACCTGGTTTCAGAAAGAAAAGGAGTACTTGAGGCACCTTAGAGACAAACAAATTTATTTGAGCATAAGCTTTCGTGAGCTACAGCTCACTTCATTGGATGCATTCAGTGGAAAATACACTGGGGAGATTTATATACACAGAGAACATGAAACAATGGGTGTTACCATACACACTGTAAGGAGAGTGATCACTTAAGATGAGCTAATACCAGCAGGAGAGCGGGGGGATGTGGGGGGGGGGAAGAAAACCTTTTGTAGTGATACTCAAGGTGGGTCATTTCCAGCAGTTGACAAGAACGTCTCAGGAACCGTGGAGAGGGGAGTGGTCGCTGTGTTAGTCTGTAGCAGCAGAAAAAATGAGGCGTACTTGTGGCACCTTAGAGACTAACAAATTTATTTGGGCATAAGCTTTCATGGGCTAAAACCCACTTCATTGGATGCATGCAGTGGAAAATACAGTAGGAAAAATATATATACACAGAGAATGTGAAAAAATGGGTGCTTCCATACCAATTGTAACCAGACCAATTAATTAAGGTGGGCTATTATCAGCAGGAGAAAAAAATGCATTTGCTCCAATCCCTCAGACAGAGACAAACACCTACAAGCCCTCTATCAAGCATTCTTAAAACTACAATACCTACTTGCTGAAGTGAAGAAACAGTTTGACAGAGCCAGAATAATACCCAGAAGTCACCTACTCCAGGACAGGCCCAACAAGAAAAGTAACAGAATGCCACTAGCCATCACCTTCAGCCCCCAACTAAAACCTCTCCAGTGCATCATCAAGGATCTACAACCTATCCTGTAGGATGACCCATCACTCTCACAGATCTTGGGAGACAGGCCAGTCCTCGCTTACAGACAGCCCTCCCCCAACCTGAAGCAAATACTCACCAGCAACCACACAACAAAAACACTAACCCAGGAACCTATCCTTGCAACAAAGCCCATTGCCAACTGTGTCCACATATCTATTCAAGGGCCACCATCACAGGGCCTAATCACATCAGCCACACTATCAGAGGCTCATTCACCTGCACATCTACCAATGTGATATATGCCATCATGTGCCAGCAATGCCCCTCTGCCATGTACATTGGCCAAACCGGACAATCTGTATGCAAAAGAATAAATGGACACAAATCAGAGATCAATAATTATAATATTCAAAAACCAGTCGGAGAACACTTCAGCCTCCCTGGTCGCTCAATTTCAGACCTAAAAGTGGCAATTCTCCAAACAAAAAAACTTCAAAAACAGACTCCAACAAGAAACTGCAGAATTGGAATTGATTTGCAAACTGGACACCATTAAATTAGGCTTGAATAAAGACTGGGAATGGATGGGGCATTACACAAAGTAAAAACAATTTGCCCATGCTCATTCCTCCCCCCCCCCACTGTTACTCCCACCTTCTTGTCAACTGTTTGGAATGGGCCATCCTGATTATCACTACAAAAGGTGGGGGGGTTTTCTCCTGCTGATAATAGCCCACCTTAATTAATTGGTCTGGTTACAATTGGTATGGCAACACCCATTTTTTCATGTTCTCTGTGTATATATATCTTCCTACTGTATTTTCCACTGCATGCATCCGACGAAGTGAGCTGTAGCTCACGAAAGCTTATGCCCAAATACATTTGTTAGAGTTAACCTGGAGTCACTCTCAGTGCTTCAGTGCGCGCTCTCTCTCTCTCTCTCTCTCATAACTCCCTGTGGTACTCAGTCCTTTTATTTTCTCCCTCTTCTATAAACAACCTCCTCAGCTGCTGGCAGCTGCCAAGGCTCAGCAAGCAAGTGCTCCAAGGCTACTAAACATGGTTCAAGTAACTATAGTTGCTAGTTTACACAGGTTGTTGTTTGTTTCTTTATGTGGAGCACTTTCTGAAGATCCCTCTTACCTCCAGTCACAAATCCCAAAAGACTGATAATGGCATCCAACAAGAAGTGTCGGTCCTGTTAACTCCCCCAAATCTCTGTTTGGCTTTTCACTCTAACTTCAGACCATTCTAAACATAGTCACCATTGACAGTCCAGGTTTTCTGCAAAGGCATTTGGTCCCATCATCATTCAGAACTGCCCATATCTGTGCTTCTATAATAATAGTGACAAACTTGGTACTAAAAACAATAATATTTGTGCTATTTGTAACTTGTAATCATGTATCCATAGCTCTAACCTGTTATTACTGTTGCTGAAAAATCTATCTAGAGAGTAACATAAACTGTGCTAAAGTAATGCTTAAGGTCTAACTAACTTGGGCTAGGGAACAGTAATATCTAATGATTACAGAAAAGGATTGGGTGCCAGAAGACTTAGATTCTATTCCTGATGTGCAATGTGTCCTTGGCCAAGTTTCTATACTGTGTGCCCCAGTTTGCCTATCTGTATAATGGGGATAATATTTCCTCCCCTTAGTAAAACACCTTGAGATCTTCCAATGAAGGATGTGATGTAGAAATGTAGCAGCAGTATTTTATTATCTAGTTAGCTTACTCCCATAATACATAAGTAGTTTAGGGTTTGATCCAAAGCCCATTTAAGTCAATGGAAAGACCCCCATTAACTTCAATGGGCTTTGGATCAGACCTCTAAGAAGCATTGTGAGATCAGTATTTGACATGGAAGAGGGAGGTAATGAAGGAGGTCAGGGGAGGTAATGAACTTTGATTTTATTTTAATTGTTTTAAAAAGATGTTGAAAACTTTTGTAAGGTTTTCGCAGGGTGAGTGAATATGATGGTAACAGTTGGACCAACTTTTATCTAGTCTGCAAAGTGAAATCCTAGGCTGCATTGGAGACTAGCAATGAGCAGGTGCTCATCATTTTTGCTACAGTGACATGAAACACAACTCTCAAGAGGTGCTCTAATTCCTCCAGGGAATTAGATTCTCTCCACAGAAAGCTATACAAAAAAGCCAATTCATAATTGCAGTGCTGTGTGGGTTTGCAAAGGGATTATTGCTAAACAGGAGGCCAGATTCTCCTTTCACTTTCACCAGTGTAAACCAGAAGTGACTCCACTGAGTCACACCACTGTAAAATTAGTGTGAATGAGAGGAGAATCAGGAAGTGTGTGTGTGTGTGTGTGTGTGTGTGTGTGTGTGTGATGTCTTTCCTCACAATTTACCTTCCCAGAGCTCTAGCCTTTCGCTTTTGATGGCAGTATGTAGAGGCCGAAATGTGCGGGTTCATCTCTCTCTGTAGCATCAGACTAGCTGGACCAGTGGTCTGCTCCAGAATGGCAACTCCACAGCAGTCATAAGCTATTGTAATCACATGAAAAGTGGAAATATAAACCTTCATTTAGAAAACAAAATACTCCTTATAACGTTTGATATTTTCGGTTCTATATTTCCATGAGTATTTTTATTTTTCTTTTCACCATGCCTACACTGAGACATTTCCTGAATATTACTATAACAAAATCTCATCACTTTGCAGGTAACATACCTCATTTGTTGCAATTCAAGTCTCTAGTGGTGTTCAATCAATTGAAAATATAAACCTGACCTTTATTGTATTTTTATTTTTCCACAGATTTTTATTTTGTATGCTACTGTGATTCCCTTTGTTAAAACAACACTTACAGCAAAAGAAAAACAAGGTTTAAATTTGAACTGCCAGAGAAGGTTTCTTAATCCACAGATGGTTGACATGATGGACCCTAAAAGCTTCAAAGGGGCCATTATAGTCCATTTTGTCAGTCTGGATTTAGGGAGTTTTAAACCACGGATTATGGAAACAATAGTGCATAAATGCTCTTTCCCCCACAGTTATAGTCTATCACACCAATGAAAGATCGGCTGTTAATCTGGACACTGTGCTGCACAAGCACACTCACTATGTGCATGAAAAATCTTCTGAGAAAAGTAAATAGTGTGCATGCCCTCATAGCTGGTTTCCTTTGTTTCTCTTTCTAATCGATACTTCTGAACAAAGGGACAGATTCTGAAAGGTGCCGAGCACTTTCTTCAATAGTCCATGTGAATGGAGTGCGGGGGGAGGAGGGAGAGGGTGTTTGCTGAGCACCTTTCACAAGACCCTGAGCACTAGGAGGATCAGACCTAAATATGCAAAGTTCAACTTTAAAAAAAGACAGATACTTGCTGGAGAAACAAGTAACCCTTCCTCAAGTAATTTGAAAATACAAACTGTCCATTTTCCCCCCTTATATACTAATAGCCAAATACATTTCAACCAAATCTGATAAATAATTTTAAAAAAATGCTCTGTAGCTGAGACTTTGTATTGTTCTCTGAGAAATTTTTTGCAGATGAGTTATAAAACCCTGAAAAATAGGGGTTTATAATGGAAAAGCTTGAAAACCTTAACACTAGCGTTCCTATAATAAGTCAGAGCAGACATAGCATGTCCTTCTATTTTCCAAGGCTACGTTCTCTTCACAGTTAAATCTGATTCTACAGATTTATTGTCAGACGTGGCATGGTTAACACAAAGGAAAAATGAATGCCCTCAATTTTAAAAATAGGACATAGATTAAAAAAAAGTTAACCATTCATACAATAAAAAGAAAAGAAACACAACACAGGAACCTCTGTGGCAGTCTGTGCCTTGAAATTATCCTCACTAAATTACAATCATGCACTTTCCACTCCTTGTAATTAAACATTAGGTTTTATTTATTCCAGATGCATTTGCTTCAAGTAAACCCAGATCCTTTTTTGTTATTGTAAATCTCTTACAGGACTCTGTGACCTGCAGACAGTTGGGGAATAAAGGAAATATTTTCCATAGATAAGGCATTTGATGATGGTTTTGTGAATAATTTGTGTATTACAATTTATGATCAATGCAATTTGTTTGGCAAATCTCTATTGGTCAATCTAATATTCGTGCTATCTTGTAGGAGAATAGTGTGTATATTTGTCTATATACAGACCTGTGTGTGTATGCAGTAGATGTGCAAGGAAATCTTTTTAAAAGTATTTATTTTCACCTTTGCTCTGACCATAAACAGCAAAGCAAAATGGAATCACAAGCAAGCAAGTTTCATAAGAGACTTGTGAAAATCCAGAATGCTAAGGATAATATAATTAATATTACATCTCTTACCATCCTCGGTAGATTAGTGAGTTTTAATAAGTTTTTTTTTTTATTCATTCTGCTCAGTGAATGATGTTTTATTTGCAAATAAGCATGTAGTTTAGATCTGTCTGAAAATGTTTGAAATTCAAAATGTTTAGATGAAAAAAGGGACAATTTGTTCACAAATTACAGTGCAAAATGTGTTCCTTTCTTCAACCAGCTCTAATCTAAATCAGTATGTGTGTTGTCAGGAAAGACAATGTGATGCTATAACTAATTTAGGGATAACCCCTGGCTTTCACAAAAGAAATTCCATAGACCTGAAAGCTGGATGGGCTCAAGCTGGAAGCTAAAATATGAAACATGCACCCTGAATTTTGGGAGAAGTCTCCATATACTGGAAACTACTACCCCTAAGGTTTTGTTTCCAGGTTTGACCAAAACCAGGTGGAGTCTATTTTTGGATTTGGTTCAGATGCAGCCCAACATGTAGACATTTCTTACTACCTGCTGATCCTGCAAGAATACTACCATTTTGGCTCAATATTTTGTGAGAATATCTTGTATGGTTTTGTTGCTGTTGGACCTAAACTCTAATCTAGTTTGGCCTCAAACACAAATTCAAAACACAGGCTAAACAAACCTAAATCTAATCCAGATCCAAACATAGAGACTGATTTCTCCCATCATTCTTCCCTTCCCGCTCTACTTTAAAAATACAAATTATCCAGATGTTTGTATTCACTTTTTGAGCCCTAAATATATAGGTAAATTGCAATTATATAAATGTTTTGAAGACCATCCAAAATATTTATGTAATTGGAGTTTTGGATAAATGAGATTGTTTGTGTATGAATTTTGCATTCAGGAGACAGACATGAGTTATGGATAATCACAAACTAGATGATCAGGTTTAACCTATATAATTTTCATGTGTGTGTGTTTTTGTTCATAATAATACACAATGTGTCATACAATATTCATGTATTATGGTATTTTTGAAGGAACAGTATTCTATCTGTCTATCCATCAAAAGGTGCCTGCCATTGTGGCCTGTAAGCTGTTTTGTTTGCTATGTTGAATTCACAAATTAATAGTATGCATCTGTTGGTAAATTTAGATAACTGTTTAGAAGCATATTCATTTAGCCCATTACACTGTGTAGCCAGGTGTTGTATTTCTATTAGAAAGAGTGAATATTCAAACTTTTTAAAAGCTGTTAATTTTTTCAGCGGTAGTGCTCTTTTTAGCCTGTGTGTTCTTTCTGTATATCTGTCTCTGTCATTCAAATGGTGACTTCTTTTTCTTGTCCTTCAGTGAGCTACTTGTGCTTGCTTCTCAATATTTTTCTTCTTTGCTTTGTAAATTAGGAAGATTGGAGTTATGGCATTGTAAGAGTGACAAGTGGTCCCCTTTCTTTTTTGAAGTTAGCGGAAAACACCACGTCAGCATTTGCCCTGCTGAGGATCAGCAGCACAAGCCATGTATCCTAATCTCCTGTCTTCCAGTTCTAAATATCCAGAATTAGAGATCAGAGTCACAGAGGCAACCAAGCATCACATTCACATCCAGATTCAGGCTCTCAGTTGGAGAGAGAGCTGGGGAGGAGGGTGGGGAGAAGAGAGGTAAAGATGGGCCATTAGAGGGCACTTTTGCAATCCTAGAGAAGGAAAACTGTGTTTATTATTTTACTTAGGATTGTCTACTCTAGCTTTTGCTTAAAATCAGTGATAAACAACACGCAAATCCTTCCAGTCATCAGGAATATATCAATAAAATATTGACTCTTGCTTTAAAAACCAACTAACCAAAAAGTAACCAAGATAAACCTGCAGAAAAGGGATTAAAAGGTATTTAGGAGGTGGCACAGCCAGGAGAACAAGAAGTCACACAACATATTTCAGATAGTTGTACGGTTTCAGAGTAGCAAAGTTTAGGCCTCTTCTTGTACATGTGTTCTAAAAATAAACCAGACTCTGACCTGGTTACACAGAACAAATAAAAACATTCTTGGTTGAATGTTTCCAAGAAGTGGGGGTGAGGTGGTTTGGCAATAATTATGCACTCTCAAGCAGTAAATGAATTTTAAGAGAGATGTCATCAAAATCAATGGAGTTTCACCTACATTATGCCAGTGATGAATCTGACCAAAAATGTAGTTAAAAGGGGATAAAATTAGAAGGATTTACTGTCACAATGCATATGTTGTGTGAGTAATCTGTACATGGTGTAACTCAGCCTATGTAACTGCTCTGTTGTAGAAAATTCTGTTAATTAGGTTTAGTGTGAAAGGATTGTGCAAAACTAGTGGCTTAAATTTTCAAACCAAATGGTGATTTTGAATGCCTCCATTTTTCTGGGTCCTGTTTCAGAAAGTGTTGTCCATGAAAATTAATCCCCTTTAAAGTACCTCCGGTTGGGTATTTGAAAATGAAGGTACCTAAAATCACTACTCACCTTTAAGTATCAAGGCAAGGGAATTCATTTTTTATTTACAATTCTAAAAGATATGGAGCAGGCCAGTGCTGTCTTCCTCACTCAGGTAAAATTCCCATTGACTTCATTAGGTGTCATGACTGAATAAGCACTACACAACTGAACCCAACATATCTGTAGTGTTGTTTTTAATCCAAGGAATACTTTGATAATTAGATACAGAAAATGAAGGTAAAACTGGATCTTTTCTACCTCTCTAGTTGTTAATGTTGACAACCCATCCACAAAGGTCTTCAAAGTGGATTATCTGGTGAAATAATTTAAGAAGTGAAGCTTAGTCTAGCTAATCCTATAATCAAAAGTAGTTTATTTTAATAAAGGTTAAATTGCATTGGAGCTGACACTGAGAATATACAGTATTGGGATATCAGGGGGTTCATTTAGAGGACGCTGTATTCAGAAACTGTCAGCATTTCTTACCTTACCATCATCTGCTGAAATTGTTCTGGTTAAGTCAGAATTCTTCTCCCCATTGGCTGAGGATAGTACTTGAAACATCAATAAACAAAGTGTTTCGTTACACCCAGAACTCATCCTACATGATATAAGGAAGGAGTTTTCTGCTGACTTTGGTGATTCGAGTCTGCAAATATTTTGATTCACGATCTTTGCTTCCAATGTGTCAAATGTCATTAGCTTTGCTGATAAGTATAAATGATTCAATCTGAATTCAAGAAAATAGGAGCAAGTTAGGATGAAAGTTGACAAATTTTGGAGAGACTGAATCATGATTTGTCTATAAACAAGGCTAAGATTTTGTCCCAGAGGTCATGGAAGTCATGGAATTTGTGACTTCCAGAAACCTCCATGATATTTTCGCGTCAGCCCCGGGGCAGTAGGGCTGCAGCTGTCAGCAGGCAGGGCCCTCTGCAACTCCCAGCTGCTGTGGGGGGTAGGGGGGACCCTGAAGCCCCGAGCCGCCACCGCGGAGGGTGGGGGTTCCCTGCAGCTCCCAGCTGCCATGTGCAGCAGAGACTCCCACAGCTCCAAGCTACTGCCAGCAGGGGGATCCTGCAGCTCCCAGCCAGCGCGGGTGGCAGGTGAAGGACCCCGCAGCTCCCAGCCACCATGGGCAGACCCCACAGCTCCAAGCTGCTGCTGATGGCAGGGGGGACCCCATGCTCTCAGTCACCATGGGGTGGGGAACCCTGGAGCCCCAGCAGCAGTGGGTGCTGGACCTTCCTCCCTCCCTATTTTCTCATACTTATTTTTAATTAAAGTCAGGGACAGGTCACAGACTTCCATGAATTTTTGGTTATTGCCCATGATCTGTCCCTGACTTTTACTAAAAATAACTGTGACAAAAATCTTAGCCTTAACTGTAAACAGTAATGACATTTTCTTAAATAAAGCACCCATGTCTTTTACCTACCAAAGTGCTTAGCACACTGCAGCACAATAACAATGCAATTAAAAATCTGTGAAGAAGAAGAAAATATGCATTATAAAATACTACAAGTGATACATACGCTGTATTGTAAGCTCTGCAAGGGAATTGTGGTCCCAGAACCCCACCATCGTGAGGGCATGTTACTATTGTGAGGCTATCACAGAATAAATAAGGGGGCAACCTACCCAGAGTGTGCAGCTGAAAAATAACCATGCCTAATACAGTGACGGCTTTTCATAGAAAGGGTGTGGTGAGAGTAATGTGCAGCTTCTTAAACGTGCTTTGGTGGATTCTAACCTTTTTTCCGGGTGCTCTGAAAGGGGCCTTGAGACCATACCAAGATGAACCGTCCTTCTGAAGGAAGAATATGCAACTCTGTGAGATGAACCTCACTCCATTTTCTTTCCTTCAAGTTTCTTTCCTATGGATTTTCCCACGGGTGGTGGAGTGTTCTGGCCCTAGCTTTAGGGAAAAAGAACATGCAGAGGGAAGACAACACAATGAGGAGTAGAGGACTTATTTGCAAGGGATGACAAGACTAAAATTCATCAGATGATGATGGGATTGGTTGGGTTTGCTATGGAGGCATCTGGATGTGTCTGATCTTTTTATAAATTTGGGTTTTATTCTATAATATTTTTTCCCTCCCCTTAACTTCCCTTCTATCCAGGCCTTCCACTTGTGGGGAAGTGCAGCGATAAGGGTAAGGAGTTGAACTGGAATGTAGGAGTGGGAGAGGATGGTAGGCAGGAGAGTTGGAGTGAAACCCAGGGAACGGAAGAGGAAAGGAAGATGCAAAGAACAGGAGGGTACATGAAGGTAGAAAGTTTAAAAGAACAATGTGGATGGAAGGAGCAATTAAATGGCAATGATATTATAGGTAGATGTGGCAATTTAATGGGAAAAAGAATAGTATCAGATTCTATGAGAACTGAAGCAATCTGTAGTTCTTGCTGTATATGAAAGGGGAGCTGACTATATCCCAGAGAGAAGATCTCTGAAGCTGTTCTCAGGGCAGCATTGGAGAAGGTGAAGATCAAAAAGAGGATGAGGCCTTGCTTGTGCTCCATGTGGCGGGAGTAGAAAGGAGAGAGCTGTTGGGACCCAATGTCCCTAAGCAAGTTCTACCAAAGGTCTGTGTGGAGGGAGATGAGAGAGGCTGGCAGTTGCCTCCTCTGTTGCCTGCTACCACTCTTCAGAGGGAAATGGAGCCTTTGGTAGACTGGCCCCCAGAAGAGAGAAGACGGAGACCCTGCTGGGGCTCCATAATGTGGAAGGGAGTGAGGGGGAACCCTCGGGATCTTGTGTCTTTGGTAGTCTCTGCTGAGGGTCCAATGGAAGAGAACAGGGAATGGGGGGTGAGAGAGAAGGGGGTACACTGGCTGGCAGGGACCTGCATTCAGCTCCTTGCTGGCTGCTGCTGTTCTTTGGGAGCTTGCAGTAGGCCATCCCCTGGAGTGGGAAGGAGGAGGCTTGCTGGTGCTCCCATTGGGGCTGGGTGTTTATATTTTCATAAAGAAGTTGAAGGGGAAGAGCAGTTTCTTATGACTGAAAAGACACATGCTGCTTCTCAAGGAACCATGGGTTTGATATTTCACACAAACTTTCAGAGAATGGTCAAGTAGGGGTAAAAAAACTTTGTAAGATTTGATCTAAAGAAGAAAATGTGTGTTATAAAGATATAATCAACCCACCCTGCAGAATAGAAGAATATTATAAACGCATATACATAGCCTTAGTAATAGCAAGGAAAGTAAAATAAAAATGACAGTACAAACTGGTTTCCCAAACTCACTGAAATACACATGGTTTAGGCAGCAGCCTAGAAATCTCTCAACTAATTTTGTAACTTTTATCAAAATATAATTTAAATGCCCTCTACTCTTCTTGTAATCAGGCTGTTCTTTTTTTTTTATTTTTCTGTACCAAATCTATTGCATATTAGATCATGTACTGTACTGGATGGAGAATTTAATTCTATCCCACTGTATATCTAGGGATAGTCATTACTGACCTAGTTGTAGACATAATAATGAAAGTCTGGTGTGATGAATTATTGTGCCTAATTTGTAAAGGATTCTTTGCCTTTGTGTTTTGGAATTCCCATCAGGCCCAAGAATTAAGCACAGCTGAATTGCATGCTAATATCAATGTGCTTTGAATGTATATGGGATAATATTTCATATTTTCCTACTATACTATTTTTATAAAGGGTAATTTGACTGGAAATACTTACTTGTCCAAGGACAGTACTTGCTGGGAGTCCAACCAAAATCTAAGGAAAGTGAAGTCGACATAACGTCTATCTGCCATGTGTTAGTGCTTGCTCCCAGGTCCAGGAAGTTATATTTCATTGTGGCAAAACGTCAAATTATAGATCTACAAAAATATGTAGAAGGCTTTGCTCACTGTTAACGAGTAGAAAGAGAGAAAAATACCAGACAATGGACTCATTTCGAAATCAGTGGGTGGGCTCAATTTCATAGAAGTTGGAGATGGAAAAAAATTCTGTGTAGATACTTTTAGTCAGCCCCTCTTGTCAGAGTGTTCCTTACCATATATATTACTAATGCTTGTATAGTTATCCACGTGAACTGAAGGCTCCCCTGAAATATAAAGCACATATGTAACTACTGCCATTGGTGTTGTAAGTGCATATCAGGAATAGACTAGACCCTTCCCTTTGTATCCTCGCTAAAAATAAATACTTTTCTTTACAGCTTTGGAAAACATCTACATCTTCTGGTACCATTTATTTTAAATATGATTTGCTTAAGAACACAGTAGGTCTAAAGGGCCAGGTCCTCAGCTGGGACAAATTGGTGTAAGGTGCAACACCAGCTTACACGGCAGCTTACACAGCCTAAGAATCTGACCCAAAGTCATGAGAAAAATATTGCTTTATCAAAATCTCATCTTTTCTGATTAGATATATATGCATAATAATAAAGCCATACAATTAAAATGAAACAATAATACTGTGTATCAAAAAGTAGCAGTTACTTGTGTACTTGTCATTTAGAATTCATCAGACATGAATCCCTTTCGTTGCTGTAGGATGCTCTTGCTCCATTGGTTTGTGTTCTTGCTGCTGCTCCCGCTCTACTCCAGGACACAGAAGTTGCCTACCAGAGATGAGGAACTTTTCCAGATGCAGATACGGGACAAAGCATTTTTCCATGATTCATCAGTAATACCAGATGGAGCAGAAATTAGCAGCTTTCTGTTCAGAGATACACCTAAAAGGTATGTTGACTAGTATAATGTATAGGGTTGTATGTGGAACTTAATATTTATATTTGTTTTGGATTTGTTAGAATTGATTTTTAGATCCAAATATGAAAAATACAAATATTCGCTTCTTGCCTCAAAATATAACTGTTTCAGTCTCAGTAGGTCACACTGACCCAGGCTGAACCCCAACCCCATTCAATTTATTTTCACTTTCTGTGGGAGTCCAGAGGCCACACAAACCACAAAATTTTCCTGAAGTGAAGCCACAAACCAAGTCGGGCAGGGGGGAGTAAAAGGAAACCAATTCTGTAGGGAGTCTTCTACCACCCCATTTTCGTATACTTTTACTGAGACCCAAATACACACAAAACAACCCCAATCGCCCCACCAAAAATAAAACAAAAAATAACAACGATCGCTAATGGAATTCTCTCTCTGATCTATGGAAACCAGAGTATTAATTTTACTTTACAGTACTGAATGGATTAAACAAACAATGTGATAAATTGAAGAGAACTAGTCATATCCAACTGAAAAACAAAACAAAAAAACCAACCACCCAACCAACCAATAAACCCCAAATAAGTCCAGGAATATACATAATATTTAACCAACCACAAATAAAGGGTTGAGTGAATACTTTTTGATATTTTGACACACCGCTTTGAATTAAGTATGGAGAAAATAAATTTTCAGTTGGTCTGAAAGGACATTGAAGGAACACATCAAGTGTGAAATCAAATCTATAGGAGTTTTGTCAGTGACTTGAGTGAGGGCTGGATTTCACCTCCAAGTAAAAATTGTTGTAATGTAAAACCATCAGAGCCTAGAGCTGATAATATACAAAACAGAAAACATTGCTTTTCAAGGATTTGTGTTTTCCAGTTTGCCTTTTTTCTTATGTAATGATATCTATGAAAAGCAGTATAAAATAAAAGCAAAATTTGATTGTTCATTTGAAAGTGCAAAGTATTTTCACTCACTCTGGGGGTAAAGCAAGAACTGTTTACATGGACTTCATGGTATTTGGTATACCTCAAACAGTTAATAAAAGCACTTTAATATGCCAGAAAGAAAGAGGCAGGTGTGTGTGTGTGTGATTTTATATATGCCTAGAGGGTCCCATTGTGCTAGACCCGTACAAGCACATGACAAAGAGATGGTCTTTGCCTCAAAGAGCTTTCATCTTAAGTGGTAGGTAACATCATATTTGTCCTCATTTACACCTTTCTTGTCTCAGTTACCCCATGAACACCAGTCCAGAAAATTTAATGTCAACTGCTATTTCTTGACATTATAGTTTATTAATGTTATACTTTTGTTAATCTTTCATAGGTATTTCTTTGTGGTTGAAGAAGACAACACTCCCTTAGCAGTTACTGTAACACCATGTGATGCTCCTTTGGAATGGAAGCTGAGCCTGCAGGAACTTCCAGAAGAGGCCAGTGGAGAAGGTTCAGGTAATAAACTAGTGAAAACTATAATTCTGGGACTTTATGGGTCAGAGAATTGATAATGGGAGACTTTCATCTCTACCTGATTCAAGTCTGCCCAAATCAGTAGTGATGTGATACACCCAGTTGTGTGGTGTGTGTAACATTTAAGAGGATGTCTGAGCTCTTACTGTTTGAATATGAATCCCAACCTTGTATTAGTTTAGAAGGCAGGCAACAGTTAGTGACATGGAGAGTGAAAGAGAGCAATACACTCCCCTAGGGTTAAGTAAAGGAAAAGGTGACTCTGTCAGTCCTCCAGGTGAGTTTGACACATTGGGATACACTAGTCTCATCTAAAGGGAGCTTCAAGAGAAAGAACTAGTAATAAACAGATCAGAAAGTATGTTATAAATCTAAGCAGAGAAACGACCAGGGAATCTAATGGAGAGCAGAAGGAGGGAGTATGCATATTTGAAAATAAAACATCTCATTATATATGGAAATATGATAAAGTAAAACTTTGCTTATTGATACCATATTGATTTCATTTGTTAACAAACTGCATCATTCTGAACACTCACCCTGACCTCCTGTGTAGCACTGGCCATAAAAGTTCCCCCAAATTATTCCTAGAGCATACCTTTTGGAAAAACATCCAATCTTCATTTAAAAATGGTTAGTGATGGAGAATCTACCAGAATTCTTGGTAAATTGTTCCAATGATTACTTACTGTCACTGTTAAAGATGATTTATTTCCAGTCTGAAATTGTCTAGCTTCAACTTCTAGCCATTGGATTGTGTTACAACTTTATCTGCTAGACTGAAAAGCCCATTATCAAATATTTGTTCCTCATATAGGCACTTATAGACTGTAATCAAGTCACCCCTTAACCATCTCTTTGTTAAGCTAAATAGACTGAACTCCTTAAGTCTATTACTTTATTACATTCTTGTGGCTCTTCTCTGAACTCTCTCCAGTTTATCAACATTCTTCCTGAATTGTGGGCACCAGAACTGGACACAGTATTCCATCAGCTGTTTCACCAGTGCCAAATGGATTTGAGTTCTCTCACTTCCCTCTCACCCCTAGTGGTGTTCCTTTGAGAACATACCTGTTGTGGGGTAATAATATGGGAAGCTTGCATATGGGGCTTCTCTCCAGGCGGTAGCTGTTCTATAGAGAAAGGCTGTGATTTTTGGTTTCCAGAACCTTTTGTAGACGCATTAAATACTAAATACCTGTCTTTAAATACAAAGTGAATCAGTCTTCAAAAATTATCACATACCATACAATTTCTGTTGTACTTGTAAATAATAGGATCTCTAAATTAGTTTCACTGTGTAATAAGACTCAAGTACTACTTGCTCAAAAGTGGATTGATTTCATCTATGCCTGATCATTATTTATGATTGGAGTATCCTCTGCTCCAGAAACTGCTTCATCTGGCTCTGACATTTTACTTACAAGTAGTTATTAGAGTTTAATTTTCCTATATCGTTATATATTGACACATTTTCTAACAAACATTTGTCTATGTTCATATTCTAGGTGAACCAGAACCACTTGAGCAGCAGAAACAACAGATTATTAATGAAGAAGGCACAGAGCTGTTCTCTTACAAAGGCAATGATGTTGAATATTTTGTCTCTCCGAGTTCCCCATCTGGTTTGTACCAATTAGAACTGCTGTCAACTGAGAAGGATACACATTTTAAAATATATGCCACGACAACTCCAGAGTCAGACCAGCCTTATCCCGAATTACCTTATGATCCAAGAGTTGATGTCACCTCTCTTGGACGCACAACCGTCACATTGGCGTGGAAACCAAGCCCTACAGCATCTTTACTGAAACAGCCAATTCAGTATTGCATAGTCATCAATAAAGAACACAACTTCAAAAGCCTCTGTGCTGTTGAAGCCAAGCTCAGTTCTGATGATGCCTTCATGATGGCTCCAAAACCAGGCCTGGATTTCAGCCTCTTCGACTTTGCTCATTTTGGCTTCCCTTCAGACAACAATTCTGGCAAAGAACGTAGCTTCTTAAAATCATCATCAAAGCTTAGTCGCCAAATGTCTTGGAAGCCAAGAGTTGACCTGCAGAAGATTTGCATTGGGAACAAGAACATTTTCACAGTGTCTGATCTGAAACCTGATACACAGTACTACTTTGACATGTTTGCAGTAAATGTTAACACAAATATGAGCACTGCCTACGTTGGCACCTTTGCCAGAACTAAAGAGGAAGCCAAACAGAAGACAGTTGAACTGAAAGATGGGAAAGTTACAGATGTGTTTATCAAGAGAAAGGGGGCCAAATTTCTACGGTTTGCTCCTGTTTCGTCACACCAAAAAGTCACCTTCTTTGTTCATTCATGCCTGGATGCTGTTCAGATCCAAATTAGAAGAGATGGCAAACTTGTATTGTCTCAAAATATTGAGGAGGTCCGTCAGTTCCAACTTAGAGGAAAACCAAAAGCTAAATATCTAATTAGGCTGAAAGGAAGTAAGAAAGGTGCTTCCATGTTGAAGATCTTAGCTACTACAAGACCTAATAAGCAGTCATTTCCTTCTCTTCCTGAAGACACAAGAATCAAAGCTTTCGATAAACTTCGCACATGTTCTTCAGCCACAGTGGCCTGGCTAGGCACACAAGAAAGAAACAAATTTTGCATCTACAAAAAGGAAGTGGACGGCAATTATAGTGAAGAGCAAAAGAAAAGAGAACAGAACCAGTGCTTGGGTCCAGACACAAGGAAGAAATCAGAAAAAGTCCTCTGTAAATATTTTCATAGCCAGAATCTACAGAAAGCAGTTACCACAGAGACAATTAAAGGCCTGCAGCCTGGCAAGTCCTACTTGCTGGATGTTTATGTCATAGGGCATGGAGGACACTCAGTCAAATATCAGAGCAAACTGGTGAAAACAAGGAAGTTCTGTTAGTGACCTTGTATATAGAAATATATGGAACTCCAGTCTGAACATTATCCTACTTTCAGTAAACAGATTGACTACTTTCACAGCTGAGAAGTTGTGACCTGTATTTGTACTGTGTAGAAAAATATCAACTTGTATATTTATGTTTACCATAAGTAATTGTCTGGAGAGACTGAGCCTGGTGCTTTCTAACAGCATCTGGCAGTTGTATTATCATGTGTTCAATGGTCCACATTTGATGCTCAGTAGATGTCCAAGGTAGCAGGAAACCTTGAAGGAACTTCCATTCTTTTGCTTCCATATTGCATGAACTGCTTCTAAATTATTTTATTACTTAAAAGGCTGAGACAAGTCATTCAACTGCCTTGTTATTCACACACACAACACACACAAACACTTCCGCTTTATGTAGATGGTAGGATTTCTGTAAATTATTTTATAAAGTTTCTTTTTAAATGTTTATATGATTGTAAACTATTAAAATCATGCCCCATTAAAATACAGATTAAAACTAAGTATTAACTGGGCTGCACATGAGTCTGTTTCATTGCTAATGTAAATTCTTATCTGGTTGATTTTAATGTTTAAATACTGTATGTATTTCATGTACAAAGTTGTCATACATTATATTCCTGTATATAAAATTAAAAATATTAGATTATACATTGCTTCTCTTCTTGTCTCTTGGAATTTTAAGGGAGAACCGAGGCACTCCGATACATAAAAGTGTGACCATGAATGCAGTTAGGGCTTGTGTGTTGTTGAGTTTTTAATGTGTTTAGAAAAGGGTGTCTGAAGATCTCTAGAATTACTAGTGCTACTGAGGAAGTTTGTTAACATTTGTAATTGAATAAAGGACATTGAAAGAAGGGCAGCTGTTGCAACATTGAGATTACCATGATATAAGTATTAAAAGAACAGGACAGCATAGAAAGTCTTTAAAATATACTTTGTGATTGAAAATCAATTCCATTTTTTGAGTACTGACCGTATGCTTGGCACTTTACGTTGTCTCACAATCTAAATTGAACAGACAGTACAGTTCAAAGATATAACATACCAGATGACCTAATGATCTGAAAATGGTTTACATATGTATTTTAAAAATATTTTTGGCAGATTATCATTAAAAGCTTTTATCTTTTGGACCCATAACACCTTCTGTTTTAAACTGCAGAAGTAAGAAACTCAGAGGATTTTTTCCATTGATTCAATCGATGTTGCTAAAGTATTACATTTAAATGAAAATATTCTTCAGTTCATACCATGATGAGCCATGATTGCTAATAGAAGAATTATCTAAAACTTTCTACCGCACATATTAAACTCCTAGCTTTAACTTGTTTCCAACCTTTTTCATTCCTTTGGTTTTAAGGTTTCACTTGTTTCAACTCAAATCTTTAGGCTTGTTATTAGGAAAATTTCTTAACAGTAATAAGAACACATGGCTAGTGAAAAGCACGCCTAAGAGAGGCAGATAACACACTCACTGTAGAGGTCTAAGAGCAGGTTAGATACAGCACTGGTGGGAATACAAAAATAAGATTCAGGGTGTCAGAAAAAGATGTCCCAAGTGGTCATTGTGTTATTTTCTGGTCCTATATTATGTATGGGTGCAAATTGTCATGCAAGTAAGGTCCCTAGCCCCTTTCATCTCAAATGGTTCTCCACAGATTGTGTTCCCCATCTCAGTGCAGGGAATATGGATTTTACTGAACCTTTGGGGCTCTAATAATATATATGGAGCAACCATGGGAGGAAAGAGAGGACCAAATCCATAGTTCCTCAGAAAATTAAAACACATATTAACTTGAGGGTAGGAGGCATGTTGTGTCATCATCCCTCCCCTTTTATCACTCAATAGAGAAGGAAAACTCTTCACCAGCATGGGCTGCCAGCCTTTCCCTGTCTGATAACTTCACTTCAGAGCTGAAAATCATGTGTCTTTGGCTTTGCATTCTATTTCTTCCTGAATTCTCCCCAGCTGCAACCAGGCTCTGGGTCATGCATGTATTAGAATCAGGATTTGATGCTATGATTCTATGAATAATACACTGGGCATTTCTTACAGACAAACAAAAATGGCTGTAGTCTTTAATGTGGTTATATAGCAGCTACTGAAGTTCCGAGTTTCAGAGTAACAGCCGTGTTAGTCTGTATTCGCAAAAAGAAAAGGAGTACTTGTGGCACCTCAGAGACTAACCAATTTATTTGAGCATAAGCTTTCGTGAGCTACAGCTCACTTCATCGGATGCAAACTGTGGAAAGTGTAGAAGATCTTTTTATACACACAAAGCATGAAAAAATACCTCCCCGCACCCCACTCTCCTGCTGGTAATAGCTTATCTAAAGTGATCACTCTCCTTACAATGTGTATGATAATCAAGTTGGGCCATTTCTAGCACAAATCCAGGTCTCCCCCCCCACACACACAAACCCACTCTCCTGCTGGTAATAGCTTATCTAAAGTGACCATTCTCCTTACAATGTGTATAATAACCAAGTCGAAGTTCCGAGGCCTATGCAGGTTATAGGGCCTCATGTAGTATGAGACCTAAAAGTTGCAATTCTTCAACCAAAAAACTTCAAAAACAGACTCCAACGAGAGACTGCTGAATTGGAATTAATTTGCAAATTGGATACAATTAACTTAGGCTTGAATAGAGACTGGGAGTGGATGGGTCATTACACAAAGTAAAACTATTTCCCCATGTTTATTCCCCCCCTCCACCTCCCACTGTTCCTCAGATGTTCTTGTCAACTGCTGGAAATGGCCCACCTTGATCATCACTACAAAAGGTTTCCCCCCCCCCAGCTCTCCTGCTGGTAATAGCTCACCTTAAGTGATCACTCTCGTTACAGTGTGTACGGTAACACCCATTGTTTCATGTTCTCTGTGTATATAAATCTCCCCCCTTGTATTTTCCACTGAATGCAGCCGATGAAGTGAGCTGTAGCTCACAAAAGCTTATGCTCAAATAAATTTGTTAGCCTCTAAGGTGCCACAAGTACGCCTTTTCTTTTTATGAAATCTCAGTTATTAATTGCTTCACTTAAAAAGTTGGCTGCCAGTTGTCCATTAAAAGATATAGTACTTGTAAGGAATAGTGTCTACAGACAGAAGTCCAAATGTGGGACTGGGATAACAGAGCTAGCAAATGCCAACTCAGTTGTTCCCAGGTGAAGCAGCATCTTTCCTATGTTCCACTGCCCAAAGAGTTTTGTGAGGGTTACACCTGCAAGGAGAATTCACCTTTCCGCAGTTCATTAAACATTCCCTTTGATCTTATAGTGGCACTGCTATTAACAACAGTACACACAGCATTGACATATTACAATGTATATTTGAAAAGGCATTTTCATGACCATTTTAGGTCATATAGGTACACTTGAGCCTTCTTTCTCTATTTGGACTTGCATCCAATTCACCTTACTCTTCCATGTTCCAAGCATTTCTTTACCTGGTCAGAAAGTGGAAATTTTCACACACCAAAAAAGTGTCCCTCTTTTTTTACTGAAAAATTTCAAGAGTAAATTTTTCATGAAAATGCTCACCAAAAAATTGTCCCTTTTTGTTGGAAGAAATTGGATTTTTGGGGGTGGGGGGGAGACCAGCTCTATTTTTTCTATGGGGTGCAGCAGAAAGAATGCTTACATTGTTACTAATCACTCTAGTATTGTATAATGCAGTCAGGTAAAGTAGGCATGAAGGCAGGCTGGGTCTCACTTTGGAGGATGAATTGGAAGAAGAGTATGGATGTTATATGAAAATATATCCATAAACTGGACATGGAAAAAGAGTGGAGATCATTTTAATGTGAAGTAAGTGCTGATGGAAAGGTCCACTTTGGCAGTGCTGGAAAGCAAAGCCCTCAGATGTACTGTAATGGGCATCAGAACAAACTTCCTTACCATCAGTACACCGCAACTTTGATCTGAACCGATTACTACTGAACCACAGTTCAGGCTATGTATTTGTCCAGTCTTTGGGATTTTTTGCTGATCTCTGTTCACTGAGAGCTAAAAACGAACCTATTAACTTATTTCACACAGTCCACAAAATAGTTGTTAGATGGCAGTACCTTTTAATCTAGTGTCATGGATGGGATTTGATGCAGTCACCATTCTGGATCCTATTACTAATTCCCTGAAATATCTGGTATCCCAATTTTTATATCAAAACCTGAATATGAATCACCTCAAAGGTATCACAGATGAGGATCTGTCATGGGAGAAGGAGATTTAAAAAAAAATCTATATCTTTTAAATCATATGGTTCAAGAGGGAATAAAAAAAACCAGGACTCTGAACCTGGAAACAAGAAGGTCCAAGGAAAATCAGCAGTCTTTCTAATAATGCATGCCTTAGGGGGGGAACCAATATCACATGCTGGAATCTGCTGGTGGGGAAAGAGCGAGGCTATGGGAAAATAGCATATTTTAGTCAATTTGGGTGACAGACTCTCATCCAGAAATATGTATGGCAGGAATGTATAATAGAGAAGATCTACTGTGCCTTTTTTTCATCTCAAGACCAGTGAAGAGTCACAGAGCCATTTCACACTACATCAAGATAATCTTTAACATCTTCATCAATCAAAGCCTACCTACTTTGACTGATTTACTTACTGACAGCAGCCTTACGTTTACAAGCTTCAAACAGCCCATGAGACAAAATGGTTTATGAATTACAAAACTCAAATGAAGTTTTTGGTTGTAGTAGCAGTGGGAGAATAAATCAGTGAGCTATACACCACTTTATAATTCTACTTTAAGAACAGCAGCTATAAAAATTATCTCTTTTCCTCAAAGCAACAGTTGCTTGTATAGTATTTTTTATGACCTGAAGCTTGCAAGGGAAAAAATTCCCCCTTCAGAGCAACAAACAGTTCCCTACCATAACACTTGGCAGAAAGCATAATCTTTGTGGTTGACAACTGTTCATTGACTATCTAGCACAAAGGCCTTTTTTTCTCTCTCTCCATATTTCTAGTTATTCAATGATGTGGATGTGAAAGTGAGTATGTGCTTTTTGATTGTCTAGTCCAATGCATAGGTAACTGTGTAGGGCGAAGCATAGGGTCCAATCTCTCACTCTGAGCCTACATGGAATCCTGGCCCCCATTTGTGGCACCAGAGAATGCAGATCATCCCAAGAGCTTTTTCATGACTTTGCATATCTTTGGTCCAACAAACCTCATCTGTTTGCTCTTCCTTCCCATATCATTTAATCAGGAACCTGCATGCCAATATGGAGTCAAATTCAAATTACTGTTACGCCGAATGTGTACTACATTAGAACAAGGAAAAGCATTTAAACTTACTCTCACTGAATGGTGGGGTCCAGGTAGCATGCATATTTAGTACTGGCTGTAAGACCTGTTGCAAAGATTAAAGGTTAGTAGTCATGAGCTTTACTGATTTACTTACATATTAGTAGAGCTCTTGCTCTCTGAGGTGTCCATAACCAAGTCCAACCTTCACCTACCCCTAATTCCATTGGGTCACCTAGAACTGGGTGAACAAGTTATTCTGCAAATCTCACAAAACTCATCATATCCATTATTTGATGCACAACTTTATCCATTATTAAATTAGTTTACAGAGATATGTGAATAATTTGTGTATATCTTAATCAGACCAATGTTTTGAAAATTATAGAACAAAGTATTCAATTATTCATTTTATTACTGACATTGCTCTAGGCCTGGGCAAGCTGCATAAACAGTGTGCTCCCAAAGTCCAACATTTTCTTCTGAATCCATGGAGATCTTATACAACAAGGCTTTCTTTGTTCTTGGGGAATTTTTCACTAGCATTTTGGGAAACAAATTCATCACAACATGACAACACTTCGGCTAGTTCATAAAATATCAATTTCTGTCTACCTATTTGAAAGGATGTTCCATCACTTCAGAAGATACTGCTGAAGCTGCATAAAGTGTAAGATTTATGACAGAAAAGCTTTCTCCCCAGCCCCAGAAGATGTCCAGACATCTTTGCTGAAACACATTTGTTTAGCGTGCTAATTGCTACTGCTCCCCAGAAATTTCTGAATGTATTCCCCCACCCACAAAATTACATTTTAACAGATCTCCTCATATTGATTAAAAAGTACAGAGGTAATGTAACTTATCAAACAGTGACAGTATGGTTATCTGTCACAACATAAGTTAGAACACAATGGATAATTGGGGAAATCCACTCTCCAATGCATGGGCAGGTTATGAAAAAGCTCCATGGCCCTGCCCCTCCCACTATTCCAGTGCTTGTGTGTTCCACAAAATGTCATGATATGTGTTGTTTGCATCAAACGTGTACAAATAATAATAATGATAAAAAGAAAAGAACAAACACAACCAAACAATAACTTTGCACTTGTGATTGTAATTTTTGGCCTAAAATTTGAACTGCCAACAATTATTATAATCTGGTAATGCAAATCCAAAAGCCTCTTTTTAGGTAATGCATACATATTTTGTCATCACACCCATGCAAGTCCAGTGATTTCATTAGTATGTCAGAGATGTATAAAGTCACAGTGTCTTTTGTCTGCTTCTGCAGTGCCAGCCCATTCATCAGAGGAGTCAAACACACCTCCTCAGAGCTGTGCTGGCATCATGGATGAATATAGCATGCAAGGAAGAGCCATATTGCTAAGAGCTCTGGAGATCGGTTTGTATCTAAACTGTTTTGTCTGTGTATTTTAGGCCCGACAATGGGATCCTCGTACATTGACTGGGACTCCACATAGGTGCAGGGGTCTGTCCAGGCAGATCCAGTTACAGGATTTGGGTTTTAGATTGTAAACAGGAAAGGGACTCTGGTCCAGATCCTGAGGAGCTGGGACTATGTCTTCCTCTATGGATTGTACAGGGCCCTGCAAATTGAGAGCACTCAATAAATAATAAAAGGTGTGAGAGAAATTATATGAAAATAATGTTGCATTTTCCAAGACTATATTTGACTGGGACTTTTTGCAGTAGTAAAGTTTACTCTTCTTAACCCCAAAGTAATTGATTTCTGTGGACTAAAATTGACCATTTCATTGTATTTTTCTATTCTATTTCCTTGCTCCAATTTTACCGTGCAAGCATTCCTGCAGGTCTAAGTTAATATACACAGTTAAATTCCTGGGCTATGCAAAGAAAATATTTGATAAAGTTTTGGGTGCCAAAGTATACAGGAGGCTCATGCACCACTCTGGAAAGTTAGAAAGGGAAGGAGCACCTCTGAGACATTAATATTTTCTTTTATGTCCTATTCTGTTTCACAATGTTAGCTATTACTTTAAAAGTCTTCTGGCATTCAATGATATTATAAAGGGAATGGAAAGTGTGAACATTCTTTCTTGCCTCTTGTGCAATTCTAGCCCTCTGATTCTAAATCAAATACATCTGCTTAAAAGTAGGAAGTAGCATTAGAAGGGGATGTACCAATATATCTAAACAAACTCAGAATCACTTCACCAGTGGCAAAGCAAACACCCAGCATCTTGGTGAAAGATGAGAGGCCATATAAAGGCTGTTGGTGGTGGCCTGTGAAGCCAGTTACTGTTCACAGAAAATTCAAAGACACGTATGGCCTGATTCTCTATTGTCCTGCAATTTGTATAGTCGTGTACAACAATGCAAGGTGAGGACAAAATGGGTGTAAAATGCTACCAGATCAGAGTGGTGGTATTTCACTTTACACTGGTGTAAAGGACTATGCAAGGTGCAAGGCAATGGAGAAGGAGAATTAGGCCCCTCGGGCCAGATCCAAAAAAAAGGACTTAGATGCCTAAAGCCCAGATTTAAGCACATAAGTCTCACTTTTATGCAATTCACAAAACCTCTTCTGGGCTGCACGTAAACTCACTCAGTGCCTACTGTAAAAGTTTCCTAGCTGCCTAAGTTTCTGCCTCTGGGCACGTGCACCCAGGGAATATAGACATTTCTCTTCCAGTCTTGCCTGAGGATTTCCTGCATCTCAGGTGAGTGGACTGTAGGATATTGTGATATGGGTCTCTCTCCGTTTCTCTTGTTGAAGTCATTCCGTGTTAGTGAAATATTAAGTGGGCCAGAGAGAGACTCTAGAGGCCAGTGGTTAGGGCATTCACTCACCTAAGAGGTGAGAAACCCCTCTTCTCCTTATCAGGCAGAGCGGGGAATTGAACCAGGGTTTTTACATCCTAGGTCAGTACCTGCACCCATGGGGTGAAGGGATGTCTTCTCCCCTAGCCAATTTGTGTGGAGGTAGGCAAGTACCTAAGCCATTTCTCACAATAAACAGCTCATCCTAAGCCTAGCCTAACAGGAGCCTAAACTGTCTCCAGAAGAGGGATTCCTAGTTTTGGATCCCAAGCACAGAGAGGTACCTTCTTCCAGCCCAGACTTGGCACTGAACTCTGAGAGGGGCAGAGCTAAGGACACACCCTTTTCATCAGCCTCTCCCATTGGCTAGTTTAGGGAGCTCCCTGCCTAGCATGCTGGCTTTTGTGGATCCCATTCTCAGCATCTATGTCTCCCCCTCTGTCCATTGTATAGAAGCCTTAGCACCTAAATAAGGCTTTTTAGATCCCTGTGATTTTCTAGCTGCCTAAGTCCGTTTGTGGAGCCTGGGCCCTAGGGATCAGGATTCTGCTGAAGTCTCATGGGTCTCTGGTAGTGGACCTCTTGAAGCTTAGCTGGGTTTGAGTTCTGCCCTCTACAGTTTGTCTAGGGCTAAGTGGAAGCAAATGTGCCTCATTACTAACTCAGAAAGTAAGGCCAGGTGACCTTGTTTCCTCAAACAAGCCTTTTAAGGTGGACTATAAAAGGTGCTTGTCCTGGTTTAGAAAAGTTGGGAGGCTGAAGAATGGTGTTAGGTTTTACTCTGTAGGGAGTGTTGGACTACAGAAGTTGTGTTCTAGTTTTTGTTTGTTATTAGTTTTGCTGGGGGGAGTATAGCCTAACAGTAATACTGTTATTTCAGCTGGGTGTTTACATACACACTGTAAATATAACACTATTAGTTTGTTTGTTTTCTTTCTTTTACCTGAAAACCTGTATCTATGTCACCTTGTCTTTTTATCCCTATCTGATCTCACAAGCTAGTCTGGGTCTGCTTAACAGTTCCTAGGAGAGGACTCCTCAATGTGGCAAGTGCTGCAAAAAGTCTTTATTTCTGGAAGTGATTCTCTTTCCTCTGAGTGAGTAGTGACTTAATGTCTGTGGAATGGTATACCTGTCTCCAAAACTATTGTAAACCTGTTACAGAAAAATAATTCCAACAATACACTACTCCCTAGCAGCAGGCTAGGATGCTGACTCAAAGGGTAGAATGTTATCTAATGCATATTACAATACCTCCTATAACATCTGAGATCTATAATCTATGTAGGTTCTTATACTGTGCCCATATCTGAGTGCTGAATTCAGATGTCTCCCAACCACATACTGATGAGCAACCCAGATCCTTCTTAGCTGAGGGGATCACAGATCTAGGTAGCAGTGCTCAGGTCAGACATTGATTTATTTCTGGCTACTAAATGTTGATTGCTTTCTTGCCTCTTCTATTTTGTTTAATTACAGTTAAGTCAACTGTAAGTGCTGGTTGTACTATTAGCTTTATATCTATTAATCTGTTTTATAAACCTTAAAATGCTTTCTCAGGAAGGTATATAATTTATCTTTGTTAGGAACAGGTATGCCAATATGTTCCTTGGTGTCATTATAACCTATAAATATCTGCAGGAAACAATTTCTTGTTTCATACAGCTGGGGTGAAATTTGGTCCCAGTGAAGTCAATAGATTTTATCTCTGTTCTTTACCAATCATGTATTTGTCCAATAATAAATCTTACCAGCATAGGCAATTCTGAAAGTAACCTCTTAGATTCAACACCAGACATTAACTTATTTTTTCCATTGTAAAGCAAATGGGATTTGGGAAGTAGTAGGTAGTCTTAGTAATTAGAGGAGGGGTTTTCAGAAGCAGTGAATCCCTTATCCCATTATTTTCAGTGGTGACAGAGTTTGGCAAATACTGAGACGTAGATCTGAAAAGGTATTGAGGTACCAATTTACACTGATGTCAATGGAAGTTGGGAACCGAAATGCCTTTGTGAATCTGGGACTGAGCTCTTTTGAAAATCACATTTGCAGTGTCCAAGTCAAGAGTGGATAAGTATCTGGAGACTACAGCGCTTGTGCAGTGATTTGGCCTGACTTGGCCTATTTATCCTGTTGCACCCATCTGAATCTCCTCTCAGATATAAGCAAGGTGTAGGAGGACATCCTCCCAACAGAAACAGATATGTGCAACTGGGTTAAATCTGTGTTCATCGACAATTGAGGTAAGTGAAAACTTCTGCTTTTATGGTTTAGCTTAAAAAATTTGCTGTAACACGATTATTAACTATTTATTTTAATAAAGTTGTTATATGTACTTTTCTGAATTTGGTTAATCTGTACGTTAAGTGTGGCAAGAGTGTGTCTCTGACTCTAATGACTAAGGCTTCTGTCCTGTAGTCTCCAAGAGTCTGGCCTCACAGACCCAACTGTAGGACAGGGCCCAAGGTGACTCCTGCTGTAAAAATCTCTTTGTTAGATGATTCAGGAAGCCTCTTTATACCCTGTTATCTGTGAATTTAATTAACCTGCTTTGTTTCCTCATGTGTGAGTGGGACTATAAACACAAGAGAAATAAGCTCTGCTTGTTTTAAAAACAAAATGTACTTTTCAGACAGCACAAGAGCTTGAGGACCTGAATTAGAACATGCAATATGATTAAATATGATTCAACACCTGTTACTCATTGGTCCCATGTAAATCCTGAAGCTCATAACAATTTTGATATCTGTGCTCTTGTAAAGCGTGGGATTGCTTTAAACGTAACTGAACTTCATGAATACAGAGTTAAAGCTAACTGAAGTACAAAGTATCATGCACAAAAGAGCATCTATTATTTTGAGGTTTCAATGCTTTGCTAAAGGAAAGGTTTTCACATTTTCCAACAGCTTATTTTTCAGTTGCTCTAAATGTTTCCAGCATGCTTATTTCTATTTGTTTTGTTCACTCAAAGCTGCTGTTTTGCATATGTAGCCTTCTTCTACTGAGCCCCAGCAGCAGCCGCTGTTGAGGGCTATGTAATTTAAGCCCACGTGTAGTACAGGCGGTTCAGTTTTCACATAATTTTCTTATTAATTTTTTTTCCCCATGGTTGTTCCATGTTTATGCCTGTCATTGGGGAAAGCCTTTGATTAGTCTCCTTTGGCTACAGTATGGATTTACAACACATTTAATAGCTTTGGAGTCAAGCAGATATATGCTACTATTAGCAATTGGTACAATAAAGAGAAGATTTAGCCTACTAAACAAAATAGTGTTTAAAGTGCTTTACAAACATACAGCATTAATTCAGCTGGTGATGGTACAAATTCTTATTTGATTTCAATTATTAAATAGTTTCAGAGCAAGAGTTCCAGATTCTACTATCCTGCATCATGGTTCTTCTCTTTCATCTGCCTTCCACCTAAATCGTTATGGCTATTGGCTGCCCTCAGCCTGCGCAAGCAACAACTTTAAATGTCCATGTGAGTTGCACGCATGGACTCTATTTCAACTAATTTTTTGCTGGGCTTAAAGGAAAAATGCATCTTTAAAGTTAAATGAACTAATAATGGGAATCACTTCCTAAATACAGATGACTGTAACTCCAGTACAAATAACCTTTTAATAACAGATTTCCTATCCGTAAAATGGGGACAACACTTATTTACCTGACAGGATTGTCATGATTGATTACAGTCCTAGAGCTTAAAGGAACAAGGGATCACCAGATCATTTAGTCTGACCACTTGTATATCACAGGCCACTAAGTGCAACTCTACACAAATCCCAACCACCAGAATTAGACCAAAATTTTACAGCTTTTGTGTCACAGACAGAGAATGGGAAGTGCACCAATGCCCACGGCCCCTGCAATGGCAGGGAATTGATTAAGTGAGAGAGATCCAGCTGATCCTAGTGAGAGTCTTTCACTCCCTGCTGCAGAAAAAATGTAAAACAAAACACCAAGGTCCCTGCCAATCTAACCTGGGGGGAAATTCCTTCCTGACCCTGCATATGGCAATCAGTTAGACCCTGGGCATGTGAGCAAGACCCACCAGCATCTGAGAGAGAATTCTCAGTGCCACCTGAGAATTCATTTTGATGTGGCTGATCTTGCATTCCTTACACACCCAGCACTCCCATTGACTACAAAGGGATTTCTGGCTGCTCATAGAAATGCAGAATTGGGGTCCTTCTTTGTGAAGAGCTAAATAAATACTCATGATTCTCATCAATTCTCTCTTTCTCCTAGAGAGATTCCATCAGTGATATTATCTGACATAAGAAATGTATGGAAAAGGGGGGAAATGTTCATACTTAAAATGCTCTATGCTTATAAACAAAAATAAGCATTATTATTATTAGTATGATCTCATTCACGGCATGGGTCCTGTGAACACTTATTACTAGGTGAAGTGCTTAATACTTGTATTTAATTAATTTATTTATTTGTGCAAATTGCTCACAGGCCTGAGTAAAGGGCCATGTGGTGCCATGGTGCCCCCTGGGGGAGTTCTGACTAGGAGGCAGAATTTCTCTCCCAGCTCAGTGTGCGTTTCTTTGCTACTGCATCCTTTCAGATGGTGCAGCACAATCCCACGTGCGGCTGCTGTTTGCTAGCGCAGTTGTGGCCTCTCTGCGCCCCTTAGGGATGGATTGAATCACTTGGGGCATAGGGCTAGAACGCTCCTTGGGCTTCCTCAAGAATAGGATCGGCGATTATGGCAGGCCCTTATAAAAGACACAGATCTTTGTGCTCTTCTCCCCCCCTATGTTCTCCCCCCTCCGCCCATGCACTTGTTTGTGTGCCAGCCAGTCTGGTTCTTCCCCCACTACCCCCACCATTACTGTGTTTAATTTTGGTTCAGCTTCCCAGATGCTCATGATGGGCAATTTATTAAACAATAAAATAAACACAAATACCATCTGCTTCAAGATATCTTGTATAGAGTTATAATTAGAAGCAAAGAAGCCAGGACAACTCTCTCCCTCGAATGTTTTTGGTGAGACATTGTTTTCTCCTCTGTTCTTGCTCTCTCTATTATGCTTAATGGTTTCAAGTAGTGATCTTTTTATAAAGATCTTTAATGGTTAATGAACTATGCTAATGCATATATGTTACTTGCACACTAATTTTATTTTGCACTCTATATAAAACTATAGTATAATCAGTTTTAGTACCATTCACAATGAGTTTTTGTTGACTATCCTGCAGATGCTGACTGAGTGCATTTGTGTCCATTTATTCTTTTACGTAGAGACTGTCCAACAATGCCCCTCTGCCATGTACATTGGTCAAACTGGACTGTCTCTACGTAAAAGAATAAATGGACACAAATCAGATGTCAAGAATTATAACATTCATAAACCAGTCGGAGAACACTTCAATCTCTCTGGTCACGCGATTACAGACATGAAAGTTGCGATATTACAACAAAAAAACTTCAAATCCAGACTCCAGCGAGAGACTGTTGAATTGGAATTCATTTGCAAATTTGATACAGTTAACTTCGGCTTGAATAGAGACTGGGAGTGGCTAAGTCATTATGCAAGGTAGCCTATTTTCCCCTTGTTTTTTCCTACCCCCCCCCCCGCCCCCTCCTCAGACGTTCTTGTTGAACCCTGGATTTGTGCTGGAAATGGCCCACCTTGATTATCATACACATTGTAAGGAGAGTGGTCACTTTAGATAAGCTATTGCCAGCGGGAGAGTGGGGTGGGAGGAGGTATTTTTTCATGCTTTGTGTGTATAAAAAGATCTTCTACACTTTCCACAGTATGCATCCGATGAAGTGAGCTGTAGCTCACGAAAGCTTATGCTCAAATAAATTGGTTAGTCTCTAAGGTGCCACAAGTACTCCTTTTCTTTCTGCGAATACAGACTAACACGGCTGTTACTCTGAAACCTTATTTATTCTTGTGAGCATTTTTATGTCCTTCTCATCGGTTTGAACTCTGGGAGAGGATGGCTCCTGAACACACAGTACCTTCTTCATGGGTGGATGGGGCAATCAACAAAGCTTTTGTCCTATATGGCCCATTAAGTCTTGATAGCCCTTCTTGATGGGGAGTGGGAGGTGGGAAGCACTCTACCCAAGTTTACAAGTTCAGAGCAGGCATATTTACAATTATAAAATACTTATATTTTTACCTTGTAGCATGAAATACAGACATTGCAAATGAAATGAATGCATGCAGCAACTTATAAGCATTTCATTGAGTCTAAACACAAAATTCATTCTTATAAGACTAATACCTGTTTTGAACAAAACTAACATATGGGTGAGCTAGTTTGATTTCCAGCCAGGAGTTTCAGTTCTTAGCTAATGCCTATGGCCTTGGCCAGAGCTGATACTTGATTTACCAGCATTACAGATACATGTGTAAGTGAAATCAGTTTGTAAATAAACCATCAACATCATAAAAAAATTATACAAATATACAGCATTTACAACAGTTCCCACCATCAACAGAGAAATAACAAAATTGTTTAAAAATGTAATGGTAAAGATATTAGGGAGTGGAAAATACATAAAAGGAGTGACCAAAAACAACAATAAAACCACTAAAGACCGAAGCTCATTAAATGAAACTATCTTAAGCAGTGACCTTTATGACAAACCACAAAAGTACCAAACATGCAGCCGTTAGTAAGGCTTTCCTTTTGGATTTTTGTACACCTATCCCCAGGAAGCTTAATTCAGTAGAAATGTGTTTGCTGTTGCTGTGGTTGTGCATTTCCTCTTTGCCACATCTGTTCAGATGAATAAGGGGAGGTTTGCAGGTGACCCAGACAATACAAGACGATTGCTTGAAGCCCCCTTCCCACCACTCCCTTTTTCACTCAGACATGGATTTCTGTTGTTTTACAGCACCAATATTCTCTGCCCACAGAATTTTTGGTGAAACTGTCTGTAGATGACCTATTCTCAAGAGGTGAGTTTAGCTGTGACAAGGTTGTTTTACCCAGAATTTTGGGCCTACAGTTTGGAGCTGTTTTGTAGTAAGAGCTATGTTGTAATACATTTTAGTAGTATAATATAGTGGAAATAGATCTCTTGATTTTATGATGCCTAGAATTTTGTTACTTTTAACTTTGCATATATTTTCAAAATTTATAGTGGTCAAAGTTAAAGTTGGGTGGGTGGTAAAAATTAGATGGGTTGACAGTGAGTGATTGCAATCTAAAGCAGGGGTGGGCAAATTTTTTGGCCCAAGGGCCACATCAGGATTGCAAAACAGTATGGAGGGCCGGGTAGGGAAGGCTGTGCCTCCCCAAACAGCCTGGCCTCCACCCCCTCCCATTTTCCGGCCCCTGACTGCCCCCCTCAGAACTCCCGACCCATCCAAGCCCCCCACCCACTCCTTGTCCCCTGTCTGCCCCCTCCAGGGGTCCCCTGCCCCTAACCAACCCCCCGGGACCCCACCCCCTATTCAACCCCCATGCTCCCTGTCCCCCCCCCCGACCCTCTGGGACCCCACCCCCTATCTAACCCCCCCTGTCTCCTGACCGCACCCCCATCCCCCAAACCTCTGCCCCATCCAACCGCCCACATCCCCTGACTGCCCTCTGGGGCCTCCTGCCCCTTATCTAACCCCCCCCCCCGCTCCATACACACCTTTACCATGCTGCTCAGAGCGGCAGGACAGGCTTATTTGAAAGCCTGGGAGGTGGGCGGGTGCAAGCCGTGCTGCCCGCACGGCAGCATTCCTGCTGGGCCGGGGGATAGCAGGGAAAGGGCCAGGGGTGAGCCTTCCCAGCCGGGAGCTCAGGGGCCAGGCAGGACGGTCCCATAGGCCGTAGTTTGCCCACCCCTGATCTAAAAGGTTCACTCCCAGATTTTCTAATATATTTTTTTAAGGGTGTAGAATTTTTGTGAAGAAAATCTTTTTTTTAAAAAAAGGGTGTTAATTGGACTCTGTTGAAACACTTTTAGTCTGACTTTTCACTAGCAAAGGGTGTTTGTTTTGTTAGAATGGTCTATCAGATCCAGTAACTGTTTAGTTCTTATGTCAGAAGGCTCTTGTGTGACTTTTACCTGTTAGAACGATGTGCATGTTAATAACACAAACTGTAAAATGGCAAAACGAAACCTAGAACAGTATGTGAAGATGAATTGCATTCATCTCAAATAGATTATTAAGGACGAAAATGCCTCCAATATAAGATAAACATGCCTCCACTATGTCTAACACTATGTTCCTCACTTCTATAATTTTTTTTAAAAGCTTTTACACAAATTATGCTGCTCCTAAGTGGTGTGTAGCTGTTAAACTTCAGCTATTAAAAAGTCTATGGCCTTTAAACATTTTCATTAGAAATAATGCTTATACCTAATGGCTGCAAATCTGTGATATGATGAAACCCATGGGTTTAGAGGACCAGGAATTATCACCACTCAAATTTAATGTCCTTATTTCAGAAAAGAAACTCCTTTCTTCCCCATCCACCTAGTACATTTGCTTACTACCAATGGAAAATAATTTTTTTTTAAAGTACATTTTTAAAACCATAGGACAAAATCCAGTGACTCCAAATTCAGAGAAAGCAGCATGTTTTCACTATAGAAAAAGGTTTAAGGAACTGGAGACTCTACAGAAGTTCTTCGCTTTGTGCTGGTGGCTCTCCCTTTCGGAGGGAGGACTGTGTGTGATGGGACTGTTGGAGGTGTGACCAGTGGATTCAGTAATTCTGGTCCAGAATCTGGTTGCAGATTTAGTAGCAGCTCTGTAGTGGTTGCTCAGTATTCTACTCTTCTCTTCCTCCACACCTCATTTAGGCTCTGTCTGCTCTACAAGAATAACACAGTTGAGGCCAATCCATGTTAGTCATGTCATAGCCTTGGTAGCAACAGAAGTTATAAAGGTTTCCTTAATATATTGTTTTTCTGTCAACGCACAAAAGAATAAACCATATTCATAATAGAATTTGGCCCCAACCATGTTTAGCCAAGGGTGTGTAACATGTTTAGTTCTGAAGTGTAGATGGCTTTATTCAGGCTTTTTGTGGTAAGTTATTAAAGCTTAATAACAGACACAGACTTTAATGTAAAACCACTTCAAAACAGGGGCTCGTCTTCAATTCTTTGGAAGGCTCCCTTTTAAATAAGATACAGATATGTTATATTTGCAATCGATTTTCCCCTCTTTCTTCTTTAAGAGACGAATCCTTATTTAAGGCAGTACCAAATAGTAGTAGTTTTTCAAATTTATGTGGAAACCCAGTGACTGAATGCCTCTGGGCACCTGACAGACTAACTAAAAACATCATGTTAAAAAGCAATGTGACCTAACACACAACAGAGCTGATGGAGAAACAGAAACCTAATTGCACAATAAATAAAACAGCATCCCACAGACAATATAATTTGCAGCCTGACCCAGAAGGGAACATAGTTGTTCTCTGAGAAATGTGAAGGAGAAGACTCTAGAGTCAAGAATAAGCCGGAATT
Source organism: Eretmochelys imbricata (assembly GCF_965152235.1). Taxonomy (NCBI): domain Eukaryota; kingdom Metazoa; phylum Chordata; order Testudines; family Cheloniidae; genus Eretmochelys; species Eretmochelys imbricata. The sequence continues at coordinate 43,047,255 of NC_135575.1, read as the reverse complement.
TAGGTCTTCTCGTGTGATGCAGTAGAGTCAGTCATAGCTGTAGAATTTGCTACTGCAGGTTGTTTCCTTTCTTAAAGATACAAACCTACATTTGTATGTATTTTATAAAACCCCTTCTTGGGATACCATATTGTTTTTTGTGTCCCCTTTTTCATAATAGGTGCACAAATTGTATTTCTTTAATTCCCACGGAGCTCTTTCTCAACAAACATATTTGGAACAATATGTTTTAACACTTTCAAAATTACTCTAGTTACTTTCCCTCCTCTTTCTCCTGTTTGTTTAATTTATAATGGACAGCAACCATGATCTAGTCAGTCCATAGATTGTTATTGCTGCTAATGCCTGTAAATTCAGAGCTGTACACTTGTTACTCTTGTTTAAGATTTCTAAAGCCAGAAGGGACCATGAAGATTGTCTTGTCTGACCACCTACATAACACAGACCCTGCAATCTAAATCACCTCTCTGTAATGGGAAAGAACAATTTCCTCCCCTACAGGAAGATATTGTGAAAGATTGATCGTGTGCAACACTTCTCTCTCATAATAATAGCCCTATGTTTATAGCTTTTAGTAGTGGTAGCTTTTGTTCTTGTATCTGGAAGTAAAATAGCCTACTGAGTCTTATGCACAAACAGGACTATTTGCAAACAAAAACCAACCAAACAAAAAAGCATGTTTCAAAATCAAATATTGACCTTGCGGCATCTTAATTAAATGGCTCTGATAAACACAATACAGTGCCCCCAAAGTTCCTTATTCATCCTGTGTGTGTGTGTGTGTGTGTGTGTATGATGGTATTGGAATATGTTGTGGATCTTGTCAAGAGATGGTGAAATTCAATTCAAACATTCATTCCAAAAATGTGCACTTCCACAGATATAATAGATTAAATGGATTGCCCAATGGACAGGTTTACAACTCACTTCATTTTGCATCAGTGTTATTCAGTGGATGGCCATGAATCAAACTGCAGATTTTTACTTAAATAAGTTCCCCCAAAATGTTATGAAGTTGCTTTAGATGTTGCCAGACTATAATCTCCTTTTGTGTATGTTCTGTACACAGTGTATTTAGTGTTCCGTACAAGTTCTAGGCCGTATAGCTTCATGTAGTATTAAATATGAAGACAACAGTGCCCATTATCAAATGCTAGATTGAAGCCAGGTACCTGGATGTAGCATACACCTTAAAAAGGTAAGTGAAATATTAATAACCGTAGCAGACACTTGGTTATGTTTGGCACAATAATTTTTACTCTTGCAAAAGAAAGCAATCTATGCCACAGAATATAAAAATTCACACACAGTTCTGCTTCTGTCTCAGGGAGTCTACAGTTTCAAAAGGTGGCTTGTGAGTCCCAGTGTCTCTAATTTGTAGCATACCTAGGCCACAGCCTTCAGAGCTGCTAACCACCCATAGGTTCAACTGAAATAAATGGGAGCTGTAGCTGCTCAAGCGTTCACAAGTTAAAGTACCTAAAATTGGAAGCCATTTTTGACATATTGGTCTTAAATGCTTATTAAACACCTAAAAATCATACCAAATACTGTTTTGTTGGATATATATATGGATGTAGGTTTCAGTGGTAGCCGTGTTAGTCTGTATCAAAAAAAAAGAGGAGTCCTTGTGGTACCTTAGAGACTAACAAATTTATTTGGGCTTAAGCTTTCGTGGGCTAGAACCCACTTCATCAGATGTATGAAGTAAAAGATACAGGAGTAGGTATATATGGATGTGTGCATGTATGTAAAATAGAGAGAATCTACATGTCGGGGGTGTGTGTGTGTATAGATATATAAGCTATATCATTCAGGTCCTTGAACTGAACAGAGGAGTTCATACCCACAGGTACCATACCCAGTTAGTTCTACTGAGATACATTTCTTAAATAGTTACAAAAGTCTTTATTTTAAGTTGAGGTATACAGCACTGTGCAGCTAACCAGACTAATTTTCCCCTTTTGGAAACATGCATGTGCAGCTGGAATTGGGGTGGTCATAGAGTGTTGTTTTGTTATGTACATCTATCCTGTAACATTCCTTTAAAGAGGTCCCAGAAGTCACTATTTAAGACTATCCCATTATAGCATCAGTACTGTCAGAAACACAGTCGGTAGGTACTGAGAGAGTTATTAATCTTCTACCTACCATCCTCCACTAAAAGCAGTATTGCTGTGAATTAAAAATTATCCATGCAGAAGCACCATAACGGGGTTACTCCCAATTGGCAAAACAACTTCTGCCCATCCCTAAAACTGGTAGCTATTGCTTGGGGTATGTCTACACTACGAAATTAGGTTGATATTATAGAAGTCGATTTTTAGAAATTGATTTTATACAGTCGATTGCGTATGTCCACATGAAACGCATTAAGTTGGTGGAGTGCATCCTCACTACCATGGCTAGCATCGACTTACAGAGCAGTGCACTGTGGGTGGCTATCCCACATTCCCGCAGTCTCTGCTGCCCATTGGAATTCTGGGTTAAGCTTCCAATGCCTGATGGGGCAAAAACATTGTCATGGGTAGCTTTGGGTACGTCATCAGTCGCCCCTCCTTCCGTGAAAGCAACAGCAGACAATCCTTTCATGCCTTTTTTCCGCGCAGACGCCATACCACAGCAAGCGTGCAGCCCGCTCAGCTCAGCTCACTGACACCGCCACTGTTGTGTCCTGGGTGCTGCTGGCAGTAGACGGTGCAGTAGGACTGCTAACGGTCATCATACACCGCTTCCGCAGCAACTCTGCTCTGCTGCTATTGTCTCAATAGAGAATTTCTCCATGTTGTCTGTCATGGGCTCCTGGGTTCTTTCTCGGGAAATGTGCATGGTGCTAACCGTCATCATCCACTGCTTCCGCCTCAACTCTGCTCTCCTGCTCTCATGAATCCACCTCACAGGTCCTCTCGTCATTCTCTATAAATATCTATTCTCGTGGCACCCGTCGTCAGCCACCGCTTCCGCTGCAACTCTGCTCTCTTGCAGATGCCATACCATGGCAAGCGTGGAGCCCGCTCAGATCACCGCGGCAGTTATGAGCATTGTAAACACCTCGCTCATTATCCTGCAGTATGTGCAGAACCAGAACCTGCAAAAGCAGGCAAGGAGGTGACGGCAGCGCGGTGATGAGAGTGATGAGGACATGGACACAGACTTCTCTCAAACCACGGGCCCTGGCAATTTGGACATCCTGGTGGCAATGGGGCAGACTCATGCCGTGGAACGCCAATTCTGGGTCTGTGAAACAAGCACAGACTGGTGGGACCACATAGTGTTGCAAGTCTGGGATGATTCCCAGTGACTGCGAAACTTTTGCATGCATAAGGGCACTTTCATGGAACTTTAAGACTTGCTTTCCCCTGCCCTGAAGCACAAGAATACCAAGATGAGAGCAGCCCTCACAGTTCAGAAGTGAATGGCGATAGCCCTCTGGAAGCTTGCAATGCCAGACAGCTACAAGTGAGTCGGGAATCAATTTGGATTGGGCAAATCTACTGTGGGGGCTGCTGTGATCCAAGTAGCCAACGCAAACACTGAGCTGCTGCTATCAAGGGTACTGACTCTGGAAAATGTGCAGGTCATAGTGGATGGCTTTGCTGCAATGGGATTCCCTAACTGTGGTGGGGCGATAGACGGAATGCATATCCCTATCTTGGGACTGGATCACCTTGGCAGCCAGTACGTAAACTGCAAGGGGTACTTTTCAATGGTGCTGCAAGCACTGGTGGATCACAAGGGACGTTTCACCGACATCAATGTGGGATGGCCAGGAAAGGTACATGACACTTGCATCTTCAGGAACTCTGGTGTGTTTGAACAGCTACAGGAAGGGACTTACTTCCCAGACCAGAAAATAACCGTTGGGGATGTTGAAATGCCTATAGGTATCCTAGGGAACCCAGCCTACCCCTTAATGCCATGGCTCATGAAGCCACACACAGGCAGCCTGGACAGTAGTCAGGAGCTGTTCAACTACTGGCTGAGCAAGTGCGGAATGGTGGTAGAATGTGCATTTGGATGTTTAAAAGTGCGCTGGTGCAGTTTACTGACTCGCTTAGACCTCAGCGAAACCAATATTCCCATTGGACTTACTGCTTGCTGTGTGCTCCATAATATCTGTGAGAGTAAGCGGGAGATGTTTATGGTGTGGTGGTAGGTTGAGGCAAATCGCCTGGCTGCTGATTACACGCAGCCAGACACCAGGGCGATTAGAAGAGCACAGCAGGGTGTGCTGCACATCAGAGAAGCTTTGAAAACCAGTCTCATGGCTGACCAGGTTACGGTGTGACAGTTCTGTTTGTTTCTCCTTGATGAAAACCTGCCCCCTTGGTTCACTCTACTTCCCTGTAAGCCAACCGCCCTCCCCTCCCCCTTTCGATCACTGCTTGCAGAGGCAATAAAGTCATTGTTGTTTCAAATTCATGCATTCTTTATTAATTCATCACACAAATAGGAGGATAACTGCCAAGGTAGCCTGGAAGGGGTGGGGGAGAAGGGAAGCACCGGGTGGGGTGGGGGAGGAGGGGAGGACCAGGCCACACTGCACTTCAAAACTTATTGAATGCCAGCCTTCTGTTGCTTGGGCAGTCCTCTGGGATGGAGTGGTTGGGAGCCCGGATCCCTCCCCTTCCCCCACATTCTTGGGCATCTGGGTGAGGAGGCTATGGAACTTGGGGAGGAGGGCGGGTGGTTACACAGGGGCTGCAGTGGCGGTTTGTGCTTCTGTTGCCTTTCCTGCAGCTCTACCAGATGCCGCAGCATATCAGTTTGATCCCCCAGTAGCCTCAGCATTCCATCCTGCTTCCTCTCATCGTGCTGCTGCTTGTCCCTCCTGTCCTCGTGTTCATTTTCTGCTTTCCTGGACTCTGACATTGTTTGCCTCCACACATTCTGCTGAGCTCTTTCAGTGCAGGAGGACTGCATGAGCTCAGAGAACATTTCATCGCAAGTGTGTTTTTTTCACCTCCTTATCTGCGCTAGCCTCTGGGACGGAGATGATAGGGGAGAGTTGAAACATTTGCAGCTGTGGGAGGAAAAAAGGGAGAGTAGTATTTAAAAAGACACATTTTAGAGAACAATGGGTAGACTCTTTCACGGTGAACCAAGCTGTTAACATTACATAGCACATGTGCTTTCAGTAAAAGGTCGCATTTTGCCTCTTATATTGAGGGCCTGCCGGTTTGGTGTCAGAGATCACACACGTAGGGCCAGGCAACAGATTTCGGCTTGCAGGCAGCCACTGTAAGCCACAGCCTTTTGGCTTCTTCAGCCTTCATAACATGTTGAAATGGTTTCAAACAGCAGCGCCCTCCTTTCCCATACCAAGCACCCATTGGGTTGGCCCTTTAAAAGGAGGGGCTATACTGGCTGCGAATGCATCCCAAGTCTTCAGTGCAAATTAATCATTAAACATGCTTGCTTTTAAACCATGTATTATATTTACAAAGGTACACTCACCAGAGGTGCCTTCTCTGGCTTCATGGTCTGGGAGCTCGCCTTGGGAGGGTTGGGAGGGTATTGTCTCCAGGGTGATGAACAGTTCCTGGCTGTCGGGGAGAATGGTTTCTCCACTTGCCTGCTGTGCGCTATCCTCCTCCTCCTCCTCCTCCTCTTCATCTTCCTCATCCCCAAAATCCTCATCCCTGTTGCATGAGACTCCCCTCTTGCAGGTGTCCACGGACAGGGATGGGGTAGTGGTAGGGCTGCCCCCTAGAATTGCATGCAGCTCATCACAGAAGTGGTGTGTCTGGGGCTCTGACCTGGAGTGGCTGTTTGCCTCTTTGTTTTTTTGGTAGGCTTGCCTGAGCTCCTTAATTTTCACACAGCACGGCTGCGGGTCCCTGTTGTAGCCTCCGTCCATCATGCCCTTGGAGATTTTTTCAAATATTTTGGCATTTTGTCTTTTGGAACAGAGTTCTGATAGCACGAATTCGTCTCCCCATACAGCGACCAGATCCAGTACCTCCCGTTCTGTCCATGCTGGAGCTCTTTTGTGATTCTGGGACTGCATGGTCACCTGTGCTGATGAGCTCACCACACTGGCCAAACAGGAAATGAAATTCAAAAGTTCCTGGGGCTTTTCCTGTGTACCTGGCTAGTGCATCTGAGTTGAAAGTGCTGTCCAGAGCGGTCACAGTGGAGCACTCTGGGATAGCTCCCAGAGGCCAATACCATCAAATTGCATCCACACTACCCCAAATTTGGCCCGGCGATGTTGATTTCAGCGCTAATCCCCTCGTTGGGAAGGAGTACAGAAATCAATTTTAAGAGCCCTTTAAGTTGACAAAAATGGCTTCATTGTGTGGATGGGAGCAGAGTTAAATTGATCTAATGCTGCTAAATTCGACCTAAACTGGTAGTATAGACCAGGGCTTAAAAATTAATAAAATGCTCCAGTAACATCCAGAGCGGGTACGTCTACACTGTGATAAAAGACGCCGTGGATGACTTGGGATAGCAAGGTGTGGGCTGCAGGTCTATAAAATTGCAGTGTAGATGCTCAGGCTGGAGCCTAGGCTCTGAGCCCCTCCCTTCTTGGGGTGGGGGGGGGGCATGTCTCAGAGTCCAGGCTCCACCCCAAGCCCGAATATCTATATTGCAATTTTTAGCCCTTCTGATCCCAAGTCAGCTGACCCAATCTCCCCCATCACCAAGCCAGTGGCTGAACCTGGAGCCCTGAACCCCCCTCATTGGGCCCTGGAGTTTTTATAGAATGTTGGGGGTGGGGCTTAGGGAAATAATCTATGAGAATTTAAGACCTACAATAATGAGAGATTTAGCAAAATAAAGTTGCTTCAAAAATCATGAAAAACCAGAAGTCTGGCTGGTGAGGAAGTTTGATTTATACAGATTTTGGACAAATACGCTTTTTAAGGAGGATTTGAATTTTGCCTTTGGCCAATGGTCAGACAAGACCTTTATATGAATACAAGAACACTGATTCTGTTTGTAAAGAAAAAAGATGCTGATTCCTTAAAACTGATTCCTTAAATATCTATCTGCTCCTGCTAAACAGAGATTGAGTTGGTTTTCCTCAAATCATTTATTGTGGTCTTGACTTCAACAGATAGTTTGTAGTGTTGTCGTAGTCGTGTTGGTCCAGGATATTAAAGAGACAAAATGGGTGAGGTAATAGCTTTTATTGCATCAGCTTCTGTTGGTGAAACAGACATGGTGACCTGAAGAACAGCTCTATGTAACTTGAAATCTTATCTTTAACCAACAGAAGTTGGTCCAATAAAAGATATTACCTCACCCACCTTGTCTCTTCAACAGATAGTACAGTTACACCAAGAATCTGCACTGAGTTAGAAAGCTGACGTGCGAGATCAGAAATGAGACCAGAACAGGAGCAACTTTTAACTTGTAGTACAAGCAGGGATCAGTATTAAAGTTGCTGTTGCACAGCGACATGTAAAGGCATAAAACTTTATCTACATCTATTAATGTAAACGCAAATTATGGAACATATAATTTTTAAAAATTAGCAACACTTAAATGAATTGGTATTGTACTAAAATTGACTTTCCTGCCACTCTTAGTGTGGTTAGTGGTACTGAGTATACTATAAGTAGTTTGTGTGCATGGGACAGGCCAGGAGTTCCTGCATTTTAATTCCAGCTCTGGAATTGGTTAGCTTTATTGCCTTGGATAAGTTATACCACAAAATATTGAGAACATGGATTCCAATAGCCCTAAAAAATCCAAGGACTCAGTTATGCTCTTGGATACTGCACACTTGAAGTCCAATGAGAGAGAGTTAGGCTTGCAAACCAGGAGGCAGAGAATTGTTTTTGGCTACCGGATTTTTGTTGTGTGTTTCATTTAAAAACAAAACAACAACAAAATCACACCAAATATTATGGAAAGATATGAATTAAACACTTCATAAAGAAACATCAGAGTTAACTGTCTTTCATTGCTTCCGATTTCCATTTCTGGGCATATTCCCTTTGAATCCAAGCTTTACAAGATTAGTCTCAGTTTTGTTGCATTTCTGGTGTGGAGGGTGCGTACAGACAACACTAATGTGATTGGCATACAGCAGGAAGGTTTGGAAGAAATGTTTTGAAATATCAAAATTACTGATGGGCTAGAAAAACTGTTTTCAGCCCAGCTCTATGGCTTTCCACTAGAGAAGAGAGGAGGAAGCCTTGTCCCAGGAGGGGCTGTAAGGGAAACGAGGACAAGGGCATTGTAGGAAGTGTCCCTCGGAAACAGAAACAGGGTAGTTTTGAACTGAGGGCAGACAGTCCATGGTGTTAGGGTTCCAGGCCCAAGGGCTTGTAGTAGAAGGAAAGAATGGCCTTGCCTTTTTAAGATAAACCTGCTCCTGACCTATTTCAAGAGACTCTCATTCTTATTCTGTGTGGCACCAGCTGCAGGGGTGTTGTGTAATCTCAGCATCCGTAAGCATCCAAAAATCATGAGACCAGCTTAACTTTTCTGGGTGTTTTTTTTTTTAATGAATTTTGCAGTTTTATTTGCCTTCTGGTTTCTGAGCCTTTAGGTTGTTCTAGGGTCACATTTTCAGGCTTTTCTCTACAACCATGAATGAAATGAAAGTTGAAAATCTCTAATCACTTGACTCCAGCAGTGGGGGCTTTAAGAAAAACAGCAGAACTGAAAGACTTGCTCGAGTTAGCAATTCCACTGTTGCCATCTGGTATTCTTGGTGGACTTGCCAAACAGTAGAGTTGCAGGGCCTGTACATCCTGTATCCAGAATGGTCTGGAAAGGGCTGGGGGTGGTAACCAACTGCTCAAAGCAGCAGAAAATCCTCCCTGCTTTTGCTAGGCAATAGGGAGTTGAGGTACAGAGATGCTCCGTAAGCCCTTGTAATGGTTGCTAGGTAAACCCAAGGATTATGTTTCTGGAAAAATAAGATACTATTTTTTTTTCTGAACTGGTTAAAGAAAACACTCAAAATGTAACAACACCCTCTAAGAAAATGAGTCCAAATTGCTTCTTCTAACCCACCTAATTGTGCAGTAGGGTAAGCCAAAAAAAGGATCAAAAGAAATACCATGTGACTTCCACTATGTAATTCATCCTAGCTCAACATTTGAAATTTCCCAGAAAAAGCTACCTTGGAAACTTTTGAAACATCCAGAGTGTGCAAAATAATTTATACTCTAGTCTTCCACTTCTTTTGTGGACATGAAATTCTCTGCACAAATCACTGCAATTTCCTGAAGGCTCTCATCTGAAAGTTAGCAAAGTGTGAGCCAGATACCTGACCTCACATTACCAATTCAGTTTCCCCTTGCCTTTGCCATTTTAAGATAAACCCCTCCTGCCCCATTTCAAGAGACTCTCATTCTGATGCTGTGTTTGCACCAAAGCCGAGATGGGTGTAGATACATGAGACAATTATTTTAAACGCCAATATAAAACCATAATTTTGATGACTGACCATAACTGAATCTAGCACTAACTTCAAAAATAAAACTCAAACAAAACTCCTGAATCCTATTTTAGAAGGAAGCACCATGAATGAAAACCTAGCATGCAGACAGCATGGAATTGAAAGGGCAAGTCTCTATATTTTTGATGTAACCGTTTGATTTTAAAAAAAAAGAATGTCAATGTATGTTCTAGGAGCCTATCTGAACCTCTTAAAAGTTCAAATTTCTGAGCAGTAAACTTCATGCAGCTATAATGAAAATTGAAAGCAAGTGATTTGAAAGCAGTAAACTAATTTTTTTTGGATTTCATCTGAGGTAGCAAATGATATTATAACACCGGTTTAATAAGCAGTCCACAATGATTTTTTTTTTTTAAAAAGAAACACCCACATTGATTGATTGAGAGGGATTTTTTGGGGGTGATAATCTACACTGAAATGTTAATTAAAGCCAAAAGGCTTCGAAAGAAGTATTTAAAAAAATGCAACTCTTTAAACAAAAAATCTTTAAAAGGCATTTGCTTCTAGCAAATCAAAGTATAGTAGAGAAAGAATAACATATGTTTTTCAAATCACCAAAAATGTAGACAAAGCAAACAACATTATAGATCTGAAAAAACTGAGACACTTCCCCCTAGGGCAGAAGGGCCTTGCTTGAATCCTGACAAAAGGCCCGTTTAATTGTTTAGGAAAGTAGATTACGTCTTTGATTTCTTTTATGGGATTCAGAGTTCAGAATCAGTAGTGTAACATGTGGTTTGTGTTGAGTTCATGTCAACACAATTTGTTCCAGGTCTCCTGTCTATAACTGTCCTGTTGCTATCAACACCAGACTAAGACGGAAGAAAAGAAATCGAGGAGTTGAGACAAAATGGTGACTTAAAAGATATAGTGTTCAGCACAAAAAGTCCTTCATGTGACCTTTCCTGGTTGTGCCCTGCAGTGATTCCACAGCTTTTAACCCTTTCCCCTCCTAATGATGCAGGGGGAATCCTCCATCACGAATAATTAGTGCAAAGAGATGAATAGAAGTGTCACTAGTAATTACTATAAAGTGGCACTGTCACTTCAGCTGGGAACTGTGAGGACACTGCCATAACTCTAACCCACTGATGCAATGTTCTCGCCTTTTTTTTTTTTTTTTACCCGAATACTCTGTTCTCTTTACTTAAGTGGCGGTCTTAAATATGTCTGGCTCTAATTTTTTTCCTTTGAAAGTAGGCTTAAAACAATTGCTGATTTCATGCTTACAAGTTCTCTGGCTTTTTTTAAAAAATTTGTGTGATTTTGTTTTTACATGGTCTGGATCACAAACCTACGCTGAAGGGAATAATTTGAGTGTTAACAGACTATTATTTACAGCGCTGTTAAGAACAGTTCTACAATATTTCATACGGTCACCAACCTTGGCTGTGAATGAAGTGACTACGTTACCTTGATTCTCTTTGCTTCAGTTCTGCTAATATAGTAGAACCTGAGTTATGAACACCTGGGGACTGGAGGTTGTTCGTTGTAACTCTGAACAAAACGTTATGGTTGTTCTTTCAAAAGTTTACAACAGAACATTGACTTACTACAGCTTTGAAACTTTACTATGAAAATAAAAATGCTGCTTTTAACCATCTTAATTTAAATAAAACAAGCACAGAAACAGTTTCCTTACTTTGTCAAATCTTTTTTTTAAACTCGCCCTTTATTTCTTTAGTAGTTTACATTAAACACAGTACAGTACTGTATTTGCTGCTTTTTTCTTTTTCTTTTGTCTCTGCTGCTGCCTGATTGTGTACTTGCAGTTTCAAATGAGGTGTGTGGTTGACCAGTCAGTTCATAACTCTGGTGTTCGTAACTCTGTATATGTTCTGTATGATGTTCTACTGTATATCTAATCTGTAGAGGATATGTCTAGTTCTCTCTGTCAATGTGTGAGAAAGGAAACATGAATGATGGGAGGAGCTCTTAAATATGCTCTTGGGGCCTGATCCTTCACCTTCAAGTCAATAGTAGCTGGATCAGTCACACAGCCAGAGACTTCAGCCAGTAGGAGCAGCCACAGAAACAGCCAAAGCAGGTACTGCTACACTGGTGGGGAAAAGGGGGTACACTAAGGTCCAGCTGGGGCTGCTCCTTCCCACAGCACTCCCTGGACTCAGAATTGTGAGGGGGACACTGGGACCCACATGATCTCAGTCTCGGGTGACCAGAAAGCAAGTGTGAAAAATTGGGACAGGAGTAATAGGTGCTTATATAAGACAAAGCCTTGAATATCGGGACTGTCCCTATAAAATCGGAACATCTGGTCACCCTATGTCAGTCTCCCCTACGCTTTGTGGCCTTAAGTGGAAAACTGCAGAGAGGAACCAACCAGAGACAAAAGTTGATCGGAACTGAAACAGCCAAAGCAGGAACCTTGATACTCAGAGAATGTTCTACAGTTTCCCTTGGACTTTCTCTGCCCTGGGTTGCTTCCCCCCCAGTCTCATCACCTCAGCTTCACTCCACACCTGTCCCTCTTACCCTCTTCTCCTCTGTCCGTCCTCTCTCCTTTCCCTTTTCGTTCCATTCAGCTGAACCCCTCCCAACTAACCCCTTTCCTCATCAGTCACTGTTGTATTTAGATCCTTGAAACACTGTGTTTGGCCGTTACTGCCAGAGATCCCGGGGACAGTGAGAGTCTGACTAGCCCCAAAGCAAGGCAGTGCTTGAAAGGCAGAAATTGGCGCTATCTAAGCTGTGGTTTTTGCCTTAAAGTCTTCTGTTTGTAAAAGTTTCTTTTCTAAAAGCTAATATCTTTGAAAAAGAACTATCGTGTGTGTGTGCTGGGCAGAAGCTTGGGCTCCAGGGCCCTCATGTTCAATTAGTCAGACATGTTTCAGCCAGAGCTTCTGCTGCTAGTCTAGAGAGTGTTCTTACTCTACGTATTTGACTACAAACCCTTTACCAGTTTACCATACTGTTCACCAGTATGATTGTGGGGAATAATTAAGACAAAATGAAAAAAACTGGACTCTGTTTTAAACCATACTCTGCCTGGCTGAGCAGTGAACAAAGCACAGAGGGCATGTCTACACTGCAGCTGGGAGTGCATCTCCCAGTCTGGGTAGACAGACCTGCAATGGTGGGGCTCGAGCTAGTATGCTAAAAATAGCATTATGTATGTTGTGGCTTGGGCTAGAGCTCAGTCTCTCAATCCTAGGGGGTCAAGTGCACTTGTCTGAGAGCCCAAGCCTTCCTAGTGCAAGTCTGTCTCCTGGCCTGGAAGGCTTGCTCCCGCTGCAGAGTAAACATGCCACAGGGAGGCCCGAATTGCCCTCCCAGCTCTAACACATTGTATGCATCAGAACCTTCTATTTTGGAGAAACATGACTAATCCGACACTTAAATGCACAGTGATATAAAATGCAAGGTGTGTTTTCTGCATGGGAAAAGAAAGAAAATCCAAAATCTACAGTATAAAGGGTCTGTGGTGAAAGGCAATGAGGGATCTCAAACAAACATAATGACTGTGATCACAACCCCAAGAAGCTCATTTTTTAAGCTCTAGGAGAACATTTGATTGCTGCTGCTGCAAACCTGGCGAGGGCTGAAAACTAACTGCATTTTGGGGCTACACTCGTGAAGTCTGTCAGAAGGAAACATATACACAGGAGACTGAGCAGTATGTTTATTAGAGGTGACTCCCAGACTAGACCATAGCTGCCCAGAAGATACTGCCTCCATTTGCACAGAGCTAGAGGAGGGTCAAGGAGAGGTCAGGTTCTGAGAGAGCCACCCCAAACAATTCACAAATGCACTAAACATCATTACAGGCTCCAGTGAAGCAATAGGTGCTGTTGTAGAGCTCTGCATCAGGCTGACCTTATCCATCTAAAACACTCCTACAGGATCCCTATGCAGGAAGGAGCTACATGCAAATGGGAACTCTGTGAATGCTTCAATCTCAGACATCAAGAGATGATAAGGTATAAATATTGAACATTTCAATAAATCATTTTAGGGACAAGGGCACTTGCTTCCCTGATCTCACTCTAACTACCTAAAGGGGAGGAACAAGCTGTCAAGACTCAAACAAGCTTTTCAGGATGTTTCTATACTGTGCAGAACAGTCATCTATGAAAAAGAAATTTCTCTTTTGGGACACACTCTGTCTTTAAGACACTGGAAATTTGCTTCTGATGCTGGCCAGTTTTCTCCTGGAGTTTTGAAAGATGATTCTGCCTAAAGCATTTCTATTTCTACTTACATTTTGACATGCTTGTTTATAAATCTGACCAATAATTAACTTTTTTCTCTGTTATAATTAAAGCTGGCTGGAGGGAGACAATTCTATTTAATGACAACTTTAAAGATTTCAAATTTGTTTTTGTTCTGCATTGGAATGAAATGGAAACATTTTGAACATTTTAGTGAAAACAGGATTGTGTCGAAACAGCTGGTTTTGGATAGAAAAGTTCAGATTTTCAAGTCAGGCCTCAGAAATGACTAGAGAACCCAAAAAATCTTCCAGACAAAACCTTGGTAAAAATTACCACCCCTCCAAAATGTTTCAGCTTTGATTAAAACAGCATATTTTGTCAAAGGCTCTGACCAGCTCTAGTTCTGGTTTGGAACATATGGACAGTGATCTGAGCAAGTAACTTGAGAATTATTTTTATTTGCTAACACAAATTGTATATTCCTTCCCTGTAATATTTCAGTTTAGGACATAATAGTCTTGATCATTGCATGAGCAGCTTTATCCTGACAATATTCAAGTGTACTATTTTCCTTCCAAGAAAATTATACAAATAGATATGGACACAGCCTATTAGATTTAAAATGTAAAGGCTGCTGAATGCTTTTGTATTTTTATTCTTTTTCCTTCATAATTTTGATAAATGTCCCATGTGTTTGTAAACAAATAATTATAGATCAACATTTGTTCATCCATCTCACCATATACTTTGAAAGCAATAAACTTCTTCAGAATCCAACTCCAATGCATCAAATGCCCCTGCAACTATGTGGCTGAAACAAGACAATGACTGTGCTCTCAAATGAACTCACACAGGGTGTTTTTGTTTTATTATTATTTTTCTATCTCCCATGAGCAAACACTTTTCACAAAGTGATCGCTCAATATCTGACCTCTCAGTCCTCATCCTCAAAGGAAACCTGCACAGCACTTACAAAAGACAAACCTAGGAACTTAAATTCATAACTGTGCTGGACCCTAAAAACCGTGAACTTAAGAGATACAAATTGTCATGAGCCATAAAAATCAGTGTAACATACCCTACTGTCTACTAACCGTTAATTTCCCACTTCATTTTAGCTGGTCTCCTGCAGCATGTACCAAACCCAATTATATGCTTAACAATCTGTGTGCTCCATGGCTTAGGGCTTTAGCTGGGGGCACCACGGGGAGGTGCTCCTGCGGGTTTGAAAATATTTACCGGAGCTCTGCTCTTGACAGCTTTGGCTGAATTTAAGCCTTAGTTGTGCTTCAAGGAGTAGGATTTTCAAAAATCTTCAGCATTGGCCTAACTCTGCTGTCACTGAAATCAGTGGTAAAGCTCCCATTAGCTTCAATTTTAGGCCAATGAAAATCCCATCCTACTGCCCCAATTATACATAGTATACTAGGGATTCTTTGTTTCCATTTTTTGTGTAATGGTATTTTTAAACAGACTATTGAGATCTTTATAGCTGGTTATCTATTTTTAATTAGCTTTGGATTATTTCAAACAAAAAAAGGCTTGACATTCGCTGAAATAATGACTGGCAGAAAAGAGATGACCCTATTAACAGTGGCAAAAAATAAATTAAAACTGAAAATAACACCCTGTTGATATCCCTGACATGACATTACAAATATGACAGGATGTGCTATTAAAATCCATATGGAAACATAACAGACATGGGGAGTTCAAAAAATCTGTATCACCCTACAAAGTGGGGAAGACTAGTTTTCCCTAATCTGGTTTATTATTTTTATTCTACATCACAATTAAAATATGTGTATTTTCAATATTTACAAGTCAAACATTTTATTCTGAAATCTGGATATGAGATGGCTCTATATCAATGTTTAATCACATTTGAGGAGTTGACCAAGGAGCAAGCTGGAACAAAAATATTGACTTCTAAAATAGATACAATTTTGATTGAAAAAGATGTTAAGTAAACAGCCCAGATGAAAAAATGGGAGAGGGTTTTGGACAAAGAAATTGATCTCAGTGAGTGGGTCTGTATATGGGAAAGGGGATATACATCTTCAATTTCTGTAGCTCATGAAGAAAATGTTTATAAATTGCTGTATAGAGAGTATTTGACTGCAATTAAGATCCATCATATTGTTGCTACTAGGGAGGCACTCTGTTGAAGAGATGGCGGGGAGAGGGGAATATACTTGCACATGTGGTAGATGTGTCCGGGAATTAGTTGGTTTTAGGAGAAAATTAATAGATACTCAACTTAGACACCATGCCAGCTTCCTAGATATTCCCTGACCTGCTTAAAGCTCCATTAATAGATCTGCATTTTAAACAGAATGACAAATTAATTTCTTCTTTATTACTAGCAGCTAGGATCTGTATTGTACATTATTGGAAATACCTGACCCCTTCTCCTATGTAATTGTAGTATAGTAAAATATGGACTGTTCTTGTAATGGAAAAGTGTTCACACCAAGTATGTGCACCAGAAACAGGATAGGTATCTAGAAGTTTGGTCACCCTTTCTAGCATACTCAGAAGAGGAGGGCTCACCAGCCAGCAAGCCAGACTCTTTTAAACCAGATTCTTTGAATATTATCGTGCTCCTGAATAGGTAATGTATGATGTAGTAGTTAATGTTTTATTGTAATTTTGCCTTAATAAAAAGTAAATAAGTGAGAATACTGAATGAATACAACTTGAATGATAAAATCTGAAAAAAAAACACAGGTTGCATGACATTAACAGTTGGGAAAAGAGTGGTATAACCCATTCCTAGGACTTTGTACTGAAACCTAGGTTACCATGGCTGGTGCAAGCAACTTTTAAAGGTGTTTGCTTTTAAATTTCATATCTGAATTCCAGGACTATTTTCTGCTATATGCTAAGTTTGAGAAATGCTTCTGTTTCAGGAAGCCTAAGTGCCAGATACATGAAATGGTCTATGTTATATGCATCTAAACTAGTGGACATGCTTACACCATGCCTTATTCAGCGTAAGCATGTTCTTATGACCAGAGTCAAGTGAAATATGCACAAGGAAACTCAAAACCACATGATACTCCTCCGTCTTCATATTTTATTTCGAGCATGAAAATCCTCAACACAAGAAGTCATCCTGCAAAGATGGAAGGAATATTATGAGACTGCACTTAACCATCCTGAAGTGACTCCATGCCCAGATCTGGACATGTTAGTAGTAGATACAATCCCTGACCCTGAAGCCTGTGTAAATGTACCTGTGCTGGAAGAGGTTTACTGTGCCATAAAGAAATTGTGAAGTGGGTGTGCTACTGGATCTGACGGCATAACACCTGAACTTCTCAGGTGTGCTATAGAGCCCATAAGGGTAGCATTATACCAACTTTTTGTCCAGGATTGGACTACTGGGAAGATACCAGAGGAGTGGAAGGAAGCGATCATCATCCAACTTAACAAGGGGAAAGGCCCCACACACTTGAGTGCAGCAGACACAGGCCAATAACTTTGTTATCTATTCCCAGAAACGTTTTTACACATGTTCTACTTGCTCAGCTTCAGCCTCTCCTTACAAAATACCATCACCCAGAAAGATTGGACTTCACTGCTGGGTGATCTGTAATGGACACTCTACTTGCTCTTTGTCTTTTATCTGAGATTCATTGTAAATTCACTTGTCCTTCAACAGCAGCATATGTAGATCTAAGACAGCCTTCAACTCTGTTGATAGAGCTTCCCTGGGAAGGCTCTACAAGGCATCAGCATTCCCAACATCCTCTTGGGGTTAATTCAAAATAATGATTCAGGGTCACAAATGTGATATGAGACCCATAGGTCCTATACTAGATCAAGTATAAAGCAGGGATGTTTTCTGGCCCCCAGCCTCTTCTGCTAGGCAGTGGATTGGCTCCTTGAACAGATCTCCGTAAATATTGGCAAAACTGTTTGGTTCAACTCCTTTTACCGACCTGGATTATGTGGATGTCGTCCTCTTCGGCCAAGATGCAAATAACCTTAAAGATACACTTCCAGGACATGGCAGCTGCCCTTGGGTTACAGGGTTTCTTGGGCAAAAAGAAAAATCCAGTGTGTTGGTGCAAAAGTTGTGATACAAGAGATCTGTGCTGAGGGACAAACTGTGGATGTAGTAGATGACTTCATCTATTTTAGGCCGTAAATTGTTGTCAAATGGGTGCAGCAAGCCAGACATCCTCAGGGGAATCAGTTTAGCAGCCTCAACCATGAAGGACCTACATACAAAAGTATGGATTTATCAGACCTGGGTACTTCTGGTCCTCCTACACAGATCTGAAACATGGATGTTGTTTACACAAGACAGCAGGAGGCTGGAGGCATTTCATATGCATTGCCAACAGAGACCGTCGGGCATTTTTAATGGTTTGATTTTATCAGTAATAAGGATGTATTATTGAGAACTGGCCTCGAGAGGATTGAAGTCCTCATTGTTCACTGCCAGCTGGCACTTTTTGGTCATATAGCCTGCCTCAGAGATAAAGTCCCTGAACATTGAGCCCTGAAGATTGAACTTAAGGTCAAGAGGGGATGTTGCCCGGCCATGAACAGGTGCCACCCTCATGGTCCTCCATGATTAATTTGGCTACACCAGATCAGTAATAACCTTGTGGAACTTTTAAATGCCTGGAATAAAGCCATACAATGTGGCCATGGCCATTCGGCGCTATGAACCCTCGCTGCCAAGCGTATTGTTGTTATGAAAATCCCGTCAGGTTCATGTAAAGGTTCACAGAATTTTCAAGCAAGCATGAGTTGTTTTAAGGCTTTCCATGAGAACCAAGTAAAATCCCCCATTTCCATACAGTTTCAAACATTCATCTGTTTTGGTTTGATATTGTGGATTCATTTCCAACATGAAATATAGGGTAAAACTTGTGTGTGTATGAGAGAGAGTATGCGCATGCTTGTGTGTGCATGCATACTCCTTTACAAACTGAACAAGTATTAGAGTGGTAGCCATGTTAGTCTGTATGAGCAAAAACAACGAGGCGTACTTGTGGCACCTTATAGACTAACAAATTTGTATTAACGTCTATAAGGTGCGACAAGTACTCCTCGTTGTTTCTGAACAAGTATTGGCTCTAGTTCTGGCCTGTTTTGAAGGCTTTTATACAATGAGATCATAGATTACAGAAACTCCTGTAGTTCTTTTCTGTGTATGCCTATGCAACATTTTACCTTATTTATATAAAATGAAAATCTCTCCTTAAGTAGATGCCGCGATGTTGGCAGACCAGGCCACAGCTCATGCCAAGGTCCCCATGTCTGAGCTGGACACTGACAGATACATAGCTGAAACCTTTCTGGCTCTCTTATGGGTTAATACAGTATTGGTAGAATAGGTATTAGAATTATAAGAAATTGTGTAGTGTTTGGATTCTGTTGAATGCTTGTGAGTTGCTGCATACATTAATCTTGTAATAGGTCGAGGGACATCTACACAGAACACATCACCGGCCAGCGGCAATACCAGGAGGGATGAGCTGGAGTGCCGATGAGAAGCGCAGTGGGGAAAGTAACTGAAAGACTTTCCTCATGGATTGTATTTTCTAAATGGACAGCCTACCCTAAATTCTCAATTACTGAGGGAAAATCTTCACTCATTGTTGTATTTGTTTTCCAAAACCAACTTGCTGTATAACTTTTCATGAGTGATGTACCTGAATACTTGGATGCTATCATCAAAACTGTATTGTTAACTTTATTCACCTAAATTTGGGTTATTGCTGATTATGCACTATATGTATCTTATGACTTTTAAAAACAAACTTTGTATTTGTGGATAATCTAAGCACTATACCCAGATTTACAGACACTCTTTTCTTAACCTGTGTATTATATAATTTTTTTAACTATTAGCTTTAATAAAAATTTTAAATCTGAATATCATATTGTAATGTAATATTTGAGGAGGTGTATTGTGAGCCTCCACTGCTGTATGAATCGCCACACGGGAGAGGCATTAGTATGAAGTGCTGCTCTTCTACAGAAATTGTTATGCCCATCCTGAAAGAGGAGACTCATTAATACCAGACAGGCTATGAGTAGATCTTACAACTGGAAACTCCCTACACCTGGATTCAGGAATCCTCAACAAAGGACTAATAACTCCTAGTGTTCTGCTGTGCTCCCCTTGAAGATGAGTGATGCAAGTGGCCCCTTCCCATTAGCTGAGTTGGCAGCTCCGAGCGCATGGCAGGAGGGGGATAAAAACCTCAAACAAAAGGAACTAGGTATCCCTATGCTGCTTGCACTTGGGGAGGGGGAAAGGAGACGGGACAAAGTGTTTTGAGAGATCCCCAGCTGCTTAGCCTTGGTTAGACCTAAAGGACAAATAGAGCATTCTGATTATAGAAGCCTCTATTATTTTTTGAAACCAAAGATTGTAACTCAGTTTTTTGTCTATATTTGCTTGCTTTAATCTTGTAAATAACTTCCTAATTTCCCTTTCCTATTTAATAAATCTGTATATATTTTACTCTAGGATTGCCTATAAGCATTGCTTTGGTGTGAGAGCTAAATTGCTATGGACCTAGGGTAAGTGACTGGTCCTTTGGTATTAAGAGTAACCTGAATTTTGCTGGGATACTTGGTGTAAGCGCCCATTTATCACAGAGATATGCTCACCTGGGTGGCAAGAAAAACTGGAGTACCCAACGGGACTGTCTGTGACTCCATGTTGAGTCTGTAAAAGTGCCAGAAAGGTTTGCACTTAGTGCAGTTGACTGGTGAAATCTGAGTTTAGAACTCAGAACCAGTTAGGGGTTTGTGCCCTGGTTTTTAACTGTCTGCCTTTAAGTTGGTTCTCATGCTCTTGCATCACCATTGGGAGCGTCACAGATGCAAAAGCCACTGTCTTTATTTTTTGAAGTTGATCTACTGTAGCTCAGTTATAGTAAACTTCCAGAAATAATGACAATAGCCCAGAGCTAAATTAATGAATGTGTTTTCAGCACACATTTTAAGTACAAGCATGCAATCTGAAATAAAATAGTCATTTGAGTGTTCTAGGTAAGTCCCTCCTTCAGCATACCCACCTTCTGCACATGATCTCCTGTCTGTCTTGTGGGTGTATGTTTGAGTTATGCTCACTCACCGGTTTTCAGGATCTTGATTAGGGCATGGATGCCACCCATTAGTTTAATTAAACAGACTACATAACAGGTTCTATTTTTATGCAAGGAAGTTCCCTCCTCTGTAATAAAGCACAGGCACATATGCCTCTATACTCAATTGCACCTGTTGATCTAAGAGCCAAGAAAAGAATACGTGAAAAATGGAGGAAAGAAACAGACAAATTATGGTTGCCAAGATGAGCTGCTTAGCAGTAGATTCCTTGAAAAAACATGAAGACCACTAGCAATGGGGGAGGGTGAAGGCAATTACTGAATGCTACAGAACTGGTAAATCTTGCCAGCAGAGAGACTACATGTCTGAGCAGTCTCATTTGTGAGATGAAAACAACCAGGCAAAGTGAATCAAAATCCAGAGCCTGGAAATACTCGTGGTCAGGAATAAACACAGAATGTGCTTTGTCTTTCCCTATTTTCACTCTGAGACTCTTTGCAAGAGGGCTGACATTGCTATCCCTTCTTGATTCTCTTAGCAGAGTCAATACGGGGAAGTGGAGAGTGCTAATGAACTATTCCATACTAGTCAGGAGGGGTGTGTGTGTGTGTGTGTGGGGGGAGGGTTGTATTGTCTAAGTTCACAGGAACTTTTGATGCCCAAACCTGGGTTAGATTCATGGCAGTTGGACTGCAGAAGATGATTCAGGAGAATCTGTAGCTTACCCTACAGATAAGACTTTTTGCCAAGCCATTCCTCTATTCAGTCAGGTGTTTTCTGATCCCAACAACGGCTTTTTGGCTTCCTTAAGAGTTATCCATCAAATCTGGATGGATGCTCCTCAACTACCACATTTTTTCCCTCCATAGAGAACTTAAAGAAAATAAAAATCAATGTATATGCTGTGGTTTTTACATAGATTCAGAAGGTCTGCAGCGTATTGCTCTGAGTTGTAATGTTTCCAGATTTAACATGATGGAAGTAACCCAAACTACAAGGGCGTGTTCTAAAATAGTCTTAAAAGGGTACATAAATCACTGTCTTTCCTCTGAAGGTAGGTGGCCTTTTGGTGTAAATTTGTACACAGGATAAATTTTTAGACCCTTTGAATTTTCTGAGTAATTTTGGTTTGGTTTCTCCTCATGTTTTAATAGAAAGGGTTAGAACTTTGGTTCAGGCTGAAACACTTAGTGATGCCAGCCTTCCATCGCCATGTTTACCAAACCAGCCTTAGCAGTTAGCACAGAAAACCACTACTCCCAATAGTGTAACAGTGTTAGGTTGGGGGGCGGGGGTAGATTGGTAAACATGTATATGGAGAAGGGACGCTTGAGGGAGGCAGAGTTAAGGATGCAACGTCTGGCTGGTGGTACATAGTAGTCATGGCATGATGAGGTGCCTGCGGGTGAAGGAAAAGAAGAAATGTACTGTTAGGTGGCTTAACTTTTCACTTCCTTGCATCTGTATCAGGTTTGTGTCAGGTATGTTGTGTGTAGGTAGCCGAGCAACCCTAATTACTTAACACTAACGGCAAGATGGATAAGTATTTATTATTAGCCTATCAAAAATGTTAGGAACAGAGGAAGTGAGATCAACATTTTTAAACATCCGTGACTAAAGGTAAGCACTTTGGCCTCAATTCAAGAAAGTATCCCTATCTGATGAGATCAGTGCTGGACTGGATGTCAGGAGAGCAGGGTTTTATTCCCAGCTATGCCACTGACCTGCTGGGTGACCTTGGGCAAGTCGCTTCTCTTCTCTGTAGCTCAGTAGCTGCAGCTGTAGAATGGATAATGATAGTGACCTCTTTTGAGATCTGATTATAGCTCTATATAAGAGCTAAGTATTACTATTAAAATTAAGCATGTGCTTAAGTGCATTACTGAATTGGGATCATTGGGCCTGGTTCCAATAAAGGCAATAAGAATGAAGCCATTGCCTTCAGTGAGAGCAGCGCCAGTATTTAATCCATGTTTAGGCAGTTAAAAACGTGCCTTATTTTCAAAGGTGCTGAGAAGCCACAGCTTCATTGACTTAAATTGATTTAGACACACACATTTGAAGTTCTGCTTACTATTGACAGCAAATGAGTGGCAGTTCTAGAATTAGAACTTGGGTGTCCTCAAATACTGTTCTAAAATTCATTTCTCTAGACATGCTGCATATAACAGAAGCAGCCACCTCCAAAGCACACCCTTCTCCCAAGTCCAGATTTCCCTTTGCAGCAGTCTCTCTCTTGAGGCATGCCTACACTGCAGTTAAACAGCCTTTTAGGCCAAGCCAGCTGGCACGGGTCAGGCTTGGGTATGTAATTGCAGTGTAGACATACCCTTTGGGTATATCTAGATTGCGCAGACACACACACAAAGGCCAGGGCAGCAAGTATCCTAGCCTAGGGTCAACTGATTCAGGCTCACACTAAGGGACTGAAAATAGCAGTATAGATGTTACTGTTCATGCTCTGAAACCTAGTGAGAGGGAGTGGGTGTCAGAGCCCAACCAGGAATGTCCAAACTGCTGTTTTTAGCCCTGCACCATGAGCCTGAGTCAGTTGACTCTGTCTCTGAGACTTTTGGGAAGGGGCAGTGTAGACATACTCTTGAGACCACAGCCCATAGGTAATTCACACTATTCCCTCAAGTGGTCCCATTTATTTGAGTTTTCTGGGGGTAAACTGGCCCTCCAAGCCCCAAGGTTAGTTCAGCCTCTCTCTCGCGATAATTCAAAATAACACAAAGTCTTTAAAACCAGAACACTAATTCTCACAATCTTCTTCCAGTTTCAGTTGGGCACCACCCCTCCTCCCTGAAGGCTTATCTGCCTCTTTCCCACTACTTTGGCACTGTAGTTTTTCTTTTCACATAGGCTTTCCCTAGCTATTACCTACTCTGCTGACTCAGGGCCCTGCAGACTTCTTATTACACTGTCTACAACCATAATTACAATTTCTTTTATTTCTCCCTTCTTTGTAACTTCCTGCTTCTTTTATACTGGAAACACCTAATGCCTCTCAGGTAGAGCTCCTTGTGAATCAGGGTGGGCTTAGCCCCAGGTTCTCCAACCCATGGGGCAAGCCACGCTGTTACAATGCACAAGAGATTCTATATTTCTGTCAGTTCTTTTATTCCTTTTTGCTATCAGGTAAAAAGCATATCTAGTCAGGAGTCACATCTGACTTATTACAGCTCTTGTCCATGTATCAAAAGAAGCTGTCCAGGTAATTTAAAGTATAAAAGCAAAACTTTGTTGTTTAAATGGCTGTGACAAACCATATGCAAACTATAGGATGGCTATTTTTAAGAAGCGATTGACTGCAATCTAAATGCTTGTCACTTTTGTAATATGTACTGTTTTGAGTACAGATTACTGTAGTGATTTGGAAGAGTATGATAGAATATCTGTGTATAGTACAATAAATAAAGGCACTCTGTGTATTGTAATGTGGCAATTAAGCTTCAGAAGGCACCTCCATTCTAAGGGTTAAGTCCTGCTTCCATTGATGTCAGTGGAAGTATTTTCACAGACTTTAATGGGAGTTGGATGGCACTCTAATCCCCTACTTTCAACTCCTTGTAACTTTCTCCCATCTATAAATTAATTTGTGGAAGTCTCTAAATACTACAAGGAAAATAAAGAAATTACACTCTGTGGAATACTTCACAAGGGCTGCTATGTTAGTGAGGCCCTTCACAAGGCAGCAAAATCCAAAAGAACAAGTGGCCTACTTATTAAAAGTATAAGATATGAATACAGAATTTTAAATATATAGTCTAAAATACCATGTGTTTTTGAATAACTTTTTTTATCTTTTCCTTTCCCTTCTGCCTGCTTCAAATGCCTGCACACTTCCTTTTAACTTTATAATCAGATTTAAACAAATCAACCTCTCCACTGGAAAAATAATGCTCTTTTGCCAGTTACAATCTTCACTACATTTGGTAAATTGTTTGTATATTGAGGCAACTATATATGCATTCTGGATTGAATTCACAGCTAAATTTAATCTGTTTATTAATGAAAATTCACTGTCAGGTCCTGCTGTCCTTTGTAATACTGCAGTCTTACAGTTTATTATATCATCAGACTGTTAAGGTGGTTAGTATTCAAACTAGGACTGTGTACAGTACTTTTCAAAATGTAATGTCACAGTTTGTGCTTTATTTTTAACTATATATTTAATTTTACTGTACAGAAAAATATACAGATGTTTTTGGTTCTTTTTGCTCATGCTTTCTAAGTTTCTGAGATTTTATCTAAACTTCTTTGAACAGCAGTGCCTAAAATTGTAGCATTAACTGATGTCAAAAGTGAAGGTAATAGTCAGAATTTACCATTCATGCAGTGAGTTTATAGCAGGGGTGAATTTGGACTAATACATAGATTGGTAAATGGTATTTAAGCGTCTCTCCTTATTTAAAAATGTTTAGGGACATGTCATGCTCATAAAAGGTACTGGCTTGACAGACCGTGTAGAATGAAATCTGTTCATAGATCAAGTACAGCACAGGCAGCAGCCATACAAGTTAATATTGGCTCTGAGATGCTGTAGAAGATATTAGTACTTGTTTCAACTTTTATCTATGCAAGAAGAAAAATATGTCTTTATGTTGCTAACATGCAGATTCTGGCTTCATTTTTATATAAAAACATAAAAGCAAGGAAAAATAAACAGTGATTTTTTTTTTATGTATACATTATTGGCAGAGCTAAAAGCATTAGGGCTGGCTGAAAATTCCCCATCAGCTTTTTTCACCAGAAAACTGGGTTTTCAACTAAACAAAACTTTTTGTGGAAAGTGTTTGCTTTCTTTGGAAAAAATTGATTAATTATTTTCACCAGAAAACCGTAAGCTCTGACAAGATTTTGGTTTGGAGGATTTTCTGTAAAAAGTCAACATTTTCTGTGACTCCCCCTGCACACCCTCCCCCCACTCTATTTTCTGTAGTTAAGGCTGAAAACAGAGAATTATAACAGAAAGTGTTAAGCAATTGCTAAACTTTTAGCAGGCCAGGCTGAAAGCTTCCATGCTTGGTCTGTGCTTCAGACTGATTTTTTTGTTTTTGTTTTCGAAAGATTCAACAAAAATAGTTTAGCTGTTTCTAAAAATGGGATAAGGGAAACAGGTAGTTTTGTCAGTGTTACTTGACAAGGAAAGGGAAGCATAACACATTGGGGAAAATTCCCTGGTTGGCAAAGCCAAAGACCATGAGAAGAAGTTTAGGTACATAAGGAACAAAATAAATCCTAACAAAGGTAGAGGCCCATTACAGCAGTTTTTAACATGTCAAATGCACTGAGCATGCTCTCTGGCACAGAGCTAGAGCTCTGGATGGGGGAAATGATGCAGTGGCATCAGCTGCCACCTTTACCCTTTTAGTCTATGGAAGGGGGAGTTTACCAGAGGCTATGACCATGAGTTCTAGCCTCATCTCTTCCAGTGACTGGGGTTAATAAATCTGTGAAATGCACAGAATTAAAATGGAATAAGGCCTCATAACCAATATTGCCAACCACAAGCATTAAAAATCATGAGTTAGGACCCCAAAAATCATGAGTTTGGATTTTTTTTCCATGGGAGATATAATATATATGGTTCTTTTTATTCACATTCTGGTTTCTGAGCCTTTAGGGTGACCTCAGCTAGTGATTTAAGTTATTTTTTTTTCTCTCTGCAACCATGAGGCCTAGAATTAACTTAGTTTTTCTTTTAAAGTGAAAGCTAAGATTTTCATGCAATCTTTTGACTCCAGCAGCTGGATTTTTTACAGAAACATGGAATACTGCAAGACTTGTGATTAAAATCACAGGCATATTACATAGAGGTTACACCAGGTCACTTCTGGCTGGGTTAGGAATAGAACAAGGACCAGATTCTGGGCTGCATCTCTCAGGAAGTATAACACAGAAGGTACTGACCCGAAAAGGGGTTGCAAAGGTGACTTAAAGCCCCCCAGCATAACTTGGAGGAGCCTTGGGGGTCTGCTTTAACTTACAGCAGACTGACTGTGGGCTTCTCCACAGTGCAGAATTACCAGAGCTCAGAGTGCTCTGGCCATTGCCTCTTTTCTCTTTCCGAATCAATGTGCTGACTGCCTCTTCTTATCCCCAGGATAGCAGGCTGTGAGGGGACAGCTGTATAGTGCCACCTTAAATGGCCCTGGTGCTGGGGTTCTCCTTCCAGGGCTCCTCTGTCTCTCTGTGTCCCTTGTATAGTACAGGAGGAGCACAAAGACACTAGACACTAGAATCAAGCCTATGTGCTTAATAGGGCAGATCCCAAGTCTCAGCCACTCGGCCAGCCTGCCTTTCAGAATGAAAATGCCAAATGTATGTTTGACTATGTTGTCTGTGGCCATTAGACCTCTCTCCCTTCCAAAGCTAAGACTAGCACTCAAGGCTTCTGATTCCTAATACTCCTCTATTAGCTAACCAATAATTGTGTAAGTCAATGCGTTTGTCTTGCTTCCCTTGCTGGTCCACATAGCGTCTACTACTGCTACCAGTAGTATCTTCAGCTCAAGTTGTAGAAGTCTGTGCTGTGTACTGGATTCCAAATGCGCTGATGATCTATGCACAGGGGTACTATAGTTCCACATGATGTAAATTCTGATTTACAAAAACCAGAAACCTAAGATGATATATACAAACCAAACAACCCCCCCTGAGTTACAAATATTAAGGGTTTTAAAGCACTTAGAAGTAAGGAAATGCCAAAATTAAGGTTGCTTAATATGATCCCTTTGTGTATATGCATTATGATAGTCTTAATTACATGATCACGTTATTTGTTCTGAGACCCATGTCATTCAGTGCACAGGATGGCGTGTGAGTGAGGAAGAGGAGTGCTAGAAAAGTAAGGAAGTTCCTTTGTATATAAGGCATTAGACTGGGGACCTAGGAGAAATAGAAGTGGAAGTGGTATTTTACCCACAAAAGCTTATGCCCAAATATATATGTTAGTCTTTAAGGTGCCACTGGACTACTTGTTGTTTTTGTGGCTACAGACTAACACAGCTACCCCACTGATACTTTCTATTTCTGACTCTGCAACACATTTGTCATGAACACAAGGGGGAG
Organism: Eretmochelys imbricata; assembly: GCF_965152235.1. Taxonomy (NCBI): domain Eukaryota; kingdom Metazoa; phylum Chordata; order Testudines; family Cheloniidae; genus Eretmochelys; species Eretmochelys imbricata. The sequence continues at coordinate 43,019,496 of NC_135575.1, read as the reverse complement.
GGGGAAATTGTGGCTCCAATACTTTAAGAAGATCTGCTTGGATGGATTCTTGCACCTGTGCAGTCCCAGTGAAGTTAGGTGTCTCTCATTACTTGAAGAGTATGTTTCCACTTTTTGAGTATGTCTCCGCTGCAGCTGGGAAATGTGTTTGAGTATTATGCAGCACAAATTAAAGAGAAATAAACATAGATTCAATAAAGAGTGAATAGAGGTTTTAGCCTTGGACTTGATAAAGAGCAGGATGCTTCCTGTGTGGAAATGAGACAGGGCATACAGGAGGGTAGCAGGTAAACTGTGTATTCCCAATGTTCTCCGCCCTAAGCGACTAATTGTTGGTTGGCTTTCACTGGGGTTACAAAGGGATAATCAAAGCCGGGAACTGGGGTCATTTTTTGTCCTGAGTGCTGGATTTTCCACACATCTATATTTGAAATCGAAATGCTGCCTCAGGATAACAATTAATAACTTGCATAATCAAGTGCCATGAATTCTAGTGGCAGCGTGGTCATCGTTGCAGGGCTTCAGTCACCTCCATGCATGGCCTTTGGCAAAGGACTGTCCAATACGATGCAGGATCTCAAAGTTATGGATTACTTGTGGCACCTTAGAGACTAAGAAATTTATTTGAGCATAAGCTTTCGTGAGCTACAGCTCACTTCATCGGATGCATTTCCACTGAATGCATCCCATGAAGTGAGCTGTAGCTCACGAAAGCTCATGCTCAAATAAATTGGTTAGTCTCTAAGGTGCCACAAGTACTCCTTTTCTTTTTGCGAATACAGACTAACACGGCTGCTACTCTGAAAGTTATGGATCTTAAGTACTGAGCTAAACTGGGTCAGGAGCAGCCTAAGTTCCCTCTCCCGGTTCTCTGAAGACCGCCAAAGGTCCGGGGCCCAACGCGTTGGCCGGCGGGCCAGCCGGCCTGCCTCTAGCGAGCTGAAACAAGCGGCGCTGGATCAGAACATCACTGACCTTCCGGAAGAGCCGGAGCCAGAGCTCGTGGTTTCGGCCACGCTGCGACTGAGCCCTGGCGTGTGAAATTTGGGGCGGCTGAAAAAATGCTCCCCTCAACCCCCGCCGCGGCGCTGCCCTAAGGAGCGGCGCCTTCTCTCTGCCGCGCCTCCCCCGACCAACTTTCAGCCAATTGGCGCCCTGGCTCTCCCATCCAGCTGCTGAAGCCGCTGCCCAGCGGCCGCCGCTGGCTCCTCCCCTCCCCTCCCCTCCCCTCGAGGAGCTCGCCGGGGTAATCCTGAAACCGGCCCCTCCGTCCCTGCCCCCTCCCCCCATCTCCTGCCCTTCGCAATGAAAGTCCCTGTTAACTCTTCTCCCCTTTAGCAGGCGGCCCGAGTCAGTGCAAAATGCTGGGCATGTACGTGCCGGACAGGTTTGCCCTGAAGTCGTCTAAAGTTCAGGACGGGATGGGGCTCTATACGGCCCGGAGAGTGAAAAAGGTGGGTGATCTCGCCGCTGCTCCTCGGCACCCATGGGGTCGGCATGACGGGGAGACCAGGGGGCTGTGCGCTGCCTGGTGAGTGTATTGCAGAAGCAGCTAGGGCAGCTGTGTAGCTTGCAAGCTACTCCGCCCCCCCCCCCCCGCTTAGTTTCCAAAATGCTGGTTTCTCCAGAGAAAGCCTGCCACGTAGTACAGGAGTTCACTGCAGCGCCTTCTCCTCTCGCTGCCTGCAGGGCTTTCGAGTTCCAACTTAATTCCAAACTCCCCCTTTACCAGAGCTCGCTCCACCGTCTGCTTTGCAGCGGGCAGTGTCTTGCTGAAATGAAAAAAAAAAAACAAAAACAACCCAGCGTTAAACTGAAGCATGTTCTGGTGCATTTCACAGAAATCTATTGTTGGCACGCAAGGACTGAAACCGTGATCAAAAACAACAACAAAAAGGCACCGTCCCCTAGGGAGCTTTGTTTCTTTGGGGAGTGGCATAAAATGGTTAGCCCAGCTCCCCGCACCTGTACATGCACAAGCAAAGAGTGGGTTAATCGTGTGCATAGGAAGGGGTTAGTAGGAGGTTTTTATTTTGGGTTGGTGTTACGTTTTTGTTTGTTTTTTAAAACCCAGGCAGTGCCCCTCTCCTGATCTATTTGTCCATTCCCATCTCATTTTCAATCTAAATATACCTCCCTCCCCACCAAACTCCTGCTGTTCTCTTACTTTTAACAGAATAAATGATTTAATTTGTTTTGCAGAATAATGAAACTGTGGCTGTGAAAGATGTGATACAGCTGAAACCTCAATTAAGTACAAATCCCTCTTATGCAAAACAGGTCACATCCCCTGACATCTGTTAATTAAATTGAAAATTCTCTTGATTATCCACAATTTCAATTATCCAGAAATATTCAGTGTCCCCCATTATATTTACATAATTGAAGTGGTACAGAACTAAAATGATCAATCCCGCATTAATTTAAGCTTCTACCTTTTATTTTTCTTGGATCTTTTGTTGTGTGTCTGTCCCACTTTTCAGAGTAGCAGCCGTGTTAGTCTGTATCCGCAAAAAGAAAAGGAGTACTTGTGGCACCTTAGAGACTAACAAATTTTTGGATCTTATTGGTTTGAGAGAGGTGCTATTTGGGCTATCTTGTTGTGTGTGCAATTCACCTAATGCCATACAATACAGTGAAATTCATCAAAATTATTACCTATTTCAACAGTCATTACAATTTTGGGCCTGATTTCCTTTTCTCTTAAGTATACATTTCGTGGGTGTGAAACTGGTGAAAAAGGAAAGTAGAACTTGCCTACACTTAGTGCCAGAGTTCCTACATACTGTTTAGGCGGATGTCATCAGGTGGTGATTTTACACACAGCAGGACAGTGGGGTGGGAGGAGGTATTGTTTCATATTCTCTGTGTATATATAAAGTCTGCTGCAGTTTCCACGGTATGCATCCGATGAAGTGAGCTGTAGCTCACGAAAGCTCATGCTCAAATAAATTGGTTAGTCTCTAAGGTGCCACAAGTACTCCTTTTCTTTTTGCGAATACAGACTAACACGGCTGTTACTCTGAAAACAGTCTTCCAAGTACTTTTTCTTAGTTTGGTGGCAAATGTTCAATGTTAGGAAGGCATGTTAAATATTACTGTTAGTTTTGTTATGCAACGCTCTGAGTAAAGGTATCTGTGTGAGCAGCAGGCCTTGCTCTCTTCCTTGGTCTATGGAGGCCAGTGTTACTTCCTGGGAACCAAGCATTGGTGTATGGCTGAGATTCCTGAAAGAAGGAATTTGACTGCATGCTGTTTGTGACCACCTCTGTGCCAGGACTGGTGTACATGCATAAATAAAATAAATTGTTCATAGGATGTAACCAGACTCCATGTCACTGGGAAGTCTACCTCAGCAGAGGGGGAACAATACTAATTACACTATATTATAGCCATCTATTGTAATGGCCACCAAAGTAATTCCATTAACAATTTTTGGGAGGAGGTGCTGAATGTGAAATTAGACATATATTTCTGAGTAGCAAATTCTGTAGTGTACTCTGTGTTGTCTGACATCTTAAATGTATCTTTCTTTCCTGTGGTTAAAGTGCTCCTTTCAGATGTCCTTATGTTATCATTATTATTGCTAACCCCAACTGCTCAAATATAACGAGGCAGGCCCCCTCAAAAATCGAGTGATTTTAAAAAAAAAAAAATCCCATTTTGCCTCCTTTTTGATTTGCCTTTGGATGTGAGCCCTTAGATTGCACTCCGGTCATGTTTTCAAGCTTTTCTCTGTTACCACAAGGGCTAGAAACTTTGTATTTTATTTATTTTTTTTAAATGAAAGTTGAGATTCTCATGTAATCTCTTCTCTCTGTCATCTAGACTTTAACTCAAACACCCAAATCACAAAACTCTTGATACAGTCATGAGTATTGGCAACACTGGTTTCTCAGTGCTTTGCTGGAAATGGAACAAGATCAGTTGTTGCTGCCTGATTTTCTTTAAAGTTGATCCCTACTGTATTTTCTGCCCTTTTAGTGATAGGGCAGTTTATGTCTCCTTTTAGTCACTGTTATGATAGATGTTTGTGTATAGTTTCATTCATTTTTTTATTGACTCGAGAGGAAATGAAGTGTAAGAATCTGGTATTAGTTAATATATATTGGCATATAATGGGATATTTGTTTGCTAGAACTGATAAATGTGTATATATCTGAAGAAAAGATACTTATAGTCCTCAAAAAAGGCTACTTGCCTCTGGGACCCTTATGTTGCAGAACGTATTGGCTAGCTGCCTACAACTTCTGTTTCCTCTCCAAGGCTGAGAAAATTATTTTTAAGTTTAAAAATGCCTGCAAGTTTTTAAAAAAATCACTTTAAAATTCAGGTCTTTGGGCAGGTCTTCACTTACAACGCTGCAGCTGCACCAATGTAAGTATTTCAATAAAGGCCTTGTCTACACTGCCACTTTACAGCACTGCAACTTTCTTGCTCAGGGGTGTGAAAAAACATCCCCATGAGCGCTGCAAGTTTCAGTGCTGTAAAGTGGCAGTGTAGACAGTGCACCAGTGCTAGGAGTGACTCCCCTTGTGGAGGTGGGTTTTTTTTTTTTTTTTTAGCGCTGGGAGAGCTCTATACTATTGCTGCGTTCCACCCCAGAGATGTCTGCGTTTTGGTGGTTGGTGAAGTGATTCCTGTAGGTACTTTGTAAGGTGCCTGGGGATCCTTTGGGGTGACAGGATTTGTATAAATGTAAAATAGTGGAGCTAACTTGTCCCAGGTCAAGTCTATACTACATCGGCACAGCTGCGCTGCTGTAGTGTGTCTGGTGAAGTCGTGCTATGCCGACGGGAAAGCGCTCTCCCATTGGCATAATTACTCCACCTCGGCAAGAAGCAGAAGTTATGTTCGCAGGAGATCTTCTCCTGCTGACATAGTGCCAGTGGGGACAGCACGGGAGGGGTGGGAGGGTTCACGTCCCGGAGCAATGTAAGTTGGACTGATTTTTAGGCTGGAGTGTAGACCTGTCCTTAGTCTGCACTACAAAGTTTTGTTCGCATATGTCAGCTAAGGGTGTAAAAAAATCATACCCCGTAGCACTGTCATAGCTCTTCTTCTCCCTTGCATTAATCCCATCAAATCTACGAGTATTGCCCCCCTCATTTGCCCATACAAGTGCTCTGTTCGGTGCTGTATCCTCTATAACATCACATCTTCCTTTATGACATCCTACCACTTCTTCTTGGGTTGGCCTTTCTGATTTTTTTTTTTTTTCCTTCAGTCTTGATCTTTTGGACTCTTACCACATAGTTGTCAGGACTGTGCTTAAAACAACCAACCCACTGAGCCTGCATTCTCTCATTTTTGCATTTATTGGTATTGATTTGAGCATGTCTCTCTCTACATACATATTCTTCACATAGCCTTTCATTCATACACCATTCATCTATTTCAATATTCGCCTTTCTGTGGAACAGATCATTTGCTCGTGTTTCTTCTTTGTTGCTCAACGCTCAGGGCCATATATTAAAAGTGGACAGACCACGCTTTTGTAGATTTTATCTTTTAATCTTATTGGTATCTTACTGCACCACTTAGCTTTCTCCATTTGGGCAACACGTTTATTATCCTAGCTCTAATTTCATCTTCCATTTCCCCATTTTCCTGGATTCTAAAACTCGGATACTTGAAGCTTTGCGTTTTCAGAATTGTCTGCCTGTCCAGTTTCAAGGATAATTCTTCAGTGTTCATATTATTGAAATTACATGCCATATATTCTGTTTTTTCTCTGCTTATTTTGAGCCTATGTCTTTCCAACACATCTCTATTTTTCAAGAACCTATCTTTCTCCTCACCGCATAGAATATCATGTGCACCAACGTGCTGCCTTCTGTATGTTCCTTGTGAGGGTGTCTAGAATGAGGATAAACACAAAAAGGGCTTGTCAAGGTTCCTTCCCCACTCTGAACTCTAGGGAACAGATGTGGGGACCTGCATGAAAAACCCCCTAAGTTTATTTTTACCAGCTTAGGTTAAAACTTCCCCAAGGTACAAACTATTTTACCTTTTGTCCCTCGACTTTATTGCTGCCACCACCAAGTGTCTAACAAATATAATAGGGAAAGAGCCTGCTTGGAAATGTCTTTCCCCCCAAAATCCCCCCAAGCCCTACACCCCCTTTCCTGGGGAAGGCTTGATAAAAATCCTCACTAATTTGCATAGGTGAACACAGATCCAAACCCTTGGATCTTAAGAACAAGGAAAAAGCAATCAGGTTCTTAAAAGAAGAATTTTAATTGAAGAAAAAGTAAAAGAATCATCTCTGTAAAATCAGGATGGTAAATACCTTACAGGGTAATCAGATTCAAAACATAGAGAATCCCTCTAGGAAAAACCTTAAGTGACAAAAAGACATAAAAACAGGAATATACATTCCATTCAGCACAACTCATTTTATCAGCCATTTAAACTAAATAGAATCTAACGCATATCTAACTAGATTTCTCACGGATTTTTTACAGGAGTTCTGACCTGCATTCCTGCTCTGGTCCCGGTAAAAGACACAGACAGACAGAGAGAGAGAACCCTTTGGTTCCCCCTCCCAGCTTTGAAAGTATCTTGTCTCCTCATTGGTCATTTTGGTCAGGTGCTAGCGAGGTTATCTTTAGCTTCTTAACACTTTACAGCTGAAAAGGTTTTTTCCTCTGGCCAGGAGGGATTTAAAGGTGGTTAGCCTTCCCTTTATATTTATGACAGGGCTCAATGCTGACAGCTGTGCTGCAAAATCCTCAGTGTATACAACATTATGCCAACAGAATGAGTTCTTCTGTCAGCTTTGTTAATGTCATTCAGGGAGGTGGTTTAGCCATGCCAGCGGAATTCCTTCTGTGGCTAATGCTGTGGCGGAATGGAGCCATGGAGGCAGCATCACTTTTTTCCACAATGAATGTAAAGTCAAAAATACCGAACACACCTATCTGATGCGCACCTTGCTGCAATCCTGAAGGTTTCAATTGCTCAGTCAAGGAGGCCAAACATCAACAAACTGACAGAGCTGAAGCACTGCCAGGTGCCTGGCAAACACTAAAAACTCTCTGGTAGGCGAAGAATTGTATGACAGTTGTATAAAGTTGTATGACATTTTTACTATTTCTAAGAAATTGAAAATAAAAAATACAATATAAAAGTTTTCTTTTCTGAACACCATCTTCAGTGACATTATTGGCCCACTGGGAGGATTTGAGGACTGGCCCTAGCCCTAAGGCAAACGGAGTTTGAGACCCCCGATTTACACGGTCACTTTTAGGTTCTGCCTGTGTGTACATCTAATCTTCATCTCCATTGTTTCCTTGGGCTCCAGTCTTCTTGTTTGCCGCTCTGTCTCATCCTGCTCTCATTGCGTTTTCTTTCCACGCAGCTGTCTGCAATGACCTCCTCCTCCGTGTGCACCAAGTGTCCTCACTCTCCTCCTTGAAATCTCTCTTCTGCCCTCCATTTGCCTTACTTTCCACTGCTAATTTCTCTTCCACTGCTGTCCATTTCTCTTGCAGCTTTTATTTTAAAATATAAGAATTTATGTTGTCTGCTGTGTAATCTCTTTCCTTCTCCCATATTCTTAACCCTCATCCATCCTTTTCTGGGACCTTTCCTTTGTCTGTTATCTTAGTATTACGTGTTTGTCTCTTGCCCTGCATGGGCTGCCCTTATTGCCACTTACAGAGATGGGGAGGCTGGGGCAGAAGGACGTGATCAGGCACTGCAGGACTGGGTGGTGGATGGGGCCATGAGGGGTGGGGTGGAATTGGGGAGGTAGGCAGAACCGTGATTCTCCTTCCTTCACAATTCTGGCCAGTGGAACTAAGCCAACATAAAAGGAAAAGTAATCTGCTGCTGGAGAAGGACAATCACAGACTACTTTGCCTCTGGATCAAGAGAGAAACCAGGGAATTAATTGTGACAGTCACAGTTTACACCCTGGCCTGCTCCCGGGACAGTGCAGCTATGCAATGTAAGAGATAGGTGGTATTATTAAACACTTCCCTTTACTTGTGGGCAAATTGTAAAGTTACAATCCCATCCTTATGTGTTAAATTCTTTTGACTAGTGACCTTTTAAAGATCTCTGTTCAGGACCCTCCAAAGTTATGGAGCTATACAAATGTTTATCAACAGTAATCAAAATAAGAACATAAGATAACATAAAATAATCCATATGTCTACACCAGGGGAGGAAGTGTATTTTTAATGTCAGGTTTCAGAGTAACAGCCATGTTAGTCTGTATTCACAAAAAGAAAAGGAGTACTTGTGGCACCTTAGAGACTAACCAATTTATTTGAGCATAAGCTTTCGTGAGCTACAGCTCACTTCATCGGATGCATACTGTGGAAAGTGTAGAAGATCTTTTTATACACACAAAGCATGAAAAAATACCTCCTCCCACCCCACTCTCCTGCTGGTAATAGACTATTATTAGACTATTGGTAATAGACAGCAGGAGAGTGGGGTGGGGGAGGTATTTTTTCATGCTTTGTGTGTATAAAAAGATCTACACTTTCCACAGTATGCATCCGATGAAGTGAGCTGTAGCTCACGAAAGCTTATGCTCAAATAAATTGGTTAGTCTCTAAGGTGCCACAAGTACTCTTTTTATTTTTAATGTGTGTTAGCAAACACATATGAACTAGTGTAAACAAAGCAGTTACAGTTTTAACATGATTTGACTGGTAAAGTAAACCCTTACCTCATCCAAGAAATACATGTTAAAGCTACAGCTACCTTGTCTACACTAGAATTTTAACATGTTTGCTAGCACGTGTTAAAAATACCACACTATTTTTCCGAGTGATGACAAGGCCTAAGTGTGTGTAGTAATGTGCTTGCTGATATTAAGGTTTAGAAGTATGTTTTCTGGAACTGTAGTGCTATCTTGTGTGTAAAGGAGAATCTGGCATTATGTTCTTTTTGCTTACAGGAACTAAATTATAAAAGTGACTTCTTAGCTGTTAGGACCTGTCTGTCAAGGTAACCTTATTTAAAGTGCACTCATACATAGAATACTTAGATATTTAATTGGGTTGTGTTGATATGTTTTTATCTCTGGTTAGAACTGTACTTTAGATTTCTGCAGTTCTTTTATCCAGTTCCAAGAATAAACATTGTATTAGGGATGCAGCGATAGAAAGAGACAGTCTAGTATTGGTAATCCATTTCTGTTTACTGACTGACTAATGGCCTCTGAGCACTGCTAACCTTACTGCTTTAGTATATGACTAATGTTAAAAGATGGTGGAATATTAAAACTCACATTTGGAAAGGAAATGAAAAATGAGAATTAAATACTAAAAAATAAAATATAGTTTTCAGTCAAACCTTTAGAGAAGGACAATGCACAATATGGTATAAGCTGGGGATTCAGTGCTGAAAAGTAAGGGACTGGATGATTCTATTTGATTAAAAGCAGAAGCCCTTATTCATTGTCTTTATACTTAGGAGTATAAAGACAGCTAATTTATTATAATATTGGTTTGGCTGAGCAGAGCAACACAGAGCCTTTTTCATGGAATCTGCTGCAGCTACTGGACTGCAGTAATCACCCCATTTCTAGCTTCTGAGTGTCCTTCCTCTCTCATTTTTACTTATGTGCACCTGATCTAGCCTCTAGACTCAGCCTGTGCTGCTGATTATGCTTCCCCAAAATTGCTGCCATAAATGCTCACTCTTCCCTCCGAGAGGTTTGATCTTTGTCCATTACTCTCCCTCTCCTAGCTCTGTGGGATGAAGTAATGAAGAGCCTCGTGGCATTATCTCTTATGACTTGGTGGGAAGGAAGAGGAGATATCCTTTCCAACTTGGGTGGCACCTGTCTACTCTCCTTTCTGTGGCCGAGTGCAGAAGGGGACTGAAGATCTTGGTGTCAGGGAGGAGTATGTCCATCTTGCAGAGGAAGGAGACAAGGGGAATGCTCTCAGTGTCCCTAGCAGGAGCTCTTGAACGCTGAAGAGCATGTTGGTGTTGTCTCTTGGAAAGATGGGGGAGAAGGAGCCACAAACAGCCATCCCTCACAGACTTGGGCCTTGATCTTGTGTTTTAAAAAAAAATAACGACAAAAAACCCCCGTAGAAGTTGCACTGGTTTAACATCACACTTTTAGTTAAACCGGTGGAGCTTTCCGTGTGGATGCTCCCATGTCTGTTTAAACCTGTTTTATATCAGTTTAGCTAGAACTACTTGAGTAAAGTTAAGCATCTGCGTAAAACTTTGCAGGATTGGGGTCTTGATGCCTTCTGTCACAGCAGAATTTTTTTGGTATATGTCAATTCACATGTGTCTCTTTTTACACTTAAACTGTTCTCAGTTTATAAATCCAGTCTTTGGACACTGCTAAGTCACAGTTAACTTGTATTACTTTATAATGCTTTAGCAGTGAATAGCTATTTTGTGAGTCTGTACAAGACAGGAATACTTAACTTATAGTGTGGGAATTTCATCCCACCAAAACTTGCCGGAGAAGAGAAGATGAGAGGGGACATTTTAACAGTTTTCAAGTACATAAAAGGTTGTTACAAGGAGGAGGGAGAAAAATGATTTTTCTTAACCTCTGAGGATAGGACAGGAGCTGCACAAGCGGTTTAGGCTGGACATTAGGAAAAACTTCCTAACTGTCAGGGTGGTTCAGCACTGGAGTAAATTGCCTAGGGAGGTTGTGGAATCTCCATCATTGGGGATTTTTAAGAGCAGGTTGGACAAACGCCTGTCAGGGATGGTCTAGATAATACTTAGTCCTGCCTTGAGTGCAAGGGACTGGACTAGATGACCTCTCGAGGTCCCTTCCAGTTCCATGATTCTGTGATTACCTGGAAGAATTTTGAGGGACTGAGTATTATGCAATGTGGAAATGTGACCTGTATCAGGTAGATTGAGGAGTTTCTACCATGAATTACAAATCTTAAGGACTTTTCATGATATCTTTTTAATCTCTCTCCTAGTGATCCTACCATTTTATACAGGTGACAGTATATCACCTGTATTTTTCTGATGTTTCAAACAAACCTTGTCCCTGAACTTTCCTTGTTTTTTTTCCCAGTTGGCCTTCTGTGAGTTAGTCTGAGAAAGTCACAGAGCATGGAAGCTGAAAAGCCACCAAGTCTGATTAAGTGTAGGGAGGCAGGAAAGGGACATGGTAGACAAGAACGTATATTTAAAAATGTGAACACGTACTACATAAAAACACTTTTTTATTGAACAACAGAAAATTATGCCACAGAACAAGGAACATAAAGCATTTCAGTTGGGATAATGCTTTCAACAAAAAAGTATTTTGCAGCCCAACAATATACAAGTTCTGTTGCTGCAAACTGAAGACAACACTATATTTATTATAATAAAGTCCTAGTTAAATGGTTGACCATGCTGCTAATGTGGTATGTTTGGGACAAAACTGTTGGGGGAACATATCAATTCAAACTTTCATGGCATGTGTTGTGAATAACAGGTAATATTTTACATTTTTTATTTTGTTTACATAGGCTTGAATTAATTTATAGACATGTACATGCTCAGTGCTACTTATACAGATTTTTCTGTATGTTCAGAAACATCAGTGTTGAGCATTTTGATTTGATACGTCAAAAAGCAGTGCTGTAATCACGCAAATAAATCTAATATAAACTCTATCGCTGCCAAATACTTTACCCTTTATAAGGATGCCTGTTGCAAAATACTTTCGTATAACCGTATGCAGAGATAATATTGGTGCAGACGTTTTGTAGTTCTCGATTAAACAAATGTGTCATGAATTTCAGCCTCTTTCAAAATATAGAAAAATATTATTTGCCAAATGGAGGATATATGTGGTAGGGAAAACTGTTTTAAAATAACAGTGTCACAAAATATGAAAAGAAAAAACCCAAACATATTAGCTCATTGTGCAATAATGCCTGTCGTTCTACATGATAGACACTTTCGAAAGTGATGTATGGACTTTAAGTTTTAGCCGTCCAGTTCTCAGCTGCAGCCCTGTTTAATGTGTGCTCCTTAGAAGGATGGGAGGCTGATAGAACAAAATGGTCTTTTTCTTCTGAAGCTAAAGGTGATACAAAAGATTGTAGTTTGGTAACTCATGCATTCTTTGTGTCATCATTATTTAGGGTGAAAAATTTGGCCCATTTGCAGGAGAGAAGCGAATGCCTCAAGAACTGGATGAAAACACAGACTGCAGACTGATGTGGGAGGTGAGATCTATGGCGCTGATTTTGCAGACACTTACTATCACGTGTAGTGTTTGCTACCATGAGTAATCCCAAAGTGATATTACACCCAGTAGAAAGCATTTGCAGAATTAGGCTCTTAATTACTATATTAAATAATTTATTAACTTCGAGGGACTATTTTGACCCCAAGTAGGAGTTTTTACAAAGCCTAACATCAATATAAATGTTTCTATGATTTTTTTTAAAATGTATTTTAAGGGAAGCCATTTCCTTTTAAGGGAATAAGGAATAACACTTAAATTCTGCTAATTTATGAGACCCTAAGAATGAAACTGATTGCCATCCATGCTGAGGAATATGAAAAAAGTAAACAACAAGAAAGGTGAAAAGCTGATTATGAACACTGCAGCCTTTTTTAAAAAAATAACAAAAATGTAAATTAGTGATAGAGTTAAGAAATGTTTATTCTTCTTATTATTATTATTTTCTTAAAATTTTAGCGTGACGGTGCCCCTTTAAAAGCTGAACATATTGCAATGGCAGAGATTAAAAAATTATGTTAGGGAGCAGCTTTGTGGCCTCATCATTGGGTTTGAGTTACCTAGGATTAGGTCCTGTATTTGCTAGTGTTTGAAAACTTTTTCAAACGTTGTTACAGTCTAACATGGTTGTAAGGCTTTTTTGGGCCCCAGCCTCATGCTGCTTTCAAACTGTTCCAGTTGTATTGTAGATCTGTGTTGTAGGTTAGTGGGTAATTAGCTCCTCTCTTCTCTCTATTCTGCAAGTGTAGAGGAGGATAAAAAAAGGAACTTGTAAAAGGGCCTAAAAATTGCAGAAGGGAAGGAGCAGTGGCTGCATAGCACAATCTCCTCAAGCTTTGGAGAAGCTTAGCTGGATGGGTGGAGCTCTGTGGGACTGATGGTAAGGAAGAGCCATGGAGCAGCTACTCTGTGGCATGCTCCCCTCAATGTCCCACAGGTTGCTACAGAAAAACTGCATTACTTTTATATAGCACTTTCCACGTTCAGGGTGTTTTAAGTACGGATATTTGAAAGCAGTATTCAATAAATCTGGAAATGTGTTTAAATCTTCATTGATATGATTTGGGCACTGTGTTATACAGGTGGCTACCATTTTTTTTTTTTAACGACAATTGCAGTACAATATATAGCTGTGACAGGTTGGACTCCCCCCATCTGGGATGCCACCTGATGTACTGGGGTTTCACTGAGCCTCTCTTGCTCCATCAGCCTGGATTCCCTCTCCCTGTTTTACTGGATTAGGCTCTCCGGCCTCTTGCAGCACACACACACAGGTAGGGCACACTTAGATGCAGATACAGACTGAAGTCAGCTCTGTGTGAGGGGACTCACCCAGCACTCAAGTGCACAATCTTTTTGGGAGATAAACCCAAAATAATCCTGTCTTGCACTGTATAGAAAGATCTGCACAGCGCAAGCTCATAAAAATTCATCCTCTCCCTCAGTGTGGAGAGAGATGTGTACACCACAGTTACCTTAGTAAATAAACAAAAACCACAAACTGAGCTTAACATACTAGATAGGTAAGAGATAAATTAGCAAATTCTCACTGAGTGATAAACAGGTTGGCAGATTCTTAAGGCACAAGTTGTCTTGGCTTTCCCAGGTTTTTATTCACAGGCTAAAAATCTTTCAAGCGTGGGACCATCATTTTCCACAGTTCAGTCTTTGTTCCTCAGGTGTTTCCAGGTGTGGTGTTGTAGGAGGAGTGAGGACCCCCCCCCCATACTGTCATTTTCCTGCTTTTTATATCTTCTCCCCACTTGCTGGAAAGCTCTTTTGCTGTGACCTGGGTCAAATAGTTCCCATTGTGTAGTGCTATCTCTGAGAAGTTTCTATTGTACGCAGTTCCTGGGGTAATCCTTGTGCTTGTGTGCATTTCCTCAATAAGCCATTAACATTATTTGGCCTTTTTACTGTCATACCTGAAAGACTGCTTGTGGGTGTTTTCAACCTCAGGACATATTTCAGCAACACATAAATAGCCAAACTTCATAACTTCACACATGACGATAGCACATACAATCCAATTAGATATTACTGTCTAGCAGATCAAGACTTTTAGAATGACACCTCACAAGGCATACTTTGTATAGGACATATCCGAATTACATGACCGTGAATATTGGGGTGTCAGGGTGTCACAATAGCTTTATGATAGTCCAGCAGGACAGAAAGCTCTGAGCTGCAGCTAGACACACAAATGCAGTAGTTTTCAGATTCACTCTGTGCTCCCCTGATACTATTCCTCAAATGTAAGTAGTACACAGTTAGGCCCTGATCTTGTAATCAGATCCATGAAGGCAGAACCTTGTACCCATATGCAGCCTGTAGACCTGAATTTGATGGAGTAGTTTTTATGGCTCGCCACTGATTGTATCTGACCAGAAGATTTATAGGTTCTTATCCAATTCAGACTACAGAGTTCAAGAACTCAAAGAGCTCTATATCGGGAGAGGACTTTCAGGATGCTTGTCAAGAACATGTACTCTGAGGACAATACCAAATTGATAAAAATTTTATTGAAATTAACATAAGAATAATAAATGCTGTGAAACTTATAACAGCAAAACAGTAAAAGAATTCCAAAACTCCTGGTGGTAACATTTCTATTTTAAGTACCTTAACCTAACCTACTCACACCCTTCCTTGAGGACCCGGTTATAGGAGATGAAGGACCAGCCTCACTCCTGGCATGCCCGATTACACAATGGTTCTGGCTTCTCCAATGGTTAGGAATGTTGAGTAGTTATACTATACTGCACAAGCTGAGCTGATAGCATGATAGAAGATAGACTAGATAGTCTATAGAATATAGGAAAACTGGAAAAAGCACTCCCAGAAACCGAAGCTTCAGGAGCTAGAAGAACCTAGAAGAGCTCTCTTACAAGGTATTTTATAGGATTCTGACCTACGTAATTCAGGCCCAACCTACTATACCCAAATTTTATTTCCATGCCCTAAGAAATGTATGGGTGCCCTTCTCCTATAGGTTAGCGGATTATGACACTTACTTTCTAAATATATTAATAAGGATTATATCACTCCCAAACTGCCAACCTAGGCTCTCTTGGTGAACTCTAAGTTGTGGTGTTCCCTGCAGTTACCAACTGGTTGTAGATGCCAGATAAACCTGTGATGTGGTGTGGATAGCTCCTCCCTTTGGTTCCCCTAAGTTCAGGGCCATTCTTATCTGTGCCAAAGGTTGCCAGCTTTTATGCTGACATTTTCATAACTGATTATACTTTTTGCTATATAGTAGATCTTACTGGATCTTACAGGCCAGTATGCTTCTTGCATTTCAGCAAAACTTCTTATTAGGGGAAACATGCCTCAACACATCCTAAATTCCAAGGAATTAATACTGATAAAATATAAGAATAAAATGAATTAATTTCAGAAAAAGAAACATATTAATTGATACTGCTGGCTGGATTAGTAGGATATAATAGCTAGTAAAATAATCCTATGAGCTACAAGCCCTACAGAAGTTAACAATATCAGTAGGGCTCCATGGGATCCAGAAGGGAGTTAAATTCTGCTGGCATAGATCCAATTATAGGAATAGGGCTTCTACCAAGAAAATCCAGCCAAAAACCCCCCAACTCAAGCAAGATAAAATTTCTTCTGTTCAGTGCATATTATTCTGCAGTTTTGATCTTGTTCTCTGTTAGTGCCCTTCAAAGTGACAATATGGGTGCTCCCTCCTTGAATATTTCTTTGCTAACCATTTACATGGAGAGAATTTTTTTTAAAGTTCAATGATTTTAGTCCTGTTATACACTAGACCCAGTGTAGCTTGGTTTGGAAGCTTGGCTTCTTTATGCCACTGAAGCTCTGCTTTTAAGGAATTTATACCCATAATCAACTTAAAATTTTAAAATTGGGCCTGGCTGAGGCAGGCAAACAAGTTCCTGTTAAATTTAAATGGAAACTGTCACTAATTTTTTTCCATGTAGTTTTCAATAAAATTTCATTTTCTTTTGAATTTGTAAAGCTCCAAAATTCCCTGTTTTATTTTTTTCAGCATAGCTTACAAAATTCAGTACTAAATGAAAACAGGATTTTACACATTCCAGTTGTCATGCCTCAGTATTATGTTTGGCTTGTGGCTGAAGATGGGGAGGGATAGAACAACACAGGCTGATTTCTCCACCGGCTTTCACCTTACGAGGTTGGAGGTATAAAGGTTACTATACTATCAGTTGTTTATTGTGTGGCAGCAGGCAACAGGTGTCCTGTTTCCCACCATGTATTCAAAGAATTATCTATGCACTTACTAAAAGGGAAATGAGGCTTAAAAAAAAAATTAGTATTAACATTGCCAGACTACATGCACACTATAACCTGGTCTCACCACAGTCAAGCTATCTTTAAAAGCACACTATGAATCAGATTCTGCATAGCTAAACAACATGAGAGAGAATGCTAAAAGACAGTCTCATTATACCCCAAATCAGTATAAATCTAGTGATGTGGGAACTGCAAAAGGTTCACAATTGGATGGTTTATTCAAGCCTGTGAAGGCCTTCAACACTGACTGGTTCTCATTTTGACTGTTATGAGAGAATATATGCAGTGCAAGCACACCTATGCTCCTTCGTTGTATGAGTTGGTTCTGTATTCCAGGAGAGCAACTGATAGTTGTGGTGTCATGACAACTGGCTTGATTTCATTGGCCTTCATCAATTTTAAAAAAGTATACATTTGATGTCAGTTGTGTACTGAATGCCTACAATTTGGTATCCTATAACTATCTCACTTTTTCACTGCATTTCTATAGGTTACCTTCAAGCAATAAGGTATTCTACCTGGGGTAGACTTTAGAACACATTGGGTAGGTAAAGGCACCAAGATGAAGGCCTGCTAATTTAGGTTGCTTATGGAATGCAATAGCCTTTTAAATTCCTTGTTGCTGATGTTTATATTGAATGTATCCTTTCTTTATAAGGCAAAAAATAAAAGCCAGACACATGTGTTTACTGACAACATTAATATGGCCCCATTGATAGCAAACCAGAAAATGAGGTTTTTTTTGGAGTTGTTCTAAAACCCCATTGCATGACATCTTCCTCCAACCTAGTTTTGAGAGTCTTGAAAAGATTCCTGCATACCAAATTTTATGATTTCCTGGATGTTTGAATGCAGGCAGTTCGTGTTTACTGGAGTTGATCTGAATACAAGTTCTATAATGTAATTTTAATCCTGCTGAGTAGCCAGGAGTTGAAAATTGGGGCCAGGAATGTATAAAGTAAAAAGCAGCTGAACAGGCTAAATAGATGGTTTTCCAGAAACTCTGTAGGGCAGTTACAGCTTGCTAAGTTAGTAGCCATTTACTTGGACCAAGTGTAATATGAATACATATTTTAATGACTATTAAGGCAAAATTACTTTAAAGTGTAAATCTGTGAATCAAAATACTGCATTTTTGGAGAGGACACCTTTACATATGAGACTAAGAAGGAAAATGCTCTACTTTTTCATAGATTGGATAAATATGGACATTGACAGAACATCTTTTCTCACTGTGTCACATGTGATCTTCGCCTCCATTTAGTGGGATCATCTTCTAGAAAATTCAGGGGAAATATAGTCTTTCTGCTGGGCTCACCTGAAAAAATATTACCAAGATACGTTTCCGGTGTTGCACCATACGTAGTGGTTTGTAATGTGGTCTGTGATTGGTCTGTGATGAGAACAACATTCTGAATGAGCTTTTTTAAAAGGTCAAACTGAGACAGAACTATACTTCCATGTTTTTCTTTGGTCTTTGTAAAATATAGTACTTTAAAGAATTTCTGTGTTCTAGTGATCTGCAGTAATTGTGTTAAATAACTTTCTGAGAATATCAATATTTGTGATTGTTATATATAGCAGAATGTCCTTATTCTGCCTGCAATTCCTGTGTGACTTGTACTCTTTTGAAAAAGTCAAACATTTACACTTGCTCATTCAAGAGACTCTCTGAAGGATTGATACAAGAGCATCCTGGATTCAGCTGTCAAATTCAACTCAGTAAAAGCTACAGCTTGCAATTTATTATTGAAGAGTTAAGGGGGTGAAAAAAATGTAGCTTAGATAACCAAGTAGTTAGAAATCATTTAAAAAAATACAACTCAAACATTTTTCTCGAAGGTCATCAGTCTCTTGGACTAACTACATGTCATACTGTTTAGATGCAACTAATTTTTGATGATGATCTGTGAAAGAGAGCTTTGACCTCATAATTTTTAGGGCCACACAAATGCCCTGATGGCATTTATACATTCATATGCTGAAGTCCATCTGTTTTATTTAGAATATAATCCAAAGCATGGCAAATAAAGCAAAGTTTAAAATTGCCCAAAGGGAAAATAAAGGCAGAACAGAATACTGTTTGGGCATCGTATTATTTTACATAACTTTTAACCTCGGGAGGCTACTTTAATGTTACCCCCAGTATTTGTTTTCTGCAGGTTGTGTGTGTGGGAGGGAGGGGGGAGAAGGTGTTCTCTTGCATATGTTTTTCTCATTTTCCCAAAACCAAGCAAGTGGCTTTTCATTTTGAGTAATGTTGGAATATGGCAAACATTGTTTTAATATTGATTTTTGGCAAACATTAATGCAGAGAGGACTGGAAGGACTTAGTCCTTTCCAAATTTCCTGACAAACCATGAAGAAATGTTGGTCAGGGTAAGCTGGCACATAATACACTTATAGCAATGAACATTATATATTTTAGGTTTGGCTTCTATCTGCCAAGATAATGCTGTAAATTAAATATGAGAGGAGCAGACATATGCTAGAAATCAGTCTTCTTATGGGAGCTACTGCTTATGTTTATTTATATTAGAGAGTGAAATGACCTTTTGTTTCTGCTACTTACTCTCAACACTGTTGCAGTGACAAATTGGTTACAGTTATAAGACCTGACTTCCATTGACTTTAGTGGACTTTGGATCAGACCCATAATGTTTCTGTTTAAGGTATGAAAAATTGAAAGTTTTTAATTAATCTTTGGTAGAATTATATTATCTTTCCTGCTAATCAGAAATGTGAGCTAGAATGGGAGGAGTGCTCTTTATACACAATGCAACAGCTCACAATGGTTCTGAGATTTCAAAAAAGAAAAAAATCTTGAACTGAAGCTTGTTCTGTTTTCTTGCTCCGAGATTAATGCTTGCAATGTCAGTGAATTGTGATTCAGCAATGTAATCTGCAGTTCTTCTGTGACATGATGGAATCTTCTTCTGATGCTTTTATTCTTTAGAGAATTTTTACATTTAAGGCATCTTCTAAAATGGTTTGATTTAATGGCTCTGTAGGCAGCTTTGTTTACTCCTCTTTCCAGAAATATTCGTTATCTAGCTATTTCTCCTGCCATTCTCACAATCACGCACATAAATGTATGTGCCTGTATTTAAAATTACCACCACATCCAAGCTCAAACATTGGAAATAGAGTTTCCAGTTGTTTTTCCCTTACCCTGACTTTAATTTTAATTTTCAAATTTTGGCATAAATTTTGAAACTTATAGAAATGCTTTTCGGTGTGGTTTTGTGGCCATCCTAATTTGACCAGTAATAATTTTTCTTACTGCAGTTTTTCATCAGTTATTTAGTATAGATTCATGTATTTTATTAAGTGTTTGGTTTAAGTTTGATTTTTATCACCCTTACTCACTTTAGCTCTAATAAAAGATATTGACTTCAGTGGTCTTTGGAACAGGCCCATTGAGTAGCACCTTGCTGCACATTTAGTTGAGTGATTTCTATGGGACTACTCGGAGGAGGTGTGGCTTGTTGTGAGTGAAGAATTAAGCCCTTAATTATTAAACGTCTTTAAAATATTAAATGTTTTGAAAATGGCTTTAAAAATCAGGAGTTGATTGCATTAAGTGTTAGTACTCCAATTTAAACTTTGTTATAGTAGACCATACAATACATTTAAGTGGATCCTTATACATAGGGCCCTACCAAATTCACGGCCATGAAAAATGTGTCCTGGACTATGAAATCTGGTCTTTTCTGTACTTTTACTCTGTACTACACAGATTTCACAGGGGAGATCAGTGTTTCTCTAACTGAGAGTCCTGACTCAAAAAGGGGAGCGCTGTGTGTGTGGGATTTGCAAAGTTATTTTAGGGGGGTCACGGTATGGCCACCCTTATGTCTGGGCTGCCTTCAGAGCTGGGCAACCAGAGGGCAGTGGCTGTTGGCCGGGTGCTCGGCTCTGAAGGCAGCTCCCTGCCAGCAGCAGCACAGAAGTAAAGGTGGCAATACCATACCATGCCAGCTTTACTTCTGCACTGCGGCCTTCAGAGCTGGGCATCCAAAGAGAGGCAGCTGCTGACTGAGCCCAGCTCTGCAGATAGCAGCACAGGAGTAAGGGTGGCAATACCATACCATACCCTCCTTCCTTCTGCACTGCTGCTGGCAGCGGCTCTGCCTTCAGAGCTGGGCTTCTGGCTGCCCAGCTCTGAAGGCAGAGCCGCTGCCAGCAGCAGTGCAGAAGTAAGGGTAGCAGTACCACAACTCCTGCTCCCCCCTAATAACCTTGCAAACCCCACAACTCCTTT
This sequence comes from Eretmochelys imbricata, assembly GCF_965152235.1. Taxonomy (NCBI): domain Eukaryota; kingdom Metazoa; phylum Chordata; order Testudines; family Cheloniidae; genus Eretmochelys; species Eretmochelys imbricata. Next base: position 42,998,743 of record NC_135575.1, on the reverse strand, counting down.
TTGGGTCAGGACCCGTACAGTTACAACACCAGTAAATTTTAGACTTAAATATCAGAAATCATGAAATTTACGTTTTTAAAAAATCCTATGACTGTGAAATTGACCAAAATGGAATATGAATTTGGAAGGGCCCTACTTATACATCCTTACCTTTCTCTGGAGAAGAATCAGCAAGCTATTAATAGAAATCTGAGAATTTTCTTTTAGAGAAATGAAATAGATCACATTTTAAACTGTAATTTTTATTACAGAGAATTTTCCCTTCTGAAAGTGTCCAATATCTGTGTAGTGTTGTATCATAAGACTTCACTGATATCAAAAGCTGGAATTTTATGAATGACAAGCAGTGAGGCATAGCATATATCATGCATTGGGGGGAAATGAATGTTGAGCAATCTCCTCCAGATGCGATTGTGTCTCAGTTGCAAGCAAACCAAGAATCACTGGATCAGGTGTTCCCAAGTTTGCTCTCAATTGATAATCTAATATCTCCTGTAGCAACATTAGAAAGCTAAGTCTGGATCCTGCAATCAGTTCTGTAAGGGCATATGTTTCCGGAACTCAGTGCGGTTCCTCATGTACAAGGGTGTCGTCTTGTTCTAACTGCTTCATACTATCTACAATAGGAATTCTGGGTGGTTTTTTGTAGTTGTTTTTTTTTTTTTTTAAAGCAGAGTGCAGTAAACAGTATTTTTCATGATCTCACTGTTTATATGGAAATATAGGTCTTTGCATTCTCACTTAATAAAATCTCAAAAAATGGTCTCTGTATCCCAACTAATGTGTTTACTGCATGCAGTGCAGAGAACTGTCTGCTTATTGTCACAGGTGGTGTGTTGTTTTTTTCCTTCCCTGCCAGGTGCACACAGCACTGTATTTGCATTTGAGCTCATGTGCATATTTAAATAGTGTAGCAGAATGCACGACAAAGTCAAATAAAATTTGAAAAACTGGAGGTAACTTCATTGCAGGCTTAATAATGCCATCCAGCAAATGGCAAGGACCATGCTGTGGAAAGGTGTTAAAAGCAGCTTGGGCGTTATTATTTAGCTCTTTGAAAAATTGCATCTGGTAGCTTCTACAGTTGCTGGAGATGTGTGTTTTCTAGTACTTTTTGTAGTGGTACTGTGATTGAAACGTTGTTGCAGGCTTCAGTGATCTCCAGCTTAGTCAGAGGGCAAAAAATCCTCCTGTATGAGGTCCCCATAAGTCTCAGTTACTTCATTTATTGTAAAAGAAATTTGACTGAATTAACTCAGTAATGTATTTGACACCATTGTGTTCAAGCTCAGATAGCTATTTTCCAGACATTAATATGAAAAGTGTTCTATCATCCACTGCACAGTGTAGGTTTCAGAGTAGCAGCCGTGTTAGTCTGTATTCGCAAAAAGAAAAGGAGTACTTGTGGCACCTTAATTTGTTAGTCTCTAAGGTGCCACAAGTACTCCTTTTTTTTTTTTTTTGCACAGTGTAGATATCTTCATACATTTTAGATATCTAATTATTTATAATGCTCTACTAGCATATTACCTAACTGCTGCTGATGCTAGAACATGAGGCTCCACCTGTCTGCTGATTTGCCCTTCTGTTTAGAGGGCTGCGGGCGGGGAGGATGGGGATCACGTCCTCTCTCTCAGTTAAATTAAATCCATTCTACTCATTCATGGAAAGACTTTTCAATCAGAGCAATGATTTTACAAACATTACTTGATTGCCGTGTAATAGTGAAAGCACATGTTTTTGGCCCAATTATTGAGTTCCATTTCCAGCTCTGACACTGACTTTCAGTGTGACCTCAGGCACATCATTTAACTTTTCAGGGCCTCATTTTGTTCATGGGTAATATTGTAGATGCCTGGATACTTATTTACCTCACAGGGGTCTTGTGAGATTTAAACACTTAAAGTTTGGCCTTGTTAGGAAACCATTTTAAAAAAGCATTTCAGCTGAAATAATTGCCAACAGTTGTTTGAATCGTTTTTAAAATCCTTTCTTGATGGACTACGAGGCCAGATATCACTTGCTGATTTTCAGGAATTGTACTTAAAACTGGGCATATCATTTTGCTGGACACAGACTAGACCCATTATTACCAAGCTGGAAAATATAATTTCAAATATATGTAATGATTCATGCAGTCAGGTGTCAGGACACGGTTTACTGGCAAGGTAGGGAACATGAACATATTGCCACTAGCAATATAAATGTTGTCTTCTTTTAAATAGGCTTTTTACAATCTCTTATGAATGGCAAGTATTTAGATATATATGTAGGGGTGTGGAGAATAGGCAATGCTGCGCTGTTAGACTCTTTGCAGAAGGCTCCCTCAAACACATCCAGCCTGAGTCTGTGATACATGTAAGTTTCCCTGGTTAAATATTCTTTCCTTCTTTTCCCCTTAAAAAAAAAAAAATCCATCGATTCCATACAATTCCCTGTTGACAATAGTAGTGGCAGGCAGATTCTCCGGCAGCCTCTAGATGTGGGGGGGTTGGACGTATATGGAGCACATCACTTCTGGTCATAGATTCCAATGCCAGAAGGGACCATTGTGATCATCTAGTCTGATCTCCTGTATAACACAAGCCATCGAACGTCTCCAAAATGATTCTTAGAGCATATCTTTTAGGAAAACTTCCAGTCCATGACCCTTGGTAAATTGTTCCAATGGTTAATTATCCTTACTATTTAAAAAAAAAAAAGTATGACTTCTTTCCAGTCTGAATTTGTCTAGCTTCAACTTCCAGCTATTGGATGATGTTGTAACTTTCTCTGATGGATTGAAGAGCTTGCTATTAAATACTTGTTCCCCATGTAGCTACTTATAGACTGTAATCAAGCCACCCCTTGATCCTTAAAGTCTTGTGTGGGAGTGTGTCATCATTGGTGGGTGGGTGGGTATAGGGTCCTTTGGAGCCAGGAAAGCCAGAAAACCGTAGTTTGTGTAGAAAGGGTTGGGGATAGGGTAGTGAGTATCTCCTAGCTGCGGGGGATTATAAGTGGGAGCCATTTTCCCCTGGGTGGTGGTGGGGAGAGGGCAAATGTAGGCTCCATGTTCCCTTCCAGTATTGGCTCTTGAGGCTCCGGTGCCTGCCTGCCTGCCAGGCCCCAGCCTGATGAGGAGAGAGGCAAACTGCTGCATCTTCAGGACTGTTGCCCAACTGCTGCTTGGGACCATCTCCTCTCTTGCTTTCTCACTAGCACAGCTGGAGGAGCTGCTGTGGTGGGGGTGAGGTACTGAAATTACATAGTACATTTCTTATGCTTTCTTAATAGCACTGGTGGGGTATGAAGGAGGGGAAATCCCTTTGCTACAGTGGCAGCAGCTGTGGCAATTATGAGCACACCTGCAATACAGCATCTGTCTGAGTGGCAGCCATCTTAGTTCTGTCCCCTTGGGTGGCTGAACAGTTTTACCAGCACATCTGAGCATAGGATTTTAGCACATATCTGTGAAACGTGTCTTTTGAATGGCTCCTACTCCCCCAAACGTAACTTACTCCTGTGCTCCATGATCACACCACGAGGCATGGGGGCCAGCCGAAGGATTTTCGTGAAATGATTCTTGGAGGTATACCCCAAACTTAATTACTGACACCTACAGCGTCTGCATTTAGGTTCCCCATGCCTCAAACTGTAGAACTGGAGTCCAGCTCTTTGTTCCTTGTGATTGATTTGCATTAGTTTACAGTTTTAGGACTGTCTTTGCAAGGAGGCATTCTTTTATAAATAAAAGTTGTTTTCTTTCATGGGGCTCAGAGGCTAGGTCTGTTAAGAAAGGGCTCATATGAGCCCCCGCTGGCTCATCAGTGGGAACAGGGCGTCCGTAAATGTCACTTATCCAGTCCAGTGTAACATACAATGTTTTGAATATATTTTTCTTGACTTTTCGTGTGTTTCACATCTGTATATTTAATGCACCGTTATGTCTTTATGAGGTGAAAAAAAGCAATAGAAAATCTAACATGTCTTCAAGGGTTTTATGTGATTATTTTGGTCAATAGTTTCCTTATGTGTTAAATCCTTGATGCACATTTGCCATCTCTTCATGCGTTGGCAGGCACTGAGAGTGCCCAACTGAGATGATTGTAAAACTGAGATGAGTATAAATTCTTCCAATATAATTTGAGGATTAAGCAAATGAAAAAAACAGATTAAAAGGAAGGTAGAAGAACATATGGCTTTTATTGTAGGAACTTCATTGTTTCTCTTTTGCAACCTAAGTCAAGATCTGATGAAAACCTTTCTAGGACCAGCTTGGTGGGCCTTCCTCACTCCCACTTTTGGTAGTTATTGCCAAATCCCAAAGCCATTAGTTTGTCTTTAATTGCTCAAAGATGTAAATCTATGCTGTTAAACATTTTCATACAGAGATTGTGTTCTGTAGCTTACATATTTAGAACAGTGTGGGCATAGCAACGTAACTATTGTGGTGCTCACTTATGGCTTTCAGGTCTTTCTAGGCTGTGAGTACAACATAAACTTGTGCTATTGTGGAAATACAGATCTTTCCTGTAAAGTTTGATTATGTAAATTCCATCTATATTCTTAATCCAAGCAGACATATTTTGTCACCAAACCCCCCAGATGTGTTTTTAGAATGGGGAGTGAAGAATAATGTAGCCAGTTGAAACTACAGGTGGAAACATAGGTATTTGCATTCTGCCAACCTGAGTTGGAATGTGGACAGAACACCAGGTATGCTTATGGGGAAAAAAATGCTATGGAATCTTTAGTGATCTCTAATAGCGCTTGGTTTTGTAGGATAAGAACATTTCATGCACTATACCTTCTGTGTGTTTCTCCCATCCATATACTGACCAGGCCTGATCTGAGGAAATCAAACAAGATGGGATGATTACAGATCAATAAACCTCGGTAGAGAGGTTGATTTTTCCCATCACTGGCATTTTAAGGTGGAATGAGTGTGACGATCACTCATTCATCAGTTGCATGTGTGCAGGTAAAATGTACCTTTCATGATACAGTGCAGTCTTTTCAAGTAGCCCCTTCACTTATTGAAAGACTCATTTCCTTCACACTCTAATTAAATAACTTACAGCCTTTCCCCTGCATACTACATTAATTTGATTTTTATCATATCCTCCACTGCTCAGGTGAAAGTTCAGCCAGGTATAATTTAAGATTGAATGTGAGCATTGGGGCCACATATTTATACTTTCTGTCAAGAATAGTATAGAAAACAAAGCTTAAGGAAGTAAAGGGACTAAGAGGAGATGCAAAGTATGTTTGTACATGGGCCTTGACTGAGGAAAAGGCCCTGGAAATGATAGAAGACAAAAATACAATTGGAGCATTTGATGAGGGATGTGTTACAAGAAGAATATGACTTTATGAAAGGCATTTGATACGTTGGTGGGAGAGATGAGATTCAGGGGGACAGAAGGCTTCAGCTCCAAGATGGGAAGTATTTGGAGATGCAAAACAGGATAGAGCTAGAGAGGTTGATTTGTGATGCTATGGGCAGGATGGGATTACCTAGAGAGAGAATGTAATGGGAGAACAGCAAGGGATCTAGAGTGATGGCAACTATGGGAAGAGGGCAGGATGAAGAGCTACTAAGGGAAGAACAATATGGCAATAGGAGGAACAAAAGCTCAGGGAGGAGGAGAATGAGATCATTTGTGCTGAAGGGATCTCACCAGTGAAGGGAGATGAGAACAGTGATATGTTCCTTTAGATTCTCTAGAAAAAAGATATTGATGGCCTCGGTGAGGTAAGTGTCCGTGGAATAGAAAGGCTGGAAGCTACATCAGAGGGGATGAAAAAATGAGTTAGAGGAGGAAGTCTGCTCAGATGTCTTGGAGAATAAGGGGAGGAGGGAGATGGGGTAGGGTAGATTAGATTAGATTAGGGGGAAAAATCAGGATAGACAATGTGTATTTTGTAAGTAGATGGGAAGGAGCCAGAGGGAGGCAAGCAGGCATGAAATAAATTGGTAGGGAGGAGATGAGAGAAGGAATGAGTGGGACAAGAGACAGGAGGGAGGCCAAAAAGCTAAGAGACAGTAGGCATGAAATGTTGGCATCAGAGATATGTGAGGGACAGTGTTCCCTCTAATTTTCCCCACACATGTGTGGAATGAATTTTGTTACACATCACCTCCATATTGGTATACATAATAAAAATTATGTGGTGGGGATGAGGCTGAGGGGTTCAGAGTGTGGGCTGGGGCAGAGGGTTAGGATTTGGGCTCTGGGGTGGGGCTGGGGATGAGGGTTTTGAGGTGCAGGCTGCCCTGGGGCTATGGCAGGAAGAGAGGACTCCCTCCTTCCCCGCAGCAGCACCTGGGGTGAGAGGCGCCTGTCCCCACCTAGGGAGCTCCAGGGCCGGGGCCGCGAGATAGGCACCTCTCCCCTGGCTGCGGCAGGTCTGGGGCTGGGGGAGACGTCTGTCTCTCTGCTGCAGCCATGAGTACCTGCATGGCACTTAATAGGCTGCTGCGTGGCCACGCAACTTAGAGGGAACTTAGGTGAAGGAGGTGAACGAAGGTGGAGTGGGAGAAGAGGAGGATGGAGTATCAAGGGAGGAAGAGGAAAGTGCCCTCTTGATTGTATCATTTTTGTTTTTGAAATATTTGGTAAGATCCTAAGCAAAGAAGGAATAGAAGGAAGTGTGTTTGCAGAGAGTCAGAGAGAGAAGCTGATGGGTGATGGAGGCACAGGTGTCAGTCAGGAAACAGAGACGTGGAGTTCAGTAAGGAAGAGATTGAGACAGAGAGAGTAAACATAGTGGAAGAAGCTGACACAGTTGTTGGAGTTCTGAGTACTACATGCACTGCAAGATCTCATAAGCAGATAATGCATCATGTGCCTGAAGGTAAAAAAATGTTCACCAATATCTGAGCATATGTGCTGAAAGCAGGATTCACCTGCCAAACACCAGGTGGACTGGATACTTTAAATGTCTTTGTGCTTGTGTTTAAAACATACAACGAAAATTAATCCAGCACTTCAGATAAGATTTAATCTTTCCCCTTTCTCTGAGATAACTGTTTTTCTGGTGTTCATTTTGTTCAATGGTTTTTAATATTTCAGGTTCGAGGGAGTAAAGGCGAGGTCCTTTATGTTCTGGATGCCAGCAATCCACGATATTCTAACTGGCTGCGTTTTGTCCATGAGGCACCATCGCAGGAACAGAAGAACCTGGCTGCAATCCAGGTAAATTTGTTGAATTCTTACCATTCACTTCATGTTATTTTAATTGAGCTGGCTGCATTATACAACATTTAAATAAACCAGCTACACAAACAAAACATCCTAAGAAAGTGTTAGGTTGTATAAACAACTGAATAGAAAATAATACTGAAAGTATTATACCATTTGCAAACTGTATACCCTCACCTTGAATATTGGCTTTCGTTTTGGTCACTCTGTACCAAAACCAGGCAGAAATGGAAGGAGTTGAAAGATGGGTGACAAGAATGGTGAGAGGCATGGAAAGACCCCCACAGAAGGAAATATTGAAAAGATTGGGGGTGTTTAAGTTTGTGAGGAGACAGAGTGGACATGACAGAGGTATAGGAAATAATGACAGGTAAATTGAGCGCTTGTATTTTCAAGTTGCCTTATAGGTCTTTGGGCATCATCAGTAATGATATACTAAAAATCCCAGATGTTTTACTGATTTGTTATAACGTAATGCCCCAGTACTGCACTTCATATATGTACTTAACTTTACACAGTGTGAGTAGTCAGAGGGACTACTTTCAGTGCATAAAGTTAAATACATGAGTCTTTGCAGCATTGGAGCCTTCTTTAATATATAGGATGCCAAAGCTCTGACATTCGGTGTAATTAACAAAAACCAACCCATACGCCTTTTAATATGGAAATGTTTTGGTAGTCTGATGTTTTTACTGTTATGCAAATTTTGGGCCAGTTTCTGTAGTTACTCCAGGCACTGGATCAATGGGAGTTCTGTTTGTGGAATGGCTCTAGTAATGGAACCCTTATTTATTATTAAAGCTAAATACAACATCTCCCTGTATAGCCTTTGTGACAGACTGACAATTTCCTGCAATATCCTGAATGGACTTTATTGAATTAAGTTAAACCATATTGAATTAGTCTTTGGAGTTCATTGTACTAAAAATGTAATTGTGTATGTGTTATTGTACAATTGTATGTATTTCCATGGTAAGGGTAAATGGGAGAACAGCAGGGGGACATTAGGCAAATTCACTCATGTTGTTATATCTCCATAGAAGCCACCCCTAGGAAAGGTATGCATCTACTAGTTCAAACTGGATTCTCCAGGGACACACTGACAAAGAAGGTTTTTGGTTGAGTAGCCTGGTTTTTAAACTGGCTCAGGGCTTTCTTCCTGGTCCAGTAAATGGACAGGGCCCCTAGTCCACAGAGAGCCCTGATCTTAGGGTATGGTTGGAAGGACTGAGCCTGCCAGAATTCATGTTAGGGTTAAGGTTAATTCTGGTAAGTTTATTAGCACGTGTGAAGGTTTATTGTTTTTAATATGTTTTTTCTGTAGTGCTTTTAAGCTTAAGAATAAAGTGGGCTTGCATAGGAAGTCTGTGTTGTACTTGTGGCAGCTACAGTTGTTATCCATCTCTAAATAAAGAGCAAGCAGGTGTCCTGGGGCAACCTGTTTGTGCTGGGAAATACACAGTGAAGGCAGGGAACTGTGCAGCCTGGAAGCACCCCTGTCAGAAGAGGGAGAGATGTGGGTCTCCACTCAGAAAGGCAATGGTCAGGGAATTGGAAACCTGAGAGTGGGTGCCCTTGCTGAACCACTGAGGGTAAACACAGGTGTAGTTGCCCTGAACTGTGGCAGCCTTCATAAAGATACTGCAATGATACTCTGTTAAGCCATGTTTTGCAATCATTGCAAATCGGACATTTCTTAATTTACATCATCAAAGTGATTTCAACTTTGATATCATTAACTCCAGTTACTTAGCTGCTGCTGCTGCTACTAATTACTAATTCAGTTACATTGCTGAAAAAGCAGTAAAACAATTAAAACATTAAAATAATTCATAATACAGATTATCTGTATCAGACACAAGAGAATCCTAATCTTAATGGTTCAATTGAATAAAGTGGAATATGTCATCATAATTACATAGAGTACAGGGCTAATTTTCTAATTAACAAGAGAAAATGGAATATTTAAATTCAGATGGGGTTCCAGACCTCTTGTTCTAACTGGCACATTGTAATTACCCTCATGAAACGTAGGAGTTCCCATAAGGTTAACCTCTCAAGACATTTTATTGTATGAAAAGGAGGGGTTCTTGTGGAGTTTGTTGGGATTATAAAGCTACTACTGGATTTTAATTTTGTCTCTCTAACCCATTGTTCAGTTTTCAGATTGTGCCGTGGGTAAATGCTCTAATGATGATTTTCATCACCTCAAACCATATAGTTAGGAATAAAGATTTGTTACTGGTACTTACGATGAGCTATAAAATATAAGAATACTGGTAATTAGAGAGCAAAGATGGCTTAAGACAGAATGCTCTCTTGGTATCATCATTGCTACAAGCTTATCCTAACGTTGATTGCAAAGGGTACTTTACAGTACCTTTTTTTGAAGTCCATTACAAATTCCCTACACAAATGACCAGAAACCCAAACAGATGCTAAATTGCGTCTCCCTTCACTGACAAAGCTTGTCTTTTCAATTATCATAGAATCTAGGTGGAACTTCTCGATCTAGACTGTGGAAAAACCACAGAACCAGATTCTGCCACCATAATTATTGCAGAGTAGTATCATATAAGGCCCTACTCAACATAAGGGTGTCAGAATAAGCCTGTCAGTCAATTCAGTGTTTGTTGAGCAGTTCATGGTCTTGGATTTAAAAGGGGATGAAGTGCGTATATGTCCCCCACACACAAATAAAATGAACCACATCACTGAGTGGACTGGAATATGTTCAGAAGAATAACTCATCCTGAGATGATTCTGTTGAAGGATCACGCTTAAGAGCACTCATGTCTAGGTTTTAAGATTTGTACAGTGTGCTTCCTTTTGGCCATATAAAGGGAGCTTACTGGGCTGAAGATCCATTTTTTTGAAGTAAGCTGGTTGTGCAATGTACCTGATTTGATAGCTCAGGTAAAATCTGTTCCTGGTATTGCTGGAGTTTAAGATTCTGTAATAAAACAGGATGCTTAGATACTTACTCCTTTGAGTCCAACAACCAGAAAATATTTCTAAATAGTTGTTTCATAACTAATACTGGCATGCGAGCACTAGGAACAGACTGAAAGGTTGGGGTTTACTTCTGGATATACCAATTTTCATTTCTGTGTACTCTACAAATCTGAATTGAATTGTGGGAGGCTTTTCTCACTTATTCCATTAAATGAGCTTGTGATAGAGGAAGTGTGGTCTGTTCCATTACCCTGAACCCAAAGAGGAAAAATTCAACACAGAAAAATCTCAGTAGACAATTGAGTTACAACTTTTCACCTCTGTTAGTATACAGCTATGGAGTCATTACACGTGGATTCCATTTATCTGGGCAAATCTTCATCAGTGTCGTCAACAGTGACACCTGATGCTGTGAGCTGAAATCTAGGCCATGCCTTGCAACTGACACACACATGTGACCTGTGAAATCTAAACAGTCCATTGTGTTTGTCATGATCAAAAGCAAAGGGCTGCTATTAAATATCTTATAGGAGCTCTTTAAAAACAAATTGGTCTGGAAAAGTATTGTATTTTCAATATTCTTAATGCTGTGCACATACATTCATCTGTTTTGCCAATTGTCATTTTGTGAAACGATCTCTGCTGTAGACTACTGTGCAGCAAAAGCCACTTGGTTGTTAATGTCAAAACTATTTTATAAATAGAATCATAGACAACCAGAGCTTTAAATTCAGGTACTTTGTTCATTAACAACCAGACATTGCGGTGGTCTGGACTAACTCAGCAAACTATGAGTTAGAATAATGAAATGGCAAAGGTTAATATGAAAGGAGGTATTTACTGTGAAGCAGTAGAGTGGTTTAAAGTCATACTTAACAAATGTAATACTGGAAGATTAGTATTTGAGAATCAGTCAACACTGTAATAAAAATAGTGCAACTGGACTATCTCAGTCTAACAGGCAAGAGTGAAGCCAGGGGGTTGGGGGGAGAACACAAGGAAAGCAAGGACAAACTGATAAGCTGCTTAATAAATTTACATATTACAGGACAGTTTTGTGAAAGTCTGAAATCTACTAGTGTCTTAACTACAAAGGCAAGATTAACTTGTTATGCAATAAAAGTAGTAAAATGAACATAGTGTTAACACTCTGGATGCTCAGAGGACCGAATTAAAATGGCTGCTTGATGCTTTCTTTATTATTTTTTTTAGGAAAAAGATGCAATTATTTAATTCCAAGGTCATACACATTTATCAAGTTGTTGAGTACACAGCATGTTTCGTGCTTTTCAGATATTCTGTTACTTACAAAAATGAGCAAACAAAATGGGCAGCTTTGGAAGAGTGAAGTGGCTATTTTTCTCCCACAGGTTTTGCAGACTATAGCTGCATTATCACTGTAGTCTGATACAATAGGAGTTTTGGGTTAAATTTGATGAGTATGTGCCTGAGAAACGGTAAAGCCACTTAGCAGCACTGTGGCTATTAGAGAAGTCTTAAGGTGATTATCAATTTAACTTATGTCGACTTTAAGACCCCTTTTTACTGCCAGAGTGATGCAAAGGGAGCCTTAGTGTAAATGAGAATCAGGCCCCAAATTTTTATTACTCTATGGCTTTCAAAAGCCTGTAGGTGGTTATTTGTTGGTCAGTCTAGCTACTGGTTAATAGTTTTGTTTGCTGAGGTACAGTGTTACAAGGTAGAAATTAAAAAAAAAAAAACCAAAAACCTTTTGCAATCAATACTACAGTTACCACAGTAATTTCCTCTCAACTGTTTGGAAAAACTGTTGCCATCTGGTTGGTACTTTTATGATAAATGCTGATAAATTGGTTAGTCTCTAAGGTGCCACAAGTCCTCCTTTTCTTTTTGCGAATACAGACTAACACGGCTGTTACTCTGAAACCTGACTTTTTAATGGTGACGCTCTTGGTCAGTTATGGGAGTTGGGGGGAGATGGTGACATTTACCATTTGGAATTAAAGCCCTGTTGCACAAGAAGGCTTAGGCATATGTGTAACTAAGAATGTGGGCAATCTCAGTGAAGTAAATGGGACTTCTCTTGTGCTTAAAGATAGTCGTATGTTGAAGTTCTTCGATAGATTAGAGCCCAAGTGTCTCATGTATTGTCTTTGCTTCTTGGGAGCCAAATCTTTGATAAACTGTAACACATTTTGGCAGCCAAAGAATCAAGGTGACCTGATCTTCCCTTCTCTAGCTTCCAACATGGTTCCAGTTCATATAAGGCTTTATATAACTGCTTCTGATGTCGGTGGGAGTCTTTCCATTAATTTCAGTAGGGACTGGATCCAACCTAAAAGGCTCAATCTTGCAAGATCCTGAGTATCTCCTGGAGGTGCCATTGTGCTGAGCTCCTGTAATGTCCATTGACTTGAATGGGAACTGGGGCGCTCAGCACCTTGCAGGTTTGAACTCGTGAAAATCTAATTCCGTTTCAGGCTTGTTAAATTGTTGATTTTTGATGGTTTCCTGTGGCAGTGAATGTTTTAGGTTTGAAGTCCATATATGTGTTCCAGCGTCCCTGTACTTTTTATGTCTTAGTAAATCAGCCTTTCTTAAATTAAATAATAAAATCTTTTAATCAGAGATTAATCCAAACTGGAACAGCAAATCCAAACATCCCTGAACTTTGAGGGGAGTTTGGCTTTAGACCCAAAGTCAGAGCTAATCTTCATGACTTTGCCTCATCTGTGTTTTTTTGTTTAAAAAAAATAAAAATTACATGCTCTCTTCTTTCAAGGAGGAAAAAGTAGGTCAGATCTCCCATGGCAAGCCCTGGGAATAGAGACTGGCATGAGCATTAATATTTGCTCTATTATTGGAATGTTGGTCAACTTACTTAGAAATATATGACTGCAAAAAGCAGCATAATCTCACCAAATCCATGTTAAGAATCCCTGATGTGCACATGGATATGACGTTAAAGAGTGGGTGCAATTATAAGTGAGGCATTCTAAAGATGGGTAGAGAAGAGGGACTTCAAACCAGCCACCCAGAAATCTACAGGCAAATAGTGTATCTGAGAAGATGAAGCATGGCACCTTGCATGGTCATCAGCAGTGTAGATGGAGCCTGGGACTTCTGGATCTTAAAGCATGAACCTCTGTGCCTGGGTAAAAGACCTTGGTTAGCCAAGGCTCTAGCAAGTTCAGCAACCTCTACAGGTGTCCTAGCTGTCGCTAGAGGGGGACAGAGTTCCACACGGAGTGGGTGTAGCCTGCCTGTTAGAATGCTATGGGAGAGAACCTACCTGAGAGAGAAGAGAGTGATGTATAGAGCAAGTTGGAAAATGGATATTAATTTCCACAGAAAATTTAGAGTAAAAAAATCAAAACCCAAAATATTTTGAACAAAAACTGAATTAGTTTGATTCAGAAATGCCATTGTGGTGCCTGCTGGGAGTTGGGGTTCCTTGTGCTCCCAATCTTATCTATGGGCCAGGCTTCCTTGTTGTACTACACTTCCCAGATGCACCACGGCTCCCATCCTGGGTAGAGGAGGCCATGCATCATGACGGTCACATAGCAATATCTTAAACTAGGTGATAGCTCCAAAAGTGTGGTCCATTTTTAAAGTGTACAGAGGACAGCTCGGTTACTTACCAGATCAGCAGTCGTGGGTCACCAGTGTCCTTCGATGTTGATAGATGTTTGGGGCTGTGTGTGTGTTTCCTCTATGTGCCGCCCCAGCCCTGCACAGAAAGCTGGCACAGCAGACCTTGAACAAACGGCGTGATGGCCACAAGATTTGTTAAGGGTTGAAGGCACCCAGCCACGTTTATTGTTGACGAAGCACGGTACTAGTATCCTGCAGACTTTACCGGACCACTAATACGTGTATGCCCATAACAGTGGACCAGCTTAGTGCATGGCGGGACTTTTCATTTTTTCTAGGCCAGACAAAAATACGTTTTTCGAGATACTTTTTATACCCCAATACAAACAAGTTAGTATTGCCCCTCTGACATCGTTACTGCCTCCTGATATGGCTAATTATCACCCATTACCTTGTTGTACATGTTGGTTTGTTTAAAACATTTTTATTACATATTGTCATCCTGACCTTATCTTTTAGGAGGGGTCATTGTGTTCCTGTTATCCTTGGGGAATGTTTTTGTACCATCCTTGATATCGGGATGTTGTGGTACCACTTGATATTGTGATGTGTTTGTGTGAGTACTTTGTGACTGGCACTTTTTAGGAATGTGTATTTCTGCAATATCAGCCCTGTTCTTGCCAGATTGTGTGAGCAGGTCCTCCTCATACCAGGGCAGCCCTTTGAAACAAGGACTTATTTTTCAGTCTCTTTTCCTACTACACCCTTGACCTCCAAGGAAATTCTGTATGTGGAGCAGCTGCGGAATAAGTCCCCATAATATGTATTGTTACTTGTACTAATAATTATTTGTCTCGCACATAGAGTGGTAGATAGATAAGAAGATAAAAGGCCAACATTTCAAAGGTATTTAGGAGACTAAAGATGCAGATGTCTAGTAGGATTTTCAAAACCACGTAGGTACCTAGGTTGATTTCAATGGGAGTTACGCATTTGGGTGGTTTTGAGTTTCCCATTTGCCACCTATTTGCATCATTAGGTGCCTACATTCTGTAAAAATCTGGTCCGGAACCCCTGCCCTGAAGAATTTTCAGTCTAAACAGGCAACAAGCAAAAGATGGAGGAAGTTACTGCAATTGAATGGTGAAGTTTAAAATATGTCTTGTAGTCCACAGTATTTGTACGTTTAGTAAACTTAAGTGGGAATACAATCTTTAAAGGCATAATACCAGACCCTTCATATGAGTGTGTTAGATGCTTGGTGTGTGAGCAAATCATATATTTTACTTTGTTTGTGGGTGGTTTTTTTTCTTTTTGTTTTCCAGTGGTATACTTTCCCCTATAAGAAACAGCGGGTACATTTCCCCTACATGTAGAAAATTGCTTGCTTTTAGAATGTGCTGTGCTGGACAATGCTATAAAGACAGCATCTGCCTGTCTTTGCAGCCTGTCTCTGCTGACAATGAGTGGAGAGAGCCCTTTTTACCTTACTTCAGATCAAAGCTACAGAAGATAATTTTTTCTTAATTTACATTGTAGTAAATTAAAGTTCTCTGAAGCACATGACAGTGTCATATAAAAACCAGCACCCTCCTAGATGTAGGCAAGAGTTAGGATGGTAAATGGATAGCTATCTAGATTGCACTTTGAAATACAGATCTTGAAAAAAAAATGTGTAATTAGATTTCTTTTCAAATGCCATCACTCATATAAGGGCAAAAAATGACGCTGGTCCTTGAAGACTGCTGCTTCCATCTAGTTTATTGAATTAAATAGTTTTCACTGTTGTATGAAAATTACTTTTTAAATATATTACAGACCTTGTGAAGTATTAGAAATACTATATTCCTGTTGACAGTTTAAATTAATCTTAGCATATTACAAAATTAAAAAGCATTATCTTGTCCTTGTGTTATGATGCTTCCTACAATCTAGATATACTGTACAGAAGGTTCAATTAATTTTACTGGATGTTAATCAGATAAGCATTAAGATTTATGACAACACTTGGAAGTCTTCATTAAGTAAACATGATTCTCCTTTAGTTGCCTTGAGTAGCACCCAAAGCACTTGGCTTATGTACAGCAGAAAAGGCAGCCTAGTAAATCAGCTTATGAGGAGACAGCTGCTTTTGTTAAGTGGCTATATGTTATCTATCTATCTATCTATCTAAGCTTTGGTTAAGTAAACATTGTGAGACAGAGTATTTTTAGGGCTTTTAATTTTTTAAACCAGGTACAGTATCTGGGCTAGAACTTCAGTTAGTATGAATCGGCATAGCAACAGTAATTTACACCAGCTGAGTATTTGACTTTAAAATTAGTGTGTGAAAGTGTGTATTAAATGTGTCTGTTGTAATTCTATAGTTTAAGCTTATGATCAGAGTAGAAAGCCTATTCAATAAGGAGGCTGGGGTCCTGTGGAAAAAAGCACTATGTAACCATGTAAGTGAAGGCTGTTATTATAATGCATACAGACACACAAAAGCTACATAGCTCGGGTTGCACAGGCTACTTTCATTCTAACACTTCCTAATTTTTGAGTGCTTTACTTTCCAGCCCTAAAGTTCTTGGTATGCTGAGGATGATGGTAGAGGAGGGCAAAGGTATATCACCTTTACACACCCTTATCGTAAGCCTATCCCTTAGCAGAGGTTATAGATCATCCTCAGAGGATGTTCCAGCATCCAAGCCTCACCCAAGTGCAAGGACCCTCCATCCACACGCTCTACACCAGGAGAGAAAGCTGAGAAGGGCTATGCCAGCTGGTGCCACTTGGAGAATTGACTGTGTCACCTGAATCCTCCAGTAGCTATTTAAACTGGTTTTGTGCCAGTAGGATTCAGGACCTGGCTCTAAGGTTTTATTTTTCGGTCCTGGTGATTCATGGCTTCTATTTACTCATTGCAATAGGAAGGTGAAAACATTTTCTATCTGGCTGTTGAAGATATTGAAACAGATACAGAGCTGCTGATTGGCTACCTTGATAGTGATATGGAAGAAGCAGAGGAGGAGGAGGAGGAAGTGATCCTTAACCAAGAAGATGAGGACAATAATAACAATAGTAACAACAGCAATAAAGAACTACAACAAGCTGGTGAGAAAGGTACAGATGAGACATGTGTGAGAACTAAAGTAGCTTTTTTATGTTAAAAACAGTATCAAAACAAGGAAACTAAAACTTCCGACTAGTGAGAAATTGAAGATGTCTGTACACATATTTTACTCATTTGTGTGGCAAAACTGAGGGCCCTGTCCTCAGCTCCCTTGTGCTTGTGGAGTCATTTACTACCTCCATTGAAAGAGAATGTGAAATGGTTGTAAAGCTATTAGAGCAGAATGATTCGCTGCTGCAAATGCCAAAAGTGTGTAGAGCATCGATGAAGTGGGGCTCGACCTTTATATTACTTTTTACTCCCTGTTAGTAAAGGCAACATAGCAGAGGGAGAGTGAGCTGGATTCTGTTCTTTATTGTGGAGCATCAGCAAATTTCAGTAATCTGCACAACCATACTGAAAGGAATGAGGTTGCATAGGCATAACTGAAGGCCGAATTTGGCCTGCAGACCATTGATTGATATGATGATGTACCAAGAAGGAAAGAATCCAGTTTGTTTGCAGTGTTGGAATTTAGCAAAAGTAACCCTACTTGTCCTGGGATTTGGTATGGATAATCCTTTGAGAAACAGTGGACCCACTGTGCTTGGTGAATCCCAAGAGACCATTTTACATAGTCCCTTTTTATAGAATCATAAACTATCAGGGTTGGAAGGGACCCCGCAGGGGGTCATCTAGTCCAACCCCCTGCTCAAAGCAGGACCAATCCCCAATTTTTGCCCCAGATCCCTAAATGGCCCTCTCCAGGATTGAACTCACAACCCTGGGTTTAGCAGGCCAATGCTCAAGCCACTGAGCTATCCCTCTCCCCAGAGTAGGACCTCACTTTTAAAGTAATCAGAAATATAATTGCCTAGAAACTATACCTCTACTAATGTTTGTTTTTTTCTCTCCCCCCAACTGTGTAGATTCTCTCAGCTGCAAAGAGGACCACACATGTCCAAATTGTGAATCCAGTTTTGCCAGCCAGGAGATCCTAGCTGAACACCTTCAGACGCTGCACCAAAAACCTAGTGAGGAAAAGGAATTTAAGTGCAGGAACTGTGGAAAGAAATTCCCAGTTAAACAAGCCTTACAAAGACAGTGCGTACACACAAGAGTGCTTTCTATAAATAACCCTTTAAACCAATCAGTAAGCTTAGTCACATCATTAACTACAGTTTCTGTTGCCTGCAGCTTTCATGCCTCTTTTCCAATGGTGGTGTGATTTAAGAGGCTGGAGTTGCAGTAAATTTCATTGCCTTTAGTAATTGAATTAGCCTTTCATACTTTGCCCAGTACATTAATTTTTGAATATATTGACTTGCTGTATTTCATACAGTGCTTTAGTTTGAATCACTAGTGCCATTAATATTTAAATAATTGGTGCCTTTAGGAAGGCTTTCATGGGAGGAAAAAAGGCTGTGTAATTCATGTATTGTATTGCATATCAGAACTGTTTTGCTATGCTGGAACTTTGGTCTACATCAGTTGACTATTTTATCAAGGAGCCTCATGAAAACAGATGGCATCTCCGCTATCTCCAGCGGGTGACATTGTGGAATTAGAATAAAACTTTGAAGTAGGGAGATGAAGTTGTAAAAGGACAAAGAAAGATGAATAAAAACCAATTCATGTTGATTTTATTAAACCTTTGTGGGCAGAACAAAAAATAAATTGAAACATGAAAAAGAGGCAAGATTTAAAAGCAAATCGCTTTCAGTTCTGTCCATTATTGTGTATATTTATCCTTTAAAGTCATGTACAGTATACTTTACATGAAAACTTTCCTAATCTAATTGATATTATCCTGAGTTTTTCTTCTAATACACAATGCTTGTAAGTAAATCAAATTGTAAATTAAATGGATGTGCCACTTTTTTTTAATTGTAGATTTAGTTATAGAGGGTACCCCATTTAATCTAATTGTTTCACATCAGAAAAAGAGTAAAATAATATTACATAGCCGCATTAAACTGTTTCTGTAATGAAGTGATCTGTTGATTTCACATAGATAACGTCATATTAATCTCTTAAATGATTATCTCTTACTTCTAAGCAAATGCTCTGTGTGCTTTTCTGGAGTAGTATTTTGTAGAGGGAACAAAATGTTTTCAAGCAAAAATAAACTTTCGTCCTTCTAATTTATAATTTGGCATTTGATTTGTGCTAGGTGACTAGTTAAATTTATCTAAAAACTAAGTGAAAGCCTGTGCTATCGTCTTGGTGTAATTTGCAAAGAGTAAAAAAAGCTGAAAATGGCTGAGAACTTAAAAATGGGATGGTAACAGACTGTGAATCCCAGTGATGATTGAACCTGATTGAATAACTTTTCAAAATAAGAAAAGCTCTCAACCATGTTTTTAGCTCTTCCCAATGATTCAACTGACAATTGTGGGATCTTATTATTTTTATTTGTGTGTATATATATAATATATATATATACACACACATAAACAGCACTTGGGGAGAAAAAGACAAGTGCATTGGTAATTGAGAATACCTTTCCGTATTATACTATGGCCCCAAACTTTAGCCATGTCAGTTCTAGGATATTAGAGAGGCAAGGTGGATGGGTAATATCTTTTATTGGACCAACTTCTTTTGATGAGAAAGACAAGCTTTCACGTTTACACAGAACTCTTCTTAAGGTCTGGAAAAGGTAATCAGCATGTCATAGCTAAATATGAAGTAGAACCTCCAAAGATGAGCCTCAAAACTTAAATTCATAACTTTGCTAGTCCCTAAAAATCATGGACTGAATAGAGACACTAGATTTATGGCTTATTACAACAGTCAACCTAATAACAACCCCCATAACACTCCTAAGCTGCTTTCACACCACCTTTCTTTCCCTTCTTTGATTGGAGGGGTGTAAATGGGCCACTTCACCTTGAATGGTCCCTTGAAATATGAATTAACTACTTATGCTAAACAATCTGCTCAGCTTGTATTTAGCTGTGACACTCTGAGTATGTTTTCGAGATCTGAGGAAGAGCTCCATGTAAGCTCGAAAGCTTGTCTCTCTCACTAACAGAAGTTGGTTTAGTAAAAGATATTACCTCATCCACCTTGTCTCTCATATTTATGCATGTGAGTAGTCCCAGTGAACTCAGAGTTTGTAAAGTTACTTGTGTGTTTGCAAGATTGGGCCTATCTTCTCTGTTACCGCCAAAATGTTGTTTACCTTATATTTTGTTTTATCTTTTCCCTAGCGTCCTTCAGTGCACAGAGAACATCAATCCAGGAGACACTTCGAGAAGTTTTCAGTGTTCTGTTTGCAATACGTCCTTCAGCTCAGAGTCGAGGTTTTGTGTCTGAGTTACTGGACTGCTGTCATAGCATTGCTGGCCTCCCTTTGCATGTTTGCTTTCAAGCTTATTAGTTTATGTGAAATCCTAACAGTGAAAGAAGTGAAATACTTTCATTCCTACCAGCTGTAAGTAATGCATGAGGTGGCCCTGGAATTCTGCTGCGTGGCATGTGTTAAGCTCAGAGTGCTTGCTATGAGTCTGTGTTCTCTAGCTATGTCTTCATGTATTATTTTTCCTTTGCTGGTTATCCAATGTAGTTATGAGCAGCACAAAGAGGCATGCAGAGGGGATGCTAGATTCATATGCAAGGCTGATAGCTGCGGGAAGAGGTTCAAGAGTAAGGACGCGCTGAAAAAGCACAAGGAAAATGTTCACACTGGTAAGAAATGATTGAATATGACATTTTTAACAGGATTGCTGATCTGTTGCCTAACAGACCACTTTTTGTTCACAAACCAAAGCAAGAACCATCTTTCATTCCATTTCAAATGCTATTCTTGATACATTTTCATTTAGTTGTATATCCTATTTCTGTAATGTTTTGATTTGAGTAAAATTAATGTAACCTTCCCACTTCTTCCAAAGGCTGTGGATATAACTAAGTATATCAGGAACAAAAGAAATCCTAACAATGGTAAATGGCCATTAGTAGAAGGAGATGGCAAAATTGTTAAAAATGATGGACAAAAGGCAGAACTGTCCAATAATATGTCTGTTCTGTATTTGGAAGGAAAGAAGATGATGTACTCATCTCTGATGAGGATAATGAACTACTCCTATATCCATTAGTAACTCAAGAATATGTTAGCATTTACTAGGCTAGACGTTTTAAAATTAGCAGGCCCATATGACTTGCACCCAAGAGTCTTAAAAGAGGTGGCTGAGATGTCTGGCTTCCTGGTGTTAATTTTTAATAAATCTTGGCATATCAGGGAAATTCCAGAAAATTGGAAGAGTGCCAATGTATGCCTAGCCCTTCTCAATATTAGCAAGGTGACCTGGGTAATTAATTAATAAATCAGTTAGCCCAGCATGAATCCTGATCAAAATAATGGAAAACTGATGCAGGATTCAATTAATAAAGAGCTAAAGGATGAGAATATAATTAACATCAGTCAATATGCTTCAGTTGAAAATGGGTCTTATCAAACAAACCTGATTTCATTTTTTGATAACTTTATCAACCAAATTTGAAATGATAACTTCATAGATATATATACTTATAATTTTGAAGGCATTTGACTTAATACCATATGACATTTTAATTTCAAAAATAGCACTATACAATATCAGTAAAGCTCATCTTAAATGGATTAAAACTACCTGACAGATCTGAAAAGGGATTGTCAAAGAAGAATCATCTTTGAATGGGGTTGTTTCTTCTGCGGTTCTCCAAGGATCGGTAGTAGGTCCAACACTATTGAATATGTTCATCAATGATCCGGAAGTACATAGAAATCACTGATATATCTTGCAGATGACCTAAAGATTGGCAGAGTGGTAAATAACAATGGGAATAGAGCAGTCATTCAAAGCAATGTGGATCGCTTGGTAAACTGGGCCCATTTGAACAAAATTTGTTGCAATACAGCAAAATGTAAAACCAAAGGAACAAAGAATGTATGCCATGCCTACAGAATGTGGGACTGTATCCTGGAAAGCAGAGACTCTTAAAAAGATTAGGGGTCATCGTAGACTAGCACTCAACGTGACCTCCCAGTGTGATGCTGTAGCAAAGAGGGCTAATGCGATCCTTGGATGTTGCAGAACCAGGGAGATAGCTGTATTATTTTGTATGCATTTTATATGTGCTCAGATTATCTGCTTGATATTATTCTGGCTGACTGCAGGGAGTTAAATCAAAGAGAGGAGCAAATAGGAAATGAAACAATGACAGAGATGAGATATGTACAGGGAGAATATGCAGGGTCCTTAAGAGAAACACTGGGTGAGTTAGCCAGTGGGAAATGCCTACTTGCTTGTTGCCAGAAGGGCCAGAGATTGAGATCAAAAGAACACTAAGCAGTTAAAATTCTCTGCGTACAAGAAAAAGGAAGTAGGCTGGCAGCAGCTGCTCAGGGAGAGCAGAACCTTCCATTTTCTACTGGCATTGCATAATTAGGGCCAGCCTTATACAGTCATGCAGAGGTATCAAACTTTCCCATTTGTGCATTACCACTTCAGGCATGGTGGGGAGCAGTCACCAAGGGGCTGCTACTTTTCTGCCTGCTTAGGTGGGTGGGGAGTGGGCAGAGCCTTGATTCTGCTGCTCCACCATACTGGAAAGCAGAAGTGATAAAAATGTCCAAGGGAAAGTAATCTACTACTGGTGGGAAGTATTAGTGTTTACTTTGAAATAGAACTGTGGAGTAAGAAAGATGGTCTAGAAAATGATAGTACGCTGTAGACTTCCCTTCTTAACTACAGGTTTTTGGTACATGGCTGTGATATATGCAGACTTTTTTTTTTCTAGCTTAACTTCTTTAGTTTTATCCTAATCAATCTTCTGCAGACTGAAACATCGAGGATTAAGACATGTTTTGTTAAATCTAGTCCCCACAGGCTATGGAATGTTCCAGTTTCTAGCTACCTGTGGCTGCGGCTTATTGGAGATTAGAAGTCTTTTCAGCATTTTTAAGAGAATACAATTGTATATTTTCATACAGTGCTTAAACAATATCTATACTCCCACTTTATGTTGAAAATTTTCCGGAGAAAGTGCTAGTGCTGTATTCCAGGTTTTTGAGGTGTTTTCTGTAAATCACCCAAGTCTCTCACCCATAGAGTTGAGATTACCACCAGTTTATAAACTAAAAGTCTAATGTATGTTCTGATGTCATGGTTGTTGAACACAACAGTCGAGACAGTCTGTCAAAATCAAGTCTGGAAAAGTGGATTCTGTGCTGAATATCAATGTCTTTGTATGCCCTCTGTGAGAGGTGGCTGCCAACGTAGGCAAAGTGTTCTACATTTTCCAGTTCTTCTCTATCAGTGTAGACCTTCCTTGCTAGGTCTGATGATTGACTGGGAGCTGGATGGTAGAGAATCATCTGCTACTGGAGTTCAGTTATTGTTTTTGATGATACTTTAGTTCTGGCACGGAGGCAAGAGAGATTGAAAAGGTTGCCATCAGTCCAATATTGGATGCCGATGCCCTGTACTGCACGGTCTTGGATTAGCATTTTCAGAGCTGCTAGGATAATGGAGAAGAGGATGGGTGCCAGTACTCAATCTTGTTTTACGCCAGTTCAGATGCAGAGAGCTCAGAGCGAGAGCCACTACACAGGATGGAGGCAGTCATCTGGTCATGGATGAGTCTTACAGTTATAAGTGGCTGAGTGGTAAATTTGCTTGGGAAACCAAACTTTGACATGAATTTCCATGGAATCTCACGATTGATAGAGTCAAAGGCTTTGGTCAGATCAATAAAGGCCATATACAGCTCCTGGTGGTGTTATTGACATTTTTTCCTGGATCTGCCTGGCTGCGAAAATCATGTCGGTGGTGCCTCGTGATGGTCTGAAGCTGCATTGGGACTCTGGAAGAGGGAGCAGGCGATTAAGACAGATTCTAGCAAGAATCTTTCCAGTGATGGAAAGAAGGGAAATACCTCAGTAATTGCCACAGCTGGCTCTGTCTCCCCTTTTGAAAATGGTGACTATGTTAGCATTATGTAAGTCAGTAGGGATTTCTTCAGTGCGCCAGATTTTGAGAAACAGAAAATGAAGTTTGTGTGTCAGTGTTTCTCCCACCGCGCTTTTAGTACTTCAGCTAGTATGCCATCAGGACCTGGGGCTTTATTGTTCTTCATTTGCACAATTGCTTTGCAGACCTACTCAGGTGTTGGTGGGTTGGCAAGAATTTCCCAGTTTGGGTGCTGAGGGATGGAGTCAGTGGTGTTGTCAGTCACAGTTGATTCTTGATTTAGAAGCTTTTGGAAGAGTTCCTTCCAGTGCTTGTTGATGTATTCATGGCTTTTCAGAAGAGTGCTACCCTCTTCAGATCTCAGTGGTGTGAGGCCATGTGAGCTTCATCCGTACAAGGTCTTTGTCTCAAAAAAAAAAAAAAAATCTGCATATCATGTCTGTCAGTAAATGCTAGGATTTCTTTTGCTTTGTCCTCCCACCATTTGTTTTTGATTTCTCAGATCCTTTTTTGTACTTCAGCTTTAAGCTGACGGAAAGAGCTCTGCTTCTGACTGGATAATGGATGGTTTTGCCAGTCGCAGCAAGCTTTCCTCTTCTGGTCCAAGAGGGCAGTGATCTCAGTGTTCTTGTCATCTAACCAGTCCTGATGGCAGTGGGTAGTAGCAAGGCCGATGTATTCCTCATGGATGGTCTATTTTAGGACTTCCTAGTCTTCTTTGACGCTTGTGTTGTTGTTTCCAGGTATGCGTGTTGTTGTTTCCAGGTATGCATGTGGTCAGTTTTTCACTGAGGTGTGCTTTGAAGTTCTCTTGGTGAACTGAGGATTGAAGTTTTTGGATGTTGTATTGCCATCTGTGTGATTTGAATTGGTTTCTGTGTTTTGGTGCTATCCTGAAGGACATGACTGACCTCACCAGACAGTGGTGAGTCCAGCAATCGTCTGGTCCCGGGTAACTTGGATGTCTCTTAGATCCTACATTCTTACAATGACTTAGTTTAGGAGGTGCCTCTGTTTTGAGCGGGGGTGTTGCCAAGTTGGTTTTTTTACTTGTTGCTTTGTCTGAAGATTGTGTTTGTGATCACAAGGCCGTGCTCTGTGCATTTGCTGAGTAGAAGGATGCCATTGGAATTGGTCTTACCCATTCCTTTCTTCCCACTGCTGCTGCTCCATATGTTAGCGTCTCAGCCAACTCTTGTGTTAAAAGTCCCCTAAGAGGATTATGTTATCTGTTTTTGGAATGGAGGAGAGAATTTTGTCAAGGTCAATGATTTTATAGGCCCCATAAGAAAGGAGAATTTTAAAGATGGAAGTCCTCCCTGTTCCTGATTGGAGCTTAGAAGCTAGCAGACTGCAGCAGGAGTGAAGCAGTTCCTGTCAGGAAAAAGATCTTAACTTTTGTCCAGGCCCTGTCAGGGGTGGGGAAGAGAGGGACAAGAGGCTTGTGTGAAGAGGAAGAGTATGAGAAGATACTGGAGAAGGGAAAAGGCATAAGGACCGATCTAGAAGTGAGATAAGAAGAGAAAATGAAACAGAAGGATGACAAACACACACAAATTACTAGAAGAATAAGAAATAAAGGAGGACTTGAAGCCAGGAGAAGTGGGAAGAGAAGTAGTAAAATATACAGAAAGAGCAAGGCAATGAGGGAAACAGAGTAAAGATATAACTAAAGGGTGAGGCATGGAAGGAAACAGTATACAATGGAGGTGGGGGAGAGAAGCATGGGACAAAATGCCAATAAGGCAAAATAGTTTGTAAACGTGTGTATGCTCCACAAATGGCTTTGTGCCCTTCAGCCCTAGTGGGCACTGAGAAAAAGGCTCATTCTGCCAGCAAAGTGTCATACCTTGGAATCCCTAATTCTCTTCAGCAGCAGCCTGGTGGCCTTCACTAAGTATACAGATTCAAGGAATTTGACCCCACTTGGCTATAATCTAAACATATTAGCACATCTGCATTTTGACAGAGGCTTCTGTCTGTAGTCTTGCTACATAAGCAATGGAAGTCACTAAAAAGTTTATCATGCTAACTTATCAGGAGACCATGGCACAGCTCTTAGAAGAGAATAGTCTGCCTCAAGGTCCAAAGATAAATTGACTCTTGGATAATTAGCTTTTAGTGCCTTCATCTGTAGGTGAGAATTTGGCTTACAGAATGCCATTTGTCTCTGAAATCAGTGTCAGTGAAACAAGCCCTTTTTATTTCATCCACCAATTCCTTGTGTTCAGTGACTGATAAAGACCTGAATGCAATAGAGGTTAGATGCCATCCCTAAGCACTGGCAAGGCAAGAGTGAGACTGACACAATTATCCAGGCCTTTGTTGCCTCAAGATCAGATTGACTCAGACCAGTGCCCCATGATCTATGCTAGCTTCGAGTAAGATTGTTGGAGGAATTCAAGATGTCGATTTTTAACTTATAAAGCCCTAAATGGTGTGACACCTGGTTTCCTGAGAGATTGGCCCTCCCTTTGATATACTGCCACAGTTGAGAACAGCAGTGGTGCTGAAACTGGAGGTCGCTCACTATAAGCAAGAGGGAGTGGCAGGCAGAGCATTCTCTGAGGCGTCCTCTGTTTTTTTTGGGATGAGAGTCCAGATTTGTTAACCTTCTGAGCACACTGTAAAGCCCATCTTTATTACCTCATTGTTAAGGGTATTGGGATTGAGGTGGGGTATATTTATGGGCAGTCCTTTGTCTGTGCTTATGTTGTAATTTTTAATTTATGGGATAGGGGCCCAAACCACTCATGTATTTTAAATATTTGAATGAATAAGCGGATGGGGAGTGGGTCTTTATTATTCTTGTTAAACTGATCTGTTTAACAATTTTCAGGGAGGATAAAGATCAGATCCAATTCAAAAGCTGATTTAATTATTTGTAAAATATGTGGAAATTGGAAAAATAAATAATAAAAAAAAATGTACAGTCTTCAGGAGGACAAGTGCAGAGAAGATCAGACCTTGAAGCCTGGAAAAATCTTGAGCTGGAAACCTTCTGATGTGTTAATTTCTGATCTATGCTTCATTGATCTTCCAAGAAACACCCAAGAAACATTTTGCCTACCGTTTAGCATAATCCCTTTCTTTTTAGTGTAATGTAGTGTAATTCTTGAATATATATCAGGAGATATGTCACATGGACCTTTGGTTACAAACAAAGAACTAAGTTTGTAGTAATTGTGCCCTGCATTACAACAGCTCTGTGCGGTACTAACATGAACTTGAAACCGCGGTAATTAATAGACAACCCTAATTAAATGCTCTGTCACTTTTTAAACGAACTGTGAAAAAGGAAGAGAAATACATTTGGTAGCTGATCTTTAACTGGGTTTATAGTTTTGCATGATAGATTAGATTTGTATTCATGATGCAGTTCTATTACAAATGCCCTAAGTTAAGAAAGTGTTAATGGAATTCTCTTTCTTACTGCACACCTAGCAGGGTAGAATGCTTACAACTTTTAGGCCAGGCTGTCATTACAGAAAATGGAAGTTTTGGTGTTGACTTCAGTATTATTTTTCATTGTTTCACTGATTCCAAACATTCTGCTTAACCTGTGACATGATGTTTTTGTGGATGATAATTGTTTTGGCTTCTGAATAACAACGTTTTTTAGTTGTGACATGAAGATTGATATTAGATTGATATTTCAATTTTATCACATTTTTTTCTTAAAAAAAAAAAAAAAGTGAAACCTTTCTTGATTTACATTCCATTGAAAAAATAGCTTATAGGACACCTACAGAGAACTCCTGTAACCCAATACCATGAAGATGGGTTACAAATGTAAAATTTTCTGTCAGTCAAATGACCTGTGAAAAATCACACACCCAGTAGAAACATTTGGTTTCTTTCTTTGCACTTCCTTTTTAAGATGTTTCTTGTTAAGATGTATTTTGTTTCTGTCCTAGGAAATTCTAGGAAGAAGTTGATGTGCTCTGTGTGCAATAAGAAGTGTTCCTCTGCTACAAATCTTCAAGAGCATCGAAAGGTCAGTAAGATGAAAGCTGACCCACAGCAGGCTTTGACTTCACCAAGATGTAAGGCCAGGGAGCATGAGTCACTTGAGAGCTGCTGTAATACAAACTATTGGGTAGTCTTTTTTGTGGTTACAAAAGCAGTGCCTTTTCTTTGAGTATGAGTATTTATTTTTGTATCCACAGTAGATCAAACCAAAAATCCTGGTTTCATTCTAATGTATCTTTTACCAAATATAAAATTTCATGTGTGTGTCATGTTCACATTACCAAGCTAAAACAAAATTGTCTGCTTTTTATTTTTTTATTTTTTTTGTCTGCAGTTCACAAGGAGGGAAGTAAATCCAAGTGTATTTTAGCCATTAAAGTAAATCTGTGAATCTTTCTTCCTATGCAAAAATGCAAACAAGTTTTGTCTTACCACCCTTTGTGAAAATAACATCACAGTCCTAAGGGTGTTGTATGCAATCTTTTTGAGTTATTTGGTTAGTATAAAAAGTGCCACTTACCAAAAAATAATAATAATTTTTGTGCATACATTGAAATAGTGTGATCTTTAATAATCTGTACAGAAAGAGTTAATATCCTGAAAATAATGGAGTTAGTATAGAAATACAGGGTTATGAATATGAGATTCGGAATCCATTCTACCCAAAGGAAGACCCAGCAAGATTAATTTGATAAATTACCAGAACCTTAGAGGGCCCGTTTCTACAAAAACCTACATTGTAATGTTTATCAGATTAACTATAAGTCTCTAATAATGTCCAGTTATAACCTAAATCCAGTGAAGATGTAGATGGTATCAATTAAAATAAGATGTTGCAAGAGGAGTGATAATCCCTTGTACTAGTTTTTTGTGATTTTACTTGCTAGCGTTAATGTTCTTCTGTACTTTTTCTTGAAAAAGACTTACCAATTCTACCATGCCTTCTCAAACCTAATCAAAATGCATCCTGTTTTGTTTTAGCATGGTACCCACAAACCATTGCACATTAAGATAGCTATAAAAAGAAAAGGAGTACTTGTGGCATCTTAGAGACTAACGAATTTATTAGAACATAAGCTTTCGTGAGCTACAGTTCACATAGTTTATGCTCAAATAAATTGTTAGCCTTAAAGGTGCCACAAGTACTCCTTTTCTTTTTGCGGATACAGACTAACACGGCTCCTACTCTGAAACCTAAGGTAGCCATGTGATGCTGCAAATCAGGAATGTCCCACTTTTGTAGGCATATCATTGTTAGGCTTATAGATAAGATCATTATTTTATCTCAGTTGTTATAAATTCCTGCAGATCCTGCCAGCCAAACGATCCGTTGACAAGCTTTGCCTGTGGCACTAATGGCAGATTGATTGAATGTCTATTTATCGCTGATCCACCATCAAGTTTGTCAAACGTGGAAAATTACAATAGGGCAATAGGAACAAGAAGACGGAAAACAGTAGGGTAATTTGCCCAGCATCTTAGATGTATGTGCACAAATGAAAGGCGTATAGGGAAGAAAGAGGAAGAATTGAAGTATTAGTCCATAAGATAAATTATGACTTAATTGGCATCACTGAGACTGGGTGGGATAAATCTCATGATTGGAGTATTGGTAAAGAGGTGTATAGCTTGTTCAGGAAGGAGAGATGGGGGAACAAAAAGGGGGAGGAGTTGCATTATACATCAAGAATATGTACACCAGAAGGAGGCGAGAGGCAGACCATTGAAAGTCTCTGGGTAAGGATAAAAGGGAAAAAAGCAGGGCCATGCCACGGCAGGGGTCCCCTATAGACTACCAAATCAGCAGGAGGAGGTAGATGAATCATTTCTAGAACAAATAACAGAAATATCCAAAATGCAAGACCTGGTAGTTATGGGAGACTTTTCCAATAGATGTCTGGGTAGTTAAAGTAATACGCCAAAACACAAAATATATAATAAGTTCTTGAAATGTATTGGGGACAGCTTCTTGTTTCAGAAGGTGGAGGAAGTAATCAGGAAGACAGCCATTTTAGACTTGATTCTGACTAAAAGGGAGGAATTGGTTGTGAATATAGAAAGTAATTTAGGTGAAAGTGATCATGACATGATAGGTTTCATGATTTGAAGTAAAGGAAGGAGTGAGAGCTGCAGAAGAAGCACAATGGACTTGAAAAAGAGACTTTAACAAGATAAGATAAGGTCCTATGGGAAGAAAATCTAAGGAAAAAAGAAGTTCAGGAGAACTGGCAGTTTCTCAAAGAGACAATGTTAAGGGCACAACAGCAAACTATCCCAATGTGAAGGAATAGTGCAAACATGTAGGGATAAAATGAGAGGCTAAAGTACAAGGGAACTCACAAGGGACACAAAAGGCAATAAGACGAGGTTGTATAAATACATTAGGAGCAAGAGAAAGATGAAGGAAAATATTGGTCAATTAGTTAATGGGGAAGGAGAGTTAATAACAGATGACATCACGAACGCTGAGATGTTTAATGCCTATTTTGCTTCAATCTTCTCTAAAAAAGTTAATGGTGACCAAATACTTAACATAATTAATATTAACAGCAAGAGGGAAGGAACACAAGTCAGAATAAGGAAAGAACAGGTTAAAGAATATTTAGATAAGTTATTTGTAAACAGGTTAGCAGGGCCTGATGAAATTCATCTGAGGGTACTTAAGGAACTAGCCGAAACAATCTCAGAACCTTTAGCCATTATCCTGAAGAACTCATGGAGTATGGGTGAGGTCCCAGAGGACTGGAGAAAGGCAAATGTAATACTTGTCTTTAAAAAGGAAAATCCATGTTGGTTATTTACCCCCTAACTCACAGTAAGTAATACCCTTCCTCCACATGTGGTCTCACTGATCCCAGTGGAACAGGAGTGAAGTAATGTGAGTAAGTTTAACAGAAGCCTAGCCTTTTTAAAACTATACCCTGCAAAGTTAATACACCTCAGATTCACCTCTGCAAAGTTATTCAAAGAACTTTTGTCCTTTTTTAATAGGCCAAATGAAGATTTCTGATAGTATCACTTTTTAAAATGAGGAAATATGATTTGTTGAGGGTGCATAGACCTTGGTCAGATAATCACAATTCTAAAAATGTGTCTGACTTTTTAATCCCTCTTGATCTACCATCGTAGGGCTGTGTGTGCAACCAAATAATTAAACTGTTTCTGGGTGAAGTCATTCTTAATATAGGGAGAGGCAAAAAAGGCTTTTTTTTCCCTATGTGTAGAAATATTTCCCTCTGTTTAATTACCCACTAAGACCGCCATTTCCTTTTTTAGAAGAAAAGCAAATTGTGTGTAATAGAAGTTCATAAATTGAAATCAGACAGTTACGTGGAATTAAAGAGCAATCTGGACTCTGGTACATTAAATAGTAGTCTACTCTAAAGAAAAACACTCATCTCCTGAAATAAGGTGTCTGAAATATTTGGGGAGGAATTACTATATTGTGAGGTGGCAGGTCTGTGGAATTATACAGATCTGAACTTCAACCCCAGAAGAAGAAAAACCAATGAAGCTGAAAAAATACAGTAAAATCATATGAATCAATAGGGAGAAGGGAATATAGAATTTATCTGGATAAACAGGGAATTTTTCAGTACAAATGATGTCCACTGAGGGGCATAACCTAATTTTGGATAAGGGTTTTTTTGAGAAATAAGACTTTTGTCCTGTTTACATTGAATAGTACGTAAATGGAAGGGCATAGAAGCCTTGCGGAGTATTAGAACTGGTCTTGAGACAATTTAAAATATTTAATTTGCTTCAAAATTCAGTCATTAGTGCAGCATCAAGTCCAAGCCCTAGATGATTGCTTGGACAGATCCATCCTGTTGGGTGCACGAGAACATTTGATATCTTTGCTAAAACTCTCTAGAAAGTTTTGACCTCTGGGGCTATGTGCATAGTATGGAATGCATTTGCATTTATTAATGTAGTTTAGGGAGAAGAAGGCTAGTGTTTGATAGCTGGATCTTATGATCCAGTAGTTGAAGGCTAGCTCTTTAATTGTGGATTAAGTCATTTTATCCTTATCTAGATTGTTTTTATTTTGTTAATCAATGATGATGTTAGTAATCTGATATTCTTGATAATGTTGAAATATGTTTTTATTTACAGTGGACTCCAATAGCATTTCATATTTATTATGCTTTCTAAAAATTATTAGATGTGTGTTATTTTGTTGTTAGAGAGACATGGTGGTTGAGGTAATATTTCTTATTGGACCAACTTCTGTTGGTGAGAGAGACAAACTTTCAAGCCCTTTTTGTTATTTATAAGCCCGTGCTTATTGGAAATAAATGAACTGAAAATATTTTTGCAAGTTATTCTACGTTTATTTATTTTTTGCTTCATGTTTCCATATTGATGAGATTTAAAATTAATGTGATATTACATATTTACATAATCTTAGTTCCTGTGTGTTGTCTTAGTGATAAATGTTTGTTCAGAAGTATGAAGATTTGATTTTTGAGAGACACTGTTGTTCAGCATGGGATAATTAAGGAAGAAATCACAATATATGCATGAGTATTAACATAGCTACAAGCTAAGAAATAATTACAGTTTGTTAGAGATGTTCTGTATATCTAAGATGTGTGATCTTGTTTGAGACACATATTTAATTATCATTAAACACTCATTTTGCAGGTTCATGAGATCTTTGAGTGTCAGGAATGTGACAAGAAATTTATTTCAGCTAACCAGCTAAAACGCCATATGATAACTCACTCAGGTAAAAAAAAACCCTGTGGTTTTTCTTGTATACCAGAATTGGTCCTTGAGATATATTGCGGTATGTTGTTTTTTTTATAGATGTTCTGATGGATTCTGCAGTGTTTGGGAGCTAGTTAAAGTAAATCTGGTGCCAGCTAACTCTCTTTGCACCAGTGGAAGGTCCAAATTTAATGGTGCAACCTCCTGCTCCTGGCAACTTCTTCAAGCTTCTCCTTCAGGCTAGCTGGGATGGGAGAGTGCAATGCTATGGGGATTGGGGAACTAATAACATTGCTGTTTGCTTTCTGTAGGGGTTTAGGTGTCTAGTGGTTGAATGGAAGGGGTGCAGAACTGGGATATGACCTAGGCAGGGCTGTGATAAAAGGAGAGACGTTCAGATTCTCTAATGGACTCGCATTTTGAGCACAGAGCTCCTAGTCAGAATAAAGCAGTTTATACTCCACACCATGCAGTAGACCACACATTAACATATCAGCCTGCCTCGTGGCTGGTGGAGCAGGTCACCGTGACTGGCAGCATCTTGTGTCTGCAGGTCTGGCAGCATTATATGAATTGACACTGCCAGCGTTTTTGATCATTGGAACCTGGCATTTCTAGATCTTTCATCCAGTAATTAGAAACATCAGCCAACACAATGGAGGCACGAACTTAGTTCTGTCAAATACATTAAAGTTTAAACATACAGGATTTTGTAACAGTGGAGCCTTTTAACATATCTGCTTTCTTGGTTTCAACATACTGCAATCACATTTATTTTAAAATAAGCTTTGTCCAGAGGCTTTTAGCTTATTTTTGACGCTTTTGGGTGAGACTACAGGGCTTGGGTTTGAGTCACCAGTTCAAGCAGAAAGGCTTTTGCATAGCAACTTTTGGTTTTCGAAACTAATATGATATGTATATTGTTAATTAACTTTTAAAACATTTAAACTGTCATGCCCTCTTTCACATTTGTAATCTGGAAACAGGCTTTTCCTCTTTGAAGTCATTCTCTTTTGATTTAAGCTAATTAATCAGAATTTAGTGTTAGCAATGATTATTGCAAAGAATGTGCCAATTTCTTGAGATACACCATAGCTCATCTTTTATGAAGTGACTTAACTGTCTAACATAAAGGGCATTAGATGTCTTTCTAATTGGTTTAATCTTAATTGGGTTGACTTAATTGCAAAAATCTCTCTGAGGAGATGACTGTCTCTGCCTTTCATCTTCTCCCCCTGTATAAACAGGAGATTAAATGTCCCCCACTCATTTTCTGCAGAAAAACGCCCCTACACCTGCGAGGTTTGCAATAAGTCCTTCAAACGACTTGATCAAGTGACTGCACACAAAATAATACACAGTGAAGATAAACCTTATAAATGCAAGCTTTGTGGAAAGGGATTTGCCCACAGAAATGTTTACAAGAATCACAAGAAGGTAAAGCACTCTGCTGTTGTTGTTTACAGGTCTGCCAGCCTCAGATATGCAGCTATTTTTCTTTTAAATGGTTGATCATTAAGCTCTGGCATGCTTATAAACATGAGATTAAAGTATTGGAAAATGTATTTTCTAGTGTTTTTTGTTATAACCAAGATCTCAAGATACTAAATGAATTCCAGTAAAATACAAACACACAGAAATGATTCTTCTGCTAAATGCACTGAATAAATCCCTATTTTGAGTCTTCTGGTTTGTTTTTATATGTTATCAAGTCAAATATTTATCTGATCTAAAAGGTCTCTAGTTTTTGGCTTAAAAAAGAATGATCATATTTGAACAAAATGAGCAATAATGCTGTTGCAGTCATTCCTAATCGTACTTATCAGGAGATACTTTCAAACAATATATTATTTGCATTTGATAGTGTTAAATAATACATTACTGAAACATCAGAAGAAACACTACCCTAATAATGTACACATGAAAGGATGCTCTATTTCTGTTGATTTAAACTCAAATCTGCCTGTCCTAATTTCTGTAATGCCTGTCATTACTTTTAACCCTACGTTACATTTTCAATGGCAAGGCTACCCATGACTGCTGCTTCAGAATTCCAAGACTGTAAAAAAAGAAATTATCTGGCTGATTTCCTGCCCAGTCTTTGGAACGCCTTGCTTCCCCCCCTCCACTTTGATGAAACTGATATACCTATACTTATAAGGTTTTCACAGTGTGGCTCATGTTATATGCCATCTGGGAATTTGGCACAGGATCTTTGCACCATCTCTTGTACTTTCAGTCATAAATCATATGAAAGTAATAATAATGTCTCTTACAGGATGAAACAGTGATGACTCCCCCCCTCACCCAAAACAGAACGTATGCACAAGCATGCTGAAAGACACAGCTAGCTGCCATGTATATTATGATCATAACTTGCATGTGTAACTTCATTTTAAAAAAAACAACAATCAAAAAACAAGACCTTGCCAAGTGGATACAGTTTTATGAAAATTCTTGAAATACTTAATCTGGCCAGCTACTTCTGTATCTAAAAACTAAGAAAATCTACACATTTTGTTATGATAACTTTGATCTGATGTCCAATAGAGAGTTTTGCCTGAATAAGAACTTCAGAATCAAGCAAGAATAATGAATGAACTACCATATCCTTTTGGCCCCATACTGCAACCCTTACTTAAAGTCAGTGGCTTTGCTCATGTAAAGATTCTTTGAGTAAACCTTGCAGGATCGGATCATATATTTGCTGAAGATTACAGATTCTGCTAACTGAGAGAAATGTGCAAACTTTATAGTTGATCATCTGGTAAATATCTTGTTTAGTTTTTGTCATAATTATTCACACACTTTGCAATAATACTTATTTCTTGAGTCTGTATGCTAGTAATGCAGAGACTGTCTTAGTCCCGTTAGATAAAGACAATGCACAGAGAAACAAAAAAAAAATAAGATCTGTGCATTTAATGACACAACAGCGACAAGTCCTGTCAACCTCTTCAAGTCCAAGCAACTTACTTTCTTTAAAACACAATAAATCCCTGTGTACGTTGAACAAACAGCGTGGCACAAACTATATGATAGAAGGGGTGCTAGTCTATTTGTATGGCCATGATTTAAGAGGACTGCACTATTCACAAGAGGTAGAGGGCTCAGTGACTTGTTGACAATGTAGTTATCCCAATGAGATGGAAATTTAAAACTTCATACCATCCTACTCCATCACATATTTCATTTATGCTTTTTTATCAAGTTTGTGGTTTTGTTTGTTTAAGTCTACATCCTCCTGATTGGGGTGGGTGTGTGTGTGTGTATGTGTGTGTGTGTGTAATCCTATGGGAATACTGTATCTGTTTTATTTTCTTTGGGTGAAAGTAAATGTTTGCACCCAAATCGGCTGACAGCGCTTTTCCAGTTTCAGAATACTTTTACTGTACTGAAGCAGCTTGGTTATAAATGTGCAGTAGGAATGGTGTGTGCTATGGTTAAAAAACAGACAAATAAACAGCATGTAATGGAAAATGTATTGTCAGATTTGAAAAACCTTTTTGGCTATTACACTGCATGTAGCATTATATGGCAGACTTTCATTTATAATAAGAAACAGGATGGAAGTGTTTTCCCCTCTTTGAATTTTATATGTATCATTTGGATGAAGGTTTTTTTGTTTGTTTGTTTGTTTGATTAATGTTTAGAGGATACCTAAGTTGGTGTTGTGTGGAAGTGTCAGAATAAAGTAGTACTTTTAAACATGGCTCAGGTTCTGAGGAGTGCTGCCCACTGTGCAGGTTAAGACTGGGCTTTTCAAAGAAGCTGAAGAGAATAAGGTGCCCAGCTCTCATGGAATTTCAGTGGGAGATGGGAGTTAACTCACTTGGGATAAGTCTACACAGCAAAAAAAACCACTGCATGGTAATGAATCTCAGAGCCTGGTCAACTGCCCCGGGCTTGCGCTGGGAGTTAGAAATAGCAATGTTGACATTCAGGCTTGGGCTGGATCCCGGACTCTGAAACCCAATGAAGGGGGAGGGTTTTGGAGTCTGGACTCAATTCCGAGCTCAAATGTCTACACTGCTATTTAGCTCTGTGATTCAAGCCCTGTGAGTCTGAGTCAGTTGACCCACGGCTATGAGGCCTGCTTGTATGTTGTTTCTTTTTGTTGTGGGAAGACAGGGACGGGGTTGTTTTTTGCAGTATAGATGTACCCTTAGGCTCCTCTGAAAAGCCCAGTCTACAGAATTAAATAGGCACTTGATATGCACAGTTCCTTTCTGTGGAAGAGGAGAGCGGTAGTATTTAGTGGAGGTGAGCAGTGTTGGAATTGTGCTGGAGAGAAACCCTGTTACCTTTCGTGATGGAAGATCAGACCTGATGAAAGTGGGCATATAGTACAAATTATTTTTGTACTCAGAAGTATCTGGCTTTGTTTCCCCCACCCTTTCATTGTCTGTTGACTACATGTCGCAGATGTTGTCAGGGAAGAGAAAGTGAAGATCCTTGACGAACTCAGCAGACACAAGGTGCAGAAGGGCCTAGAGCTAATCAAGGGGTATTCACTCAAGAAAAGATAGACAGTTGCATTGATGGCACTACCATGGGGGGTTCTACTAGAATAAGCAGCTGTATGTTGAGGTTGAGAATAGAATTCTACAAGACCCATGCTAGTTAAAGCTTCCTAGGGAATGTTGCATAGCAGCCCCTTCCCAGCTGCCTTGGTCTCATCATCCTCCAGAACAGATGCCAAGCCTTTTTAGAATTCCAGTGGCTAGCTGCAACCCCCCTGTAGGAATAAGAGTTGTGGGTGTCTTGGGTGCCACATCCTCCCTCTGTGCAGACTTTCCAACACAAGGTTCCCTGTGCCGGCCCAGATTCTGAATGAATCAAGTCAGTAGCATATGCATTTCCATGCCATGCAAAACACTGGAATGTATAACACTGGAATGTAATAAGGATAAAATTCAAATGAGGAAAATTATTTTCAAGCATCTCTGCCTGTGTTGCACCTTCCTCTATTTACATTACTGTGTGAGCTGCACTAATGCAGTAAAATGCTTACAAATATTCCCAGTGTAGATAGACCTTTTCTGTGCTGATACGCTTTCCAAAAACCTGGGTTCAGTCCTGTATCCAAATTTTCAACATATTTCAAGGCTCAGTTTGCCACTGACTTTGTAGAAAAGAGCTTTGGATAACAACTGAGTGGATTAGATACTTTTCCAAGGCCCTGATTCAGCAATGTACTCAAGCCTGTGGATCGGGTTCTAGCCTAGGACTTGGAAGACCCATGCTCAGTGTCGTGCTTTGCCACCGACCTTTTGTGCAAGTCACTCAGTCTGATTGTGCTTCAGTTTTCCATCTCTAAAAATGAGGATGATAATACTTTCCTACCTTGCAAGGGTATTTTGAGGATAAGTACGTTAACAACTGTGAAGCACTGTGCGGTCTATGGATGAAAACTGCTATATATTTAGCTTTTATTTAAGCGTGTGAATAGTCCTACTGAAATCAGAGACTACTCACATTGTTAGTATTAGGCAGTTGCTTAAGTTCCTTGCTGAATCAGAGCCTAAACTGGTAAATGCAGCCCAAGGAGTTCTATAAGGATAATGGGCACCCTCCTTTTTAACTGCAGAAACTACAGGCCTTGGTGCTTGCTGCTTCAGCTTGCTCCCAGTGGAGGTCAGCTGCATATGAAAGCAGCTGCAATCTGTTCTATTACATTCAAATTAGGGGCATCACCTGGGTGTGTGTGTGTGGCGGGGGGATTGGATATATGATAGTCTACACTTGTATGATTAAATCCTGCTCAGTGTTTTTGCTACTGCATGTATATTAATCGTATTTTTTAAAATACAAAAGTTGGTGTATACAATATACTCTGTGTGTGTGTGTGTACTATTATACAGTATTTTATATATTTATTATACAGTTAGATATAATTTTGTAATAGCAGCTAAAGCGTTATTAGTTGAACCTTCAAATTTCATGTGAGCACATCAAAAATACTAGGCCAGTTTTCCAATTTGGAGTCTCCTACTCTAGAACCCATGTGCATTTCTAGCAAACCCAAGGAAAGCATGGTGTGAGCAAGTGAACTTGTGATTGTGAGAAGTGTGCGATGATGACAATGATGCATTCATCTCAAGGTGCACTTTCGCATCTATTACACATTTAGGTTTTTGTCTCAATTATGAGCTTTAGAAATACAGTTGGACTCCTATATTGTAGCTAAAAGGCCATATCTGAGAGAAGCTGCGAAGGGCTTTTAAGTGACAGTGGATGGGTCCTGCACCCATAGAACTAACAAACAGAAAAGCATTCTAGAGTAGGGTGTTTTGAATAAAAGGAAGTGACTTTTGCGCTCGTGAAAAGTGCCAGATTGACAGCCCTGGAGACTGAACCCTTCTATTTATCCACAGAACAGGTACAGCACAGACAGCAGCACTGCAAGCTTCCCCACAGTGTCTCATCAATATGTCTCAACCCTGTTCTGGAGGAACCACCTATTGAGGTGAGAAGGTAGTTCAGTCTCTTCACGCCCAGTCAATCCTTGGCCTCGCTGTTGAGAATGTCACTAAGGATATCAACTAATGCTAATTATGATGTGAACCACTAAGAACCAGACTGAAATGATCAATTTATTTTACGTAGCCATTTGAGGGTCATTCAGTGGCCTTTCTGCTATATGTGACTTAGGCTGGATTTGAGCTACAGACTGAGGTGAAAGCCTCTCTATCCCATTTTCAGTCATTGCACTGTCTGAGCCATGCAGTCTCAAGGCACCTTCTTAAAGGTCCCCCCCTCTCTCTTGTGGACATACACCAATAAAAAGGTATAAAGTAGCAAGGCTTTGTTCTTTAATAACAAACAAAGGAATGTTTGAAAGAATAAGTATCTATGAATGAAAGAGTCCTGTGCTGATTTATTTATCTGATCATTGTTCTGGCTGTGGTTTTTGCAATCCACTACAGATGGCTATTAGTATACTGTAACATCTTGGTATTGCTAGCCATGAGAAAGGACATTTGGGTTAAAAATGAATGTGAGTATGTGACCCAAAAGGGCTACAGGCTGCACGTAAATAATTTCACTGCCCCTCTTTCCACCACTCTCCCACCCTGTTTGTGGAGTAGCTATGAATGTCCTATGACATTAGGGATTTCCCTGCCACGAGGAGAATATAGAGTGTGCATTTATGTACCATATTCATGTTTACCCTCAGGCTATGAAATTCACTGTTTAATGAACATAATTTTATAAACCATAATCCGTGTGTGTGATAAAACACTTCCAGTCACTCCCCTTTCCCTTGGGGCACAATAGCTTTCAATTAAGATCCTTGTGAGCTAAATGCAGTATTTAGAAGCGGATTCTTTAAAACTTCCCTTTATCAGAAAATTATAGGCAATTTGGTTAGATAACATATTGTACAGCTTCATTTACTGGCAATAGTGGGATAGTACTTCATTACAATAAAAAACCAGAGGAAGTGATTTGAAATTTACAGATGTAGGATAAAAGCTGATTCTTTCACAAGCTCCAGAGATCAGCATCAGCAGCTGTGAAGTTTGTTTACAAGATTCAGCCAAGCTTAGCTTTCTGTCTTGTTTATGACTTTGAGGAGGCTATTTCAGCTATGGTGAATTTTTACTGAGGTAAGCAAGGCTCTCAGTACAATACTTCTGTCTTCTGTTTCAAATTAGCAAATGAAGCTGAGACAGGGGGATAGGGGATAGGTTCTAGATTTGAGAGATTTTATTTTGCTAAATTTTAAATTGGTGTCTTGAGAATAGGCAGATCAGCAGTGGGCTACGAGTAGACTGTAATTAACTGAGAAAATGTGCTTTTGAGGGTGCACTTAATTTTGATGACGTTATATATTATTTGGTGAAACGTCAAATTCTAGCTTATAGCTTTCTTTCAAAATGTAGATATTCTCTGTATGTGTACAGACTGACACAGACCCACACACACACCTTTTACGTAACAGAATTCCAAGGATTTGTGTTGTACACCTATTTAATAGTTGCCAAGTTGTCTTGCAAAGTTCCACTTAAATGAAGCATGATGGTTATTTGAATCCTTTGTCACCTAGTATGCGGAACTGCCATGATGTCCCTTCTGAACTCAGCCTGCCAGCTACAATTATTGTAATAACACCTAATTGATTTCCCTGATCCTTCCCCCTGACTCATTCTCTTTCGTCTGCAGACCCACTCTGAAGAGAGACCATTCCAGTGTGAGGAATGCAAGGCTTTGTTCCGCACCCCATTCTCTCTGCAGAGACACCTACTAATACATAACAGTAAGTGTTAATTCAGAGAGGCAAAGGGCTTCATCAGTTCACATCACTGACTTGTGGGAGGAAATGCATTGTTACACAGTACAAAATTAAAGTACATTCTCATTCAGTCTTGCTCCCAAATACACTAAATTGTGTTCAATTATTATTATAAAAATTCAATCCACAAGAGCCAGGAAATTCAGTAAAGTCTGAAAGTTTATCGTTGACTCCTCTTGCTGCACAACATGGAGGCTACAGATAATCCAGTGTTGTTCCGAAGTCCTTTGACAAAGGACTCCTGCATGTTCCAGATTAAGTTGTAGTATTATGCCCATTTATAGATGTGGAACTGAAACCCCGAGAACTGAATGACTTGCTCAAGGTCACACACAAAGTCTGTGTCAGAATTGAGAACCCATGCTATAGCTCCGAAGTCCCAGTCCAGACCCTGAGCCACAAACCAAATCTTTCTGTCAGCAGCATAAATGCTAGCAGACTGGACAAGTCCCTGTGTCTCCTTTAGTCCTCTTGGACCTGTATCTAGTCATCTCAATCATTAAGAGACTTTGCCTTGCTTTGAGGTTTTGGGGTAGAGGTGCCCTCTTTACCTGTTCAGCGGAAGACAGGAATTAGTCACTTGTGAGAGTCTTTATTTCTTGTATATTTTGTTAAATGAATTAATTAAACATACCTTTATAAAAGTATACGGAAATTTCTCATTATTTTACTAAGATCACTGTAGCTTTGAAAACAGCACTATTTTGGGGGGCAAACTTTTATTTACTGCAATTTAATATACCAGTGTTTTGTGCTAAGTGAATATGCATTAAAGAAATTCTTGGAACAATTTTTTTTTTTTTTAAGGCTTTCAGAGCTGCTCTGATCTATTTTTTCAGTGAGTACTTAAGTTTGTAGAATCTTGGTCTCCTGATAACCTTAGCCAGAGTGCTAAAAATCCTTATTCAATGTGTA
The DNA here is from genome assembly GCF_965152235.1 of Eretmochelys imbricata. Taxonomy (NCBI): domain Eukaryota; kingdom Metazoa; phylum Chordata; order Testudines; family Cheloniidae; genus Eretmochelys; species Eretmochelys imbricata. The sequence continues at coordinate 42,957,073 of NC_135575.1, read as the reverse complement.
TATATACTCCCCTGCATAGAAACCCCTTTTTTAAACACTAATTTAGGGACTAATCTAAAACCCATTGAAATAATTGTTTTCCATTGACTTCAGTAGGCTTTGTCCCCCTTCACCTCCAAAATATCCCAAAGTAGAAGTGCACATTGAGTTACAGGCTCTTGCGAATCTCTATTTAAAATATATCTTTTTTTTGTTCTTTCAAATTCCCAGAGCTCAAAAATTCTTTGTGTTTTGTGCTTTAAACATCTTCGGGGGGAGGGGGGGGAATAAAACACACCTTTGTGCCAATTTTATTTTAAAAAAAATTTCCAACTCCTGGCCTCAGGACCAACACGAACTATATAGAATATATAAAAAAGCATAAAGCAAACTTTTTACAGTTGTTACAACCTCCCCTCTTCGTGTCTAGTTCCGTATAACAGAAGTGCAGACAGACCCTTAGCAAAGTGAAAGTCATCACTATCCTGTACTGAGTAAGAAATAGTTTAAATACAAGATAGTGGTTAAAACAAGGGTCCCTGCTGTTGTAAGAGCAGTGCTTGTGTTCCAGGTAAAGAACATTAAAACTCCACCCCTTCTGACCTCATCCTGAGATTGACTATAGCTATGGTCATGATTATGAGCCTGCCATTTATTTAATAACTCAAAAATAACAGAATCATAGGCATTGTCATACTAGAGCAGACTAGTGGTCCCTCTTGCAGCATTGAACTATATGAGCTGCTTCCGAGGAAAGAATAAAACAAAAGAAAATTCTACTAATGCTAGTCCAATTCGACAACGCGGTGTCATCGGGAAGGAATTGTGTGGGAAACTTCTTCACCACTGAGCAGTAAATTCCAGGAAAGCATGGAAAACTCAGAATTCAGGCTTAACCTCCCTCATAAATTCCATCTGAAATCAGTATGTAAATTATATACAGTGTTGTTACTTTAAAAGTGGGGTACTCTGCAGGCAGCGGTATCTATCATACTTAAACCTTTTTAAAATAATGTTATATTAGTACAAAAATAAATATATTTAATAAAAGAATGCCTGAAAGTGCGATTCCACTCTGAAAAGTGGATCTATAAAAAATGGTATCATGAAGTTTGATTTATTTTTTTTTCAGTCTTTCAAGATTCCAGATCAAATGTGTTTAGTTTAGAGGTAAAAGACTTCCCCCTTTCCCCAACTGCCAGCTCTGCAAATTCAATCTGGGATCTAAAAGTAAAGCTGAGTTCATCCCTATTCTTGCATATCCCTGCAAGATGACTAGGTCCTGCATGCTAAATTATCAGGGTGGATTTGATTTAAATCAAATTGATTTAAATCATGATTTAAATCACTAGTCAGGGGAAGACTCGATTTTAATCATGGATTTCTACATAAAAGTGCATTCTTGTTGGTTGTTATAACCTTAATACATATTCTTCACAACTCAGAGATAGATGTAGGTTTCATTTTTAGAAGGTACACACTATACATTTTTTAAGTGATTTATTTTGAAAACTTTTCAGGTTAGGTTTTACAGCTATATCAGAAAATGTATGATTGTTTGTTTATTTCATTTACCAAAAGGTAATTGAAGCAGATATTTATGAAGTCATTGGGAAGTGAACTATCTCCAATTCAACAGGTTAATCATTAATATTTGGACAATTTTTCTTGCCATGCTGTATTAGGAGGAGAACATCACCAGACAGACATTTAAATTCTTTTATTTAACTAAAACAACAACGTTATGTAGTCTGGATTTTTTTTCTTCAAAGCAAACATGTAATATTTTAACAAAACAAGCATAAGAATTTTTGAATTTAGTTAAACATTCAAGTTTTTTAAAATCAGGTTTGTTTTTGTTAAAATTGTTTTTAACTAAAACAGTTAAATAAAATATTAAAAAAAATTAAAAGTTGACTATGTCAGCCAGGTCAACATGAGAAACTTAAAATATTGGCTTCTGCAGCTAACTCAGTTGTCTTCACCTTCACTTTCCTGTTTGTTCATAATCTGGAAAAGAGAAACAAGCTTTCCTGCTTTTTCAGGTCCCAAACGATTTCTCAGTTTGAAATGAATTCGTCCAAAGGAAGAAAATATTCTTTCTACACCGGCAGAAGAAGCTACTGCTGTTAAAAGAGAGATTATCACTTCAACAGTCTCTGAATCCAAGTGCTTAAGTGACTTCCACCAGTTAACTGGTGTGACTTTCTTTAAAACATCATCAGCAAACATATATTTCTCAAGGTTCACCCTGAGCTCTGAAGTTTATTATAGTTGGCATTATGGAGGGATGATTGCTGGATGTCCATGTCATAGCCAACTCCTCTTCTTCAGCAGTTAAGGTTTGACCCTGGTCCCGAGTATTGAGAATATTTGCAAGAAAATAAGCTGGAGATCATGCTTGTCCCATTCATTATTTTAATGCTTGTAATTTAACTCTGTCATTGCATATTTCTCTTTTTAAGATCTCACTCAGTTCCTTCCAAATTTCAACAGCGTCAGTAACAAAAAAGCTATTTCCCTGCATTTTGTTCAAGGCTACAGAAGTAGTCTGCAGGGTACTCAGCATGTGTTCAACATTTCTCTTAAGCCCACTGTTGAGAATTTTGGCTGTGACAGTGCCATCTATTTTTTCATGATTTTCTTCACAAACAATTTTATTCACAAACAACTTTTTTCACAATTTTGTTCATCAGATTAGGCCAGTTCTTGATATAGTGCTCAAAACAGTCCACTACTGCAGTCCATCGCATGTCTTGTAGGAGAGTTAGCTTGGTTCCTCCCATTTTTTTTTCAGAGCAGCTGCTGCAAAGTGGTTGTTACAGAAGTATTTTGCACTTTCAAACAACATTAGCCTTTATTTCTGGAACACTGAAGTCTTTGGCCAGGAGGTGCATCAAATGAGCACAGCAACCATATGTTGTTAGCTTGTGACTCTCTTCTAAATAATTTCTTCTTACATCTTGGATACATGGACCAAGCTGTGTGTTAGACATTTGAATTTTTTTCACAGTTTGTTACAGCTTTTACTGCTACGTCTTGTAAGTATTTTGCCGAGTGTGCGTTTCCTGATGTATCAATTGGTTCTGTAAGGAAAACATTCCCTTATTCTGTTGTCACACAACCACATACAATAGGATCATTGTGGACATTGCTCCACCCATCAAGATTCAGGTTAACAATTTTGCCCTCTAGACCTTTTGCACACTGCTCAATTTCTCTTTCATAAACTTTATCCAGCAATTTGCCTGCGACGTCTGCTCTGTTGGGTGGACTGTATCTTGGTCTTAATGACTGAACCATGTTAATGAAGTGTGAGTTCTCAATCATACGGAAAGGTGAGTTTGTTGCATAAAAGAACTGGGCAATTTTTTCAACAGTTACCTCTTTTTGTAATCTGCTGGTTCTTATCACAAAGTTATCCAAGGTTGTTCTTGGATGATGGAGATTTTTTTTTTCTTTTTGCTACAGGTGATATACTGTGGCTATGTGACAGACATGATGTGACTGAAACGCTATCATTAGCAGATAACTCTGAAACTATAGAAAATTATAGTGATCTTGAAGGTGGATAGTCTTCAGAATCCTGTATGTTGAAGATGGATTCTCCTAAACAAAATAAGTCAATGCAGTATTATTACCATACTGCTCATTTAGTATTACTCATTGCATTCACTGACACTCAGTACTACTTTAAAAATGAAATTGTAAAAGGGAGATGTGCCTGTTTCAGCTATTTATTTTTATCACAATTGCATCTAAAATGATAGTACCATAGAATAAGAACTATATTTTTTGCTCAAACATGAGAATTCAAGAACAGTCCAGAAGGAAGACAGGCAGTCCTTAGGAAAGAGGTATGAAATAAAAAAGTTTACCATCCTGAAGATCCTGCATGTTCAGATTTGTTCCTTTCATCATCTTCAACGCAGCTTCCTCCTGAGAAGGAACACTTCTCATGATATTTCATTTGGGCATCCAGGCCTTGCATTTCTTTGTTGCACTCTTTGCATTTTGCACACATGCCTGTCTTACGCACAGGTAGAAGAACGTCATTAAAATATTCCAAAACGGGGTCTCTTTTATGGCCTGCTGCCCTTATAGGTTTTCCTTTCTAGTGAGAGAATGGTATGGTAGATCTCAAATCAATGAAGGCTACACTCAGAAAGACCTCAAGACTTCTGGGATATGTTGCTCAAACAGTTTCATTTTTGTTCTTACTGCCTGTCCCTCCCTTCTCACATTTATCTCCAGACTTCTCCTCCTTGTCCAGATCCCCCACAGTCTTCTATTCATTGAACTTTTTGAAACTTTGCACTTTTAGAGAGAGGTAAGGGATTGACTTTGTGTGCACAAATTTGCAGAGGGACAGTAGGGTTGAGGTCTGTTATTTCTCACCTCTATATATTATTTATTTATTTATTTTAAAACATTTTTGCCATTAACAAGCATGTTCTCTCTGGAGAGACAAATCCACAGTTTGAGAACTGCAAAACTAAGCATCTCTGATGGTATCTTGTAGACTGAGCACTGAGTCTCATTGAGTAGATAGAAAGATTAATCAAAATAATCTGTATAGAAGCCCCTGGAGGCCCCATAGGATCTCATTTATAAAACTTTTCTTAAACATTACATTACTATATTGTCTCATACTATAGAATTAGAATTTATAATCCCTATTCCATGATGAGAGATCTTTGAGTTATAATGTATCTTAATGAAAACTATCTTTAGATAGGCTTTTTCCTCAAAAAGCATTTTATCAAAAAAATCCAGTTTAAATAAAAAACATCCAATTTTTTTATTTTTTTTTAAACTCATTGATTTTTATTCACCCTGTAAATTATGCTCTCACTAACACTTGTGCAACCCTTCTGACTTCAACAGATTTACACCAATGTAATTTATAGAATTTAGTAACGATTCTGTTGATAATACATGAGAAGGAATATAATCCATGCTATGCTCCTCAGAGCCAACGAGAATTAAAGTCAGTGAACACTTACTTTGGTTGCTAAAGTAAGCAGGTAGAACTCTACATTCATACATACATACATACATATGTAGTAAGATCCACTGAGCAAGAAGACATGATTTTTACATACTCACTTTCCAGAGTAGAAAACTACACTTGCAAAAACCTAATAATAATAATAAAAAATTAAAAAGCTCTTGCTGCTGTGTCCAGCAGCAGAATTTGTAGGAGTGAAAGTTGGGGAATGCTTCTCTCCAAAAAACAAGATGAGGCCTATGCTCCTTATAATCTGTACCAGAAGGAGAGCACAGCAATGGGGAGAGCAAAGCCCATGAGGCGTGAGTCCCATGTAAGCCATTCAACATGATCAGTACATCTTGGGGAAAGATATTTTTGGGTATATTATACCAGTGCTCCATTGGTTTCCTGTTTTGCTTTTGGATGCAATTATAGGTACAGATTTTGCATGGTAAAGCTATGTGTAGTTTGGGTTCTAGCTGTGTGAGAAACACTCCCCTCCCTGTGCACTGTCACAAGAAAGTAAGATGCATTTTCACTTTTATTCTCTAGCTTTTTCTGGAGTAAAGGCAGAAAATCCTGATTAGTATGTTTGTTTTTAATTTTAAAGTTGACTTCCCCTCAATCCAACAGAGCCAACGTCTATTGACTTGAAAATAGAGAATGGAAATACTTTCCCCATTTTGTATGTATGAAGTGACTTTTTTTTTAATAGCTCTAGAGCATAAGTAGTAGGTGGAAGAAATTTGGCTCAGAGAGAGTTCCTAGCCTGCAGACCTGCTTTACAGTAGTCTAGTGAAAATTGTTTGTGATTTATCAAAGTAATGAGGTGTAATACTTTGTGTACTGTAAAAAAAATATACTATGCACAGTGGATTTTGTAATGCAAATATTTAGTAGGAGATTTTCAAATGTACCTAAGGGATTTAGGTGCATAAGTCCGATTTGAAAATCAGATATACTAGTGCTCCTAAGTCCTGTAGGGGCTTTTGAAAATCTCCTCCATAACTGTCTACCAATGTTCTATTGCTTTGGTGCAGGAGTATGTTGGTTAGGAAAGTTTTCCTGTGTCTTCCATGATTAATGAAGGTGTGTTGTGAGGATAAATTGATTAATAAAGTAGAAAAAAGTCTATAAAAAAAGGGAAAAATTCCCTATTCAGTACACTGTTTGGATGGCATGCAGTTAATGAAGTATGGGGCCACACACTGAATAATGAGGCTTAGAAAAAATTATTGAATAGCTTCTTTGTTCACTGAGCGCTATCCATCTTGTACATTCTGGCTCTTACCCTGCATAACACTTAAAAATATGTGCTTAACTTTAAGCTTGTTAGTAGACCCATTGACTTCTGTGTGCTTAAGTGCTTTACTGGATTGAGGTGAGTACATAGCACCTTACAGGATCCATTAATGTATTTTGGAAAAAAAATAGTATATAGTCTATGCAATTAAAGACTTGACTGTATCATAAAGTGTGCACACAAGGGGACAGAGTTAAGTTTGTGTCCACAGCCTCAGTTTTGGCATTTCTAACTTTTGGGTGCTTCACTTTAGAACCTTAAAAGAACATTAAAACATTTTTAAAATGGAATTGTATTTGTTAGAATTGTTATAACATTGTGGAAATACAGAACTGAAGCTGATTGTAGTGATTACATTTAAATGTTTTCAGTATTTTTTCTTTAATGAAGCAGTAAGAGCTTGCAAATTACTTTAATCAGAATGTTAATTGACTTTACTTGCACGTAACACAGGTTGATGTTACTAAAGAAAGGGATTCCAAAAGAGACATCAGGCCACGAGTTTTAAAGGTAGAGAATGAAGAATTTCATTCATTTTGGTGCAGTTTTGGTGTAAGATCTTGTCTTCATTTGCCTCAGACGATGCTGCTTTTGCTCCCAACTGCAAAGTGAATACATTTTTAACGATTGATGTTATTGGAAAGAGAAAATGAGGTTCTGTAGGTTGAAGGATGCCCAAGTGTACTTGCTGAACCATTAAAAGAAGTTTTAATCTTTATTGGCTCTCTGGGTTGGATAATGCTGCTTACCAGAAGAGAATGGGTACAAGATCTACTTCCATGACAAGTAGAGTCTGTTATGAGGGAGGGCTGTTGCTAATGGAAAAATGAAATGTTTCATTTATAATAGTTACGTCTTTAAATAGCAATGTCAGTGGAAAGGTGGGTTAATATGGTGTCATAAAAGTAAAGTTATGCAATAAGGAAATGAGTATTTCAGCACCATTGGCATGTACTATCAGAGTGGTCTTTACCCAAAGGCCATTGAAGTAAATGGGAGACTTTCCATTCATTGGCCTTTGGACTTAGCCCAGAATGCACAAGGAAAACTGAACCCAGTGGAACTGAGATAGCTGTATTGTCTAATAAGTGGTATTGAGAAAGTATCCTTGCCAGGGTTCAGGAGCCTGCAGATCAAAAAACTGGATTGGGAAGTAGGAGTTCCAGGGGATGATGACTTCCTTTGACTTCCTTTTCACTTTGACTGTTCTTTGTTTTTTATGCAAATGCATGGAAGTTACTTCAGGACAGATGCACCTTGATTTCCTGTTTTTACCAAGATTTTGTGGGCGTATAGATGTTTTAAGTATGATGGGTTTCTGAATGAATTTCATTTTATAGCTTAATACATAGTAATATACTCAGCAGGAAACTGAAATTCACTTCTATATTTAAGGTAATAAGAACAGCAAGATTTTGTAATTGTTTATCTCCAGTTTCACCTTCTTGGATTTTTTTTATCAAAAATTCTGTGTAGATTTTCATAATATGATACTTCCTCTCCTTTATTTTATTCGCTTTGATGACAATTAAAATATCATCACTGGTATCTGAGTTAGCATTCATGGAAATGAATGAGGCTGTTCTAATCTCAAAGCTATTGTTAGGGATTCTGTGCAAACTCAAGCAGGCGTCTCTGCATCAGTTATATAACTTAACATTTTGAAATTTTTCTTTGCGACCATAATAGCTAGAGACTTATGGTGTTGGGCATGCTGCTTTTCAGATTAGATATAAACCAAAAGGTCCTGACCATGTGGTGGTTTTCAAAATCATTCACTTTCGGCAAGGTTAGAGAGGTTAATCCCAACTTCCTGGCTAAATTATTTGGGTGATTACATTCTGCTTTCTTAAATAAAAATTTATATTGGATATGGTGTTCCTTCAGTTTCTGTTCCAGGGACATATGTCAGTACAACTTCCTCCATGTGGCAGATTTGTGCACCGTGTTCCCTTTCTCAAGGGATTAGAGAGTTAACATGATTCCTGACGTTAGCTGGTGTGTTTATACCTTGCTTTTCTATTTTATAAGGTGAGAGGACCTTCAAGTGTGATCACTGTGATGCTACCTTCAAAAGGAAGGACACGTTAAATGTTCACATCCAAGTTGTGCATGATGGACATAAGAAATATAAATGTGATCTGTGTGACAAAGCCTTTGTTACACCTTCAGTGCTTAAGAGTCATAAAAAAGTGAGTATAATCAACTCCACTGAATTTCCATTCATTTCCTTGTTTGTTTACCCTCAAGACTGTGACTAAACAAAATATCCCTCAATGTTCCTGTATGGTGTTTTTTTTTCAGTAAAAAGTTATCCGTTATTGTTAACGAGAACAAACATAATGTTTGCTTATTTCAATACTGGGGTTGCTGGTGGCATCCAGAGTCTAGAAGGTTCATTGGTAAAAGTCCTTTCTAAACACTCCAGCATTGGGTGTGTTGCAGAGGTGACTTGTTGCACTGCTCTTACAGCACTCCTATCTACCAGTCCATAGAGCGGCATTGGTGTCAGCTTTAGAAGAGGCCACTTGCTCACCTTCCTGGCCAGAGGTAAGGTGTCAACTTAAGTAGATGTTAATAGGAGTGAATGTGGAGAAAATAACTGAACAAAATGACCAGCCGTAATAAATGGTCTCCAGTGCTGCCACCAAATATAGAATAGGAGAGAATCTGCTAAAAAACATTGTGTATGTGTTCTTAACTTTATAGTTTGAATTGGCACCCACACGCTTGTGTATATGTATGCATAAAACACAAACCTTTATAACTTTGTTTTATGGATTAACAGCAAAACCAAGTGTAACTGTGGTATTTATGTACAGCAATTTAACCGTGAGACTATGTGAAGCACTGATTATTTACATTATAATTAGGTTCCTACCAAATTCACAGTTCATTGTGGTCAATTTCACCATCATAGGATTTTTAAAATAGTAAATTTCATGATTTCAGCTATTTAAATCTGAAATTTCAGGGTGTTGTAACTGTCGGGGTCCTGACCTAAAAAGGAGTTGAGGAGGAGGCTGTCACAAGGTTATTGTAGGGGGAGGTCGCGGTACTGCTACCTTCTCTTCTGCGCTGCTGCTGGCAGCGGTGCTGCCTTCAGAGCTGGGCAGCTGGAGAGCAGCTGGCTGGGAGCCCAGCTCTGAAGGCAGAGCCACCACCAGCAGCATCCCAGAAGAAGGAAGGCAGGGTATGGTATGGCCACCCTTACTTCTGCACTGCTGCCTGCAGAGCTGGGGTCTCAGTCAGCAGCTGCCGCTCTCCAGCTCCCCAGCACTAAAGGCAGCACAGAAGTAAGGGTGGCAATTCCACGACACCCCTAAAATAACCTTGTGACACACCCCACCCACCCCGCCCCCCCCCCCCCCGCAACTCCCTTTTGGGTCAGGACCCGCAACTGGAGAAACGCTGGTCTCTCCCATGAAATCTGTATGCTATAGGGTAGAAGCACACAAAAGACCAGATTTCACAGGCGAGAGACCAGATTTCACGGTCTGTGACGTGTTTTTCATGTCTGTGAGTTCGGTAGGGCCCTAATTATCATGTTAGTGAGTTTAGCATTGAGGATACTTATACAAACTAATTACAAAAGGGAATTTAAAGTTTGTTGCCACTCTGTCCTTATGTTGTCTTATAGTCAGTGCTTGTGTATGTGTTAGCACACAGCCTTCAGCCCACCTCAGAGCCTGGGCTTGATCTCAGACCTCTGAATTCTTGAACATAGTGGATTGCATCATCATCTTAGCTTTGTATGGCACCAAGCACGCAGTCACAAATTACAAATAGTAAAGGGGCCAGTTAAGGATAGAACGGATTTTTTTGGTGGGTTTTTTTTTGTTTTTGTTTTTTTGTTTTTTTGTTTTTTTACAGTTTTAAATATACTTTACTTAAATATATTTAAGTGCATTGATGATCTCCATTTGTTTAATTTACTGGTATCTGTTTTGAAGTCACAGTTATCTCATTTACTTACATTTAAATACATATTGTATTACTATTTCATATTTAATATTTATATTAAAATATTTAATATTTATATTACAATAGTGCATAGATGAGAAAATAGTATTTTTTGATAGTTACCTTTGATGGACGTAGTGGCAAAATCATCTGAACCTTTACTGCGCTATAGCTTCCACGCTGCTACTACCGATGAAGAATTTTAAAATTGGCTTGTTAACACAAAGCCAGAAAGCGGTACTGAGAGAAAGCTGCAATAGAAAAACACATCTCTAGGGTGGGACACTTGTGAAAACTAGTAGATGATGGGTATCTTATATTTAAGCTTTTCAACAGAGCTGGGGGTGGGGAGTTTGGAGAGTTCCTGTTCCTTTTCCACATTTTATCTTTGTTTAGTTCTTCCTCTTGTATCTGGTTCCATTTTCTTTCTGCTCCATCTTCCCTCTTTTGGGGATGTGCAAAGGACAGGGTGTAGGCAGTTGGCCTAATGGTCCTGGCTGGGCTGGTGTCCACAAGTCAAAGATGGCCACAAAGTGTAGTCAGCAAGCAGGGATCAGAGTAATCACTAGAGCCAGGATTGATCAGCTAGAGTCAGGGTTAGGGTCAGGCTGGGTCAGAGATCAGAAAGCAAGGTGAGATCTGAAGTCACAATAGGCCAGAAGTCTGTACTGCTGTCTGGACAACTTCCTGGGAAACCTCCAGGGTTAAATAGTGGGCATGGGCCAATCAGAAGGCCACAGGATGCTATCACTAGATCTCCTTTAGGCTCCGCAGGAAGTACCACCAAACCTCCACAGTGTTCCTCGGATGTGGCTCTGTATGACCTTCTGCTGACAATGTGGGAATGTCAGCTGTCCCAGGCTCTGCAAACTTGGGTTCTAGTTCCATGGATCCTCACAGGATGTGACTCTTTAGGATGTGCCTATCAAACATTAAAAACTTCGGCCAGCCGTGCCCCCTCAAGAAAATGGATGCTAGATTTTTGTGAAAAAACATTGACCAATTTCACCCAGTGCTGAATAGTGTAGTGTGTGTATGTGCTTTTTTATGCTTTTGTGTTAATGCTGGTTTATAGTCAGTTGGTTATGATGACTAAATGAAGCACGTTTGCTGAAAGCTTCACTTGTAATTTACTGTTTTAGAGCAGATTAAAATAGTAGAATAAGATATGAATTCTTCAGTACAATGATGATCTGCTCTTCTTCCGACAAAGATCATCATGCTCATCAAATGGCTACTTAATTAGATTTTTGTTTGAAACTGCACTACTTTGAGATACCACAACAAAATGGTTTGCTTTCAATATCTGATTGATTTTTAACTAGTAATGATATGTTGAGTAAACAAAGTAAATTTAAAATTGTGATCTTCTAGTCAAGAAAATCAAATTCATATTATTGTGGTTAAGAATAAATATATAGATTGTAAAACTGTGTGTAAAATCTAAAAATAATCTAAGTAATTTTTTCCATTTTTTTCTTTCCATTTTAATGAATGAGACCGAAAATGTGTGGAAAAAGAATTTGTGACCTTTCTCATTTACCATGTATCATCAGGGTTGTGTGTGATTTGTTTTGTTTTGGTTTTTTGAGAGTACAGGAAAAAATATTTTTAAAATAAGATTTTCATGGAATGCTACAAAAATAGCAGAATCCACCTATAAAAAGATGGGCCTAAGAGGGTTATAGGAATAGTTTATGCTGCCACTGTCCAATCCTTTATGCATGTAGTCGTTCAGCAGACTGGAAACCCTGATCCCTTTATAGGTACTGTTTAATTGCGTAGAGAGTTTGAGGGTAGATCAAAGTTGAGCTACTTTATTCTCTCCAACATATGCTATTATGTTTAAATGTATATGTTTAAATAATTTCTAAAAGGAAGAATATTATAAATAATAAATATTTAATACTTTAAATCTATTAATTTATTAACTTATTATATTAATATACTTTATATTATATAATAAATATTATTTATGTAAACTAAATCTAAGGAACAAATAGAAGGGTCTTTTAAAAAAAAAAAACTCTTCTGTGGACACTATTTACCTAAAACACAGCGCGCATATGTTTATAGCTGTAGCTATGAAAATGCTAACTTGCCCTTAACACTGTCAAAACATAATGAGGAAATAAGTTTATTCCTATTAATTATACACACTGCTAGAAGTTTCTTGGGATAACCTGACCAATCCATTTCTTCCTTTAATCAGCCCTTGCTTCCAGTATTATACTTGGAAAGAATGTAACTCCTTGATATGCTCAGTAGGACTGATGAATGATGGAACTCCAGTCCCACTTCCAGGAAGTGACTTCTGAGTTTTAGGTTCCCAAAAAACCCAATGTCATCACATCTTTTCTTTAGCTGTAGGCAAATGCTGTGTCTCAGTTGCTGTTTTTTCTCCTGGTTTCTTCCTGTCTGTTACCCAAGCAGAACCTCAGACTTGCAATTCTGTCTTGGCAAAACAATGTCATCATTCAGAATGTTCTGTAATATGTAGGTCTTTTCCCCTTCACAAAGCGTTATGCCAGCTCTTTTTCTTTAATTTTGAACATCTGCAGTACTGGCTAGAGCGAGGCACGCTGTAAGCATTTATTCATGTAGACCTTCCTTGTCACTTCTGTGTATGGCCTACAACATCTTTGCTTTCCAGTTTTAAGCAGTTTTCAGATGAAGATGGACATCCTGCAAACTATGGAATGGTTTTGTTTTGTGTAACTAATTCTCTTTGAAGACCAGAAAAAGCTGCCAAACCCTTTTCACCCGTGACTGGTCTCAGACACGGTTTGAACACAGGAGTCCAAAGGTGATTAGCTAGTGTAGAAATACATTGTGCTTCTTAGCTATTCTTTTCTTATGTCTATTGTAACTGTTTACAAATGATCAGTCATTTCTTTATTAAGGGCCCCATGCAGCAAGATGCTGAACCATTTAACTCCCATTGGAACAAGTAGGAGACAAGGCCACTAAACAAATCTCAGGATCGTGGCCTAAAAAAGATGCCTGTGTGCCTGTTTTTGAAGCTTTTGGTTTATTTCCTGTTAATTTTTCTATTACAAGGTTAACTTTAATTTCAGGTGCATCTCTTCAACACTGATCTGAAGTCCTTTATTAAATCTTTTTGCAGGCAAATCTCCTATTGAAGTTCATAGGAGCTTTGCATGTGTAAAACCTGAGAAGTGACTTCAGAATCAGACTCTACTGTGTAGTATGTATCTTTCTGTTTTGAAGTTTGTTATGCCTTCATTTTAAAATAGCTGAGATGGCAAGTAGTATAGAATTCTGATCCCCACACTAATATGGTTTGTGGAAAAAATGGAAAATGTTAAGGATGTAAATATCATACCAAATATCTCATGTACTTAAAGATAATGGCATCTGTTTCTTTTAATTGGTTTTAACTGAATTTCTGAAGCTACAAAAACATTTCAGAGACGTGCTAATGATGACAGAATTTAATCTTAGTTTTTATCTTTTCAAAGTTTGAATTAAATGGTAATATTTGCTCCTTCTTTGATGAATATGAATCTATGCTGGTATGTTTGTGCATGTAGATTTGAATCTGTATAATTTATCTAAGAACTCTGATACTAACTATACAGTGATCAGTGTCATAGGAATACTTAGGTTGCACATACACACCTTTTATATATTTGTGTGTGTATGTGTGTATATGTATGTATGTATATATATCTATATAATGTGCACACAGAGACATAATTATATATGAGTCAACATTTTGAAAAATGGCTTCTAATTTTGTGGACACAATCATATGTCCCTCCTCAAAAGATACAGTTTGTGGTTGCAAAATGCAGTTGCTTTGTGTGCAAATCTGAGAGATGTCTGTCTGTTCAGCTTGTGCTCATGCAGATGTTTGAAGTAATTGTGTCTTTTATGGGTGCAATTAACAGTAATGAAAACTGTAGGTACAAATTTACAGCATTGATGTCTGATGGAAGATATTTCTCATAATCTGCATATAACATTTGTTTTAAAAGCACATTAAATCCTTTATTTGAGAAATATAAATACTGTTGTCAAACCGAGGTCACTGGATGATGATTTTTGGGTGTGCAACGTTGGTCTAATTATGCAGGGGAAAATCCTGAAGGGTCTACCAAGTGATAGCCAGTAAAACACCATATAAGATTTTAAGAGGTTACATAATAATTAGACATGTACTAAGCCCTTTGTCTAAAAGTACCTTCCCGCAGCCCCTTGCACTTTGAGGAAATTCAGATCTGAATCTAGATCCAAACTTAAGCCCATCTCTAAGGGGGATGGGACAATTTCCTGGTGCAAGTGCTAGAGGAGCCAACTAGGGGGGGAGCTTTTCTTGACCTGCTGCTCACAAACCGGGAAGAATTAGTAGGGGAAGCAAAAGTGGATGGGAATCTGGGAGGCAGTGACCATGAGTTGGTTGAGTTCAGGATCCTGACACAGGGAAGAAAGGTAAGCAGCAGGATACGGACCCTGGACTTCAGGAAAGCAGACTTCAACTCCCTCAGGGAACGGATGGGTAGGATCCCCTGGGGGACTAACATGAAGGGGAAAGGAGTCCAGGAGAGCTGGCTGTATTTCAAGGAATCCCTGTTGAGGTTACAGGGACAAACCATCCTGATGTGTCGAAAGAATAGTAAATATGGCAGGTGACCAGCTTGGCTTAATGGTGAAATCCTAGAGGATCTTAAACATAAAAAAGAAGCTTACAAGAAGTGGAAGGTTGGACATATGACCAGGGAAGAGTATAAAAATATTGCTCGGGCATGTAGGAATGAAATCAGGAGGGCCAAATCGCACCTGGAGCTGCAGCTAGCAAGAGATGTTAAGAGTAACAAGAAGGGTTTCTTCAGGTATGTTGGCAACAAGAAGAAAGCCAAGGAAAGTGTGGGCCCCTTAATGAATGAGGGAGGCAACCTAGTGACAGAGGATGTGGAAAAAGCTAATGTACTCAATGCTTTTTTTGCCTCTGTCTTCACTAACAAGGTCAGCTCCCAGACTGCTGCGCTGGGCATCACAACATGGGGAATAGATGGCCAGCCCTCTGTGGAGAAAGAGGTGGTTAGGGACTATTTAGAAAAGCTGGACGTGCACAAGTCCATGGGGCCGGACGAGTTGCATCCGAGAGTGCTAAAGGAATTGGCGGCTGTGATTGCAGAGCCATTGGCCATTATCTTTGAAAACTCGTGGCGAACGGGGGAAGTCCCGGATGACTGGAAAAAGGCTAATGTAGTGCCAATCTTTAAAAAAGGGAAGAAGGAGGATCCTGGGAACTACAGGCCAGTCAGCCTCACCTCAGTCCCCGGAAAAATCATGGAGCAGGTCCTCAAAGAATCAATCCTGAAGCACTTACATGAGAGGAAAGTGATCAGGAACAGTCAGCATGGATTCACCAAGGGAAGGTCATGCCTGACTAATCTAATCGCCTTCTATGATGAGATTACTGGTTCTGTGGATGAAGGGAAAGCAGTGGATGTATTGTTTCTTGACTTTAGCAAAGCTTTTGACACGGTCTCCCACAGTATTCTTGTCAGCAAGTTAAAGAAGTACGGGCTGGATGAATGCACTATAAGGTGGGTAGAAAGTTGGCTAGATTGTCGGGCTCAACGGGTAGTGATCAATGGCTCCATGTCTGGTGGCAACCGGTGTCAAGTGGAGTGCCCCAGGGGTCGGTCCTTGGGCCGGTTTTGTTCAATATCTTCATAAATGATCTGGAGGATGGTGTGGATTGCACTCTCAGCAAATTTGCGGATGATACTAAACTGGGAGGAGTGGTAGATACGCTGGAGGGCAGGGATAGGATACAGAGGGACCTAGACAAATTGGAGGATTGGGCCAAAAGAAATCTGATGAGGTTCAATAAGGATAAGTGCAGGGTCCTGCACTTAGGACGGAAGAACCCAATGCACAGCTACAGACTAGGGACCGAATGGCTAGGCAGCAGTTCTGCGGAAAAGGACCTAGGGGTGACAGTGGACGAGAAGCTGGATATGAATCAGCAGTGTGCCCTTGTTGCCAAGAAGGCCAATGGCATTTTGGGATGTATAAGTAGGGGCATAGCAAGCAGATCGAGGGACATGATCGTCCCTCTCTATTCGACATTGGTGAGGCCTCATCTGGAGTACTGTGTCCAGTTTTGGGCCCCACACTACAAGAAGGATGTGGATAAATTGGAAAGAGTCCAGCGAAGGGCAACAAAAATGATTAGGGGTCTGGAACACATGACTTATGAGGAGAGGCTGAGGGAACTGGGATTGTTTAGTCTGTAGAAGAGAAGACTGAGGGGGGATTTGATAGCTGCTTTCAACTACCTGAGAGGTGGTTCCAGAGAGGATGGTTCTAGACTATTCTCAGTGGTAGAAGAGGACAGGACAAGGAGTAATGGTCTCAAGTTGCAGTAGGGGAGGTTTAGGTTGGATATTAGGAAAAACTTTTTCACTAGGAGGGTGGTGAAACACTGGAATGCGTTACCTAGGGAGGTGGTAGAATCTCCTTCCTTAGAAGTTTTTAAGGTCAGGTTTGACAAAGCCCTGGCTGGGATGATTTAATTGGGGATTGGTCCTGCTTTTGAGCAGGGGGTTGGACTAGATGACCTCCTGAGGTCCCTTCCAACCCTGATATTCTATGATTCTAATAATAACTTTGTAACTGTTACCAGGTGAATAAAGTCCTTGTGACAGCTGTATATCACTTTACACTGTAGCCATGACCTTAAGGCCCAATGTCTCCAAAGAGAACTGTTGTCCTAACTATAAATCCCCCCATCCAAACTAGTCCTTTACCTTCTGAAGAACTGGGTTGATCTGAAAGAGTGTCTGTCTTACTGTTATCACTAAGTATTCTGTGTATCATAAAATAGAAAATGGTATAAGAGTCAAACAGCCAAATTCTAAAGTTTTAACTTAGTCCTCACTCCAGCAAATATTCCTTTGAAGTCAATGGAGTTTTGCTGCAGTAAGGACAGAGTGAGAACTTCAGGGCATGTGACTCGTAATTTTAACAGTTTTTATTGTTAAGATAATTATTAAAAACACACTCTCATTTTAACCCCAGATGACATGAAGAAGTTAAATCTAAGACGCCAAGTAAGTCCCAACGAAGGGACTTATTGTTCTTTATTTTTCTTTTCATCCACATGTATTAGTCACACAAACTTGAATGGAGAATTGATCCATAGTGTATCTAAGATCCAGATTGCAGGGTTTGAGGTTTTTTTAATGCTTTCTTATTAATTTTCTCTTTTTTCCTTGTTAAGAGATCCTGCTAAGGATGAATCATGAGATCTGAGGATCATAAATATTAAATAAATACCAGACTTTAAACGTATTCCTAAAAATATTTGTTTTTTTAATTAAAAAACAGATAATTAGTTTTTATTTTAAAAAATGAGAAGTACCTATTCTTTATCCCATTGGTCTCTTTGGTTCATTCTCTATTGTAACCACTACCATTTTGAGCTGCTATTATAAATAAGACTGGCCATGTATTTGAGCAACCAAGAACTCCTGCGGAAGTTATGTATTGCTTCAGGGAATACTGTGATATTTTTGGTTATTCTGAATGAATTAGTAGTTGTCTATCTGGACTCCCCCAATGTTGCCATAGAAGATATATAAAACTTCTAAACAACCTTATCCTAATCAAGATGGATTTAACATTCATATCCCTGGCGTCATGGAGAGAAAAGTGCGTGTTTGTTGGATTTTGAAATTGTATCCCATTTACTTTAACTTCGACTACAGTATAATGCATACCATGTGAGTTAAGGTATTTACTGAAGACTAAAGAATGTATAACTTTATAATGGCTGAGGATTTTTCAATCAAAATGAGAATTATTTTTCTGACCTGCGAAGAATTAAATGCAAAGTTTTAAAAACTGAATTTGTCAGTGGGATGAATGGTTTAGTAATCTTACCTCTGCTGTCCCATTTGAAATACAGTCAGTAATCCTAAATGAAGAATGTTAATGTTTTCAAACAACTCCCCAGAGAAGGGTAGACACCATCCTGTCTGTATACAATTCAGTAGACTGATAAATCTTTATTCAGAAAAGAAGGCTAGTGGTAGCCCTGAGATGGGAGTTGTTGTTTCCCAGTGTTGAGGTTATTCGTAAGATAACATGGTTGTGATCACATTGTAACTGTTAGGTAGAATCCCTTTTAATTCCAACAAGCTTCACAATATATGTTCAAATATTTCAGCCTTTCATTGTGGGAAGAGAATCAGTTTGAGCTTATTGAATGTTTTCTGCTTTTTCACAATCAATGTTTTGATGTTACCTTTTATTTTTGTATTGAAAACATTTTTGTCTAGATAATCCTGATATCATGCGTAGTAAATACACAGTTTAGACGCAAGTACAGTCAAATAACTTCAAGTGACTGTAATTGTTACCGTCAATAATTGATAAAGTAACAAATGAAATAGGGGCCAGATTTTGACATCCTTCCTGTCTTTGAGTAGTACCTTCCACTATGAGTAGTCACATTCAGTAAATGTGCTTAGGTGTGGAATAAGTTGCTGTTCAATGTAAATCAGTCTGTTTCAGCAACATAGAATGTTTAGAACCAAATGGGAGAGCATCTTCTCCAGGTTAGTTTGAGCTATACTGTTAGACCCCAGTTAAGGAAAATATCCATATTAACATTAAGCACATACTTAAGCATATGCTTAAAATGCTTTCCTGAACTGGGGCCTCAGAGCAATATGTGAAAATCTGCAAGAATCCACACCCACAGCTTTCACTGCAAAGTGGTCCTTTCGTTACCTTTATGTTCAGGGTGGTAGTTTTGTTCCTTCAAAATAGCTGTACAATATGCCAGTATGACATTCTAGCCATAAAAGGGCCAATTATGCAAAGGTACTGAACACTACCTCTAATACTGAATGCTCTTAGTTCCCATTGAAGTCAGTGAAAGTTGCAAATGCTCAGTACATCACTC
This sequence comes from Eretmochelys imbricata, assembly GCF_965152235.1. Lineage (NCBI taxonomy): Eukaryota > Metazoa > Chordata > Testudines > Cheloniidae > Eretmochelys > Eretmochelys imbricata. The sequence continues at coordinate 42,937,888 of NC_135575.1, read as the reverse complement.
TAGGTTGGTTTTTATAGTTGATAGGTCAAGGTATTGGCCAGTAAGCACAGTCTTAACTTTCTGATCCGACTGTGTTTCTATGCTGATGCATTTGATAAGCTGAGCTATGTCAACATTATATATCTCAGTAAGGCTTTTAATAAGGAAAGTAAACCTAGAAATTGAATTTTTAATCATTGTAGGAATAAAATTATTGGGAGGGACAAAGAGACCTCAAGAAAGTCATGTGTTCTATCTGTGTATGACTGATGGTGAAGTTTATAGTCTTAATTAGATTATCAGTTACTTTAAATTTAAGAAGACAAGTTAGTGTTTTCATGGTAAAATGTATCTGATAATAAGATACAGAAAAGCTGAAGTTCAAGAAATGTGCTGCTCTTTCAGATAATGATGAAAGCAGTTTACCCAGGGGAGGAGTGGGCTCTTCTATTATCCACAGGGAATTTAGTATGTGTGTGTACACACACGCACATAGCCTTTTGACTAACCGTAACTAACATTTTTCTTATTTATACAATAAAAATATTAACTCTTATCTCGGTAAACCTGGAATATAGCTGTTGGAGTAGGAAGTACAGTCTGAAAATATAACTGCATACAAAAATAACTCCAAATAGCTATAATTTCTTGTCTTCAGTATTGCCTAAACATGGCAATCTGTATTTTTCAGATCTGATTTCTTAATAAATCTCCCCACTGTATTTTCCACTGAATGCATCTGATGAAGTGAGCTGTAACTCACGAAAGCTTATGCTCAAATAAATTGGTTAGTCTCTAAGGTGCCACAAGTCCTCCTTTTCTTTTTGCGAATATAGACTAACACGGCTGCTACTCTGAAACCTTAATTTATGTATGTCACTCAAGTAAATTTAGGTGACATACATAAATGATAGAGCTGATCTTTTTACACGAAATGTGGACCAAATTAAGGGGTTTTTCTTGCTGTTTTTAAGCCAGCGGATAGTAGTCCAAATAATTTTGAGTATTCAAAATATAGACTAAAATGTTCTGAATAAAAAATAGCGAACTATGGTCTAACCTCAAAAGATGCTGAGTGGTTCTCAACTTTTTAGGGTTCATGAACATCTCGCAAGAAAGACTGATTTTTATAAGATCTCCAGCATTGCATCATTTGGTTCAAACTGGAAATACCACAAGAACACAGTCTTTCACGGTTTGTCTTGCAAATGGAGATACATATGAAAATAACTGTGTAGAATTTGAAATTGTGTCCACAGATGTTCATAATGGGTTTATAGCAATTCTTGCCTTGAAACAGACTTTTTTTCTTCCAAAGCTGACAGTTAACACAAGCATACTATGAAATATACACTTGAATAGATTCCTTATCAAAGTATGAGATGCACAAAAATATTTTACAGAAATTTCCATAAATTGATTAATCTAATATTTATTATGCATTAAATACATAGGGTCCATCTTGCAACCTATATGCATTGAAGTGAATTAGAGTTTTGTATGTTGAAGGACTGTCTGTTTGTTGAGTTATATTTAAACTCTGCTCCAAATTATGTTACAATTAGATCTCATAAGCCAGTTAGAACCAGAAGTTGTGGAGAAAGTTCCCTCACACACCAATTCCAGTTCTTTTTCCTAGAGAAACAATTATCTAAAGGACAAATCAAACTGTAGTCTATTTTGTAATAAAATAAAATAAGACTAGACAAAAACACAAGCTTTTAGGCAGTGGGCTTATTTTATTGAGGTTAATGCTGCCTTGAAGAAATCAAGGCACTATTTCCTGTTTTGTACTGGAAATAGTATTTGGCACTGAAAATATCCTGCTCCCCTGTAACGAGGTCCCAGCAGGGCCTTCCTGGCTCCTGCCCCCACTGGGCTGAGAAAGTCACACAGAGACCCTTGGTGCAGTGCTCACCTGATGCTTTTATTTACAGGTTGTGTTCCCACCACCTTTCCACCATACACATAGTCCCCTTCTTACAGGCCACCAGCAGGAGAGAGGGGGAAAGCTAGCTCTCTCTGCTTCCCCTCACTGCCTTCCCTCTAATACAGTTTACAGCCTGTCCAGCTCCTCCCCTGGCTTCCTTCCCCTGGGACTTTTATCCAGCCCCAGCCTGATGAGGCAGCAGCTGTTCCAGCTTTCCCAATCAGGGCCAGGTGATCTGCCCACCTACAATTCACCTCTCTTAATTGGAGCTGGAGTGACAGAGGTTTGGCTAAGCAGTTTTCTGCTTAGTCCCCTGTCACCCCCCTCCCCCTTGGATATTTCCAAAAGCACATACAATTTAATCAAATGTTTATAAACCAAACTATTAAAGGAATTATAAACTCAGTGAAACTGTAGTTAGATTTGATAAACAGGTTTATTTTACAATCAGTAATGAGATTAGTTTAGAAACTTTAGCTATTTTGTGGACTAAAAGAACATCTATGATTAATTCTTTAGAATCTCTGCCTGATGGCATGGAATCAAATATGGAATGACTGTGGAAGGAAATATAAGCTTGGAAGAAAAAAAAATAAAATAGAGAAAAAAACAAAAGAGAAATGGTCAATGTCAAGTCTATTGAATCTTCTGTGGATCCTCATTCTTTAAAGCTATGCAAAATCTTCTTTTCTTCTTAACTTTTTTTTTCTTTCCTTCCTTTCTAGACACACACAGGGGAAAAGGAGAAAATTTGCCCATATTGTGGACAGAAGTTTGCAAGCAATGGAACATTAAGAGTTCATATTCGGAGTCATACAGGTACAGTAGCTTATGTGGTAAAGAGAACTTAGTTCTTTAGATATATAACAAAAATATTTCTAGCAATCTAACTACCGTTTTACACACTGGGTGACTTATCACATTTTGAGAATTTTAGTGCTCTTTTTGCCTGATTAACTTGATTAACAGCTACCATGCTTCAAACATAACAATTACAAAAATCCCATTAGACTATCTGATTACCCATCTGTTTGTCCATGAAAGAACTTTCCTACTAATCAGCCTGCTGTTCTGGCCTGATTAATTTGGAGCCAAATCCTGCTACCCTTGTTTGTGTAGTCTCACATGACTTCAGTGGAGCTATGACAGTTAGCACCAGTTGAGGATCTTCCCCAGTGACTTGAATGGAACAACTCCCATAAGTAAGGCAAGCAGAATATGGCCCTTAGTGTTTTGAGACATCACCATAGTTCCGATGGTAAAGAATATCGTGCTATCAAATATTGGATTGATGCAATCACATTGATTGACTAAAAATTTATTGCATATAAATTAGATGGTCAGTTTTGTTGTTTTCGCCTTTGGAAGCAAAAACTGATTCTATAAATGTATCACCATGTTAGTGATTTCTGGTTCTTGTGGGCAGTACAAGATGAGGTGAAGTTAGAGAGACGCTTCACACATGCCAGAATATTAGCGTGAGAGACAAGTTTGGTGAGGGAATATATTTTATTGGATCAGCTTCTGTTGGTGGAAGGCACAAGGTGGCAGGAGACTGGCTCATAGGCAGTCTAGTGTGTGGAGTAGGAATCAGGTCTAGGGCTCGGAGTCCAAATGCCTGAGCACAAGGCCAAAATAGAGTCGGAGATGGCGACTGGAGCCAAAGGTCAAAACTGAGTCAAAATCCAAATGCCAGCACCAAGGAGTGAGACAGACCGTCAGAACCAGGGCCAAGGGTCAGAACCAGATTACCTCATGCAAGGGAGGCAGGAGCAGGGCTGGTTCCAAGGCATGAGCAAGACTGGAACAAGAGTGGGTGCACGACAGGGTCTAGGCTGGAGTAATGTAGGAGTAAGCAGGAGCAGGGCTTGGAGTAAGGTGAGCACAGGGAGGCAGACAATCTGTGGGTGTGTGCATTATGCAGCCACTGATCCTCCCAGCTGCTGGGTTTAATAGCAAGCCACCTGACTGCCTTAACCAATCAGGTGGTTCTGCTGTGGCCTAGCTGCGATTGTTGGCTGCCTGACAACTGGGCAGGTGCAGCTGGAGGTCCTCATTTCTGAGAGAGGCTTTCAAGCTTACACAGAGCTCTTCTTCAGGTCTGGGGAAGGTAACCAGAGTGTCTGAGCTAAATACGAGGTGAGAGAGAATTCTGAGCATAAAGGTTTCACACATGCTGTAGGAGACCACTTAAAATGGATTGGGCAGTTTTAGCAGGCAGTAGGATGTGTTACAAATTGTTGTCATGAGCCATAAAACCAGTGACTCTGTTCAGTCCATGTTTTTTAGTGTCTAGCAGCATTCTGCATTTAAGTTCCCTAGCTTGTTTTTTGAAGGTGGTATGCATTGAGAGGCATGTGTTGCAGACAAATTCTAGAATCTACTAAGGCTGTCTTTTAGGGACAAGTGGAAGGATCCTTTTGGGGTCTTACCTGCTGCATTAGGAGAGTGGGTGTGGGTCACTCTTGCCCTGTTAAGACTCTTTGGTCTGAATTTACAAAAGTCCCTGTTTTGGGATCACTGCAGTGCACAAACTCACTTGATGCCTAAGTTTTCAAAGTAAAAGTTCCCTAGCGATCTATGTTTCTGCCTCTGAGCATGCTGCCTCCCTGTAGGTACCTGGGCCCCTATCTCCTGCCTAAGCCCCACAGCAATTCACAAACCGGGGAAGGCAGGCATTCCTCCACCTAAGTTGAGTGCAGGGCTCAATCCAGTAAGCATGCTCAGAGGGCATCTACTGGATCAGTCCCCTTGGGTGAGTTTAGACAAAATAGCTGGTGGGGGGCAGTCCGGAACAGGTCCCAGGGGGTAGGGTACTCCGCTGAGTTATAGGGGACCACCAGCTGAAGTCCCCTCTCCACCTGAGGAGGAAAAGGGATTTACACTGGAATCTGTTCAGGTGAATGCTGTAATCATTGGGCTGTGGGATATTCTGGTGTGAAGCTCCCTCAAGCTCTCCTGGTGAAGCTGTTGGTTTCTGAATAAATGGTCACTGGAGCAGAGGGACTGCATCCTGGGTCTCCCACCTCCCAGATGAATGCTCTAATCACCAGACTATAGAATGATTCTAAAGCTTGTACTTTCTCTCGGGCCCAAATGACTCTGGGAGAAAATGGAAACATAGCAACTTCTTGTGACCATTTTAAAATCTTCATAGACGAAAGGGTGCCAACATCAGGGTCTCTCAAATCTGCGCCCTTTCAAATGTCAGATCAAGCAGTATGGGTTTGAATCCCTAGATCTGAACTTCACCCTTATCTTTTGGTTTCTGGGTTGAATCCAGAACGACAAGGGGCCTGTTTCCCAGTTCTGGTTTTGATATGGCTTTGAAATCTCCCAAAAAACGTGCAAAATTGCAACAGTGCAAAATCCAAATTCAGACCCTACTCTTGATCCAGCCTCAGATTCCAATCCTATCCTATATCTAATCCAGATCCAAACATTCTGTTCCTAAACCCAACTCTACTCAAAGTTGTTTTTGTCACAAAGTCTCTTTCATTATAATGTCCTGATACCCATTTGTGTGTGTCACATAATCTTGTGTACATAATTGCACCCAAACCATATTATTATTTTCAGTGTACACAGGATTTATACAAACATGCTGAAAAACAAATCAGTCATATTGGCGGATTTCAGTTACCACCCACTACAGATTTAATTCAAGTAATTGGCATGTAGCTGAAAGTTTTAGTGATGTTTTGCTTCCAGCATGAAAGGATGTAGGTTTGAGTTTGACATGCAAAGCTGCTGTTAACAAATAGGCTTCCTGTGACAGTCTGTTCACTTTTGCATAAACAAATTTGGGTTGCAGGAAGATGACAGCATGTGTATGTTTAATCACTTGGCTTTCTACTATGTTTGGTAAAAGTCTTAATCACTTTCTTCTACCATGGCTATCTGTTAAGATAAAAGCTGTTTTGTGATACAGTTTACACGTCTAAATGCATCCAGTGCAGGATACTGGTAATTTCAATAGTCCCATATCTGATCATGTAGCCAGACAAAAATCTTTTATGGACTGGCTAAAAGGATGAAATTAATTTATATGTTTAGCTCTTATTCTCTAATGAATGTGAAAGTTATCCCTCATAGCAGGTGTAAAAAAGAGAATTCTGCTGAAATAGTTGTATATAGTTTAGCTAAAGAAAATTAAAAAACAAACTAAAAATACAAAAGGAAATTAAGGTCAGGGTAGGCATAATAAATAATAAAGAACTGCAGTGCAACCTCTCCTTCCCTCCCTCTCTTTCTCTTTGTTCTTTCACTGACAACCCAACTTTTCAAAACCTTGCAAGACTTTCATCCACAAGCTTCAACCCATATCTCTTCCTCCTTCTGTCCCCTAATGTATCTGTATTTCTTCTTCTGTCCTCCATATCTGTTTCTTCCACAACATTACAACCAATGGGAGCTTCAGGTGCTCTCTGAGGTGTGAAGGGCAGCAACCCCTTCCTTCTCCCCCCTCTCCCCCCCCAAGAAAAAAAAAATCTTGGAGCAAATGGGCTGTGGGTAAAAGGAGCCTGTGGAGGCTCTGCCCTCTCCAGGAAGAGAGAAGAGTTCAGTTTTTCCCTGGTAACCAAAGATGTCAGCAAAGTTAGACCATGTGTGCCACCAAGATGAATTACTGAAGTTGTCAAAAAGGGGAGATTGCTGTTCATTGTGGACAATCTGTACTTCTCCAGTTAATTGAAAGGGTCAAAGTCGTGCTTCACCTTCTGAGGGGGCTACATCACTGCAAAGGGAAATATGAGTTGCCAGTGAAGGGAATCCCTGTCATCAGAAAGCAGTGCAAAAAGTCAAGAATTCTTTTGATGGCCTTTAATAAATAAAGTTTATTACTTTTAACTGCTTTGGGAAAGACTTGACAGGTTTTTAGGAGATTATCTGAGCAGTAAGAGAGCTTGGCTGCTTATTAAACATGAAGCCATCGTTTCTAAATGTTGCAATAATTTTGAAGACTTCATGCTGTTGGCATCCATTAAACACTGTGGTTTTGAATTAAATCAATGCAAAATTATACCCTCCTGTGTTTGTCATCACATTTCTGCATATCTCATTTCATTCTGAGCTATGAATGAAACAATCCCATCTTTCTGGGTCACCCCTCCCCAGCCAGAGCTGAGTTTTGACAAAGACTGAACATCACAGTTGTGAATGTCCCAGAAATGCCTTCAGGTCTTAGTGATTACAGCAGACGTGGCTGGTGTCCCAATTCAGTGACATGGGTTGTCGTGTTCTCTCAGCATGGGTACTGGTGATTCATGTTGTATATAACTGTGTTCAGTGGGGCTTGTCCTGTTTTGTCTTAGGTAAATCCAGGCACACCTGGGCTCAAATTTTCTTTTATTAGTAGGGGCTCTGGCATCCTGTACCAATCCAGCTGAACTCCTATATGGGATGCTCAGGTTACAACACTACATTGGCCTGAAAGAGACATACCATTACAAGTCTTATGTTATGGATCCAGTATTACCATATGATATATTGAATTTATTTTATATGACCTATTGTGACCCACTTTGACCCCATTTGCAGTCTCACCATGATCCACAGTTTGAAAGACCCTGCTTTACAAAGTATCTTTCACAAGCATAGTAACCCATCTCTAAAATTTAAAGTAAACGTCTTCACTGTTATTTAATACATGGTACATGTTCTCAAATGTTGTTACTCACAGATGTGTGCACGCTCCCTCAATAAGCAATTTTCTGTTCTCTTTTATCTTAGAATAGGACTCTGTAAATGAGGCCTAACAGTACTTGCCCTTTCAGCTGTAACTGCCAGTTTGGGGTGAGTGAAGCCGTCTGTGTGTGCATGTGTATAAGAAGGTGGATGTTTGGGTCTGAGCCTGGCATATTGCTCTGTAATTCATCATCTGGGTTTCCAGCTCTGGAATGACAGAGACAGCGCTCTGTAGGTCAGCCGAAACACTATAGCACATTCTCTCCCTGCTATATCCTGTTGGTTTATGGCTTCTCAGGGTCAGAGGGAGCTGGGGTTAATTCAGCAAAAGAATCCTCTGACTGTGGCGTAAATTCCATTGATTGTTCATAAATTGTGAAAGAAATTCTGTGAACCGCTTTTGGGGGTTTTAAAGCTAAGGGCCAGGAGGTTAATTATTTGCCTAAAGTTTCAACCAACTTTCAGTGCTAACAGATACCGGCTGTTGTTTGTGCTTTCTTGGGTCTAGCTTTACACACAGTTATTAAAATGTGATAATAAATCACTGTCTCATATTTAAAAAAACTAATTGTGTGTCTCGTCTCCTAATTGATTATGCCATCTAAATAAAGAGTAGAAACTCTTAGGATACCGTATTTGAAGTTGTGCATCACGGTTTGGTGTATGATGAGTTTATTTTTACAGCTACTTTTTTTCAATACATAGTAGCAAGGACATGCTGAATGTAAAGTCATTCCATTCTTTACCAATTCCAATACACAGGGTTTGGGAGCTGGTGATGGACAATCAATGATCTTGCACATCAGATTTTTGAAGATATTCATGCCTGTGATAATGAGTTAAGCATAGAGGGATAGGCTTGATTCTTTCTCTGTTGTGTCCCCCCCCCCCCCCCCCCAACACACTTTTAGCCAAGGAACCTGAGCAAAAGCTCAATTAAGTCAATAGAAGGACTCCCAGTTACTTTGGATCAGGCCCTAAATGTTGTCCCAATGTATTTATTTCTTTAATGTTAAGAGCAGAATTGGCTCTGCATATCAGTATTGTTATGCATCAATATCTTGTCCATGAACAGCTTCCAAATGTCTTTAAATAGGTTGTCTCTGTTCAATAACCTGTAGATGATCTCCTCCTTTTTTTTTTAAATCTATTGGTTTAAAAAAAAAAGTGTAAGACCCAAAGCTAAGGACTCTGCATTCCTAAACCTTTCAGCTTATACATCATTATTCTATTTATCTCCATTCAAGAGTTATATCTTCAAAAATACCTGCAAAGTCTCATGAAGCTGTCAGCTTGTTGTTGTCCACTAGTAGTGGATGAGAAAGATGTATTCTTAGAATAGTTTTCTTGAATGCAAGAAACTTCTTTAGATCAAATGAGTTACACACCTAATAGTTTGATTAATGTGTATAGTTTAAAAGAATACCAGCAGTGGGTTCACTGAGGTCAAAGGTTTTAATGCTCCTTTCTTGGGGAAGCAAAATCATTCCATTCCACTGATAGGTGCAAAGAATCAAACTTGAGCTGTTCTCGTTGTTTTAAGTAATGTTTGGTAGAGTTATGGCTAAAATTATTAATTTGATTATAAAACTAGTAATGTTCTATGTCTGATTATTAATTTGGTTCTTCCTTTATTGCAACAATTCAAATAACTTACTGACTTTTGCAGAATTGTAATTTCTGATCAGCCTTTGACTTTTAAAACAAACAGACAAAACTCCTACCATATGATGAAGCTTTTGATGGTCCATCCTGGTTGGATGCTTATCTGAAACTAATCTAGACTCTTCAAACCTCTACATTCTGCAAAATTAAACTAGAAATCTCCAAGAACAGACTTTCCCTATTGTCGCTCTAATGCCAAAGAATAAGGGATGGCTGAGCATGTAAAAATGAAAAAATACTAAAAGGTCTGGTTAAACAACCTGATCCCTTTTCTTTTTTGGAAAGAACAGTTTTTCAGGATTTCCCTTTTGGTAGTTCTAATTTTGCTTGAGAGTAGGAAACACATTTGATTGAATCACAGAAAAGCCGTTATGGTCCTCCCTTGTACAAGTGTTGCCTCTTGGCTAGGGAACATCCACAAACACAAAGGTTCTGTTTTTATAATCAGGGGAGCAAAAACAAAATACAGAAATACTTGGCCACTTGTGTTCAGATCATGTCCAGTTAGAGTCCTGATTAGAATGTAGGAAGTATAGGTCCTTTCAACAAGAAACCTCCAGCCCAAGAAACACCTCTTAATGAACCACAGTTGAAGACCTTTTCTCCATTTTTGGCAGGTAATGGAATCATTATGTCTCAATGCAAGATCTATTCTCTCACCCCAGTGAAGGACTATAACCCCACCCCTCATATCCAGCTAAGTTCAGTGTATATAATTTTACAAGAATTTTGGCTTTTATGGTTCTGGTCCCAATTGGAAACCAGAAATATTGGAAAAACTGTATTGTATCTTTCAAACCATTATAAAATAGCTTGGCTTTCGACGAGAGAAATTTAAGTTGTTACTAAATGGTTTCGTTTATCCCTTCTGAAGCCCTGAACATACATTAGTACATTTAAATGATTGATGTTAAACCAAATGAAAAAATATTTGGGAAGGGAAAGGGTAAAAATACCTTTCTTATTTATTGTCTGCTTTATCCATTGAGCCTAATTGTCGGGTTTGTAAACAGAACATTAGCTACAGTAGTTGGCCAAGCTCACTGCTTGAATAGTGACCCATTTGATATTACCCGGTTTGGCCTTGCTAGTGTCCAGTGGTAACAATTTCAAAAGTGCCTTTTTGACCTTAACCACATAAGCACATTTGAAAATTTGACCCCATAACTGTAAAATTGGGGAAATGGAAAATGCATCTTATTTGCAATGAGATTTTTGTCTCCTCTGAGTCAATATATAATTTTACACTGCACTTAGGCATAAATAATTAACTGAATATTATCTTACAGTATTTGGAAGTTGAAAAAGTGCTAGAGATAATCCACCTGTGTGGATTATCACAAGATAATCCACCTGTGTGGTGATTTTTGTTCCCAATATCCCCGGTATGGGAACTGTGCCGTTGATTTCAGTAGACAGTGAATCATTTCTTAGTGACTGTTGTGTTTTCTTTCTCTCTCTTTCTCTCTCCCTCTGTATGTACATATATAAAATAATAATCAATGCTCTATATACTTATGAACATAAAACTCCTGTTTACTTTAGTGGGAGTTCGGTATGTGGAACAGTAGCAGTATAAGGTAAATGTATAAAGAGTGAGGCACTCCAGAACAGATAAAATTCTAAGCATATGCCACAGATTATAATTTTGTTCTATCTTTTAACCTTTTGTCCATCTCAACTTGCTATTGAATGCTGTCATCACTCCACATTATCTCTGACTAAAAGGGGCTCTTGCAACTCCCTTTCTGGGCTGCCCTATTGATCACCTGGTAGGGGGTGTTGCATATGTGATCCAGATGTCCATGTTGCTTAACCACTTCTCTCCAGGAGAATTGTCTCCGTTCCACCAGAATTGTGTGGTGATGGATTTTATTTTATTTTTTTTATTTTTTATTATTTTTAACTCTAATCAACTTTAGGCTGCTCTCAAATCAGGGATTTAAACCCAAGAAATTTCAGAGCTGCAGTTCAACAATGTCCCTTTGAAAATCACCTTTTAAAAATATTACACTTGAAATGCCCCTTCTTTCGAGCCTTTAGTAATCTTTATAAGACAAGTTCATTGCATGTATATGAGTTGATCCTACAAGATGCTAAGTGCCTTATGGAAGGTTCTGAACGTCTTCAACACTCAGCAGGATTGGCTCCTTAAAAATAATTTTCTGCAAGATCGTTAAAAAAATAAATTTTATTTTAAATTAAGCCCATTGGGCCTGATCCAGTGCTCACTGGAATCAGTGGAAAGGCTGCCTCTGACTTCAGTCGACCCACTGTGCAAAATCTTCAACTGAACCAGCATTCAGGGCTCACATACTTTTAAACATACTATCTGATACATTAGTGCTCTAACTCTGTCAAATTCTAAATTAACTAATATAAAGAAACTCCAGTAAAAAATCAGACAGGATGATACAAGGCTAGATGAACCACATATAACACTAATAATTGTAACGAGGAATCACCGATCAGTGAGAGAACAAGCTACGCATTAGAGGTATCTCATGGATGGATATTAATTTTTTTTAAGTTAAATTAAACAAAATGAATGCCAGTGCAATGTAATTAGGCTTGGAAGTATTTGATTTTTATTGGTACATATTGATTTCACTGTACGTACGTACACACACACACACAATTTCCATTAATGATGATTGAAATTTACAGATAGGCAAAGTAAGAACAATGCTGCTTGAGAACTAGAGTTTGATTTTAGGATATTTACTTTGCATATTTTGACCTGTAATGTGGACAATTTGTGCTTTAACAGGTATAAACTTTAACTTTTTAAATCTAAGTGTCTGCTACATTAAATAATTGTCATCTGACCCCCACCCATACTTTTCCACAACTGAAAATTTAAATAGATAAAAATTAAAAAATGCTTACAACCCAAAATTTTGCACAACTGTGAACATTTTAAAAAAATGAAATAAACATTGAAAACATGCTTAAAAATAAATATTCCAAATAAGGTTGGTAACAGTTATGGGGTTTTTTTTGGTAGGGAGAGGAGAAAAAAGGTGGATATTGCAAGATCTGGGCAAACATGAGTTGCTGAAGATTTTCGTTTCTTAACATTATTGATCTTATTTTTAATCTCTTCCACAAACACAACAGATCAAGTCCCTTCCTGATCAGAGAAGGTTTACACCTGTAAATCCCCAAGTATTTATTGTGGCTGAATTGATGTGAAGCTAGGCTTGGAATTCCAATTTTTACAGTTGACTTTTGGTGGTTGTTAGTTGATCACAGACAAATCCCAAAGCATAGATGGATAATGTCACCTCCCCAGCAGCATTTATTATATAGCACTTGCTCCTCCTGTTTTAATGTCTAATACTTCTTGACTTTCTTAGAGTGAGAGAACCTCTTTTTTCAAGACTTACGATACATTCCAGTATGAAATTCCCTCTGGGCAAAAACTTAACAGGAACAAACCGAAAAAATGTATAGTTTTTATTATTTTTGAATATGCTTTGGAACAAAGGTGTTTTTCTTCTTTTAGGACAACTTGAAATTTAGTCAGTAGGGCCAAAAATGGCCTTTATTGTGCAATCTGTACAAATATTAGAAAGCACCTGTTCACTCAGTCTCATTAAGGAATCCACTATTGGCATTCTTTTGTGAGTAGGTGATCACTGATGTAAATAAGGGTAGTACTATCTAATCCAAAGCGGGGAAGGGAAATTTTGGGCAGGTATACTAAGGATTGCATGCCAAGTCTTGAAATCCAAATCAGGTTTCATTTATTCAAGAGGGGGGGGCCGGGAAGCATGTAATAATTTTAAAAGCTGACATAATACTTTTTCATTCCCCATACACCCATACTTACACACAGGTTTCAGAGTAACAGCCGTGTTAGTCTGTATTCGCAAAAAGAAAAGGAGTACTTGTGGCACCTTAGAGACTAACCAATTTATTTGAGCATGAGCTTTCGTGAGCTACAGCTCACTTCATCGGATGCATACCGTGGAAACTGCAGCAGACTTTATATATACACAGAGAATATGAAACAATACCTCCTCCCACCCCACTGTCCTGCTGGTAATAGCTTATCTAAAGTGATCATCAGGTTAGGCCATTTCCAGCACAAATCCAGGTTTTCTCACCCTCCACCCCCCCACACAAATTCACTCTCCTGCTGGTGATAGTATAGAGTGAATTTGTGTGGGGGGGTGGAGGGTGAGAAAACCTGGATTTGTGCTGGAAATGGCCTAACCTGATGATCACTTTAGATAAGCTATTACCAGCAGGACAGTGGGGTGGGAGGAGGTATTGTTTCATATTCTCTGTGTATATATAAAGTCTGCTGCAGTTTCCACGGTATGCATCCGATGAAGTGAGCTGTAGCTCACGAAAGCTCATGCTCAAATAAATTGGTTAGTCTCTAAGGTGCCACAAGTACTCCTTTTCTTTATACTTACACACACACACTCATTTCTGCATCAGTTACGAAAAGGTTAGGATTTTTGTGTTGTACTAAAGGTTCTGTAGTTGCAGATTCAAATTTGGCTTGAATAGAACCCATCATTAATCATGCAGAACTCTAAGGATATCTGTGGGAGAGGGATCTGTGTAAATAAACTAGGTAACTACATGCTTACAGTTTAGTCCATGCAGCCAGTCTGCATGCCTAAAAGGGCCAGTTGCTCACATAAGAGCAAATAAACATAGGTATGTTCACATTTGGGGCACATACATGAAATGTTTTAGAAAATTTAACTGGTAAAGAAACAACAAAAATAAGAATAAGCATAAAATGAGTTAGGATCTTATTAAAGATGTTTTATCAATCATCACTGATGCTATAGTTATGGTTGAGAAGACACTTTTATAATTCAGTAAAACATGAGGTCTTAATGACTTTGTCCCCCCCATCAACCCCCAGTCTCCATGTCTGTTGAATGATAAAAAATAGATGGGAATTCTGAGCTGCATACCAGAGAGTTGTAAGTTGCAAATTTACAGTATGTGATGGCTGATCATAGGCAGGCTTTATCAGGTACAACATGTTGATATAAAGTCACAGTGTTGCCCTCTACTGGCATCCGCTGAAAGCTGTTAAACATCTATTCGTCAAGAACCATAAACAACATGATAAATTTGTGAAGGACAGTATTAATAGATTTCAGACTAGCTCTAAGCGATCTCTGTAAGCAAAAGCCTTCCTCTGTAAGAAGAATGGGGGGTAGCACTTAGCTGTCAGCACTCATCTGCTTACAGACCTCTGCAGACTTTACCTTCAAAATACAAAAGCTTTAAAACGTAAAAATGTCAGCTGGATTAATTAAATGTTTGAGCACCAGCAGCTCCTACAGAGTTCGAAGGCTCATGGCATAAATTAGGGACATCGGGGTCATGAGAGATAGTGTCATGTTTCAAACAGATGTGAAACTTCTAATTCAGAACACAGAATCACACAGCAGCCTTGTTAAAAGATACTTTGCCAAGTCCATATATTTGTACTTAATAAGATAAGGCAGGGTGGAGGAGAGGGGCGTGTTTGCATTTCACAAGTACTCCATTGCCTTTGTTTCTGTTGTTTTTTTCATTTAGGTGGGATCTTTCCCCACAGGCATTAAAGAATGGGCCAGCCTATTAAAGGCCAAGTTGTACAACCCTTACTTGAGAGTTGGCCTCACTAAAATGAATGGAGTCAATGGCTCCGAGAAGGCTATACATGCAGCAGTGAAACCCAGTGGGTCAGCTGTAATGTAATCAGTGTGTGACTTTAAAAAACTATTTCTCTAGGCCGCACACTTTTGCAATTCCTCAACTTTTTGTTCATTCGGAAAAAAACATAGAACATCTTTCTGTCAAGCCCTCAAGGACGAGCACCTCAAACAGTGAAATGAAGACTGGAAAGGGGGCGGGGGAGGTCTGCCTTGCTCCAAGACAGAATGAATGTCCCCATAGTCAGAAAGCCCTCAGTATAAAGCTGTCCCTTCCCTTCTCTCACTCTGTGGCCTTGGGCAAATCATTGCAACTTGTCCTGAGTTTTCCCATCTTTAAAATGGTGATAATATTTCTTGCTTACCCTACAGGATTGCTCTGAAGGTCAGTTAATGTTTGTATAGTGCTTGGAACCTGTCAGAGCTTTGCATGCATGCAAAGATTTTTTTGTGAACAATTGAGTTTTCCTAGATTGGCTTAAAGGGGGTTGTTGTATCTGCACATAAAGATGTGTTGTCCAGGCATCAATGTGATTAGCCGGAACAGATTCCATTTAGTTAGAAAATTAGTTCACGGAGATTAGCTTGTTGAAAAATATGTTTGGTGATGGAAGCAAACTGATTTTGTTGATTAGCCTTTTGTGTGCAATTAGCCTAGATGCTGGAGTCTTATTCCAGTACATTGCCTAAAATACTCAAAAAGAAAAATTTACGTAAGAAATTGTAAAGCTTTATCACTAGTTTTAAATTATGGACTTGCTACAGAAAACCTCTACTGAGTGGATCTGAATGGCCAAGCCTCTGAGTTATATGGTATAAATTCAGAGTGACTTCACTGAAATCAGCAGAAACTGTACTGATTTACATCAATGTAAGTGTTCAATCCTGTGAGGTACAGAGGGCTTCTTGTGAGGTGCTGAGCGCTCTCTACTCCCACTGAGGTCACTGGGCACCTCACAGAAGCTGCTGTGCCTCCCGTAGGGCAGATCTTGCTGGCATTCTTTTAGTTAAATGCAACAAACGAACAGAAGTGGGTTTTATAATTAAATTGGCTTGTGACACCCAAATGGCTCTAATGATGAATAGATGTGAAGTGAGGGAAATGTACTGTACTTTGAGAACAGTTAATGACTAACTGTAAAAGTGACCATGTACTAGCCACAATAGAATTCATCCTAGCCCAGTTGTCACCAGGACTGCAGCTTTTTTTTTTTTTAAATCCCGCTCTGCATGTATTCATATTTTATGACAAAATCAAGCAGTTGAAAGTGATACTTTGATCCAGCCTTGCATGCTGTCCAAACAGATCTTTTGTTCTTTATACGTAGTTTCCCTAACGCTCAGATCTCTTTCACTCTGTTTGAACTGCACATGAACACTAGAGCAGAATAATGTTTGACACACAACCATGCTGGGCTGCCTTGATGTACTGAGGCAATGCTTTCTTTCCGCCGTCTGCATTTGTTGACTCTGATGCTCATCTTATTTTCAGGTGAGCGCCCTTACCAGTGTCCTTACTGTGACAAGGCTTTCAGCAAGAATGATGGACTAAAGATGCACATTCGCACCCATACAAGGGTAATTGTTACTTTACTTAAATTTAATTGTTACTTAAGAACCATGATTGTCCACGGACAATGCAGGGAAATAAATTATTGCTGTTTGTAGAGAGGGAGGATGTTTCAACGATATTTGTGCTTCAAAACAGAGGAAAACGGCATAAAAATTAATAATCTTAGAATTCTATTTCTGATTCCTACAGTGAACTGTGTGTGACCTTGGACCAGTTGGTTTATTTTTCTGTGCCTCATTTTTTCCATATAAAAAGGGGGAATTATTCCTATCTTCCTAACAAAGTTGTCTTGGGACTTGTTCAGTGTTTAAAATCAATTAATAGGTTAGTGTCTCTATAAAAGCATCATTATTATTAAGAGAGAGAGAGTTAAATGCCCAGCATTTTTGTATTTCTCGCACCTCCAAATCTACTCTCTGGCAAACTCGGTCTGTCTTAATAACAACAATGGTACTCTGTGCATGTGCAGTGCTTTTACCCATTTAATTGATTACAAATATCAATTAAGTCTTAAAACAACCTTGTGAAGAAGGTAGGAATAATATCTGTAATGCAGGCTGGGAGATATGTCTGAAGATTATTCTCTGACTTTAGGATTACAGCTATCCCCGGAGTCATCTGTTCTGGTTTAAAAGGCTCATCATGTATATCTATGTACTGAAGACAACCCTTGCCCCACTCTGTCCCCCTTGTGCCGGTCGAGCAAAAGGGATGGTTTTAAACAGCCAGCTGTGAATTCTGCTTGCATATGAGAATCATAGACTTTAAGGTCAGAAGGGACCATTATGATCGTCTACTCTGACCTCCTGCACAACGCAGGCCACAGAATCTCACCCACCCACTCCTGCAATAAACCTCTTGCCCATGTCTGAGCTATTGAAGTCCTCAAATCATGGTTTAAAGACTTGGAGGTTCAGAGAATCCTCCAGGAAGTGACCCATGCCCCATGCTGCAGAGGAAGGCGAAAAACCCCCAGGGCCTCTGCCAATCTGCGCTGGAGGAAAATTCCTTCCCGACCCCAAATATGGCGATCAGCTAAACCCTGAGCATGTGGGTAAGACTCACCAGCCAGTCACCCAGGAAAGAATTCTCTGTAGTAACTCAGATTCCAAACCCATCTAGCATCCCATCACAGGCCATTGGGCATATCTACCACTGATAGTTGAAGATCAGTTAGTTGCCAAAATTAGGCTATCCCATCATATCATACCTTCCATAAACTTATCAAGCTTAGTCTTGAAGCCAGATATGTCTTTTGCCCCCACTGCTTCCCTTGGAAGGCTGTTCCAGAACTTCACTCCTTTGATGGTTAGAAATCTTCATCTAATTTCAAGTCTAAACTTCCTGATGGCCAGTTTATATCCATTTGTTCTTGTGTCCACATTGGTACTGAGCTTAAATAATTCTTCTCCCTCTGTGGTATTTATCCCTCTGATATATTTATAGAGCGCAATCAAATCTCCCCTCAGCCTTCTTTTGGTTAGGCTAAACAAGCCAAGCTCTTTGAGTCTCCTTTCATAAAACAGGTTTTCCATTCCTCGGATCATCCTAGTAGCTCTTCTCTGTACCTGTTCCAGTTTGAATTCATCTTTCTTAAACATGGGAGACCAGAACTGCACACAATATTCCGGATGAGGTCTCACCAGTGCCTTGTATAACGGTACTAACACTTCCTTGTCTCTACTGGAAATACCTTGCCTGATGCATCCCAAGACCGCATTCGCTTTTTTCACGGCCATATCACATTGGCGGCTCGTAGTCATCCTGTGATCAACCAATACTCCGAGGTCTTTCTCCTCCTCTGTTACTTCCAAGTGATGAGTCCCCAGTTTATAACAAAAATTCTTGTTATTAATTCCTAAATGCATGACCTAGCACTTTTCAGTATTAAATGTCATCCTATTACTATTACTCCAGTTTACAAGGTCATCCAGATCTTCTCATCATTGATATACAATGCTACTCCACTACCTTTGCCTTTATTTCTGTCTTTCCTAAACAGCACATACTCTTCAATACCTGTAGTCCAGTCATGACTACTATTCCACCATGTTTCTGTTATCCCTATAATATCTGGTTTCACTTCCTGTACCAGTAGCTCTAGTTCCTCCATTTTGTTACCTAGGCTCCTCGCATTAGTGTACAAACATCTTAATTTTTGCTGTTTGGTCTTGCTCACATTCTTTATCTGATTAGGCACAGACATTCTACTGCCAGTCTCACCTATTAGACAGGTATATACACTACCCTTCCTCCTTATGGCCATTCTACTACCCACGGCTGTATCCTTTCTTACTTCATTTTCTTCCCGCTCAGTGTTAAAATCCAGCGTGGAGATTACCTGGACATCTCCCAACCATCTCCCTCAGATTCCTAGTTTAAAGCTCTCTTGATCAGTTGTACCATCCTCGATTCTAGAAATCTATTTCCCTCCTTACTCAGGTGAAGTCCATCCCAAGAGAACAGTCCTCTGTCCATGAATGCTTCCCAGTGGCCATACATCCCAAAGCCCTCCTTATAGCACCAGTGCCTAAGCCATCTGTTGAGCATCATAATCTTGTCACACCTTTGTTGCCATTCTATAGGAACAGGCAGAATCCCTCTGAAGATCACCTAAGCCTCAATTTAAGCGTCTTCCCCGGCCTGGCATAGTCTCTCTTGATATGTTCCAGCAAGAATCTACTGTATCATTTGTTCCCACATAAAGGACAATCAGGAGATTCTTTCCCACTCCTGTTAGGATCCTCTTCAGCCTCAGGTCCACATCTCGTATCTTAGCACCCGGCAGACAGCACACCCTTCTGTTCTCTGGATCAGCTCTTGTTACAGGCCTGTCTAGCCTTCTCAGTAAGGAGTCCCCAATCACATAGACCTGCCTTTTCCTGCTGATGGTGTGATTTTTCCAGTCTATCCCTTCTTCCCTCTGGCTGCAAGTCTTCTCGATTCCTATTGTCCCTTGCAATCCTCTGCAACCGATTCCGCATCCTCCTGGGGCTCATATTTGGTGTTATCATCTCCATTGACTCTTGCCCTCTTCCTATAGAACTAGCTGCTCTTCTCTTCTTCCTTGCCCTCTCACCTTCAGCGACCACCTTCTGTGCTCCTTCTTCATTTTCCAACTCTGCAAACCTGTTCCTGAGTTCTGTTTCTCCTTCACTAGCCCATCTTTTCCTCTGCCTGGTTCTCTTAGTCATATGCTTCCACTGTCCACTTTTCTCACCCAGCAGTATCCCCTCAGAGTTCTTTGGTCCTGCTTCCATCTGCAAATCTGAGCTTTTCCCTCCAGCCTCCTCATGTCTTTGCTCAGTTATCCGCTCGAACCCCCTTCTAAACTCAACCAGAGTTTCCACCTGCATCTCCAATCCTCTGATCTTTTCTTCCATCAGCTCTATCAGGCGGCACTTCATGCGGACGAAACTCTTTTCAGGTACCCCCTCCAGGATCATGTACATGCTGCAGCTTCTACATTCAGTCATCTTCACTGTGTCTTCCGCTACTTGGGTGATGTAAAGTCATCATAACCAGCCTTTTGCTATTTACTTCTGGTCTCCCGTACCCCCACGAAGAAACCATTTTGGAGACAGATTCTAGGCTGGGTGTGCACAAACACCCCTTGTGGAATAGAAAAGTATTGTAAATTTCACTTTGTGTGGATAGATCTTGATCATCTGCATAATGCAGACAATGAAATGCTCACAGATGCACATTATTTTACAGTCTGAGGAAATTAGTCATTTCAAAGAAGTAAGAAGCTTTTATTTGCCAGAACTGGAATACTTACAGAATTGCTCTTCTGAGAAGTGTAATTCATTGGGATTTTCCTTCTGTTATTTATGCACTTAGATAGCCATAATAATGCACTTCTGTAGGGAATTTTTATATATATACATATTGTCTCCTCAGTCTGGCAGCTCGCTAGAGCCTTTTACATAATATGTTGCTTACATGTATTCCCATATGTCTTCCACATTGCCACTGTTGTATGTAAGCAAAACACCATTAACACCTTTGAAACTTGCCAGCTGGCTTTAAAAGACATGTAAAATATGGGGCTGAATGAAAGATGGACTAAGGACTTACGTGAATATGAGGGTAGGAGGAAAAAGGAAATGGTTCAAGCTCTGTGTCTGCATGTGAGAATAGCTCAACCAGCCACACTAACTATTCAGTCTGCAGCAACAAGGAGACATTGGTAATTGGATTTTACTGAGTAGAAATGTATTTTCTATAAATGTTGTTTATTGCTAAAGAATACGATAAAGTTCTTCTTCAAGTGATGGTCTCTATGTGTATTCTGCTTGAGGTGTGTATGTGCCTGAGATCAGAAGATTTTTGCTAAAACTGGAATTTTTCAAGATCTGTGGTCCATATCTATATTCCACTACCCACCCTCCTTCGTCTCTGCTGTGGAATCTTATCCTGAGGTATTCGTGGTAGAAAGGTAAATGAAGAGGCGGTCAGTCCACATTGCCATTTATACCCTCAGGAGGAGGAGAAGGGCACAGGTGCAGACCAACAGACACCGCTAGCAAAATTCTTCTTGTCTCAGGCACGTGGTGTCCATGCTTACCTGGAGTGGAATACAAATAGAGACCACACATCTCAAAGAACTCAATTTATTGGACAGGTAAGTAACCTTCAATACATCTGAGATGTCAAGACTGCCCAACAGGAGGCTGGAATGTCAGATTTCTCCTCTTTTTTGACAAGCAAGTGAGTGGAAATCCTTGCAGCCATGTTGTGGGCAGACACAGAATTCTGTTTGAATTCCTGACTTTAGTGCTGTCATGTTGTTTATATACCACTTAACCCATAGTTCTGAAGTTTAAAAGTCAAGTTTGTTTATATTTGAGTGACATTTTATATAAGCTCACACCAGAGTAGGGATCTTTTATTTCAAAATAGTGGGGCTCAGTACTGGCATGTTTTGAGTAAACAAGATTATCGCTATAATTAAGTTGCTCTCATGCTCCCCTCTCCTTCATACCCCAACTCCATATTTGCATCCGGATAGCAGAAAACTTAATTTCCATGAAGGTGTAATTGTTTGAAAGGTAACTAATAGTATAATAAACACATTGGAAATTGTGATTTTTCTTAATGAAGGACCTTCCATTCTGAGCACTTCTGAAAATTTAGAGAAATTTTGACCATTCAGCATTCCCTCCGCCGTCAAACCACTTCTGCATCCCGAGGGTTACACACTGCAAACCCCAGTCTGAACAGTAAATAGCTTTATTCAAATTTCAAATACATTCAGGTTAGGCCAAAATATGAGACGTATTTGGTTTCTTAATGTGCATATTAGTTTATACGTTTTTACAAACTTTTATATAAATTTGGATACCTTTAAACCCGTAGTTCCATATGGACCTAGATACATAAAGGAACCTGGGTGTTTCAGGCCAACACGTAGGTGCCACTGAGATCCTCAGAACCCCTGTTCAGCTGACAACTAACTCTGGAGGCACCTAAAATTCCTTAATCCTGGAGAGTGCACCATTAAAGTCCCATAGGTGCTCAAGGATATGTTGACATTGCATTGTAAACCTACGACTGTGGGACTTGGGCTTGTGGACACAGTGTTTCCAAGCCCTTGTTTGAGCATGCAGACTAAACTGAAAACCTGAGTTTACAATTCCTAGACCCAGGTACAGGTCTCATAGCCATGCTACGGTGTCTGTACAGAACTACACAGACCTTCTGACTCAGGTCTGTGACTTGGGTCACATCTACACTGTAAAATGACAGGGCGTCGACCCAAGTCACAGCAAGACTCAGGCTATGACCCACCTTCCTAGCAGGGTACTGAGTGCTTACTGACCTGAAACAGACTGAATTTGTGTGTGGGCAGAAGGTGGCTGCTTGGGCTCACACCTGAATTAGAGTCTAGGTTTAGTGTGCAGTGTAGACATACCCTAAATCTCTGCCAGTGGGCATACACACAGTTGTGTCAGTCTAGGCACCCAGGCGGCTAAGTCCCAATGGGATCCTGAGACTAGGATTTGCTACACCTATATTGCCTGTGGAGCCAACATCCATTAGGCATTCTCAGAGCACACCTAACCTCATGCTGGTGGGAGTGGGGGGCAAGCAAAAGAGGAGCCCTCCCTTATAACCTTCAGTATAGTGGTTTGAGCATTTGGGATGTGGGTTCACCTCTGATATGAGTGTTCTAGTATGTTGGGACCCTGGGGCACCCAAGGCTTCCATGGCTCAGGGCAGCCTACCCAGTGAAGCGCCCTGGAGCTGGGGATTCATTCCCTTTCAACATTTTTGGGTTTTGTTCCAAATTGAAATTTCATGACCTTAGAAAAGATTTGACTAAATATCATCATCTACACTTTGACCTTACTATTGTTTACATTGTTAGAAATACACTCATAGCAAACCATGAAAACTTGTCAACAAACATGTATAAAGCATTTTAAACAGTCACTGGTGACCAATAGCTGAGTATTTTTTGTTTATTTGGAGAAACTTTTTATTCAGTTCTCATCTGAACAATTTAAATATGGCCTGGATACTTAAGCATACAAATAATGTATACTGATGTTGTATGCAGTATTTTGCGGTATAAAATGATTCATGGCTGTGTCCATGTAGTAATGGCATGCCTATTTTTCATACAGTGTATATTGTTGAATTGATATTAAGAGATGTAGAAGACATCCCACAAATGAAATAATTAAGTTCTGCTTAGTTCTGCATTTAAAAAAAAAAAATTGGTGCTGAAAAAATTGCCTTAGTTACTTGTAGAAACAGGGCAACCCTTTCTGAAATCTAATCTTTTATAAACCCTCAGCTAGAATGTGATACTAATTGGTATTCAAGAAAACCTTTTTCTCTTTATTTATATTTTGTTAAACATGATTTTGAGTTTTATAGAGAAATAGACTTTTTTACCCAAAGTCAGCTAAAGGAGAACAATGAATACTGACCGTCTAAGTATGACCACCATTTATATCCTCTTCCTCTCCCCCTCCAAAGTGTAAGTTGTTCTGTTGTGTTGAGAGTAAAACATGACTGTGCAAAACAGAATACTTTTATGAATGTTAGCAATTGCCATTTTTGTTGCTGCCCTCTATACATTCTTCTCCATAGAGAAATTTCTATACGTTTTCACAGTGCTATGGAGCAAAACCTGAGTCGAAAGGCTTTGCTGCACTGAAAATGAGTTGAAATACAGCAGGGCTGATGGAAAAAAGAGATTTCTGTTCCATATGATCTGTCTCTGATTATGTTCTTTTGGGAATAGGGTGACCAGTCTAATTGCTAGTTTTCAACATCAGGTTTCATCCTTACGGCTTTGTTCAATGTGTTCCCTCACTGTCCATGCCCCCAGCATGGCCACTTCTCTCTGTTCCTTACAAAGTTCCTTGTGGAAACATATGACAGAGTCCCATTGCATGGATTCTCCACAAGGCTGTGTTTCAGCTTGCCTTTGGTCCTAGTGGATTTAATCCAAAGCCCACTGAAGTCAAAACTTGATTTAGACCCTAGGTGTGCACAGATGCAGGTTGGGGATTTGGGTTTCCTGAAAAACTGAGCAATCTTCAGCCTCACACAAAATAAAACCGCAGAAGTATTTGACATTTTGACTGATTTCTGCTTAGCTATGATTGTTATCTTTATCCTTTAATGATATCCTTTCAGAGTTTACGTAAAAGCACATTTAAGAGTTTAAGTAAAAGTGTAAGATACATGAATTTTCCTTTGTTTTAGGAAACTGAAAAATAAAAAAGACAAGATCATGAACAATTACTCTTTCAAAGGCAATTTATAACTCTTAAGGAAAAGCAGAAAAAATGGACATTCTCTTAATTTATATGAATGGGCCAAAATCAAAATTTAGCTTTGCATTTCCAGTAATTCTTAATATTTTAATAAAAATAGAATAAACCAATAAACATTCTTAAGTGGCAACATTTCTTGGAGTTACTTTTTGGGTTAGGTGGCTTAACAGAGTTCTAGGTTTAATTTAATACACAAAATTCACTATAAAAGACTGAGGGGTCTAAATTCTGTTGCCTCATCTCTAATATTCTAATTTAACTTCAGGCATATCACAAAAGATTAAAAATTTCAATCTGTGATTTATGTCCCATTCCTTCTTCACCTTCCACCCCACCTTCAAACACATTTTTATAGTATAGTTGATTCTCACACACATTGACACGCAATTATTTTCATGAACTCCAAGGACAGGGATAGCTAAAAGTCTAAAGAGTCAGGTATTTTTCATTAGCTAAGCACAGAAATGTGGAATTAAAAAAAAATCATTTAGCACCATTATTCAAAAGCCTTATTCATGGTTTTAATGAAAACAATGCCACACTGTTTTGCTTAAGCCTCTAAATGAAAAACTGTAAAGTCTACTAAATGCAATAACAAGTCATGCACTTCACCAGCGTACACTTCACCAGTGGAACTAGGTGGCAAACCATCCACAGAACAAGAAAGGCTACAGGAAAAATCATTGCAGAGTTTGATTTAGATCTGGCAGCTGCTAAATAGTGCACGCTGTGGGTGGCCCTAGGTGTCAGCTCTAATGCTGGAATAAACAGAAAGGGAAAGATGGAGGAGCAGTCAAAACCTCCTCCAACAATGAAATGAGGAGAAAATACTGTCAAACTTGACATTAAAATTTTAAATAAGTGTAGATTTGTTTTAATAAAACCTACTATATTTTTAAAAGGAAAAAATCACAATTCCTTGGGTGCTTCTAAAGGGGAATGCATAGAAGTTCTTGAGGTAGTTAGCTTACAAATCATATTAGCTTTGAGGAGATATTTTATCACGTTCTACCTACCTACCCAGTGAAATAGGTTTTGGGTTTGTTCCAAAATCATGTACAGTATATACCATGATGTTACTTGCTGCAGGGCCCGAAGCTTAATTGTTGAGAAGAAATAGCTTGCTGCATTTTACTCAAATACATTTTTTGACTATTATTAAATGTAACCATATATGTGTACTCAAAAGCCATCATTGTGTTGAATCAGCATTTTCATTTCTTTTTAAAACACTTCTAATATATTAAGTTCCAGATTGTACTCGGCAATAATGGAAAATAGAAAGAAGAGAAGGG
The DNA here is from genome assembly GCF_965152235.1 of Eretmochelys imbricata. Classification (NCBI taxonomy): domain Eukaryota; kingdom Metazoa; phylum Chordata; order Testudines; family Cheloniidae; genus Eretmochelys; species Eretmochelys imbricata. Next base: position 42,912,290 of record NC_135575.1, on the reverse strand, counting down.
CACTCCCAAATGCTGTTTCATCACTTGTATTAAATATTATATATATAATATTTGCCCATTGAAAACATAACAATGAGACGTGTTACTTTTGCAGTTCGTTTTAAATCTAATTACTAGTGGTTTGAATACTGCTGACTATAATGTTAAGAATACAGAGAGAAATTACAGTATAATGTGTGTTATGTTTCATTCTGTTACCTCTGTAGGTTCCTGAAGTTAGGTATCGAAATCAATGTTGAGGCACACTAAACAAGTGGCATGGTTTTCAGGAGTTCTCCCATTGAATGAATGCAAGAATAGGTGCAAGCACCTCTGCAAATCAAACCAGTTATTTAGGTGCCTAACTTTATTTACCAAAATTTGACATTTTTAGCCTGTATAATTATTAGACAATGACCAGGCAGGGGACTGCTGATGCAGAAGATTGCTAATGAGGCCATCTAGTTTTTCACATTTAGGCCACCACATTTGATACTGCCTTTGGTAGCTTTAGTTTAGAGGCTAAGACTCAGGGCTTGTTTGCAGAAAGTGTGTGTGTGTGTGTAAGAGAAAGAGAGAGAGGTTTGTTTTTCTTCTCTCTCTCTCTCTCTCTCTCTCTAACATTTAATTAATTTGGAGTTTTATAACTGACTTCAGTGGGAAGAAGTTCAAGCCATGAATGAGCATGGAGGCTAAGTAAACTCCCGCTGAGGAATTCCCTCCAAATCAGAGTTGCATTTTATTGGCAGGACAATGTGGGAAGGGCTATCTCCGGGCTCTCATTTGGCAGAGAACTCAAGGTGATTCGCTTGGCCTGCCAGGTGTTTCTTCCTTATCTGTCAGGCAAGGCTGTGCAGGTTCTCACAGACAATATGGCCTCAGTGTTCTGTATCAACAAACAAGGATTAGCTTGCTCCTCGGCTCTGTCTCAGGAGGCGCTACAGGTTTGCGAATTCTGGTCCAACATGCAGTTCGTCTCAAAGTATCGCACCTTTCAGGGGACTGGAATACACTGGCATATCACCTCAGCAGGTCCTTTTCCTCTCGCCATGAGTGGTCCCTCCACCTGGAAGTGATCAGCAACATCTTCCAGAGGTGGGGGACTCCCCAACTGGACTTGTTCGCCACGAGGCACAACAGGACTGGTCTTTCTCCCTCCTGGTCATTGCTACAATTCATCTTGGACTATCTACTCCACCTATAGTATCGAGACCTGGCTCTTTTGTCAATTAAAGGCCACCTCGGCCTTCCATCCTTCAGTGCATGGTAGATCAGTCTTCTCCAACAAGATGGCAATCAGTTTCCTGAAAGGACTGGAGAGGCTCTACCTGCAAGTTGCAATAGGGTCCCCCTCTGGGACATGAACCTGGTGGTGATGAGAGTCACTGGTCTGCTCTTCGAGGTGCTGGCTTCCTGTTCTCTGCTGCTTCTCTTGTGGAAAGGTTCCTTTCTGGTGGTGATCACTTTGATAAGAAGGGTCTCTGAGATTAGGGTATTGCCATCAGAATCCCCTTATACAATGTTCTACAAGGACAATATACAGCTGTGCCCCTTCCAGGTTTCTTACCAAAGGTTCTGTCACAGTTCCACACTAAGGAGAACATCTTTCTACCGGTCTTCTTTCCAAAGCCTCATAAGACCCAACAAGTACTGGCTGCATACCTTGGACGTTAGGCTGATCGTCACCTTCTACTTCAAAAGAATTAAATCTTTTCACAAGTTGACACCGCCCTTTTAGCGGTAGCAGACAGAATGAAAGGTCTGCCGGTCTCGTCCCAGAGAACGTTGTCTTGGATACCCGCATACATCAGGTTCTGCTCTGAGCAGGCAAAGGTGCCACCTCTGACAATCGTGAAGGCCCATACCACGAGGTCGTAGGCTTCACCAGTGGCCTTCCTTGTGCAGGTTCTGATCCAGGACATTTGCAGAACTGCTACTTGGTCTTCGATTCACACCTTCGCCTCCCACTACGCCCATTACACAGCAGGCTCGGGACGATGCCAGCTTCGTGTTGCAGACTGCACGTCTGTGAACTCTGAGTCCATCTTCGGAATACTGTTTGGGAGTTACCTAGCATGGAGCGGACATGAGCAAGCACTCGAAGAAAAAATGGCTACCTACCTTTTGTAACTGTTGTTCTTCAAGATGTGTTGCTCATGCCCCGCACTCCTACCCCTCTGTCAGAGTTGCCAGCAAGAAGGAACTGAGAGTGTGGGGGGCTGTCAGTGCCCCTTTATACCCATGCATAAACGCAGGGCTCAGGGGATGCTAGGACTAGCCCTACAGATACTACTAAGAGAAAAATTTCCAGTAGCTGTATGCATGGGCGCGTGCACACCTAGCTTGGAATGGGCATAAGCAACGCATCCAAAAGAACAACAGTTACGAAAGGCAGGTAACCATTTTTTCTGTTTATATTTTCCCATTGGTGAGACATGAGTGAGTTCCCAAACATCTGTCCTCTTGAAGATGATGCTCTTGCAAGTGCCGTAGTTGCTGTATGTGAAATCTCTTTGTTTGCATACAGGAGATAGAAGGTATGAATCCCACAGGGCCTACATTTTCCTTTAGTTTCTGGAGTTGACTGATGATTTTTTTCCAAGTAGAGGGAAAATATATTTTGATGTAGGTGCTGCTCCTCTTTTAGGGATAGATCAATATCTGTTCACATTTGGTCATGATTGGTTAAGTAAAGCCTCTTTTCACTAAATCCCAAGGACAGAAATTATTTCAGGTTATACAGAACTTCTTTGCAGTAGATTACCATAAACAGGCAGAAATACTGTGAAATACAAGAAGTGAATGTGATAATAAAACCAAGCTACAGTGTATACTAGAGCTGGTCAGGGGTGGGTGAGTGGGTGGGGAGTGTATGTGTGGGAAATTTCAACATGAATTTTTTTTTTTTCATTTTTATCAAATGTTCTTTGAAAATGTTCAGGTTTTTGTTGAAAACTGAAAATTTTCACATTTCAGTTACTGAAAACCCAAAAATGTTTTTGGTTTGCAATTGTGACCAAAAAAAATTTGAATAAAAACGGACATGTATTGTGAAAATGTCTGTTTTGCTATAAAAGCCATATTCCATCAAATACTTGTTCAATGGAAAATTTTCAATCAGGTCTATTACATACACAATACAGTACAAGTAAAATGAAAGATCGATTTCTCCTTCTAAATTCTGACAGCAGCAGATACTATTATTAATTTAATAGTAGAAAACGTGGTATTCATAATGTAATGTTCTCTTGTCTATGAATCTTACAATAACTTAAATCACAAACCCTTAATATTTCTGTCTGGCCATTCCAAGCGTTAGGAATTCCTATCAGTGTTTGATCTAAGTGCCTATTTCCTGAATAAATTTTACACTGATAATTGTATATGTGTTGGACACTTTAAATAGACCTCTGTCTGTGAAGGAGACACTTGCTCTGATTTCTAAGCAATCTCCAATGGTTGAAAAGACATTTTATTAGCTCTTTCAGATTTTTCATGTTAGTACAAAACTTGACCTCATTAACTCATACCATCTGTGATCTAGGTGACTTATTCTCTCTTCTCAACAGGGGTTGTTACGTTGGTGGAGGGGACCTAACAAAATATTGCCAATGTTTTTGAGACATTAATCAATTGAATGCTTTCTGTAAGTCTGAAATGTAACTGTATAAAAATCAGCTAGATAAGCAGCAGACATGATTCTGCCTTTACCCTCTCTCCCCCTCAAATCCTTCATCAAGAGGAGAGTTGGTCCTTTAAGAAAAATAGATAAATACATTCTGTGTTACCATCTGATTAGTAGTAAAATTATCCTTAGCTCCTTTTTATGTGTTTAAAAAACAAAACAAAACCAAAAAACACCCTGTCACTGCCACTGGAATCCACAGAGGCTCAAAGGTCTGTTACCACAGCTGCTAAACCAATAGGTTTGCTTGTAAAAAACTACCCGATAGCCATGTCACGCTGCATCATCTGGTAATGTCTACAAGGGGTTTCTAGATCAAGCAGAGGTAGATTGTAAGATTTTCATTGGTGGTCTGCTTAACTGTGAAGTAGTTTGATGATAGTTGTTCTGTTATGATAGATTACACGTTATTAAATACATCTTTGAATGCAGATAGTATCTCATGCAGACAGCTCATGGTGTTTTACCAACAAGGGAAAAGATAACACCTTAGTTTAATAATAAAGCATTTTTTAAAAAAATCAGAACATACTATTTAAAGACTACCCTATCACAAAATTGATTTTTTTTAAAAAAAGATATAGTCACTTTCATAAAGTCCAGGCTCATAGTTTTTTCTCTAACTGTGTTTCTTCCATTGTGAGTTAATATGCATTTTTGCAAAAGCATAACTGTACACCACATTTGCACAGAACTTTAGAGATGATCAGGATTACACCAGCCACATATCATCAAACAACTACAACCCATGCTCGATAGGTACCACACTCTGGAAAAAAGAAATCATCCCTGAACCCCCTTTTCTGGCCTTCAAACAACCCCCCAGCCTCTCCAAGCTCATAATCAGAAGGAAGCTCTCCACAGACCAGGACACACCAACTCAAAGTGGAACCAGACCCTGCCAGAACAACAGATGCAAAACCTACAGACATATCTCCACTGCTACATAATAAACATCCCCCACAAAACACCTCTCAAGATCCATGGATCCTACAACATGTGGTGTACCTCCATCCGGTGCACTAAATGCCCAATAGCAACTAGGTGGGTGAAACCAGACAAACGCTATGCTCTGAAATGAACTTAGACAGGAAATGATAAGCTAAAAACCCCAAATCACATGTGGGTGAACGCTTTTCATAAAGCAATCACTCATCTGACCTATCAGCCCTCATCCTCAAAGAAACAACACTTTCAAAAGAGAAGTGAAGGAGCTTAAATTCATAACGCTGGTAGACACTAAAAAACATGGCCTGAATGGATTTGTGGCTTATTACAATGATCTGTTATCCACTAACAACCCTCCAGCTGCTGTCCCCCATCCTCTTTCCTTGCCTCCCTATGACTGGAGGGGTATTAATGGGCCACTTCACCTTGGCCTCTTAAAATATGTGTTAACTACTTATGCTAAGCATTCTGTTAAGATCCTGTATTCAGCAAGTGACACTTTGAGTTAGTTTCCCAGACATGAAGAAGAACTTTGTGTAATCTTGAAAGCTCTCTCTCTCTCCAACAGAAGTTGGTCCAATAAAAGATATTACCTCACCAACTTTGTCTCTCTAATCAGCCACATCTGACAGTCTTACACAGACGTATTGGAACCAAGAATCAAACTGTAACTTTTACCTAACCACATACTGTTTTGCCCCTGGACTTGACCACTTTATATCCTTACGCTGGTCTAAATTACATTAGTGTGTTCAATTTTACTGCACAAAGTTTAGAAAAGTGGAGATTTGGCCTTAAATTGTGGTTTGTGCCTTTCTACAGCCATTTTACATTCAGTTGGCATAGATGTGAATGTTTACACAGGGGAAAAAGGTGACAGAGAATCAGGCTTTGTGTGCACTAATTGGAGAATGTTCTCTTCCCCCTCCCTCTACACTTCCATGGGCAGGGAATTTAAGGAACGGCGTTTTCAAAAGCACTCAGCTGGTCTAACTCAGCTCCCACTGAAGTCAAGGGAAGGATTGCTATTAACTACAATGGGAGCAGTTAGGCTCTCACATTGCACTTCTGCAGATCCCACCCTAAAACTATAATTCTAATGTATGTGTGGATGGTATGTTTAGATGTGTGAACCTGGGCATGTGTGGCCTATACAAGAAAGAGGTGCAAGTGATGGATGGGGAACTCTGTGTAGAGAGGTTTGGGAGCTGGTGATGATCAGGATTCATAGGCACTGACTCTGTGGGTGCTCTGGGGCTGGAGCACCCCTGGGGAAAAATTAGTGAGTGCTCTGCACCCACTGGCAGCCAAGCTCCCCTCACCTCTGCCCCACCTCCTTCTCCCCTCCCCGAGAGCACTGCGTCCCCGTTCCTCTGCCTGCCTCCCAGCATTTCCTGGCCAGCCCCCGCCAGACAGCTGTTTGATGGTGTTAGCAGGCTCCAGTAGGGAGGGGGAGGAGCGGGAATGTGGTGTGCTCAGGGGAAGAGGCGGGGCCAGGGCTGAAATTTGAGGAAGAAGTTACAATAGGGGCAGGGAGGCGGCAGAGTTAGGGTGGGGACTTTGGGGAAGGGGTTGGAATGGAGGCAGGGCAGGGGTGGGAAGAGGCGGGACAGGGGTAGGGCCACATGGAAGGGGTGGAGTGGGGGCAGGTCCAGGGGCAGAGGGAGAGTTGAGCACCCAGGAGAAAGTGGGGAAGTCGGTGCCTATGTCAGGATTAACTGCTGAAGTCAATGGAGATACACTGGTATAAAATCAATGTAACTAGAAAGACTAGGTCCTAGATTTCTCTGGTATGGTTTACATGCTGCATATGTTAATTGTACTGCCACCTTGTATATGAAATGTATTTGAATTTCAAGAGGCTTTCTGGAAAAACAAACATCGATCTATCAGAAGAGCTTCTTTACTGAAGAGCTAGTATTTTACATGTTCAGTTTTGCTAAACAATTCCCAGTTCCTATGAGGATTTAGAAAATTATTTGGAGACATTTCATACAAAACCACAGCCATAAACCACACTTGTTTATCAGTGGCCCGGGGTTTGAGATTCTTGTTCACAAGCTTTACCTAAACAACACAATAGGTATTAGCCTGGTAGTTTTACCATCAAAATGGAAGAACAAGCAACCATATATGTTAATTTGTATACGGTATGTATTTTCTGTAAGAAAGACATAAGCACCCATACAAGCAAGTATTTCTAATTTTGTGTATTTTCATCCATCATGGTTGTAAGAGACTGGACACATACATCTATTTGATAAATATGACATAAGGAAGGTAGTTTTAAGTATTCGTGCACAGCTCTGAGCTGTAATCTAATAAAAGACATTAATGCAGTTGCTTAGAAGTCAGGGTCATGACCCATGATTCCTTAATTCAAAGACAAAGAAGATTTGCAATTTTGAGACCAGTAATCTTGAGGCATCTGTCTATCAAATCTATCAGTTTAAAAACTAAATGTCTCTAAGTGTTTACTTTGATAAGGCCAAGATTTTCAAAAACAGGAGCCTAAAGTTAGACTGCTAAATCTCATAGCTAGACATCGACCTGATTTTTGCAAACAAGGCTGAGCCCCCACTTCGGCTCCCATTGGCCTCTTTATGTTTTGTAAGAGGAAAGTTTTAAATCCTGTTTCTTTTAGCACAGATGTTTCTATTTATGCCCAATATACTTGAAACATGTAATACTAAATCACTTTGATGTTAATTACGTTGTGATTGTCTCATCTCTAATTTATCTAATCAGTACAAAAAATACATAACTTTGCTGCCATGGTTGTTGTAGCTTGGACTCATGCTGCATTTAGACAATCTGGGTTTATAACGCTAGCAGTCCTAGACTCAAGTGAAGTCAGATTTGTCATCTTCCCAGCGACCTTCTCTTTGTTAATAGTTAGCAATGTTTTCCTTTGCTTTATGTTCTAAATCTTTCCATCTTTTAATTTCTTCAGTGTCTCCATTGTTCTTTCCAATGACACTTATTTTCTTTCCAACTTTTTACTAGTTTTTAATATATTTTTTTTCCCTGCAGATTTTCTAGAGGGGAGGTTGCATCAAGCGCCATCTTCTTTTTCCACATTATAAATGTTCTCTTCTCCAAATATGTTTCTTGGAATAGAAACTTGGTTAGTTTTTTTTTTTTCCACAGTGTGATTTGGTTTTGTTTTGAAAAAGCAGTTCTTTATACTGTGAGGTCTTCCTCCAAGACAAAAGCTTTTCTTTGACTGCTTGCTCATGTTGATTCCATTCTAGGTGTGCGCGTGCCCACATGCTCTGTTGTTGGAGACTTTTGCCTTAGTGGTATCTGTAGGGTTGGCTGTGGCACCCCCTAGAGTGCCGCACTAATGGGTCGGTATATGAGGTGCCACCGGTTCTATGCCCCCTCAGTTCCTTCTGACCGCCTGTGGTGGTTGGTCTGAGCACCTCTCTCCTTTGCCATGCAAGAGGTCAGCCGTTCTTTCCTTTTCGACTTCGTGTTCCAACTGTAAATAGTTTTGTTTATTGTAGATTAGTTAGTAAGTAGCTGTGAAGTACTGTAGTTAGTCAGTTAGGGCATGCCCCAAGCACAGGGTTTTAAGCCCTGCTCTGACTGTAATAGGCCTATGCCTGTTAATGACCCGCACGGCAACTATCTGAAGTGCCTAGGGGAATCCCACATTAAAGAAAAGTAGCGCATCTGTAAGAACTTTCATCCCAGGACACAGAAAGAATGCGACGTTTGTTTGAGGGCCCTCCACATGGAGGCCGCTTTTGACCCCGCCTCAGAGCTGGCCTGGCAAGATGCAACACCCAGCACTTTGGCCTCGGTGTGTAGTGCACCCCTGGCACTGGGCTTTGCCCAGCACAGACCCGTTCACCAGTGCCCAAGAAGAAGCCAAAGAAGCGAGATCTGGCACCAAGCAAGAAGGACCAAGGGGCATTGGGTAAAGGACCCTGTTCGGAACACCCATCAACGCCGACGCTGCAAGGTGGCACATCCCCAAGGGGACCTCCAACCCCCCTAAGGGATCTGCCACCGACGCCAGGGAGCAGTAGGGGAACCCACCGATGGTGGAGTCAATGCCTTCCCAGTTCCCAGAAAGCGAATGACTCTCCCACTGCAGCTGACACTGCATGCAGCGATGGACCCAGCAAAGGCTCTCTACAAGGTCAAGCCAGCCATGAAAGCCTCCCAGAAGGCGAGTGAATGCCGCTGGTCTCCGGAGCCAAGGCAGAGCCCTTTATCGTTGTGCCCCTGGTCTCCGCATCAGCCCAGGTCACCAGTTCACCACCACAGATCACCAGCACCGTGCTCCCGGTCTCTACCCTCAAGCTGGGCCTCACCCAGAGGGAACCGTTGGTCACTGTATAGTTGGTACCGGTCATCTTCGTGCTGACCCTGTCCGCGCCAACAATCACCATCACCTAGACCATGGGGACGCTCCCCAACACAGTGCAGCTCCCCCTACTCCCGGCATTGGTCTGACTATTTGAGGCACAGGTCACCTATGGCGACAGTTAGCCGCCAAACTCAGGCATCGACGGCCCCACCCTGGTCAGACTGGGCTCCTGAGGTTGCATCCACCTCAGTGGTGCTGGATATGTCGGACTTGGTGCGCGAAGTGCTAGCCAACGCTGAGGTGGAGGGACAGGTGCCCACTCCAAGACCCCCTTCCCCTGGGAGAGATGATGCTCCGGCCCTCCCCCGATGGTTCAGTTGTTGTCCTTGTCTCCAGATGAGGCTGTGGCAGGGCCCTCCTGTTCTAGCCCAACAGATGACTTTAAGGAGCACCAAGCCCTGCTTCAAAGGGTGGCCACTAACTTCGGCCTAGAAGCAGAAGAGATGGCGGAGCATTCAGACACTTCGGTCAATGTGCTCTCCACATCTACCCACACAAAGGTCGTGTTTCTGGTGCATGAGGGGGTCCTAAAGATTGCCAAAAGATTGCCTAAAGATTGCCTCTGGCAAACCCCATCCTCAATTCCCCCCACTTCCAAGAAGGCTGATTAAAAAGTATTTCATCCCCGCCAAGGGGTTTGAATATTTTATACACCGCCCCGCCCCCAGGGTCATTGGTTGTTGGTAGCCAATGAGAAGAACAAGCCAATGGCATTCTAGTTCCATCCCAAAAATAAGGAGGCCAAGAGACTGTACCTTTTCAGGAGGAGAATTTATTCCATGGCCAGTCTCCAGTTCTGAGTTGCAAACCACCAGACTCTTTTGGGGCGATATAATTTTAACCTTTGGGACTCCCTCCATAAGTTTAAGGACTCCCTCCATGACACAGGAGGTGGCCCAAGAGTTTGGAGCCCTTGTTGAGGAGTGTACTGCAGCGGCTCAATACTCTCTCCAGATGGCCTGGGGTGCAGCCAATTCAACGGCCAGTGTGGTTGCCTCAGCAGTGGTCATGAGGTGCAGTTCCTGGCTTCAGACCTCAGGCCTATCCCAGGAGATGCAGTCCTCAATACAAGATCTCCTGTTTGATGGAGCTGAGCCCTTTGCAGAACAAACGGACGCAAGTCTGTACAGTCTGAAGGACACTCGGGCCACCCTCCGTTCCCTGGGGTTAAATACGCCTCAGTCAGCAAGGAAACAATTCCAGCTGCCCCTGCCGCCAAGGCTTTGGCAGGGATCTACAAGGAGAAGGGACACTAGTTTTAGTCACCGCTGCCCATCCTCCTCCCATTCACCTTTGCAGCCTGTTCCAGTGAAACACCACGGGGGCCAGAAGCGGGCGTTTTGAAGGTGCACTTGAGAGTGATTGCCCCAGTCAACTGCCTGAATCTGCCCCATATTTTCCTCAGCTGTCTCTATCCCTACCATTCAGCCTGGTTGTGAGTTACCTCGGACTGCTGGGAGCTAGAGACTGTCGCTGGGCCACACCCCCTCCTATCCCTCCTCTTCCCCATCCCTCTTCAGGGACCCTTCTCATGAGCAACTCTTCATTCAGGAGGTAGACAACCTCCTGCAGCTGAGGGTGGTGGAGGAGGTCCCTCAGGAAATGAGTGGGAAAGGTTTCTACTCCCACTATTTCCTGATTCCAAAAGCAAAATGGGACCCGAGATCCATTCTGGACCTGCAAGGACTCAACAGGTACCTCAAGAAATTGGAGTTTTGCATGGTTTCACTGGCCTCCATCATCCCCTCCCTGGATCCAGATACTGGTACACCGCTGTCGACTTGAAAGACACTTATTTCCATATCTCTATCATCCAGTGACACAGACGATTACTCGGTTTTATGGTGAGCCAGCGCCATTTCCAGTTCATGGCACTTCCCTTTGGCCTCCCCTCAGCCCTGCAGGTATTTACAAAATAGCTGCTTACCTGAGGCGTCAGGGGTCCAGGTCTATCCTTATCTCGATGATTGGCTCATCAACTGCAGATCGTGGAATCGAGTGCAGAGCAGTCTTGATCTACCTGCCAGGACCTAGGCCTGTTACTGAACGAAAACAAATCACCCTCACACCAGTGCAACAAATAGAATTTATCATGGCGGTCCTGAACTCCACACAGGCTAGGGCCTTCCTTCTGGAGGCCCGTTTCCGAGCCATGTTAGATGTAATCTCCTGTGTAAGTGGTCATCCACTCACCACCACCCGCACTAGCCTAAGGTTTCTAGGACACATGGCTGCCTGTACTTACGTGATCCGTCATGCCCAGCTCCACTTCCAACCACTGCAGACATGGTTGGCATCTGTCTACATCCCCAAAAGGCACGACCTGGTAGTGAAGTTGCTGGACTATACCCCATCATCACTGACGTGGTGGTTGGACCCCGTATCAGTGTTGCAGGGAGTTCCCTTTGCGTCCTCGTCGCTAACCTCTGGTTTCCGACACCTTGGACCTGGGCTGGGGAGCCTCCCTGAGCGAGCTCAGTACACAAGGCTGCTGGTCAGGGGTTGACCGCTCCCTCCACATAAATGTCAGGAAGCTCAGGGAGGCTCACCTGGTCTGTCAGGCTTTTCAGTCCCACTTACAAGGCAAAGTGGCTTAAATCCTGACCGACAACACCGCCACAATGTTTTATATCAACAAGCAAGGCAGTGCCAGGTCATCAGCCCTCTGCCAGGAAGCCCTCTGTCTCTGGGACTTCTGTGTGCAGCATGCCATTCATGTTGTGGCAGCGCACTTCCCCAGCACCAGGAACGTATTGGCAGATTGCCTCAGCAGAGCCTTTTCGTCTCGCCATGCATGGTCACGCCATGCTCATTGGCAGGTGTCCTGGCCCATGCGCTCGTTCTGGATATCTGCAGGGCCACCACGTAGTCGTCCATTCATATGTTTACATCTGTCTATGTGCTTACCCAGTAAGCCCGAGACGACGCTGGCTTCGGTAGAGCAGTATTACAAGCTGTACATCTGTGAACTCCAAGTCCACTTCCAGGGATAATATTTGAGAGTCACCTAGAGTGGAATTGACATGAGCAAGCACTCAAAAAAGAAAAAACCGGTTACCTACCTTTCATAACTGTTGTTCTTTGAAATGTGTTGCTTGTCTCCATCCCATTACCTGCCTTCCTGCCCCTCTGTCAGAGTTGCTGGCAAGAAACACCTGAGAGGGCATATGGCCGGCACCATCTGATATACAATCAAGAGGGCACCACGGCTGACCCTACGGATACTGCTAAGGCAAGAGTCTCCAACAACTGTGCACGTGGGCGTGTGCAAACCTAGAATGGAATGGACATGAGCACCCATCTTGAAGAACAACAATTACGAAATGGTTTTCTCCTTTGCAGAGAAATTAAAGGCTACAATTCTATTCTGATTTACACATGCAACCCCACTGATGTCTCTATAAAAGGGGTGTGTGTGGAAGATAGGGAACTGAGGGGGGAGAGAGAGAGAGGTACAGGGGTTTGTGTAAAGCAGGAGTAAGTCTCCTGAAGTGGATTTATACTGATTTAAAACTGATCTAAGAAAGAAGATTAGAACTGTGATATCTTTAGTATCTTTCCTGTACTACGTATGTGAATTGAAATTTATATGTATAAAAGAGTGCAAGGTAGCCCCTCTGCAGTCAGCCAGGTCTTCTCAAGGGGTAATATGAATAGGAGCCTAAGTAAATTAATATAATATAAAAAGAGTAAACAGAAAGCTCCTTATGGTTGTGAGTTCAGCCCATTGCTATGTCCCCTGTGTGTGGAGTCCTAACTTCCAGCGAAATTCTTGCCCTTTTCTCCCCCAAACTGCCCAGCCACTCCTATTGCCCTTGAGCACCTGTAAAATGGGCAGGACAAGCTGTGATAGCATCAACACTCCACTGACTGGGAACTAGGTAGGTTCCCTGCCCTGATAGAGAGGCAACAAGTAAAGCAGGTAGAATTTACACTATTTAAGGAATTTACACTATTTAAGAATTTAAGAATGTTTTGGCACATCAGTGATTGCCATTGGGTATTTGTAGGCCACAGAGATATATAGACTGTTTACTGTGTTTTATTTTGAGTTTCTGTGGAATAACCTACATGGAGCACAGAATTCATTTTCAGAGAGTTTACAGAAAATGTGGTTTCCATTAACCACAATACAAAACCAATTAAGGGCGTGTTATGGAAACCTGCTTTTCATATGGTTTATCCATAAGCTTCCCCGAAAATTACAGGACCTAGTCTGTGAAGTCGCTACTCAGTCCGGCAAAATTCCCATTGACGTAAGAACTTCAGAACTGGACACGCTTTTTTTTTTTTTTTTTTTTTTTTAAGTTCATTGTTTGTGAGGAAATGGGTATGTTTTCTTGTATGTTGAAAATCATGCAAGCCACAAAAGTAAGATAATGATTTAAAAAAGCCACAAAGCATATAAACTATGTGTGAAAGCACTATCCTTCACAGCGCACTTATCTAGTCACTGGTTGCACAGACTGAGCTACTAGCAGGATTTGTGCTGTATACCACATTGTGATTTGTTTTCTCTCTCAGTTTGTGTGCACTGAAAATTAAAATCCTGGAGAAATATTTCTCAGTAAGGGCAAAACTTGTTACATGCTTGAAGTTAAGCATGTGCTCTGGTGCTTTGCTGGTTGGGGCCAGACTGCACAGCACCTGACGGGAATACACTATACAAATAAGCCATCTATTCCCTGCATACTAGAGGTAGGGATTCAACAGTTGGAGGGGCTTCAGTACTTCTGTGACTCCATCACCTAAGTTTGGAGGACTGATTCTTCTCCTTACTTCCCTGGATCTGAGTGTATCTCCCAAAATGAACTAATGCTGTATGATTTGTTAAACCAAACTGCAACACTTTCTTCTCCTTAGCTGCCAGTAACAGGAATTACATTCTCCACTCTGAAAAATATTTGGACAGAAACATTATCTAAATCTCTATGAACTGTACAGGCAGTTATGTTACTTACAGCATTAGTAGTTTCAAACTCCCTCTGGGCACACTACAGACTGCTAAGCAGGCTGATTTATTCTCCTGGACTCCATTTATTTTTTAAATAGTTGTACTTAGTTTTAAAATTCAGTGTAAGTTCCTAAATAAATGCCATGTGCTAGATAAATATACATTTATCTCTATGTACTTATGTGAGGGAAGATGTCTATTTAGGTCTAGGTATTGTTTTTTTTGGAGGGGAGAACAGATGTGTGTGTTTGTACCCGCGTACACAAAGACTGTAAACTCCAGAGACAGTGCAAAACTGCATGATAAAGGATTGAAAAAATGTGGGGAATTTGCCATTTTATTTCAGGAAAAAAGTGTATCCTTTGGATATACTTCGATAAGCTCTATTTTTTCATTAAATACCAATACTACACTATGATTTTTTGGAGTTGTTTTTAAAAAGATGCAAAGATTTGTTGCATAGTTTTCAAATTGAAACTAAATTCTTGTTGTTCTTCCACCACAATGCATTTTAACCATGGATGATTCTCACGGGACAAAAAAAAAAAAAAAAAGCATTGCAGAACAGGCTTATGTCAGAACGACTCTACCTTCTCTCACTAGGCTATTTAAACATTTAAAGTGACAGATCTTTAACATGTTTCTTCAATGCTCTTTAAGGACAAATTCCATGCTTGATGTTGTGGGCCAGCACAATATATCACTTTTAACCCTAAACAGCAGCTACACAGGGACTGTAGGCAGAGCAGTCACCCTGGATGCTTGTGTCAAAATCAGATCCCGACTCAGTTGTTGTGTAGATGCGTCATCGTAACATAGTTGTTTAAGTACAAACAAAAGATAAACCAAAAGTCTCATAAAATACCTTGGTAACTTTCCAGAAATAACTCACTAAACCAAATAGGGTGAAATCCTACTCCTATAGAACTCAATAGCAAAACTCCCATTGGTTTCAATGGGACCAAAATGTCACCCCAAATCTGTTAATATAGAAGGCCTGATTCTCGACTCCATTACAATAGCTTTCTGCCACTGATTTCTGTGGAACTGTACAACTACAGTAACAGCGTGATGAATGAGGCCTAGGAACTCTGAGTTTGTCAGAGACTGAACGCTTGAGTAGTGTTTAAGTGACTTTTCCTACTCCTTAAATGACACTTTGTGTATTGCACAACTTCAGCTATGAAGTCACAACAATGACTTCGTATTACTGGGTTACATAGAATTTGTATTCACTTCCTACTTACTGATATTTTATCATTTACTTTCTTTATTGTTTTAATTCAGAACACAAAATCTGATAGTTTTGTTTTCTCAAATCCACAGATTTTGAAATTGAAACAATATGAAATTTTGGGCCAAACAGAAACCTCGCATGAAAGTGAATGACTATGAAAGGCCCTTTGTGTATTTAAAGCATTAAAAATGAGCATTGACTGTAAATGCAATGCCATTTTTATTCATTCATTCACTCACTTGTTTTTTCTGTTATGCTTTTGGACTACTGTAAATGAAGGACTTATGTCTTCCCATATAAGGCCTTCGATTAAGTTAAGTTTGGGAAGGTTGTAAAGGGCTTTGAAGAAGAAAATAACTATATAAGCAGTTCTTGATATATGTCCTTTAAATGATTTATTCCAGTTAGATTATTGCAAGCGTTACAAATAATCATGGGCTACAGTAGCCACTAACCAATAGTTCCAGTGAAAATACAGATGACTTGGTGATTCTGTACTTTTTTGGGAGAGCTTGTGATGAATAAGTGATTAGCCTTCTGTCACCAACTTTTTAAGAGGCTTTTTTTTCCACTACCTACTCCCCAGAAAAATGTGGATGGAAATCCTGAGATTCTAATAGATAACTCACTTATCTTTATGCTTTAGCCTTTCATAGAGGGGAAAGGAAAGGACATTGGGATTTTGTTTTTGTACCTTTCACATTATGAAAAACAGACCCCCAAAACTGCTGTGTTTGAAAGACTGAAACAGATAATTAATTCATAATGGGTGTTGAAGTGGAAACTGTCAGGCCACAGCTTTCCCAGCTTTCACTCAATCATTTGAAACTCATTTTCTGTTGTTTTCACTGACTGCAGTCCCTTAGAGAGAATATAAAACTTGCACCATACAGCATGGAATTCCACTCACTTAATGACTTGCGCTCTGTGTTAACTCACTTTCACTCACTGTTGTCATTGCTTACAGGAAAAGCCATACCAGTGCTCTGAGTGCAACAAGGCTTTCAGTCAGAAGCGAGGCCTGGATGAGCACATGAGGACCCATACTGGAGAGAAACCGTTCCAGTGCGATGTGAGTTGAGCTTTCCCTTTTTCTTCTTGAATTCAACCCAGGAGTCAGACTTTATCTTCCATGAGAGTATTGGCCTATATGTATTTTCACTTTACAGTTATGTGTAACAGCATAAACTTACGCTGTTTTATGGTCTTTGATTGCTTAACTAATGAGATATCACTGAATTAATTTTATGTAGCCTCTTTGTTCATCATTGCACACACTTATTTTATGGCTTCTATCCCTAAAAAGTTGTTTGCACCATTCTTAATGCAATTTGGATGTTGTGCAGTGCAAATTCATTATCATTTGAGGCATACCTTTTGTTCATTTATAAGGTCTTGACAAGTTAATAGCTGGAGATTAGCCTGGATGGGAATATCATTTACTATATTACAGTGGAATCTGAATGTCTATAATATATATTTTCCATATAATGGTTGCTGAATAACTGGAGTGCAAATTCAGAATTTCCAGTTTCTGCTGATCAAAATCTGAATTGAAACTGATTTTACTTTGGCGTGTGGTCACCTTGTTAAATGATCTCTAAAAGTTATGCATCTTCGGTAATGGCTGGAGTGCAGTTATATATTTTTATCATATATCACTAGCATGCTCTTTGCGATCTGTAACGTCCCATCTTATAAATGGTGTAGAGTCCCTGTGTGTGGAGTTTGCAGAGAGAGTGCTGTATTGCTCAACTTTTGAAAATTGATAGTCATCTAAATGGTTGGAATATTCTTTGGAAGGGTTTTATGCTGAAGTACTAAATGCCTGGATTTAATAAAGTTCGTTACTCAGTGGTTTTAAAAAAGCACGCAACATTAATTCTGTGGTTTTTATCCTTTTGTGAATAATTCACAAACAGATCATGACTTTTATAAATGTATTCCTTATTCTAAAGTGCTCAACAAATAGTTTGTGAGCAAGTTTCAGATGACTCAGAACTAGATATGGGAGCTGTGCGATAGCTCACCAAAGAGCTTCCCTACATGGTGCGTTAGTCCACGCCAGAGGAGTGTAAATTCCAGTGAATACTAGAGTGTTGTGTGTTAACTGGCCTGTGTGGAGCCTACTAGTGTGCACTCAAAGTTCTCTAGCGCATGTTAACATAGTCCCATTTCAAACACTACTACTGTAATGCACGCTAGGGAACTTTGAGTGCACACCAGCATGGTCCACATGGGCCAGTTAGTGTGCGACATGCTAGTGCAGACTAGAATTTACACCCTTCTGGAGTGGACTAAAGCATTGTGTCAACAAGCCCTCAGTCACAAGGCTCTGTTTGCTGATTAGAATGATCTGGCCTTTACAAAGTACTTCTGATTTCCTTTCATCAGTAAATAAATACACTTTGATTCTTGATTAAAAGGATTTCCACCACCATGCCTGAAATTAACTCTCCATAAACTTGGACACTGATGGGTGCTTGGGACAGAGCCTCACGCTCTGGTTGACAACTCCAAAATAGATGAGTTAGGCCCCATCAAGCTGAAGATCTCCTTCATGTCCCAAGCAGTGAGTGAGTTGGAGAAAGGGAAGAAGCCCTCTAACAGTAGTAATAAATGTTTGAGGGCTTCACCATCTCTGGCTAGCGGTCAGGAACAGGAGCACTTCCAACTCCTGGTCCCCTTCTGCAGTAGTAGTCAGGGTAAGAGAGCACCCCCCCAATGATCACAGGGCTTTAAATAAAAGTTGTGCTTTGAGTGTTGGGAGTTTCTCACCCTAAACTCCGTGACTGGGCAATGCATAGGGGTTATTTCAGGGTTAAAGTGAGGATAACTCCCATGGGGATGTACAGACCCTATGTGGAGAGAGAATTTGTGGTACCCAGGAAATAAGGAGCTCATTTACATGAGCTTTAACCCATAGCCACTCCTCAGCTCCCTGATGTGGTGATTCCCCCCATTTTTAGCCCTGATTTGGTCAGGTCTTGCCCCTTGTATGTACTGGCCCAGCACAGAGACAGCATGTGGGACTTGCTGCGGTTTGTGTGCTCAGAGACTGTGTATTTTGGTCTGGATGATACTGTTATTCTGTAAGACAAAATCCTTATAGAATTGTGGGGAAAATTATAAGAGCCATGGTGTTCACTAACCAATTTTGAAACCGTAGTATGATCTTATTAAATATACAGAAACAGAAGTGAGTCCATGTTGAGTACAAAAATATTTTCTGGGCCACCACAATTTGCGTTAACAGCAACATCTCAAGTAGTACACACATCTACAGATATTTAATCCCTCTTACTGGCTCATACAATATTCTGTTTGAGCAATCCTACTCCAGTTTATACAGGACTTCCTTAAATTTAGAGTCACTGTCGATGCTTTCTACAGCTTTCAGATTGCTTTACTTCCTCTCAATTTTTTCAGCCAACTTGCAATGTCTGTAATTTTCCTATAATGGCTGAGGCTAATGTCATCATCCGTAATTATATACTTGGCCTGCACACACCTTTAAAAATATCTATTTGCGGAACCTTTTTGGAGTATTATGTGGTGATAGAAGCAAAATGGAAAAATTCTGTCGTGCTGAATTAGAGAGGATAGAGAGTTTTCCTTCCAATTGGAGTCCCAGCTGAAGATGTTACAAACATAGAAACCAAACACTAGCATTGGTTAATCTAGTCCAATTTTTTGTCTCACACGCGGTCTAGTACCAGAGTCATTAAAGGAAGGCGTAAAAAGCTCAAAAGTGGATAATCTGCCCACAGAAGTTTCTTCCTGACTCCCATCAGTTACGGGTTGGTTTATACACTGAAGCATGCAAATTTATATTATTTGTGATTTTTTTAGTCCTATCTAAGGTAATAGTAAATATTCTCATTAGCTGGTTTAAAAAAAAATCCTATTAAGCTCTTGACCTCAAAGACATCTTGAGTCAATGAGTTCCACAGGTTAATTATGCATTGTGGGTTTTTTGTTTTTTGTTGTAAATTCTTTGATCAGTTTTAAATGTCTTACCATTCACTTTTAATTATGTCCCCTTGTCGTCCTTTTGTTATAGGAAAGGGTTAATAGGAGAGCATGATTTTACTCTACATCATTCATTATTTTGTATACATCTATTATGTCCCCTCTTATTCCGCTTTATTTGTGAGCTAAATGGTCTCTTTTATTTTTTTCCAGTCTGTCCTCATGAAGACTCTCCATGTCACTAATCATACTTCTTGCTAGTCTCTGGACTCCTATTTTTGATGTATGTTTTAGAGGCATTAAAGCATCCGGGATAGAGTAACATGCTCATTAAGTCCTTTTTATACTGTGATTTTGTGTATGCAGGGATAGACTGAGATGTTATATAGGGCCAGTTCTGGCAAATCCTTACTTAGGAGGTTAGTCCAATAGAGCTACAATAGTTGCAGTGATTGGGCCAGTAAAAATCCTTTTAAGGTACGACAAATTTAGTTTCTTTCAGTGACAGTTCTGTGATCATATTGAGAGAAAAAAAGTCTTGTAATGAATGACTGATTTTTCTTACCTGGTATCAAGAGCAGTCATAATGACTATTCAGTGCCTTTTAAATAAACTCTTTATCCTACAAAAAGAAAAGGAGGACTTGTGGCACCTTAGAGACTAACCAATTTATTTGAGCATGAGCTTTTGTGAGCTACAGCTCACTTCATGGAATGCAACTTATGCTCAAATAAATTTGTTCGTCTCTAAGGTGCCACACGTCCTCCTTTTCTTTTTACGGATACAGACTAACATGGCTGCTACTCTGAAACCTCTTTATTCTAGGTGTCAAGCTTTGCCATTGTTAATACTAATGACTTTAGCATTTAGCACCAGGAAATGCCTCTAGTGCCAAAGGGTTAAACAAGATCAGGTTTCATCTCTTGAAGTAAAGCATTTTTATTGGCCTCATGAAAAGGCTTCATTTGTCCCTAACAGAAATAATTGATGCACCTTTACCTTTGAAAATGCTCCTTGGGTGTAAATATTCTTTGCCTTCTGGAACCAGAAATAAAAACAGCAGCTTCCCCTCTTTCTTTCTTTTTTTTTCCCTAGGAGCAAATGTGATGGATGTTATGGTATTGAGCTTTAGTAAGTCAAAGTAATCCGTGCACTACTTTTGATTAGTGTATTACATTTATTTTGAAATCTGCTTAGTCTTTAATCTAAAATATTGTCAAAGTTTTTGTTTTAATGACTTCACCTTCATAAGGGTAACGGTTCAAACTTGAATCCTGCACAGATCTCATTAATATTCATGGAAATCAGCTTCCCACATACTACAGTGAAAATCTTAGCATGTCATCTACTAAAAAAGTGGACTAAACTGGAATTGAGATTGTTTTAAATGATATCTGTCCTCTGAAAATATGCATGGTTTTATCAAAAAGACAAATGAACTGTAGTTGCTTTTATAGGTAACAGATGCTTCTCTAGGAGCAAGAAGGGCATGCATTGCCTATCCTGGTTTATTTCCAGTATGATACAATCTCTTCACACTCTTCTTTCAGGTGACCCTAAACATACCTTTGTGATCAGATGTCACCATCCTCCACACTAAAAACATTGATCATTGTAATGAGATTCAAGGTTCAAGTGAGCATATAGTAGGACTTTGTAAATCAATACAATGTTACAGGTTAATTACAAAATTGAGATAAAAAGCAAACTCTTTAAAACAATTTTACAGTTACACAGAAAGCATCACAAGAAGGATCATGTATTCAAGTAATGATTGTTATAACGTCTGGTCTCTGTTCCTTTCCAAAAAGGTGGTAATTAGAACGGTTTAAGGGCTTGAAGCAAAGCCTGGAACACGTAATGCTAGATCCTGTCATTGTATGACCACTGAAAATGAAATAATGTGTCCTTAATACAACCATAATAAGCTTTTTAATGTAAAAATATAGAGGAATTATTCTGGAGTTCTA
Organism: Eretmochelys imbricata; assembly: GCF_965152235.1. Taxonomy (NCBI): domain Eukaryota; kingdom Metazoa; phylum Chordata; order Testudines; family Cheloniidae; genus Eretmochelys; species Eretmochelys imbricata. The sequence goes on along the minus strand of NC_135575.1, from coordinate 42,891,164 downwards.
GGCCTTGATTCAGCATTACATGGGAGGTAGTGTTGCCTAGTGGAATAAACAGTGGTCTGGGACTCAGGAGACGTGGATTCAATTCCTAGCTCTGCTACTGAGCATCTGAATGATCTTGCCCCCTCTGTGCCTCACTTTCTCTATATGTGGTAATATAAATGGCTTCCTTTGTAAAGCACTTTGAGATCTACTGATGAAAAGAGCTAGGTGTTATTACTTAAGCATGTGCTTGTGTGCTTTGCTGGATTAGGCAATTAAATTGTCAGCTTTATCAGCCGAGTTCAGAAACCTTTTCCTTCAGCATTCCATGGTGCTTTTCTACTCCAGAACTGCTTTTCAACCAGTCAGAAAGCTTTGTTGTCATAATGTGATTTTTACAATCTGTAAACATAGTAATAATCAGGAAATGATGCATTTCATTTTGGGTGAATTACATTCGCAGTTTCAAGCAATATTTCTGACTGGTTAATCTTGTTCTTAACACTGCTACATTTTGTGGCCTCATTCTAAGGTTTAATCTTGGTAATGCACTCTTATTTTTGTATGGAATTTTGCGATGTTGCCATTATTGAATTTCAGGAGGAATTAACATTGGATAACCTGTGTCTGTAAGCAGTTTATCCTTCTCTTATGGCAGACAATCTGCCATTGTTAAGCTGTCATCACTGTATAATGGGGATTCATTAGAAATTACTTACTCAAAGGTGAACTTGACATACTGCATTCTATTCATGGAAGTATTCACATTGGTTATTGTACAGTATATAGGCTGTGTGTGCATACAAATATATGTATGTATGTAATGCCTGTGTGGGCATATACAATGTGGGTTTCATGGCTGTCATGATTATTACAAAAATAGCCATTACATTTGACATTTTTAGATTTGTGTATGTGCATGCGTTTCAGCAGAACATGATGGTCACAGCTGGACAAACTTTATTCAAGCCTTAAGAGCTACAAGATTACTTCCTGGGTTGTATGGGAGTGTAGGAGAGAGCAAGAGATCAGCAAAAGCCACTGCACCAACATAAGACCAGAGCAATGGCCTCTATAAGTAACTTTTATATTCAGAAGGTCATAAGGTTCTCCTGTTGCCTGGGGTAAAAGGATAATTGCTTGATCACCACATTTGCTATTCAGAAGTCAGCACTGTTACGTCATCTCATGTGTTTAACGCTGCCCCATTGCAACAGCATATGTTCTGTTTGTTTGGAAAAAGGAAGTTATTTTGGATACAAAATATTGCCTTTGACTATTGCCCTTTTCTCTGACTGTCCTGTGACTTTTCCGTAATTGGCATAAAGCAATTACATTCCAGGTCAGAATAACCTATGTAGATAAACGTCCTGGACTGCTCAGATTTAGTTTTATTGAGTTCAAAGGGAGTCGCACCATTTGAAATGCAGCACCAGCCCTAGTTAGCACAACTACAGCTTTAAAACTCCACCTCTCTTGCTGGTGAATTCCACTGCTACTACCAAGGTCCCATACTTATAAGACACTCCTTTCCAAAGGTGGATGTCTGTGATCCCTGGACTGCAGCTGTTGTTACAAGAGTGCACCAAGTTTAACTCTTCAATCATCACAAGGACATACTTGCTTAAAACGAAGAAGTTACCACCTAAGAAATCCATACACAAATACCAGTGTACCAAGATGAAAGTCAGTAGGTGAAAAAATACCTGCAATCTTTCAAAACAACTATTCAGCTATCCTACATACAGAAGAAGAATTTCTGAAAATGGGTATGCAAAATCGATACCCCTTAAAATGGTGTCAACAGAATTTAACAATTCAGCTTAGATACAAACTGGTGGCATAAAGCCTAGCATGGTGAAACACCCCACCCCACCCCCCGGCTCATCATCAGCACTCCCATAACTGCGTTGGTCATTGGGGCACCATCACTGATGAGCAATAAACCAATTGTCTCCACCCCTGACAATTGTGTGTCAGTGTTTGAGTGTCCACGAAATCCATTCCTGTCCACTCTTTTATGTTTGCAATCGATCTCTTCTTCTTCTCTTCCCCTGTACTGTCCCTTGGAGGATGATCTTAGATAGGCCAGATGATCTTGTTACACGGCTGTACCACTTCAACTTGCGCTTCTTCAGGGTCGTCAGGAGGTCTTCGTATGACCCAGCACATTGTGGGGTGATGTTGCGGATCTCTTCATTAGTGACGTGGTTGAAGTAGCAGATGCCCAGGATTTTATGGAAGCATCTCATCTCTACTACCTGTATTTTCCATTCAAGTTCTGCTGTAAGGGTCCATGTCTTGCATGCATACAGAAAAATGGAGATGACCAATGCATGCAGCGGTTTCAGTTTGGATTCGAGGGAGATGTTTTTATTCCTTCAAATTGGCTTTTGCTTTGCCAGTGTTGCTGCTGTTTGCACAGTTCTTGCCCGAATTTCTGCCTTGGATTCTTCATCAGTGATGATTGCCCGCAAATACATGAGTGGTTTCACTGTCTCCAGCTCTTGTCCACTGACACAAGAGCTGATCCCATCACGTGTGTTTGTCATCAGCTTGGTTTTCTCTGCATTGATTTCCATGCCAAATTTTGAGGAGGTTTCATCCAATTGTTTCACAAGGTTTGCAAGGTCATCTTTGCCGCCTGCCAGGCCATCAGTGTGATCAGCGAACCGAAGATTTGAGATTGGTCGCCCCCCCCAATGCTGACTGTGCATATGTGATCTTTTAGGGCATCAGTCATTATGCAGCCACCAGAAAAATGGAGATACTAGTGTCTTAGACAGTCCAGATTCAACAGAGGAGGATGACTTTCCAATACTATGTGAAGAAGTGGAGACAGCTGTGAAATCAATCAAGAACGGAAAGGCTACAGGTATTGACAACATCCCAGCCAAACTGATGAATTTCGGAGGAGAAATAGTAATAGATGTACTCAGCAAGATATGCAACAAGATCCCCATGGACACAGTCACTAATCATCACTCTGCCAAAGAAAGGCAACCTGCAATTGTGTCAAAATTACCAGACCATAAGCTTAATTAGCCATCCCAGCAAAGTGATGTTGAAAGTCATATTGAACAGATTGAAGCCACAAGTGGAGAATATCATTGCTGAAGAACAGGCTGGCTTTCATGCTGGAAGAAGTACCCCAGAACAGATTTTCAACCTTCGTGTTCTATGTGAGAAGTACTACAACACCAGCAGGACATCTACCAGATCTCTGTTGCCTTCAAGAAGTTATTTGACACAGTATGGCACGAAGCTCTCTGGGCAACCGTGAAGTAGTACAGTGTTTGTCGTAAGCTTATTCTTACCATTAAACAACTGTATGCCAAGGCCAGCAGTGCAGTTCTCGTCAATGGCATAATAGGAAAGTGGTTTTGCACCTTCTTTCACCCACACTGTTCAACATCTACTTGGAGTGCATAATGACTGATGCCCTGATGTCCTCTTCCCCCCACACCCCCTGCTACTACAATATAAATAATCATATTGGGAGCTTACTTTAAGACCTTGTCTATGAAAGACATTTTTGTACCATGGCATAGCAAGTGTACTCTAGGCCACCATTATTCTGAGATCAAGGCCTGGATTATCTCTGTATGTATTTTAGCACAATGTTTTTGCAACAACTTTCTATGAAATTAAAATAAAAACTTACCATGTCTCTGTTTCTCTGCTTTGTATTAATTCATTCCTTTTCTCCTCTGTCTGACACTATTTCCTCAGTCTTTGTCTATTTTATTGCCAGTTAACTTTCCTTTTCTCTATTCCCATTCTTTAAATAGCTACCATCATTCCCTTTGTTCTTTCACTCCCCCTGTTAAATTCTATTTTCCTCCTTTCACTTCATCCTTATGTAACAGTCCTCTGAAGTTTAATAAGTATAGATATGATTCTATAGACATTACTCTTAAAAATATACAATAGAGAATTTATTATTCCTATTATAATTTTTTTAATATTTCTATGATAATCATGCCCAAATGCATCAGTAAGGTTCAGACCCCCAGTGTGTGTGTTTTAAACTGACAGTGTCCCTTTAACAGAAATTTATGGGGCGCTTTCTGTTTGTGGCCACCTTCATTTTGTTCTGCATTTTGTTCTGTTACTGTTCCTCTTCACTAATATAAGTACAGCATTGTGATTCTACTCCACGTTCATGCACACAAAGTTATTTCATGAGGGAGAACAATCTTCTTCTGACAGACATTCACAGCAGTAGCACGAAGAATACAGAAATTGCTGACAAAACAATGTGCTTTCTGTACAAATGTTCTTTTGTTTCAGGTTTCCCAACAGTGAAAGTCCTTCTTTAAAGTACATACATTTGAAAATTCAGTGCTCTTCATCCACCTTGCCTCTTGATATGCCTACAGTAATTCTAATTTGGTTCCAAAGTGCTATGAAAAGCATTTAATCAGTCATTATAGTTTAATTCTGGGCAAGCAAACACAGTCAGGGCATACAGTGAGTTTTTCTCGTTTGCTGGCTACGGGAAAGATCCTGGAACTTACATTTAGGAGTATTTTTTCTTGACTAGTTGCAGAGACATGAATGCACTTACTTGTATACTACTGCTCAATATGAGACAGGGTTACAGAATCAGAACCTAAGTTAAGGGAACATTGAATGAGCAATAGGCTACTTAGTGGATTATTCCTTATTAGTATATTTTTAGGTTCAAATCCAGCTCCCAGTGCCCAAGCCAAATATCGGGGAAGGAAGATTAGCAGATATACAGGGAGGCAGGAAGGAGAAATCCTCTGCACTTCTTCCAAACTATGGAATGGGTGCAGAGCCACTCTGTAGAAGCTGTGCAGGGTTGAGGGGAAGGAATGGAAATAGTATCATGTGACTCATATGACCAATCATGACTGACTAACAGTTCTTATTTCAAATGACAAGTGAATACATTGCACGAGCTATACAAAGAGTTTAAAATTCATTGAGTGAAGGCAAATAAATAATTTGGAAGAAATTGCAGTCTGACAGTCAATGTGCAGAAAAGCTAAATTTGTCAACTAACTTTTTTGTTCAGTTATTAGATAGGGCTTGGTCTATGAATTCACAATATGCAAGACATAAATTTAAGGCCTAATTTTGCAAATATGTGCACATGTGAGTACTTCACCCACATGAGCAGTCCTGCCAGCTTCAGTGCAATTCTTTTGAAGAACTTGGAAGCCATTGACTTCAATACAACTATGCATATGAACAAAGTAACAAGTTCCTCAGTGCTTCCAGCAGTGTGGTGTTTTGTTTTGTTTTAAATGCCCATGTTGCCAACTGTTAACCTAAGAAAACAAAGATACAAGAAACCGAGCAATATAACTTAAAGGAAGTTAGGAGTTCATCTTTCAAAATCTTAGCTCATGTTTTCGGTTTTGCAAATACATAATACAATGATACATGAGTTCCTAGCATTGATTTAAAATAAAACTTTCAGGTTTTTTGAAAATTTATTGATTTTTGTCTTGTTTTCCCTACTTTAGGTTTGTGATTTATCCTTCAGCCTGAAGAAAATGTTGATCCGACACAAGCTGACTCACAACCCCAATCGTCCAATGGCTGAATGCCAGCTTTGCCACAAGAAGTTTACAAGAAATGACTACCTCAAAGTGCACATGGAAAATGTCCATGGAGAAACTGACAGCTAACCATGGCTTATGCAAGAAAAGTGTGTCTAGTGTTCAAGAGTGTTCCATCTGTACATGTACAAACTCCAGACTTCTCACCTGATGACTGAGCAGAGTCAGGAGAAATAACTGTAATGTGTTCACAATCTTTTTTCCATTTTGCTTTGTGTTTATGTTACTAGAGTTTTTTTAATCAAGTAAAACACTGTTTGAAGATAAGAGAACTTTTCTTTCTCTTATAAGTTAAACAATTTTATTTGCAGCCTTGATACCTTAGATCTTGGTGGTGTTATCCTGAAATTTTGGACGTAGATCAGTGTATCTAAAGCTTCTGGAGCACAGGAAAGGCAGTTGGATAAATTCACTTTCATCCTGACTGACCAGTGATCCAAGCAAATTTTATTCAGATATTAACACCACGCTTTATTAGAACATAGTTTCTTCATACTTTTAGTGCCTTTAATCATTAGATAAAATTGACTAATTTTGTGGCATCTCAAGATCAATTTAATGTATGGTACAGAAACTGCAGGAGTCTTGACTCTCACGCACTTCATCAGCAAGAAAGGCGTAACTTCTAGTTGCCATTGTGTGAGACAAGTCAAGAGCAACGGCTGTGAACGATTAGGTTTAAAAAACATATTAATGCCCACAGTTGTAACTGGCAGGGCCAGGAGGGAAAAAAACCTGGCTTCTGCAGATACAATTGTCTGGTTAAGGCAAAAAATGTGTATTCAATTTACTGGGGGAAATGCTGTTCCCTGAGGTTTTATCCTGTGGAAATCAGCTGCCCTGATTATCCCCCTTAAATGGCTTTGGTTTTCATAAAACTGTTAATGAGCACCAGGAAAAAAATATTGCATACAACTGGGTAACATTCAAATTCTCCCAGATGTTAGAATAAGATTTGTATTCCACAGTTCTTAAAAAGAATTCTCATATGTTATCCATGTATGCTACTGTATAACAAAGAGCTCATTTTTACCTAATGAGACTGTGAAAAGCATAACTCTAGCAGTAGATTGCATTTGAGGTCCTATACAATTCCTCAGTAGTCTTCACAGTTAAACATTAGGGCTCTGCCTGTGTGTTCACATTCATTTTAGTTTACATGGACCAATACTGTTAAAAATAATTTGTAACTATACACCTTGCTCCTGCTAAAAGTTTATCTCAGTTGCTGATGGGAAATGTTGTAAACTTTCTCCTGGACTGCAAGTGACCAGACAGACACTGGATGGATGAGCAAGAGGAAATAGAAGGTGAAATCCTGGCCCCACTGAAGTCAATGGTAAAACTCATATTTGACTTCACTGGGGACGGTGAATTTCAACCACTGTTTCCATTCTGGAAGGAAATGAGGGGGCCAGAAGCATCATCTTTTCTTTCTCTATTCATAATCTTTTATTTTGGATCCTATTCCACAGGATAGCCTACAGTCAATTCTCAAAACTGAAGAGAAAATATGTAGTTATCAGTAACATTATTAATTTTCACAAATGTGAACAGAACACAACATGGGTTCCTGTTGGAACTCAAAAGAAAGCATATCACTAATAAGTGTGTTCTGAAGAAAAGACTATTTCAGGGGGTTGCCCACATTTCCATAGTCTTCACCATATTTTATTACAAGACTATTTTTTGGAGCACCTCCCTTCCCATTAAAGTTCTGTAGTACTGTGGGGCAACTGTGGCAATTGTTTACATGGTGACATTTTATAAGAAAGATTTTTAATGTACTTACTTGTCTTTTAATGCAATTAATGAGCTGGAAATAAGGAGGAAGCACCGTAACTTTGGGCCAGACTCAACACACACTGAAATCAATGGGTTTTTCCATATAGTCCAGTGGCCTTTTCCATATATTCCAGTGGCCTTTTGTTTAGGCACCATGTGACCAACAGGTCAAAGGGACCCTCTGCTCTATCTGGATGATACTAAAATCTGTCATCCAAAAACTTGCTTATAAAAATAGAGTAGACACAATAGTAATAAGCCAATGGATATGATGCCACACATATAACATGTAATTATAATGGGCCAATCTCAGTTACACTAATGTAAATCCAGTGTAGCACCATTGAATTAATCAGATTTGACAATAGTGTAACTGAGGAGAATTTATCACGTGCATATGTTGTCATTTTATATTTGATACATTATAACCTATGATATTTCATTTTAATTAAAATACAACTTATTTTCCTATATTTTATAACAGTTTGTCTCAATGTCCTATTTTAGGTGCAGAACATGTGTTTCATTTTTTTTAATTCATTATTCAACAATGGTTGGTTCATTTTATTGCATTCAGTTTGATTTTTGAAATACATATTGAATCTTATTTTATTAAGTAGGACATCTGTACATTTGGGAAGAGGAGAATAATTGGGAATGTTTTGTTAGTTTTGGAATCTCAACTACCTTTGTGAAACTTCAAAATGTAGATTTCTTTATGCATAGTTTGGTGTCTGAGAATCTGATGAAACTCTGAAGACTTACCAATTTTGTCTGTTTTAATTATATATATCACAGGTGTGTGAGACAAATACTGCAAAAGACTAAGTTGGATTTATGTTTACTCTATCAGGAAAGTTCTTGTGAAGGAGTTTACTGGCAAGGATATTTGCAGAAACAGATGATTTAAAATTAACTTGTTGCTGTTATTAGTATAAGAAATCTGATACCAAGAGTTACATTCAGCCAATAGGTTTCAGAGTAACAGCCGTGTTAGTCTGTATTCGCAAAAAGAAAAGGAGGACTTGTGGCACCTTAGAGACTAACCAATTTATTTGAGCATGAGCTTTTGTGAGCGAACAGGAACATAACCCTGTGTTCTGTTTTGGTGGTGGTGGTGGTGGTTGTTGTAATTCCTCTTATTGGCAAAAATAAAATAAAATAAAAAACAATTTGGGTGGGATTTGGTTTCTTTCCCCCGCTACCTTTCTCCTCCTCTTTTGTTTTCTCACTTTTTAGTGACAAAATATGAATAGGAGGAAAGGAGGGGGAGGGAGGAAAAAAACCCGAAAAGATATTTTTTTAAAATTGATTTTTTTATTTCATTTTCAGATGAAAATGTGTTCCTTTTCAAAACTCCATGGAACACTTTTCAGTTTATTAATAATTTCTACCAATAATTTGGTGAACAATTTTGAATAGTGATTTTTCTCAGATGTGATTATCTGCTCACAGATAATGCATGAACGGGAAAAAATTAATTTTTAGTAATTTTATTTCGTGTCAAAGCACTACTGAATAAATAGCAGCAAAAGTTCAATTATACGTGTATGTACTGTAACTGATAGTTGCAGCTGTGTGTTTGACAAGTTCTTTCATTAGCCGGGATGGTAATGGTCAATATTTGGAAGAGACACCTCCAGGGAAAACATAAGCAGGAGGTGCAGAAAGTGATGCTGAAGTTTCAGCAGGCTGTAACCTACCTCAGAGCTGAATCTTGTAATCATGCCCATCTGGAACTTCAGGAGTTTGAGTATATTAAGAACAAAAAGAATCCTAACAGTGGTATTGGTCCATTACTAGATGAAAATGGAAGAATTGTCAATAATAATGCAGAAATGGTAGAAATGTACAATAAATATATCTGTTGTATGTTTGGGGAAAAAACAGATGATAGTCATATCATATGATGATAACACCCTCTCAATTCCAACTTAACATCATCCTGAGTTACAACAGCAACTATTAAAAGTTAGACATTTTCAAATCAGGAGCTGTGGCTAATATACATCCAAGAGTTTTCAAAGAACTTGACTTTCAAAAAGTCTTGGAACACGGGGGGAGTTCCAGAAGAAGAAAGCCCATGTTGTGCCAATATTTAAAAAGAGTAAATGCAGTGACTCAGGTTATTTTAGGCCTGTCAGTTTGACATCGATCCCAGCTAAATTAATGGAGTAGTTAATATGGGGACTTGATTAATAAAAAATTAAAGGACGGTAATATAATTAATGCCAATCAATATGGGTTTATGGAAAATAGATTCTGTCAAATTAAGCTGTTCCTTTTTTTTTTAAATGAGATTAGAAGTTTGGTTGATAAAAGTAATAGTTTCGATGTAACAGACTTCTCTAAGGCATTTGACTTGGTACTACACAATAATTTGATTAAACAAACTAGAATGACACAAAGTTAACTTGGCACACATTAAATGGATTAAAAACTGTCTAGCTGATAGGTCTCAAAATGTATTTGTAAATGGGTTCTAAAGGAATTATTTTGGTGAAGTTCTGTGGCCTGTGTTATACAGGAGGTCAGACTAGATCAGTGGTTCCCAAACTGGGGTTCATAAAATGTTACAGGGGGTTCTTGGGGAAAAATTCCCTAATGGCGGACAGAGCTGTCCCTAGGGACCCCGACAGGACTGGGCCAGCAGCCAGGAGCCCCTGGACTTCCAAGAGCTAAGCAGATCAAAGCAAGCATATCTATCACACTGAGGAGATTTAAACTTCAAGACTCCTTATAAGAAATGGAAAGGGAGGTGGATATTTTTTGCTGTTTTTAAAATTAAATAGACAGCTAGTATCGTTTTAAAAATTATTATGAAGAACAACTTTAAGCTTTGTTGTAACATGTATTGTTTGCCTGGACTGTCTGAGACCTGAATGCTTGTGTAGGAGGAACTCTTTGAGTTGGCTTCTTAAATACCTTCATGCTGTTTCATTTCTGATATTCCTTGATGAAACATAGGAGCCTTGTCTTATAACAGGCTTATTCAAAGTGATACAAGCTACGAAAGTGAAATCTTGGAAGAGTGTTGCCGTTTTCATGTAATAAAAATACTGTAATGATAAATAATAATTAGTGTGTAATAAGCATGTCATAAAAACAAATTGTATATTTCCAAGATCACTGCTTTTATAATTTATACTCGGGTAAAGGAGAAAATCCCTGGAAATACTCATTTTTAGGAGGGGGGTTCTCAAGACTTGACATTTTAGTGAAAGAGGTTCACAGGTTGTTAAAGTTTGGGACCAATGGACTAGATGATCTCAAGGGTCTCTTCTGGCCTTAGAGTCTATGAATCTATGCATTTACTCATGGGCAAAAATGTTTGCAGAGCATTCGCTGAGTCAGTACAGAACCAATGCCTGTCTTTGAAGCTGCAGGTAATTCTATTAGAAGAGCTGCTATGTTCTGTCCAAGAAGCAGATGTATTTCACTGGTTTGGGGGGTAATGTGACCTGTATTACAGTGTTCACAATACTGAACTGTATACTCGATATAAACTCAGTATAGAGCACAATTATAAACCCTGTTTCTAGTTGGCCATAACTTCTTAAAAAAACGGTTCTTTCAGAATAAAACGAACTTTCCATTGATTGTCTGATACCAGATATGGTTTGAGGTTTTTTTAATCTGAAGAAAATTCCCTTCAACCAATTTTAAGTAACAGGAGAGTGAAATATGCCATTTTACGTCTATTGTTCCCTGCTCCCCCTCCAGCCACCCCCCGCCGTGTGCACATGCTTTTTTGGGGGTGTGGGGAGGCTCTTTGATAGTTCAATGAGCAAAACAAAAATATTAATTTGTTGATATGATTCATGTGTCTTGAGTCAGACACAGCCAACTCTTCCAAAACAAAACGTCAGTGACAGGAGACAAATAATCATATGTGAGGGGAAAAAATTAGATATTTGCAATGTTTCCTGTAGTATGTAACTTTCTTCATATCTTAGCCTTCCATTTTTTTTCTTTGTTCTCCACTGCAAAGTCCATCCCAATGTAAACTGATGAACTCTTGCTAAGAAACCCATATTGCAGAAAACGCCTCCTCTTTTATATGGCACACTTGGAGAAGCTTATATTTTTCCCCAAACATTTTCCTGCTGTCTGATGTAGTTTACAGTCCACTTAACAGGTAACATTCTGAAAAACAGTCACGAGAACGCATACCTCATTGTGAGGAGGATTTCTTCAGAGTCGAGTGCAATTTCTTGACAAATACAGCATACCTATGCCTGAATCTAAAATACGCTGCCACCACCACATTTCACCTGATTACATGGCTTAGCAATGACTATATAGTCCAGCACACTGGACTGGCTCTTGACAGAATAATGTTTGTGAGCCAGAGCAAACCACCAAATACCAGTGGAATGTTGTAATAAAGTCAGTCAGTATTTATAAAGTCTTTTAAACTAGAACTCCCAGGTATGGCTACAACTGACAGCTGAAGGTCCATTTAGGAATATCATCTCAATGTAGACTAGGCACAGTAGAACACTGAACCTCAAGTTACAGAAGCCAGAGCTTGTAAAACAATATTTGAACCCACACTGGATTATTGAACTTCAGCAATGAAGGGCTGAAACCTGCCTTCTGACTGTGTGCAAACACAAGAGCCCTCTTTGAATAAGATGCCATGCAGTAGCAGAGAGCAGCAATAAATGGTGAACTTTTCCTTCTTTAATACACCACATTAACATAAGAAACAAATATAAAGCCTTGGATACAAGTTCCTTTTACTCTTTTTGTCTTCTCAGGGAAGAACCATTTGCCTTTTCAGTTGATCAGAATGTTTCTCCTTGTTTAGGATGTTTTTTTAAAATAAAGCTTGAGACACCTATTCCAATGCTCAAATCATAACACTGATAACCAAAGATTAATGTAACATTTCTTTCAGACCTCAAGATCATTTACATAATCATAAATTATGGCATCAATTCTGCAAATTGTACATGCTTATTTTATGTACTGTGAATAGTCCTAGTAAAGTAAGTTAAGCAGAATAGTGGCCTACATACATAGAAACAAAAAATTAAGGTTGCAATTTTAAAACGTGACTCAGAATATTATGTTCCCAGAGTAATACAATTAATTCTCTCATCTGTGACACGTATTTTGTATATTAAACTATTACTATATATCCAAATATACCTATATAGTGTACACATGAGATTACTTACCCTATCCTTTTTCTTCCTTGTGTGTAGAAATTCATGACATAAATTAAATACATTTAATGCATTTAAAACTTATTCTTTACAGAATAATAAGATTTTGCTTGTGCATATTAATGTGAGTATTTTATGCTCCTGACAGCTTTGGAACATTCACCTCATTGGAAGGATTAGGATAAGGGAGAGGTGAGTTCACAGCTCTGCTGTTGCTAATGTTAGATGGAATGTATTTTTGCAAGAAAAAAACGTTAGTCTGATGCCACCCGTAGAAAGGCTGTAATTTTTGGCTTTCACAGAAGTCTGGTGTTGTCCTACATTAAGAGCAATGCAGTCACACAGCTCCAAAGGAAACTCCAGGAAACACTGCCTCTGCAGGAGACAAAATGCCTCTCAGACCTTCCCAAAGCACATGGGGATGACAGCATGCAAAATCCCCTTTGGCTGGCCACCTCTGATAGATGGAGCTAGGGGGAAGGGATGTACCATTAGCGATGAAAAGGATTGTAAGTTGTGTGTCAGATGGAAGCTTCAGTGCAGCCCAGCACTGCCTTTTTGGCCAAGAATAGTTCAGAATTTGACTAAGACACTGTAGCTAATTATACTTATCAAGCCAATTTTTAATTGACTCAAACCCTTATGAATGTTTGCTGAAAAAAGTTGGTTTTAACACCACAATATCAAAAATGTTAACAGGTGAATTGACCCTAGATTTTGAGGTGCCCCATGTGAAGTAACATGCCACATCCAGCTTCCCCTACCTCCTCGATACCGCCCCCACCCCAAAAAACCCTCTCCATCTGCCTTCTCCCTAGCCTTTTTGTCCCAGATAACCTATTTCTGAGGCTCTTCAGCTTCTAGTGACCCATAAAATGGAATAGTTGCAAGTTTGAGCACAAGAAAAAGTTTCTAAAGACTAGGCCCAGTTGGATAATTCAACTGCTCCTTTGGTCTAATGGCGCCAGAGTCAGATAGGGCCACAAACAAAGAATCAGATGTGGTGCTTTGGCTTGCAGTTTGGACATTTGTATGTGCTGTGGTACCTCTAGAAGGAGGGGGCATATGGGATTGCACAGATCACATAAACCATAAGGCTGTTGCTGATCAGTAGTCCCTCTTGAATTAAAAACATACCAATTCAAATTTTAATCAGTGAATACTGTTCTTAATTTCACCTAATTGTTCAAATAGATATTTTCCTAGTATTCCTAGTGTATTTGTAATACAGATATATATTTTTAAAGCCTATTATTTCCGAATTAGGCCTTTATTATCTTTGTAAGCTGGGACTGAAGTTAGTTGATCTTTTAATATCACATAAATAAGGAACAAAATGGATATACTGCTTCACAGCAAGGAACGTGGTGCATAAAGCTTTCACTGACACTTTCACTCTGTTCTATTTGTTCTGCTCAAGTGACATTTATATTTCAGGCTACTAAGTCGCTGCTTAACCTTAGCTATGTCTCCAGTTACACAAGAAATGAGATCAGAGGCCTTGTGTGACTGCACTCTGTCATCACCCTCCAACGACGAAAGAAACCAGGAGGAAACAACAACCCAGAATGGCACAGATAGAGAGACCAGATGCTCCGTTTCTGACTGAGGTAGGAGGAAAAGCATTTCTGAACTTCCTTTACTCTATGTGGCATAAGGTTAGTTACCCCAGAATGATACAGACAGCAAGATAGGGAAATAAAAGCAAACAATTATTTATTTATTTATTTATTTTTTGCTGGTGGTGGAAGCAAATGTTTTGTTTGGTTGGTTTTTTTTAATGGTAACTTGTTTTAATGCTCTTTTTTTTTTTTTAAGTGGCTTTCCAGAGAGTGGTGCAAAATGCTTTGACTGACAAACCTTGATCTGAACTAACTGCCAGAGAGAGTGCAGCAGGGGTTTTATGGATATGAAACATTCCAATAGAAGAAAAGGAGTACTTGTGGCACCATAGAGACTAACCAATTTATTTGAGCATAAGCTTTCGTGAGCTACAGCTCACTTCATTGGATGCTGTAGCTCACAAAACCTTATGCTCAATTAAATAGGTTAGTCTCTAAGGTGCCACAAGTACTCCTTTTCTTTTTGCGAATACAGACTAACACGGCTTTTACTCTGATTCCAATAGAAGGGATTTTTTAAGTTGAGACCTTCAGCACATTTCCTAAGAGTCTGGCTCTTTTTATTATTTTAAAGAGGTGCACAGTGATCAATAGCAACAAAAAGAATCAACTAAGTTTTGAAAAGATTCTAATTGCTGGAGGTTTAAGTGTCTCATTGTAAGCTGAACAGGATGGCATGAAAGCAATGTGACTTGGTACAATTCAACAAATGCTCTGTACAGACCAATTGAAACTGCATCATCTAAGGAAACTATCTATGTGCCTGTGATTCTTTTCCACCCCCCTCCACACACTCTCTCTCACTCACTTTTTTTCTCTCTCTCACGCTTACAATAGAAACAAAAAACTTTGCCAGGCCATTTCTGAAGGAGAATTGTCTCGCTGGAGTTAATGACCCTGAGTTATGCCTCAAGCCATCAACTCCTTCCAACAGGTTGTTAATCTTCAGGAAATACCCTGAGCTTAGTCATTATTGTTTAATTGAAATGAAGAGTAAGAGATAGAAGAACTGTCATCTAGGTTTCTGAAAATAATGTTAAATCCGGGTTCTAATCCTACAAGCATTCAGAGGAGCAGTATTCAGACAAAGAGCATTGTCATTGCAGTAACCTATAAAGCAAGACACCTTTTCCTGACGAGGTGTAAACCCCAATTAAGCAAAAGCATGCATTTAAGTCTATTCATGGAAGACAAACAGAAGGTTAAGTGTTTTGCTGAATAGGGATGCAGAGTTGAATTGGGGGAGGGCGGTATGTCTACACTACAGATGCTACTGTGGCATTGTTATACACTGTAGGGCTGTAGTGTAGACGCACACTAAAGCAACAGAAGGGTTTTTCCATCACAGAAGTAACACTCTCTCTGGGCGATGGTAGCTCGGTCAAAGAAAGCATGGTTCTATTGATCTAGTCTTGTCAACAGGAACTGGTCATTTAGGTGGCTATAGTTTTGACGCTCAGGGACTCTGAATTTTTCACACCCCTGAGCACCGAAACTATTTCAATTGTTTTAAGTTTAGGCCAGGCCTTAAATCTTATCTCTCACCAGAGTAAATTGGAAGTAATACCCTTTAAGTCAACAGTCACAGCAATGTAAGAAAAAGGACTTTTACTCTATCAGTATGATTTCTGCACATTATAGCTGCCAAAGGAGAATCAAGATAATTGCATTTAAAAAAACAAAACCCACAAAAACATTGTAAGATAGTAGTAATCAAGCAAAATTGAGGTTCCGAGCATGGACTCTTGTATAAGGCATTTGACTGAGTCAATATTCTATTCCTGGCTCTGCCAGTGACCTGTGTGTGACCTTGGGCAAGTCACTTCACTTTTGTGTCCCTCTTTCCCATCTCACCTTTCATCTTCTCTATTTAGACTGCAAGCTCTTCAGGACAGGAACCTTTTCACTATCTGTTTATACAGTGCCTAGCACACTGGGGCCCTGATCTTGGTTGGTGTTTCCAGGTGTAACTAATACAAATAATTGTTGATAGTAATAATAATTAGTAACTTGGAGGACATGCTCCTATTATTAACTAGAGGGAGGGACTTGATTGTTGAAAATACAGTTGAGGGCTATTCATTTAAATTGGCCACTAATCCCCAGGAAATGCCCTTTCTTGGGGTTGTTGCTGTTGTTCACTGGAGAGGAAAATAACTGTTCTATATGGACTTCTATTTAATAGATTATGCAGTTTTCTGTTGGCTTAGAATTAATACCCCATAAATGCTACCAAAAAAAGTATTAAAAAAGAAGTTTGTCTTCTTTCTCATTAAACATACTTGCTCTGAAAAATATGATTTAATTTTATAAATGTTTTGTTGCATTGTGCTCAGAATGTAAGCTCTTTGGAGCAGGGACCATACCTTGGTATGTTTCTGCACTATGCCTAGCACAAAGGGCCCCCAGGAACCACTAGGCTATAAATAATGATGATAACATTCCTCTCTTTCGATATGTTGAATAGTGGAAGAAGCGTCCATACAGTTGGCCAAACAATGTTTTACTGGAGGGAGTTTGTTTTAATTTGTGTTCCTCCTCAAACAGGGCATTTCACAAAAAGGGGACCATTAATAAAAAGGGGTCTTATTATTCTTTTATGAAGGCAAAGACTGTAAGCCCTTAAATCCACAGACTCAGTTCCAGTTTAACAGCTGTTTAAACAAAACTGGGAAGAAGTACTGCAACAGATAGTGCTGCTGCAGGATTATAGGCCTTCACTGGTGTGTTGTCAAGGTTAACCCTTTGGTGGCCACTTCTATTAGCATCACATCTTCACATATTCTTTAACATATTATACCTGCCAGATTAAGAGTCTGTCATGTATCAGCTTGCAAATCAATGGAATCCAAAATTCTTTCACCAAATAAACGCTTATTAGTAGATCTTCTGGGCTTGAAAGCCCATTTATCTTTACCTAATATGACATGTACAGGGCAAGAGCTAACTTTTCCAGCCAGGTCATTTATGCTGTGATAAAACACGGACATTTCTTTGTTTGCATCTGTGGATGACATGTTCATTTTCACAACAGACAGACTGAATGTTGTTAGGAACTACTTCATAAGAGGAAAAGAATAAGTAGGTTGGAATTAAATGTGAGTTCAGAGAAGATGCCCTGATACTGAAGGAGAAGTTTTTCAGTTATAGATAACTCTGTGTTTTTTGTGTCCCCTCACCTAGAGTTGGGTTGTAAATATCATAGGATAATAGAATCTGAGATTGGAAAGATCTGTCTGATGATTGAGCCCAAATCCCAGCAAATGCATGATGGAAGTGGTATTAGTAATTAAACTTTCGCTATACTTGATCTTACCCAACGGACTAGCAAAGAATTTTCTGTGAAAGCTACACCAATCAACTAAACTGTTAGGTGCACTGTACCATTCCCAGGTACAATGAGTCACATATGTAATGTTACTGCTGCATGATAGCTTCTAGAAATGTGAATTAAATACACCTCTACCCTGATATAATGCGGTCCGCGGGAACCAAAAAATCTTACCGCATTATATCGAACTTGCTTTGGCCCCCCTGCTCCTTGTCCCCTGACTGCCCCCTTCAGAGACCCCCCCATCCCTAATCACCCCCAGGACCCCACCCCCTACCCAACCGCCCTGCTCCCTGTCCCCTGACTGCCCCGACCCCTAGCCACACTCCCGTCCCCTGACAGGCACTCACCAGCAGCGGCGGGAAGCGGAGCGATGCAGCCCCAGCCCACTCCACTGAGTCAGCTCCCAGCTGTGGCGCTCCGCTTCCTGCCACCGGTGAGTGTGGGGAGGTTGAGGAAAGGATGCCCCTGTACTCACCAGCAGCGGGAAGCGGAGCACCACGGCTGGGAGCTGGCGGAGTGGAGCAGGCTGGAGCTGGGCTGCTCTGCTTCTGCTAGTGAATGCAGGGGGATCCCTTGCCCAAACCCCGTCCCCCGAGCAACACAGCTGGGGCCGGGGTGAGGGAAGGGGAGCGGGGTGCTCCTGGCCCCCCGCTAATCACCTGGGCCACTCTGGGCCTGCGGGGCCCCCAAAAGTGCCCCCTACAGCTCCTGCATCCCAGACCCTGGGGTGGGGGGAGGCCTGCTTAACACATTGTATGCGAATCCGTGTTATATCAGGTCACGTTATATCTGGGTAGAGGTGTATTAATTTCAACAAAACCAAATAACTGATGTTTTCCCTGAAAGAAATCTTACAATCTGCCTTGAGTAAGGGGAAGTGTGTCATTGCACTCTGTCCTTGAGCAGAGCAGGGATACAATTTGTCACTCTTTGACTCAGAGTCCAATTTGCTCCTCCTCTCCTCTTGCTCCAGGCAGGAAGTAAACTACGCAAGCCCTCTTCCTGGCGTAGCTTATTTCCCCATCTGTACTGGCCAGCCCATGGAGCGGGGGAACAGATCAAAGCATCTGTCCACTTCTCATCCCGTTGTGTGGACTGGGGAGTCAGGGCTTGGGAGCAGTTACTTTCTCCCCCTGCACAGCTCCTTGTAACATGGGTGGCAAAGTAAAAGGGCCTCCTTAAACCGCATGTAGCCAGGTTGATGGCTTACAAGGATATTTATCAAAGAAGGAGAGAATATCTACCTCCCCAGTCCTAAATAAATTACTGGCCTTTAAAACTTAGGATTTGCCTGTGATTTCTCCTCTTGGTAAAATGCTTAGCTTAATATAGCATTTCTCATGTTGAAACATTTGCTAATTAATCCAAATTAAAATGCAATAACAAACATGAATGCAGCTGGGAAGAAAACAGCTGATAAATATGACCAGTTTGCCATTGGAAGGCAGAATTTTCCCATGTTCTTTAACCATTAAGGGCAGATTGAGAACTCCTTATTCCTTTTGGTGGGCTCCTACTGAAGAATGCATGAATGTGAAGCAACAATGACTTTATTGCCTCTGCAAGCGGTGATCGAAGGGGGGAGGGGAGGGCAATGGGCTTACAGGGAAGTTGAGTGAACCAAGGGGGTGAGTTTTCATCAAGGAGAAACAAACAGAACTGTCACACCGTAGCCTGGTCAGCCATGAGACTGGTTTTCAAAGCTTCTCTGATGCGCAAAGGGCCCTGCTGTGCTCTTCTAACCGCCCTGGTGTCTGGCTGCGCGTAAGCAGCCAGGCGATTTATGGCGGGGTGGGAGGTTGGTGCAAATGTCTCCCCCTTACTCTCACAGATATTGTGGAGCACACAGCAAGCAGTAAGAACAGTGGGAATATTGATTTCGCTGCGGTCTAAGCGAGTCAGTAAACTGCACCTGTGCGCTTTTACATGTCCAAATGCACATTCTACCACCATTCTGCACTTGCTGAGCCTGTAGCTGAACAGCTCCTGACTACTGTCCAGGGTGCCTGTGTATGGCTTCATGAACCATGGCATTAAGGGGTTAGCTGCGTCCCCAAGGATAACTATAGGCATTTCAACATCCCCAACGGTTATTTTCTGGTCTGGAAAGTAAGTCCCTTGCTGCAGCAGTTCATACAGACCAGAGTTCCTAAAGATGCGAGCGTCATGTACTTTTCCCGGCCATCCCACGCTGATGATGGTGAAATGTCCTTTGTGATCCACCAGTGCTTGCAGCACCATTGAAAAGTACCCCTTGCGGTTTACGTACTGGCTGCCAAGGTGATCCAGTCCCAAGATAGGGATATGCATTCCATCTGTCACCCCACCACAGTTAGGGAATCCCATTGTAGCAAAGTCATCCACTATGACCTGCACATTTCCCAGAGTCACTACCTTTGATAGCAGCAGCTCAGTGATTGCATTGGCTACTTGAATCACAGCAGCCCCCACAGTAGATTTGCCCACTCCAACTTGATTCCCGACTGACCGGTAGCTGTCTGGCGTTGCAAGCTTCCACAGGGCTATTGCCATTCACTTGTGAACTGTAAGGGCGGCTCCCATCTTGGTATTCTTGCGCTTCAGGGCAGGGGAAAACAAGTCACAAAGTTCCATGAAAGTGCCCTTACACATGCGAAAGTTTCTCAGCCACTGGGAATCATCCCAGACCTGCAACGCTATGCAATCCCACCAGTCTGTGCTTGTTTCCCAGGGCCAGAATCGGTGTCTCACAACATGAGCCTGTCCCATTGCCACGAGGATGTCCAAATTACCAGAGCCTGTGCTTTGAGAGAAGACTGTGTCCAAGTCCTCATCACCCTCGTCACCGCGCTGCCGTCGCCTCCTCGCCTGCTTTTGCAGGTTCTGGTTCTGCACATACTGCAAGATAATGCGCAAGATGTTTACAATGCTCATAACTGCCGCGGTGATCTGAGAGGGCTCCATGCTTGACGTGGTGTGGCGTCTGCAGGAGACCAGAGTTGCAGGGGAAGTGGTGATTGGATGACCAGTTTTGCAGACCTACTGCACTGTCTGCTCCCAGGACACAACAGCTGAGTGGGCTGCACGCTTGCCGTGGTATAGCGAGACAAGAGCAGCCGAGCAGAGTTGCAGCGGATGACGACGATCATATAGAGGACCTGCAAGACCACCAGCAGAGTGGCAGCAGAAGCGGTCGTTCGATGACGACGGTTTGCAGACCTACTGCACCGTCTGCTGAAAGCAATATGGCGCCCACACGGAAAAAAGACGCAAAATTATTGTCTGCCGTTGCTTTCACGGAGGGAGGGACGACTGATGACATGTACCCAAAACCACCCACAACAATGTTTTTGCCCCATCAGGCATTGGGAGCTTAACCAGAATTCCAATGGAGACTGCGGGAACTGTGGGATAGCTACCCACAGTACAATGCTCCGAAAGTCGACGCTAGCCTCGGTACTGTGGACGCACTCCGCCAGCTTAATGCGCTTAGAGGCGACACACACAATCGACTGTATAAAATCACTTTCTAAAAAATCGACGTCTATAAATTTGACCTAATTTCGTAGTGTAGACATACCCATTGAGTCTATGCTCATGAGTCGGTGCTTACTATACTAAAGGTCTATAATCCACACTAAGAAGGAAAGATCTACTGGAGAATTGAAAATGAACTTGTTTCCTAATAGACTGACTTTCATAGTTCATGCTCATCTCTTTTGTGAGCATAAAAGCCAAGGCCAGCATTAAATTTTGTTCCTAATAACAAGTTTCTTCTAGTTGATTCTGCAGTTTCCTAAATTAGAGCCCCAGCTGGGTCTGGTCAGGATATGGGCAACAGTCATATCCACAAGGATGTGGTTCATCTAGCCAGGGTTCATCTCTCCATCAATGGAGGATAAATATGTGGATGTTTTGCTTCAAAAGATCTCTTCAGAGAGATAAAAACAACCTTTACAGGCATTTACTCCAAAAGAATTTAGAGCCCACATAGTTAGTGTGCTCCAAACGGCTGTGGTGTTAGCCTTTTTCTAAAAGCAGATCCTTGCTAGATAAAGCAGCTGGTTTAACTGCTCTTTCTCCACCCAGTATCCCTCATGACATGACTTTGAGAAGAGCCAGACAAAAAGAACAACAAAAAAATGTACGTTTTCTGAAATCCAAATAAAATGGATCACAAATCAGTCCTTGGGTCTTTATTGTATTTCAGACTTGTAATAGGTGTATCCACAGCTGTTCTAGATTTTGGCAATATGTTTGTAGACATACTGAGCGTATAGTCTGAGAATCACAAAAATCATATTCTCATTCTCATCTCACACTGGTTTAACTCCACTGACCTCAAAAAATAAAAATGTTTAATACGTTCACATAGAGAGAGAGACACACACAGTAGCAAAGAGGTTTTCTCAAATTCAGAATTTTTAAATGTTGAGTGTTAAAACTAAATCTGCCTATATCCCTTTGGAAGATGGAAACCCTGCCTACACATGAGGCTGGTTTTTTTGGTCTGATTGTCATTTTATATTTGTTTTAGTCGAGTGGGGCACAACTGACTAAAGTTAGAAGGGCCCTTTCCAATTAAGATGCATTGAATAACCTATAGGGAGAAACAACGCAGCTCCAATTGTGTGGGATAGGTGGAGCTGAACATCTAGTGTATGAGTAAAATTTTCGTAGTACTGAAGTCTATTTGCAAAAGTGAACTTAGGCATTCAAGGCCAGATTTTGGAATTTGCAGCCCCAGTGGGCTCTGTGCCACCCATGCTCCCTACGGAGTGCGCGAGGCTAGTTAAACACCAAAGAAAGGGATTTTCAGAAGCCAGCCAGCTCTCTCATGCTCATTCATTTCCCTCTGTCCCTTGCAGTCTTTTGTGCAGGTACTGTGCTATTCTCCCCCAGCACCAATTATGGCCTGCATCTGACAGATATCAGGTCTTAGGTGTACTCACAGCATACCTAGACCTAGAAACAGGTGTTCCCAGCCTCGAGAGCCTGCAGGGCTTCAGCTAGGGCTGCTAGCAGCTTCTTAGCTTGGGGGGTGGCAATAGGGCACAGGCTGCTTTTGTAAATACTGACCAGCAAAAACTTAGGTGCCCCAGAGACTTGGGAACCTAGGAGAGGTTAGTGGCATCTGAGCTGTGGCTTTGAAAATGTCAGTGGCAACTACATGGTAGACTTAGGCACGTATCTGCCCCTTTAGAGGACCTTTAAAAATCTGTCCCCTAATTCCCATTGAAATCAATAGGATTTACAGCCAGATTTTAAAGGTATTTAGTCACCTAAAGATGCAGGTTGGTCCTTGGTATGTTTTTTCAAAAAGCACTCAAGCACCAAACGCTCACTGATGATCACTGACACTTAGGCTTCTTAGTGCCTGAGTCACTCAAAATGAGACATAGGTCTCGCAATGCCTAGCACCGCAATGATTCAATACTGTTAACAATCTAAGTGTTAAGTACTTCTGAAAATTTTACCCAGTCTATTTAAAACCTACCAGCAAACAGTGTAGGATACCCCAGAGGAGAAACAAACTTCTCCAGTTCCAGCTTTGAACTACCAACAGATTGGATCGTTTCAAAGAAGAAATCAAGAGGATGACCACACTTCTGTACATTTTTAAAGTTACATCTAGGGCTGGTAGTTAATAGTGACTTTGCAGTTGAAATCAATGCACAAATGTGAGACGAAAACTGTGGTCATTGCCTGTGGAATTGGAGGAGATCAGTGTCATAGATTTCAGAACAAATGAAAAACTGGGACTACATTTGGAAATGGACTTTCTATTTTCAACACATGGCAAGTTTGTGACTTTGAGCAAACACAATAGCAACAAGTTTTCCACAGTACGTGGTCAGTTCTGCTTTAAATAATGTCAAATCATTAAGTACATAGAGCACATGCTGTAATGCTCTTTACCTTTTTTCCCCTAGTATATTTTGTCTATTCCACGTGCACCAGTTTACCTGTGTTTCTGCCCTCTTGTGGATTTGAAATGTAATATATACTGTAGATTTATATTTATTGGATTTAAGTATCTGTAAGCATTTTATGGTTGTCTAATTATGTAGAGAAAAGAAAATGAAATTAGGGTGCGCTGTGGCTCTGCTGGATTTATTTGCCTAAAATACTATTTACTCTCTTTTTTTAAAAAAAAAAACACTTGAAAGACACAGATTAGTAAAAATTGACTTAATTCATCAGAAACTTCAAATGTGGTCTTCATTTCTGATCCTGCCTATTCTCACGCAGTTGCTCTTCCACTTTTGACTGCTTCAGGAAGCCAGAAGTAAAAACAAGGATGAGATGTATGAAATATCGTGTACTTATTCTGAGGCTCTTAAAGCCCTGGGAAACTTTTTTAAGGTCACTAAGAGATCAGAGCCTTCCACAACCCTCACATATAATATATAATCTGTATCTTGAAGCTTGCTGCATGTGCAGAAGAAGAAAGCTTCAAAGCTGGATACCAAGAGATTAGTCCCTGTACTAGCAAGAGCCAACAGGATCAGGCCTATGTCAAGCCACAAGGTGGAATTCTGAAAATGATGCCAGGAAATCTGAAACCCAGGTTTGAATATTAAAAACAGCATCAGTACAATGTGTGGCTGTTCTTAGTCATTCAAAATATCTTGGCCATGTTTATTTTATTTCTCTGTATGTTAAACAAATAGATAGTCCTGTGTAATGCTGTGCAAAATTATAACTTAAAAAAAGCCATGGTCCCTGCCCCATAGCATTCACCGTCAAAGGTCCAGACCCTTCAGGAAGAATCATGTGGGTGGACCCCTGAGCATCGACAGTGCCCCATTGACTTCAGTGGAGCTCTGCATGGTTGCAGTTGTCCACTCCTGTGGTTCGGTTCCCCTGTCAAGGTCAGGACCTAAATTAGACATGAAGGTAAGAGATAATGGAAGCAAATAAGGGAAAGAAGAGTGAGGTGTAAAACAAACAACCCATATATTGTGATGCTTTTAAGCAGAGATTAAGGTAGGGAATGGAAGTCAGCAATAGAGAGCTAGGGGATATTATATATATTTTTCTCTGTACCTAGTGTTTATTATTCACAATCCCACACTGTCCAAGATGCTGATGACACCTTTTGGGATATATAATATCAACATTATATAGACTGTGTCCTGTTTTCTGGAGCAGAGGCAGACAGCAGTCTTCCAAAGGGCATAGTAAACTCTTGTTACAAATCCTTACTAACAGATGGTTTTGACGAATTCGCTGATATTTTAGATGATGATTGTGGTTAAGCATTTAAATCCCATTGATTTTCAATGGGACTTAGGCACTTAAGTCAACTAGGCTTTTTTTTAATTGCTCTTTGAATGCACTAACCCATGAAGAACAACTGTCCAATGGCCATTTCTCAGTTTTAAAATGAGTCTGAGTTTACATGGACAGTGAGTCCAATTTTTATAGCTTTTTTATAAAAAAGAAATAAATATATGAAAGTTCAGTGTTAGATTATTAACTTCAATGGACTGTATTCTCCTTTTGTTTACACCAGTGTAAATCAAAACTTATGCCAAAGAGCTAGTGTACTATATGTTTAGTGAAAATGTGAGCAGAATCAGGCCCTCTGGTTTAAAACAGTCACATGTTAATGCATAATGAAGTCTTCAAAATACGTTACATCACTAAATTAAAAAATAATAAAGTTCTTCAGAATCTCCTACATGCAAATCCCATTGCTTTCAATGTTGTTTATTTTCATTCCTGTTTATACAATGTGCGTATTGAAAAATGCTATGTATACCTAGGTTGCACAGAAGCTTAGTTTCGTTAGTATTCACCACTGAGAGATACTGATGTCCTAGAATCGCTTCTCTCTGCCCCATCCCTCTCTTTTCAACATTCAGCAAGATCTTATTTATCAAGTTCTTGACAAACTGCTACAGTCTGACATTAGGATCAAAACTGGTGATTGTTCACTGTCTTTAAGCTCCATTTATTGTCAGTAATGGCTGTTTAGGATCATTTGGGTCTATAAATAAAAATCTTAAGTGCTGCTGTGCAGATGTTGTTGTTTCCCCTTTTTTATAGATCTCTAGCTACCCAAAGCTGTTCATTGGCCATGATGTACAAGCAGCTATCCTAAGCTTCTTTTTCAATTCATAAACCATAGTTCTGCTTCCTTTTCAACTTTAATGATTTTGGGGGTAAGACTTGAAATATCACTTCATTAATATATGTTTTATTAAATGATTGCTAGATTCTACTGCATGCTTCCATATGTTATGTTGTTCAACATACTGGGGATAAATTTTTAACAGATGAAGCTATAACAAACTGTAATACAGATTATCAAAACATGTAATATTAATGCAATGCACATCATATGCCAGATTAATACTTGAATTTAAGGTTAGTATAAAATAAACTGTAAACTTCCATATTGTTTAATCAGTTACGCTAATCAAGTATTCATAAATGGAACCATACCAGGAAATGTCACTGAATTCTCATTGTGCCAGTTTTCAAAACAGCACCTGCCTTATGAGTGGAGAGCACATTTGTTTGTAGTTAGCTGACTGACAAATGAAAAAGCCAGAAGGTTTGGCAGCAGAATCAAAGACTTCAGACTGTAATTAGTTTTTATGTACTCAATGTATTTTTACTAAATTTGCTAATTTTAACATGAGGCTGGGTGGCCTCAAGGAACAAACACCAAACTGGGAGCCTTGTTTTAACTGAGTTCTAATCTGGGCTCTGCCACTGATGCACTGGGTGGCCTTGGGCAAATCACTTAATCTCTGCCTCACTTTCCTCACTTGCTCTAGGGTCAAGAGCACACACTCAGAAATTATGAGACTGGCTAACAAGACAAAAGACTTAAAATAATAAACATTGGTTTCTTTTTATTTGCCCTCTGGGCAATGAGCCTTTAGGCTTTGTGTTTTTGATCTTTTTTTTACCAAACGTGAGGGATAGAAATTGACTTTAAAAAAAGAAAGAAAGCTGAGATTCTCACATAATTACATGGGGCTTTAAGCCTGAGACTTGACTATAAAGGCTAAATATTCTGATTGATTACAATGGTTATAACTATATCACCTCATAGTATAATATCGTAGGTCCTACTGTTATGCTGCTTTCTAAACATGGGCCCACTGTCAGTGAGTTTATTATTCCGTTCTCTGCATAAACAGGTGTGTTCTCACTAAGGTGCCAGTTGAAGAAAGGACTGAAGAATGTGCTTAAGTTCCCTTGAAGTCAGTGTGACTTATGCACATGCTTAACAGCCAACTTGTACTTGAGTGCTCCCCTGAACTGGAACCTTAGGATCGGATTCTGACATGCTTATTCATGCTGTGTAGTGACTTATGCTGCAAGTAGCTTCTTTGTAAAGTAGTACACAGTGTGAATTGGGGTTTTAAAATTCATCCCCCAGTACTATAATACTGACTGGAAAAGCCTCTTCTGTAATCATAACATTTCTCCGTTAAGTGGAGAAAGATAGCTCCTAATCCACCAGCCTCCCACTGCATCTCATCTTGCAGGTCCAATAAATCATTCTTTCAGCCACTTCTCTTTACATCTTTATTTTCACCACATTTAGGTACGCGGTGGGGTTTTGCGTTGTTCTAGCCTGGGCTCATTGTGAGGCATTAATATAGCTTTGACAAGGTACATGAAGTGGAACATTTTGGTCTATAGCACCAATGAAAACAGATGGGAAAGCGGAGCCACGTGTGACGTAAGATATGAAGAAATGTGGATCTTTCCAATTAAGCACAGGATGCTGCTGACAAATAAGTGACAGTAATTGATGCAGACCTTTGAGAAGCAATCTGTAACTACTGCACTCTAGGAAAGCTTTCTTTCGTTCATTTGCTGCATTAATGTCAAATAACGGCCTTGATTATCTCATAAAGCAGTGTTGGGCAGCAATTAAACGTGTTAGTGACAAGCCCTGCACTAAGTTTATCATCACTGATAAAATTGCAGATGACACAAAAAATTGGTGGAGTCATGAATAATGAAGAGGACAGGTCACCAATTCAGAGCTCTCTAGATTGCTTGGTAAAGCAGGCACAATATACATTTTAATATGACTAAGTGTAAATGTATAGCGCTGGGAACAAAGAATGTAGGCCATACATACTCTATTCTGAGAAGGAGTAACTCTGAGAACAATTTGGGTGTCATGGTGGATAATCAGCTGAACATGAGCTACCAGTGTGCCACTGTGGCCAAAAGAACAAATGTGAGCCTGAGATGAATAAATCCGGCAATCTCGAGTAGAAGTAGACCACTGTTAGAGTACAATTCTGGTATCCAAAAGTCATGTAGATAAATTGGAGCGGGTTCAGAGAAGAGCTAGTAGAATGATTAAAGGATTAGAAAACATGCCTTATAGTGACAGTTTTAAGAAGCTCAGTCTATTTAGCTTAAAGGTTAACAAAGAGAAAGTTAAGGAGTGACTTGCTTACAGTCTGTAGGTCGGGAACACATTTAATATAGCGGAGAAGAGTATAACATGATCCAATGGCTGGAAGTTGAACCTAGACAAATGCAGACTGGAAATAAAGTATACATTTTTAACAGTGAGATTAATTAACCATTGGGACAATTTGCCAAGAGTTGTGGTGGATTCTCCATCACTGACTATTTTTAAATCAATATCGGATGTTTTTTTAAAAGACATGCTCTAGGAATTATCTTGGGGAAATTCTATGGCCTGTGTTCTACCGGAGGTCAGACTAGATGATAAAACTGGTTCCTTCTAGCCAGTGCCGGATTAAGGTACAAGATAACCAAGCGACGTCTTAGGGCCTCACAATATGAGGGGCCTCTAAAAAAGAAAAAACTGACTCAATTTCAAATTTTATCAAAATCAGTTGATACATAAAGTAGATATGGGGAAAAGAATATTTTCGTTCAAAGATGAGTCATGACAAATATATACACATCTGGCTACACAAATATCCTTACCCTTCACTAATTGTTCATGATTGCCAGGCAGGAGGCCAGGGCTGAGGGGAAAAAAATGATAATTGCACTTGTAAAATTAGTATTTCTACTAGTAAGTCTGCTATCAGTCTCCTAATGCAGTGTTTTGTTGGCCAGCTGCTACTGATAAAATTCTGACCATGTCTTCATAACTTCTTTAAACAAATAAATAATCTCATTGCTGTAAAATGGGGGAAATATGAGTGTTGTGAAGCAATCCTGCCAAGCTAATATTCCTTTGTTCATTCGTTCTTTTGATCTGTACATAAGTACAATTGTGTATTTTAGTGCGCTTACTGCTTTCTGCTTCATGCACTATGCATGCTTTACATGATTGTAGGTGAACGTCTTATGGACTTGGGTTGAGTGGATCTTAAGGAGGATAAATTTGTTTTGGCTTCCCTCCGTCCGTTTTGGGAACCTTCACAGTAAATATCAGAGAGTGCTGACGAAAGGACAAATAGAAGGTTTTGAGAGAAGTGAAGGAAGATGTATCAAAATACTCTGAGTACTTGGTGAGCAAGTTATTTCAAACTATGTGCATATATGATTCATAGACTGTTAAAGCCTATAATAATCATTATATTTGCTTGCATATAGGCTAGTTTTTCTCACTGCCTCTCTAGAGATTACCAGTCTTTTTTCTGGTAAATTCTCTCTCTTTTTCACACATATAGCTTGTTGTCACTCTGTGTGTCTCAGGTGTTTACTCAAGATTAATTAGTGGTCCTGGGGGAGACAGAGGATAGAGAAGCAAACACAAAGAGAGATGTTTGTCTCGAAAAAAGACTGGGATTTTCTGCTTGGTGGGTTTGGAGCATGCAAGATAATATTTTATTACTGGTAGTATGCTATGTAAAAATTCTTATATAACCTTATAAATCACATACCATATGCATAATACATTGTATTTTTATAATATGGCAAAAGAAATATCCCCACATTTATTGTTTCAGAGCAAAAATTAAATTGGAATAAACATTTGTAAATATATTTATATATAGTCTGGATAAACTTTATATTTCCCTAACAAAATTAATCAAACATTTTCCCATTTATTCATGTGAAAAGGATAATTTTCTTTATTCATGGTGTAAAAAAATTATATATCCTCTCTTGTTTTCCTGTGAGAACATAGGGCTTGTCTTCACTACAGAGGTAAGTCGACCTAAGTTACGCTTCTCTGGCTACATGAATAATGTAGCTGGAGTCGATATAGCTTAGGTCGACTTACCCAGTGTCTTCACTGCGCTGTGTCAACAGCAGACAGGAAACCAGCCCATAGATAAAATAGCACTCAGGCTTGGTCTACACTGAGGGGGTAAGTCAACCTAAGTTACACAACTGCAGCTACGTGAATAATGTAGCTGGAGTCAATGTAGCTTAGGTCGACTTAATGCAGTGTTTATACCGTGCTGGGTTGACAGAGGACACGCTCCTGTCAACTTACCTTATGCTTCTCGTTCCAGTGGGGACAAGAATCGATGGCAGAGTGATCTGTGTTCGATTTAGCGGGTCTTCACTAGACCCCCTAAAATTGACCGCCGGTGCATCAATCACCGCAGTGATGATCCCCAGTAAGTGTAGACATGCCCTAACTTTCACAGAAATATCCTGGTAAAACAACACAGGTTTGGGGCATATATATTAATAAAAATATTATATGTTGTATAGATATATAAATTAAAAATTTTACTGGTTTCAATAAAAACTTTCTGCTACTAATTTTAGTACCAATATTAGGTAATTCAGCATAACCTTCTATAAAAACAAAACAAATCAATTTATTGGAAAAATACAACCTGCATACAATTTTCTGATAGTTTGCTTATTACCTGGGTGTAATTCATATCAATAAAACTAACAGTTGACCTTTAAGTTTGTGGCTTATCTGCATTCTATATCCTCTATTACCTCTTGTATCCTCTATTGCCATCTTATAGTATATTCCGAAAGGAATTCCACAATTTAGTTGCCCCAACAGAGAAGAAAAATTTCTTGAGAACTCTTCTAGTAAATCGTCTTTTTTATATTGTATTGTTTACTTCTACTTTACTTCAATATGCCATTAGTTCAAAGAATGTATCTAAAATTTATTTCTGTGATGTCATAGTGAAGATTATTATTCTATTTTTATAACTTTGCTTTTGTACATAAGCAAATATAAAGCTTTCGTGTTTACATATTCAGTGTCCTTTCTGTGAAAATAATACATTCTTTTTTTTATGGTATAGGGCCTCTTCCACTTGACATAGTTGGAAGGCCTCAGAATGGCATAATCCAGCCCTGCTTCTAGCCTTAGAATGGATGAACAGTTAACAGTATCTATCTGGCTAATTCCTGCCTGTTTTCTAGTCCCACAAGGTAATGAAATTCCGGCCTCAATGTATGGCCACTTTAAAGCTGGACATAGTTGCTGACCTGTATGTGTTAGGATGTGCTATTTGCTGTGAATACTGTAGGAATCCTTCAAGACTTATTTGCTAGTCAGTCCTAAACAGCTGACTTATGCCAATTTAGATTTGCCATTTAGGCGGTGGAGTTAGGGTTTTCAGGATGCCAGCAGATTCCAGTGATGCAATTTCTTCCCTAGCCAGGAACCTGTCTATGCATCATTTTATTTTTTTATATCTATATAAATAAAAATCATAGTCTGTTGCCCAAATCTAATTTATTGCTTATCCACACTGCTCGAGCGTGAGTTTTCTGCTACCTGACAAAGAGGAGAATCAGTGACTCAGACCCAGGCATAAGATCTAAAGGGTGTTTCCACGTAGTGAAGAGTCACTGAATTCCCTTTCCAGTAGGCAGCTGCTGCTCCCATCACTCTCCAGGAAGTTTCCTTCCAGGAGTCACCAGGGATACAACAATGGACTTCATTATTACTGGAGGCCGGCCAGAGTATTTCACTACAGTGCAATAATATTATTACAGTAAAAGAGCTGCTGAATGAGGCCTCTTGTGACCATAACATTTGCAGGCATAACCACTCTGTTTCCCATCCATGATTTAAATCTGTGGCCATCTTCCTTGTGATGATCAAGCATAGAAAACTAATGAACAATAACCTTTTCCTCAGCTTCCTATTTGCTTTTCAAGCCTCTTCCAGCTGCAGCAAACAGGTGTGCACAGCTGCAAGAGAGGGGAAGAGCAAATCAACCACAGGAGGCTTGAGTAACAGTGAGGAAAAAGTGTGAATAAAAAGAAACATACACTAAGTTCTACAGCTGGTTATTCTGTTACACAGTAGTGCAACTAACGTGGCATGTGAAGTTAGTGGGACAAAGTAATTGATGTACACACAATTACAGTCAGAAGAAAACATTCAACATGCAATAGGGTAGAGTGCATAGTCCTGTTTAGCACTCAAACAGCTCTTTTCCTCAGAGAATTTCCAAGTACTTCACAAAGGAATAGATCATTACTCCCATCTTACGGGGTGGGGGGCGGGAAATTGAGGCACAGAGTGACTAGTGACCTGGTATTTAGACATACTTAGCACTCACACCCCCATTGATTGGATTAGGATCTGTGGGTGCTCAGGACCTCTGTGAATGACAATTATAATTGACCTGCCCAAAGCCATGCAGTGAGTCAATAGCAGAGCTGAGAATAGAATCAAGGGGCTAATTCTCCATTGCCTTGCACCAAATCAGAAAGGTAGCATTTAGTCCCCACTTTACACAGGTGTAAATGGCTACAAGTAAATAAAGATGAGGAAGAACAGCATCAACACTATGATCTTGTAATAATAACCCTGACCCTTTTGATTCCACACTCAACCCTTCAGCTAGTATAACTGCAGCTGCACAATGACATCTCCTCTTTATACAAGTAAAATCACTCTGACCATCTGCAGCTGTTATTTCACTAGTATATATCAACAGTGCAAAGATTACCTACCACAGCTTGCCAGCCACCAGAGAGATTGTAAATACTACACAGGTGTTCTTATGGGGCAGTGGTTGTGGGGAAGGAGAAAAGCTGTATCTGCTTCACAGTTTCTATGGGTTTAGTTTCCTTCTTTTTTTCTTTTCAGTACATCCTGCTAGGATTAAGTACAGCATCAAGGCTGTTACGTTATGGATGCAGGAGTTACCTTGGTAAAGGATTCCAAAAACCGAGGGCCCCTGCAAAGTAAGATGTATGGGGCCTCAGGCAGATTTCCATAACTCACCTAACACGACTGGAGGAAGCAGGGACTTTGCAGCTGGGCATATCAAGGACAGTGGCCTTTAAGGCAACAGAGGAAAAGCAAGCAGCTGGGAAATGAGGATCAGGGAACTTGTCATTACAGATGAGTCAGAAGTGTTTCCTAAGTGAAATGGGGGGAACAGGGAGGACTTTGGATATTGCAAGACTGCTGGCCCAGCATGGTTCCTCTTTCAAGGTTTCTCCCCAGTTGTTTTCTGTGTTCACAGAAACACACTTCACTGCACAAGCACTTTACTGTGCTCAAAATAAATGAGAGTCCTCTCTCTGCTTCCCTGATAGAACTTCTCCCTCTCCCCATGTCTTCTTTGCCTTTTCCCTCCATCTTGTTGCTGTTGTAAAATCAGGTCTCAACCCTTTGTTCCCTGGCTCCTGTGTTCTGTGTTTAGATCTTCCTCCAAGAAATCTGGAAAGATGCACTCATCTGTTTTCCTTCCAAGTACAAGAATAAAAGCACAAAATGAACACTGCCTTCCCTGCTGATTTCCCCAACTTGAACCAATATGTTTCACAGTGTTTATGGAAGCTTTTCTCCTGAGACACCTGCCAGAGCGCTTACTGTTGTGATCAAGCATTGCTGCTGATTCCTGGGATAAGATCTGACCTAAGAAAATGTAATAGACACTGGAAGAAGCAAACAGGTATTTTTGCACGCTATGGACTGTCAAGGCTGATTCCCCACTCTGTCCCTTTGAGTGCAGAAGGGGGACCACAAGGATTCTGGCCATTCCAGGCTTGTATTAAACTCCCAAGGTTACAGCTTTTCTCTGACCTTGGATGGGTAGATGCTGCCATCACCTAAGTGCAAAAAACCCCTTGAAAACTCAGAAAGGTGCACTTGGGAATTCCTTCCTGTGGGGTACCCTCAAGCCTTTTCCCCCCCTCCCCCCCCCACTCGAAGAAAGAGCTGAGAAAGAGAAACAAAGAAATCAGCTGTTGCCACCAGCTAATTAAACAACATGTGTGTAAACCTCTTAGGACACAAAAATCCAATTCTGTTCTTAAAAAAGGTAAATTTTATTAAAACAAAAGGAAAGAAAATACATCTGGAAACTCAGGCTATTGCTAGATTTAAAAAGAGCAAATACAAGAATTAAGCATCAAGAATAGTTCTTGAGGTCCAGTTTAAAGGTTACAAGCAAAATAAAAGCACCTGAGGTTAGCATAGGGGAGTCCACAACCATAAAGAAATTAAAAAAAAGAGATAAACTTAATCGCGTCTTCCTAGACATTCCCTGATCTACGTACATATCTGGGGTTTCAAATGAGTAGTTTCTAGGTATGATCTGATGATTTTTCATGCCTGGCCCAAAGCTTTTTAAGAGCATCGCTTCTCTGTTCCCTCTCTCCGGAGAACAACAGACCAACAAAGGGGAAGTTTTTCCTAATTTTAAAAAGTTCTAGCACTCCCATTGGCTTTTTTGGTCAGGTGCCCACTCCGTTCCTTTTACCTATGCATCACAGGGAGACTTTTTAATCCTTTACAGGTAAAGCAAGTAGAGAACAGCAACTAAGAGGGATTTTATAGCTAACTGGCTGACAGAGTGTCATAAAAGGGAGCTATCCACCCTTTCATTTATCACATGGCCAAAAAAAGCAACACTTCACACATGAGTCTGTTTCACCATCATTAAGTAGGGTTTGAACTGTCAGAAAAGTGGCATTTCCCAATGGCTTTGATGGGCCACATTTCAAAGTCTTGTTAGTTATGTCATAAAAGTAGTAGATTAAATTGCTGATTAAATACTTGTTGTATGATGGATGTGATGAACTATTTCACTAATCTGCAAGTACTATCAATCCGATTTTTGAAACCAAGGTTTTTATAATGTTCTCAAAATTGCATAAATATATGCAGTGAGCAGCCTCTTGTCAGATTCATTAGTTCATTCCAGTACAGTGTGCTGTACATTGATTGACATCTTCAATCCATTCAAGAAAGCACTTAAACATGTTCTAAGTCAATGGGACTTAAGCATGTGCTTGGTTGAATTGGGGCCTCTGAGGGTTTGGCCGGGAGTCTCCTGGAATTGGGCTCGATTTCCCAGAGGCTACTGAAGCCAATCCGGAAGATTTTAGAACACTAAAAGTGCGGTGGCACAGTAGGGCTAAGGCAGGTTCCCTATATGCCCTGGCTTTGTGCCGTTCCTGGAAGCAGCGACATGTCTGGCAGCAGCTCCTAGGAGGAGGCACGACCTGGGGTACCTCCTGAGTGCAAGTCAAGTGTCTTAACTTTAAGGCCAACCTCCCTCACTTGAAGAGAATTATAACTATTTAAAAAATTGATAGCGGCTGGGCAGATGCATTTTTATATTGCGTAACTCACTTATCAGGCCAAATTCTGTCCTAATTTATACATGGGTAACTAAGTTTTTCCCGTTCCTGAAAGGCTTTTTAAAGTAAGGTGTTTTTTTTAATTTATTTTTTATGAACATCACCAGACCCACTGCCAAATAGTCTGCACATGCACATGTTGAGTGCACTTACTGCCAAGGAGCGTGACATTCTCTGTGATGCTGGGCCATCAAAAAAGCATGAAGTGAAGTTTGGATGTGATTGTAACTCAGCCAGTGTTTACGCAAAAGAAACAATGATCTTCTTGTTATGGAGATCATTAATGAAACATCAGCACTGATCTGCAAATGCTACCATGTTGTGATCCAGCTGAAAAAGCACCTTTGTGTAATATGAGTATGTTGAGTAACTTACAAACTGGAAAAAAAAACGTTTGAATTTTCAAGGACTATTTATTTTTTAACTCAAGCTGAATGAATAATCCAAAATGAATAATTAATTTAGCTTATTTTTCTGCTCAAAGTATATCTGTCTGGGGACCCTCACATATATTTGTAATTCAAATTTACTTAATATCTTTTTAAAATCTTTTATTATATGATGAATCTCAAATATTTGAAACCCAAGCTGTATTTCTTATTTCTGATTGGTCAGATAAGTCACATGGTATTATTTCCATTGCTTGATTGGATGAGGTACACAAAACACGTTCAGAGTAAATATATGTACCTGAGTGTCAAAATTTGGTTTGCTTACATGGTGCAACTTTGAAATTTGCTTATCATTAATTCTTTCGATGGATTAAAAAGTGTTCATTCAATTGTTTGTAATATGCAAACCCGTGGTTGAATGAATTCATTAAAACATTCCTATAATTATTTACATTATTTGTCCCACTGTAATTAAACATTTTCCATGCAAATACATATACAACAAAACCAGTTTTCCTCAAGCTTATTTCCAGCTTCTTCATTCTGCAGTCGTATTTCATTACAGAAAAAAAAATCTGTTACCAAACACAACATCAGGGGAGAGCAGAGATACATTTATAGTGAAACCAAACAACCTTTCAATCCTCTTCTTACAATGCTCGCCATTTCCAAAAGTGCTAAATACCTACCAGCTCTCAATGAAGTAAGTATCATTAAGAAGCCTGGTTTCAGACACTCAAGTTTGAATATTTTTGTCAATGGCTTTAAAACTCCTTCTCCGATGTTTTCCAAAGCTCCTAGTAAAAAGAATTCTTTGGGATGAGATATGGCATGTGAAATTCCATCTAATGACTGAGTCTCTTTTTGGGGGCATTGAATTGGGGAAAGAAGGATGAAAAATCTGATTCAAAGTTCAGCCTAGCTTCATCTTTAACTATGGAGTGGCCAACCCTGTTCAATAGTATTACTATTAATAAAGAATAAACTTCTGATATGGACAAAGTTTTCAGGCCAGATCCTCGGATGTTGTAAATTGACATATATGCATTGAGTTCAATGGACTTATGTTGATTCACATCAGCTGAGGACCTGGCTTTGTGACCCCACTAATAAGAAGAGGACAACTTTTCTCAACCAAGGAGAGATTGCTCGGCCATAATAAAGGGGCGTCTCTCCTGTGGAACAGGAATCAGTCTTTGTAGTAGACAAAGTAACTCATGGTAGCCAGCATAACTTTCATCTTAATACTTATCGTAATAGTGATCTTTCTGAGTAACACCTCCATGAAATGCTGCATATCACTGAAGACATTACCGTATTCAAAATATATGGTCCCAGCCTGCAGCCAAGAATCCATTTGTTCTAATTCAAGGTATGACACTGTATTCCTGTGAGACCTTTGGCAAGGTGCCAAACTTCTCTACCTCAGTTTCCCCATGTGTAAACTGGCGATGAACTTTGAAATCAAATGGAAACTCTTATGCTTGAAATTGCCAAAGCACGCATTCCAAAAAGTCAGACCACACCACGGTTAACGGAGAAGGTGGTTGAGCAGGTTGAAAAATGACACAGAGTGAAAGAGAATGGCTTGGAGATGAGAAAACAGCAAGAGTAGATAATGTGCCTGCAAAATTGTTAAAAGCAATTTGTGAATGTGGTGCGGATCTTATGTGGAAAATTTATAATTAAGTAAGCATGACTAGAAATTGACTGCAGAACTGGATAAAGGGAATTTTTCTGCCCTTACTAAAGAAGGGAGATGTAACAATGTAGTAACTATCATACCATCTCCCTGATATTGCACATGAGTAAAGTTCCATTTTATTTCATCCAGGATTGCATGAAATGAAGGACAGAAGTAAAACCACCACCACCACAATCTTGTTTCAGATTGGGACAAGACACAGACGACCAAACGATGAATATCCATCACATCTAAGAGTACCGTTACCCATTAATCATCTGCTTCATTGACTACTCAAAAATGTTTGACATCCTCGGAGGATACTGGCAGACATGAGGATTCCAAAGCATCTCATTGAACTCATTGCATGTCTCTTCCTCCACCAACGTATCACCATGGGAACAGCTGTAGGTGACAGTAAGTGGTTTTTGACTGGACAGGATGCGAGACAAGGGTGTATTTTGTCCTCAACCCTTTTTAACATACATGCCAAATTTATCATCAGACAAGCCTTGGAAGGTTTTGACAAACTGGAGGGAGCTGGGATTTCCATTGATTGACACCTCTTAACCAACTTCAGATATGCTGAGAACACAATGCTCCTTGCTACAACTACTGAAGCAATGCAGCAGATGTTGGAGTCCATAAAAACAATTAGTGAGGAATATGGACTATTCCTGAATGCGACAAAAACAAAATGCATGTACACTGACATGAATAACAAAAACAGGATGTAAGCAGACATCACAATTAATGGAGAAGCTGTAAATGCAGTACTAATTTTATTATTTGGGATCACACACACATATACTCACACACACACACACACACACAAGAAGTGTGTTCCAAAGAAATCAGAAGATGACTAGCGATGACTCACTCAGCTATGGCCCCCTTAAGAAAATGTGGGAAAACGGTGACATTTCAAAATGTACAAAAGCCCAAATTAATGAATGGTGAAAAGCCAAATCTATAGCAGAGTGACTTTTGGATATGTATCCTGGGAAGCTGATGCTGCTGACAAGAAGAAAATTGAAGCTTTTGAAAAGTGATGCTGACAAAGACACATGCGTACCTACTGGATAGAGGGGAAAAGGCAAATGCCTATTTAGAAATACTATTGGAGAGAAGCAGACTGATGTCAGAACTCAACAGACGCTTATGTACTTTGTACTTATGTACATGATGCATAGAGATATAATGTTAAGAAGGAATGGTGGAGGGTCATTTTAGTAGTGGATAAAGAGAAAGGAGATAGATGAATTGTGTGTGGCTGATCACTGGAAAGTCATCTGCTGAGTGCTCAAAGTTAGCAATGTATTGTGAAGGTTTCCAAAAATTCTACTCTGATGTCACCAATATTCAGACATAAATAAATGGATTTTCTTATTTTAAATTGGTGATAGCAATCCTCGCCAACTACCAAGAATGTTGGAAGATACATTACTAATATTTGTGCAACAGTATGAAAAATAAATGTACTATGTAAAAGCTAAGCACTTTTCAGATTTTACTGGCACTTTACAGAGGATAGAAGAAAAGGTGCTTAAAAGCTGTAGGTATAGGAAAGACAGGAATTTGGATTTTTAACTTTAAATAAAACAACTTTTTGTGTTATGTTCACTTATCACATTTTAAAATGTTTTTTTCTCCAGATCTGGCAGTTATCCAGGATATGTTTTATTGGCTCTATGAGTGAATTAATTATAGATGGTACAGACTTTGTTTTATGACTCTTTCCAATAAATGTTAGCATGCTAAAGCTGAAGCCCTTTATAGTTTCAAAGCTGTACAGAACTGCCAGGCACACTTTCATTACAACTTTTTAAACTTCTGTTTTGTTACTGTTGCAGTTGATATTTATTTTACAAGCTTCAGCTGCAGTACAAGTCAGAGTACATATGGGCTCTTGTCTGGAAAGGGCTCTTGTCTGGTGCAATCAGCAGTCACTGGGTATGAGAGATGCTCATAGACGGGAAGGAATATGTGCAGTTGGATCTGAATCTACCAGATGTCTCCAGCCATCAGATGTGGCCCATCCCATCATCAGTCATGAGTGTGAGTGATTAGAAAACATTTCACAATGGATATAATTATCCTCTGATGTACAGAAGAATTAATGTTTCCAGTTCACATTATCTGTGCTCACATTGATGGTATAAACTGAACAATATTAAGTATTGTGGTTTATTTGATCAACTTAACTCCCTCTTTCCCTGACCACAAATGCAGCAGTGGTTTCTTACTTGAGTGAGGAGACCATATAATTTATGGTTGCCTAGGGATTATTTTATGGAGTACTATCTAACTTTTAAAATTTATCTTTGTTTTTGCAATTATTATTTTTCGTTTTAATTTCCCCATATGGAAAAAATATGGTTTTGATACATGTTATTGCACACATATTTCAAATGTGACAGTATGCACACTACATTTCAAATACTGAAATACTGGCCATTTTACAGACTGGTTTAGATTTATGGACTGACAATATATTCTATAGTCTTATGCTATTTGACATTTGGCTAATTTTTGCGTTTTAATGTATAGGTCTATATAATACATGTTATCAAACAAAGAATAGATGGAAAACAGTTTTTCATTAAAGAAGAGCTGACAGTTTAGAGAAACCATTCTATTTAAAACACAATTTCAGTGCAACACTAAATTGTGAATTTTCTGGTTTTTTCTTTTTCTTATTTTAGTATCCGTCTTGCAGTAGCACCTAGAGGCCCCTGCTCTGTGCAAATATATAATGAGAAGACAGTCCTTGCCTCAAAGGATTTACAGTCTAAATAAAAGAAAAACAAGAGGTGGACACAATGAACGGATGGTGGGAGCACAATGTGACCATTGAGACATTCTTTGCTTTTTCCTCTTCTGGGAGTTTATTCCTCGCTTGAAGTCACAATCCTGTCTCTGTGACACCAACAGCCATTTCCAAAGCAAGTAACTGTGATGTCACAAATAGAGGATTCCATAACTTCAGGTGGGGAATAGGCTGCAGGAGCAAATGGCCTAAACAATAAAATAATCTTTCCTTTTAGATGACATAGGCAGAAATGGCTCTAACTAGAATATTTTTCAAAGTTTTCCAAGAGATGTCAATGATTTTTAAAAACACTCTATTTTTTCCACTTTTTTCATACGTATTTCCTGATAACTATGTAGCCACCCATGCTTTGTAGTAAGATATTATTGAACAATGCCATATATTAGGGGGTTCATTCCTATTTTCACTGTCTGAAGTCAATTTGCACAGAAGTAAGACAGAAGCAAGATTTGGCTAATGATGAGCAAATATGTAAGTAGTATCATTTTACAAAGGGTGAACAAAATCTTAGTTATGCCAGTTATCTCAGAGTTTCAGTCTGGTTCCTGTCCAGGTTCTGGGGTAGCCCAGATATGTCCCTTACTTAGGCTAGATTGTAAGGTTACAAATCTGCCATAAATAAGTGTGTGTGAGATAATCCTATTAAGACAAAAATGGTGTGGAAGATGAAAGCCTTATAGGAATAAACAAGAATGTAGGCCACTCCCTGACATGAATACAAAGAACATCCGACACCCCAAAAGTCAGTGGAAGCAGCATCTGACACACAAATTGTAAAAACTTTGGTCCTGATTCTATGAAATGTTGAGTAGATCTTTCTCATCATTCCGCACGTTTAGAAAAAGGAACAATTTTTTGTTTTTGAAAAGTTGTGTGAAAATTTGCCCAGGCACATTATTGCTTAGCACACAACTTGAAGGCACTCAGCTACTAGGGCGATGAGCATGGTATAAGAACTTATAGAGAAGAGACAAGAGAAAATGTTCAGTTTCAAATTTTTAATTTAATTTTTCCTTTCCTCCTGTTTTTTCCATTTTCTTCCCTTCCCCCTTTCACCACTACAAAATTTGAAAGGAGGGGAAAAAAGGAAAAATAATAAAATCAGAAAACCAAAAGACAGAAAATGAAAAATGACATTTTATTTTCCACTGTTCCCCCCCACACCCCCACCCCTTAAAACAGGGGTGGGGGAAATCTTCTCTTGGCCATTTTTCAGTGAAAATGTTGAGTATCTCCTGAGGGGCCATGAGTGCCCTCAATTTTCAGCAAGCTCACAGGAAGTACTCTGGAAGCAGAGACAATCTAGAAGTACTGGCAATTTACTGTAACTGTTTTACTCTGATCTATCAGACTGAGGCAACAGTAATTGAAGCAGAAGTAGCTGAGCCACTGGAAATGAATAAGACAATCAGGGTGAATGTATTTGGGCAAAGTATAAGAATCTGATCAAAGTCCTGTGTATTATCAGATGTAATTCCCTATTGTAATAGAAGTTTGCATGCTGGTACATATGTTTTTAAACAGAAGGACTAACTTCTGTTCAGCAGCCCATCCTTTAGTAGAAGAAAGTTCAAAGAAATGTAAAGCAAATGTCACTAATCCCATTGAACTTCTGAATTCGTGGTGCAAGTTCATGGGGTCACTTGTAAAAAGTGACGTAATATGCTGAAAACCTCTAAGCACAGCACATATGCTATGTGTAAAGCAAGCCAAAAAGTTAACTGGAGCACAGTGGCTGAAACATGTACTCTTTATCCACATCAAAGGACTGGACAGAAGGTGTTTGAGATAAGGACCTAGAATGGGTAATGATCTCTATTTCCTGACCTCAGTGACATGTATAATACTTGTATAGGAACAATACTAAAAACAGAATGAACTTTTTTGGTTAAAATTGGTACTGATTTGAGGAGAGAAATGAATATTAATAGCACAAGCTCCTACCATTGTGATGTTGGTAGGCCAGATGCAAGCTCTTGCCCAGGCTGCAGGTGTTAGCTAAGTACTTACATAGCTGGAGACCAGAGCGGGTCACCTGTATGCTAGTTTTGCTCAGAATAGGTATTAGTCTCATGTGAGTGAAAGTTACCCATGTACTTAAGTATTTGCAAGACTGGGACTGGGCTCTAAGTCAGCACTACTCAATAGCCTCCATTCCTGGTTTCCCCTTCAGACCCTTTCCCAGCATCATCACACATATTCAGACTCACCATGTGTTATAACATCATTAGCTTGTTCCTCCAATATTATTTCAATCACCAAGTGGT
This sequence comes from Eretmochelys imbricata, assembly GCF_965152235.1. Classification (NCBI taxonomy): domain Eukaryota; kingdom Metazoa; phylum Chordata; order Testudines; family Cheloniidae; genus Eretmochelys; species Eretmochelys imbricata. The sequence continues at coordinate 42,849,010 of NC_135575.1, read as the reverse complement.
TTTTCATTGCTCTTAAGCAAGCAAATGCTATAAACGAATGCCATGTAAGTTATCAAACTGAAAATATTATCAAGCTTCCCCCACTTTTTCTTTCCCTTTAAGTTTGTATGCAGCTTCTCCCAGGATAGGGATAAATGCTCTTTTTTTAAATGATTAAGAAAAAAATGCAGCAATCCAATACTTCTGAGCAGCTCTTCAAAACCATACCAGTGTTCTTGAACAATGGAGAAAAAGCACTAGTCCTGTATGGATGAAGAAGCCATTTTAATCTCCCAGCAATCTGTGACTCAGACTTTAAGGCCAGAAGGGACCATCATGATCACCAAGTCTGACCTCCTGCACATTGCTGGCCACAGAACCTTACCACTCCTGAAATAGACCCATAAGCTCTGGCTGAGTTACTGAAGTCCACAAATTATGATTTAAAGACTTCCTGGTAGAAGAATTCACCACTTACACCAGTTTAAACCAGCATGTGACCCAAGCCCCATTCTGCAAAGGAAGGCAAGACACCTCCAGAGTCTCTGCCAATCAGACCGGGGGATGGTTAGAAACGTTCATCTAATTTCAAGCCTAAGATTGCTGATGGCCAGTTTATATCCATTTTTTCTTGTGTCCACACTGGTGCTTAATTTAAATAACTCCTCGCCCTCCCTGTATTTATAAAGAGCAATCATATCTCCCCTCAGCCTTTGTTTGGTTAGACTAAACAAGCCAAGTTCTGAGTTTCCTCTCAGAAGGTCAGTTTTTCCATTCCTGATCATCCTAGTAGCCCCTCTCTGCACCTGTTCCAGTTTGAATTCATCCTTCTTAAACCTGGGAGACCAGAACTGCACACAGTATTCCAGGTGAGGTCTCACCTGTGCCCTGTATAATGGTACTAACACTTCCTGTTCTCTACTGGAACTACCTCGCCCGATGCATCCTAGGATCACATTAGCCTTTCTCACAGCCACATCACATTGGCAGCTCATAGTCATACTGTGATCAACCAATACACCCAAATCTTTATCCTCCTCTGTCACTTCCAACTGATAAATCCCCATCTTATAGCAAGTGAAAATTATGGGACATTCCTTGAGAACATCCTTTGAACTTTGATAAAAGGAAATTCTTCTTTCACTTTATTTTTTATTTCTTCTGTAGTGAACGCAAAAGCTATCTGCTAGCAACAATAAAGAAAACCGATTTGAACTTTTTGACACCAGAAGACAGCTGACAAGTTATCTGATGTGATGTGACTCGATGGATTAATGCATCCATTGCCATGTAAAGGACTTAAAGGTAGCTAAAGAGCCAACTAAATGACATATTAAGGGCACCTAGTAGAAGCATTAGTGTTTCAGACACTGTATGTCTCTGTGTGCACTGCAGACTAAAGAGATGTATTGGAATGCAATGCCAAAACAGTGTACAATCCAGGGGAAAATGCCTATAAAGACAATACATAATAGCCTATTTTATGTGATTGGGGTCTTTGTTACCTGCTCCCAGCAACCAAAATATTTTCTTTCCCTACACTGTCCGCTAAAAAGGTGGACAAAGGATCTTTGACACATTTTAGTACACTTCTAGCAAGCAGGAACCCATTGTGCGCGAATTAACACAATTGACAACTATATGTTATGTGTTTAGCACATTTCCTATTGAACACTCGAGGTGAAACCATGGGGTCCTCAAGTGGTGCTCAGTATCATAAAGAACTGGGCTCATAACTAGGACTATGTTAGATAGAATTGGAAAAAGCACCATTGTGATAGATGAGTCCATCCCCTTGCATGGGAAAGATATAATCCATTAATAGAGAATGAATTAATGATACTGCACTTAATGTTAGTCAACCCTTTGGTTGACCTGTCAAATATATACAGTACAATGAGGACCTGATTCACCATTTTCCTGCCCCTTATATAGTCATACACACTGGTGCAAAATGAGTGTAATCCCCTGCCAACTCAGAGCAGTAATGTTTGACACCAGCCTCTGTACTCATTTACAGCTATGCAAAATGGGATGGCAACAGTGAATTGAGACTGAAATATTCCCCAGTTTTAAACACCCATCATCTAAACCTGCCAGGTTTAGGAACTTATGCCATGCCCATGTTTACAATTTGAATCTTCTGAAACTGGAGCAGCAATATAATCAAGGTCCATTTTAGCGAAAAGAAACTTAAAGCTTGATTTGTTTTGATGCTCATGTTTGTGCTGATCTCTCAGAACATAGCTCTGAGCAAAGAATATGTTGCAGGAAATAGGCCTGTAACCTCAAGGCAAAAAAGATAATCCTGCATCATGAAATAAATAAATAATAAATAAATAAATTCCATATGGACACTGCTGTCACATTCTTTTACCAGGTGCTGGAAAAGCACAGAAACTCCTCAATAGATAGCTTGCACGCAGTCACACCTATGTTTTAGGATATCAGAGCTTTCCACCTAACTACTGACACTAAATATATCCAGTGCTCAGGAAACATAGTAGAGTAAACTGTTAAAGAGTCAACAAGGGTAAAATGAAAGGGAAGCTACATGAATTGACATAAAATATGTCTGCCACTGGAACCTCCATGGAGAGCACATAGTATTCCTCCTCTAATCAGAAGCAGACTTTCCCCTTCCAGCTGAGCCACATACTCTGTTTATTCACTTTTTGTATTAGCAGCATGGATCCTTCAATGAAAACTTCATTTCCCATAATATCTTCAGGGAAATCCATGAGGCTGGTAACAGATTATCACCACCTGTTACTGCTGTGTAATAGTTGATTCTGCCCCACTTTGCTAGGTGAAATAGTCTAGCTGTGTTAATTGCAGTGATAGCAAACCACATGCTCAGTGGATGGCCACAGGACAGCAGGAGCAACTTCACAGACATGGCCTTTCCTGCCCAGTCATCAAAGTCCATATTCTATAAATTCAATAGAGCACCAGATATCGCTGAATCCAGACACCAGACAATAACTTGAGTCCACCTGTCTGCTGTACATCACCTTCCTCCACCTGATCCTTACATTCTCTCTCCATCCCATGTCTTTCTTTTTTCACTTCGGGGCTCTCCTCACAATCTCTCTGCCTCCCCTGTATTTGTTTGTTGCTCTCTTGTGCTCATACAGCTTCCCTCCCTTCTGTCACCGGAGCTGAAATCATTCTCTAATCACCATCAAAAAAAAATCCACTTCCTAAATTTAAACGACTGGAAAGCATGTATATGTGTGCACATATCATGGTAATAGCAAGACACGTACATGATATCCTGAAGTAATTGCTTAATATAGTTGGTAGAAAATTTTCTGTTAAAAATCTTTTAACGGCAAGTTGGGGTTTTGATTAACTTTTTTTTTGTAAAAAATGTTTGTTTTCTATGAAAGATTTTGATTTTTCAGCTGATTTTTTTTATTTTCAGTGTTTTCATGAAAACTTAGAACCATTTTCCAACCAGTTCTACTGACCTCATATTTGTAACCCTGGAGGAATTTTCACCCCCACTATTTGAGTTGTGTCTTATAACTAAATTTTAAACAGTTCGGACTAATAACTGTGTCTTTCTTATTTGTGCAGCACGCTTTTCACAGCTCAAAAACTGTTCATCCATTACTATCATAACAACAAAATTTCTCTTTTCCTCAGTTACTTTGTAGCGAATGTAGAAAGAGGTAAGGAGGAATCAAAAGATTTAAAAAACAAAACAAAATTATTAGTTTCATAGAAATAAAATTTTGGATATGTTGCTGTAATAAGTTCTTTTGGCCTCCTCATTTATTTATTTTCTGATTGCATTGCTCATGTAGGTTTTTTTGGAATGCATAAACATCGGTTTAGAAATCTAGGCACCAATCCTATGGATCGCTAAGTAAGTGCAAAGGTCTACTTGTGCAGCACATTGCTGGATCAGGGTATTGTTTGAAAAAGAAATCTAGATACCAGACTGATTATATGTTTCTGATATTTCTTCATGTGGTTATGGTCGCCTGTGGTTTTTCCCCCCTGTTTAGGATGGGATTTTTAACAGGGCTCAGTGTTGGCCTAACTCTGATCCCATAGAAGCAACTAATAAAATTCCCTTGACTTAATGGGAACTGTTTTATAGACGGCAGATACAATATGAGAGAGCTAAATTTTCTATACAAATTTACCCTTCCAAATTTTGTAGAGAAGACAATTTATGCAGTAATTCTTCATGTGACAAGAGTAGTTATCGGCCAGTCTGGATCATATGTTTATTTAAGAGGTTCTGTAGTTGTTCAGAATGGAAGTTGAGTGTAGAATGGTAGATGTAAATATCGATGTTTGTTACATAAATAGTTGAAATCTACTCTCTGGTTTATTGCTGATCAGTAGATGTTCATCATTTCTATACTCTACTTTTATATCCTATTAATAGATTGTCACCCCTCCCACCTCAATTTTAAGTGTTGGTTTACTCCACAGTAACGTTTTAAAAAAATAATATATGTATGAATTAGATATTGATTTAGAATATATCAGTGTAAGCTTTTACCTTTTATTAACTCGAGTAAAGTATATAAAGTATGCAGTGATCTGAAGTTTTATTTTATATTTGCCCACAAATATATGCTCTGTAGTCATCTTGTATTACTGAAAACCATTTCACGAAATGAAAAATACTTAATACTAAGGGCCAGAATATAATTCCCTTAGTCACACTGATGGACATGAACAGGCCCAATCCATGGGGTAGCACTCTGGTCCCAAATGTACAGTCCACATCTGAGATTATTAAAATTTTGTCTGGAATTCATACCTGTTATCACAGATAAAACTAATGATACTTTTGGAAAGGTTTTGACAGGTTCTTCCTATGGATATGATCCTCAAAACATTTGGACCAATATTCATTTTTATAAATCTGTAGTCTACAAAATTAAGGAGTCATTGCCACTTTTTTCTTTTGAAATATATATTATGTTGAAAATCCAAATTCCATAAGTACTTTGCTTACATACCCTAAATAGAAGGTGTTGCTGATGTACAGCTAAGGATTGTTAAATTCCAACAAACTAGATTTTCCACTGTTACTCATGTTTCCTGTAATTTTCTGAATTTGGTGGTTGGTTCTAGTAGATGTAGTATTAATTCTAATCATTCTGATTGCTCACAGAGAATTGTTTAAATACATGTTAAGTTTATATATACTGCTGTATCTGCAACACCAAAGCCTAATATGTGCTTACTGTGAATAGACACTGAGTGGCTCTAAGGAAATGTTAAAAAGGAGGGGAAAAGGTGGACATTCTCATCTTGCTCACAGTTTTAGCTCAAAGGAATAGGATATGTATCCAGTTGTTATATAAATGTCTGCTGTGCAGTCTCTCAATCTTTTTTTTTTAGGTTAGGCCAAAACCCAAATTTCTTGATTATAGTTGGAAGATACTGTATGGCCAGTCAACTCTATCATATGCTTTTCTGGCAGCCTATGATACAGCAATTGCAGTGTTCTGATTATTAGGTTTCAAGCATTAACTATATTATTCCTTGAACATAGTCAGTTCCTAACCTTCCATTTATAAAACCCCACTCAACCTTTCTGTATAATTGTGAAAATATGGCTGTTTAGTCCGGCAGCCAAGATTTGTTGCTAACCTTTTCCAATTTACATTTAGCAAAGCAATTGGCTGGAAACCTCTGCATTGGTTTCCTGTTTTATCCTATTCTGGGATTAGTGCAATTAGAGCTGTTTTCATATCCTCTGGGATAGTGCCAATATTGAAGAAGTCAAACTACATTTGTAAAATAGTTATATGTTATTTAAAGGTTTTACAGATATTGCACAAATCTATCTAGCTCTGGTCAGTGATAGTAGTTGGTTTTTTTAAAAAATCATTTTAAATTGCAGCCTACATTTCTTATTTATGCTGACTATATGGGCTTCACAGTCAATTGTTTTCATTCAGATGAGAGTTTTGAAAATGACACCTCTATCTGTCTTTCACAGATATTCATCCAAAAATTAGTTCAACAAAGAGTGATAAAAAATAAAAATAAAAATATCTAACAGTGTTACTTATAGCAATAGGTGTATTAATACAAATATTAGAAGGGGAGGGGTTTTCATTTCCTTAGCACTGATCCTATAAAAGTTCTGGTCAAAAAAAGAAATTATAATTTTGAAAAAAAAAATCAATGAATTTCAAAATTTTTGACCATAACTATCCTGTAATGTGTCAGCATCCGGTTAGAAGGTGATCAGGCAACCCACCAAATGGCTAAACCTGGAACAGTGGAATAGGGAGAATTGCTTCTCAGGGCTTGGCTAGACTTGCGAGTTACAGTGCAATAAAGGAGCCCCGGGCGCACTAGCTCACTACCCATCCACACTGGCAAGGCATTTAGAGCACTTTGATTCCATGGCTACAGCGCTGCTGGTACTCCACCTCGGCGAGTGGAATAATGTTTGCTGCACCCATGCTTGAACAATAAGAGTATACAAGTAGGAATATACTACTAACCCCCTGACTAGGATGGTAACAGTGATTGTGAAATATGAAGGAAGGTTAGAGAAACTACAAAATCAGAAAACGTAATAACTGACCATTTCATTGAACCTTATATTGAGCTAGGTAAATGTCACCTCAGGGCATATGCAGAGATAAAAATTCTAGACACCATAAATGACTGCTCTTTGAACAGCTCGTCCTGGAACCCACAAGGGGAAAAAGGCACTTCTTGATTTTGTCCTAAGTGGAGCATAGAATCTGGTCCAACAGATAACTATAGCTGAACCACTCAGTAATAGTGACCATAATGCAATTAAATTTAGCATCCAGGGTGTGTGTGTGTGTGGGGTGGGGTGAGGGGGGGACGACAAAAAAACCTGAACACAGTAACGTTTAACTTGAAAAAGGGGAACTATAGAAGAATGAGCACACTAGTTAGACAGAAATTAAGAAGAGCGGTCACAAGGGTAAAATGCCTGTAAGCAGTATGAAGACTACTGAAAAAACCATAAAAGAGGCTCAGACTAAATGTATACTCCAAATAAAAAAAAACTACTAGGACCACCGAAAGAATGCCACCATAGCTAAACAGCAGAAAAAGGAGGTCATTAGAGGCAAAGGGACATCCTTTAAAATTTGGAAGTCAAATCCTAATGAAGAAAATCAGAAGGAGCACAAACTCTGGCAAGTAAAATGTAAAAATATAATAAGGTAGACCAAGAAAGAATTTGAAGAGTAACTTGCTAAAGATGCAAACACCAATTAAAAATATTTTTAAATACATCAGAAGCAGGAAGCCTGCTCAACAGGCTATGTGGCTACTAGACAACAAAGGTCTTAAAGGAGCTGTCAGGATTCCTTCCCCACTCTGAACTCCAGGGTACAGATGTGGAGACCCGCATGAAAGACCCCCTAAGCTTATTTTTACCAGTTTAGGTTAAAACTTCCCCAAGGCACAAAGTCTTTGCCCTTGGATTAGGTAAACGCTGCCACCACCAAGTGATTTAACAAACAATCAGGGAAAGGACAACTTGGAGTTCCTATTTCCCCAAAATATCCCCCCAAGCCCTTACACCCCCTTTCCTGGGGAGGCTTGAGAATAAACAAGATGAGCACAAACCAGCCTTGGATTTTTAAGACCCAAAAAACCCAGTCAGATTCTGAAAAAACAGAACTTTATTAGAAGAACAAAAATAGTTTAGAGAACAACTCTGTATCTTCCATTCTGATCTTAATCTTACAGGCAGTCAGATTCAAAACATAGAGAATCCCTCTAGGCAAAACCTTACGTTACAAAAAGACAAAAACAGGCATACACATTTCCTCCAGCACAGCGAATTTCACAAACCAAAACAAAGAAAACCAAATGCATTTTCTAGCTAGATTATTTACTAACTTTACAGGAGTTGGAGGGCTTGCATCCTTGATCTGTTCCCGGCACAGGTATCACACAGGCAGACAAAAGCCTTTTCCCCCCACTCCAGATTTGAAAGTATCTTGTCCCTCCCTCATTTGTCATTTTGGATCAGGTGTCAGCCAGGTTACCGGAGCTTCTTAACCCTTTACAGGTAAAAGGACTTTGCCTCTGGCCAGGAGGGATTTTATAGCACTGTATACAGAAAGGTGGTTACCTTCCCTTGATATTTATGACAGGAGCACTCAAGAAAGACAAGGCCATTGCAAAGAAGCTAATGAATTATTTGCATTAGTCTTCACTGCAGAGGATGTTGGGGAGATACCCACATCAGAGTTATTCTTTTTGGGTGACAGATCTGAATCTATCCCAGATTGAGGTGTCAACAGAAGAGGGTTTAGAACAAATTGATCAATTAAACAGTAATAAATCAGCAGGACCAGATAGTATTCACCCAAGAGTTCTGAACAAACTCCAATATGAAACTTCAGAACTACTAAGTGTGGTATGTAACCTATCACTGAAATCAGTTTATGTACCAGATGACTGGAAGGTAGCTAATGTAACTCCCAATTTTTTAAAAGGGCTCCAGAGAAGGTCATGGCAATTACCAGCCAGTGATCCTAACTTCAGTAACAGGCAAATTAATAGAAACTATAGGGAAGAACAGAATTATCAGACACACAAACTGTCATAAATATAAAGGGAAGGGTAAACCCCTTTAAAATCCCTCCTGGCCAGAGGAAAACTCCTCTCACCCGTAAAGGGTTAAGAAGCTAAAGGTAACCTCGCTGGCACCTGACCAAAATGACCAATGAGGAGACAAGATACTTTCAAAAGCTGGGAGGAGGGAGAGAAACAAAGGGTCTCTGTCTGTCTCTATGCTGCTTTTGTCGGGGATAGACCAGGAATGGAGTCTTAGAACTTTTAGTAAGTAATCTAGCTAGGTATGTGTTAGATTATGATTTCTTTAAATGGCTGAGAAAAGAATTGTGCTGAATAGAATAACTATTTCTGTCTGTGTATCTTTTTTGTAACTTAAGGTTTTGCCTAGAGGGATTCTCTATGTTTTGAATCTAATTACCCTGTAAGGTATCTACCATCCTGATTTTACAGAGAGGATTTCTTTACTTCTATTTACTCCTATTTCTATTCAAAGTCTTCTTGTAAGAAAACTGAATGCTTTTTCATTGTTCTCAGATCCAAGGGTTTGGGTCTGTGGTCACCTATGCAAATTGGTGAAGCTTTTTACCAAACCTTGTCCAGGAAGTGGGGTGCAAGGTTTTGGGAAGTATTTGGGGGGGGAAAGACGTTTCCAAACAGCTCTTCCCCAGTAACCAGTATTTGTTTGGTGGTGGTAGCGGCCAATCCAAGGAGAAAGGGTAGAATATTTTGTACCTTGGGGAAGTTTTGACCTACACTGCTAAAGATAAGCTTAGGAGGTTTTCATGCAGGTCCCCACATCTGTACCCTAGCGTTCAGAGTGGGGGAGGAACCTTGACACAAACAAACATGATTTGCTGGGGAAAAGTCAACACAACTTTTGCAAAGAGAAGTCATGCGTCACCAATTAGAATTCTTTGAGGGAGTCAACAAAGCATATGGAGATAAGGGTGTTCTAATCAATATAGTGTACTTGGATTTTCAGTAAGCCTTTGACAAGATACCTCACCAAAGGCACTTAAGGAAACTAAGTAGCCATGGGATAAGAGGGAAGATCTTTTATGGCATTGCCCATTGTCAGAAGATACTGGGCTAGATGGACCTTTGGTCTGACCCAGTATGGCCATTCTGATGTTCTTATGTACATGGAGAGAGGTGAACAGTTGGGTCACCCAAGGATCTGTAGTATGATCTGTGCTGTTCTACATATTCATTAAAGATCTGGAAAAGGGGGTAAAGTGGCAAAATTTGCAGATGATACAAAATTACTCAAGATAGTCTGCTTTGGATTTAACTGAGAGGAGTAAAAGGGCTCTCACAAAACTGCATGAGAAGGCAACAAAATGGTATATGAAATTCAATGTTGATAAGTGCAAAGTAATGCACATTGCGAAAAATAATCGCAACTATACATGTACAAGGATACGTCCTAAATTAGGTGTTACCAACCAAGAAAGATCTTGGAGTCACTGTGGCTGGTTCTCTGAAAACTTTTGCTCAATGCACAGTAGTAATAAAAAAGGCTAACATATGTTAGGAACTATTAGAAACAGGATAGAAAACATGACAGAAAATATAATGCCACAATATAAATCCATACTGCATCCATAACTCGATTACTGTGTCCAGTTCTGGTCACCCCATCTCAAAAATGGCATAGTGGAACTGGAAAAGGTTTAGAGAAGGGCAACAAAGATGATTGAGGAAATGAAAAGGCTTCCATACAAGAAGAAATTTAAAAGATTGAGGTTGTTCAACTTGGATAAGAGGGATATGATAGAGGACTATAAAATCTTGAATGGTGTGGAAAAACGGAATAAAGAAGTGCTATTTATCCTTTCACACAATAGAAAAGCCAGGGGTCACCCAGCAGCTGCTGGTTCAATACACGCAGGCAGATGGTTTAATACAAACAAGTACTTTTTTCACATAACGTGGAACTCTTTGGCATGGAATGTTGTGATGGCCAAAAGTAAAACTGGGTAAATTCATGGCAGATAGTTTCATCGATATTTATTAGTCAAGATGATCAGGGATGCAACCCCATGCTCAGGGCAACCCTAAACCTGACCGCCAAGAGTGGAAAATGGCTGGATCCCTGCCATGTTCTGTACTCTCCTCCTGAAGCTGTTTTCAACAGTGGCCTGTACCAGGATATCAGGCAAGATGGACCATGGCCTGACCCAGTATGATAGATCTTACATTCTTAAAGCAATTTGAATTGTGTGTTTTTGGAAAGCATTCCCAGACGAGCTCTGTATATGCAGTATATGTGGGAATACACTCTGCAGGATGTGTTTGTAGAGGTACGGGATGGGGAAGGGTTAATCCTACATTGTGGGCTGAGGAAACCACACCCCCTTCACTCTACTGGGTATGCTCCAGGTACACTGGTATAAAAGGGAGCAGCTCAGCTCAGTTGTGGGTGACAGCCAAGGATCAGCCGAAGCCCAAAGGGGGCAGAGAGGCCATAAAAGAAGCACATGCCAAGATACCTACGGTGACCTCACTGCATTTGGAGTTGCTGGGAACAGCACAGATCAGAGAATCCGGAGATAACAGACACACCCAAACCGTGACAGTGGGAACTACAGTAGGAAGCAGCCCAGGGGAATTTGATAGGGGCCTGGTTAGGGAACTGGAATTTTTAGTGGGCGTGTTTCAGTTGGAATCCTCCCCCTCCCCCATCTCAGTGGCAGTGCCCTGGGCTGGGGCCCAGTGGAGAGGGATGGCCCAGACCCCCCTACTGGGGACACCAACCCCCTTCCTGTGCATAGCAGCCCCCATCCTGATTGACGCTGGCCATTAGGCCTTACTGGCCTGCCAACAAGGGTGAATTTAATGATTGTAGCTGCTAGGCCTTACTGCCTCGCTAAGAGGGGCGAATCTATGGATTCTGGCTGCTAGGCCTTACCACCCTGTTTCCCTGGAATGAATTTAACAAATGTAGCCACTAGGTCTTACTGCCCTGCTAGGAAGGGTAAATCTATTGACTTTGGGCCACACTGCCCAGCTATTAGGGACGAGTACATTGACTTTAGCCATTACCCTCCTAAGAAAGGCAGGTATATTGAGTCTGGTTTAGGAGGCTGTGAGGGGCACACTCGCCCCATACTGGACAGGGTTTCCCCCCAACCCTGCCAGATGGGCATGTACCAATTTGCAGCAATAAAGAGCATCTTAGTGGTTTGAAAGTATGTTTACTGTAGGCATTTATACTGAGTGTTCTGAATATACTTGAAGGAGAAATGCATTGTATAATTGTGATTCTTCTTCTATGTCACATGTCTGGACCACTAACCTCTGCCTCACAATGAAACTCTCAAGGAAATATCCACAATAGGTAAGGTAGGAAACCTGGAGTCACTGTGCCCAAGGAAATAATGCGTATCACCAATTCTCAAGCCCCATGCTAAGATTTCTGTACCAGGATTGATCTATTTTGCTTCAGAAGTCAAATCCTAGATGTATAGAGCTGGGAAGTATATACAAAACACAGCATCAAAGGAAATCCCTGAAGCATTTGCTCTACAAGCTTCCTCGAGGGGGATTTCACAGCATCCAATCTCAGTACACATGTCGAAATTCGAAAGATTCCCATGTTTATCTTGAGAAAAATGGCTACAACAGCAAGATTTATTAATTTATTTGCCACTGGAAAAACTATTTCACCATTGTAGTCATCATTTCTAATGACTGGTTACATTGTCCAACCAACTTTTGGAGTTTGCTTATACAAGGAACTTTTCACAAAAGTTTATTTAAGTGCTTTAAATTTATAGAGGCTGAAATTGTATTTAGCATGCATCCAAATTCATACTGAAAGTGAGGGCAGGCCACATTTAGATCAAAACTGACTGTAAGCTGCTGAGGGAACAGGGAATTGGACTTATATGGTTTAAATACTTCAAATTCCTAGAAGATCCTGTCTTTCCGTAACCATTTCCTAGCAAAAGAACATTATCCCCGTTGCACTACTGAGACAAATTGAAGCTTCCCCCTCCCCAAGAACATCCACATCTCTTTAGCCAGACAAAGAGAAAAGTATAATTAACACAAAAAATGAAATGGGGGAAGGAGGGTGAAGTAAAATAGAACAAAATTATATGAGAGAAAAAGTGATGACCAAGAAACCTGCATCCATAGTAACCTTCAAATGTATGGAGGAAAATTATCAAGAATCTTCTAAAGTAGTGACCAATTTCACCCATAAATATTTGCATGTGTACACATGAGATAGTTAAACATATACGTGCTTGATCTGCACATGAAAAATTGAGGTATAAAGTTGGAGGCATCTTTGAAAATGTGGTATATAACATCTATTTTTTTAAACTTTTAATACAATGGATAGAGCTCTGCACAGGTACAAAATTTGTATCCATATCCGATTCTCAAACATGGTCCGCGGATGTCTGCAGGCTCTGACAATGGATGTTACTTCGGGCAAAAAGCAAATGGGAAGTAGGATGAAACGCTTTACTTCTGATAAGAAAATAATTCACAAGCATGTTTTTTTCTGCTTCACAGACCAAGTATTTTTTGTTCTTGCCTTGAACTTTTTACAGAAGCAAGAGGCAACATTTACAGGTGGTAAACTCATTTCACCATGAAAAGTGGGGTCCCTTTTGTACCCTGCATTCACCTCTTTCCTTCCAATGAATCCTGGGGTAACCTGGTGGCCTGTGCCTGCCCTCCTATTTTTTACTCTGAAGGTCAAATGGCCTCCTCATGGGTCTTCGGTTTTGAAGGTGGGGAGGGAGATTGTTGCAAATTTGCAGCTGTGCAAATATCCTCTGCCCACGTGTGCATAACATTTCAAACAATGCATTCAGGCTAAGTCTGAGTAGATTCAAGATACACTGCAAATATTTTACACCGCTCCAAAGGCATTGGCCAGCATGGTCAAGTGCCTGACATTTCTCTGACTGGGAAGCAGCAGTCACTGATCAGGTTGGCTAATCACAATATATAGCCCAATTCTCAAGGCTGGAAAATCAAATCAGGAAACATATCTTGCACTTCACCTCTATCTTACTATTATGTTTTGTTATGTTTTTCTATATACAAAGAGGTACCATATACTTTCAGCCTGAATGACTTTATTTAGGGAAAACAACAAATCACACCAGTTACATAGCTACATACATCATGGTAAAGAAACCAGATAGCATTTCCCAGCGTCCGATCCAAGGTCCATTCTGGAAAAATAATAGGAAAATCCCAGATTCTGTGACTTCTGCAGCTTTATCTGCACGATATTCATTGTTTCTGTAACATGCACATTTCTTGAGGACCTGTGAACTTTAGGGAAAATTATCTTCACTGTATTAGGCTGTTTTTATTTATTTTATTTTTAGAAATAGGTGACCTTGATCGGGCAAAACAAGACCCATCACCTGAACCTGAAATACACTCTTCAAAGGATTTGAAAAAAAATACTATTTTCCCCCCCTCCCCATTATTTTTCCTTTTCATGTTTTTCTGCACTTTGTTGTTCTGGTCAGGACAGAAAGCTAATGTATCTGGATAAAACCTTCTCCTACAATTTTCTCCTCCATCCCAATTTTGTAGAACTAAGATGTTCAGATAAACATGCACAATTTTTATTATCTGATATAATCTGAACCTTTTTATGTCCATCTATTTATAAACCATGAAAAATTATCCTTGGATTTGTCAGGTGTCCTCAACTTGAAACACAAAAAAGTGCAGAGGACCATAAAAGGTCCAATTGCCATGTCTGTATCCCATTGATGTTCAGAAAGTAGTAAAGAGTCCCATCATGGGTCCCAGTTGCCTTTTCTATTCTTTTTAAAAATTAATCTGACAATGAAAAGTTGTTAACATAAATTTAAAGATGACTCTTCACAAGACTCATTCTCCCTATAGCAAAGGGCAAGATATTGGATTATACTATACTCCCTGCCATAAATTTATTATTTCCTTTGAAACCATCAATTTAGAGGGCAATACCATAGTATTCATTCAAAAGCCTTTAAAACTGAAACCTTTCCAGAAGGTGGAAAATTAAGTTTCCTGCCTGAGAACTATTGTGAGATAAAAATCTGCTCTTGCTTCCTGCTTCTCTTTATAAATCCTGTCTGATGCAAAAATGGCACCTACACTTTTCAAAAGTGATATTAGTTTCCTAAGAGAGAACCAAAAGTGCTAATTCTTGAGCCACTGAAAATTATTTCTTGAAATTGGTTATGGTATTTTAGAAAGTTTTAGTTAGATAAAAAGAAAGGAGCCACGATGATGAGAAGAATGCAAAAACATGTCCAAAACCTCATGATTTTATAAGTGGTATAATCTTATGATAATCCCAACCCCATCTCCATTGTCTGATATCATTTTTATATGTGTCCTGTCATGCCTTAGATCAGTGGTTCTCAACCAGTGGTCTGGGGACCCCTGGGGGGGCTGTGAGCAGTTTTCAGGGGGGCCACCAAGCAGGGCCAGCATTAGACTCACTGGGGCCCAGAGTAGAAAGTTGTAGCCCCACCGCATGGGGCTGAAGCCCAGAATCCTGCTAACCAGGGCTGAAGCTGAAGCCTCAGCAATGTAGCTTCATGGGAATCCCTGTGGCATGGGGCCCCCAGCAATTGCCCTGCTTGCTACCCCAATTCTGGTCCTGGATTTTATATGCAGAAAATCAGTTATTGTGGCACAGGTTGGGCCTCAGAAAGAAAAAGGTTGAGAACCCCTGCCTTAGATGGCTCTCTATAGCCAGACTTTTTGGAGTAAGAGCCATATCTTTTATATTCAAATCACCGTCACACTGGTAGCACTGTATAAATAATTAACAATCATAGTAAATGGAAAATCTTAAAATGCTTGATTCAATTTAAATGTTAATTTGTTTCTAGTTTTTCTTTTTTGTTAATTTATTTGAAATTCTGAGGCCTGAATTTTTAAATGGACTTCAATTGTATTTTGTAGGTGCCAATCTACAAACCACTTGGGCCAGGAACGAAAGAGGACCTCAGTAACTCATCCAACTGAAACTGCAGGTGGAATTCTACATAGGCAGAATGTAACTGCCTATGTTGGAATTTCGCCAAGAAAAGAATAAGTTAATAATGCTCTTCTTACAAGAAATATGATGGAATCTTTAAAGACAAGTGGCCTCTGTTTAATATCCCATCTGAAAGGATTTTGATCAAAGGAATAAAACAGTAATACTTGGTACTAAACTCTGTTCCCCTCAGAGATGTGAGGGTATCACTTGCATATTAGGATTCTACCTGTTGGATGTTCACAGGATTGTTTCAGTATGTGAGACACAAATATTCTAACGAGCATGTTTACCTTCCACCACTGTATCTTAACAGCTGAAACTGGGATGCAAAACAACATCACAGAAGTGTCAGAACATGATAAATGGTTTCAATTTCTGACTCTGGTGCAGATTTATACAAAAAGTGAGAAGGAGCTTTTCCTATGCTAAGGATTTTGTTTTGTTTTTTAAATTCTTTTAAGGGTGACTTTATAAAGTAGATGTTCATGAAAGATGAACAACAAGGAAGTGAACAGAAGACTTCAGTGTAGGCCCATGCCTAGTGTGACAAAGCTCTGTCCTTGTCTCAGTGGGTCCTGCGCTTCCTGGTGGATTTTGCTAGCCTCAGAGGCTCACTGTGACCTTCATGTAGCCCTTCTCTCTCTAGAGGCAAGGGTCACAGCCAGCTAAGCCATTTTCATCATAAGCCAGCAAGGGAGGTGAGGAGAAGCAACCCTCCCTCACACACTCTTTGTCGTCTCCAAGTCTCGGTGATTAATAGGGGAGGGAAGGGGGGAGCCTGGGCCCTCCCTCTTCTCCAGGCTCCAGCCCAGGGACCCTAATAGTAGCAGCTATGGTAGATGACTTTTTGGAAATAGGATGTGTACAATTCCCTGGGCCACTTCCCCATAGCAGCCCCCACTCAAAATCTCCTTCACCCTTACCTCAGGGCCTCCTTCCTTGCACCTGATATGGTTTGTACTGTTTAGTTCCTCCAACAGCACTGCTTCCTCCTACAACTCCTGACACGCACGGCCAACTGACTAACTGGGGGGCTTTTAACTAGTTTCAGCCAGCCCCTGATTGGCTTCAGGAGTCCCAATCAACTTAGCCTTCTTCCTGCCTTCTGGAAAGATCTTAATTGGCCCCAGGTGTCTTAATTGACCTGGAGCAGCTGCCATTTACTTATTCTGGTAACAGGGATTTGTTTAGCCTGGGGCTAATATATTTGTCTCCCACTACTTTTCTATAGCCATCTGGCCTTGCCCCATCACAGTAGTAAGAAAGGCACTGTCTACATCAGCTATACTGCTGGAATCTGATAACTGTCTTCTGTTCTCTGCAGGGATTCAAATTTATGAACTAGCTCAAAGAATCCTCTTGGGTCTAAAAGCAATTGATATGGTCTTCAAAATGATAGTCCTGCAATCACATTATTTAGTAATACATAGTCATACGTTTTCTTTGAATTGATTTGTAAGGTTAGGGAGAGTATTTAGTGTAGGGGTTACGTAAAACCCCAGGAAATTCAGTTTCTAGATTTTATCTGATAAACTGGAACCAATCCCCTTTTCCAAAGACCTGATACATGCCCTTCATCACATCTAACCTTGTTCTCTGATGATCTTGCAAAATGCCTCAGCACAATTCAATGATCTACTGAATATCATGATTCTGCCACATAAACAATAAAAAACATGCAGTATCAATCAGACCTCACTATTTCCCTGAGAATTCAAACACCTCTTTCTCTCTTCATTTATTTATTTATATAAAATAACTGCTTATAAAGTTTGATTTACATTAACGAGAAACAGTTGGTGTAAATAATTTCTATTCAAACTGTTCTACCAGTCCTAGGTAATAAAAGGAATATATCCTCTGCATTTGATGGACTCTATAGGTACAAAGTATTTCATGCTCAGAGGGAACATGAAAACAATACTGGCAAGCAGACTATAGAATTATTTTACTTAACCTCACATTTATCATAACCGTGAGGAGACATTTGGAAAACTAAGCCTATTATTGTTTGCTCTTATTTTTATACACCGTTAGTGTGCATGGTGATTTACAGACTCGAATGAAGACAAGAGCCAGACCCTGAGGAATTTACAGTGTAAATTAGATAGCATAATAAATAATAATAGAAGACAATAAGAGGGGAAAGGACACGGACACACACATACACACAACAATGAGACTTACATGGTCATTAACAGACAGAGTAAGGGGTGAATTAGGTCTGGCCCTTGCACAGAGAAAAGAATATGGAGTCTCTCTCTCCCCTGTTCAATGGTCAGACACAAATGCAGATGCCTGTGAGAGCACCAACCTAAGGAATAGTACCGGGTGAGCACATCTCCTGTATTCTCTGGAAACATTTTCTGAATCTACATTTTCAGCTGGGTGGCAATGTCTTTAAATGTAGGCCAGGGCCTCTAAGGCACAAGTTGGTCCTAAGCCCCCAATTCAACAAGGTACTTATATTTAACTCTAAGCAGGTGCTTAAATACCACTGAAGTCAAGGTTTATCTTCTTTCAATAGAGGTGATTAACCTCAACAACATTCAAAATAACCAGTTCAGATTAGTGAGCCACTACATAGCTTTGGAAGTGGCTTGGTGTAAGCCTGTGATGCCTCTAACAAAAATGAACATGGTCCCTAGTTTGCTACTGTTGTCCACACTCACATTCACTCATCTTCCAGAGATGCAGGAGATGGCAGCATCTGCCATCCAACGTTCTGAATGGTTCAATGACTATTGCGTCCAAGGTAAGTTAAAGCCTGCCAGTTCTTTTGTAGGGTTGGCAATGAGGTATTTGTTTGGGATATTAGCATTATCCCAGAATTCTTTCTAGTGTTTTTCAGGATTGAAGGAGAACGCCTTGGGATGTCTATGCAGCACTTTGAAGCAAGCCTCCTAGCACCAGACTTAGCCTTGTGGGGCTCGAGCTAGTGCTCTAAAAATAACTGTATAGACAGTGCTTCAAAGTTGAGACTCAAGCTGGAGCTTAGGCTCAGAAATCCCCTTCTGCCCCCCAGGCCTCAGAACCTCAGCTGCAACTTCAAAGCACTGTCCATACAACTATTTTTAGACCACTGATGCAAGCCCTGCTAGCCTGAGTCTGTCAACCTGGGTTGGGAGGTTCACTCCAAAAGCATTTAAGAGCTTTAGCCTGATCCTAAAAAGGCTTGTGAGATTTCAGATGCATTTTCAGAAGGTTCTGGAAGACCTCATGAATTGGTAAGTTCAATTGGCAGTCATTCAATTGTACTCATGAGCTGTGTGTGTGTTTGTGCCTCTCTCTCTCTCTGGAGTTGGGTGGGGGGTATATTTTCTAGAGAGGCTAAGCACTGAACAAATCTTGATTTTAATATTCCAATTATAATTCTCATCATGGCATTGAGCTGAACGTCCAGAGATTTGGTATTTGAGCTGCCTGCCCAGAAGAGGGCACAATATTCAGCAATCCAGTGTACCCGTGTTAGATTCGCTGTTTGAAGTGTGTGCGCTTCAGTACCCCTTGTTGCCAGCAAGTTTTTGGACAAGGCTAGTCTTTGCTTTTGCCTTTTCTCATGTCTTTTCCAGATGAGCTTTAAGAGTCAGGCTTCTGTTCCAGGTTACACCCAAGTACTGTGGATAGTGCTCATTGCAGACAAGCGGACTTTAGAAGTGGTTCCTTATCAACTCTATCATTTAGGTGAAAGGTTATTAGCAAGGTCTTGGAAGCATTAGGGTGCAGCTTCCAGTAATGAAAGTATCCCACTGTTATATTAAGATTGGAAGACAGGGAGTCACCAATAGTGGTGAGATCTTTGCCTTGTGCCACAAGAGCAAGGTTGTCAGCATAAATTATTTTACATGAAATTATGTCAGGTAAGTCATTTATGTAGATGTTGAATAGTGGAAGAGCCAGCACAGAACCTTGAGGTAGACTATTATTGTGGGTGCATGCATTAAAAGGATGCAGTTATCTACACTTGCTCAACATTGTGGCCAGGAGCCGCATAGTGCTACAGCTTTTAATTACCCTTTGTGCCCTGAGCAATAGCCCATATTGCCATACTGTGTTGTAAACCGCAGACATTCCTGTCAATGCCGTTCCAGTTTTCAATCCCTCTGGAAGACAGCCTGCGTGTGACTGGTAATGATAAGAACCTGGCCACAGCATCTTCATCTCAGTTTGAAACCAACCTGTTCTTTTGGCAGGATAGTCTCAAAGATAGGGGATAGGTGGGCCAGTAAGACACTGAACTTGCAAGTTGTGAAGAGGAATGATATTGAGCGATAGCTGGTGGCATCATCTGGTGATTTCCCATATTTGAGGAAGGCAATAACTATCACCTCAGGCCAACTTTTTGGTTGAGATCCTTAAGGAGATCAGTTTTCACTAGAGACAAGCCTGAGCAGCATGGCTTGGATATGGATTTCAATTTTTGCAAATTTCAGGGCTGTACATACCAAGAGTCCCCGTTCTTCCACTGAATACCTTATATTGAAGACAATGTCAGAGCAGAGAGGATTTAAAAAATAGTTATTTAGTGGAGACTCTAGAGATGGCACTGAAACAGCCTTCTCAGCCAGAGTTAAAACAGATTTATACTACAATGCCTCTGCTTTAACTCTTAGTGCTGGTCTCTATTACATGTTAATAAAATTTTTAAAAAAAGCTTTTTATAGTTTCTCTTTCTAAGAAGTATAAATCACA
This sequence comes from Eretmochelys imbricata, assembly GCF_965152235.1. Classification (NCBI taxonomy): domain Eukaryota; kingdom Metazoa; phylum Chordata; order Testudines; family Cheloniidae; genus Eretmochelys; species Eretmochelys imbricata. Next base: position 42,828,759 of record NC_135575.1, on the reverse strand, counting down.
AGAGTAGGTATAGCCGACTGCAACAGGTTTCAGCTAAAAACTGAAACGAAAGAGTGTAGCACTTAACTGTCTTGTATAAAAGAAACTGAAGAACTTATACCAAGGACATTTTATTATTTTTAATAGTAAAGCAAAAGACAAAGAAATAAAAGTACTTGTTAACCAGAAATTAAAGCGTGTCAACTTTCAGAATTCTGGGTAACAAACTCTAAGAATCTATTCTTATTCACATTACTCACGTGTGTAAGTGTTGCACACTACAAGGATTGCAGAATCAGGCTCCAAGAGCCTGAATAAACTCCAAAGGATTTATGAGTTGAGTTTATTGGACAATACGTGCTACGGTCTGCTCTCAGTTACACAAGTGTAAATCTGGAACAGCACCTGTGATAAATGAAGTTGGGGGGAGTTCCCTTTATGGACACCCAGCCAGCCAGTTAGCTATAAAGTCCCTCTTGGTAGCTGTTCTCTACTTGCTTTACCTGTAAAGGGTTAAAAAAGTCCAGGTAAAAGGAAGGGATTGTGCACCTGACCAAAAGAGCCAATGGGAAGGTTAAAATTTTAAAAAATTGGGAAAAAAGCTTCCCCTTTGTGTGCTGCTGCTGTTCTCCGGGAAAAAGGGGAACAGGGTGCAGTTATGCTGTGAGAACCAGAAGGCCAGATATGAAAATCATCAGATCATATCTAGAACTACTTATTTAACACCCAGATATGTAAGTAGATCAGGAATGTTTAGAAAGACGCAATTAGGTTTGTTTCTGTTTCTTTCTTATTGGCTTGTGGACTCCTCTGTGCTAACCCTGAATGCTTTTTATTTTACTTGTAACCTTTAAGCTGGACCTCAAGAAGGTTATTCTTGATGTTTAATTTTTAAGTGGGTTTTTTAAATCTAGCAAAAGCCTAAGTTCCAGATGTATTTTCTTTCTTTTTCGTGTCCTAAGAGGTTTGTGCATATGTTGTTTAATTAGCTGGGGGCAACAGCTAATTCCCTTTGTTTTCTTTCTCAGTTCTTCCCTGGAGGGGTGTATGAAAGGGCTTGAGGGTACCCCACAGGAAGGAATTCCCAAGGGCACCTTCCTGGGTTCCAAAAAGGAGGTTTTGGCATTTGGATGGTAGCAACATCTACCCAGCCAAGGCCAGAGAGAAGCTGTAACCTTGGGAGTTTAATACAAGCCTGGAGTGGCCAGTATTAATTTTTAGAATCCTTTCGGGCCCCCACCTTCTGCATTCGAAGTGCCGGAGTGGGGAATCAGATTTGACAGCAACAGAGAAACAAAGAGCAGAGTTTAGCTCTCCATCTTGATGCAAGTCTCACCACATGGGTTAAAAGAGTGGGTGAAGAGACCATTGGCCAAAGCAGATTGAACCCCAAAGACAAGGATTTGTTGAGGATATAGACAAGCAAGGGCATAAGGAGAGATGAATTACAAATTAAACTTAAAAACAGGGGAAAGTTATACATCTTATGGGTCTGGAGGTATGCCAGAGCTGGTCCTGTTCAAGAGCCTTTTTTAACATAAATAACAAAGAGGTTAAACACACCGGTGAAGACTGCAACTGGTATCTCCATTGCATGCTCAAGTGTTGCTTAAAAACACACCATGTACTTAGCATTTGCTATACATAGGGGTGACCGTAATTCTCCCAAAGGGAAAACAGGACATCGCCTGGGGCCGGCCCAAGGCTGGTGAGACCCCCAGCCCTCCCTGCTACCTGCCCACGCAACACCAGCCCGAGCGCCCCTCCTGCCACCTGCCTACTTGGGAGCCAGCCTGAGGTCCCCCTCTGTCCCCTGCCCACTTGGGACCAGCCTGAGGCCCCTCCCTTCAACCCCTTACATGCAGGGTTGGCTCAAGACCCCCTACTGCCCGCCTGCCTGAGGTTGGCCCAGTCTGAGCCGCTATCCAGAGCCCTCCCTCCCATGCAGGGCTGGTATTGCTGCTTTCCTTCTCTTCCTCCCCCATGTCCCGCTAGGCGTTTCGGTGGTGGCAGCATCTACCCATCCAAGGCAAGGGTGCCCCGTTAGGGATCACACTCCACTTTTGTGGCAAAACTGGGCATTTGTCCAGATGGCAAGTGCAAAAGGGACCACTGCCCAGTTTTGCCAAAAAAGTCGGGACAGCGGGGACAGAGCTTAAAAAAGGGACTATCCCAGGCAAAACGGGACATATTGTCACCCTACCTATACATCTTTTAGGATATTTTTGAAGCAGAGCAGTGGAGTAAAGGAGAGTCCATGCTGATCAAAAGGTCAATCTTAGTACGAATTAAAATATGACAACGCTGTAACACAGTAATTAATATCTACTTCATGAAGTCAATATAACAAATGGCACAGTAAAGAGTCACAATTTTTTTTATTAATAAATAGTACAAAAAGGGATTTAATAGCACAGATCATGTGTCCATATCTTATTGAACCAATTTGGTTGTTTTAGCTAGATCCTGAATACGCATAAATAATCATTTATAGTACAATGTATAAATCCTTTCAATTATGCAGTCTAACTCAATAGTGTAAGAAAACCATATTTACTGGACTATACCAAAGATTTATTATTATAAAATAACACCTAACAGCTAATTACAGTACTTGTTCCAGGCACCTTGTTATTACAGACACTAAATTATTATTAGATTACCACCACAAATATCACATTGTGTATTTGATTATGATGGGACAAGAGTGAAGATTAAGTGCCCAAAAGCTATAAAAGAGAGAAGACACCTCCGGGTGTAATTTAAAAAATTGTAGATATTGTGAAGGGGAGAGATTCATAGTGGCACCCAACACCAAGAAAGTGAGAGTGTGATTTACAGAAAGTATCTCAGAAGGGAGATTTCTTGTAGCAAAATTGACTTTGGGAGTGTTTTGTTGGCTGCACCACAGAAGACTCTCCAGCAGCAGGAGCAGGCATGCAGGCAGCAATTTATCAAAAAGAATTAAAAATATCTGTCTTCAGTTTTCTGCTGTAGTTTTTGGTTTTGTTTTTAATATTATAGCAGCTAACTATAAATATAACTGCAAGGCAAAATGCCATATAGGCTGAAGGACAAAATTAAAAAGGAATCTTCCCTCAAACAAACAAAATACCAGGAAATCTTATCGCCACCTTATGAAACTTCTCTATTTGGATCAAATCCATAATGCCTGCTGATTTTTACATTTACCTACATCTAGGCCATGATTCAGTTAAACACTTAAAAGACATGCTTAGCTTCAGGGCATAAGTGCCACTGAAGTAATTGCAAGGGACAACAAATCTATTCAGACTTCATTGGGACTTAAGTACTTGGCTGCCCTGGAGCCATACAGCAGGGTCCATTGCAGTGAAACGTATTCTGATGAACTTAGGTCAATGGGAAATGTACATACACAGATCTCAGGATAGAATTTTGCTTCTGGTAAGTCAATCTATCATTATATTGGAAAATGACTTGGTAGCATAAGTTATTTTAAACAGAGACCAGTTTAAGACCAGCCCTTTCCGTCTTTTCTGCCCTTTAATTAAAACTGAAGATTCAATTGGCAAATGACATATTTGGAAGAAAATATGAGTCATTTAAATGAATGTATATTTTTATATTCTGCTGTTCACTATGTTGTATTCATGGAAAAAGTAAGCTTACATTGAGGACAAGAATACAATCTGTAGAAAAATGTCACTAGATAAACTTTGGCTGCTTTCAACTTAGATTGTAAGCTCTGTCAGTCTGTCTTTTCATTCTGTGTTTGTACAGGACCTACCACAATGGGGAGCTGGTCTATGGCTAGGGCTCCTATGCATACGATAATACCAATAATAGAACCAAGGGCAGTATGTTAATTTTCTTTCTTTTTTCTCACAACAGACACAAATTGGAAGAAAGATGATGTCCTTTCATGTAGCAATTTCATCATGGCAAACAGGCATTCACTTTAAGAGAATCTATTAGGTCTTCTCCATTTTCTTCAGCAATCTCTGGTCCTGATTCTCATCTCACTAACTAATGACTAGTTTATATCAAGATTTAGATCCCCACTTCATTATTTGGGCCCATCTATCAGAAGTGGATCTTAACTGGAATATTTCCTGAAGACTTTGAATTTTGAGGTAGTTACTACCCAAACTGCACTGTTCAGGCCCATTTCTGTTTTCTTAACTAGGATGAGCTAATTAAGAAGATTATAATCAGATACTTCTGTCAACTTCGGTAAAATTATCAGTTTGACATTGGGTGGTATATCTGATGTTCCTATTTTGTTAGTTAGCTCCTATTTTGCTCACATTCATTTTTATTATTCCATAATATTTCATATACCTTTCACATTGTCCCTTTAATACTACTAAATTAAAAACATAATAAAACATTAAACCAGGTAATTGTGAACTTGACATATTCCCCTTAATGCTCAGCCTAAAGTAAGCAGAAATCTGCCCTAAACGAGCAGTTGAAGGTTGCCCGGTCACAACCACTGTCTGCAGCAATGTAACTTTAGAACAGCCCTGCAGCTGCTCTAAGTTATGTTGCGGGCTTTCTGGGACTTGGCTAACTCAAAAATCAAGGGAACAGAGTAGTGGCTACAATCCAGTTTCCACTTTGCTCCCCTCTGGTGTGCTGAGTGCAAACTCAGCATATCAACTGGGCACTGAACCTATTGTATGCGAGAGCATTTTTGTTTTCTTTATTTAAAAACTAAGTTATGGATAACTAAGTGTACATGCTCTGACCTAGTGTAAGGGAGCTTCTCTTTTGCTTTAATAGAACAGAAACCCTAGAAATCATGGTTCCAGTCCCTGGAATAATTATCTCTGTACAAAAATATGATAATTAGTGTGTGCCATCATCATTATGATTAAAGCCTCAGTATTTCTAACACAGGCAATAGTGATAATAAGAATCCTTACAATGTGCTAAACACAAGCACACAGATTCTGAGAAGATACCAATTAATATTTTAACCATGCTCATCAATAGCTTTTGCTATGGTTCCATTGCCTTTCATTCCCATTATAAATGATGTTCCACTATCTGCATATTTTTTGCAATAGGGACAGGACAGTACTACATGTCCTTCACGTTGGTTTGCTTTTCTTCTGTGTGATCCTGTGCATAAAATAATTTTCCATGTAGTCCTATACTGAGTGGGTGCAGGGTTTTGTGTGTGTGTGGGGGGGGGGGTGGTTTGGTTTGGTTTTGTTCAGATAGAAAAATCTATTCTAGAAGTAAGGATATTTGTAGGGAAACCATAACAAGAGACACAATAATTAACTAAAAATAACTTTAAATGGCTTTAGAAGTTACACAACAAACTCTACATGAGACTCTTGATATACAGCGATTCTCTATTGCACAGTAAGAATAGCATTGTATTGGAAGAACATGTATGATTTGTTCAACTACAAAGAGAAAGGAAGTTCACTTCCATAACTTTGCAATATGAATAACCTGCCACCCTCCAAGTTTCTCATTAAGCTTCTATTGAAATTTTTTAGTATTTAGTTAAATGGCAATTGACTGATCTAACTGTATGATCTAACACTGTATCACTAGAGAGATACTGGAAGGCTTTTCCACCATAAGAATGATACTCACAGCAAAGAAACGCTCCTCTAGCCAAAAAATACCAACCAACCCCACCCGCCAAAAAGGTTACCCAAAAAATGTAAATTAATACAAATCTAAACAAAACAAGACCAAAACCTTACCCATCTGGCAGCGTTTTTAGCCCAACAAGGCAGAAGTGAGAGACACTCCATGAAGTTCACTAGGGACTTCACTTTTGCTGTTGATTTTATATGCAAGATGTCTTGATACTTTGGTAATGGCTACCAGTATAAAATTTAAAGTAGGAAGATAGGTGAGAACAGAAGAATTTCATAAAACTAGTGCATTCAAAGAGTGAATTCGCTCTCAGGGTAACTCAGTGCTTATGCGGATAATTTTACAACATACAGTTCATTTTCTAAAGCCAAAATCTGTAGCTGACAGATAGTGATTATAAAATGAAATCTAAGACTTTTTAACTCTTGGGTAGGATAATCTAATTATAGTTACACAAAAAAGAATAAATGTCAATTTGGCAAGTACATTTTCTTACACGCCTCTCTAAATGGAGAAGACATTAGCAAATTTCTCTTTGATATGTTGTGATACTGTCAAGTTTTAAAGGATTATTTTATGGTTCTCCAATGAAGTGGTTTTCTATTCACTCAAGCTGAGTAGAATTTTATTATTGTTGTTATTTATAACTATGTACTATTTATTTTAATCATTTTTCTCAATTATTTTTCAGAGAAGAGGATCTGTATCCACAGAACTAGATCCTCATCTATTTAGTCTTGTTATTTTAACTCAAACGCATATATAAAACCTTTCACTGGAGTAAGTTACTGTATGTATATATGTTATGTTTGTTCAGTGGTCATAACAAATTTTCCCCTTCTGTGGGTGTAACTATGAGCTTATCTCTCTCACACCAGATGTGGTATTCCACTGGGAAAGGAAAAAAATTAAATTAAGTGGTCTCTAAAAGTAGCATTTTTATGATCCCATACTTTATAAATATAGTTCTCCATTGTTTCTTGGGGGCTTTTTTCTTAACCTCAACATTTTACCGCATATTTATGTTCTCAAATTAGAATGATACCACTGAGCTATGCCAGAAAGAAAACAAAAAGAAAGAGGTTTGCGCATCCGAAAAGTACTTCTCAGTCAGGCTCATCAATGACCTGTGTGTGTGTGTGTATATCATTCATGAAGTGTGTGTGTGTGTGTGTGTGTGTGTGTGTGTGTGTGTGTGTGTGTGTGTGTGTGTGTGTGTACACATCATTCATGAAGAACCCTCTTGAAATTAGGATTTATGAAAGACTTGGGCTTTTGAGACTCTTGGGCCAAAATTAGAACTGATTTTAAAAAAACAAACGAACAAAAATACCGACATCTCTTTGCAACTAGCTAGGCCTCGTTGCAATTCCAGACCTGTATTAATTTATTTGCAAAATGTTGAGAGGTTCCATCATTCAAAACTAATGTGTGCATGTGCATTCAATCATATACATCAGTGGATGTATTTGAATGTGCATACCTATTTTTGTTTCAATGTTGCCAAGACAAACCTCCTCCTCCTTCCCAAGCCTGGGTATACTGTTTCTCTCAGAACAACACTGGAGAAAAGAGAAACTGCAGTTTAGACAGGGAGATGAGCTAGATCTGAGAAAGCTGATCACTAGTAAAATTAGAGATTTTTTGTCACCGAGTCATACCACCACCACCAGACAGGCACAATAGTGAGGCATCCGTTATGGTCTGGAACCAGTATGCAACATGCTGTATCAAAACTCCGGGTGTATGACAAATAGATTTAGTGGCAATAAGTGAATAGCAATGATTCTTCATGATTCTTTTGAACCCAACAGTTTCCACAAGTTTTTGTTGCCAGGTTGGATGCTCTTTTTCGCTCTTTTAAGGCAAAGTTTCTCCTATCTGATTCAGATGGTGGTAACACTGTTTAGTACTCCGATTTCCCCTTGACATTGATGGGAGCACATTATATTCACACGGAGTACTATTGTGTGAACTGTGGCATAAATGGGATATATGTGCATGTGGCAGGAGAGCAGAATACCTACGGTGGGTGAATCTGAAATTGAATGAAGAGCAAAATACTGTGCAGATATGAGAGGATAGGTCTGTATTATACAGCTGGCCTCAGGAAAAGGAAAATATTACAGGTCAGGTGTGGGTGTGTGGGATAGGTGTTTGTCTGTGTTGCGTGTACGTGCACATGTGGGATGGCAGAGAAGGAAAAGATATAACTAGTCATAGTTCAGTGCAAATAAGTGTTGGTTGTATTTCCTTTTCTTTTCTTATATGAGCTCAAAGTATTGGGTAGCACTAGGATGTTTAGTTGGATAGTGTAACGTAAAAGCTATTTCCAGAACTCATGAGTCTATGTTAAAGTGTTGGAAATGTATGGCTAAATCCTCAAAGGGTGTAAACTGGCACATTCCCATTTAACTAGGTGAGGTCTGCCCAATACTCATAAATAAAGTAAAATTCAATTGCAGCGTGAATAGTAAATGCCCTGACAGTTTTTTTCAAGACACTTTTAAAAATTACAGATACAGCTGAAAGTAAGTTACACTGTGATGCAATATAGCCTAGTGGATAAAGCACTGAACTGAGATTCAGAAGACCTGCATTGTATTCCCAGCTCTCCCACTGACTTGCTGGGTGATCTTGGGCAAGTTACTTCACTTCTTTGCCTCAGTTTCCCCACTTTAAAAAGTGGATAAGTGATACTGACCTCCTTTGTAAAAGTACTTTGAGATCTAAGGATGAAAATCATGATATAAGAGTTTCAGAGTAGCAGCCGTGTTAGTCTGTATTCGCAAAAAGAAAAGGAGGACTTGTGGCACCTTAGAGACTAACCAATTTATTTGAGCATAAGCTTTTGTGAGCTTATGCTCAAATAAATTGGTTAGTCTCTAAGGTGCCACAAGTCCTCCTTTTCTTTTTGGGATATAAGAATTAGGTATTACATTAGAGGACAATTACTTTAATCTAAATTAATGTAGCGCTCCATATGTTTCTGATGCAGTTCTATGCTGTGCTACATTAACTCAGATTAATGCTTACTTTACGTATATGTGCTTAGATATCATAATATACAAGTACTCCAATTTATCTCATGACTTTGGAGAAAATCCAACCTATGCCCAAACCTATGGGGTCCATAAAAGATAATGGGGAAGCAACAACATATGGAAGGCGAGGATGCAGACAGGATACAATCCCAATAACAGAAAATACACACTGATACAATCTTAGGAAATGCACCCTGACCCCAGAGTCTGGGGTGTACTCAAAAAGAAGAATATCCCTCCAAATTAGCTAATGCATATTCTGCTGTCAACAACAAACGCAGCCATCTTTATCAACACAAATACCTTCGCTCCAGAAGGCAGTAGCAGCAAGTAGCATCCTTCTGTCACATTGAAATGGCTCCACATACTTCCCTCTGAGGGCAGGATATCTCTTGTGCCAGATAGGTCTTACTATGTGTCTGACTACTTGCAGCTGCACTGCTTCAGGCTGTAATGACAGAATTTGGCACTTAATTTTGGCTGATACATTATGCTTCCAGTTACAATCTCTGATGTTCATGCTTGAAGGTACAAAAAACACTGGGCCTGATTCTCCAGTGCTTTGTAGTTTGTGCAGTCAGATATTCTGCAAAAATTGCCTGAGAAGTAGTAATTGGGTTGCTCAGCACCATATGGTATCAAAACCTTGATGTTGAAGCTGACCTGATATAATAGTTCAGATAAAGGAAATGAGAATGGGTCTTTTAAAGCAATAGGAGGTACTTTGTAGGGTCTAGCCTCAAATTCTTGACAGGATCTTCTTTTCTAATCCACCAGATCTTTTCTCTGCCTTTGGATATTCAGGTAACCTTAGCTCACTAGCAAGTTCCCAAGAACAGCTGGGGGATGATATGCAAAGTGTTCCAGTAAACAGCAGATGACAGAAAAGTGTTGAAAGAATATTTTATTTCAACAGTTTGAGTTGTCAGTTTGTTATTTCAACAGTTTATTCTAGGAGGAGTGAAAATAAGACAATTCTAAGGTGAAGTCTGTAAGCTTTTTCTGTTCAAGCTGAAACTTTTAGACAAGCTTCCGTATTTATGAGCAGGTATCGGAGTCTCTCAATCCTGGGACTACCTGAGGACTGGTTCACCACCTCCAAGATCAGTGAAATTTGTGCTGAGATACTGTTGTGCCTCCACAAATAGACAGGGTGTTCCTACTGTGGAAACTACTATTCATTTGTGCATGTGACCACATCAATCATTGATTAAAAACTGGTGATGCAGTTCCTTAGAATCACAAGTGATGGTAAATGTGGACAATACACTGACAAAAGAGATGTAAAAGATTTGTTTTGTGCATCTTAAAAATGACTATTAACCCCAATTTGTCCACTATATGCTTCTTAAAGACTGTTGTTTAACCAGAATTTTCTCATCTGACAATGGAAGTGATAGGAGAGGGCAGCTCAGAGCCTCCAGAGGCTAGAGAGGTGGTGAAGACGACCACTTTCGGAATCTTTCACACAGAAAAGAGTCTTTTACAAGGCAGCTTGGAAAATGGCTTGTAATTCAAATGAATAAACCTGGGGTTTGGGTTTTAAGTTAACTGAACTTTCCAAACCTCAAGAGAAGGTTTGGTCTAAGTTCTGAGCAAGGATTCAGGTTGCTTCTTTTATCTTGTCTGGGTCACTGCTCCCTATTTAATTTGGCATGCTTTGACTTGATAATAGGATTCCTTAAAATCAATGTTTACATAAAGAATCCTGCATTCCTGAGCACACAACTCTCATTGGCTTTAATGGAGGTTTGCATTGTATAAGCAATGTGGGTTTGGGCCCAAAGTCAGATGTCTATATTTAACTCCTCTAAGATGATGTTGAGGTAAATCATGTTATTCCAGAGAATACATATTCAGAGAACTCTGGTGAGGCAAAATGTTGTATTTACTGAATAACTTAGCACAGTGGCAGAAAAAATAAATGCTGGGTACAAAAATATATTGTTCTGTAAAATATATGCTACACTTAGCATTCAGTTACAAGGTATTATATTTGTGCTACCTTTATCATTTAAGCTGTTCAATTAGTATCTGTTAGCTATTGCATCTATTCAGTGAAAAAAACATTCTTGAGGTATCATGTTCATACAAAGCTAGCAGCATAAATCAGCTGTATTTAGAAATTAAAAAACAGGCATGAAATACCTCAAAAGCCCAAGGTTTGATGACCTCTTAAACTGCAAAATGTGTCAACAGCAATAAATTCCATCTCCTATGTTCAAAGTGCACCTGATTGTATTCAACGACATGTTCACCCATGCTTGATACTCATCATCAAATGATGAACAACACAGTCATGAACTCCTGAAATGTACACCACAGTGTGACAAGATGCACCTGTCACCACTGTTTGTGAGATGAAAATGGATAAGCCTCCTGACAGCTGGATGCGAATGTTCCATTCTCAGTGGATCAGCAAGGCAAAAAGAGTAAAAACACTACTAAAGTTGAATCAAACCAGGATGTTACCCTATCTTTATAATCTCAGTTTTTCAGCACTTAGCTTTATGAAATAATTTAGGACTGACAAATTGTGGCTGAAGTCCTGTATTGGCTACATGGATGATAAAGAAATCTGATAGATTCCATAAGATGGTCTGTATAATTGAATCTTCTCTTTACTTCTGGAAATAGTAAATCTCAACTGAAGGATAAATTTGTGGGCACAAGTGACTTCTACCAAAAAAATTACTTCCACAAATGTGAACTGTATGATTTACACCTGCAATGAACTGAATGTGTAGATATTAGCACATGGATGTCTAAATATTTGATTTGTTCCCATGAATAAATAGTTAAATGTGCAACTGTTCACACTGTGCCCGCAATTTAATTGCGGACTCAAAAATGCAGGAGCAAATTGTGCAGGTGTAAATTGCTTCTGCTACAGGGCGACCACCTTTTTTTTAAAAAGCACTTCTAAATGAAAAATAAAATTATACAAAACCATGAATTCTGGTTTCCAATGTGATTACACAATAATACATACTAAGACAGACTCTCTAATCTAATCCGCTAAGCCCTCTGTGTGCCCATTTAAGTGCCAAGGGAGTTCTCCCCAGGCTATCTCTAGTCATTTTAAGGTCACAAAATTATTTTTTTTCTGTTTCTTTCTCAGTAATCTTCTAGAATTTTTTTTTTCCCCCTAAACAAAATTCCAGCATTCTTCTTGTTCAGGCCCTCATCACCTCCCATCTTGATTCCTGATCTTACCATTCTCTGGACATCTCAACATTCATCTTCCTCACCTTCATCCAGTCAAAATTTATCTAATTTATTTATCTAAGATCATCTTCCCCGTCAGCCTGTCTACATGAATTTCCCCCCACCCCCATCAATAACTCTATTGGCTCTCTCTTTACTGGTATGAGCAGTCTCCTGAAGATCTACAGCCAGGTTCGACACTTGAAAGTAAGTCCAAACAAACCATTTAAAATGTTTAGAATTGACATTTCATTTAAAAAATATCAACTTGAAATGAAATGTTGAAACAAGCCATTTGGATGATTTTGTTTTCACTTTTTTTTTTTAGCAAAAACCATTTGCCAAATTTGGCCCAAATTTGTGAATAGCATCAGTGTTCGAAAAATGTTTTTTCAAGTGCCTGGTCTATAATATTTCTACATACAAGACTTTATATATGTTTCATATCTCATATCAGTTATGTCATAACTATGCAGGAAACTAACTACTCTGGTTCTCAGTCTCCTTTAGTCTTTTCATTATTCTCAGAGAATCAAACAGGTCTGCAGTTTTTTCTACTTGTATTGTCTTAAGCTGAACCTTCAGAGTCAACAATGTGACTGTGTAAAAATCTTCCAGTATACTTAAACACATAAAAGATAGATATGCTGTCCTCAAACAACTCTCATTTCACGAAGATACAAAATTACTATGTCAGCCCTTATCCTGGCAAAGTCCAGATTTAAACAGCTAATCTCCAGAATTTCATTTGGGTCAGTTCACATGACTCTTCAAACCAGTTGTTTTATAGTTCTTGGACTTCTATTGCCTTATGGCTTGATCCCACAAACACTCAGGTGTTGTGTTTAGCCATAGGGGCTTCAGTAGAAATGCTCATATGAGTAAAGTTACTAACGTGTAAGTGTGCACAGGATCAAGTCCCACTATTAATAATCAAGCTCTGAGGAAATGATCCTGCATCCATTGAAGCGAACAACAAAGCTCCCACTGGTTTCAAACAAGTGCAGGGTGAAGCTTTAAGTCCAGACTATCTTGTCGTAAAAATAACTTATTGGACATACCAGCACTCCAAAAGGCTAGTAGCCATTCACAGCAAACAGACACTAGGCCTGACAAAGTACAGCACTGAATGAAGGGAGAGAGAGCTGGATGTCTTGTTGCCGATAACATAGTTCATCCTACCATTGCCACCATCTTCTGATCATTTCTCAAAAGAGATATTTTGCTCCTTTTATTTTGAGGTATGAAACAAAACAAAAATTTACAAAGCTCTGGCTATCTTTTTAATGAATAGTGTTCTGCATCCATGTTGCACCTTTCATCTGAGAAACTCAAAGCATTTTATTAGCTTTAAACATTAAGTTTCTGAATATGTATTTTATCTGTCATAGATGTGTCATTATCTCATTGTTAGGGTTTGTGTGTTTGTTTAGTACATGTACATCCTCCTGATTTGCATGAGTGATATAATTTCATTTAATTGTTGGACTTCAGAGTAGGAAAGATCATCATCATCAGCTAGAATAGTTAACTTTGCCAACTAGAGTTAATTAAGATGAAGTCTGTCAAACTAATGTAAAAAATAATCAGTAGCTAAAAACTAACAGATAAAAGCAAGGCTTTTGCTTATTGGCTTTGTTTTGGTCAGAGCAGCTAGTGTTATTTTTTGAAGACTATCAAATGTTATGAACTTTCATGAAACATCTGATATCAGCTAGCTCTTTTGAGATTTTAAATTTCTCATCTCATTCCAGCATATGGAATTCTCCTCTGTTTTCACATTTGTATATTATTCAAACATCTTATAACTCTTCATTTCATCTAGGAAAATTATTTGTGTGTTGGGTGTGTGTGTGGGGGGGAAACTGGTTCTACTGTATAAATACATATAACATAAACCAGTATCTAGGCAATGTAATGGGCACAATAGGTGAAATTCAATCCTGTGCAGAGGGCCAGCTAAATTAAGTCCCCCTCAGGTCCTCAAAATAGGGAGCGAGATTCTGTGCTGCAACTCTAAGAGATGGGGAAGGAGCCTATAATGGCTTTAAGCCTGCTTTGCCCCCTTCCTATCGTGGGTTGTTCTTAGTACTGAACTGCCTCCCCGGCTACCTTATACAGCCCAGGGAGACTTAATAAGTTATGGCAGCCTCCCCAGGTCTATGGGTCTCAGCACTGCTTGGAATCTCCACAGAACTGTGTGTTTGGACACTGCCCCTCTGCTCCAACCTCCATGACTCCCTATGCTAGACTTGTGAGGCAGTCCTCAGAAGGCAGCATTACAGCTGTCTTCTGCAGTGCCTATGCTGGAGGAATCCTTCCTTGACCAGAACCAGGACTTTTAGGGCCCCTTTATGCCATTCTTTCCCTTTTACTGGGCATGAAGGAGCCAGAGTGAGCATCTCACACAGGTTCTGGTGGGATTTAAATAGAATTTAGACTGTATTGGCCACTGTGAATATAATATGGTGAGATAGAACAAATTATATGAAAACATAAAAGGCCAGATTTAACCTGTGAGGGAAAAAAAAGCTTACAAATATTATTAGTTAAATTGTCTCATTTTGCTATGTCACTTGAATGACATGTCAATTTTGTTTTGGAGCAAAGTGGAGTGGGGGCTGAAGTTGCCTACCCAGGGCTACCTATAATGGCAGATTAATATATTATTTTCCTTCATGACATTTCTCCATTGAGCCACTCATGAGTTATGCAGCCAAGCCAACCATCCCTTACTTATTTTCTGAAGTGTACTATACTACCCATCATCATGCACAGCAGCCTGTCTAGTTGCACAGACAGACACACACATACACATCCAAATGCAACACATTAGTTCATAGTTAAGTGATCCTCTTTTTTCCCCCAGTATATGTTTGAAACGTTTATTTTTTAGGACGTCTGCCTTTCATTGCTTCATACTCACATTCCAGTAATCAACCTCCCCCCCCCCCGTGCCCCATTCTACTGAAAACAGTACAATGTTTGCTGTTCAGCTGTGGTTTACATATGAATTTCTCATTGTGTTATAAGAGGTGTAAAAAAAGCTCATTGGGGGAAATTTGTCAAAGAATGAGCAAATAGGTATCATTAATAAAAGAAAGTCTGAGACCTTACCACGTGTTATGCTGGCTTGTGACTTATAGGAAATCTCTATCAACGCAACATGAGTGTATCCAGATAGAGAACATTGGGGCAATAAGACCAAAGCTATCAATTATCTCCAGACAGGCTTTCTTGAAATAGTCATGCCAAGCACCTGAATCCACTTTAATAGTGGAAGTGGACACATATGCTTGGGGAGTTCAAACCCTTTATGAGTAACATTCACTTATGATATACGAACAGAGACCCAACATTAGGGAAGATTTTAGCAAGTATGTGGTATTTGGGAGTGCATAGTTTAAACTTCCCTTTTTAGTGTGGTTGTGTTGTAGCTGTTATTATTTAGTAACGGTCAATCTGTATTCCAGTCTGTTGTTGCAGACATGAAGAGTTAGGACTATCAAGTGATCTGGCATAAATGAATGTTTCCATACACCAGCTACTTGCCTTTGGAGTAGTTCGATAAAAGGAGCTAATGAAAAATTAAATGAATAATGCTGCATACTGAAGGAGTACTCCTTTTTGACAAGCTGATTGGCTAGAAACTTTTCATCACCATTTCTTGGACTCACTCCCAGGAAAATCTGTTGTATCATGCCGTTCTTTATCCAATATAAATAAATGAATACAAAAACAAACTTGTCAAACTTCAAAGAATTGTCTACAAAGTCAGCAGTATTTTGGTGCTACCTAATTTTCAAATGAAAAAATTCAGTATTATAGAAGAGACTGTGCCTAATGCTATACAATTTGTTTTCAGTATAATGAGAGAGCTCCATTTTTATTTAACATGAACAGTAATAGAATATCTATAATGATATAGAAGGTTTTATTCCCTAATTAATTCATATTAGGTTTCATTCCAAAATACAACAACTTGTAGTAGGCCCTGAAATAAGACTGTAGTTTTAAATAGTGATGGTTAACTATAGTAAAAATGCTTTGAAATCAATTTACACTTCCCTGCTTTTAAAGGAGCTAAATTCTGTAAGGTTTCTGTTTCATGGAGGTATTAGGTAAGGTTATCTGGGAGAATGGAGTCTGACTGAGACCTTATCTACACTATAGGGGTAAGTCTACCTAAGTTATGCAACGCCAGCTACATGAATAACGTAGCTGGAGTCGACATGGCTTAGGTCGACTTACCTTGTGCTTCTCCTTTTGGTGGAGTACCAGAGTTGACAGGAGAGTGGATCTGCAGTCGATTTAGCGGGTCTTCACTGCATCAATTGCCGCAGCATTGATCCCCAGTAAGTATAGACATGCCCTGACAGTTGTTTCACACAGCCTCTGAAACCCATTTAGAATCTAGCATGTAGATGAGTAACAGGACAGACAGTAGCATGTAAACATGGACATGAGAGTATTACAAAAAAAAACCTTAGAGTTAATGACAGTGAAGATGAGTGGTAAATGCGCAGGAGCATGAGAGTGGGGTGGATAGTTTGGGGGGGGGGGGGGGGAACAAAAAGCTAGAGGATCCTTGAAATGAAAGTGGAAGGACCAGAAAAAGAGAGAAGGAAAAAAATAGAGGTTTGGGACAAAGAAAGAAAGGTCTGGCAATCAAGAAGCAGAATGCCTGGTGAATGAAAGGCATAAGGCTTGGCAGCAGAAACAGAGAGATGCCTTGAAGAAGAGAGACAGACAACAGACTTGCAAAAATGTCTGGCCACAAGAGAGAGAACTTTTCAGCCACATATGCTGTCCTGGCTAATAAGGATTGAAGATGCAGCCAACCTTTGAAGATCCATCCAGCCAAGAAGATTGTGAGGTTAAAACAAATGCATTTCTTCCAGCAGTATATAAATTTATAATATTCTAACATGTTTTTATAATATCCTGCCCCTAATTTTAGAGCTGCAAGAACAATGGGCTAGGTTTGTACGGTATTCCACTTGTACTATTGTACAATTATTGTCACATTTCATCACTTCCTGTTCTAATCTTTGTTGTTATGATGTTCAGAATAGTCTATTGCAGACTAGTTGCTATGCAGTTAATTGATAGTGTGTTCTGGATTGTGCGATGCCATTCTGCATAAAATGATATGGTAGGTAGTTGGATATGCCATAATGCACAAGGAAGCAAAAACATACTGCAGCGTGCCCTCAAAAATGAAAAGTAGTTGGAGAGAGCAGTGGATTCAGTTCCTGAAAAGCAGGGAGGATGAAAGAATGCAACAACCCTGCAGCAGAAATCACATATAGCTATGACCAGCACACATCCTCTGAGAGTCTAGTGCATGGCAATGGCTATTTCATGCCTGTGGTCAGAATCAGAGTTTGGATTCTCATATTTCTTAGTTCTCTATGACCTTTACATAGGCCTGTTGGAAATATCAAAGATGCACTGAATGATGGCAGACTGGGGACAGAGTGCAGGAAATACATGGTCTAACAACTTCCAGGGCTCCCTCTATTGCTGTGCTGTGTCCAGCTCACTGATGCTAATTTTGTGCCATTAGCAAGACATTGAAAGTTACAGCTGGAACACCCAATTTGAGATGCTATTTGTCCTGCTCCATCTGCAATGTTCCGTGGGTTATCCTAGTAGTCCACCTGAAGAGGATTCTTCCCACCTTGCATCCAACCATGATGTCATTTGGGCAGCCTATGTTTGTTGCAGGAGTGTCTTTTGAGGATTTTGTTCCTTTTAGCATCATAGAGTCCATCATAGATTCATCAGCAAGGGCACCATAGCACTTTAGGAGGCTCTGCAGCCTTTTCTTCTAGAAAATTGTGATATGTTTTTTCATTTCATGTAGCATAATGGCAGAAACCACCTCTGCGTTTAAAACAGACAGCAGCACATGCCTTTAACTGGGCTGTGAGTATAAGCTGAGGATTGACATTCTTTAGATATTTGTTTCCTCCTGGAACCACTTCAGTACTCAATGGTTACTAAGGGACAGGTTGTCTGTTCTGTAGCGAGGAGATACTAAATCAGCCCTGAGCTCCCTGTACAGGAAGAGGTTCTGCCCAATCTGATTCAAGAAACATGTTGTGTTTTGGGGACTGAGAGGGGGCGGGTCTGGGAAAAGAGATGCTACATTAAAATATTTTTGCCTCTCTTTAGGAGCTGACAAGCTGTTGCAGCCTGAGTGTCTTCAGGCTGAATAATCTGGCAAGAAAAGAATAGTGTTCTTCAGGCCTCTGGATGAGCCCTAATGGGTAGTGTAACATGCTGTATAGCCTGAAGTCAAAACAAAACCCATAAAAATATAACTCAGCTAAATCTTCAGACACTAAAGACCTAGATGCATAATCAATGGAAAATTATTTCACTGGGCCTGCTGAAAATTCTACTTCGTGGATTTAGACTTGAGCAACAAGGATGACATCTAACCCCAAAAGGCTTGTGTTCCCTGAACAGTTAATTATGGTTCTCCCATTTATCACAATCTCAGAAATGTAGTAGCGCGGTGGAAACAAGTAACGTTTGCACCATGAAAAACTGCACACTGAAACACTGTAATTTCCCTGATTTGAAACATTTCCGCAGCTTTTCATGACCAGAATTCTTTCCCCAGACCTCAGTGTGTTCAAGAAGCCTGTGCTAGTTAAACATACACAAATGTTTTAGCTTATGTTTCCAACCATTTTGAATGCTACTTCTTATGTTAGATCAATTAGAATTTCTTAAAATCAGTCAGAATACACTGACACAAACAACCCGGTATTCTAAATCAGCTTCTAAAATTGTACCTGAAAGTTTAGTATGTTGCTTTTGGACACACACACACACACACCCCCCTTGACTTGTGTGCTCCATTGTCAATCCTCTTATATAAATACAGATTTTGTGCATGTAACAATTGTATAGGCAAAACATTATAATGGCTACACTGAGGCTAGCTGAAGATTAGACGCTCTGAATTGCTATGCTGTATATTGAATAATAGCTTTTTTAATTACCTCTTGTAGTTTAGTGACTGTGTGTCTTATTATATTCTTACCTATTCTTTGAAATGTAAACTGTTCCTTCACTTGCAAGTAGAGTTACTTCTTCAGATTTCAAGATTACTGCTACAATGATTACTATGTAACATCTTTCAATTTGACCAGCAGCAGTGGAACTGCAGCAATCTTTTATGCAATAGAAAAACTACTACTGTACGATCCAGGGACCTCTCTCGAGATACCCCTTATTTACCTTGAACATTTGACTGGTTATTCACTGATATTTACAATTTTCAAAAGTACTTTATAGCTTCCCAGCTGTAGCTCTGCTAAAATGAGATGGAATTTTGAGAGAAGCAACCAAAGAGATTTATGAAGAAAAATGAAAAATTAAATTGTATTGCCTAAGCAATGGCTCAGTGGGATAGGATTACAGTCTACAAGTCTTTGAAGGGTACGAACAATTTGCGGGAAATGGTCCTGGTCTTCCTTCAACTTGAAGAAAAGCTAGTTCCATTAGTGTCACAACTGATGTATACATCATCTCTCTTCCATATGGAGCAAGCCCTCACAAAAATTCATGGTGGGTTTCACTGCCTAAAGACTTTTTTCCCCCTGAATTAAGACACATATGACACACATACTCCCTCCACTTGCTTTGGACTACTGAATATTTCAGCAAACATTTTGTGCTTGAAAACTAATGGCCTGTTGTTCAAAGGTGCTGAACATCTGCATCTCCCACTGATTACAGTAACCCATGTTCTCCATTTAGCCCAGCTCCCTTGTTGGATGTCCTTTCTTTAGCAATTTCTTTAGCAATTCATGCTTCATAGAAAGGAATTCTGTCTCTTTATACGTCTAGTCAGTTATGTAATACTCTCCACAAGGACTAAATAAATATTTGCCACCCCCCCCCCCTTGCAAAGTTGCATTTACTCTGTGACAATTTGGACCCACATTCTTTAGCAAGGTCCCTGAATTTTGCTGAATTTTCGTGTGGCAGCTGAGAAGATCTGTAACAACTTCATTTAAATAAAAAATAAATCAAGGTTTATCATAAGTTAAACGTGAAAGTGAATAATACATACAATACAGTAAAATTCTGTTCATATATGGGATTCATCAAAATTAGCATCTCAGTGTTATTTATTTTGAGGATACTCTATTTTATAATCTCCACGTTGTCAATGCATATCAGGGATAGGGGGACAGTGTTTCACTGCCCAATGTTGATACAGGCATTGCCAATGTCAGGTTTCATGAGTTAAACAAGGATGCTGAATAGACAAATTAACACTTATCAGAATTATTGTCTGAGGCTGCTTGCAGACACAGGATATTAAAAACTCCATTGGTTCACACTTGGTTCATGTTTTCAAGGTTTTTGTTAAAAAACGGTCTGCAGCGCTCATGGTGGTTAAATGAAAGCTTGGATTCTGGAGCATAATTCTGAAGCAAAAGGAAGATTCTGCTGCACTTCTGCAGCCAGGATCAGAGAATACATGGTGTCCAAGCCTTAGATCCTGAAGTGAGCAGTCTGATTATCCTATCATTATCTTAGTTTGCTTAGCTACTGCTCTGATTAGTGGCAATAAAATCATTAGGACCTTTTAAAAATTCAGTCTCATTTGTTTCAATTATTTCCAGTACCAGTGAATTCCATCCAGTAGGTTGACTCTTTCAGCAGCATAAAATTTGGCTTTGGAGGAAAAGAACATACAGCACCTAGTTAACTGCTGAGCATGAGCAATGGAAGAACAAGAGAGTAAACTGTAAACAAATGTGTGTTTACTCTTGATTAGAAGTGGCATGTGTTTTCTGCACCATAGAAAGTGCTACAGAGATTATCCATATTTAATAAATACAAGACTGAAAATAAATTGAAATATCTTGATGGCTAAACATCAAGCAAGCATATATTATTTATGCTTATTCTGGAGCCTCCTCTTTGTCTTGTGCATCTGTGTGGTGCCTATATAGAATCAGAATTTTTGCACAGTATTTTGTGTGGAAAAACTGCAGTATTTACTTAGTTTTGGTGCTTATGAACCTTCCCTAAAGGTGTGTAGATTTAATTGTATTAGATCAAATGGATAGTAATTGTACAGAAATTCTGGTGCCATATTAGGTGGATGACAATTAGTATGACTGAAATCTATTAAAAGGTCTCAGATCCTCTGGTTTCTTCCTTTTAAATGTATCCCGTTGTCTCCAAGCAACATGATAAGGTCTGAAGCTTAAAACATCTGTGTCAGATATCAGATCTCCAGTGGAATTCAGTAGAGAATGCTAGATTTTTAGTTCATGTGCTCCATTTTGCCATTCCAGTTTATCTTCTGTGTATTTTAACAAAAGGACTACATATTGCCTCTAGAATTTAAAATTGCCTAAAGCTCTCTATTGTGCCATCATAAAAACACTTGTAGATCTCAGCTCATTTGGCATGTACACATTCACCATTTTTATATACTGAGGGATGGAGGGATTTGGTGTACTTGCAAAACCCATAAGAAAAGTGAAGAGAGCAATTAAAAAAAAAAGGCAATATTTTAGTCGGGCGAAAATCTGAAATCCTTATTTTGGCCTTGATCTGCCTAACACTTCCATATGTAGGTAGCTTTGCACTCATGATTAATTCCATGAACTAAACAGGGCTACCCAGGAGTAAATGTGTGCTGGATCATTATTATTTCTTAGCAGTGTCCATGATACATTCGATACTTTCCGGACATCCAGAAATTGCTCACAATTGAGTTGCTCACAAAGGACAGAAAGAGAAGCAGACAGATTAGTGGTAGGGGAACAACAATAAGCAATTTATGCATAAGTCAACTTGATTCATTGCAAGCAGCACAGCAGAAGTGGGTCTTTAAAAGGGACTTAAGTGTGAATAGAGCAAAGGCCCTGCACATGAGTTCTGGAAGGTGGTACCATTCATAGGAGACCAGGTAGGAGAAAGCAAAGGGGTGACCGTAATAGAATTTGACAAATAGGTGGACAAGGATGGAGGCACCAATGGAATGGACTGGACAGGGGGCAATGTGAAATTTGACAAGGAAGTACAAATAGGGAGGAGGAGATTATATCAAGCTTTGAAGATGGTGACATGAGGCTCAAATGATAAACGAGCAGCCAGTGAAGGCATTCAACGTGGGAAGTGACATGAGTAGTTGTATTTTGTATGGATTAAAGACAGTGGGACAAACAAGTGTGTGTGTGTCTGGAAGGTCAGGGAGAAGGATGCTGTAGTAGTCAAGGTGCGATATAATGAGAACTTGAACAAGAGATGTATCTGTGGCGATAGGAAGAAAAAGGACAGCTCTCAGAGGTGTTGAGAAAGAAACATTGGCAGCATCAGGACCTTTGTTCATTTGCAAAGAAAAAACTTTGCTAATGGATCCACAGAAATCCCCAGTGGGATCAGGGCAATGAGAGGGAAATGAAGTGATTCACAAACAAGAGCTGAAACAAAAATTCTGATAATAAATCCAACCCAAAACATATTTTAAATTAAGAAATCATTGGAGAAGTACAGTATGGATTTGCCAGGGGGAGGATAGTGTATCAAATCTATATCTCAGAACATCTGGGAGAAATAAAACTGGTTAGATGGAGGGCCTTTGACATCTATTCCCACCTCTAATCAGATATATTTTATAATCCTAATTCCCTAATGGAATCTGGGACAAAAACATTGGAACAGCTATCACAGAATCACAGTGGAATAATATTTGTTTGCTTAAAACATTCTACAGCTGATCTAATATTACAGCTAATCCATCAAAAATTAATCTTGGGACTCTCTCAAAAATGGCTGATGCTGTTGCTAGAAATACTAACAAGTACGAAGATGGCCTACTGAAGATGAAAGTGTTACCACATGAGATTTGGGAATGATAGAAATAAAATCAATAGTTTGTAGCAGGGTATCAGCAGCAGAATCTATGGGGTACTAAATGTCACCTCTCGAGGTGATCCTTGTCTGTTCCTGCTAGACAATTTTTCACTTCAGTCAGTTTATACTGAAAATAAATAAACGTTCAGTGTTAAGTAAATGTCATTAACACTGTGATATAACTGAACAGCTACAGTTTTTACCAGCATGTGTTTTCCTGTGTGTGCATGCATGTATTTGTGTGGAAGTCATCTTGTACCAAAGATTCAGTCTCTTCAGTGAGGTTGTAAAGATTACCATTTCTCCCTTTGCCATTAATGATCAAAACAAGGTGGCTCACTGAACAAGGAATTTCACCACATTCAGCAAGAAGTGCCTGGTCCAAAGCCCAGTGAAGTCAATGAGAATCTTACCATTGACTAATTCCAGCCACAACTGCTTGAGCGGTTATTTTCTATGCAGGAGTTTTCCCAGTGCCTCCGTTGCCGAATAAAGTAGGATATTTAGTATTTCTTCAGACATCATATGCTGTGCATAAAACTAAGAAAAGAAAAGTTTAGGCTAGACATCAGGAAATTTCTTAGTGGAGCCACTGGCCCCCGGAAAAACCATAAAGGTAGCTGATCAAGGTGGTCTCTTTGGAGGTATTCTAGAGTTGGTTAGAAACAATCTTAGTGTGAATTATATGAGTAATCCTGCAAAATGCAAGTGTGGAAACAAGATAATAAAGACCTGAGCACAAAATAACACTTTTATCGACTGATATCTATCTATCTAGCAAAGAAAATGAATGCCTATGCAGTGGAGAGGATTGAACGGGGTAACATTTATAATATTGAAGCTATCATTTCAATATTTGGGATTTTATTTGAAACAAAGACAGAATATTTGTCACAATATTATCATATTTAGTACCAAAGATGCATGATGTTTTTAATCTGAAACTCTTGAGTATTTGGGTCATGACATTGTGTCCAGTGGAAGAGACGTGCAGGAACTGAAATACTCTTAAGTTTCACTGTGAATGCACTGATCTGGAACCTCTAAAAATGAGGTAGAACAGTGGTATCCAAAGTGGCCCTTACTACATACACTGTTCAGTAGCCAGCCAGCAATTCCAGCACTGTAATATGAAATCTAGAAGGGAAGGCTTCTTTAGGTCAGAATTTGAGGTGGTTTTATGTATTAGACCTTTATACACTAAAAAGTGCACTGAGGGCTTCTGTACTCTAGACTGTGTTACAGTCTAGAGAGTGGAAACAGTCTACATTACTGGTTCTTTCCCTTTCTGGCCTGTGTTGTCAGGCACAGTTTGCAAGATACAGTTTAGGACTGACTCCAAACTTCCAGTGGGCTAACACAAAAAGCTATTCTAATGCCTAATCTATGGATTGGTGGAAAATTGTGTGTTCACAAACAGCTGAACATTCACGGCTGTGTCTGCCATCTTCCTAATTAAAAGAACAGTAAAGTGGCCTTCATTCATGGGGAGCATTGCCTAGAGGTCAGGCTTAGGCACTTCATCCTGGACAGGGTGGGGATTTAGTAGGATAGCCCAGGCACTCCCACTCCCCTTGGCATTGGCCCAGGGACCTGTGAGAGCTATCAAAAGGTCTGACAGTCTGGGACACCTTAAGGCTGTCCTCCCACTTCCTAACACCCTACGATTGCCATCTGTGGTAAGGTGGCATGCAGGGCATAAGCTCACCACTTGGCACCTCCCTTGTGGCCACGTGTGGCATGGCAGGCACCTCGCTTTCAGGGCAGCTGCTGCCTCCTTCTATGGCTTGGCCCTTTGCCAGATCAGTTCTAAGTCAGACACCTGGTGGTGTAGTGTATAAATGAAACAAGGGAAACTAACGCAAACAAACTGAGTTAATATGGGGCGGGGGGAGGCAGGGAGGGAATCTGAAGAAGGTCCTCCCTTCCCTCAGGGAGAGCCCTCTGGGAAGTTGTAGGGAGAGATCCTGCCTTCCCTCAGCTCTTTTACTCAGGAGCTGTGAGTTGCAGGTCTGCTGTCCTCCATGGCCTGTCCCCAAATGAGCTGCTCTGCCTCCTTTTAACTCCTCCAGTCTGTGTATCTCTTGCAAACATGGCGGGGCAGGGCTGGCTGAGCTCAGAGGAGCTCCTTAACCCCTTGTTGCCCAGCATGGGGTTTGTATCCCCCATCACAAATGGTTAAAGAATATGTTCACTTATTCTTTTACAGGAAAAACATATTGTGGCAGTAAGATGACAAAGAATTATAGATATTTATTAACTTTGTTTAACCTTTGGGCCATGAGCACTTATGTTTCTAGAGGAGCACTTTGGAAAAAATACACAGAGCAATTTGCTATATATTAAAAAATTGGAACTTTTTCCCTTAACTACAATTTAATTCTTTGTGTTTCAGAGAAAAGGGCTATCTGGCCATTACAAATGTCATCAACTTTCGTCTAACAGTTATTCAAGACTGTATCCTACTCAAAATTGCATAGAATGGTTTGAATTATCAATAAGTAATGTAAAGTTTGGTCATTAGGATCTAGCATATGGGAGGAAAAATCTTGCCACCTGCTGTCACTTTAAAAACTCCATTTTAAAAGTTTAATTTTCTCATCTAATTTAAACTCCCAAAATATTTTTGAAAATTAAAAAACTAAGCAGAGATGTAAGTTGAAACAGTTGTTAAGAAGTACAGTCTAATGGTAAGCAGAAAATATCTATTTATCTCCTGCATTTGGCATACAGGAAATTAGTTGCCAGAGGAATCCATCTTTTAGAAATGAAACAAACCCTCCATGGGCTATTTTATCATGGTGGTGACTGGTGCAGTATGATAGATGGCACCAATACAGCTTTAGTTTACATGCACATTCTAAACCTATTAACACTTGCTTGTTTTCAGAAGACAAGGAAAGCTACAGAATTCACCTGCTTTTGTTTTGAGGGGCTACATAAGGAATATTGCAAGACCATAAGGAACCAATAGAAATCCCAATATTATTTATTTCAAGACAAAATAATACAACTTTATTTAGTATGCTGTCTTTTATACAATCTGTATTCCAAATTGAGGCCTAACCCCAACTCCAAAGAAGTCAGCCAATGGAATTTTTTCCACTGACTTCAGTGGGCTTTGAATCAGGCCAATAAAGCATAATCCAGTGAACACCTACACTACGATTACAGTGCACTGTAAAGTTCAGACTTTTGAACTGTACCCGGGGTAACTTCATTGATTTAGGAGTTTGTGAGTTTAACAGCTTTTGAGGAATAAATACAAAAAACTTTTATCTGCCAGGATGTGAGCTAAGTAATATTTTCTTTTAAACAGTTCTATATAATTGTAAAAATTGGTTTTATAAAACAAACTCTCTATAGATAGTGCTTTATTACATTTCACTTCTTAAGGGTGTACCAATCCATTTCTATTTTGCCTTCTTGTGAGCACATTCTTCCATCTTTTTCTGTGCCGTTTCATAGCCCTTTTACAATCCTTTCCTTTTGCTAAATCATTTAAATATAGATATTGCACCTACTTAAATATCTTTAAAACTACCCCTACAAATACTTAAATCTATAACAGATGCACATATGAACACTGCAGTGAATGAAATGTATTATGGACACCGAGTTGTCATCAAATATCTCACCATCATATTTTCACTTGCTCATGTGGTGTCCACCTGTGTGGCTTATTGGCATGTCGTTTGTAGTGCAAGGCTGAGGTTCAAAACTAGCCTTGGTCCTCCTTTCACAAGGATTTTGCATTACTCTCTAGTTAGCATCTGAGGGTAGGTCTACACTATAACTAAAAATGTGCAGCTGGCCCATGCCAGCTGACTCAGGTTCATGGGCTAAGGGGCTGTTTAATTGTGGTGTAGATGTTCGGGCTCTGTCTGGAGCCTGGGTTCTGGGATCCTCCTACTTCACAGGGTCCTAGAGCCTGGGCTCCAACCTGAACCTGAATGTCTACACTGCAATTAGCCCACTAGCCCAAGCCACCTGGCACAGACCAGCCATTGGTGTCTAATTGCAGTGTAGAAAGAACATTATGGTTCTTATAAGTATTTCTGTAGCACAGACAGCATTGTTTTAAAGTGCACTAATATAATAAACGCAGACACTGAAGAAATTTATCTGGATAAGGAAGCATAACTGGTATAATAAAAAAACCTTCTAATAATTCTGGAAGCCAGGATCCTTACATGTTTTACATTATAGTTCAGTACGTTAACACTTGGCCACAATATGCCGTACTTCCTAATGCATCAGACTTATACAAACATCTGGGCTAAATAGCTTCATGACGATCCACTGAGAAAATTTAAAGGAGTCAATACTTTTAATTTTTTTTCATTCTATACCTAGGAGAGTGGATTGCACATTGGGGTTATAAATCCATTCATCCGTCAATGCCTACAGGCTACATCTATGCTGCTTTATTAAGGGCTAATTTGTGGCTGGTCCGTGCATGGCTATGCAGTTTGTGGGAGGGAACAAAGAGCTCACTCTCCCTTTCCGTGGACCATGTGAGGGTTGCCCGAAATTACAGCTCTCTCCTGATGCAAGTGCAACTCCAAGAAAGAGATGGCTGTGCTCCACACTCCTCTGTCACAGATTCACAGGGTCTGGTCTATGCCTCAGGAGTAACCAGCCTTGGGAGTAACCTCTTTAGTGTGCTGGGCTCCTAGGGCCCACATAGTTCCACCAGGGCAGGCACATGCCTCCAAGACTGGGCCTTTGGGCACCAGCAATCCTGATCACTCTCCGTGGCTCCCTGCAGTGAATCCAGCCAACCAGACTCTAATGGGAGGCATTTACTGTACCCTTTCGGGGAGCAATGTTCTCATTGAGTATTTGCAGCAACAGTAAGCAGCCTTTTCAAACAAGGTAACAATTTATTAGTCACCTGGCATATAGAATCTCAAAGTCCTTAGGTTAAAGTTTCTCTCTCAATGCTAACACATAGTCCATCGGGCCAAGCCAGAGCAATCCACCAGCCAAGCTATAGTGGACTCCATTTTAGGCTCGGTCTCATTTTCCTTAGTCCCAGGGGAGAGCTGCAAGCCTCTTCCAAAAGGAATATGTATGCTGCTGGAATAATGTAAAAGGTCTTTAGGGGGAGCTAGAATCTGGTCCTAGATCTCCTAGATATAGCAGACCCATGTCTCATTCACCGAGCCACCCTGCATTTCTGAATGAAACTGCCAGTTTTACACTTGGCTGTGCTATCTGTAATCTAAAGACCTCACTCCCCTTCAATCAGAAGCAGAACCAAAGATTCTGGATTTCCAACATTTCTCTGATATTTAGCAAATATTGGGCAAGCCACTAGCAAAGTATGTGTCACATTGCCCTCTAGCGGTTGGCCCACATAGAAAACAGCAGCCTACTACTGCTACCCGTTACTCCTTTAGTTCAAATAGTAGCGGTCTGCTGTGGATCCAAAGGTCCTGGCTTCACTCTGCTGATGATCCATGCAAGGGATTAGTACATGATGGTATTTCTGTTTTTTTCAGTTTCATAAATTCCAAGGCCATAAGGGACCATTGTGATAATCTAGTCTGACCTCCTGTATAATGCAAGCCCATTGGCCTTCTCCTAAAATAATTCCAAAAGCATATATTTTGGAAAAACATTCCCATCTTGATTTAAAAATTGCTAGTGATGGAGAATCCACCATGACCCTTTGTAAATTGTTTCAGTGGTTACTTAGTCTCACTATTTAAAACTTACACCGTATTTCTAATCTGCATTTTGCTAGCTTCAACTTCTGCCCACTGGATCATGTTATACCTTTATCTGCTAGTCTGAAGAGCCCATTATTAAATATTTGTTCCCTATGTGGGTACTTATAGACTGTAATCAAGTCACCCCTGCATCTTCTTTTTGTCACACTAAGTAGATTGAGCTCCTTTAGTTTATTACTACAAGGCATGTTTTCTAATCCTCTAATCATTCTTGTGGCTTTTCCCTGAAGCTTCTCCAATTTATCAAAATCCTCCTTGAATTGTGGACATCTTGAACTGGACACAGTTTCTAGCATCAGTAGCACCAGTGCCAAATATATAGAGGTAAAATAACCTCCCTGGCTCCTACCTGACACTCCCCTGTTTATACATCCAAGGACTGCTTTGGCCCTTTTGGCCATAGTGTTGCACGGGGAGCACATGTTCAGCTGATTATCCACCATAACCCCTCACTCCTTTACAGAGTCCTCCACTAGAGTCCTCCACTCTGTAAGCATGGCCTAGATTCTATGTTCCTTGATCTATACATTTAGCCATGCTGAAACACACATTTTTTGCTTGCACCCAGCTTACCAAGCAATCCCGAGCACTCTGTATTAGTGACCTGTGCTCTTCATTATTTACCAGTCCCACAGGGTGTGTCTCAACTGCAAACTTTATCAACGATGATTTTATGTTTTCTTCCGGGTCACTGAAAAATGTTAAATAGCAAAAGTCCACAGAGACCCCACAACCCCCACGTTTGGGTTTTTGTTTTTTTGTTTTTAAGGAAATCTAGGAAGTTACACATAACAAAAACAAAACCCACCACTGTGTTAAAAGATCATTAATGTTGCCAAGTTAAGTAAGGAAATGCCAGAAATAAGGTTGCCCCTTAAATCTACCCAAAATGGTAGAGCCCTTAATAACCTATCACATACTGTCAGCTCTACAGGACCTCTGCCTCATTCAGTCCATAGGACAGATGTTGAACGAGACAGTGTCTTGCAGGAAAAAAAAAAAGACAGAACTTCGTTTTATTTAAGGCACAGGACTGGGGTCCGGGAACGACTGGGTTTTATTCCTGACTCTGCCCCAGACTGCCTAAGTGATGCTGGGCCTGTATAAGAATGCATACACTCAAGGGACCTGAATGAAGATTGCACAGACCACCTCAATTCTAGCATTTTCCAACTGTTAAGAGTTTGTCTTTGCAACCTTAACGTTCTTTTAATGTGTAGCATTTTGTATGTAATTTATATACAAGTAAAACCTTCTAGACATTGAAACCTGAGGTCCACATATATTTACACAGATATTAGCTTGTCCACTTTTGCCAAGGCATACACTGTATTTGAAAGAGGCAATGTCTGATTTCAAAACACAAAGTGTAGTAAATGCACATGTAAAAGTTAATTAAAAAATACACAGACCTCAAGCCTGGCACTGGCCAGACTCAGCCACCCCGACTTACATCAGGAAGTACCTTACATAGGAAGTAGTTCAAATGAACCTAGTCATGGAATAAAGTGAGGAAGGGTGAGAGAACTGGGTTCATAATGTGATGAATGTCTCCCCAAAACAGAAAATGACATGAAACCTCTGTTCCCCCAGTTATCAGCTAAAAACAGTCAAGCAGTGAAAAAAAGTGGTAAATCAAGTCAGGTCTCCTGAATCAGCTCACAGACTCAGTAAGTTATCCATATGTTTTTTCACAGTGATTATTTCTAGAGAGAATAATTTTAAATTTTCTATTAAATAAATTTTTCAGGTTCAGTAAAATCAACATTTGTTTTATCTTCTAATATCTCAATCTATCAGTTTTTTTTTTTTACTGACCTGTCCTCTTAAGAATAAAATAATTTGTATCTGAGGGTTTCATATATTTCTTTTCAATGCTGCAGGACGTTTTTCTGACCATCTAGCAGATAGAACCGTGACAGGTGCCTGGGACTGTCGTCAGCAATACTATATTTAATTAAATTTCAATAAACATTTTATTAAAAGCCAAGTCCATTAAAGCTGAAGGCTAAGAGATTTATTTGAAGTTATTCTTGATGTTAATGCTAAGAAGCTGCAGCTTGAATTGTGGAATAAATGGCAAAGCTATAATTGGTTCAGACTTTTACAACTCAAACAAACTTGTTAATGTAGATTTTTCCAGCTACAGCAGCTATAGTATTCTTATTGGATTCATCATTAAGACCACACATCTCTCCATCCACACCTTTGTGATTTAAGACTGAAGTTTAGCATTTCATTTGATATAAACTACTGCATACACAGCTTCCCCCCAGGACCCCAAACAAATTGACATGCACTATTAAAATCAAAAGCGGATATTAATTAATCCTCTTTCCTGATTCCTTCTTCCTGTTAGACTAAAGCCACACTAACTATTCTGCTACTGTACTAATCACTCATACACAACAGAAGTAAATTTTAGACATTGAATATCTTTTCTGTGTCAACGAAAGCCCTCCTTGGGATTTTGTCATTTCCACCTGTGTGGGAGTTCATCTCTTTGTGTATGCATAGCTCCAGTTTTGCCATGGGTCTCCATCAGTATGGCTCATTGGTGGGTACAAAATTTACATTTTATCCTGCTATTTGAGTTTATAAAATATGTGCTGTATAAACTACTTCCTGGGACTTTAAAGAGCTACACAATTCATCATTAAGAGAGGAAAGGGGACATATATCACCTCATTAGGTCAATGTGTATTTCCATGTGCAGAACATGAATGGGACTTGACATCCTTCTTGAAAATATGCCCCAGTGATGAATTAATATTACAGCTGGTAGAAAGTTTTTGGCTGAACTTCCAACAACAATAGCTTTTTCAAGAAGTGAAAATTTTCTTGATAAAGTTTCCATGTTCGTGAACATCTTGTCTGGGATTTTCCTGAAAGAAATTTCAGAGGGGAGAGAGAGAGAGAGAGAGAGAGAAAAACATTTTTCACTTGTTGAGAAGTAAAAAAAGGTCAGTTTTGGGTTTTCATCTTGTCAACAAAACAGCCACAAAAATTGTCAACATATATGAGAAATGTTTATTTTTCTTGAAAAATAATTGAAATTTTTTTTGAAGTAAAAGAAAAACTTCCCTCTCCCCCTACTAGTTCTACTCAAAATAAAGAGTCGTCATGGTAGTCTTTTCCTCCTGCTGCTATTAATCTGCCTTTTGCAGCTACTGATGCTGCTGCAGTTTGATTGGATGTTGCTTCCACAACCTTCCAAAGCAGGCAACTCAGCCAGCTTTCTATTGGAAAGCAAGTATGACAAATTATTGCTTTGTTCTGATTATACCCCAAGTATATATTGGATACTTTAATGCATTGCACATAATGTTAGAAATATAATCAACCCCAAAGTCCTTCTGTAACCTCTTTTACATAAATTAAATTGGTGTGATATATATTTTGTGGGTGATTCTAGGGTTATTGAAAGATGGCTCCATTAAAACAAGAGAGAGACATTTGTTTCTTATTTACCAGGAAGTAATACACAGCATGTATTTTTTGGGTACCGCAGAATCCTGTGTATTGTCAATCCCGTAAAAAGAATGTTTTCTTGCCTGGGACAACTGCCAAGAAAGAGATAGCACAGTGCATTTCACCATCTCTAAATATTAGATAAATGGCACCACTAAGCTGTTTAAGTGGCACACCAGATGTCTTCAAGCTTAAGTCACAAGACTACAACAATCAGTGTATTAGCATAACTTTTTAATTTTTCCAGCTATGCATTGTTTAGTTTTATTCTGTTTTCTGCTCTATTTTCAGTGCTAAACAAAGCCATCCTACCATTTAAAAATGTTTAGTGCCATATAAGGTTTTCACACCATTTAAAAGCAAATTCATGAAAAGAAGATACTTTTCCAATGCAATGTATAGTCTCTCCTTGTCAGGTGATAACATTATTGGCACATTTGTTTCTATGAAGGAAATGCCAGTTTAAAAAAACCAAAACAAAATAATATCATCCTCTAAGTCACTCACACCTTCTCATGGTGGTGGTTGTCTAGATCAGGTGTTCCCAAACATTTTCATACTGAGAATCACAATTTAATATATAGGTTGTTTTGTGGACTCTCCCCCTTATTATTTGTGTGTTCAGATCACCTCCTCTGCCATTCACAATTGCATGACATCTCTGCAGAAACTACATGGTAAAGCGATATAAGGAAAATATTTAATATAATTTATCAGTCTTTTAATGCTATTTAGCAGCTGGAAATAAGGAAGAGAAGCCAGTACCATATGCCTGGCCAGCTGTCCGCTAGCTACTTGGGAACCATTAGTTCAAATTAAAAGCGAGCATGTTAGAAAGATGGCAGTATCTTCTTGAGGAGATGTGGTTTGTTTGTTTTTTTGGGGTTGTTTTTTTTTTTTTTGGTATAACAAAGGGATGCTGGCACAAAGACTTCTCATAAACAATAGGAAATGTACTGGCAGAGGAATGGACTAGGATGATTCAATATGAAAAAAACCATTTCCATCTCTAATTTCTATGAGTTTAAGATTTTTTTTAATCAAAAGAGGGCTCTTAACTATTTCAGTGTAAACGGCTTTGCTCTTCACATAATTAAAAACAGTTTGTGAAACTTGGCACTTGGAAATATATTACTGAGTGATAAATGGTAGACATTTGTCCTCAGTCTTTTGGAGGTAACAAAACATTAAAGATGTGTACATGCCTCACGGGTACTTGTGTAAACAAAACGATGATGTGCATTTCCTCGTTTGTTAACGTGAGCACTTGTGCAACAACTTGAGGCAGTGACTATTCCATTTCTATCAGCCGTCACAGAGACCAGAGTCTAGAAAATTAATTCACATCAGTACAGCACACCACAACATAAGCTGCTAGCACAGTCAGAGATAACTATTAGGATGATGCAGTCCACCCTGGCACTGAGAACCTCTGTTTCTGAGGTAACGGCTGCCGCATTTTCAACTGGTCACTGAACACTTGAATCCCATTCCTAAGTGACCATCTCAGTAGACATTTTTGGGGTGGTTAGATTACAGCTATAAACTGTTCTCATAGCTAGACAGGAGTAAAAGTTTTATCACCCCATATGGCAGCATAACAAGGTTATATATCCTTTGAGACTTTATTCTGAAACAGCCATTACTCACTGTAAATTTTAGGATAGCCTCAAATGGTTTTCTTTCTAGGACTTCTTTGGACTGCAATAAATAATGACAATAATCTTGGCATTTATAAAGCACCTTACAAAAGTGGCTGAGCATTATTCTCCCTACTTGACAGGTGGTCAAAGCTGGCCATGGAAAGTTTAAGTGGTCCCAGGGCCACACAAGGAGTCAATAGCAGATTCAGGAGTAGACCCAGGTTTTATTGTAGTAAGACACTAGATGCCTTTGCTCTAATCACTAGTTTGGATACCTCCTTTGACCTAAAAAGAAAAAGGCCTTTAAATCAGTTGTAGGGAATACATTTTCCATGAAAGATGTGGAATAATCAAATATTCGGTCAGTCTGTGTCATGCTCATGAACTATTTGAACCATGATAATTTGATAGTTGAGTTCAATGGGGGGCGGTAGGAGGAGGATTTCTGCCTATGAATTGCAGCCCTGACAGTAGTATGATTATGCCCATACAATGGGTCTTTTTGTAAATAAAAGACTGCTGATGTCATTGCCATTCGATGCTAAAGTCACTTGGCCAGAACCTTAGGAATGGCCAGAGGATGCCTAGGGCAGCTTATAGGCATTTTTGCAGCTCCCTGATCCTTGGGCCAAAGGAGGCTCATCTAGTCCCAGGAAGCAATGCAGGACAGCCTCAGGCAAACATACCATTTTGACAGCCAGGACTCACCAGAATATAGCAGTGCTCCAGTACGCCCCTTACGCTGCGGTGGGCTGGCTATGCCAGCTCTGCTCTACTTGGCAACTTCCCCACACCCGGAAAATCCCTAGGGAGACAGTTAAGCCAGCTTAACAGTTGTGGTGCACCATCACAGTGGTTTAAAACAGCCTCTGTGAGGGCCATTATCTCTTAATCATAACACTGAACATGCTCACTTTCTCCAAAAGATGAATATTTAGTTTTTAAAATAAGTACAAGTAACTAAGGAGTCAGTTTTAAATTTTTATTTAGGTTTCAAACTCAGACACTGGTCCTTGTGAAGAAACATGGCTGCTTCTATGATTTATGTGGATCCTATAGTTAGTTTTCTCTAATCATTATTGAATAAATTCAGTGCTTGAAACAGTGAGGGGCTAACAGGACTGGCTCCAAGGAGACAGTGTGTAGGAGCCCATGCTGGTGATTATGTACCTCATTCCTGACCTTATTCCTTGCTCTGTCTGATCACAGCCTCCTGAGCAGAGATATCCAACCATGCTGAATTCTGTGGTGTTTTTGAGAAGGGAACAAACAAAGATGAGGCTGAGACCATCAGGCTTATTTTTCGAGTGAATTGACCTTGGCTTTGAACCCAAACCCTCTGCGTACTTGCAGCTTTAGGACTTAACAGTTTAAGCGTACAGTTGTTTTAACAGTTTATAGTATACTAAGGAGAATATGGCCTGTTCTGCTTCACCACCAATTCCTGCATTGGGATTGCTATACACCTTTCAGCTTCACAGTTCATCTATTTGGATAACTGGCTCTACTTGGATAAATTTTTAATTTGTTTCCAGTGTACTCTGGGACATTTGTATTAAATGTACTTTTGTAATAAAAGCAATATTTAGATGCACTGGAGCTGCAGAATACTGGCCTTGATAGTAGAGTGGAACTGTTGTAGGGCAAGATTTTCAAACCATGTGCCAGATACTTGCAGGCAAAAGTCAGGTAACTTCATATTTTAAGTACCTGGTTTGTGTCTGCAGATCAAATACAACTAGATGACCTAAAATGGGCATACAAATAAGTTTGTCCACAATTTTGCAGATGCAAAAATTAAGTGCAGCTAAATCTGAGCTGAAAATGTGGACTGTATAGAACACAAGGCCGGAAGTCAGGAACTCCTAAATTCTAATCCTGACTATTTCACTCTCTCAAAAGATAAATAGTCATTGTCATTCAAAAGTAGCTATTGATTTTGGGTGCATGGCATCACTGAAAAACCAGACGCTAGGTATCTTAAGTTAGGCACTAAAAATCTTCTGAAAATGTATCTGTAATTGATTTACCAAGTCCACACAGTGAGGCAGTGGCCTTGATCCCACAAACCCACAGCAACGTTTCAATGTATGTGGGAAAGAAAAACAAAACACAAAACAACCCCAACTTCATTAAAATAAATTCCCAATGTATGTTACCTCTGGAGTAATACATGCTCCCCATTTCTCCTTCAAAGAGAGATCCTCCAACATGACAGTAACCAACCTTCTCTTTTATTTTACCCTTTGTGTTTATTTTATCCTAATGAGAAAGTAGCATACCCAATTTAATCCTGATAATGAAACTATTATTTGCCTTTAAACAGGGTATCTTTAAGGTTGGTCAGGCCCAAGACTGACCATTTTTATTCTTCTCTCCCAAATTATGACAATTCTTTGTTTTACTGCATTTACGTTTAGTAATCTATTTAGTCCTAGACATCAGTGAAAAGAAATAGTTAATAAAATATGACCCAATATATTTGTTTGCCAAGTCACTGAGTGCTACATTTGAAATTCCTAGTAGAGGCACTCTACCCTAGGTGCTAGACAGAATTTTAATTCTCTGCTTATGGTATGTAATTCAAAAGCCAAATTTTAACTTTCCTATGGAAAGGTACTCAACATTTCATCTTGGGTAGTGACTTCCTAAAAAAAGAGACAAACAAATGCAAATGACATTTAGCACAACAAAACAATGGACTTAGAAAAGTGTTCTGTTTTTTTTTTTAAATGTAGACCAGCTGACTTGCCTCAATAAAATTTGCTATGATACTTTTTAGTGATGGTTTAGCTGTCTACTACCTTAAGCTGTCTTTGGTTCCTTAAATCAGGGCAAACTCCTAGGGAAGTCAGTGGTAGTTTGTTCTGAGGAAAGAGCAGAGCATCGTGTCCTGATGGTGTTTGAAATGTGTGAAGCAAAAATATATATATTTCCAGTTCAGAATATATGAATCCATGAAAACAGTGTTTTTGGAATGAAAAGAGATTTTATTGTAACACTGCAATGCAAACAAAATAGGCTGTATTTGAATTCACATGTTCTCATTTTTCTAAAGATGGAATAACTTCATTTCTCTCCAGGTTTTGTTATAAGACCAACATTTAGAAACAAATTCTTTTGATTAAAAAAATATCATTGAAAGGGGCTTAAGCAATGTTGCTGGCAATTATGATTCACTGAAGGGTTTACACTTTATAGACGTGATTTTTTGCAGGAAAAAGTCACTTTTTCCAAAGCACACTGACAGATTTTTATAATACATATAAATGGAGTTTATTATGGTTTTGGCAGATTTGTAACCCTATTAGTTTGTATAGCTCACAATGTACCAAAGCAAAAATTCAGGTTTGGCATTCTCTGGCTCAGAAAGCTTATTGGATGCATTTCTCTGACCCTCATCTTAGGCAACAAATTTCCTTAGACCAATCCCTTTAACTCCAACCTGTCTGTAGGAGTGGGATAAAATACCCTGTACTATTCTCATCAGCTATTTCTCCCTGACCAATGGCATAATTCATCTACCCAATGTGTGTAGCTAAGGTGAGAAGTGTTCAAACACCTACATAAACCACATATGCACTTCAAAATAAACCTTTCAGCATAAATTCACACACTTTCATAACTCTGAGGTTTACCGGACAGCATAATAATTTTCCAAGGGAAATGGTGCAAGGCTTGAGTCAATTAAATCTACAGTACACGGAACACACTGTAGAACTGGAGAATGTACCAGAGGGAGCAATCGTGCAGGGTGGGGGCTAGAGAAGTTCTCTTTCAGCCATAAATTTCTATGATTCTGTGAAGTTTACAATCTGAGTTGGTGTTCAAAATGCATAAGAATTGCAAGCAACTGTAGACACTAACAGGGGTGCTGGAACAATTTTTATAGTGGTGGTGCTGAGAGCCATTGAACCAAACTGTAAACCTTGTATATGATGAAATCTACTTCAAGCCAGGGATTGGGGTAGCACTCCCAGCACCCCTAGTTCCAGCACCTATGGATACTAATATGAAAGCAGAGGATTTAGTGAAACAACTGAGGCCAGTAAAGAATTTACTCTACAGCGATTGGGAAGATTTGAGTGTGTTTTTAATCTTAACCTTTCTGCCTGAGGATCAGAATTGAGACAGACAAGGACACTGCTCTGTATGCTTGTTAAGTAATTTTCAAAGGCTTATAACTTGGGCAAATCATAAGCAATTTTCTACAGATCAATGAAAGCTGTAGTACCATTCCTCAGTAATGGCTATTTCTATATCCTATTTCACCACACAATACTCAGCTACTTTGGCAATAAGGCTGTTCAAAAAAAGAGTAACTTTTTAGAATGAGAAAAAAAATTTTTTTCCTGAAATCCTTGTGTTCAAAACCATTGAATAATTTCCAACATTTTCAAAGAAAAAAATTTACCTTTGGGAGGAGACCAAACCTGGAAACATTTATCCTGAAAGAGGGAAATCTCAAAGTTATCATCAAGTGAAAACCAGTGGGGGGGGGGGGGGGGTTAGGATGAATGCAAGTTATCATGCAACCTTAAAAATATACCATACGCTACCACTCCTGTTATTTGATATCTTTTCAGTGGCCTCAGTGAAATGAGTTCTCTCAGGCCACTTCTTCTCTGAATCACTAATGGCAACAATTGGCACCATTGTTTTTGCTTCTAATCATACCCTGAGGGCACACAGAAAAATATCTTCTCACCTCTTGTAGGTGGTCTTTTCAGGAGTTTATTACCCTTTGGTGTAACAGCCACAGAAGTGAATTTTTGTTTTTGTTTTTTAACCTTAAGTCTCCCTTTAACAGCAATGAAGGAGATCTAGAAAAATAATTTGGGAGCTTACTTTTAGAGAATCAAGTCAAAGTTCAGGGCCCATCTTGCAGTGTAATGCACATGCACAGACCCTTCCCACGAGATCCACTGATTTCAGTGTGTGGGTGCAGAAGTCCCTCTCCACATACATCACACTGCAGGATCAAGGCCTTAAACAGTAAAGTACTTCCTCAGTATCAATAACAAAAAATGCCTTTAACCAACTCTTTTCTGGTCTAGCTAGTAATAATGGGCTACATTCTCCCAAAATACAGTTTTCTTAAACATCAATTTCACTGCACAGCAATATGACGACTGGCAGGGATACCAAGAATGGTCCTGAGTGTTATGAATATCCAGTTGACTGCACTGAAAATTTATAGCATTACCTCCTATACCGATTTAAGTCATAACAAACACGTTCTCTTTGCCAAAGAAAGCATGCAAACTAACACAGGAAAAAAACAAATTCATCTGTCCTTTTTATTTAAGAAGCACTGACACTGTCCTGGGATTCGTCTTGTTCACTCTGTTGCAAGCTCTTGTCTTGAACTGACATTTCAGTCCCTTCATCGATATCAGCATCTGAAGCTACAGCAGCTGCATCTGAATGGATCTCTCCAGAGCCACCCAATTTACCTTTGAGAGTTTCAGTTGTTCTATCCTCACTAGTCCAACTTTGTTCATTTTATCCTGCAAATGACAGATGTAACAGCAACAAAAGAGATATCCAGGAAGAGAAATGTCAAGTGGTGTTAGTATAACTGGAAATGGGCTGAATGAGCTCAGTGCAGAGAAAGTATTCTCTTGATAGAGAATTTAGGCCAAGGTTTTTAAAACTTGGGGGTCTAAGATTAGGTTCCTATGTCCATATTGAGGCACCTAAACAAATGGTCTTTCTTTCAGAGAGGAAAAAGGTGTTGCTAAACTAGCTCTTTCTAGTCTTGAAAATACTACACAGTCACACTGCTTCCAGAGGTGACACCACTGCATCAGACAGGATTGGATGGATTACTAGCCTCATTCCTGGAAATGATACTTGTCAGATAGCAGAGGGACTATTAATCAGCCCCTGAATTTGGAGTGCTCGCCAATAAACAACGTTTTGACAAATACCTATATATATATGTTCTTAGGTCAGAAATCTCACGTTCATCTTACCACTACTGAACCGGTTTTATTTTTGATCAAAGCTGCCTGTCTGTTTAGTTTCTGAGAGTGTTGTTACATATAATAAAAACTAAATCTCTGATACAAGTGTTACTTTATTTTTGACTTGTGTTCATTAAGGCCCCAGTCCTAAAAACACACACTTAACTCACATGAGTAGTTCCATTGTTCTCAATAGGTCTGCTCACATGGGTCCAGGACTAGTTTCAGGGCAGGCCTGCTGGTAATAGATCTAAACGTAATAATAAAAACTTCTAGGAAAGAAGCAGTTCAATAATGTTTTAACAGATCTCAGTCCATGCTGCCCATTTCTCCTAGGTCTTTCCAGAAAAAATAAAAATAAAAAAAAAAAACCCAAGCCACAACTCACACCATAAAAGAAAAAAAATAATTTCCCATTGGACTGAAAACAGAGTGACCTCATTCTGAGCTTTTCCTTTGATTCCAGCCTTGTTAGCTTAGGTCATAACGGTCTTACTCTGGGGTTAGGGAAGTTCCCTGGTGTGCTCAAGGAGTGTCCTACCTCTATCAGGAAACGTGCTGGGTATACGGAGATTGTCCCTGGCCATAGGACATACAAGATAGGCTCCTTATGCCCTTTCTTCTGGAACACCAGCACGAAGGCCAGTCACAATCTATCTAGGGTGACCAGATGTCCTGCTTTTATAGGTTTCAGAGTAACAGCCGTGTTAGTCTGTATTAGCAAAAAGAAAAGGAGTACTTGTGGCACCTTAGAGACTAACCAATTTATTTGAGCATAAGCTTTCATGAGCTACAGCTCACCTCATCGGATGCATACTGTGGAAAGTGTAGAAGATCTTTTTATACACACAAAGCATGAAAAAATACCTCTTCTCACCCCACTCTCCTGCTGGTAATAGCTTATGTAAAGTGATCACTCTCCTTACAATGTGTATGATAATCAAGGTGGGCCATTTCCAGCACAAATCCAGGGTTTAACAAGATCGTCTGAGGAGGGGGCGGGGGGTAGGAAAAAACAAGGGGAAATAGGTTACCTTGCATAATGACTTAGCCACTCCCAGTCTCTATTCAAGCCTAAGTTAATTGTATCCAATTTGCAAATGAATTCCAATTCAACAGTTTCTCGCTGGAGTCTGGATTTGAAGTTTTTTTGTTTTAATATCGCAACTTTCATGTCTGTAATCACGTGACCAGAGAGATTGAAGTGTTCTCCGACTAGTTTATGAATGTTATAATTCTTGACATCCGATTTGTGT
Organism: Eretmochelys imbricata; assembly: GCF_965152235.1. Lineage (NCBI taxonomy): Eukaryota > Metazoa > Chordata > Testudines > Cheloniidae > Eretmochelys > Eretmochelys imbricata. Next base: position 42,787,943 of record NC_135575.1, on the reverse strand, counting down.
CCATTTATTCTTTTACGTAGAGATTGTCCAGTTTGACCAATGTACATGGCAGAAGGGCATTGCTGGCACATATCACATTGGTGATATTATTATCATACACATTGTAAGGAGAGTGATCACTTTAGATAAGCTATTACCAGCAGGAGAGTGGGGTGAGAGGAGGTATTTTTTCATGCTTTGTGTGTATAAAAAGATCTTCTACACTTTCCACAGTATGCATCCGATGAAGTGAGCTGTAGCTCACGAAAGCTTATGCTCAAATAAATTGGTTAGTCTCTAAGGTGCCACAAGTACTCCTTTTCTTTTTGCTTTTATAGGGACAGTCCTGATATTCAGAGCTTTTTCTTATATAGGCACCTATTACCCCCGACCTCTGTCCCGATTTTTCGCATATCCTATCTGATCACCCTACAATCTAGCCCTTGTTATTTTATGGCTGTAGGCTAGGATGACTTTCAGACCTATGTTCAGGATGGAGTTTCACTGCAGCCTAAGAGCCTGATCAAAACATCTGTTGAAGTCAATACAAAGATTCCCACTGACTTCAGTTGGTGTGAGACGTAAATGAGGCTGTTTAGTGACCTAGGAAGAGGGGGTGGGTGGGAAACCAACTATTTTATCAGAGTTGTAATTTCTGGGAAATAGCTCCTAAAAGCCTCTGTATTCTTACAATACAGTTAATGAAAATGTCTAGTCCCACAAAGGACAAAAGGTTAATTATATTACTATTGCACAGTCTCATCATATGGACCAGATTTTCATATGGTATAAATTGGAGTAGCTGCATTGTCTTCAAAACCATGGGCATTTGTGGTTTAAAAATATGATTTTCAACCTGGTTGTGTCACTTTAATATGGGCTTTATAAGGCCCTGATCCTCCAAACTATTACACAGGTATGTAACTAATCATCTATGTGGGATTACTCAGGTGAATAAAATTACACGTGCCTAACTATTTGCAGGACCAGGAAACTAAAGCCTTAAATTAGCTACTTCCAAACCATGGTTATAGTCCAAGAAAGCAAATGTCATTTCTTTTTACATTCTTCCTAAGTGATATTCACATTGGTGAAAAGTATCAGATTGACAGCCCAGGGGTTTTCATTTCTGAAATGAACTTACAGGGAAAACAGCAAAGCCAAGTTAACATATGATGCATAGTCTATAGCATTTTGGATTCCACATCCATTTGCTCACTTATCTAAAGTACAATATAGTTTAATTCAGTTTTCTTTTTGGTAGGGTATGGGGGGGAACAAAACATTTGAGTGCGCGATGGCTAACGTCAGCACCTGAGGAGCTCACCATTTTGCTCATTTGCAGGCAGCTGCAATATGAACTCCACCAGCTCCCTCAGCGCTGACTGAGAGACGCCCCTTTACCTCACTGGGGTGAAAAGTGATTCAGTTCCCTTGCTACCCCTATGGAGTCTTACCTAAGCAGACCCTGCCTACTGTGCCAAATCTGATGTGAAGTACTGACTGCCAGAGACTAAGTTTGCCATCAAAACAAATTTAAGTTAAGTCTACAGACTAGACTTGTACTGGGAACCTTAAGTGGACAGCCACATGCTATATAGTATATATATTTAAAATAATTTTTATATTATATATATATATATATATTCATTCAGGCATCACTAATTTGGGGGTTATCTAAGCTCAGTGTTGCAATTCAGATGTATTCAGCTGCTGCTTAACCTATCACATCATTAATTCCTGGCAAACCATATTGCTCAGAAAGATTTCAGCCCTTATTTGGAAAGTAAAACACATAAAGAGTCAAAAACTTGACTCCAGGGAGGAAAAAGTGGCTGGAAAAAATATTACAAAAATGATATGTGAATATTCATTTTAAAAAAGGATTAAAGTATATAAAATACATTTATTTTAAAAATTGAGTTGAAGTCCTCCAAGAGGACTGTAAGTTAGACAGGTGAAATTAGATTTAGCTGTAGTGTAGGACTACATAAGGAAATTAAAGATAATCAGTTCTTTGGAAAAAATAACAAGCAGGCAGGTTGTATATACTTTCTTCTTCAGAGCTATAGACCAGTTTTGACAATGGCCCTGATCCAGCAAGGTATACAAATGTGTGCAAATCTTAAGCATGTAAATAGTCTCACTGAAGAATGTGATTGGTCTCAATGACATAAAAGAAGGTATTGTTTTCGGTACCTTGCTGGATCAGGGCCAATGTCAGGCTAGGTGGTTCAATTCCTTTCTCCACCCAACTGAATATCTTCGGAGTATTAGATTGTGTAATGCTAGCCACTATGAACAGAACAAATTCTCCCTTATGGTAAGAATACCAGTGGAAAAATAGCATGTTTTCACATAATGGTCTTGAAAAATAAAATAGACAATTCACAGAAAACTTCTGGAGAGGATACCAAGATATAGGAAATCATCTTCATCTCTTCTGCAATCTCGCCAAATTGAAAGGCTGTGCCACGGATATTAAGAGCTGAGGTAATAGTTATTTCAGGGATGTCCTGATAATTTTTTATTGCTACAGTGAGAAGACAGAATGTTCTGCTTGCCGAAGATAAATATAACTCCAGGGAGTGCTCTGCAGCATGGAGAAGAAGATCCTTTGAGCTCCAGAGCCATCTGCTAATATCCATTTCCAGCCAGAGACCAGGGCCCAACTGACCTGTCCCCCCAGTAACTGAAGAGGTTCTCCAAAATCTCTGACGTGTCAAAAGGCAAAGATTTGTTTATTGGGAGCTCTACAAGTAGCCAAAAAAAATCCCAGCCAAACAAACCAACAATCAAGGATAACAGAGGCCCCCACCCTCCAAACAAGATGGCTACTGCATAGCTGTGTCTATGATGCCTCTGATAGAGAAAGGTGCTGCAAACACAGTAGATATCAAGCTACAATACAACTACCTGTTACCTCAATTAACTTCTCTTCAAAAGCTGACAAGATGGGTGAATGAAGAAGGGAGACTATCAGTGGAAGATCAGGTAGAAGAGCTCTCTGCCCAGAAGAGACAGGTTTATCTTCTCTTTAATCTAAATTAGCCAACCTCAGGGGAAGGTTTCTCCACTCTAAGAGTACTTGAAGGAGCAGAAAAAGACAACCCTCTAGAATTTATTCCTCAACTCCTTTCAGAAATGCTCAACCTGCCTGATTTTAAAATTGGATTTAGAGAAAGCATATAGGTCCCTACCTCCTAAACCAGCCTCAAATACCAAACCTCATGCACTTATTCAATCTGAGAAATCTGACAATGTAAAAGAAAAAATAATGCAGCTAGCTTGTGGGGAAAAGAGAACTGTTGGGAGGGAGGAGGATACAACAAGACAAGAATGATTTTTCAAGAGATCTGGTTGAACACAGATCAACCTTTAGAAGAGCAAGGGAAGCTTGTCAAGCAGCAAAGGCTCCAATATTTGATAAAGTTTGTAACTGAGTTTCTTGTCAGGATTGGTATGGAAGTGCATCTGTTCCAAAAACTACAAGAAGCAGAAGATTTTTTATACCAAGTTTACTTCCCAGTTATGTTGTTTAGCCTACCTGCAATTATGAACTTATCCATCACTGTAACTAACTAACTAACTGACTTGGGCCCTCTCTTCTGCTTCATGCTTATACTTTAACTTTGGGACATGGACATTAGTTCTCATCAAATGACTGAAAAAGCAGCACCCCAGTAAGGGGGTTAAGGGAACACCTCATCCCAAAATTAATCTAAAAAAAGATGAACTGACTGGAAAGGATTTATTTATATTGTGTATTAATAATATTAAGTGCCTCTGCTCCTGTATTTGTGATGGGGAATTCATTTAGGGAAGTTTATCAAATGTTTCAAGAACAGATCAACATGAACCATTTGGTTGGGATTATACCAGGCCCGTGTGTTAGGTCAGCATGGATTTACACCAAAGAGATCATCGGGGGTGGTGCAGCTCCCTGTTACTCTGTAGAAATTAGAGGGTTCCAATTCTGGTTTTTAAAATTGGTGCTACTGGGAAACTCTGTTGTGTCTTACTGCAGGGCATCCTCAAAGACCAGCAGCTTGACATTCCAGTACTAGAAGTGCAAGAGACAGCTCTCGTCCCTGCCAGGTGTCATGGAACGCGGCACAGGAGATGAGCAATGTAGTTGTACACCCTGTGGGACAATGGAGCAGACCAACACGGGTTGATGAGCTACATGGACAGTGGTGTCTGTACTCCCTATCACCTCCCCCCTTCACCCTGCCACTGCTCAATCCTTTCTCCATGTCTCCTGCCTTCCTCTCCCTATTATACCCTCTCTCCACCACTTAATTCCCCCATACTTTCCCCTTGTTGCTCCATCCTCCCTCAACTTCTCCATAGTACCTTCTATAACTCAAACCCTGTAGTACACAACTTCAAGTTTAATACAGAAGAGTCATTTGTTCAATTGGATTGTGTGTTGAATTCTTTGGTTCAGTAATTTACAGTTTGTGGGAGTAGTTAGATTTGTCTAGTTAGTTATATGTTTAATATGGGAAAGGGAAACTAAATGTTTAGTTGTAAACTAAAAAGGGGAGGCAGCATGAACCATAAGGGAGTAATCCTCACACCATACAATGTGTCACCAAGTGTACCAGGCTGGAGCATCAATACTCTGGAGTTTGGTTTGGCAAAACTAAAAAGATTACAAAATAGAGGATAATACCCAGGCATATCTTTTATATACCCAGGTTAAGAAATACAATGTTTGTGGCATGTGTGCTCCCTTTCTGTCTCCTTCCAATGTAGTTACCACTTTGTGGTATGGGAGAAAACAATAGGATGCTGGTTTTAAAAAAAAAAAAAAGGAGATTGACAGAGTGTGTCTATCCAGCCCACCCCTTCCAGAATTTATGGCTTAGTTTTGTTTATAGTGTTAAGTGTTTGATCATTGTTGCTTTTTCATTGTTATATAATGTTGGTTGGTAATAACTTAAGTTGTTATATGTTTTTACTTTAACTTGTCTTCTTGTGCTCTTCCGGCTCCAAAGCCTTCTTCTATCTATTCCCTGCAAGTCTGGCAAGTAGATAGCAGCTGGCAAGGTTATCCAAAAATCTGTGGAATAAGCCTCAGACATTTCTTCATTCAGAGCCCCAACCCCGCCTTGTGCGTTTCTGTTTAGGGAGGAGGACACGTAATGCAGAAAATGACAGAAACATTCCATCGCCTTCATGTGCAAGCACAAATAATTCTTAACACAGCCAAGTGGTCCTGAATCTTACATGTTATTTCCTGGAATGTAAAGGATCTCAACACTCCAATTAAAAGAAAAAAAAGTTTAGACACTAACAGGTTAGGTGGCAGCCAGGCAGGGGCTTGATGGATCACAGCGGTGCCTAAAACTCAGACTTAGGGTGCTAAAACTTGGCCTTCGGCACCTAAGTCTCTTGTAGATCTGGTCCTATCTGCCTAAATAGTTGAATTTTATATATATTTATTTATTCAGGAGTGGGGTGGGGGAGAAACCCATCTTTGTATACAGTGTCAGTTTAATTAGCTGAGAAGCAGACAGGCCAGGCTCCAAAGCTAGCTTTAGCTCTTATAATACAAATAAATTGAAGCATGGGATTCTGTGATTCATTAGGTATTCTCTTTGAAGAGAGAGTTGTAATTTTTGGCAGTAGTGGGTAACAAGGCAGCTATACCAGTTGAAGGAATGGTTTTTATTTTCTATAGATCAGCCAGTTTTTGGCCACTGCTGCCAGGATTATAGACTTTACTAGCAATGAAAAATTAAGCCAGTTCCAGTGTCTTATTTTCAATTAAAATTTAATTGAAGAAAATATTGTGGACCAAATTCTGCTCAGACAACTCCACAGACTTCAGTGGAGCTGCCCAGATGTAACAGTAGAATGTGGTCATATGTCTTTAGGGAATCTCACGTCTCACTCAAGGTTTGCTGTTTAAAGGGGTCAGCTGTGAGCAAAAGAGAGGGTGAGCAAGGAAAGGAAAGATCTGGGATGTGTGAACTGGCTCCAGTAAAAGCTAGCCTCCGATTGTGTCTCTCTCAAACTGAACTCAACTTTATGAGTTTGGAAAAAGTGGGGCAAAATTTTAAAGATGTTTGTGCTCCTAACTTACTGGTTCCAGTTTGAAACAGAAGTGGGATGCCAAAATATCATAACACATCGTTTTTAAGGTATTTGCAGCTGATTCAAATCTTAAGGGAAAATTGTCAGTTTTCCAGCCCAGTTGTCATAGCAAAGATGATCTGAACTCAACCACTGATCTGTTTGAGGCTCAGCGATCCCTCATTTTTTTAAATACAAAATAAATTGAAATAATTGTATCCATTATATAAAAAGGTTAAATATTTAATTAACAAGACTAACTCATATTAGAGCTAGACTGTTTCCTGGAATAGAAGAACAGTGAAGCACATCTCTTGTGCTCTGTAATGTAGGTCCTATTTCAGCAAGGTACTTTAAGCATGAGTAAATCCCACTGAAATTTAATGGCCCAAATTCAAAGCTATAAGAAATAAGAATTTCTTAGCTGAAAAGCACTCTTGTAAACCTACCTTCAAGCTTCAGCCTAGGAAGTGATCAGTGAGACTAGGGAATGTGGATTTATGGCTGAGGGGGGAGAAGATAACAAAACACCACACACACTTTAAAGATAAACTTATTTAAAAGTAAAAACATTCTATAAATAGAAGCCCCTTATCAAAAAGTTGCAAAATAATCCTCAACTTTACATACATAGCTCTCTTATTCTGGAGACTCACACAGTTTACACTAGCTGAGGTTCTGCTCCCAGCGCTTATTTCCTTTGCCCCTCATTTCTGCGTTACTAATACTATTTGCTTAAAGACCTTTGTTGAGTCAGAGTTCAGTTCTTTCTTCCTATGCCTTATCTGAGTCTATTCTAGAAAGTTAGGTCAACCTACGTACATCACTCGGGCGTGTTAAGCCAACCTGAGCCCCATTCTTCTGTTGCCCTAGCTACTGCCTTTCAGAGAAGTGGACTTAGTACAGCGATGGAAGAACCCCTTCTGAGTTAACCACTGAGCATTCTCTGTTAGCGTGGTGCTCTATCCCTGTGGCTATCGAGAGTGGTGTAGAAAGACACTGGGCCTCTCCCAGAAAGTTGGTTTTAAAAAGCTAGTATGAAGCTTGTTAGAGGGGCTCGGGGCGAGGGTCCTGTAAGGAGGGGGACCATTTCAGGTGAGCCAAGCCACACGATACCATTTGTCTAACTGTATATTCAGACAAGAAAGGTTAATATACTGAACTGCTTAATATATAAATAATAATGCCTCTCTCTTGTAAAGTGCTTTGAAATCTATCAGTGAGGAACTCCTTTACAAAGGAGATAAGTATCATTAGCCTCATTTTACAGGTGGGGAAACTGAGGCACAGAGTAGTGAAGTGACTTGCCCAAGATCCCAAAAGGCCTGTGGCAAAGCCAGAAATAGAACCAAAGTCTGCCGAGTCCTTGTCTATTCCACACTGCCTTAAGATTAAACCTCTTATATTAGGGGTGTTAAGCCTATTGGCTCAACTACAGCATACCACATTGAAGAGTTAGTTTCAACCTTGGCAAGTTTGGGGTTTGTTTTCAAACTACTCTGCTTCAGGAAGTGACTATAGTATCAATGACAATAGATAAAATTGCAGTGGGGTGTGCTTTACTGTTTAAGTATAGCAACCCTCAAATTCATTCTTATCCTCAAGATTTTTAAATGAGAGAACAGAATTTAGGCAGCACCCATATTTCTGTCTCTTCTTACTCTGGTGGCTCAAGCCTCTGACATGTTAAGTCTTGTTTGATACTGAATCAAGCTAAAAATATGTCATGAAAGCAGCACTTCAACTGGCATGCAAGCTTGTTTAAAACACTGGCTGTTAAGTATGTAGCAGATTTGTAATAAGCTTCCAAATGCCAGGTGTTAGATTTTCACAGCCACATAAAGATTTGGCTAATTTCAAACAGAAGGCCTGATTGAAAAATGGCAAAAATGATCTCATAACAGGGGCTAATGAATGTCTGAGACATATGCTGTTACCAATTTGGGCATCACACTGTGTGGTCCTGATGCATTGCAACTCAGCTACTGTACATATGGGGAAGCATGGGACTGGAAGGCAAGATTTACAGTGGAAGGCTTAGCCCAGTCAGAGGTACATCTAAATCCTGAACGCTTCAAAGTACATCAGAACTAAAGCTTCATGTATGTAGAAAAAAAGTCAAGCTGAAGTTTGAACAAAAAGAGAGAGGATTACAATTATTGGGAAATCCAGTGGGAATGAGCGAGTCTCATGATTTCCTGCTTTATTTTCTCACTTTTACTATGAAAGTGGAAAGGAGACATCCTCAAAGATCAGTCACGTGGCAGACTAAAACATTCCTACAAATCAAGAAGTTAGCTTGGGGCTTGGAGTCTTTTGGTAGGGCGGTTGTGTATTTTGCCTGCAGGAGCTGCTTCTGAAGCAAAGTGCGCTGTGGGTTCCAGAATGAAAACAATATTTCTGAGGGCCAATCCTGCCCCTTAAACTGAGTATGTCAGCAGAACTCTGATCTGCTGAGTCTACGTACCCAGGGAGCACCAGTCAAATCCAGATGTAGGAGGTAATGACCACAGTTCTGCTCCATGACCATCTAGTACCACATCCCTTCAGAGGCCGACGCTTTAGGGGTGGCAGTGGGGAGTAACATTGGCTAGAGGTATTCCCGGGGATAAGGTCTTCCTGATAGACAGCTGAGGAATGCACATGGGAATGGCAGGTTCAGTGCCAGTGTGTATTATCTTCCACTGGCCCGTACAGTTTCAAACTTAATTTCTTTCATTGCTATGGTTTTATCAGGTGATTCACACTCCATCTTAAATGAGGCCACTATTTCATTTCTTCGAACCAGATAACATGGGTTCTTTAACAGATCAATTTTATTTAAATAAATAACTTAGAAATATTTGGTGGAGTTTAAATAAAAATAACTGAAGAGAACAAATCAGTCAGTTATATGAAGGGGCATAACTTCTCAGGCTACCTTAGATGAATACTTAATGTTAATCAATAAGTCTTGCTAAATAAATCTTGTTCTATGTTACTATTTTTTAATGCTGAAAAGCTATTCAATGAGGCTCATGGTCATCTTCTAGATCAGTGAAGAAATCTGGGCATTTCACATCAACCTGTAAACCTCAGTCAAGGACACTGATAGTGGACAGGGACTCTGGCCAGAGGAGGGGAATGTGTCAAGACTGTCCACCTCGATGTTTTACAATTATTATAGAGCCTTTGAAAGCAGACAGTTTGAACAGCAAGGGAATACAGATTGCTTGGAGGGAGCAGAAAACAGATCATTCTTATGTTAATAAATTACCATACTGGGTCAGATCAATGGTCCACCTAGTCCAGTGTAGCAACCTTCTGATAGTGGCCAATGCCAGATGCTTCACAAATTCTCCAGTTCTTTCCAACTTTTAAACATGGGAACAAGAACTGTTGCTACAGTAGCTTCTTCTGTTCACCTTCATTGACCTTTTCCAATTGGTAGATCACTTTGCTTGGCTAAGTTCTCTATTTGTTCTGCTTCAGGCAAAACAACTGTTATCAACCTACTTCTAGAGTTTATTTTAGAAACATTATCTGGAGTGAATGTTTTTAGTAAGTGACTTTTGGGATGGTTAGGTAGGTCATACACAGTGTGTGCCTGGTCCTGCAGATACTTGCTGGTATGAACAGTCCTTACTCACATGAGTGAGTCCAGTGAGTCAATAGGAATACCAGCCTAAGTAAGAGTTTGCAGAATTGGATTTTCTACCACCACATGATTTTAAAATGTAATAAATATTCATTAATTTTCAAATTCGCAAAAACAGGAAGGGGTATTTTGCCATTTGCCTTTGACTGTGCAGATAATTTAGTTTTAATATTACTGTCATAAATATAAAGGGAAGGGTAAACCCCTTTAAAATCCCTCCTGGCCAGAGGAAAAATCCTCTCACCTGTAAAGGGTTAAGAAGCTAAAGGTAACCTCGCTGGCACCTGACCAAAATGACCAATGAGGAGACAAGATACTTTCAAAAGCTGGGAGGAGGGAGAAAAACAAAGGGTCTGTGTCTGTCGGTACGCTGCTTTTGCCAGGGATAGACCAGGAATGGAGTCTTAGAACTTTTAGTAAGTAATCTAGCTAGGTATGTGTTAGATTATGATTTCTTTTCTCAGCCATTTAAAGAATTGTGCTGAATAGAATAACTATTTCTGTCTGTGTATCTTTTTTGTAACTTAAGGTTTTGCCTAGAGGGATTCTCTATGTTTTTAATCTAATTACCCTGTAAGGTATCTACCATTCTGATTTTACAGAGGGGATTCCTTTACTTCTATTTCTATTAAAAGTTTTCTTGTAAGAAAACTGAATGCTTTTTCATTGTTCTCAGATTCAAGGGTTTGGGTCTGTGGTCACCTATGCAAATTGGTGAGGATTTTTACCAAACCTTTCCCAGGAAGTGGGGTGCAAGGGTTGGGAGGATTTTGGGGGGAAAGACATGTCCAAACTATGTTTCCCAGTAAACCCAGTTAGAGTTTGGTGGTGGCAGTGGATATTCCAAGGACAAAGGATAAAATTAATTTTACTTGGGGAAGCTTAACCTAAGCTGGTAAAAGTAAGCTTAGGAGGTTTTCATGCAGGTCCCCACATCTGTACCCTAGAGTTCAGAGTGAGGGAGGAACCTTGACAATTACATTAGACACTGATTATTAAAATCATAACAAAAGTTTAACAAGTTTATATTAGATATATTTTGGGGGCATGAATGTTATGGTCCAGCTATACTTAATCCTGTCTCCGCACGAAGTTAGAGTAGAGTAGATGACCTTTTGAGGTATCTTCCAACGCTACATTTCTAAGATTGTATATTGTCTGGTCATAGAGATTAAATAGTTTTATATGAATTATTTGAGTAACTGATTTATTACCCTGGCTATCTCTGTAATTTAGTGTTGTGCAAGACCTGCTTCAATTCCATATTCTTGAGTTTCAGCACCTACACCAAAAGTTAATTTACATGGATTTGTGACAACTGAGATTCAAGTTCATCCAACTCAAAAAAAACCATGTAAAACTTGGACAAAACTGACAAATTTAGTTGGCTTTGTTGTGAAACTGCTGAGTTTCATTGTTTCGTAAATGAAACCTTGGTGACAAAACTTGGGCCCCTGAGGGTGAACTTTTAATCAAATCCTCTTTCTGTCTCTGGAAGCTAGAGAAGTAGAAGATATGGCAAAAGATCCCAGTGAGTGTCAGGTTTTTTTTTTTTTTTTTTTGGTTTCAGGCTTAAAGTTCAAAGAAAGATGTTTAGTTTGGGGTTTCATTATGAAAATTTCACACAGCTCTAGTGATATCTAGCATCCACTTGGTCTTGTACTTTAAGATCAGTAACTTCATGTTCCTGGCAATGGACGAAAAAAACCTTTACTTTTATATTTCTAAGTAGTGTTAGAAAAAACTGCAAAAACTTTTGTGGGATTTTTTTTTTTTTTTGGTAGTTTGAATAATGCCTGACCTGAAGGGGTTTGTCTATTTTTGAGGTAATTGTAGAAATTTCTAACTCAGGCTCATGTATATTTCACATACAGCTCCAGTTTTTCCTTGTTTAAAAACACAAAGTCCAGGCAGGAGTCTCAAGATATGCATGTTTAATTCTGAACACATCCTGTGTGAAACATGATCAGCACATGAAAGCCACCAGACCACTCCTGTTTCTTTAGCCATTCTTAGCACAAAACTGAAATGCATTTTCAAGTCAAAAAAGGGAACACTGTACATTTACACAAGTCTCTTCCTCGGGCTGTTGGGAAAAGACAGGCAACCAGCTAATGAGCTAACAAAACTAAACATAAAGGAGGGAGATCAAAGAGCAGCGGCTTTAGACAGAAGGCCAGCTGGACACCAGAAGGAAATGCAGAGGGTTTTGCTGGCACTGATGTAGAAGGATATATCAGAGCAACATTTGCACGTATACTATACCATACAAGACTATGAGCTAATGGTGAATAAGTTGGTTTATCCAAATATAATTTGCTATCTTGCATAGTATTACCATAATCTGATTCTTGACACAGTAGAAGTACTGGGCCGGATTCTGACCTCAGTTGCATTACTTTCAATCCAGAGTCACTCTGCTGCCTTAAATGAAGTTATTTACAGTGAAAAGCTGGAGACAGAAGGAGTGCCAAACAATGCCACTGAGACAATGGCAATACTTCTCCAGCAATTTCTGCATTCATTACAGTAAGCACGAATAATCGTTTCACTACAAGAGCTTTTCTCTGGCTCTTCATCCCTCACATTTTAATTTGAGTCATCTAGTAGTAAATTACAAAGGCAAAGTTAGGGAAGTGCATGTGAGAACCTTGTGAACGTCAGTTATGAGGAGCCTAGGCTAATTGTCGGGGATAGAAAAGGGAACAACTTCAATTCACAAAGGTGTTGTGGTTTCAGTCTGTTGACCTGTGAATCTGATATTTGGTTTGGGTTATGAACTGCATAGCTGGAGAAAACTGACGTGTACAATGGCTGTATAATATAACACATTCCAGTGCTCCCAAGGCACTGCAAATAATTGTTTAAACCTTTCAGAGATCTCTCTCCTGCTTTTAATGCCGTACATTCATAGCTATTTTTAATTGGGCTACATTTAAGTAACAATGTTTTGAGTTTGCTCTGCTCCATCTCATGCCATAATCCATTATAGATCCCAAACAACAGCTTCACTTTCCAGAGTAACCAGCAAGTGACAAACAAAAAAACCTAAACCACCCACAGAAAAGTATATTGGAAGAATGTCCCAATCATAGCAAACAAGTTCACCACAGACAAAGAAGTTTACAAGATCACAGTATTAAATACAAATTTAGAGCAAAAGTAGTAGTGTTTTTTTGTTTTTGTTTTGGTTTTTTTTTTTTTTTTTTTTTACTAGTTTTGGAAACTTCATGAGGACAAACTCCTTTTTGACTGCCCTGCAAGTTCATCCCACTCATATTTTTATAAGCAACTAACATTGCTTTATGGGCCTAGGGTAACATTTTCAAAAGCACCTAAGTGACTGATGGGCCAAAGTCCCCTTTTCAAAAAGTGATTTATACACAACTGAAAAAATATTAAATTTAGGCTCCTAGAGACCAGATTATTAATGGCGTTTAAGCATCTAAAGATGCAGATAAGCACCTGGTGTTAATTTCAAAAGCAATGAAGTGCCTATCAGCATCTTTAGATACCTTTAAAAATCTGGTCTCAAGTGCATAAGTAACTTTTTAAATTGGCTTGCAATGGTCCCTAATAAAGTGACACCATTTGCTCACATTTACCATAGTAGAATTCAAGATGCCACAGCATTTCCTAGTGAATATGGACAGCTTACATTTAAATTAGATAATGTAATCTCTGATATTACAGTGTGGTATAGTAAATATTGGCACTTTATATCACAACTAGAATTACTCTTACGCCCTAGGGCCTAATTTAGTCCTTGGAGAGAATTTAAAGCTGAATTTACAGCATGCAGCTGGAAATTTCCAATGAGAGAAATTTTAAGTTTAGAGTTTCCATTTGTCCTTAATTACTGACAACAAACATTAAGGGAACCCCATATTACTGATACCACTAAATTGTAAAAAGAGGAATCCGGAAGTAAATGTAAAGTATGAGTGAACTGTGAACCTTTCTAGTACCATTTCGTTCAACGAGGGAAAAAAATCAGCATAGATAGCACAATGTGAAGTGGTCATAATTAGAGGATGAGAGAAAGAGAAAAATGAAAAAAGACACAAAAATGAGATGGACATATTAGAAGTCCTGAAAATTTGATGTACTGGTAGATATTGATTTTAATCTCCACAACTTCAATTTGTGTGACCTGAGGGTGAAAATTCTAGCAGAGATTCAAAATGAAAAAAAAAAAAATGACAGACATATGCAGGGCCAGGGACGATGCTTTCACGTACTCAAATGCACCTCCATTGAAGTCAGCGGGGCTATTTGTGCAATAAGGTAGCACTACTCAGAGTACAGATATCACAGTTTGGTCCATAGAACATTGGTCATCACAGATTTCATTCTTATATTTGCCCATCCAGCTCCATGTTGTCCCAGTTTTAGAATTATCTCAGTAGCGTCTTAACGTTTTCAGTGCCCAAGGAGATGGGTTGTTGTTTCCGGGGTTGTTGGTTTTTTAAGGAAAAGTTACAGAAAATTATGTTATGTCTCAGATTTCCCCAGTGAGCATCAACTAAAGAGAGGGTGTTCCCGTTAATATCACTACTACCTGATTGGGTCTGTTTATGGTAACAGGCACACTTGGCAAGTTAGAGTTTGTAAAATCTCTCTTCTGAAGAGGCAATATTTCAAAAACAGATTCAACACTCTAAATAGGTTGACATTTTCCATTGCCAACATTTCACAAACTTCACAACACTTTTTAATGTTTGCAGTGAGAATTCCACACACTTCACTACTATTTTGTCCATCACCAATCACACCCTTGGCCTGCATAACTCTCCCCACTTGCTTCTTCAAGAGGCAGACTTGCCTTCGTGCCTGACCTTTTCACACTTATAACAACCTTCTCCTTCCCCTCCTGGTCCATCCTTCACTTTTCTCCATTTCTGATGTGACCAACCCCCCAGGAATAAGCTGTCACCCACCTCCCCAAACAGAAAGCCAGGGCATACCTCATCTGTTGATGGCGGTGGGCCTCCTGCCACGGCTGCTGATTCTGCTGAGTCACCCGCAACACCACCTGCTGCCTCTGCTGATCCTGTAGAAGTTGCAAGAGAAAAATTTGGGTCTGCTGTTGTCACAAGTGGTGCAGTGTCTCCTTCATCTAGCTCTCTGCCACTGAACCACTACCACTTCCCTCCCTGATAGGAGGGGGTTCAGAGAGCCAGCTCACTACACCAGCTGTAACACAGTTGGCTGCCTCCCATCCACCCCCTTGTAGCCAGAGTGCCACTGCAGTGCCATGCCTCTATTTTCTCCCTTCTTCAGGGCACCTTAAATTCTCAACAGTCCAAAGGAAATTAAAACATTCCCCACCTGGGGTCCAATTTATTCTGTCACTAAGTACACACTGGTCCACCAGGGCCCAACCCCAGTTTAGTATCACTCCCCCTTTAGTTGAGAGTTTTCCAGCCTTCTTTCTCAGAGCTGGGTCACAGTTCAGTCTCTCTTCAGGAACCAAACTCCTCCCTGCAGCAGTGTCTCCAAGCCAGCTGCAGCTCCTCCAGCTTCCATTTCCTGAACAGTATCATCGCCTCCTCCTTCCCCAACCACAGCCACCTGCTGCCCTTTTATAGGGAATTACCTAATGCTACTCAGGTAGAGCTCATCCTGAAATCTGGGCTAGCTTAGCCCCAGACTTTCCAGCCCATGAAGCAAGCCACCCTGTTACATAGCCCACATCCATGTGCAGACATTCCCTTGACATAAATGGGAAGCTGGCTGATACCAGAGTAGATTGGGGAAATAGCCCTACATGAGTGAATAAATGACACATTGTAACTGCACTTATAAATACATTATGAATAAATGGGAGTTTGGTTTGAAAGCTACTGTTCAGCTAAATTTCGGGGTTTTGATCCTAACCTAAACTGATCCCATGTGTTCCTGGAGTCCCCCAATATTAGACTGCTTAAGCAATCAGCTGTAGCTTTTGCCTTTTATTACAAAAGAATGAACAGAGCAGATGGGAAGCTATATGACATTGGCATCTGTTTATCACATAATCCTAAACTATTCGATATCTTTTTAATCTAAAAGGTTTAAAATGAAGTTAAAGCTAGGTTTAGAAGAACAAAACCAGGATAAATCTCTGTCTGTAATGAATCTAATTGACTAATTGGCATCTGCTTGCAGCTTGCATTAACTATTCAAAGGCTCCAAAGAATGTTCAGGTTTCAAAACCACCAATGTTTCTGCAAAGGAGAATGCTAGTATCTGTTTTATAGTTATAATTGTTAAGGGCTCAATTAATAAATCCTCATTGTCTTCTTTATTTAACATTTATGCTCACCAAGGCTTTTTGTATTATCCGCTGCATTCAGAAATAATATTCACATTAGTATTCCTTAAGAGATGTGTGGATTATATTCCTCCCTTATTGTTTTCAACCCATCTATGAACCTGCAGCATTGTAAACCCATGTTCTTGAAAACGTCACCTCAGCTTGCCACATTTTCAGCCACTATTTTTTCAAAACTAATACAAATTGGTATTTCCCCAGTTAAAGAGTGAGGCTACAGAAGGCTATTTCTAGGATTAAGATCCAATCTAGAGTTGACAGAGAAAATACTGGTACCTTTTCTAATGCATAATGAACAATAGGAAAGGTACAATACACACACGACTTCTTGTGCTAGTAATCCAAAAGGTTTTAGAATTGCAACTTGTGCTCCTGGCTCATGTAGTCTCCATTATTATTTTTTTTCTTTTTAATTTTCAACATCTCTCCTTTTTTACCCTCTCTTCCCTGCTCCTTCCCTCCCAGTTTGTCCCTGCTTTTTCCTTCTTGCACGCAACTTTCTCTAGGTTAACCCCAGCTATCCTCTCTTTTTTGCTCTTCACTCCTTGAATGTCATTTCATTCAGTCTTTTTTCCCCCGTGATCTTCATTTAGTTCTTTTTTTATATTCTTCATCACCTTTGGTGCTTATTCTGCTTCTAATTTCCTTGTTTTCTCTGATTTTGTTGTATTTCTGAATTGCTTAGATGTACATTTTAACTATTTGCTTTCCTTTTGGGGGCATCTGTCTTGCAATGTGACATGTGTGGGCAGCCCCTGCACACATCTAAATCCCCACTGATTTCCATGGGACAGGAAATCTGTAGGCAGTCCTATTTAGTTATTTGGTAATTGTGTGGGTTTATTTATTTATTTTGCTATTTTACTATAAAAGAGCCATCCAATGACCTGGCCACGTAAACTCAAATCAATTCATTGATTACTCATATCAAATCAAATAAACCTTCAGCAACAAATATAATAAAAGTTAATTAGCCACCCCACATAATCCCCACACCACTGCTGGCCAGCCCTACCTAGCAACAAAGGAGAAAAGATGGACCATGCAGAATGCTCTGAAAGCTAACAAACTTGGGTTGGTAACAGTCCAAGGGGAGAAGCAAGTTCCAAAGGCCCAGGGTCGTAACAGAAAACACCCAACCAGTTGTCCCAGTGCTGGTCACTCGAGGTGGGTTCCCCTGCATAGATCAGACTGCAAGATCAGGGTCTTTCAGCCTTTACACCAACTTGTAACCATCTGGAGGATCATGTCACGGTGTGAGGCATGCTATTAAGAAATCAGGCCCATCATATGGTCTCCCCTGTATTCCCTTCCTTTCAATAAAAAGCAGTGCAACACAAAAGTACTGTAATTAACTCCACCACAGGGAGTAACCATGAGTACTGTGGTACACCAGTCCCCTAGATGTCTAGTAGCATATTGGGTGTACCACATGCCCAAAGGCAAGTACTGTAAGCTCTCCAAATGCTAGGGCCTTTGGGCTGTAGCCATTGGTGGATCCACATAAACACAAAGTCACATGAATAACAAAGGGTTGCTTTGCTGGGGCTGCCATAAACAAACAGTGCAATTACCCTGGGCAGGATTGCTTTAAGTTACAAAAAGCCCACAACAACAGGTCCCAGGCCATCACCCAATTCCATCCCGCACAGGGCTACGAAGGTGGGAATTCTTCTCACTCTAGGCCACTCCTACATAAGGGCAACCATGCACTGGCCTATAGATCCCACAGCCTGAATCCTGTCGTTCAGCTTCATTCAGGACCATCCATAAAGCCACCCCATTTGCATGCATCATCTGGCTATCCACCAACAACAGCTGCCACCGGCCCCTTTGCCAATAACTGGCTTCTTGCTAGCCTGGTTCCCAGCCCTTTAGTCCCAGCTCATAAGCTTCTTAGGCTCCTCTCCACAACCAGCACAAAGGATTCTGCCTTCTGTTCCTCCTCCCTCCTGAACCAAGTCCCCATGACCTCAGGTGACAGTCATACTTCTCTTTCCTGGGCTGAAGGGATCAGGGAGTCCTGTGATGACTGGAAGTTGCTCTGGGAGTTAACACCAATACCCAATTAGGAACATCAGGTTTATTGCAGTATTAGAGGCCAAGTCATGGACCACCGAGTCAATGGCAAAACTCCAGCTGATTTCAATGGTGAGGGTAAAAGAGTAAACTAACAAGTCTGAGCTAAATAGTCCCTACCTGCAGATAAAATTCATGATTGAACGCCTCTGTTAAGTTATTCCTTCAACATCTGGGGATCATCAAAACACCTTGAAAAATGGCTCATCTTTTGGTACTTTCAAGCTAATGTATCACAGTACTAAATAAGATGGTGCAGAGTTCAGCTGTGTGGCACTGACTAAACAGAGGACCACCTGGTAGCTCAGTCAAATTGTCTACAAGTCAGACTATCAATATTACATAATGTCTGTAACACCATAGGTGTACTTGGTGCTTTGCAAATAAATGAACGACAGGTTCCTGCCTTGAGTAGCTAACAGTATGTATAGCCTTAATGTACCTCATAATTTATGCTGCCTTGCTCTGCTATATTTCCCTATCTTGTGTTTCTAGCAACTCTTTTTAACTGCTTATAAAAGACAAACTTGTACTATCAACAATCCTGTTTATCTTTTAAAAAAAATTAGTCACTAGGGTCCGAATCCTCCCATGACCTCCTCAGAGATTCAGATGTCCGGCTGCACCATGCTCATGCAGGACTGGTGTAGAACTTAAAAAATTACACACACCATGGCAAGGGTTGTCAATAAAGAAAGAGGGGATGGGAATACAGATTACATTAGTTCTGAGACTGATGTGTGATGGATACATTTTGCTAGTGCCTAAGTTTTAAATTAAAAGTTTTGAGACAGTGTCCAGAATGTGGTTTGGAGTAGATCATAGAAATCACAGAAATATAGGGTTTGAAGGGACCTTGAGAAGTCATCAGGTCCAGCCTCTGTGCTGAAACCAGTAACCTAGACCATCCCCTGACAAGTGTTTATCCAACCCATTTTCAAAAACCTCCAGTGATGGATTCCTGAGCCTCCCTTGGGAGCCTATTCCAGAGCTAAACTACTTATACAGTTAGAAAATTTTTCCTATTATCTAACCTAAATCTCCCTGCTGCAGATAAGTCAATTACTTCTTATCCTACCATCAGTAGACATGAAGAACAAGTGATCACTCGCCTCTTTATAACAGCCTTTATCATATTTGAAGAGTAAACATGCCCAGTTTTTTGTAAACTTAGCTCATAGGTCACGTTTTCTAAATCTTTTATCATTTTTATTGTTTTCTGATTGACTCTCTCCAATTTATCAACATCTTTCCTAAAATGTGGCACCCAGAACTGGACATAGTACTCCAGCTGAGACCTCACCAGTGCCAAATAGAGCAGGACAATTTCCTCCCATGTCTTGCATCCAACACTCCTATTAATACACCCCAGAACGATATTAGCCTTTTTTGCAACTCCATCACAATGTTGACACACATTCAATTTGTGATCCACTAGACCTGCCAGCAGTACTACCATCTAGCCAGCTATTCCTCATTTTGTAGCTGTGTATCTGAGTGTTGTACTTTGCATTTGTTTTTACTGAATTTCATCTTGTTGATTTCAGACCAATTCTCCAATTTGTCAAATTTGTTTTCTAATTCTAATCCTGTCTGCCAAAGTGCTTGCAACTCCTTCCAGTTTGGTGTTATCCACAGTTCCATACTGGCTATTCCTTACAACCGTATTATCCTTTAGATGCTCACAAACTGATTGTTAATCATTTGTTCTAGTATCTTCAGGTATTGAACTTAGGCTAACTAGTCTACAATTCCCTGGGTCCTCTTTGTTCTCCTTTATAAAAAGTTCAACAATGGAAAGTAGTAAATTCTGAGGAGGGTTTTGATGGAGATGAGTGATGTGCATGGTACACAGGGTCAGAGATCAGGAACTAACAAGAGAAAAAGACATGGATCTGCTTGAGAGAGGAAGAGACCAAGAGAGCAACAAGGACCACTGAGCTAGCAGAGAGCTGTATGAGGACAATTTCCTGAAAACAATGTATCTGAATTCTTCTCATATATTTGCATTTATAAATTTTAAAGGGGTTCAGTCTGTCATACCCATGGTAATAGAAACAAAATTTCCTTTCACTCATGTGTTTCCTGTTGCTTTTCTACTTTATGAGAATTGCTCTAAGTCTGGAAACAAACAAAAAATGGTTTGTTCGGGGAAACTGTGAAGACAATGGGTTTTGTAAGGGTGAGTCATCAGCCAACTCAAATCATACTTTGTATTTGGCACTAAAAACAAGAGCCTTCATCAGACTTGAAAAGACTTTGTGGTGTTTCACGGACAAGTACTCGGTCATTGAAAAGAGACGCAGTTTTCCTTGACTAGGAATATACAAAGGAAAAAAGTGAGGAAGAAAACTATCCCAGCTCCTGGCTCTTCAGATCCAAGAACCCAATGTTTCCTTTATGCCTGACAAAGACACTGTTTGACTCATGCCATCATTTCCTCTATTTCTCTGTCCTCCACACTCTTGCATAATTCTCTACTTTAATATCACATTCCACACAACACCTCGTTCATTCACTATTTGCATTCATTTTTTAAAGAATGCATGAAAAATACTGGAATAATTAAGCTGATGATTTTCAGAGCTCTTTAGTGGAATGATCCTTAAATTACCAGCAATAGCTGCAGACACCACAGAATCTCATGTGTGTCAACACTATTAAGTACACCCTGCTTTCAAATCAAAATTCTTAGCTTCCCGACACAGTTAATGTTGAAATTCTGACTTCAGTTAGGTCTAATGAGTTATTTGGAAATCTAGCTGGGGAGTTGCGTAGGAAAAACCATGTGAGAATGGCTTCATACCATCCCTAAATTATCAGGGCTGTTTTACAGTTTATGTAAAGATTGAAGTGTTCCTCATGAAAAGAAGAATCAGGAGTTGGTTGTAATTAATAAAGAGGATTCTTTATGGATGCTGCTGACTGCAAACAAACCCCTGAGATTCTCCCTGCCTCTCTAGCTCCAAAAAAATTAAACACAGCTTGAGTTGCCAAGTGCTACCACACAGTGTCTCACTAAGATCCAGCCATAACTAGCAGTCATGCAATGGGTTATTGACTACACTTCATGTATCAGAAGACCTAGAATATCTCCTCAGATGAAGAATAGGACCCCACTGCTTCTCCCTGTGCAGGGGGAAAGTAAGCTGGCTTTTATATTAAAGACACATTGAACTTTAAAATGAAACTTTTAAAATAGTAGAGACCATTTAAACACTCTGAATATCAAATTGACTCCCTTCTAATACCTTCAATAACAAGGTATGTCTCAAAGTTTAGTGACAGGAGCCCTTATGATTTGATTAGAATTTCTTTTCCATAAGATGTGTGCCTGAAGGCAGTATTTTTACTACTATGAGCAGAGAATTTGAATTTAATATAGTTCCTGGCATAAAGCTTAAGGATGGCTTTAGAAAGAGATTTTCAGACTTACTCGAGCCCTTCTTTCCACCCCCCTTCTCATCCCCACAGTCTTCAGTAAAGCTTGTGTGTCCATTTTGCTCCAAGAAACCTGTTCCTAATCTCCATTTGAACATTACAGCAAAACAGCCGTCTGATGTGCAAAAGGCAGTTGGCCCCTGATTATACAGAAACAAATCACAAAGTAACAGAGTTAAACCCTCTGTGTATTTAAGCAATAATGCAGCTGTTCCTGTTGTTCCTCAGTGGAACTTGTGAGCTTGGGTCAGCATCTCGTTAATGGTGGCTGTTAAAGTCAGGACAAGCTATGTTTATTTATAAAAGGTCCATAAAATGATATCCTGGTTGTTCTTGCCATCACTGCAAAACAACAGCACTGGCATGCACAAGAATAACAACGCCCAGCTGAAAAAGGAGTTTAATGCTTCACCAAGCAGAAAGGAGAAGACTCTTTAAGGATCTTTATTCCTGTCATTGACCTGGTATAACACACTCACTCTTTATCAAGAGCCTCAGCATATGCATTACGTGCACCATGAAGTGTGATGCTGATATTGGTTCGAATTGATTTACCCCTGAAAGTTCAGCTCCATTCCAGCATCGGGTTTTCTGTGATGACCTGTTCCCTGACCCTGTTCCCCCTTTTCTACCCACTTAGTTGGTTGACTTGAGCAAAGCACAAGGAGCACAAATTATTAGTTTTCAGTCTCATATAGTGACTGTGGAAGATAGTTGTCACCAATAAAGAGTCATCATTTTCCAACTGTTACAACATGCTGATATCTGCGGTACCACAGCAATTTCCTGTTCAGCAATGATAGAAAAGCTAACTATAATGAGAGTTCTGTGTGGGTAAGGACTGCAAGATTTGCCTTTAATTTTGCTTGCCTGACCTAAATTGAGTGCAGTCAAATGGTACTGTTGCTATCCATCTCAGTAATAACAGAGGTATACTTGCTGGCAGGACTTTAAAACTGTCCTGAAATATTTGAGGGCTAGAAGGATATCATCAGATCATAAGACTCCATCATATGTAATGATATCATGGTGCAAGGTAGTGATGGTTGTTTTGCAATATCATGAAGCAACACATTGCCTTGAGGACAAAGTATAAGAGTCACAGTCCTGCGTGTTTGGCCCTTATAGTTTTGTCAATTCACCTCAGTCTATAAATACAAGACCCTTAGTATTCCATTCCTATCCTTCTATTAAGCCTAGTTATGGTAGTAACATCAGAACAGATGGGCCTTCTCTGACCTAGCCTAGTTCAGGGATTTCCAACCTTCTCCTCCCCTCACCCTTTTTTACCATCTGAAAGATCAGAGCTTCAGCCTCAGATACTAAGAAAATAAATAGCTACATGAAGGATGAAATATGTATGTCTTCCTAAAAATGACTAAAATTTTAACCCAGAGCAATCAAGGGCTTATAAAATTACATTATGATTTCATCTCTCATAATAAGGCTATATGTCATTACCAAAATTTTGTGTATTTGCATCACTGAAATCCTACTGCATCTGCCCCAAATATTTATTTCCCTATTGAAAGAATCGTGGTCTAGCATCCAGTCTCAAGGGACCTGAACTGTAGGTTCAAAAGGTTTTGAAGAAGAAGGGAGGGGGGAAAAGAGAGATGGCAAGTGTTGTAAGAGTATCTGTTTTATAGCAGTCATGGTTGTCACAATAAACGTGATTAATTTGCTCTTTGTCACCAAGCAGCCTTTTAATTCTTAGATAGTGGCAAAGATGAATTGTGAGCAGGTTTCGTCCTTCTATAAAGCTTTGAATTTAAGGAATGCAAATCTCATGGTGAAAGAAGGTTGGCTGAATTATGTGCGAGTTGCAATTTGACCAATATTGCTTTTCACAATAACCACTCTTACAGTGTCAGTCGTATTTCTCCCTTTGCATTAGAGTCCTATTTCTTTCAATGGATAAAGAAAAAATTAGGCCTGCTCTTTTCCTCTCTCAAATGTACTTTAGTGAGTTAACATTGAATAATTAACATAAATCATTTTCCTTTTGCTGTAATTTATACAAATATATATTTTAGTAATCATTTGTCTTACATCTGTTCTCATTCTGTCACCAACATTCTGACTCCCATAAATTGTTTGGATTTTATTTTTATTTTAATTGTATCTTGCAAGTGACTTAAAATCAGATAGCTATGCTGTTACAAAATGGATTCTATAGAAAATAAACGTAATTTATCTATTATCCTCCACTGGTTTCCTTTTCTTTTTATCTTGTGTTCTTATTTCCTACTGAACTCAGCATTGATTCAAACTTGTGATACTGTCATTTATTATTTGTTGAGTAATGGGCCTTATTCAACTGTAGTTGCTTGTCTGGAAAGACATTTTTGCCCCAGCCTAATTAATTTTGACAAATTGACTCGCACACCCAGTTTTGTACCTCTACCCAATTTTTATGAGAGAGAGAGAGAGAGAGAGAGAGAGAGAGAGATATCGATCTAGTTATGCAAAGCTGCAGGTCAGGTCCATATTTACTTTTTTGAATATCTGTCCTGCACCAACTATAAACTTTGCACTGGTACATGAAAAATCAACTTGCAACCCTTGCTGGCTTATACAGATGCTCAATAGGTATCACATTTGAAGCTTAGCCTACAATACATATCTATGCTGTCTCTGTAAAGCATTTTGTAATAGCAGTTTGTGACTTAAGGATGCTTTGTAATATATATATTTACACTGGTTACCCTTAACAATTTGCTAAATTAGATAGTCATGAAAATGACTATGTTTTAATGCATTTGTGAATGGAATGGTTATTTAGCTAAAACTACAAAATCAACTGTTCCATCTGTTGGGGGTGACATTTTGGAACTTGGCCAAACAACCTAAGAGCAGGAAAAAGATCTCTCTGAAGTTTACGACCATGAGCAAGGCTTGCTTCTGTTTAATGTAGTTGAAGACCATGATACAATATCTGCGGTGTATATACTTAAATGTTTCAATTGGATGCACTATAAAGTGTTATTGTAAAGTGTTAAACAACTAGCTGCTGCTTGGCATTTCCGATCTGATATTAGGATGGTCATTTAGAAGCCATAGTGGGGCTATTCCTTTCATCGTCAGTGAATTAAATTAAATAGGACACATGACTTGGTTTTACTTGATATAACCTTGATTTTAACCAGTTGTAAAGGGTCAAGAGATATCAAGAGCATATCTAGATTTAATGCCAGAGCCAAATACCCAGTCCTCAACCTACCCACCCAATTCTTGGTCTCATTAATGCATTAGTAACATTGTTTTTGTATGGGAAGATCATGTAGACTTGTCAGAGTCCAAGGAATTCCACCTGAAGTAAAGCATGATAAATAATTCAGCTGATTGCTGGGAACAAGAACTTCAAAACAGCATGATGTCATTAAATGATTTCTGGTAGTTCAAAAAAGAACTAGATAAGTTCATGGAGGATAGGTCCATCAATGGCTATTAGCCAGGATGGGCAGGGATGGTGTCCCTAGCCTGTTTGCCACAAGCTGGGAATGGGCAACAGGGGATAGATCACTTGATGCTGACCTATTCTATTCTTTCCCTCTGGAGCACCTGGCATTGGCCACCATCGGAAGACAGGATACTGGGCTAGATGGACCTTTGGTCTAACGCAGTATGGCTGTTCTTATGTACTTATGTTCTTACTGTTAGACTTGGTTGCCAATCAATACAGTGTTTATGTTTATTTTGGTTGTATTGTCTTCAAATAATTTTTAATTATCTGAATTGAAGGAAAATGTTTCTTCTTAAAATCTTCTTGTATTAAAGACAGTCATAATTTCTTTTTATAAGAACTTGCCAAAAAAGATGATCAAAATGTTGTTTACTACCTAGCTAAATTAATGAGAAAACCCTAAGCTAAAGCATCTGGATGAGAGTCGAGCAATTGCTCCAAACATTAAGGACCAATTCATTCCCACTGGCAGACTCTGAGCTGCTGAATCACAGTTGCAGGCACCCAGTAGTGGAAGGTTGTATGGAGTTGGGAGTATAGCAGTGTAAGTTGCCTGCCATTCCCATTCCACTGGGGTAGAGTCTTGAAACTGCACACAATAATAGTCAGGGAGACAGCAGGGCTAGAGTGCCCAGGAAACATTCTCCACTTCCAGGATTTTTCCCACTAGGGGGCTGCTACCTCTTGGAGAAGCCCTGAGGAAGGGTGGTAGTAGTACCACTGTTTTTCCTCCCAAGGAGATGAGTGCCTTTGGTCATGCAGCTGTCCTCTCAAGTGCAAGACTCCCAAGGCCTGGTCTACACTGGTGGGGGGCAGGGAAAATCAATTTAAGTTACGCAACTTCAGCTACGTGAATAACGTAGCTGAAGTCGACGTACTTAGATCTACTTACCATGGTGTCTTCACTGTGTAAGCTGACAGCTGATGCTCTCCCCTCAACTACACCTGCGCCTCTCACTGTGGTGGAGTACCGGAGTTGATGGGAAAGCACTCGGCAGTCGATTTATCCTGTCTAGACTAGATGCGATAAATCAACCCCCGCTGGATCGATCGCTGCCCGTTGATCCAGCGGGTAATGTAGACAAGCCGCACCCATTGGAAGTAAATCAAGCCCATTCAGTGTTTAGAAGAATGGGACTGAATCATTAAAGGGATAATTAGAGGATATTTTTAGCTTTTGGAATGTTTATGTGACAATGATATTCCCAGGCTATTTACCTGCCTTGTCATTCACAACAAATCAAAAACAGTTGAGTCTACCTCTGCATTACAAATGGAAAGTAGATAAACACAAATAGCATCTCTGCATTTGGTGCGGTATGGCTCATATGTCCAATAGGTCTTTTCAGCCTATTTCTAGAGACAATGGACACATTTTGATATTCTGACAGAAAAATTAAATTGTTCTTTTATTTACACAATGGATACTAAACTCTTGGTTGACAATTATTGTAATGCTGGGCAAAGGGGTTATAGGTACATTTTTTGTAATTAAGAGGTGTGGCTGAACAGCCTTAGAGACTAATTTTCTCTGTTTAGCCACAGGACACAGTGGCATTCCAACTTCCTTGCAACATTCTAACTTTCAAATATGCTTTAACCACACCTTGGAGGACCACATCTAACCAGTAAAATATTAATTCAGTCCCATGCCCATTCAGTCACTGGCCTCTCTGCAGACACTCGCACCACTGATGGCAGTTATTGATAGGTTTTCTATTATAAGAACACCTATTTCCTGAAAGGCACATTGGACTCACCAGTTCCATTCACATAACCCACCAAATATGAATGGTTGAACCCCTTGCTTTAATGTATTTTTGAGTCATTCATATACATATTATCCCAATGCTCCTGGAACCACAGTGGAACCAGTAGCTACATACTATATACTATGCAGCTGGGTTCAAAATAAAGACAACTTGCTGACCTTTTACCATCCATAAAAACTGCAGTAACACTAACAGAGATAGATTGAGATTAAAATACCCAGTAGCACAATATAGCACATATCCTGAGACACAAACAGCGTGAGAATAGGGGCTTTCGACATCTCATCATCATAAACTGGGAGACTGTCTCCATAGCATTAAGTGATCACATACCATGATGAGGAAGACATTAAATCAAACCTGATAAATTAGATTGACAGAATAATGAATTAGAATTCTCTAGCAGTGGGTTTTATCCTAGAAACCTTTACTCATATGTATAGTCCCATTGATGTAGGGCTTGAGCCAACTCTTCTGAAATTAATGGGAGATATTCCATTGACTTTCAATAACCTTTGGATGAAGCTATTAATCAAGTAGGACAATTTATGAGAATAAAGATTTACAGAATAAGGTCCTGTACCTTGAATATGTCCAACTGACTAGCAGTTTAGAGGTCTGAAACCATTGTGATATATTACCATATGGTAACATATATGATACTATAGCAAGGCAAAACATTGTGAGCTAATGATAGAATTTCAGCTTTCAGCCTGTGGGGGTTTTTTGTTGTTTTTTTAACAGCATTAGTATGAAAACTGTTCATAACACCAGCGAACAGTTGGCTGCAGCTCAAATCAAGAGACAAAAGAAAGTTTTGCTTAATGACTAACACAGACAGCAGGTTGCAAATTTAGGCTAGCTTGATTTCATGATGCATTCCAGTCAGTAACATAAAACACAGGAAATATCTTACATGTGCTGCCTTTGGGGAACAAGGGAAGATATGGAAGTCAAGCATGGTTTTACTACATTTGCCAATAAATCTTTGCCATAGTGCTATTTTCTTCAGCAGTGTGGTATTAATTGCAAAGCAGTGAAAAGATCAAACAGCTTTGCAACCATCTGCTCAACATTGGTCACTGCCTTACAAGAACAGTGAACTCATCAGTGCAAGCAACTGTGCATTACTGTACATCACCCAACAGACACAGAGAAATCATGAATGACCTTGAACACTCTACCAACAGTACGTGGCCAACATCATTAATGGTGTCAATCCTTTATCTCCACATGAGATCTGACAAGCTAGGAGAGACAAGGTTGACTCTGGAACAGGTTTTTAACTTTTTGAGTTGGAAGTGCAGCTGAATTATGATACAATAAAATTTGCTATAAAGTAAGAAAGGATTGATATTGTTAAGACTGACAGAAGCATTCAACAAGAGTAAATACATTTACAGATAGATGGGACAAGCTTCGGTGGGCCTCATGCCCTTCTTCCACCTCAGACTATAATTCAGAAACTAATAAAATCACTAGTAGGGATGATGATCTTGTCCAGCTTTATGAATACCATTACAGAATGTGCCTCTTTACACATCCTATAAAGGTGAGAAAAGGGCAACAGCTCAGTCACCATCCAATCACATTGGGTACCTTTGTCCTGATTCTCCAGCTATTATTACTACAAATTACTTTTTAGTGTGGCAAGTGAATGCTAGGCACTTTACAGACAGGTTTAAGAATAAAGTCCCTGCCCCAAACAGCTGCCATTTTAAAATCAAATAAAAATGAAGGGATGGGAACGATGCAGTTATGTATTGGAATGAACATCTTGCTAATTCAGCTATTTTTATTCTTAAATTTTTTTTTTGTTGCAACTTTCAGTCATTAACAGTTAGCCCTTTCCTGCAGTCAGGACTAAGATTGATAGGCCTCCTAAAAATGGATGAAAAGAAGAGGACGGATACGTGGCAGACTGGGTCATGCAGGAGAAGGTGCATGTGAGTAGTTCAATTGGTTTCAGTGGGACTATTCATGTGCTTAAAATTAAGCATGTGCTTAAGTACTCTGCTGGACCAGGACCAGAATATATAAAATACAGCCATAATTCTGTCCATGGTGCTGCTGAAAAATACCAGTGAAATTGCTAAGCTACAATATTTAAAATCATTTGAAGCCTCTAAAAAAATCATGCTACTTGCAAGAGGGCCAGAGCTTAAGTTCTGTTTGGATAAGCACTCGCAATTTGGCTGCAGCTATCTGAATTTAATAAGAACTAATATAACCTATTGTGTTTGCAAAATGTAGGCGTCTTATCCAAAGTCCATTGAAGCCAATGGGAATTTTTGCTATTAATTTGAAAGTGTTTTTGATCAGGCCCCAAAGAGAAAAGAAAACTTGCTGTAGGTTGACATTTCTTGGATTTGGAGTTACAGTCCCTTCTGCGAATGCAGAAATACATGAAAAAAAAAAAAACAAATTTCAGCATGGACACAAAATTGTTTTGATTACGTTCTGGAGCAGAGATGTGGGGCAATGGGAAAACACTTTTTTCTGAAGTAATTCACTTATAACTACAAAAAACCCTTTCTTTCAAAATTTATATTCCTTTATTGTTTCCTCCAATGGTTTCTTTTTCTTAAGTATTTTTGGATGTGACACTAATAATATACAGTATAGAAATATAATCAGAGTCACCACAGAGCCCAGGCTAGCAGATGTTCCCTGATAGCAGAAAGGCCACTCAGAGTGGCAGCCATCCAGTGTCTGCAGCCTTACCTCTCTTGGACACCCTGCCCAAAGAGTGGTTGTAGCTACCTGTGCAGGGGGCATGCCTAGGCCAACCGGTGGTACAGCGATTCTAAGCTTGGTTCTACAAAACTCCCATTGACTTCAATATTGTGGGATTAGAGCCTCAGTGGATTCCTATTACAGCCTACACCCATACGATTCCTGTAGAATCTCCAGCAAAAAGGCCTAAATTTTCAAAAGCCCAAAGATTCGCCCTACAGCAGCGCAAATTAGGTCTATTTTTCAGATTGAAATATTTCAGCCTACAATTTAACTGAAGAATGATTCACATGAATACCAAAGAAGTAGTTAGTGTTTCATTGTTTGAAAGGTCCAATATGCTGCAAGACTAATATCCAGATAACATACATGTCATTATTTGGTCATATTTTCAGCCAGTGTGCCGGAACATTTTTTATAGTGGGGGTGCTGAGAGCCGTTGAACCACACTCTTCATAATGGACTCCACTTTGAGCCAGGGAGTGTGGCAGCATCCCCCCACACACATAGTTCCAGCACTAATGTTTTCAGCTTGTAAGCAGCCCATCCACTATTCATCTGCAAAAGCAGTGAAACCAGGCATCAGTAATAGCTGTATTTTCATGTTCAGCCTAAAAAAAGGCTTCAATTTGAAGTCTTCAGAGGTAATCAGGTATTGTGGACAAGTTTCTCAAAGCTGTTGCCTAAGCAGAAATACGCATTAATGTATTTTGTGAATGCTAAGCATTCATTCGTTTGGCAAAACATGTGATCACTACAGTGAAAGTGGAATTCAGACAGTAAGTTTTGAAAATCTAGCCCCATGTATACAGGCTAGATTTTGTGTAGTTTTGTGTAGTTTTAAAGAGCTGTGTCAAATCACTACAACTGGGATTGGTTGTGTTATTTTAACTTTCTTTAAAAAAAGAGGGAAAATTCTTCAGATGAATAATGAAAAATTCCAAATGTTTGTGTTTTGTTTATATTTTCATCTATATCTATATGGTTATAGAACATTTTCTGGGACTATTGGGAAGGGAATAAACCTTTTATTTTTTCCAGTAGCTGTGCACTGAATAATGTTTTTTCCCCTCCACTCAGCTAGAAAAAGGTGGAACTTCTTTTTGTCTGCTTCAGTTTAATAGAAAAATCCCCTATTTTAAAATGTATTTTGCTTAAAAGGTTGCATTATTGCATCTTTGTGAACATCTGGGGATGATATTAAATGGATATTTTGATGAATGAGGTAGTTAATATGATTGAAGAGACAGTGATCAATACTGGTCTTTAATGTTTTTAAAATGACTTTGACCTTAACAGTATATTTCTTGTTAAACCTATAAATTAAGAGTTAGACTTTATTTTTTGTCAATGAAAAAAATATAAGTAGGCCTGAAATTTGCTTTAATAGCCCTTCATATTTATTGTGCAGAGTGTATGACAGCTGTGATGCTTGCTCTGGTCAGTCAGCATTTTTATTATAAGCACTTATTTTCAGAGCTTTACAGCTGGCCCATAAAAATACACTCAGGTGAGAATTGGCAGGCAAGTTCACATCACCAGAGCACTTTGCATTTCAAACATGCTATAAAATAATTAAGTATATCTCACTTTATATATATGCATATATACGATTCAGATGCTTTTGAAGTGGTATAAGGACTATAATACAAACACCATTGGTCTCATCCTCATTTGCACAAAAGATAGTTCACACCATTCTGGTGGAGCAAAGAGGCTTTCCAGTGGGATTAAATTATATTTATACCCAATTCAAGGCTCCTTTACATAATTAGAGCAGCATAAAAGGAAATCAGGAACATAGGAATTGTCAGACCAGGTCAGAGCTGAGCTCCATCTAGTCCAGTGTCCTGTCTCTGACAGTGGCCAGAGCCAGACGCTTCAGAGGAACATGTCAGAACCCTGCAGTACATAGATGTGGGAGAATAAGTCCCCCACATTAGATCTCATCCTGATCTCTAATAGTTAGATTGGCTTAGGGCCTGAAGCCTGAGGTTTGATATCCCTTTCAACATTTGTCATCCTTAACAATAACTCTGGATATTCATGATAACCACATAAATATCCAATCCCTTTAGGAATCCTGCTAAATTCTTGGCCTCAACAACTTCTTCTGGCACTGAGTTCCACAATCTAATAATTGCATGAAATAGTGTTTCTTTTTATTAGTTTTGAATTTGCCACTTTTTAATTTCATTGAATTCATTTTGCTTGTGTTATGATACAGGGAGAGCAGAGGTTCCTGCTCTACACCATCTTTATTTTATATACTTTTATCACATGTCCCTTCTTATTCAGCTCCTTTCTCAAGGCTTGTCTACACAAACACTTAGTTGGCTGCAACCTCAAGTGTAAGTCTACCCCAACACAAGTCTGTCACACATTCACTGCCAGCCTGGACCCTGGAGCCGCACACTTAAAGTTTTGTAGTGCACTTTGATCCACTCCCATTTCAAAGCAGCGTAGATCAAAGTGCACTACAAAACTAAGTGTGCGGCACTAGAGCCCACATGGATGCTAGTGCACAGCAGACTTACAACTCATCTTGCTGCACATTAAGTTTTCATTTAGACAATCACTAAAGGTTAAAAAACCTCACTTTTTCCCCCACGCTCTCTGCACAGAGTTTTTCCAGGCTCTTAATCTTTCTCCTCACCCTTCTCTGATTCGCAATAGACTTTCTGAGATGGGGTGAACAATCCTGCACAAACTACGCCATTGATTTATTTAAAGGCATTATAATATTTTTTGTATCCTTCACCATCCTGCTCCTTATGCATCCTAACATCTTGTTAGCTTTTTGACAACAGCCACACATTGAGAGATCTCCCTTGGGCTGGCTACAATGATATCCAGGTCCATTTTCCAAGCTGATACAGTTAGAGTCATGTAAGAGTAATTTCAGTTTGTCCCTCCAATGCACATTATTTTGTAAGTCTTGACACTGAACTGCATTTATGATTGTATTGCCCATTTACCTATCTTGTTTAAGTCTCTGAAGTTCCTCACAGTTCTCTCCAATCCTGACTAATCTAAATAATGCTGTGGCATCTGCATATTTTGCTACCTTCCTACTCACCCCCCCCCCCCATTCCAGCCCATTCATAAATATATTAAACATAGGACCTAGTACAGAAGCTTGAACCATTCTTCTGTTCAACTTTTGCAATACTGATAATGGGCTCTTAACTTCAGAAGCAGTGGAACTTTGTCTAGGCTGCGGGGAGAAAGGAGGTAGTGGCTCCTTTAAATTCCCCACTGCCTTGGGTCTCAAGGGAATGGCAAAATGTGGGGGTAAAGGGAGTCACTTTCTGAACCAAAGAGGCTGGCTCAGAAGGGGCAGACCAGCATGTGCACTGGCAGAGGGAGGGTATTTCTATCTTGCTCCCATCAGCCATAAACACCTTTCTCCACAAAAACAGCACCAACCCACAAAGCCAGAGTAGAACTGGGTTTATCATCTGCTGTAGGCATTGTGCTACTCATCCGCTATCATTTAAGGTTGGGAAGGAAGTTTTCCCTTAACACCAGACTGGCCAGGGCAGAGTGGGGTTTTTCATCTTCTTCACAGCAGCTCAGGGGATCAATGGGATAAATGAGATTAGGTTAGACTGTCACAACTAAGCAGATGGCAGATACCTAGAGCAAGAACTTGTTTCACAGGGAGTCCACCATTCTGGTAAACCAGAGGTGGAAGTGGATTTAGACAAAGATATCCCTAAGGAAGCTGGAAGCCCTCTCAAAAGGTGAGAGCTATTAAGGAAAAATATCTTGCATGGTTCAGTTTATTGCCAGATATTTCCCAGATGAGCTGGTAAAGTTATGGCCTAATTAAATCCCAAAGTATCTTGCTTTACCTCCCACATGGCTGTGACAATTGACCATATCATCCTATTTTGCTTTCTTTCTCCTAGCCAGTTTCTGATTCATAAACAATACTTTGCTTTCTACCCTATGACTATGTAATTTCTTAAGCAGCCTCATGTGCTGGAAATCTAAATATTTTTATAATCAGGCTACAAGTAATTTATCACAGCTCAATCCCAAAAGCTTTATTGAGAACTGTTTTCAAGCAAATCCTGGTTTTTAAGAGTGTGCACAAGAGCTAAACAATACTAAATAGCAAATAAATCAAAGAAAGTCAGTGTTTGTACATATTCCATGAGCAGAATAGGTCTATTAGTTGATTAAAAATTGTTCATTATACATTTACTCAACTCCACTGATGATTACAGGGACGTAGGATTGGCTACTACACAATGCTTTCAAAGGAAGCAACTTCTTTCCTTCTCAGTGCAATACCATTTATTAATGAAAAATTCATTCATCATCCCTGCATTGATCGATCACCTTGCATCTGGACTCCTGAAGTTTAATTGTACAATATGTATTGAGACACTGATAAAATTGTCATCTATTAGAAATAGTTATCACTTTTGCCATGTTCCCTTAGAGCTCATGGTTAGCTGTCTCTTGCTATGCTCTTTGATTTGTCATGGTCAAATAGCCAAAGCTAATGGTATGTAAACAAACAAAAACCCTAAAATCAATTTTATAATGTTCATCCCAAAGTTTATAAACACACTTGCATTTAACAAAAGCATATTGACATACAGCTGTAAAAGTGATGTACACTTTATAAATATGGTAGACTGGAAGGTCAAATAGATCAGTGGCCCTCATGCTTTCCAGCCTACTGTAGCCCCTTCACGAGTCTGATTTGCATACCCCCAAGTATTTTGTGTACCCCCAAGTTTCACTTCACTTAAAAAGCTTCTTGCTTACAAAATTCAGACATAAAAATACAAAAGTGTCACTGAACACGATTACTGAAAAAGTGTTGACTTTCCCATTTGTACCATATAAATTATAAAATAAATCAATTGGAATATAAATATTGTACTTACATTTCCATGTATAGTATATAGAGCAGTATAAACAAATAATTGTATGAAATTTTAGTTTGTACTGACTTGGCTACTGCTTTTTATGTAGCTGGCTGTAAAACCAGGAAAATATCTAGATGAGTTTATGTACCTCCTGGAAGACCTTTGTGTACCCCCAGGGCTACACATACTCCTGGTTGAGAACCACTGAGCTAGAGGACTCCTCTACTAAGCTAGTTCCAAAGTAAGTGATCCTTTGGTTCAAACTAACCCTCATATTGTTATACCTCTATGTCATTTAAAAATGCATAGTCCTTTGGACTAAGATTTTATTTTGAAAGGTATCAGCAGGAGACGAAGCGGTAGGGCTCATCTTTTCATTTGGGAGCTGTGGGATTGATTCTTGTTCTCAACCACCAGCACTAGGATGACTCCATACATCCATCATCACTGCAGGCTGCCAGTCTAAAAAGCAAGTAGTAAAAAACGGTTGGGCCTGGTCTGTACTAGGATAAGAGATTTCCAAGGCATAAAGAAATCTCTGCACATATACATTTTGTGTATCAGATTGTGTTTGCTATTCCACTCTGAGGAAAAGCCTTCCTGCAATTCCAGTTGTCCTCAGTTTTTAAATTTTTAAAAATGAAAAATAATTACAATTTTTTTTAATGTGGGAAAAGCCTATAGGAATTCAATAAAACTCATCTGTTTTAAACAGTTAGTAAATTTTCAGCTCAGTGGTCCTGATCCTCTGCTGGTGTAAATCAGTATGGCTCCATTGACATCTGAAGATCTAGCCCATCTGATGC
Source organism: Eretmochelys imbricata (assembly GCF_965152235.1). Taxonomy (NCBI): domain Eukaryota; kingdom Metazoa; phylum Chordata; order Testudines; family Cheloniidae; genus Eretmochelys; species Eretmochelys imbricata. Next base: position 42,752,738 of record NC_135575.1, on the reverse strand, counting down.
GTGAATCTGGTGATAATTCAATGGCAGCTTTGTGACTATGAGCCCTTCAACTCAAATTGAAAATGCACCCTGACGTCTGTTTTTATTTATGGGGACAAGTTTGCCTTGATTAAATTTACTTTAAAAACATTACAGTTCAGAAAAATCCATTCACTTTTGCAGCATTTGTTTTGTTTGTTACATAACATTCCCCTGGGACTGGAATTTAAAATATAATATGAAACAAATTGTATCCATTTCCTTTAGAGTTGAAAATCAAACCCATCATTTCTCCAACTAATCTGACAAAACTGTAATCCACGATGTTTAATTTAAAGCACCTCACATAATAGCCACTACTGGAAAGTGGATTTACCTAGGACTGCAGTCTATGTAAACGTGGTGGTTAAAGTCCTAATGGGTTTGTTCTTATACAAGTTTGTGAGTGTAATGCCTTGGAGGGACATATGATCTTTTGCTTACAATATGTCAAGGAAATTTAGTATGACAGAAAGGCAAGCAGAGTTTTGTCTGTTTAATGTCTTAAGGGCTCACAAATCAAACCCCAAAACAATAAATTGTTTTCTGCTTCTCATTATTTTAATAAAAGTTTTACTCATATCCACCAATATTCTAAGATTATCTAAACCAAAAAGCAGCAAGACCAATGGTTAAAGGAAAGTTTAAATAGATACTATCCTGCAGGTATCATTTGCAGAATTAATTCTAAGTGGAATAATGACTACTTTTCTTTAATAGTTTAGTTAATCAAAAAAGTGAAAGACAGCTGTAAAAAAAAAAATGTAAGGAGGAATCACTTCTTGTAGAGTGACAGGTTTCAGAGTGGTAGCTGTGTTAGTCTCTGAGGTACCACAAGTACTCCTCATTCTTTTTGCTGATACAGACTAACAAGTGTATTTGGACATACGCTTTCGTGAGCTAAAAACCACTTCATTATATGCATGGAGTCTGATGAAGTGGGTTTTAGCCCACGAAAGCTTATGCCCAAATAAATTTGTTAGTCTTTAAGGTGCCACAAGTACTCCTCGTTCTTTCTTCTTGCAGGTCTTCCAAAAAAATGTAAAGAATAGTCAAGACGACTGTAGGGAAGTACACCTTGAGATCTGAACTTCTGCAGATTGAGCTATCATTCTAATCAGATGTTTCCTGTACAGTGTATTCCACGTGGCCTCAGCATTCTGCATAATCAAAACAGGGAGAGAGTAGCAAGTGAGGCTTGGAGGAATGTTTATTTAAAGAAGATAGATTTGCCTGCCTCAGAAGCACTTTGGACTAGTCATCAGTGATGAACAAACTTCATGTTCGCACACCCCTCTCCCCTTGGCTTCAATGAAAGCTGAGTATGCCTGGAGTTTTGAAGTTCAGCTAGACTCAGTGCCCAGTGTATGAATATTTCTATGAACCAGCCAAGCCTCTGCAATATAGAATGAGAAATCTTACAAGAGGAAGATTTCGTGCAAGACCTGCTTCCTGTGTGTGGATACACTAGAAATACCATGAGAACAATATCAGAGGGGGATACCTAGAATAACTGGAACCATAGACTGAATCAAGCATCCGTTTCTCACTGCCATCAAAGAAGAAACCATGTGATAGCTCTCCTGTTAGAGTGTTCTAAGACAAATATAATATGGATACAAAGGAAAATGCTTCATCACTGTTTGGATTCTAACAGGGCAGAATAACTGAACAAGATGATGGAGATCGCTAGAGTTATTCTGGGTCACCCTGAGAGACTGACAGATTACTAGCTCTCTCCCACCATTTGGAATTATAGACTGACTCACCTGTATGTACAGTTTACCTCCTTCCCCAGGTGGGACTCCTCTTTAACTGGGCCTGGGCCACACTCCAGGTGCAACCAGATGCCTTAACTGATCATGCCAGCTCCACTTAACCCTTTCATTGTCTACATGGTGTACATACCCCACCATAGGTAGTTTAATATAATTCACTAAATTTATGCAACTCTAATTTTGAATTAGCACCCATACCTCAGAGGCAGGGCATTAGATATACATGTACACAAAGAAGCACAAACCCAGAATCAGGAGTCCATATTTTATGTAAATAATGTGTGACATAAGAACAAGAATCTGTAATACTCCTAAAGTATTTAATAAATGTTTAAACATACAAGGCAAGATTCTCATCTGGCATAAATCGGCACAGCTTACTCAAAGGCTTCATTGGGGCCAATTAAAGAAAATTGAGCGATGCAGGTTTACACCAGCTGAGTATTTGGGCCACATGCTCTAACACAGGTTCTCAGATGGGCATGTTTAACATTGCTTTGACTTCCTGAAGTAGAAAGGGAAAGCCTAACAGTGTTTCTAAAAATAATTCAGCACCTAGTATTACAGAAGCAGAAAAACACTATTGATCTGAAGAAAAACCAAGCATCTGAAATGGGGCTTTGAACACATCCCTGTTAGTTCACCTGAAGTTGATGAGCAGGGACAGATAGGGCAATAGTGTATTTCATCTTCAAAGTCAGTCAGATATCAGACTTCTTGAAATAATTCTATGAACACTGACAGAGGGTGGAGGACTTGAATTGATCTGAACACGTCAGAAGGTCCCAGAAGCGAAACGCCAGTGGTTAATCCACCAAGTTACTTGATTTCCTTGCCCTGCTCTCTATACCTTTGTTTCCATATTTCATCTCCTTTGGACTATGTTTGTTTTATGCTCTTTAAGTGTGAAGAAAGTAATTGTGGCATATGGAAGTAACTGAAGCTGGTACTTCCCATATGCAAATTTCCTGCCAGCATATTTTGCTTCCTCACAGCACAATTCCTGACTTGTCTCTGTTCAGATTATATGACTTTATCAGCTAGTAATCAGACAAATGTAGGAAGTTACATTTTTATTAATCTGAACATCTTTTCTCTAGGGATAAATAGACCCTTGTTTTGGTTTTGCCCTGAAAGCTGGTATAAGTCTACACAGAGCACCTTTAAAAGAGTATTGCAGTTTTTCAATGACTGATTCTTATTTGAATGTATTACCTGTTATTTTGTTCCATATTTGAAAGAAAATGGTATTTGAGGCCCAACTAGAAATAATGCCACGTCTTCATTATTGGATACTTTGTGGCACAAAAATCAAGTTACTACTTGGCAAAGACTTATTTAAAACCAAACATGCTAATGGGTAAACTTTAAAAATTCAAAGCAGGGAAAAAGCATTTTTGCAAGGTCTAAATCTAGTCTGGAACTTTCCAACTTAGCTCCATCTCTGTAACGGATATAAATGCAAGAGCCACATAAAGACTGGAAGGAAAACAAGCATATATTCAAATCTCTGATCTATAAGCATGTGTGCAGAAGAATCTCAGATTCAAAGCTACCTTCGTATCTTGTGCGCGTGCATATACACACAGTTGTTGAACCTGGGATTCTTCTACATTGGAACCAAGTGCATTGCCAACAATTGACATGTGTATTTTATAACTCATAGGCAAACGCAATGATGAGATGTACACCTGGTGAAAACTGTATTATGGGTAAAGAATCATCTCTGAGTAGAGCTATCATACCTTTAGGTATTTTCCTACCAATGGCTGCAGAGATTTTCTACCAAATGACCTGTGTATCTTTTAAAACTGTTAATAAAGGTTCTCTTTCAAACTCATGTTTCCCTAGCAACTACATACCAGTCTCTGGGGCACCGAGCCAGTAAGCTAAGAGCAATCATGTGGGGGACTGTTTCCTGCTACTCTGCCGAAGTTTTGGGAACAGGGCAAAAGAGCAAGATCCCTAGAGCTGCTACATGTGTCAACCACAGAAGTGCTATGGGGTGTTACAGCGCCGACCAGACTGGAATGCATGGCTGCTAGGCTTCTTCACCAGCGACAAAGGACAGGAATAGGATGCATCTAAAAATGCCCGCACATTTCCCAGAGTCACTACCCTTGATAACAGAATGTCAATGATTGCATTGGCTACTTGGATCACAGCAGCCCCCACAGCAGACTTGCCCACAACAGCAGCGGTGACGGTGAGCTGAGCAGGCTCCATGCTTGCCATGGTATGGTGTCTGCACAGGTAACCCAGGAAAAAAAAAAAAAGGCATGAAACGATTGCCATTGCTTTCACGGAGCGAGGGGCAACTGACGACATGTACCCAAAACCACACATGACAATGTTTTTGGTCCATCAGGCACTGGGAGCTTAACCAGAATTCCAATGGGCGGCAGAAACTGCGGGAACTGTGGGATAGCTACCCACAGTGCACCGCTCTGTAAGTTGATGCTAGCCACGGTAGTGAGGACACATGCCACTGAGTTAATGCACTTAGTGTGGACATACACAATCAACTGTATAAAATCGAATTCTAAAAATCGACTTCTATCAAATCAACCTAATTTCATAGGGTAGATATACCCTAAGTTCCTTTATAAATCTAGCCCTCTGCTTATTGAAAGACAGATGTATATTGGTGGCCTAAATCCTCAACCATAGACTTAATATGGAAGCTCCTTTGAACATTAGAAATTATTTAAAGAAAGTGGATATGCTCATAAAAGCTGAGAGTTGCCAAGGAAGCTTATGGGAACCTGTTGAGATAATCATAGAACTATGGAACAGCAAATAGGGAAAGAAACAAAGGAAACTGGAATAGAATATAGAAGTCTGGAAATGAGAACTTAACCTAGTGCATTGTTGGTATAATCACAGTAGATGAATGATTTGAGATATCTTCTGATTTTTTGACAACTTTTCATCAACTAGTAAGCCTTTCTGGCTTCTACAGTTAGCTACTCTAATCCTGACTTTAAATCAGTTTCTGAAGCTAAATAAAACAATCAGCTGTCTAATATTTTTTTACAATTTGGGATTATGCACTTCAGACCACTGGGCACACTCATTACCACTGAACTGATGTCTAATGATTAAAAACTTATATGGATTGATGACACCAAACATTTTTTAAATGAGCAAAAAAGCCAAAACAAAGCAAGATATTATAATCTTAAATTACATGCTGAATTTCATTCCAACTATTGGTGAGGGGCCAATATTGAAATAATAATGGGTCCATACCCTGCTAATGCAGGAACCAAGCCTACAGTATGATCCTGTGAAATGACATGAGAAATCTATTACGGCAAAAGCTAGGAAGCAATGATTTTCATCAGTTTTTCCTGGTAACTTTAACTGTTGACATGGTGCTAAATTAAGTATGTTGGAGGTGTTTCCATGCATCACTTCTAATAGGATACAGGTGTCAGATAATTTGAGATTTCAAAACTAAATTTTCCTGGAGTGAAGATTCAAACAGTTACACAAAAAAGCAGATGCAATGCTTTTTTTCCACCCTTCTGAAATGGGGTTTGGTAGCTATCAGCGCAGAGCCTATGGGAAAAGAGAAACTATATTTGATTTTAGCTCACTTGGTTTTCTCCTTTCAAAATCTGCATGAATGGGTAATAAAAACAAACCACTACCCTTTTCTACTCCACCTGCATCAAGCCCAGCTAACTTATCTATATATAAATATAGTGCCAAGAGGTTGGGAAGATCATACTTGATCCCCCTTTAAGGTATGGGGCTCACACACTGGCTCCACTCAACAGCCCAGAACCCCTGACAGTTTCAACTCCGGACAATGGGCAGGAAACAGCAGCCACAGTCCCTCTGCACCAATTGCACAGGCCACTAGATACATGTAAATGCAGATCATCGTCCTGCCTCTGACCCACCCCCAAATGACTTTCTATAGTGGTCTTGCAGAGATCAGCTCTATGGCTTGCACAAGTCTGCATCCCCACTGTTCTACCCAACATCCTATACAGTTCTCATACAGAGCTTAAGTTCTGCAGAGGGCCTGGGCTGGGTAAATTTCACCATAAATGTGTAAATGTTGCAAAATATAGCAGTAACGAACAATTTTTTTTTTCAGTTTCAGATTTCAGCTTTTCAATAATTTGTATTTTCTGGTTTTCAACCAATCGCTAGTTATTGGAATTAGTTTAAATTTCAATTAGATTTTCAGTCCAAATTAGTTCTATAGTAACAATTTGTGATATGTATTGCCTAAAAGTGTGCTTTCTACATCTGTTGTGCTTTGGAGGTACAGTAAGTCAATCCTTAAGCACATAAAGGATCGAGCAGTCTGTCTGTTGGTGTGACAACTTGATTCATGATTTTCCCTAGTATAGTAAGAAGAACTATAGAGTGAAGAAAAAAAACTTTTTCTGTAAAAAATAGTTAAAACATCAATACTGATAAAATGCAAAGGACGGGATACTTTAAATCATCCATTTCTATTTGAAAAAAGAAAGCAGGGCATTAAAGATCTTTGACACAAAAGGAAGGCTTTCTAAAGACTTAAATATTTGGCTAGAAAATAACCAGACAGTAACTGGAGGAAACTATTGCCACCACTTATCTATACTACAATAGTAGAAATTGCACCAGGAAAGGTCTTGAGTCAAGCCATAAAATGTAACCCCTAGAGAAGTAAATTATGATCAAGTAGTAAGCACTGGCATTTGAATCAATGTAAACAGAAGAACTAACAAGAACACTATTCTCTGAATTTATTCACACCACCCAGTAGGCAGTTTAGAGATATACAAAGGGCAACACCAAAATAGAGAATGAATCAGCTGCATTTGGGAGCAGATCCATATCATAGCTCCATAAACCAGCGAAGATGTCTGCCTCGATATCATGTATTAGCCACTGCCAGATCAAATGATCATTCTGCACAGTACATTTGGAAGAGAACAAAGGGAATGAAGTTTTCCATTCCAATCATGATCCAAATAAAGGTCTGCGGCCTAGTTAAACCAAGAGGTGCCCAAGAGGAGCGATCATAACGAGCTATGATTTTATGCCTTGCACTTGGAAAATCTTTCCCTCCATTGCCAAAAGGCATGCTGGGATCCACTTCCTTTGAGACACACCCCTTTATAAACATCTCATGGAAATAATAGTAATAACTGTTCAGTAATAACTGAACACTTTTTTTTAAAACCAAACATTTAAAAAACACATGAAAGATAGCAATCACTGGAATATTTAGCATCTAGTGATCCATTGTAGCTCAGAGGTCATTTACCAGACTGATCTCTGCTATTTTCAAAAGTGCCGAACTCCCACAGCTAAGAACAAGATAAGTCAGGTTCAATCAGGATAAAACAGAGGCAATGCTAGTTGGCAGAAGGAACCAACTACTGGATCTATTGGCAGAGCATTTCCACTCAGTACTAATTGCTCCTAGATTCCCAGGTAGGAGCTGAGGCATAACCCACTTTATTCATCTGAAGTTGACCATAAGGGTACAACAATTCCATGCTTACCCTGGCTTTGCTACCGTTGCCTCACACCTTCAAGCGTGTCACCACTGTCTTGGTGTACCAGGATTGCCACGCACTGCCAGTGTGCCTCCTTTCATCTATGTCAGAGAAAATAGCTCTCTCCGTCAGGTGCCCCCTAGCTGCTCAGGGCTTGCTCTGCAATAGCTTTTCTTTGCTTAACTTGGCCCTCCAGCCAGGTCACCATTTAGTCCTCCCCTTTTGGGCTTACAGAGGGCAAGAGAACAACTGTCCAGATGCTGTTGCCAGATGCTGTTCAGCCCCCTCCTCAGGCTCTGTGCCACTATATCAGTGACTGGCAGGGAAACTCAGGTCTGCCTGCTAAAATGGGTTCCAGCCCAGGGACCCTACAACCAGCAGGCCAAATCTGTTCAGACCCAGTTTTCGTGTGCTCCTTCCTACCTGCTTCTGGGTCTACCATGAGAGACTACTCTACTCCCCATGGCTATTTCCCCCTCCTAGCTTCTCACTAGATTTCTTATTTCAAGGTAGGATCCCCGGAGCATTCTCCCTCTGGGCTTGCTCCTGACAACCTCCTTCCTTTTTCTTTTTTATGTCAAAGCAGACTTGACTGAATGGTCTATAAGCACCACCAACTATAACTCCTTAATACTTAGCAATTCATATCCTTTTGCTCTGACCTGTCTCTTCCAGGTAACGTAACAGCATGTTTTAAATAATATTCCATCTCCCCAGTGTTGTTACTAAAACATAATGTATTTTTTTTTTACCTTACGACATTTGAATTCCTACGAAAGTTCTTCCCTTTCTTTATCAAGCCCTTACATACCCATAGAAGGTGATCAGTTGTTTCTTCTACCTTACAAAGTGCACACAATCCATCTTTGTGTCTTATTTGAAAAAGATTTTTGTTTAAGCCACAATAGCCACTTAGTACTCGAAACAAAAGCACTTCATTAGTCCTGTCCAAGCCCTGAAGTATGTCATAATCCTCAATTCTAGCAACCCCCTTCTAAGCTCAACCTCCTGGTTTTATAGTGCTTCCCATGCCTTCCCCAGCTAGACTTCATTCACTCAGGTGATGCCAGGTGACCTAATTGACCTCTCAGGCCCTTGTTAACCCTATGATGGCTGATGTGGGGAGAACAGAACAGCAGCCATCCTGGTTAGACCAATGGTCCATCTAGCCCAGTATCCCATCTTCTGACAGTGACCAATGCCAGGTGCTTCAGAGAGCATGAACGGAACAGGCAATCACGGAGTGATCCATCCCCTGTCCTCCACTCCCAGCTTCTGGCAAAGAGAGACTAGGGACAATGTCACAGTCAGAGTGCATGGGGCTGCATCCCTGCCCATCTTGGCTAACAGCCATTGATAGACCTATCCTCCAGGAACTTATCTAGTTCTTTTTTTAACCCTATCATAATTTTGGCCTTCACAACATCCGCTGGCAACAAGTTCCACAAGTTAACTGTGCATTGTGTGAAGAAGTACTTCCTTTTATTTGTTTTAAATCTTCTGCATTATTAAATTCATTGGGTGACCCCTAGTTCATGTGTTATGAGAAGGAGTAAACAACACTTGCTTGTTCACTTTCTCACACCCATCAAGTTTTTATAGACCTCTATCATATTCCCCCTTATTGGTCTCTTTTCCAAGCTGAAAAGTCCAAGTCTTTTTAATCTTGCCTCATACCAAAGCTGTTCCATACCCCTAAATCATTTTTGTTGCTATTTTCTGTACCTTTTCTAATTCTCATATATCTTTCTTAAGATGGGGCAACCAGCTCTGCACCCAGTATTCAAGATGTGGGCATACCATAGATTTATAGGGAGGCCTTATGATATTTTCTGTCTTGTTATCTATCCCTTTCCTAATGGTTCCTAACGGTTCCTAACATTCTAGGTTAGCTTTTTTGACTGCTGCTGCACAGTGAGCAGTTGTTTTCAGCACACACTGTCATACTTGGACAATAGATTTTATGCATTTGTGGTCTCAGTGACGGAGAGACCAATCAAAGGTGTATGTATGCTAGGAAAATGCATTAAAATTTCATCTGAGATTTGCCAAAAAGTCACCAAGATGGATGTTCTGTATGTCTTTGAAGTCCAGCAACCCCCTAACTGTTCAACAATGGAATTAATAATGCCAGTATTCAGACTTAAGCTGCTCCTCAAATCCCCATGTAATTGGCTGGTGAAACTTTATTCTTGCTGTTTCTCACATGTTCTAAGGCAAAAAATTGTTAATAGAGTCCACGCAGAAGGAGTAATGCAGTTTGATTGGATGGGCAAATCCAAACGTCAAGGGTAGTGTTCCTCCCCCTCGCAGCATTGCTTGCTTATTGAACAGTTAAGTCAATGTTTTATTCAAATCAGGAACAGCATAGCACCTGCTACTTCATTTACTCTTTATACACAGATACCTTTGTAAGATTACAGGGAAAAAAGAGGCAGTTAATAGTGTACTGTACGTACATGTCTGGCTAATTTGGCGCTGTACATTAAAGTGGAAGTGACCCTCACCCAATGCCACACTATTCTGTGACACTATGTTTTACACCAGAGTTTTTCAAACTGTGGGTCGCGACCCACTCCTGAATCACGGCATGTAAGGCATTAAAAGTCCTGTCAGCGGTGCTGCCCAGTTAAGACAGGATAGGGCCTACCTTTTCCAACACCATGCTGCGCCCCAGAAGTGGCGAGCAGCAGGTCTGGCTCCTAAGCAGGGGGACCATGGGACTCCATGTGATGCCCCTGCCCCAAGCACTGGCTTCGCACTCCCCTGGCCAATGGGGTGGGTGGGGAGGGTGCCTGCGGGCGAGAGTCGCACACCTCTGCCTAGGAGTTGGACCTTCCAGGGTGCAGCGTGGTCCGCGGTGCCAGGACAGGCGGGAAGCCTGCCTCTCTACCCTAGTTGCACTGCTGACCGGGAGCCACTGGAGGTAAGTCCACGTCCCAACCCTGCGCCCAATCCCCTGCCCCATCCCTGAGCCCCCCCAAATCCAGAACCCCTTCCTGTACCCTAAACTCCTCATCCCTGGCCCCACCCCAGAGCCTGTACCCCTGACCCCCCTGCCCTAGCTCCCCTGCCTAGCCCAGAGCCCCCTCCCACTCCCTGCCTCACCCCTGCAGCCCCACCCTCTGCCCCAGCCCCTCTCACACCCCAAACCCCTTATCCCCAGCTCTGTTGGGGCACAGGCATCAAATTTTCTTCAACTGGGTTCCCAGGAAAAAAGTTTGAAAACCACTGTTTTAGACCACATACTTGCAAGCTTTCCCCATTTAGTTTCTAGGTACCTATTGAATATTCATAATGCTAAATATTCATGTGATCTCTGCCACTATGATATGGGCATTTAAAATGAGCATTCTGATATATTTTTCTGTATTAAAAATATGAAATGCTTGGAAATTGGCGAGTGTTCTTTTAACTAATTCAGCTTTTCACAATCTTTTGCAGAACCTACTTTGTCTATACAGCAGAAGAGGAAATCAAACTAGAAATGGATCTGGTTTTGTCTGTGAGAGGCCACAAATGATTGAAACTTGAAGATGCTTACTGAAAGTTACATGCACAATAACTACAGGACATTTGTGATACTGAGGTACTTCTAAAATCACTGGTGTGAAAATAATTTAGGTTGCTTTATATTGACCTAAAACTTTGATCCACTTTAACACATAACATGCTCAGAAATAGATAGATGGTTCTGATAACTATTGATTGTCTAGAGAAGTCCAAACTATCTTATTTGAGAATGAATTCTGTTCTTGTCACTATTTCATCTCAATTTCATATTAGTTATTCAAAATTGCATTCCAGTTGCAAACTGTGTAATTAATATACTTATAAATAGTTAGCCACATAAGAGATTCAGGAAGCTGGCTTGAAGGTTCTCAAAGTGTAGATTTAGTAAAGTGTAAAATTTTTTCTTTTCCCAATAAAGGAATATGTTTATTAATAGATTTGTCTTGTCAAGTGTAGTAACATTCATTATTTTCTGTTTCAAGTACGTACCTGTATTGCTGGGTCCTTGTGTAATTTGATCTTTGAAATCACTAACTTACTACAAGAAGTGTAATGGTGCATTGTTATGGAACAGAACAGCATCCACAGGTACAGTAATTTACACTTATGAGTGGAAGACCTAAGAGGAATTACTGACTTTGTTCACTTGCTGATTAATATGCCAAATACCTGAAAAAAGCAAGGGTAATACATCACAAAATATATTTTGGTCATTTAATTTGTTCCTAGTGCTTATACTTTAATTGTATATCATGAAGTATTATTACAAGTGTATTTTTCAAAATACATTAATGAAATCATAGTAATATAGAGCTCACTACAGAACATGAAATTAAATTTTTGCTGAGAGTTGGGGAGAAATTACTACATATGTATGTGGATGAATAAGTGCACAGTTTAATAAAGTTCTACTATGCTTCTTTATATATGACTTGCTACTGAATATGTCTGTGTGACATAGTCTTTCAGTACAATTAAATTAGAGCTGGAAACGAGTGATATTCATTTTGAAAATAAAATATATTCGAATATCAACTGCTTAGCAAACTACAGATATGCAGGTTAGTGAATTTTCTCTCTGGTTTCGTTTCTAAATGATAAAGAATATTTATCTAAAGATTAGAAAACCCTTGTATGTGTCTCTAGCTAATGAGAAACTCTTACAAATTAGGAGAGATTTGTTAGGCTATTTTCAATTCTAATTAAATTTTCAGTTAGGGCTAGAAAGGGAGTGAACAAGGTTCGTAAAGGTACCTAATTTTAAATACACAATTCCTAGAAAATTCTACATAGGGTCTCATGCTACAGTCCTTATTGAGGGATAACTCCCAGGATAGTTCTGCCCAGTTTTGGACAAATAAATCAAGCCTTAAAAGCTTTACAATATATGAAAAATAGCTAGGTTAATTAATCTGTGGAATGACGCTAATGACTGCTACCTGTATCATTCTGGAGGGCTTCACAAACTTGAATAGACATTTTATCTCCCTTTTGGTAATTCTGTAGAAAGTGGTTCTCATTACTGTATCTGCTTCCTCCTCTTGTCAGACAAGTGTTAGGCTTCCTTCAGATACACAAACACTTTGATGCTGTTCAAAAAAAGGTAATGGGTCAATTATTTCATTATGAATGTTATCTTATGTTTCAGCAACTCCTTTGCTCTACCCTCCATGCTTGGAGGTGATGGGATGGGGGTGAGGATGCTGGAATTTTCTTGTAGAAAAATACTGATTTCATTATTATATTGGTGGGGGCTTGTAATACAGTATATTACAATATGGGTGCTTGCAGGCTCCTAGTGATAAACAAGCTGACGCACTGCAGTTAAAAAGCTCCAGAGTGCAGACAGTCATTTTGCTGAAGTGTCAGTATTTTCAAAATACACCCTTATCATATACTACAGAAACGGTCATAAGTTTTATAATATTGATAGGGAAGTTGTTATGATTACCATAGAATACTGCAGTGTCTTTTAAAACAAATACTAATTTTAAAAAAATGTATCCTTGCATAAATATGTGCACCGCAAAAAACATTTGGACAAAGCGCTTGGTGCCTGTTCCAAAGCATATTGAAATCAATGTTCTACTAACTTCACTAGATTTTGGATCAGGCCATGGGATACTGAGTGCAATGGGAAATCAATGATACTTCTATCCTCGATTCCTTTTATTATATTTATTTCTGCCACAAAATTAAAGGAAATGAAACCACAAACTCAAGGAAATTTGAGCTATGGTTAAAACATATTACAAGTTTTTGCTCTGTTGTGAGGTACACAACTGGGTGAAATCAATTGCCAACATATTGCACAACCTGAAAGTGAGCTTTTAACCATTTAAAGAACTTCTTTGCTAACCATCTCTTAAAGATGACAGAATCTAAAGCATCTATTGTACCATCATTTTTAAATAAAACAAAATTTCTTGTCTATAAGTTATTCTCTTCTGTGTCCTCTTCCTGTTTGATCCTAATGAGAAGCATTCATGTTGAATTTATGACATTACACTAGTGTTCCTGGCAACAAGCTATGCAATGTATGGTCAACAGAAGAAAAAGATCTGAAATGCTGTACTTCAAAGGAAATGCAGTACTTGATAGCCAAGTGCATTGCTTTTCTATGAATATCTTTATTAATAAGGATACTTGTCTCTTTTAGGATCTGATCCCAAAGGCCACTGAAGTAAAAATAAAACAAAAAAGTCTCCAACTGACCGTAGTAGGATTTGGATCAGGCCGTTTAATCCCTCTCTCAGGATCTCAAAGCATTTTACAAACATTTAGGAATCAAACCTCAACACACCAATGATGTAGGAAAGTATGATCCCAGTTTACAGATAAGTAAACGGAGGCACAGAGGTTACATCATTTGCCCAACCTAACACAGCAGGACAGTGGCAGACCTAGGAATAAAACAAACACTCAAGTCCTGGAGTCACCATCAAGCCACTTATGCTTCTGGGAACTGATCCAAAGATGACTGAAGACATTGCTGGAAATGCTCCCATTAATTTCAGTGAGTAATTTCATTGGAGGCTAATATTGAAGTTAATCTAAAATTTTCAGACTGCAATTTTTCAAACATCTCTAGGTGATGTTAAAGATCATCTTTGGTTGCCTGGTGAAGGCTCAGCATGTATGAATATCTGGTACCATGAGTCAGTGAGGCCCAGATCCACAAAAGGGACTTAGGCATTGTGATACTGAGCATCACAACATCTAACTTTTAGGTGCCTAGAAAAATCTCAGGAACAACCTCACACTTCACAAACCTGAGTTGATTGCACAGGATCCTGTGCAATCAATGGTGAGAGAGAGGTGCCTTACAACATGATCCACAAAGCCAGCACATTAGGTGGGGAGCCACTTAAGCTAGCCAATGAGAGATGCCAACAAGAGGGATGAGTTTGGCACCAATGTCTGGACAGCAGAGAGGCACCTTTCTCTGATTGTGATTCAGAAACTGGGGCAAGACAGGTGCTTGACTGCCTAAGTAGTATGCAGGGTCTTATTCACTGTGTGCTTCCTGTTTGGGCTCCACTGGAGAGTTCACACAAACAACCTGGGAGAGGGCGGAGGGAGGAGACAGCCCTCCCTTATAACCTTTAGCCCAGTGACGAAGGTACTCATCTTGGATGTGGGGAACTCCATGATTCATGTCCCCCCCTCCAGCTAATGAGAAGGGATTTGAACAAGGATCTGCCACCTCTCAGGTGAGGGCCCTAAACACTAGGCTGGAGAGTTGTTCTAAATCCCTTTCTGGACCAATTAATAATTAAAATAGGAGAGACAGACCTACATCAACTGTTCCATAGCCTAGGAGTTAGGTCCCTCACCTGAGAAGTGGCAGGTCCATTCTCAAATCCCTTCTCCTCCTCAGGTGTACTTCAGCAAAGGGTCTCTCACATCCTAAGTGAGTACCCAACCATGAGGTTAAAGGTTACAAGAAAGCTGGAGGGAAGGGAAGGATCACTGCTTTTGTGAGCACTCACTCTAGTAGGTGGCCTCTGAGTGTGCCTTCTGGATTGAGCCCCACGTGACTTAGGCAGCCCAATGCCTACTTTCCCCAGTTTGTGCAACGCTCTGGGGCTTAGGCTAGAGACAGGCATGCAGGTGTCAGAGTGAGGCTGCAATGTGCATGCTCAGAGGCAGACACATAGGTGCCTAGGAAATTTTTACTTAAAAAAATAAGTAGGTAATGAGTAACTTTAGAAGCCTACAGTGTTCAGCAGCAGGCAAGTGGGATTTTTATGGATTGCAGTCACACCTAAAGGCAGGGTTTAGCACCTAAATACCTTTGTGGACCCCACCCTAAGTGTTCAGCTGAGGACTTTTTATATGGTTCTCTGAAAAAAAGTCAGACAAATATTAATATATTCCATCATTTACCTACTTTCTTAGCCCTGGTCTACAATACAGAGTTAGGTCAACATAAGGCAGCTTACATTGACCTAAGTGTCTACACTAAAACGCAGCTCCCACCGATGTAACTCACCCACTACAACGACTTAACGCCACCTCGGTGACAGGCATAGTGCTTAAAATCAATGCAGTGTCAGTGTAGACACTACGTTGCTTACATCAACTGTAGCTGCCTTTCAGAAGCTGTCCCACAATGCCCCACACTGACAGTTAAATCAGTGCAAGGGCTCCTGGTGCGGATGCGCACCACTGACACAAGAAGCATAGTGTGGACATGAAAAAGCAGTTACATTGACTTACAGCCACCACAGAACTTAAACTTAGGCTGACTTAATTTTGTAGTGTAAACTTGCCCTGAGCAGTTGCAATAGGAGACAAAATAATCTGCTTCATAGACATAGCACCAGTTTCAATAGATCTGAGCAAATACAATACAGAAAAGTTATATTATAGCTTATCTCAGTTCCAAATCATTCATGTAACAGAAGTTTTAGGGGTCAAAATGATTATTAATGGCCTCAGCTACCAGCCCTGTGTTGCAGGCTTTTCTTATACTACACTCATTGGTTTATCATCATCTGATTTTCCTAATTTAGGGTTAGGTCATTTGCTAGGATTCTGGCAGGTACTCAAGAGAGCTTTTCTGTGTCAATATGTGGGTAGCAAACCAAATAAAAGAAGTAACCCTCCCTATACACTCAATAGAGAGAACGAAAAGGGTCCTCCCACACAGAGTGGTTTATAGGATCAGGGCCTAAGTGTGATCATAAATGAAGGAATTTCCCTTACCAAATGATTTGAAGAAACAAGTATAATCAGTAGTCTAAGGCAGAATATCTTGGTTTATCTTAACCCAACTTTCCATTAAGCTATTACGCTTTTTTAGTCTCTCCCAAAGAGATTTTTATATTCAAGTGATTCTTGCCTGAATTATTTTCTATTTTCAATATTCTATACTTAATGAATCAGAAAAACAAAGTTAATCCAGAGAAAATAATCTTATGGTGGTGGTCTCCAGATGCTGCAGCCCCACAGAAGCAATCCCCCTGTTCTTTAATTGCAGACCCAATAAAGCAGATCTAATACAGTAACAAGACTGGCAGGTGCAGGTAGAAAACATACTGTGAGCGTGCTAAGAAATGGCCAACACAAACAAATCCTAACTTTGGCAATCTTAAAATAATGGCTGTTACTGCTCCAAAGAGGAAATAATTAAAGCCATTTTCTGACTCTAAGCATCTGATACTAGTGGTTTTCCATGGCAAATTACCAACATCTGCACTGCAAAAACCCAGCTACTGCTGCAATTATATAGCCAGGATAACTGCAGAGGTTCTAGAACTTTTTCATTTTCTATAGGTCCTCTAATTAAATGCAACCTATGATTGATAGGTAAACTACACATGATGGCAAATTAGGTTTCTTGAATTCCATACGGTTTCATTTACATTTCTAATGCTTAATATCCTGTGAAAAACCAACAGCAAAAGCTTCAAAGAGAAAAATTAATAGACTCAAAAGACATTTCAATGTGTTTCTTAATCATGTAACAATTTCAGGTTTCCAGACCAATTCAGCATTAAGATTTATACAATGTATTCATTCCCACAAGAATGGCGGCTTCTCATTCCCACACACTGGTGCATAGTAAACATAAATCTTACCACACAGGCTGAAAATCCTTACCTATGACTAATAAGAAGCTAAGGAACACTGGAACTTTTCATTAGCATAGGAATAGTGTTGCTAATATGTTAAATAGGTTTAAGCCAAATATTCACTTTTAAACACCAACAAGAAAAGGAAATGCAAATGAAGCAGTAGTATATGGCCTTGGCTGTGATGTGAAATGCAATTCTGAAAGATAAATCTTTTTGAATTAATAATAAAACACAAAACTGCCCAATTATTATACTGCTGATGTTGTAGCTAAGTGTCAGATTTTTCATTTATAATCCCCTATTATTAGGGGTTTATTGACTTGGTTGTTAAATATCTTAGCTTGAAACTTGGCACCCTATACAAATTCTTAGCTTCATATTTTTTTTTAAGTTTAATAAAGGTTCAGACATACTGCAACTCCAATTAGAAAACATAAGCATATTGTCTGAAGAATGAAACATTTGCTGAGGTGAGTAGCAATTTTCAGTGCCTCAGATTTTTGGGTGCTCAACTTCAGACACCTTTCAAGAGGCCCGATTTCAGAAAACAAACAATACTCTGAAAATGAGGCCTCTTTAAGATGTCACAAGTTGGACACTCAAAAATTGAGACATGCAAAAAAAATAACTGGTCACTTTTGAAAATCTTGGCCAAAAATCAGAGAGAATAGTGCCTTCAGAAAAAAACTAAGGAAAAGAAATGCTGGATTCTAACATCATGTAAGTGTGACCCGGTGGCACACCTATATTCACACCATACACAAGTACAAGAATAGTTTGTATAAAACATGCCTTGTGAGCTTTCATACAACACCTGACAACATACTGTTCATTAATATAATTGTAAAATGACTTGACATGCAGGTGTGCCTTATGGCAATAATACATTGTCACAGTTGTAGCTTATCCCAGTCCCATGCAGCAGGCTAGGGGTGAGGCAGGCCTAGGTATGACATAAGCATTGGGACAGAGAAGATGGACTTCAGCATTATACACAGGTTGAGGCATTCCTCACCAGATTCTAAATTCTACACACAAGGAAAAGGTAGGTGTGGAATTTGGTCCATATTCCAGTGGATAGGGGGCAAAGGATAACTGGAGCTCCGTCTCATATTGACTGGTCCCATTTACTGCCAAGAAGCAATACCGCATGGACTGATTAGCTTCTAGGTAATATTAGAATGGATATTTACAGTTAAATAATGCATTAGTATAACTGGTTTAATGAAGTTGCAGACATTTGTTCACATCTTTACTGTTTGATGTTTCTATTTTCTGACCTCAGTAGCCGCCAAAATAGAATTAAAGAAAAATTCAACCTGAGCTTTAATATAGTTTTGAACAACTGGATCTATTTCTAATCAGTGCTTTAAACTCTCAATCCAGTGCAGAACATGGCAGAAGACAACCAAGTGAATATTTCTTTCTACTATTATTCTTCATCTTGCATCATAGATGTTTAGATAGAAAGAAAGATGATATTATATCCACATTAACAGCACATTAAAATATCATAATTACTGTTTTTTCAGGGAGAACCAAATGAATTAGTATTCATTGGCCATTTATTTTAATGTTACCAAATTAAAAACAACATAAATCATGGGGTTGTGCAAGCCTATTTTGTATTCAGGGGTATCTAGGCATAACGGATGTGCTTATCTCACAATGGAGCTCTCTCTCACATGATCTTATATCAACTGTTAAAGAGAGGGTTTTACAGAAGACTGAAAGGAGCATGCCCACATACCCAGGACATCAACGGGTATTTTGGCATTGTCCCAACAGACCCAATTGCCATTTCCATATTTACAAAACAGTCCATAAGACAGGAAGTCTTATCTCCTGGAGGAGGTGGGGTAAGGTCTTGCCCTAAATTAAGTTGGCGAGAACAAAAGGAGAGCAAGTTACATCAGCATTTTGCCGTGTAGTGCAGTTTTGAGTTTCCAGTAGAATGTAACCAGTTCCAAACGGACTGAATTGCAACTGCCCATTTACAGACTCGCCCTCTGGGGAGTTTCAACAGGCTAGTTCTAGATTTCTTTCCATGACATATAAAACTGCTTTTTTTAATACCAAGTAGGCGGTGACTGGAGAGACCACAACACTCAGGGAAGGACATTCTTTAAAAAAAAAAAAAAAATCCAGCTGACTTGACTATCTGCAGACACGAAAATTATGCCATCTTTGAATGTCTTGATGCAATGTGTATGAAAAAGGGTTGCAGAGAGGGCTCGAACCTCAGCAGGTATAAGCCCTCATAGCACCATTGATTTCCATGAATCTGAGAATCTGGCCCTGTGTGCTACTTATCTTAAAGTGAGTGCTTTCTATTCCCAAATATTTGCATCCTTGAGCAGCCCATCAGGATGGAAAACTGAAGAGAGCTCACAGGATGAAAGGGCCAGCTGACCACCTCTGTTTTGGTCATCTTCAAAACAAAGAACAGTTATAGTGCAGGGTGTCTAAGATTTCAAGACACCGGAAGCTTGCCTCTCACCATGATAAAGTAAACAGTTACCTGCAGAAGTATGTTTATGCTTTCTACCATGGTTTCTGATGGCCTGAATCTCTCATACCTATTACAGGCAGCTCACTGAGCAAACAGAAGTGACAAAGGACAGCCAATCTTTAAAGAAACAGTCTCTGGTCAGGAAATGTTCCAGTGAAGGACTGCACATGGACTACTCTAGACATATGAGATGAAAGCTATAAACTGATGTCTGATATTAAATTTCTCCAGCAGAGCTGTAAAGAACCTTAGTAAACCCCTTTTCAACATCTCATGCTAGAAGCCATTTTTATTCATTTGCATAGTGCAGTGATGTTTGATGCTAACGGAACAATACGATTGGTCTCTCCCATGCAAGATGTGCCTATGTGAATGAGAAGTGACAGGGCTAGATATGGCCAGTTGCTAAGAACTTTGCCAATACCTTTTTTCTACATGAATTAATGATATTGGTTGATGTGATCTGCAGTATTCTGGATTTTTATCTTTTTTTCCCCAAGAGTACTATTATGTGGATTTCCAAATAGGAACTGGGCAATTTTCCTTGTTCAAGGGAGTGACTGAACATTTGATGTATTTGAGACATTAGGAGCTTCTGAAAAGATTTACCGAACTCATTGCTAAAACCATCTGGCCTTGGAGATTTGCCATTTGGAAGGTCCCTTATAAGATTTTGCAATTCATCTGTTGACATCTCTGCTTCAAAATGCACTTTTTGTTCTTCAGTAATCCACAGGATTTTTAGGTTCCTTAAACAAATATGTATTTTTGCTCTAGTAGAAGTTCCTGAGGGTGAATAAAGTTTTTCATAAAATGTTAAAAATGCCTCTTATTGCTTTTTTATTCAGCTACCCTTATTTTCTTCTGTTAAAATTATGCATATAAAACATTTGTGACACTACTGCGATGGCATGATTTTCGAAGCATACTGATCACTTCCCCCACACACACCCCTAAAATACCACTACTGTAGGATTATGAGAGAGACTTGAGTCTTTGATGTGATATTTGTCAAGCTGCCTCTAAATTTCATTTTGAGTTTTTGTATTTTGAGAAGCACCAATGCTCAGCTGTTAAAAAATAAAACTCAAAACTCTTCAAGACCAGTTGTTCTACTAAAGGACTCCTAGATTGCATCATATATATGCATACATGCCTCCAGTCACACTGCATTCTATGGAGTGCTCTGCATTTCTGGTCCTTTTTTTCACCTGCTCCACCTGAGTCAAAAAAAAAAAAAACAACACACACACACACAATTCCTCAGCAGAAGTTGAGCAGAAATATGGTTGAGTTCTCTCCATGGTTCTGGCTGGGAACCACAGACAAAAAGGGAAGCAAGGGACAAGGAGCCCCAGTAGGTAAAGTTTGCTTCTATTGTTCCAGTTACGGTCAGAGTCCACTGACCACAGACTGTGAACTCCACATGGATCACCAGCAGCCCACCTTGAGGTGCCAGGACAGAAACCCTCTGTAATGGTTATAGTATTGTTAACTCCAAATTTTTCATGAGTTGGTCCCTCCAAAATTATGAGATTTGTTTAAAAATCATGAGGCTTAAAAAATTGGGTGCCTTTTCTGCATTCTAGACTTTAGGGTTCACTGGGTCATGTTTTCAAGGTTTCCTCCACATCTATGAGGACTAGAATTACACTTTAAAAAAAATGTAAGCAAATATTCTCTCATGATTACAGCAATTTAGGAGTTAGGACTTTAAGAAAACCACCACATACGATAAAAATCACAAGAGTTGGCAACACTGCATATACACTTAATACTTCATATTTTAAAGATGGCACCAGTTATGTAGCTTATATATTAGTAAATTCAATAAATATTTCTGATCGGTTTTCTAAACAATATTTCCATAAAGATGATGATCCTTTTTCAGAAGGGAAAGGCCTGGATTCACAAAGGAACTTCGGCAGTGAAATGCTGAGCAACACAACGCCCAACTTCTAGATGCCCAGAAAAATCACAGAAACCACACTGCGATCAACAAACCCCCGAGTTAGGTGCCTGGGCTCCCTATACAGTGCACGGAGAGAGAATGTACCTTAGAATAGGATCCACAAAAGCCAGCACACTAGGTGGTAACCTTTCTAAACTAGCCAATGGGAGATTTTGATGAGAGGAGTGTGTCCTAAGCCCCACCCTTCTCAGAGATAGGTACCTAAATTGAGGCTGTAGGGAAGAGCCCATCTCTGCTTGTAATCCATGAAACAGGGGAAGGTAGCTGGAGGAGCACCTTGCCTGCACCCAATCCGATAGATGCCTGACAATGAGACTTGGGAGCCCAAGTCTGGGATTTAGGCACCCAAGTGATTTTGTGGATCTGGGCCAGACATTTTTGTGTTTGACTGATGAATGATAAAATTGGACCTTTTTGCTGGATCTCTTTAGTGAATGCCACCCTATGAATGTGAACCACTAAGCATGTTGCTATTCAGTAGGTTAACTCAAAGAAGCCACGAGGAAAAAAAAAAATCATAAAGAGCCAATTTGTCACTCCCTGTAGCTGTTTATGTAGCACTATAAATTAATGACTGCCAGAAATAATATCCATGTAGGTTTAACAGGGCAGGAGCCCTTGGACCCTTATATAGGCAAAAAAAAGCTTGACCTTGCAATCAAGAGGCAGTACAGCCATACATCAGTATTTACAATGTGTACATCAGACATCTGTAACCAAATTCACTGCTGGTGTAAACTGGTACAGTACCATGGAAATCAATGGAGCTGCACTAATTTATACCAGCAGAGATTTTGGCTCTTGGTCTGCTAGTGTAATCAAAGGGACAAATTAAGCCATGGTGTATGTAGGAGAATTACCTAGGACTTAGAAAATTGCCCCATTCTTACTCTAGGAACAAATGAAATTCCCCACCCCCCATACACACAATATTTGTAAACTTCCTCCATGCCATATTCACAGTTCTTAACAATTCAGATGCTTCAATAGGTTTCATTCATTTTAACTGACATGGTAGGAAAAAAGCTACTTAGTTCAAATCTAGTTTGAATTTGGAATGAGAAGTAAAATATTAAACTGTTGACAAATTGATTTAGGGTGAAACTTAATAGCAAGTATTTTTTGACGATGGCAAAATATTGTTTGCATAATAGTGAGAGAGCGTAGAGATGATGCCCAGTCAGCTTCTGTTTAAACTACAATTTATCATTTTGAGGTGTTTTTCTACAGGTAAAAACGTATCACTTTTCCTTGTTCTGTTAGTGAGTTTGAAATGTACACATTACTAATGTGGAATCAGTAAACAAAAAGGCTCTCTAAATCTGTTACAATAAGGTCTACACAGAGCCTAAACAAGACCATGTAAGTTGAGGATCAAAAGAAAAATCTTCCACACATAAAACTGTCATTCCTTTGGCTTTGTGCTTAAATATACTCCTTTGCACACTTGGACTGCTGAGTTGGTTGCATGAAATATTTTCAGGCTTAGAAAGCTTGCACATATCAAAACTTCTGCATCCTACGTGTGACAACCTTTTAAAAAAGTGTGTCTGTCCTAACTGAAACGAAAAGAAAATGACAATGTACTGCAATTACTCTCTGCACTGCCATCTAGTGAAATTATATTACTAGGTAGAATTAGACTGATTCACTTACAAATTGGAACTAAAAGAAACAGCCATATGCTGACAGCAGAAAGGAATTTTTCTGTAGAGAACCCAGCATTTGTATGCAGGTGATTCATACTATTAATACGTAGGATGATACACAGAGAGAGAGAGAGAGAGAATAGATTCCACCAATGGCTAAGGTACATCATCAGAACAAGAGAATTGTGATTTGAAATATGAGCTTCTGAGTATACAGTAGTGAGGCCTGATCCTCATAAGTCTCAGCAACCTGGTAGACCTTTAAAACTTCAGAGTTTTATGGAGAAGTCCTATAGTGTTTCACAGGGATGAAACCAATAGACTTCTATAGAAATTACTATAAAAGACCTATTACAATTCATGTTGCTATTGATTTAATAGCACTGTAATACTGTGAAATCTCATATTACTCAACCTTCATTACTTTTGCAAAAATATACAATAGAACATCTACTGGTCCACAACGAAGGATCACTTTTGCCTGTGGGTTTCTGATGGGAGTTTAAGGTGTTGGTTTGTTTGTTTTTTTTTAAAAATGCTTGGACCATGCTAGCCAAGAGATTGCACATGCAATACACTACTGCACAAAGTGCTTCAGCAAGATTAGCCTTGAGAGCTGCTCCGATAAGTATCTGCCCCTTCTACAGCAGAAGGCAGAAGAATCCGTTTAGCAGCAGATCCTTAGAGCTCACCTGGCTTATACTGGCCCCACCTCCACTGTGCATCCCTTTCATGGCCAAAATTCTGACTCCCCTTGCACGTTGGAATTGCACTGGTTCTAGTGCCAGGGGAGCTTCCACATCCACAGGCACATGGTGTTACAATAACTCACGATGAATCTTTCACTCATTACTGCAAGATAGTGAGTTTCTACCGAGCATGTATTTAAAGAGCAAGGTAAGCGTGCATGTGCATAAACATTCTGATTCTGCATAGGTTGTTATGGGTTGATTAAAAGTTGACTGTTGTCATTGCCAGAATCATTTATGTGCCAGCTGTAGCCTGCTTTTCCACCATCTTGGGAGCCAGATGTCTTTGAAAGAAATATCAATCGAATTACTGTCATGTGCAGGTCTCTCTCTCCTCCTCCCCCAGGTCTTAGCTGTAATATACCTCAGGTGTATATTTTCAGCAGTCATAACTTCTTTATCCTGGTCTGCTTCAGTAGATTATTAATTAATAATATAACTAAGTTTAGAGAGACAAGGCGGATAAGGCAATATCTTTCATGGGACCAACTTCTGTTGGTGAGAGAGACAAGCTTTCAAGCTTACACAGAGCTCTTCCTCAGGTCTAAAGTTTATATTTGACTTGAAAAGAAACAGGTTTGTTGTTTGGTTGGGGTTTTTTTTGGAGGAGCGTGGGGTTTCTACCCTTCATTGTTACAAAGCAAATGACATCTTAAAACTTTTGAATAGTTTTGGAATTGCAATAAGCAGATTATTGGGCTCTAGTCAACCCTTTGGAAATGCCATATTTCTAAGCCTTACTAAAAGACAAAAAATCAAGTGTAATTAAATATAAAAAGCCCTCTCCCCCTTTAAGTGATGCTTTTTCTGTTCACCTTCCCAAAACTACTGCACTGCACAAACAGCTCCTTGATTCTGGAGTTCTGCATTCCACATTGTAAAAGTGTCTAAAGAAGCTGAGAAAAGTGGTGATCTGGCAAATGAAATACTAGCACAGGGAATGGCAAACCACTTTGTTCTGGAAACTCCTTGTTAGAGTCTTACAATGCTGAGTCCTAAAAAGGAGCAAGGAATAGAGCAAGATCTTGTGGGATTACCAACTCAAACGTGTGGGAGACTTGTGGGATTTACAAAAACCTCATTTCTGCATCCCTGCACGAACCCATTTCTTTTCCGCCATCAGAACCATACTTTATAAAACAAATATAAATCTTCAATTCAGTTTACTGAGCACCACTTAAATGAAAACAAATTGCAGTCACTACTGACCAAGGCCAAATTTGAATCAGTGACCTAGAGATGAATCACTTTACCAGTCCCTTGAACCAACTAGTCCCCAGGTACTAAGTAATCCTGAATTGTGTAGACTTTACGAAACATTTACAGTATGCTAGAGTAGTTAGGCAATGGTCATGTTGGTTATAAATAAGATGACAAACTGGTTTAGTGATCATTCCCTATATTGCTCATTCACTAACATTTTATTTTCTGCAAAATTCCATTGTATACTTTTGTTCAAATATCTGCCTTGCTAAATTTGAGACTATGGCATGTGAATTCTTGAGTATCTAGTATACAGTAACAAGAGTATAAGATAATTGCACTTTGCCATATTACTTGTGCTGTCTTATGTGACAAAGATCTGCAGAGAACAGGAGACTGCAGATGCTATAACCCCTTCAGTTACAACTGTTGGAAATGTCACCCTAACTGTATCACAAGCATCTCTCTGAAATGCCACAAAGTACATTAATTCAATTATAAATCAGTCTTATTAGCAAATAGCAAAGACAAATATAAATAATGTAGCTAGAGTGCTAGCTATTTTTCATATCAAACTGTAGAGGAAGAAAGAAAGGTTTAATAAAGTGAGCCATTCAGCATCCTAAAATTCATTTCACTCTATAGTTGATACTTACTCTTTGTTTTAAAGATGCTAAATTAAATGCCTCTCTTTCGTTCCCTCCAGAATTGTTTATATGGGAGCTCACCCATCCCACGCACGCACTGAGTCACAAAAAACATCAATTCTTTTATACGGTACATTAAAACAGCTGATATAGCACTACAAGTCACTTATACGTCTCATGCTAAAAAATTGGTACAATGGATTAAATGGCATGGCTGATGGGTACAGGAGCTGTATTGATAGGCTGGTGATACTATGCCAGAGACAAAGACTCATGTTATTAGTTAATATTTCCTGGCTCTGCATGATGAATTTCTTCTGTCGAACACCAATATTCAACATAAAACAATTAACAAAATATAGAAGATTTTGGGACATGACATCATTTTGAATTTACCTTTGTATATTTTCCTCTTGTCTTTGTAAGTATTAGCATTTCCAATTCCATACCAAAAAAAATTCAATGAAAAAAATTAAACCAGCGCTGAATGTATACATAATGCTATAGTAGTATTTTGTAAACTAATGCCAGTGGTAGTGAATGATTGTGACGTGGACACTCGTCTGCTAGGAACTGGACTGAGACTACTTTCCTATTGCCACCAAAAAATAAGTTATGAATCCACCACAGTGAAAACTCATAATAGTTATCTAGAAATTAAAGACTTCATATTAATTTACTAATGTCTTCAGTCTCATTTTTGCTTTTAAACATTTTTAGGTAAAATATTGTCTCTCTTATTGTGGTATTTCCCCAGCTCTAAGTTTTCATGCACTCCCTGGAATTTAAGGCTTTAACTCCAACTGTATTTGTGCCCCTTGTGTCTGAAAATTCATATAAGTGAGTTTTACTCATATAAATGTTCCCAGAAAGTGAATTTTAACTTTGAACACTTAACTAAATGTAGATACTTTATGGGGGAAAATAGACACTTGACACAGCAGGAGACTTGTAGGAACATACATTTACTCAGAAATGAGAAAGGGAAAAAACAAAACAAAAAAGTTAGCTTATTAGCTAGAACAAAGGGCAATGACACAGGAAACAAGAAGTGAAAAAATGGCCACTTTCAGATTAAATCTGGCAGAAACAAATAGCTTCAAAGGGCCAGGCTCCAGAAAGGCATGCTGGGAAAACGTTCCTGAAAGAGGGCAAGCCTGCACTAGGGAGAGTTAGTAAGGATCAGATATTTGCAAGAGAACACGGTCCTGCAGAAAGAGCTGCTTCTATGTTGCATATACGATCATTCTGTCTGAAGTGCGGGTTCCTAGAGTACCTCCTCTTTTGCTAGACAAAGGTGCAGTTATATGAGCCAAGCAAAGATGTGTTCTCACCCTCTGCAGCTAGTGGACTTTACTGGTGGCAATTCAGGCATCTAGGGTCTTTGAGCATCTACTGGGTTAGGCATCGGCTAAATGCTGGTTTTGTGAATACCAGTGATGCCTAAACGTTGGACTTGCACTAAGTCCCCCTAGAGAATCTAGACCTTAAGATGAAATCTTGGGCCTATGGAAGTCAGTAAGAGTCTTTTCATTGATCTCACAGGGACCAGGATTTCATTGTTAATCTCTTATTGTATGTACTACACATGGACATCAGGCAACCTCTGAGTCTTCCACAGGAAGAATTTAAAAATAAGATATTGTATTTTAGGACAGCCATTTTTCACTCTAATTAAAATATGACAGAATTAAAAGTGATTATAGAACATTTGGTTTATTAAAAAAACTGATCAGCAATATATTGTGCTAGTTAATGCTAGGATTGTATTTTCTATACCTTTAATTCAATGATATCATCAAGTACAACCCTCTTCCCCCTAACCTCATCTTTTTCAGGCAGAAAGACTTTGCTAATATTCCTTGCTGTCAGGCCTGACACTGCATAAACTCTACAGATCCATCATTAGTTCTTGTCATCTCTTAGGGACTCCTGGCCTGGAGCCCAACAATTGATATAGTAGAGAGCTTCCAGCTAAAATAACAGCCTCCACATCTTTATCTTCCCATCCATCAGATGGTTGGTGGAAGATTGGGCTAATTTGTCACTCTACCCACTTGGAAAAGTTTGATAAATGGTTTAATTAGATTTTTTTCAAAAAAGAAATCATATTTCTTGAGAACTTGGGGTTGGAAAAACAATACCTAAGAGATTGAATTAGAAAAGGAAAATATTTTTTCTTCAGCAAGGATCAGAGGAAGCACAACCGTAGCACAGTGATGAGTAGTAGAAAGTGTGCAATTGGTTAGAACAGATTTAAAGCAAAGAGGCCGATGTGAATGCACACATACTCTGCACTGTAGCGACTCAAAAGCAACCAGCAGAACATACATACAGAGAAATGTCAAAATACAGAATCCAATTTTAAATAGGGACCTGGTCACTTATATTAGAGTGACCTAGCCTGCACTTCAGCCTTGGCCCCACTCCCTGGGTTGGAACAGAGAGGGAAGGGCCAAGGCCTCCTTCCCAGCTGATTTCCTCCCCTGAAGGATCAAGGACTGAGCAGTCCAGAGTCACAAGGATGGCCACGACAACTGGCCCATGCATTGGACATGCTAATGAGCACACTGCATGTTCTCCTTTCAGTGCCTACACAATCTGGCCCTGAGAGTTGACACATGGGGTGTACACTCACCCAGAAGCAAAGGAAAGCCAAGCTGCTTAGAGTTCTTTTGTGTGTCCTGTTTCAGCTAGCCATAGGATTCATAATGGTTGGGTGATGTTTCCTGCATCTGACCTTACATCGTGTGTGTGTAAGGCCAGGTGCAGAAAAAAGATATACGTATATAGCATTTATGAAGGTTGGACATATGACCAGGGGCGAGTATAAAAATATTGCTTGGGCATGTAGGAATGAAATCAGGAGGGCCAAATCACACCTGGAGCTGCAGCTAGCGAGAGATGTCAAGAGTAACAAGAAGGGTTTCTTCAGGTATGTTGGCAACAAGAAGAAAGCCAAGGAAAGTGTGGGCCCCTTAATGAAAGAGGGAGGCAACCTAGTGACAGAGGATGTGGAAAAAGCTAATGTACTCAATACTTTTTTTGCCTGTCTTCACGAACAAGGTCAGCTCCCAGACTGCTGCGCTGGGCATCACAACATGGGGAATAGATGGCCAGCCCTCTGTGGAGAAAGAGGTGGTTAGGCACTATTTAGAAAAGCTGGACGTGCACAAGTCCATGGGGCCGGACGAGTTGCATCCGAGAGTGCTAAAGGAATTGGCGGCTGTGATTGCAGAGCCATTGGCCATTATCTTTGAAAACTCGTGGCGAACGGGGGAAGTCCCGGATGACTGGAAAAAGGCTAATGTAGTGCCAATCTTTAAAAAAGGGAAGAAGGAGAATCCTGGGAACTACAGGCCAGTCAGCCTCACCTCAGTCCCCGGAAAAATCATGGAGCAGGTCCTCAAAGAATCAATCCTGAAGCACTTACATGAGAGGAAAGTGATCAGGAACAGTCAGCATGGATTCACCAAGGGAAGCTCATGCCTGACTAATCTAATCGCCTTCTATGATGGGATTACTGGTTCTGTGGATGAAGGGAAAGCAGTGGATGTATTGTTTCTTGACTTTAGCAAAGCTTTAGACACGGTCTCCCACAGTATTCTTGTCAGCAAGTTAAAGAAGTACGGGCTGGATGAATGCACTATAAGGTGGGTAGAAAGTTGGCTAGATTGTCAGGCTCAACAGGTAGTGATCAATGGCTCCATGTCTAGTTGGCAGCCGGTGTCAAGTGGAGTGCCCCAGGGGTCGGTCCTGGGGCCGGTTTTGTTCAATATCTTCATAAATGATCTGGAGGATGGTGTAGTTTGCACTCTCAGCAAATTTGTGGATGATACCAAACTGGGAGGAGTGGTAGATACGCTGGAGGGCAGGGATAGGATACAGAGGGACCTAGACAAATTGAAGGATTGGGCCAAAAGAAATCTGATGAGGTTCAATAAGGATAAGTGCAGGGTCCTGCACTTAGGACGGAAGAACCCAATGCACAGCTACAGACTAGGGAACGAATGGCTAGGCAGCAGTTCTGCGGAAAAGGACCTAGGGGTGACAGTGGACGAGAAGCTGGATATGAGTCAGCAGTGTGCCCTTGTTGCCAAGAAGGCCAATGGCATTTTGGGATGTATAAGTAGGGGCATAGTGAGCAGATCGAGGGACGTGATCGTCCCCCTCTATTCGACATTGGTGAGGCCTCATCTGGAATACTGTGTCCAGTTTTGGGCCCCACACTACAAGAAGGATGTGGATAAATTGGAGAGAGTCCAGTGAAGGGCAACAAAAATGATTAGGGGTCTGGAACACATGACTTATGAGGAGAGGCTGAGGGAACTGGGATTGTTTAGTCTGCAGAAGAGAAGAATGAGGGGGGATTTGATAGCTGCTTTCAACTACCTGAGAGGTGGTTCCAGAGAGGATGGTTCTAGACTATTCTCAGTGGTAGAAGAGGACAGGACAAGGAGTAATGGTCTCAAGTTGCAGTGGGGGAGGTTTAGGTTGGATATTAGGAAAAACTTTTTCACTAGGAGGGTGGTGAAACACTGGAATGCGTTACCTAGGGAGATGGTAGAATCTCCTTCCTTAGAAGTTTTTAAGGTCAGGCTTGACAAAGCCCTGGCTGGGATGATTTAATTGGGGATTGGTCCTGCTTTGAGCAGGGGGTTGGACCCTGATGACCTCCTGAGGTCCCTTCCAACCCTGATATTCTATGATTCTATGACAGTTGTAGATCCCTACAAGTTAGTCAGATCTGTCTGGATTGTCTCTCTAATTGTTTGTGTGTAGCTATTTTATTTGAATTATTGATTAAGTCCTCTCTATTCTGATAAATTAATATGACAGACATTCTCCTCTTTCTTATAAGCTGTCTAGAAACGGAATATAATTCAGAATACTTATAAAATATTTCACCCCCAGGCAAAAAACTTATTTTCGTAAACAGAAGAAATTCTCAATTAAAGAGATTTCAAATCCTTGTCCATACAGTACACTAATATGAAATGACATCGGGGGTAACTGACCTTGCCCTTAGTTTCGAAAGGTCTTATCTTTTGCACTGAATTAGCAAGGTCTTTTTCACAAGTCCTAAAGCTGTCAGTTTGGGCTTCTGTCAAAGGAAACTGTTTCTGGTTTAAAGTGTGTGAAGTTTGTGAAAAAGAAAGGCAAAACAAAATTGTTGTTTAAACAATCTCCTCTGCTCTAATCCTGAAAACCAGTTCTCAAGCAAGTAGCCCCATTTAAGACATTAATTCCCTGTGGTGGCCAATGGGACTAATTGTGGGAGGGACTCCTGATTTAAGTGCTTCTAGGTCAGGTCATGAGACATTACTGTGGAAAAACAGAGGAATATCTCATGAATTAACAATAACTAAGATGAAACAGGATACTGCAGGAAAGTAGTGCAGTGTGTGGGTTACACAGATTGTAAACAAACACTAGTTTGAATCCAGTTAAAATTAATAGGGACCAAAAGTTACTATCTAGTGACCTTTATGAAACTAGTTGATGGTTTCAGTCCATTTGCTAATGGACTTTCACTTCACAGAAACTTCCAACTTTGCTAACAATCTTGGCAAAGAGAGACCAGTGAACTACTCCTGCAGGTGGCCTTTCTGGGTCAGGAATGCTGCAATTTGGCAGAGCCGTGAGGAGAAGATGACCGCTGACCATGTATCTGTTCTCCTCTGTGGCAAAACAGAGGACTTCAGTTTGTACTGCCTTCAGATTGACAGTGTTTATGGACACCAAAGATTAAATTCACTTCTCTTGCATAAAGCCCACATAATTTGGTTCAGTGCAGGTGAATTCTCACCCACAACCTGGGCCATATTACATGGCTACAGTACAAGCCCTTTGCTTCTTATCCTGCTATCACTAATCCAGTCTATAGTCTGGAGAATTGACTTTAACCCTTCCCTCCATGCCAGGGTGTAGTATCTTGGATTTACATAAGCAGAGAGCATATGGCCCACCCCCAGGCTAAGCCCCATGATGGCTGCCCTCCACGCTGATCTTCCACAGGCAGACACCTTCCACAGCAGATGTAGCTTGTGGAAGCATCCTGTAAGATTGCTTCATCCATAGACATGTCCCACAGTGGAGCCAGGCAAAAGAGTGAGAGCCCTGTGCTGAGTCCCCTATACCACAGAAGCATTTCACCCTAAATGCTTCAATGTAGAAAGCAAAAAAAGAGTACTAACCACAAAAGGCATTCTCAGATCTTAGAACATAAAAACCATCCTGGGTCCAATCAATGGTCCATATACCCCAGTATCCTGTCTCCGACAGTGGCCAGTACCAGTGCTTCAATGGCTCTGTTCTAGACACTCCCCCTGGAGTATCTCCTTCTGGCAGACAGAGGTTTAGGGTTCCCCGGAGCATGGGGTTGCCTCTCTGATCATCTTGGCTAATAGCCACTGATTGACCTATCCTCCATGAACTAACTGAGTTCAAAAACTATAAAATACTTTTGACCATCAAAACATCCCATGGCAATGAGTTTCAAAGGTTAACTGAACATTGTGTGAAAAAACTGCTTCCTCTTTTCTATATTAAAACTGCTGCCTATTAATTTCATCAGGTAACCCCTGATTTCTGTACTGTGGCAAAGGGTAATAACACTTCTCTATTCACTTTTTCCACCCCATTCATGATTTTATAGACCTCTATCATATCCGCCCCTTCTCTTTTCTAATATGAGCAGCTCTAGTCTTTTTTGTCTCGCCCCTTGGAAGTCATTCCATACGCTTGGCCATCTTTGCTGCCCTTCTCTGAACCTTTTCCAGTTCCTTGATATTCCTAGATTTGGCTTCTTGCTATGTGTAATTTACCCTACATTCCACATGATTGCTTCCTTTTACGGTCTGCTCTTGAGCCGGGAGAAACAAGTCTAGTGGTCTCATACGTCATACCTCACCAAAAGGCTGCTCCTGCATACCTTAACTCATATGAGTAGTCAGACTCCACTGGGACTGATCATCTGAGTAAAGTTACTCATGTTCGCAGGATCAGGACCCAAGCTAAGTGTCTATATCATTAGCGGACTGAGCAATGACCTGAAAACCAAGTTCACTTTCAGCTTTACATCTCCACCAGGAGCTCTGATTTATCTAATTAGAGAAAGTAAAAGTTCAGCAAACTGGCTACACATTGGGACATGAAAAGGGCATTTAGGGGATTATTTTTGAATTAAGGGTGTGGGGGGAATCTGAGTTTTTGTTCCATAGAAAAATACTTGTTTGCTGCAACAGAAAAAAAATGAATAGCTAGAATCCAATATCATTTTTGTTTTGCTATTTTAAATTAACCAAATATATACAATATGTTTTACTGTATTTTGTAAAGTAAGGACTGTCAGAAATCATACTCACTAAATCAGGGGTAAATCTTTTTGATTCATTGCCAGTTGTGGATATTAATATTTTAAATCAGTCCAATATGTTTTGAGCTGCTATGCCACTTTGTTTACTTTGAAACTGGAACCATTTGTAACAAAATGTGTAGACCAATATTAAATCTATAATATACATAGATATTTAAAACTCATGGAGCCCTTCAAACTTTACAAACACGTGCTGGATTTTAGAGTTGACAGGGCTTTCTATCCAGGTGCATTAGGAACTAAAATTACATTGGCTGAAATCCTACAGGTATTTTGGAAAGAAAAATCAAAAAGTCTACTCTCCATTTACAAAGGCTGCAAACTCTCCACTCTTTCCTGGTTCACTTAGATGAAACTCAAGGGTAAGGGCTAGATTAGGCACCTAAAGATGCAGATAGGTGCCAAGTGGGATTATTAAAAGTGCCTAGTGCTTAGGGACTCAGGCATTGCAATGCTGTGTCACACCTGTCGGGAGCCTTGGGGGACAGGGGGAGGGGGAAAGAAAAAAAAGAAACCACCACCACACAGGAACACCACTGTAATCCACAAAGCCTGAGTTAGTTGCTAGGTAATGAATGGTGAAGAGGTAGGTGTCTTAGAATGTGATCCATAAAGCCAGCTGTTAGTCAAGGAGCTGCCTAAGCTAGCCAATGGGAGATGCAGACAAGAAGGGTGTGCACAAGCCTCACCCCTCTCAGAGTTCAGCACCTAAAACTGGGCTACAGTGAGGCATCTATCACTGCTTGTAATTCACAAACCAGGGGAAGATAGGCATTCAGCTGCCTGTGTCACAAACGTGGCTCACTCAGCTACAGTCATTCCAACTCTCTCTCTGGCCCAAGTAATATTTAATTATTCAATTACTGAACTGGAGTGGAATAATTTCAATTGGCAAGATTGAGCAAGCCCTACAACAGAATATTCAATTGCTTTGTGAGCCCTAGCAATGCCTATAGAGGTGTTAGACACCTGTTAAAAATGCCCTCTCATCAGGGGGACTTGGAACCAAGGACCTCAAGCATGCTGGGTAAGTAAGTACCACTTTCCTCCCAGTGGTCACGTGTGGAGTTAAGCAACCTCTGAGTACGCCTACGGGAGTGGGCCCTGCTCATGATTTGGGTAACCCAATGCCCAACTGTAGGGGCAAGGTTGCGAAAAGATTGGCAAGGAGCTAAGTGGTGGACTGACTACGTGACTGGATGTAAGCGGACGATGCAGGCAGTTTCAATGAACTTTGTCTGACAGACCCTGCCAAAAGATATTGTAGCACAGCTCAGCATATTTTTGCGTGTAAACAAGTTAGTTTATGTAATAAGCATAAATCATACATACAAGAATGTAACCAGCTGTTGACCCCCTGTAACCCCGAGATAAGCACGGAGAATATAGCACCGCAGAGGACTCCCCCTCAGCGGAGTCCTGCCTGGTCAGCTGTCCTGAATGGCCAGAGTCCCCTGCAGCCCTTCCGCACGTCCTAGGGGCTCCCCGGCAGATTGGAGCGTAAGTTCTTCCTTCCTTCAGTAAAGCGTAGTTTACTATTCTTAGGCTAGAGAGTGTCCTCCTTTCGTGGGTATCTTCTCCCCACCCACCCTCGTGGGCACACCAACTGTCTTTGATAGTTTGTGAATCACTCTGGGATTTAGGCAGGAGACAGCTGCCTGGGTGCTTAGAGTGAGGCTGCAGTGCACGTGCTTGGACGGAGACATATAGGTGGCCAAGGAGCTTTTACTGAAATAACTTCAGCCCCTACAGGGCTAGACAACCAAGAGGGAGTTCTGTGGATCACAGTGATATCTGAAAACAGGACTTAGGCAGCTAGGTACCTTTGTGGATCCTACCTTTGGTGCCTAACTCCCATTGGGCATGCCTTTAAAAATCTGACCCCGAGTCTCTTATGCCATAGCCCTGAAGCAGTGTTCCTCATCTGTGAAACACTTAATGGTAATAACAGGTGAACTTAACTCATTTAGGCACTGACTATGCAACTGACTGCATTCAGACATTGTGGACAATGAGGCTGGACGTGAGTACAGTGGTGTCTGTGTGCATTGAGTTGTAGGGTCTTGCTGTGCTGCAGGATTGGAAGAGGGCAGGAGCTAGAAATGCTCTTTGATCTCTTGCATGAATGTACTTCTGAACACATAGCATTGATTCTAATGTGACCATGATACCTAAACCTCCCTCTCCACGGCTTAATTTGTCCCAGGGCTTGCTGGGGCGGAGTAAGTCTGCTGTGAAAAGTAATATGAACAAACATTTTTCACAGAAGCAGACTTACTATCTAGCAAGTTTTTTAAAAAAGCAACCAAAAAAGCAAAAGAAACAACAAAGAGACAACATGCAAAGCACCTTGTGTGTTTCTATTCTGTTTAGGTCCAGTAAAGATTACTTTTATTACTGAGTCTGAAAAACCCTTACATAAATAAATTACGATGATTTGAACATGTGTATATGCATATTTGTTTTTCCTAAAGTTAATGAAGTATTTTAGGGAAAAATTGTCAGCACAGCCACGAGCAAGAGTTGGTGGCTGCACTCTGAGGCCACCAAAAATTTGGTTGTGAGAAGCTTTGCCCTAGTGCCCACCTAAAATATGGCCATTCTAGCTGTTTGAACAGGGTGCACTGTGGGAAAACTTCCTGTAATGTGAAGGGTAGACAAGCGAGTCCGAACAGCCTGCTGAGCAGTCATTTTGACCAGTGTGCTCCCAGCTACTGGAGCCAGCAATATGGAAGAGGTAGTTTTTGAAGAACTTCTCTTGCTTATGCTTTCACTCCTGTGTCAGGAAACGGGCAGAGCTTCTGAGAAACACTGGTGGACATTTTGGCAGTGTTTTCTGACACAAAAGGTACCTGACAGTTTATAATGGAAAGGAGGAAGAAGAGAAGGCGGCAGAGGAAGAGTACCCAGGTATTGCAGACTCGAGCTGGCTGGCACTTCTCAGTACACTCTGTACAGCCTCTGATGCCCCCTATATAGATCAGTGCTTTTGGAGCAGGGCCAAAAGCACAGCCTGGTGGGATCACATTGTCACGCAAACTTGGGGTGATCAGCAGTAGGTCCAGAACTTTCGTATGGGGGGGGGCGGGGGGAGAGGGAGAAGCTACATTTCTGGAGCTTTGTGAGCAGCTTGTCCCAACCTTCCACCATGAAGACACATGCATAAGGCCACCCTTGCCAGCCCAGAAGCAGGTTGCTATAGCCATCTGGAAGCTGGCTACCCCAGATTGCTACAGGTCCATCGCAACCCACTTTGGTGTTGGAAAGTTAACTGTGGGTAAAGTGGTCAGAGAGGTTTCTGAGGCAACTAGGTGTGCGATTTAGCCCAAAGCAGCACTATTCCCATCAAATGATATTGTCATAATGGAGTCACTGTCCCCACTGTTATTGTGGGGGACCCTGCTTGCCCCCTTTTGCCTGAGTTTATGAAACTGTACCCTGATTCCAGAGGCCCAAAAATGTTGGTGAAGACTGTGGCCATAGTCTCTTCTTAAAGCCCGCATATTATTTATTTACCATAGTAGGAACCAATAAAAAAAATTGAAAAAACCCACAAAATCCGCATACATGTCTCTCTTACCTAATGACTTACTATCCCAATAGCAGCCTAGGCAGACCTAACTTCTTCAGACACCTAATGGGTGTCTGTCAGTCTGAAAAGCTCCAGGATAACCTGCACAGCTACACCCTTAAAGTGAGAGAGAAGCAGCTCTTTTTCCAGCCAGAGATTTTTTTGATCCGCTTGTTCCCAGCCTTAACCCTGCATGCCAGAACAAGTTTCATAACTTGGCTGGAGTCAGAATTTTCACTAATAGCCAGGGCATTGTCCCTTAATAACCCTGAGTGTTTACTGCAGAGTTGTTTATCTTGAACATTCTTCCTACTTGTTTTCCATACAGCCCCCCACTAAACTAAAACAATACAGTCAACATCCTAACAAACAAGCTATACACACTCAAATTACAGAGCAGCCCCACATCCACCACATATGAAATAAAAATCTGACTCATTGTTTAGTTGAAACTCTGGTTCCCCAATGCAAAAGCCAAACAAAAAGGTCTTTGCAAAGAGGTTCAATGTATTGGATGAGGGGCTGTAATCCTCCTTCCCAACCTGTAGGTAGGGCATGGGGCATCTGTACATCTGCACCACAATAATCATCAGATTCCATAGCATGTACAGTTAGCAGAAGGCTATTCCCCCTTATCTGAGTTTGTAGCCAATGGATTGGTGTTGTTTGTGAATGCACTGGGGATACTCCCACCATTCTCTTGGACATAAATCTCGGAATGTTCTCCTGTGGCCATGGGATACGGAGGTTGCAGAATTCTTATCCCTGCACTACACAGTCTCTATACTTCCCCACAGAAGTGAATGATGTTTCCACTGTATTTTTGACCTGACAATATACGGGCTCTGAGGATTTGGCAGATACACAGTTATAAAAATACAGCTTTTACCTATCAATTGCGACAAGCCTTATCAGCAAGATATTTCTTTCCTTCTTTGATTTGAAAGGTGGAGCGGGTTTTAGTTTAACTTTTGAACATGGACTTATTAGCTTTTTATGCTTCATCTTAAGTTAATTGCCTCTATGATCTAGCTTTACTGAAATAAAAGGGTGTCTCATTCATACTATATTTAAAAATAATTGGGAAGAAAGGTTAAATTTAGGAGCTGAATAAGAACATTTATGGGGAAATGGGAAAATAACTTTTTTTTAAAAGTTATATCCTTTTCTCCCCATCTTTAATGTGTTGCCTAAATAGACTGATGTTGAGATACTGTACAACCACACTATTTTGCAATTTAACAATGTTTGGTGCCGAGCACGCCTCCTGTAATTCATTTATTTCCTTGAGAGGGGAACCTATATTCAGTTTAAATTTGGGTAAGCATCCAAAAGATCAGATGTTTATCTGAAACTTATCTGGAAAATAGGGTTCAAATCTTTCAATCAGGCTTTTGGGGATATTTTCAGTGCTCTGTAAAGGGGCAGAAGTAGTACCACAGGAAACAGCTTTCCCTGTGTTATTTTGTTGCTTCAATTTATTATTAATGTAATTTATAATAAAATATTTCCCACTTTCTTTCCTCCAGAGATACCTGCTAGAAAGCAAACACCAGGTTCTGATCACACTTTCAGAGGTTTACCACCACTGATTTCAGAATCAAGCGTTAAGTTATTATACTTATTTTAAAAAAGGAAAATCCACATCTTTCTATAATGAAGTGTTCCCCTTCTCACCAGCCAACTGGGATTCTCTAAAGTTCTAAAAGCTGACTGAGAAGATATTTTAAGAGTAACCTGACGATTACTTTAGATAAGCTATTACCAGCAGGACAGTGGGGTGGGAGGAGGTATTGTTTCATATTCTCTGTGTATATATAAAGTCTGCTGCAGTTTCCACGGTATGCATCTGATGAAGTGAGCTGTGGCTCACGAAAGCTCATGCTCAAATAAATTGGTTAGTCTCTAAGGTGCCACAAGTACTCCTTTACTTTTTGCGAATACAGACTAACACGGCTGTTACTCTGAAACCAGAACTTTAGGGAATCCTGAATGGTTGGTAATGATTGCTTTTAAGCAATTGAGAAATTTAAGGAAACTTCTTTAAGAAGTTTCTTTCAGATCTGATTGGTCAGGGGAATTTTTTTGATATAATTTGTGTTGCAGCAGCTAAATTTCCTTTGCTTAGGTTAGTTAAAAACAACTTGTTTGTAAAACTACATACACAAAAGGTCTCCGTTCTAAATGTCCTTTAAGAGCATTAGGTCTCATGCCAGCACACACACACAATTTTAACTGCATATTGGAAAAGTCATTATTTGTGAGCTATGTTTCCTCAAGTAACATTGGTAAAACACCTAAAATTCCTTCTATTTAAGCCAATGTAAGCCTGTGAAATTTTTAAATTTTATGCAGCATTTATAGAGACTTCCTGGTGTTGAAAACAATATGTAAAAACCTTTATACATGCCAGAAGTATTGTATACTGTACATATGTTTAATATTGAAAATGGAAAAAACAAGGTCAGTCACATTTGCCTTCAGGCTAGATTCACAGGAGGATTTAGAGATTAAGGTGGGAATTGGATGCCTAAATCCAACATTTAGGCACCCAGTTGCTCAGCTGCCACCTAACCCTGGAGGCACCTAGTTTTCAACCATGAAAAAGTCTCCAAGGGGCCTAAGTTTCTTCCAGTAAGCATGCCACAGTGGTCTGTCTCGGGGCCTGTGTGACACACTCATGCTCCAGTGGGATCCTCAAATGAGTTGTTACCCTGCCTATCTCACCTGAGGGGCTAATCTGGTAGGTAGGCTCAGAGCTTGTCTACACACACAAAATTAGGTGGAGGGGAAGGCAGTGGTGGCCTCCTTACAACCTTTAGTCTAGTTGTTAGGGAACTCATCCAGGACATGGGAAACTCAGGTTCAATTCCACACTCTGCCTATTGCAGAAAAGGGATAGGAACATGGGTCTTCTACCTCTTGGTGTTATACTCCAACGACTGGACAATGGGATATTCCTATGGGGGGTTTCCCTCAATCTTTCCCATTGAAACTATTCCACAGCATAAACAATGAAATGTGCATTGGACCAGAGTGAGCATGAGAGTGATTCTCGTCCAGGGGTACAGCAATCACCTGAGGGTGAGAGATCCAAGTGCAAATTCTTTCTGTACATCACCTCTCTACTGAGTGCTTCCTATTGGCTAGCTTACGAAGCTCCCTCAGCATGCTGGATCTCACTCATAAGAATGGCCATACTGGGTCAGACCAAAGGTGCATCTAGCCCAGTATCCTGTCTTCCGACAGTGGCCAATGCCAGGTGCCCCAGAGGGAACGAACAGATAATCAAGTGATCTATTCACTGTAGCTCGTTCCCAACTTCTGGCAAACAGAGGCTAGGGACACCATCCTAACTAATGGCCACTGAGGTGAATAACTCTTCCTTGCATTGTATAGGGAATCCAGGTGTCTAACTCAGGGCTGCAAAATCCACTGTGTGGTAGGGTGCTTAAAAGTTACATGTTGTAACACTCCGCCTGTGTGGCTCTAGCTCTTTCAAATGTGGACCTTGACTCTGCGAACACTAACATACATGCTTAACTATACTAATGTGAGTAGTCCCTTTGAGATTAAATAGTGTACAGTCTACTTATGGTACCTATATGGCCACCATCACTGCAGTTTGAGCACCTCAATCTTTAATGTATGTATCTGCACAATACCTCAATTCACTGATCTGGAACAAAGGGCAGAGAAAGGCCAAGGTGTCACAAAGTCTATGGTACAGCAGGAGACTTGTATGCTGGTCTCCTATGTTTTAGGCTACTGCCCTAACAGTGGAATGTCCTTCTCTAAAGTGATTTCGGTGGCACTTCTCATGTGATCAAAGTTATGCACATATGGAAGTGTTTCCAGGATCTGAGCATTGGAACCAATGGCATCTTGCATTTACACTAGTCACCCAGAAAACAATAGAATGCCTTGGCACTTAATATGTACCATGCATGTATCAGAGGGGTAACCATGTTAGTCTGTATCCACAAAAACAATTAGTCTAGTGACACCTTAAATAGTAACAGATTTGGGCATAAGCTTTTGTGGGTAAACGCCCCCAGTTTATCACAGATAAATAGCTCAAATTCTCACCTAGATTTTTTTTTAAACCCACAATAATCCTTGAATTTCAGGCAGAAATTTTCCTTTTACGTTTTTGTTTTTAAAAAGTGGGTCATCAAATGCAATCACTGTAGCTAAATACGCAAGCAAAACCATAAAACTACAAGTCCAAATGATTCTAGGCTCCAGATTTTAACTACAGAAAGTGACCAAGAGTTAAAAAACTGCCATCCAAGACAGAATAGCTGTAGGAACACAATAGCTGTCCAGTATGTTAGGTCTAATGCCAAACTTTATTCACACTGTTAAAAAGTGTGTTTAATTGAAACTTATTTTCCCACAGTACCCTGCAAATCATGAAAACCTTTTTACAACTAACAGATTAATGAAAAACACTATGGATTGAAGTCCAAATCGAAAGTGATACATTTAAGATAACATTGGATTTATTTACCTTGTTGGACTTTGCTGCACTCACTTGTTATTTTGGTTCTGATGCTGCCACCTGTATGCATGCTAAGTAGAACCTTAGTCATGCAAGTCATCCTGGGGAAAGAGACCACTCAGCCTGACTTAGCTTCCCAAGTATCAACTAGAACAGTGTTTCCCAAACTTGGGACTCCGCTTGTTCAGGGAAAGCCCCTGGTGAGCCTGGCCAGTTTGTTTACCTGCTGCATCCGCAGGTTCTGCCGATCGTGCCTCCCACTGGCCGCAGTTCACTGTGCCTGGCCAATGAGGGCTGCAGGAAGCGGCGGCTAGTACGTGCCTTGGCCCACGCCACTTCCCGCAGCCCCCACTGGCCGAGCATAGTGAACTGTGGCCAGTGCGAGCCGCAGTCGGCCAAACCCAGGGATGCCGCAGGTAAAAAACCTGCCCGGCCGGCCAGGGGCTTTCCCTGAACAAGCGGTGTCCCAAGTTTGGGAAACATGGAACTAGAGCAATGTAAAAAACACCTTCAATTTACAAATACCTGGAAGATGAAGGGGTAATCACTAGCAGCCAGCATGGCTTTATCAAGAACTAGTCATGCCAAACCAGCTTGATTTCCTTCTTTGACTAGGTAACTGATTTGGTGGATAGGGGGAATAGGGTGGACATAATATTGTTCATAGAATGAGTTTTCTTACCACCGATGGAATTACTAGCTAGACATGCTGCCATAAAAGAATAAAAATGCCTTAGGCCTGTGCTTCGTTTATATCTAGCCTAACAAACAGTCAGGAATCTGGTCTGCAAAGTTATTATGTGTGGTTTTTTTTATATATATATATATATATATATATATATATATATATATATATATACACACACACACACACTTCTCTTAGAGATGGAATTGGTACTAGCCAGATATGAGGAAAAAAGACTTGAGCTCACACAAACACAACAAGAGAAGCCTGAGGTCTAATTGGCAGCCAGGGAAATTTTGCTTACATGATCAAATAATGCTATGCTTTCCATTTAGAGATGAAATTATTGCTATTGGAGCTTATACCATAGAAAAAAGAAAAATAACTTCATGTAGATAGACAGGAATGCAGGCACTAACAGAAGGTAAGTGATTTGTAGGACTACTTATATAAATATGTATTTGTTATCATCACAGGCACTTTGCTGAATAAGATCAAAAGATATTATGGAGATCAGAACCTTAATACTCAAAACAATTCACATCGTGGCTGTCATCCTTTATCATGTGGAAAAGGCTCAGCCATTCAAATATTTAGAAGATCCACGACATGCTTTTTCACAAAGTCATCTTTTGAAACAAACCTGAAATGAACCAATGAAATTCACCCTCTCCAGCTTCTGATCTACCCCCCACCCCACCCCCCTGCCCGAAGAAAAAGATCAGTAAAAGGGTCACAGGTTGAAAATAAATTCAGACAAATCCCCGCTTGTTCAAATTGTGAACAAACCTGAAACACAGTCAGTTTTACAGCTGTCATGCCATGCTACTCCAGTGACACCTATCCTGTTTTCTAATCCTCTGCACATGAACTACTCATCTCAGGTGAATGCCACATGGAAACTGACTAGCAGAAGCCAAAGAATGGTTTATTAATTTACATCCATTTTGGCATAATTTCCTAAACCTCTCTGAATACCGTTTGCTCTTCTTTGGAAACATACTGAAAGTCTTGGGTGTGCTCTTCAGTGTGTTTTCTGTGAATGCTGAAATTGCATTCAGTGAAAATCAAACAGGTTTTATTCCCTCCCCATCTGAGCTTACAAATGCACCACTTGTCAAGCTGATTTTTCTCCTCCACCACTATCAGTTACTCTAACAATCCTCAGGTATTAACCTCTGGACATTTTAAAGAGTGAGTTATGATTCTCAACTTGTAACCCTATCAATCTAAATTCAGACCAGGTGTGAAAGAATTCCCAATAATGGGAATGACAGCCATTTTCTCCAGGACTGAATTTGGCCCTATATAAGGAATCTTCTGTTAAGCAAAAGCACAAAATAAAAAACAACCCTCAAGATCTAAGTTAAAGAGCTAGCTTCAGTGCCTACTAAGTCAATGGGAATCTTTCCATTTATTTCAATGGACATTGGATCAAGCCCCAAATGAGCAGGACTATTACATTACATATGGTACCAGGACTGAATTTTACAACAATATTGCAAGTGTATTCTCTCCGTATAGCCATGAGCACTTTAACATCATGTATAACCAAATCTGCCAAACAATACATATAAAAAAAAGTATTTCCAAAAAAAGGGAGGAAGTTTTGTTCTTCACACTTCATTACGAAAGAAACAAAACATGCAGTATATTAGTATTTGCACACACTTAGAACTTGGCATTCATTATGCAACACATTTTTTGCAATTCTGTAACCCTTAAATACAATTTTTTTAAACAATTTTTTTTTAAAAATTCTCAGTATGTTTATTTTGCATCTAGGAAAGAATGTGCACCCTCTCTAAGGGATAAAATAACACTTAAAAATTCCCAGAATTTGTAACCCAGGATGTGCAGCCTCACCCATTAGGGATGTGTTTTTATTAAGCGTTAGAGAGTCTGGTACTATCTTATTGAGATATTAATGACCAAATTCTTACCACTTCAATTTTATCTTCTAAAATCATGTTGCTGCTGATTAAACTAGTTCCATGACTTTTTAAATGAAAAACCAGAACAAATGAGTCTAAGTTTCCTTGAACATTGGGATTAGCATCGCTTCGATTTTTTTGGACTCTGAAAAAGATTAAATACAATTTTAGTTGCTGTTTTAATCCTGTATGATTTTAGTGAGCTAGGCTTCATGAAGTCTGGTCTCTATTTCAATGGATGCCAGCACAAAATTTGTAGTCACATTTGTGTCACCTGCAAATTAATTCAAAGTGCAAAATCAGAGTACTTGCATCTTTGGATACTTGATTTGCATCCACAAGTAGTTAGAGCACAAGTTTTATGCC
Source organism: Eretmochelys imbricata (assembly GCF_965152235.1). Taxonomy (NCBI): domain Eukaryota; kingdom Metazoa; phylum Chordata; order Testudines; family Cheloniidae; genus Eretmochelys; species Eretmochelys imbricata. The sequence goes on along the minus strand of NC_135575.1, from coordinate 42,708,666 downwards.
CACAATTCAACTGTGGGGACAAACATTTAAATCCTAATTTTGGGCCACAAGTTTACAATTTAAAACTGAAGGGGACTATTTTAAAGTGCCTAGGATACTTTGAAAGTTGCCAACTTGAAAGCTGGCAACCATTTCACTAAAGCCTTAGCCTTCATACCTAGCAACCCTCAAACCTGCCACTATGACACAATCAAAATGCATGACCACCAAAATGTGGAACACCTGTTTTGTTGTGCATAATTGTCAGAAAGCAGTTTTTGGTTTCAAACAGGTTTGAAACCAATGTGAAAATAAATACATTTTGAAAAGAAAACCGGAAAACCAGAAATTCCATCGTGTGTACCCACAAAGTTCCCCCAACTGGGTCATTATTAGGGTTTGAACCCAAGAGTTTCAAAGCCCCAGCACAAACCTCTCCCACTTGAGCTAAAGGTAGCTTAAATGGCTTTTCAAAGTACTTTTGGATACCCTGAACATGAAATAGAACAGAACTTAATTTTATATATCCTATTACTGAATATATGGGGGGGGGGGGCATGGATCAGCATTCATGTCACACTCCCTGTCAGTACCCTGCCTGAGCCAGAGAAGCTCATGATCTGACCAGTGGACCAAATTCAGTGATGAATCCTGGTCACGTCACCTGAGGCATAATTTCACATAAGCTAATGCATTCTGTCTTGTTACCAGATGACTATTTACTGACTCCTTAAAAACAACCATATTTGAATGTTACCAGCAGTGCTAGGCAGTCTTCCCATCCGTTACCCCTACAGCGCCACTTCCCCAGTGGCTGTGGTAGGGGAACCCAGGCCCACCCCCTACAGATTCCAGCACAGGGACCTGCTAATCCACAGCCAACACCTGTTCCATTCTGGACCTTACTGCCTTTTGCTGAGCCTTTCCTAAATTTCTGGCTCCCTCACTTTCTCTAGGTTTGCCAGAGCCAGAACTCCCTCCTCCCAGGGAGTAACAGTAGGCTACTTGGCTCTGTAGCCCCAAAACACACCTTCCTTCTCCCAGGGAGTGGTGGCAGACTACTTCCCCTGCAGCCTCATCTCTGCTATCAGGTCTCTGGCTTTACAGAAACCCTGCCTGTTCCTGCACAGGTGAACTTCCCCTAATTAAGACTTTCCTCTTAATTCTCAGAACTTGCAGCCTAGTAGGTTAATAGGGCCATCTGGCCTCCGTTAACACCTTCAGAGCAAGTGTGGGGTGAACAGCCCATCACACAGTCCCACTTAAGCTCTACTTTGCAGTGGTTTATAGACTTTGTGCAAAGGAGTGCATATCTCTGCCATTTCCCAGATAGGGAATTTCATATCCCATTCAATATGTGAACATAATGCTGTGCACATAATAAATATTGGGTGGAAAGGCCATGGAGACCTCCTGGAAAACTACAGATACATGCTTTCAGAAATGATTCTGCTTAAATATTCTCTATTTTTATTCTCGTTTTCCTATCATTGATATGCAGGGGCAGGTGATTTTGAGCTATAAAGTCAAGATTCAGCTAAAGACTTCCCTAAAGTTTGGGAGTGCTTTGATTTAGGGTTTTATTTGGACCCATTTCTAATATATAAAAATATTATGCACTTTGGTTTTGAGATTCTCAGATGAGAACTACAATTTACAAACATTAATGAATTAGCCCTCAGAGTATTATTAGCCACATTTTACTTCTGGGGAAACCGAGGTACAGAGACATGAGCAGACTTGTCCAGGACATTGTGGCAAAGTTGGAGAGGGAACTCAGAAGTCCTAGCCCTGAGCCACAAGTTCTTGCAATATTAGTGACAATCACAGCACACAGACAGAACCTTTGTAGCTAAGTATTTCATCTGCTCTTAATGCTTGTCCCCCACTTCATGATAGAACTATGCTGGCAAGGCAACAAACCCTTATCCCAGCAAGCAAACAGATCATTCAGGTTTCTGGTGAGATACAAGTTGCAGAAGACTAGCTTTTAGATAGCAAGTATTGCATGCAGCAATGGAAGCAGATGTATTCAATTGAGTATGACAGGAAATGACAGTTCTATAATCTATTGATCAAGGAAGGTTGACATCAATCCAGAATTAGCTAAGCCAAAGAACAAGATAATAAAGTAGCCATCTTGAGACTGGGGAAGCTAATGGCTGTTCAGTTTAAACAGTTATTCGGTTTATTTGAGACAATACATGGGATAGACATATTCCTACTGCAAACTTCCAGCTGGATGACCCTGTCCTGTTACAGGTTCCCTAGTAAGAATCTGTAAACACAATTAAATGTGAAAAATCTGTTAGGAAGTGACTAAGGACATAATTCAGGGAATACTGAAGGAGGCCTGATATCACAACAAATTGCTACATCTCTTGCACCAAAAGGAATACCACAACCAAACATCTGACTTGGAGAGGACTTGCTAAGAAACTGCTTACAAGCTTGCAGTAGAGAAGTACTCCTACATAGGGCAGATTCAAATGGGACTAAAACTGGTAGGGTATTTAGCAGAGAAAGTTTCATTTGACTTTGTACTTCTTAGTAAAACAGATGAAGCATAACCAACCATGAAGTATTCCAGGGGTAAATCGACCTAGAGTTATGCTACTCCAGCTACATGAATAATGTAGCTAAAGTTGATGTAGCCTAGGTAGACTTGTTCCAGTGTCTTCACAGTGCTAAGTCAACAGGAGACTCTCTCTGGTTGACTTCCCTTACTCTTCTTGGAGAGCTGGAGTACTGGGGTTGACCAGAGAGCGCTCTGCCATTGATTTAATGGGCCTTCACTAGACCTGCAGCATCTATCTCCTCATAATGGAGGCCAGCCCTCAGGTTGTAAAAACGTAGATTTTATGCTTGAATCTGCCTCCCTCATATGACATGGTTCTTCATAGTTATTTTGTAACAAATTATGTCACACAAATCTAATGCATAGAGCCCTTTGTCATTTTATCACCCACAATCAGCAGCATTACACACATTGTTAAAGTGTATAACAATAGACCTCACTAGGCCAATCATTCCCACTAGCGAGGTGTTAGAATATGAAACCACTAACAAACATCAAGCTATACGGAATAGAAGAGGACTTCAAGCCTATTAATTCAAGCACATTCACAGCAAAGGCAATAAGCTCTGCCTAGATTCAGCATGTTTTGAAAGTTTGAATAAAGACAATCACCTAATGGGCAGAAAAATTCAGCCTAAAAAGTGAAAGTTTTAGAAAGTTATAGCAACTAAAAAAAAAAATAACCTTTAGAATAGAAGTGCTTGGCCCATCTTAAGTGACAGCTATACATAGTATGTGCGCCAGCTACAGACCGATAATCATTAGGGGGCACTGAAGTCAATGGAACAATGACAATTTACACCAACTGCAGAACTGTCCCAGGGACTGTCAATTAAAAACTAAATGCAAAACTGAAAATTCTAGAGGCACTTAAGCACATGCCCAACAGTAAGCACATGAATAAAAAAATTCATCCTGGAAAACAAATTGATTTTATATTTGAATGGCATCAAAAATATTTAAGATCCTTTTGTAAAATTCTCTCACTTTCGGAAAAGTCAAAAAAGCTATCACCGTTTTCTTAAGAGCTACCTGAATTATTGTCAAAGTCTTTATACAGCAAATAAATATTTACAACAGCAATATATAGAAATATACTCCAATGTATGGGCCTTTACTATCTGTAAATGCAGTTACTGCTTTTCTTCTTTATTTCACTCTAAGGATATGGTACAGTTACAACCAACTTAATCAAAAGAATGATTTCATATATTCTTTTGTCTTAAAAAATAAACTCAATCTCAGCTGTTTTCATGTATGGTCCATTGAAGTACAAACATTGGTGAGAATTCATATGTCTTAGCGTTTTTGTTTTGGTCAGATGTGTCTAATCTCAGTTTGTTGCTTTGAAGTTTACACTATGATTTTATGGAATCCAAAGACTGATTTTGTAGCAGCATGCAGCCAAGCATGCCAGTTTAGATAAGTATACCTTATTTTAATCAACACTTATTAGGTTTGCCTTTCATTCAACAAGTCATCTGCACTGATTTATGTTCTGTCGATGGATAGCACCATATATAAATCACTATTAAAAGGACTGTATCAAATTAAAAACAAAAACAAAAAACCACACCCACACAATAATCCTGCCTTACAACCAAAACAAACCAGCAGTAGATAACCTCCAGTTGTAGTTAAATATCAGAGATGGGGAAAAAACAGCCAAAGCATGCCTCAAACTGGATTCTCACCCGTTACTGACTGGGTTGAAAACATTTCACATTTTGTGCTCAGTAAAATAAAGCATTTTGCTGTTTATTACCACAAATGAAACTGGCACCATAACCTTTAAGTGGCCCCCGAAGCTGAATAGGAATCATTTCCTGTTTTTTTTGCAAAGGAAGATGCCTTCAGATTTGGTCAAATGATAAATTTGGAACAGGAGGCCTCCTTTAATTCTAGCAATCCTATCCCTCCCACTGGGCTTTCCTAGAGGTGACAGAGTTGAAACTCCCAGGTTTTATTTTCAGAACATGGTCATTTCTCATTTTGATATTTTATGAGTTTTCACTAGTGCTCTAACAATCTCAGGGTTTAACTCCTACACATGTGTAGGAATATTATTCTATTGTAATCTCAACTCACCCACCTCTACTGTAATTCCTGCCCTTTGCCACCTGGTAAGACCAACAGAGACAGTGGGGTCCTCTAGATTTCGCGAGCCAAGAGAAAGCTGAAAATGAGAACTGAAAAGCCACACCCACAAAAAATTCCTGTAATTCGATTGATATTCAGTGGGTGATGACTCAATGTTGGTCGGTCCCCATGGCTCTATTGCCTCTTAGCAAAGCACAGAATACAGCTGTATAAGTAAGCCCTAAATATTGCATGGGGAGAAGATGTGCATTTTTTGCTGTTTTTAATTTTGTTCTTTCCAGTTGTTCTGAGTCATAGTATTAGTGGTGGCAACAACTAAAAAAAAAAATCATTGTGCTCAAACATTTCAGATTAGTTTGTAAAATCGGTGCCAGTTTGTGGCAAATATGCATTTTCACTGCAAAAAGGTGTTGACAAAACACAGCCCAGTCCTTAGTTCTCCTCATTAATCCAAATGTCCTGGTTGGAGGCACTGAGAAAGAGTGAGGGGACAAGTGAATGGAATTCAGGAGATTAAGTTATCAGGGAGTTAAAAAAAAAAAAATGGTAGGAGCTTCAAATATTTTGTTCCACTCACTCCAGCAGACAATGCAAAGCTTAGTCTGAAAAAATATTGGAACCAGTTGTAGGGGTAACCAAGTCATGTAGTATGTATGTATGCACGCAAAGTTAACCAAATAGTTATTTAAGGTCAAATACTCCTACTTGTGGGTTATTCTCAAACAAAAATTGGGGGGGCAGGAGGGGGAGAGAAAATGGAGGAAAAAAAAAATCAATGAGTTTCAATTAACTGAATTTCATTGTAGTTCTCTCTCTGGAAGCAGTTTCCCCATAAGTATTCCTGAAGAAGTTACCAGTTCCATCTGCAAACTCATAGTTGCCCTGTGTTCCAGTGGAGAACACTCTGCTCTCCAATGGTCCCCAAACTCATCTAGCTCCCGTGAATCGCATGCCCAACAGGGACAATGTTGAAGGAGGCTTTCCTGAACATGGCGGCTCCTGGAGCCTCAGCCTGGAGGGGGTGACTCTGTATGATGGGGGAAGAATCTGGGAGAGATTTTTCAGCCTCCTCCTGCCCTTCCCTCTTCCCCCAACCCACTCCCTCACTCACTCCCCGCATCCAAGTTCCCTCTCTTGGGGACAAAGAGGAGCATGCTGTGAAGGCAGCACTTTCCATCTCTACACTCCTCTAGTCTGCGCTCCTAGGTACAGACTTCCCTCTGCTCGTGGAAGTGAATGGGAGAAGATAAGCTTATGTCTCATTGCATGTATTTCTAATGTGTCCATCACTGCAGTATCAGGTTTCCATTCATACGAAGAAAGAAAATATTACACTTTCCTAGGCTTCAGTGGCTCTTCAGCTCTAGTACATATTTACAGCAGCTGCTTTCAGATGGTCATCACTACCCCTAACAGAAATACTTCTGGGAATCATTCAGCCACTGACTGGCTGGCACAATAAAGTCATTCCCAGAAAAACTGTCTCATGTCCTAGTGTGGGTATGCTGACATCACCCTGAGAATAATGACTAGACACAGGCTAACCAGTTGATTGCTTATCCAAACTGCACCTCTGATCCTATGGAATGGCACAATACAGATGTCAGCAAGTCCACTACAATGCATGGATTAATTACCCTCTAACACTGGGAGAGTCCAATAGCATATAGATAATTAAATTTGGCGTCTCCAGAGCAGGGTAACCTTTAAAAAAAAATAGATGATCAATGTTAGTTCCCATCTAGACATAATGAAGAATTCATTAGTTATACAACTGCAACCCCATGATAGAAACTTTTTTATTTCTTCAAACACTGAATAATTACACTGACTTTCTAGGGCAAACTCCAGAGCGTACCAGTGTTACTGGCTTACTTAGCAATAGCGTTTCTGACTTGAAAGGCAGGGTATGAATTAACTTCCACTTTGATATTGCTCTGCAAAAGTAAAAATACATTCTTATTCTAATAAATCCACGTATTAATTTATTCAACATGATTTGTTTACAGAAAATATTTCAAGATATTTTTAATGCAATAAGGGATCTGCATGAAATAGTTTTCTTGGAAATTATACAATTCAGGCGTTTGAGGTGGGTTAAGTCTTACAAAAGAGATAATTAAAGACTATGCAAGATTCCCAGCTCATATAGATGTACCTATGCTCACTCTGCTTGACCTAGCTGGGGGGATGGCTTGGGCTAGCCACTCAAGTACTTACCCCAGCTAGGCAGGTACACTCTTGAGACAGCTAGCCCTATCTGCTGCTCATGCTACATAACTGCTGTTAGTACGCTAGCTTGAGTGGAGCTAGTGTGGGTACATATATGTGAACTAAGAATCACATCCCAGCTCCAAGTGTAGACATAGCCAAAGTCCTGAAGCCTGGTATAGTAAAAAATATTGCACCACAAAAGCCATATTTAATTATTACATACCAGGTTTGACCTTTGTACACAAATACTTTCACAGAGACAGCATGGTATCCAGTAATGGAAGATGCTGTACATGTGACTAAAATTGTAGAATAAAACAGTAAGATACTGTATTGTATTGCTAGAGAAATAGGATATGATCATATAATCAAAGGGTGTATCAATACACACACACACGAAAAGTTAAGGTTGCATGGGTAACCTTGGCTTTTGTCGTTTCCAAACTACATGTGGAAACTAGAGCAGGCCAGGAGGGCTGGTGTAAGTAGTAAGTGGCCTTACTGCAGCTACAGGACAGCATATTCTCAGATCTCTCCTGATCCCTGCCAGCCTCATGGGGCTGAAGCCCTGACTTATATCCCACAGCTAGGAATCAGATCCAGTAAGTAGGTTATGCTCAATTGATTTCCAACACCTGTGTGCTGGGCTTCCCTCCAGAACAGGTGTTAAGCTGATTCCCCACTCTGGGGCTTCAAGTGCAGAAGGTGGGGGCCCGCAAGGATTATAAAAATTAATACTGGCCACTCCGGGCTTGTATTAAACTCACAATGTTACAGTTTCTCTCTCACCTTGGACAGGTAGATATTGCCACCACCCAAATTCAAAAAAACCCATTGAAATCAGAAAGGCACACTTGGGAATTCCTTCCTGTGGGGTACCCTCAAGCCCTTTCATCCCCTGTGTGGGGAAGAGCTATGAAAGAAGAACAAAGGAAATCAGCAGTTGTCACCAGCTAATTAAACAACATATGCACAAACCTCTTAGGACACCAAAAAATCCAATCCTGTTCTTAAAAAGGTAAATTAAAAACTAAAAAGAAAGAAAATACATCTGAACTTAGGCTTTTGCTAGATTTAAAAAACCCACTTACAAAATTTAATCAAGAATAACCTTCTTGAGGTCCAGCTTAAAGGTTACAAGCAAAACAAAAAACGTTTGGGGTTAGCACAGAGGAGTCCACAAGCCAATAAGAAATAAAAGAAATAACCATCATTGTGTCTTCTAGACAGTCCCTTATTACTTTCATATTTGGGGTTTCAGATAAGTAGGGTTGAGCTATGATTTGATGCTCTCTCTCATACCTGGTTTTAAAACTATGCTGTAAAAAGCTTCAGCCCTGTCCTTTCTCTCCAGGCAACAACAACAAAGGGAAAATCCCCCCCCCCCCCCCTCCATTTTAAGAAGTTCCAGCCCTCCCATTGGCTCTTTTGATCAGGTGCCCACTCCTTTCCTTTTACCTGTGGGCTTGTTAACCCTTTGCAGGTAAAGCAAATAGAGAACAGCACCAAAAGGGATTTTGTAGTTAACTGGCAGGCTGGGTGTCTACAAAAGGAAGCTACCCCCCCCCCTCATTTAATCACAACAGGACCCGTTGCTCCCTATCCCCTGCCAACCACTTAAAGGTGCAGACTTCCCTGTTACCAGAGGATATAAGAATAAACTCAGGCCCGGGGTGTCAGGCAGACTTCTACTCAGGGGGCTAGCCCTTGCTGAGGATCTGTGCCACAAAGTCCACACATGATTCCAGCTGCAGTGTAGACATAGCCTTAAAACAATGTCCCCAAACTTTTCAGGGTCACACACGCCCACACTTACACCTGTCCATGTCCCCCCAACAAGGGCCACAGCTTGGGGGGAGGGGGCAGAAACACAAATGGGGAAGGGTCAAGGCTGTAGCCAGATGGCACTCCCTCCCAGCCCCCTTGGGGGCTGGCACAGCCCGCATCATGCTCCCCCAAAATATTTCTCCACACACTCCCTAAGGGGGCACACTCCACAGCGTGGGGACCTCTGCCTTAAAGTCAACTATACACATGAACAAGTTCTTGTTATATCTTTCATTTCTTATTAGAGGATTTTTCTATGTCTGTGGCTTTTCTCTAAAGTTCTTTCCAGTATTGTGTTGGGATTACAATCCCTAGATCAGCCATGTCATAGGGTGCACTCACCACAGTGGCACCTCCTGCTGGCCATCCTGGGGATCAGCTCTGGCAACTTGCAGTCTCCCTCCGGTATTATCTTCTCCTGCTGCTGCACCACTCACTTCTGGGTGTGCAGCTTCCTCTCTGTGGCTTGGCCCTCTGATCTGGTCACTAAAGTCCTCCCTTTCTGGGCAATTCACAATCTTTCCAGACTTGTAGTCTGGCTGGTGCCTCCAACATCCTTGCTGCTCCACAGTGGCTGGCAGAGGATGGGCCTGGGTTACCAGCCCAGGGACCCTATAACAAGCAGCAACAGTCCCTGTATTGTCCTACCTCTTGTTGTTATTTCCCAGACCTTCTTCCTACATCTCTGGCTCCCTCTCCTCTCTGTGTTTGCCAACCTCCAACTCCCTCCACTCAGGAAACAACTACAGTCTTTCCCAGCAGTAGCCTTGACTCAGTTGTAGCTACCTGGCCTTGAACAAGCCCTGCCTGTCCTTAATTAGCTGCCTCCCTCCAGCCTAAATCTCTTCTACTTGCAGTCTAATTAGCTGATTGGGCCCACATGGCCTAATTCAGCTCTTGCAGGGCTAGTGTGTGGAGTCCACCCAAAACAAGCCTCATATGACATGCTCCACTGAATGTTTGCTATTTTTCCTCCCCCAGCTTTTCTTTTTAAAAAAACCACAACATATACTCTGAATTTCTGAAAAAGCAGCAGCAGCAGTACTAATTACTCCCATTGCCGCTTTTTGCTCTACTGAAGCCTTTTCAGTTTGCCTGTTTCATTTTTAAACAGGAACATGCAGATTCTGATTCATACCATAGTTAAATCCGTTTTTCTTGAGTTTTAACTCTTAGTTCTCCTTCCTTCTCATGTGACTTTTTAAGGTATATTAGGAAGGGAGACACATTATTGGGGAGATGCTTTTTTCAAGCATTAAAATATCTGCTCTTCAAGAACTAGTCCTTACTGTAGATTGCAAACACATACCCGTCCCTTCCACATACATTCCTTTTGAGCAGTTCTGCATTCATAATTCCTATGTTACTTTCCTACTTTCAAGTTGCAGGGGGGGAGGTTTAGATTGGATATTAGGAAAAACTTTTTCACTATGAGGGTGGTGAAACACTGGAATGCGTTACCTAGGGAGGTGGTAGAATCTCCTTCCTTAGAGGTTTTTAAGGTCAGGCTTGACAAAGCCCTGGCTGGGATGATTTAACTGGGAATTGGTCCTGCTTCAAGCAGGGGGTTGGACTAGATGACCTTCTGGGGTCCCTTCCAACCCTGATATTCTATGATTCTATGATTCTAATACCTACTCAATACATCCTGGTCTTTCCTATATGTATCCAGTCTAGGTTCAGATTTTAATACAAAACTCAAAAAAAGGAAAATATTCAGTCTGTAAAGTTGTGTACTGTGTGTACATCTGCTTTTTTGGAGCTGGTATCTTTGCAGAGCAGTTATAAACTGGGAATAGAAAATGGCCCCCATTGTCCAAAATTGGGTGTGGGGAAATGAGTTACATGTATATAATGTTCCAATCCTGCAAACATTTACACAAGGATTTAAAATTAAGCCGTTAAATTGAATTTGCAGGATCAAGCCCATGCTTTGTAAAAAGTACAAAGTAATATTTAGCAACATACTTTGTGCCATGTTAGGTTCCCATTTTTATACATTTTTTTTAAAAAAGTACATACCAACAACAACAAAATAGAAAGGTATGGTGTGATTATTACTTCCATCAACTGCCACTGAGTCTTATATCTGTCAGTTATGTCTTGTTCCTAATTAGCTTGTAAATTCTTCAGGGCAAGGACTTAGTTTTATTTATGTTTATTCTATGCCCACTACAATGGAGCCCTGATTCTGATGGGGCCTCTGGACACTTCCATAATACAAATAATAAAGAATAGTAGTAAAACCTCTGACTTTGCAAGCATAGTAATATTTATATCAATATAATTTCAGTTTTTCATCTCATTAGTGGAACTGGTTAAACTACTCATTTTGATAGAAAAATCTATTTCAGATTTACTTCATACTTTGGTTAGAGAATTGTTTGTGAACAAATCCTTATTTTTGCAAATACTTTCATTATATCTATAAGCATTTATCAAAACCTTTTGATAAATAATTTTCAGCCTATGCACTGTCCATGAGTTGTTCCTTTCAGCTAGTGTTTATGTTGCGTGAATGGTCACATAGTATTATGTTTTGCTCTATGATTGGATGATTGAAACTTATTAAACAGAACAACATATTTGAAAAATTCTGAATTTTCTATGAACAAACATTTTCAGTTAAATTCATGAAACTTTTGGATTCACAAACATTTTCCTGAATACATAGTAGAGGTCTGAATGCTGGCAAATACTATGACCTCATGAATCAGAGCAAACTGAATTCAGTGCTTTTATGTATGAAAATACATGTCAGTTGTTTTTACAATCTGCTTAGTTTTGCTAATGAATGTGTAACTCATATGTACACATGCATAGTCCATGCATGTTCTTTTTACTCAAACCTGGCTGGCATCGTGCAGTTTCTGGTGGATAAATGAGAACGTTCACATATGGTAGGAGAGAGCTAAATTAATCACAAGAGAGTAAATTATATTAGAGGGGCAAAATATGTACTTCCCTCTCCAAATGAGCCATGATGTTGCAATAATTTCTTTTCCATGAAGGGGCTCTTAGGAAATTTAGTAAATAAAATAATCTTTTGGGTTTTGCCTTTTTTTTCTAAAGTTTCAAACATTTTTCTAAAAAACTTATCCCTGGCAAAACTATAATCACCCAAACTATTACAGACAATGACCTAAATTTACAGAAAGCCAAAATCCACTGTGTTCTTATTTCAAATGCAGATTATTTACCCTTTTCCAACCAAAGGAAAGATATGCTAACCAAGGTCAAATTACTTTTATGGAATTTTCTCACGACAGCACTCCGGCAACAAACAGGGCAAAGCCACCATTCTTGCTGCACTAAAGGCTATTTTCTTTGTTCCCTGAATTCCATAAGACAACAAAGTAAATTACACCCCTCAGAGGTGTCAGAAACTCATGGTCAGTGTAGTTGGTCTTGAGCAGGAGGCAAGACCAACCTCCTCTGACCTGATGCTGGTGGAGGTTGTGCAGGGGGCATTCCATAGGTCAGGGATCAACAGAGCACCTTATGCTCCAGCTCCCTGCCTGCTGCCAAACAGTTCTGCCGCACCATTTAATCAGAGGTGGGGAGTAGGCAAGAGAGGAAGAGCTGGGGTAAAGCTAACTGTGCTGACTTCAAACCAGCCCAGCATACCCTCATATTAGAGAAATCATCTATTGTCCTTTTAAAGCCTCTTTAAGGTCACTTCATGCCACTATGGTAGTATAAAGGGACTTTAATGGGGCCAAAGAACTGGTCCTATAAGAATAACTTACCTATTACCACCAATCTTCAAACAAATAGCTATGAAATCTGTGTTTCAGTATCTAATGACATTATCTAGCCAAGTGGCAGCTTGTTTCTGTAGTAAGGCAATATTACATATTATGAATGACATCTGTATGTCTAGCAATATATTATCCCAACTGGCAAATATTTTATTTCATAAGTTTAGTTTCCTTTCTCCTGCCTACAGAATCCTTCCAGCAAACGGTCAGTGCATACCATACATCCAGAGGAATTGTTGTCAGAGATCCCTTCTAAAGCATGGCACATCACTCTTCCCCATAAATTAGCCCAATATATTATGTTTTTTATTGAGCAGAAGAAGAAATAAGGAGTTGTGCTGCAAACACCCACCAGAAGTGGCATAAACGTTCGTTATGTAGCTGACACCACAGATTCAAACTGGAGAGCTTCATTGCTCCATTGTCCAGCATCAGTGCATGAAATGGCCTGCTTCTATAAAACAGACACATTTAACTGAACAGACCAAATTAGCCCTCCCCCACCATGCCCATTATAGGAAATACAGCAGATGTTCCCCTAATTGAAACAATGGAAGGATATGCATGGACTAAGGGCTTACAAGAGGAGTAACTCTCTAATGGTTTTTAAGAGGAAGAAGCACATAAATGACCTTTCAATGGATGAATTCCTGAACAGACCTTTATAAAATGAAATCATCACTCAGCTGTCCATAAAGGCACTTTTCTTTAGAAAATCTCACAGTCCAACGAAAACATGCCATTTTTAAATACTAACCCATTTTGCCAAGTAATATTCTGTCTTTCAGAAATTTATTCATCCCAGTATCGATTTATTCAGCATCTTTTCCTTCCATTTCCCTTTTACATTCCTTACCGTGCCTGTACCTCTCTGATCTCAGAACAATAATAACCATTGTTGGGACAGTGCAAGAATTAAACTGTAATATCTAGCATAGAGATGTCCTGAATGAATAGTGGGACTTCATTTAGAAATCCCGTGGGATTAATATAATGATGAAATCCAAACTGAGAGCCTGATCTGATCTAAAATTCAGAGACTACATGTGAATTCCATAAATTCTTTTAATTCAGCTAGTTTCTGCTCCACCTGCTTTGGGTTTTTGTTGCCAAATCTGCACAATAATGTGGAAATTATCAAAGGGCAGATTGCTCTCTATAAATAGATCAGAGGGATAAATGATGATGATCATTATGGTCCCTTCTCACCTTGAAATCTATGATTTTATGAGTAAATAATTAATCCAGACTTACAAAGGTTCTAAAGCTCAAAAGGAATATTGTGGTTATCCACCTCTTGTCCAACTGCTGAATAATCAAAGCCCAGGAACTTATTTTAATAGTACAGTGGGTTTAATACCCAGGATTTTACAAAGATTCATAAAGATTTACAAAGATTCATCTGAATCATATCCACACAGCAACAAACAAAGAAAAGGCTACACAAAGCACAAACTACTTCCACATCCTGGTCATTTTCTGAATTGTCTTTTGCAAGTGTGTATGGCATTTGCGTTAGTATGGATGATCATATGTGTTTTTATAGACCAAACCTCTCCATCCCGCAATGAAGTTAGGGTTCTGTATTTCTGAGATCACAGTCTGTTGTCATGGAACTACATGTGATGCCAGCCAGTCAGAGTATTGATGATACTACAGGTATAAGTAGAGAGATAACTAGTGTAGAAAGGAGAAATCTTAACTGGAACACATATTTTAATTACAAATATGGCAAAAACATTATGCACCCTGTTGAGGAGCTGCCACCTTTGACTCACCTCCATCACAAAATCCTCCCCAACAGTTCTTGCAGGGAAGTCCTCAGACTGCCTTTTCTCTCACTGTAAAGTCTACTCAGCAGTGTAGGATCCTCAGGGGAGGGGTCTGAGTAGCACATGAGGGACCTTTGAGTAGAATCCTGGCAATGGAGTAGGAGCTCTTTTCCCCCTCTCAATTTAATTCCACTATCCAATCAATTCTGAGTTTTAGTTCAGTTACAATAGTTCCTAAAGTGGCACTGGAGGAATTCTGAGTGGAAAGCTTATGCAAATACAGCCATCTCTGAAGTCATACTTCCCCCTTTTCACCAATAGATAATAGCAGAGAGTTCCTTCCCCGTGGAGCTTCAGGCCACAGGACTTACTCAATGACCTAAACCTAGGAAAAACTATAACAATACAGCTCACCCATTCCTTCCATAGAAGAAGTCACTTGATTAGTTTACAAGGAAAGAATGTATTCATTTCAGAAGTCCATGAGGGCTGTGGTCATTCTCATCTTGGGAGTAAATTCCACAGTTTAAGTCCAACTCCTGCACTCATAAACCTCCCCCTATTGGTTAACAGTTTCATTGTTCCAGTGGAACCTAGCTGTACTGGGAGGTCATGGTTGAAGAGGTGATCTCTGAGGTAGGTAGGGCCAATCCCATGGAAGGTTTTGACTATCAGGAAAAGATCTTGAGCTGGACTGTGTTTGAAGTGCAATACTAAAGTAAAAGCGGCAAAGAGTTCTGTGGCACCTTATAGACTAACAGACGTATTGGAGCATAAGCTTTCATGGGTGAATACCCACTTAATCAGATGCATGTAGATGAAGTATGCATGTACATGCATCTGACACAGTGGGTATTCACCCACGAAAGCTTATGCTCCAATACGTCTGTTAGTCTATTATGTGCCACAGGACTCTTTGCTACTTTTACAGATCTAGACTAACACGGCTACGCCTCTGATACTAAAGTAATGCATCCACACCTAATTGTGTTGCTCAGAACCCTCATTAAAACCCTCTTTAAAATTTCTCCTTTTCTGTGATGCCTCCAAAAAATCTTGACAGTGATTATGCTAGTAGTGTACTGTGACCACTGTCTATCATGCTGACCAACGTCATCTGTATTCTCCTGCTTTTCTGTCTGTATCTATTTGTTATCTCATGGCTTTACCTAGATTGTAACTTCTTTGGGTCAGGGTCAGACTTTCTGTTCTGGGTTTGTCCAGCATCTAGCACCACGGTGTTTGGTTCTGGTCCATGACTAAGGCTCTTAGGTACTACAGAAATACCAATAATAAAAAAGACAAAGAAGAAGGCTGCAGACTGCTAAATATTTTATCAGTTGGAACAATTTAGGTCATGTGGTTTCATTCCTAGAAATAATAAATTTGCAAAGAAAATAAAACCTGGAGGCAGAGCTGTGTGGAGGATGGAGATTCAATTTTGTGAAGGATTTCAAGATCTAAAAAATTTGGCTTCATTCTGAATCAGAATGAAATACAAACATTTCAAAATTTTCTGTGAAGGATTTTTTAATGTTATTTTGGATCAATCACAATGTTTTGTTTCAACGAAATCTAATTTTGTATTACATTTTAATATGTAGTATAAAATTCAAAATGAAAAGTCATATCAAATGGAAAAATCAAAATGTTTTGTTCTGGAAATGTAAAAACTGGATGTTTCAATATTGTCAGAACATTATTTTCTGCTTTTTCTCCAAAATGAAATTTCAGTGATCCCAAGATTTCCACAGAGCATTTTGATTCCAGTGGAACAGCATTCTGTGACAAAAAATGGTTATGTTTAAATATTTCTGACCAGCTCTGCTTGGAAGTCACAAATGCATGGATCATGATGGCCAACCCTGTGTCTGATAGGATGTGACACAATCTTCTCAACAGTTAAAGACTGAGGTGGGCAATTTTTTTGCCACTCTGTTGCTCTCCACTCTCTATCATCCAGGCTCTTGTGTGAATTAGTAAAGACAGAATTTTACATATTTTGTAGGTGGTCATACTCCAAAGACATACATGAAGACTTCTTGGTCTATGTTTGTCACTATGTGTTACATCTTCCCTAAATGAATTAATAGTAGTAGTTAATTTCAATCCTATCTCTGATCTAATAATAAAGGAGAATCCCAGGGAAATAATAAATCTTCAGTTTCTTCCCTTAGTGATATATGAGGAAAGATTGGAACTATTTCTCATAATACAAGAACAAGGGCACAAACAACTTTTACACAATACAAAACTGGCCTATAGAATCCATTTCCACAAGATATCTTTCAGGTCAAGAGCGTAATATGACTAAAAATTATAAGGATAAAGAGAGCATTACCAATTACACTGATGGATTAAACAAAGTTAACTATTTTTAGTAGGGATATAAACTCTTATGTTTCAGCGCATAAGCCAACCATTAGTGGATGAGGGTTAGGAAGAAACTTCTCCTAGGTGTAGGTTATTACATAATAGCTCACTATGGGACTTCTTGCTCCTTCCTCGATAGCAGCAGGTATTGGCCACTGCTGGAGTCAGGATACAGGACCCGATGGGCCATACAACTGATCTGATACTTAGTCTGTACACTCTTTTGTTCTGTGCTTGTACAGCACCTAGCATAATGGGTTCCTTGGCATGATGGTAATACAAATAAGTAATAATTATTATTAATAATAAAATGAATAAATAAATAAGGCAGATCATCAGTCCAAAGAGGGATTCAGTGCATCTAAATAGGTTTTTAATATTGCTATTAGCTGAAAAAATGAATGAAATAAAGAGTCCATTAATAAGTTTGAAAAAGTTAGTGGTGGAAAAGATAAGTTTGTTTAGGGAGAATAGCCATTTTTGACCCATCCCGTTAGAAGTATTTTGCATACTAGGTTATAGTTTCAATCATATAATTTTCCACAGTTTTTAATCAGTCTCGATATTTGAAAAAAACATGACAATCAAATGGTTGCTAGGGGTGGGGTGTGGAAGAATTTTGGTAGCTTTTGAAATAAAAGTTTTGGTATTTGGTTCTGAGGATTGGTGGGGTTAATGTATCCACCTTAATACTGAATAACCTTGCTTTTTGTTCAGTAAGTTAGATTCACTCAGCGTTGTGTTAACATTGCTAATTTGTTCCTATTTAATTGTACACAATGTGCCCAAAGACATTTAATAAGTTTACGTCTCATTTTGTTTCCCAGATAGAGAGGTTTTGTTTGGATTTAAGCCTTTTAAAAACAAAAAACCAACCTCTTCAATTCTAGTACATTAAAAGTAACATTTTTCTTACCAGATCAAAGAGGAGAAACCATTCAAATCTAAACAGATAAGCCTCTAATGAGATGATCAGTGGATTGTTTCTTTGTTGTAGTCTAAGCATTTACAATAAAGTAAACTGCACGAAAGCACTTAACAGACTTGTCTAATGTGGCAGGATCCAACAGGTATAACATAAGCCAGACAAATAACTTTAGCAATTAGCCTTAAGCATACATCTCTAACCTATGACCCTTATTGTTCATCATGGCTGGGCCACATGTTGTTAAACAATATTAATCTTAGCCTGGCACATTGCCAAGGCAAGAGATGTCACAAAGAGTTTCTAAAAATGAAGGAAGATATAAGCACTTATTTATATAAGAACAAAATTAAGATATTGAGAACAAAATTAAACAAGGAACTAAGGGTCAAAAACAGAACAAAACATTTAATTGCCTATATACCCATGGTAGGAAAATGGGTAACAAACAAGAGGAATTGGAATTATTAGTTTATGAGCATAAATTCAATTTAATTGGTATGACTAAAATCTGGTGGGATGATTTGTATGATTGGAATGTTAAAATCAATGGTTATAACCTATTCAGGAAGGATTGAGTGGGCAAAAGAGGAGGGAGAGTGGCACTCTATGTTAAAAATTACTTATTTCTGAGTCACTGATAACTGGGAAGAAAATTATTTTGAATGATTATGGATCAATATTCTAACAGATAAAGCACAGGATGGGGTATTAGCTGATATGTGCTACAGACCACAAAATCACACTAGGGAATAGGTACTTAAGGAGCCAGTTGTCCTATGTATAACATGTAGGGGGAAATGCTGTGTGATCATGGGGAACTTCAGTTTGAATGACACATGCTGGAGGTCTCATGCTGCCAGTAATAAAATATCATTGGAATTTCAAAATATTATAGGAGACAATTTCCTAACTCAAAAAGTATTGCAGCCAACATGGGGAAATTCTATATTAGACCTCATCTTGACAAATAAAGAGAAACAGATCACAGAACTGAAAATTAATGGTAGCTTAGATACAAGCAATCATGACTTGAACACATTTATAACGTGCAAACAGAATAAAATCCAGACCAGTACTTGGTGCTTTAAAAGGGCCAATTTCCCAAAGCTGAAAACAATTATGAGCAAATCAGCTGGGAGAAAAAATTTAATCAGAAAAATATGAGTGATAATTGGAAATTGTTTAAGAACACTTTACTAAATGCCCAAAATGCCACAATCCCACAACTGAGGACAAGGGCTATACTGGTGAAAAAAAACAACCTGGTTTGAGGGGAAGTGATGGCAGCTATAAAAAATGAAATATAACAAATGGAAGAAAGGGGAAGTTGATAGTAATAAATATAAATCAGAAGCTATAAAATGTAGAAAATTGATAAGGGAAGCAAAGCAACGCAAGCAGAAATATTTTCCCATTAGAATTGAGGACAATAAGGAAGAGTTAAAGTATATTAGGAACAAGAAAATTCCAACAATGGTCCATTAGAAGACAAAAATGGCAGTTTCATCAATAATAATGCAGAAAAGGCAGCAGTGTACAATGAATGTTTCAGTTGTGTATTTGGGAAAAACAACAGATGATGTAGATATGCCATATGAGGATAACACTCTTTCCATTCCACTTGTATCTTAGAAGGATGTTGTGACATTGCACTCTATATGTTTATGGAAATGTGCTTATGAGTGTACATATGACATAACTGGAATATGCTTTGTGCTAGATATGCATTGTAACATATCTTTGCAAAGGTTTTGATCTACTGAATATATTCATCCTATTTGTATGCATGTATCATTTTTATATCTGAAGTTATGAGCGTTGGCTCTGTACTTGACTTTGAAGTGTTTGCTGTAGGACAGTGGTTCTCAAACTAGAGCCACCCCTTGTGCAGGAAAAGCCCCTGGCGGGCCGAGCAGGTTGGTTTATCTGCCGTATCCTCAGGTTCAGCCGATCGTGGCTCCCATTGGCCGCGGCTCGCCGCTCCAGGCCAATGGGGGCTACGGGAAGTGGGGCGGGCCGAGGGATGTGCTGGCCACTCTTCCTGCAGCCTCCATTGGCCTGGAGCGGCGAACCGCGGCCAGTGGGAGCCGCGATCAGCCAAACCTGTGGACGTGGCAGGTAAACAAACTGGCCCGGCCAGCCAGGGGCTTTCCCTGAACAAGTGGCGGCCCTAGTTTGAGAACCACTGCTGTAGGAAACACATAAGGGAGATTTAGCCAACATATTGCGAAGAGACGATTCAAGTAATGGGGAGTACTTAACTAACAATGGACTTTGAGAGACACCAATTCACATCTGAACTTTCCTGGGAATGTTCAAACTAACATGTAAACAATGGCATTGGCCTGCAAAAAGCTGAATCATTCATGGACATGTGACTTGCCCAGGTGGCTACAAACTCCATCTTGTTGCTGTGATTTTGCACAGAAGAACAAAGGGGTTTCCATCCACAAGAGAGAGAATATAAAAGGCCCTAGAAGCCTCACCATTTTGTCTTCAGCTGGCTCAAGAGATGGCCTCTCCACCCCAAAGAGATGCCTGAAACTGGAACAAAGGACTGTAACTACAGGGGTGTGAGTGATTGCTGCATGCAGGCCATAAACTACAGCATTGGTCTGAAAAGGATTGTACCTGAGATAACATCTAGGGTGAGAAGTCAGCATTTGTAACTAGATCCTTAGTATATTAAATAAGCCTTGTGTATTTTATTTTATTTTGCTTGGTAACTTACTTAAAATCACTTTTGTTTATTAATTAATTCATAGTAAGTGATTAATACCTAGTGAAGCAAGCAGCTATGCATATCTCTCTATCAGTGTTATAGAGGGTGGACAATTTATGAGTTTACCCTGTATAAGCTTTATACAGAGTAAAACGGATTTATTCTGATTTAGGCTCCCAGAAAGAATGACTACTGGGTGCTGGAAAAGTCCCTGTTAATATGGGAGTGGAGGGAAGCCTTTTCTGGGAGGGGGTTTGTTCTCAGTGGTATCCCAGCACATCTAGTGACTGTCTTGAGGGAGTTTCTGTGACCCAGCCCATCACAGATGTTAGACAATATCTACTAAAGTTAGACACTTTTTTAAAATCAGCAGGTCCAGATAACTTCCATCCAAGAGTTTTAATAGAGCTTGCTGAGGAGCTCTCTGGACCATTAATTTGGTTTTCAATAAGTCCTGGATATAATACAATGCAATGGCTGGAAGCAGAAGCTAGACAAATTCAAACTGAAAATAAGGCATATGTTTGTCATAGTGAGGGTTATTAACCATTGGAATAATTTACCACCGGTCATGGTGGATTCTCTATCTCTGGCAATTTTTAAATCAAAATATTAAAAGATCTGCTCTAGGAATAGTTTTGGGGGACATTCTATGGCCTGTGTTATGCAGGAGGTCAGACTAGATGATCACAATGGGCCCTTCTGGCATTGAAATCTATGAATGGTGGAAAAAGTGAAAGTCAGAGGAATCCCAGAGTCCCTTAGTCATTTACATAACAATATGCACTGCACAAACTTCCTGGAAAGAGCTTTTCCTTTGGGAAATTAAGAGATATACTTTCACGAACAGTACTGTGTTGGCCCAAACTAACAAAAGCTCATTGATACTGGTGTTAAGGTTGGAGTGTCAGAACATTAACATTTTTTAAACATAGTTTTGATTTTTAACTGTAAAATAAGAGGAGTCATTAATCTTGCTTTTGATTATAAAATGTTCCACTTTAGAAACTCTTTAGGAAAATGCCAAAACAAGAAATGAAAGCAAAACACCATTCACTGTACAACTATCATTTAAAAATGTCAACTCATATTAGCACAAATGATAAAGCTAGCAGCTCACTTGCAGCAGAAGGGAATATGATTTCTCTTTCTTTATTTGATGTATTCCTTTTAGCAAAATGGAAGACATCTGGACTGTTTTGGTGGTAAGTGGTAATCAACTATAGTTAGGCTTCATTATAGGCTTTGACCATTAAATCCTTTCAACTTCATGAATCTGATGACAGTAAGGCAGGGAGATTCATGACAAAAGCAGTTTTAAAGACATGCTGAAGAAATTAGTGGGCCTGATTCCGATCTCACATTGGTGTAAAACAAAAGTCACTTCATTGAAGTCAGTAGCGTTACACTGATCCATTTAAGTGAGACCAGAATCAGATACAGCATATTTAAAACACCACAAATTTATTTTGCTTTGAAAGGCAGACAATAATCCCAGACAATAATCCATGACTCCATGCATGTCAGCCAAGAGAGTCTGAGTAGGGAAACAGAAGACCAATAGTACAAAGTTGTCACCTTTCTTCTCACTAGAAGAACATTCATTTTGTTTACAGCTCCTCTCTGGGGAACTGAAAGATGAGCTTAGATAAGAGGTAATAGAGGAAATGATGGAACGACTTTACTGTTTGTTTCCCCATCCCTTGACCTTATGGATAGCCCTGACTGATTAAGCTCTAGTTCTTCTATTCTCTCATAAGGTACTCAGGTACTAACAAGGAGAATTCATTAAAACAAAATTCCTTCAAACTATTAAAATTACTAGCGTTAATTGTATAAAAGGAACTTCTTACATTTGTATGATTCGGGAATATACTACAAACTGGTGTCACAGATAGTGTTATCAGATTACATGTCCTTCTGGAAAAGCCTTATTTATTTTGATCAGAGTTGTCTGTCCAGATACACTTCTTGTAGCATTTTAAAGACATATGGCCTGATTCTCCTCTCATTTACATAGACTACACTGGAGTAGGCCATCATTATAAGGTATGTCTTCTAATCCTTTAATCATTCTCATTGGTCCTCTCTGAACCCTCTCCATTTATCAATGTCCTTTTTGAACTGTGGACACAGTATTCCAGCAGCAGTCATACCAGTGCCAAATACAGAGGTAAAAATAACAGTTATACTCCTACTTGAGATTCCCCTGTTTATGCATCCAAGAACTGTGTTAGCCCTTATGGCCATAGCATTGCACTAGGAACTCATGTTCAGCTGGTTATCCACCACAACCCCACATCTTTTTCTGAGTCACTGCTTTCCAGGATTGAGTCTCCCATCTTGTAAGTATACCCGACATTCTTTGTTCCTAGATGTATATATTTACATGAAGCCATTTTAAAATGTGCATTGTTCATGACCAGTTTACCAAGTGATCCAAATTGCTCTCTATTCGTAACCTCTCTTCTTCATTATTTACCACTCCCCAATTTTTTTTATCTGCAACCTTTATCACCGATTTTATGTCTTCTTCCAGGCCATTAATAAAAATGCTAATTAGCATAGGGCCAAGAACTGATCCCACTAGAAACACACCCACTGGATGATGATTCCTTATTTACAATTACATTCTGAGACCTCTCAGTTAGCCAGTTTTAGTTCCATTTAATGTGTGTCATTAATTTTACATAATTCTAGTTTTTTAATCAAAATGCCAGGTTGTACCAAGTCAAACACCTCTACAGAAGTCTAAGTATATTATGTCAACACTATTATTTTTATCAGCCAAACTTGTAATTTCCTCTAAAGAAAATCTAGGTGGTTTGACAGGATCTGTTTTTCATTAACCCATGTTGATTTGCATTAATGACACAACTAATTCTTTATTAATCGAGTTCTGTCTCAGCTGCACCATTTTCATGTTCAGGATCTAGGAGAGACCGACAGGCTTATGATTGCCCAGGTCATCCCATTTATCCTTTTTAAGAATTGGCACATTAGCTTTCTTCTGGCACTTCCACAGTGCTCCAAGACTTGGTGAAAATCAATTGTTCTCTTCAGAGCCCCTACACTGAGAAATCAGGATCTCTCCCCCATTGAGGAGGTTTTGTTGCAACACCAGCAATGCAGTTTTATGTTTAGGTAGGTAGATACTGGTGGAGAGTTGTGATTACTGCTCCTGACTATGTGTGTAATTTGTAACCAATCCTATTATTTTTGTTGCCCCAACTCCACTCATTTGTTTGTTTCATGCACATATTTAGGTTTGCCTATTTAGATTGTAAGTTGTTCCAGGCAGGGGCTATTATTTACTATATGTTTGTATAGTGCCTATGACAATGGGGCCTGTAGTGGGGTCTACAAACCCCACACTGAGCACAGGGGATTGTGAGGGGGAGGGAGGAAGAAGTATCTTGTGTTTACAAGCAACAAGCTTGATCACAACCCCATGCAGCTGCCAGAGCAGCCAACCATGGAGGCAGGCACCCACCTCAGCAACCAGTAGAGAAAACAAGGCCTGCTATAAAGAGAAGAGTACAGTGACAGAAAAGGAGGCAGAAAGGTATGGGATAACAAAGGAATAACTCTGTACCAGGCTGCTTCCAAGAAAACAGCCAAGAGACTGCAAGCCCAAAAAGTGAAGGGCTGACAGACTTAATTGGGGTGAGAGTCCAGGAACTGACCTGACTGAGAACAAGCTAAGAAGGATCAGTCAGGAAAAGCTGGGACCCCTCAAGAGATGGTAACATGGCCTAATCAGGCAGTGAAGGCTTGTAAGTGCTACCACAATATGATAAACAACAACAATACCTGTGCAGGGGGAATGTGTTTAACATGGCACTGATATACAATAAGGTGCTCCGTTTTCCCCACTAGGCTACCTCCAGAGTACTTCTGGCCCCTGTAGCATAAATAGTGTGTGTACAAGGGAAGATCCTCAGCTGAATTAAATCTGGATCACTCCACTGAAGTCCTTGGGGCCACCTGGAACTGACAGTCTCATCTGGAGGGCAAAGTTTGCTCTCAGTTACATCCATGCAGCCACACTAAAGTCAATGGGCAATATCTGGTGTTATTTAGTCTTTTAACACAAAATTATATTACTTTCCTTGTTAAATACTACTTAGTGCAATTCACATACAGTATGGTCAAGTTGGTGCCACCCTTGGTGGGTACTTACTCATGTGAGTAATCAACTTGGGGACAAAGGTTTGCACAAGTCTAGCTCATCTATTTAGATACACATTTTACTTACCAATGTGCTGCAAGGAGCTACTGAAATGTACATATTTAATATGGTATCTGAGTCTAGATCAGGGCATGTCTGGGGGATGGGCAACCAGGGGTCACCGTAGGTGTCAATATTAGGGGTTCCCAAAACACTAAATGGGGGGACCCCCTGTGGAAGTTTGTTTGGTTTGGGTTTTTTTAACTTGTGACTTGGGTGGGTGGGTAGATGGGCGGGTGCGCAGGCATTGAAAATATTTTTTACCCTGAGTGACAAAGCACCTAGGGCCATCCCTGGTCTACATTGTGGCTCTCCAGGCACAGCAGCACAAGCAGGGAACATATTGCAAGAAGTCTTCAGTAGACTGCATACATTTTTTAATTTATTTATTTTGGTATGATGTATCAGGCACTTTGTCTGAATATTTCTTGACTCTCAGTCAAATATAAATAAAAAAATCAGATTTCATTGTTTTTTCAAAAGTAAGGGGAAATCAGAAAAAACAAAAGAACAAATATAAAGGGGGAAAGTACAATTTAGACAATTTGATCATCAAAACATACCATCCAATAATCAAGAACTTGCATTATAACCAATATAAGATACCAATACAGATATCTATTTCAGCAGTACCTGATCTATCACAAATTCACTGAATAGGTATATTAAACTTTATTATTTCTTCATCATACTGTATAATCAAATCCACTTTTAATTAAAACAGTCTCAAGGTACAATAGGTATTTGCGTGCTACTTAAATATTCACTGGACAAATGCAGGAAGGAATTTAGCACCTCCTAGAAGCTGCTGAGTATTGATTTCTTGGTTTTATTCCTGATCAATCTCAAAGTAATATGCATCCACCGAGGTGTGTGTGTGTGTTTTTTTGTTTTTGTTTTTTTTTTATAAATTAAACCTAAGCTGCAAATCTTGTATTCAGTCACAACACTACCAAGATGAGTGTGTGTCATTACAGTTATTGAAGGATTTACAAAGTGCTGATCCTGGCCTGTCTTCAATATCTGTGGAGAGCAGGCAGAGGGTCAGGCTAACTCTTGGTAATGAAAATATTTGTTTTTCTCATATGCCATAGTTCTGCTCAAAGAGCAGATAGGGCAGGGAAATTAATATAACCATAATAATAATAATAATACTTTGGTACGATGCTTTTCATTCATGGATCTCAAAGCATTTTACAAAAGGAGGTAACTGTTGTTATCCTTGTTTTATAGATGGGGGGAAAATGAGGAATGGAGAAGTTAAGAGACCCAACCTAGGTGACACGTGGCAGGCCAGTGGCAGAGCCAAGAAAAGAAACCAGGTTTCCCCAATTCTTACTCCTGTCCTCTTGTCATATTGAGGAGGCAGCGTGATATTCCTTGGCCATCAGATTTAAGGGGGAGAATTTTTAAGACACAAAGAGCAGGTAACGTTCAACTTTCCCATTTATGCCTTTGAAAATCTCCCTTTAAAAGATTAATGCCAAGGTAGACAAGCCTACAATTTGACTTTATTTTTTTTCTCCCTGTTAAATCTCTTTAATGTTGTGGGAGGGAGGGTGGGGGAAGAAAATTGTTGAAGACATTTTGATCTCCCGCTATATATAGTGAATACTTCAATTATCTTCAATGACATGAATTAGTTTAGTATGTGCTTTTCAAGTTTCATTTTGATACAAACTTTGATGCTGCCTTAGGATTGCAAAATAGAATGCTTTTTTATAGCCCCTATGTTCACCAGCAGAATGAACATCACAAATAAGAAACTTTAGTGGATAGAATTAAGGAAATGTTAAAATGTGACTCCGTCCTGCTAATAAAGGAAGTTCATGATTACAAGGTCAACAACGTCAAACATAATGAGTAAGCGTGTAAGAATAAGCTGTTAGCACATCTCTTCCCCCCCCCCCCCAAAGAGATGCTATAATGTTTAAAATAAAGCCCTCATTTTCAGCCTGGAGGTTAAGGAGAGGTTACCAGCAAGGTTGCTGTCTAAATGTAAAGATTTAACTAGCCGTTCAAAACAAGAAAACTTCTTAAAAATCAAAACCACTACCTTTATGGGATAATGAACTCAAAAGTTACACTTAATGCATCTGAGAAGGGAGGGGGAGGCATAGCTGGTGTTCTACCACATTTCCACCCTCCTCTGATTCTGAGGTACAGTTATGGGTCAGTTCATTCCTCATCTTAAATTAGAGCACTCTCAGAGCTGCTCTAGCTTGCACTATAGAATTGTCCCTTCAAGACTCTTTCATCAGCTCAGGATCTTTGGAGTGCAGTGGATTCCAGCCATGTCTTTTCTAGGAGCAGGTACTAAGGAGCCAGCTATCCTGATTTGTGTCACTTGTGGATTCCTCACTGAAAGGGAAGCCCCTAGCTGCACCATTTCCATTATGTCACAGACAGCAGAAATGGGATGGAGAAATGGCCCAGAAAGAAAAAGGTTCTGTTCAGAGGTTATACTTATGGGAGAAAGAACATTAGAGTTTTTATAAAGAAGAAAAAATACACAAAACATGTTATATTTTTAAACCCATGAAGTATTTTTGTACTTGCTTTATGCTAAAATGTAGAATCCAGTGCTCCCATTTTCAAAGGTGAAGCTATTTGCTCTTTTCCGTTTACAAGTATATTGCATCAGTTTAATTTTTTAAATCTTAGAGAGATTCTTGGCTCTCCTAATTTTTTAAATTATCTTCTGCTATAAATTGGTTTTACGCCTATGATGCAGTGGGCTTCCCCTTTTAAGAGAGGAGTGTGAGATCCTAACCCAGTACTCATTTGGGATTGTGTGGCAAAGAGGGGGATGCTCTCTGCCTCCCACGTGAATAAATACTTTTGCTAGAGCCCTGCACAGGACTATTTTTAAATGCCGCTCCCATCTGTTCCTGCTATTATGGCAGCAGGTCCTGCAGGACATGTGGGATCCCAGTCCCACTGCAGCCCTTCCAACTAGTCCCACCCAGGGCTCTAACTTCCACTACTCAAATGTGAACAGGTACTGAGGTGGAGCAAGAGTAATAGAGCTCTGAGATTTGTAGTAAGACACAGGCCTTCCTCCCTCCTCCCAGATTTCTCAGCCAGGATGTGCAGAAGACACAAGCATTTGGTAAACCCAGGAGGACAGCAGAGATTAAGCAGTGGGAGACTTAAATTTGGTAATCCCCATAATTGCACTGTCACATACAAAGTGGGAAGTGTCATATACTGAGCTCCATCTACCCCACTAGGATCCAGCTCTGTTGGAGACAACCTACCTGTTGAGGAACAGAGCTCTGAATTAAGTCTATAACTCTGTTATATCAGGTTTCAGAGTAGCAGCCTTGTTAGTCTGTATTCGTAAAAAGAAAAGGAGTACTTGTGGCACCTTAGAGACTAACAAATTTATTTGAGCATACGCTTTCGTGAGCTACAGCTCACTTCTGAAAGCTTATGCTCAAATTTGTTAGTTTCTAAGGTGCCACAAGTACTCCTTTTATGTTATATCAGATCATCGGAGAATAAATGGCAATCTGCTTCTGAAAAGTGTCTTAGTCTGAGGGCCAGCATTCAGCTGGCATGCTCCTGGACAGGGTAACAGAATGGTGATTGCTTGGATAAGAGGGACGAGTGAGAGGTAAAATTAAGAGCACCTCACCACAATATAGATCCTCTCCCCACTCTGTATCTGTGCCCCCTCACAAAATATACATTATAGCTAGGATGTTCAAAGCCAACTAGGAGATTTGGACATTTATTAAAGTTCAATGGGATTTGGGTATCCAAGTCCTTCAGGCAGCTTTGAAAATCATGCTTGAAATGTGGAAAAGAATACTTTTATTCATTTTGTCAGGCTTAGATCATACAATCTGAAAAATGTATAACAGGTATCACATTGCTCATTAGAATTTATGTATCTGTATAATATGGGGGGGGGAAGGGGAGAAGGCAGTCAAACTATCTGGTTAGCTTGCATGCATTTGATCAGGGCAATGGAAATCAGCTATGTTCATAGAAAGAACCATCTTTACTGCCTTTTCCAAAATAAAAATCCACTTGACATTAGCTCAGAACACAAGCAACAGTGATCACCATCTCTTGTGGGGGTAGGAGAGTGGCGCATGGGAAGGGAACCTTGGCAGTGAAAAAATAATCTTTTGTGTAGGAAAGTGGGAATGAAAAGGCACTTCACACTATAGAAAGGCTCTCCCCTTTGGTCCCTCCCTCCACAACAACTCTGGGGCTGGGGTTCATGGAAAGGCTGACCTGCTGCTGCCTTCGCTGAGACTCAGCCAGAGATTCACGGTATGGAGTCATGGAAAAAATGCGGGAAATGTTGTTTCCAAATCTGCTGAACATTCAGCAGCTGGTTTATTATTGCCCTTGCCATGGTTTTTGTAATTATAAAATATTTGGATAGCAATCACTCTCCGTTCTGTCCATTGACAGCTTGTCCCCTGCAGCGCCTCACTCTCTAACCACCTTTTTATTGCTACACCTGCCTTCTCTGGCCCCCTGGCAGTTTTGGAAACTACATTGACTATTATTCTGCATTCCCTTCTCAATCTCAAGCCCTACTGCCCTGTTTTCCACTGGCCCCAGTGACTTTCAGAGCCACCCCACCTCCAATACCAAGAAAATTTGTTGTTTATTCTATGCCACCCTTTCTTCGTCAATGTGGCATTCATGAGCAAGCATAATCCTAGACCTAACACAACGTTTATTCAGCAAAGCCATTTGCTTTCTACATCAAACCTAAACACCACTCTTTCTGTCCATCATTTGCCAAACTTTGTCCTTCTGAACACAGGTATGTAGAACATCTTTGCTTTTCTCTAACTGTGGCCCAGATTCGGATACCACTGTTCATGCTCAATACTACTTAGCACTATTTATTGAAATCACTGAGAACACTTGCACCATAAGATATTGTTCAGCCGGAATTAGTGGATCAGAATCTGCCCCTGGGATATTTCTGCCAAAATTGAAGGATTTAAAATAGATATTTAATTACCTTGATGAAACCTTTTCTGTTTAAAAAATCCTCAATATCAATTTGAAACAAAGCAATCCAAATTAGTAATCCCAAATTGTATTATAAGGATTAAAATAACCCCAGCTGTACATAAACAGTGCTCTTATCAAACAACGTTAAATATTGAGTGGTTGGTTAATACCACTTTATCACAAACTTTACTTCAGTCTCAATCATGAAGGCATAAAAGCAAAGCTGACATTGCATTAACCTAAATGATCCTGTGCTAAATAGATTAACAGTTCTCAATTTTCCTGTATCTTTTTTTATTATCCTTCCTCCACCAATGCTTTGAAGACACACATACATTGGTAACATCCTTGCCATTAAATCTTTTGTATTTGTATTTTGCGAACCATATGGGGTGTGAACTCGTGAAGTACCACTAGTTTTGGATTACTGAAGCCATATGAATGGAAACTGATGGTTTTTGCACAACTCTACTCTAAGTCATGGGGGGAGGGGGCAGGATCACAAGGCCAGGGAAAGCCCTGAAAATGTGGATATTTATTAGAACTCGTTGGGAATTTTCTGTTTGAAATATGGTTTTAAAATCTTGTTAATGCAGTTTCCAAAACATCAAAATTTTCCTTGGAAAATGTTGGCTACATGTTTCAATTTTCCATTGGGAAAATCAAAATGAAATATTTGTTTTGGGGGTCAGCTCAACCAAAATTGAAACATTTTGGTTTGATCAAAAAAAACCCCCACCAATTGAAACATTTCATTTTGGGGTCAATTCCACATTGATCAGCATCCTGTAGGCTGCTGTGGTGTCATGGAACTTTGAGTTCAGGTTCCCTCCTGCCCCCACTTTCCTCTATGGGCCAGGCTGGTCTCCCTTGATACACCAGTTTCCCATTTTGATGAACTGCTATAGTACATCATGAGAACTTGGTGCAGCCAGGGAGCCCTGCCCAACGAGGGGCATGACACACCCAAAACACAGCTCCCAAAAAGCACTGCAGCAGCTTAATTAATGCTGAACCAAACCAAAATGAAACAATTTTCATTGGGGTATGTCAAAACATTTTGTTTTGATCAAAAATGTCAAAAGAAAGCATTTCAACAATTCTGATTTGAAATTTTTCAGAACTTGCCATTTTGTGAAAAAAATTGATATTCCATTTTTTAATCCTGATTGGAGACAAAAAGCACATATCTTAATATCACAACTTCCCATGTGCTGGAAATCCTGATTTTATATCAGCTCTATATTTACCCTACACTTAGTTTAACTTGCGTGACCACCCTTCTACTAGTCTCCCTCCTTCCACCAAAACAGGCTTAATCTCTTTCCTTCAACCCATCCTTCCATTCCCATGTCCTGTAACTCGGATTTATTCCTGACCCAAATAAGCTCTTGACTTTGAGACAGAATAGGGATTTAGAGAAAGGGAACTCAAAGTTCAAAAAAATGCCACCTCACATGGGGGCGATGGTAAATGTGGTGGGTTTGGCCCTTGTCTCTCAATTCAGGCCAGCAGCTCTGTTCAGATCCCACCCACTTCAGGGCTTCCTTGAATCAAAAGACTTTACACAACATATTTTCTTCCTCATTCTTCTAGAGATCCTAAGGATCCCATTGGATTTGACAACCACCACCAGTGCAACAGAGGTTTCCAGAAGTTCTGAGATATCAAGATGGATTGGAGGAAAGGAAGGAAGCCGGTTAGGTGCGAATGGGAGGAGATACATCACTAAGCTTTTTAGAAACTAGCAAAAAGTTTAGCTTGGGGTTTAGATAGGTTTACACTTTATCCAAGCTAGCTAATCTATTCAAGTAAGGAGCTCTACTGCGAATGCAACTCTCATCCTCAAAAGTGATCATTTCAGTTTAGCTCTGAATGTTTAGCTCAATAATAGCAACCTTTCTAAAATTATCAACATTTTTGTTGTACTTCACATCAAAATGGTTTCACAAGGAAACTGCTTGCTCAGTATTGGTTTTTATTACAGCCACATACAGTATATCAAAGCTAATGTATTTCTTACCCAGGGAAATTCATAGGTTGGCAGCACAAAGTCTCCTTGAAATACAGCTTAGGTGTCCCTATTGCATTGCAATCCAAATTCAGGCTGGAGTCCAAAACTGTGATTTGTGGGGAGGATATTTTGTTTTGACAACCCAATGTCACTTTACTTCCACATAATCAGCCCTTTTCATCATAATTTACTGGCTTCCAATAACAGTGACAAAAAAAGAAAAACATTTTCAAGTGAAAATAGGTAAACTGGGTAAAGATTATGAGAGAAAAACATTATGTATCTATATTTCAACTATGTTATGCTGGGTGATGCTCCCTGCTATCACTTCAGGTACACAATGGAAAGGCCCGACAGTGCTGATGGCCCATCAGCAAGAGACAATGGACTGTAAAAGAGCTTAGTCTTCCCGGGGAATGTGTGGGTCAGCCTGTGAAGAATGGCTACAGGGGCCCTACAGAGACATGTGTCCATGTCACCTGATACTGGAACCCATCTTGAGTTCTGTACTTTTCCACAAGAAAGCTGGGGTGGGAGGTCAAACTAGGAAACGAAGGCCTCCTGGTTTATGCAAATCCTATTTAAGGGCTGGGGAGGGGGGGAGTGAGGTAATCCAGGTCATCAGTTCTCCCTGCTACCCTATGCAAAATGACTGCTGGAAACAACTAAGACTGAACTGGAGGGGAAAGAACTGGACCCAGGCTAGAATGGCATCTGGCCTGTGAAGAAGATTATTAGAACCACATTTAGGGTAAGAACTTACATGTAACCAGTTTTAGCGTGTTAAGTTTTGTTTGCATGCTCTATTTTCTTAGTAATCTGCCTTGTTCTGTCTGCTACCTCCTTAACTACTTAAAATACACCTGTTATAGTTAATACATTTATTTCTGGTTTCAATATAACCCAGTTTGTTATTTCTAATGGGGAGGGGCGGCAAAAAGTAGTGCATACCCTCCTCCACATCGAGGGATGAGGTGAATTTTGTATAATTTTGGGTTTGTACTCCAAGGGGGGGGGCAGCGGGGTGGACATCTGGGTGCTCTTAAGCTGAGCCTTCTCAGAGTGGCTCTGTCTCTCTGTGCAGCTGGGTGTGGCTCTGCCTGTGTGCTTGGCTGGAAAAGGCTGGGGAGCCTAGTCCAGCAAGACCAGGTAAAAGGGGGCCCAGGCTGGCAGAACAGCCTGCCTCAGTGGCGACCCAGCACACCAGGTGACATCCCAGGGGGTCCAGCCCATCACACCCTCACAATAAAAAGGTTTTTTCAAAACCTTGTCTTTGGGTTGGTAGAGGAAACAGCAAAGAATTCGATCCTGGGGACAGGAAGCTGCTATTGTCCCTCCCTTAACTACTATGGGGATTTTTTAATTTTGAGCCCTAAGGAGAAAGAAATCCAGGTTATTTTTGCCTGATGTAATTGTTCAAATATCAGAAGTTTAAAATAAATAAGTAAATGAAAATATACCCAAGAGATTTGGATGCACCTGGACCGTGTTCCACAGGGATGCGTCCAAAGACATGCATTGTAATAACTTGGCTACTTGAATCAAGTCCATAACAAAAATTTCCAGGAAAATGTCTTGGGGTTGTGGATGGGCAGCAGAATAGTGTTCCCCCAGCCCAGACACTCACGCCCTTACCCCCAAGAGTGCAGGGATCCAGAGGGAGAAACAGTCTGATGCTGGGTCACAGGCTTACATGGAATTTGTTGCGCACTGCCACCTCCTTTCTTCAGGGCGAGCTAGGAACCCTCCAGTTGCCTCCCCCTTCCCCAGCCTTGTCTTCTATTTGTGAGCTAGGCTTTGCGAGGTCTAGCAGCCCTGGTGGTGGCCAACATCCCTGCAGCCCATTTCTGTGGGGAAAGAAGGAAATACTGCGGGCACAACATTCATTTCTGCAAAATTCTTCATTGGACAGTGATGCAGAATTCCCCTAGGAGTAATAATTATTGTTTATAAAGTTTTCACTACTAGAAACAGGTTAGAAATGGATTAGGTAGGACAAACATGAGTTTTGACAAATAATTAGCAGATGAAATTGCACAATGAAAAATTTTACCATAAACAGCCTATTTGGAAATTAAGCATCTCTAGTTCTCAAAGGCATCATTGCTTTACTAGAAGTTTAATTAAACAAGACAAATATTTTAGAAACAAGTGAAAATGCTCCTGTAAGATGTCAAGTGTTAGGGATGCATGCTTGTATAAACATTTCAATGATACTGGATAAATTTATAAGAACAGATGTCATTGCGTGCGTATTTCTCTATGTAAAACAGACAAGCAGCTGTACTAAGGTATGATGTGTAAGTTACACACATCATGCCAGGTCCTCAGCTGCTGTAAATCAGCATAGCTCTATATGAGTTTCTGGCCCATCACCTCTGAATTTGGTCAAATTAAGTTTAAAAGGAATCTAAGTAAGTAAATGTAAATAAGACTACAAAAGCTCAGTAACTTTGAGGACATTTGAGTGAGTAAAATATGTGGTGTCAAGACTGAAAGAAAACACAAGTTATACCAACTAAGTGTGACCAAGGGCTTGTCTACATGGGGACACTCAGGCAAATTAATCCAAATTCACTAAAAATATCAAGTGAAAGTGGATTAGTTAAACTGCACTATACCCCTGTGAGATCATTGATATGTTTAGCTGAATTAAGGCCATGAAAAGTGCACCACTCTGTCTTGTGAAATTGTTCAACTTATTTTATATCTAACAACATAAAAACTTATGTTCTCTAGGGATTTTGGACTAGATTTTCAAAGGTATTTAGGTACCTAAAGATGCAAACAGTTGCCTAATAGGATTTTCAAAAGCACTTAAGTAGAAGTTTAAGTCCCACTGATTTCAAAATCCCACTAGGCACCTATCTGTACCTTTAGGCACCTTTGAAAATCTGTTCCCTTGTGCCAGGTACATGAAATATGCACAGGCCATCTCACAAAAGTCTAAGACAAAAAAAAGAGTGCTTTATTTTACCTGATTTGAAAAGGACTTTGAAAAACACTTAAAATCCCCCAGTTAGTTCTCTGAAAGCCGTACCTCTCCCCCTTTAAAAAAATACAGTTTTTTTCCCTCTCCCAAAAAAGACTTTACATTTTTGTTCACATTTTAAAGAGTTTTTATACAACAGGTTTGCCAGATGTCGATCTACAACTATGCACGTGATTGTATGAATTCAGCACCTTTCCAGCAATGTTAGCTTAAGATTTAATAGCCAATGACATGTTTTATATAAACATAAAATACGAAGGATTTTCACAGGTTTAGTGCACCAGAACTCAGCTGATTCTCCATAACATCATCTCTAGTGATTTTTTTCATTACTTTGCTTTATATTTTCCATAACACTCCAATGAATAGGGAAAAAGCTGTAATTAAGGAAACTGACTGAATGAAAGGCCACGACGATACAAAACTGAAATTTATTTCAGTTGCCAAATAGTCAGCGAAGTGAAATTTATATTCTAATAATTAGGGTCAGAGCACACAGCTCTTACTCACACGAGTAGTCATGAGAATAGTCCAGGGATTGCAATTTGACTACCCATAAATGCAAGTGTTGCAGAATTGGACCTTTAAAAAAAAGAAGAAAAAAAAAGACTTACTCCTGGTAGGTACCAGGGAGAAATACCTGATAATTTAACCTGTTCCTGTCCACTTACATACAGAAAAATTGGCATTGAGACTACGGTCATGGGAAAGTATTTAAAACACCGATGAAGCTTGCAATTAAGGCACTAGACTGGGAGAGCAGGGCTCAATTCCCAGCTCAGCCACAAACTTCCTGTGAGATGCACTTCATCTTTCTGTGCATCAGTTCCCATCTGTAAAATGAAAACAACAATACTTCCTTTCTTGTCCATTTAGACTGATCTTCAGAGCAGAAACTCTTACTCTGTGTTTGCCTAGTGTCTAGCACATAGAGGCTCCAACTGAAATTGTGGGTCCAAGGTGTTACTGAAATAACAGACAGTGAAACATGTTTGCAGGGATTTGTGAAAGAACCTTTGATTTTTTTGAGCCTAATTCTGCTCTTATTCTGGTGTAACTCCACTGGCTTATTTGGAGGTGCTCCAAACTTACATTGGTTTATTGGTGAGCAGAAGCCGGCCAACATATTACTGTCAGTAATAAACGTGTGAGAATCTACTGTGAATTGAAAATGCATGTTTTCACATCAAAAATGTGTAGTTGTGTATTCAGAGGGATCCCTACAATAGGGGTGTCCTATTTGCCCACACAAAGCATTGTTTGCCCACACAATCTGTGTTTTGAAAATGCAGTGGGTGTATGGTTTTTCTGGTGTAGTTTAGGCACTTGTATTAGGAAATTGCCACTATGTTTAACAAGTAATATACTAAACATACTAAAAATAAGAATGTCCTTCAGAAAAGCATAAGTAATCTAGGGATTTTGTCTTAAAATATGTCAGTGAGGTACAATGGATATTAAATGAAAGTGCATTCCATCCTAAATCTGCTCTAGATGAAAAAGCTTTCTAAAGATGTTGGTATTATGATGCATTGAAGTATCAAAAGAGTTAGTGTGCAAAGCATCAAAATGTTCATTCTTAACAGCTATTTAAAAAGAAAGTGAGATACTTTGATCAACAACCAACTGTACCCTTAAAGGAAAAAAAAGTGAATTTGTACTATTTTATGAAGTATGGTCTAAATAGAAGGCCAGAAAACTTTTCTATTTTCCTTCTGAAAAAAATTGCTTCATTTTTATTTTACAAATATCAATAATGTCAGTTCTGGGCCACCTTTTATTATTGGAGGAGTGGCTGGCGTTCTCAGAGGTGCATTTTTAACTTTCCCATCTGGGGGGTGGGATTAGTGGTGGTGTTGAATCTTAGCATAGATCTATTTATTTTTTGTCTGGTTTTAACATCTATCAAGATAAAATAATTTTAAACCATCTCAACCTTCTCATTTAATGATGTTTTATTTGCTTAACAGCTGTGATGCCATAATTCAACTAGTTCTCCATTTGTCCATAGAGTCTGCCAAGAAAGATAGGGTAGACGAGACCTTCTTTTGTCATGTGAAAGAAATAACCAACTCTTTGAGGTGTATGGGGAGGGGAGAGAACAGAGAAAATCCGCAAAACAAAAAAAATTAATACAGACCTCTGTTTGTTTGTGGTTGTGTTTTTGTTTTGCTCCTGCACCTTAGATTGTAAAGCATTTGAAACATAGAATCATAGAATATCAGGGTTGGAAGGGACCTCAGGAGGCCATCTAGTCCAACCCCCTGCTCAAAGCAGGACCATGTAGACAGAGACATTGGGGCAAAAGTTTAAAACATAGGGTGCCTAAAGATAAACTTCTAAATTAATATTTAGATTCCTAAATAAAAAAGTGATCCAGTTATCAGGGTGTGCAGTCCATGAGAATTTTACTCCTTTTCTTTTATTTCTGGAAAGCACCTTGCACATTAATGGTGCAGTATAAATAACTCTGCATGTTGATACTTGCTAATGGTTTGAGCATATTTTAATTTTACTCTGTATTCATTACCTTTCTCTCATTCATACACCATGTCTACATCAAAGCAAATTTAGGTTCACAATATCCAGATTTAATAACCTGACCCCAATCCAGCAAAGAGTTATATGTAACTGGCACTAAATGTAAAGTTAAGCACATCCTTGCACTGATTACTGCTTCAGCGCCTCTAAGATTAGCCTCCTAACTTTTCCACAAATAGTTAAAGGCACCAGTCTTCATCATTACTGTATACTGACCAAATAAAACAACTCTGGTGTTTCCAGCCTAATACTATATTTGAGTAGCTTTTCCAAAGAAAAACATTACAAGAATTTTCAAACAGTGAAACACAAAGTATCATATCTCATGAATCCTCGCTATGACCCCCATCAATCTTTCCAGTACGATTTCCAAAAATATTTTCTTCTGGCAGAAGAACATACACTCCAAGTTGCAGGCAGATTGGCCAAGTTAAGTGGTGTCAAACTCAAGCTTAAAAAGGTAATATGGTCATGTCCTTTACTATTGGTTTGCTAGTAAGCTCCACAGGTTCCATCACTGTGATCTGTACAGTCAACTTAATTGGCCAAATCTCTCCAAGTAAAGGCAGAAATATTGATTTATTACATTGTATAAATGTATTTATAGCTTGGCACCAGCACATTTAACAGTTCACTTTTTTTTGCAATGTAGACCTCAAATAGATCCTTTGGTCAAATCAATCTATTAACTTTAAAGCGCCTAGAGCTAAAATTAACTATGGGAGGCAAGCTTTTGGGGTGTGTAACCCAAAACAGCTGGAATGAATCGTATTAACACAAGCTCAGTTTGATTTTAAGCAGCCTCAGTGCAAAAAAAGAACTAAATACCCAAGTGTTGATTCTCTTCTTATTTAAACCAGTTTTTACACCAGTTTTACTCTGCTGACTTCAGTGAAATTACTCCAGATTTAACCAATGTGAAAAGAGACTCACGCTTATTGATTACGATTTTAGGCTATGTCTACACTTGGAGGTCGGGTGTGGCTCCCAGCTCATGTAGACATAGCATGCTAAAAAAGAAGAAGCGTGGCTGGGGTAGCATTGGCAAGGGCGAGTGGCAGCATGGGCTAGTCACCGCAAGTACAAACCTGCCTGGAGCCTGTGGGTGCATATGTGGGGTGCCAACCTGTGCCTCTGCTCACCACTGCCCATGCTACCGAGACTACACTACTACTTTCAGTCTTCTAGCTCAGTATGTGTACACGAGCTGGGAATATCAACCCCAAGTGTATCAATGTAGCCTTAGAATGGGTCACTTGCATTATATTTTGTACTTGCAGTGTACTGTTATACTGAAGTTACAGTAGGCAGGGAGTAAGACTATATGTGTGTCGTCCCCTTAGGAGCGTATTTCATGTGGCTAGGACAGGGTTGAATATTTTAGGTAGGTAGAACCCAGCAATTAGTTGTCCAGCCAAGGGGGATTGCATGGGGCTCCTTTCAGAGCTCATCAGCACTGCTTTGTAAGCTGCTGAAGGAGCCATTCCTCTACACTGCTCTTGTTACTTTAATGTATAATAGCAATTATCTTCCCCACAGGGATATTTAATCAAGCAGAAAGTCTTAGTGGACCCCTAAGTATAGTCCATAATTACCTATACCTGTTCAAGATTAGCTCTCTCCAATAAAGTAATAACACAAGTCTCTAGTTGATAATTGTTCGGCTTTAATTGGGGAAAAATACTTTTTAAACACCAAAGGAAAGAGAAAAAATGACGTATGGAGGTCAGAGGAAATACCAGAATGCAATTAAGAAAAGAAAAATTTTGGCTGAATATCTGGAGGATAAATTGCTATAGTGAAATCTATTGGACTGGGGAACAGCCTCCGCAGATAAGTGGGTACTAGAAGCCCTATGCCTTGAGAAATTTAATATTGGACTAATCAAAACCCTAGAAAATAAACCAACATAGAAATTCTGCATTAGAAGGAAGACTAGATGTGGGGGTTTAGGAACCTGATCCAACATCCACTGAAATCAATTAAAAGAATTCCTTGAGCTTTCGATCAAACCCAGAAAACCTGGTATGTAAATTGCACTGGGAAAGTACCTGTGTCCACACTGCAGACATGCAGTTGGGCATGCATGCAAAACATGCATATCTCTGAGCTGACAGGCCCACTTTGTGCATCTTAGATGAAATCCTGGTTTCATTGAAGTCAATGGGGCCAGGATTTTATCCTCCATGTAACTGTCCCAATCCAGTACGTGCCTTCCACATAATATCATTTTTCAATGCACTGAGGCTGGGAAATTCAAAGGTGCCTAATGGATTTTGGCACCTTTCTCTCTTGGGCTCCTTTAAAAATCCCAGTCCCAGCATTTTCCAGAGCTGCAGTCTCCTCCTTCCTAAAATGAATGTTTGGCTCAAAGAATCACATAACCTGAAAATAGAAAAAAGGAAACTCCAGTAAAAGTGGTGAGCTATATTTAATAGGCAACATTACCAGAGTATGGGTCTTTAATTAGTAGGAATGGGCACTTTTGTTTAATTTATCCCACTCACACATAGGGATTCAAAATGTAAACTTAAATGTGAATATCAGGTTGACTTTCTCCTTAGAAGCATATACTCTGCTTACATTGAAAACTACACTGCAGTTACTTTATTCTTTTTGATACAAGCACTTACCATGAAATCAACTTCATAGAAACAGACTATATTCACTGGTATCCTCTGGTGACCTGAAGCAGCTGTACACCCAGCTTAAAAAGGGTCTCTGGCTGCTTTGCATCACCAAAGCAGTATGAAGCAAACAGAGGACACCAGTAAATCTGGCCCATAGTATTCTATAAAGCTTCTCACACAATGTAATTAAAAATTCGTTAGACTTAAATAGTTAAATGGATGCCTTCATTGCAAGAATCTCAAAACACTTTACAAACATGATAAATTTTAGCTTCACAACACACCTGTAAAATAGGAGATATTCATCTCCTTAAAATTCATACTCCTTAGGCTTTGATTTTAAACAAGCAATTCTCTCTCAGCTGAGACATTTTTGCATTTATTTACTAAAATTCAGGTCTAACATGATTAATTATAAAATGGAACATGAAAAAAAAAGCTTTGATTTTTACACTAACTACCTGCAGAAAGAAATGTGCACCTGTTGTGGAATTTGATCTGGACACATTTCTGTTTTATGTAACAATATTTGTTTGTTTTTCCTTTTCCAATGGGTTCATTCATGGTTTCTGGTGATAATAATGAGGAAGTATTTCCTG
Organism: Eretmochelys imbricata; assembly: GCF_965152235.1. NCBI lineage: Eukaryota > Metazoa > Chordata > Testudines > Cheloniidae > Eretmochelys > Eretmochelys imbricata. The sequence continues at coordinate 42,668,416 of NC_135575.1, read as the reverse complement.
ATCTGTAGCTCTTTCGGGAGTCACTTTTCCTTCGATGATTCTGAGTAGGATATTAGCAAGAGTTATTGATTGATCCAAGAAAGTACTTCTAAAACCACCCAGTTCTCCCGTCTATCATCTATAACAAAATGATAGCTGTGTATTACTTTTTGTGCCACTGAATTGTTTATGCGAGGGCTGAAAAAAAAAATGGCTCTCACCTCAAAGCATGTGCTCCAAGGTCAGGATATGATGTCCCATTCTCTTGCTGAACTGAAGTTAACTCATGTTGCCTTCTTTTTTGAGAATAGTCATTTTAAAGAGCTACAAAAGTTCTGAATGGATATAGTTGTTCATTAAAAAGCCAGGGGTCAACTTGCAAACTTTTGGAAAGCATGTGGGTAACAGAATTGCAAGTGTAATATTTCTTGGCTGCATCAATATTTGCAAATACTGGACAGTACAGCCCTTGATTCAAATTAAAACTATTTATGAAAGTCAAATCCATTCTCCTTTGTTTCTGTGCTGTAACTACTAGAGAGTGCTTCCTTTTTTAATACTGAAATTTATGTCTTTTTATAAAGAGTGTCAATCACCCTTCACCAATTGTAGTGAAGGGCTAAAGAGGCCACAAGGAATAGCTACTGTCCTGGCCCTTAAGCAGATGTTCGGTTTTCCATATCAGAATATCACTGCTTTTCAGTTTGTCTCAGCTCCTGGGATGGGATCAGAGAGGGACATCACATGCCATGATCTAAACTAAAGCACAACCTCAGAGTTTGAAAAACTTGTTAAATAAGATTTTCTTCTTTTTACTAGACACTTGCCATTTGCACAACAATCCTGTTTAGGTATCTTCCTTAGAATGATTTACTAGTGTTTATTTCATGACCAGGAAGGAGGGATGTCTGGTGGTTAGAACATGGGAACGGAAGTCCAGAGATCCGAGTTCTGTTCATAATCTGTCATTCTGTGACCTTGGGCAACTTACCCCTCAGTTCTGCATTTGACACATCCATAAATTAGAAATAATAATATTTACCCCCCCAAAGATGTTGCATTTAGACCATCTCAGATAAAGAATCCATCTTTACCCTATTTCTAAGTTCTCCCTTACCTTGGTGTTTAAGGTGCCTGCCATCTTTGTATCTAAGTGCAAAGTGGTGGTGTTAAACAAATAAGCTAAACTACAATTCATGAGTACTAAGATCATGATGCTATTTTTCTCAACAGTGAAAATAATAAACCTCTGCAAAGTGTGTGTGTATATAGATAGATAAATCAAAGAATAAAATTGAATTTCCCCCAAAAAATAAGGGGAAGCAACCTAGCTGGTCCAGCTGCGTAGCATTACCTTTAGCTTAAGCATCTCTTGAAAGACATATTTGGTCCTGATATGCTGAGAGCATCAGAGACTCGAGAATTGCTGCTGATGTAGAGGTTCACCCAACCAGTTGTAGCCTGTTATGACTTCCTGATCACAATACCCGTCCTAACTTAGATTGCTGACACCAGCCCTGCAACAAAGATTTGTTTATATCGTTGAATCTTTTGGCAAGTTTTTACACATTTCTTCTTTGCTAGGGAAGTGAAGTATTGTCTACTGATACTCGTACACTCATTCACTATGAATGGATAGCTAGCCTTTGCTAGCATAGTGACCTCATGTGTAATCAAAATTAAAATCTATACTGCTCTGTCAGTAAGAAGAAGAATACAAAAACACACACACTATGACCTCCATCAGGTTTGAGGGGTTAGGTAGCAAATATAAAAGCTTTCTTGTACTGCCACATGTTTTGAAAAATCAAGTCAATGCTTCAGCACAATAGGATGTGATGTGATGACCTATCCCACTGTGAACAGTTCTACTATCAGATATTTTATCCAGCAGAGGAGATGAAAATATACATAAAATACCTCGTACATCACAAGGATTGATATGACTAATTGTCATGGAAGTTGATTTTCCCATTTGCTATTCATATTTTCTTTATCTTTTTGTTTTCCTTTCTATTCTTCCTTTGCAATTGTCAAGGAAGCATCTGTGCGCTCCATTAAACAAATGTTACACATTAAAGCCCATTGCAGTCTGCCAGAAAGGAAAATGGCATCTTATTTTAAAACAACATGTAATTGTTACTGTCTTGCTGCAAGTTACACCCTTGAAAAATGATGGGGACTTATTTAGCAGCCACTGATAATGAGAGAAAGCATTACAACTAAAAGCAAAAAAGTAATTGCTCTATCATTGGGGAATACAATTCTTTCAAATACCATACTCCTTTTCCTTAAAATATTGAGGCCTGTGTTTCCCTATTTACCATAGTTACATTCTTTTTACCATCACTTTCAGGGCAAAATATTTAAGGTACAGTACAATAACAATTTTTTTTGAAGTGTCTTCTCTCTCCAAAATGTAAGGAAAGAATTTTTAATTTACTCAGATGTGGTGCTACAAAGATCGTGTTTCTGCTTGACAAAAATGAAAAGAAAAGCTCTGGTCATAAAGCACTTTGTTTTTTTAAGGCACGGAAACTTAAGGTCTAATGCAGAACTGACTCTAAGTGAGTCTGGAAGATGTCTAAGATTATGGAATTTCTTGACCCCATCAACATGTATGTTACCAACATAGGCCCTGATCTTACAGTGAGGTGCACACAGACAGAAGCTGCACAGAAGTCAAGGGAGCTCCTCTTCAGCTTCAGAGCTTGTTGGAAATTGAACAAGTTTCATTGGCTTGGTGATGTGATTTATTTTTTAAAACTGTTTCTTTGGAAACTTGGAAAGTGACTGCTGGCTTTTCTATGATGGGCACAGAAAAGGCTACCATCTTCCATTCAAATGGGTGTATGGGGCAGCCATTTTCAAAATGGAGAGGGTTTTACAGTCTAGATTCGTTACTACAAAAAATCCTTGATTAGGATACACAGGACAAACAAACAGACACAGGGATGAAATTAAGTGGCAGGCTGCATCTTTATTAAACATAACACTGGAGAAGGGTGCTATCTCTCCATAGCAGGCATGTTAAACTGGTGAGAGGCATTGTAGAACTACCTCTTACCACCAAACCCCACAAGCTCAAATTTTAAAATTGTTCTTCTCAGACCTAGATAAATTAGCACTTTTGTTTCCGGGAGTCTGTGCTCCAACTTACCTTGATCATTATGTATGCAAGGCTCTTTTTCTCATATACGACCTAATAAAATGATTAAGAATGGAGTAGTAGATGAATCTGAATTTTGTTAAGTGGCCTCTCTCCCAGAAAAAAATTTCAGCTGTCAAAATGTCAAATCATTTTGACTTCAGAATGAATGAGGACAGGGAAACATTTGTAAAAGGTGAAAAGGACTCTCTCAAAAATAATGTACAGCTATGAGGGGGAGGAAAAAAAACTTTCCAGATGCCATGCAACAAGATTTTATAAATCAGGCCCACGTATTTGACAGATTAATAACAAATACATTTGGAAACATAGGACTATACCTCCCATCAAGAGGTTCTCGTAACTTCAAAAACCACTCAAACACTTTGTTTTCATGTTTTGTATGACATCACCAGAGCCCCTCAATAGAATTAGAACCTCATTATTCACAGCCGTCTGCTATATATTCTACATGCATTTCACACTATGGACCTCACACTTTGGGGGAAAGACTAGAAAATATTTGTATAATAAATTATAGTAGGATTTTTGAAAGGCTGTGCAATATATTATATACAAATTGGTGAGAAATAGCACACAATATTTATGCTCATTGTTCACTCGTGTGGGTTAGGACTATAACTCAGGAGAGGTGAAAGCTTAAGCACAGTAGCAAATTACTTTTAGCCACAGACTCAGTAGCAAAACCAGAACTAGTAAAAGTACAGAGTTTTGCAAGGAGATGTTATTTGGCCACCACACTATCCTGTTGCTAAATTCATCACCATAAAAATTAGACAACTAGTGATGGTCAGATTTTAATAATTTTGTTCTTGGATTACATGGATTTTCGACGGCTGATTAAATCTTTGGAAGCCCGATGTACTGGTCACTTGAAATGCTGCCGTTTCCAGCCACTCTTGAGCTACAATGAATCACTTGCTGGTCACACTATTGAACTCTTTGTTTGTATTTAGTAGTAGCACCTAGGAGCTCTAGTTATGGACCAGGACTATAACAGGGAGCACTCACTTCTTGAGTGCCTCCTGCTACTGCATGCAGTACTGCAGTCCTTTCTCCACTCCTGGCACCTCCTGTAGATAGTCAACCTCACATAGCTGGTCTTTGGTGGCTTGGCCCTCCAACTGGGTCAAAGTCAAAATGAACCCCTTCCAGGGTAGCAAAGAGTCCAATAAAAACTGTTGGTCTCAACTGGGTCTTTAACCCTGGCTCTGGGCCCTTTAAGTTCAGCCCTTTTCTTGGGCTTTCCAACAAGCCTTTTCAGGGTTTACACCACTTTGTCAGTGACCAGTGGGAAAACCTGGGCCTGCCAATTACTCTGGGTTCTGACCCAGGAACTGTCTAAACAGCAGCCACATACTGCTCTAGTCAGTTCATTGCTGCTACTTCCCTCTTCCAACAGCTTAAAGTTCTCAGGTCCTTTCTTTCAGCTTAAGCAAATGCAGGCAGTTGAGCTCCTGTGGCCAGGGAGATCCCAGTCAGGAACTGACCCACTAAGGTCCTGCAGTGCCTTTTATCTGAGCCTGCTGGGCTCAGGTTGGCTGCTTCTGTGCAGCCTCTTTAGGCAAGTCTGGAGGACCCACCTTCACTGCTCCTTTTCTGGGGCGGGGTGCCTCCAGCAGGGGCCAAGAAGGTCTGTTGCACCCTGTCACAAGGTCCCTATTGTGCTAGGCACTGTACAAACACAGAACAAAGACAATCCCTGCCAAAAAGAATAAAGCTGTAAGTGAGAAATTATCAGTCAGCTTAAGTATAACTAAGTCATCCCCTCTATGGCATATTAATATTTAGACAAACACCATAGCAAACCATGTATTGACATTTTGAGCAGCACCTTGATCATAGGAAGAAGATAAGGAAATACACCTCTGTGGTAACAGATATGGAAATATAGTAATGAAAACGGGATTACATACTCAAGTTATATGGAACGGATGTCAAGAGAGCTACGTCAATTTACACCAGCTGAGAATAGAAGTATAGACACCATGTTAAACACTTAGCTCTATAAAAAAAAAAATCACACCCTTAATGATGGCTTTTGACGTAATATATAATACTTAAGCCTGTAAAGATCATTAAGTGCCTTTATACCTTTGAAAGCATTTGTTGTTTGTGCACGTGCCCAAATACTGAATCTTTCCATTTCAATGACGTTCTTCAGAATTCATGACCTAATGAAGGATCTGTACACACTTTGGTCACAACCAGTGCAAATCTCAGATGTTGTCAGACTGACAACACTTCCTAGAATCTCCTGAAAGGAAATATTTTAACATGATCATATTTAAAGGGCAGAAAGGGTCTATGAAACAACACAAGTAAGTATTACACTATCATGGAGCTATAAAGTTACTCTTTGGATTGCCATCCCATATCTTAAAAAGTCTTCCCCCCCCCCCCAAACTATGTTAGTTTTGATAAATATTCCTTTTAACAAAACTTTTGATAAAAAAATATTCCTGTAGGAATCACTCTCTTCCTCAGAAACTTGCCCAGCCTCTTATTATGTACACATATACACACATGCAGACTATTTTCTGTTTTATTCCAGGAAGCAATAGACTCTAAAGACTAGCTGATCACAGGAAGCGGAAGACAGGAGAAATACTATTTTGTCTGCCTCACCTTGAAACTCCTACATAAAAATCTGGCTGTTATCTGTAATCAAGACACTGTGTCTGGAGATGGCAAGTCTTTCTTCTCACATGGGCGTTTTGGATGTGGTTTATTCTTAATAATCTTGTTGGGGTAATGTGGATGATTAAATAATGAATCAGCACAATGCTACTTACTGAGATTTCAGAGCGAAATGGCTTGTCTGAGCCAAATTTGGAGAACGTGAAAGCCAAATTCCTAGTATATTTTTGGCAGGAAGAGGGGCTAATACATCTATAATTTATAAAAGTGGCTGTGAAGAATTTGTCCATGCCCTCCCACTGGTGAGAAAGCTAAGTGCATGCTGTCTAGTAGTTGATGTCATTATACCACATAATTCTCTTTGTAACTGAAACTAGTAGAGGAGTTTGGCTTTATTAAGACTGATCTACCATTAGTGGAATATAAATATGACTGAGTGTAATCGCTTAAATTTGTGACAGCCAAAGGTTTGCCAGCAGTAGATTTCCATCAGTGTTCAGCAGGGGATTTGGAACACTGGCCAAGTTCAGAATCTTTAACATGTCAAAGATTGTGTCTCATGACTTCCTGTGCGCACATACATACAGATTGATGAATCACTGTTGAGAAAAGCTTCATTTTTTCCCCTTCCACAAGAAACTGGTGAAACATGAATTCTGCCTCTTTCACTGGGTGTGCAAACTATTGTGCAGAGTTCCAATAAATACACCTCATCACCCTTGCCATAACACCTCATAGCCCCTTGTTAACTCTTCCTTTTTTACAGTAAAAAGGCTCATCTTGCTTAAATATCCCTGAGGCTACAAGCAAGAAAATGTTAAACTATATAAGAAAACACTTAAACATAAAAACAGATGCACATATGCACCTTGGGGATGTATGTGTTTTGATACAGGGGGCTAAACACTGTTCCAGTTCTCTTATTGTGAATAGAGTGACTCTAATGAGCCGGTGAAGTTGCTCAGAATTTGTACCAGTGTAAGTGAGAGCAGAATTCAGCCTAGAATTGTCATCAAGCCTCTCACAATCACATTTTCACTTATTCCTTGTGGTCCATTCACACAGTATGACTTGTTGACAGTTCCCTGGAGATTGACCTTATATTTCCAACCTCCTGTGAGGTTTTTCCTCCCAAACTTTATATTGGTTCTATTCCCTTTTATTTAAAAACTAAATATATAGCAAATAAGCCATAACAGTAAAACCTGTGTGGTGTTTCTGGATTTTTTATTTTTGACTAGTACAATAGCAAATGTTCTCCCAGCTTTAGTTTCTGCATTCACTTCATTGCTTATACAAAATTGCCCCAGCAAATATGGATGACTGTTTCATGGATGAACTCTCCTTTATCCTCTGCTGCTCCATTCTGGACTTCTAAACTCCCACTGGATGAAAAAATGCAGAAAATCTCAAATAGTCAAAGGTTCGGTATGGATAAGCATCCACAACAAATTGTTATCTGGACTGTATCCAAACTCTGTAACTTATGGGGGACCCATATCTCACAAAGTTCTCTCCCTACATCTGCTGTGAGGAGAAGACTACTTCTGGCAATGACGGTATCACCATTGTTGAGAAGCCATTGTACCGTCATCCCTGCTAATGACAGAATGCCTACACTGGAGTGAGCTAAATAGCAGAATATCTTCAGGTAAGCCCTTTTTCAGCCCCAGATGACAACCCAGTTCCACACCTGGATGATCTTACTTATATGTACATATAAGTTTTGCAGTGTCCAGCTGAATCTATATAATGCTCCAGCACTTCTATTTGGAATTTTCATATGCTCTAAACGTGCAATAGAAACTAAGTTGTTCCTTGGTGCACACTAGATCACAAAAGAATTAAAAGTGGGTGGGGGGAAAGAGGGGAGATCAAGTGCTAGCACAAACTCTCTGGGCCCTAAAGCCCTTCTGCAAAGGTGGATGAAGGATTGGCAATAGGAGGACTTCTGGAAGGCAAAGATTGGAAAGGCAGCAGAGGGGAATGAAGGGCTCTTTGACTCAATCTGAAAAGGCTGACACCATAGCTTGTCTCCATTTGCTCATCTGAAACAATACGAGAAAGCCAAATCAAGTAATTTAAATTTAAGCATGTAAAACAACTGGCATCTTTCCTGAGAACTTGTAAAATAAGTTTTTACCAAAGTTACATTTTTCAGATTACATAGAAATAAATCAGGAAACATCCGCAAAAGACAGAAGCAATAGGATTTACTGTTTGTCCAAATGGTCCCAATTTTAAAGGGGGGGAAAAAAGAGAAGAAAGTTACTGAGTAATTGTAATTCAAGTAACCATCCCTCGCCACTGTCCTGTCTTATAATTTCTACAGTATGAGGGTTGGAACAACAGAAATCCACTCTGTCATTAATCTAAGCTCTTTTCATATCTTCTGAAAGAAAGGCATTACCGCCTATGATTACTGATGTAGAATCTAAAGTCATGGATTGGCATTTGTGGATTGACATCTGCAATTTCCCCTAGTCTGTATTCATGTTCTTTGTCAAGCCAAGCCTGTGGCCTTTCATTTTGTTTTTACCAATGCTGGATACAGTGAGGCTTTGCATTCCATACACAAGATTCCAATCTGTTACTCTAATTTCATACAGTGTAATATTTTATTGAGGCCAATGGAGATAGTTTGAATTTAAACTTTATTACGGAGGTCAGGAACTAGCTTTATAATCTTGCATGGTTCCTAACCTCCACTAATGCTTGAACGAACCTTGGGGAAAAAAAATACACACATTCCCTCAAATCACTACACTACCTCCCAAAATGAATGGCATCTCATTATGTACTGGCATGACGAAATAACAGTAGTGAACAATAATATTTAAATAAACCCAAGAATTACCACTCTTTGTTTCAGAGTAGCCGCCGTGTTAGTCTGTATCCACAAAAAAAAAAAACAACCAGGAGAATATTTCCAACACACCTCTGAACAACATACTAACCCACAGAATCCTTCCTTGCAACATTGCAAAATGAAGGATTCTGCATGGACTCCTCCTGAAGGTCGAAACAACAGGCTGGACTTCTACATAGATTGCTTCCGTCGACGTGCACGGGCTGAAATTGTGGAAAAGCAGAATCACTCGCCCCATAACCTCAGCCATGCTGAACACAACACCATCAACAGCCTCAGGCACAACTCTGACATCATAATCAAAAAGGCTGACAAAGGAGCTGCTGTCGTCATCATGAATAAGTTTAAATATGAACAAGAGGCCGCTAGGCAGCTCTCTAACTCCACATTCTACAGGCCATTATCCTCTGATCCCACTGAGGATTACCAAAAGAAACTACACTCTTCTCAAGAAACTCCCTGAAAAAGCACAGGAACAGATCTGTGCAGACACATGCCTAGAACCCTGACCACGGGTATTCTATTTGCTACCCAAGATCCATAAACCTGGAAATCCTGGATGCCCCATCATCTCAGCCATTGGCTCCCTAACAGCAGGATTGTCTGGCTATGTGCACTCCCCCCTCAGGCCCTACACTATCAGCACTCCCAGCTACCTTCGAGACACCACTGACTTCCTGAAGAAACTACAATCCATCGGTGATCTTCCTGATAACACCATCCTGGCCCCTATGGATGTAGAAGCCCTCTACACCAATATTCCACACAAAGATTAACTACAAGCTATCAGGAACAGTATCCCCAATAATGTCACGGCAAACCTGGTGGTTGAACTTCGTGACTTTGTCCTCAACCACAACTATTTCACATTTGGGGACAACATATACCTTCAAGTCAGTGGCACTGCTATAGGTACCCGCATGGCACCACAGTATGCCAGCTTTTTTATGGCTGACTTAGAACAACGCTTCCTCAGCTCTCATCCCCTAACGCCCCTACTCTACTTGTGCTACATTAATGACATCTTCATCATCTGGACGCATGGAAAAGAAGCCCTTGAGGAATTCCACCAGGATTTCAACAATTTCCATCCCACCATCAACTTCAGCCTAGACCAATCCACACAAGCGGTCCATTTCCAGGACACTACGGTGCTAATAAGCGATGGTCACATAACCATCACCCTATACCAGAAACCTACTGATCGTTATACTTACCTACATGCCTCCAGCTTCCATCCAGGACACACCACACAATCCACTGTCTACAGCCAAGCTCTACGATACAACTACATTTGCTCCAATCCCTCTGACAGAGGCAAACACCTACAAGATCTCTATCAAGCATTCTTACAACTAATACTCACCTGCTGAAGTGAAAAAACAGATTGATAGAGCCAGAAGAGTACCCAGAAGTCACCTACTACAGGACAGGCCCAACAAAGAAAATAACAGAACACCACTAGCCGTCACCTTCAGCCCCTAACTAAAACCTCTCCAGCGCATCAAAGATCTACAACCTATCCTGAAAAATGATCCCTCACTCACAGATCTTGGGAGACAGATTAGTCCTTGCTTACAGACAGCCCCCAGCCTGAAGCAAATACTCTCTAGCAACCACACACCAAAAACACTAATCCAGGAACCTATCCTTGCAACAAAGCCCGATGCCAACTCTGTCCACATATTTATTCATGTGACACCATCATAGGACCTAATCATATTAGCCACGCCATCAAGGGCTCGTTCACCTGCACATCTACCAATGTGATATATGCCATCATGTGCCAGCAGTGTCCCTCTGCCATGTACATTGGCCAAACCAAACAGTCTCTATGCAAAAGAATAAATGGACACAAATCTGCCATCAGGAATCATAACACTCAAAAACCAGGAGGAAAATATATCAACCTCTCTGGCCACTCAGTAAAAGACTTAAGGGTGGCAATTCTGTGACAGAAAAGCTTCAAAAACAGACTCCAATGAGAAACTGCTGAGCTTGAATTAATATGCAAACTACATACCATTAACTTGGGTTTGAATAGAGACTGGGAGTGGCTGGGTCATTACACATATTGAATCTATTTCCACATGCTAAGTACCCTCACACCTTCTTGTCAACTGTCTAAATGGGCCATCTTGATTATCACTACAAATGTTTTTTTTTCTCCTGATGATAATAGCTCATCTTAATTAGCCTCTTACAGTTTGTATGGCAAATTCCACCTTCTCTGTATGTGTATCTATCTTCTTCCTATATGTTCTATTCAATGCATCTGATGAAGTGGGCTGTAGCCCATGAAAGCTTATGCTCTAATAAATTTTTTAGTCTCTAAGGTGCCACAAGTACTCCTGTTTCCCCCCCCCCCCCCCACGCTCCTTTGTGCCTTTCACTACTTAGTATACATGTTCTGGCTTCATACTTCCAACACTCAGTTCTGCATTATTTTTTCCTTCAGAAAACATTCAGACCCAAAACTTTCTAGTGGAAGACTAGAGGTTTAAAACTAGATCAGTTAATTGTTGAAATCTAGATAATAAACTTTTTTGTGAGTGTATAAAGCTTTTTGACATTGTAGATAAGATGCCTATAGCCTTTCCATGGGCTTTATGGATTAAGAAACAGTTAAACATACAAACCATAAATGAATTACAAGAGGGAGACAAGCTATAAAAGCACCACTAATTCTCCAAAGGAGCATTCTGAGTATTTCCACACTTATCAGGTTAACTGTACGGATATGATTCCATAAGTAAACTCCATGCCAGATGTATGTGGAAAGGAAATTGTGTACTGCGTTTAGCCACATGATATAATCTTCTTAAAGTAATCTCAGAGGTACAAATCGAAAAGACTTAAAGAAATGTTAAATATAGTCACCACCGTATTATGCCTTATCCCATCTTGTTCCTTTCCTTTTTAAACAAAACAAACAAACATACTTATATGTAAAATGTCATTGTCTAATGACACTGACATTTATCAAATAACACTAACCTCACTGTTTAGTGTTTTGCTAACTCTAACTTTGTTGATGGGTATATTCCACTTTTAGATTCGTTGGAATGCAAAATTGTGACTTAATAAAACATTCCTAATGCTGACTGTAAATATTCTTGCAACTGCACCTGGTCTGAATGTACTGTGTAGTAAGCCATATACCCCAGGAACTATCCTGAAAGGAAAGTAAGTGATGAAGGTGCAACAGGCTATGCATCAAAAAGTTATTTCTCTAAAGATCAGCTCATTAAGAAGCAGGCATTTGAATGAAATAAGATTCCTGGGGCGATTGTGGCACCAGAGAAACCAGAAAGAGAAGCATGAAACCCTCTTATACACCATGACCAAGCAAAAGGCATTTTTACCTAGGCAGGATTCATAGTTAATATTCTGATCTTGTGCCTAGTCTATTGAGGGCCTACTGTTCTTTTGTGAATGATCTGGTTCTTGTTCAGCACATTTACATGCAACACTAACTATTCAAATGGGCTCAGTCACTTCTGCTACAAAATGGAGCTCAGACAAAGAAACGACATGTATCTTTAACATTCTTTAAACAAATAAGAAAAATCATAACTTTTCTGGTTTGGCATAAGCCTGGATGTTAACTTCCCCATTCAATAGAATGGGCATTGTATAGATAAGCTACAGCTAGTCAAAAAATTCCAGGATGAATTTGTTTTTTGCTGACCAACTTTTTTCCCCTCGGTTTTTAAATCAAGTCTGATAGTTGGAAATAGCTTTATGGCATAGCATTGGTTTAATTTTGCAATTCATAGTAATCTTCACAGCTTAATTAAATAATTGTTAGGCCAATTTCTAACCATGATTCAAAAAAGAAAAAAAGCTCAACAATTATTAGTAATTATCAGCACCCTCAACCAGACTTAACAGAGCAGGATAGAATGAAATAAGAATCTGCTAGAAAAATACCAAGCAATACATCTTTTGCAAAGCAGAAAATTAAAAAACACAAAACAAAAAAAACCCTCAGTGCAACAAAGTGCTAACAGACACTATTGTCTGACAGGATTAATTTAAAAATGTAGTTGCAACAAATAGCAGGTATACAGTGGAATAGCATGCCTGTTACATTGTGTGCCAAAGTAGCAGCTCAAAGGTCTCCGCAAAGGATCACAAGGTGAGAAAAGTCAATGAATTATGTAACTATAACTTCTAGTGCAATTATTTTTAGCAGATAGTTCACAAGTTGGAAGTCTGTGAAATGTGGTTAATGTGGAAGTAGTTGGGAGTTGTTGGTGAACTCAAATGCCTGCTCTGTGAACATGTCCTTAATTATAAATAGGCATCAGACTTAAGTTCAGATGAATTAAAGTACCCATTACAGCTGGAGTGTGGAGTGAAGCCACAGATTTAGCCACGGGTACAGTTGCCAAGTTTTTGATTTCTTGGCTCTGTTACCCAATCATCCTGCTGAGATATTTGTACATTTGTATGCACAAAAAATATGTATTTGCATGTCCATCACAGCAAAGCTATATAACCCACACTGTATATTGCTGCCAGCTGTGCTTAATGGACTTCATCCAAAGTGAGCAAAGACTGTTAAGTTAAAAATAACAATCTGAAGGAAACTCTTATCTCAACCAGATATTCTGCTTTGCTCATGTTCCTTATTCATATTTCCCTCTTTATATACACAGAGTGGAGAGAGAGAAGTGGTCTCCAGTGGGGACAGAATGATAGAACATTGTTGTCATGCAGGGTTGGGTGTGTAGTGGGGATGTGAGGTGGTTACCTTTTGGTACAGCAAGTTGTTTGTTCATAGTTTATCATGACAGATCAGAAAATATGAGACCCAAATAAAACTGCCAAGATACTATAGTCCTCACAGCAGAAGGAAATGGGTTATGTATCTCAAACCTGCCAAAAAGACTATGGAAGCCAAACTCTCATTTTGTGAGCAAAGATGTAGGGACAAATATCACCTTGCTGGCTGTTAAGACCACCCTTGAGTAACCATATTTAGGCATAAAGGTGGTGAAAGGTTGAGGTTTGTTTTGTTTTGCAGAAGGTCTGGGTGTGTATAACAGTTTTGTCCAGGCACAATTGGTGTGTCTGAATTGGCTGATCCTGTGTTCTGAGATAGTCTCCTATTCAGAACTTGTAGAAAGGAAAACACTTACCATAGTCTGTGTATTGTGCTAGATTATCCTGGTTTTATAAGTGGTAGTCACAGTTACCATCCATTTAGATATGTTTTGAGGCTTTATAAAGTTTTAACAACTGCAAAGTGTCAAAACATACAAAAGTATGCAGCCAGTCTGAAGTGGCTATCTAGAGACAGATTTAATTTACCATCACCAAGGATGTAGAAAACTCTTAATGTTCAGTGTAAGATAGAATTCTCCTCGTGGTATGAACAACAGAGCAAGTAGTAGTTTCTTGAGATAGCCGATTTTAAAAGATTGTTCTTTTTACACATGTAACATCTTACTAAATTACACATTTTGACAGTAACGTTCAAATCATACAAAAATTATCTCAACCAATCTAATCTTGGTTTAGGGCATTAGTAACCGAATCATACTAAACTCATACACTTGTCTCATTGTTTGTTTTTTTAATAAGAAGATTTTCTGCCTTTCAATACAATTAAGTGAGATTTGAGGGGAAGGGGGTTAATTTATTCAACATGCTGGTCATTACCAAACACCAATCAAGTCTCAAAGTGCTTGTATGTATTTGTTGCATGAGTTTTAGAGTTAGACAGTTCTTGTTTTCCATTTGGATTTTATTGAGCTTAATAAATATTATTTAAACCACTAACAACAATATATAGGATAAATTTAAATTGCATATATTTTTGTGACAAAGGATAGTTATTACCAATGCAATAAATGTTATGTATACAGATAGACCTGCCATAACACTACATACTTGGCAAAAAGCAATGATGACTTGAATGGACATATAATCACTGTGACTCAGTAGTGGGTGAAAAGAAAAGGAATACTTGTGGCACCTTAGAGACTAACCAATTTATTTGAGCATGAGCTTTCGTGAGCTACAGCTCACTTCATCGGATGCATACCGTGGAAACTGCAGAAGACATTATATACACACAGAGACCATGAAACAATACCTCCTCCCACCCCACTGTCCTGCTGGTAATAGCTTATCTAAAGTGATCATCAAGTTGGGCCATCAAGTTGGAAATGGCCCAACTTGATGATCACTTTAGACAAGCTATTACCAGCAGGACAGTGGGGTGGGAGGAGGTATTGTTTCATGGTCTCTGTGTGTATATAATGTCTTCTGCAGTTTCCACGGTATGCATCCGATGAAGTGAGCTGTAGCTCACGAAAGCTCATGCTCAAATAAATTGGTTAGTCTCTAAGGTGCCACAAGTACTCCTTTTCTTTTTGCGAATACAGACTAACACGGCTGTTACTCTGAAAGTAGTGGGTGAGTGGTTTCAGATTTCAGCACAATTCCAATTGCTCCCAATAAATGCTAAATTCAGTAGTCAGATGCTGTTGTTTGAGGCAAGAGATCCAGCATTTCACTGAGGAACGAGTTCCCCATAAAGATATTTTCAGTGCATTAAAATCAACTGTAAAGTGGATTTAAAATGTTATGTTCTTCCTTTTTGAAAAAGGATGCATAAAATGGGGTAAGTAATCTACTAAATTCCTAAAATAAAGAGCTCCAGGTATTGCAGGAATAACTACAATATAGGCCTCTTGGAAGTGTGAAGATTGTTCATCACAAACTAACTTATCATAGGGCATTATCTATTACTTGTGTACTAACTTTTATCTCTGGTGCTAGGTATGTATATTTTGACACTTAGCCAGCTTGCCAAGGCCCCAGTTAAGCCAAGAACTTAAGCCTGTGCACAACTTTGTTCGGGAGCAGGCCCATTGAAGCAGATACTGTTCATGTACTTAAAGTCAAGAATGTACATGAATCAGGGCCCAAGTAAATATTTGGATTTAGACTACATAGCTGAAATCTTCAAAGAGTTAAACTGCTGTCTTCCCCACATCATCAGTGCTAAGATGTATTACTTGATCCTATTTTTTTTTATAAATGCTGTGTTGTCTGTGCATTATTCAGCAATAAATATTACAATATTGTATGTCATTGTTATTGCTGTCTAGGGCCAGATCCTCAGAAACACTTGAGCTTGGCACATATGAGATGGGGTAGCATAGGTTACTTTCTGCCACCATTCAACCCAGGCTAATCCTGGGAGCAGTCAGAGATTGGTGCTTGTGATGATGTGTGTAGGAAGCGCACAGCGGACATCGAGGTCACTTCTGGTTCATGTCTGATGTTCCTAAAATCTGGCTTCAGGACTTTGATTGGTTACCTGCAGAGAGCAGGAAGGAATTCCCCTCCAACCCCCAACGTATTCTCTTTGGGGTGTTTTGTTACATTTGTTTTTTGTCTCCCTCCCCCCCTCTGAAGCATCTAGAGATAGCTGTGGCTGGAGATGAGACACTGGTCAGGGTGGGCTGGTGCTCTAAGGCGGCAAAAACCATCCTCTCTTTCAAGTGTTTTCACATGATAGGGTCTAACTGATTGCCAAATGTGAGGTGGAGAAGGAATTTTCCCCCAGGTGAGACTGGCAGTGATTATGGGCGAGAGCAGAGGGAGTTGCCTTCCTCTGAAGTATGGAATGCAAGTCACTTGCCAGGAGTATCTGCGTATATTTCACTTAATCGGTTCCCTGCCACTGACGGTCCCCTCCTATTCTCTACCTGTGGCATATAATAGATTAGTCTCCTGTAGGCTGGAATACTTTGGTCTAATTTCAGTTGTGGGGTTTAGTATATGGTGTTGGTGGCCCATGATAGACAGGAGGTCAGACTACACGACCTGGTGGTCTCATCTTGCCTTAAACTTTGTGACTCTATGACTAGCTCAGTCTCCAGTGCTCTAACCTCTGCCTGCTTTAATGCCCCCTGCAGGATATTCCATTGACACTAGACAGATATAATGTAGCATTCTGATGCCCTGATGCATCCATTATGCTGGATAGTAGGAGTGAGTAGTGCATAAGCAGCTATGCCAAATTAATGCCACCTGGTGATTCTCCTATGTAAGAGAAATCTCCAACTGGCCCTTTAAGCCAGCTCTCCATCTCCTTTGTGCTGACAGAGGGACTCAAAAGAACAGAATACCAGCCAAGATCTGGTCTCTGGTGTATATGTATATCGCCCCTTTACTGCGGCCCTCAATTCCAAGCTCAAATCACTCTGTCTCCCACGTCTGCTTTCATTTGGACTTTTATATGCCCCTGATGGAATGATAGATACATAGCAGAAGTGAAGCCAAATTACACACAACTGTCCTCTTCTGATAAATTGGGCAGTTAGTTACCCTAAAACCCCATGAGCCAAATAATACTTGGGCTAAGAATAGCATCAAAGCTCTTTGCACAGCAGCTGAAACTGTGCCTGCAACTGCAAGAATGACTGAAGTCTATCCTGCTCATATAAGCTTTTTGATACTTTATCCCTTGTTTATCCCAGGAAGAGCAATAAAATTCTCTTTGCAGTTTGGAAGAGAGAATTAAACCATGTTGGAGAGAGACTTTCCTGATGGAAAAAAAAAGTACCTGTGAGCCCATCTTAAGGCAATGATGCTGTTAGAGCGCTGAATGATTTTTCTGTAGTTTCTCAATACCCATCTGTAATAAATTTTTATGAGGGCTTGGAAGGGAGAGAAGCGTGGGCCAAGGAGCAGGTTTAGTGGTTTGGAAAGCTGTGTAATATGGTACTGGCAACTCTTTGTTTTACACTCACTGAAAGGTTCTGCTGTATCATTCAAGTATTATAATAAATCATTGCCAGGCCATCAGTATTCCCCTTCCTGGTCTTCTGAAGTACTTTTTAGGTACCAGATTGTCTCCCACCCCACCCCAAGCTAGAGAACCAGGATGCTGTATAAGCTCCTTTAATGGGGCATGTAGTACTGAACTATCCTCTGCTGCAGGATTCCAGCTCAAAGGAGGTGGTACAAGGGAGGAGATGGTCTCATGGATCACGGTTTAAGGGTACTGTGAGACTTGTATTGAAGACCATCTACCGCAAGCAAGGCGCAGTCTTAAATCACTCTGAAGAATCTCCAGTAGTGTCAGTAAAAAATTTTGGATCCTTAATTAAAGAGCAACTTCTAACTAGCTATTTATTGTTGGTTTAAAATAGGCTAATTTATTAACAAAACAGTTATGTCTAAACTGCACAAACATACAACAGTGTCTTCCATCCAATATTTCAAAGCATTTTAAAAGTATTAATGAATTAAATTTCAAAATAAACCCATGAGATAAATATTTCTATTGGAGAGATAAGGAAACAGACACCAAGTGGTTAGGTGACTTGCCCAAGTCAAACTCTGGGTCCAGACTGAGTTTTTCCTGAGTTTACACTGTGGCAAAGCAGAATGAGGTGGTGGGACCATTAGGAAACTGGTTATAGCTCCCTAATTCTTTACCCTATCTCAGTACACTGGAGAGAAACCAAAGGCTGCTCTAATCTACACTAGCTGCAATACTCCCCCTCCCCAGGGACCATCTACTGACTGAGGAGATCCAGACTGCAGCACATTCTAACCATGTCTCTTCCAAAGAATAGGATCCAGACTTCCTAATTCCCTTTTCTGGGCTTTAAACACAAGATCAAGCTGCCATCCATCCACTGTATATGTTATTACTTAGAAGAAAATTAAAACTAATTTCCTTTCCTACTCTTTTCTTATTCTATAAAGAGATTTTCAAGACAGTAAAGTTAAACTCACCCAATATTTTGGGAGAAGCTATTAATCAGCTGTAGAAGTCAGCCATGTGGTCAGTTTACAGATCTCAGAGTCCAGACATTGGTAACCACATTTCAAATGATGTTACAGATATCACATATCATTTGTCTCTTAATGTTGCTACCAGTTTTTCCATACTGTCTTTTCCACTCAAGGACAATGTTCCCTTAAATTTTTGACAAGCCATGTGTACAAAAAATTTCTTCTGTGCAAATTGTTGTGCTTCTATGCAAGTTTCTGTGCATGTGGTGTTTTGCTGTGTGCGCAGAGTTTAGGATCTGTGTGCGTGCACAGCTTAAGGGAACAGCGCTCAAGGACTGTATGACTAAGTCCTGGTCTACACTACAAAATTAGGTTGAAGCAAGGTGATGTATGTCAACCTATTTGTGCATGTGTCTATAACTTGAGGCAAACCACCCCCTTTACTCTCAGACCGCTGGAAAACAAGGGAGAAAATAAAATGACAATTGATGGATCAAGGAGAAGTTTGACTTGGATAAGGTTTAAGTGGTGTGATAATCTCAATTCTAAACTTTCTGTTGTACAACAGCTTCTCTAATGCATTCAGTCACGAGGCACATGCCCTCAAAGCAAGCCCCACAAATTGTCTCTCCTCCAAACCCCCAGACTAAGAGCTTGTCTACAGGGTGGAGTAATGTGCACTACAGGAGTGTGATTTCTGAAGTATGCTAATATGTTGCATAGTAACAGATCTATATAGACCCTGCTGGTGCACACGAAAGGTGCCATTGTGCACCTTAAGGTAGTACTATGTCATGTACATCACAATTTGAGATCCTGCTGGTGTGAACAAGAGAATGCTCCTGAAATCTGTTGTAAACAGGATTTGAATCAACTTTTTCTTCTAAAAAATTGTCAAATTGTTTGACTTGAATGATGGGGGTTTTGTTCGTGATACAAAAAAAAAAATCAGCTTTGGTTCTAAATCAACTCTTTTTGGTACAGCCACCAAACCAAAAAAAAAAAAATCATTGAGGAGCTTCTCTTGGCATGAAGTCATGGACAGTCTTATGCTTGTGCCGAAGGCCAACCCAGGAGATATTATCCATAAATCCTGGTAAGAAAAAAAATGTATTAAATGCCTCCTCTCAGCAACATCATGGAGATCTTCTTGTGGCTGAACTAGATTTTTAATTTCCCATAAATCTGACAGTGTTTGGATTTAATCCTTTTTCAGCCCATTACAGAGAGAAACCTAAACTCAGATGTTCACTATCAAATCTGGAGGCAAATTTCTCCCAAAGTTCAAAGGTGGGGTGGGGTGGATGAGAGTGTAGTACCAAATGAGGGTAAACCCATCCTCATCATGGTATCCACTCATTACACTCCACACCTGAACATAGCCATTATATGAACAACATACCCCCATATCTCAATGTCTATACTTTGACCCGTTAAACTTTTACCCCCAATCAGGGAGATTGCAGATTATGTATTCCTTACGGCACCTGTTCCTAAACTGAATTTTGCACCCCTTGATAATCTGTACCTTATTCCCTGATAACCAGAAATTTCTATGCTTAAACTCTGTATCATCTTAATAAAATTAAGAATTCAGTTCAAGCCCATTTCTAGTTATGCGACGTCAGTAGCCTGGGATGATCGACGTTACAACACTATCACCCACTTATCCCTAGTCAGGGCCGGCTCCAGGCACCAGCGTTCCAAGCAGGTGCTTGAGGCAGCAATCTGCAAAGGGCGGCAGTCCGTGTGCCCTTAGGGCGTTTCCACGGCAGTGGCAAATCAGCGCCAGCTTCTATCTTCAGCCACTCATGGTGGCGGCAATTCGGCACGCTGCTTGGGGCAGCAAAAACGGTAGAGCTGGCCCTGTCCCTAGTGAAATACTTTTGACAAGTAACAGCCACATAAAACCACAGCGGATGGAATGGAGGGAAGGGCAGAGCAGAAGCTTGGAAAGGTTATTGTGTCTAAAAGTATGTGCTCTTAATTCAAATTAGCTAACCAATGCTAGCTAATGCTGGTTAAAATTCCAGTAAAGACGTGGCAATTCAGCTTGTAACTCAGGTTAGCAGGTCAAATTCAAACCCAGCCTCCCTTATAGATGTTAACTTGAGCTGCTAACCTGAGTAAGAGCATCTTTTTTGTTTGTCTTTGTATTGCAGTGTAGACATACTGTAAGAAAAAAGTGAAGTAAATTGAAATGCATTTATTTGGTAGCTAAGGGCACACTAAGCAAGATTGCAGGCTATGGATTCAGAGAGATGACGTAATTAGTATAACTGAAATGTGGCTCTATCTACACACTGTCTGGAATTTCAAAAGGCCAGGATATGGAACTGATAATCAGACAATAGACACAACAGGGCAGGAGGCAGAGGTTGAGCATGTAGATGAGGAAAGACATTGTGTCTGTGAGGAGAAAAGCAGATGGAGCTTGGACACCAGAGTAGATGGCCAAGAGAAATGGAAGGGAAACAAAAAAATTAAAGGGTAAAAATAATTCTCCTAGGAAACATTTACAGATATTCTGGACAGGATAAAATGGAAAACCAAAAAATGATTTTGGAGATAATGGCAATCTGGATAAAAAAGTCTACCACATTGGTCAAAGCAGGGGATTTGAAATCTTGCGTGACCAATATAAGAACTATGCAAACTAATGACTGGTTTCAGACTAGCAGCCGCATTAGTCTGTATTCGCAAAAAGAAAAGGAATACTAGTGGCACCTTAGAGACTAACCAATTTATATGAGCATAAGCTTTCGTGAGCTACAGCTCACCTCATTGGATGCATTCAGTGGAAAATAGTGAGGAGACACACACAGAACATGAAAAAAGAAACTACCGCATTTGCTCAAGAAACTCCCTGAAAAAACACAAGAACAAATCCGCACAGACACACCCCTGGAACCCCGACCTGGGGCATTCTAGCTGCTACTCAAGATCCATAAACCTGGAAATCCTGGGCGCCCCATCATCTCAGGCATTGGCACCCTGACAGCAGGATTGTCTGGCTGTGTAGACTCCCTCTTCAGGCCCTACGCTACCAGCACTCCCAGCTATCTTCAAGACACCACTGACTTCCTGAGAAAACTACAATCCATCAGTGATCTTCCAGAATACACCATCCTGGCCACTATGGATGTAGAAGCCCTCTACACCAACATTCCACACAAAAATGGACTACAAGCTGTCAGGAACAGTATCCCCGATAATGTCACGGCAAACCTGGTGGCTGAACTTTGTGACTTTGTCCTCACCCATAACTATTTCACATTTGGGGACAACGTATACCTTCAAATCAGCGGCACTGCTATGGGTACCCGCATGGCCCCACAGTATGCCTACATTTTTATGGCTGACTTAGAACGCTTCCTCAGCTCTCGTCCCCTAATGCCCCTACTCACGCTACATTGACGACATCATCATCTGGACCCATGGAAAAGAAGCCCTTGAGGAATTCCACCATGATTTCAACAATTTCCATCCCACCATCAACCTCAGCCTGGTCCAGTCCACACAAGAGAGCCACTTCCTGGACACTACGGTGCTAAGAAGCGATGGTCACAAAACCACCACCCTATACTGGAAACCTACTGACTGCTATTCCTACCTACATGCCTCCAGCTTTCACCCAGACCACACCACATGATCCATTGTCTACAGCCAAGCTCTTCGATACAACTGCATTTGCTCCAACCCCTCAGACAGAGACAAACACCTACAAGATCTCTATCAAGCATTCTTACAACTATAATACCCACCTGCTGAAGTGAAAAAACAAATTGACAGAGCCAGAAGAGTACCCAGAAGTTACCTACTACAAGACAGGCCCAACAAAGAAAACAGAACGCCACTAGCCATCACCTTCAGCCCCCAACTAAAACCTCTCCAACACATCAAAGATCTACAACCTATCCTGAAGGATGACCCATCACTCTCAGATCTTGGGAGACAGGCCAGTCCTTGCCTACAGACAGCCCCCCAACCTGAAGCAAATACTCACTAGCAACCACACACCACACAACAGAACCACTAACCCAGGAACCTATCCTTGCAACAAAGCCCATTGCCAACTGTGTCCACATATCTATTCAGGGGACATCATCATCGGGCCTAATCACATCAGCCACACTATCAGAGGCTCATTCACCTGCACATTCACCAATGTGATATATGTCATCATGTGCCAGCAATGCCCCTCTGCCATGTACATTGGTCAAACTGGACAGTCTCTACGTAAAAGACTAAATGGACACAAATCAGATGTCAAGAATTATAACATTCATAAACCAGTCGGAGAACACTTCAATCTCTCTGGTCACTCGATTTCAGACCTAAAGGTTGCATTACAACAACAAAAAGACTTCAAAAACAGACTCCAATGAGAGACTGCTGAATTGGAATTAATTTGCAAACGGGATACAATTAACTTAGGCTTGAATAGAGACAGAGTGGATGTGTCATTACACAAAGTAAAACTATTTCCCCATGTTTATTCCCACACCCCCACCCTCCACTGCTCCTCAGACATTCCTGTTAACTGCTGGAAATGGCCCACCTTGATCATCACTACAGAAGTTTTTCTCCCCACCCGCTCTCCTGCTGGTAATAGCTCATCTTAAGTGATCACTCTCCTTACAGTGTGTATAACACCACCCATTTTTTCATGTTGTGTGTATATAAATCTCCTCACTGTATTTTCCACTGAATGCATCAGTGGAAGTGAGCTGTAGCTCACGAAAGCTTATGCTCAGATAAATTGGTTAGATGCCAATAGTACTCTAAGATGCCAATAGTACTCCTTTTCTTTATGCAAATTAAGGAAGTGTTGCATTACCAAGAAAGTTGAGGAAGCTGTAGAAGATTGTTCCTTCATTCTTCTGATGGGAGAGGGGAAGGGAAATAGATTTTCAGAAGTGTATGTTCAGAATTGTTCATATGTCAAGAATTTTAAAATATCTAAGGTTCTTTTACAATAACAATAAGGTTCCTCATTTTTTTTTCAGCCATTTAAAATATATCTGAACAGTGGTTTATTTTAGAAGCTTAAAAATTCATGGATATGGGCATTTAAATACACTTGTGAATGTTGGGGGAGATTTTCAAAAGGGCTGAAGGGATTCAGGAGAATACATTCCAATGTTTTTTAGTAAGACATGCTTAACTTCCTTAGCCCCTTGATAATTTTCCCCCATTGTAATTTACTTTTTCATTGACTTCTGATTGCTTTAAATATTTAACCTTTTCAGAGCTATGAATGGCAGCACATGGGTGACAGTTACATAATATATATATTTCAAGCTTACATCAACATCATACATTAGGCTAACTAAGGGCAGGGTTCCTTTATCTGTTAAAGAAAAAGAAAAAAATATTTAAAAAGGAAACATTACAGCTGGTTTAAAAAGTTAAATATAAAATAAATTGGAGCATGAAACCCCAAAATAAAAGCATCTAGATCAGCTTATAATATTATATGTGCCTGTCAGACAAATGGTAAAAGAAAAAAGAAAACATAAAAAATGGAAAATTCAGCACAAAGGATAAGGAAACATTAGAAATGATTTACTTACATCTTTACAACCAGAGAATATGGAAATTGCCTGAGTCATAATAATCACATGTATAGGGACCACAGGTGAGGAATTTTCAAATGTGTAGGTAAGAATGGAAATGGTTATGAAAGATCAGAGGCCTCAAATTCACAGTGCATCAGACAGCATGTAGCTCAGGGTAAAACATGGCACATGAGCTGACAATTTCACAAGTTTCCTTTATTTTAAGAGAACCCCAAGAAATGAAAATGTTTAATGTAATTCCACGATTGAAAGTAATGAGGAAAAACTGGAGGAATTTCATTAAATTAAGGACAACCCATGAATATGGCTTAGATTAAAAGAAGCTCTTGCTAACCAATCTGTTGAAAGGTTAATATTGTACTATTTACTCATATGTTCAGAAACTACTCCACAACATTTCATTATGGAGGGTGTGTTCAAAGACCATCATGCTTCCAGGACACTCATCCACCCCCCAATGATCTTAAGCAGCAAATACCATCAAATATTAGAACCAACAGTTTCTAGTTTAATAGAAGGCAATACCCTTAAATAGACATAGTAAAAACATCATGGTCCAAATTCCCATGGTCCAAACTGTGTAACTGCCTTTTATTCACATGCAATAGAAATTCAGTAATTACCAGACTGTTAAAACTGAACATGCTTAAATCAGTCCTATGGCTCAGGTTGGCCTCAATTTATTGGTGTGGCATTAACATAAGTACACTGAGCTCTTTGAGTCCAGCCCTGGCTGTGTGGCTAGTCTTCAAAAGTCCTGTTCTATATTTTAATTATAGTGCCTGGACCAATCCTACACCCACACACTAACATTTACTCTGCATCTGAAGTTGTACCTTCAGTTTTACCTGCTCTTTGCAGTCTCTGTCCCTGTCTCCATCTCTGACATATGCAAAAGTTCTCAGTAGCTCCCACTGATGTCAATAGGAGGTGGTAGGTATGGCGTATTGAAGGCTATGTTACAACTGTAAGCTGTCACTTTAAATTTTCAGGGTTTCCTAGTCCTACTTACAGGATGGGAGGTTCTGTTGGGAGGCACGTGATCTGGATCTAGCAGCAGTCAGTCTGTAGCCAGCCAGCCTAAAATAAGGTGAGGAGTTATACTGCTCTATTTTAGGGAGAAGCCTATTTTGTCTCTGTTTTTCAGTTCATATGTATTATCATTCTGAATTCTAAGAAATAAAGTAGTGCTACATTTCAATCTTCCAGAAAAATAAAAACATAAAATACTCTAAATTCTTTTTGTGTATGTCAGGAACATAACACTAGGTGCTCACTTTTTTTTTAAAAAACAACTTATTTAGGAACTCAAATAAGGATTTATGGGCATAACATCAGAAACGCATTACTGAAAATGTTGGCTTTCCTTCTTATTCATTTAAGAGCTTCATAGTTGGGATTGACCACACCTAAAATTGTGGGCCAGCTGAAAAGTTAATCATTGGCCTACTTCTAGTCCTGCCATGTTCTGATCAAGGAGTATGACTGGAAAAGATTTTGTCACAGTAAAATTATGCAAAATTCACAGAACTTTCAGAGGTGAAAATAAATATTCACACTATGGTCACAGCAACCTTGTAAATCCTGCTTGTTAGGTCACTTTGATCCAGTCCTCTCTGAAAGAGAACTAGACCGAACAAACTAACAAACTGTTCCAGTGGTCCCTGCTGCTCCACATTAACAGTGTTAGTTCACTTTGATGTAGTCCTGTTTCAAAGAGGACTAGATCAAAGCAAACTACCTATTAGTGTGCAGCAGCTGATCAAAACAAATGGACAAACTGTTAGTTTGTGGCAGCAGGATCCATATAAGTTACAAAATTCATGGGTTCCATGACACTGGTATGACACAATGGTATCCCTATCTATGAACAACCATACACACAACCCCAACGGCAGGAAAAGCCTGAACAATAAAGGTTGTGACATTGACATCTGTGGTGGGCCTGGCACCACATCACCCCTTTGTGGCAGGGGTGGGAAGGGATGTCAGAACCTAGCCACTCCCAAGTTCATGCACCCATCTCTCTGGGGGTGGCTGGTTGCAGCCTAATGGCCTCCTTCCACCCAATCACCCCTTGGTGGGGGTAGTGGGCCTAGCGGCCAGAGTCCAAGTAACTCACCCCAGATGTCTGGGCGGTATGGCCCAATGGCCAGGGTCCATATAAATTGCTCCCCACATTGGAGCAGCTCCACCTAATGGCCAGAGTCCATACAATCCCCCTCATAAGCTGGGTAGTGCAGCCTAGTGGCCAGAGTCCAGATAACTCACCCCAAGGGTCAGGGCAGTGTGGCCCAATGGCCAGGGTCCATATAACTCACTCCCCGCATGGGAGTAGTGCAGCCTAATGGCCAAGGCCATACAATCCCCCTCACAGGTGAGGTAGTGCAGCCTAGTGGCCAGAGTCCATAGGATTCCCATGGGGCTGTTCCACCTCAGGAGCTGGTAGCATACCTCCTTCCCCTCCAGCAGTCAGCCCAGACTGAGCAGCTCTGCAGGCTTTTATATCTGTTCTCCAGATGGAGCATGCCCAGCAGAGCTTCCAGGGCGTGGCTTCCTCTGCTAGGAAGGGTTAACCCCTGCGGTGCCGTCACAACATCTCTATACAGAGAACACACATTGTTACCACTTTCCTTTCAAAATCAACTTAGCACAGATCAATAGAAGAGGTTATGGAAAGAGGCCCCGAAGCATTCTCTTAGCTAATTTTATATTCATAGTAAGTAAATATAATACAATGGGAAAATATCCTTTATAATTTTAGCTTCAGTGGTTCCACTACACTTTGAGAACAAGTAACCAATGACAACGAAAAGGCAGTGATGTCTAGAGTTTGCAATGGGTCTGGAAGTCAGGACTCATGGGTTCTATTACCCATTTTTACCACTGACTAGCTGACTGAGATGCTTGACTTTAATGAGAGCTTTGCTTGCTTTTCAGGCTGAAGGATTGGGCCCTTTCCTTCTTTATAAGCTTATCCAAACTACTTGTCTACCTCTTAGGGTATATTCATGTTTGTAAAATGTTTTAAGATTTTAGGATGAAAGGTGTTGTAAGAGCAACAGTTACTATTACAATAGAGCACATTACTGAAAGGACTCACCCTGCCACACAATGTATTTACAAAGCCATGTGATTTGTCAAAATCCATTTCTTCATTACAAAGAGAGACAGACAGAAAGAAAGAAAGAAACCTGGACAGAATGACTGTTGAAGAAAAGGGATACTGCTCTGCCAAGCACAGCAACTGAGATCTTAATTAAAATTACATATTTTCCACCCCCTAATCTCCATGTCTAGAAAATATTTAAAGGCCTCTGGAACCTTCTACATTCAATCCAGCAGTTTTTCTAGCTCTTAATTAGTGGGCACACAACACATATGGCTTTGTCTCACTAGTGTTTGCAGTGTTGTATCTGTGCTGGTCCCAGGATATTAGACAGATTAGGTAGGTGAGGTAATATCTTTTATTGGACCAAATTCTGTTGGTGGGAGAGACAAGCTTTCAAGTTTATGCAAAGCTCTTCTTCTGGACTGGGAAAAAGAAAAGGAGTACTTGTGGCACCTTAGAGACTAACCAATTTATTTGAGCATAAGCTTTCATGAGCTACAGCTCACTTCATCAGATGCATGCAGTGGCAAATATTTTCTCCTTTTCTTTTTGCAGATACAGACTAACACGGCTGTTACTCTGGACTGGGGAAGGTACTCAGAGGTCTGGTCTGCCCCATAGACCTTTATAGATCAGTATAAATACATCAATCAGGTGTGTGAAAATCCACACCACTGAGTGACATAGTTATACAGACCTAACCCCCTGTGTAAACAGTGCTATGTCCGCGGGAGCTCTTCTCCCTGACTAGCCAACTTTCATTGTGACAAGTTTTGTCACCAGACTAGGGGTACAGCACTGGGCCTAGTGAAGACAATGGCAAAACTCCCATTGACTTCAAGGGGGCCAGGGTTTTACCCTTGGTTACTGGTTGGGAGAGCTAGGGGGAAATTTCTATTTACACAGAGAAACTGAAAATGTTCTTGCAACTTGAAAAAAGTGAATGGTGCACAAGGTCTCAACAATCTGCAAAAATCCCCCCCCCAACCCCTTTTTTTCGCCTTCTTTTTGTGAGGGGATGTGAAAATTCTGATCTTACCTCACTGGATGTCAATGCCTGAGCTTCAGCTATTGCTGAAAATTCTTTAGGCATTATGTAATACTGCAAAAAGTGGGGGTAGGGAGGGGCTATTTGCTGTTAAACACAGACCAAGCCCCATTTTTTTTTGTCCTTACCATTTGAGTCATATAATTCTCCTAACAGTTCAGATTAATAAACAACAGCAGAATGCTAATGTTTCTGATCATTCAGATAAGGAAACTACTGAAGGAACAGAGTAAAATATTTTTTTAAACTTCTTGTAATAAGTTTGCATCCAAACCTATTTTAAAAACTCTAATCCTCCCTCTACCAACTCCCCAAGAATTGCAATCCAGCCTCCTTTATAACCTGGCACATTTACAGTCACAGCAAATGTTTGAAACCCTTTTTAAAATGTTATTTTCATAGGTACTGGCAGGTGGTCTCTATGAAGGGATGGTTTTAAAGAAAAGTCTTGTATTCTCTTCACACCATACAACACATGCAGGGGCTTTTATTTAGACAGTGTAAGCAGAAGACATGGATGCTAAGAATTTAACAGTTTAAACACGGTGTGTGTTAGGACAGGGATCCACATACAGTAGTTTTACTCCAATACATGTTTTTATTACACTTCACACCATTTTCTAGACCTTAATGCTTTCCATTATTCTCTTGTTTATAGGAGTAAACTCTGTATGCATGTAACTCTCTATTAACACTGATAACGATGTGTAAATCCACACACATCAAAAATGTGTGACTATATGCCTTTGTGTATTCTAATGTTTTCAAGTTGGGAGAAAATTTTGATAAATCAGGAGTGGCTTCCCCCTCCCTTTTCCTCTTTCTTAAGTTTTGTTGCCTTGATTAGATAAAAAAAATATGGAGCTGCCAATCTGTTTTCTTTTCAGGTCCTCTCTATCCCTTTTAAAATTAGTTACAGCCTGCTTTTTGTAGCCAGCCTGACTTACTTTAATTACCATGACTTGTGTGGTTTAAAGATTGTTTTATTCAGTCTGTCTACTTTGTATATGTTTTCCCCCTTTCATACGTCTCTCTATATTTTGGCACTCAGAATCCTTGTTCTCTTTTCTTCAGCGGGTTAACACAAGGTTAGTTTTATAGCATTGTCCATACTCTCACAGAAAGGCTTCTTTGATGCTGTTTTGTTTAGTCCCGTCTTTGCTATATTTGTTTGTGTGCTGTGAATCTGTGGGCCTTTATGCGATCCAGGCTAATGGTTCTCTGGCACCCAGCTTTCCCCTAAATGTCTCTGTGCAGATTCAGAAACACCAATACCCCCAAAAGCCAATACATCTTGGTCTCAAAATTCCAGAAACTTGAGATATAAAACGTATAGGTAAAGAAATAATGATGTATAAATCCTCATGCATCAAAATGAGGTTATTCACTTTGTACATTCTAAATCTTTTAATCTGGGACAAATTCTTGATACATCAGAGATTAAAATAGCAACACGGTAGGGGAGGAGAAAAGCATGGCAAGTTTCAGAAAACTAATGTGGATATTCTGGTTTTATTAAAATACCTTGCAAGAAAATGAAAGTCACCTGTTCATCTGGGGCTTTACTGTTGTTAAACCTAGTTTTGAAAATATTTGCAAAAGATCACACTCTCTAGCTATTGCCTTATAGTAAAATGTACATCATCATAACAGGTGCAGTGAATAACCAGTGGCACAATGCCTCACAAGGGAGAGCTTGAATTGATTAGAGTTTATCTACTATTGCCTATTTGGTACTTACGGTCTGATGGAGCCTTTTATTTAAATAGGTGGGAACGTGTGCTGAATACTTGAGCGTAATAAAGAAAAAATTTAAATCAGAGCTGTGCTCTGAACACATTGGGCTCTGTCATAGGTGTTGCAACAGAACTTTTCATACCCCCACGGACCTCCCTCTTAAAACAGGCTCCCACAGCATGGTGCCTTTGCAAAGCAGACTACGTGAATGGGAAGTATTCTGCCGCATGCGGTACCATCCGAAACAGCACAAAAAACCTGCTGTTCCTTGAAACAGACGATTCAATAAAAAGTCACTGAAAAAAAATGTTTGTACCTCTTTGGATACTTCACTTTCCACGCATTTAAAATCATTTGTACTGACACATAAAAAGATGTTTTGTTTTGCAAATGAAGTAAAAAAAATCATAAAATAGATAGCATTAAAAAAAGTTCCAGCAGACCTACGTACACAGTGCTGTACCTTAAAATAAACTGAGTAAGTCTTTGAGTACATGCCAAAAGCTAAAATTCTATAGATACAAAATACAAAGGATATTTCCATTCCCTGACACTCACAGTATACTAAATCTGCCAAGAAAAGAGTCTACTGGCATTTTTGCATTTAGAAAATGGAGAGGGAATCCCTTCCCCTCCCCTATCCCCAACGGATCATTAACGAGAAAACCATGTGAAAAAATTGGAATGATGTAAGCAAAGGAAAGAAGATTAGTTTTAAGTTTATACTGAAAAACAATAACAATGGGTGGAATTTTCAAAAGCACTTAGCACTGGTCTTGAAGACTATGTCTGAGCTCTTCAGAAAATGCCAACAGATATCTTACCTTTATATAGCACCATACATCACAAAGGGTACCGAATTATATTACAAATACATACAATCGTACAGCAATAAATACAGCCACCTCTGGAATGGCATGCAGCAACCAACCAGAACACAGACCATTATATAACAGTGGAAGGAGGAAAGATGTTGGTCAAGGTCACCAGCACAAACCCCGACTGTTGTAAGAAAAATGCCATACTGAGTAGACAGATTGTTAAGGTATCATCAGAAAGACACAAGGACACAGTAAACTGCATGGCACTCATTCATCTTTAGCAGAAACATGAAGTGCTGATGTGACCTTGAGGAAATTTGAAGTTGCAGTTTTAGGGGGAGCTAGTCTTTTTCAAACATATTGGTCTGATCATCAAGCCACACCTATAACTTTAAGGCCTTTTCTAGAACAGGGAAAAAAATGTTAACACATTTTAATTAAGTGTGCATTGGACACAGTCAATCCTAGCTCCCCTAACTGTAGAGTTCTTTTACAGTGTGGGACACAGAATTCCTACCGTAATCACTATGAAATCAGCTTGACAATCTCAGCATTTCTCAAATGCGGCCACCATGGCTGCATGCAGCCACCAGGGCCTTTTCTTGTGGCCACAGCCTCCTGGGCGGTGATTGGTGCCAGCACAGGTTGGGCCCTGCCCACCTCTGGAGCCACAAATGCCAGAGGAGCAGGCAGCCCATGTGAGTTCCCCACCTTCCAAGGGCAGTAGGGCTCAGGCTTCCAGCATCAAGCCCTGGGGTGGCAGGTGGGGGGCAGCAGACTCCAGCCGTGGGACTTTGGTCTCTGGTCCCAGCCATATAACGGCAGGTGCCAGCCCCAGGCTCACCACCCCTCCATTGTCCGTAGCCCCCACTGCCTCCCTATCCATCTTCCTATCCAGGGCTTAATTTGTCCTCCAGCTTGCCAGGGCTGAGTAAATTTGCTGTGAAAAGTGATATTTGTAAATATCACTTTTCACTGCCTCCCAGCTAACTAGCTAGCTAGCAAGTCTGCTTCTGCGAAAAGTGATAGTAACAAACATACAAATATCACTTTTCACAGCAGGAGACTTACTAGCTAGCAAGTCTTTAAAAAAGCAACCAAAAAAGCAAAAAAACCAACAAACAAACAAACAAACAACAACAGACAAGAACATGCAAAGCACCTTATTTGTGCTTCTATTCTGTGTAGGTCCAATAAAGAATAGAGACAACTGTACATTATTTTTATTATTGAGTTTGCCAAAAAAAAAACCCCTTTATGAATAAATTACAATGATTTCGACATGTATATGTGCATATTTATTTGTTTTTCCTAGAGTTAATTAAGTATTTTAAGAAAAATTGTCAGAGCAGCCATCAGCAAGAGTTGGTAGCCACACTTTGAGGCCACCAAAAAATTTGTTGTGAGAAGTCCTTTGATCTTTTGTGGAGACAGCTCTCACCTAGTTGGTAAAAGTGACAGTGATAAGTAGAACATTCCTTGCAAATTTGATAATCCAAGGACAGATAATCCATATGCAAAAGGGATACATGAATAATAAATTTACTAATGGGGTTTCCCTCTCAGGCCTTTCCTTCCTTCCTTCACCTATGAAATCTAAGAAGTAATTTAATTTGTTCATACTTTTAGGACATAGGCTATGGAATTGCCAGATGGCTTTCAGGCCATGGATCTTGTCTGGATCCCATTAACACTCACAATATGCACTAACTATCACAAAGAAGATAGGAAAAACCTGTGCTTCTCTGGAGACATTTTCAAGCCATATTCTAGGTGGATTTAAGACCTGCTGAAGCATAATTTTGTATTCTCCTAAAGTAAGGAAAACACAGTCAAGCTGTCTAGGAATACAAGTACTTCAACTGAATGTCTCCCATGTATTTGTCCAGGAAGTGCCAGAGCATACTGGGAACATTGGTGACACCTTGTGCTATCCTGTTGAACATCCAAAAAACTCAAATAGCATAGAAACACGATATGAGCAAAGAGATTATACTTCCACAAGACACTGAAAAATACCTACCTACAGACTCCCTTATCTGAATGAGCTACGGTAATTATTTGCCTGCACCTTGTCAAAAAGTCATTTTTCAACAGTATGGAACTACCAAGAAAATATTAAACAGGCCATAATGATCTGTTTCTGCGAGATTCTCGTAGCTACTGTATCTTTTGTAATTCCATATATAACACAATCATGGACACAACTATATAATAGTATACATATTAATAATAACTACATTGTCGATATGGTTTTAAAAATAGTTTTCTTCAGGTTTTAAACCCAGGGTTTTAAAACCTAATTTAGATACCTGAAATAAAAAAAATGATTTTTAAATGTTTTACCTTGATAGTGTAAAGAGAGCTTCCGGCCTTTAAAAAGACATCTCCTCTAGTCTAAAACAGTGTATTATGAGGACATTAACAAAGGAAATTACTTCCATTAATTCTGATCCACCACAAGTTTTAAAAGAAAGAACTGTGAAACTTAAAAGGAAACCCAGCAAAAAGTGTTTTATGAATCCATGTGAAATATTTTAGTTACAATGAAATAGAATGCTGATGTCTGCCAGACACCCTGAAGTTGGTCTCCTGTGACTAATTCTTCTTAGCTCATTTGTAAATTAATCTCCCAGTGTTTGGCCTTTCCCTCCCACAATTACTAAACTAACAAAAAGCAGCCTGTACTAGCAGACTACAGGCAAACGATGAAAACAAAAACTACTTCACACCCTTATGTGGCCATATAGGATAGGTTTATCTCAAAAATAGTATATATAGATATTATTTTAATATTTTTTAAAAATTTCAAATATGCTACTCATATGGCCTCAAAGCATTTACTTAGTATTTCTTAGACTATGGTATATTCCCAAGCAAACAACTTTCAAATAAATTTGAGCATTGCAATGCCCTTAATTATTTGATTCACTATAGCAGAAAAGAGCTGGTCTCAACAGGCGCTAAAGAAATATAGTAACCTTCATATGAACTTTATATGCAAAACTATAGCGCTTAGCAAAATGAAGATGAATGCATGTGGTTCAGTAAGGCCTTCAAACTTTACAGCTTGAAAGCACATTTCCCATGTAAAAAGGCACATCTATTAGGGACCAATGTGGAGAAGAAGGAAAGCATCCAGAAGACTAATTGGTCTAGCTGGGCTCCTCCTCCACTCCCCTTTACCTTTAATAAGTCTTTGCCTGGAACTCTCTTGCTAACCTACCTACTTTCAGTTCAGTATGGGACTGTCTTATTCATGTATTTATCATTCAGAGAGGCCCCAACTTTTCATATTTCCTATTGCCATAGGAAAGCGTCCCTATTCAAGAAATCACTCGAGCACATACATAAGTAGTTTCCTGAACTGAGGCCAGAGGACTGATCTCAAGCCTTCCATTGAAATCAATAGGAGTTTTACGAGAAGAGGTCTTGTAGTTGCAGGATGAATCTGTGTGAGGACAGACTTGAACAGAGCTGAATTTGGTTTGGTAAAACGCTTTTCATGCTCTTGGTGTTTCACAGCAAAGTAATGAGTTGGAGACTGGGCAGTAATTGTATAGACAAAAGTGATAGCCTCTATGTATTCATGGATCTCTCTCACACACACTCTTAGACATTAGGTCCT
This sequence comes from Eretmochelys imbricata, assembly GCF_965152235.1. NCBI lineage: Eukaryota > Metazoa > Chordata > Testudines > Cheloniidae > Eretmochelys > Eretmochelys imbricata. The sequence continues at coordinate 42,634,060 of NC_135575.1, read as the reverse complement.
GTTTTATGGAGAGAAGGAACATTAGCTTGCAGTCACAGGCCATAGTTAAAGGCAACTCATTAAATGACATCAGGTCTTTAGCTGCCACCTGGACAGGTATCAGAGACAACGAAGATAAAGCAAGTGTCCTTTATCAGAAAGAAAGCTATGAGGTTAAAAAAAGATGGGTTTTTTTCATATCCGGTCCAGAGTCTGTGCATAATGAGAGGGGGAGAAGAACAGACACAGAGGCATGCTTTTCTGTGGCCTGGTTTTCCCCTTTGGAGTAAAAAAATAAATAAAAATGCACATGGGAAAAAGATGCTGCAAAATTATTCCAATGCAAAGAAATATAAGCTGCTTAGTATTCTCCTTTCAAATCTACGTACACTTGCAGTGCAAGCAGCAAGTAGTGGGTGTAGCTTCAGTATTATGAAAGATTGATACAAAGCAATTTTCATAAAAACTTAAAAACTAAAACTGCGTACTGTAAAAGCACCTTCATTTATGGCTCCCAGAGACACACCACACAGCAGATTGCCTATAACATCGTGATAGACTCTGAAATGAAAGATCTCTACTATGCATGGCACAGAGATACTGGCAGCTGTTGATATCAGCAGAAGCAGGCAGATGGAGAGTAAGATGTAGAAGATGTGTGGGAAATGGAAATGCTGTCTTGAAGCCCAGGGAAAAAATGCTAATTGAAGACAATTGGGGTAAAATAGCTCAGCTGATTCAGAGTGAATGTGCATGAACACTACTGCTATGCCATGGCTAATAGCACTGTCCAGACAGTATTAATTCTGCATGCCTGCCAGCTCTGGAATGGTAATTTCACTGGTGTGTGTGTTGCTAGAAACGCAGTGTATAGTTACATTTAAACACCACAGTAAAAAGAACAAGGATTATATCCATAAGAGAGAACTGACCTATTTAGAGACTAATTAATAAAACAAATCAGTAATGGACGGAGGTTCCCAACCCCTATATACACTTGAAAAACATGTTGAACACATTCTAGTCCAAAACATGTATATTATCAGCACGTTACCATATCACAAATAAGCTGTATAATATTATTTGTAACCAATCTATCCTGCTTGTGCCCAGAGTTCTGCAAGGAGCAATAGCTCATACTGGTACCAATATTTATCAAGGCTGATGTTCAAAGTGGAAAGGGCATGGATTAGAGATATTTGAGTAGAATCAGATAAACTATTCATAGTTTTTGGTGGGGGTTTGGGGGGGGTGAGTTTTGCCCTTCTGTTTGCAAATTACCTGAGATACGTTTTGTTATTAATTTATTATTACTGATTTTTAATGGCACTTAAAGGGGGTAGGAGGCTCCCAAACTAGAAAGATGACATGATCCCTGTCTCTAGAACCCTACCAACTAACATTAACCAAGATGTAACAAGGAGGCAACAAGACAGTAAGGTGGAGCAGGGAGAGGGATAACATATCTTCAATAAAATTATAGTTTCTCAGCAAGAGCTAGTTAACTGTGCTGATGTTAAGTATGGTGTTGGGGGGCTTTGTGGGGAGCAGTTATTCAGAGTGATTAGAAATATAGAAAGCAGTTTGTGCAATACAAGTGAGGACTCATTCCCAGCTGTCATGTCTCACCTCTGCATCTTACAGCTGGAAAACACTTAGTCTACACTACAAAATTAGGTCGAATTTATAGAAGTCGATTTTTTACAAAGCAATTTTATACAGTCGATTGTGTGTGTCCCCACTAAGCGCATTAAGTCGGCGGAGTGCGTCCACAGTACAGAGGCTAGCATCAACTTTCGGAGCGTTGCACTGTGAGTAACTATCTCACAGTTCCCGCAGTCTCTGCTGCCCATTAGAATTCTGGGTTGAGCTCCTGATGCCTGATGGGGCAAAAACATTGTCGCGGGTGGTTTGGGGTACATGTCGTCAGTCGCCCCTCCCTCCATGAAAGCAATGGCAGACAATCTTTTCAAACCTTTTCTCTGTGCGGGCGCCATACTGCTTTCAGCAGACGGTGCAGTTGGACTGCTAACCGTCGTCATTGAATGACCGCTTCCGCTACCACTCTGCTCTCCTGCTCTGGCAGCAGACAGTGCAGTAAGTCGGAAAAACTGGTCTTCTGACCACCGCTTCCATTGCCACTCTGCTCTCCTGGTGGTCTCGCAGGTCCTCTATATGACCATCATCGTCGGCCGCTTCCGCTGCAACTCTGCTCTCCTGCTCTTGTCTCGCCATACCATGGCAAGTGTGCAGCCACTCAGCTGTTGTGTCCTGGCAGCAGACGGCGCAGTAGGTCTGCAAAATTGGTCATCCAACCACCGCTTCCCCTGCAACTCTGCTCTCCTGCTGACGCCATACCACAGCAAGCATGGAGCCCGCTCATATCACCATGGCAGTTATAAGCACTGTAAACACCACGCGCATTATCATGCAGTATATGCAGAATCAGAACCTGCAAAAGCATGTGAAGAGGCGACAGCAGCATGGTGATGAGAGTGGTGAGGACATGGACCCAGACCCAGACTTCTCTCTAAGCACGGGCCCTGGCAATTTGGACATCCTGGTGGTAATGGTGCCATGGAACGCTGATTCTGGGACTGGGAAACAAGCACAGACTGGTGGGACCGCATACTGTTGCAGGTCTGGGATGATTCCCAGTGGCTGTGAAACTTTCACATGCGTAAGGGCACTTTCATGGAACTTTGTGACTTGCTTTCCCCTGCCCTGAAGCGCAAGAATACCAAGATGAGAGCAGCCCTCACAGTTCAGAAGCGAGCAGCGATGGCCCTCTGGAAGCTTGCAATGCCAGACAGCTACAAGTCAGTTGGGAATCAATTTGGAGTGGGCAAATCTGCTGTGGGGCTTGCTGTGATCCAAGTAGCCAGTGCAATCACTGAGCTGCTGCTATCAAAGGTAGTGACTCTGGGAAATGTGCAGGTCATAGTGGATGGCTTTTCTGCAATGGGATTCTCTAACTGTGGTGAGGCGATAGATGGAACGCATATCCCTATCTTGGGTCTGGAGCACCAAGGCAGCCAGTACATAAACTGCAGGGGGTACTTTTCAATGCTGCTGCAAGCACTGGTAGATCACAAAGGACATTTCACCATCATCAGCGTGGGATGGCTGGGAATGGTACATGATGCTCGCATCTTCAGGAACTCTGGTCTGTATGAACTGCTGCAGCAAGGGACTTACTTTCCAGACCAGAAAATAACAGTTGGGGATGTTGAAATGACTATAGGTATCCTTGGGGACCCAGCCTACCCCTTAATGCCATGGCTCATGAAGCCATACACAGGCACCCTGGACAGTAGTCAGGAGCTGTTCAACCATAGGCTGAGCAAGTGCAGAATGGTGGTAGAATGTGCATTTGGACGTTTAAAAGCGCGCTGGTGCAGTTTAATGACTCGCTTAGACCTCAGCGAAACCAATATTCCCATTGTTCTTACTGCTTGCTGTGTGCTCCATAATATCTGTGAGAGTAAGGGAGAGACGTTTATGGCAGGGTGGGAGCTTGAGGCAAATTGCCTGGCTGCTGATTACATGCAGCCAGACACCAGGGCAGTTAGCAGGGCGCACTGTGCATCAGAGAAGGTTTAAAAACCAGTTTCATGGCTGGCCAGGCTATGGTGTGACAGTTCTGTTTGTTTCTCCTTGATGAAAACCATCCCCCTTGGTTCACTTTACTTCCCTGTAAGCCAACCGCCCTCCCCTCCCCCCTTCGATCACCACTTGCAGAGGCAATAAAGTCATTGTTATTTCAAAATCATGCATTCTTTATTAATTCATCACACAAATAGGGTGATAACTGCCAAGGTAGCCCGGGAGGGGTGGGAAGGAGGGAAGCACTGGGTGGGGTGGGGGAGGAGGGGAGAACAAGGCCACACTGCACTTCAAAACTTATTGAACGCCAGCTTTCTGTTGCTTGGGCAGTCCTCTGGGGTGGAGTGGTTGGGTGCCCGGAACCACACCCCCGCCCCACGTTCTTGGGCATCTGGGTGAGGAGGCTATGGAACTTGGGGAGGAGGATGGTTGGTTACATAGGGGCTGCAGTGGCTGTCTGTGCCTTTCCTGCACCTCAACCGTATGCCGGAGCGTATCAGTTTGATCCTCCCATTAGCCTCAGCATTGCATCCTGCCTCCTCTCATCAAGCTGCTGCCACCTCTCCTGTTGCTCCAGCCATCTGTCCTCATGTTCATTTTGTGCTTTCCTGGACTCTGCCATTGTCTGCCTCTATGCATTCTGCTGGGTTCTTTCAGTGCGGGAGGACTGCATGAGCTCAGAGAACATTTAATCATGAGTGTGTTTTTTTCGCCTTCTTATCTGCGCTAGCCTCTAGGAAGGAGATGGTAGTGGCAGTGTTGAAACATTTGCAGATGTGGGAGGAAAAAAAGGGAGAGTAGTATTTAAAAAAAGACACATTGTCCTTTTAAAAGGAGGGGCCGATGTTTTGGGGTTAACGCGCAGCACAAACCCAACTAACCCACCCACACACCCAATTCTCTGGGATGATCGCTTCACCCCTCCCCCCACCACATGGCTAACAGCAGGGATGATTTCTTTTCAGCCACAGCCAAACAGCCCAGCAGGAACGGCCACCTCTGAATGTCCCCTTAATAAAATTCCCCTATTTCAATCAGGTGACCATAAATGATATCACTGTCCTGAGGATAACACAGAGAGATAAAGAACAGATGTTGCTTGAATGCCAGCAAACACCGGGATCATACACTGCCGTGCTTTCTTATGCAATGATTTCAGATTACGTGCTACTGGCCTGGCATGGTAAAGTGTCCTACCATGGAGGATGCAATAAGGCTGCTCTCCCCAGAAACCTTTTGCAAAGGCTTTGGGAGTACCTCCAGGAGAGCTTCATTGAGATGTCCCTGGAGGATTTCCACTCCATCCCCAGACACGTTAACAGACTTTTCCAGTAGCTGTACTGGCCAAGAATGCATCCCAAGTCTTCAGGGCAAATTAATCATTAAACACACTTGCTTTTAAACCGTGTATTATATTTACAAAGGTACACTCACCAGAGGTGCCTTCTCCACCTTCAAGGTCCGGGAGCCCGGGTTGGGAGAGTACTGTCTCCAGGGTGATCAACAGTTCCTGGCTGTCGGGGAGAGCGGTTTATCCACTTGCCTGGTGTGCGCTATCATCTTCCCCATCCCCAAAATCCTCATCCCTGTTGCGTGAGATTTCCTTGCAGGAGTCCACAAACAGGGGTGGGGTAGTTGTAGGGGCACCTCCTAGAATTGCATGCAGCTCATCATAGAAGCAGCATGTCTGGGGGTCTGACCCCGAGCAGGCGTTTGCCTCTTTGGTAGGCTTGCCTGAGCTCCTTAAGTTTCACACGGCACTGCTGCGGTTCCCTGTTGTAACCTCTGTTCTTCATGTCCTTGGAGATTTTTTCAAATATTTTGGCATTTCATCTTTTGGAACAAAGTTTGGATAGCACGGATTCCTCTCCCCATGCAGCGATCAGATCCAGTACCTCCCGTTTGGTCCATGCTGGAGCTCTTTTGCAATTCTGGGACTCCATGGTCACCTCTGCTGATCCACGCTGGCCAAACAGGAAATGAAATTCAAAAGTTTGCAGGGCTTTTCCTGTCTATCTGGCCAGTGCATCCGAGTTGAGAGCGCTGTCCAGAGCAGTAACAATGGAGCACTCTGGGATAGCTCCCAGAGGCCAATACCATCAAATTGCGTCCACACTACCCCAAATTCGACCCGGTTATGTCGATTTAAGTGCTAATCCCCTCGTCGGGGAGGAGTACAGAAATCAATTTTAAGAGCCCAGTAAGTCAACAAAACAGGCTTGGTCATGTGGACAGGTGCAGGGTTAAATTGATCAAACGCTGCTAAATTCAACCTATACTCGAAGTGTAGACCAGGGCTTAGGAACATAACTCATTTCATTTGCAAAACTGTGACAATAGCTGCATTTCAACTTTGCCATGGTGCTGACATCTTGTTTGTAGCAAAGCTGTAGGGTGACATTTCAATTTTGTAACAAAAACATGTCTCTCCCTATCAAACGATCAGGAAACAGGCCTTCTCAAATTACTGCTATAAGCAGCAGAAAAAGCAGGAGAGGAATGCTGTTCTTGTAACTAAGCCACTGGACTGGGAAACAACAGAGCTCGGGTCCGTTTCCATCTCTGCCACAGACTTCCTGCATGATCTTGAACAAGTCATTTAGGCCCAGCTCCTCAAAGATATGTAGGTTTCTAACTTCCACTGAAATCAACAAGAGCTAGAGGTCCAAGTAACTTTGTGGATCTGGGGCTTAATCTTTCTCCCTCAATTCTATCTCCTCCTATAAAAAGGGATAAAGACATTCCCTTTATCTGTCTTGAGTACTTAAACTGTAAATTCCTTGAGATATGTACTGTCTCTTACAATGAGTTTGTACAGTGCCTAGCACAATGGGGACCTGATTTCATTTGGGATCACTAGGTGTGACAGAGCTGGAATTGGAACCAGCTCTGTTGTTTCCCAGTCTAGTGGCTTAGTAACAAGACCCTTGCTCTCCTGCTTTTTCTGATGCTTATTGCAGTAATTTGAGAAGAATAATATAGATTAATTTCAGGTCCTGTTATTCCCCATTCACATGCTAGTCTTTGCTACATCCAGTGAGGAAATGGAGCCAGAATGTGGTACACTACAAGGTAAAAAAAAAAAAAAAAAGGGGGGGGGTCCATAGAATGTCATATGGATTAAACACTAAGTTTAACGGAAGTGCACATATAATAAACTACTTTAACCAGATCTACTAAAAGTAAAGAGCCGAATATGGCATAGGTTCCACTGCTCTGATCATGTATAGGAACCAGCTGAGATTTTGACATTCTGAGGTTGCAACATGTGGATCTTCACAAGTGCAGATTCAAGCCCTGGAGATTTTTTAAAACATCTGAAACCCAATGTGCAATACATATGAACATTTGGAAGTCATACTGTTCGTTATGCATTACCATATAATTGCTTTAACTTTTATAGAATGCAGTCATTAAACTGACTCTCAAAATAGTATAACACTTAACAGAACCTTTTCAGACATGTGTCTTGATGAAGATGAATGTCTCTGCTGTCTGTCTTTACATACAATATTTACTTTAGCTGTAGATGCAAAATCTTTGATTCCACCTTAAATCTTTACTGGTGCTCGCAAACTCAAGCAATGTGTAGGGAGGGAAGTATGTGTGATATATATATATATATAGCAATATACATATATGAGGCTAAATTATTTCTGGCACAGAATTATTTTACTAAAGATGCTCTGAGCAGCAGAGGGAAATCTGATATATGAAACAGTAGGCCCCTGCCAATTAGTCTCTGACAGATAAGAGCCTTTGCTTAATTTGTGTTATGAAGTTTATAAGAGATCTGTTCCTTCAATGATTTCACAGTCCCCTCTGACTTCACTGAAATCCAATTCTTATCAGCTGGAATCCTGGCATACTTTCCAGGCACAGAAAAGAAATATTCCATTTGGAGGGAATGTGGAGATACTGCTTTTGTTTTAGAGAAGGAAATGTTTTTGTAGCTGCACTCCTCCTCACAAAAACTGTAGAGAAGGAAACAAAACTAATTTATTAGACACACAGGGGTACAGTTTAAAAGCAGTACATGAAGATTTCACGACTTGACACCCATTAACATCAGTAATATTCAGTAGATAAATCCTATATATGCTACTTTGGAAAGCTACCCTCAGGCTTTCACTCATAGGATTTACTGTAATTGTGTAGAAAAGGTTCATTTTAAAATATGCAGTAAGCAAAAAGACTCATTGAAAAACTCTGCTAGATCATTCATGTCTTCTACTGAGTTATAGCTTTAAAAGTTGTATAGGGTGGCTATGTAAAAACAGGGACAGGCAATGCTTTTGCATGAAGGTGTCTCAAAGTAGCACAGGTATTTGTCCTTTTGGTTTGTTTAATTGGCAAATTCACTTATGCTCAATTTATTAGTCAATTCTATTACCGTTTGGGAAATGCAGGCACATCAAGGTTTTATTATAGATATGGTTTGGTAGTGATTCCATTATTCCACCACATAATTAAAAGAAGTGTCTCACATCTTGTATCCAACACAAAACCAGATTAATTATTCAACATAATCTGCCAAATCCTCAATCCTCAATCACAGTTGCTCAGGGAGCAAGAGCTGCCATAACCTCTGTCTTCTTGTGTCTTATGGCTCTTCACAGAGTCAGTTCTGAAGCAATTCAGGTTCATCAGCAATATGAAAGGGGGGAGTGTGGCCATTCAGGGCAGATGTAAATGAGACTTCCCAAGCCCTTTTCTAACTGGAGCACATGAATCTCTGCACAGTCACTGTCCCTACGCAAAAGAAGAGGGATTGAAGCGAGCATCTCAAAATGGCTCCCCTCATGCTAAGCCCCAAAGACAAAGGACTATATCTACGCCTTTGCTCAATAAATGACACTGATGTTCTTTCAGTTGTACTCACAAAGGGCAATATATTTAAGTCACTTTTGCTGTCACAGAGAGAGGGCATTAAAAATGGCCACAATCAGAAAAGAGACAAGTACCCAAAATACAGGAGATTTAACATTAGTAGACTTGATGGTCTGCTAGAGTACAGTATTAGCCTCCAGGGTCAAAAAAGGTGAGATCCTGCTTCTTATATATTTGCATCTTAAAAAAATATTGTTGGTTTTAAATCATGTATTTCTGCCCTTTTTGCAAAGAAACAAAAGAACAGAGTGGGGTGAGGGGGGAGCTTTTGTTGCTTTTCTCTTGATTTGGCATATTTGTAATCATCCTTGGGAGTTTCAAATCAAGTTTCCCCACAAAGAAAAGAGATACACTTGTTTCCATTCTGAAGCACTAACCTCTGATTTTCACTCCTTCCCTGCTTCTGGGACCTGGAGACTTACAGTTGCCTTTTAAATGTATGTACCTCTCCTGTTCGAGGTGCTTATTATTAATACAGTTTAGGAAAAATGGGTATAAAGATCACTTCTCTACCCAGTAAAAAAACTTAACTGCTTTTTTCATGTCTTCTACAAGTGAGTAAGCAGCTACAACTCAAAAGTTTCCCAGGTGTTTACTCTTCTTATGCTCAATAGCAGTTCATGTCTTCTTCAAAGCAGTTGTACCATGTTGGCTATTTTCCCCACAGGCTTCATTCTCTTGGCCCATGAAGAAAATGTAAAGGTCAAGCAGAAGGCCTACTTTGAAATGCAGAAGTCACCAGTTAAAAATAAACTATGGAAGTTCTCTTATACCATACCTCGTATGTTAAACAAAATTTTCAAGGAATTCCTATAGGGAAGGATATGTAAACATATCAAGTTTTTCACTTTGTTGAAGAAGGGCCTGCCGATTCCATTACAGAAATAATCACTCTAGGCCCTCACAACACAAGTAGCTTGTTTCAGCTCTTTCTAGCAGCATTTTCTATTTCCCTGCTTCCACACTGAGCCCTCTATTTCTTTTCCTTCATCCTCATGCCCAGACTCCCTTTTAACTATGTGGTCTTACGCAATTCTTCACTTCATCCACTTGCAATCCGTGCTCACAATAATTCTTCACCTATAATAGAGAACTGTATATTTGAGTGCAACACACTCTCATCATCAGGTCCTTCACTCCCTCAGGAGAGAGCAGCCAAGTCAGTGATATTGTTGGCTATTGAGAAGGCTGTGTGACTGAACATCAGGAGCTGTTCTCTTAAACATAAGAGGTGGTCACTACTTCCTGCCTTTTGATTTGGGACTGAGAGCCAGAGGACTTTACTGAAGCTAGGCCAATTTAAAACAGCTGAGGATCTGGCTTTTAGGAGATTTCTCGGGCCTGCCTCCCAAAATCTCAGAACTTGTGGACTTGATGGGTCTGTATCTGTGATAGTGACATTAATTCACAGCAAAACTAGTTTGGCACTATCTAGTAGCTTACAGGAGACAATGTCATCTAGTGTACAGAACATTGGACTGGGAGTCAAGAGACCTGAGTTCTGTTCTTGACTCAACCACTGACCTGGTATGTGACATTGGGCAAGTCACTTCACTTCTATGTGCCTGTTTCTCCTCTAATCCTTTGCCTGTCTTGTCTGATTAGACTGTAAGCATTTTGAGGCAGTGATTGCAACTCACTATGTGTTTGAACAATGCTTAGCAGAATGGGGGCATGATCTCAGTTGGTGCCTCCAGGTGCTACTATAATACAAATAATGAAATTATAGTAATAGTAATAAAAAGTAATAATTATTGTTGTTGCAAAGACGACAATTTGAGACCCATCACTGTCCAGAGTTGCTTGAAGTCAATTTATCTTAATTTAAAATATACTTTTTATGTCAATTTATGTCATACATCAAAATATGACCTCTTAACTTTGAGGACAAGTGTTTAGGAATAGAGGAGATTAAAATCTAAAGCTTTTCAATTTACCACTCTGCACTGGTGGTATTGTGGCCACTGCAACTGACAATCAGAAAAATCCTCTAAACAATTAGCAACTAATAATCAAGCAACAGAAAGAAGTGGTAAAATCACACCATTCTGCTGTCTAAAGAAACGTTATTTCCAAAATCTCAGGGAAAGGTCCTAATGAGCCAGTCTAACATAATACTGTAAAGAAATTCATTGTGTTTTATATAAAAATGTTAGTTTTATTACAGAAGTATATGGTATTTGATGTGAAATTAGATCAATGTTGATCCTAAATTTAAGAGTTTAAGAATTCTAATATTTAACTAAAAAAATAGCAGCAAGTCAAATTCTTAAACCAAAATTATCACAGAACCCCATGCTGGTGCTCCTGTGTACTGCACTGTCTGCAGTCCATCAGGCAGAGCAGTGACCTCATGCCTGCACAGCTTCACCTCGCTGAAAACTTAAACTTGCTTGCTCAGTCCTACGAATGAGAGTGAGCAGCTATAAAGCTTTGCATTAAGTTATACTGGGACGGATTATCACATCAGCCCCCCAGGTACATTACAGCACAAAACAATCTAACACAGTACAGCATGAAGAAATGGAAACAATTACATTTTGTATTTTTTTGAATATGTCAAAAAAAAATAATAATAATCTCACCTCTGCCCCCTCCAGATCAGATCAAATATAATCTACCTAAATTTGTAGCATGATAACAACTAAAAGGAAGTAAATAATGTGCTCCTCGACTGGCTATAATATGCATCCATGTTTGAAAGCGGGACTTAAGGTAAATTCAGTACATTTTTACTGAAAACATCATGGTACTATCTATCTAATGTTATTAGGCCCTTGTTCTCTACAATGGGTACTTTGAATACAGATGGAGCCAATTCTCCTTCGCTTATTTAAAAGAGCCATGCCAACTTTAAAAACCCCTTTACACTGCTACAGCATAGGAAGGTCTGCTGTCCTGCTATCAAATATCTAATATGCTGATCCTGAAAATATTCTACACATGCTTAACTTTATGCACTTGAATCATCCCACTGAAGTCAGTGTCAAAACTAGGCAATATTTGGAAAGTAAATAAAAAAAGATAAAAAAAACCTTCCAAAAATAAGTCAGGGTTATATCACCAATAGGCAATGATTAAAAGCAAGAAAACAATACAAAAGGACAGTTAGAAATGGGCTTAAGATACAATGAATGGGACTTTGGTATTTGCAATAAAAACTTCATATTTTTTCCCTTTCCCCCTGTAGTTGTCTTTATTAGGCCTTGCTGCTGCAAAGGCTTATGCAGGTGCTTGCCTTTACTAACATGAGTAGTCCCAGTGAAATCAACTGACCTTCACAAAAATCAAGCACTTTGCAGGACTGTGGCTTTAGACTGTGGGCTTTTCAAGGCAGGGATCTAGCCCCAGATCCATAAAGCGATGTAGGTGTTACTGCAATTTCTGCTTGGCTGCCAGTGCTGCCTAATTCTGTAGACACCTAAATTCACTCAGCACCTAAATTTATGCTGTAAAAGTCCCCAAACGAACTAAGTTTCTGCCTCTGGATATGCACACTGCTACCTCAGACAGGTCCCATCTTATGCTGAAGCCCCAGTACAATCCTCGAACCAGGTGAAGATAGGCGTTCTCCCATCTGTCTTGCCTGCAGGGCCCAATCTGGTAGGAGTGCTCTACCTAACTCCACACGCACCTGAGAGATAGAAAAACCCTGTTCAAATCCCTTCTCCTCATCAGACAGAGGGGGGAAATTGAACTGGAGTACCCACCCAGAATGTAAGAGAGCCTAACCTTTAGCCCACTAGAAGAGATGGTACACAGGAATAGGCAGGCTTAGGACACACCCCTCTCATTGTCATCTCCCATTGGTTAGCATAGGCAGCTCCCTGCCTAGCATGCTGGCTTTTCTGGATCCCATTCTTAAGTATCTTTCGCTCTCCTTTCATTGTAATAGGGAATTGAGGTGCCTAACCCAGGGTTTGTGGATTTCTGGGATTTTCAAGGTGCCTAAAAGTTAGGTGTTGCACTGCCTTAGTCCCTTTGTAGATCTGGGTCCTATCTTTTTGTATGTGTGAGAAGCTGGAAAATATAAAGTGCCAAGGTAAGGCAGGTGAACAGGTTCTGTTTTGCTCTTCTTACAAGAATGAACAGCTGTACAAAAAACCAGCATGCATCTTTTAAGTAACTGGAAGCAACAGTTAAACAAACAGTAATCACGACGTGAAACCAGCAAATAAAAATGCAGGCTATGTGTACACTGAAGCTGGGAGCGTGCCTTCCAGCCCAGATAGACAGACTCATGCTAGCTCGACTCAACCTAGCACACTAACAATAGGAGCATTGAAGTTGCTATTCCAGCAGAGACTTGGGCTAGCCACCTGAGCTCAGACCCAGGGGTTTCAGGTGGACTTGAGAGCCCACACTACCCTGCAAACTGCAACATCCATACTATTATTTTTAGTGCACTAGCATGAGCCCTGCTAGCATGAATCTGTCCACTTGGGCTGGAGGCTCACTCCCATCTGCAGTGTGGACATACTTTTAAAGGTAATTTGATACTTAGGTATTTGTTTGGAAAAATAGCTGGCCTCATGATATCTACTGGAAAATATATATATCTTCCTGCATGTCATGAAAAACATAGCATGTCAGACTCTGGTCTCAATAATACTAAGTAAATATGAAAGAGCTCCACTAAATTCAAAATTTCCACTGAAGTTATATTAAAGCAACTGAGATTAGTGTCTGACCTAAGTTTTTGTATTAAGGGCCTGATCCAAAGTTCACTGAAGTCAACTGGAGCTTTTCCATTGACCATTGGACCAGGCTCTAGAGAAAAAACACGGTATGCTTCTTACACAAGAATGTTCGTTCTTGGAAAGGCCTGTGAGAGATACATTTACATTTTGCATATGTGTCTTTTATAATGGATTTGCAGATTTACGTTGTCTTTAATGGGACTACACAGTGCATGAAGATAAGCATGCGTGAAAGTCTTTGCAGGATTGGAGCCAAAGTATTCTGTGGCAGGCGGAAAGTATTATGAATTGATGTTTTGATCTTGAGGTTGTCTATGTGGAATCACCTGTCTTTTCAGTGTTACAGAAAAGTTAGCCTCATAGTGGTCAATTAAGCTTCTATAAAAATGAAACTAATTCATAACTATGTCATCCTTCAACTTCCCAAATCATTGCCATACTCACTACCACTGAGTACCTGATACTATAAGGCAACTTATTATTGCTCTGCTTCATAATGTATCCAGTATGTCATTTTTACAACATAAGTGTGTGTGTTTTTAATAATTGCCTAAGGGAGTTTTTACATTTTAATATTGCTGTAGTTTCACTGGAAACTGTTCTGCAGTGTATGAAGTCATTGGGTCTTGTTTATCTTTGCTGATACTGTGAAAGCTACACTGAGGGCCCTAACAGACTGTAATGTGTTTCCTCTGTTGGAGAAGGAAGGGTTGAGCAAGGCTGTTTTAAAGCTGGGAACACTAAAGTTATTCTAATCAATATCCTGGTTTGGGACAAACGTAATCTTTATTCTACAGCAATTACATTAAAACAAGCAGACATTTAATTTGAACAGAACTGTGTCTAATTCACATATTAAACAAATGTTTTCAGGTAACAGAATTTCATAAATGACCCCAATACATATACATTTTAATATATATCTGATAATCCCCCCCTAATGTGGGGAAAATATTGATCACAGAACCATTTAAAGTGTATTCTAAATACTACTCTTTCACACATTTCACTACAAAATATATTGGGCTAAATTCTGCCTTCATGAGAGCATTCCCAGACAACCCACTGAAGTCGTTTTGGGAATGGCTATCATTGAAGGGAGAATTTGTCCCATTGATTTAAATGTAGCTAGAATGATGGGGCACGGTTACTGTTAAAAATCCAGTTTTTGCCAACAGTAACTCACAGTCGTATCTGTAAGTGCATAGTTCCCGTCTATAGTTAGAACAGGAGATAATTGCAGTAACTGTGTGGTGTCTGTTGGCAAATATTGATTCTTTTAAATGAGAACAAGGCCAGGAGAGAGTGTGTGTAAAATGACCATCTGGCAGATGGCAAAGTGACAGTCTGAGCTCTCCTAAAATAACTTTCGTATCAAACTTCCTTTCTCCAGATTGTGTCCAGAAAATGGAACAAAAGCTTTCCCACTTTTGTTCCCTCTATATATGAGCCAGCAACAATTTCCCCATGCTACCCACACCCCAGGAACTGCTCCTTCCTAGCACACTAGAGCCCAAGACACCCCAAAGGGGATGATGTAGGGCAAAGAAGAAATGAAGCCACTAGTCAGCTAGTCTTGGAACATGAAAAACACTGTGTGTGTTACAGGACAATCTACACACTGCAATCAACAAAGAGTTAATAGCAAATAAGAAGTGCTTCATTCTTTGTAGGTTGAGTCTTTCAATTCCCACATCTGCGTAACTTGTACTACCATAGGTTACAAAAAATAGGCAATAGTTTAGCCACATTTACATCAGTCCAGCTATGTTGCCTGTCCATAAAGGAAAGAATAGTTATGGGGAACAATATAAGAAGTTATCTGTAAATAAATATGTAGCCTTAATGACAGTGCTTTATTAGCTTCAAATCACTATACTTTGTCAACTGAGCATTAGTGACTTCCAAGTTATAAAAGGAGCAACACTGCATAAATGTTCTTTTCTGTTTGGTTATTGGTATGCTAGAACTCAGCTTGAGCTAGTCATCGAAGGGCCAAAAAACAGTGCAAGTATAGTTCTGACTACAACAACATACTCTACTATTTTGGGGCCTATTTAAGTTTTTGAATATTAACAGTTACATTCATTAGTTTCTTAAATGGCAGTGTTGATTTCTGTCTATTTAAACTTCTAAATTTTACCTTTATGCCAAAACCATGTTACTTAATACATTTAACTATCATTAGAAAGAAGGCGGGGGAAAAACATGAAGAAATACACACACCATAGACAAAGGACTGGCAATATAAATGTGAGGTCAGGCTTCCCTGCTGAGAAAGCTGAAACAACAATAAGCAGCCCAGCTGACTCTGTATTTATTGTCCAAGTGTGTGTGCCTGGGTCTAAGACTTAAAAAACAGACTTCTGAAAAGTGTTTGTCGAAGAGAGACCAAAACAGCAATACAATAAGTTACACATAAATAAATAATATTCAGCCTTTGCAATAAGAGTGCTTTATCATCTTCAAATCACTGTACTTTGTAAAGTGAGCAGTACTGACTTCCAAGTTAAACAAAGAGCAACACTGCATAAATGTTCTCTGCTGTTTGGTTATTGGTATGCTACAACTCAGCTTGGGCTAGTCATGTAAAGGACCAAAAAAGGGCCAAGCACAGGCTGCACTGCAAATCTGCCAAAAGCCCAAAGGTTTGAGATTAGAACTGGTAGAAAAGATATAAAACAATTTCATGACAAATTTCAAAGTTGTTTCCTAGGGTTGAAACTGAGCCATTTGCCAGTTCTTCCTTTTTTCCACATTTTTTAAAAACAAAACATGTACATCTGTTTTCTACAGCTTTTAAAAATATTTCTTCTTCTTCTTTTTTTTTTAATGTGATTTTCTCCTTCCTCCCATCCCCAGACTTTTCTTGGGGGCTTTTCTTGGGGGAGGAGGCAACATGGAGCAAAAAACTTTGTAGTCCACTCCCCACACAGGAGCCAGGTACAGTCATAGAGCCTACAGAGCTAGTCAGACTCCAAAAAATTATCTGCACCTACATCGTTACTGCTTAGATTTTTTATAAGAATTAGTAAGAGTTAGAGAGCTGCACAGGGAGTTCTTTGATTATTTCATAAATGTCCTGGATGAAGATTAACTTCTTCCCCTTCAGTAGACTCATTTGCCATGAAGTGGGAAATGGTAAGTTGACTGACATGTAAGGACATCTAGTTTTATCGTAGTTCTATATCCTGTACTGAATTTATTTTGTATCTTTCTCATACTATTATTTAGTCAATCCCAACAGATATTCCTATACTACCCTAACTCTTAGGGCAATAAGGCAGACACATATTCTGCTGATGAAAAAAGTACAGTGCCACCAAATTGTTAGGTACTTTCATTATTATTTATATTATGATGGCACCTAGGCACCTCAGCTAAGATTCAGAGGCCCATTGTGCAGGGCACTGTACAGACAAGTGTGTCTGTCCTACAGAGAATTTACAGTCTAGCTACCAGAAGGATGCAACTGGAAATCAGACAAAGTGGGGGTGGGTCAGAGGATAAGTACCAAATGAACAGAGTTTAATAGAAAAGTAGAAGTCTCCGCTTGCTTGCTACCTACTTAACCAATCTATATCTGGATTTTAACCTGCTCTGCACTGATAACCATAGCTCTGACAGTAATAGATCTTTAACATAAAACTGGAGGAAAATCAGATGACAATGAATTTTCCTCCAGGACAGATTGGCAGAGGCCCTGGGTTTTTTTTTTTTTTTTTTGCTTTCCTCTGCAGCGTAGGGCACGAGTCACTTGCTGGGGGATTCTCTGCACCTTGAAGTCTTTAAACCCTGATTTGAGGACTTCAGTAACTCAGACATAGGTTAGGGATTTGTTACAGCAGTGGGTGGGTGAGATTTTGTGGCCTGCGTTGTGCAGGATGTCAGACTAGACGATCATAATGGTCCCTTCTGACCTTAAAGTCTATGATTCTAAGTGAGCTTTTATAATATTTCTGAACCTGTTCCTTATAACAATGAGGTAATTTACAGTAGATGATAGGATTTAAGGTAATCCATTTTGGCTATTGAATACACTAAGGCACTAAATTTAGCAACTCCAATAAAGTTAACCCAGTTCAAGTCATTACAATTTGACTTTGTGCACCACCTATAGAGTGTATGCTTTGCAATTACCCTTCCCCCTTCTGCACTCCCGTTTTTTTATGTTGACAAATCATAAAATAAATAGCGACAACTATGACATTCCTTTTGTTCTACAGTGATTAGATGCTTATTTTTGAGTAATTGCTTCATTTATTTTAATGGAACATCAAGATGATACCAAATGATTAACATTCTTTTCATGCCAGTTGTGTACATTGGTGTCCCTATTTTTAGTCCCTTGAGGCTTTAGCATTGAATAGTTAAGATGTATTTCTAGATTCCATTTGAAAACAAAACAAAACTCCAGAGTATAAGCTTCAGGTATTACTGAGATGTGCTAAGTAAATAATCAAAACTCAGGAGTGTTGGGAAATTGGCTCTTTCACATTATGTTTCTAGTGCTCTCATATTGTCTTAGCAAACCTCTGCTAAGACACTGTTGAATCAAGGCTCTCATTCCTCAATTACATCATTAAGGTCAACACACAGGATTTGTCATGATCACTTTAAGCACTTGCCAGAAGTAGGGGAGAAGTAAAACAGTGGGTACGAGAGGGAAAGGAGGAGGGGATACCCTGATAAGGGGCACAGAGTGGTAGGGTTAGGAAATGGTCTGGGAACTTGAGGGGAGGGAGGAAAAGCAGCAGTGAATGAAGTGGTATGACATCCAGATGAAGGAGAAAGCAGCATTTGTGGAGGTGGGATGGGTCCAGGCACTCATGGGTCTGGGGGCCTGGCCACTTAGATTGTGCATGTGCAAAGCAATAATGGGTGAGGTGGTGAGAAGCAGGTTCAGAAAGGCTATAAGGTGTATTCCAATTTCTTATGAGGAGATGTGGTCAGTTTTCAAAGACCTGGTCAGAAAAGCCATTCTAGGAAGCCTTCATTTCCAGACTCAGACAGCACCTAGCTAGAGCATGTGTACTGAAGAAAGTGAAAACCAAACTTTTTAGGAGATTTAGAGGCTGCCAGGCAAAGCCAACCATGTATTGTCCAGGCTCCAGCTAGATGATATGGGAGAAGAGAGGACAACAATTAAATCACCAAGAAAAATGTTGACATCAAAGAGGAGGTTCAACTGTTGACTTCAGTGAAGTTATATCTATTTAAACTATCTCTGAACTTGGCTTGACTTTTCTTCCATATTTGCTGCAGCTACTTCTCTGTACGGACACCAACATTGTTTTAAAAATGAAGCTGACAGGATATTAGGCCCCAGGGGGGAAAAGCATGGTGGTGGCAGCAGTTTGACTTTTAGATGTTTTTCCTTTGGCTGTATTTGGACTACTGTCCACTTCAACAGTTCCCCTACATCACATCCCAATGGCTTTATGGTTTCATTGTTAAATCTCCATTACAAAGACCAAATATGCTTTTTTATTTTGAACCTTTCTGGCACAGATTATATCAATAGAGAATAATAATGAGAATGTAAACAGACCTCCTCTGAGGTCCCTTCCAACCCTGATATCCTATGATTCCTATTTAAAACAGCCTATTACAGGTTTCTATGAATTATACAGTTATTAAGGGAATGTAAAATAAACTATCATACTTTTATCTTGAATTTCTTGCCTCACTGACTGCAAACCACCTGTGATCATAACTCTGATGTACTATAGGTTTCTGTGCAAGTCTGAAAGGATATAGTGTGCTATTGTAGCTGATTACCTCAGAGATATACTGAAATAGTAAGTGAAAAAGGACTTAGTTTTCAGCAGTTTATGCATTTAAAATTGAAACTTGCCCCTTGATATTGTAGAACAGTGAAATATTGATTTTACAGGTTTCAGAGTAACAGCCGTGTTAGTCTGTATTTGCAAAAAGAAAAGGAGTACCTGTGGCACCTTAGAGACTAACCAATTTATCTGAGCATAAGCTTTCATGAGCTACAGCTCACTTCCATCGGATGCATACTGTGGAAAGTACAAAAGACGTTTTTATACACACAAACCATGAAAAAATGGGTGATTATCACTACAAAAGGTTCTCTTTCCCCCCACCCCACTCTCCTGCTGGTAATAGCTTATGTAAAGTGATCACTCTAATTACAATGTGTATGATAATCAAGGTGGGCCATTTCCAGCACAAATCCAGGGTTTAACAAGAACATCTGGGGGGGAGGAGGGGGTAGGAAAAAACAAGGTGAAATAGGTTACTTTGCATAATGACTTAGCCACTCCCAGTCTCTATTCAAGCCTAAGTTAATTGTATCCAATTTGCAAATGAATTCCAATTCAGCAGTCTCTCGCTGGAGTCTGGATTTGAAGTTTTTCTGTTGTAATCTCACAATTTTCATGTCTGTAATCGCGTGACCAGAGAGATTGAAGTGCTCTCCGACTGGTTTATGAATGTTATAATTCTTGACATCTGATTTGTGTCCACTTAGTCTTTTACGTAGAGACTGTCCATTTTGGCCAATGTACATGGCAGAGGGGCATTGCTGGCACATGATGGCATATATTACATTGGTAGATGTGCAGGTGAACGAGCCTCTGATAGTGTGGCTGATGTAATTAGGCCCTGTGATGGTGTCCCCTGAATAGATATGTGGGCACAGTTGGCAACGGGCTTTGTTGCAAGGACAGGTTCCTGGATTAGTGGTTCTGTTGTGTGGTATATGGTTGCTGGTGAGTATTTGCTTCAGGTTGGGGGGCTGTCTGTAGGCAAGGACTGGCCTATCTCCCAAGATTTGTGAGAGTGTTGGGTCATCCTTCAGGATAGGTTGTACATCCTTGATAATGCGTTGGAGGGGTTTTAGTTGGGGGCTGAAGGTGACGGCTAGTGGCGTTCTGTTATTTTCTTTGTTAGGCCTGTCCTGTAGTAGGTGACTTCTGGGAACTCTTCTGGCTCTATCAATCTGTTTCTTCACTTCTGCAGGTGGGTATTGTAGTTGTAAGAATGCTTGATAGAGATCTTGTAGGTGTTTGTCTCTGTCTGAGGGGTTGGAGCAAATGCGGTTCTATCGCAGAACTTGGCTATAGACAATGGATCGTGTGGTGTGGTCAGGGTGAAAGCTGGAGGCATGTAGGTAGGAATAGCGGTCAGTAGGTTTCCGGTATAGGGTGGTGTTTATGTGACCATCGTTTATTAGCACTGTAGTGTCCAGGAAGTGGCTCTCTTGTGTGGACTGGACCAGGCTGAGGTTGATGGTGGGATGGAAATTGTTGAAATCATGGTGGAATTCCTCAAGGGCTTCTTTTCCATGGGTCCAGATGATGAAGATGTCATCAATATACCCCCATCATCTCAGGCATTGGCACCCTAACAGCAGGATTGTCTGGCTATGTAGACTCCCTCCTCAGGCCTAACGCCCCTACTCTACTTGCGCTATATTGATGACATCTTCATCATCTGGACCCATGGAAAAGAAGCCCTTGAGGAATTCCACCATGATTTCAACAATTTCCATCCCACCATCAACCTCATACACATTGTAAGGAGAGTGATCACTTTACATAAGCTATTACCAGCAGGAGAGTGGGGTAGGGGGAGAGAAAACCTTTTGTAGTGATAATCACCCATTTTTTCATGGTTTGTGTGTATAAAAACATCTTCTGTACTTTCCACAGTATGCATCCGATGAAGTGAGCTGTAGCTCACGAAAGCTTATGCTCAAATAAATTGGTTAGTCTCTAAGGTGCCACAACTACTCCTATTGATTTTACGTACATTTATCCTACATGCAAAAACAGTGTTATTAATTATCTAAAGATATGTCCACAGGGGCCAGCATGTTCAGATGATACCATTCATATTACATCGATGTACAGCCCTGACATGACCTCTAGTATCTAATATTTTGAATTGAGGTGTGCAGCAGGGTCTGTAGCAGTTTTTAGATCAATAATGCTAGACACAAAATTGAAAGAAGTTGATTTTGTGTCAGGGCATTTTTCTCAGTCAGAACATGTGGCATATCTAGCTATTTAAAATATTGTCTGGGGGGGGGGGCAAAGTTGTGAGGGAATGTATACTGAATCTATCATCTCCATCATTTAAGAAAGCCTATGCTCTGTCTGCTCTCAGCAATGCTATCCATATATAATGTCTAAAGCAAAAAGTCTTTTTGACTAGATTAACTTAAAGTGCTTCATTCTTTCAGTGGTCTTTGATTTTTTATAGTAAATGTCTTTCAAACATGTCATCAAGTGGAAATAATCATGGGTACCCATAAGAGGTAGCTGATCATATCTGTTTAAAGAAAAGGAGTACTTGTGGCACCTTAGAGACTAACAAATTTATTTGAACATAAGCTTTCGTGAGCTACAGTTCACTTCATCGGATGCATGCAGTAGAAAATACAGTGGGGAGATTTATATACACAGAGAACATGAAACAATCGGTGTTACCATACACACTGTAACGAGAGTGATCAGGTAAAGTGAGCTATTACCAGCAGGAGAGCGGGGGGAAAAAACCTTTTGTAGTGATAATCAAAGTGGGCCATTTCCACCAGTTGACAAGAACGTGTGAGGAACAGTGGAGTGTGGGGGAATAAACATGGGGAAATAGTTTTACTCTGTGTAATGACACATCCACTCCCAGTCCTTATTCAAGCTTAAGTTAATGTTGACCAGTTTGCGAATTAATTCCAATTCAGCAGTCTCTCCTTGGAGTCTGTTTTTGAAGTTTTTTTGTTGAAGAATTGCCACTTTTAGGTCTGTAGTCGAGTGACCAAAGAGATTGAAGTGTTCTCCAACTGGTTTTTGAACCTTATAATTCTTGATGTCTGATTTGTGTCCATTTATTCTTTTACGTAGAGACTGTCCATTTTGGCCAATGTACATGGCAGAGGGGCATTGCTGGCACATGATGGCATATATCACATTGGTAGATGTGCAGGTGAACGAGCCTCTGATAGTGTGGCTGATGTGATTAGGCCCTATGATGGTGTCCCCTGAATAGATATGTGGACACAGTTGGCAATGGGCTTTGTTGCAAGGATAGGTTCCTGGGTTAGTGTTTTTGTGG
Organism: Eretmochelys imbricata; assembly: GCF_965152235.1. Taxonomy (NCBI): domain Eukaryota; kingdom Metazoa; phylum Chordata; order Testudines; family Cheloniidae; genus Eretmochelys; species Eretmochelys imbricata. The sequence goes on along the minus strand of NC_135575.1, from coordinate 42,611,801 downwards.
AGTGTGGTTGCTGGAGAGTATTTGCTTCAGGTTGGGGGGCTGTCTGTAAGCGAGGACTGGTCTGTTTCCCAAGATCTGTGAGAGTGAGGGATAATTTTTCAGGATAGGTTGTAGATCTTTGATGATGCACGGGTGAAGTTTTAGTTGGGGGCTGAAGGTGTTGGCTAGTGGCGTTCTGTTATTTTCTTTGTTGGGCCTGTCCTGTAGTAGGTAACTTCTGGGTCACTCTTCTGGCTCTATCAATCTGTTTCTTCACTTCTGCAGGTGGGTATTGTAGTTGTAAGAATGCTTGATAGAGATCTTGTAGGTGTTTGTCTCTGTCTGAGGGGTTGGAGCAAATGCGGTTGTATCTTAGAGCTTGGCTGTAGACAATGGATTGTGTGGTGTGTCCTGGATGGAAGCTGGAGGCATGTAGGTAAGTATAGCAGTCAGTAGGTTTACGGTATAGGGTGGTGTTTATGTGACCATCGCTTATTAGCACAGTAGTGTCCAGGAAATGGACCGCTTGTGTGGATTGGTCTAGGCTGAAGTTGATGGTGGGATGGAAATTGTTGAAATCATGGTGGAATTCCTCAAGGGCTTCTTTTCCATGCGTCCAGATGATGAAAATGTCATCAATGTACCGCAAGTAGAGTAGGGGCGTTAGGGGACGAGAGCTGAGGAAGGGTTGTTCTAAGTAAGCCATTAAAATGTTGGCATATCGTGGGGCCATGCAAGTACCCATAGCAGTGCCGCTGATTTGAAGGTATACATTGTCCCCAAATGTGAAATAGTTATGGGTGAGGACAAAGTCACAAAGTTCAGCCACCAGGTTTGCCGTGACATTATCGGGGATACTGTTCCTGATGGCTTGTAGTCCATCTTTGTGTGAAATGTTGGTGTAGAGGGTGGCTAGGATGGTGTTTTCAGGAAGATCACCGATGCATTGTAGTTTCCTCAGGAAGTCAGTGGTGTCTCAAAGATAGCTTGGAGTGCTCGTAGTGTAGGGCCTGAGGTGGGAGTCTACATAGCCAAACAATCCAGCTGTCAGGTTGCCAATGCCTGAGATGATGGGGCATCCAGGATTTCCAGGTTTATGGATCTTGGGTAGCAGATAGAATATCCTTGATTGGGGTTCTAGGGGTGTGTCTGTGCAAATTTGTTCTTGTGCTTTTTCAGAAAGTTTCCTGAGCAGATGGTGTAGTTTCTTTTGGTAACTCTCAGTGGTATCAGAGGGTAATGGCTTGTAGAATGTGGTGTTAGAGAGCTGCCTAGCAGCCTCTTGTTCATATTCTGACCTATTCATGATGACGACAGCATCTCCTTTGTCAGCCTTTTTTATTATGATGTCAGAGTTGTTTCTGAGGCTGTGGATGGCATTGTGCTCTGCATGGCTGAGGTTATGGGGCAAGTGATGCTGCTTTTCCACAATTTCAGCCCGTGCACGTCAGGGGAAGCATTCTATGTAGAAGTCCAGTCTGTTGTTTCGACCTTCAGGAGGAGTCCACGCAGAATCCTTCTTTTTGTAGTCTTGGTAGGAAGGTCTCTGTGGGTTAGTATGTTGTTCAGAGGTGTGTTGGAAATATTCCTTGAGTTGGAGACGTCAAAAATAGGATTCTAGGTCACCACAGAACTGTATCATGTTCTTGGGGGTGGAGGGGCAGAAGGAGAGGCCCCAAAATAGGACAGATTCTTCTGCTGGGCTAAGAGTATAGCTGGATAGATTAACAATATTGCTGGATGGGTTAAGAGAACCACTGTTGTGGCCCCTTGTGGCATGTAGTAGTTTAGATAAAAAGGACATTGAACTCTTTTGTAGAGAAGCAAAGTGTGTGTTGTAAATGGCTTGTCTAGTTTTTGTAAAGTCTAGCCATGAGGAAATTTGTGTGGAAGGTTGGTTTTTTATGAGAGTATCCAGTTTTGAGAGCTCATTCTTAATCTTTCCCTGTTTGCTGTATAGGATGTTGGTCAGGTGGTTCCGCAGTTTCTTTGAGAGTGTGTGGCACAAGCTGCTAGCATAGTCTGTGTGGTATGTAAATCGTTATGGATTTTTTACTTTCAGTCCTTTTGGTATGATGTCCATCTGCTTGCATTTGGAAAGAAAGATGATGTCTGTCTGTATCTGTACGAGTTTTTTCATGAAGTTGATAGATTTCCAATCCATACGGCTAAATTCAGTGAAGTGAGCTGTAGCTCACGAAAGCTTATGCTCAAATAAATTTGTTAGTTTCTAAGGTGCCACAAAGTACTCCTTTTCTTTTTGCAGATATAGACTAACACGGCTGCTACTCTGAAACCTGTCATATCTGTTTAGTGATTTTTTTTCAGAGCATTAGTGGCTATGTACTTTGCGTTTTCTCCTTGCTAAAAAAATTTGGGTGAGTGTTGAACAGGCTTAATATTTCTTTGTTATTTGGCATCCAAACATTTAGAAACCCAGTAAAGAGCTTTTTTTTTTAAGTGAGTATGCTGAGCATTTGCACAACAGGATGAAATAAAAGAGTCTTGTTGGTTTGAAATTTGCCTCAAAGTAAAGTGGGGGAGAAGGGGGAAACTACCACTGTTTTACATGTTATGTCAGTAGTGGTGGTCATGAAAAATGAAGAACTAATAGCAATGGGAGAGCCAGGCACATGCTGTGCAGATTTCCCACATAGATTAGCCAATGAGCTACTCAACGGGAATGTCTAATCTGTAACAGTGCACAGAAGCTCATGTAGACAAGACTTTAGGCTCCCTAAGACACTGAAGTGTCTCTCCTGAACTGGGATTGCTATTCATCTTAACACATAGTGTTTTGATGTGGACAAATGTCCTCCAAGCAGGACTGTAGCAGGGTTGCCGTTTACTGAGTATATCCTGATGGCCTGGGTCACTTTACAGCACCCTACCTGTGTGTCCCCTCTTGCAGGCCTCTTAAGAACTACATGCAAGCTTTCACACTGATAATACCACTCCCTGCCTGGGGCCTGTTTAAGAATAGAAATAGTTCTTAAGAGTCCTCAGGGTTCCAAAAGAAAGTCCATCACTGCACACAAGTCCATACCTAACTCTGGTGTCTTCTGTCACAGCCGACGCTCTTCTTCTGTCTCAGTCCATTCTGCCAGTTCTTCATAGCCTGAGCTTATACTTCTGGCACTAGCCTTTAGGCCCCCAAATATCTAGGCCCAAACTCCCATCAGGTTTCCCTACAGGAGCCTCCTGCTCCCTGGGCTCTTTCTATCACAGCTCCTTGGGTCTCAGGGGCTTCATTCCTGGGGCCCTTCATACTCTTTGCAGTGTCTCTACACTTCCTGGGCTTCTCCTCCCCATTGAGGGCTCCTGCTGCTCTTTATTGGGCAATTGCCCTGCTCTTCCCAAGGTGTGACTCATTCTGTAATCAGGGTTGGTTAGCCCCAGCCCTGAAGAGCCAAGCCACCATGTTACATAATAAAAGTCACCTGAGTTATTTTCACTTAATAAAAAGGTTTTGTTTTTTAACTGTTAAAGCTCCAGCAATGTTTATAGTGCTCACAACTACTACAATAAAAAACAACTCAGCGTGTCACAGCTAAATACAAAGGTATGTCTACACAGCTGATGCTAAAGCGCTGCCACGGCTGCCCTTTAACATGGCTGTGTAGTCGCGGCTCCAGCCCCAGGAGAGAGCTTTCCCAGCACTGTAAGAATACCACCCCCGTGAGGGAAATAGCTCCCAGCGCTCTAGCACTATCTTCACTGCCACTTTACAGTGCTGAAACTTGCATTGTTCACACTCCTGAGAGAGGAAAGTTTCAGCGCTGTAAGTGGTCGTGTAGACAAGCCCCAAGATTGAACTAGTTTAGCATAAGTAGTTAGCACATATTCTAACATGTGCTAACTACCTATACTAAAGTTTAAACTATCTGTTTGATCTTGTGTTTAGCTGTGACACTCTGAGTACCTTTCCTAGACCTGAAGAACAGTTCTGTGTAACTCAAAAGCTTGTGTCTCTCACCAACAGAAGTTGGTCCCATAAAAGATATTATCTACCCACCTTGTGTCTATAATATCCTGGGACCAACCCTGCTACAGCAACACTACACAACAAAACAACAACAAAACCAAAACAAAACAAAAAACCCCAAACCCTCAACATTTTGGATGTCACACTGTCATTACAAATAGATTCCATAGAGTCCCTTTGCTTTTAAAATAACTTTACATGATTAACAAACTTAGTAAGATTTCTAATATGAGTGAATGTTCAGCTCCCTTGACGGTAGTGACTTGGTGAGTTTACAGTTATGGCATAGGAAATTAATTTAAATTTCCTTGTTTCTGTTTCATTCAAAATGAACAGAACAGAAATTTAGTGCTAGCACATTAAAGACATCCAGACTTTCTAATGTTTCATTTATTTCAATGTAGTCATCTCTCAATATTTTGAAAGGAAGATACATATTTATTCTTAGCCAAGTGGTTTCTGTGGGTAAAAAAACTCAAATTATGAGAATATAAATCAAACTCACAGAATACACTAAGAGGTACTGTATATTTGTCTCAATGTGCTGGAGCAAATATTGAAGATTATATGATTAAATAAAATCTTCCTTCAAATACAGTTGGCCAGAACCATGCTCAGAATCTGTACCTGCAGTCCTTTGCTATTGATTATTCTTGGAGCAGTACACTGCCCAGCTAGTCACCATCCTAATGAACTGCAGGGGGGAAATCATGGTGTCTTTACTTTCCTAGCAGGTGGCGCCCCACAAGGCAGCCAGTACCTAAAGTCATCTGTGGCATTTCCCCACCTAGGACTACTCCACCTCAACTCAGAAGTGACATATCAACTACTGAAGCTTATTCTCTCAATGTGGGAGAGTAACTCCTTACAAAGATGCTGGTGGTGACGTGTCATTCCAGTCCATGACTGGAGTGCTTCCAGTTTGACATTCTACCTTGTTAACTTTTAGAACTGATAATTAACTCTGCCTCCTTATGAAATTAGGGAGACCAATCTAGCCACAAAAAATTAATTAGAGAAAAGCCAAGATCAAGAAACAACTAAATGGATGAAAGGGAACAATTTTAGCAAAAGAATAAGCTGGACAAGGTTTTATTTTATGCAGATGTGTAGTTTGCATATCATGGGAGTCAACAGCACTCAAGTTTCCAATAACTTCTTTTCTGCTTGACCAACTTTCTTTGTTATTTGAGTCTCTGTAGGACTAGGAGCTGTTATTACAAACATATACATTACAGAAAGAACATTAGCTGACATGAAAGTTTTTTTGCATGGTTTTCATCAGCTACTTTTACCAGCATTTCTTCATTTCTCTTACATCCAACTGAAACTGTACAACAAAAGATGTGAAATATTAACAACAAAATGTGAGCATAGCTGAATATAAAAATAATCACTCGCTATATTTTAAACATGAAGGCTCTGTTAGGCAATTTAAATTGCCTATTTGCACATGCAATTTATGTGCCCAGTTTTAAAAATGTGTCTTCTTTTCCCATATCAAATAAAAAAATACCAATTGTCTCAAAGCACAAATTCAGAAGTGAAAATAGTCCATTGTTAGGGCCAGCATTTTGAAAGCAAATACATAAACATGTGCTATTTTGTGAGAGCATTTAGATGCTTCAAGGTTCACAAATCCTCATACCCAAAGCTGATATCCAGAACATTGGCCACCTCAGAGTGTATGCACAAAAACTAGGAGGCCATCGTAAGGCATAGTTGAAAGTCTAGGTCTTAATGCCTTGATACAACCATAGCAGAGATGAGGAGCCATTCTCCTTTCCAACCTAGAATCTCAAAATGAGCTGAACAACAACAAATCTGATGCCTTCCTATTTAATTCTGACTGTAGCTCTGTTTGCCCAAGGAAGAGTCTATTTTACTATGGAACACAGACATTCAGACTGATTTAAATGCAGATATGATTAGGAGCCTCTGATTTGCATGAAATGGAGCAGATTGCAGGTGCCATCACTTTCAATATGGGGGCGGGTGGGGGGGGGCGGGGGGAGTTCTGCTGAGACTACCTAACCCACAATATTTGATTTTGATCCAAGTGTCCACATCTAGGGCTCATAGTTTCCTTCAGACCACAACTCTACATTAAAGACTTTGCAGTATTCTGTGGGCTGAGCTTTGACAATAGAATTAAAATCCTCTAAAATAGCCTTGATCTGCTCTGATCATAGCTAGTCACTGACACTTCACACTCCTCTTTGGAGAACAATGGAGACTCCCCTTCACCCCACAATTACCTACCCAGAGCCTTCCCTTGTGCTGTGGGCACTACTTACTCCCTCTTGGACAGAGGGTGTCCCCTGACATAGGGGAAGGAGCAAAACCTAGCAGTCTATAGAGAAAATCCATTGTGGGCTAAATTCAGTAAGCAAATACAACTACACTGACTCTGATACACTTCAATAGAACTATGACCAGATCCATTGACAATCTCTTTCCCGCAGCTCACAGCCTGCCTCCAACACATATATTTGGCTCTGTCCCAGGCAATTATGATGGAGAAGGAATTCAAAATCATAACCTCTTTCCTTCCATTTAGAGATGGCCTACGGTATTTGAAGCAATTGTTTTAGTGCTTCCATCCCATTATGACAATCTTTGTAAAAAATTACGCACCAGGAAATGTGACCTACAGTAACTCAGATTGGATACCAACTATCAATTCCGCGCTCATAGCACTGCCAGAAAAGGGTTATTTTGAAACACTCTGGAAAGCTTTACAGATTGAAAGCGTCAATGCCAGCACGTCTCAAAAAAAGAAAAAAAAAAGTGTGTTGACGCTTTAATGTGTACAGCTGCAGGATGGAAGTATGGAGTACTGAAGAGCCAAGAAAAGAGTGGGGGAAGCAAGTTTGGTGCTGGTGACTGATTTACCATTATTAATTTAATTGAATGATGTTCGTTATGAGCATTCCATTCCGAGCTAATGCAGGACGTTTCATCTCATATTCCATTGAGGCTAAGGAATCCATCCAAAATTACTGAGGGTGAGAGAGATTGTCAGCTAAAATGATTCCAAAAGTTTCAGTACTCCTGAACCTGGCAAATAAGCCTCCTGCCCACAGAAATTCCTCTTAACATCTGGTGCTGTGATGGTGTTTGCACATACACAAAGACAGGAGATTGCTCTTTATACAATTGGGCATGCAATGTTCAAATTCTATATTAAGGCTGCAACGCTTGAATGGTAGGGTCAGTATAACCCTTCAACAAAATTATATCACACGTTATACCGTTTCCTGGGTATATTATGTTAAATACATGGGAAGTAGGAGGGGGAATCAAAAGAAAATAGCTTGATCATTCAGAAGTGCTGCTTCAGTTGGAGAAGCTCAGCATGTTACAATCATGAATGAAATCACATTGCAAAACAAATGAAACCGGATTGAAAACTTTCTCCTGCAGATCCTTACTAATTCTCACTTTGCTCATCTGCAAATGCATTAACCCTGACACACAAAAATGCTCACCCTACTTTCAACTGAGATTCAATACAACAAAATTATATCACACGTTATACCGTTTCCTGGGTATATTATGTTAAATACATGGGAAGTAGGAGGGGGAATCAAAAGAAAATAGCTTGATCATTCAGAAGTGCTGCTTCAGTTGGAGAAGCTCAGCATGTTACAATCATGAATGAAATCACATTGCAAAACAAATGAAACCGGATTGAAAACTTTCTCCTGCAGATCCTTACTAATTCTCACTTTGCTCATCTGCAAATGCATTAACCCTGACACACAAAAATGCTCACCCTACTTTCAACTGAGATTCAATACACGAGTGCTGCAGGGAGGTTTCTCATTAATGAGGCTTTAATACTTTTATGTACAACAACATTTCACAATATCCTAATCAATGCAGTGTGTAAAACAACCCACACCTGACAAGTAAAGTATCCTTGATTTTTTTATCATCTTATTTTATTTACTATTCATCCAGGGTCCAATTGTATAACTCTTACTCATTGCTGAGCACTTACTCATGTGAGTAGTCCCACTGACTTTAGTAGGACTTCCTGTCTTCCTGCATAGGAATTGCTCATAATTATGCCCTGATTTGGCAATCCAAAATTCATTAAATTTAATTGAAAGATTCTTATTGACTTATCATAGAATCACAGAACTGGAAGGGACCTTGAGAGATCATCTAGTCCAGTCCCCTGCCCTCATGGCAGGACTAAGTATCATCTAGATCAACCCTGACAGATGTTTGTCTAACCTGCTTCAGGGGGTTTGGCTGAGTCCCAATACTGTTTTAGGCTTTGCTTGCTTCATTAGAAAAAAAATACTAATTATCATTTAAGTAATTTTGTTAAAACAGTAGAATGTTTATGGGAGCTTAGCTTTCATGAGACTTTCCAACATTTTTTGTTTGACTAGTATAATAAGCATATGGGAGATAACCATGGAGAGAAAAAAATTAGAATTTAAGATGTCCTTTTTCAAATTGGACTTGTCTATTAACAATTAATCTTTTCTGAAGTGTATTATTTACAAACAGGAAACATAACTACCTGTTGTGTTATATTTTTTCTAACTGAAACATGTCACAAATCACTCCGTTTTTCTGATCTCAGCCTTTAATGAAAATTAAATTTATAAAAACAAAGACCATCGGCGAGATAATGGATTAATTTTCTTCTGAGTGAAAGGAACAGCAGGAGGAAACTTGTGTTGTGATTAAAAATGACAGCATGCTGCTGCCTGCAAACCAGCACAATTTTAAAAAATCATGGGAAAAGCAGCTTGAATGAAAAAGGAGGGTGAAGATTAAATTTTTGAAGAACAATTAATTTTACAAATACTATTGCAAACAAATTGTGAGTTGAACTGTAAAAGCAAATCTTTAACAAAAACATTACAACTAGTTTTAGAAACACCTAATGAAGCCAAACACATATCTGATGGTTCTGAAGATACTACAAAACAAGCGTAACTTAGATCTTATACCCATAGTTACTGATATTTACTTAGGCCTTGATCCCGCATAGACTTACAAACATGCTGAACTTCACACTATATGTATTTCCAAACTGACTCTGATAGAATAAAGATAAGCATGTGTGTAAAACTTAGCAGGACTGGGGCCTTATACTGATATTTTCAAATGAGCTTATGTGAACTGAGTACCTACCCTTTGGCTCCTTGAAAATCCCAGTCTGAAGATATGAAGTGTTAAAGAAATTTTAAAAGTTGAAATAATTATGTATAAAAGTACTGCACAAAAAGATATCACTCAGGTCTGGCTCTAGGGAATTCTTCGGCTCCAGGTAAACTGGCAGGCATTTGACCCAACTAGTCCACAGTCAGCCAAAGAAAAAAAAGTATTGAATATTTTCTTGCCTTAAGTATCTGACTGTTCTATTTGAATGGAAGAGCTGGTCCTGGTGCCATTAAAATCTTGACATTTATTCCCGGGAGTTGATATGTTTACACAGTCTCAGAATTCCACATTCTAAGTAGAAGTGAACATAATTATTTTCATTAAGATCTCTGTGTGATGTTACACTCCATATTCCTCATAGAAATATTGTTATGACATGAATATGGCATAACTAAGATTTGTTTTATGCAAAACATAAAACATAGGATATGTTTTATCCTATCATTGGAAAGGTTATGATTTGCTGAATGTGTTTATCCAATTTACATGCATGTATCATTTCTGTATCTGGGTTAGGAATATTAACTATGTAAAAATTACAACTGTGTTTTCACCTGGGAAACGCCCACTAGAGAGTAGACAAAGAGCCTGGACGAGACATTAAGGAGAACAATAGAACTTTGAAAATGCTAATCTCACTCCTTCCTGAGAAGTTTACTGGGAAGCTGTATTGATACTGCAGGGTCAGGTGATTGTGTCACCTGATACTGGACAATGTCTTAACTTGCTGGTACTTTTCCACTGTAGGGGGATGGGGATCAAAGAAAGGATTCTCGCCTTAGGTAAATCCTTTTTAAGGCCTGGTCTCTCTTCCATTGCCGGCCCAGGAAGGAAGACTGCTAAAAACACCTGTAGGGAAAAGCAGGGTTGACTCCAGGCTGAGACAGGGTCCAATCTGTAAAGAGAAATAACTGGAACTCTATGTGATAGAAACTGCAACTTGCCTAAAACAACATTGAGGGTGAGATATTACATTTTGGAACCTGTTTCTTGAGTGTATTAAGACTAGTTTGCGTGTTTTATTTGCTCAGTAATCGGCTTTGTTCTGTTTGCTATCTCTTATAATCACTTAACATTTACCTTTTGTAGTTAATAAACTTATTTCTTGTTCATTTCAAAAGCCAGTTTGTGCAATTCATATCAGGGAGGGAGGGGGGCAGAAAGCTGTGCATATCTCTCTCCACATTGAGGGAGAGGGCGAAGGCAAATTTTTATTAGCTTGTGCTGTGCAGATCTTTCTATACAGTGCAAGACAATATTATTTTGGGTTTATACCCCAAAGGAGGTATGCACATGAGTGTTGGGCGAATCTCCGAGCTGAACCCTCTCACACAGAGCTAACTTTAATCTGTATCTGCAGCTGGGTGTGGCCTTATTGGTGGGTGTGTGCTAGCAAAGGCTTGAGGGCCTGGCACAGCAAAGACAGGGTGAGGAAGCCCAGGCTGGTTAAATGGGCAGACGCAGTGATACCCCAGCACATCAGGTGGCATCCCAGACTGGGGGGTACAACCTGTCACACTGTACATATGAAGTTTACAGGTGTAGTTCAAGCAGAGGGCAGCAGATGCTTAGGACACCTGAAAACAGACAGGCCAAACTGCTGTCTAGGAGACCATTCAGAAGCAATTCAGAGCTTTAGAAATCTGATTCAAAAGATTTGGTACTACCTTTATTGACTACCCAGAAGAGCTTCCGCTGGAGGAGGGACAACTATGATCTGCCTTGCAAATTTGTCCTGTAAGGAATTCTTGCCAAGTTTTTGAAACTGTCCTCCCACTCCATCTCAGCCTTTGTTAGGGCTCAGTTCGATGTCCCCTAAAGTCAACGGGAGTCTTTCCATTGACTTCATTGGGCATTGGAGAAGACCCTTTCAGTACTATCTTAACTCCTTGAGCTAGGGTGACCAGATAGCAAGTGTGAAAAATCAGGACAGGAGTGGGGGGATAATAGGAGCCTATGAAAGAAAATCCCCAAATATAGAGACTGTCCCTATAAAATCAGGATATCTGGTCACCCTACCTTGAGCTAAATGGAATTTGCCAGAGTTATGGTATTACATGTTCGCCTATAACATCATTCACCCAGCCTCTGTATCACTCCCTCAAAATATGTGGGAGGGGAGGGGGAAGGAAGGGATATAATTTAATGTTTTTATTAAATGAGGTCCCTTGATGCATGTGTATTAATTGAACTGGAAATAGAAATTAAAGAGAATGAACGCATGTATAGTACAACACAGTACATACTAATGAGGCACATAGGAATTTCATTCACTGTTCCATAACAAAACATTCATATATCTAAATATTGGTGAATTAGTGCTTGGGCTCTGAATGATGTATGTTCTGCAAAGACAGGCTTTGTTGTCTGAGATAATTGACCTAGAAATAGTTAAGACTCTTAAACTAAGCCAAGGGATGTTAACTTAATTTAAATGGCCCAATGATACAATAATCCCCTGCTTAGATTTACAGTATTGCCATTATATTCAGTTTTATATCTACTGTTATTTATTTTGATGGTTTTGAATTTTACACATGGGAAAGCTGCCAAGGCTTTACAGTAAAGTATTTAAACATCCCTACAGTGATGTTAAAACCTCCTTTTCCTCCTTCCAATCCTTTCTCTAAAATAACTTCTTTTGACTGTCTCTCCAGTGTAGATCTGCACTCCTGCATCCACTTAATATATATTTGAAATATGTTATCTAATATACTTTAACTGTATGTACATATACTGTATTATAAAAAAGTGGAACTAAAATGATGCATATGAAAATAAGAAATCTTCATAACTTTATATGTCTCCCTCTTGCTCTTATCACGTGCTTGATGCCAACTCTCCGTTTATCATGTCATATATAACCTGGATTCTAAGCTCCTCAGGAGGGACTGTTTCTGTCTGTAAGGGTCCATACCTGCAGAAAATTTGCAGATGTGAATAAAGTTGCTCCTGTCAACAGTTACACATATGGGCTGGGTCCCAAACCCATTGAAGTCACTGTGAGTATTTCCATCAATTTCAATGAGCTTTGAATCAGTCCCATGTGTAACGTTGCTCAAGTCAACAAGTATTATGCAGGATTGGGCTAGAAGTTATTATTGTGTATTTACATTAGCACATTATGGGCAATATTGTAATCTCTTTCCAAATATACAGGAATACATATGGAAGAAATGGTTTAACAAATGGTTTCTGTCCCATTTCCCTAAAGGATTGACAGCAAGAATTATCAATGGCTTCTTTGCATTCTCATTTTTAAAAAGCAGTGGCATTACTCCAGCACTTACCATGGCTTTATACACCTGAAGATCTCCAGCTATCTAGACAGTCCTGGACTACTATATAATTATGAAGAATATCTTTATAATGTCCAAGGGATTCTCTATTCCTGAGCACATAGAAACTGCTGTTTGCCTTGGTAGCAGTGAAAAAGATTGCCTATAAGCAAGCAAAAGACACCAAAAGGCAGCTTCATCTGCCGTATGTACTTAAAGACCTATATGGCACCAACCAGGCCACAGTTTTATGGAGACTTCAAAATCACATGCTAAAGGACCTGTTCAATTTTGCATCTATATTTTTACACATTGGTGACATGATTGGATGCATTGGTCAGGTGAAAATGGCTAGTTAGGCACTTTGCTAGCCATTTGTATGTGAAATCAGGTGATTTATAACAACTGTGTGTGTTTCAGAGTAACAGCCGTGTTAGTCTGTATTCGCAAAAAGAAAAGGAGTACTTATGGCACCTTAGAGACTAACCAATTTATTTGAGCATAAGCTTTCGTGAGCTACAGTTCACTTCATCGGATGCATACTGTGGAAACTGCAGAAGACATTATATACACAGAGACCATGAAACAATACCTCCTCCCACCCCACTGTCCTGCTGGTAATAGCTTATCTAAAGTGATCACTCTCCTTACAATGTGTATGATAATCAAGTTGGGCCATTTCCAGCACAAATCCAGGTTTTCTCACCCTCCGCCCCCCACCACACAAACTCACTCTCCTGCTGGTAATAGCCCATCCAAAGTGACCACTCTCTTTACAATGTGTATGATAATCAAGGTGGGCCATTTCCAGCATAAATCCAAGTTTAACCAGAACGTCTGGAGGGGTGGGGGGGGTAGGAAAAAACAAGGGGAAATAGGCTCCCTTGCATAATGACTTAGTCACTCCCAGTCTCTATTTAAGCCTAAATTAATAGTATCCAATCTGCAAATGAATTCCAATTCAGCAGTTTCTCGCTGGAGTCTGGATTTGAAGTTTTTTTGTTTTAAGATAGCGACCTTCATGTCTGTAATTGCGTGACCAGAGAGATTGAAGTGTTCTCCGACTGGTTTATGAATGTTATAATTCTTGACATCTGATTTGTGTCCATTTATTCTTTTACGTAGAGACTGTCCAGTTTGACCAATGTACATGGCAGAGGGGCATTGCTGGCACATGATGGCATATATCACATTGGTGGATGTGCAGGTGAACGAGCCTCTGATAGTGTGGCTGATGTGATTAGGCCCTGTGATGGTGTCCCCTGAATAGATATGTGGGGACAGTTGGCAACGGGCTTTGTTGCAAGGATAGGTTCCTGGGTTAGTGGTTCTGTTGTGTGGTATGTGGTTGTTGGTGAGTATTTGCTTCAGGTTGGGGGGCTGTCTGTAGGCAAGGACTGGCCTGTCTCCCAAGATTTGTGAGAGTGTTGGGTCATCCTTCAGGATAGGTTGTAGATCCTTAATAATGCGTTGGAGGGGTTTTAGTTGGGGGCTGAAGGTGACGGCTAGTGGCGTTCTGTTATTTTCTTTGTTAGGCCTGTCCTGTAGTAGGTGACTTCTGGGAACTCTTCTGGCTCTATCAATCTGTGTATGTAAATTTGAGTATGAAAGTCAGCCCTCTGCTTTTTAAAAAACGCTCCCTAAATAAGCTTTCACATTGCTGCAAATAGGAATTTCTGACCCTTCAGAACCTATTTTTATTACCTAGCCTGGGTCTTGAGCTTTTGTGTGTGTGGTATTGGTTTTTTTTTTAGTTCTCCACCAAAAGTCAATAGTACAAGCATACACAAATCTGACCTGTTTTCTCAAATCAAGAATAAAAGAAAATCCAATAAAATATCATGATCAGTGCCTACAGATTACAGAACTACTTTTCTCAGGCCATTTTTTTTTTAAAGAAAATCACATTCAGTGTAATAGAAAAATTGAATCCATCCTTTGAAATTTAGAGGCCGAATAAGAAATTGTTTATCTACTATATGACCTCTAAGAAGGGTATCCAATTAACAAGGCCTTTGTGAGCTATGTCATAGTTTATCTGCTGGTTATCTTGGTCTGCAGTGATGCTGATGGAATGTGAGATAATAAGCCCCAGTCTCTCCAAGTAATACTCAATCCCAAACCTCTTCCAGAATAAAAACAAAAGCCATTCTGTGACCACCAGAAACCTGATTAATTGAGAGTGACATTGTGGGTCTAGTACTGGTGACCCAGTGAGTGGGTCTTGCCCTGGAGGTTTAAAGTCTCATGTCCTTCCAAGGCAGTAGTGAAACATACAACAAAATTGCTAATGCCTAGACATTAGCTTACTACTGTTTACAAATTTCAGGATCACATATGGTCTGCCCATTGTTTGGCACAGAAAGTCACGATCAGAATTGGCACTCCAAGCTGCTGACAGACTGCCAACCCATGGTGCAGATGGTGGCAGCTCAAGAATGCTAATTACCAATGACATTAATGATGAGGTAACCTGTCTTGCTTCAGATAATAAACAGATGGAATGTGTTTCCTATTAAAAATTAAGATAACAAGTTGTTTAGCTTTAATGTTAAACAGTAACAGAACTAAATTATCTGTTCTGTGGGGAAATTTGTTTTCCACTAATTGCTCTAAACAATCAATAAAAGAATTATTACTGGCATTATCCCACTGGGAACAGAAGCAATGGAGTCAAAGTCAATTAGTTTCCTATAGTACAATGCGCTCAGATGGAAAGAATAAAAAAATCAAACTATCAAGTATGTGCTTGCAGTAACAAAAAAGGATTAGCGAGGTCTAGGCAGAGTGTTTCCACATATCTATTGATTTTTGTGTATCTCTGGAGTTTCCAATTTTATTTTGGAGGCTTCCAAAAAGGATTTAATACATATATCATTGTCTCCTTAGATCTTAGAAGGCCCACTCTTTTACCAGAAAGCTATGGTTTTGAACCTTTAAAAGTCATGACGAAGTCGTCCCAATAAGTACAGCTAATAGCCCGATTTTAGTTTTTCATTCCTCCATGATGGAAAATGTTATGAATGTGGAAAAACTTCAGGGCTCCAAGAGAGTTTAGTGAAGTCCTATCCGGGGGTTCTCAAACTTCATTGTACCATGACCCCCTTCTGACAACAAAAATTACTACAGGACGCCAGGAGCGGGGAATGAAGCCTGAGCCTACCCTATCCCTGCTGCCATGTGGGGGTAGTGGGAGGGGCAAAGCCAAACCCCAAGGGCTTCAGCCCCAGGTGGCGGGCCTGTAACCTGAGCCCCGCCACCCAGAGCTGAAGTCCTCAGACTTCAGCTTTAGCCCTAGGTGTCAGGGCTCAGGCTTTGGCCCGGGCCCCAGTAAATCTAATGCCAGCCCTGGCGACCCCATTAAAAAGGGGTCGGGACCTACTTTGGGGTCCCGACCCACAATTTGAGCACCGCTGTCCTATACCAATGGTAGAAACCTTCACTATACTTCACTTCCTGCTATCTGCCCTTCTACCGCGATGCTCAGTAACAACTATGTTCAGGAGAACAGGAAAAAATAAGCCTTGGAGGCAGGCCTTCCACATGACAGAGTGCAATGCAATTTTCCTGTTACATCAGAATTGTAAGAAGGAACATTTAGCAAAGTGATCCGTTTAGATATTGTAACTAGTATCTCTTGAGTCAAAACATGTACCTAGGGCAAGTGAACAAAAATGAAGAGCAGCCCATATGACAATATTCGGTAGCACCTGGGGTACATTTACATTTTTAACAGACTGTTACAGTAACTTGTCATTATTGTCTCATCTGTCTCTCTACTATGCCCAAATGCAAGGTCCCTTGTTTAATAACCAAATTTACCCATTCTACATAAACCTGGAGTTATTACTGCAAGTTGTCAGAGACAGCAGTGGTTCTCAACCAGGGATCCGGGGCCCCCTGGGGGGCCTCAAACAGGTTTCAGGGGGTCTGCCAAGCAGGGCTAGTGTTAGACTCACTGGAGTCCAGGGCAGAAAGCTGAAGCCCCACTGCATGGAGCTAAAACCACCACCACCGGGGGCTGAAGCCAAAGCCTGAGCAACTTAGCTTTGCGGGGGGGCCCTGTGGCATGGGGCCCTAGGCAATTGCCCTGCTTGCTGCCCCTTAATTTGAGCCCTGGCTTTTATAAGCAGAAAACCGGTTGTTGTAGCACAAGTGGACCACGGAGTTTTTATAGCATGTTTGGGGGGCCTCAAAAAGAAAAAGTTTGAGAACCCCTGAGATACAGTGTACTGAATCATGAAACTGGGATTACACTTTTTACATAATCAAAGGACTCAAAATTCCACATTACTTCATGTTTTCCTACTGTAATACACTTCATGGTATCACTCAGTTTGGGTCCATGCCATACAATTTATAGGCTAATGGCATATATCTTGAACTGAAAGGTTAAGATCTATGGATTCATCTTAATTTCAGTCAGACAAGTATGCATGGAGCTTTCTGTGAGTCAATACCAGGGGGTTAACTTCTCCCTTGGGCTGAGCTCAGGACTACTGCAATAAGACATGGTTAAGAAGCCAGAATGCTTTTCCAAAGTCCAGTTGAATGACAGTGCTTTTTTCCTGAAATCATGCCATCAGGACATTTTTCCTGCTCAGGTTTATTTTTTCTGCCATTATGTCCCTAATTTTACATTGGGCAAAATTGCTGACCACCCAAGATCTTAATGCACGAAGCAGTTATATTCAGCAGTGAGGTAATGTATTTGAAAACACATTATCTCCCCGTTTCTGCTTTACACTGTTGCATACAGAGAAGTTAATTGACTTTCCCATGCAAACACAATCTCAAAAGCATTCAAAAACTTTTGTTAAAGGGCCACCTACTTATTCCATGAGTTATCAGAACAACACAGACAGCCTATTTAGAAGTGAGCAACAGTGAATGGCTAATCTGGGCTGGGAAAGGTTTACATGTATAGTCACAGTTCCCTTTATTCATAGCTTGTAAACAGCAGACAAGCCCTAAAGCTACTAATTTAGTGCCACATTAAAACTCACTCTGTTTTTTTAACATTTGCCTCTGGCAAAGTCAAGTTCTGGTGACTTTTTTTTTTTTTTTCTTGGCCAATGTAGGACACTGGTTCAATGCGACCTGGGTGCTGGATCTTAAATGTCTAGAACAAAGCAAAGGATGCTGTCTGTCAGCAGCCTTGGTTAAGCAAGTATACAGGAGAGTCTTAGAACAGTCAAAGAAGTTTTGTCTGCAGGTCTTCTTGTGCACAGAAGAATAAATTAGGTTTGAGTTTTGTTGGAAGATGAAAATTGTCCCTTTGTTACAAAAGATTTCCCTGCTGCACTGGCCTCTCTGCTGCTTAAAATGGTAAAGAAATTTCTTTTAGACACTAAGACATCCCAATGCCACACAATGTAGGAAATCATGAGACTACAATTCTCAGTATTTCTCCACAACCAAGCTTTCTTGGATGACTTGCCACAGAATAACTGGGAATATTCCCTTCTTGATACATGTGTAACAAGCATTAGTTATTTGTAAACAGAAGTTTCACATACCTATTGAGAGGAGAATGTACACCTACCTATATGAAATAGAAATCAGATGCACGTGGGAATATCATACTTAGACTATCTTGGTGATCTACTTTTTTTTTTTTTTTTTTTATATAGTGGCCTACCAAATGAAAAGAACCTCTATAAATTCCTCTTCTCCTTTCAGTAAGCACAAATTTTGTACTCCTTAGGATTCCTGTAGTATAGATTAGATATTTTCTTCCTGTGATATTACAAAGGCAAAATTCTATAGAATGTGAAATGAGTTCATAAAAATCTATTCTCTTCTTCATACCCATCTAGTTATACAAGCCCAAGTCCTACTTTATGGGAGTTGAACCCATGCAACTGAAAAGTCCACAGTAGTTGCATAAGTATAATTTTGAGCAGAGTTTGGCTTATGAGCTGAGTAAAATACACTTGATGTTAAACATTTCATAAACAAAACTGGAATCCTAAAACGTTATCAGTTATATAGGGCATTCCAGGCACACAGGAATGTTGTCTAATTAAAGTTACTCTTAAACAACTAGAAGAAGTATGTCAGCACTCATCCTATACTTATTTTCCTTTCCATAACCAAGAAACAGTATATATGTGTTTATAAGGATAAAACAAAATTTTGTCTCACGTCTTGTGCTCCCTGGGTCATCTGAAATGAAAAGAGTAGAATTAAATTCTTGCAAATAGTAAACAGTTCATCCCTCTCAGTGCTCTCTGCTAGATTTCACTACACACAATGCAGTAATTGCTTTTGCTTGACTTGTTCAAACAGCCATTTTCATGATTTGACAGTTGGGGCACTAATATATTTATGCCCTTGGTAATCGGCCAGCATTGCTTGTAATTAGGTGCAAAGTTAATTAAGTGCAATACATCTAATAACTGCCTGCCAGTAGTTATAAAGTTTGACTTAATGCATGAACTGTCAAGGTGTCAGAATGGTGTGTTTAAAAAGTAAGTTGCTATAAGAAAAACAATCCTGTGAAAAATACATAGAAAAGTGCAGTGAGTCAGTTGAGAAAAAGCAAAATTATTCAATCCCAGCTACCTCCAATATTGGGGAAAGGCTCCCAGATCCAACATGGTAAATTACATCTTAATTTGATGGACTCCAAAGACCAAACCAATAAGTTTCCTATCTGATAGCCAGTGTCTTGTAAAGTCCTAATAACAAATATGTCTAAAGACTAGTACATATTAGAATTTATTAAAAAATAAACTGTTAGTAAGAGATATTAAGTTTAAAACTTGATGAAATATATATATGGGAAGCTGGAAAAAACTAAGAAGGTCCATATATGTTTGGTAAATACATTTATGGAACTGATTGTTTTATTTTATAACAGATAATTTTAACCTCAATACTGTTTACTATGCAAATTACATTTAATCACCTGACTTTTCTTCTGATGAGTATGGTAAAACTTTGTTCACTGAAAATATTTGTAATAATTTTTGAGATAATCATGCACTTTAGTTATTTTTCAGCTACTAATCTTAGTGATGCCACTTTTCATTTGGGCAAAGACTGGCCCCTCCCCAGTCCTACTCATTACATTATTTTAACTGGAGAGGGGTGGGGAAAAGCATTTAATTTCCAAGGACTAATCATGTCTGGGACTAATCACGTCCAGGTCTCTAGCTCTAGAATTCAAGCTTAATGCATTGTCAGCTGAACTAACTGACCAGTTTTTCTATTTGAAGCCATCAAAACTCACTATACTTTACCCATAAAACAGAAATAAAGGTGCTGTATCTCCACCCTGTATAAACAGAGTAATAAATAGAGCCACCTAGCTCCCTCTCCTTGAGCTAGTGTATCATCAGGATACAGTAATGAATTATAAACAGATTAGGCAACTATGAATTTGACCTAAAGGGTCTGATTTTCTAAGTTGTCTATACAAAGTTGCACACCTTACTGATGCATGCAGTTACTGTGAATGCATGTGAAAACAGGCAGTATGATACACAGCTAGTGTGAGCAGTTACCTGCACTTTTTAACACCACTTAGATTATTACTAAATTAGCATAGGAGCATACAAATTGGGTATGCTGGACAACTGAGTCTAGAAAATTACACACAAATTGTCTTTCCTTATTTGCAGGGGAAAACAGACAACATCGAAAGGGCCTGATCCAAATAGACAACTAATATGAAGGGCCTGATCCTGTTAATTCTCCATGCATGGAAGTCTAACTGAAGTCAACGGAAGATCTGCACATATAGGACTTGCAGGACAGAGCCCGATACCTTCCAAAGCAACCTACGTTCAAGGACAAATTACTTATCCAAGTGTATTCACTGAACAAAGCTTGTTCTTTTCAAAAATACATTACAAAAATCCATGTAGATAAACTAATCTGTGTGGTTAGCTGGTATAAACTGATATTTGATCTGGGAAATTATGCTAGAGATTGACATGAAATTCATAATGCTTGTTGTGTGGTGCCCAATGACAAAGGTAAATGCTAATAGCTCTGAAATTCTAATGATTGCCAAAGTACTCTTCTGAGCTTTGATTAGGACTTGTGTTGTGCAATTATGCCTTTCTATAATTACTGGAAATTACCATCATGATATTATTCTCATTTTTCTTTTTATTCCTCTGAAATTGTAGAAATTTCCTGCAGCTAAAAATGGATTTCATTTGCATTACTACAAGCTTTGATTGTTTAATGAAAAATAATTTCATGCAAACCCTCATATTAAATTGTCCTTTTTAATTTTTTTCAGTTGTCAACATTATATTGAAGTGCTCCTTTTTTCATTTACTATTTGGTTTTATTTTCACTAACTGTGCCCCTGCTTTATTGTTGAGAAAAGGAAATAACAAAAGTCACTTTTATTTATATTTACCTGCTAAGCTTGGAATTCCCACTCTGTACTAGCCACCCACATATTCAATTTTCTTTCAAATCTCTCCTTAGAATGCTTTCTGTGAGGTCTACGTATGCTAACCCTTGTCAGCAAAAACACTATCACTAACTCATACAAAAACAAAACAAGAGATATTCTAAAGGGGCAATCTAGGTCCTGTTAAAGCCAAGGGGAAAGCTCACAATGGGCCAGGATCATGCCCTAAATTAAACACTGCCCTTCAGACCTCCCAGGTTATTCAAGTGTCCAAATTTTGCCTGCTCTTGAGATTGTAAACTCCTTGGGGCTAGGACCATTTCTTCTTTTGTATGTTGCACAGCAAGCAGCACACTGCAGCCACTTCAATAAATCCATACACACGTCAATAATAACAACACAGTGTGAGGCTTTTCTAATCACCCTTTTCTATTACCCCTCAATCCCTTTTGGTGAAACATAATGCTTTTTCAGCTAATCCTGTTTTGGATCAAATCCTACTCATGACAAGTCCCTTGACTCCAATGGGAATGCTAATGGAACTACCGTTATAAATCACACAGGCAGGGATGGCCATCTTCCTACTAAATGCTAAATGGCTATTCTGGAAAATTGTTTCCTCTTATTTCTCCACAGATTCAAGTCCCTTCAGCCACATAAAGGACAAAGTCTGCACTAGTGTTCAAAAGAGAAGCAGATTCATAGATTCCAAGGCTGTATAACTCAGTCCTTAGGATTTCCACAAAATAATTCCTAGAGCGTATCTTTTAGAAAAACACCCAATCTTGACTTTAAAATGGTCAGTGATGGAGAATCTACCACAACCCTTGGTAAATTGTTCCAATGGTTAAACCCTCACTGTCAAAAATGTAGACCTCGTTTCCAGTCTGAATTTGTCTATCCTCAACTTCCAGCCATTGGATCATTTTATGCCTTCCTCTGCTAAATTGAAGAGCTCTCTATTAAATACTTGTTCTCCAGGTAGATACCTATAGACTGTAACCAAGTTATCCCTTAACCTTCTCATTGTTAAGCTAGACAGACAGACTCAAGGAGCTCAATCTATATAAGACACATTTTCTAATCCTTTAATCATTCTTCAATCTTCTCTGAACCCTCTCCAATTTATCAACATTCTTCTTGAAAGAAAAAGTGGGTATAGGGATCCTGACCTCTCCCCTGCACATAGGACTGCCAGAATCTCAGTGCTTGTGGGCTCTGCCTGCAAGGTGAAGAGGGTTAGTGCCCTCTGCAGCACTAGAGGCCACACAGGGAGACCATAGTTAGCGGGGTGAGCAGTGGCCTTTCCTCTTCCACGTCCACTAGCTGTTGAATACCAGTCCATACTGAACTCATGTAAAGGATGCAGTAGTTGCCACCTCAGAGTGTGCTTCCCTCTCACAGCTGGAGGCTCTCACTCACCTCTGTCTTCCACAGACAGAATGCCTCTGGCAAGTGTGCATCTCTGCATGTAGGTCAGTGCCATTGTAACTTTAAAATTCTCAGTATAGCCCTAAATGATTAAAACTAATAGCCACAATTTTCAAAAGTCAGGACAGGCACCAAGTTTCTAATCTGCTAGGGGGGTGCTTCCCCCCAACAGCTCTGCCCAGGCCCCACCCCCATTCCACCCCTTCCCCCAAGGCCCCATTCCCGCCCTGCTTCTTCCCACCTCTGCCCCTCCTCTTCCCTATCCAGTTCCGCCCCCTCCCCCAAGTGGGCTTCACCCTCACTCCTCCCCCCTCATCCCCAACGCTTCCTGACGCTGCGAAACAGTTGATCCGCGGCAGGCAATAGGCACCGGGAGGGTGGGGGAGGTGCTGATTGGCAGGGCCCGGCGGCAGTCAGGGAGGCGGAGGTTCTGGTAGTGGGGCTGCCGGTGGGTGCTCAGCACCCACCATTTTTTCCCATGGGTGCTACAGCCCCTATGTTTGACCCCCAAAAATTTGAGATAGAAGAAGCTGCCCAAATGCTGAACCAGCATAAGAAGATGGTCTATAGATCTATAAGTGCTATTTATATATACATACATACACATACATACATGAATTTTCCTTTAAGCTATTTCTATCATTCCCTTCTATTTCTTTTTTTTTCTCCAGTGTTTTTCACTCAGCTCCATTTTTCTCACCTCTCTGTTTTGAATACTTCCCCTCCACACACACACACACCCACCACATTTCCTTCTAATCCAATAAGTATGGGGCAAAATTTCATACCCATGATAGTTAAATGGATTCAAAATTAGAATGAGTTTGTCCCTGCCCATTGTGTACATTCAGGCAGAAAAGGCAGAAGCAAATGAAGAAAAACAACTAATAATCAAAACGTCTTTTCTAAGGATATGCAACCCTTAAATGTTTTGGTTTTCATTTTTATCAAGGATAATAGCAAATATAGAGAGAGTTATTTTGTTATGTGGAAAAAATTGAGCCAACGTTGAACATCTGCATACTGTATCTTTTGAAACAGCGCTCCAACATTAAGGTTTTATAATGATAGCTAAGGAATGTAGGGTTTTGAACAATCACATATACTCTACAAAACCACAAGTTCTTCTTCTCATCTGTTTGTCAGAGTGGATAATTTTTCACTGATTCCTAGCCTCTTCCACTGAATCATTGTTCTGTAGGGTTGTGTATGTGTGTAGTTTTGACTAAAAGGGTGCATATTTGGTCATCTCTGATCTGAAATATTAGTTCTGTGTAGCCTAACACATTAGGGACTTCCAAGTGAATGAAAGCAAGTGCCACTGATATTAACATTCACAGTCTCCTACACATTTACCCCGATCTGCTTTATATTAACTCCACTCAAATGCACATTATTATAGGAAAGTAAGGGCTAGACTTCTATGTACACAAAACAAGGTTATATAAACAAACAGGTAGTAATAAATATACATGGCAGCAAATTATGAACAAATTTTGTCCTTGCAAATGGCCAGACTGTCCACATTTGGGAATAACATTTCAGGGCAAATGAGAAATATGTATGGGTGGGATTTAATCCTGGAAACACTGCTCCATTTCACCACCACCGTCCTTGACTAGCATTTGCCCTCAGGACTATCCTGGTATATTAAAGAGCTACTTAAATTGCCTAGAAAAGGAGGCAAATCCTCCAGACATGCTTCTGGTGAGATAGCAACGATCCCTGGCCAAGCAATTATAGTTATCCCCTTTATTCTGAGCTCCCAAACAACAAATCAAAACCAGGATCCAGCAGCTGTAAGTTTCACATCACATGCCATTTCAGATCTTGGATCAACACATGGTGTCTGGTAGAATAACCCCAGGCACTTTGTTACAATTGAATCATAACTAGTGACACTCTTTCCCATCCTACCTACAGAGGACTCTGCATGTGTTCATACTCATTAAGACCTTGTCTACACAGGCGTGCATATTTGGGTTGTTGACTGTTTCCCCCAGACCTGGGCCAACTGCTGTGCAGGAGATTATTAGGTAATATTAGTGCTACCATGTCAGGGGCAGTATCCCAGCATTCTGTGTGTCACAGGAGACACTCTAGGAACCACCTTGCTTAATGTTGTTGGTACAGTCCTCCACTTTCAGACATTCACTCATGGCAGTTCCTGCTCACTTTGTCCTTCTGCCAAATTGGGTGGAAGACATGGAGTAACTGGATGATGATCTGTTTCTGCTCCTGTGCAGAACATTCCGACATGCCAAAGACTGCTGGGCATGAGTTTGAATGACAATCCAGTTGGGTCCCATGAAACAGATATGGTAACAGATATGCCGGTATTACCATAGTATGACCATGGATGAACTGCCACTTCTGGTGTGGGAGAACCAGCACAATGTGATCCCACCACACCATTTTGGAAACCTGGGATGATGAGCAGTGGCTTCAGAACTTCCAAATGAGGAAACAGACCTTCATGGAGCTGGGTGAGGAGCTTTTACCATGTCTCCTGAACCAGAACATGTGATTTAGGAAAGCCATACTAGTGGAGAAGCAGGTGGCTATCACCCTGGGAAAACTGGCAAAACCAGACAGCAACTGGCAAGTTGCAAACCATCTTGGGGTTTGGAAGTCCACTGTTAGGGTTATGCAGGTTTGCGAGGCAATTAACACTGCTTTACCTACAGGTGGTTGTCATAAGCAACGTTCCAGAAATAGCTAAATTTGAGGGGATGGGGTTTCCTAACTGTGCAAGGGCCGTCCAAATCCATATAGTTTGCTCATTAAAAGGGGCAAGCAAGTAAGTAACTTTTTCAGTTCACTATTTACTCATTCTGCAAGGCTTGGTAGACCATAGAGGCAGATTCATTAATACCACTGTGGGAAACACTACAAAGGTTCATGATGCTAGTGTGCTGAGGAGATTGGGATTGTATTTGAGGGAGGAAGAAGGGACTTTATGAACCCAAAAATGACATGGTGCTCTATGGTGCATCTATACCAAAGTTATTTTGGGGGACCTCATGCATCCATTCCTAACTTGGCTCATGAAACTATGTCCTGACATCCAATGATCCTGGAAAAAGGGAATTCAGTTACAAACTCAGTAGGTGCAGAATAGTCATGAAGTGTGCATTTGGTAGACGGAAAGCTGGTTGGCGCTGCTTACTTACCCTGGATCCCCATGTGGTCAATGCCAGTCACAAAATCATCACCTGCTGTGCACTGCATAACTTTTATGAGGGTAAAGAGGAGTGCTTCCATCCAGAGTGAGCACAGGACAGGTCTGGTTTACAAACGCCATATAGACAGCAGGATCTCACCCAAGTGCACACTAGTCATGGGTCTCAGCAGGACAGGGAAATCAGAGATGCCACATGTGCACACTTCCTGGAACATGAGGGAAGCAGAGGGTGACATCTGCCAGTGCCAAGGGACATCTCCACACCCTGTGCAGGTGCTAGAAAAGCACAAGGGAACACGGGATACATAGCTTTGTGAGGGTTTTGTTCCTCTGTAGCCCAGCAGCCATTAGCCATTCATTTCTGTGACTATTCACTCATTACAAATATTTCTAACAGGGCACCTCCACTGGTTTAACACCTTAGAGGTTGGGTTTGTGCTGTGAAGGGTGGTGGCCAAGTTGCATTGCAATCATTGTACAATGCTTTTGTGTCATGTCCACATCTGTTTACAAGACTGTTATTGGGAGCACTCAATCTGTTTTAGAGACCTTATCAAAATTTGCTTTGGGGTGAAAGGGGTAGGAATTATCACATTCTTTCTTTTCACTGTTCACGGTCACTGGTGCTAAGTGCACTTACCATCTGTTACAGAGCACTAACGGGAAGGTTTGGAGTGGGGTGGAGGAGGGATCATTGAATCACTGTGCAGAGGCAAATGTCTTTGGTTATTTTGTGTTTTGTTGTTCCATGTATGAGCAAAGCCATAAAGGCATCTATCTACTGTGACATTCCCTTGGTGTTATCTGGACCAGTGATCTGCTAGGTCACTCCCATCCTCGACTCTGGGAGCCAGCCTTACCCTGCTTTGCTGTGAGAACCCCTGCTCCCGGGTTGTTCCCGCACAGCCTCTAGCATGTAAGCTGCTCCCAGCTAGGTGAGTGAGCACTTTTGGCCAGCCACTGCTTGGATTGTGCAACGGAATGACACTACCCAATATCTCTGGTCCCAGACACAACCCTAGGAACCTCAGTCTTGCAGGGTCCAGTTATACCCGCTAGAAGCTGCAAGCTTATATAAGTTTGTCAATTTAACAATGAAATTGTACCAGCTTGTTATCTCAAGGGGAGTCTCTGACACCCTTCAAACCAAATGCACAGCTTCAGGTAGAATAAACAAAAATTTATTAACTACAAAAGATAGATTTTAAGTGATTATAAGTCAAAGCACAACAAGTGAGATTTGGTCAAATGAAATAAAAGCAAAATGCATTCTAAGCTGATCTAAACATTTTCAGTGCCCTTACAAACTTAGATGTTTCTCACCACTGGCTGGCTGGTTGCCCTTTAGCCAGACTCTCCTCTTTGATCAGTGCTTCAGTTGCTTGGTGGTGGTGTCTATAGATGGAGATGGAAGAGAGAGAGCATGGCAAATGTCTCTCCCTTTTATCATGTCCTTTCTTCCCGCTTGGGTTTGCCCGCGCTTCAGAGTCAGGTGAGCATTACTTCATCATAGTCCCAAACTGACCTAGGCCAGCATCCTTTGTTTCTGTGAGGCTGGGCTGAGTTTGACCCATACAATCCCTGATGAGGTGTGAACTGCCCCTCTGCTCCTGAAAAGTTTTTGCCTAGGCTTGTTTTAAGCCATGAGGACGCATTTTCAGCCTCATAACTATACACATGAAATTACAACATATAACATTACTATAACAACAATGTGCAGTGCATCATGAGCCTTCTGATGACACCCAACATGACAAACTTTGCATTGGATACCAGACAATCATTTTATAAGGATGAACATGGGGGTTCAGGGGGTTCCCCCGAGATACAGCGTGTCACATCTACCCATTTTATGTGCTGTGAGTTCTGCTGCTTTTAGAACTACCAGTACTTTATAAGCACATAAGAATGCACTTTCCTCATCCTTCATGTGTATTCTTTGGAATTCAGATATTTATGGACCAGGGGTAGGGACAGAAAGTGTTTGCAGTCTGATGGCACCAGACAATTACACTATTCAAATTTATGTGCTGAATCTGAACCCAATCCTGAACCTGAAAATCTCTTATGTCCATCATACTTAGGAAGGGTCATACACAAGTCAAGGCACGTATTACGTTTATTAAAAGTGGTACATAGCATGCAAAATTGAAACCTTTTAGAAAGCAACTGTAAATCAAAAGGCAATGGGTCGGATTCCATGAACCATGGTCACATGTCAAAACAGAAAATGGAGATGGCTTTACAGTCCTGTGGAGAGATATTTCTGCTGTTGGTCACCCCTCTATATATTGGTGAATGGAGGGTTTCGTCAGCTATGGAGGTGGACCAAGCACATTTGTGTTGCCATTGACCCTAAAGAAACACCTGCAGCTTCTTCTATTCCAGAAGTTTGCTGAACTATGGAGGAGTGGGAGTGGGAGGCAATTAGACTGGAAACAGACTATATTCTCAACCAGCACAGGGGTGCTGAAACAATTTTTATAGTGGGGGTGCTGAGAACCATTGAACCAAACTGTAAACCTTATATACAATGGAAACCACATCAGGCAGTATGTGTCACAGCACCCCCCACACCTCTAGTTCCAGCACCTAGCTTCTACCAAATGCTTACTAGCGGTTCATGGGAATTCAATAAAATCATTGATTTATAGCAGTGTCTTGCTTGGGGGACCATTCTGGGGTGGAGCATAGAGGAGACTAGGCTTAAAATCAGACATAAAGCACCAGAGCAAGAGGGAAGTGTGGGGGTCCATTGTAACTTATCAGGCTTGGGTTCTGTTTCTACCACAGCTTTGGACCTACCTCAGGTTTGTCAGGTGGCCCTTCTTCAACCCTGTAAATTCTGTGTAAAGAGCCGTGACAATCACACAGAGCGGGCAGAAATGGGTGGGTCTATAGCCTCTGCACCAGCCTGCAGAGCTAACCGGAGAGGGGAGCTACTGGCCTGTGGGTGACCTTGGGCAAGTCACTTCACCTTTCTGTACATCAGTTTCCCCATTTGTAAAGTGGAGATAATGATAATGACCTCACTTGTAAAGCACTGTCAGATCTAGTGATGGAAATACCAAGTGAGCTGTAGCTCACGAAAGCTTATGCTCAAACAAATTGGTTAGTCTCTAAGGTGCCACAAGTACTCCTTTTCTTTTTGCGAATACAGACTAACATGGCTGTTACTCTGAAACCATACAAGAGTTGGGCATTATTAAAAAATGTTGCAATTTGTCCACTCACATGCCAGGGAACTCACAGATAGGTGGCGTTGCTGTGTCCCAGTGAAGACCTGGGCCTTAAAGGCAAAGTCTGGTTCTAAATTCAACCCACCAATTCATTCATTTAGGTGAATGGGAGTTAAGTGCCCAACTCACTTGTGCTTTTGTAAATCCCACTTACGTGGATATCGGCATCTTTAGGCACCTAAATACCTTTGTAAATCTGACCCTTAGAAACCTGATCAAATGCCAATTAAAGTCAATAGAAAGTCTTCAGACTGCCAAGGGCTTTGGATCAGCCCCATAGGCAGCCAGCAGATGGTAGCAATTTTTAATTGCTACTGACCCGGATCACACTCAGACTAGCCACTGATAAAATCAACTGTGCAACTGCAGTTTTGTAAAGATGGGTGACCTAACCTACAGTTACAAGTATTGCTCAAATAAACCATCTTGTCAGTGGATTTTTCAAACTGAAACCTGTATCTTGACACATTAAAAACAAGTTAGTCCTCTGTGTGAGGGTGATATTTACTGCCTGTACTAGACAAACTGGAGGTTGAGGAATAATCTAGATCTCCTTTTGAATTTATCTTTGAATGGTGAATGTTTATCTAGAGATGATTATTAAAACAAAATTTCTGAGCTTGCCACACTGTGTGGTTTTTATTTTGCTGGAGGAAACTAACCTTAGAGGCTTCTCTGATCACATTGAAGTACAGCATAAATTTAAACAGTTCCGTTTTGTAAGTATCTTCACCATGAGATGCATGATGACTTACCTTTTACCAGGCCTTTACCTGATTTAATACATACAAATAGCAATCATTTCTTCTGTGGACATTAATAAGTTGCCTTGGCTCCCAACTCTAGAGCTTCTGCCCTAGTCCAGCGTTTTAAGGAAGATAGCTGTGCTCTCATGATTAACCAAAGCATATGCTTTACCCACCTGGCCTGCAGACTTGTTTGGGTTAATTTGTGAAGAGTCAAAACATAAATAAAATAAAGCTTGTGAGCCCTGAGTCCAGCTCAGCTGTGTTCCGCCCAGTACTCGAAGGATGTGGTAGATATGTGGCTTAATGCCAGCTTTATACCTGACTGATCCTGGGGCTGGTCAGGGTCAGTTCAACCAGCACAAGTTAGAGAAGTGTCAGAATTTCTCTAATTTGTACCAGTTGAGGAATGCCAGAATGCAGCAGTATTTTGGCCTCAAGCCCTCTCCAGGGCATACCTTTGATGTTGTCTGTACTTCAAGTATGCCAGCTCTATACCACAAGCGCCGACTTCCCCAGTTCCCAGGGAGAGGGGGTGCTCAACCTCTGTTCTGCCCAGCCCCCCCCCACTCCACCCATTCCCCCAAGCCCTCACCCCCACCCTGCCTCTCTCCACCCCTGCCCCATCTCCTCTCCCTATCCCCCCAGCGCCTCTTGCATGCCGCTGAACAGCTGATCGTGGCAGGAGGGAGGTGGTGGGAGGGAGGGGGAGGAGCTGAGCCGTGGGGTTGCCAGAGTTTTTTCCATGGGTGCTCCAGTCCCAGAGCACCCAGGGAGTTGGCATCTATGCTCTACACTACCTGCTTCTTGCACCTCCTGAAGTAGGGACCATACCACAATGGGGGAATCCTCAGCTACCAGGTGTGACATTTCCCAGGGGTACCCAGGCTCATAAGGCACCTTGCTACCACCTGCCTTTAGTATGAGGAAATCTTGTCTATAGCTCCTGTGTATCAGCTCCCTGAGTCCACCAGTCTCAGGCACTACCTTCCAGGCCTTGCTCTCTGTACCGGTTAGCGATAGGCACACATAAACCCCCAAGCCCTCCTGAGCGTCCCTCTGGAGTGCCCAGCCCTTGTTCCACTGAGCAGCCAAAGAACTCAGATTCACAGCTCCCAAAGGAACAGTATACACACCAGCTTACAAGATTCAGCTCAAGCCCACCACTCCGCTTAACACACAGCACTTAGATATATTCATACTGAAAACATATTTATTGTCAAAAAACAGAGATTCAAATGATAGTAAATAAGCATATTGAAAGCAAGTGGTTACATATTTAAAAAAACATAACATTTTCCAGAGCGTGAACTTAACTCCCTTATCTCCTACAGGACAGTTACCCCAAGTCCTTTTCTCAGTATTTTCAACTAGAATGTTTGATATCCTCCTTTTCTAAAATCAAGCCTGCTGGCAACTTGCCTTCCTAGATTGAAGGATTCCAGGGTGTCTCTCTATACCTCCAGATATATGAGACCAGACCTTTGATATTCACCTGAAAACAGGGGCCCCCCCACCACTGTTTACCACTTCTTGTTAAGTTCCTTCTGAAATCTATGCAAGCCCTTCATTAGCATTTGACTGAGTGTACCAACAGACTTCTGCTGCAAGACAATACACAATGGTTCAGCAGAGAGATAAGTGTCTCCCATCTCCTGTCTGCAGAAGTTTGTCTCGCGAAGTATTTACCTTTGAGTGACCTGCCTGTAAGCAACCAGGCCGAGCAAACATAATTTTCAGCATATATACATAACTCATCACATATTTTCTGTACATACATCTCACAGTGATTATGACCATCAGTACAACACCTTCTTTCAGCAGAGACCCTACATGGTGAACCCAGGGGATCCCTGGTACCTTTATGTATCCCTGTTGTTAGGGGGCTTATTCCTTCACCCACTTACTTCCCTGGTCCTTCTCGCATGAACAGAGAGCAACAATACCCAAAGTCCAAAGGTGCAAACAATTCGATGTTTATTGGGGTGAACTTTCAGCAAGCATGATTCCAGTTTCCTTCCTTAGTGTCCCCCTTCCCAGCTCTGACACCACAGAGCCTTACCTGTGTCCCTGTTCCCATTCCTGCCCTTAGCTAAACATGATTCCAATTTCCCCACCCCCATTCCCTGTTCCCATTTCCCCCCCACCCACTTCCTGTTGACTGCAAACTATATACTAAAACTTGAATTCTGCTTAGCTATACCTTAACCAATCGTTTTCCTGAAATTTAACTAACCAATCCTAACATAATGTAACATGATTATGTAACCAATTATATCCCACCACCTTAATTAGTTTACACCCAGCAAAATTAATTATACAGCAGACAGAATCAATCACAGAACCAGACAGAGACCATGCAAATAAACAATAGCAAAGTGGGACCTATAATGACAAAACAATATAGAAGCGAGGATTTCACATCCCAGCTATTGGTAAGTGAGTTCTTGCCAGACAGGATGCTATCAGACTAAGTTTCCTTTTACAACTTCTAGGCACTTCCCTTTCTCTGGAGGCGATAGGCATTATCAGGACAGGATTGTATTTCTAACAGCCCAATAGCACCTTATTTCAATGTGACTAGGTTGGAATGTGAGGATGTGACTGTTCACTTCCCAGCTTATGGCTGCCTCTGCTGCTTAGCCAAAGGCCTTAGCCTAAGCACAGGGCCTCAGACTGTCACAGTAAGAGAAGGCTCTTACACCAGCAGACAGTGATTTTGATTCTTTCTTTTATACCTCTATAACTAGCCAAGTGATAAGAATTCACCTAAATTCTTAGAGTATAGGCCTTTACAGACAGGCCTGAATATCTATATCCTAACACCTGTGCCCTCTGCCATCAAGAGATTCTTGGGTCACACAAAATTAAGGCAGATGTGCCATCAGAGTGGCATAAAAGGGACTCTATTAGGGCCAAAGATCCAGCCCCTAAATGTTCAAAGCATGATACAGCTCCCACTTCCCTCCCCTTGTCCTGCTTTCCATTAACTCAGCTCAGCATCACACCACTCTTGGAAAGCAAAAGGTTGCAGTTCCAAGGTTATACAAATAAACAAACAGCAATCAGAAACATTGCAGAAAGTCAACATGCTCAAAGCAATGCTGTTGACCTAGCTAACACACTGACTTTCTCCACCTGGAAAGAACATCACAGGATAAAAGAGGGGTACCACATGTTTACACCCCTCCACAAGAGGAGCACTGACCTCACTCACTTGGAATACAGAATAGGTTGCTGTTTGAGTTTCCTTTGATTGGTTCTGTATTTATCTTTAATCCTTTTGGCTTAAGGTTAGTAACGTAATTGAATCAAACATAGGGTCTGAACCTGCTCCTACTAAAGCAAACAGCAAAACGCCTATTGACTACAAATGGAGCAGGACTGGCCCAAAGTGAGCAAAGAGTTGTTGCTGCATCTGTACCTGTGTAATTGATTAAGAAGCTAAACATGTTATTCTGGTGCAGGTCTTTGGTATAACAGAGCATTCAGGAGCAATACTGAGCTCTATGCTATTTAGTGAGACCAGCAAATCAAGCATCAGAAGAAATTCCAAAACTAGACCAGTAGCAAAGACAATGCTGTGGATGAGGAGTAGGAAGTTCTGTGTGGTAAAGTAAATTTGCAGAAGTGGTCCCAATGTCCTTGTAGTGAAGTGGATTAACCTATTTGTATAGACAGAGATTTGACACAAACTTTGAGGCATGAGTACATCTGAACATAAATTAGCAGTTATGATATTAATTTAAGGGCAGGTTTCCACTGCCACCTTACTCAGCAGACTCTACAATTAAATGACAACTTTAATCTCCACAGAGATGTGGAGAAGGGTGCATCAAGACTTTATTTGGCTGGGCCTTCCATTTTGGCCAGCAGCACATTTTCAGACTTTCCATCACCAGATGGTCTGTGTAGCGGTGCAAGACTCACCACTGTGGTGCCTCCTGCAGGCCGTTCTGAAATTAGTTCAAGTCCTTCCATAGGGCGCCCTCCTCTGATGGTGTCTTGCTCACTGTTACTCCCGTTTTGCTGTCTCCACCACTCTGTGACTCATGTCGCTCCCCGGACCACGGGATCCTCTTCTGGGCACAGCCCTCCAACAGTGCCCCGCTCCACTGTCTTCCCACCTTTCAAGGGAACTGTCAGTCTATAGTCCCACCACTCACCTTGGTGGCCTGCTGCAATCACCAGTCTAGTCCCTCCAAGGGCAAATTGCATACTGTGTTGGCCACTTCCCTCAGGGCTAGTGGAAGTGCCCTAGCACATTATCTGCCCTTCCTCCAGGCCCTCAGTCTGGCAGCATTCAGCCAGAAGCCCCTTCTGCTCTGCTACCCTGCCCAGCACTGCTCTAGCCATGGTATTCCTAGGCAGCCAGTCCTTCTCCCTAGCAGGCCAGGGAGAGACTCCCTGTGCTCTGCTGAGCAGCCCTTTATATATGACCCCACTTGCCATGATTGGCCGCTGCAACAAGCCACCTCCCAGTTGGCTCACTTAGTGAGTCCTCCTCTAATTGGAAGGTTCTGTGCAGGCTCCCTCTGGCCTGCTTTAACCCTTCTTCCCTGTGTGGGGCAGCTGCCCCACCACAGTCTGCCAGACAACTGTCCAGCTTCTGTTAGCACAGACCCTCAAGCGAATTTGGCCCTGACACTAAAGGTTCATCCTATTTATTATTTTATCCCTTAATTTTTAGAGTGTTTTCTTTATTGCTCATGAAGATCATTGGGCTGCCACCTTCAGAAAATTCTATTTGTTTTTTAGCTACAGAACAGGTACAACAACGGCAATCAAGAGGCATTTCATAGAATCATAGAAGATAAGGGTTGGAAGAGACCTCAGGAGACAATTCCCCCACCAATCTTCACGTGATGGGTCCACCTCTAGGAATAGGTGGTGAATTTGCTTTCCAATTCCCATCAGTGATTGGTCTCTCCTTTGAGAACATTAAGAAAGGCATCTCTATTAATATCAATTGAGGTTTGTGATGGGCACTAGCTATCCATTAGAAAAAGGACTGAGACCACCTATTCACTTAACTGGATAATCAAACAGCCATCAGATAGTAACAGACTTAGTAGGCCAGAGAATGCCAAAGCTCTGCTTAGCACTCTGGGTGGAGTACTGTCTTTGGTGATTTTCCACCATGGTTTTCCACCTCTAGATTCTGGGCAGCTGGAGGTTTACTCAGACCCCAGAGCAGCCCTGAGGCTACAGGCTGTTCTTCAAGCCCAAGATCTAAGGAGAATAGCAAGCTCCAAGCACACTCGCAGCGAAGGCCAGAAGCGTGTGCCATAGAGCTGGCTTTACTGGCTCTAACACATCCCTGTGCAAGAAGGATTCCTAGCTCGTCCTTTTAGCCAGCTCTCTGTCTCTTTGCCCTATTGTTCTGGGGAGTATTTGAAACAGCAGTTTAGAAGAGAAGCTCACTGCACTGGAATGGCATTTGTGGACTCCACCCCTTGGGGACTGTTTTCATAAGATTTCCTCAACATTACTAAATATTCTTAATTATTCTCTGAATAACTTTGGTAATTAATTATTGGTCAGTAATTACTGATTGGTCAGCAACACTTTGGTACTTAATCATTGGTTCACAAGCAGTTTCTTGTGAGAGATGCTGATAGTCAAAATCCAAGCTGTGCCTAGTCTGTTTTAATTAATATAATTATAAAATTAATTATATCATTAATATAAATATAATTACTATAAATATCATTAATTTTAATTAATATAGCTCCCATGAGAATGATTTTATTTGCTGGTTAGATGATGGGGAACTCTCAGAAATTGGTTTTCAGCCGCAGATAATGACATTTACAAGTTCGACATTTGTTTTCCACTATTATTTTCTAATAGATGCTTAACGGTCACTGTTTTTTCCAAATATTTGTCAGTGAACTTGTTTACTGGAATACTGGCAGAAAGTGAACAAAAAAAGCACAGTTAACCAAATTCAATTTTTATTTCAGTGAACATTTGCAGAATTTCTTTTCAAAGAAAATAAAAAGATAGTACATTTTCAAAAATATTTTCACAACTCTCACTTTAGATTTATCTATTTTCTAACTTTCAAATCCTTTGATCGGTTTTCTTACATTAAAATTTAAAATCATTCCTACCTTAGCCACCCCAAGCTTATTTTTATTTATATTGTCCAAAATCTCATTTAGTTAGAAGGTGTGCAATTACACATACCTATAACATTCCACTGCCCAGCAAATTCAATATCTAGGTAGCTGTGATATCACTACATATGACAGAGTGAAATGCAGAGTGAAGCCAAATAAAAAGGTGTTTTCCTTACTGCTTTATCTCAATGAATAGAGCTTTTGATCCCCCTCTTTTCTCCAACTTAGAGGTAATACTTCAATAAAATGGAACAGAGATGAGTAAAATCTGAAACACAATAATGCCAATAGCTTTGAAAGTCTTACGCCATTATTGCTGCAATTATGAAAACATCACTCAACATTAACTTCCTACGCAAGGCAGCATCTGATTTTCCTTCTCATTCCAACAGTAGTGCCTACCTAGCTAAAAGCTGATATAAATGGTAAGCTGAATCAATGCCTCACCAACCCTCCCTAAAATTGTAACAAGTTCATAATAGTAAAGGGGGAATGTTGGATAATATTAGCACTTGTCAGTTTCTTTTAATTTTTTTTATAGACATTAAGCCCGCAAGATATAAGACAAGAAGTTGCCAGTGTTTCTTTTTTTAGAATGTTCTGTGATCATGTACACTACATCGCCTGCACATTCCTAAATCCTTTCATATCAGCTATTTCTGCTCTGATCTAAGCTTCTACTGAGTTAGAGTGACTTAGAAAGCAGTTAAAGCCCAATACCCTCAAAACTGCAAAGAGATATTTCTGACACAGAACTCTTTCTTGCTCATGGATACATGTTCACTGACAGTTCTGGAAGCTCTGGATTCAATTTTACCACCACCTGCCCACTCCAAAATAAAAGGGCTTCCAAACCGACTGAAAATGGACATGATAATTGTGACACTGGCACCATCTACTGGAATGTGAATAAAAGGGAAAACACTGAAGGACCCAGAAATGAAACAATCAAGGAACATTTCCCTCATTTCTTCCAATATAATATTGCACCTTGAATAATTTTAAAATCATGTTCTCATCACCTAAAAACTTTCCATTTACGTCCTTACAAAATTTTTTGTTTAGAATTTTGTTACTGTTAACATTCAACTGCATGCAGCGATATGTTTTAGGATCTTTCCAAATCTATAATATTGCCTTTTTGGTTTTGTACAGGTTCTGATGTGCCATGTAACTATTCTCCACCCACACACTGAGGAGGAACTGTCAGCCATGTTCTTAACTGTGCAAAATCATCCAACTATGGTCACACATTAGGAAGAAATATGACCAGAAAACCTCAGTATGTAGCTTTAGTTCAAAAGGAAAATTTCCTATTCTTGCTTTTCTAGATATTTCATTCTCCCCTAGATAAAACACATTTACTATGCAAACATCATAATTAACTGTCAAGGTTCCTCCCCCACTCTGAACTCTAGGGTACAGATGTGGGGACCTGCATGAAAAACCTCCTAAGCTTATCTTTACCAGCTTAAGTCAAAACTTCCCCAAGGTACAAAGTATTCCACCCGTGGTCCTTGGAATGGCCGCTACCACCACCAAACTAATACTGGTTACTGGGGAAGAGCTGTTTGGACGCGTCTTTCCCCCCAAAATACTTCCCAAAACCCTGCACCCCACTTCCTGGACAAGGTTTGGTAAAAAGCCTCACCAATTTGCCTAGGTGACTACAGACCCAGACCCTTGGATCTTAAGAACAATGAACAATCCTCCCAACACTTGCACCCCCCCTTTCCTGGGAAATGTTGGATAAAAAGCCTCACCAATTTGCATAGGTGACCACAGACCCAAACCCTTGGATCTGAGAACAATGAAAAAGCATTCAGTCTTTTACAAGAAGACTTTTAATAGAAAATAGAAGTAAATAGAAATGAAGAAATCCCCCCTGTAAAATCAGGATGGTAGATATCTTACGGGGTAATTAGATTAGAAAACATAGAGAACCCCTCTAGGCAAAACCTTAAGTTACAAAAAAGATACACAGACAGAAATAGTTATTCTATTCAGCACAATTCTTTTCTCAGCCATTTAAAGAAATCATAATCTAACACATACCTAGCTAGATTACTTACTAAAAGTTCTAAGACTCCATTCCTGGTCTATCCCTGGCCAAGCACAGCATACAGACCGACACAGACCCTTTGTTTCTCTCCCTCCTCCCAGCTTTTGAAAGTATCTTGTCTCCTCATTGGTCATTTTGGTCAGGTGCCAGCGAGGTTACCTTTAGCTTCTTAACCCTTTACAGGTGAGAGGAGCTTTCCCCTGGCCAGGAGGAATTTCAAAGGGGTTTACCCTTCCCCTTATATTTATGACACGCCCCCCAAATCTCAGCTAGGGTGAAACACTGGCTGGGATTTCTTCCTGGAGCTCTAGGAAAAACAGAGTTAATAAGACACATGCATCTCTAAATATACTACCAAGTACATAAAGACTAACAATATTTTCCACATCTTAAGGATGATTTTAACCAGTTGATTCTGGGAAACTTTCACGGGAGAGTGCATCAGCCACTTTGTTAGAAGCTCCTGAGATGTGTTGGATGTCGAAATCAAAATCTTGGAGAGCTAAACTCCACCGAAGAAGTTTTTTGTTAGTTTCTTTGACTGTGTGAAGCCACTTCAGTGCAGCATGGTCGGTTTGCAGGTGGAAACGCCGTCCCCAAACATATGGGCGTAGCTTTTCCAGAGCGTAGACAATGGCATAACATTCTTTTTCAGTGACTGACCAGTTGCTTTCCCTCTCAGACAGTTTTTTGCTGAGAAACACTACAGGGTGGAATTCTTGATCAGGTCCTTTCTGCATTAAAACTGCTCCCACACCACGCTCGGATGCATCTGTGGTTACTAGGAACGGTTTGTCAAAGTCTGGGGCCCTTAGTACAGGGTCAGACATGAGTGTCGCTTTAAGCTTGTTAAAGGCCTTCTGACACTTTCCGGTCCACTGAACAGCATTTGGCTGTTTCTTTTTGGTTAGGTCTGTCAGTGGGGCAGCGATTTGGCTGTAGTGCGGTACAAATCGTCTGTAATAACCAGCCAAGCCTAAGAAGGATTGAACCTGTTTCTTTGACTTTGGGACAGGCCACTTTTGGATAGCATCCACTTTGGCCTGTAGGGGGCTGATAGTTCCTTGACCCACCTGGTGTCCAAGGTAAGTCACTCTGTTTAGGCCTATTTGACACTTCTTAGCCTTAACAGTTAGTCCTGCCTCCCTTATGCGCTCAAGGACTTTTTGTAGATGTTCCAGGTGGTCTGCCCAGGAATCCGAAAATATGGCCACATCATCAAGGTAGGCGACTGCATATTCTCCTAATCCCGCTAGGAGACCATCTACAAGTCTTTGGAAAGTGGCGGGTGCATTTCGCAGCCCGAAAGGGAGTACATTAAATTCATACAGCCCGAGATGTGTGATGAAGGCTGACCTTTCCTTGGCAGATTCATCTAGCGGTACCTGCCAGTACCCCTTTGTTAAGTCCAAGGTAGAGATGAACTGGGCCCGTCCCAGTTTCTCTAACAGTTCATCTGTGCGTGGCATTGGATAGTTGTCTGGGCGAGTTACAGCATTTAGCTTACGGTAGTCCACGCAAAAACGTATTTCCCCATCTGGTTTGGGAACTAGAACCACTGGAGATGCCCATGCACTTTCAGAGGGGCGGATTACACCCATCTGTAACATATCCTGGATCTCCCGTTCTATAGCAGTTTTAGCTTGAGGAGACACCCGGTAAGGTTGGACCCTAATTGGGTGAGCATTACCTGTGTCAATGGAGTGGTATGCCCGTTCAGTCAGTCCTGGGGTGGCTGAGAACGTTGGCGCGTAGCTAGTGCACAGCTCCTGGATCTGCTGTCGCTGCATACGCCCAAGGGTCATGGAGAGGTTCACCTCTTCCACACCACCAGCACATTTCCCTTCGTAGTAGACACCTTCAGGCCACTCAGCATCATCTTCTCCCTGGGCTGTAAACTGACAAACCTTTAATTCTCTGGAATAAAAGGGCTTTAGAGAATTAATATGGTACACCTTAGGCTTTCGGTTGGAGGTGGGGAATGCTATGAGATAATTAACAGCTCCCAGGCGCTCCTGGACCGTGAATGGCCCTTCCCACGATGCTTCCATTTTATGGGCCTGGAGCGCCCTTAAGACCATGACCTGGTCTCCTACTTTGAAGGAACGCTCTCTGGCATGTTTATCATACCAGGCTTTTTGCTCTTTTTGAGCATCCTGTAAGTTTTCTTTAGCAAGGGCTAAAGAGGTTCGGAGGGTGTTTTGTAGGTTGGTTACAAAGTCCAGAATGTTAGTTCCTGGAGAAGGTGTAAATCCCTCCCATTGCTGCTTCACCAACTGCAATGGCCCCTTAACCTCACGGCCATATACAAGTTCAAATGGGGAAAACCCTAAACTGGGATGTGGTACAGCTCTGTAGGCAAAGAGCAACTGCTGCAACACTAGGTCCCAATCATTGGAGTGCTCATTTACGAATTTACGTATCATGGCCCCCAAAGTTCCATTAAACTTCTCCACCATGCCATTTGTTTGATGGTGGTAAGGAGTGGCAACCAAGTGATTTACCCCATGAGCTTCCCAAAGGTTTTTCATAGTTCCTGCCAGGAAATTAGTCCCTGCATCTGTGAGGATGTCGGAGGGCCAACCTACCCTGGCAAAAATGTCTGCTAGTGCCTGGCATACACTTTTAGCCCTGGTGTTGCTTAGAGCTACTGCTTCCGGCCATCGGGTGGCAAAATCCATGAAAGTCAGTATGTACTGCTTTCCTCTGGCTGTCTTTTTCGGAAAAGGACCCAGAATATCCACAGCTACTCGCTGAAATGGAACTTCAATGATGGGGAGTGGTTGTAGAGGGGCTTTGACCTGGTCTTGGGGTTTTCCCACTCTTTGGCACACCTCACAAGAC
Source organism: Eretmochelys imbricata (assembly GCF_965152235.1). Taxonomy (NCBI): domain Eukaryota; kingdom Metazoa; phylum Chordata; order Testudines; family Cheloniidae; genus Eretmochelys; species Eretmochelys imbricata. The sequence goes on along the minus strand of NC_135575.1, from coordinate 42,571,361 downwards.
TGGACATAGGTAGAAACATCCTTGCCCATTCCCTCCCAGTGGAATGACCCCCCCAAACGGTCTTTGGTCCTGTTCACCCCAGCATGGCCACTAGGGTGATCGTGGGCTAAGCTCAAGAGCTTGGCCCGGTATTTAGTTGGAACTACCAACTGTCTCTGAGGATGCCAGTCTTCCTGGTGTCCACCAGAAAGAGTTTCCTTGTATAAAAGTCCTCTTTCTACAACAAACCTGGATCGATTAGAAGAGCTGAGAGGCGGTGGGTTGCTCCGTGCCGCTGTCCAAGCTCTCTGGAGGCTTTCATCTGCTTCCTGTTCGGTCTGGAACTGTTCCCTTGATGCTGGAGACATCAGTCCCTCATTGGATTGTGGACCTAGGCTTGGTCCCTCTGGAAGCAATATAGGGGATGGAGCTGTTTCTGTTGACTGTGAACCGCTCTCCGCTGGTGCACTATGTTGGGATTCAGGCTCCGGCTGAGCCTCTTGTGTAGGGTTATCGGCTGCTGCCAGTTCAGGTTCAGTGGGGCCCTCTGGTGTTGAGGTTGCAAGTACTGGATTCAGTGCTGACACAGGGTCTGGTGTTGGTTGTTCGGCTGGTTCCGGTTCTGGGACTGGTTCCGTCTGGGTCTCTGGGACTGGATCCACTACTGCTGTTGCAGACATTGGCCTAAGGTCCAGGTCCATCACCTCTGACTGGGTCCTGATAGCAGTTTCCGGAACAGAGCTAGGCCTCACGGCTTGTTTAGCCTGGCTGCGGGTGACCGTTCCCACCCTCTTGGCCTGCTTCACATGATTGGCCAAGTCTTCCCCCAACAGCATGGGGATGGGATAATCATCATAGACTGCAAAAGTCCACATTCCTGACCAGCCCTTGTACTGGACAGGCAACTTGGCTGTAGGCAAATTGAAAGAGTTGGACTTGAAGGGTTGAATCGTCACTTGGATCTCTGGGTTGATTAAATTGGGGTCCACTAAGGAAGCATGGATAGCTGACACTTGTGCTCCGGTGTCCCTCCACGCGGTGACCTTCTTCCCGCCCACACTCACAGTTTCCCTCCGCTCTAAGGGTATCTGGGAAGTATCTGGGCCTGTGGACCTCTGGTGTGATTCCGGTGCAATGAACTGTAATCTGTTGGGGTTCTTGGGGCAGTTGGCCTTTACATGCCCCAGCTCATTACATTTAAAACATCGTCCAGCTGACGGGTCACTGGGGCGAGGAGGGTTGCTGGAGAACGGGGTGGCAGGACGATAAGGGGTCTGGAGGGTTCTTTGGGAGGTAGGTGGGGCCTTGGGCGGCCCCCGGTAATAGGGTGTGGTCTGGGGTGGTCCCTTCTGGTCTCCGCTCCAACTGCGACCAGTTTTCTTCTTCTCTGCCACCTCCACCCATCTGGCTCCAATCTCTCCTGCCTCGATTACAGTTTTGGGTTTCCCATCTAGGATGTATCTTTCTATTTCCTCAGGAACACCCTCTAAGAACTGTTCCATTTGCATTAGGAAGGGCAAATTTACTGGAGATTCAACACTTGCTCCTGATATCCAGGCATCCCAATGTTTCACAATGTGGTAGGCATGTCGGGTAAATGACATGTCTGGTTTCCACCTTAGGGCTCTGAACCTCCGACGAGACTGCTCGGGTGTTATCCCCATTCTGACTCTCGCCTTGGATTTAAACAGTTCATACTTGTTCATGTGTTCTTTAGGCATTTCAGCTGCCACCTCAGCTAAGGGTCCACTGAGCTGCGGCCTCAGCTCTACCATGTACTGGTCAGTAGAGAGGTTGTATCCAAGGCAGGCCCTTTCGAAGTTTTCTAGGAAGGCCTCAGTATCATCGCCTGCCTTGTAGGTGGGGAACTTTCTGGGATGGGAAGTGGTACTTGGAGAAGGATTACTAGGGTTTGTTGGGATATTCTGCTGAGCCTTTATCTTCTCCATCTCCTCCACATACTTCCTCTCTTTTTCCTTCTCCTCCAGTTCTTTGTCCCTCGCTTCCATAGCTCTCCTGTGAGCAGCCGCTTGGTGTTGTTCTGCCTCCCTTTCTTGTTCCTTCTTCAGCTGCATGAGTTCTATCTGTCTTTCATGTTCCCTTTGTCTTTCCTCAGCCTGAAATTTGGCTAATTCGAGCTGTAGTCGAGCCGCGGATTTTGCCATTCTAACCTCTCTGTTTTTAACTAACTTTACACCCGAGGTTTAGAAATAAACAAACAAAACTTGGCTGTAAAATTTTGCTGTGCTGGAATAGAATACCTATTCTCTGATAGTGATTGTCAGCCTACAGAAAAAGACAATTCCCTTGCCTCTGCTCTGGGCCCAAATTAAAGCAAAAAACCTCCAACTACTTGGAAACCTGCTTACCCAGCCCAAAGAAAAAAAAATTCCCTTTCAAACCTGTGCTCCTTGTAAAACAAAAAAATCAAAATCCTAAAAAAAAACACCCTGCCACTTTTGTCTCCAGGCAAATGGGTAGAGCACACACCCCCTATTTACTTTTAGGAAGAAAAGAAAAAAAAAAACCTCTGGGTTGGAAGACTGTGAATTTCCCTGCAGGAGTTAAGTACCCTGCCTCCAGGCAAAGAAAACCTGCAATTCACAAGATAATCCCCTTTTGTCTCTGCTTGGCCACAAAGCAGGGAAAACCCAAGATGCTTTCAGTTTCAAAGCTGCTTCAAAGCCACAGGAAAAAAAAATTCCTTTTTAAAATCTGTATTTCTAGTTCAAAAAATCTCAACTGGATCTCAAAATGATTTCAGGTTAATCCCACCACTATGCCACCATGTCAAGGTTCCTCCCCCACTCTGAACTCTAGGGTACAGATGTGGGGACCTGCATGAAAAACCTCCTAAGCTTATCTTTACCAGCTTAAGTCAAAACTTCCCCAAGGTACAAAGTATTCCACCCGTGGTCCTTGGAATGGCCGCTACCACCACCAAACTAATACTGGTTACTGGGGAAGAGCTGTTTGGACGCGTCTTTCCCCCCAAAATACTTCCCAAAACCCTGCACCCCACTTCCTGGACAAGGTTTGGTAAAAAGCCTCACCAATTTGCCTAGGTGACTACAGACCCAGACCCTTGGATCTTAAGAACAATGAACAATCCTCCCAACACTTGCACCCCCCCTTTCCTGGGAAATGTTGGATAAAAAGCCTCACCAATTTGCATAGGTGACCACAGACCCAAACCCTTGGATCTGAGAACAATGAAAAAGCATTCAGTCTTTTACAAGAAGACTTTTAATAGAAAATAGAAGTAAATAGAAATGAAGAAATCCCCCCTGTAAAATCAGGATGGTAGATATCTTACAGGGTAATTAGATTAGAAAACATAGAGAACCCCTCTAGGCAAAACCTTAAGTTACAAAAAAGATACACAGACAGAAATAGTTATTCTATTCAGCACAATTCTTTTCTCAGCCATTTAAAGAAATCATAATCTAACACATACCTAGCTAGATTACTTACTAAAAGTTCTAAGACTCCATTCCTGGTCTATCCCTGGCCAAGCACAGCATACAGACCGACACAGACCCTTTGTTTCTCTCCCTCCTCCCAGCTTTTGAAAGTATCTTGTCTCCTCATTGGTCATTTTGGTCAGGTGCCAGCGAGGTTACCTTTAGCTTCTTAACCCTTTACAGGTGAGAGGAGCTTTCCCCTGGCCAGGAGGAATTTCAAAGGGGTTTACCCTTCCCCTTATATTTATGACATTAACCAAACAGTAAATTGTAAAATTTGTGCTTAAAAATTAAGTGGAAAACTTTTGTACATAAAAAAACCTTACAAGATTGGAGCTTTCCACTAGATTTGTGTATATGTAGGAAATCACTAAGTGGAGCTTTGCAAATTTTTACCACTAATGGAAAGACAGTTTCCCAGAAAGGAAACAATTTGCAGCAACATTTTACAACAGTACTTTAAAAGGGCTGTGAAAATGAAGGTAAGATTGTGAAATACATGACAACCAGCAACATTTCACACTGAATATTATTACATTTATTCTTTTCAATCTACACAAATTTTCTGCAGCAAAAGGTCAAGAGAGATACTGTATGGTATCTCTGTGACACCTTGTTTCATTTGTGGTGATACAGAATCCTGACAGCCATCCAGGAGAAACTAAAAAGATCAAAGTGTATAGTATTTGGATAAAGTAAGTAGGAGAAAATATTAAGAAAATTTGCCTAGGACCAAAATCTACACACAATAATTTCACATCAGAGGGAAAAAGAATTCACCCTGTTACACAAATCAGTGATGACCAGTTAGGGGTTTATCCACATTAAGAAGGTGAAGGCATTCTAAGAAGATAGTAAATAAATTTTCAATTATTATGCTGGAACAATAACAAGAATTGGTCATTTGCAGCTCTGATCAAAGAAATGAAGTCAAGGAAAGGGATATGGATATTGTGTTGAGCCTTCTGGACATCTGAAAGTACAGGCTTGTCATTGCTACTAGGGTTTGCTGATTAATGGTTGGCTTGAGTATTAAGATTTATTGTATTAGACCTGCAGTAGATAATTGGATAATCCCTCTAAAATGCAATAATTTCCATCAAGTTCATAAAGTTAATACACTCCAAACCTCCAAACAGCAGAATAAAGACAGCTAAGAATTTTGTTTCAAAAGTCATTGGCAGAAGTGTATAAATGAGCATGTTTCTGTTAAAAGAAGCTTGTATCAGGATTGTATTAACACACAAAGAAAAAAAGAAATAGAATTTTAAAATACTTCCTCCGCATGTTCAGGCACTGGATTTGATTGAAGGGGGAACGGGCAGTTTCTGATCTCACCATTTTTGCACTAGAGTAATTCCATTGATTTCATGGAATTATACTCTGGGATCACTGGTGTAAGATCAGATGCAAAGCCAAAGTCAGATCTAACAAAAATATTGCTGGTCTTTTCCATTTGGGGAACAATAAATCTAACTGTTGTGTAATCTGGAGACAAATTTTCGATGTAATGCTCAGGCTTTTACCTTTGTGGCTCTTATTAAAGTAAACAGGAGTCATGTGGCTTACACCCAACCCTACACTTCTAAAAAACACCTAAATAATAGAGAGGCTAATGCCAGAAAACTCAAAGTTTAAAAAACAAAAACAAATCACACCGTATTCTTCACTCTCCAGGTTATCAGGTGAGAAGGAAGGTACAGTTGGGTTAGTTAACAATAAAATTATTACTTGCATTACAGTAGCACTTAGGAGCCCTAATCATGGATCAGGGCCCCATTGTGCTAGGTGCTATACAAAAACAGAACAAACAAGTGGTCTTTGCCCCACAGAGCTTGTAGTCTATGCACTTTATCTTTTTCCTGCCCTTTGTCAAATTTGTATCACATACTTTAACTTCATCTAATGACCATTTTCAGCACTTCTCTATTTTATTTAAATTTCTTTGCATTGTAGTCATTGAGAGTATTCTTCAGACATTTCCCTTTATCTATGTTAATACCTATGTACAGGAAACAGTTTCTAAATGAAATAATTTTTAAAATTTCTTTTTTACTTCATTCCCAATGCCCAAGGGCTTTAAGGCCACATCATCTCAAATCCCAAAGCCCAATGCAGTTAAAACATCACCTGGCTTCATGTAAATCTGTCATGTTTAACATAATTTCAATGCCGACTTTAAAGTTGTCCCCTATTTGCTCAAGGAGGGCAACATGTTTGATGGAAAAGTTTGTGACTTCTACTCAAGACGGTGTGAGAATGGGCAGAGTTTTTTGAAAATATTTTGCAGAGTCATAGTCCAACCTGGATGGTTGTCACAGACTGTGGAACATGTGTTATGGTGTATGAAACAATCCAAATACAAGAGGAGATGCTATGTGCTGGATCTTTAAGTATATAACACTGCCTATGGGGGGAGAGGGAGGAAGGCTCTGAATCAATTTCAGATGGCTGTTACTAGAGAGATACTCTCAAAATTTTGACAAAGATTAAAATTTGATGATATGCAAATAGATTTTTGCCAAGAAAAGTGTTTTCCTCCATTTTCTATCCAGATGTAACTGTTAGAGAGTGAATAACAGATGCTTCTGGGTTTTTTTTCCTGTCACACACAATAGTTTTATTTGTTCTCTCTGGTTTCAGAGTAACAGCCGTGTTAGTCTGTATTCGCAAAAAGAAAAGGAGTACTTGTGGCACCTTAGAGACTAACCAATTTATTTGAGCATGAGCTTTCGTGAGCTACAGCTCACTTCATCATGAAGTGAGCTGTAGCTCACGAAAGCTCATGCTCAAATAAATTGGTTAGTCTCTAAGGTGCCACAAGTACTCCTTTTCTTTTTGTTCTCTCTGTTTGTCTTAATTCAAAAGAAGTCATTCAGACTGATAGCACATCATTTGCTGGTATGTACAGCTGTGACAATAAATCAGATTATCTTTTCACAAGGCCTGATCCAACTCTCAAAGTCAATGGGAGTCTATTTACTTTACTCAGAGTTGGATTGGGCTCATAACATACATTTTATACTCCCTAATATAGCATGGTGTGATGTCATTTTTATCTTTAGTATGATATGTCATCTGATGACACCACCCAGATTTCTTCATGAAAACCAGTTCTGGCTCTACCACCCCAAACACCATTACACTGATTAGTACTCGAGGATGTTAGTTTTTTCAATAGGGAATTACTCTGAGTTTACAAAAAGAAAGCTTCCTAGGTTTATAATAGCTCACTTATGACTGAACAAAAAATGCCCATCTTTTACTTTAAGAGAATTAACTCATGGCTCTCACTCTGAGTCTTCGCCTCCTGGCTTCCGAGGATTCTAATAGAAGGGGAGGGTTATCCCATCCTACTAGAGACTAATTCACATGACAAGAGAGGACACTCCACTGAAAGTAGCATACTGTTACCACACTGCACCACAAGTACTTAGACTTGTCTCATCAGAAGAGAAAAACATTGGAGATGAAGCAAATATGAATGCATTAAACAACGACACCAACTAAAAAATAGTGGCAGTTGCATTGGGATCCATTTTTTTAATCATTAGGCTTTTGAATACTTGAGAACTGTCATAAGAATAATTTTTTGTGTGTCTTTTTAGAAAGTAGATTCTTCTTTCTCTGTTATACCAATAAAATAAAAACCAGCAGGATCTTATTAAAGGGAAAAGGCAAAATACCACACTTATCGTGAATACAGAAAGAATCATAGTAAGCAGTTAGTTATAGCTATAACATTCCATTCAATCTCATATTTATTCACACATTCATTCATACAAACACACACACAGGTTCTGCAAGGTTGTTATCATAGTTACCAGCCTTAGAGTTGCTCATGCCAAGCCACTGGCCAGGTGGCCTGGACATGAGGAGGGAGCAGGGCCTTGTTATATGCTCATCTGATGCTTCTGGAAGTTGGTTTGCAGAATCAGACCCCAAAGTTCTCACTTTCTAGAGTCCGTTTTTATAGGAATTTCTTCCTATGCCAGTCTATGGGAACTGCTTCATCATGCTGTTGCTGAATCAATCAGCAGATGGTACATTCCTGACGGCTCCGTGCTGCTAGATGTTATCTTGTTCTTTGGTTCTCCCATCCTTGAGGCTGTTGGGTGGATTCCAGTCTGCCCTCCGGGGGTCCTCTGGTTATTTCCACTTGACGCCTTCTTCAGCCGATGGACACTGGATTCTTAGGCTGGCACCTCCCTGATCATACAGTTATTATCCACACCAAGCATCCATCCTCTATCTCTATTTTAATCACAATTGTTAATACAACAAAAGGGCGGGGAGTCTCTGGGTGCTGTTTCTGTTGTTACAGAGTATTGCTTTGAGTCTCTCTCTGTGTGAATTGCTTTGAGAACAGACTCTGTCTTAGAATGTACTAATGCAATTAGCAGCTTGCAAGTTTCACACATAGAGGGAGAGAAACAGTACCAAAAACCAAGAGACTTCTTAATTAGTAATACCCTGGAAATTAAACTATGGGGAATCAAACTCATTTGTGATTTTAATACAGTACTTCTTTAATATGATCCAACATCTCTATTATTATTCTTCCACACAGAGAGCATTAGTTACAACATAAGGAGTAATCTTACATTTGGTGGAAATCACAAAGCTGTTTGTGGTTTGTTGCTGGATCAGTTCCAAAAGGTGCTATGAATCAGCTGGGAATTTGTCCAGACAAATCATAGAAGAATTTATTAAACAAATAGACCATCAAATATAGTCTGTAGTGTAATCAAGCTTCAAGGTTTATGATCAAGAAATGGCCCCAAATATGTCAAATGATAATCCCTGGCTAAAGGATTCCCTGTATTCTACCTTGCATAGAGAAGTAGCGAGACTATCTTTGTTTACTTTGAGAGTAATTGTTTCAGTTGGCTTCACTATCTCCAAACTGACTGAAAATCCCTACAGAAATTCCCTTGAACTATAGTGATGCCGTCAGAAGGGGAGAGGGGCGGAGAAAATCACTTCTGCAAACCTTTTGTTACTTTAATCTCTTTCAGAACATTTGGAAAAAAAAAGTAGTGAGAGTAAACCTTGAGTCTTCTACTATATATCATAGCTGTTCTCTAAACAAATAGTGAATCCTTTTGCTGCAATATCCCTTTAACTGTGCATACTTCCTGTCTCTTCTAATTGTAGCCAGTATCCAGTGCAGATAAAAGGTCAAGAGATCCAGTGGCCAGGAATGAGGCTCCAAGAGGCAAAGGCAAGGGTTTAAATTAATGAGGAGGGAGCAAGGAGCCAATCCACTTCCGTCTCCCTCTACCTGGCCAATAGGAAAGCCAAGGAGAGGAGGGGCCTGGGACAGGACGGGTAACCTTGTATCCTGGTGGCTTTTGCTCCCCTATCCCTCTGAATGTTATCTATTCCCCTGCAGTCCATTTCCACCCATTGAAGTGGCACTCTAGGTCTGATTATTCAGACTGTAAGCTCTTCAAGGCAAGGAATATCTTTGTATCTTGTACAGCACTAAGGGTGAGACTGTAACTTCATGCCAGCTCAGGGAAGTAAGGTGTATTGTCACTCACCTGTGCTGGATACTTGTACCCCAGGTTGAGTACCGGGGCGGGGAGGGAGAGAGCAGCTTCTATAGGGCTGCAATTCCCCAACCCCATGCCGATGAGTTGGAGGGGGATAGCCATCCACATCTCCCTACACCAGAGCTCCAGCCAGCAATGCAGAGGGGGAGAACTGGCACAGATTACTTTTTCCCTGGAGCAAAGGGTAGTGCACAGTTGCAATGCCCCAGGAGCAAGTAATAAAAAACACTATATAAGAGCTACTTGTCAGTAGATCTCAAACTTCTTTACAAAGGATGTTATCCCCTGTTTTACAAATGAGAAATGGAATCACAGAGAGGCGAAGTGACTTGCCCAAAGTCACCTAGCAGGCTAGTAGCAGAGCTGGGGATAGAATCCAGTTCTTCAATCAAAGTCCACAACACAAGTAAGCAGAGTTTGGGCCCAATCCTGTATTTCTTTCACACCCAATTAACTGAAGGTTATTTTGGAGTTCATAATATATATAAACCAGACCTCTTATTTGTGATACTAATAAGTATTTCTTAAAATGCACAGCATTATCTGAAATAAACTACAATTATTTTCATAATTTTAAGGTTTTCAGTGTTTGGTTCCTACATACACAAATTCCTCTCTTGTACTGTAAACACGCATTGTGTATAGCACAAACTTCTGAAATAAAAACCAGCAGAGCCACTATATATATTCTGTCATATTAATATATATCATCTGTTTTAAAAGACATTTCACATATACAAGGAGACAGATGAGAACAAGAATACTGGAGTCTAGCCATATGTTATATATTTTTAAAAATAGAGATCACACTAGGAAAAAGAGCCATCGAAATGGCTACTATAGGGAAAACAAACCTCTCTATGTGTACTGTGCCTTCTGGGATGCATCAGTCCCTACAATACTACAAGGGCAGTTGTCAGTGATTGCAGCTCTCTGAAAAGCAGTAATGCTAAACCTGAACTGTAAGGGATGGCTGCTCCCTTAGAGATAACATTATCACAAGTATGAAACTCAGCCTGGGCTTGCAAACCAAGCAGCTAACTGCACCTGAAAGACAGTTTGTTTGGTTCAAGGAAAGAAATCAATCTCCCTTTTCTGAAAGTGGCCTTGAGATGCAAGCTGCCTGCTACAAATCACTTCCAAAAAGTCAGAGTTTGTTTGAGGTCTTAGTGAACCAGCTGTCTAAAAAGTGGGAAAAAATGATGCCAGAAATGAAAGGCAATTAACACTGAAGGCAAATAACACTCCCAATGATTTGAGAGACTTGTTTAATGTCAAGTTCTATGATAGACCTAGGAAGATATTCCGGCTTGGGTTTGATCTGGAACTGGTCTATGCATCATCTGCATCTTCTCTCCAGGCCAAACTTAATCCCAGTATTAACAGATGCAATCCCATTGACTGATATATAGTTGAGCTTGATACAGTACCTGCAGGGCCGGCTCCAGGCACCAGTGTTCCAAGCAGGTGCTTGGGGCAGCAGTAAGAAAGGGGCAGCAGTGTTTCCGCGACAGCAATTCGGCAGCAGCTTCTCTGTCCTACTGGCCGCGGCGGCAATTCGGTGGCTGCTTCTCCCTTTTGCTGTCCACGGCGGCAGTTTTTTTCACTGCTTGGGGCGGCAAAAACTGTAGAGCCGGCCCTGAGTACCTGGAACCAAATGTAGCTGGTTGGTTGAACGGTTCCAGAGATACAAATACTGGAAAATATGATCCTGGTGTTAGTGGACCTAACTCCACTACAGTCAATTAAATTGTACTCATTTCAACTACACTGCAGAGTTGTAAAGTGTTTATTTGTGTTCAACAAATAGAGAGAGGTGACAGTCTCAGGCTTTAAGAGTCCTTAAAAATATTGAAAGAGCCATAGAAGAAGAAGAGTTAATCAGCAAGAGCCTAGAAACAGAATAATCTGTAACAAAACCAATAAAACCTCACCCAAAAAACAAAGTTCCCATCTCTCAACTTCCCTAAACACTTCCCCTCTCATCACCACACACTTAAACCTTCTCCCAATGACTGCAGTGTTGGCCTTTGTAAAATGAACTGAAGATCAACAGATTCAGTGCATTTGGATCAAGGACAGGAGACTTAATTCCAGAGCTGAGGAACTCTTAGAGAATGCTCTGCCAGCAGCCCCCAGCCATTTAAATGGAAGGTCTGTGTCTCAAGCACCTTCACTGATGGCAATGTCATTGAAGAGAGAAGCAATCCCTCAAACAGACAGGTTCCAAACCATGTTGTTATGTCTATACTGTCACTATTTTCATAGGCTTTTCTGTGAAACTGCCTGAACGTGACACTTAGAGATCCTCAAATGTATTTCTAGGGCCAAATCCTCAGCTGGTGTAAATCAACATTCCACTGGAGTCAATGGAACTATGACAATTTACATCACCTGGGGATTTGGTCCCAGGTTTTAAATCTTTATTTTTCACCCAGCACTGACAACAAAATGGCTTTCTGGCTGGGATGTGACAACTCACACTTTTAATATTATCCTCCAAGGATGAGAGAGTTGAAAATGTTGTGATTCCATTTTCATTAGTGAAAAATTTCTCAGTCTGGGCTGCTCGTGATGCAATACATTTCAGACATTCTTATTCTCTGAATTAATGCACGTGGGAGCAGCTAGTGTCCTTCTTTTCACATAAAAGAGATCGTTATAAAACAAAAGGCACAGTCAAACTACACTAGAAACGCCCCTGGAAAACTGGAATTCTGCATTCATTGTTAGACTTTGTTTTGAACCAACTGGTGTTTTCAACTTTGCACCACTCTAAAATGTGCATAGAATGATGGCAGTCCAATATACATTCAGGATGCAGAAATGAATTTTGAAAATCCCAGACAAAAGCATTCTTAAACATTTAGAGTTTGAATACAGTATAGACAACACATGCAGTTATAGGGCAATGAAGAACGAGGCCATGCTTTTTGTATCGGTTTTTACTGATGTAGACTGTAGGACTATTGGGATCTTAGCGGCATATTTACAGTCGTGTTCTCTTGGGTGGTCTGTACAAAAGACCATTTAAAATTTGAGGTATTGTTCCAAACTACATCACTGGGTGAGCTGTTCATTGTGGCTCCATCAAAGGAGACCATTAGCACCATTCTGGTAAATGTGAGTGTGTGGCTGACCTAAGACAGAGAGAAGTGGAGGAGAGAGGGCACAGGGAGGCAACTGGGCCTTCAACATGACTGGTGAACTTCTCTTATTTTGAATTTAGCCCTGGTCTACACTACGAGTTTAGGTAAAATTTAGCAGCATTAGATTGATTTAACCCTGAACCTGTCCACACGACGAAGCCATTTTTGTTGACTTAAAGGGCTCTTAAAATCGATTTCTGTACTCCTCCCCGATGAGGGGATTAGCACTGAAATCGACATCGCCGGGTCGAATTTGGCGTAATGTGGACGCAATTTGACAGTATTGGCCTCTGGGAGCTATCCCAGAGTGCTCCATTGTGACCGCTCTGGACAGCACTCTCAACTCGGATGCACTAGCCAGGCACACAGGAAAAGCCCTGGGAACTTGGTGAACTTCATTTCCTGTTTGGCCACCATGGCGAGCTCATCAGCAGAAGTGACCATGCAGAGCTAATCAGCACATGTGACCATGCAGTCCCAGAATCACAAAAGAGATCCAGCATGGACCGAACTGGAGGTACTGGATCTGATCGCTGTATGGGGAGAAGAATCCATGCTGTCAGAACTCCATTCCAAAAGACGAAATACCAATATATTTGAAAAAATCTCTAAGGGCATGATGGACAGAGGCTATAACAGGGACCAGCAGCAGTGCCGCATGAAAATTAAGGAGCTCAGGCAAGCCTACCAAAAAACCAAAGAGGCAAATGGCTACTCCAGGTCAGAGCCCCAGACATGCCACTTCTATGATGAGCTGCATGCAATTCTAGGGAGTGCCCCGACCATGACCCCACTCCTGTCCGTGGACACCTGCAAGGGGAGAGTCTCACGCAACAGGGATGAGGATTTTGGGGATGAAGAAGATAATGATGAGGAGGATAGCACAAAACAGGCAAACAGAGAAACCATTCTCCCCAACTGCCAGGAACTGTTTATCGCCCCGGAGCCAATACCCTCCCAAGGCGGGCTCCTGGACCATGAAGCTGGGGAAGGCACCTCTGGTGAGTGTACCTTTGTAAATATAATACATGGTTTAAAAGCAAGCGTGTTTAATGATTAATTTGCCCTGAAGACTTGGGATGCATTCACGGCCAGTACAGCTACTGGAAAAGTCTGTTAACATGTCTGGGGATGGAGTGGAAATCCCCCAGGGATGTTATTAAGGGGACATTCAGAAGTGGCCGTTCCTGCTGGGCTGTTTGCCTGTGGCTGAAAAGAAATCATCCCCACTTTTAGCCACATGGTGTGGGAGGGGGCGTTCAAGCTGAGCTGTTCATGTTTGGCTGGCAGCGATCTTCCCTGATACTAGTCACGCGGTGGGAGGAGGGGTGAAGCGATCATCCCAGAGAATTGGGGGTGCGGGGTTTAGTTGGGTTTGTGCTGCACGTTAACCCAAAAACCGCAGCCCCTCCTTTTAAATGGCCAACTCAACAGGTGCTTGGTATGGGAAAGGAGGGCGCTGCTGTTTGAAACCATTCCTACATGTTATGAAGGCTGAAGAAGCCGAAAGACTGGCTTACCATGGCTGCCTGCAAGCCGAAACCTGTTGCCTGGCCCTGCGTGTGTGATCTCTCACACCAAACTGGCAGGCCCTCAATATAAGAGGCAAAATGCGACCTTGTACTGAAAGCACATGTGCTATGTAATGTTAATGGCTTGGTTCACCGTGAAAGAGTCTACCCATTGTTCTCTAAAATGTGTCTTTTTAAATACTACTCTCCCTTTATTCCCTCCCGCAGCTGCAAATGTTTCAACACTGCCACTACCATCTCTGTCCCAGAGGCTAGTGCAGATAAGAAGATGAAAAAAATGCACTCGTGATGAAATGTTCTCTGAGCTCATGCAGTCCTTCTGGACTCAAAGAGCCCAGCCAAATGCGTGGAGGCAGACAATGTCAGAGTCCAGGAAAGCACAAAATGAACGCGAAGACAGGAGAGATGCGCGAGAGGATAGATGGCTGGAGCAACAGGAGAGGTGACGGCAGTGTGGTGAGAGGAGGCAGGATGCAAAGCTGAGGCTACTGGGGGATCAAACTGATATGCTCCAGCATCTGGTGGAGCTGCAGGAAAGGCAGGAGCACAGACCACCGCTGCAGCCCCTGTGTAACCGCCCACCCTCCTCCCCAAATTCCATAGCCTCCTGACCCAGATGCCCGAGAATGCGGGGGAGGAGGGGCCCTCCAGGCACCCAACCAATCCACTCCAGAGGACTGCCCAAGCAACAGAAGGCTGGCATTCAATAAGTTTTGAAGTGCAGTGTGGCCTTGTCCTTCACTCCTCCCCCACTCCACCTGGTGCTTCCCTACTCCCCACCCCTCCCGGGCTACCTTGGCAGTTATCCCCCTATTTGTGTGATGAATTAATAAAGAATGCATGATTTTGAAACAATGACTTTATTGCCTCTGCAAGCAGTGATCGAAGGGGGGAGGGTGGTTGGCTTACAGGGAAGTAGAGTGAACCAAAGGGGTGGGTTTTCATCAAGAAGAAACAAAACAGAACTGTCACACCGTAGCCTGGCCAGTCATGAAACTGGTTTTCAAAGCTTCTCTGATGCGCAGCACAGCGCAGAGCACCCTGCTGTGCTCTTCTAATCGCCCTGGTGTCTGGCTTTGCATAATCAGTGGCCAGGCGATTTGCCTCAACCTCCCACCCTGCCATAAATGTCTCCCCCCGCCTTATTCTCACAGATATTGTGGAGCACACAGCAAGCAGTAAGAACAATGGGAATATTGGTTTAGACGAGGTCTGAGTCAGTAAACTGCGCCAGCGCGCTTTTAAATGTCCAGATGCACATTCTACCACCATTCTGCACTTGCTCAGCCTACAGTTGAACAGCTCCTGACTACTGTCCAGGGTGCCTGTGTATGGCTTCATGAGCCATGGCATTAAGGGGTAGACTGGGTCCCCAAGGATAACTACAGGCATTTCAACATCCCCAACAGTTATTTTCTGGTCTGGGAAGTAAGTCCCTTCCTGCAGCTGTTCAAACACACCAGAGTTCCTGAAGATGCGAGTGTCATGTACCTTTCCCAGCCATCCCACGTTGATGTCGGTGAGATGTCCCTTGTGATCCACCAGTGCTTGCAGCACCATTGAAAAGTACCCTTTGCGGTTTAAGTATTGGCTGCCAAGGTGATCCAGTGCCAAGATAGGGATATGTATTCCATCTATCGCCCCACCACAGTTAGGGAACCCCATTGCAGCAAAGCCATCCACTATGACCTGCACATTTCCCAGAGTCATTGCCCTTGATAACAGCAGCTCAGTGATTGTGTTGGCTACTTGGATCACAGCAGCCCCCACAGTAGATTTGCCGACTCCAAATTGATTCCCGACTGACTGGTAGCTGTCTGGCGTTGCAAGCTTCCAGAGAGCTATCGTCACTTGCTTCTGAACTGTGAAGGCTGCTCTCATCTTGGTATTCTTGCACTTCAGGGCAGGGGAAAGGAAGTCACAAAGTTCCATGAAAGTGCCCTTACGCATGCGAAAGTTTCGCAGCCACTGGGAATCATCCCAGAACTGCAACAGTATGTGGTCCCAGCAGTCTGTGCTTGTTTCCCAGTCCCAGAGTCAGCGTTCCACGGCATGAACCTGCCCCATTAACACCACCATGTCCAAATTGCCAGGGCCCGTACTTTGAGAGAAGTCTGTGACCATGTCCTCATCACTCTCGTCACCACGCTGCCGTTGCCTCCTCGCATGCTTTTGCGGGTGCTGATTCTGCACATACTGCAGGATAATGCGCGAGGTGTTTACAATGCTCATAACTGCCATGGTGATCTGAGCGGGCTCCATGCTTGCCATGGTATGGTGTCTGCAGGACAGCAGAGTTGCAGCGGAAGAGGTGGCTGACGATGGATGCCACAAGAACAGATATTTCTAGAGAATGATGAGAGGACCTGCAATGTGGATTCATGAAAGCAGGAGAGCAGAGTTGCAGCGGAAGCAGTGGATGACGACGGTTAGCACCGCGCACATTTCGGGAGGAAGAACACACGTACCCGGGAGTCCATGACAGACAACATGGAGAAATTCACTATTGAGACAATAGCAACAGAGCAGAATTGCAGCGGAAGTGGTGGATGACGACGGTTAGCAGACCTACTGCACCGTCCGCTGAAAGCAGTACGGCGTCTGCACGGAAAAAAGGTGTGAAAAGATTGTCTGCCGTTGCTTTCACGGAGGGAGGGGCAACTGACGACATGTACCCAAAACCACCCGCCACAATGTTTTTGCCCCAACAGGCATTGGGAGCTTAACCCAGAATTCCAATGGGCGACGGAGACTGCAGGAACTGTGGGATAGCTACCCACAGTGCACTGCTCCGTAAGTCGATGCTCGCCACAGTAATGAGGATGCACTCTGCCAACTTAATGCGCTTAGTGTGAACATACGTAATCGACTGTATAAAATTGATTTCTAAAAATCGACTTCTATAATATGGACCTAATTTCGTAGTGTAGACATACCCAAAGTGTTGGTCAGAGAAGCCCCAGATGGTTTTCAGAGAAAACTGAGGTTTTAAAAAAAGGAGCTCTTTACAGGAAGGACAGCCATACCCAAACAAGTTAACATACACCAGGAGATGCTATACTGAGTGACTGAGTCTTATCGTAATGAAAATCTATTCCACTTCTCAAGTGGGCATTTCTTTGCCTGAATATTCCTCACAGTTCTTCCATCTGGAAAGCAACACATTCTAGGCCAATTCTGCTCTCAGTTAGGCCCCAATTCAGTAAAAGATAAAAGCATGTGCTTAAAGTTGGCATATCCTTAAGCACCTTGTGGAATCAGGTCCTGAGATCAGGCTAAATCAGGAGGCATGAACCTAATGGAATTAAAGTAAAGCTGGAGAGAGATCAGAATTAGACCCAAGAAAGGCAAGATGGGGACTTCTGGTACAGACAAACAATACATTAAAATCATCTTAACAGCACAGACCTGTGGAGTATAGCAGAGTAGCTTACCCACTCAAGACCATCAACCAGCCAGAAAGTATGAGAGGCTTCCTTTTTAAAAGAAGAGTGAACATTTGTTGAAATTGTACAAGAATTGTAACTCCTTAAACTAATAAAATGAAACAAACTGGTGGCTAATAAAAATATGGACAGAGGTCATTTGGGACTAACTGAATGTTGCACATTTGTCCAACTAACACTGCATTCTGCATTAAACCAGCAAACATGAAATTTACCATTAAAAAAGGAGAATTTTGTAACACATTGTGTTATGTTGTAAGAAGTTCTATCATGACAGTCACTAGCAGACAAGAAAATGGAAAAAGGAAGTGCAGACATGGGAAGCAAGTTACAATGAGCCACATGGGAAATTATATAATAGGATGGAAGTTAGTAATGGCTGATTTTTTTTTTTGCAGAAACTTACGTAAAAAAATCAAAAACCTGGGGAGATGTGAGATACCAAGTCTTGCCAAAATTTATTTGCCTCTGAACTAAGCAGGGGAGATCTTCAGATGAGAAACTGTTTGTAACAGCGTTGGCTAATAAAAAGTAAAATTTATAGCCTTCTCATTGTAAATGTTGCCCCAGATGTTCAACCACAAAGTACATAGATTAATCACCCAAACTAACGAAGGGTTTTATTGATCTTTCTTCCAATGTCAAAGGTATTCTTTTACCAAAGAAAGCATAATATTCAACCAAAGAGCAAGCCGCATATGGGATCTCAGGTGACACCTTAAATATCTTGCTATAGAATTATTGGAGCAGTTAGTATGAGAATTATAACAAGACCAAAGTCTATTTCATACTCTTCTTTTAAAAGAGCAGAAACGGAGCGGTTTTCAGAAACTGGATTGGACACTGATACTCTTACTAATATGAGCAATATGGAAAGTTCACATAATATAAAATCTTAAAACATGAAAGTCCTAATCTGTGAGTCTCCTTCCACAGAATTCTACTGTACTTGTTTTTGATCAGATTCAATTTCAAGCGGAGTTAGGTTAATGTTATAACATTAGCCTATTTTCTGAGTTTCTAGCTAGTTAAGACAATAATAGAATTACTTATATCTATGACCTCAGTGCTGCACACTGGAAGGCATTCCAGTGCAATCCTTCACATCATCCATCAGTTGCTTTCAAGACATACACAGCTGTATTCTGATACATCTTCTTCATCTCTATGTAACACTTGTGCTCTATAATCAAGTGCATCCCAGTGCTGAAGTTGTTGATGTGAAATCCCATGCGGTTCGCTCAATAAGCTTGATAAAGCGTAAGCCCTCATCTCAAAATGCCTCATCAGTTCAAAATTAGATTTTTGCTGTTATTCATACGGTTTAAACTAGAAGGGACCATTACAATAATCCTCATGGTAACATACTATAAAAGGGAAACCAGTAAAGATTAATGGAACCCACAAAGGAAGATTTTTGGATGCTTATAGGAACCGAACCTTCAACCTTTTCATGTTTCCCCCAAAATAGTTTTATCTGCAGCTCTTCAGTGTTGAGGCTTGTTTCCTGTGTGCTTTTACATCTACCTCAGTTTTAATGCTAACATTTGCACGTCATTTAAAAATTATATCACCCTTGTAGAACTAGAAACAAGGCAAGAATTATGTAAAAGAGAAAAGACTTATTTTAGTCCAGGGGTCACATTTGAGCAAGGAAAACGTGGCGAGTATAAGATAGGCCTGTAGACCAGGAGTCAAAAGCCAAAATCTTTTCACCTCATCCCAGCTCTACTTTTTGTATCTGGCTGCTACGTAAAAAAACCCAGAACATGGTTGGGAGGTAGTTGCCTCATTAATTTCATTTTATATATTGTCCCTGGTAAAGATGCTCTACACTTGATGGCATCTGCTTTGGTGGCCCTTCTCCCTTGGTGGGGCACAGGGCTGGGCATGCACGTGTAAGGCACACCTTTCTGTACATTACAGTAGTTCTGATGTGTGAGTCAACCTCACAGCTAATCTCCTGCCTACCTTCTGTGCATTAAGAGTAATATGTGGAGACGCAGTGCCCAGGCCACCAGAATGGGAGTCAGGAGAGCTAGTTTTAGTCCCAGCTCTGCTACTGACCTGCTGAAAAACACTGGGTAAGTCACTTCATTTCTGTGCCTCTGTTTCCTCTACACCCACTGTTTGTGCAGTGCCCAGCACAATGGGGCTGGAGCTCTATACACTACTGTAATGCAAATAAACATGCTGCATTCCTCATCCAAGGAAGACTTCGAAACCTGAAGATCTCTGCCCCACTGTGCTCTACTCTCAGCTAACATCTGCATCCTCTCTGCTGCCTTCCTTCTCCCTGGCAGCTCATCCCTGCCCCCCAACTTCTTTCCTTTCCTCTTCTCAGTCACAAAGAGTCAGCCTGTTCTACCCTTACACTGAATAGTACTTAACACCATGAAGAGGTCAGAGATCACATCCCTTATGCTTTATTTTGTTTACATGACTATATATGTCCAAACTAGAAAGCTGACTGATTGCAGCATTTAACACAGGCCCGATAAGAATTCATCACCACGGACTTTTAAGTACTAGCCATGTTGGTGCTGGTAAACATTTAAAGAAAAAATATTGCTACTTATAATGGACAATGTAGGCTCCCAGTATGATTTGTTTTTCTTTTTCCATAAACATTTTTGGTGCTGTAAATAAGTTCCACACAACTGTTTTGAATCTGACAATATAGGGTCACATAATTTAGACTTTATGGACTAAAGTTAAAACATATAGCCAGCCTACCACCTATTGTGTTTTCCTGCAATATTATTCTATGACATTTGTAACAACACAACTGTTAGCAACAGTAAATACAATCCAAATTTCACTTCCTTTCACATTCTATTTTTGTTAATGGAAAATAGCTGAGACTTTAATAGGAATAATCTTATGCAGATGGAGGAGGCCCAGATGCATTTAAGCAAAGCAATTCTTTGCCAGTCAGAAGGAGTCCAGTGGACAGATGGGTTGTTTGCTAGTCATTCAGAACACCCTTGGGACAAGAATCTCTTAGATCTGACAAAGCAAGCCAATAGAAAAAAAGATGCACAGTACACCAGGACCATGGTGCTCCACTGGGGAAAAGAAGAGCTTCCTCAGCCAGAAATCAGTAAGAACAATGTAAATGAGGTTATGCATAAGAGTCAAATAGGCTACACTGGGAATGGAAAGATGTAAGTCCCATAAATCAAAGAGAAAGACCTGGTAAAGGGCAATATTCAACTATCTTACAAGTTAACAAGGCTGGAAGAAAAGAGAAGAGAGAATTTCCTTAGAACTCTTACCCATAGAAAACAGAGATTGAGGCTTGGTCCTACACTAGCAACTTAAGTCAGTATAACTGCATCGCTCAAGGGTGTGACATCTTTATACCGTCCCAACCCACGGTATAGACAGCTTCCGCCACTGATATAGCTACTGCCACTCGGGGAGGGGGATTACCTGCATGGATGGAAGAACCTCTCCTGTTGGTGTAGGTTGCATCGTCACTGAAATGCCACAGCTGTATCGGTGCCACTGCACCTTTTTAAGTGTAGACAAGCCCTTAGAACTAAGCCGGTCAGTTATGACTCCAGATAAAACACAGGTGGAAGCCAGCAGTACCAGAAACCCATAGAAGTCATATGTTGTAACCTCAACAGAACCTACTAACGAAATGAGTACCAGAGAGCAGGATAAATAGTGATTATACCATCAGAACTGACATTAGTGATAGGCAAAGATCATGTGGAATGTGGAAATTGCTGACATGTATCAAAATATCACACTTGCCCAGTTATCTCTAAAATACCTGCACTTAACATGAGTCTGAAAATGGCTATGGTTAGAGAAGGCTGGTTTTTTAAAACTCAGCATCATGATTACAGTAGCAAAACAGCACATGTTCATCATAGTTCTGAATGCTAAAAAAGCAATGTTTAGTCTAACCACTGTACAATAGCTTTCAAGTCATTTCTTCAAATACTAAAAACCTAACTTTCTCATTCCCCACTGATCCTGCTATTAATAACTAGGTCCATGGGATGGATGAGACTTCAACATGCACCTCTTATATTCATCCCTTGCTGAAGGGAATACCTAGCCTCCTGGGAATAACAGTCAAGCCCAGCGAGGTTAACACACTCCTTTATTGTTCTGAGGTATGTAAGTAATTTTACTTATTCTCCAATGTGAACAAAATCATTTTTCATCCACTCAATTGCCATTTGATACAGAGTTCTGGTGCAATGAGTAAAGTAAATATAGATCAAGTATTCAGAAAGGAAGTGTAAGCCATTAGGTAACCATTGGGAATAAAAGCAGAAGATTGCATTGAAACAAAGTTAAAATTGGATTGATTCCTTGCTACTCATTCCAACATTTTGGTTCTCATTCATTTGAGGCACTGTTTGTAACAGCAATTATACACGCCAGGAACACACCACCACCAAATAATTCTATGCCAATAACGTATATTTTGTTATGAATTTACATTTCTATTGCTTTATTGTGATATTGTTAATATACTGTGGTGGACAGTAAACACAAGTAGGCCAATACGATGATCCTGGAACAAAATGTATCTTGGACATGGTACGAAAACATCAATATACTTAAGCCAACATTTAGCTCTCAGCCTCTCACTTTTGGTTTTAACCAGCAATGTTGCCAGCTGTCTCAAAATGTATAAACAGTTCATAAACCGTAATAGTTCTTTTAGGCAGCTGTAAGTCCATTTTTCTTTCTCAAAAGCCTTTGTGAAACATAACAGTTTCCAGAGTGAGTAGATAATTCACAAAGGACATACAAGAAATGCAGAAGAAACATGTTTTTTCTCTTATGGATTAAATTTGGGTTTGTAGAACATGCCTGCCACTTATCCCCACAAATCTAGTCCTAAAAGGGGCATATTTGCTAGATATATAAGGCTAGATTCTAAGGTAGTATAAAACAAACTAGTTCCACTGCCTATAATGGATCTATGTCAGTTTTCACCAGCTGAGGATATGGCCTGTAGCCTTTTAGATATTTGGTTTTTTCCTTTTTCAGAAATGCAGCATTGGATCCTGACCCATATGTTTTTTAAACATGTCATTTCTTTCATTCAAAAAAAAAAAAAAAAAGTAAAAATCATGATTAATTACAACTGGGCAAAACAGTACCAGTTGTTAAAATCTATTTGTCCATAAAAGCAGTACCATTTGTACTTGGAAAGAGGTTCAGACCTTTTATCCTACATGTAATTGATGTTCATTACAAAGGGCTATATTTTACTTCCCCCAACTGCCTTCAGAGGAAGGAAGCATATGGATATAAATGACTCCAAAAACCATAGCCACAATAATTTCTATATACAAATTCTACAGCCTAATTTATGCCATGTGGGGAAAATGGAGAGTGGACCAGTAGAAGTAGGGAGAAGCAAAGGAATAGAAGCTCTATATGGCATGAGCCCATGGCAAACTAATAGCTGAAAGATATCCAGATATTCATTCTGCTCTATGTAGCATTTACTGCCTCCTTACAAGTCATGTGTCCCCACCGAAGGAGACATGAGTGTATGTCACAGAACTACTAAAGCAGCAACAGCACCAGACAGACCCCAGCATCTGGAGGAAGGGGGGAAAGGGGGACTGGAGAGGTGCCTGAGGGCAAGACATCTCGCCTGGGATCCATTATTTTGGGGCCATTTTTCACCTTTGGGTCTTCCTCTTCACAGACTCACGGGGCCATGCCTCTGCACCTTGCTAGAGGTGGTACTGCCTTACAGACAGGAAGATCTGACAAAACTTGGAGACCACAAAGCTATAAGTGAGTTAATGCTTCCCTGGCATGTATTTTTCTCACATAAAGAGACATACAAATATTAGTGCAGAATCAAGGGGTTGCGATCTCAGATCCTCTGCTGATTCTATAAAGCATAATGGTAAATGTATGACATAACAATAAAGTTAATTGCCTCCATATTTATATAATTTCTTTTCCCAAGTTTACTGCTGCTTCAGATTCTGCTATAATCGATACATCCAAGTGTAATATATCAAGCTGCTCATAAGAAGTTTTCACCTTGAGAATTCTAATGCATCAGATGCTATCACTATTACAATGCAGTAGTTTCTAAAACTCACCTATTCAGTAAGTTACAGGGCAATAAAGTAAACTGCAACATATACCACCCTGAATCAGATAAACGGTAGCATACAAATGCACAGCTAACTTTTCAAAACTGACTAGTGAATGAGGGCCTTTTGGAAAGACGCCTTGAAGGATTTTGATTTTCAGAAGTGGTGGGTATTTGTCTTCTTAAAAAAATATCAAGCCCAATAAGATGTCCCAAGTTGGACACCTAAAATGCAAGCCCCCAAAACACTACCCTTTTTTTGAAAGTTAGGCCTATGTTGATAATCCTGGTCACACAAACAACAGAAAACCTATTAGGTAGATTTATGATGCTTCTCTATCTGGTTATTACACTTTTTAAAGCACTCAGATGCTTTTAGGTATCTGACTACAACTTTATTCATTAAAAAAAGATTAAAAATATCACCTAGAAACTGAACAAATAGTCCCTGCAGTTCAGAGTCAGAAGACTCAGGTCTGAAGGAAAGACCATAATTTCCAGAGTCTCTTTGGCCCTCCCTGTAGGATAATCGGTCTGCCATTCCCTAGGTTCCTGCCTGACATCAATCCTGCAGCTAATACTGAGGCCCTCTTTCTATAAAAAGATAACCAAAAATTTTGTCCCACCCTAGAGTTGTATTTTGGAGCAAAAAGGAACCCTTATCTTATTAAATCCTAAGAACCATGTCAAGTGTAAATATAATTGTCATGGGCTCACCTTAGCCAGTGGAACATCTCACAATGCTCACCTAATCTTTCAGGAGTCCAAATAATCAACTCAGCATGGCCCATCTGGGCCTTACAACCCACAAAACAAATAAAACTCTCCCACTGATTCAAACAAAAAAGTGCAGCCAGAGTTAGACCCTGGCCAGGTTAGGATTCTTAGGTTAAGACAGATAAAAGATCTTTCCTCCCTGTCCCAGTTTCATACAGAACTAACCCCTTTAAGAAGCAGTCAGCCATTTTTATCCTACCTACTGGGCCCTGATTGACTTATGCCTGCTCTGCAGCCTTCTAGCCAGTAGAGAGGATCAGTACTCATTGGTTCTATCTCCAGCTGATCCTGGTACTTCTAGACACCTCCTGGAAAACTCAACTTAGTGCTCTTTCCCTACAAAGACTTTGAGGCAGAAGGTGACAGTGAGCTCATAGACAATATTTAGAGGATGCAGTAAAGCCATGTCAAACTTGGCAGTTTTCCTTTGCAGGGTTTGTGTGAACACTTTCTTCTGTTTCATATTCTTGAGATTTTTGCATCTCCTGAGCTTCAATTGAAATGCACGGTTGAAATGCACGGGTCAAATTCTCATAGCAAAACCTTAAGCAAAACTGCCAAGTCTCACCTATCTTTCACATCGCTACCAAGTAAAACCACAACTTTTTCATGACTTGGATGCAAAATCAGTGGCCCCGATAAGCTTGAATGGCTTATCAACCATAATGATTCTTTTGACCAACATGATTTCAGCATCAAGTTTATAACAAAATGTGAAACCTACTAAGATTCACTGAGTTTCAGATTCTCTTGTGATTCTTTGCATGACGCTAGTTCTGATAGAAAGTGAACATGAGAGTGGGATTTGCTTGGTGACTCTGGTATAACCTGCTATCCTTTTGTAGCATAATATAAACATGAATTCTTCCACATTAGTCCCTTCTAAATACATTAATTAAGGTGATTAACCGAGGACATAATGTTCTGATTCTAAAGAGCCTGTTCCTGCTTCTACTTGGTATACATCAAAACAGATTTGTGGAATATCAAGCTGTTGGTACTGTGCTTCATTTAATTTGATGGCTTTCTTTGCAGTAATAAATGTACTTAAAATTTATAGATGAAGCCAAAGTTTATAGCCTCCAAAGTTCAGGTTTCAACCTATAATAGGTGTTCAGTTTCAGGTATTAAAACTTTTACTATATTTTTCAGTAGCACACGCTCAATGGCATATTTTTATGGCTACAAATGTACTATTAACTTCAAATTCAATAGCTTTCTCTTTTAAAATCATCATTATTATATAATCAGTGCCAGGGAAGAATTACTAGAAGTCTACTAGCAAAATCATGAAACTGAAATGTGCATGTTTTTACTAAGATACAAAAGGTTAGAGGAAATAAATTATGAAAATGTTTGCATCAAGTAGAGAAGTGTTTGCTGACACCTACCAAAATTATTGCTGGAGGAGATGGCTTAGTCATGTCTGAACAGCATACACTCTCTGAAACCACAGGTCCAACACCCAACAGTCACCTCAGCATTTCGTCCTTCCAAGGTACACTGATACTATGCTTCTTTCAGCAGAGACTTTGCTAGAGGAGGTGCTGTTTGTTATGCAAGAGAAGTTTGCCCGGCCTTGGACTGTCTTAGAAGATCATTTAGAAATTACAATTGATTAAGTAGATGTGTGCCTGCTCTGTGGAGTAACGAGATGGGAGAGCACAACACAATAGTGCTCCATCCTCTACAAAAGCTACTGATGCAATTCTGGAACCATTTAAAGGTTCCGGTTCTTGTCAAGCAAGTACTAACCGGCTAACGTTTGGCTACTGAAGAGACTGCAATTGCTTCTCCGAACTCCAGTTCGACAGCTCCACTCAGTACAGATGTTGTTGTTGACTGAGTCCAGGTCAGATAATCACGGCAATGGGGGTTAGGGACAAAGCATTCTCAGCGGAGAGTCCTCAGCTGTGGAACTCACTACCACTAGAAATTATGCAAAGCCTGAGACTTTCAACCTGCCGAATGTAATTTAGTTCTACCTTTATAGGTCCCTTGATGCAGTAAAGTGAAAAACTGTGCCATGGCAGTACGTGGTTCTAGTTTGAGTAAGAAGGGAAGAGTCTAGTTTATTTCCTAGAAGGAAATAATGCCTTTCTAAAGTTATAGAATGGAGCCCAAAGAAGGGGTGAATGAGAAAAATCACAGATGAAAAAATGAAAGTCTCATGGAAAGTCTTCCAATGAGAGTTTTTTCTTCTGATGTTCTGGGGCAAAACTACTCTGCTCACCACTGCTGTGCAG
The DNA here is from genome assembly GCF_965152235.1 of Eretmochelys imbricata. Taxonomy (NCBI): domain Eukaryota; kingdom Metazoa; phylum Chordata; order Testudines; family Cheloniidae; genus Eretmochelys; species Eretmochelys imbricata. The sequence continues at coordinate 42,545,116 of NC_135575.1, read as the reverse complement.
TACCTGGTGCATTAATTAGCTCCCACACACAGGTGGCTGCATTTTGGCAGTTCTGCTTGTATACTGGTACAGGCAAAGATTCTCTAGGCTGACCTTTAGGGGCTGTTCTAACTCCCACCAGTCAAGCATAGGTGGAGCACATAAGTCTCAGCCACATTCTCTGCACTAGGGCCAAGCAGAGGGCTGAGGGTACATGAGCTGTATGTGCCAAGGAAGTTCTCAGCTGGGCAAGTCAAGCTACCTCGAGCAGCACAAAAGAGCTGCAGTTCACCTGAGCATCTGCCCCACAGCTTTTAGGCACTTTGGTATCATGAAGAATGAAAGGTGCTAGAATACATATAAAATATCATCCAATAGCAAAATAATCATTCTGCTCCTTCACTCTTGTTTTTATTTGTTTCCACTTCTAGAACAATGGAAGAGTGCCTATTCTCATGTTCTAGGTGCACTTAACAAATATTTTAGAAATACAGTTCTTATAAAATTACAGATTCAGCAATTTAATGATGAAACAAGAGATAGAGAAAAATACCCACACATCCCACTACTTGCTAACATTCACTATTCCCCCCTCCGCAACCCATCTTCACCAATTCAAGAGTATGAGAATAGATAGGTCTTGAAGTATGCCTTACAGTCAACAAATCTGGGGTGTTTCCAACCACAGCAGGAGCAAGTTGGAAAGCAGATTTCCCACGGAAAATGACCTGCCAGGAAATCCTACCTATTAAGCAAAAAGTGCTCCAGCTTGAACATCTGCAGTATCAGACAGGAAGAGAGGCAGTCTGCCAAATTTGTAGGTTGTAAGCTACTTGGGGCTTTATAGGTCAAAACTAACACCTTAAACTTCACACAAAAATTGGCAGCCAGAGCAGATCATGAAACACTGACAGCTGCCTACAGCAAGATAACCCATATCAGCAAGTGGACTCCAACATTCTGCATTTGTTTCCCTCAACCAACCACCATCAGTCTTTCCTAGACTGTATCTCAACTAGGTACACTCATTCATGCCCTAATCTCAATCAGTCACTGTTTAAGGAATTTGACAGCACTGGGTTGACCCGATGAAATAGAGATGGCTGATATACTCAACACACTGCATTTGTGTCTCCTCACTAATCCTCTCAACTGACCCATGTGCAAGGTCAAATTTGAGCAGACCATGGGTAAGGAAGGAACAAGTCCTAGTTAACACAAATATACTTGATAATTATCAGTTGCTACATGAACTATATAATATACTTAAAATGCACATTAAGTTAGATTTAAATCCAATATACTTGAAAGATATCTCTGGTAAAGTGTACATCTTTAAAGAACTCCCTTTGGTCTATGAATATTAGGACTCTGCAAGTTCAAATATTAGGTAGCTGAAGCTGAAGTTTCCCAGAAACTGTCTACAATCTCAAGGCAGCCACAGGGGCAAAGTAGTCATACCTACCAGATGGGATACAGTCAGACTGAAAGAAGCTAGGTAAATAGGAGAGATGAATGAGGAGCAGTGAAGAAGAAAGATTTTTCCCCCTCTCTCTTCATGTTCTCATTTGGGCCATGGTTTGTGAGGCCTCTCTAGAATACCAGAAAACTTCAAATGTTCATAAGGGTTGTGATGAAGGCCCCACAGAGTTCACAGAGGTTGGTGACATTCTTTTCCATCTTGGGCTTGATGGAGTTTCCTGCTCATGCAGAAAGTCAAATCATTCAAGGATATGGAAAACTGCCTTTATGCTTCATATCTGCGTCACTATGTATGAGTATATCAACGTATGGCATCAGACTTGCCATTTTCTATTGTCAAAGTGAATTGGGTATTTCAAACACAACCATAAATATTTCTGATGGACAAAAGAAGGAAATGGCTCTAACAGCACAACTCTTCCAAGCTATCATTATTTTACAAACCAGTGAGTCTGCGACTCTTTATTTATGAAACCAGTAGAATGACAAAAGGCCTATCACAGTTTCAGCCAGTACCCTAAAGCAATGTGGCTCTTGGCTCACTCCTAGCAATCTGAAGAGTTCAGTCCTCCTGGTTCCAGCCTATATGTATTTACCTTTCCCTCGTGCCCTCTTTTCTTTCTTCCCCCCCTTTTAAAAACTTTAGTACCCATGTCTTGACATATTGAACTCTGCACTCCAGGCTGCTTTTGATTTGTGAGGAGAGTTACAATAATTAATTACAGAGCATGGTCTTCTGTGACTAAACATTTTGCATTTATAGGTTCTTGATGTAATCCAGAACAGGAGGCTAAACCATATTTAATTTGTCCAACACGTTTTTGGTTAAAGCTCCATCAAATGAGTGACTGGATTCCCTCCGATTCAACTGGAAGAGTCACTTTGAAGAAAGCGTTTATTAGCAACATTTTCCTTGTTACAACAGGAGGCCCCGAGGGCCGGGGGGAATCAGTTGTTGCTTGTAACAGTCAAAACTGGCTAATTCCCTGCTGGATAATGTGTCAATAATAGGTTAGATATTATTTTGAACTGGTTTTACAGGGAGCACACAATTAAAGAAAATGAGTCAATTTCTATAGGTTGTAAAAGTCTATTCTTTGAAATGCCCTCAAGTTTGAGCCTTACATCTGTAGTACTATAGGAACATTTTTGAGCTACAGCAGAGGTTTACCTACTGATCATCATGTGGAATCTTTACACAGATGTTGCTGGCGGAATAGGAGATACATAACTGAAGGATCAAGGCATTTAACACAATTAAATCATAGCTCATCCCTCCAATCTGGAAAAAGATCAAACACAGACAGATTTCCTTTTTTTCCCTAGTCTAACCTTTTTACCCTGACTTTTGTATCTGTTCTTAAGGCTATTCATTCTATGGATTTACACTCTGCTCAGCACCATAGCACATTAACATGAAGAGTCAGTGGACATGCGGCTTTGACTGAAAAATCGTAAGTTTAGAATATCACTAGGTAGCATTCTTTTAAAATGCCATATTTGATATTTCATTACTTTTTTTTTATTTTCAGAACGAAGCAAGGAGGACATGGCACAGAACAGCAGCAAAGTTGTCCAATAAGCAACAAAATCCACTTCAGAGAACTTTTATAAAGAACAACATCCTGATATATTTTAAAGAAATCAAAAAGAAGAAGAAACAACAAGGAATACCTTCCATTACATAACTCCGACAGGCCTAAATTCCTCTAAATAACTCCTCTGCCCACACTGTAATCCTCAAGTGGAAGCCAGGGAGTTTTATAGAGGGCTTCCTTACCCAGAACCCTTGGGACGAAGGGAAGTCCAATCCTGAGCTCTCCAAGTGATTGGCAGCCCAGCTAGTCAATCAGTTCTATTCTCCCTCACTCTGGGCTCTACAAGAGCTTCATCCCATCACAGAAAGTTTCTAACAGTTTTGTCTCATACACTGGAACTTGTGCAGTCTATAATCCCATATCTATTTCAGTTCTTACGAATGAATCCTTAATCATGATATCTGAGCATCTCCACAAAAAACAACAAAAATTACATAGCAAAGGTCTCATTCTAAGATTGTTTCAAATTTCAGGAACAAGGTTCTCTGGACTTAGGCCCAGATCCTCAGTTACTTAAGCTCTTAACTTTCACTGAAACAGTTTCAGTGGAAATTAGGAGTACAAATACTTGTGAGGAGTTGGGCCTTAGTGCCTATGTCACTTGAAAATGAGACTTAGGATAACATTTTCAAAAGTGCCTATGTGATGCCTAAGTCACTTCTGAAAAATGGGACTTAAGCTACTAAATTTCTGAACATTTTACTCAATGAGCTAAATTCAACCCCAGTGTAATCAGGTCTAACTTTATTAGTATATTTGGACTTGTTCCCAATTATATCAGATCTGAATTTGGCCCAATAAATTTAGAAACTTGAACAAATAAAATATAATTTAATTCCTTTAAACTTGGCTGTCATTTTACTCTTTTACCCAGCAATTTTCTCATCTTTATTCCCTTTTCCTCTTTCAAACTCCCCTTTTCATTCCTCTATTTGCTTGTTTTTCTATCCCCTCCATGCCCCTTCACCATCTTTCTTTCAGCCTGGTTAAAAACCACACAGTTTCTGGGCATGTCTACACTAGAAAAATAGAAAGGAGTCATAGGGTGAGCATAATCCACTTTAACGGTGCTAAACTCTGTCTACAGGAAGAACTAAGTGTTGTTTTGTGTTAGCTATCATGTTCAAAATGCCATTTAAAATGCTAGTCTAGACAGGGCCTGTGACTCAGAAGATGGTGGCTGCTGCTTTATTATTGAATAAGGTGTAAAAACTTGCACAGATATAGTATATAATAAGGTGAGGGAAAACTCTCTGCCCATGTCAAAGTACATAGTGTCTACCTAAATATACTTAGATTTTGGTAAGCAGCTAATGTTTCCTGCAGGACTGATTTATTTTTGTAAATATTGTGACAAAGCTCTGTCCTTGCCTCTGTGGGTCCCGCGTTTCCTGGCAGATTTCGCTAGCCTCAGAGGCTCACTGTGACCCGCCACGTAATCCTTCTTTGTCTAGAGACAAAGGTCACAGTCTACTGAGCCATTTTCATCATAAGCCAGCAAGGGAGGTGAGGAGAAGTTATCCTTCCTTGCACAGTCTCTGTTGTCTCCCAGTCTCAGTGATTAATCAGGGGGCAAAGGTTGGGGGGGAGCCTGGGCCCACCCTCTACTCCGGGCTCCAGCCCAGGGACCCTAATTAGTATCAGCTATGGTAGCTGACCTTTTAGAAACATGACATGTACAATTCCCTGGGCTACTTCCCCCCAGAGCAGCCCTCATTTCCTCAAGCTCCACTTCACCCTTACCCTTCACCCTTACTTCCTTGTGCCTGATATGGTGTGTACAACTCAGCCTCTCCAACAGTACAACTTCCTCCCACAGCTCCTGACACGCACACCCACCTGACTAACTGGGAGGCTTTTAACTAGTTTCAGCCAGCCCCTGATTGGCTTCAGGTGTCCCAATCAACCTAGCATTCTCCCTGCCTTCTGGAAAGTTCTTAATTGGCCCCAGGTGTCTTAATTGACCTGGAGCAGCTTCCATTTCACTTAACCTGGTACCAGGGATTTGTTTAGCCTGGAGCTAATATATCTATCTCCCACTACTTTTCTATAGCCATCTGGCCTTGCCCCGTCACAATATATTTTATGATTTTCTCACATGAAGTGCCAGCAATTACATTTAAAACAACATTCATGTACAGGGTACATTTAAATTAATTACATAGCTCTGACAAAGTATCTCCACTTTTGCAATTGGTCACCCTGGGCTGAATCCTGATTTTCTCTCCAACATGGCAGTAAGATGTGTGGCAGCTTCTTATCCACTGTATAGCCTTGTTCCACAGTGGGCTGACCAATCCAAAAATGGTTGGGCCCAGGTACAGAAGAAAATCAGGGCGTTCTGTGTTCATTCTATATTCAAAAGCCATGGAGTTGCTGGGCTATGTAAATTAACTCTGTTCCCGCAAGCACCCCTCTGAAAATCCTGTTGTGCCTGTAGAAAGAGCCAGGGACACTGTAGTGGTTTCCTTCCATTTATGAATCCCAAAGTAACTGTTTATCTTTTGGGGCAAATGAGATCTTATGCTCCATGTCAGGTGTGGGGGTGGGGAAGATGGTTGGCCCAGTGATGCCCTAGGTTCTCTCCAAGTCATCACCAGAGTGTGATTTTTCACGTGAGACCTTTTTAAGTTTTCCTCACTAAATGGGTCATCCTCCCAGCAAGAAAGCAATGAATGTGCCCAGTGCCTGTTTGACATCAGCCCAACAGCACTCAGGTTGGATTGGAACAGAAGGTAGGAAATGGATAATTGCATAAGGACTATACAGATCCCCTGAGAAGGGGAATTATACCCTTAGGTCATTGTAGTTGTGGATCCTGGATGCATCATGTAGATTATATATTGTGGAGACATTTAGGGCCAGTATTTGGCCTCATGAAACTCTATTAATATTATTTAGAATACTGTAGTGGGTAGAGGCCTCAGTAAGGATCAGGGCTTATTGTATTAGTGCTGAACAAATAATGAGTAAAGAGACAGTCTCTGCCCTATGTAGCTTTCATATGTAGCCTTCAACAGATTTGTCAATCATAATAACAACCCTACCTACAATTTAATGACCCTAATAACTATGTGTGCTTTATCAATTTAATTGTAAGGAGGTATTACACCACGACCATTCATCACTAAGCATGCCAAGTAAAAATAGAGAGAGACAGAGAGAGAGAGAAAAAACACCACAAAAAAAAGGAGAAGCAAATTTGAGCTGCATCAGTCTAATCAATTCACCCCTTAGCTTCCTCTCAGCTGTGTCCCCCTTTTTTGGTTCTTGAAATTAAAATAAATAAATCCCCACATAACCTTGATCTGAGTGAAATCATCATATAATAACCTATACATTAAATAGTTATTGGAGATGATCTTCAGCATGTCCTCATCATTATTTTCTAATGTAGTGTATAAAGAAAAAACAATTTGGACTATTAAGCATATGTGCTATTTAGCAATGTGTGCAAGAGAAACAAACAACCATATGTGACAGACTGATGAAAAGGCTAACAGTCAATTTTGTAAACTTAAATATGTGCCAAATGTGGGAGTCTGATTCTGATCCTACACGTGTGTCAATCAGAGGTAATTTAACTGAAATCTCTGATATTACACTGGTACAAATCTGGCAGGAAATCAGAATCACGGACCAGAGTGCTAAATGGTATCCCAAACTGAACCTAAAGTAGTCAGGGTCCTTTTCTTTTAAATAAATAAATACATACATACATTTTTCTCTTATTTAATGTGGCACAGTGTGAGATTTTTGTATAAGTTTCTGTGGTTTTATGTGCAAACATGTCCACTTTAAATGAAATATTTGCTACTTTGCTGAAAAGTTGCCTTTAATTTTCCTCCTATGATTAATATCTAAGAATTATTTTTGAAGAAAAAGTTTTATTTTCATAGCCCTCTTGTAAATAATATTTTGAAGCCTATTTCGCTATTTGTGTAATTGTAAACAATGAATCAATCATTTTTCAATAAAATCTATAGTAACCAAGCTAACCAAAAATTCCTTAGACTACTTTGGCTAGTTAGATTCATGATGAAGAAAATAAACTGAAAACACAAATCTTGACTAAGCATAATTCTTGCCTTTAGGCATCATCAACAGATATTTAAAACGTTCAATATTTTTGTAGCAAGACTCAGGTACACTGTTTTTAATTTTCTGTTTGGTTTCATTTATTAAATTAGTAGGTAATAGTGATAGTCCTGGTAGTAATTACACATGGAAACAGAAAACCTGTAGTAAACCTAGTAGCATTTTAAGAATCCAGTCATCATAAATTCATCTGGTATTTACTGAAGTAGCCCTGTTCATAATGAATTCATGATGTATTGTTATCAATGTCACATGTACAATCATTGTTGTTCTACTGAAATCAACATTATTTAATTTACTCAGTGGTAGTGTAAGATCAATTTTGTTTCAATAGTAATGGTTTGTGTAGCTTTTCTGCATGGTACTTCCTATAATACAAAAAAGGAAGATGTCATTAGATAAAGTGCAGTATAGTATGTGCTTTGAACTTTACTATACACTTTTCCCCCACAATAAGCACAAAAGTAGCCATAACTTTAAGTATATAAGAGCTATACAAATTCAAGAGTGACTGAGATGCAGTTAAGTTAATGTGGCACAAGTTACTTCAGCTGAAAAGAAAATGATGCCATCTCTGTACAAAGACACTATATAGTGTGTTTCATTTCAGTATCTTTGCTTTGTCAGACTTGCCAAAGAAAAAGAAAAAGCAGCATTAATATGCAGAAGGTTTCTCAAATACCAAGTGCACACTTGGGCCATGACAAATAATGAATTAAGCAACAGATTCAGTGGCTTTGTTTGGAAGGGAAAGATGTTCTAACCTGTACTGCTATATTCTAGGAGCTGCACAAGAATGAGTAATTTTATTTTAAATATACGGTATCCAATTTGCTATAGTAATACACAAGGGACATGCAAATTACAGGTGTACTGCTGTTTCTTATATAATTCCAGAAATGAGGGTTACTACAAAGTGAAATCAGAGAGAATATTTTCAGCTCTCTATTGAAGATGTTTACAAGCTCACTCAAAAATCTTAGTTCTACTCCTTCTACTCCTAAGTGACTTGGTGTTTCAGGTTATGGCTCATCATTTTCAACAGAATGTATTTTTGCTTGAAATTTTAAAATGCTAACTTTAAAAAATGAGTTATGGCCACTGTGAAATATTACATGTGATGTTTTATTGAACAAGAGTGTCTGATAATCAAATCTATTATCCCTTTTTCAACTTAGGTCCTTTATATTTTTGGGCTTACATGACAGGCCGAGGGCCCAGACTTCCATGAGTTCTTTGAATTGATGGCTCAGACCATCAAACTTCCTGGTCTGACATCAAGTGACATCCCTCAACGTTGTCATTGCATCAGCACTTCAAGCTTCTTCAGACATAAAACAGAAATGTCTATGAGTTTACTGGCTCAGCACCAATGGTTAAAGCAGATCAAAAAGGATGAGGGAAATTCATATATTATAACGTTTGGATGTTTTCATTTATAGATTCCAAAGCCAGAGGAGACTACTGTGGTCATCCAGTCTGACCACCTGCATAACACAGGCCATAGAACTTCCCCAAAATAATTCCTAGAGCATATCTTTTAGAAAAGCATCCAATCTTGATTTTAAAATTGCCAGTGATGGGGAATGCATAACAACCCATGGTAAACTGTTCCAGTGATTAAACTCTCACTATAAATATTTACACTTATTTCCAATCTGAATTAGTCTAGCTTCAACTTCCCGCCATTGGATCATGTTATACCTTCTTCTACTAGATAGATGATGACCCCATTATCAAATATTTGTTTCCCATGTAGGTACTTATAGACTGGGATCAAATCATTAGTGTCAATATGAACCATCACCAATGAGTCCTTGCCCATCATCTTCAGAAGCCTAACCAATCTTAGAGTGGCATCTCCTGTTCTGGCTCCAGGAAGGCAGCTCATCATCCTGTTGTCCGCTTGTCCCTTGCAGAACGTTCTTTCTATTCTTCTGAGTACTGAATACAAACATAGCTGTTTACAGCATGCAGTGAAGTGACATTTATCATCTTGAATGATGAAAAATGGCACAGAGCAAAGAATGAGGACAAGTGAATGTGTATGAAAGAAGCAAGCTTATAGAAAGCCAAAGTATGTGTATGAGTGTGCACAAGCACATACAGTGTGGGGCTGTGTAGAGGAACAACGCTTGTGCTCCTAACCATATTCCTCATCCATATTCCTTCTGTGGAGAGCCAGAAAAGACAAGGGCCACTGCATTTCCCCTGGATTCTAGGCGGGTGAAGGGAGCTGGATGTGCCATGATTTCATTCTTTCCAGGGGATAGCTAGCTTGAACAATTCCTCTCCTCCCATCAGGTACACATGCTGTTCCCCAGTGGGTATGTAGGCTTGGAGTCCCAGAAACGCCTTACGCAACAGCATCTTCTCAGAATCCCATTTCAAATTCTTCTGCCCAATAATTCCTCTCTCCACTGACCAGTGGCAAAGCAGAAGGGAGGCAGAGCAAAGTTCCTTACATGTGTGTGGTTAGGCCCTGTCTTTAAATAGAAACCATGAAGACCTAAAGGGCAGGGAAATGGGATGCAACAAGATTTTTTTCCTTTTATTTCATTGTCAGATTTATACCTGAGGCACTAAACACTGTGATTTCAATAGCATCTCTTTCACAGGTTCTTTTCGTTTTACTTATCGTATGATCTGATAATCTTATTTCTATTACTACTTCCAATTTCCATCCACAGAGATTCATCTCCAGCTTTAGTTCCTGTATGCTGCCTAATTCTATTTGCAGTTAGTATTTCTTTGTCCCAGTGACACATTTCATTGCTCTTTCTTTTAAACGGCCACTTGCCTGGAAAAACTGTATTTCCTTCTGGAAAATGTTATACTTGCTCCTATTACAAGTAACCCGTAAGATTAATGTAACAAAGATTAGTGAAATATTTCTGCTCTTCTGTCTCCATTTCAGTTGTTATTTTGTGCATTAGACTGTTCTGTTGACTGTGCATTCCCTTCCCCAGCCTCTGTAAAAGGACACTCACCAGTGACAGCCATGGCAGAGCTGAAAGTGACACGGAAGTGAGGCAGCAAACAGGATGGTGTGAGCACAGAAAGAAAGGGGAGGAGGAGATGTGAGCTCTAGCATGTTTGGTTTTGTTGCTCTCTCCACCTGCCCAAAAGAGCCTTCTGCACATAAACGGGGAGTAGAAACAAACATTTTAAAAATTCAGCAATACTATGTATGCTATTTTTTAACAATTACTACAAAAAATTCAAGGTGTCAGTGTACCTCAAAGGGGTCTGTATTACTCAGTGTTCATCCCCATTAATTGTCATCACCCACCAGGTTTCTGTTATGGTCATGACTGTATCACAGCCATCACTTCTTGACTCAAAAGTTTCGCTCCGCTGGTGGTACCACTATGAAAGTATGTATGTTTCAGTGAAGGAACAAACACAGCAAACAAATTGAATAGTTCAATATGAGTCATCAGCTGCATTTCTGCATAAAGAAATTTTTAAAAATCTAAACAGGGAAGTCTGGAAAATCTCCCCCTGAAAATATTTGTGTGTAAAATAAGGCACTTTGGAAGTTAATTAGGAGCAGACAAGTTTTATACTGAATAATATGCTCCCTGAGGGAAAAAAAACATAGTTAAGGGGAATTCAGGGAAGTCTCACCCAAGTTGTTTGAAATAGTTACTATAAGAATTTAATTTTTCACAGAGTGACAAGGAAGGTGGTCAAATTTATCCCTGAGGTAAACCCACTGGCAACATTAGAGATTAATTTTGCCCAGTAAATAAAATATACTGAACATATGACACTACAGAACTTAACTTAAATATTTAGCCAGTCAAGGGAGTGCAGGAGGAGGCATGTTTTTCTGATCTCATGGAATCAGGCCAAGCCACATGTGTGCAAAAGGGCCCTCATTATTCTGTCTACCTCTAATACATTCAGAAGCAGAGATGTTTCTTTGAGGATTAAAGGAGTGATATAGCAACTCTGGATATAGATCAAAATTGCCAAGAGGAGGAAAACGACTCACAAGAAATACCACAACAGAGAATGAAGTGGCCATCAACCAAAAAACAACAATACAATAACTGTAGATTCCCAAACAATTTAACCACACTACTTTGATTACACTATTAATGTAATATAAATACCCGGAGTATCTGGTTTATAACAAGATAAATGCCAGCACGGAAAAGTTATTAGCTCCTCCATTTCACTATCTGGAATCCAGGGGCCTTGCTGGAAGAGTAGTTGACTGGCTTCTTTCCATTCTGACTAATGAAATATTTATTTTTCTTTTTGAGTGCCAATCCCACCCTTTATTATATGAAATTATTTTTAAAATTTTCTCTACATCCCAAATCAAAGCTGGACAGTAAATACATTACCATAGGTGCTGGAACAGTTTTTATAGTGGAGGTGTTGAGAGACATTGAGCCAAACTGTAAACCCTGTATCTAATGGAAATCACTTCAAGCCAGGGGATACTGCCACACCCACAGCACCCTTAGTTCCAGCACCTATGTACATTACTGGCCATTATGGCACATTTTCAATACGACAGCTTAGATTCTGGAAAAAAGGAGGCAAACTCAGGAGAGGTGGGTATACACCATACATGTCCCATACACTCACCTAGTTTAGTCTGGAATGGACTAAAGCTGAGCTGCCCATGTGAGAAACAGTCTCTTCTCCTCTTTCTGGAACCATTTCCTGATAGGATATGTACACAACAGAGCTGGTCAACATTCTTGTTCAGCAAAACCTTTTTTCCTCTAATAAACAGGACTTTTTTTACCAAAATGAATTTTTTTGTAGAAAATTTTCAAAGCTTTCTATATTTTCAATGAAAAACCAACGTCTGAAGTTTTTCACTGAATACTAAAAAAGTTTTTTGAAAACTGAAAAACTTGGTGGATTTCAATCTTGGCTTTTCATCAAAACCAAAAATGTTTAGAAGAAATTTTTTAAAAATTCAAAAATTCTTAAAGAATTAGTATTTCTCAATTAACTTTAAGGTACTGTTTCTTTAAAATTGTAGCAGCAAACCAGGCATCATGGGGGCTAGAGAAAGGTGCAGGCAGAATTTCTCCAGTGAAACACACAAAGAGAGTAGCTGTAAGGATAATGCTGCTTTCTTGATCCTAATCCTAATCCCGGTCCTTGTTCAATGTTATAGAAAGAGTTGATTTCTTCTAATTCTTTATCATTGTCATATGACACATCCCAATTCAGGATCTCTTGTAACCACAGATTCTGCAGCCTCAGAACCAACCCTGCCTACAGCCTCTCTCTCATTCCCCAAGTCAGCTGCTGCCTTTTCAGCTCATACAGGCAGCTGTTTAGCCAAAAAACACACACACAGCTGAATAAAATAAGTGGCCTTGCTCAGCTTGCCTGTTCTTAAGACCACTCCTAGCTCGGACACTTATTAGGATGTGATTATTTGGCAGGATATACTCAGCACAAGCCTGCTGAGAGCTTATAGAGTAGCTTGGGAAATGATTTTTTTCCCCTTGGAAAAACTTGGCCAAAAACCATTTTCATTTTAGTCAAAATGTTTCTTCCAAATGTTTCTGATTCTGTCAACAAAACAAAAAAAACAAACATTTCTGGTTTGCTGAAATTAAAAAAAAAAACCCCGATGAAGTGAGCTGTAGCTCACGAAAGCTTATGCTCAAATAAATGTGTTAGTCTCTAAGGTGTCACAAGTACTCCTTTTCTTTTTGCGAATACAGACTAAACACGGCTGCTACTCTGAAATCTGTTTTGTCAGTTTCAACAAAGCCAGAATTTTTTTCACAAAAAAATTCATTTAGTCAAAAAGCCATTTTCTGCCAAAACACATTTGACAGAAAATTTTCAAGTAGCTTTAATTCCTAGTCTATCGAACTTGTATGGACTCTCCAACAGGTCTCATGAACCTAAGCTATTTGTAGCTATACCAAAGGTTTTGATCATTCCTGACTTATCTGGTTGTGAATGTGGCATTACAATACTTCTGCTATTGTTAGCTAGGTTGGCACAAAACACATCTGTGACGTGCTGTACCCCATGTTCACCACCTTTATCTGGTTAGGATATATTTTGTACAACGTATGCCTTGTGAGGTATCATTTGAAAACTCATAGTCTGCTGAATATTACTATCCTCTTAAAAGGTATGTAACAACACTGCATGTAAAATTATAACATTTTACAGTACGACTGTTACTGAAATACGCTGTAGTTCTGGGTAACACCCACAAATCATTTTCTTAAAGACGACGGCACACTAGCATGCCAGCAAGGTGCTAAAGAGCCATTACCTGCTTAACTGGCCATTCACCAGCAGGGGACAAGGTATAAACAAGAAATTTACATTTCATCCTAGACACAGTCCAAATGTCACATACACAGGTAGCTATTTGTCTACGCCCCGGTGGGGAGCTAATCCTCAAAGAGAGGAGAAGGGTATAAAAATAAGAGACAGTGACCTCCATATCACCCATCTCCTCCTCCAGTCTCTCTGCTTGCGGCATCAATGAATACCTGAAGAACACTGAGGGAGGGGTCCCTGGCTGAAAGGAAATTCAGCATGTGAACTGTTACAGCTTATGGTGAGAGAGATGTCTTGCTTTTAAGTTCATGTAGGTATTAGCTTGTGGTTTTATCTTCTTATTTCTTTTGTAACCAGTTCTGACTTTTATGTCTTATCGCTAGTAATCACTTAAAATCTACCTTTCTCTAGTTAATAAACATGTTTTATTGTTTTATCTAAATCAGTGCGTTTGGACGGCAGTGTTTGGAAATCCCAACTTAGGATAAGAAGGTGGATGCATAATCATTACCCAGTGTTGCCATGATGGACTTACTATGAGCTTGTGCTACCCAGGAGAATACTGAGCAGTGCAAGATGCACATTTCTTGGGAACAAGGCTGGGACTGAAGAATGTGCGAGTGGTGCCCTGTATGTAGTTCATGAGTGGCTGGGAGAGCATTCATGTATTTAGCTGGGAGTGAATTTACTGGCTGATAGCTGCATGAGCAGACCAGGAGTGGCTGTTCTGGCAGCAAAGCAATGTAAAAGGCACCTCAGGGTAGAGTGTTCAGCAGACAGCACAGTTCAACAGTGCAGATTGTACCCTGGGGAATGTCACAATGTCATGCATGTCTTTAACTTATTTCACCAGAGATTTCCCCACCTACTTCATATTCTCTGTAGTGGTTTTACCATTCTCAGCAGGATTACATTTCACTTCAAACTGTTCCTCAATTTCATCCTGAAGAATAAAAATATTGGTCGGTAACAGAACCACAATGCTTCAGTTTAATAAGAACAGAAACATTCACAGACCTTCACATCCCATTTTCATAATATTTTGGTTTCATTCATCTTGTCCTTGATGAGATAGCTGCTGACACCTAACATTTCTCAGAATACCACTAGACAGACAAGCACGTATTGTGGATATTGATGATGTCTTCTCATTACAGTATTATATATTCCCTTGAAAATATGAAACTGACAATAAATACTACATTGGCTTTTGATCAAGCTCTTGATCCTGTAACCTACCTCTCTGTTTTAATAATACCTACCTCAAGTTCTTCCAATAGGGTCATAAAAGTACTACTACCTTCATCTATATACTGGACAGTACATTGACTGCCCTCAGACAACCATGGAATTAATGTTTCTTTTTGAAGTGGGTGCATTGTAATTGTCTTCATCAAGTGCAGCCACAAAGTGTTTATAATGCTTTAAATGCAGTCTTTAATTAGCAATGGTAAGATCAGCAGGTGTGCTGGGGAAAATGGCATGCAACACAGCCTATCACTTTTGGATATGCAAATAAATGCCCAGTGGATGTGATTTTTTTTTTAATTTCGTGGGACACAAGAATGTCTCCATAAAATTGTCACTTCAAGGGAGGAAGTGTTAATTTCATGCAAGTGTAGGTGAAAAATATATTTAATTAAATTTAGTGGCATGAAGTTCATGGAATATATAGTAAGCATAGAAAAACGGCAGCCCTGTTATATGGATGAAGAATGGAAAGGCACATAAAAGGTAAAACCATCACCTGAGTTTTCTTGCACAGTGCTCGTGAAATAATGAGTTTGCTGAGTCAAACTCGTAAAAATGAATATAAATATAAAACTATGCCTCAAAAAATGAAAAAATCCCAGTATTTCATTTAAAATGAATATTAATGTTCTGGTAACACGGCTGCTGCAAGGTTTTCATAGTTTCCTGCTAACCTTCTCTAGAATTTGTTATTATACACCAAAGGATCTTTCGCAATTATTATTTGTATTACCATAGTGTCTAGGATCCACAGTCATGGCCCAAGACCCCATTGTTTGCACAAACACCAAACAAAAAGATGGTCCCTGCCCTCTTTTCTAGGTGGCTCAAGAGTTTCTCCAATTCATGCCCCCCATCCCTTTTTTGTATAATGCTGTATATAAAACAAGAAACAATGTACTGCTTATCCCAGATCTTTGATTTTTAGCAGGATATGCCAGTGGAATATGAACAAGCTTTCCAGCTCTGGGCTCTATATATTACTTGAATTCACCAAAATGGAAGAAGTCTGTTTCTGCTCCCTCTTTGCCCACCACCAATAAATTCTGACCTTTTTATACCTACTAGTATACTATGTGCACTCAGATAATTTCATTAACATACGTTAGTTGGAGGTATCAGTGTTTGTTCTATAAGCTTGTGCTCAGTATTAACAGAAAGTAAGCCCAGGGCTCTTCCTAATTGAATGGATATCTTGTTATTTTAGGCATTAATAGGCAAATAGATTTACCAACGAGCTGATCAGCTGTATAATTAAATACATTGAGAAGCCATATCATACCTGAACATGAAAGGGGAAAGAGAAATCTGCTCTCTGCAGGAAATACATTATGCTGCTTTTACAGTATTTATTGTAAATAAACAAACTGATATGTTGGTCTGGTTTATTAAAAAAAAAAAGGCTACAAATAAATTATTTGTAAGCAGGAATAATATAAGCATCAGAATAATTACTGCAAAATAAATATGCGTAACCAGAGAGTCCATTTTTGATAAATTAATAAAAGTAAGAGAAGCATCAGATTACAAATATCCTCTACAATTCTTGTTGCTACTTGTGAGTTGTAGAAAGATACCTGGCTTTTATGGCAAAGTTTGTTGTCCTTTACATCGTGTAAATCTGGAGTAAATATATTGGTTTCACAGGTTAGCTGAGCCTTCCTTGCTGAGAGTTCCCGTTGGGATATTAGTCAGCATTCCTGAGGACATTCCCATGTGGGGTTTGTCATGTCAAGCATGACAAAGCAACAGAACCACTGTACTTCCACTGTGGGGGGCCTGCAGAGAGGCTGAGTGAGAATATCCACACTCACTGCATGCTGCAGAGCCTCTCTCTGCAGCAGCTTACAGGGGTGTTGTGAGAAGAGCATGGAAATAGCCAGTAAACTCAACCTCTTTGTAGATCCACAGGCTTCACTGTCCCTCCCTGCAGTTCTGTAAGAGAAGTGCAGAGACCCCAGCTCTTAGTACAGCTTGTAATCTACAGGTGGGGCTGCACGTTCTGTGCACGCCAAACTCCCAGGGAGATAGAGGGGATTCATGTCCCAAGCCCAAACCACCGTAGATCCCCTGCACAAAACTCCGTCACTAGGATGATCAAATTTGGCCTTGAGAAGGAAAGAGAAACAATCACAAGGACCAAATGTACTTACTTATGGATATAAACAAATGCTGGTAATACAATTGCTCACTCAAACTTTGCATTTCCTTCAAAGTGTGAGAAGGAAATGTATTATGAATATGTATCATTTACTCTTCTATTACCTGCAACAAATATCACAGGAAAATCCATCAAAGCAAATAGAAAATTGTCTGAAGTGGAATTAGTATATGCAAAATACATCATGGTGAATTCAAATGAATAATACTTAAACCTTGACTTGATAATGGTTGTGTTTCATTCCATCACACCTAAGTTTTATATATCTTATTCCTCTTATTGGTTCTTTATATTAACTCAGGACAATTCTGTTTTTCACTTTACTCAGATATGGACAAATTTGGTGATTTATAAAATCTGTCCGCAAGCTGTTGTAAATTTTAATATATCCCTGATTTAGACATGTTTTCAGTTTAACTGACATTTGCTTATTTGAAACACAAAAATGTCCATTGAGGGAAAAAAATCAGTTTTCACAGTATCATGGCAATATCAGTAACAGCAGACAATAAATTACCAAACATGATTTCTAGATTAAAGAACTTTCCCCACAAAATGAGGAATTTGTGTGTCAAACAGAACAGAGAGTTTGATGGAGAAGACATATTTTTTCTGGACATAATTATTTCACTTTACAAAAATGAGTCCAATTGTAACAGGATATCACATTCTGAAGGCAGCAAAGTTGACCTGTTTAATAATTAATTAATTTTCAAGCTAATTCATGAAACAAAAAAAAAATTAATAATGGTACTCTCTCCAGACAGGAGAAAAGACAGAATCCATGAAATCTCACTTTAATGCAGTGAAAGACAGACACTTTCTACTATAAATCTTGAATGGAAATAAGACATTCTATATATTTATACTCCTGCAGCCACAGCTTATGTCCTGTTCACTCAAAGAGAATGAGAGAGGATCTGCAGTTGGGAAAAAGAAAAACAGAGGGGCAAGGGAGGTGTGAAGTGCTGGCAACCTTATTGATAAAAAAACCTAAAAATATATTGACTTTTGTTGAGGTGAATGTCAATAATTATTGACCCAATAGGAATATTTCAAATAAGAAGCTCAGAGATAATACATCCGTCACTATTTTATTTCAGATCAGTGTGTAGTTGTTTTCATCAATAGACAATATTTGTATTTGGGCAAGGAGCTGTTTATTTGTATTTGTATTTCGGCAAGGAGCTGTTTATGAAATATATTGCAGTCACCCATTTTTCAAAATGTTTTTAAACTATCCCAGTCATTTAAGTGCATCATTAAGCCACCTATGCATGAGATCTTCAAAAGCAACAATTTCTTCTGTACAAGAAAACCAGTTATTCAATGTAGAAGGAAGGAGATTCTGCCATTAATTATTTTTTGCCTAGTAAAACAATTGCATACCACCTCAAATTCATGTTTAAGTATTTTTGTGATGCTAGTGGGACTCTGTAGGTTGAGTGCTCAGATGTCGCTAGCTAGAGACAACATGAGAACTCTCTCAGCCGGGGCTGGCTGTCATGGGTATATTCCCACTGCCACTGTCTGGCAACTGACAGAACATATCCAAGGATACAAAGTTCTTTACAAACATAAGTTAATCATGGTAATTCTAACTGATAACACCCTATGTTATAGATAATGAAACTGAGGCACAGATGGGGTAAGTGACACACACAGCAACTCAGAGAAATGAGTGGGAATTGATCCTGGGATTTCTGAATCCCAGTCCTGTTTTAATCATTAGAACACACACCCATATGGAGATAATCTCCCTTTATATCAAATTCATTTGGTTTATCACATATTTTAGGGGGGGAGTCACATTTTTTTTATTTTCTCTAATAAACCATTTGAAACAGGATCGGTATTGCTTTGGTTATGCTGTTTTGTGTAGTCCTGTAGAATTTTTACCAAGCGTGGCCTGTGAGGTTTCTTTCCTTCATCTTTTTGGTTAATCTAGATAATTTTGGATCCAATTTTGCTGCCATCAGCCATTTTTACATCCTGACTAGTGAATTAGTGTACTTGGTGCGTTACAATATTTTACTGAAATATCAACTCAGTTTTCATTGGAGATGGAACTCTGGTCTCAAGCTATGTACATTCCATATCTGTGGAACTTTGGCTAAATTTGCATTTGCCCTTTCATTGGTAATTATGGTATTTGTCTGGTCATGATAACACACAATCATTCAGCTGGGGGAGTCTGTAGAAACCTGAAGATCACAAAGAGCTATTATTGCTTTTAAATCTATATGCAATGTGATATGTCAAAACACGCAAAAGGATAAACTAAAATTAAGGCTGCTACAGAGATGAAGTCTAAACATCATTAATCTAATGTAAAACAGTTACATAGCAGCAATCAGAGACATGCATTCACTGTAAGAATTGAGACACTCAGCAGAGGAAGGTCAGCAAATTGGTAATATTTTAGAAGGGAAAAAGTTGCTCACAGCTTTTGAAGAGTTTAGGAGTCCTAAAAATATACTAGGGGCCCCATCAGTTACTATCAGCTACCAACATTTCAAGCATTTAAGATTTTACTTGGCAAACATTGAATTATTGTCTTAAAGCATTTCTGGAAATGATTCAAGTAAAAAAAAAAAAAAAGTGAGTTTCCAATTACAAAACACCCCTAAGCATTCCTACTGCTGCTAAAGTGGCATGCTCTTGTCATTTTCTGCCCCATATGTCATTCTGAAAAAAGTGGCTGATTTTCCTAGTTTTAAGGACTGTTGTGAAAATATTGCATAAAATACACTATCAGCTACTTATAGAAAAGCACAGATTAAAAAGAGATTAAACGAAAAATAGTTTAATTTACAATGGGACATAATAACTTTGGATTCATCTTACGTTCAAGACTCACAGGCACATGAAGGAAAACCTACCAGCGGCGGAATACATTGCAGCTCCTTTAGAAAGGATCAAGAATACTGCTAAGTAGTTGCAGCACTGAGTGAAACCCTACCATGCCTTATCTCTCTGTGTTTCAGGAGCTAGATGTTTCAAATACAGCCACTTTATTGGTACTAATTTCAGCAAGCACTAAACTTAAGGGAGGCACTACTGTCAATAGTCACTGGGACTTGGCCTTTGAAGGAAAGGGGAATTATGGAAAATGTAGTCCCCAGGGAAGGATGGGGCTGATAGAGGTGAAGGCTCAGATGGGTCACATGAGAGATGGGTCACATGACAAGGTTAAGTAATTAGCCCAAATTCATATTACAAGTCACTCCCAGAGATGGGAACACAACACAAAAGTACTGATTCCCATTTCCCTGATCTATTCACTAGAAGATACATTTCGTCCAATTTTAAGGCACTTCCCTCTTATTTGTATTACAGTAGCTGTAGTCATTGATCAGGGCTCCACTTTACTAGGCACTATACAAACAAATAATAAATAGATGGTCCCTGCTCCCAAAAACTTACAATGAAAATATAAAGTGAGACAACAGATGGATGCAACAAACAGTCAGGGGTGGTGGGAGAAAGCACAAATCAACAATGAGACACCCCCTAAATGGGATACGTAGTGCTTACTGAATTATTTTCTCTTGTTAAGCAGATAGTCTGTAAGCTTTATTTGTCATTCTACAGTAGACTGTCACGTTGCAGTTACGTTGCATTTCGGCAACAATTTCAGTAACAGCAATACCACATGGGTCAATTTATGATCCCTTTTTGTTCTGTTCTACAATGCATTCTAAGATGAGAGAAACAGCTAATCTATATGTCATTGCCTCAGGCTGCTGTTTTGTTTTGTCAGTCCCCCTCCCCACCCCCACCCCCACCCCCCTTTTCCCTTCTGAAACTGACTTTAATATATTTAAGAGACTTAAAAGAACTAATCATGTCAAAGTTGTGACAAATCAGTCAGACTAACTACAAATGAGGTACAATATTGCTTTAGATAGACCAATTTTCCTTGGTATTAAGAGTGATCTTAACCTTGAAGAGCTTGGTGTAAATATTTACCCTTGATAAGAGTGATTCCATTTGCCCACCAGCTTAGCTATTTAAAAAAAAAAAAAAAAAAAAATCTCACCAAGAGAAATAATGCCATATTTTTACTCAAATTAGATTTCAAAGAAGGGGAGAAATGGAGGAACAATTAATGTCAAACTGCTTCTCACATTACCGACCCATCTGGTTTCAATTTTTTCCTTCTGGCAACATCTCATCAGGAGGTTTGGATGATGCCATCATTGCAGAGAGAAGTTGCTGGTAACAAGTATGAACTTTCAAAAGATTAGACAAGATTAAAGAATTTTCCCTCCTAACAATATTGGCAGCACTGACTATTATGCAACAAGTTTCAGTAGACTGTTCTCCAAGGCCAGTTATGACCTAACAATGAAGTGGTGGTAATCAAATTGTCCTAGTAAACCCTTTCTTCACTTGTTTTTCTTGGCTACCTTGCAAAGGATTCCAGCTGATTATCTTTAATTGCCTTTTTTGGTCTTCAAAGGAAAAAGAAAATCTAAGAGAGCCTTCCCAAGCTTTCTTACAGCATGAAAAACTGGAAATGTGTCAAGAGCTAAACTCCAAGAAAATTCTGAACATAGCACTAAGTATTATTTATTACTTGTAGAGTGCCATTTTAAAAAGCGCTAATTAAAAAAATATAGGAACTTTAAAAGATTTGTTCTTCACTTTACCTGTGAGTTGAAGGATGAATTATGATGCAATTGTAGCCACTCCATAGTTAAGATTGTAACTGAGTTTTGTGAGCTTGATTTGTGCCCCATCCCCTCCACAGCACACCTACTCATTCAGCCCATTGGAGTTTTCCTTACACAAAGACAGCATCCTTTCTCACTTTCAAGTTACTGATGTAAACCAGATATTTCTTGCCCATATTTTCAAACACATGCACTTCCTGTCAAACAATCCACATAACCCACATGTTCCCTAAGCTTTCATCCACTATTAATCAACACAGCAGAAAAATATGATAAAGTATTCCTGTAAAACTAAGAAGTTGCTAGTTATATAGGACTAGATTCCCTGGTGCAGCAAAACTGCATTGAGAGGGACAGGGCAAGATGGAAGATGGAGAATACCGGTCAAGATTGTCAATTATTTCCCATGATCCCAAAGTCTGTCTCTGCCAGAGTTACATCAGTGCAGCTCAGTTCATAGTCCCAGAACTTCTGGCCTGAGCAACACAAAAAGAAATGGCCACTCCAATCTTGCCATCTCTCCTGCTCACCCAGCCACATAACGAGCAAAGAGAACCACATCGTACACAGAGATTGGGAGCGGTAAACAGGGTAGGAAGGCAAATTAAGTAGAAAAATGCCTGCAAAGCTCCTCAAATTACCATGAGGACAGACTGGATGCCAGACCCTGGCCAGTGTCACAGTGGCTACTGAGTGCTGGTCATAATGCAAGCGTAACACACACGCTGATATAGACAGAATGCATAAGATCAGGAAAGGTGGTTGTGCTAAATTGCACCAGGCCCTTATGGTCAGTCTGTATTCCCCAAGACACTGAGGATGAGCAAAGAATACTGGCAGGCTAACCAACCATCCTCTTCTCCTGGGACTTGATGCATAATTGAGTCAATCAGAAAACTCATGGCAATCAAACTGCTTTTAGTCAGATGTGAACTCCATACTCCTACCTCTGGTTTAGATTAGTTATAGCAGCTATATTTGTTAGTGAGGTGATAACATTTGTCTCTGTCATCCTTACAAAGAAAGAATGAGCCCACATCCCAAACCTGTGAGTATGGACATGCAACCACAGCATAATCCATTGGACAACAAGCACACTGTTTGGTTGGACTCTGAGTGCAAAGCCATGCAATTCTCCTGGCATGGCATCTCTGGGATAAACTCATGCCACACCTGCATTCTCTAACCATTCATTCTGGCACAGCCCAGGTTGTTGTCTCATCCATTTGTGTGAAAACAATCTAGGATTTTGTACGGATTTAATCTGGTCATTCACTCTAAACAGGATTTGGCTGTGATCTTGCGGATGTTCCAGGGGATTTGCCTCATAGGTGCAACAGTTTTTGACTATCCAGAAGATGGAATGGAACCATTCATTTTAGTTGCTGGTGTCTAATCAGCAGGACCCTGCCTTGGAATGGTGGTTTAGTAGGGACCAGGAGGCATTGGCCTTGACCAATTGAATTTGCACAGCAAGGAGACAGCTTCCCTGTCTGTCATAGATTGAGGAACCCCTCACCTGTATCCTTAACCGTCGCACAAAAAAGGGTAGTAAGAATCTCAGCTGTGGAGGGAGATTATAGAACAGTTCATACATGGAGGTGAAGCCATGGGGCCTTCAGGGCCATTGTCTGCAATCCCAGTTCTGTTACAATAGGGGTAGGATTATGGTTGCTAAAGCACATCTGTTTGTTGTCATTAACATGTTAATAATGTTGCATCCATTAGCTTTAACTTATACGGAGTGTCTGTGTCTCATTCCTTGTTGTTGTTCAGGAGGTTGCTTTGAAATTAGCCCAAGTAATACATTACTTCCAGAGTAGTTATAAAATATTTAGAAGAGGGCCACATGTACAGAGAAAACAGGATAGAAAAAAAGATCGCTTTCTTTCATAAAAAGTTCCCTGGTATTTCCCCTATATCATAGAATTATAGCTTTTGCAGCATACCCCATTTAGAACTCTAGCTGGCATTTCTCAGCATTTTACAACAATAGAAGTTTATTGTATTAATCACTCTCCAACTCAAATCATGTCTAGAATATGAAAAGGGATTCAGTTCCTGAATAAATTATGCTCCCCAAACTTACTGCTCTTTCCACACTGAAATGGACATATCTACATATTACTCTTCCATTGTTTTCTCAGTTTGATTCTATATGTTAAGGGTGTATTATTTTGAGAACAGGGCACATGATGTGTGAATGACTGTAGATCCAGCCTGGGAAAATCTATTCTGGTTAATAAGTTGCAGGCTATAACAATTCAAAACAAAAGACTTTTGTACTTATTTGCATGACAATACCCAGCGTGGTTTTCCTGTACACTAGCACAGACCTGGTGTCAAAGCTCTAGGGAAAAGAACAAACATTCTGAGATTGTGTTCGCAGCAAAAAGTTTTCTTTTCTCTTTCTTTCTCTAACACTTTGCTTTGCAGGTGAGAACTGTGAAGATACACCCACTTTTTGCTTCCAGATTTTTTTGTGATGTATTTTGTACCTCCCATCCATCTACATGCTAGTTATTTATATATCACCAGTCACCACACATGATCTAGATGCAGCTATCTCATGTAAGTTCCAATCTTATTCCTTTTAGAGTCATTGGGAGTGTCAAGCTGTCTGAAGTGGCTCAGGAGTGTGAGTACCAACCCCAGGGCATACTGTTAAGAAGCAGGGCACAAACCCCAAACTAGCTGTGAGTTCTACACTTAGATTTCACCAACCAAGTATCAAGTGTGAACTCCTCAAGCACTGCAACAGCCTTAACATGGAGTCACAGATGGACCCCTTGGCACTCGTATCTTGCCACCCAGACAAGCTTGCCTTTGTGATAGATAGTTCCTTACAGCAAAAATCACAACAATATTTAGGTTACTCTTAGTCCCAAAGGACCAGTCACTTCCCCAAGGTCAATTGCAACTTAGACCCTACACAACAAAGACAACTCTTGAAGCCAATCCTATAATAAATTAACTAAAAAAAAGAAATTAGAATAATTAGAAATTATTTACATGGTTAAAGCAAGTAAACATACAGAAACAAATGAGTTATGATCTTAGGTTCCAAAAGGTAATAGAAGCTGTTGTAATATGCAAGCTCCATAGTCCCCTAGAGATAACCCAGGCTAAGCAACTGGGGATCCCTTGCTTATGCTTAGAAATTTTGCCACCCCAAACTCCAAGCAGCATAGAGATCTAGTTTCTTCCTGTCAGGGATTTTTATTTCCTTTCCCCATGGTTCAAAATGATGGGACAAGACCACATGCACATCTCCTTTTGGTCTTTGATATTTCACAATGGCTCATTTGCTTTCAGTGGGCCTTCTTGGTGGGAAGGACCTAACACCTTCTGTAGAAAGACCGCACTTTACATCTGATGACCTGTTTGATGACATACACAATTACAGAGTTTGACAATGCAAACACGCAATATAAACTTAGAGCATGGGGTACAGATGTTATAAATGAGATTACTACATGAAGCATTCTACAAGAATTTCATAAAGTCTAAACTCTAAACACATTCTTATAAACCTAACATCTATTTTAACAATGCTAACACACAGGTGAGCCAGAATGGTTTCCAGCTATGGATTGGTCAATGTTCAGTTGAGGCCTAGGGGCCTTGGCATGAGCTGGCACCTGATCTGCCAGCATCACACAGAGTATTACCAATGATTGGGGAAGGATCAAGGATCACCTTACTTCAGGTTTCAGAGTAACAGCCGTGTTAGTCTGTATTTGCAAAAAGAAAACGAGTACTTGTGGCACCTTAGAGACTAACCAATTTATTTGAGCATAAGCTTTCGTGAGCTACAGCTCACTTCATCGGATGCATACTGTGGAAAGTACAGAAGATGTTTTTATACACAGCTTATGTAAAGTGATCACTCTCCTTACAATGTGTATGATAACCAAGGTGGGCCATTTCCAGCACAAATCCAGGTTTTCTCCCCCCCACCCCCAACACACACACAAACCCACTCTCCTGTTGGTAATAGCTTATCTAAAGTGATGACTCTCAAATGGCCCACCTTGATTATCATACACATTGTAAGGAGAGTGATCACTTTACATAAGCTATTACCAGCAGGAGAGTGGGGTGGGGGGAGAGAAAACCTTTTGTAGTGATAATCACCCATTTTTTCATGGTTTGTGTGTATAAAAACATCTTCTGTACTTTCCACAGTATGCATCCGATGAAGTGAGCTGTAGCTCGGGAAAGCTTATGCTCAAATAAATTGGTTAGTCTCTAAGGTGCCACAAGTCCTCCTTTTCTTTTTGCATCTTACTTCAACAATCCCATCATGATTATGTATCAGAATTTACAGATTAAAATTTAAGTGGCAATAAAATGTTAAGCATCAGAAAATGTCTCACCCAAAAGGCAATATATTAATCAAAACATACGTAGCACACTGGATAGCCTCTCATCTCCTTCCCACTCCGTTGGTATTTAATAACAGAACAGACATGCTAACCATTTCAAATGGTCTGTCTGGACATTTCGATTTCCAGCATTCTTTTGAAAAGGTCTGAGCTATTCTCAATTAAATGATAGATTGAAATACACCAAATTATCTCATGTAAATGATTTCAGAGCAGCCCAATTTTATTTTAATATAAAAATAAGGAAACTTCTAACCTGAGATTCCCTGGGGAGTTAACATGAAGCAGATTAGCACCCAAATTACCACCTTTTCAGTTGTTTAATTGAGGTTATTAAAGAACCTTTGTCTAATAGGTGTAACATTACCCATTACCACCGTGACATGACGTCATATAACACTGCAATGTTGTCAATTTAGAAAAGCCTGTTAATGTTTTCCTTTTCCAGACAGAAATGTGATTCCTGTACTAGCTGACAATTCTCCTCAGAATTGTCAACATTTAAATTGGTTTTAGTGTGATAGAAACCAAGGTTAAAAATAAAAATCTGACATTTTTTGCATATAGTTCATTAACTAACCGTTATTAGGCTAACATGGAACAGCATTTTTTAGCATCGTTAAACTGCTCTATATTTTCATCCATCAAAAAAAGAACTACCTTTCCCCTTATCCTTCTCTTTAAAACACAAGGAAGTGTTGAAAGAAATATTATTTAAATAATATAGGCAGCATTTATTTTGTACCATATAATTCATACTTCTATGAATTACAAACTAAACAGGAAATGGTGACCCATCAACAAAGATCTTATGCTAACGATTGAATAAACCTGCAATAATATAACAGGCATTTTGATACAATTTATGCCACTTCATCCTCCATTTGCAAAACTCTGCCATATTTTTTTCTGTGCACTACATGAAATTTGCACAATACTTTTCTATAATGTGTATAGTGAAAATCATTTACCCAAAGGTCAACACTTGGAGTTTTGGAATACTTTTAAAAGTTTATAAAATTGTAAAAGCCAGCATCACACATGACACTTGCATTCTTGTCAGTGATCTCAAGGGAGACCACAGAAAGAATGGGCTTGTACACTGATCTAGGTAGGCTCTTGCCCTTACCAAAAAAGACAGACTGTGAGCGAAGTTCGTGGTGTACTTGTTAAATGGATAGAGTGTTGACCCCTATCTGAAGCAGTAAATTCATTTTACAAAATCAAGTGAATTTGAATGCAGGAGGAAAGAACTTCATAACTATTTTATAAGTGTTATGGAAATTAGAATGACAACAATTTATACTACTGAAAAATATTTGCTTGTGGAAAAAAGTAATGGTTAGATGCTGGGTATGAAATAAAAACAGTTAAACAGCTATAAAATCTAAAAGTAGATTATTTCCCTTGGGATAAATTTTTAGTTTCCAATTTTAAGTTAAATGTCTCCTTGACATTCTTATCATGTTTATAAAATTGGCAAAAATCTACCTAGAACTGGGTTTTAATTAAATATTTTTAAAGCCCATGAAGATAAGTGAAATAAATATATTTTATGAGCTAAATGAAAGGGCACAGATTTCATATGTAAACAGTGCCATCTTCTGGTAGTCCAGATGCAAAGCTAGCATAAAAATCCCTCCTAATTCATTTGCATAAATATCATTTGGAAATAGTCAGGGTCTTTGTAAAGAAATTAGCCAATCATTGTTCCATATTAATAATTACTCTTTTTTTCAAAATTAGTAAGAAAATTATTTTATATGAAGTAAGGACTTGATCTGCTCCATTCAAGTCACTGAGTGTTTTTCCATTGACTTTGATGGGGCTGTGGCAAGCCCCAAATCAATTTCTTCTTCCAAGAAAGAAACAGTCATCTGAATAAGTACAGTTTACAAAACACATGCAGTACTACTTACATTATTCAAAACAAAAAGTAAATCTTACAAAAAAATCCTACAAGTTTATACATTTTTATTTTTAATTTTAAAACTCCACTAAAAAGAAATGGACTTAAATTTGCAGACAATTTTTTTCCAATTTTCATGGCTAACTATTCAAGTTTTGGGGGAGCTTTGTCAAGAAAAAAACTGAACTTCAAATAATCATGTCTGATTCCTCTCATCAGAGTTATTGGGAGAGGAAGAAAGAAGTCAAGGGTCCCATTAGCTCTCAACAATTACTTCAAGTTCCCTTTTTTCCCCGTACGATTTTACAGTACTTGTCTGAAGCATATAGTTAATCTTTGGAGATTTAAAATGGTAGGTGAAAGAGCACAGGATTAAGTGAGTTAGAATACTAGTCCATGATTTACATTATTATTAAAGATGGCTTTAGCCAACCAAAACAGAAATAATTGTTTAAACTATTTTGATTGTTGATATTAAGTGCCAGTATTTATCCTGTAAATCCAATACTACAGAGATACAAAACTACAAAGGGAACCTTTTAAAAACAAACTACATCAACAAGAAAGAAACTGAATTAAGTCAAACTGTACCATAATATATATCAAGAAGTTCAGAATTTCACAAAAACAATAACTTCCTTAGCACTTAATTCAAGAGTAAAATGTTCTCTCAATTATTTATGTAACCTGTGATGGCTCAGTACAGGACCTTCACTTGTAACACAGAAATGCCCACACATTGGTGGACTATCACACTTATTGTGCTTTGCTCTAGCCAAAAGTGATTTAATACTGATCCCACCTACTTCCTGAGAAACAATACATTTACTAAAAAGAAAGCCAATTTCATGCATTTTTCACATTTTATTTCTATTGCACACTGACAACTCCTGACCTATTTTAAGTATTTTCATAATATGCAGAAGCACTTCAATGCACAATAGCTAAACCTTCTATGCTTAGGGTGACCATATGTCCCATTTTTCAGCTCTGTTCTGGCCATCCCTACTTTTTCACTAAAACTGGGCATTTGTCCCTGATTTGTGCAGGCAGCGCTGCCTTCAGAGATGTCCCCCCAGGCAACAGCCACCGCTCTCCAGCTGGACACTACAGGTAGTTCTTATGTCTGGGTCAACTTGGGACAGCTGTCCACTGCTTGCACCACAGGATAGTGAGGAGTTTACTTAAAGGATTGTGCCTCAAAGATATAAAATCCCTTCCCAAGCAGCCTGGTGTTCTGTCAAATGAGTGTGCTGCCCACATTAGAATGGTGCACCCCTCTCTGAGTTCAGTGACTGCAGTCACGGGTCTTTGAGCAGGATGCACAATGTGTACGGTGACAAAGCGGAGAGCTGTGGCTGCTGCCAGGGGCGGGGGGTCAGGTCTGAAGGCAACGATGCCCGCCAGCAGCAGCTGAGGAATTTGCTGCTTGCAGGCATCGCTGCTTTCAGAGCTGACCCCCATTTGCCGGCTGCAAGGCAGAGCAGAGAAGTAAGGGTGACATGGTATTCGCACCTTTACCTCTGCGCTGCATCAGAGTCTGAGCCTTCCTTACTGTGAGGCTCAATATAGAATGCTTTGAGCAACTTGACCAGGAGGCTGTATAGAAGCACTAAATTAATTTTCCTATCAGCTCAGTGCAAGGTCAGCAACAAGAAGGTAGGATCCCCATTTATTGGTGGGCACAAAACATGGCTACATGGATTGTCAGCATCAGCAGGGTTGAAGGATGGCGTACGCAGGTCATTCGATGGGGGTTAGTGGCAGTGCTCTAATTTGTAAATGCTCATTTTTGTTGGTTAGCTGAGTTGCAGCTGCAGCTGAAAGCAGCGTGACGGTCTCTTCACAGATTCAATGTTTGCCTAGAGTGGGAGCCTGAGTGATGAGACAGTCTGAAATAGGAAGGGTTTTTAATTGCACATTTTGTGGTAGCTAAGAGTCCCCCTGAGCCAAAAAGGCTGCCATGTTTCAAAACATAATGACAGAGAAAACAATTTGTCAGTGACAGAAGTTGCACTGCAAATATGTTCCCTGAATGTTAACTTATCGGAGAGGCTTGGAGAAAGATTTGTCACAACAGAAGTGAAGAACCTACTGCACCAGAATCTTGTAGAATGCAGGCAAAAGAAAGAAAAGGAGTTTTACGATGTAGTAGACAATTTTTACACAGCATGCCTGTTCTACTTAGAGCACTGGAGACCTGCCTTTGAGTGCACCAAAAAGTCTGAATGGGCTCTGCTGAGGAATATGCTGCAGTGGGAGCAAATGCAAGACAGCCTCGCTGCATGCCACACCAGAATTCCCACTTTAAATATGTTGGATGAGAATAGTCTCTTTGATGAGTGGTCTAGTGCAAAATCAATTGTCTCCAGTTGTCTTTCAGACTGGAACCATCAGAGAATGCCCGTCACTGAAAGGTGGCAGAAGAGTTTGAGAGATGGACCGTAATGCAGTACAATACACAGATCTAGCCAAGCCTGTGGAATCTGTGCTGTACCTGCCGGGTAAGACTGTACCTGTTGAACGTGTCTTTTCAATTACAAATTGTGTATGGTCTCCTGAAAAATCACATCTGAATGTCTCCACCATGAAGGCTGTCTTGTGTGTGCGAGTTAACTTTTCTCTAGACTGTACTGAATTCTACGACAAGGTGCTGAAAGACAAGCAAATCTGATGAAAAAAGCATCATCAGAGAAATACAACTGGTATCAAGCACCTTCACACCCTGAAGAACGACAAGACAAGAAACAATGACAGTAACTACTGAGTTTTAAGTAAAATAAAACCATGAAATATCTTTTTTGCATACTGTAAGTAAGCTCCTCTGAGCACTCACCATCTCTTACCAGTGTCCCGTTTTCCGTTTACAGAAATATGGTCACCCATCTGTGCTGTAGATCAGAGGTGGGCAAACTATGGCCCGCGGGACCATCCTGCCCGGCCCTTGAGCTCCTGACTGGGGAGGCTAGCCCCCTGCCCCACCCCTGCTGTCCCACATCCCCCGCAGCCTCAGCTTGCCGTGCCACCAGCACTCTAGGAGGCAGGGCTGCGAGCTGCTGCCGGGCAGTGTGGCACCATGGCTGGCTCCGGCTGGGCCACGCAGCTGCCAGACACGCTGCTCTGAGCAGCATGGTAACGGGGCAGGGATCAGGGGAGTTGGATAAGGGACAGGGAGTTCCGGGGGGCAGTCAGTGGACAGAGAGCAGGGGGCAGTTGGATGGGCCAGAGGTTCTGGGGTTGGGAAGGAGGTCAGGGGATGGGGAACGGGGAGGTTGGATAGACATGGGAGTCCCAGGGGGCCTGTCAGGGGACAGGGAGCAGGGGGGGTTGGATGGGTCAAGGGTTCTGAGGGGGGGCAGTTATGTTATGCTATACAGAGCACACGGGATCTTTCATAAGAGAGAAGGCAAATACGCCATATTTATTGAAAATACAACAGTTAGCATATGCTTTTCAGTCACACACACATGCACACAGTCCTGCCAGTTGATGTTTTTATCGTTACCAGGTCTGGAACCTGGATCAATCTAGTGGCCAGCCAGATTAGTCACAGAGGGGAGCCGGGCTTTGTCAGTCGCGATCCAATGCTCCTGGAGTAGTGGCAAGACGAACCCAAAATCCCATGGCAAAGCACCCTATTCTTATAGTTCCTTTTCTCTGTTGAAGTCTATGGATTTTGCTGTGTCAGTTTGTGACAGGTTACTTCTTAATTGGTGTTATCTTCTGATGTAAACATTCCAATACACCTCCGATAGGGTTATCCTGCCCTGGTTCCGATTTAATCAATTGTCCTGTCTTTAGGGATGCCAGCCTTCACCTCAGTCTAGTCAATTTGCCCTTCCTTCACTATGGATGCACGTTGATGATTTTCTGGTGTTCTTAAGTCTCTTTACTCCTTTTTCCTTGACCATCTGGCTGTAACAATGGCCTTTACAACTTATCTTTTCCTGATGCAAACATTCCTCATTCACACACACAGTCTTTTTAAAGAGACCTTTGAGAATACAAACAGTGTCAGTTTATTTTGAATCTCCTTAACATAGACGCAATACAAGATCCTGTCTTGTACTTACTAAATCTTAAAAACAATGAAATGTACATTTAACTAGAGTGCCTAATTTGTAATACATATAGGAAACCATAGTAGACATTATAACTTATCCTAAAACAAAAGGGTGACCATAATCAGTCATAAGGATTGTTCTGGTCTGTCCCTGCCTTAACATCAGTACAGACACTGGCAGTCTGTCAGATGCATTCCTACCAATGTCCCAGAGGGTCATTCCTTTCTGCTATTCAAAAAGGGTGGCTAGTAAAATGAAATCAAGACATACATTTAGAAAAGCTGGATGTGCACAAGTCCATGGGGCCGGATGCGTTGCATCAGAGAGTGCTAAAGGAGTTGGCGGATGTGATTGCAGAGCCATTGGCCATTATCTTTGAAAACTCATGGCGATCGAGGGAAGTCCCGGACAACTGGAAAAAGGCTAATGTAGTGCCCATCTTTAAAACAGGGAAGAAGGAGGATCCTGGGAACTACAGGCCAGTCAGCCTCACCTCAGTCCCTGGAAAAATCATGCAGCAGATCCTCAAAGAATCAATTCTGAAGCACTTAGAGGAGAGGAAAGTGATCAGGAACAGTCAGCATGGATTCACCAAGGGCAAGTCATGCCTGACTAATCTAATTGCCTTCTATGACGAGATAACTGGCTCTGTGGATGAAGGGAAAGCAGTGGACGTGTTGTTCCTTGACTTTAGCAAAGCTTTTGACACGGTCTCCCACAGTATTCTTGCCAGCAAGTTAAAGAAGTATGGGCTGGATGAATGGACTATAAGGTGGATAGAAAGCTGGCTAGATTGTCGGGCTCAACGGGTAGTGACCAATGGCTCCATGTCTAGTTGGCAGCTGGTATCAAGTGGAGTGCCCCAAGGGTTGGTCCTGGGGCCGGTTTTGTTCAATGAGTCAACAGTGTGCCCTTGTTGCCAAGAAGGCCAATGGCATTTTGGGATGTATAAGTAGGGGCACTGCCAGCAGATCGAGGGACGTGATCTTTCCCCTCTATTCGACACTGGTGAGGCCTCATCTGGAGTACTGCGTCCAGTTTTGGGCGCCACACTACAAGAAGGATGCGGAGAAATTGGAGAGATTCCAGCGGAAGGCAACAAAAATGATTGGGGGACTGGAACACATGAGTTATGAGGAGAGGCTGAGGGAACTAGGGATGTTTAGTCTACGGAAGAGAAGAATGAGGGGGGGATTTGATAGCTGCTTTCAACTACCTGAAAGGGGGTTCCAAAGAGGATGGCTCTAGACAGTTCTCAGTGGTAGCAGATGACAGAACAAGAAGTAATGGTCTCAAGTTGCAGTGGGGGAGATTTAGGTTGGATATTAGGAAAAACTTTTTCACTAGGAGAGTGGTGAAACACTGGAATGCGTTACCTAGGGAGGCGGTAGAATCTCCTTCCATAGAAGTTTTTAAGGTTGGCTTGACAAAGCCCTGGCTGGGATGATTTAATTGGGGATCGGTCCTGCTTTGAGCAGGGGGTTGGACTAGATGACCTCCTGAGGTCCCTTCCAACCCTGATATTCTATGATTCTATGATTAGTACCTCTATTCTTATAGTACAATTATAAAATCCTGCTCCTACAGTTAGGAGGTAGGAAGTGGGAGGGGGCGGACGGGGGCAGGGGCCAGGCTGTTTGGGGAGGCACATCCTTCCCTACGGGGCCCTCCATATGGTTTTGGAACCCCTCAGGAACACCTCAGGCCAAAAAGTTTGTCCACCCCTGCTGTAGATCCAGATCTGGAAGAGGCATACCTGGATAAGAGAAGGGTCAGTGGCAGAAGAAGCCAATATTAAAATCAGAAGAACCTCTGGACGAAAAATGTGGAGTCAGAGGTGAACAGAGAGCTCATGTATAGTAACAATTATTTAAATTGCTAAATATTAAAAAAGATATTAAATGAGTGGAATAGTGATGTTACCCAGCAGGAATGGCAGCCTACTCCGTACTCAGGAAGGCAGAAACAAATTCTGCTTCCATCAGCTACCCAAACTTGCACCTCAACACCCCCTAAAGTTGCCTAGTGGAAGTCTAACAGTCACACCTAAGAAAAAAATAATCATTTTGTCAAAAGAAGTGAGAAGTTTGCCATGCCAGGAGGAACTATCTCAGCCCAGTGAAGGAGTCAAGCTGGCATCTGTGATGTGGTGAGTAAACTCCAGTCAAAGCAGGGAGGGATTAAAGGTCTAACCTGCAGACAGAGCATCTTCAACACCTGCCATAAATGTTGAGCTTGGAAGATATTTCGAGACTGTGGTGGTGGGCAGCACTGTAAAATCTTAAGGAGACTTCAGGACGGAAACAAGAAATAAAAGGAAGAAAAGCAAGTTTTATACTGCTGGCTGCCTCAATAGAGGGAGGATCTCTCTCTTCTAAGTCCGGAAAGAATTGGAGCTAAAAGCCATGAGAACTACAGGGAAAGAAGCAGCAATAAGGCTGTCCTGCCAATGAGAAGACTTGCTTTTCCAGCTGGATTTACAAAGCCTAAGAGCTGCAGTTGGCCAGTAAGATGCAAGGGTTTTTCTAGGGAAGAGAAGTTTCATAGTACAGACCATTTATCCTTGGAACCAGATCCATCTTTTCAGCTCCTGCTGAAGCCTTTTGGGTTGACACAGAGCTACTATGCACTAGCTAAACCAAATTAGATGGAAAAGGAAAAAAAGTATGTTAGCCACCAAGGCTGATACTAATGAACTTTTGTTGGAATTTCAAACATAAGAACAGATACACACACCTAATTACTGGCTATAAAGTAAAGCAGCTGATCAGGAAGAAAGGAGAAGTACATCTGAAGCTGGAGCAAACTCTGATGTGACGCTGAACCTGTAGATGTGGGTGAAACAGCAAGTGCAAAGTCTTGGTAATCATATTCAGTAATGAGACATGGAGTAACAGACCACAAAGAGTTCCAGAACATTTAGAAAACAGGAAATCCTGTTCTGCTAAAGCCAAAGATCTTTTAGGAATTATTTTGCAGAAGTGGTGATGGATATGGTGCATGGAGACCTTTTTTCCTTCTCCCTAGAGTTGGCAACTGCCCAAGGGATATAATTGTAATATTATACCATTTCCAACCAAAGTAGTAATTATGAGAAAAGCCAAGGAGGATAAAGGATCTCTCCTTCCAGGGCCACAGAATCAAAATATTTCAAGATCTCTCAGCCATAGTGTTATGAAAGAAATGGAGCAATGATTGAAGAATTATGAGAAAACTAAATAAAATATAAATAAGGTTTCCTTTTCAAAACTCTCCTCAATAAAGGCTACCTAGTGAGAAATCT
The DNA here is from genome assembly GCF_965152235.1 of Eretmochelys imbricata. Lineage (NCBI taxonomy): Eukaryota > Metazoa > Chordata > Testudines > Cheloniidae > Eretmochelys > Eretmochelys imbricata. The sequence goes on along the minus strand of NC_135575.1, from coordinate 42,509,936 downwards.
AAAGGAATGGTAGAAAATAATGTGGATCTCAGGACTTATAACAAGGAGCATAAAAGAAGACAACCAGAGGACTATAAAGAAAAACAAGTGGGAGGGAGAAATCTCTGGCAAGCAGCTAAACCCACTCAAAAACAAATTCTCAAGTTTAAAAAAGGAACAAGAGCCACACCAGAAACAGACAGAAATGAAGATGAGCACACCTCTGAAACACTCAGTTTTGTTTCAGAGTAACAGCCGTGTTAGTCTGTATTCGCAAAAAGAAAAGGAGTACTTGTGGCACCTTAGAGACTAACCAATTTATTTGAGCATAAGCTTTCGTGAGCTACAGAAGTGAGCTGTAGCTCACGAAAGCTTATGCTCAAATAAATTGGTTAGTCTCTAAGGTGCCACATGTACTCAGTTTTGTGTATTTGCAGGCATAAACAACACAAGATAGAAAGATAAAGGGCATGCAGCTATGTATAAAGAACTGTATTTCACTGACCTTTAAAATATTAAACTTTTCAAAATTGAGAGTAATCAGACATTGAAGAATACTACAAATTAAAAAGGATTAAAAAGCAATAAAATTAAAAGACTTCCAACACCAAAAAAATAAAGGGGAAAAGTATTATACATAGGCAATTTATTATAGTTAGATTACATTTTCATGTCAAATAAGACATACAAACAAAATACTAATGTGTTGATTGAAAAGCAAATATAATGGACTAAAAGACAGCAAAATCTAAACTGCAAAAAGCATAGATAGCACGGTGAGAGGAGCATGGAAATAGAAATAGTATGAACTGCACTAAGGCATAGGCAAGCTCTGAAGGATACTGCGAAATACTGTATATCAGATCCACTGAACACAGTTTACTCCTTTAATGAGTGGGGTTTAGGTATCCATAGTAGATTAAGTGTCTCTTATGACCTGCCGTGGATCAGCAGTTAAATTAATCTTTGAGACAAATCAAGAAAATACGATTTAGAGCTGCATGGGATTGTGATAACAGAAGGTTTAAATCAGTTAGTAAATACACCAAAAAGGTCATATAAATAATAGAGTCTCAAGGCAGTTGTATTGAGACAACATGAGAGGGATTTCTTCATCACCAAAATTCAGTTAATTGCCATGGGAGTCATTGGGGATGTAAAGGAGCTAAGTTTGTATGACATGACGTCTTACCCCACACTTGTGATTTTGCTTTTGCTTTAGGGTGATTAAAGAAACCAAGCAGTCAGACAGCTTTAGTGATTGAAGGCAACTTACTGATTGTTGTTTCTAGACATATAATTTGTTCCAGTTGGACCAAATGTTTTTCCGTGTTAAAGCGTACCCAATCAACTAGAGCAGAAATATGGAAAGCTTAATAACAGAAAGGTCATTTCTCCTAGTCCAACTGGTCCATACAGTGGATTTGCTTTTTCCCTTTATTCCTAAACTATACAGCCAGAGGATCCAATTAAAATATGTGAAAGCCAGCTGGAGGGAACCAAGGCCAGGGGCTATAATAGAGAACATGATGATGCCTGAGAACTAGAGGAAGAAAGAAAAAAGGCATGGGGCCAATTTGTAAAAGACAGGTTCTAACCCAAGTGTATCGATCTAGATATTACTGCACACATAAATTTACTGTCAGGCACACTTTGATACAAAGCTGGCATCAGCAGATTAAAGCATTGTTCCTGTGATCTTTTGTTTCAGTAGCCAAACTGGCAGACCTGACAGGCACCAGTAATCAGGTGAATCAGCAGTGGAGAAAGCATGTACTGTGGAGACACATTCCATCCAAACTGCCACAATAGTGGATGTGACATGTTCCCCCACGGGGTGCCACCTGAAACTGGGGTATCACTGAGCCCTCTGACCAACCAGCCTGGGCTCCCTCTCACACTGTGCTGCTGTGACAAGCTGCAGAACTGCTCCCAGTCATACACCTCCACCAGCATTCACAGGTAGGGACATACCCAGAGGCAGTTACATGCAGGCTCTCTGATCAGCCACTGCATGTGAACCAACAATAGAGAGGCTACAGCCAAAATAACCACCAGCTTCCCAGCCTAGGACACCAGAGTTGTAATGTCCTGCCCTGGTCCAAACCCCAACCAGTATGAATTTATTATCGAGTTTGCCTCCCCCTCAATGCGGAGAGGACTAAGCAACAGCCTTTGTCCTTTAAGCTACAATTCCTACGCACTTCACTCCAAACTCACTGGTTTAGATTAAACTTAAAATAAATTTATTAACTACAAAAGATAGACTTTAAGTGATTATAAGTGACAGCAAACAGAACAAAACAGATTACCTAGCAAATAAACAAAAACGCAAACTACACCTAAGATACTAAAAAGACAGGATATGAATTAGCAAATTCTCACCCTGGTTGATTATACAAGCAGGCTAAAGATTCTTAAGGGACAAGCTGCACTGGCTTTCCAGCTTGGAATCCTCACATCCATCACACCCAGGCTAGAAATTCTTTTAACCTGGGTTCAACACTTCCCGCAGTTCAGTCTTGGTTTCTCAGGTATTTTCAGGAGTCTTCTTGTGTGGGGGAGTGAAGAACAGATGATGTCATTCCCTGCCTTATATAGCTTTAGCAATATGGTGGGAACCCTTTGTTTCAAAACTTGGTTCCCAGACCAGTTTGTGGAAAAATACTGACACCCCAAGATGGAGTCCAATCCAGAAACCTGTGAGCTGGTCACATGCCATTGCAGTGTATAGCAGCCATTGCTTACAGGCTGGCCAAAACACCCACAGGAAGGTTAAGCTATTCCACAGTCCATTGTCTTTGCTGTTGGGCCATCAGCCCTGTCTGGCTTCTTCATTGTTGTACCTAAAAGGCCGACTGTGGGTGTTTTCCAGAATAAGGCCATTTGAAATACAGATTCCCTAGTCAATATTCATAACTTCAGATACAAAAATGATATATGCATATGTTAGGGGGCCTATTCCTTCACCCACTTACTTCCCTGGTCCTTTTCGCATGAACAGAGAGCAACAATACCCGAAGTCCAAAGGTGCAAACAATTCAATGTTTATTGGGGTGAACTTCCAGCAAGCATGATTCCAGTTTCCTTCCTTAGTGTCTCCCTTCCCAGCTCTGACACCACAGAGCCTTACACCTGTGTCCCTGTTCTCATTCCTGCCCTTAGCCAAACATGATTCCAATTTCCCCACCCCCATTCCCTGTTCCCATTTCCCCCTTTAGCAAAACATGATTCCAATTTCCCCACCCCCATTCCCTGTTCCCATTTCCCGCACACACACACACACACACACACACACACTCACTTCCTGTAAAACTTGAGTTCAGCCTAGCTATACCTTAACCAATAATTTTACTGAAATTTAACTAACCAATCCTAACATATTGTAACATGATTATTTAACCAATTATACCCCACCACCTTAATTAGTTTACACCCAGAAAAATTAATTATACAGCAGACAGAAACAATCACAGAACCAGACAGAGATTATACAGACAAACAATAGGGAAATGGGGACTACAGTGATAGAACAACAAAGAAATGAGGATTTCACATCCCAGCTATTGATAAGTGAGTTCTTGCCAGACACGATGCTATCAAATTAAGTTTCTTTTTACATGTTCTAGGCACTTCCCTTTCTCTGGAGGCGATAGGCATTATCAGGACAGGAGTGTCTTCCTAACAGCCCAAAAGCACCCTCTTTCAATGTGACTAGTTTGGAATGTGAGGATGTGACCTGTCGCTTCCCAGTTTATGGTTGCCTCTGTTGCTTAGCCAAAGATCTTAGCCTAAGAACAGGGCCTCAGACTGTCACAGTAAGAGAAGGACCTTACACTGGCAGACAGTGATTTTGATTCTTTCTTTTATACCTCTAACTAGCCAAGTGATAAGAATATACCTAAATTCCTAGAGTATAGGCCTTTACAGACAGGCCTGAATATCTATATCCTAACAGCATACAAATAGGATAATCATATTCAGCAAATCATAACCTTTCCAGTGACACCTCACATGGCCTGTCTTGTACAAAACGCATCATAATTATATCATATCACTGTGAGGAATATGGGGTGCAGTGTCACAGTGGGCTCCTTCTGATCCAAGTGACCCAGCAAAAGCTCCAGCATTGGTACTCATTCACCTTCCTTTTAGCCATCCATATATTCAGAACCACTCCTAGTAGGACTCCCAGAGGTCTCAGCAGGAAGCTAGAAAAGCCCCCTGGGTCTCAAGCAGCAAGTGATTCAATATCTGAGACATACTATGATAGAAGTATGGTATACTGGAGAGCACGTATATGTAACACTGAAAAGTTAGTGAATTATTAACAGCTTTGTTATCCATATTTTGAAAAGCATGATTAAACTGAAAAATTATTTACCATTTTAAAAGCCCTTTTTACACTGAAATTTTGTAAACTGAATATAGATTAAGAATGTAAACATTCCTTTGTATGCTCTAAAACAAACACACAGACACAAATCTTTCTTAAAACCTAGCAAGTCTCACTTGGGCTTCACTTTAAAGCAAATTATTCAGATAAGACTAGGTGGCAGTCTCTTAATAAGTGATTTGAGAGAGGTAGGGCTGAGCAGCACAGTGCAAACTCCCTTCACTGGCGCTTCTGATGACATGCATAGTGGGAGAGATATCTGTTGGACTTGTGTGAGTCTCTAATGAAAGTATGAACATTTCCCAGAGGTTCTCTAACTGCGCCAGTAGATGCTGATTCTGGATCTTACAATCATATTTATTCAGGTCATCTTTTTCAAAACCTATTTTTCCCATGCGGGGCACGGGAATGTATTTCAACAGGATTGAAAACATGTTCCTCAGTTTTCCCGTCCTTTGAACTGCTGTGCTTTTACTTCTCATGTATAGAAACAAATTCAGAGTCTTGCAGACAAAAAAGGAGATGACGTGGATGTATTCTGGCTATACTGAAAACAGGGAAGTATAATGTTAACCGAACGACTCTCCCCCTTCCAGAGTATTAAAACTCTTCAACCACGTGTGACTCGCACGTACTGAAATACGGAGAGGGAGGATAAAGACGCCCCAGTGTCCGACCCCCCTCCCCGCAGCTGACGCGGCAGCCCCTCTTCCCGCCTTGCTTGCACCTAACGTTTGCTTTTAGAAACATGGGATGGCCACCCCCTCTTTGCAGTCACTCGCAGCCCTTCTCCCCGTGGCGCGCGGCGGCTCTCAGCCAGCGCAGCGTCCCAGCGCGTTTGCCATTTCAAGCCTCCCCGCCGCCCTCCGTAGCTCGACGCGACGCTGTCTCGCGCACGCCACGCTGAAGGCGCGGAGGGGGCACGCGCTGCAGCGTCCCCCCTCCGGTCTGCGCGTTCAGAGGAGCCGCCCCCGCAATAGATAGAACGTGCAGCTCCCCAATCCCCGCCAGGCAATACTGACAACTTCGGCTGGCCCGCCGAGGCAGAAAAAGTTACTGCGCCTGCGCAAGGGTGGAGGTTCCGGGAGAGACGGCGCGTGCTAGAACTGTTAGTGTCAGCGGGCAACGCGCATGCGTCAGCGGGACGCCTACAGGACCTAGGGTGGGCGAGAGCCTATGAGGCGCTTTTGTGGCCGCGGCGCAGGGGGCGGCGCCTGATTTGAACGGGCCGGCGGCGGGGCCGGGGACTGGAACTGTGCGGACGTCGTCTGTCCGCGCCGCCGCCGCCGCGCCATGGCCAAGCAGCTGAGCCGGGAGCAGGGCATCACCCTGCGGGGCAGCGCCGAGATCGTCGCCGAGTTCTTCTGTGAGTGAGTGAGCGGGGGCCGCGGCTCCGGGGCGGGGGTGAGGAGCCCGGGCGCGGGCGGGGGGTCCCTGCAGCACACCGCGGTGCGCGCTGCCCCCGGGAGGGAGCCCGGAGCCCGGAGCCCGAGGCAGCGCGGTGACCCGGACACCGCTCGGGGAGTCCCGGGAGCTGCGTCTCTGCCCAGCTACTCGTGGTGCGGCGTTTTGTTCCCTTCCCATCCCGGTAACGCGGCGGAGGGAAGGGGCCGCCGAGCGTGGGGCTGCACGTGCGGGTGGCGTCTGGGAGAGCCCAGTGACTGGGCCGACTCTACCTGCCTTTCAGCTTATGGCATCAACAGCATTTTATATCAGCGTGGGATCTATCCCTCGGAGACCTTCACGCGCGTCCAGAAATACGGGCTCACTCTGCTCGTCACTACAGATCCTGAACTTAAAAACTACCTGAACAACGTGGTAGAACAGCTAAAAGGTACAGCAGATCAAATGCACCTAGGTGGTAGTTCACCCGATGTTATGAGCTTTATGTTTTCCTCACCTGGCATAATTCTTTAGAATCATGATGGGTTTTAGAGCGTGGCTTGCATATGAACTGATGTTTCACTTATGAGACAAGACAGACTATCTGTTTTATTTATATTTACCTATTCTCTTTGTTTATATTGGGGAGCGCCTTATTTTAGCAAACACCTATACATTCTAACCAGTCTTCTGAGGCAGAGCCGTGTATTCGATCTCTTCACCATTCAGAGCTCAAATGTGAATTTATTAATTGCTAAGAGGTTACATTAGTCTTAACATGTCTGTTCAGCATGCCTATTTACATAGCCAACTTCTCTGGATCATATTGGTTTTATATTTCTGGATTAGCTATTAGAATTGGAGAGAATGTACACCTTGAAACTTGTCACTAACTTAATATAGTCAAACTGAAGACTGCATAGCATTCTAACTGCTTTTCCATAAACCGTAATATTACTAGTGCAGCTAGTAAATGGGGTTAATGAAGGCTCACTCTACTACATTATCTATATTTTCTGACTTGGGGAAGTTATTTTTCTCTTGCTTCTTTCAGACTGGTTATGCAAGTGTTTAGTACAGAGGCTGGTGGTGGTAATCTCTAGTATTGAAAGCAGTGATGTTCTTGAAAGGTGGCAGTTTGACATTGAATGTGACAAGACTGCAAAGGATGAGAGGTAATGTAGTCAAAATTACACTGTTATAAACCCTTCCTGTTGACTACGGCTAGTAGTTGATTAGATGCTAGTATTAAAGGCCCTCTGTTTTGTATTTATAAACTGTGCTGCAAAAAGAATAATCTGGGTCAATCTTTTAAAAAAAAAAAAAAAATACTCAGCTGTAGTGGGAAAACACACCAGCTCAGGTCATCTTTGACAGCATTTTGTAGCTTTCGGTCTACTGGTGTGCTTCACTGTAAATCAAATGGAAAACTTTTTTGATCTCAGATGAATATGTAACTCCCATTTACTTTAAAAGGAGCTGCATAGAAAAGGTAAAATTTTCCTTTTTTTTCTCCTTCACTCCTTACATAAAGATATAGTCTACTTCAGCAGCCATTATAGACCTCCATGGTGGTACTTACGTGTTTGTTTTTTCATCACTGTTCTGCTTCTTGATTTCTCATATTCAGAAGCAGTTGCTTTGGTAACAGTAATACCCCATAAACTCCAGATCACAGGGAAATCGAGACAGAGGCTGGTATCCTTAAACATTGAGAGGCTTCATGGAAGAACAATGAACTGAAATTTTAAACTATCATTTTGGTTATATTTTCCAAACCTTGACCATCCATCTTGTATTGTACTATATAATAATTGTCCCTCACCCAAGAAATGCACGTCTCAATTGCACAATCTGTCCCTTTATTGTATGGCAAGAATAATAACCGCTTTTAAACAAAAAGAAAAGGAGTACTTGTGGCACCTTAGAGACTAACCAATTTATTTGAGCATAAGCTTTCGTGAGCTACAGTGAGCTGTAGCTCACGAAAGCTTATGCTCAAATAAATTGGTTAGTCTCTAAGGTGCCACAAGTACTCCTTTTCTTTTTGGGAATACAGACTAACACGGCTGTTACTCTGAAACCCGCTTTTAAACAATGGAGAGAGAGCTAGATTTGGAGAAACTTCTCATTATAACAAAAGCTTCATTTTTTCCCCCCTATATTGACAACGTATTACTCTCTTGTAGCGTACCAAGAGAGAAATCTCAGAAAGCTATCCAGGAGGAAATTCGATCTGTTATCAGACAAATAACTGCCACAGTAACATTTCTGCCTTTGTTGGAAACATCCTGTGAGTATTCCAAACTTTTGTGTGACTAATGAAACACTTTGTGTAGAAGAAAACACCTTAAACCTGAACTGAAATTTTATCAAAATGAGACTACCACCTTTCTAATTATAAGCTGTATACTGCTTATGTAGATTTAAATGACAATCTAATGCAAAATGAAGGATTTAAGTATGACACCTGACCTAATGTCTATTCTGCAATTATATAACATTCTATATGCGAGTTGTGTGCTTTTGCAAAGAAAGCACAGTTAAATGTGAATACTGTACATCTAGAACTATATGCTGTGCCTGGTTTGGGATCTCACTTCAATTGAAAAGCATTTATTTAAATGTCCTAATAGTTCTAAACATATGTTTTCTCTTCCTCTCACTGAAGTATTTGTAAAGCTATTTCTGGTGAAGTGACCCTCTTCAAAAAAGAGATGAACCCTGCTACTGAATTTAAAATTCAACTCCGAGTTTAGGCATACATATTTGGCAAAAAAAGTTTGCCTACTATGTATAGCAAAAACGTTCTCCAATAAATTACTATAGAATAACTTAATAGCAAATTACTAGTCTATAAAAGTTAGTTCACAGCTATGCTCAAATACATTCATGGCTCAAATGGATATTTAGGCCCTGGTACTGCAAACGTACAAGTAACTTTTGCACAAGATGTTTTGTTTATACAATAGAACTACTGAACTGCATAAATGAAGTAAAAACTGAAAGGTAAGCACTGACTTGCAGATTTGATATCACAGGTTGTGTTTTTCGGTGATCTTTTTAGGGGCTAAGAAGAAGATTGAAAATTGTTAGTCTGAATATATGTATGTTTCAAACATAAAAAGCTCACTGTTTTTAACTTAGCCTTGTTATACCAATAAAATAAAAACCAGCAGGATCTTATTAAAGGGGAAAAGGCAAAATGCCACATTTATTGTGAATACAGAAAGAATCATGGTAAGTAGTTAGTTATAGCTATAATATTCAATTCAGTTTCATATTCACACACGCGCGCACACACACACACACACACACACACGTTCTGCAAGATTGTTATCATAGTTACCAGCCCTACCTGGAAGTTGGTTTGCAGAATCAGACCCCAAAGTTCTCACTTTCTAGAGTCCGTTTTTATAGGAATTTCTTCCTATGCCAGTCTATGGGAATTGCTTCATCATGCTGTTGCTGAATCAATCAGCAGATGGCACGTTCCTGAGGGCTGCGTGCTGCCAGATGTTATCTTGTTCTTTGGTTCTCCCATTCTTGAGGCTGTTGGGTGGATTCCAGTCTGCCCTTCGGGGGTCCTCTGGTTATTTCCACTTGACGCCTTCTTCAGCCGATGGACACTGGATTCTTAGGCTGGCACCTCCCTGATCATTCAGTTGTTATCCACACCAAGCATCCATCCACATACATCCTCTCTCTATTTTAATCACAATTGTTAACAAAGCAAGATGAATACAACAAAAGGGCGGGGAGTCTCTGGGTGCTGTTTCTGTTGTTACAGAGTATTGCTTTGAGTCTCTCTCTGTGTGTGGTTGTTACAAAGAATTGCTTTGAGAACAGACTCTGTCTTAGAATGTACTAACACAATTAGTAACTTGCAAGTTTCACACAGAGAGGGAGAGAAACAGTACCAAAAACCAAGAGACCTCCTTAATTAGTAATACCCTGGAATTTAAACTATGGGGAATCAAACTCATTTGTGATTTTAATACAGAACTACTTTAATATGATCCAACAGCCTCACATACACATCATGTTTAGCCATGTGTAGCATATATATGAGCTGGGTTTTGCAGGGGGCTTTTGGTCAGTGGTTTGGAATCTCTGAAAATGCATAACCCATCTGAAAGGTATACATAACTATTGACAACTCTTTTGCCTACAGGTGCCTTTGACCTACTCATTTACACAGACAAAGATTTGGCAGTGCCAGAAAAATGGGAAGAGTCAGGACCACAGTTTATTGCCAACTCTGAAGAGGTCCGTCTTCGTTCCTTCACTACCACCATTCACAAAGTAAATAGTATGGTGGCCTACAAAAAGGATTCCTTTCCTTGATGGAATGAATAATGTGGTGTGTATCCAGAAACTGCCTTCTTGTAAATCTGATGCTATGAACTGTAGTTTCATCCTGAACAGTGTTTGTGGTGTGGGTGTTTTTCTGTATCTTTTACTCAACTTTGGATCAAAATAATAGCAAAACAAAGCAGTTCTCTTGTTCACATTACACCGTATGCTGTGCTGAGGCCTTGTTGACCTATTGTCATCCCTCTAATGAGAGACAAAGGATTTACTTAAGAATATGGCAGTGTCTTCTTATACTGAACCGTATGCCAAATCCATTCTAGATTGGAGCACCAAGAGCAATATCAAACACTTAACCCCTCTAAAACCTGGCTTAGAAAGGCTGCTTAGAGATAATGCACTTATGATTGCCCTGGAATACTTTTTGAATGGCAGCTGTTACCTAATCTTCAATATGATCTCATAATAATAAATAAGAGGTGCACACTAACAGACTTCTAAAAATATACTGTTGCTTGAGAAAAATGGTTCTGACAAATAGGGGTTGTTCTTGATAGCAATTTAGGTGGATAGTGGTGTTAATGAAGATGATCCTGGAATTAATTCACTGAAGTCTCATCTGTTCCTCCTACCTCTCTGCTCCAGGACAGAAATTATAAAATCAGTCCTCTCCACTGTGTAATGAAAGGTCTGGATATGAATGATTGATTGTACTCTAGCCTAAACACAAAATCTCTATTGTTTTACTCTGTGGGTAATGTCTTCATGTTAATATTTGTCTTATTTTGTATTCATGTTTTATAGAATAAAGCTCTAAAATCTTTAATGAAAACTTTTTTACATTTATGTAGTATCTGGGAATTACACGTTTCATGCGTCTTAGACAATGTCCTTAAATTTGTGCAAGTCAAACACTATTCCCTCACGAAGGCTTAACGTCACTATCGCAGTTTCTGTTACTTGTTTCACCTGGTGTTAGTTTTCTAACTCTGAAGATTAGAATGAAGTCTCACTCCTGCATGGGCTTACAGGATTTGTGCACAAGATTAAAAAAAAATGATTTAGTGGTACTTGGTGTATAAAATCCACTGCTCTGTGTAGGTCTTTATATAAAAGAACATTGAGTGAGGGTCCTTAAAGGCAAAAATAGTACCTGAAACTGCTTCTATTTCAACTCAACAGTATCCCTTTTAAGCAGACTTAGAAAATGACAAAGTTGCATGGACAGCTTTTAAGATGCACACCTCCAGAATTTTAAGATCAGATCCAACTTTCTTTATCTGTGCATATTACAATCTTAAGAACACTCAAACTGAATCCCCACTCTGTCACTTTAAGTACAGAGAGTGGGGGGCCTGCAAATGTTCTAAAAATTAATACTTGCCATTCCAGGCTTGTATTAAACTCCCAGGGTTACAGCTTTTCTCTGACTTTGGCTTGGTAAATGCTGCCACCACCCAAATGCAAAAAACCCCAACCCTTTGACCCAAGAAGGAGCACTTGGAAATTCCTCCCTTTGGGGTACCCTCAAGCCCTTTCACCCCTCCCTCCAGGGAAGAGCTGGGAAAGAAAACAAAGGAAAGTTGTTGTGCTACCAGCTAATCAAACAAGCACAAACCTCTTAAGACACCAAAAATACAATCCTGTTCTTAAGGTAAATTTTATTAAAAACAAGAAGGAAAAAATTACATTTACATAGGCTTTTGCTAGATTTTAAAAGAGCAATTTCAAAAATTAAGCACCCAAACTAGCTTTCTTGGGGGTTCAGCTTAAAGGTTACAAGCAAACAAAACCATCAGGGGTTAGCACAGAGGAGATCCACAAGCCAAAATAAGAAATAAACCTGATTGTATCTACCTAAACATTCCCTATCCAAATAATTTCTTCTTCATACGTGGTTCAAACCTTACACAGCATTTCTGCTTATAGTATTGTTGCTCTGTCCCTGTAGCCCAGAGAACAACAGACAAAGGGAAAGTTTTTCCCAGTTTTAAAAGTTCTAGCCTTCCAATTGGCTCTTTTGGTCAGGTGCCCACTCCTTTTTTTCTCTTTACCACTGGGACCATTTAACTTTTTACAGGGAAAGCAAGTCAAGAACAGCTACCAACAGGGATTTTACAGCTAACTGGCTGGCTGGGTGTCTATCAAAGGGAGCTACCTCCCCCCTTCATTATCACACATACTGTAGGGGAGTAGAGTGCTAATTTCAAGACAATAATCTGATCAAATGAGAATTTAAGAGGAAGGCTAAATACCTCTTCTGATGGTAGTTATCAGATTTATTCTGATATACCTTCAAGTCATTTTGGCAATAAGGCTCTTTTGAAGAAAAAAATCTCTTGCTGTTAAAAACTTAGATTTAACTCTTCATTTAAAAAAAAACCCAAAACTTTAGCTAAAGAGGTTTCAGTCTAAAAAGTGAGTGTGAATGATAAAATTTAGAATGGAAAAACCTTATGCAGTCATTCTTACTTACCTGTTTGCAGAAAAAGTAAGTTTGGGGTTTTTTTATAAGCTGTGTATTGCCAAAATACATTATAGGCAGAGCTGGTAGCTCTGCCCATAAAAGTTGCCTGACTCTTATAAGATGTTATCTTTAGTCCAGGGGTTCTCACAACAAATTTTTTTGTTGTTTCTTTGCTTTTTTGGTTGCTTTAAAAAAAAAAAATTGCTAGCTAGTAAGTCGTCTGCTGTGAAAAGCCCTGGGGCAAATTAAGACCTGGATGGGGAGGGCGGCTGTGGGGCCCGGGGATGATGGTGTGGGTGGTGAGCCTGGGATAAGAGCCAGCTATCTCCTGGATGGAGCCCAAAGTCCCATGGCTGAAGACTTCCCACCCACCCTCAGGAAAGTGGGGCATTCACCAGTTGCCTGCACCTCCAGCGTTTGTGTTTCCAGAGGGGGGGCAGGACCAAATCCCCACTGGTGACTCTGGGAGAGGGCCCTCTACTTCTCCCCCACCCACAATCACAGCCCAGGAGGAGGTGGTCACAAGAAAAGCCTCGGGGTGGCTGCATCTGAGAAACACTGCTTTAGTCGCTCATAACTTTCTCAAGCTTCAGTGGTTTGAAATGAAATTTCACAGTGGACTGAACTTTTTTAGAAAGTTTCTGACAACAGTCCAGTTTCTGAGAACGGAGTTAGGGGAAAATGTTTTTGTTTTTACACTATGTTAAAAATATAATCTTAAAATGATTTTGTTGAAACTTTAATGACCTTATTCTTTATAGCTGACTTTCACTTTAACCAAGGTGTGACCGCTCAAGCTTTTTTTTTTTTTTTTTTTTTTGGCTATTCCTATGAAAATCTGCTCCTATTTGTCCAAATTATAAGCCTTTGGAAAAATCTAAGTTCACAGCTAAAAATGTGGGTTTTGTATGCATTGAGCTCCCCTCAGCTCCCTACATATGACTAGACTGTGCAAGTGCCATCCTTACACAGTACCTGAGAGTGCTCTGGCTAGGGGTGGGGGGACAGCGGGACTTTTCCTGCAATTGCAGCTCCTGGTATCTGCAGGCCGGCAGCCCATGAAAACAGGGAGACTGTCTCCTTTTCTCTCAGTGCAGAAGTTGAATACAGTGGAGATGGGATGATCAGCTCTGGGGAAAGGAGTAGATTGGGGGAAGGAGTTGATGAGCATTGAAGAGGGGGAGCTGGGGCAGGCTGAGCAAGGAGACTCAGAAGGAGTGGGGATGAGGTGGGACAGAAGTTGAGAGGATGGGGAAGAAAAGGTCAAGACTGAGGGGAACAGGCAGAATAGTTTGTGCCCACTAAAGCAGGGGTTCTCAGCCTTTTTTCCTTCTGAGGCCTCCCCCAACATGCTTTAAATTGTCCATGGGCCACCTGTGCCACAACAGCTTTTTCTGCATATAAATGCCAAGGCCAGCATTTGGGGTAGGAGGCAGGGCAATTGGCAGGGGCCCCACAAAGTTAAGTTGCTCAGGTTTCAGCTTCCGTCCCAGGTAGCGGGACTTGGAGCAGCAGCACTTCAGCTTTGCCCTAGGCGCAGCAATGCAGCAGTGAATCTAATGCTGGCCCTGCTTGGTGGACCCCTTGACACCTGCTCACAGCCCCCCAGGGTGCGCTTTGGCCCCCTGCTTGAGAACAGCTGTATTAGAGCACACTCCCCTATAGACCCTGGAATGGAAGCCAAGTTCTAGGAGTCTCACCATTCCTGTGCAATCAACGTGTCTGTGAAGTCTACTGACAAAATGGCTCTCATCCCTCTAATGCTGGCAGCCTACCTATGATTGCTATGAGTTGTACAGTGGATCTATTGGTTCCAGCGTGCTGGTGCCACAGATGGATGTTAATGTGATGCCACATGAGGTAATTCCTGTTTTCTTCAGGTTGTTTTTTTTTTAAACAGCTAGGAAATTATACCACATAAAGTACATTAAACAAACATTATAGGTTACAAAGTCAAGGGATCAAACATTAGGAATTGCCAAAATTAAGATTGCCTGTGCACTCTATTTTCACACCTTGTGCATGCACATTATGCTACAGTCTAATTATATGATCACATATTTTTCCCCCATAGCTCCCTCATCTCATTCAGTACACAGAATGGAGCTGCTCTAGCTATGAATCAGGGCTACGTAGTGAAGACGACTTGTCTTTAGGACCACATGCCTCATTTGTTGCAGAAATTGGAAGGTACATAGTGAATGAGGTAGGGGATTGTAGGAGGAGAAAGGATAGTTTCATAGTTAAGGTAGTTGAATGCTGCCCGAGAGAACAGGATTCTGCTACAGAGTTTCTATGTGATGCTAGGTAAGTCACTTACACCAAACTCTGTCAGTATGCGTGCACCTCTTTTTCTAGGGTCCAACTTGAGATCCTGGGGTCTGAGTTGCAGAAGTGCTAAGCACCCACAGCTGCTAACTGACGTAAATAGGAGACGTGCTTTGAACATATTAATTGCCAAATAATGCTAAGTACTCTGAAAAATCAGGTCTTAGGCCTCTTAATTAGGCATCCAAAATTATTGGACACTTTTGGCCTTAATCAGTCTGGACAGTATGCACTTAAGTAGCTATTCACTATTTTGTTTTCTCCTTTATAGTTCAATGAGTGGCCCCATGCCTTATTGCATACTATTCAAACCCTGCTCTGGGGACAGAACTGTTAATTTCCACGTAGGCTTTTATAGGATGCTCATCACTATAGTAGCTGAAAGAAAAGGAGTACTTGTGGCACCTTAGAGACTAACCAATTTATTTGAGCATGAGCTTTCGTGAGCTACAGCTCACTTCATCAGATGCATACCGTGGAAACTGCAGCAGACTTTATATATACACAGAGAATATGAAACAATACCTCCTCCCACCCCACTGTCCTGCTGGTAATAGCTTATCTAAAGTAATCATCAGGTTAGGCCGTTTCCAGCACAAATCCAGGTTTTCTCACCCTCCACCCTCCACCCCCCCCACAAATTCACTCTCCTGCTGGTGATAGCCTATCCAAAGTGACAACTCTTTACACAATGTGCATGATAATCAAGTTAGGCCATTTCCTGCACAAATCCAGGTTCTCTCACTCCCTCACCCCCCTCCAAAAACCCACCCCCATACACACACAAACTCACTCTCCTGCTGGTAATAGCTCATCCAAACTGACCACTCTCCAAGTTTAAATCCAAGTTAAACCAGAACAACGGGGGGGGGGGGGGGGGAGGTAGGAAAAAACAAGAGGAAATAGGCTACCTTGCATAATGACTTAGCCACTCCCAGTCTCTATTTAAGCCTAAATTAATAGTATCCAATTTGCAAATGAATTCCAATTCAGCAGTTTCTCGCTGGAGTCTGGATTTGAAGTTTTTTTGTTTTAAGATAGCGACCTTCATGTCTGTGATTGCGTGACCAGAGAGATTGAAGTGTTCTCCGACTGGTTTATGAATGTTATAATTCTTGACATCTGATTTGTGTCCATTTATTCTTTTACGTAGAGACTGTCCAGTTTGACCAATGTACATGGCAGAGGGGCATTGCTGGCACATGATGGCATAAATCACATTGGTGGATGTGCAGGTGAACGAGCCTCTGATAGTGTGGCTGATGTTATTAGGCCCTGTGATGGTGTCCCCTGAATAGATATGTGGGCACAATTGGCAACGGGCTTTGTTGCAAGGATAAGTTCCTCGGTTAGTGGTTCTGTTGTGTGGTATGTGGTTGTTGGTGAGTATTTGCTTCAGGTTGCGGGGCTGTCTGTAGGCAAGGACTGGCCTGTCTCCCAAGTTTTGTGAGAGTGTTGGGTCATCCTTTAGGATAGGTTGTAGATCCTTAATAATGCGTTGGAGGGGTTTTAGTTGGGGGCTGAAGGTGACGGCTAGTGGCGTTGTTATTTTCTTTGTTAGGCTCATCTTCATCATCTGGACCCATGGAAAAGAAGCCCTTGAGGAATTCCACCATGATTTCAACAATTTCCATCCCACCACCAACCTCAGCCTGGTCCAGTCCACACAAGAGATCCACTTCCTGGACACTACAGTGCTAATAAACAATGGTCACATAAACACCACCCTATACCGGAAACCTACTGACCGCTATTCCTACCTGCATGCCTCCAGCTTTCACCCTGACCACACCACACGATCCATCGTCTACAGCCAAGCTCTGCGATACAACCGCATTTGCTCCAACCCCTCAGACAGAGACAAACACCTACAAAATCTCTGTCAAGCTTTCTTACAACTACAATACCCACCTGCGGAAGTAAAGAAACAGATTGATAGAGCCAGAAGAGTTCCCAGAAGTTACCTAGATTTGTGCTGGAAATGGCCTAACCTGATGATTACTTTAGATAAGCTATTACCAGCAGGACAGTGGGGTGGGAGGAGGTATTGTTTCATATTCTCTGTGTATATATAAAGTCTGCTGCAGTTTCCACGGTATGTATCTGATGAAGTGAGCTGTAGCTCACGAAAGCTCATGCTCAAATAAATTGGTTAGTCTCTAAGGTGCCACAAGTACTCCTTTTCTTTTTGCGAATACAGACTAACACGGCTGTTACCCTGAAACCTGTCATTATAGTAGCTGAGGCTCAAATCTACAAAAGGAACTAAGTGCCATGAAATGAAGATAAGCGTTCTTATCCCCATACACCCATCTCTGCTATAGTGCCTGATCTGGCAGGTATTTTCAGAGCACAACTAACTGCACAAAATAGCTGGCAGGGGAGGGAAAGACAACCTACCTCCCTTATAGCCCAGTAGTTAGGGCACTGATGTGAGACACCCTGGTTCAACTGCCCCCTGTGCCTGATGAGAAGGAAGTTGAACTTGTGCTCCCCAACTCTGAGGTGAGTACCCTAACCACTGAACTATGGTATATTTGGGGGGGGGCTCTCTCAGCCTTTCCCGATGTAGCTGGCCCAGTGTGTATAAATTACTAAATATGCATTGAGCTAGAGAGAGAAAATCATCCTGTAGTCCAATGGTTAAGGCATTCACCCGTTCGGTGGGAAAGCCATGTTCAAATCCCTTCTCGTCAGGCAAAAAGGGGAACTGAACCAGGATCTCCCATGTGAATGCCGTAATGATTAGGCTAAAAGAATTATAAGGGGGGCTGCCTTCTCTTACTGCTTTTCATGTGGAGGAAGGCATGTTTTAAGGTGACCTACTGGATTGGCCCCTGCAAGCAAGATGCACGGGCAACGCCTATCTTTACCTGGTTTGAGGATCCCACTGCAGCTTTTGTGTTTGTGATAGGCACTGGCCTCAGGCTGAAGCAGCAGTATGCCTGTCGCGAGCAAGAAATTTAGGCATCGAGATACTTTAGGTTTCTCTAGGGTTAGGTGGCAATTTAACAGAGAATGAGGGAGAGATCCTGTAGAAAAAAAGTTTGTGATCATGTAATTAAAGATTTTCAGATGCATGCATATATAGGACCCAAATGAAGGCACACGCAATCTTAATTCTGGCATTTCTTAGCTTTTGAGTATGTGACTTTGTAACCTTAACATTCTAATATAGGTGGGTTTTGTGTGCACGGGTATACAAGTGTGCTTCTGCCTATACAGTCATGGGCTTTTCTTTTTCCAGCATTTCTGCACCACCATACTATGCACATAAGTACTAAAAATAATGAAGAATCTTGAAAAAGGTAAGGGTTTTTAGCAAAGCATTTTCTTCAGTAGTGCTTATGGTAATGTAGACTGCAGGTCCAATTTGGAGCATCTTGACATATCACACTGACTTGGCTATCAATGCCCTGGGCCAAGTTTTTAAAGGTACTTGGGTACCTAAAGCCAGTCAGGCATCAGGTGGGAGTTTCAAAAGCCTGTGGGCATCTTTAGGCACTTAAATACCTTTAAAAATCTGGACCTGAGTAATTATCTGTTCCTAGTTACAACAGAAAAGGTCCTTGCCTCTTTTATTTAATCTTTCATTGTCTATAACCAATAGGCCTCAGCACACTGATAAGCCAATTTGGTTCAATGTAAGTACAGCTGAAACCGCCTTTGCCTGGTTCACTGTATCTGACAGCAAATGCTCACTGCCAGTGTATATTTTATAAAATTCTGCTGAAAGGAATAACTCAAAATTTAGTATTAATCCAAATTTTAATCAATCACTCTTATACTGCTGTTGAAACAACATTCAGAAGGCCAGCTCAGGTTTAAAATGGTTCTGCTAAGTATAACTAGAAATATGAAATGAAAACAAGGTATGCACACAGTTGAGGTGATTCTGAGCTCTGGCATTGAGAAAAATTTTAAATATTTTTCTGGTGAAGTTTTGGGACTTTTGTCAAACAAAAACTGATTTTTATAATATTACTAGAAGTTAGAGATGGAAAAAACCTATCAGGTTACCTATTAACCCCTCCCCATACAGAGCCGTGCTATTCCTTAGTATTTTTTGTGTTACACATACTACATTTTCTATTCTGTGTAGTCCTAGCTTTAAATATCCCAAGCAGTGAAAACACTACTTTCATTGTAAGATTACACTACTTAAATTTCTGCTGGTATCTCTCTCTAAACAAGCCTCTTAAAACCTCATGTTGGTTCCATGTGCTGTGTGGCTGAGTTAGGGATGATGCAGCAAATCCTTGCTTTCCCTGCCTTTTGGCTTTGTGTTTGTAACCCTACTGCATTAAAATAGGGTTCTTTTATATTCCTTGTATGTAGTTTTATTACTACATGGGGGGAAAAAAAAACAAAAACCACACAGCACTGCTACTGTACCTTGTTTATTTTCCACTAGAGGTCATCAAAACTGTAAAGTTTAACAGAAGGGAATTCCCGAGGAAATCTGGGTGGCTGCAATGGGTAAACAGTTTTTGCTTTTCCAGTTTTATATTATTCACTTATCAGCTATTTCATGTAGATATTCAAAATTTCTGCCTCTTCAGAAAATGTTAACTGTGGACTTTTAAGTGCTGAATTATATCTTAAATAGAGTTCTAACGAGCAAAAAAGATTATCAGTCATGGAAAGATTTCCAGAGGGGAGAGATTGAAAGACTCGGACTGTTTAGGTTAGAGAGAGACCATAATAGAGGTATGCAGATAATGATGGACATAGAGAAGGTATAGAGGGCATTCCTGTTTAGCCTCTTTCATAATACAAGGAGATATCCACAAATTAAAAGACAACACAAAACAACTGATAAAATGAAACTTTCTTTACAGGAGAGAATAATTATCTTGTAGAACTTATTACCACAAGGTATTATTGATGCCAAAAGTTTAGAATTTAGAAAAAGAATTACATGGTATATGATGACAAAAATTATTGTAGGAATACAGAAAATTAGGAATATACTTACTCATACTTCAGGAGGTACGTTTAACACTTACTGGGAGCTGGACAGAAAGAGCAGCTAGAAAAGGTTAATCAATGGGTGATTTCTGGGGCATCTAGTGACAGCCACTTTGAGACAGAACATTAGAACAAACAAACTGTCCCCGATCCGTCCACTGGTAATTCCTATTTAAAATCATTTGGGCATTGTTTCTTCATGTATCACCACTTAAGTAATTTTTCAAAAAAGGTCATGGGGAAACAGTGCTGTGGAAAATTGAATTTTTCCAAGGGATATTGTTCATATAAATGCAATAATTTACAAGTGCTTGCAGAAGCTAGAAATCTAAATACTAAGAAGGGTGAACGAGAGTGCCTGGTACTAATGAGGAAACTGATATAATAATAGACATTACAGCAACTTGAAATGATGATAATCAATGGGATACTGTAATACCAATGTACAAAATATATAGGAAAGACTGAGTAAGTTGTACTGATGGGGGTGTGGCACTAGAAGTGAAAAAAAGCATAGAGTCACAGAAAACATCTTAAGTGAATCAAACTGTAGCACAGAATCTCTATGGAAAGAAATTCCATGTTTGAATAATAAGAGTAACAGTAGGAGTATACTATCGACTACCTGATCAGGATGGTGATGGCGACTGTGGAATACTCAGGAAGATTACAGAGCCTACAAAACTAGAAAACCAGGATGGGATACACAGATAGAACTTCAACACCATTAACGACAGCTTCTTGGAACAGGTAGTCCTGGAATTCACAAAAGGAGGGGCAATTCTTGATTTAGTCTTAAATGGTTCACAGAATCTGGTCCAAGAGATGATAGGGGTTGCCGACTTTGTAGTATTTAAAAATTGGACACTCCAGCAGGGGTGCCAGAACCTCCTCACCCAACCTCTTCCCCTGAGGCCCTGCCCCCGGCATTTGCTCCTCGCCCTTCTTCCCCCCCCCCCCCCCCATCATGTCTCTCGCTGCTTCTTCCTGCAACCCCTCTTTCAGCCCAGGTCATGACTTGCCTGCACAGTCAGGAGCTGTAGCCCCCCCGGATACAGGTAGGAGACGCTAGCTGAGTGGGGGCTGGTGCAGCTGAGGACCAGACACCTCCCTGCCTCCAGTAACCAAACTTTGGGTGTCCAGTCAGTACTACTAACAGAACTTTCTGGTCAAGAATTGGACACCTGGCTATCCTAGGTGATTATAGCTCAGTAATAGCAACCATAACGTAAGTAAATTTAATCCTTGGGCGGGAGGGAGGGAGAGAATATTAAAGAAACCCACCATAGTAGCATTTAACATCAACAATGGGAACTACACAAAAATGAGGCGGCCAGTTAAATGGAAATTAAAAGGAAAAGTCACAAGAGTGAAATGCCTGCAAGCTGCATGGAAACTACTTGAAAACACCATAATAGCACTTCAAAATAAACGTATACCCAAAATAAATAATAATAAAAAATAATAAAAACAAAACAGTAAGAGGACCAAAAAAATGACACCATGGCTAAAGAGTAAAAGGGGGAAAAGATATCCTTTGAAAATCAGAAGCCAAATCCTACTGAGGAAAAGACACAGGAGCATAAATAATGGCAAATCAAGGCAAAAATATAATTAGGCATGCCAAAAAAAGAATTTGAAAAACAATTAGCAAGAGACACAAAAGCTAACAGCAAAAAAAAGTTAAGTACATCAGAATAAGGAAGTCTGACAAACGACCACTGGAGCTTGAGGTGCTAAAGCAGTGGTGGGCAAACTTTTTGGCCCGAGGGCCACATCGAGAAATAGAAATTGTATGGTGGGCCATGAATGCTCACAAAATTGGGGTTGGGGTGAGGGAGGAGGTGTGAGCTCTGGTTGGGGGTTCGGACTCTGGGCTGGGGATGAGGAGTTTGGGGTGTAGGAGGGTGCTCTGGGCCGGGACTGAGGGGTTCAGAGGGCGGGAGGGGGATCAGGGCTGGGGGTGGGGAAGTGGTCCAGGTTCCAGCTAGGGGTGCAGGCTCTGGGGTGGGGCTGGCGATGAGAGTTTTGGGTTTCAGGAGGGTGCTCCGGGCTGAGATTGAGGGGTTGGAGAGTGGGAAGGGGCCAGGGAGTTGGGGCATGGGGAGGGGCTCAGGCTCTCAGCGGCGTTTACCTCAAGCGGCTCCCAGCAGTGGCATGTCCCTTCTCTGGCTCTTAAGCTTGGAGTGGCCCCCGACCCTGCTAGTGCCAGAGTGGTGCCATGTGGCTGCTTCCAGGAGCCCCGGGGTGCAGCCCCCGACCCGGCGCCCTGGCTGGAGCCGTATGAGCCGTATGATGCAGCCCCCGACCCGGCGCCCCAGTGGGAGCTCGCAGACTGGCTTAAAATGGCCCGCAGACCATAATTTGCCTACCCTTATGCTAAAGGATCACTCAAGGAAGAAAAGATCATTGTGGAGAAGCTAAATGAATACTTTGCATCAGTCTCCCTCACATCCTCTGCAGTGAAGATTGATATACCTGAAACATCCTTTTTGGGTGACAAATCTGAGGAACTGTCGTAGTCTGATGTGTCAATATCAGAGGTTTTGGAACAAATTGATAAGACAGTAATAAGTCACTGGAACCAGATGGTATTCACCCAAGAGTTCTGAAGGAACTCAAAAGTGAAACTGAAGAACTATCATCTGTGGCATGTAACCTACTGCTTAAATACCCTCTGTACTAGAGGAGTGGAAAATAGCTAAGGTGACACCATTTTTAAAAAAGACTCCAGAAGCAATCCTGACAATTACAGGCCAGTAAGCCTAACTTCAGTACCAGGTAAACTGGTTGAAACTATAGTAAAGAATAGAATTATCAGACACATGGATGAACATGATACATCAGGGAAGAGTTGACAGCTTTTGTAAAGGGAAATTGTGCCTTGCCAGTTTATTAGAATTCTTTTAGGGTGTCAACAAGAATGTGGACATGGGTGATCCAGATGACAGTGTACTCAGACTTTCAGAAAGCCTTTGACAAGGCCCCACACCAAAGGCTCTTAAAAAAAGTCAGCAGTCATGGGATAAGAAGGAAGGTCTTTTCATGGATTAATCTCATCTAATTAAAAGATAGGAAAAAGGGGAGGAATAAATAAATAGTTTTCACAATGGAGAGAGGTAAATAGCAGGGTCCCCTAAGTATCTGTACTGGACTAGTGCTGTTCAACATATTCATAAATGTTCTGGGAAAGGGGGTGAACAGTGAGGTGACCACATTTGCCTACAATACGAAATTACTCAAGATAGTTAAGACAAAAGTTGACGGCAAAGATTTACAAAGGGCTCTCACAAAACTTGGTGAGTGGGCAACAAAATGGCTGATGGAATTCTATGTTGATAAGTGCAAAGTAAAGCACACTGGAAAACAAAAACTATGCATGTTAAATGATGCATATAAAATAAATTAGCTGTTACTACTCAAGAAAGATCCTGGAGTCATTGCAGATAGTTCTCTGAAAACATCTGCTCAGTTGCAGCAGCAGTCACAACAGCTAACAGAACATTAGAAACCATTATGAAAGGGATAGAGAAGACAAAAAATAAAGGCCACTTTATATAAAGCCATAGTACATCCACACCTTGAATACTGTGTGCATTTCTGGTCACCCCCTCTCAAAAAAATGTATTTGAATTGGGAAAAGTATAGAGAAGGGCAACAAAATGATTAGGGGTATGGAACAACTTCCATATGAGGTGAGATTAAAAAGACTGGGACTATTCATCTTAGAGATAACTATGGGGGATATGATAAGAGACCTATAAAATCATGAATGGTGTGGAGAAAGTAAATAAGGCAGTGTTATTTACCTCTTCACATAACACAAGAACCAGGGCTCACCCAATGAAATTAATAGGCAGCAGGTTTAAAAACAAACAAGGAAGTACTTCTTCACACAACACACAACCAACCTGTGGAACTCATTGCCAGGGGATATTGTGATGCCTAAAAATATAGCTGGGTTTAAAAAAGAATTAGATAAATTCATGGAGGATGGGCCCCCCATCGATGGCTATTAGCCAAGATGGTCAGGGATGCGACCTTGAGCTCTGGATGTCCCTAAACCTTTGACTGCTAGACGCTGGGAGTGGATGACAGGGGATGGATCACTTGATAATTGCCATGCTCCATTCATTCCCTCTGAAGCATCTTGTGCTGGCACTGTTGGAAGACAGGATATTGGGCTAGATGGGCCATTGGTCTGACCAAGTATGGACAACATCCTTTTCATCCATGTTGGTTCTGGCAGCTGCTGGTCATGCTTGAGGAATGTATCTCCTGTGCCCTGTAACTGCAGGAAGATTCAAACCTGGACCCCACAGTTTGTAGGCAAAGAAGCTCTATCACTTGAGACAAAAAATAAGGGTCCAACCCCACACACATGCACACCCAAACTCAATTTGCTCAGCTTATCTCAGCTGACAATTGCTCTTTGCATTCTTTAGATGCTGCGGCAGTTCTTTTTCACGATGGTTCTCTTTCTCCTTCACATAAAGTGACTGAGTCACTACGAATCCAGTCATGTTTCAATATATACACGTAAATGAAAACATTTTTCTACTAGGAAATTAGCCAGATTGAGAATTTATGCTCAAGATGTTTTATTTTAGCCTGATACTTTGTTATGGGTCTTCCAACTACTGCCAGCCTGGTTTGGAAGTTAGTAGATACTCTGTCTACTGATATCTAATTAATTTGTCTACAGAATGAGACCACTTCAATAGTTACCACTAAAACAATTCTGACTTGGGGAACCTCTTTCTCTTTTATAAGGCTTTGGCATACCTGTTTGCATGAAGTTTAGGTTTTGAATTCATCAGTACATTTATGCTGTGATTGGATCTGACTTTGTGTATACACTGCACCCTAAAGAACATATGATGTTAATCTGCGGTGACCCACTGATTGAATCAGAGTCCCATTGGTTGACCTGTGGCTGAGAATATGAAGGATCAAGCTGTATTGAAATAGAGTAAAATCTGAATGCTGGGTTAGATATTTTGTTAATTACATATGATCTAAAAAATCAGATTATCGCTTGGTGTCTCTGTTGGCGTTCTCTATGTGTGTGGTATAAGTATTCACTGCTCTAGACTAAGAATTTTACTGAAAACCTTATAGTCCAAGGAGAATCCCGATCACCTTTAAGAGGTTATCTGCATTTGTTCACAATACCCATGGTTTAGGAAGATCCACTTCTGCTTGATATTTGTCAAACACCCCGCTTTCATGATTTAAAAATAAAGTAGCTTCAATATTTGCCCTAGGGAATCCCAAAACAGAGGTTCTTAGGCTCAGCTCCCTGCTTTCCATCATTGCTCTTTGCATACTCAGATGCAAAAACCATTGCCCTGTCTCACTCTTTAATACATTACTGCCTTCGACCCAAGGGTGGGAGCCAAAAAGCCTGAGACTAAGGGCATGTCTACACTAGAAAGCTGCAATGCTTTAACTGATATATTTTTAAACCAATGTAGATAAATCAGTGCAAAAAGGCTGTATGAACACTTATTTTGATTTAAACCAGGTTTATTTTGTTTTATCCTAAACTGATAGACCACCCAATGTGAAAGAACATCCACCCAGGGATTTGCATCAGTTTAAAAACTAATTTAAGTTAAACCTGTGCAAATTCTCCATGTGGACATGTTTAAAGCAGTTAACATTATAGCTTACTAATTTAACACATCCATGAGGTTTCTGATGGAACTATTCAACAGAAAATGAAGTTACAAGTGGCTAAGGCCTATGTCATGTGTGGAAGAAGGAATAAGACAGAAAGTAGTTTGTCTTTAAAAAAAAGGAGTTACATGCTATATGACAGTAACAGAAAAATTCAAGAGCTTTACAGGTCACCTTTAAGACTTCAAGTAGAGGAAATTTGCATTACAGGAGTAAAGCATACCGTAAAAAAGGTAAAAAATTTCTTCACTTGTTCTTATGCATCCATAGCAATATTCCAGTGTTTTTATCCATAGATCTCAGATATAATTGCTCTCATTTTACAGATTGGGAAACTGAAGCACGGAGAGGAACCAATTTACCCAAGACCACAAAGTCAGTCAGAGATGGGAGAAAACACAATTCTCCTTATTCTGAGTCTAGTGTACGCTAACCCATGCTGTTCCCTAAGATCTTGCAAGACTTAAGTCAAATCCAAGAGTTGAGTGACACTTACTGTCCAATACAAATCTTCAATAAGACCTGCACAAGAATCGTTTTCTATTAGATGGAGAAAAAATGAACACATCCACTTTGAGAGGAATTGAAAACAGATGTACTACCAATATCACTTTGTTTTCAGCCTATGACAAATCTATCTATGCCCTAACATTTGTTCCCCAAGTTATGTGAAAAAGTCATTTTTACTGAAGTGCAGTGGTCTCTTCCTTCCTCTTTTCACACACTCTAAGAGCACCATTCGCTCCCCTTCCAAATGGGTCAGATTGGCAATTGCAGCAGCAAGCCATGCTCAGAAGCACTTCCTTTGCAAATGACTGCAAATCAGCATAGGTACTCCTCCCCAATGAGTGTAATCCCACTTAGTTTCATACTGCAATCAGAGCACTGCTTTCCAATTTCTTCTGCCACTACTAGTTAGGTTTAGGGATACTCAATTCTCATGTTCAGTACAGACAGCAGCTCGGTTTTACCAAAGAAAACTACTCTCCTGAATTCCTCTCTCCTATTTGATTTATTACACATACCCTAACCTCAATCTACAGCAGAGTTTGATAACAATTTATTTGAAAGTCACTGAGTAAGAAAGGACTTCTTTACAGCTTTAATCAATGAGGTAAAGGTCAAATAAGTTTTCCTTTAAGGGAAATGGGAGTCCCTGAAAAGGCTGATTTATGAGAATCTAAAAGGCATCCTATGATATAGCAGCAGAGGATCACCACTTTTGCAGTGGGCTAAACATAGTCTGGATACTTCAGAAATTCTAGAACATCTATTAGTTTGTTTACTGCTAGCAGCTTGCCCAGGAACAGTGACTAAGGGATGTATTTAAAATACACTCCTCAGCCTTAACTGTGCATCAGGAAGGATAAACATCTTACCAGGCAACTGTGATACTAAGGGAAATTTGTAGCTGGACGAAAGTGCAGCATCACTACAGACAAACTGATTCTGTTTGGGAGGGCTGAATCAAGATCCCCAGGCACAGTCAGCTACAATGAAGGATTAAATAATGGTGGGGGAACCCCCATCTTCCAAACCCCTTGTTTGCAGGTACAAGTTCGTTCCAAGGACAGATCCTTCGAAAGGAAGATGGTGTAAAACCAACAATAGTAAAAATTTGGTTTAGTGATGTCTGTTTCATCAGATGTACAGGGATGCTCTGCTCCCTGGAAGTTCAAGTCACTTCTTGCTCACATTTGATAGCAATGTGACTTCTTCCCAGAGAAGGAACAGTACTAAATCCATCTCCCTCATGCGTGACTTCTCCTTGAAGGCAGAAGTAGTTAGTAGACAGGAGATGTAATGTCACATTGCTCAGATCGAACAGTCTGCAAGAATAAACGTACAGCATGGAGCAGGAGACAAAAACCTAAAATCCTCATATGGACCCTAGAGGACAAGGAGGAAAAGAGATATATCAGCTTTGTTAAGAACGTGATAAGTACAAAAAGTGTCTGGCTTCTAAGGAAGAGTTCAGTGAGACTGCTGATGTCTAAAAGAAAATACAGTGGCAAATCTAAGAAATATCAATCCAGTGCTGTCTTATTTATAGGGTACCCAAAGAGGAATCTCCTTCTTTAGGAGATTTTTAAGGTCAGGCTTGACAAAGCCCTGGCTAGGATGATTTAGTTGGGGATTGGTCCTGCTTTGAGCAGGGGGTTGGACTTGATGACCTCCCGAGGTCCCTTCAAACCCTGATATTCTATGAAGAGTTGTAAGTGCGTTGCTTGCAATCTAAATATCTCCAGATTGACAAGCTGCTAGCTTTTCACTCCAAGATCTCCAATTTCCCACTGCTCTGACAGTCATTTCTGTACAATCAACAGTCAAGTCTGAAGCCAGTACAGGATATTTTTAAGAAATAGATGGTATGAATAATTTGCAGAACCCACAGCAATCAACAGCATGGTACATGAAGGAAATAACCACTCCTCACCTGACTAGTTCAGCTGACGTATGAGCTTGTTGATTCCCTCGTCTCGGTACCCAGGTTCACCTATCTCCTTGAGGAAACCCACTTTGTTACGTGCAGCATGGCGAGCAACAGAGAGATGAAATGGCCATAAGAAGTTAGTGATTTCTGTGAAATGCTGCCCAGCTGAATAAATTTCATGAATAAGATCTTCCAGGCAAATTACATTAAACTTTCCTGGGGGAGGAAGGGCATAAATAAATAAATAAAATAAATAAGGAGATGCACAACTATAAAATCCTTCTGCACCTCAGCAGACAACCCTCACATTTCCATCTTCTCTCTATGAGTCGCAGTCTCCCCATATATCACAAACCATTTAAGTTACAGACCCCACGTAAGTTTCCTGTAAGCTGCACAGCAACCTATTTAGCACCGCGCAGGAGCTCAATGAACCTGCCACGGCTGGGGACCAGCTGGGGGAGGGGCACCCCTCCCTGGGCCCCCAACCTACCGCAGCTGGGGCAGCCCGGACCTGCTGGGGCCGAGGAAGGGGCACCTATCTTGCAGCCCCAGAGCTGCTGCAGGGAGAGAGAGTACTGAGGGGAGTCTTCTCTCCCTGCCGTAGCCCCAGAGCACTCTCCTGCACCCCAAACCCTTCATCCCCAGCCCCACCCCAGAGCCCACACCTTCAGTCAGAGCCCTCACACCCCTACACCCCAACCCTCTGCCCTAGCCCTGAGCTCCTCATCCCTTGCCCCACCCCAGAGCCCGCACCCCCAGCCAGAGCCCTCACACCCAACCCTCTTCCCCAGCCCTGAGCCCCCTCCCACACTCTGAACCCATCGGCCCCACCCCACCACATGAATTTTGTTATGTACACCAATATGAAGGTCATGTGTCACACATCACCTCCATATTGGTGCACATAACAAAATTCATTCTGCACATGGGTGGGAAAAATTAGAGGGAACACTGGTCCCCCCTTCCCTCAGTTCACTGCCTTAAGGTCTTCTTCCTCACCTAGATGCTCCTCTATCAGAGTGTTGTCTGTCAAAGGGACCCTCTTCTTGTTGATCTTTGCTTGACCTCGTTTCAGGATGAGCTCTCGTACAGATTTCAGATTGGGATGTCTGTACAAAATCAAAAACCTGGTTGTTACTGCGGGAGGTATTAACAGTGCAGCACAGAGTTAACCAAGGGGATCTCCTACCTCACTGTCATGTCACAGAATAAAGAGTGCTAGTATTTGAAGCACATTTTTAGATATCAAGACACCAAGTTGTGAACGGAATTGAAAGAGCTAACTAACCAAGAGGAAAATAACTACGTAAAAAAGCCACAATGAATATTTAGTTTACCACTGTATTATAAAAATCAGAGGAGTACTCACCCCCATGCTACATAGGGCTCCACAGTGCGCAGCATCTTCAGTGAGGCTGGAGTCAGTTTAATGAATGTGCCACTGAAAATCTTCCTCAACCGCAGCATCTGTATCCCTCTCTGCACCCTTTGACTCACTCCTTTAATCCTGAATTACAGACACCACAGTGGTAAGTGTACTTCTCCCACCCAGGCATCACCCCATGATCACTTGTAGGATGCTACATCTTGATAACCCCCGCCTTTTCCTTTTCACTGCAGCAAGTGTAGATCAGGAAATGAGCCTAGGCAAGTACAAAGGAAACTAGCAAAAGGATGGAGATGGTACAAAAGAAGAAGTTCCTTACTCTGCAATCCGCACAACAAAGGCCAGCTTGTGTCCCTGAGGTAGC
The DNA here is from genome assembly GCF_965152235.1 of Eretmochelys imbricata. Classification (NCBI taxonomy): domain Eukaryota; kingdom Metazoa; phylum Chordata; order Testudines; family Cheloniidae; genus Eretmochelys; species Eretmochelys imbricata. The sequence continues at coordinate 42,480,228 of NC_135575.1, read as the reverse complement.
ACCATTTGGCCAGGCTTCTGTTCCATGCGCTTCAGCCGGACCTCATCTCTGTGTTTGCGTCGTGAATCTCGAACAAACGTCTCAATACGTTTGAATTGTATCTGCTTCCCCTTCTGGTGCTAAATACAGAAAGATGAGAGATGATCATCTCTCTCAGAAGGTGTATATGAAAGGTACATGTGGTCAGAGGAAGAAAATGAGATTTAGGGCCTGATGTCAAAAAATTCTGAAGCGCATGAGGCCAAACTCAAGAAACAATCTTGCGGTGCTGTGTGGCACAGTACAGACCTCAGTCATTAGCTTCAACTCACGAGGCACTAGCTCATGAACCTGAAGCTTTTACCTGAGCAAATTAGGAAAACGTATGTGGAGAAGTGCAGAACATATACCTGAACAGAGTGAGAAACTAAATGGAGCCCTCCCTGTGCAGCCCAAAGCAAGGCTCCACAGCTAAATATACTGCAAGACAAAGCCATAGGTCAGCAATAATCTAGATACCCCAATTTAAGCCACATATGAGTGCAATGACTAAATCTAGGCAAAATGTTTCAGCCAAAAACTTTTTTCCATTGAAAAATGTATATTTGGATTGACCAAAACATTTCACAAATTTGTGCTGATTTGGCAAGTTATTTCAGTCAAAAGAAAAAACAGACACATACTGGAAATGTCCAAAATGCTTGGTTTTGATTTTGGGGGACAGACTACACACCAAAAATGGAGATAGAAGATGTGGTGGTCCCCGATGACCTTGAGCCCTGTGGTCAGGACACTCATATGAAGTGTGGCAGACCTAGGTTCAAATCCCTGCTATGGAGCATGCCCCCTCACAAGTGAGAGCTCTAATCCAGGGGTTTTCAAACTGCGGGTCGTGACCCAGTACTGGGTCGCAGAATGGAAGGCATTGAATCACAGCAGCTCTTCAGTCAGCACCGCCAATGGGGCCGTTAAAAGTCCCACTGGCGGTGCTGACCGGCTAAGGCAGGCTAGTTCCTACCTGTTCTGACACGGTGCTGCACCCCAGAAGCAGCCAGAGCAGGTCTGGCTCCTAGGCGGGGTAGACATGGGGATGTGCACGCTGCCCCTTCCCCGAGCACTGGCTCCACACTCCCATTGGCGCTGGGGAGGGGTCGTGCCTGCAGGTGAGAGCCACGCAGAGCTGCTTGCACACCTCTGCCTAGGAGCCGGACCTGCTGCTGGCCGCTTCCGGGGCGCAGCGCAGCCCACGGTGCCAAGACAGGCAGGAAGCCTGCCTTAATACCCCTGCTGCACTGCTGACCAGGAGCCACTCAAGGTAAGCCCACGCCCCAACCCTCTTCCCCAGCCCTGAGCTCCTTTGGGTTGCGGGCATCAACAATTTTCTCCAACTGGGTCACAAGAAAAAAAGTTTGAAAACCACTGCTCTAATCAATCAAACATTCTCTGTCCCAATGAATAATTATTTCATACAAAGTAACAACAACTTCAACAGGAGAGACTGAGGGCTTGGCTACATTTACATTTTATAGCGCTCTAACTTGCTGGCTCAGGGGTGTGAAAAATCACCCCCCTGAGTGCAGCAAGTCAGAGTGCTTTAAAGCGCTAGTCTAAACAGGCTCCAAGCGCTGGGAGCTGTGCTCCCAGTGCTCTGAGCCAATCCCCTTGTGGAGGTGGATCTCCCAGTGCTCATCCCCTTGTGGATGTGGATCTCCCAGTGCTCATGCGCGACCACACTCACACTTCAAAGCACTGCCACAGGAGCGCTCCCACGACAGCGCTTTGAGGTTTCCAGTGTAGCCATGCCCTGAGATAGCCACTCTAGAAAACCCACTAGCTGAAGATTATGCCACTCACCTCGAAGGTGAGAGATCTGAATCAGGCAGATTGAGGGACTGATCCTGAATTTCCCACATCCTGGGCAAGTGCTCTAACTACTGGACATGGGGATGGGGAAGAGAAAGATAGCATCACTTCCTCCTCTATTTTTTCTTGAAAAATGATTGCTTGGGCATGAAACTCCAGGAGAGGGGTCATGATTGTGAATCCTGACCAGAGATAGGCTCTTAAATCTGGGTCAAAGGGAGGTGCCTAAGTCCCTTTGAGGGGTGGGGCTTCTGTGCAACCTGTGAGCTCTCTACAGACTACAACTAACTAGTCCATAAACCACAATGTGGAACCAAACATATGTGCTGCAACACTTCTTTATCCAGGGTAGACAGGTTTGGGTTGGCAAGTCAGCTTGTTACTACAATTAGGTAAATCACAAATTAAAATCCCCAGACCACGGATACATATAGCAATTACAACAGCCATCCCCAACTGCCTTACAGCAATCCCATAGCCTGTGCGTTAGAAACTGTGCCTCTTCCCACATCTAACACCCCACCCCCACACACACACTCTCTCTACTGAACTACACAAACGCACAGAGCCCTTTCCCTAGGCAAGATCCCACAAAAGCCTCGCCTGGGGGCCCGCCTGCAGCATGTGCTTTCGCAGCCTCCGCCTTAGGGACAAGCTGCGAGACACGAGAAAAGGAGCCGCTGCTCTCGCCGGCCTGTCGCGGGGAGAGCGCAGGGTGTCCGCAGACGCAGGGCCCGTACCTTCCTCTTGTCCAACAGCGCCTGCTTTGCCTGGGTGGCCTTGAGGGCCTGATACGCCTTCCTCTTCTTCAGCAAGTTCTCCGGCACCAGGGGGATCTTCCTTTTGGGTCTAACGCAAGAGGACACGGCAAGCGACACTCGTCACGCATCAGCCCCGGCCCGGGCAGGAGAGTCCGGCTACCAGCGCTTCTTCCCGGCCCCCGCCCCGCTGCGCCGGGCCTGGCCCGCGAGCTCGGCCCGCGCTCAGCGCCGGGCAGATCCGGGACCGCCCGCCCCGCTCCCGCCCGCGGGAACCCACCACGCCGCGCGCACGTGCGTCCCCTCCCGCCGCCCCAACGGCGAACGGACCCCCTCCCCCCCACCGGCCGCTTCTCGGTAGCGCCCCGGGGCCTCCCGATCCCAGGGGCCGCCCTCCCCGCCGATGGAAACGAATCCTCCCCGCCAGCCCCAGCTCGCAAATTAACCACTCACTCCGGCTCCGCCATATTTCCTTCTCCGCCTGAGTCTGGAGTGACGCCACCAGTGCGCATGCGGCTACTTTGCCAACGAGCCCCGCGCCGCACACGCAGAGGAGCTGCCATCACTGCGCATGCGTCCGGGTACCACCGCCAGCAGCCTCTCTATCCCTAGACGCTGTCTCTATGGTTGGGCTCGGACTTCCACCTCTGTGCTCGTGGGCTTGGGAGCGGAGTGGTGACGAAGAAGGGGGAGGGCGCGTTCCACCGTCCGCCTCGTGCTGGGGCTCCACATACAGCTGGAGCGGCGCTGGGCCCCGGCTGAGGCTGCATTGGGAGGCCTGGCAGCGCGGGAGGGTTGCTGGGTCACAGCCGCTGTCAACACCGTAGGGCGGGCCCGGAGGGTGTCTGTCTGCCTGCGCTGCAGAAATACAGCCCCACGCCTGGGTTCCCCAAATCACCAGATTAGTTTAAAATCGAGATGGGGGGTGGTGGTGGTGGCGGCTCTCTAGCTGCCTTCTGTTATTTAACCTGGTGGGCTTATATCTTCCGCCTTTGCACTCACTAGAATGGGTAACACGCTGTTTTTTGTAACATGAACACTAAAATGCTCATGTACTCACATGACTCCCGCAGCCGGGGCTTCAAAAACAACACAAGCTAGCATGGGGGTTGAGATAAAAAAATTGGTGAGAGTAGGTAATCTCCTGTTGGGGGAGAAAGCACAGCCTGAGGAGGCTAAAATACTGCTCTTAACATGCCTGGAAACCTAGAGGACCAGTCATTCCAGGCATCAACCCATGCTTCAGCTGCTACTCTTTCCCTCCTGCTCAGGATGGATACAAGTGGTCAGGAGGAAAAAGTTCTGTGAGATTTGCAAGGCAATTGTAATAGTGCAAGCAATTCAAAAGGATGTCAGCCTCTTCAAAGATCATGCAATTGGCTTAAAAATCATGAAATTTTAACAACATAATAAATTATTTTTATTTGCCTTCTGTTTTGGAGACTTTAAGATTCACTTGGGTCACATTTTCAAGCTTTTCTTCACAACAACGAGGGCTAGAAACTTAATTTTAAAAAATGAAAGCTGAGATTACCTGATCACATGCTTCCAGGAGCTGGGGTTTTAAGAACACCTGACCAAATGTTGTGAGAAGGAATATGGGAAGCAATTGGGGAGTGAATTTTGGGAACCACACAGCCATAGTAGCTGAAGAACCTTCAATGCCTGTGTCAGCCATGGGACACCCAGCACGCTACCAGCCAAGGTTTGGTACTCGTGCATGCTGGTGACTCCACAAAAGAGTGATGCTTATGCCTGGAATAATGTAACAATTATGTTAACAATAAGTTCTTCAGGGCAGACTCTATGTGTTTGTTTGTATAGCACCAAGCAGCATGGGGCTCTCTTATTGGAGTTGTTAGGTGGTACTGCTATTAAAAAAATGTTGAGTTTCTTGCCCTTTTTACTTCTAAATCCCACCATCTGTCCAAAAATTCAACTTCCCCTTGGCCTCTCTGTAACTCATCACTACAGTCATCACTTATTATCCCACTAGGGAATGTATTTACAAACCATGGAAAAAATAAAAAAGTATCTCTCTGCATCATATAATCAAAGAGACAAGGTGGGTGATAATATATCTTATTGGACCAACTTTTATTAGTGTCTCTTTCACCAACTGTTAGCCGACGGCCAAGGATGTTTGGTGTGGTGCCAGCTATGCCCGTTTATACCATCCGTGACTTTAACCGCTAGGACGCACTGTCCCTTCGCGGCGGGCAGCCCGAGCTAGGCTGACGGATGCCCCAAGGTCCTAACCACCCGTGACTTTAACTGCTAGAGCTCAGAGCTCCTTCGCAGCGGGCAGTCAATACTGACTGACAGGTGCCCCAATGGCAGCACTAAGAGCCTCTCCACACCCGTGACTTTAACTGCTAGAGCTCAGAGCTCCTTCGCAGCGGGCAGCCAGGATTGACTGACAGGTGCCCCAAGAGTTTGCCCCGTGGAGGCGGCACTACTCAACGCTAGGCTCTTAGTACTCTCACCTAATGGCCAGGCTTTAGAGCCAAAACGGCTGAGGTTCTTTAATTGTGTTGGCTGCTTTACAGTAGACCAGAGAAAACAAGTCAGGCTTATGCACAAATGGTTACCAAAATTTATTAAGCTAGATTCTAATCATGTGGTTACAAAATTGCTAGTGCCTACTTATTTAAATGTAGAGATGTTACACACACAAACAAGTTACAAAACTGAAGCCACAATCCCAAAGAAAGAAAACAAAGTATAGAGCTCTATTTCAAAATATGTGTACACTAAAGATAGGAGATCAGGTGTGGGTGCTTCTTAACCTCCTTGCATCTCTCGATTCCAGCGGTGCCAAGCCAGGATCGGTCACTCAATTCCGCGGAAAGACGAATAAGGGACAAGGCGTAGGGACCCTCTTAGCTGCAGAAGCCTTGGGAGGCTGTCACTTATCTGACCAGCAGATAGATAGTGAAAAGCACTCAAAAATCATGGTGCTGTAGGTCCCCTACTTATACCTCTGTACTCCTTTATTCTCTTTCTCCTTTCTTATGCCAAATTGAGGCTGGTCTGTCTGGGTGACGCCAGCTTTCGCAAGAGTAGTTTACACTTGCAAGGGAGAGAAACAATAAGTTTCGACTACTGGACATTTCTTTTATCAGGGTAAATATTTTCCCACCTAGGATGTTGGTGTGTGTGCATCACGCTATTTAGTAGGGGCTAAGAGCCATGTCTGTCACAGGGCCTCTGCATGCTGTGAGCTTAATCGTTGTATATGTTCCCAGAGGCACACTGTAGCAGCACACCTGTGCTTTTCACAGCTTCAAAGGCTGTGCTGGAATATATGTTAAGTGCCCTGTTCCGGCTTCCTCCTGTGTTTCCAGCAATGCTGGTCTGGGGGGGGGGCTGTCTGTCTGGCTACACCAACAGAAGTTAGTCCAATAAAATACATTACCTCACCCACTTTGTCTCTAACATCCTGGGACTGACATGGCTAAAATAACACTGCATATCATTATAATCAAAGTCCTTTGGGGCACCCTATCTCATTGCAGTATAATAGACACCAAGAACTTGAAATCTAATAATTTTCAAGCACAAGTTGAAAGTTAATATCATTATAGGTATTACACCTACAATGCTAGTTTTTGTGCTATTGCAGCTATAATACCCAAACAAAATCACTTTCTTTTTCTGTAAAGAGGCAGCCATATTTACAAATGCTTCTTGCTAATTTATGAATATTGCTGTTATCTTTTCACAAAAAGTACCACAGATAATCGTACAGACAATACAACAAGCATTGTAAGTTCATAGAATGGACCATTGTGATCATCTTGTCCAGTGGTTTTCAACCTGTGGTCCGCAGACCGCTGGGGGTGTGCAGGCTATCTCAAAAGGATCAGCGAAAGGTTGTGTTACCATAAAACAGTGGTTTTCAATGTGTGGTCCATGGATCTCTGGGGATCCGAAGACCATGTCTAAGATTTCCAAAGGCGTCCACACCTCCATTCAAAATTTTTAGGGGTCTGCAAATGAAAAAAAGATTGAAAACTACTGAGAATCTAACTTCCTGTGAAACTCATGCCATAGAACTTCCCCAAAATTATTCCTACAGCACGTATTTTAGAAAAAACATCCAATCTTTATATAAAAATTGCAGTGATGGAGAATCCACCACAACCCTTGGTAAGTTGTTCCAATGATTAATTACCCTCACTGTTAAAAATGTACACTTTATTTCCAGTCTGAATTTGTCTAGCTTCAAAGTCCAGCCATTTTATCGTGTTATACCTTTCTCTGCTAGATAGTAGAGCTCATTATGAAATATTTGTTCCCCATGTAGGTACTTATAGACTGTCATCAAGTCTCCCCTTAAACTTCAACAGCCTATAGTGTTAACCTCTTGCCATGAACTAATTGCTCAGTTATTCAGCATTCATTCAGCTGACTTCATCTTTTCACTTAGCTGAACACAGGATTAGAACAGAATGAGGATTTTTTTTTTGCACCTTTCTTTTCCTGACAAGTACAGACCTGTTAGATGAACATTGGTTTCCATCCCAGAATTTTAATCACATTAAGTGTCTCACTCTGCTGGGTGTAAATTAAAATGTACTTCTATTCTTAAATTTTCCTTACAGTCCCTCTCTTACTACATCAAGGTAACATTTGGAGCTCCAAGTCGGTAGATTCTGTAACCTCATTCTGTGAGGTTCAACATGTTCCATTCATGGGCCACTAACTTTCTAAAAGGAAATAATTAATTCTGTTTCAGAGTATAGCACTAGAGACTTTAGGGATATCATTTTACAGACAGTGAACAGGAAAACTTGACTTCCTGAAGCACTTCTGAATATTTTCTTTAGCTTCTGCTAATTGACATCAAGGAACTTCTAACTGTAACAGATGCCCTTTTAAATATTTTAGCATTTTTAATGGCTAATGATAATTAACCTGGGAAAAACTGAAGGAAAAATGAAGCCTAAAGGACACCACAGTGTGAAACAATGTTTCCTAAGGTTTCAGAGTAACAGCCGTGTTAGTCTGTATTCGCAAAAAGAAAAGGAGTACTTGTGGCACCTTAGAGACTAACCAATTTATTTGAGCATGAGCTTTCGTGAGCTACAGCTCACTTCATCGGATGCATACCGTGGAAACTGCAGCAGACATTATATACACACAGAGATCATGAAACAATACCTCCTCCCACCCCACTGTCCTGCTGGTAATAGCTTATCTAAAGTGATCATCAAGTTGGGCCATTTCCAGCACAAATCCAGGTTTTCTCACCCTCCATCCCCCCACACACAAACTCACTCTCCTGCTGGTAATAGCCCATCCAAAGTGACAACTCTCTTCACGATGTGCATGATAATCAAGGTGGGCCATTTCCTGCACAAATCCAGGTTCTCTCACCCCCTCACCCCCCTCCAAAAACCACACACAGAAACTCACTCTCCTGCTGGTAATAGCTCATCCAAAGTGACCACTCTCTCTACAATGTGCATGATAATCAAGGTGGGCCATTTCCAGCACAAATACAGGTTTTCTCACCCCCCCCCCCACCCCCATACACACACAAACTCACTCTCCTGCTGGTAATAGCTCATCCAAAGTGAGCACTCTCCCTACAATGTGCATGGCAATCAAGGTGGGCCATGTCCAGCACAAATCCAGGCTTTCTCACCCCCCCCCCTTTTTCCCGGGGACACACACACACACACAAACTCACTCTCCTGCTGGCAATAGCTCATCCAAACTGACCACTCTCCAAGTTTAAATCCAAGTTTAACCAGAACGTCGGGGGGGGGGGGGGAGAAAAAAACAAGGGGAAATAGGCTACCTTGCATAATGACTTTGCCACTCCCAGTCTCTGTTTAAGCCTATATTAATAGTATCCAATTTGCAAATGAATTCCAATTCAGCAGTTTCTCGCTGGAGTCTGGATTTGAAGTTTTTTTGGTTTTAAGATAGCGACCTTCATGTCTGTGATTGCGTGACCAGAGAGATTGAAGTGTTCTCCGACTGGTTTATGAATGTTATAATTCTTGACATCTGATTTGTGTCCATTTATTCTTTTACGTAGAGACTGTCCAGTTTGACCAATGTAAATGGCAGAGGGGCATTGCTGGCACATGATGGCATAAATCACATTGGTGGATGTGCAGGTGAACGAGCCTCTGATAGTGTGGCTGATGTTATTAGGCCCTGTGATGGTGTCCCCTGAATAGATATGTGGGCACAATTGGCAACGGGCTTTGTTGCAAGGATAAGTTCCTGGGTTAGTGGTTCTGTTGTGTGGTATGTGGTTGTTGGTGAGTATTTGCTTCAGGTTGCGGGGCTGTCTGCAGGCAAGGACTGGCCTGTCTCCCAAGATTTGTGAGAGTGTTGGGTCATCCTTTAGGATAGGTTGTAGATCCTTAATAATGCGTTGGAGGGGTTTTAGTTGGGGGCTAAAGGTGACGGCTAGTGGCGTGCTGTTATTTTCTTTGTTAGGCCTGTCCTGTAGTAGGTGACTTCTGGGAACTCTTCTGGCTCTATCAATCTGTTTCTTCACTTCCGCAGGTGGGTATTGTAGTTGTAAGAAAGCTTGACAGAGATCTTGTAGGTGTTTGTCTCTGTCTGAGGGGTTGGAGCAAATGCGGTTGTATCGCAGAGCTTGGCTGTAGACGATGGATCGTGTGGTGTGGTCAGGGTGAAAGCTGGAGGCATGTAGGTAGGAATAGCGGTCAGTAGGTTTCCGGTATAGGGTGGTGTTTATGTGACCATTGTTTATTAGCAATGTAGGGTCCAGGAAGTGGATCTCTTGTGTGGACTGGACCAGGCTGAGGTTGATGGTGGGATGGAAGTTGTTGAAATCATGGTGGAATTCCTCAAGGGCTTCTTTTCCATGGGTCCAGATGATGAAGATGTCATCAATATAGCGCAAGTAGAGTAGGGGCTTTAGGGGACGAGAGCTGAGGAAGCGTTGTTCTAAATCAGCCATAAAAATGTTGGCATATTGTGGGGCCATGCGGGTACCCATAGCAGTGCCGCTGATCTGAAGGTATACATTGTCCCCAAATGTAAAATAGTTATGGGTAAGGACAAAGTCACAAAGTTCAGCCACCAGGTTAGCCGTGACATTATCAGGGATAGTGTTCTTGACGGCTTGTAGTCCATCTTTGTGTGGAATGTTGGTGTAGAGGGCTTCTACATCCATAGTGGCCAGGATGGTGTTATCAGGAAGATCACCGATGGATTGAAGTTTCCTCAGGAAGTCAGTGGTGTCTCGAAGGTAGCTGGGAGTGCTGGTAGCGTAGGGCCTGAGGAGGGAGTCTACATAGCCAGACAATCTGCTGTCAGGGTGCCAATGCCTGAGATGATGGGGCGCCCAGGATTTCCAGGTTTATGGATCTTGGGTAGTAGATAGAATATCCCAGGTCGGGGTTCCAGGGGTGTGTCTGTGCGGATTTGATCTTGTGCTTTTTCAGGAAGTTTCTTGAGCAAATGCTGTAGTTGCTTTTAGTAACTCTCAGTGGGATCATAGGGTAATGGCTTGTAGAAAGTGGTGTTGGAGAGCTGCCGAGCAGCCTCTTGTTCATATTCCGACCTATTCATGATGACAACAGCACCTCCTTTGTCAGCCTTTTTGATTATGATGTCAGAGTTGTTTCTGAGGCTGTGGATGGCATTGCGTTCCGCATGGCTGAGGTTATGGGGAAAGTCTGCTGCAGTTTCCACGGTATGCATCCGATGAAGTGAGCTGTAGCTCACGAAAGCTCATGCTCAAATAAATTGGTTAGTCTCTAAGGTGCCACAAGTACTCCTTTTCTTTTTGCCAATGTTTCCTAAATGAGTAAATGATTTACTTCTGAATAAAGGCTCAGTAACTGTAACCCTGAATTCAATGGAACTACTTACTTGATTAAGAGCTGCTAGCTTAGGCCCAAGATGTGTGCAGAGTACAAAGCAGCAACATTTTATTTAATGGGGCTACTCACAAAGGATGATGCCACTCGGCGTAAGACGTAGGAGAATCTGACTCACTGCTGGCAGTGGTTGTAAGAGCAGGATGCTGATTCTAATATATTCCTACTAGGAATGTCTGAATTTATCACTTTTTGTGTTGTGTATTTGGTCAGCTTATTATTCCTGTGATAGATATGTCTCTTAAACTTTGACCAATAAACGTGAATGTACTGTATTATAAATGGAAAATGCAAAGAGAATGTAAGACTGGAGATATGCTCCATTCAGCTCTCTCTCAGGCTTAGAGGAACACTTTCGGGGTTACAAGGAAGATGCTATGATGCAAGTAATACTGTCTGCAATGAATAAATATGATTTGCTTTTTCTAGCACGTTATAATGTGTAAATCATTTTGAATCACATCCTGCAACCCTTAGCCATTTAACTAGTCCTAATCATGCAAGTAGTCCCATTGCTTTCCATCAGGCTTTCGGTGTGAATGAGATGCAGCCCTTTAGATGCCCCCCCCCACCACCATTTACAAGTGCTTTATAACATCATTTGTAACATATTTTAAAATAATGTATACTTGGCTCTACAATGAGTAGGAATGGGTGAAAAGGTTTGGAGAGTTAGTGTAAATAGGTCACCATGCTTGCTCAGCTTGACAACTCTGTTCAGGCCTGTGTGACCTTTCCTATCCACATCTGCTAATTGGTCTTCTAGCCTCTCCTGACACATGACATGGCTGTTGATGACATGCCCAAACACCTCCCTCCAACTTAATACTTTTGCCTTTTAGTAATTACTTGTGATTTAAGGTCGTTCCATTTATTCTCAGTCCATGTGATAGTGTTCATAACCGGTGGTTTGAGCATTGGCCTGCTAAACCCAGGGTTGTGAGCTCAATCCTTGAGGGGGCCATTTGGGATCTGGGGCAAAAATTGGGGATTGGTCCTGCTTTGAGCAGGGGGTTGGACTAGATGACCTCCTGAGGTCCCTTCCAACCCTGATAGTCTATGATTACCTAAGATAATTTACATTTATTTTGAGATCAGGATTTAGTGATGTCTATCAAATGCTGTACCAAAATCCAAATCTGTTACATTTACCACTTTTCTGTCAACGGCTAATTTATGGCAATTGAAGCTTCGTGTCCTTAAATCAAGTACCATTGTGCTGATCCCCAGCATTACAGGGATATTTCACAGTGTTTCCCCACCATTGGGCCTAATGTGGAGGGTCAGGAAACTGATGCTAGCACCAGTACTTGTGTTGTGACTGAAATATGCATACCTTGGTGGGAGGGCGGGGATGCCCTGGACAATTTCCAGGATCCCAATGTTCAGCTTTAGTATCATGGGTAATGCAGCAGCACATGATACTGTACGTGACCGTCCTTGCTGTGGCCAGTGCTTTGCTGGCATTGCAGTAACCACTGTGATTTAAGAGGGAGCCATGTATATATGATTGAAAACAAGATCATAAGCCACCGCTCTACATCTACCGCAACTGTTTCTTGAGTAATGTGCATGCAACTTCTGCATATATAGACTTGCCTCATGTACCATTCCATTTTTTCCCTTTTCCACTTAAAAGAAAAGTTTGATATCTTTTCTGAATGTCATTTCCTTTTACTTCTAATTATGAGCCAAATTCTTTTTATTTGGGCTGTGTCGAAAGCCACTGTTTTCACTGTTATTTTCAACCCATATTTTAACCAATCATCTTTTTTTCTGCAGTGTAATCTCAATTTTCTCATAAATCCCACCCCTTAATCCTAAACTAAATCTAGTTTCCACTTTTTATGCTTATTAAGCTGAAATTAGGGCGACAGAAGCTTGTCTCTTAATAGTTTTGGTCTATTGCATTTCATTAGGGTTTAAGAAACTATATGTAGTAATGCAATATATAGCAAAAGCACACAGATTTTTTATTATTTATAATTTTTATTTTTCCAAATTAATATAAATATACCACACACATACCAAAATGGCAGATTCATCATAATACACAAAATAAATAAAGAAGGTTAGGATAAAGGGAAGGGAGAGGAAGCAACAGATCTATCTTCAAGATCTGGTTTATCATAGACCTCTAAAATGTCAGCTCAAATTGCTTTGAATTTTTCAGGCATTCCCTTTCTCCAGAATGCAAGTCGTTTGTTAGCTGTGAGGTCAGCCATATTACTCAGCCAGGCATCAATATTTGATGGGGACTGACTTTTCCATCTTTGCAGGATTAATTTTTTAGCGACCAAAGCTACACATTAGAACCACGCAGCCTTGTTACCAGGTAATCTCCAGGTATCAGGAATATATCCAAGGATGGAATTTAAGAGGGAAGGCTCCAATTTTGTATCCAATATCAAATTAGTCCTTTGACCCAGCTCATACCAGAAAATCTTGATACAAGGGTACTCCCAAAACATATGAGCTAATGTAGCACCAAAGGAGTTATATTTCCAACAGTGGTCAGCATTTATGAGGCCCATTTACCATTAGCCTATGTGCGGATCAGTATATTCAAAAAAGTGTCTTTTGGTAAATAAGCCGCAGCCCCAGGTCTATAGCTGCTTTTTTAACATTAGACTCAATTGTATTCCATTGGGTTGGAGATAGTTGTGTATCCAAAACTCTATTCCAAGAAACTCTCAAATTACCAATCTTTGGCTGAGTTTTTTGGGACAGAAAAGCATAAAAGGATACCACTGGCTGAGTAATTCCAGGAAGTTTTCTCCAAAATAATAAAAGTTCTGGAGGTTCTTGCGCTCCCAATGCACCCAATCCAAATATATTTTTAGGAGATACTTGCATGCCCCAGAGCAGGGCGAACAAAATTGTTGCTGAAGATCTACAAATGGTTTAAATATATTGTCGGTTAGCTGCAAATATAGTCATAATTCCTCTGTCTGTCCAATCCCTCCACATCAAGGTTTCGTCACTGATTTTAAGGATAGTATTGCTCCATAGGACTGCCTCTGCATGGAAGTCAAATTTCACCACATTTGCCTTGCAGCCACTATTGTGGGAGCTCTGGAGCCATCAAATCTATAATAATTTGACCCTACAATGCCTGAAAGGATGAGAGGGTATATTCTCAATCATTCTGGACCCAGAGTCAGGTCTGTGTGGTCATATCTAACATCCACAAAGGGAGATATGATAATTTTCCAAGTTGGGAAAACAAAATCATCTCAGAGATCGGGGGAGCTATGATTTGCTCACAGCCAGTCTCAGTTTCTGATCGGGACCCCAAAGGAACATTCTGAAAATATTATTGAATGGATGAGATTCTCAGATGGTGTAAAGTAGCATGTTTGCTTCTGAATAAAGACAATTTATGACAACTGAGAATGTGACCCAACGATTTCCCACATTTTGTTATCGCTTCTTCCAAAGCAGAGACTATCTGTGCTGTCTATGTTTTAACTGTGATTGTATCATCGTGGTCATTAAGCATATTTAGAGTCCCTCTATTTAAAAAAATCTGAAGGTATGTTTTGAGACACTCACATTACAGTCTGGCCACCACATGATTTTGTCATGTTACCATAGCAATTTTCACAAATACCCACTATAACAATAGAAATTTAGGGCCAAATCCTAGTTCTGTTGAAGTCAATGAGAGTTTTGCCAATGATTTTAGTGGGTCTAGAATTTATGTATAAATCACTAAAATACGGTTAAAAATAATTAAGAACAATTAGCTACATACATGTCTTGTGGGCATCTGCCAGCCAGGATAGCCTCATTGATTGTATTGTCCTAATTGTTTCAGATGGTTGTATATTCTGCATTATACAGGAGACATTAGACAGCACATTATGAAAACATAATTTAAGATTAAGCAGATGTTATACTGATGGAAGGCATTATTAATCAGAATATGACATATACAGGCCAAAATTTTGCTTCAAAGCAAAAAAAAACAACAACAAAAAACAGATTTACTGGCAGGAGTACAAATATACACAGTTATATAAAAGATCTTGGTTCATGGATTGGATTAAAGCACCAGTAACTACAATCACAGGATTCACTTCTTTGGACAACACAGTTTTCTAGTATAACTATATGCAACTGAAGTATTGATGAAGCAGAAAAAATACACCTAGTTAAACCATAGAATCCATTCCTGTTTGTGTTATGTCCAGCAGGCCTTTTTTTAGTTATTATTAATTCTTATAATTTGGTTAGTATTTTAAATATTCCACCTATCTGACCTACTCTTTAAATTCATGACTGTCTGCCCTGTAGTCTTCTGCTCAGCTTAACTGAAAAAAAGGGCACCCACTCCGTTTGTTATTTAATTATTGATTCATTTGCTATGGAGATTGTAAATTCTAAAACACTCTCATTTGCTTGGAACGAAATACCATAGTTGTATCTTGTGTTGTGTCTTCCTCTCCCCCGATATCTTGCTCCCTCAAGAAAACCTGGACTCCAGTTCATTTTCCTTATCTGATTTCAAATTAAAATCTTGTCTTCGGTGATGAAGTGATACTTCTTTGAATAACTTGTGTTGGGTTTTTGAAGAATCAAGTTGGCTTGAGCAAATATGGGACTGATTTATAAGTAATATGACTGCATGTTCACACTGTGTGCTTTTAACATCTAACACAAAATAATTGACTACAACATTTAGTAGACACAGTGTAAAGGGCTGGGATATGTCAGAACCACGTGGAGTGAGCCAAAAATTAGTGACGAGGGGTAGAAATCATTCATTACCATTTCTTCAAGCCTTTCTTAACTCAGATGTTACCTTTTTGAACTATATTAAACATTAATGCCAATATTTTAAGCGTGGGTGCCTGGAGCTTCTTCCACCCCTTTCCCTCAAGATGGTGAGCTCCCTCAATTCCCATTGTTTTTATCTGGAACTAAGGACCCGTAGTATTTCTCAGGATTGGGCCCAATATTTCTATAAGGGACACTAAGTAACCCCGTCTATAACTACCTACACTTTGCTTTTCCTAAAGATTTGTCATGTCTTCCTTTTTCCCCTGCTCACATTACAGTAAAACTGCTTAAAGATTTTCTTTTCTTGCCAGAATGCACACTGAAGTTAAAGTTGGCTGACTTGATCATGCTACAGCTGCAGTGTTATGCAAGCATGAGACTGTAAATTCCACACCACTTTAATAAATGTGGCTTTTTATCTGTCACTCAGTTGAAAGTATAAGAATGACTGTATTTCACTCAGAACATAGGAAAATTCATCAGGAGTTCTACTTCAAAATCAACTGACTGTTCTATTCAAAGCAACTAAAGCTCAATTAACAACTTTGTCGTAGCATTTTCCCCCCATCACACTCAGAATACTAGTTCCTAAGTAACTGGATGACTCACAGAACTGGAACTGGATATGGAGCCTTTTCCGCCTAGGTCACCAGTTTGAATCCAGTGCACTTCAGCAGTGGTCAAAAATCATGAATCAGTTTAGAGACCCATTTGCAGAGTTTCAACTAGTGCACCACTTTGCATGTGAACCTATGTTAACGAGGACAAACCAATTATTTGCTGAGGCAGTGCAACTACAGAGCCATTTGGGAGATGGCATCTTTGGTAGTACTACCAGCTCCAGTTGAAGTGCAGCACTCATGCTGGCTGGCAGTGGGGAGAGGATTGGGTGAAACAAGTGAGGGTGCTTCTGAGCATTGTTCGCACTAACGCTATTGCCTTGTGCCCACCACAGAGACAGTAGCAGCACTAGAGAGAACAGTACAGTCAAGGTAAGCAGAGAAAGTGGCAAAGGGCACAGAGGTCTCTGAATTTATTAATTCTATTCTATTCTGTATATTGTATGGCCCTCATCACTGACTACTCCCTGAGATCACTCTCTGCAAGGCTGAAGGTTGTCAGAGAGAGAATTAGAGCTGAGGGAGACAGACATTTTGTTGGGTAGGCGGAGAACCAGAGGGCAAATCTCCTATGAATCTTTTTTTTTCTAAAAAATCTATTTGAACCCATGCTTATGTATGTGACTTTAGAGGTCTCAGCTCAGTTCCTGGCGGAGTGCGACGCCATCACAAAAACCAACAGCACACTAATTGGCATCCTTGTTGGCATTCGCACTAGAGAGGCCATCTGAGCATGGAGGCTGAACTACACCACCACAGTGCTGCCTCCAGGTTAGGATGGGGACACATCAGTCTGTTGCTGTAGGCAAACTTGTGATTCATTGGCTTGTGCTTTACTATGCTATTATCTATACTGGATAAAAGGAACTTCACTTTCTTTAATGTGGCGTCTTTCACATGGGCAATAAATTTACTTAAGGAAAACAACTGTAAATTAAAATAAGAAACAAAAAAGAAAACACATCAGTTCCACAGGGATATACTTCAAGAGCAAAGATAACATGGGACACTAGGTCCTTTAAAATTATTTGTGAACTGATAAGAAGAGAAATGTATTGCAAGTGCTATTAAAATGTCATCTCTTTCTGTGGTAACTCCAGTGTTGAAGCGGGAAAGTATTTAAAAAATGATACAGGAATCCAACTGATGTTAAAACATGAAAGCGTTTAAATGATGTTCTCTCTAGTGGGAAATGCAGAAGGACAGCGGGATGCTAAAGATTGCACAGAAAAACAGAAAGGTCATCAGCATACATTGCCGGGCATAAAAAAGACTAGGGAAAATGAGTTCCCTGAATAAGTGGCAGGTTTGTATTATTTCAAACTAACGTTATCCAGTTGGGCCTCATCAACAAAGGGAAATGGGTAATAAGGGCATGCTGTTTTTTGGCATATGAGTCAGGATACTTAGGAACTTCTAATACACCCATTACTATATTATCTTGGCACCAAATCCAGTATGAAGATTTGTAATAGGTTTGAACGTAAAAACAAATGTGGCCTTTCCCTATTTTATTCTGGAACCCATTACTCCACAGGCTTCTCCTACTCTCTCTGATCAGACATAAGCTGCTTATCTTCACTTTCATCAAGTCCCTTCACAGCCTATCCCCATCCTATTTATCATCTCTCACTTAATGTTGAGATGTTGACTCCTGCTCTCAATCAGCCCATGATTCCAGCTCCATCATCCATTTTTAAAATGTTCAAACAAGCACTTTCATGCCTTCATAAATATCCACAAAGCCACCTCATTTTCTTCCTTCAAATGCACCTTTTTCATGGTGCCTACAAAATTTTTTGGACAAGAACTAGGCTACTGGTGTGCTGGGACCACTCTCTATTGTCTCACTGTTTCCTTTAAACCCTCCCCTCCCCCCCGACATCGGTCATCTCTTGTCTTATACCTAGACTGTTAGCTCCTTGGGGCAGGGACCATCTTTTTATTCTGTGTTTGTACAGAGCCTGGTCCATGATTAAGACGTGTAGGTTCTATAATAATAATAGATAGTAACTAAATTTAAGTGAATATCTGTTAGATGTGTGATTCATAAAAAAATCAGGAGACATTTCAGACTTAATTGGAATGATACAGGGAGAATTCACATGAAATTTCTAGGTTTCAGAGTAACAGCCGTGTTAGTCTGTCTTTGCAAAAAGAAAAGGAGTACTTGTGGCACCTTAGAGACTAACCAATTTATTTGAGCATGAGCTTCCGTGAGCTACAGCTCACTTCATCGGATGCATACCGTGGAAACTGTAATTCCCCTCCTTTTTGCTAATTATGTTTGTGCAATTTTTTCTAGAGCTGTTATTTTCTTGCAACCTCAAAACAGACAGTACAATGAAAGAGAAGACAGACATTCAGCTCAGGCACTGACATTGCTTTGAATATAGCAGTCAAGAAGAAATAAGTCTTAAACTTGTCAATAAGTCTTAAACTTGACCCAGTGCTTCCTAACTGTCAAACACAGAAAGCCCACATCATAGTTATTTTCAATAAAGTACAGAATCTCCTTAGTTAAGGGCCTTCTTAGTCACAACTAATAGTTGCTATAGAGGTGAGCAGAGTTATGCGATAAGATGCAATAATTGGTAGAGTTGTTGGTTAGAAAGTTTGCAGAGGAAAGCTTTAAAATAAAGGAAAAGTCTTTGGTCTGATTTTGTTCTGCAGTGAAAACCCGTAAATATATCTTGCTTTTTTTTTTGTTTTCCTTTCAAACGATTATCTTTTACTCTAAAAAAAAGTACTGAGTGCCCTCAACTGAGTGGAATTAGGGATTCAGCATGCATTTCAATAACACTGATAATAACAACTTAGGTTGGTGCCCTCTCCTAGGCCCATGGAATAGGCAGCATTGAAAGCAGGACACATTTAGGGAAGCAATACACTGAAAGGTGTATGGCATTAAAGGTTGGGGCAGTGTACCATAACAAATATGTATTTTTCAAGGAGAGAGAAGAATGACCCAAAGGGGGTTTCCCCATGTTTGTAATTGGCGGGGTAAACAACAACTGCATGGAACATCCTCAGTCCTGTACGGGAAGGAGAGGAGCAAGAAAGACAATGAGAAACTGAAATTTCCATGTTAAAATCAAGAAGAGGTCTTCAACCTCATTCCTAGTACAAGATTCCATATTCAAGTTTTGAGGACACTACTTGGCATAAAGAAAAATTTTTACAGCTAAAAATAATCATTCCAAAGTATTGCCATGAAAACTATATCTACCCAATATTAGTCCTTCATCCTATCACAATTCAAACTTCCTCCTTCTCAGATATGCCACCCCAGTGATATGAAAGTGAAAAGAAAATGTAGAGGTTTGAAAAGAAGAGCTTGGTGTAAGCTCGAAAGTTTGTCTCTTTTGCCAACAGAAGGTGGTCCAAAATAAGGTAGTACCTCACACACCTTGTCTCTCTAAAAGAAACATAGGCAGTGAAAAAAGAAAAAATGGAGTGGAAGAAAAAATGATACCTACTGGTAAGTGCTTCATGCTGTAAAGTGTGGGATAGTGGAAGGACTATAACATCCACAGAAGGGATAGCAGTCCTGCTTTTACCACATTCTGTGAAGTGGAAAAACAGTAACAACAGTAATGACAGCAATTTAGGGGATGGCTGGGCCTCACTCTGCTGAACCCTAAAAAGGTGAATCCTTCAGGCCAGGGTTCTGTACTTCTCTTCTAGCCCATGACATCCATGAACCAGTTTTCAATATCTTTGTTCTTTTAAACATGCAAGACACAGACAATTAGTGGATGACGTGATTGGTTGTTACAATTAGGCGATCGGATACTATGGTGATTGGGGGGGAGAGGAGTATTAAACCCTAAAATAGATAGATTTACTAATGGGGTGAACTTGAGATTAGTTACTTTCCCACCCACTTTTCCAACAATGTCCTTAACTTTTTTTCCATTAACAAGAATGATCTTATGCGTAAGATAGGTAAGAGAGGTCTCTTGCACTGATGGGAGAGATATAGACCAACTTAATACAGTGCAATAAGAGAATTTGTTATTTGTAGTGCCTTTCACATTATATCCACAAATGTTTTACAAACTGAATTTAATACAGTTAGAGCAGTGGTTTTCAACTTGTGGTCTGCGGACCGCTGGGGATGCACAGACCATAGATGACCCATGCCTGCTGACAGTGGGGGGCACAATCCCAGAACAGCTCAAGTCACACCATGCCCCATACCCTTGCAGCCATCCCCTTCTTGGAAAGCAGATCCCCTCCATGCAGCTCCCAGCTGTTCCTATGCTCCTGCCTCTGCCTGCCTGGTGCAGCTCGCGGGCTCAACTGCTCCGCAGGGAGGTGGGCCCGGCTACATCATGTGACCGAGCAATCTGGGGGGGGCATGTGACCCCGCATGCCTCCCCCCATGCATTGCCTCTGCCACAGACTATGTTTAAAGGGTCCGCAAAAGGTTGCCGTTACTATAGAACAGTGGTTTTCAACCTGTGGTCCTCAAACCTCTGGGGGTCCGCAGACTATGTCTAAGATTTCCTAAGGGGTCTGCACCTCCATTTGAAATATTTTAGGGGTCTGCACATGAAAAAAGGTTGAAAACCACTGAGTTAGAGAATTAAAGAACAATTAATAGCAAAAGGGAGAAAAAGAGGATGAAGAAATATGAGACTGGGAGAAAAAGCGTGTTTTCAATTGATCTGTGAAATGAGATGGAGGGTAAATGAGTGAGGAGATACAGGAAGATTTAAGAGTCTTAGAAAAACAGTATAGTTAATAGCATTTTTATGCTGTTGAAAGGAATTACAAAGGGAAAGAAAAAGGGGTTCTGATCCAGTAATAAGACGACATAACAGAACAGCAAGTTCTGTTCTCTGCTCTTAGAAAGGGAGAAAAGGCTGAAAATGATTTCACAGATTATAAAACCAGAAGGGATGATTGAGATAATCTAGTCTGACTTCCTGTGTAACACAGGCATTAGGACTTTCTGAATTAATTCCTGTTTGAACTAGATCATATCTTTAAAAAAAATCCACTTCATTTAAAAATTGCCAGTAATTTACAACCCTTGGTAAATTATTCCAATAATTAATTACTCTCACTGTTAAAAATTTACACCTTATTTCTAGTCTGAATTTGCCTAGCTTCAACTTTCAGCCATTGGATCTTGTTTTATCTTTTTCTGCTAGACTGAAGACCCGTCTATTATCAAATTACCCTATGTGGGTACTTATAAAATGTGATCAAGCCATCCCTTAACCTACCCTTTTCTAAACTAAACAGATTGAGCTAATTGAGTCTTTCACTGTAATCCTATAATCATTGTCATGGCTCTTCTCTGTCCAATTTATCAACATCCTTCTTGAATTGTGGACACCAGAACTGCACACAGCATTCCAGTAGAAGTTCTACCAGTGCCAAATATAGACGTAATATAACCTCTCTACTCCTGCTCAATAGTCCCCTGTTTATGCATCCAAAGAAATTAGCCCTTCTGTCTCCAGCATCGCACTGGCACTCATGTTCAACTTATTATTTACATTGACCCTCCCCAAGTTCTTTTCAGAGTCACAGGAAAGAACCTCCATCCTTTAAGTATGACCTACATTCTTTATTCCTAGATATGACTTTATATTTGGCCATATTTAAACATATATTGTGTAACTTTTCTGCCCGTCAGAATTGGCAGCAACAAGGGCTGGGTTCAGTATCTAGGGGTTCCATTCCAATAACACAATGCAAAACCACTGAGTTATATACCAATATATATATACCAGTATATATATATATATATATATACCATCCCCACTGGGCACCTCTAGGAGGCAATACTTCCCCTCTCCCAAGCACAGAGTAGCAAAAGCCTTTTAATAACAGAGAGAAACAATGTGGCATTAAATTGTGGAAACACCACCAACAGGATTCATAACACAACCCATGAGCAAAAACCCACCCCAAGCAAATTGGGCCGTGTCCTTTCCCTTTGGTTCTTGAGTCCAGCAACCCAAATGTCACCCAAAGTCCCAAAAGTCCAACAACCCAAAAGTTGTCCCTGGTCAGTGCAACCCCAGGGTTCAAAAGTTTTATCTGCAGAGTTTTACATCCCAACCTGGGTTGAGATGGGCGGAGTAAGGGGCACCTTACAGGATCCAAAGCCAATTGCCACGCTGCTCTGCTCGCCATCCCATGAGCCGCTCCAGCTGTCCCACAAACTGTTCCGCAATATATCTTCAGGCCCCCCCAGTACTTAACATAACACTCAGTAGTTTTAGCTCTTTTGTGATTTGAGCTTGTAGTAGGGGAGCTTCAGTGCTGATGCACCATTGGCTCAAAGCAAATTCAGCTCAGCAGCCTGTAACTAGACTCCTAATAGAATCAAAATTAGCTCTGCTATTTCACGCGAGAGAGAGGAGGCAGTGCAATTGGCATATAGGGGCCTCACTAAGGGCCTATACCACCAGGTATTAATACCTATCCCCAGCCTCTCTCTCAATTCACTGAGTTTTGGAACCCATGTCCCTTGCCTAGCAAGTGCTACTTAGTTGATGGTGAGTCCCTCCATCATAACAAAAGGCCAAGTACAGTTCCACTGTCCTTGATTCACATAATCAGGATAATAACAAATTATTCTTCCTGCCCCAATAACAGAGAAACTGGGGATCCCACAGCAGCCAAAGTGACCATTTGGGCAGCTATGGGCTCATGCTAGGCGGGGTGGGTGTGCCTATGCGAATGAGATCAGCCCCTGAAGTTCTTTTCCACAACTTGCCACAACTCACCACCAGATGTCAGGGTGGGGCTCATCCTGACTCTGCTTACAATTGTTTGCTTGACTGCAAGTTATTAAGCTATTGAAATTGCTCTTTGTTAGTAACCTGTCCTCTTAATTATTTACCACTTTCCCAATCTTTGTCTGATCTACAAATTTTATCATTGAAGATATTATCATTTTTCCAGGTCATTCATAAATATATAGGTCCAAGAAACGATCATTGCAGTGACCCCCTTAGAAACACCCATTTGATGATGAGTCTGTATCCACAAAAAGAAAGAAGATTCCAGTGGCACCTTAAAGACTAACAGATTTATTTGGGGATAAGCTTTAATATTTTTATTAAATGTTAGTCCGTCTCCACATGATAGTTGTTTTTGTGAAATGGAGATTTGGACCACCCAGTCTACTTCTTGATTAAATCACTGGAATGTGTTTGTTGATAGAGCAGTTCATAGGCCTCCTTCCAAATAATATAAACTTTCTTCTTAAAAGATCTGAAAATGGGTACAATTTGAGATCACAAGGTATTTGCCCCATTAGAATGTTCCCAAGATTAGATCAGAGTTTGACAAAATAAATCTCTGGCTCCTTTCCACAGGGAATTAGCGATAGCCAAATTTCATGTTAGGAGCTTGGTTCATTGACTGAAATGAGAGACTTTTAGTCAGCACTTGGTACTTTTACTGTTAATGACATCATGAAATGGCAAAAGAGACTTCATATCATTTTAAATATTTCTCTTAAATGTGAGTTTCATGCTCAGAGAGAAAGGAAGGATGACCTTGTGGACAAAGTACAATAGGGAGACCTGGGTTATACCAACAACACAGAAACAAGACATTCCCCAACTAATTGTGCGTTTTTCTTTACAAACCTTCTCCTCTCTTCTCTTATTCCTGCCCCATTATTTGTTACCTTTAGTCATTGTATCTTCTCCAAAATTCAGGCTCTGATCCTGCAATCAGATCCACATCATTGGATCCTTTTGTCCAATAGAATCACTGTTGATTTCATCACAGGAATGAGGCCTTGGAGTGTAAGAGTTTAGAGAAAGAAGTGGAGAAAGTAAAGACCATCCCTCTTTTTTATGTTTGTGAAGCTGCTCTTACTATCTTTTTTGGCACCTAGTACCTTTTGAATGTTATGTGCCATATTTTCAAACTGCAAGTCAAACATCAGCCTAAATACCTGCTTCTTAGAGTCGCTGTGATGCTTCATAATTAATATTCATAAATACTTTGGTTTATAATTAAGTTTGGATGCAATTATATAACTATGCGAGTGCAATGTATTTTATTATTAAATATCCACCCAAATTTTAGGATTTATAATGGAAATATTGACAGCATTTAACTTTGACAACATGTGAATGGCAATGTTAGTAAGTACAAAGAAAGGAAAGGAAGGTAAAATGCCTTCATTCTATTCTATATAGGTTCTTATATTACCCTCATCACTATAGTATCTGACAGTGGGATTAACAAAGGTACTTAATAACCTAAACCCCAGATTTAGATGCCTAAATCTGAAGTTTAGGTGCCTAAATCCCAGTTCTAGGCCACAGAATTCTGTAGGTGCCTAAACTCACTTGGGTCCTAAATATTTAGGGTAAAAGTTCCCTCAGCACCTAAGTTTTTGTTTCTGGGCATGCGCACTGCTGCCTCACTTTAAATGTCTGGATGTCTCCCTCCCTCCTGTGGTCCAGTGATCCTCAAACCAGGGGAAGATGGGCATTCACCTGCCTATGATTTCAGATGTTGTTCGAATGAAATATTTCATCTTTTGAAAATTTGTAGACTCAATCACAAGTGAACAAACCCCCCTGAGAAAAAACAGACAAACAAACAAACCACCGAAACTCCTCAATCAACTTGCACACCCTTTTGGCAGGAGAGCAACATAAACTGAATAGATTGTGTAACCTGTTTAAAAGTTTTAAGGTGAACTGCAATTTTGTCTTAAGAACATAAGAATGGCCATACTGGGTCAGACCAAAGGTCCATCCAGCCGAGTATCCTGTCTGCTGAGAGTGGCCAATGCCAGGTGTCCCAGAGGGAGTGAACCTAACAGGTAATGATCTAGTGATCTCTCTTCTGCCATCCATCTCCACCCTCTGACAAACAGAGGCTAGGCACACCATTCCTTACCCATCCTGGCTAATAGCCATTAATGGACTTAACCTCCATGAATTTATCCAGTTCTCTTTTAAACCCTGTTATAGTCCTAGCCTTCACAACCTCCTCAGGCAAGGAGTTCCACAGGTTGACTGTGTGCTGAGTGAAGAAGAACTTCCTTTTATTTGTTTTAAACTTGCTACCCATTAATTTCATTTGGTGGCCCCTAGTTCTTATATTATGGGAACAAGTAAATAACTTTTCCTTATTCACTTTCTCCACACCACTCATGATTTTATATACCTCTACCATATCCCCCCTTAGTCTCCTCTTTTCCAAGATGAAAAGTCCTAGCCTCTTTAATCTCTCTTCAGATGGGACCCGTTCCAAACCCCTAATCATTTTAGTTGCCCTTTTCTGAACCTTTTCTAATGCCAGTATATCTTTTTTGAGATGAGGGGACCACATCTGTATGCAGTATTCAAGATGTGGGCGTACCATGGATTTATATAAGGGCAATAAGATATTCTCCGTCTTATTCTCTATCTCCTTTTTAATGATTCCTAACATCCCGTTCGCTTTTTTCACTGCCGCTGCACACTGCGTGGACATCTTCAGAGAACTATCTACGATGACTCCAAGATCTTTCTCCTGCGTAGTTGTAGCTAAATTAGCCCCCATCATATTGTATGTATAATTGGGGTTATTTTTTCAAATGTGCATTACTTTACATTTATCCACATTAAATTTCATTTGCCATTTTTTTGCCCAATCACTTAATTTTGTGAGATCTTTTTAGAATCATAGAATATCAGGGTTGGAAGGGACCTCAGGAGGTCATCTAGTCCAACCCCCTGCTCAAAGCAGGACCAATCCCCAACTAAATCATCCCAGCCAGGGCTTTGTCAAGCCTGACCTTAAAAACTTCAAAGGAAGGAGATTCCACCACCTCCCTAAGTAACGCATTCCAGTGCTTCATCACCCTCCTAGTGAAAAAGTTTTTCCTAATATCCAACCTAAACCTCCCCCACTGCAACTTGAGACCATTACTCCTCGTTCTGTCATCTGCTACTACTGAGAACAGTCTAGATCCATCCTCTTTGGAACCCCCTTTCAGGTAGTTGAAAGTAGTTATCAAATCCCCCCTCATTCTTCTCTTCCACAGACTAAACAATCCCAGTTCCCTCAGCCTCTCCTCATAAGTCATGTGTTCCAGTCCCCTAATCATTTTTGTTGCCCTCCGCTGG
This sequence comes from Eretmochelys imbricata, assembly GCF_965152235.1. Classification (NCBI taxonomy): domain Eukaryota; kingdom Metazoa; phylum Chordata; order Testudines; family Cheloniidae; genus Eretmochelys; species Eretmochelys imbricata. The sequence goes on along the minus strand of NC_135575.1, from coordinate 42,454,237 downwards.
ACGTTTTCCAATTTTTTCACATCCTTCTTGTAGTGTGGGCCCCAAAACTGGACACAGATGAGGCCTTGCCAATGTCGAATAGAGGGGAACGATCACGTCCCTCCATCTGCTGGCAGTGCCCCTACATATACATCCCAAAATGCCATTAGCCTTCTTGGCAACAAGGGCACACTGTTGACTCCTATCCAGCTTCTCGTCCACTGAAACCCCTAGGTCCTTTTCTGCAGAACTGCTGCCTAGCCATTCGGTCTCTAGTCTGTAGCGGTGCATGGGATTCTTCCATCCTAAGTGCAGCACTCTGCACTTGTCCTTGTTGAACCTCATCAGATTTTTTTTGGCCCAATCCTCTAATCTGTCTAGGGCCCTCTGTATCCTATCCCTACCCTCCAGCGTATCTATCGCTCCTTCCAGTTTAGTGTCATCTGCAAACTTGCTGAGGGTGCAATCCACGCCATCCTCCAGATCATTAATGAAGATATTGAACAAAACCGGCCCCAGGACTGACCCTTGAGGCACTCCACTTGTTACTGGCTGCCAACTAGACATGGAGCCATTGATCACTACCCGTTGAGCCTGAGAATCTAGCCAGCTTTTTATCCACCTTATAGTCCATTCATCCAGTCCATACTTCTTTAACTTGCTGGCAAGAATACTGTGGGAGACCATGTCAAAAGCTTTGCTATAGTCAAGGAATAACACATCCACTGCTTTCCCCTCATCCACAGAGCCAGTTATCTCGTCATGGAAGGCAATTAGATTAGTCAGGCATGACTTGCCCTTGGTGAATCCATGCTGACTGTTCCTGATCACTTTCCTCTCCTCTAAGTGCTTCAGAATTGATTCCTTGAGGACCTGCTCCATAATTTTTCCAGGGACTGAGGTGAGGCTGACTGGCCTGTAGTTCCCCAGATCCTCCTTCTTCCCTTTTTTAAAGATGGGCACTACATTAGCCTTTTCCCAGTTGTCCGGGACCTCCCCCGATCACCATGAGTTTTCAAAGATAACTTTTTGAAGTTCTTCACAGTCTGCTTTGGTCTTAACTATCTTGAGCAGTTTAGTATTATCTGCAACTTTGCCACCTCGCTGTTTACCCCTTTCTCCAGATCATTTATGAATAGGTTGAATAGGATTGGTCCTAGGACTGACCCTTGGGGCACACCACTACTTACCCCTCTCCATTCTGAAAATTTACCATTTATTCTTACCCTTTGTTCCCCATCTTTTAACCAGTTCTCAATCCATGAAAGGATCTTCCCTCTTATCCCATGACAAGTTAATTCACATAAGAGTCTTTGGTGAGGGTCCTTGTCAAAGGCTTTCTGGAAATCTAAGTACACTATGTCCACTGGATCCCTCTTGTCCACTTTTGTTGACCCCCTCAAAGAACTCTAATAGATTAGTAAGACATGATTTCCCTTTACAGAAACCATGTTGACTTTTGTGCAACAATTTATGTTCTTCCATGTGTCTGACAATTTTATTCTTTACTATTGTTTCAACGAATTTGCCCGGTACTGATGGTAGACTTACCGGTCTATAATTGCCAGAATCACCTCTAGAGCCCTTCTTAAATACTGGCATTACATTAGCTATCTTCCAGTCATTGGGTACAGTAGCTGATTTAAAGTACAGGTTACAAACTATATTTGTATATAGTTCCTCAATTTCAAATTTGAGTTCTTTCAGAACTCTTGGGTGAATGCCATCTGGTCCCGGTGACTTGTTACTGTTAAGTTTCTCAATTAATTCCAAAACCTCCTCTAGTGACACTTTAATCTGTGACAATTCCTCAGATTTGTCACCTACAAAAGATGGCTCAGGTTTGGGAATCTCCCTAACATCCTCAGCCTTGAAGACTGAAGCAAGGAATTCATTTAGTTTCTCAGCGATGACTTTATCGTCTTTAAGTGCTCCTTTTGTATCTCAATCGTCCAGGGGCCCCACTGGTTATTTAGCAGGTTTTCTGCTTCTGATGTACTTAAAAAACATTTTGTTATTACCTTTTGAGTTTTTGGCTAGCTGTTCTTCAAACTCCTTTTTGGCTTTTCTTATTAAATGTTTACATTTAATTTGGCAGTGTTTATGCTCCTTTCTATTTACCTCACTAGGATTTGACTTCCACTTTTTAAAAGATGCCTTTTTATCTCTCACTGCTTCTTTTACATGGTTGTTAAGCCATGGTGCGTCTTTTTTTAGTTCTTTTACTGTGTTTTTTAATTTGCGGTATACATTTAAGTTGAGCCTCTGTTATGGTGTTTTTGAAAAGTGTCCATGCAGCTTGCAGGGATTTCACTCTCGTCACTGTAATTTCTGTTTAACTAACCTCCTCATTTTTGCATAGTTCCCCTTTCTGAAATTAAATGCCACAGTGTTGGGCTGTTGAGGTGTTCTTCCCACCACAGGAATGTTAAATGTTATTTTATTATGGTCACTATTTCCAAGAGGTCCTGTTATAGTTACCTCTTGGACCAGATCCTGCGCTCCACTCAGGACTAGATCGAGAGTTGCCTCTCCCCTTGTGGGTTCCTGTACCAGCTGCTCCAAGAAGCAGTCATTTAAAGTATCGAGAAATTTTGTCTCTGCATTTCATCCTGAGGTGACATGTACCCAGTCAGTATGGGGATAATTGAAATCCCACACTATTATTGAGTTCTTTATTTTGATAGCCTCTCTAATCTCCCTCAGCATTTCATCATCACTATCACTGTCCTGGTCAGGTGGTCAATAATAGATCCCTACTGTTATAGTCTTCTTAGAGCATGGAATTACTATTCTATGGAACACGTAGAATCAAATGAAATAAAAATCTTAAATGAATCCACATTTTCTTTCACATATTGTGCCACTCCCCACCCCCACACAACCTGTTCTGTCCTTCCAATATATTTTGTACCCCAGAATGATTGTGTTCCATTGATTGTCCTCACTCCACCAGGTTTCTGTGATGCCTATTATATCAATATCCTCCTTTAACATGAGGCACTCTAGTTCACCCATCTTATTATTTAGACTTCTAGCATTTGTATACAAGCACTGTAAAAACTTGTCACTGTTTATTTGTCTGCCCTTTTCTGATGTGTCAGATTCTTTATGTGAATGTTTCTTGTCTGATCTGGCCCAAACTTTGTCCTCTTTCATCCCCTCCTCCTGACTAAAAGCTAGAGAATCGCTATCAATAGACTCTCCTCTAAAAGAAGTCTCTGTCCAATCCACGTGTGCCTCTGCAGCAATCGGCTTTCCCCCATCTCTTAGTTTAAAAACTGCTCTGCAACCTTTTTAATGTTAAGTGCCAGCCGTCTGGATCCACTTTGGTTTAGGTGGAGCCCATCCTTCCTGTATAGGCTCCACTCTATCCCAAAAGTTTCCCCAGTTCCTAATAAATCTAAACCCCTCCTCTCTACACCATCGTCTCATCCACGCACTGAGACTCTGAAGCTCTGCCTGCCTACCTGGCCCTGCGCGTGGAACTGGTAACATTTCTGAGAATGCCACCATAGAGGTCCTGGATTTCAGTCTCTTTCCTAGCAGCCTAAATTTGGCCTCCAGGACGTCTCTCCTACCCTTCCCTACGTCATTGGTACCTACATGTACCACAACCACCGGCTCCTCCCCAGCACTACACATAAGTCTATCTAGATGCCTCGAGAGATCCACAACCTTCGCACCAGGCAGGCAAGTCACCATGCAGTTCTCCTGGTCATCACAAACCCAGCTAGCTATGTTTCTAATGATCGAATCTCCCATTACTAACACCTGCCTTTTCCTAATGACTGGAGTTCCCTCCCCCGAAGAGGTAATCTCAGTGCAAGAGGATACCCCAACATCATCTGGAAGGAGGGTCCCAACTATGGGAAGGTTTCCCTCTGTTCCTGTTGACTGCTCTCCTTCTCTGGGCCTTTCATCCTCCTGAACAGCACAGGGGCTGTCTGACCAGAGGTAGGACAAATTTACAGTGTCCCAGAAAGCCTCATCAACATACCTCTCTGCCTCCCTTAGCTCCTCCAGTTCCGCCACCTTGGCCTCCAAAGCCTGTACATGGTCTCTGAGGGCCAGGAGCTCCTTGCACCAAATGCACACGTACACCACCCGTCCACAGGGCAAGTAATCATACGTGCTACACTGAGTGCAATCAACAGGATAGCCCTCACTCTGCTGCTTGGCTTCTGCCTGCATTTTCTCCTACAGTTACCTAGGTTAATGATAGGGTTTTTGTTTAAATCAAGAAGTGCTGATTATAGTTTAGTGTAAAGGTTTTAAAGAATGGCAAGTGTACCTTGCCCCCTTTCCACTCCCCTTCCAAACTCCCTCTCAAAACTCCCTGTTAATGGCCCCTGTTTGCAAAGCTCCCTGGTCGCTTGCTCACTGCTTCATAAAGCCCTTTATAAAGTCTTTTTTAATGTAACAAACAAAACTATATACAATTCCCCCCTGCTCCCCCTCCAAAAAGGCATTGGGTTTTTTGTTCAAAAGTGTAATTTACACTTAGTTTAAATAAAATGTGGAACAAACCCCAGCTTCCTGAGGTCACAAATAATCTCACCAATTGTCTTCCGAGTTCAGAATCACCAAACATACCTAAAAGAATCATTCAATTTTGAGAGCCAGATCCTCCAGATCCATAGATTTCAACCTTGTTCACTCCCTAATAATTTTCTGGAAATGTTTTCTTTTGGAGCTAAAATTTTTCAAACTCTACCTCAGCTCAAAGGTGAATTTTCAAAAGTCTTAAAAGAAAACGTTGAGTTGTTTTTAGCTATTCAAATATAAAAAAAACCTTTTACAAAATTAGTGCTTTCATGCTCTGTAATAACTCAAAAACTGATTAGTTTATATATTTAATCTTAAATAATGAAAAGTGACTTTGAAAGTTGTAAGTAATTCACTTTAAAAATAAAAAAAAATTAACTGGCAATAAACTGTACTTAAATTTCATTGCTGTTTTTGTACTTCATGAGAGCTGAGGCGATGAGGCCAAGAGCATCCTTGGTTATACAGATTGGAACTTCAGAGAGATCCTGGTTTTTCTGTTCACATTGTATAGTTTAGCATATCAAGGTCCAGAGCTAAATCCTGATCCCATTGTAGATAATGAAAATTTTGCATGTGTGCGGCTCAGTCTTTGGTCTTATGTATATGTTCATTATATTAATACAATACAACCCTGTTTCAAGTATCCAGTCTCCTAAGACTTCCCGGTAACTAAACACTGGTGTTCTCCCTCCACAAATTGTGAAGTTTGTATAGTTTATCCGGAAAAGCACATTCTTTTTGAGGATTTAATTTTTCTCTCAGACTTTTTTTTATAAAAAAAGTAAAGCTGGTAAAAAATATTCAAAATTTCATGGTCTTTTTCTCTGTTTTTGTTTTTTTTTTTTAAACCAGCTTATAGTTTGGTCAACATTTTTCAAAATTGAAATTTCAATTGAAAAGTTTTGTGAAAAATTTCAAAAATGTTTTTGCTAATATTTTGTTGTATTTTTCAACTGGTTCTATTTCAAGCTGATATGGTTTTTTCTTTCTTTCTTTCTTTTTTTTTAGAAACTTGATTATACAGAAGATTTTGTGACTACTGACCTAGAACAAATTATTGCCTTGCCTTTTCAAATTTTTGTCTTCCTGACTTAGTTACATTTGATCTCCTGCTATTCATAATTATTATTCACGTAAATTAGAACTAAACTTTTTAAAGTTCTATAGTGGACATTAACATTTACATCTGTTAATAAAGTCCTGACATTTACAGCTAAAACAGTGGTGAAGTCTATTTAAAAGCTTCCATCAGTGAGATGACTATAAGAACTGAAATGTAAATTAATCTAAATTTACTTCAGAAACACTTGCAAAGACTTGAATAACGATCCTGAAATAGAAAAAAGTTTATATATTATAATAACAATGAAATGTCACTTCCTCTTGTGTCATATCTAATTACAGTGGAGCATAGATTGTAACACAAATATAACTTCAGCTTTTAAAAATAAAAATGGGGAAAATAGACAAATTTATTTGTGGACTCCACATGTCTTCATGATCTCTTCTTCTGCCCATGGAAATGAAAAGCTGCACTTTTATTTGAGAAAGAAAAGAGTGATTGAAATATGGCTGAGATGAAAGACACTGGGAACAGAGTAGCTGTCTTTTTCACACTTAATAATTGGAAATCCTGCCTCCCACTAGACTGTCTTTTTAATTGGACCTTCAAGTTATAAATGCAACTAATTATGCCGTTTAGTTAACAGAAGGATGTTAATAAATAGATCTCCGCATGAACTACTCATAACAATATTGCAGGAGGGGCAGCCACAAAAGAGTCAGAACAGAAAGTACAAAATAGTTTGCAACTATAATTTATTTTCATTTCAAGACCAATTTATCCCTTACAGTACAGAGACTCCAATAAGAAATTAATTCTTTGTAATCCTGGTCTTTACATTCTCTCCTAAGAGTCTATGATTGAGATACAAGGTGTTTGCACCCTAAAAATAATCCCATAACCTTTTCTTTAAGTACAAAAGACACATCATTCTTTTTTCATGCACCCATTTGTCATCAATAAACTTCCCTGCAAAAGTCCTTTTAAAAGTTCATTTTTTTAACTGAAATAATGATCATAGAAGGGAATTAAAAGGTAAGAAGGAGGAAATAGCCTTCCACTAATTTATATGCAAGATGTGCCCATGAGTACTAAATAAAGCCATGATGCTGAGTGCTGTAACAGTGCATAACAAAAGGACATATAAGCACTTTTTGCCTGTTTATTTATTCAGGGAAGGTTTTGGTTAGAAGGTTTTATTTTATCTGCTAGTTTGTGACAACTGCCTGATTAGGACAGAGATACAGCATATTCATATATGGCTATTTCAAGAAAATTGCATCTCTTTGCAAAGTCTAGAAGACTCAAATGTATAAGGTAAGGAACACTCCTCACCAAGAAATATATTTGAAAATTCTCTATACTGCTTTAGCATCAAATCTTGCCACCTCTCCAACCATGGGCACAAAAGGCCCTAAACAGAAAATTGCCACAGATCCCTCATGTGGAAGACTGGGGAGAAAGTCAGAGAGGGAGTGCAGAAAGGGATGGGATAAAGGAGTGGAAGCCCAGCCAAAGAATCATTATCTACTGAAGGATGCTCTACCCAAGAGGTAATCCATTTTTTTTGTCAAGGTCCAAATTTCTTGGTCAAGGAATACTCAAGGTCCAGACTCCAAAGAAAATAATACAAAAATAACAACAATAATGATAATAATAAATAAAAATATTTCACAGTTCATTCAAAAGCATCTGGCAGTCCAGATTTGGCCTATGGTCTGCCTATTGGCTAGCCCTGCTTCTACACTTTATTATTAATTATTTTTACTGTGCTAGGCACTGTACTGTTAAATAAGAGTCAGTCCCTGACCAGGGAGATTATAAATCTAAGATGACAAAAGACAGAGCAAGGGAGAGGAAACAGTATACAACATACAAACAAAATGGTCAGAGTGATAATAAGCACATCTCTGTTGGTTTTCCCATTTTTCCCCAAGTACCCAGAATAGATGACCTACAAAGTGGTGGAGGTGAGGGATGCCAACAAAATATGTACAATATACCGCATTTATGATAAGATACATACATTATACAACAAAAATGATTTGGTAAAATTTTGGTAATGAAAAGTAATCTTTCCATCAGTGAGCAATCTCAGTTCAGCAAGAAATAATCCTGATGCAGGTATTCTACAGAAATATATTCTGATCTTAAAATATTTTTTCTCTGCATCTGACAGGCTGTATGAGGATATATATATGTGTGTTTGTGCTAGGAGCTGTGTACTGTATATATAGGGCTCTACCAAATTCACGGTCCATTTTGCTTAATTTCACGGTCATAGGATTTTAAAAATAATAAATTTCATGATTTCAGCTATTTACATCTAAAATTTCACGGTATTGTAATTGTAGGGGTCCTGTCCCAAAAAGGATTGGCTCCAGGCACCAGCAAAACAAGCAGGTGCTGGTGGTGGTACATTTCCATGCCACCCCTAGAAATGTGCTCCCGCCGCTCCAGCTCGCCTCCGCTCCGCCTCCGCCTGCTCCCCTGAGCGCACCACCGCCGCTCTGCTTCTCCCCACTCCCTCCCAGGCTTGCCACGCGCGAGCAAGCCTGGGAGGGAGGGAGGAGAAGCCAAGCGGTGGCGTGCTCGGGAGAGGCGGCGGTGGTGGAGCGGAGGTCGAGCTGGGGCGGAGAGCGGTTCCTCTACCCCCCTCATTACTTCCTGTGCTCCCCCCCCCACTCACCTCCGCTTCGCCTGCTCCCCTGAATGCGCTGCCTCTCCCTCGCCTGAGAGGGAGTGGGGAGAAGCAGGGCGGCGGCGTTTTCAGGGGAGCAGGCAGAGTGGAGGTGAGCTAGGGCAGGAGGCTGCCGGGGGGGGAGCTGCAGGAAGCAATGTGGGGGGGAATGCGGCACGCCTGGGGGAGGAGGCGGGACCGGGGATTTGGGGAAGCGGTTGGGAAGGGGCAGTGTTGGGGCAGAACCAGGGGTGGGGTGGGCAAGAAAAAAAGTGGGGGGGGGGCAAAATGTTTTTTGTTTGGGGCAGCAAAAATCCTAGAGCCGGCCTTGGTTGTGGGGGTGTCACAAGGTTATTGTAGGGGAATTGCAGTACTGCTACCCTTACTTCTGTACTGCTGCTGCTGCCGGGGCGCTGCCTTCAGACCTGGGTTCCCAGCCAAGAGGGTGGCAATACCATGATCCCCCAAAAATAACTTTGCCACTCCCTTTTGGGTCAGGACCCCCAATTTGAGAAATGCTGGTCTCCCCATGAAATCTGTATAGTATAGGGTAAAACTGGGTGGCAGGTGAACCACTGGCTGGGGGAGGCTTGTACCCTGAGGACTCACCCTCCTTCCCCACACTCCTTCCATGCAGCCACCAGCCTTGAAGTTATGCTTTAGTCAAATAGAAGGTACTGGGCTTAATACAGATGAAATTTAATGGCATCTAATATACAGGAGATCAGACCAGATGATCTAACGGTCTCTTCTGGCTTTAAATTCTATGAATCTATGAGAAGCCCTCTTTTAATCACAATACTGTGTTTTACACTGACATTGATATTTAATTGAAACAGTTCATTTTTCTTCATATATTTCTAAATCTAGAAAACCATATTAAAATTTATCCTCACTTTTCTGTTACTGAATTATCTGTGAACAAATATCTGGGTTAATTGATGTTTTGGTTATTCAAAATCATTTGGCAGATGATTTATCCAAATGTATTTCAGACTGTGAATGGCTCATGAACTATTCACAGCCCACTGTTACTTTGTTTGCTTTTCATAATTTGCACTGTGTGACTGGTCATGGTATTGTGTTTGCTGTTTAATTGAATGACTACCAAACCCACAAAGAGGTTTCAAGGTGACCACACAAACTTTTGCAGCATGAATACTCTTATAAATACATACGTGCACTCGTATGAGCATTACTTTCTCTTTCTACAAACAAAAATCCATTGGTAAGAATGTTTGTTGAAAGTAAGTAGGAGGAGTCACGAATCCTGCCAAAGTAAATTTGTGGCTTTTACTGGAACAAAAGTTTGTGAATATTTTTTTGCAGTCTTCATCCAGCACTAATTAAAAATAATATCAGTTTGGCTGAGACAAACACCAGTAAAAGTAAGGAAACGTAAACCTCCAGCTGCACTGTGCTTAGATATTGCAGCACATATGGTATGTGCAATCACTCACTGTTCCCAATAAAGGACCATATGTGTTACAACAACTATCTAAAGGAGGTAGTGATACAGTACCTTTAATTCAGAATTTCTTTTTTTATAATTAACTTGTGTCTCAATCTTAATTCTGCCACAACATACTATGGTTATTTACATTTAATTTTCTTTATATTTTTAATGTTGCCCATTTCCATAACCAGTGTCACTGCCTGTGACATTCCACTGATGACAGTTTGCCAATACATTGTAACATTGTCTTAATAGATTTATATTATCTTGCATTTCATTTTCATAAATATACCAGCATTCCTGTAGATTTACAATACAAGGAAGTTTTCTTAAATTTTGTTCAAATGAACAGAAATGCTATCTTGATATAAAATGTTATAAAAAGTGACTATTAAATAGAGTCCAGTGGAGGTGGCAGCTGCCTTAGGAGGCGTTGTATGCTGATCTCTTTGTGGCAGCATGTAGTAAACACAAACATCTCTGTGGACTGGAGGAGATCAGTGTCCTGTACTAGATGACACACCAAAGAACCAGGTGGAATAGGGGATAAAAGGTGCTGCATTTCCCTTCCCAGAAATTCTAATGTAACACAAATGTACCCCAGGGTGTTGCTTTTTTGTTTTAAAGAGGTGGGGGCTGGGCTTGTGAGGGAGAGTTTTGGTGGAGCAAGGTCTGGGCAAAGGAGGCAGAATCTTGGTCCCCAAACCTGATCTGGCTTTTACCCAGATAGATGGCTCTCCCTAGTTTTATATAATCTGCAAATTTAGACACTGTTCCACTCTTGTAAGTGTACATACAGGTCACACAAAACTGGGTGCAACATAGCTTCTCGCATGGCATTCTTGTTGTTACCCTTTTATTATTTGTTTCAGTCCACTTTTAGTAATACAGTTCTCAGTCTACAAAAGAAGCATGTCATCTCTTACTGATCTGGTATATCAGGCATCAGGGCAAAACTTCACTGAGTGCTTTTTTTAAAAACTTCTTGAATTCCAGGTAGATTGCATCTTATTCTTACATCCTCAATTACGTTAATCAGGTTTGTCAAACCGACCTGCTCTTTGGGAAACAATGCTACCTGCCAATGTCTAATTGGTCTCCCATGTTGGGCCCTAATTAGTCCCTAAGACTGTCTTTCACTTACAAAAGCAAGCTGTATTTTTCCAGTTCTTTCCTCAAGCTCTCTTAAACAAAGCTTCTTACTTCCACTTCACAGGTTCTACATCTGTTGCTCGTGAGGTGTGAAATATTTCCTTCAGAACTTTACCACTGCCATCTTATTAAAAAATTCTAGTGTGTACTATAAACTGCCATTCCCACAAGTTTAATCTATTTTAATGACTCTAGGCGTCTGTTTATTTGTTTTTCATGTTCCTGTAATTTATCTTCCTCCTCTCTAAATCTTTCCCTGCTTTTTGGCATGCCTTCTGAAAGATATCTACCATCAAATGACACATGCTAGATATATATAAAGAACTAGAATTAGCATAAATACAGGTAAAAGGATTTGTGCTTGGTAGAACCATGGTAAACAATGGTGGAAGTCCCGGATGTTGGAAACTACTCAAGGTTGCTACAATGAAAAGCAGATGCAAATCCACTTACAGAAACACAGAGGTTTAAGTGGGCAGCACGTGTGGAAAATGGGGCACAGGTAGTTCGGCTGAACAGTGTGCAGATTCAGCGGCTCTCTTCGGTGTTTTAGGCCTGCAGGGTTCCTGCAGATCCCCAGTGGAAGTTAAAGCTGTCACCTACTGTCCACGGTGGAAGCCTAGCACATGGCAAAGATGGGAATATCACCTTAACTCTGAAGGAGTGAATCTCCCTTGAGATGCAATAAGCTTGTCTGGCACAAGAAGCACCCCACGCACATACTTTATGCTTCCCTGCTGCCGATTTGCTGAATTAGGCCCATAATCTCTTTAATCTTCCTTTGTGTGCTGGGCCCTTAATGAATGTCTCTGTCTACAAATTCACTTTACAGTGTTAATAATTTTGTTTAAAGGATGAAGTTGTACCCATATAGCTACAAATACACTGAGATTGAGAGAAGGGGAATGAAAGATTATTTTGATAAGGATCTGAAAAAGAAAGTCAGAAGACTTAGTGTGGGGTAACACCTAGGGCTGGCTGGACCAAGCAGTTTAAAGAGGTATGAATAAGACTTAATTCAAAGAGAGATTTAGGATCCAAATGACCATGCATCTTATCCAGGGCCCACTATTTTTAAACATTATGGTTTCCACATAGTTAAGAACCCAAGATTCTGAGATTGTTAAAGAATTGGTCCAAAATGCTAATGAGAAGCTCAGAAGACCACGGAAGCTAGAAAGGATGATGTCGAAGAGTTTGTCCTCCTGTGTTCAAATCCCAGCTTCAGTGAATGATTGATTCTGTGCTTGGGCTCTGTGTTCCTTTCGAACCAAATAGAATCAGTTCCAGAGTGAAACATCTTTACAATAATATGGCTGATAATATTAATATTAACTGATTGCTAATAACTGATCCATCTTCTGAGCTTGGCAGAGCCTTCAAAATCCTCATGGGGGCAGAGAGCTGGTCCCCTCCCCAATCTTCACAGGTAGCTATCTGGTCTGCTTGCTTCTTGTTGAGTCTGTAGAATTCAAACCTCCCCCATCCACACTGTATCTTCTGTGGTTGGCAGCCTTCTGAGTCTCATTTTCAGCAGCAGAGGCACAAGAAAATATTCTTTTGGTCCTGCTGATTGTCTTGTCTATTTTCTTCTCCTATTTTCCCTTCACATTTTTTGGAAATTGCTTGAGGTCACTTGAATTCCATCATTTGGGGCAAAATTTTATGAGAGCAACTTTTGAGACATCAGTCCCATAGAAGTTGGACCCCAACCCTAATTCTCCATCTCAAACCTCAAACTTTAACATATCTAACCTGGAATCAAACACAATCTACCAGGTCCATCTGTTACTATCTGTATCCATTCTGTCTGTATCCCCATTTTAAATATAGGAAAACTAAAAGAGAGATGTGAAGTGACTTGTCCAAGATCCCACTGTGAGTCCATCAGCGGTAAAACCAGGAATAGAACTTAGGACCACCTGATTCCAAAACTAGAGCTCACTTCTCAATGCCATGCCACTACTAAAATTATATTTTGCAATCTTCCATCATGAGTGTTTCCTGGGTTGCATGTTGGCCAGGAATACTGTATAATTAAGAACTGCCAATTAACTTCTGTTCCTAGAGCAATCTTATGCAGGCATTAAATAATCAACAAAGATGTTTAAAGATCATTAAACAGAATTTAATTATCTAATCAAATGCCATTTGTAAAGCAATTTTCAGTAAAGTGTTCTCTGTCCAGAGCTCTCATAAAAATAAGAAAAACATTTCATAGTAGCTCTGAAATAAATAGCATTTTATCAGAGACACATTCAGTTCTAAATCTGTCTGAAACATTTGGGTTTGTCAGGTCTGGTTTATACTTTTTATTGTATATGTTCCTGTGTGATTGTTTTCCTGAATTTTAATTGTACAGTACCCCGTATCAAAGAGCTGGATTCTTCCCTCCAGTCCTCCTGAGGAAAGGGGAGGAAGAAACAGACATAACTGGGTCAGAGGGCACACAAGAGGGGAACAGTAATTCCATGGAATCCCCCTGTCCAGGCCTCTCCGTCACATTTTGTGGGGTTTGAGCTCTGCTGGTTGGAAGGAACCATGCTGGGACTGAAAGGGATATGTTTGGCGATGCACTCTGTGGAATGCTTCTCCACATAACTAGAGTGAAATGCTGGTCCCACTGAAGTCACTGGGAATTCTGCCATTAACTTCAGTGGGGTCGCGATTTCACCCATGCTGAATGTCCATGTGGGAGTTAATGCTATGCAGGATCAGCTGTTGCTCTGTGCCTGCATGCCTCTTGGAGATGAAGTATTTCAGATAGGTGTGGCAGCGAGACCAAAGTGAGCGTGACTTTTATATGAACGTGGTATGTGGACCAGGGAGTAAGACAGAAAAAATTGTAGTGAATAAAGCAAAAGTGAAAAAAAAGTAAAAAAAACTGTAGTGAATAAAGCAAAAGTAAAAAAAAGCTTAATAAAGGCTGAGCTACTAAAAGGAAGTGTGGAGACAGAGAACAGGAGTAAAAGAAACAACTTCAGGAGTGTAGGGTTTCCAGAGGGGGTAACAGATAGGCGAGACACTGGTTTCCTTTTTGTAGGTCCCCAAATTACTGTGTTTAGAATCTCTAGTCCTGCTAAGGAGTGAAGTTGCATTCACTACAGATTTAAAGACAGATCCGGATTAAAGAGCAAGGCCAACTGCTGCAAAGTATTGTCAGTGCAATATTAAATACATCATAAGAAAAGACAACTTTGGGGATACCTGATAGTAGTCTTCAAATATGTTAAGGGCTGTTATAAAGAGGATGGTGATCAACTGTTCTCCATGTCCACTGAAGATAGGACAAGAAGTAATCAACGTAATCTGCAACAAGGAAGATTTAGGTTCAATATTAGGGAAAAAATTCTAACTAAAAGGATAAAGTACTTGAATAACTAGGTTGTGGAATCCCCATCACTAAAGATTTGTAAGGTGACCTGTCAGGGGTGGTCTAGGTATTCTTAATCCTGCCTCAGCAAGTGTGTGTTGGGGGCGGGGAATGGATGGACTCGATGACCTCTTCAGGTCCCTTCCAGCCCTACTTGTCTATGATGCTCTGACATGGCTTCAGCTGGGAAGAAGCTGTATTTGCTTTGGAATGTCTATCAAATCTTCCTGTACCAAGACCAATTCAAAGATAATGTGAGCATGAGGAAGAAGTTCATGGAAGCACATATAGGGCCCAATCCTGTGAAGTGCTGACTCACTTCAACTCCCATTGACACTCTGCATTTTGCAGGAACACTCTCACAATGAAAGACCTAGGGTGTCATATGGCACTTTTATGGTGTCTGCCTTTTTAATTTTTGGCCTTGCTAAAGGAGCTCTCTGGGCAATCAAGAAGAATTACAATGTTGGTCGCAAGCTTATTTGTACCATTAAACAACTGTATGCCAAGGCCAGCAGTGCAATTCTCGTCAATGGCACAATAGGAGAGTGGTTTCACACCACTGTTGAGTCCGGCAAGGCTGCTTTCTTTCACCCACACTGTTCAACATTTACTTGGAGTGCATAATGACTAATGCCCTAGAAGATCACATATGCACAGTCAGCATTGAGGGGGCGAACAATCTCAAATCTTCGGTTCGCTGATTACATTGATGGCCTGGCAGGCAGCAAAGATGAACTTGCCAAACTTGTGAAATGATTGGATGAAACCTCCGCAAAATACAGCATTGAAATCAGTGCAGAGAAAACCAAGCTGATGACAAACAAACATGATGGGATCAGCTCATATATCACTGTCAGTGGACAAGAGCTGGAGACAGTGAAACAGTTCAAGTATTTGGGCAATCATCACTGATGAAGGATCCAAGGCAGAAATTCGGACAAGAACTGCACAAACAGCAGCAGCAGTGGCAAAGCGAGAGCCAATTTGGAGGAATAAGAACATCTCCCTGGAATCCAAACTGAAACTGCTGCATGCATTAGTCATCTCTATTTTTCTGTATGCCTGCGAGACATGGACCCTTATGGCAGAACTTGAACGGAAAATAGAGGTAGTAGAGGTGAGATACTTCCGTAAAATCCTGGGCATCTCCTATTTGACTACATCACTAACGAAGAGATCTGCAACATCATCACCCAATGTGCTGGGTCATATGAAGACCTCCTGACGACTGTGAAGAAGTGCAAGCTGAAGTGGTACAGCCATGTAACAAGTTCATCTGGCCTATCCAAGATCATCCTCCAAGGGAGGGTACAGGGGAAGAGAAGAAGAGGTAGACAGAAGAAGAGATGGACTGACAACATAAAAGAGTGGACAGGAATGGACTTCGCGGAGACACAAGCACTGACACACAATCATTGGGGTGGAGACAATTGGTTGATTGCTTATCAGTGGTGGTGGCCCAATGACCAATGCGTTTATGGGAGTGATGATGATGATGATGATGATGAAAAGAGCTGATGTGCTATGAGATAAAAGATAAATTCAAGAAGCTAATTAGATGTGTACTAATTTATCAGGCTATTATATGGGCTTTAGTAGGTAAGATCCTTACCCTCGCTTAGCCTCTGTACCATGGCCACTGTGGCATAAAGGGGCTCTAAAAGCTCAATATCTGACCAGAGAGAAATTCCCTGGTGCAGGCAGTGCAGAAGTCTGCTGTAAGTCTGCCTTCCAAGAACTCCATTGGCAAGGTTTGGTGTAGTGGGTGAGCCAGGGGCTAGGTTGTAGACAGAAGGAGCAGCTGAGCAAGTTGGGGGCAGGGCCACTGCACATGGTGCTGAGGAGATTATGTGTAGTGCTGTGACTCATAGGGCAGCCCCAGGGTAAATAAGGCAAGGCTCCAGATTTGTCTAGGTTATGCCAGGTGCCTGTCCAGCCCCCCAGAGGAGCCCAGAATCAGGAGGGCACAAAGATGGTTAAAAGCTATCATAACCTCCCTACCCCTGAGCTGTGAGTCCTATGACGTGACTTCTAGGGTACGTCTGCACAGCAGTTATACACCTATGCTGGCCCAGATCAGCTGACTGGGGCTCGGACTGCAGGCTGCAAAATTCCTGTGTAGATGTTCGGGTTCAGGTTCGGGCTGGAGCCCAAATACTGGGACCCTGAGAGGGGGAAAGGTCCCTAAGTCCAGGCTGCTGCTCAAGCCCAAAGCTTTCCACCGCAATTTTTAGCTGGGTGCCTCACGAGCCTGAGGCAGGTGTCGTGGGCCAGCCGAGGTTGTGCCATAAGTCTTTCATTCCAGTACCCTTGGAGTGCTGCACAGAATCTCACCGTGTAATTACAAAGTTATTGACAGGAATTATGGGTGAAATCCTGACCCATTGAAGTCATTGGGCATTTGCCTTTATCTTTTACATGTTTTTACGAAGGCAACTCTTTCTTGTTTTTAGTAATTTCCATTTTATTCATTTAAATTCCTTCAATTTTGACAAAAGGCCCTTTTTCCCTGAGAGCTACATTTTGGGAGTGTTTTTGCTTTTCAAACTGCTTATCTCTTTTCCCCTGCATTTTTGAGGCCAATGGTCGTGGAATCCCAGAGTTGCTATGCACCCCTTTATTACGTACAGTAGCAAAGTATTTGCTGTACTTCATCTCACTTGTTTCTCAGCTGTTTTTTCACAGTCATATTAAAAACTGGATTGCAGTTTGAGCTTGGTTTTGTTGAATCTTTTGTGTACATAGTGAAACAGCAATGGGTTGCAGTCGTTAGGAATTTTGAAGCACTTTCTCACTTAAGTAGGTGAAACAATGAGGATAGAGCTCAGTCCTGGAGGGTAATATCATGAAACTGCAACACTGCATGAGACATTTCTTTCTGTTCGAAAGAGTTCCTCTGTTACCTGTTGGACTGGAACTGAAAGGAATATCTCTCACAAGTAAACATGCTACTAAAGATACCATGCCAGATCCTCAGCTGAGGAAATCAGCATAGCTCTGATGACTTCTTTGACAAAGTGGGATATGCCTGTATGAAATTATGAACTCCATTTTGTATTATGTGCTGACACGTCTAATCTTGCCAAAGGGCAGCCTATTATGATGTATTCATTACAGCTGCTCAGGCTGGAGCTCTGGAAACATTTGTGTAAGTGATTGGGGGAGCCTGTGAGATTTAAGACATTGATTTTGAGTGTGTCCTATGGTCCAAGATTAGAAACAGTGATTAGACTCTACCCAAACTCAGTTGACATGGGAGCAGATGGGACCCAACAATTGGGTTCACGTGCACCAGATTGGTGAGCATACTGAGTGGCATCAGACTAGGTCGTAACAACTTAAATGAAGCCATGTTCATTTTACACTAGCTGAGGATCTGGCCCACAGTATATTTGATCTACTCCAAACCGCTAAGTATTTGATATTTGTCAATCATGTTACTACTACAAGGCTAGTTCCAAACAATAATTCTTAGTTATTACTTTCAGAAGGTACAAGAAAGTAACTCCTGTTAAATGAAAACTCAGGGAGAATGATAAAGACCAGAAAAAAAACAGGCAGCTGGTTTCAAGTCAGAGTAGTGGATCTTTGCTCCCCAAACATCAGAAGAAAAGTCTTTGCAATAACAGAATTACTAGCAAAGAACCTTGTTTGGCCAGAAAATGTTTTGACGTCTTTGCATGACTAGATGGGGTCCTGGAGAAGGAGAAAAGACTCCTGGGATGACCAGTTCTGTGGACTTTATCACCAGATATAGGAAGTTCCAATAATTAAAAATGGCAAATAAATGACTACTGTCAACCTAGCAAAAACATTCAGAGATTAAATATGACCAAAGATCTCGAAAATATCTTTGAAGAGGGAGAAAATGTAATTCAATTAGAGTTGCTCAGAAGACAGTCATAAAATAACTTCCTGTTAAAAGGGACTTTGTCCAGAACTCTTACCAACAATAATAATAAATATTTTGGATTTCTGAAGAGCCCTTCACCCAAGGAGTTCAAAGAACAAAAGAAAAATTATGTAGCAGATAATTAACACTGAATGGCTGGAAATCAAATAACCAAGGAAAAAGTTTGCAATAGTAGATAGATGTCACAAAGACAGGCCTGCTCAAAAGATAAAGAACTGCGAGATAGACTTTGAGCCAGACTGTGCCCAGCCCTGCATGGGGTGCAAGAGTCTAGAATGCAGAAGATGCTATTTCCCCTGCCTCCTTCATGGACACGTGAAATCACTAGTCCCATTTGAAAACCTTGATCTAAAAAATGAGAAACAGTAGGCCAGATTGTACTCGCCTTACTCCCACAAATAGTCTGATGGACTTTGAGACAGCCCAATGGTTGTAAAATCATTTATTTTTCTCTTGAAGTATAATCCCTTATTCTATCTGGTATATTATGCATTCTTGGCCACGTAGATCTCTTACCTCTTGCTTTGAAGTGTCTCTCCAGCATGTTGGAAGCCAGGAGAATTGTATTACAAAAGAGAGCAATGCTTTCCTGATGCATGCAGAATAGATGACTGGGTTTGCAAACACTGCAAAAGGGAGAAATAGTAAGAAAATATTATGAGGTGTTTCTAGAACTATACTGAAGGTGCTACAAATAAAACCACATGCCCTCAATTTTTAGTACCTTTTCTTTCCTTGATAAAGGCCACTAATCTCCAAAATATGTTTTTGTGGGTCTTGTCTTCTTTAAAAAAAAAATCTCTCTATATAGAGAACCAGAATTTGGGCCAAATTATTTGCTGCTATAAGTTAGCAATTACACAAAGCCGAGAATTTAATGAATTTTTATGGGACATACACCAAAGAGGATCTCAACACAGAATCAAATTCTTGAATTCTTTCAATTAATTGAAATAAACAAACATCCATGTTGCATTCACAGCAACTTTGTTATCTGGTATATTGGTAGTACTCAATGCAGCATTTTCAGACCTTCAGATGATGCTTGAGAGAGAGAAATAGTTACAAAAACAATGATGGCAAATAGATACTGAAATATTTAGGTATATTTTAAGTTATCTGAGCTCATAGATGTCATATGCTGTTCTTTACAAAGAAATGTCAAATAATGAGGTGGAAGCTAAAAATAAAAAGCGTGACTATCTGCTAATTGTAGAGATACAAACAAGCTAGGAGCTATTGTAGATAAAAAAGTCTTTAAGACTTTTCTCAGTCTGTTGTAAGACAGACTGCGGTTATATGCTTGAAAGGAAGTGGATGGTAATCAGATCCCAATATAGGAAATGGAATATAATGAAAATAACACAAAATTAAAAGTGACCCATTCTGAAGAATGATTTCAATGATTATTTTGCTGCTGTGAATAGCTCTAATTGCCATGCTAAATACAACAGGATTGTGTGAGAATTTTGAAAGAAATAATCTAGTCAGATGATTTTTGAAACCATTTCCTACAATAAAACATGGGTTACAAATAAGCAGAACTACCATCTCCAGCTTTTCATGATGGTATTTTGCAAGTTATTATGAATTTTTTGACTCTGTATGTCAGTTTCACATGAACAAAATCTCCAGTTTGAAACTTGTGCAGTTCAACACCTTTCTTATGATTTACATACTGTGTATTTCTGTTTGTTTTTAACACATTCACAAATACTTCCATTGGAAGGTTTGGTTGAAAAAGCAGAAAGTGTAAGCCCTTGACAGGTAGTAAGTCATCTATTGGCCTTGTGTCCTCTTAACAGTTCGAAGGGTGACACTCCTATTGTTGAGTGTGGAGTTGTTCTATAAGCAGTGTTTCAAATAAGGGTTCTTTCCATGGTCTCACTTACAAACTGATAAGTTGCAAATTTTTTCACCAGTCTGTGCATTCTCTCAACTATACCATTAGCTCTCAGATGGTATAAAGAACCTGTTTTGTGCTTGATGTCATTGCTTCTGAAGTAGTGCTGCATTTCAGCAGAGGTCAATTGCATTCCATTGTCAGTTACCAATTCTTTAGGAAATCCTTCTTGGTTGAAGACTAATGACATGAACTTAATCGCTATTTCTGTGGTAAACTTTCCAGAGAATGTAACTTCTGCCACTTTGAATGCTAGTCTACCATTACAGGCTGATTGTCCAATGCTCCCATTATGTCAAGGGCCAGTTTCTCCCATGGACAGTTGGAAGAGTCAAGTGGTGTGAGAGGGATGCTGAAGGTTGCTGTGACTTATCACGTCTAGCAGTCTCTCAGAAAAAAAACCCAAAAAACCAAAAACACACTTTTAAAAATGACTATTTAGTACAAATTGCCATTGCATCTTCTAGATGCAAAATTTGATACAGAAATGTGACTTCAGGAATGAATTCTCGTAAAGGTCCAGATGAATCGGTTGAAACTGGAACTTCACAGGGCAAAAATTTCAGTAAAGGAACACAAACACAAAAACACACCCCCAATAGCTCTAAACTCTGCATTAGCCTAGGCTGTGTCCTCTGGACTATTTGTTTCAGAGTAGTAGCCGTGTAAGTCTGTATCCGCAAAAAGAAAAGGAGTACTTGTGGCACCTTAGAGACTAACAAATTTATTTGAGCATAAGCTTCCGTGGGCTACAGACCACTTCATTGGATGCACAGAATGGAACATATAGTAAGAAGATATATTTATACATACATACAGAGAACATGAAAAGGTGGAGTAAGAGGCTAATTAATTAAGATGAGCCATTATCAGCAGGAGAAAAAAACTTTTGTAGTGATAATCACAATGGCCCATTTAGACAGTTGACAAGAAGGTGTGAGGATACTTAACATAGGAAAATAGATTCAATATGTGTAACGACCCAGCCACTCCCAGTCTCTATTCAAACCCAAGTTAATGGTATCTAGTTTGCATACTAATTCAGGGTCAGCAGTTTCTCACTGGAGTCTGTTTTTAAAGCTTTTCTGTTGCAAAATTGCCACCCTTAAACCTGTTACTGAGTGGCCAGAGAGGTTGAAGTGTTCTCCTACCGGTTTTTGAATGTTATGATTCCTGATGTCAGATTTGTGTCCATTTATTCTTTTATGTAGAGACTGTCCAGTTTGACCAATGTACATGGCAGAGGGGTATTGCTGGCACATGATGGCATTATCACGTTGGTAGATGTGCAGGTGAACAAGCCCCTGATGCTGTGGCTAATGTGATTAGGTCCTCTGATGGTGTCACTTGAATAAATATGTGGACAGAGTTGGCATTGGGCTTTGTTGCAAGGACAGGTTCCTGGGTTAGTGGTTCTGTTGTGTGGTGTGTGGTTGCTGGAGAGTATTTGCTTCAGGTTGGAGGGCTGTCTGTAAGCAAGGATGGGTCTGTCTCCCAAGATCTGTGAGAGTGAGGGATCATTTTTCAGGATAGGTTGTAGATCTTTGATGATGCACTGGAGAGGTTTTAGTTGGGGGCTGAAGGTGACAGCTAGTGGCATTCTGTTATTTTCTTTGTTGGGCCTGTCCTGCAGTAGGTGATTTCTGAGTACTCTTCTGGCTCTGTGTCTCAGAGCACTTGCTGGTGGCTTCAAAGATTTTTGAGGATCACATGGTACTGGCTGGCTCCTCATTTTCCCAGCTAACAGACACAGAACTAATGGAAGGGGAAATTAAATGAACAGCAAAAGGAGATGCTGTGATTAGCTTCTCCACCCCTGCCCCTCATCTCCCGAAGCACAAAACACATAATGTATTAAAGTCTATAGTACAAATACTTTCCCAGTGATACCTTTCCTTGTAAGCAATTGCTATTTTTGCATTTGGGAAGGTTCACAGTTGTGAATGGAAGAAGATAATTTCTCTTTTAAGATGTGGTCCATATTATAACAATATTTGAGAATGCCTGTGCTCAGGAGCCTTTGCAACAACCACAACTGTGTCTGCTCTGAGAAGAGAATTGGTCTCATAGGGGTCAGCTTGAGGTTGAAGCCAACTGAGAAGAACAAACAGATAGTATTTCATTTGAATGTGCAGTTATAATTAAAAAGTGATCAGAAATGGTATCTTCCTATGCCACATAAAACATTTCCTTCCTTTGTGTCTGTTACTGACAAAAGCCGTGTTGTCACTGCAGAACCGATACAGCTATGAGAGCGTACACTGAATTATCTGCTGCATCATCTGCAAAACAAATGTTCATCTGGATTGCAAAATATTCATTATTTGTAAGGGACCAAAAGAACAGAGCATGATTTTCAGATTCCCAGACTTGAATTTAATGCTGAAAGTTAGAAATACCACCTTTTGACTGGTACAAATGAACAAATTTTCATATGAAAGTCATTCCGAAAGAAACAAGATCTTTATCGTCACTTTTCTAATTAAACCTGTGCTTTCAGAAGAGATTACTTCAGAGAAGTTAAATTTTGCATTTGTGTGAAGATGGTCTCTACTGAAACTGAAAAACTGTAGGCCAAAATTTCCAAACTTGTGTGCCTAAAGTTAGGGTATGAAAATCAAGTTTTAGGCACCTGATTTCCAGATGTTGTGAGCACCTGGGCAGCGGCCATTAAAGCCAAAAGGAGTTGTGGATGTTCAACATAACTGAAAATCAGGCCACTTAATATAGATGTAGGCAATAAGCTTTAAAATTTGGCTTTGTATTTGGTAAGACTTAATGAAAGAATACCGTACAATTCTTTTTCAAGTGTCCTATTGTATGTACAAGGTATGCCATTGATTTCATCAACTGTATTAAGTAGATATTCAATGCAGAAAGGGAAAAAACATCTTTTACAACACCTCAGAAATTCAGTTTTTTGGATCTAGGCTCCATAACATACTTCAATTAGATTAATTTTTTTTTTTTTTTTTGCGCTTTCAGTGGGGAGTTTGGGGATGTTAAATATGAAACCCTTATCTTTACCTACTGAAGCCACGCCATGCATATTGAGAAAGTATATAGAAGTGACGACTGAAATAGACACTCGCTAACATCATAAGCCTACTGAAAGCAAAAGTCTTCCCTTATCAAACCAAAATATATACAGAAGTACAGTGGAAACTTTTAAAGGCCAAACAAACAAATTAGAATAATGCAGTTCCTATTCAAATGCTAACGGAATAGAAAAGTGATGTGAAAGTGAACTGTTAGATGGATGCACTCTGAATCAAGTCAACATAAAATTAAAGAAAACAGCCAAACTTCCTTTGTTAAAGGAACAAAACATCTGTTAGCAAAACAACATTCTGGTGCAACAATGTTTTGGGGTTGTTTTTTTATTTAACAAGCTAAAATTGCATGAAATGGCCTAGGAACTCTAGATAGTGCTTTCCTTTAGAGCAGCCTAACACTGAGAACTGGCATCTCATTTGAGGGCCCTGCACAGGATAGTGCTTTCTTGTGAATACTGGATTACTGTTATGTTAAACTTGTGATGCCAGCACTTTTAAATAAATAATCACTTGACACTTTCTTTTAACTCATACTTTTTCTTAATGCCAACATGCTCTGTTTACATTTGTGGGTTGGCTTTATCTTTCACTTTCTGTAGTGCATTGAGCAATGATTGACCATAGTAATAAGTACTATATGGTTTGAATGTTTGTCACAGAAGCAAAGAAAATAAAATTGTTGAGATTGTTATTAATGTTTATCCTGCACTGAGCAAACAATTTAACAGTTTCCCTTCTACTCCATGCCACTGTTCCTATATGCAGACAGATACATTCGGTCTTATAAGAACGTAGGAGCAGTTCTGGGATGCAGCTTCTTTGTGCATACCCTTGCACAAATGACTTTTTGGCTCCTGTTTTATGATAACTAGGCTTACTCCCATGCCCATTAAAGTCAAAAGTCCCATTGACTTAACTGGGTTTTGGATCAGACTGTGTTCTGATGCCTCTTATGTTCCTACTCTTTTTACCAAAATTTAACGAGTAGCACAAAAAATAAGGCTGAAATTATGTATGGCAGCATTAAGATTTTGCAAACCAAATTAAAATATTAAGGGGAGGGGCGGAATTGCAATGAAAGACCATTCTTAACACGTTTTTCTTTTCTTTTTAAATTTTACTGTAATTAAATAGTAAATTTATTACTATTTGACAGCCATGCAAATGGCTCCACATCTTGCAGCACTGTACCTGTGCCCACCACAGATGACATTACGTGAAGATGATAGGTCTGAATGTGATCAAATTCACAATGGGAATTTAACAAATCTGGAGCTGGTTTTGATCATTTAATTTTGGTCATTAAAATAAAGGAAGTTTCTGCCAGTGTAATGCTAGACATAACAAAAAAGGTATAGGGTTTTCAGGAACCACTCTCTTCCTGCTTTCCAGACTGTATACTGGTTAGAAGAGCTCTGCTCATGTCTCAAACCTTATGAGAATAGTAGGACCGCTTCTATCTAATAAAACTCATGGTTGTAAAATCATCTCTGTCCTTCAAGTTATGCAAAGATGTGATATGGTGTTTTATTACCAAACCAATGGTATCTGTGATCATTTATTTTAGAACTGTATGTGGCCTTTTAATTGTATACTTACAGCCACCTTTTCAAAAGCCTAACATCCATCAGCTTCAATTTAGGCACCTACATAAAGTGTCCAGCTTTTCAAAAAATCCTCGGTGTCTAGCAACTCCAATAGAAAACAATGGGAGCAGCTGAGCCCCAACTGTGACACTGAACACTTTTGAAAGTCTCGACCACAGGAAGGCTGCATATATTACCTATTATGTCATCCTGGTCATCCTCCCCAACTCCACTGTGTTCTACACTCACTTGTCTGCATTTGGATTTCAAGCTCTGTGCGTCAGGGACTGTTATTTTTATATTTGTATGGTCCTGATTAGGGCTTCTGCGTGATACTGCAATATGGGGACATAAATAACATTGACAAAATGAGCAATCTTATGAAAAACGTCCATAGAGTTTAATAGATAATATATAGTCTTTCTAGTGAGTCATTCTGAATAAAAAAAAATGTATCCCTGCAATAGGATTCTTATAAGACTTAAGAAAAAACTATAGAAATGGCACCACTCTTTATTAAACTTGATAGGTTTATGAAGTACTAGGGACTATTACATATCTATACAATCCTATTTGTTTCATTCTTATTAAATTCTAAGACTTTTCCATAATGTTTTTTGTTTGGAATGACTAAAAAAAGCAGATTTATGGGGTAAAATTCTGATCCCACTGAAATAAATGAGAGTTTTGCAATTGACTTCAATGTGGCCAGGATTTCTCTCATTCTATAAAACACAGAAATACTCTACATAACCCTAATTGACTTTGATGGAATTACCAGCCTAAAGCTGTTGATGTAGAGTTCTTAAATACATCATACCAGTGTCTCATATGCCTGGCAGCTAGTATTTTTAAAAAAAATGAATTTGAATGTAATGCAATGTACAGTTTATTATTCAACTCACCAAAAAGATCATATTAAAAATATGTGGGGCTTTCTCAAGTCTGGTCCCTGGACTCTCCTCCGGCCTGCTGCAGTTGCGCTCCATCTATGGCAAGTCTATTGGAGGGAATCCTGCAGGGCCTTGTGTCTTAGGGAGGTTTCTCTGGATATGTTGGAGGGTCTGGAAGTTCCTGATTTCCCCCGTACACGCTGTTTTTCATTGGGCCCAATGTGTGTGAATATGATTATGATTATTAATTGGGACCCAATCCTGATTCCACTGAAGTCACTGTGAGTTTTTTCCATTTGCTTTAAAGGGACTAGGATTTGGCCATAAACATGTATCCATGAGAACTCCTAAAGTGTATTGCCATGGGAATTGAAGCACCACCAGATATTAAAATCCCTTCTACACTTGAAATCGCATCATATTAATGGATATTTCACAGACAGTTATTAACCATCTCATTTCATCCCAACCAGGCTTTTCACAAACAAATCAAATCACAAACAAGTCATATTATGACCAAAAGCGCTTTTCCCTTTTTTCAAAAAGAAAAGGAGTACTTGTGGCGCCTATTTACCAATTTATAACCAATTTATTTGAGCATAAGCTTTCGTGAGCTTTTTTGGGCCATTTCCAGCACAAATCCAGGTTTTCTCACCCTCCGCCCCCCCCCCCAAACTCACTCTCCTGCTGCTAATAGCCCATCCAAAGTGACCACTCTCTTTACAATGTGTATGATAATCAAGGTGGGCCATTTCCAGCACAAATCCAGGTTTTCTCACCCGCCCCCCCTTTCCAAAAACACACACACACAAACTCACTCTCCTGCTGGTAATAGCTTATCCAAAGTGACCACTCTCCCTACAATGTGCATGATAATCTGGATTTGTGCTGGAAATGGCCCACCTTGATTATCATGCACATTGTAGGGAGAGTGGTCACTTTGGATAAGCTATTACCAGCAGGAGAGTGAGTTTGTGTGTGTGTGTTTGGGGGGGGGGGGGTGAGAAAATCTGGATTTGTGCTGGAAATGGCCCACCTTGATTTTCATACACATTGTAAAGAGAGTGGTCACTTTGGATGGGCTATCACCAGCAGGAGAGTGAGTTTGTGTGGGGGAGGGAGGGGCGGAGGGTGAGAAAATCTGGATTTGTGCTGGAAATGGCCCAACTTGATTATCATACACATTGTAAGGAAAGTGATCACTTTAGATAAGCTATTACCAGCAGGAGAGTGGGGTGGGAGAGGTATTGTTTCATGGTCTCTGTGTATATAATGTCTTCTGCAGTTTCCACAGTATGCATTCGATGAAGTGAGCTGTAGCTCACGAAAGCTCATGCTCAAATAAATTGGTTAGTCTCTAAAGTGCCACAAGTACTCCTTTTCTTTTTGCGAATACAGACTAACACGGCTGTTACTCTGAAACCTTTCCCTTTTTTGACTCTTCGGTACCTAATTTTCTTGCATTAACCACATTATTTTTTTTAAGTGAAGCTTTTCATGAAAGATTTTTTAATTTTAGAAAATCCTATTTATTCACGAATCTGCAAATGTTTCAAGGAAATATTTTTGATATTACAAACCAAAATATCTTTAAAAGAAAAAAATATCAAGGGTTGTACTTATGAATGAGAAAAAAAATCTTGGTTTGCAAAAGAGTTTGAAAACAACAACTTTGCTTATCTTTGACTTTGTGGCATAGATATGTGATAATAATATACTTTTATAAACACATTGTTGCAAGGATGAAAACTGTCAAAGGTATTTATGCTATAACTGGGAAAACATACGTTACAATTTGTACACTTTGGATGGATTGTGTTTATCTTGTTGGAAGTAACATAAGGGAACAAATTCCTACTTGGTCTATACTAGGTATAATTATTATAGCACAGACTTACTACTAGACCTGGATGAATGCTGTGGAATTTGAGGTTTTGTTAGCTTCAGCAATCTTAAAAGATTTTGTGAACTGCCAAAATGAATCTAGACTATTTTGTGATTCCTTCCCCCTGACCATCAGCAGAACTCCTGTGGTTGTTTATTTGAGAGATTCAGTTACAGGCTACATTCTTCTACCAAGGGAAGGTGATATTCAATCAATGAAGGAAACTATGAAAGATACATTTGTACACAGCTGCTCTTTTATCCAGGGACATGAGTAATCAAGACAAAACTAGTGACCAAGTTGCATTACAGATGAGTAAGTTGCAGGGCTGCAATGCAATTGATGAGAAACACGTAAGACTAGATTCTCCAGTACAGTAATTCTGTTTTGAGACACGAGACACTCTAGCAGCACAAAATACCACTAAACTGGGCTTAATTGGCCACTTGGAGATGCTCAACCCCATCTTCCCATACCAAGCCAGCATAGGACTAACCTCAAGTAACAGAAGTTGCAAAAATGGATTAGTGTCAACTTTACTCCTCCCCTGCATTCACTCTTATGCCGAGTGCAGCTTGGTCATACCAGAGAATCTGGGTCCCCCCATGGATTGCGTTTTTTTAAAATGTAGTAAATGAAAGAGTTAGGGCCATGATGAAAGCTTCCAAATCACACTTCAGGCTGCTCTATGCTGAAGACTGGCCAGCTGCCCAATGTTTGAGGAGGGCCAATACCTACTCCAGACTTGTGCCAAGCACGTTCAGCCTGATAGGAGAATTGGCCCAAAGCTATATCATACCATCAGGTTTTAGGAAGACCCCAGTGTTACATTTGAATCCATGAAAATGTATATATTCAATCTAGTATATTACTGTGGAAAAAACATTTATATTATTTTCTGTTGTGGTAGCTCCTAAGAACCTCACAGAGGGTGTAAGCCCCCCATTTTACCAGGCACCAAGCACGCACAAAAACCATCCTTGTTCCAGAGAGCTAATGATCTAGGATTTTGTTAACAGAGAACAGGTGACTAAGAAGACAAGGTAAGAGTAGAGACAGGTATGTTTTAATAAATTAGTAGACAGTGGTCTCAAATGCCCATCTGCCTAACCAAAGCTATGGTAAATAACTTCTCCACTAAAACATTTGCTACAAAAGTGCACTCCAATCCAGTGGGAAAAGCCTACTGTCAGATAATATGTTATCACAAAAACTTTTCTTCTATTTTAATTCCAAGTGTCTGCAGGGTGGAACAACCTATATCATGAGGGAATTACCATGTGTTGGTAACTTTTAAACTTTGAGTTCTGAGGACAGACACCAACTGAAATTTTCCTAATCTAGCCCCAATTTCCCATGAAGGAACTGGTGCTGAGATATCATTCACACATTTCTGACTGTAGCTGAGATCTGTTAATTATAACGGACACATACTGCCTCATGCACTGCCTAAGTTATTTTCATTCTATTTATGCTAGTTTCTTTCAGCCCCTAGCCTCAGTCTAATAATAAACCCACCTGGTCATTTGTCATTCAGGCCATACAATCAAGTCTAAAAATTAGTACTAAGGGGGAAGCATAGAGATATAAAGTCAAATCTACATTTCAGATAACAAATTTCCTACTTTGATACAGCTGGGCAAAATTGTCAAAAATATTTTGTTTGAAAAAAATTCATTAAATGTATATTCATAGATCATTTGTCCAGTTCTACAACATGGGTGAATGATAGGGAGAAAGCGTGGGATGTTTTGTTGAAAAATATAGTGAAGTCTGTCAAATTATTCAACAAATATTATTCAACCAGTGCTACTTATTGAAGAAACAGCCCACAGATTCACAATGTGATTTAATGGAAACTGCTTCATTTTACTACATGCAAAAATTAACCCTCTGCGAAAAACCTCTTCAATATGCCCAGCTATGTAAGTAGCTTTTCACTAGTGAAAATCAAAAGCGATTGAATGCTCATATTATATTTTCATACAATACTCCTTGTGTAGACAACCTACATCAGCCTAGGAAAATCTCTGACAAAAATTGCAGTATCATGCAAAATCTAAGTTTTAATTTTTGTTTAAGGTTCTAATGTTTCTGATTTAGAAGGCAGCCTATGAGACTCATGAAAGGTGTCTCTTTACTGTCTCCAGCTAAACTGACTGAAACAATAAATAACAAGAGATGAGTTGTTTGAAGTTTTGTTATAAATTATGACAACTGTTACGCAGCATTTATATAAGTAACATACCAGATACTTCTAGCAAGTGGAATTTGTTCAGTGTAGCTGGATGTGGTTGGGTATGTGCTAAGATGTCAGTCATATACTTGAACAAACATTGCATAGTTGAACTGCTTCTTTTTAACTTCCAATGGAATCTATGCATTTCTCCCTGGTTCTTTCCATCATGGAGTGCCTCAAGAGTCCATCCTTGGCCCTCTTCTCCATGTATCCTCATCTTCCGGGACATTTCATTTATAATTTCAACACTGGTTAGCCCCTGTAGTTGTGACACAAAACTTGCATTTCCCTCAGCTAGTTTTCTGAGCTTTTCCCCATCTGTATGTCTGTCTTGTCAGAAATTGGCTACTCCACACTAATAGCGTCAATGAGAAAAAGCCTCCTAATAAGTCAAATTCCTCTTTATTCCATTTCTCCTATTCTGCCAGCATTCACCTTAATTCAGACTTGATCACAAATCATGAACCTGTCCTTGGTCCCCTTTTCTTCTCCCTCTACCCCTTACCACTGGGTAAGCAGCCAACACATATTCAACTACCATCTCTATGCTGATGACTCAAAGATCTACCTCTCTACTCCACATCTGTCTCCTTCTGTCCAAACTAAAAGCTCAGCCTCTCTCTCTGACATCTCCTTGTCCATATCTAGCAGTCAGCTTAAGCTAAATGTGGCTAAAACAGAGCTCCTTCCCCGCAACCCGCAAGTCTTGCCCACTACCTCCTTTCTCAATCATTGCAGACAGCACCACTATCCTGACGGTCACTAATCTGGGCATGATCTTCAATTTGACACTCTTTCTAGGTCCACAAATCTAGGCTATATCTACATCTTGCCAATTTTTTTTCTGCATAACATCTAAGATGCAGCCTTTCCTAACTAGCCAGACTGCCAAAACTCCGTGACGAGCTCTCATAATCTCGTATCTCAATTACAGCAACATCTTGTGCTCTGGCCTTGACAAATGCAATCTTGTCCTATTCATAGCCATTCAGAATGCTGCTGCAAAGATCATTTTCCTGGCCCTTTGTTCTGATCATGTCACCCCTCTCTTTGAATCCATCCACGGGCTCTCTTTTTTCTACTGCTTTAAACATAAGATGCTTGTCTTGACTTTTAAGGCCCTTCAGCCAGTCCCCATCCTATCAGTCATCTCACTTTAGCTATCAAGCTGTGGATGCTCACCTCTGAACAGGCTCCAATGATGCCAGCTTCCAGTGCCCACTTGTTAAATCTTCAGACACATACCTTCATGCCTTCTATGCTGCCCCATAAACATCTGCAAAGCTTCCTCATTATCCACCTTCAGATACCTTTTCATAGCTCCACTTTGCCATGATGCCTGCCTAAAACTTGACAATGGCTAGGCTGCTATCCAGTGGAGAGACCACTGGATATCATGCTGACCAATACTGTCTCATTGTTTTCTTGTACTCCCCTGGGTGTCTGTATCCATCTGTTGTCTCTTGTCTTGTACTTAGATTATACGTTCTTTGGGGCAGAGACTGTGGGTTGTTTTGTTTTGTTTTTTTGTGGTTGTGGACCATGACTAGGACTCCTAGCACTACCATAAAAACAAATTAAATAATAATAATAAAAACACCACCAGCCAAGGAAGCTTATTACGTGCACTTTGCTGGAAATATTATGTTTGGTTCCAACAATATATATTTAGCATATGGACAATGTAGCATGGTATTCACCTTGCATAACTGAAATGAGGTTTGAGAGTGAAGACCTTGGGTGGGGGTGGAGGGAGAAATTTCCTCCTTTGGGTTTTATATTGTTTTAAATATACCTGCAATTTAGTGCAATACAGTCTATTCCAAAAGCAAAATATGTTGCCCTTCAGAAGTATTGTTCTGAGTCTCTGACAGAGAGGGTTTAACAGTACTCAGAGAGGTGACTCCATAGGATAGGAAATTATTCTGAACTTTGTGGTAGAGTTTTAACAAAGAATTCCTGGGGGCTGCCTCCAAAAGCCACTTCCAGCACATCACTGCATCCAGATCCTACCACCAAAACATCTACAATGTTTTCACCATTCAGTGGTACAATGAGCTTTGCCATCCACTGTGTGACTAAGGCAGTGAAAAGGCTAGAACCTTGAAAACTGAGACTTGCCTTTCCTGTTATTTTGCCATCTGTTAGTGGAATGAGGTGGAAACTTGATATGCTTTCAAATATGAACTGATCATCTGCATTTCAAACCTGGCAACAGCATGTGTGAATTAGCTGACTGAGAATAGGCAAAACAATATGTATGGATTAGCGACAGGAACCCATTTGCAATTCCTATGTCTTTTCAAACAGCATTTTTTAGAGATTGCTCATATGAGTTTCATGTCTGCAGCTTTGGTTTCTTATTAAAATTAACATAAATCAAAGGAAAAAGAAAAATGCTCTCTTTTGAAGCTTATGTTGAACATAACGAGAAAAATATGAATACTAAGTCCTGATACATTTGAGTAGCTTTGTTGTTAGAGATGGGGGTGGGCAGAGGAGATTTTTGATTGGAGTTAATAAGATATTATCAGACAAAACAAATATTTGTAATCTTTGCAGTAAAATGAATGCGTATTGTCATCATGTTTTACTTCTGTTTTCTTTGATTGCTGAGAATTACAGCAATTTAACATAACTAGGTTTTGCTTATTCTCAGTCAGCTATATCCTTGTAAAAGGATCATTCAACTGCTTCTGGAAATAAACTCTAGAAGTGGAGTTCTGCAGGTATTAGAAATGTTTATGGATGGAACTGATGAATCCAAACTAAGCTGCAAACCAGATGTTGTTTAGCTTCATATCTGATCTTTGAAAGCTTTGGAAGATTTTCTGAGGAGATTTTTTTTTTAATGTATCTAAATAGCAGCACATAAACTTGTCTCCATAAAATCAAGAAGTTTCAACTGGAGAAAAAAAGGCTCACAGTTATCAGAGGGGGACCCCAGCAAATGGGCCAATGCATCATAGGGAGTGGGGAAAAGTTCATTGGCTTTTGCTTTTGAATGTCAACACATATTGAGGGATAAGATGGAAAAAGCTTGGGTTTTTAAATTAATATTTTGTGGATCTCTGAACACAGCAGATACAAAGATAAAGTAACATCCTAAATCTTATCATGTCTAGTTTTTAAAACCCGATCTCCTGCAGCAGGGAGCAGCAGTAGCACAGAAGAAGGGAGTTGCAGTATCTCCAGTCACTGCCATCTGGCTGCTTTCTTACTCCTACAATTTCCTGCATTAGGAACCTTCTTAGCTTTATAGTCCTTTAAGCCTTGGAAATGTCACCTAGCACATTACCTCTGTTTCTGGTTAAAGAGAAAGAAACAGTAACCCCAACTGGTCCCTTCAGGTGACACCTGTTGGTTTCAGTGACCAGGATCTCCGGCACTGAAAATGCCAAGGGAAAAGACAAAGTTTCCTATTTTGACATTTCCAATATTTTTCTTTTTTCACTCAAACAATTTGCCAAAATTTATTCAAATTAACCGTCACCCATAACTAGAACTGAACCAACCTCATATTAGAGGTCTGTTAAAAAAGGCACACACACACACACACATAATTTACACCCCTACATTTTGTACTTCTTGTGTTTTGCTGGAACCAGAAACTGAAATATCTTGAGAGAGGCTGCTCTTGCACTATTCCTTTCCTGGCTGTAACCAGGAAATACTGGAAGTCTTACAGGAAAGCCTGTTCTTGCCCGATTTCCCAAAGCAGAGGCTTGGGTAAGTCTCAAAAAAGCAGATAATTATCCAAAAGTTATCTTAACTAAACCTACAGCCTTTTTTAGGATCACCCTTCACTAGCTATTCCATAAACTATATTTTCTGTCTTGGATTACTGACTAATGCCGATAGCGTATCTTGACATTCATCTGGAAAGAATTTTCAAATGTACCTAAATTACTTAGGAACCGAGATGCTTTTTTTTTTTTTTTTTTTTTAAAAAAAACTTTTTTAAAGTTTTAAAGTGACTTTGGCACTTTCAATGCGACTAAGGCACAAGGGGCCATAATTTTAAAGGTATTTAGGCCCCTAAAGATGCAGATAAGCAATTCTGAAAATATCACTAGGTGCCTAGACACCTAATTCCCAATGAAAAATCCCAGTAG
Organism: Eretmochelys imbricata; assembly: GCF_965152235.1. Classification (NCBI taxonomy): domain Eukaryota; kingdom Metazoa; phylum Chordata; order Testudines; family Cheloniidae; genus Eretmochelys; species Eretmochelys imbricata. Next base: position 42,420,390 of record NC_135575.1, on the reverse strand, counting down.
CAATCTATATGACTCTTTCAAAATCTGGCCCCTATGTACTTAAGTCACTTTTGAAAATGGGATTGTTACCCCATTTTGACCCAACTGGCTAGTCAAAGTTCGGACCCTAGGGATGTCCCAGCTGGGAGTAGAAAATGAGGATAATCTGGTGTTTTTGTTGCCGCAGTCTTGTTTATTTACAAGGAATGTGCAAAGTCCTGTTTCTCTGACTGCAGGAGGAATCAAAACCAAAAGGAGCAGTTTCTTAGCTTACAGGCCCAAGCTTTGTTCAGCCAGAAGCCTTGACCCAAACCTCCCTCTAGGCTTCTTCAGAGTCACACCAGGCAGCTGCTTGGCTTTCTTGCTCTGGCCCCGAATCTCTGTAGCTGTGTGTGTTTTGACCCTATCTCCCTCTTTCTCACACACACACCTCTTACGTAAGCAGTATATTCAGCAAAACTCCTGTACCCACTCAGTACAAAACTCCAAGGAGGGCTCACAACCCCTTGTGTCTTAGGTGGGAGGGCTTGTGATTAACTTATCCAGGCAGTTATGTTAATTGAAGAGTAAGTTCATGTCCTGTCTCAAAAAAGAGGGTTGATCCATGTAGTCACCAGTACCACTCAGTATAACAGGATTTAAGCACCTAAATCACTTAGGCACTTTTGAAAAATTTATCCTGACTGGCTAATCTGTTCTGGAGGCACAAGAGAACATTCTGGGAGCTTATTTATACAAGTAGATATCGCACCACTAAAAACGTTAGATTTGATCCTCCATAGCGATGTGCAACACGAGGAAATAGGAATAGCAAAAATATCTTGGATAGATTTTATGCTATTTTAAAAACTCTAGTGCTAAAATAATTAATGAATAAATCCCAATATAAGATCCCTAAAATGAGCATGAGCATGAGAACACACACACAATTCTCATTACCGTGTGTGCCTCATAAAGTCAGATTATCTGCTGTCACCCAGATCTGTTTAATGCAGCAGAGGAGGGTGCCCGTTATAGCTACCCCATTCCCTGCTCAGCTCCTCCTCAGCCACAACATAGGTTAAAGCAGTACGGGAGCTGCTCTACCTCATGCCAGCTGTCAACTATCTCCAAGGGACTGTCTGTGCGGTGTTCTGGCTACCCCAGCAACACTCTGGCCAGGCTCTCTTCCCATCCCTGTGGACTCCCTACACAGTGTGATGCTGAAGGAACCAGCTGCACCAGCTCCCTGCTTGCAGAAGACTCCTCCAAACTGGGGGAAATCACCAGCTGGGGAGATGTGGGTCGCTTAGATTCCCCTCACACTGCCTGAGCAGATCAGGGCAGTGAATCCAGCCCAAGGTGCCTAGGTAAAATGGTGATAGGTCTATTAGAAATACAAGAAGTGATGCAGGATGGCAAGGAAATACCCCAAATGTTCATCAAACTGAGGTCTGCATTCAGGGTTATACCTTTAAACAAAAAGAAAAGGAGTACTTGTGGCACCTTAGAGACTAACCAATTTATTTGAGCACAAGCTTTCGTGAGCTACAGCTCACTAAGCTCACGAAAGCTTATGCTCAAATAAATTGGTTAGTCTCTAAGGTGCCACAATTACTCCTTTTCTTTTTGCGAATACAGACTAACACGGCTGTTACTCTGAAACCTTCCTTTAAACAGGGGATCAGAGGTGTTTTTTCTAAGTCCTATTGTTTTTTATATATTTTCCTGCTGCAGTCTAGTCCAAAGTACTTCAGATAATGCTGAAATCCTGTAGATTTTACTAGGTGGATATGTTTTTTAGTCTCTTTTGGTGAAATATTGCATTCGTAGGCTCTCCCTGCGTTCACTGGGAGCTTTACCTGAGGAAGGCCTGCATATTTTGGCCCTGTCATAAATATAAAGGGAAGGGTAAACACCTTTGAAATCCCTCCTGGCCAGGGGAAAGCTCCTCTCACCTGTAAAGGGTTAAGAAGCTAAAGGTAACCTCGCTGGCACCTGACCAAAATGACCAATGAGGAGACAAGATACTTTCAAAAGCTGGGAGGAGGGAGAGAAACAAAGGGTCTCTGTCTGTCTATATGCGGTTTTCTGCCGGGGATAGACCAGGAATGGAGTCTTAGAACTTTTAGTAAGTAATCTAGCTAGGTATGTGTTAGATTATGATTTCTTTAAATGGCTGAGAAAAGAATTGTGCTGAATAGAATAACTATTTCTGTCTGTGTATCTTTTTTGTAACTTAAGGTTTTGCCTAGAGGGAGTCTCTATGTTTTTGAATCTAATTACCCTGTAAGGTATCTACCATCCTGATTTTACAGGGGGGATTTCTTTATTTCTATTTACTTCTATTTCTATTAAAAGTCTTCTTGTAAGAAAACTGAATGCTTTTTCATTGTTCTCAGATCCAAGGGTTTGGGTCTGTGGTCACCTATGCAAATTGGTGAGGCTTTTTACCAAACCTTGTCCAGAAAGTGGGGTGCATGGTTTTGGGAAGTATTTTGGGGGGAAAGACGTGTCCAAACAGCTCTTCCCCAGTAACCAGTATTTATTTGGTGGTGGTAGCGGCCAATCCAAGGACAAAGGGTGGAATATTTTGTACCTTGGGGAAGTTTTGACCTAAGCTGGTAAAGAGAAGCTTAGGAAGTTTTTCATGCAGGTCCCCACATCTGTACCCTAGCGTTCAGAGTAGGGAAGGAACCTTGACAGGCCCTTTTTCATTATTTACATTTTTACTTTCTTCATCAGTTCTTCAATAGCTAACTTAAAGCAAACAGTGATCTCCCTGATTGTGACGCTTCAGCCACCCACATTATATATATTGATTGCACTGCTCCTGACAGTCATAAAAATCACAGTGGATAGCAAAGTCAGATCACATTGGGCTAGCCCTCACTCAATGTACTGCTGAAAAGCACCAAGGTCACCTTACAGAGTATGACCAAAATCATCTTATATCAGTCACATTAAGCAAGCAGACAATCCAGATCAAAGTGCACCAGAGATCAATATTTAGCGCTTGCAAGATGTAGCCATTCGTGATATAAATGTTTCTCTTCCTTCACCTATGTCAACAATTTAAATGAAAGTTTTATATACTTTCACAATAGCAAGACAAAACCTAGCTTCACACTGAGATGTGCAACAACAGAACCATGAGATGGACTAAACTAAAAGCACTGACTCAGCTTCCTTGTCCTTTTCACAGCTGAAAAAATTGTAAAATCTCAAACCAACAGTAATTAACCTGTATAGCAATGAAAGAAACTAGTGCTCTGTAAATAAATGGCATGCATGGTACAATATACTGTACTAACGTAGATAGATACTCAGAAAGTATTAAAACAACCTATCTCATTCAGACACAGAAAACCTTTTAGAACAACTTTCTGAGTTTGTTTCCAGGTAATGTTAGCTGTATGCTAACAAACCCTAACCAGAACCTCCACGTTGTTTTCACCCTTATTACTGGGAGAGCTGATTGTGCTGCTGAGCGTAAAAAAGGTTGCCTAACAACATTATGCCTAACATTATAAACCTTCATTTTCAAATTGCCTATAGCTTATCAAACTTTAACCATTTAGGTTGAAATTTGCTGTCCTTGGTCTCTCCCTCAGGCTGGATATATATATATATATATATATTTTCAAATGAGAGAAAATAGTTCAGCTATTTTTAAGGAAGAACCTACTTCCTATAAGATGCTTTGCCAATGTTAATGTTTTTTCCATCTGTTTTTTGAAGAGCTTGAGTGTTTTAATGGTGTATAGCTGTAGCTTATAATTTGGCAGAGAGACAGTTTGAAGGTCAAAAAGATGTCTTTTGCTGTCACCATGAAAATCCATCCTGATCGGGCTGAGTTATAAACTATGGAAGAATCCCAGTTTGCATGTGCGTAGTAGAAATTGTCATATGTTTGCTGAATGTTCCAAATGTACTGTTGATGCACTCAGGCTCCTCAGCATCTTATATTTTATTAATGCAATATGTGTAGGACTAGAAATCCAGACAAACTTTCTTTTGCATATCATAGATTTTTGTTTTCTTAAAGCAAACATTAAAGCAACAGCAAAATATTACTAAAAAAAAGACAGAAAAGAGGGATAACCAGTCTCAGATGTGTTTCATACTAAACTAGTATCTTTTATGCATCTTAATAGGATATTAATGTTTGGTGGGATTGCTCACTGGCCCTGCATATTAACTTCACTAAAATTTAAGCCCCAGGGACACAGCTGGTATAAATCAGCAGTATTTAGTCAGTTGAGTTACATCGGATAGATTAGCTAATTTTCTTTGTGTTCACTACTCAGGCTTATGCCATTATTTCTGCTATTATTTTAAAGTAGGTACTGGATATTTTCTAAGATGCTACTGCAGTCCTAACTGACTGAAAAGGGGCTCAGCCCTGAATTTCTTACACATCTAAAATCATCACTGGTCAATAGGAGCCTCGGTTGTGCATGTTTGATCACTTTGCTTCATCCTAAGAAGAGTTCAATAGGAGTAAAATACAACAAACAGCTGAAAAACATGTCATTTCTGCATGATTTTTCTAACTTTAAAAACACAAGGAGTCATTTTAAAATGTTTGAAGACAGAGTCCTAATAAACCTCTCAAATTTTATGACAAGTTGGACCATGGCGTTTTAGAAAAGATTTGGTTTGGATTGTTAAACACTCTATAAGCAGAACGATATCTTGGGTTTGTTAACTCTAGTAGTGCTATATTTGGACTGGAAAGTGGTCATGGGTGAGTATGAATAACCATTAGAAGGCAAGTTAAAAGTCTCAAATAGATTATATTATATTCAAGGAAGAAACAACTTGAAAGTATCTGGGCAAATTTCCACGTTGCCTGAAGCAACACTTTTTCCCATGACATCAGATTCAAAACAACCACTATATTATAGCCCATATGTTGATTAAAGAAAAATCCTAGCAGTGCAGAGGCATAGACCAGCCTTCTAAACAGTGATTGTACCAAAGCTGGATTGCTTGAAAGACAAGGAAATTAACAAAGCAAACAATAAAAAGCCCCCAGTATTCAGGATAAGGAGCCTGTGTAGGACATCTCAGCAAGATGTTGTGAATACAGAGGTAAGAAAAAAGCAAACAGACTGGATATAAATATATATTTAGTCTAGCTTGATCAATACAGTAAGTGAACAGTACTCTGAATATATAGTAATCTACAAGTAAATGAAGAGATAGATGGCTATGGATACTGTGGTTAATGAACACAGCTGTGTTTCTAAAGTCATGTGACATTTCAGTGAAAAAACTGGACTCTGGAGTAGGGTTTGATCTGGGTTACGAGGATAAGTTAGAAGGTACAGCAAGAAAACTCCCTGTAAGGCAATGGTGAGGATGAGCATGCAAGAGAAGGTAACTGTAGAGGCTTGTCAGAGGACTGATATGGCTTTCACAAGCAAGCCTGCATTTTTAAAGAGGGAAAATAGAATGTGGTTTGCTAGAGATGTTAAAGCAAAATCTGTAGAGTATGTTTAGTACATCACGACATCTAGCAACTTAAAGTGACAGAGGCAATTCATAAATATTACATCTAACAACAAAACAAGTCATATTCTCAAGGCAAGAGATATACTTGCTATAGTTTAATGAATTGATGGTGTATAAGAAAGAGAATTAGGAATCAACTGTCTTAAGTAGGTGGGACCTTAGATCAGTAATGTTTACTATAAATCGTTGAGTTCACCAAGATGTTCTTTTATTAGATCTTGAGATATCTGACCATTTGATCAGCTTTAATAACAAGTTGCAGGATATCTTTATTCTTTCTTCATCTCCTACAAAATTTATTGACTCCAAAATGAGATCAGAGCCATTGTAAATGAGAACAAATTTGGCTAGAGGGTAAAGCAGGCAAATTGCTAATTTTGACTAATATAATGATGTCGGCTCAGGGTGCTTCCTAAAGACTAATTACTAACTGGGAGGAGTTGATGGGCTGTTGTTGGTCATTAAGGCCTGGGAAATGTCCTGGACCAAGACTGGACAAGATTGTTATAAAATTAAAAGAAAAAGAAAAAAAAGTTTAGCTAGATAGCATTTTTTAATGTGTAATCTCCATTGATCTGTGCAGTATTTCTGAAAAAAAAATCAGTGCCCTATTCGTTAGCCAGCCATTTTAATCAGCTCTCAAAATCCCATTTAGTTTATGTTTCCTCTAATTTAAAATAAGATAGGAAGCATTTTGCAGCAATACTGTATGTGTAATTCATTTAAACACCCTCCATTTAGTTTAAATCAGCGGATGCTATTGGTCAATGTTACATTAGTCACTGAAAGTGTTTAATAGAAAAGCCATACAAATAAACCCCGCAGCAAGAACCCTAAGCCACTTGATTTAAATCTGCATATCAGTTTTTTCCAAGCTGGAGTTTGGCCTCTAGGGATATGTAGGTAAACTAATATACACCAGTCATAATTAATCTTAGGTACTGTCAACAGAAATTTACAAGTGTGCTCCTTCCAAGCAACATCTGTCCTCTTGAGGCAGCCCCAATAGCCACCTGTTATTTATCAGAGGGATCTTAAAATCCCTCCTTTTAATTATTGTCTCCCACATCTTTGATAACATTACTGGCGTCACCTGTGGTAGATGCTCAAGGTAGTAAATTACTATTGTATTTTTTTAAAAGGCTTTTCAGAAACTTGATGTGAAATAATATTTCACAAGTATACAATGCTTTGCATGTTCAAAGAGTTGTGCAAACTTTAAGGGCCCAGTTCATGAGTCTAAAGCAGCTCTTGTACACCAGACATTAATAAAAGAGAGTGGCCAGATTTGGCCCCTAGGAAATGCACCTACTACGAAGGGCTTCCCTGGGAGGTCTAGTGCTAATGTAACGTGACCCTCCCTTGCAGCCCCATGCTAGGCTCATGGCCAGGGAAAGGGGTATGGCCAGACTGTTTGGGTATTCTTGGCAGCTGCAACAGCTCCTTGGGGCTGCAGTTTAGAACAGCCTTTAGACTGCTCTAAAATGTGAATGACCAGCCCCAGAATACAGGCTGTTCAGATATGGGTTAAAGCCACTCTTATTGCCCATCAGGTCCTACCCTGAGCTGAACTTAGCTAGAACCTGTAATAGGAGCCTCATAATTCAATATATTCAGTTGTGATAGATAGACTCTATTAGAATGTCCTGTTTGACATTGTAACAAAATCCTAAAATGGCCCAAATATATGTCCTCTTCCTTTGCAACTTTGACTTTCCATTCCATTCCCTGATACTTCTCATAGAGGAAGTGACAGTATTGCAAACTATTATTTGACACCCTTTGATTAAGTTCCACTTTACAGAAATAGTGGTATATGGTACATTAACTTCTATTGCTTTCCTTTGAACTGTGCCATTGCTGAAAAATTTTCCAGATCTGTTCAGGAGGTGCTCTTGACCAGTAAGGCTAGATGAACCTGCTGTGTTTCAGTAATCTATTAATTTGAAACAATGGTTCCATAAGTATAAATGCAATTGTATGTCAGCAATGAAAGGGTTAATTTGTGTGCATGAGAGTTGCATGGATAAATTCCTACCCAATGTGTTGGAAATAGGCAGCATCCACCTTGATTGCATTGGCCTTTTAAAAGTAATGTTACCTCTCTTAATATTCACCCCTTCTTGTCAACTGTTGAGAATAGGCCACTTCCACCTTAATTGAATTTGCCTTGTTAGCACTGACCCCCCCCCCACTTGGTAAGGCAACTCCCATCTTTTCATGTGCTGTGATATATATACTGCTTACTGTATTTTTCACTCCATGCATCTGATGAAGTGGGTTTTAGCCCATGAAATCTTATGGCCAAATAAATTTGTTAGTCTCTAAGATGCCACAAGTTTTTGCTAATACAGATTAATACAGCTACCACTCTGAAACCTGATTCCATTAGTCAATTTCAACATGCTCCGCATAAACAACAATAAGAGGGTGTTCAAATATTCATGAGGCTTGGTAATAAATAGTGTATTCTTTCTTTTCTTATTCCTTGACCCTAAATCTATGCCACTTCAGACCCTTGACTGAAACCATGGGAACATGTTCTTACACAACCGTGATGATCCAGGGCTTAACCTATACAGTCACTCATACTAAGTAATAGTCTTCCGTTCATCCTATTGAAATCTGTATGGGTTGGTGTGGAGTAGGATGTTACTCATTATGAGCAAGACCATCAGAATATGACCTTAATTGGTATATTTTAATTGGTATTTTATAGTAAGCAGTGGTCTGATCAGAAGCCCACCTTAAGGGTGAAAAAGGTCTCTAGTATTTTCTATGACTGTATTTCAGGTTCAGAGGAAGAGTGAAATTTACTTGCATATTGCAAACTTCGTGAATCACATTGATGGCTTCTTGATTAATTAGATCAGCACAAGACACCTGAATATTCACAACACTCACAAAATAACACCTCTGCAATTTTTTTTAATGAATCATGCCCTCAGTGATTTCAGATACTTCACCTCCATGGATCACAGTTTTTATATTTGTACTTGATTGCTCTGCAAAACTTAGATTGGTATAACATGCTGCAATTCATTAAAATAAAAAAAGAGATTCTTTCAGCTGCTCACTCATTTAATGGGAATATTTATGCAATGGGTGAAGAGTAATGGGGATGAGCCACTGTGCAGAAAAATTAAGTGACCTAAATATTCACTTAAAAGTTAGACTGAACCAAATCGGAACTTTTTCAATCTTGAAAAAGTGTTTAGCTGCTAAATCTTAATTTTTGTGCATCTCAGCACTTCTTGGTTTTTTTGGCTGAAGGTGGAAGTTCTGAAGTGACTGTTCCTATTGTGTTTTCTGCATGACCATAACCAAAACATTCTGGAAGTCTCATGAGAAAGCCTGATAATAAGAGATTTCCCGCCCAATTTCCAGATCACAAAGGTAAGTTTGGATCAATGTATGATGGTTTGGATGCTTATCTAAATTGAACCAAATCTCCAAACCCTTCTTGGTTCACTCACCAAGAACTGGACCTTGAACTCAGCCTATCCATTGACAACAAACTGTAATGTTACCATCTGTTTTTACAAATGTTTTCTATTGCCTCTGGTTAACTGATAGATCATGAGGCACATTATTTGAATTAATTATATTTCAAGGATTCATTTCAAAGTACACCTAACTGTGCATACAACTGTAGTTAGGAATGCATTTTTAAAAATTTAATTTAATTCAAATACAGAAAACCTTCACAAAAATGCCTCAAGATATTTAAATCAACATATGGTAAGAATCTATTCTATCTCCCTTCAGTCAAAATCATAATCTGGCTGAAAAAACATAACTGAATGCATCCTTTGAAACAAGTCTTATTTCTCCCCTCATCTTTTGTTTGTGCTTTTGTTTCAAATACAGACCACAAAAACCAAGTTCCAACTCTGCCTTCCTGTTAGAATGTGCAGTTGTGCAAGTCAAACATTCATTTTCAATTAAAATAATAATCACTTTGGGAATAGGAGTTTATCTTTCTTAAAGTGAGGCCAAAGAAGCATTGCCTATTAAAAAGTGTTACTCTCAGGTGCAGCTTTTAAATAGATTTGGCACTACAGCAGGAAAAAATGAGGTCTCCAGACTTTCTCCTATAGTCAGCGCCAATGAGGTCTCATTTAGCCTGCAAGCAATTTTGATAATCTCAAGGATTATTTTAATAGTAGTTTCATAATAGAAGACTAATATAAATACTAGTTAAGTTTTATAAAATCTCAGCATATGTAGAAGCTGCATTTCAGAGTAAAACAATATATAACTCTCGGCAAGCTCCCACATTGAAAAGCTAGCACAATCAGGTAAACTGCTGTTAAATTTATTTGAAGCCTGTTTATGGTTTAGAAAGTTGTTTGTTAGTTGGTGGTATCCCTTCCCCAACCCCCAATTCATATTTAGGTGGAAGTCTAATTTCATCTTCTTAGAGTCATTGGATTTGTAACTGCTAGGAGTACAGTTAATTCAGACAGTGACATTTACTATAAGATCTCAAAGGGTGGGCCAGCTCTCAAAAGTCAGTTTGTAAGAGTGTCACTGTGGGGCTCCACATGTATTTCTCCTAGCTGTACTTTTTCTGTTATATATGATCAATGTACAGGTTGAAGGGTTGGTTGGTTGGTTTTTAATTCCAGCCTTAAAAATCCAGTCAGGGCTCCGAGGGTCAAGCTGCACTTTATGGTTCACTCATCCCCTGAAATACAGGTCCATTACACCTCTCCTTCAATGGCTTTGCACAGGTAGAACTAGTTGGAATTTCATTCTGTTGAAGACCTAGAAGATTAGAATAACATTAATCTCCTTATTTCTTAGTTGTGTTGGCTTTGTAGGGCTAACAGGAGTAAAAAGCAAGACAGTTATTTTAATCACTGAGCAGACATGACTTTTAATACACCTAGAAACTAGCTCTGTAGGACAAGATGCCATTCTTATGCAATCACTTTTCTGAGAAAAGGCAATCTTTATGGCAACCTTCTACCCAAATAAAAAATCTGACAGAAAATTTGCCATTTTCTCTTTCCTATGGATTCCATGAAAGAGCTCTACAGACTAGAGAGAAATGTTGTTCTTGAATTTAGATATCGATTGTTTTCTGAGATGAAAACAGTTGGCATTTGTGATCATCATACTCATATTGTCTGTTACATTCACAGGCTTCCTAAGCAGTCTAATCAGAGATTTCCCTTCAAGGTTTCAGGCTTTCCTTGTACTCACTACAGCCTGTAACACACACTCGATTTCATACTTACCTGCTTCACCATCGGGTCACTCCAGTCTACCAACCTTTCTCCTCTCCTTGGGGGCTTTGTTCATTTGAGCCACCTCATCGCTTCTGGGTTCTCAGCCCTCTCCCTCTCAGCCACTGACTTGCTTCCTTTCAATTTAACCCTGTATTTTTGTGTTTAGCTTATGGCCTTATGACCAAAGGACCCAAGGTTTTGCTCTTTGAAAGGAAAGGCAAAAGCATGAATAAGTGACAAAAGCAGAATCTCCTGCTCCCATTACATCCCTATCTCATCCATCAGCAGTGTGTGTATGGGGAAGAGGGTATACCCTATTGGGCTACAACTTTACTGTGAATAGTGCAATAGAGGCAAGCAAAGGAAAAAATAAATGATTTTGCTATTATTCATTAGGTGAACAGTAGTTTCTCTACACGTATTACCAATGCCTATGTCCAGTCCCACTCTGCCATCTTTACAGTATACCTCACTCTCTCACAGTAGGTGCCTTGGGATCGTTGCACAATCCTATTAAAGGAGTGGGTGGTACTGAGTCAAGGGCTGTGGTTTAGAAGACTTTCTATATACTGATGTATAAAATTCGTAGCCCAGATTAGGATAAAACATATTACGTTTGCACCATAAGGGTAACTTTACTATGCCAGCACCAACACGTTGCTATTAACCCTGCCTATGTAATCAAGCCATTCTGACAAGCCTAGAAAAGCCATTTGATACTAGGGATGAGAGATTATGAGCAATGAGTGTATGGGCATAGTGCAAAAAAAAAAAATCACATTGTCAAAGAAAAGAAGATTTAATAATACATGTAATAAAAATCCCCCTACACTCAAGGAATGAAAAGGGCTGAACCTATAACAGCAAAGTTGACTATATACAAATTTAATGGGACGTTTCATTTCAGTATGTAGGGACTATACTAGTGGAGGTGGATGGAAAATTTCTCTCCCCCCCCCCCGCCTTTTAAATGGTGGAGGAAAAAAAGCTATGCAAAATTTTGCTTTTTTGGGGGGGGTGGGGGTGGGATGGGAGGGTGTGCTTTTTGTAGCTAGTTAGAAATTTTTCCACCTGAAAACATTTTGAACTAAAATGGGAAATATGACTAAATTATTAATGCTTTTGTCCAGGGTTGTGTATGGTATTCCCGCCCTTGTTTTGCATGCAAGGTGCATCATGACCTAGGTTCAGAGCCCAAGCCTGTAAATTATTTGATTTGGGTCCTGTGTCCCTGCAAAGCCTCCTTGAAGCTTATGGGGCTCCTTACAGCCGCCAGGTTCTCCCCTCATTGCAAGATGGGGGCCCTACATACTACAGTATCTATCTATATGTGCAGGTAGATAGATGTGCGTGTGCATGAAGTTGAAGATTTTTCCTTTTAGAGTACCCCATATTACTGTTTTCAGTGTGACCTTCTACTCCTCGCTCAGGATTGCCACATTGGTACTGCAGTGGTAGGGGATCAACCCAGGCTTTTCCAGAGCTACCTAATAATATTGTTTAATATCTTGAATGCCGTATCCTCCCTCCTTTACTGTTTAGAATCCAGCTCTGAAGATGATACGGTATTTTAGTGATACAAACTGGTAGAAAGTTAGATGGGTGGGTCATTCAAAATACTAACTATTGTTATTACAGAAACCACCTTCCTATTCTAGGACACTACTTTTTCCCCCATTCTTTTGATTTTAATCTTGTGTGATATTAGAAGCAGGATGTTTTGTGCAAGTTTTAACTTTAAATTTTAAAAAAAGGTAAGAAGATCATCTAAAGAAATAACCAAAGCTTGGTGCATACCTTGAGTTTTAAAGTGACTTTTTTAACTGCTGTGGGAATCTATTATACAACAAACAGCCACAAGTAGCCTCACATAAATCATCTTCTCAAAGTGTGCGGTTAGGATATTTTTTTAAAGTTGAAACTGCACATTGAGTGAGGAACCAGTATAAAAACTGGTTTCAGAGTAACAGCCGTGTTAGTCTGTATTCGCAAAAAGAAAAGGAGTACTTGTGGCACCTTAGAGACTAACCAATTTATTTGAGCATGAGCTTTCGTGAGCTATAGCTCACTTCATCGGATGCATACCGTGGAAACTGCAGCAGACTTTATATATACACAGAGAATATGAAACAATACCTCCTCCCACCCCACTGTCCTGCTGGTAATAGCTTATCTAAAGTGATCAACAGGTTAGGCCATTTCCAGCACAAATCCAGGTTTTCTCACCCTCCACCCCCCCACACAAATTCACTCTCCTGCTGGTGATAGCCCATCCAAAGTGACAACTCTTTACACAATGTGCATGATAATCAAGTTAGGCCATTTCCTGCACAAATCCAGGTTCTCTCACTCCCTCACCCCCCTCCAAAAACCCACCCCCATACACACAAACTCACTCTCCTGCTGGTAATAGCTCATCCAAACTGACCACTCTCCAAGTTTAAATCCAAGTTAAACCAGAACATCTGGGGGGGGGGGGGCGTAGGAAAAAACAAGAGGAAATAGGCTACCTTGCATAATGACTTAGCCACTCCCAGTCTCTATTTAAGCCTAAATTAATAGTATCCAATATGCAAATGAATTCCAATTCAGCAGTTTCTCGCTGGAGTCTGGATTTGAAGTTTTTTTGTTTTAAGATAGCGACCTTCATGTCTGTGATTGCGTGACCAGAGAGATTGAAGTGTTCTCCGACTGGTTTATGAATGTTATAATTCTTGACATCTGATTTGTGTCCATTTATTCTTTTACGTAGAGACTGTCCAGTTTGACCAATGTACATGGTAGAGGGGCATTGCTGGCACATGATGGCATATATCACATTGGTGGATGTGCAGGTGAACGAGCCTCTGATAGTGTGGCTGATGTTATTAGGCCCTGTGATGGTGTCCCCTGAATAGATATGTGGGCACAATTGGCAACGGGCTTTGTTGCAAGGATAAGTTCCTGGGTTAGTGGTTCTGTTGTGTGGTATGTGGTTGTTGGTGAGTATTTGTTTCAGGTTGCGGGGCTGTCTGTAGGCAAGGACTGGCCTGTCTCCCAAGATTTGTGAGAGTGTTGGGTTATCCTTTAGGATAGGTTGTAGATCCTTAATAATGCGTTGGAGGGGTTTTAGTTGGGGGCTGAAGGTGACAGCTAGTGGCGTTCTGTTATTTTCTTTGTTAGGCCTGTCCTGTAATAGGTAACTTCTGGGAACTCTTCTGGCTCTATCAATCTGTTTCTTTACTTCTGCAGGTGGGTATTGTAGTTGTAAGAAAGCTTGACAGAGATCTTGTAGGTGTTTGTCTCTGTCTGAGGGGTTGGAGCAAATGCGGTTGTATCGCAGAGCTTGGCTGTAGACGATGGATCGTGTGGTGTGGTCAGGGTGAAAGCTGGAGGCATGCAGGTAGGAATAGCGGTCAGTAGGTTTCCGGTATAGGGTGGTGTTTATGTGACCATTGTTTATTAGCACTGTAGTGTCCAGGAAGTGGATCTCTTGTGTGGACTGGACCAGGCTGAGGTTGGTGGTGGGATGGAAATTGTTGAAATCATGGTGGAATTCCTCAAGGGCTTCTTTTCCATGGGTCCAGATGATGAAGATGTCATCAATATAGCGCAAGTAGAGTAGGGGCTTTAGGGGACGAGAGCTGAGGAAACGTTGTTCTAAATCAGCCATAAAAATGTTGGCATACTGTGGGGCCATGCGGGTACCCATAGCAGTGCCGCTGATCTGAAGGTATACATTGTCCCCAAATGTGAAATAGTTATGGGTAAGGACAAAGTCACAAAGTTCAGCCACCAGGTTAGCCGTGACATTATCGGGGATAGTGTTCCTGACGGCTTGTAGTCCATCTTTGTGTGGAATGTTGGTGTAGAAGTTACCTAGTACAGGACAGGCCTAACAAAGAAAATAACAGAACGCCACTAGCCGTCACCTTCAGCCCCCAACTAAAACCCCTCCAACGCATTATTAAGGATCTACAACCTATCCTAAAGGATGACCCAACACTCTCACAAATCTTGGGAGACAGGCCAGTCCTTGCCTACAGACAGCCCCGCAACCTGAAGCAAATACTCACCAACAACCACATACCACACAACAGAACCACTAACCCAGGAACTTATCCTTGCAACAAAGCCCGTTGCCAATTGTGCCCACATATCTATTCAGGGGACACCATCACAGGGCCTAATAACATCAGCCACACTATCAGAGGCTCGTTCACCTGCACATCCACCAATGTGATTTATGCCATCATGTGCCAGCAATGCCCCTCTGCCATTTACATTGGTCAAACTGGACAGTCTCTACGTAAAAGAATAAATGGACACAAATCAGATGTCAAGAATTATAACATTCATAAACCAGTCGGAGAACACTTCAATCTCTCTGGTCACGCAATCACAGACATGAAGGTCGCTATCTTAAAACAAAAAAACTTCAAATCCAGACTCCAGCGAGAAACTGCTGAATTGGAATTCATTTGCAAATTGGATACTATTAATTTAGGCTTAAATAGAGACTGGGAGTGGCTAAGTCATTATGCAAGGTAGCCTATTTCCTCTTGTTTTTTCCTCCCCCCCCCCCCCCCGATGTTCTGGTTTAACTTGGATTTAAACTTGGAGAGTGGTCAGTTTGGATGAGCTATTACCAGCGGGAGAGTGAGTTTGTGTGTGTATGGGGGTGGGTTTTTGGAGGGGGGTGAGGGAGTGAGAGAACCTGGATTTGTGCAGGAAATGGCCTAACTTGATTATCATGCACATTGTGTAAAGAGTTGTCACTTTGGATGGGCTATCACCAGCAGGAGAGTGAATTTGTGTGGGGGGGTGGAGGGTGAGAAAACCTGGATTTGTGCTGGAAATGGCCTAACCTGTTGATCACTTTAGACAAGCTATTACCAGCAGGACAGTGGGGTGGGAGGAGGTATTGTTTCATATTCTCTGTGTATATATAAAGTCTGCTGCAGTTTCCACGGTATGCATCCGATGAAGTGAGTTATAGCTCACGAAAGCTCATGCTCAAATAAATTGGTTAGTCTCTAAGGTGCCACAAGTACTCCTTTTCTTTTTAGTATAAAAACTGTTATTGTAAGATGCATCCTTTACTCACATCATGTGTCATCCTGTGTTATATTAAACATCCTAACAGCATCCAGATTAGCCATCTATGATGAAAACAACATATTGTGCAACATACAATGCTATGTACCAGAATTATGAGAAAAGTCAGGATTATGGAATAATTTATCAATATTCAGCAAGTTACTATACTTAAGTTTGAACACCAGAGTGGTTTCAGAAGATTGTTTTACACAGTTTTGGATAATAACTTCTTTATTCCACAGATAGTAAGAGGTCAGATTCTCTTTTCCATTTTTAGGTTCCTCGGATCAGGAGGGTGAAGGCCACAGGCTCTGTGGAGCCCCAAGGCTACTTGTATCTATGGGTTTTTTGTTTTTTTTTTGAGGAACTTTAAAGTTACATTAGACTATTATGGTCTAAGTGTGATTCATTAACATAATTGGAACCGGACCTTATTTATCTCCTTCCCAGGTATTAAGCAGCACTTTCTAAGACTTCTTTGAAACTGCAAGAGAACTTGTATGGATGATTATTAACCATCTTTATGACAGTAGTGCTTAAGGGCTAACCAAGAGTGGGACCACATTTCACTGGGTGCTGTCTAGATTACCCCTACCCCAAAGATCTTACAGTCTAAATAGACAAGACAGACACAGGGTGGGGGGAAAGGGGAGTAACACACAAACAGAGCACTAAATGATGGTGGCAAACATGTTAGTTCCACTTTTGGGGAGAGGGTTTCTAAGAAGGGGTTCAGCTGAAGGGAGAAAAAGGTAAGATGGGAAGGCATGGAGCATGAAGCTGAGGTGAAAAGAGAAGAGGATTGGAACAAACAGCCAGTCAGCACAGCGGCAGATAAAGCCTGAGGACATTGCCTGAGGACATTCGACAGGTTTGGCTGATTCTGGTCGTACTGGTTGGACTATCTAGCTAGCTCTTCTCTGCAACTTGCCCCTAGGGCCACGGGGCAGAGGCATTATCAAGGTTCTATTGCCCTCCAGAGTGTCTTCCCCACACAGTTCTGGGTCCAAGGGGTAATGGGTCCAGGTGGGCCCCCTTCTATTTCATCCCCAGAGGTGCAACAATCCTTGCTGCTGGTTCCACAGGTTGGAGTCTCTGACTTAAATACTAGCACCAACTGCATGATTAAATTATTCCTTTTGAATGAAGGTAATTTTTTATTTTATCAGGTACTATTTATAGTATACAAATACCAAGAAATCTGAATGAAGATGGAATTATGTATGGAATTTACCTTGTAATTATATATCAGTTGCAAGAGTTTACGGAAAAATAGAAGAGGTATTCCATGAAAATACTTGAAGACAAGTGTCAAAATTTTAATTCACAGGGTTTAAAGCTGACCCATTTTCATTTTCGAATTTGTTATTTTAAAATATTTAAATTTTCTTTCCCCCCTTTCCTTTTGAAGATTATCTTAAAAGACAGGTGGTGGTGGAGGAGAAGGAAGGAAAAATAAGAATAGGGAAAAAACTACCGAGAAAAATAAAAATGTTAGCAATTTTTTGGAAAACAATTTTTTGAAAAAAAACTTCAGAATACCATCTGACAAAACCATTGTACTAGACAGGATTATAGGCATACCCTAGAATTTTAAGACAAAATCATTGATCACATGTCAGAAACAGACCTATGGGGAATTACTTCAAAGTTACATCCGTATAACTGAAGCTTGGTCTACACTTATGTTTGCTACCATAGCTATGTCAGCTGTCCAGCTATCTCTCCCCCATCCACCCAGCCCCATGCCAGCAAAAGCCCTAGGGCAGATACTGTTATACAGAGATGAAGACCTTTTGCTAGTACAGCTTATTCCATTCAGAGGACTGATTTAAGCTATATAGGCAGAAGAACTCTTGCCAGTATTAAGTTGCATCTAGACTGGGATGTTTGCCAGTATAGTGGTACCATTGTAGCTATGCTAGCAAACCCTTCTAAGCATAGGCAGGGCTTCAAAAGAATTTGGCCCTTGAGCCTTTTTACATTCTTCAGTGGTAGCCTTTAAACTCTATAAAAGATCTTTGAGAAACCCTGCTCCTTCATTTTTGAAAACAGAGCTAACAGCTCAATTTATTCATGTGCAATAAAAACATCAAGAAAAACAAAGTGATTTGTGCTTTTAGCCTGCATTTTAGAAGGCAATAAAGGAGAAAGAAGGAAAGCTCAGTGATGGAGTATAAAAAATATCTGAAGGACAAAAGTAAGTATTATTTGATCTGTTTTATACTACCTGACAGATATTATATCTACATTTAGGTACAAAGTCATTTATATCCATGCAAAAGCAAGCAAGTGAATTTTGGGCCAAGATGTCTTACTGAAAGTAATAAAATCCTTTATTCACACTCAGTTTCTATCTCAAGCATTTAATAACTTGGAAGTGCTATACTTTTACTCACAGTATCATAAACCCAATTGCGCAGAAGAATGGAATCAATCAGCATCTGCTAAAAAAATTTTTTTCTGACATGGAAAAAGATAATTAAGTTATTTAAGTATTTTTCCTCATGGAGAAACATGGCTACAGATGGGGAAAACCATCAGATAGCAACATTTTGTTATGCCACACAGGTTTCTATAGCTTTTATATTTTGCACAGTAAGCAAATGAGATTCCTAACCACTGAATTTCTTACAAGAACACAAGAATGGCCATACTTGCCATTGGGTCAGACCAATGGTCCTTTTATCCAGGTATCCTGTCTTCTGACAGTGGCCAGTGCCAGATGCTTCAGAGGGAATGAGCAGAACAAGGCAATTATTGAGTGATTTATCCCATGCTGCCCAGTCCCAGCTTCTTGCAGCCAGAGGTTTAAGGACACCCAGAGCATGGGTTGCATTTCTGACCATCTTGGCTAATAACCATTGATGGACCTCTCCTCCATTAACTCATCTAATTCTTTTTTGAACCCAGTTACATTTTTGACCTTCACAACATCCTTTGGCAACGAGTGCCACAGGTTGACTGTGTGTTGTGTGAAACAAACTTCCTTCTGTTTGTTTTAAACCTGCTCCCTATTAATTTCATTGGGTGACCCTGGTTCTTGTATTAGGTGAAGGGGTTAATAACACTTCCTTATTCACTTTCTCCACCCCATTCATGATTTTATTGACTTCTATCATATCCCCGCTTTAGTTGTGTCTTTTCCAAGGTGAACATCCCAGTCTTTTTAATCTTTCCTGATAGGGAAGCAGTTCCATATCCCTAATCATTTTTCCTGCCCTTCTCTGTACCTTTTCCAATTCAAATATCCTTTTTATTTTGAGATGGGGACCAGAACTGCATGCAGTACTCCAGGTGTGGGCGTACCATAGATTTATATAGGGGCATTATTATATTTTCATTCTTACTCTCTATCCCTTTCCTAATGGTTCCTAACATCGTCTTCGCATTTTGACTGCCGCTGCACATAGAGAAGATGTTTTCAGAGAACTATCCACAATGACTCCAAAATCTTTCTTGAGGGGTAGCAGCTAATTTAGACCCCATCATTTTATATCGGGGTGGGCAAACTTTTTGGCCCGAGGACCCCATCGGGGTGAGAAACTGTATGGAGGGCTGGGTAGGGAAGGCTGTGCCCCCCAAACAGCCCGGCTCCCACCCCCTATTCGCCCCCTCCCACTTCCCGTCCCCTGTCTGCCCCCTTCTGGGACCCCCTGCCCCAAACCACGCCGCCTCCAGGATCCCACTCCCTGTCCAATCCCCCCTGCTCCCTGTACCCTGACTGCCCCGACCTATCCACCCCCTGCCAGCCCCTCTGGGATTCCCACACCTTATCCAACCCCCCCTGTTCCCCAACCCCTGACCGCCCCAGAACCTCTGCCCCATCCAACCGCCCCCTGCTCCCTGTCCCCTGACTGCCCCCGGGACCCGCTACCCAACCCCACCACTGCCGCACGCGCACATGTGCTGCCGCTGCCCCCTTACCATGCCGCTCAGAGCAGCAGGAGCTCACAGCCCCGCTGCCCACGTGGTGGCGTGGCTTCGTGGGAGGGGGAACAGCAGGGACCAGGAGCTCAAGGGCCGGGCAGGACGGTCCTGTGGGCCGGATGTGGCCCACGGGCCATAGTTTGTCCACCTCTGTTTTATATGTATAGTTGGGATTATGTTTTCCAATGTGCATTACTTTGTATTTATCAACATTGAATTTCATCTGCCACTTTGTTGCCCAGTCACCAAATTTAGCAAATTTGAACTGCATGAGACTCATTAGAGAATTTGTCCTTCCAAATTCTGTATTCAGCCTGGTCTTCTACTATGCTGAAGCATTCTTAAACAGAACAAAGGATGTCAGCCAAAGACACAGCAGGCATTTGTGCAATTAAAGAGGTTTGATAAATTTTAAAATGTGTTATTTTCATTGCAGATTGAGAGTTTCTGATCAAGTGAAAAACTTCATCACTTTAGGCTCTGATCTTGCAACTGGCTCTTTGTGCACTAAGTCCCATTGAATTCAATTGTAAAAAGTGAATTCTGTAATAAAAAACAGGATAGTGTTGTTTTTATAGATTGTGTGCCCAACTCAGCTTCACTTCCACAGTCCCATTGACTTCAGTGGAATTACACAGGCATAGAGTAAAAGTTAGCTGCATGGATATTAATATTTTCAATGTGAACAAAGTTTTAATTTATAATGGATCAGATAATTATATTGATCACTTACAGTATAGGATTTCAGAAGTTTTATCTGACAACTATTGTGTTTAATGACTGACAAATCTCAAGAAGATCAGAAGTTCATTTTAACATGCAACTTAACATTTAGATGCATATTTTAAGCTTTTCTGAACTAGCCAAGCCTTTTGGTTCTATTAAATTGCATTGTTACTCTCATGAGAATAGCCTCTCTCATAGTATTTTGGCAGTTTTACTTCCTGTCCTTACTGAAACCAGAAAATGTTAAAGCTCCAGGGAAAAGGGCGGGGGGAAAGGGACAGAAGTTAACCAAACATCTCTGAATCCCTAAAAAGGTTTTCCTTATGGAAAAGCCCTATAGAAATCAATAGAAGTTTATAGTTTTTCTATAGTTTTCCCATTCTCTTGTAGAATTTAATAGTATTCTATGGGATGGATAAGATACCTATGAAAAGGGTATTATTGTGTGATATTTTGTCAGTTTTTATAAAAAGAACCTGAGATTGCTTACAACAGAGAAACACGTCATTTCAGTAACTACCATACTGAATAAAATACCACCCTATCCAAAAAAAAATCAATATATGGGAAGATAATTTTTTAAAAGAAAACAAAAGGATTTGAAGGGAAGGTAATAGCTACAGAGTGCAAAGGGAAGTTTGAAAAAGATTGTTCACAAACAAGCTTTAATGTAATGTGAGAGCAAACTCGACAATGTAAGACCCACCATCAAAAGCACAGTCAGCTACTCAATGGTGGAAAATAGAGCTAGTCAAAAATTTTCAGAAATCTCAAGAGTTCCATGCAATGCTTTGCAAAAAGAATGTTCAGCAATTTTTGTCCAGCACTAACTGTAAACAGTGCTGGACAAATAGAGAGAAAAAATGGCCCACGGACAACATCTTACATGTACTCAGGGCCAACACCATGAGTGACTGTATGATTGATAGTGCCAATTTCAACTCAAGACACCTTTTCGTAGACAGCCATTGTAAAGAATGGAGATTATGGAAAATTACGATATAAAATTTGATCTCTTGTATTGTTGGAAAGATCTCTTACTTTAAATGACAAGCAGACAATAGTTCCTTCACAGAGGAGACTCTGTGCATAGAAATGATTAACTCTCATATGAAATCAGTATTGTGGATATGCAAAACTTTGTACTGCACATAACGATCCAGCTGAATAACAGCATGAATTGTGTGCACTCGTGTCAACATATCATGCCAAGGCAAGTCTTACATTTCTGTAGCAGCTGATTAATATATAGTTCCACATTGCAGTGGTCATTTGGCTTAGCGAACACTGTACTAGGTCAACTATTTCTTACTGCTTGCCAACTGAGTTGTATTCTTCAGCCCATTACTCATTTTTAAGGAATTCATAGCAATAAATGAATACTGAATGGTTGACAATAAGTCTGATTTTAAAACAGACAATTACTTTTTGCAGTTACATTTTTCCTCATGTTGCTGCTTGTCAGTGACATGTGCAGTAATCTCATTTAAATGCTGTGACTTGCTAAATAAGCAGGGTTCTCCCATCTGCATAATACTAGTAGCTTCAATTTAGTTTCTTCTGTATTATGGAAGTTTATCATAATTGCTTCCGAAAGTTTAATTTAATACTCAGTCACTTGTATATAGCCTGTGTAAAGGCCTGAATATTGAATAAAGCTATCCATTTTTAAGCATAACTCCTGGTGCTAAGTTTAGCATTAAAGGTTCTGCAGGCCCCATTAGGTCCTCAGTGACATCTATGCAACCCCACCACGACGCTGCAAAGTGAGAGGTTCCCAGAGCTCAAGTTGCAGCCCGAGCCTGAATGTCTACACCACAATCAAACAGTCCCTTAGCTTGAGTCAGCTGGCATGGGCCAGCCTTGGGTGTCTAATTGAAGTGTGGATATACCCTTAGTGACACCTGTGCAGGCCCTTTGCTTTAGGTGTTCACATTGCAATAACTGCTTGGAATGTAGTAAATAATTCCATTGGTGTACACGATGGAACAGAATCCAGCTCCTCTCCCCCCCCACATTTTTTTTTTCCCCCCAGTGTTGGCTCTACAAGAACAACAGTGGAAAAAACCTTAAAATCTTATTTTTGTCACTGAAGCCAGCATGTAAGACTGAATATACACAGGACCCAAATTACTAAGAAGGTGACATTTGTACATTGTCACTACTCAGACTAGCACTGTGCTTTAAGCATAATTTAAAATATGCAAGTCAGACCTGCTGTTGGCCTATACTGATAAGTACTTGAAGAACTGCCTCAGGCCCTTAAAGAGGATAATTTCATGACAAAGCCTAATTATTGTTTAAGGCTGGAATTTTGAAGAGAGCCTAAGTGACTTAGGAGCACTAGTCCCATTGGAAAAGGTCAAGGGGACTTGAACTCCATATTTTCAAAGGCAGTTAGGTGTCTAAAAATGCCAATAGGTGCCTGGTGGAATTTTTAAAAGTAGTCAGTGGAAGTGGGGCACCTATCTCACTTAGGTGCTTAACTGCATCTTTAGGCACCTGTAAGATAATGTACTCACCACAGCATCCCAGCTTGTGTCAGGGTGCAATGCTGCAAGAGGTCCTCATCTCCAGCACCTCCTGCAGGCATCTGCCTCTCACCAGGTCTTCTGTGCCTCAGTCCTCTAAGCAAGTCACATAAAGTTCAGTCCCCTTTCCAGAGCATTGCAACAAAAAGGTGCAACTAAAAGTTCACAAAGCCTCCCAACACAAGAGGACCTTCAGTCCTCCTTTGGCTATATCTTAGCTCATCCTTTGAATTTCTCTTCAGTCCTGCCCTGGGCTCATTATTCCTTGTGCTGGGCCTGCATGCCCCTTCCTCCAGGCCTAATAGGGGAACCCAGGCCCACTCACTACCCACAGCTCGGTCTTCTCCTTTAGACATGCTGTGGTTTCTCTGGGCTGCTTCCTGCCTCTAAAGCCCCTTGTGTTGCTTCCCCACAGTCTTCCTTTAACATCGCCTCCCTTTGGGTCTCAGGCTTCTAGCTTCACCGCTCTCTACTGAACTAACTTCTCTTCTCTCCCTGGCTTCACTGAGGCACAGCTACTGACCCTTCCTCAGTGGTTGCCCCACAGGAGCCTAACCTATTCCCCATACATTCTCCTACCTGACATCTGCCTGTTTCAGCCCTATCTAAGGGCTTCCACTTCCCCTCCTACCAGAATCCAACCTACTCTCTGTGGGTTTCTCTTAATAAGACAGTCCTGCCTTTTCTATAGTCTCCCCATCAGAATTCCCTTAGCTTACTTAGAAAGCCAGGTGCCTAATGTTCCTTACTTACCTCCATCCGTTCTGGCCTGGAGGCAATCTCAGGTGCACTAATTTGCTCATAACCCCTTGTCTAACAGGTCATGGGAGCAAGCCCCAACACAGCACTTCAATACCTTTGTAAATCTCGCCTTCCTGAGCTTTTGAAAATCCCACTTTAAGTCAGGCTTTCTTGAATTTTTCAAGAGCTATGCTGATGTTTTTGGCTCCCGCCTCAGCTTGTTTTGTCCATATGTCTCTAATTTTTTCTGTCTCTCTCTAATAGATTCTTTGTCTCGGATCATTCCTCTAGAGGTCCCCAAAACTCTATTCTCAATCCCCTTTGCCTTCTTTTTCTGGCTTCTTATGCTTGCTTTTCACTCTTCAGTCTCAACTACCTTTTAAACAGACACTCAACTCTGTCCCTCATTAAAATCCTCCCCCAGCTTGCTCTCCAACACAAACATGTCAGCATTTGCCTCTACCTTAATTTCCTTTAATTGGATGTGACCAAGACAGCCAGCCTTCTACCCTCAGTCACACCTAAATATGTAACTCATACTTATCCATTGCTTTCCTCAACTCTTGACCTAACTTTCACCTCTCAGGTCTGGAATCTTGATTTCATCCTTAATGCCAAACCCTCTTTTGTGTCTCATGTTGAAATTCCAGTCTGTTCGGATCACCATCACACACTTTCTGATGCACAAACATATCCACAGATAATTCCTGTCCTGAAAGACTCCTCATCTGTATCTAAGGACTTCAATAGCCATGCCTTCAATGTTCATGCATGATCTTAGCTCTCCCTATCCCTCTACTCATTCCAACCTCACTAGTCTATATCTTTTTATCTAGGCATTTATACTGCACTCATCATATAATTCTGAGTACCTACCCCAGTCTCTCCTCTCTGTCTTCCCCACCCCTTCTTCTTTGTTGGATGTTTTCCGTTGTTGCCTGGTCCTGCAGTCTTGGACATTCTGTCCACCTCTTGTTTTCAGAAATGGACCAGTCCTTTTCAATCCTAAAAACACTGCTGACATATAGATTTGTCCTCAATAAATGACAGGGATATTGTAAACAAGGATTCTTGAGGGCAGTTGCTGGTATCTCCTAAAACAAACTCTTCAGCTATTTTCTAACTGCTAATCCTTCTTGCTACCCTTTGTCAAGCTGGAGTTGAACTGCTGTTTGTGGCAGGATATAGTGGCGAGGATAAAGCCTATCATGCAGAATCAGAGAGAGAAAGATCTTTAGTCCATGAAACAGTTTCCTGGTAGGAACCCCAAGCCAAGGGGAGGGAAAGCTTGAATTGTGTCAAGTTTGAGATTTTAAGAAATGTTGTTTCACTTCTCTGTTGTAGCTGCTAGTGAGGTTCAATTAGAAAATTATTAATAAAAGTATTTAGTAATGTAATGTAAAAGTAATGATTTCATTTTAAGCACATTTTCCTTTCCAGATGGTGCTCTATGAATTGTAACCTTTTACTGTGGACTTAACAAGCTGTGGGTTTCTGTTAATCGTCACTTCCAGCTTTCAGTGTTTTCATAAGCCACTAATGAAACCTGCTGTTCCTGTTTACTCACACAGTCATTTCCTAATGCTTTTATTTAGGATACATATAACTTAGGCCCAGATTATTCTTCATTACAGTTTCTGCAGTTTCATCAACATGGTTGGAGAGAAGAAAAAGGACAGCTGAATAGTCTCAATTAATTATTTCCAAGTGGTCAGCTGGCCCCTGCTGTGACAGAGGCACACTGCTACTTGCCAGCTGCCTGCTGGTGTCATCAGCTGCACTGTAATATGAATAGACAAGACAGACAAAGGGCCTTGTGCAGGAAGCGCACTGCCACTGCCTAAACATAGGTTAGTTGTTAGTGCCAGATTTTGCTACCTTTACACATGCTGAGTAGTCCCTTCCTCCTTGATATCAATGGAACTATTCAAGGAGGAAGGGACTCCTCAGTGGGAGTAAGAGGATCAGTATCTGGCCCAGTTGGGAACCAGCACTGCTAACAGCCATCCTTGTTAGGGAACTGTTGCTGCCTCTTAGTGCAGAACCATTCAGCACCTCTGAGGAAGCTTTGTTGCTGGACTTGCTTTGGAGGTGCAGTGCAACACTGGCATGCCACTCCCAGGCAGCTGACCAGAGAAGTACAACTGGAAATATTCACTGTGATTTAATTTTTGTTGATTTTTAAAATCCATGAATACGGAAAAAAAAACTATACAGCAAATCCTTCTGGTTCCACAGTACAGTGTAGTAGAGGGCCATTCTCCTCTCAGAGCACATATGTACAAGAGTTAATTAATTAACAGGAGTTAGTAGGAGCATTAAGTAGCTTTGCTGAAGTATTGTATAAACACTGTCATGCCCTGAAGAAACTCACACAAGCAGATCATGGAAGTTCGCAGGACTTCTCACAGAATAAGATATTTGCCATCATGAGTAAGAAGGGCAGAATCAGGTCCCTGATTATTTCTTTTCTTCCTCTTCTTTTTTTTTTTAAAAAAAGGAGAAATAATTTATGTAATAAGCACAGTTTTTACTAGTTAGTTGTTGATGAACTGGTTCTGATCAAATAAGAATTGACACTTCTGCCATTGAATGGCTGAGAGAATTTGAATGAAATATACATATATAGCCTATTGCAGGGATCGGCAATGTTTAGCATGCGACCTGCCAGCGTTTGATAAGCAGCATGGACAGATGGATGTGCTGGCCGCCGCTTCCAGCAGCCCCCATTGGCCTAGAGCAGTGAACCGCGGCCAGTGAGAGCTGCAATCAGCCAAACCTGGGGACGTGGCAGGTAAACAAACCAGCCCCACCAGCCAGAGGGCTTACCCTGGCGGGCAGCATGCCAAACGTTGCCGATCTCTGGCCTATTGCCTTTACGTTGTCCAATCAAATGAGCTCCTCTCCATCCATCTCACAAAACCCACCACTGTAATATGTACAAATTGGTGTTTCCATTCAGAGTCTCAGCATTGTCCAGGGTTTTTGGGGCATGGGATCCTCATTGGTCCTTTCTTGTTTCAGGCTGAAATATATTGCCAAGGCAGTGTAGAGAGGCTTGCATTGCTGCTGATCTTTGTGCTTTATTTACTAGGGGTTAGAGGTAAAAGACTTCAGTCTCTTGAGTCATCATTACAGCACCTTTCATGAGCACCAATTTAATAAAAATAAAAGTACAGACTCCATCTTTCTCCCATGCTTCATATCTGAACCCACTTTTCTGCACCTTTGCAAAGTTTGATTAATTTTATCTCCTTCATTTCACATGCACTATTGCATTTTGGGGAACCAGAAGCAAAATACTCTATGAAGGAAGGCTCCTTCCTGTGGTATTTTCAGCCTATCCAGAAACAGGCAGTACCAGAAATTTTGGGGAAAAGTATGTTCTTGTGAGACTTTTAGCCTAGTTTTGCAGACAAAAGGTTTCAGTAAATAGGACAGGCATGCATGTGCCCTTTTTGGCCCTTATCTAAATGGAATCTCTGAACTGTTGTTTCATCGCTGTTTTGGTTTGGTTGAATAGCTTTGGGACTTAGAGATAAATATTACTATGCTAAACAAAAGGCATTGCTTTTCATCCTGAGAATCGAATCACACCCATAATCCTTGGACTCAAAGACAAACACAAAAGAAAGAGGGCCTTGCATATGCAAGGTACAGCTGCTTAGGATTCCTAGATTTCCTTGCAGTCAGACTCGGTGGGCCAAATACAAGGTGATACGTAGTGCTTAGGGTACGTTATATATTGGTAAGCGCCCATGAGACTTTACTCTTATTCATCTATGCATTTGGTGAGCTGTTTTCTTCTTGTCATGTGAAAAGCTATTACTTTCAGCTGTTTTCATGTGTAAATAACTCAGATGATAATGCTCTGCTTTTCCAGATTTTTTGGAATGTGGATTTTGGGGTAAGTGTATTATGCTGGATTTACTGTACTTTTCAGTACTCCTGTCTCAGTTATTCAATATTAAAACCATATTCCTCCTGCAAGAACCACAATAGTGTGACACAACATTGGAAAAATGGTATTTAAAGTTGTATGATAGAAAAATCTCACCATCAGTGTAATAACCAGCTACCGAACAACATAAAAAGACATTCAAGCAAGTTAAGTTCAGTAGTCATTTTTCTATTGGTGCAGTTTCTCCCCTATACTTTTTGTTGCTGTTATACTAATGCCATTATACTCCTACCAAAGTATTATTGTTGGACACATACTGCAGCATTTAGCTGTTGATGTACATTTGGTTACAGAACTTTTAAAACAGTTACATACAGACCTATATAATGTATGTGTTTTGGCATGTTATCCAAAGAGAACACATTAAGAGCCACATACAGCTTTTGATCCACAATGGAGCTTCTACTGAGAACAATGGGAGCTGTGCCCATGAATATAGGGCAGTACTATATATGGCCATAAGACGGCAACAAGAATGTCATAGTTATGTTTACGTTTTTATTTCCCTCTTTAAGGGAATATAAATGTATAATATTTGTGATACAGTAGGGGTAAAAATGTTACTGAATTATATAAGTTGTGAATTACAAAAAGTTACGTTCTAATTTAAAATTTCCAGTATTTTATAGTATGTATGATTTTTTGTTTGTTTGTTTGTTTTTAGAGTGTCCTTCATTATAAAAGAATGCATCTCAGCCACCCACCTCTGGGAAAGCAGCTAATCACGTATCCCTTTTGTTTTTGTACAATTTATACATGTACCTTATATGAGAAACAGCTCCTTTGGCAACTCAGTGCTAGATGCTCCTTAGGAATTCGATAGAAAACACCATATTCTCTCCCCCATTTAGAGCCAAAGTAAAGAATATTAGAATCCTTTATTTGAATTTATAGTTGTGCAGCATTTAACTAACTCATGCTTTCTACAGACATAAGACCACAGTCTAATCTTTGCTCAGAACTTCTTTTGACATACATGGGCATTCCACTCATCAAACAAAAGTAGAGTACTGTCTTTAAGGTCTAGAATTTTCAAAGAGCTTAGCTCTCATTTAGACACATAAATAACGGGCAGATTTTTCAAAAGTGCTCAGGCTCCAGCTGCGTCTTTTTTGATACTTATAGCCAGATTTTCAAAGACCTTAGCAACCAATATGCAGAGCCCTTCTGAAAATCTGCCCACTTATTTTGATGCCTAAATGGGAACTAAGCTCTTCTGAAAATCCAGTCCTAAGACTATCATCTGTTTCAATGGCCCTTCCTCAGATACTTGGATCATTCACGCAATCCAAGCTTTGCTAGGGGTAGTGATTGAGAGCATAAATAATTCCTTTCACGCAGGGCAACAGAGTCCAAAGGTCAGGCAGAACTTAGGTATGGCTGCCCTTTTCCCATGCACCCTCAGATATGTCTTTTTCCCATGGGAGTGGCTAAATGATCTGTTCTTTGGGGAAGTTTTGGAAAAGAGCCAAGTGTGAAGAGATGACTAATAGAAGAAATTTCTTCTGCTCCAATTACTGCTTCCATGCATTTGGCTAGCACACATAACAGACTTTACTGGCTACTTTTCAAATGCTTTTACAATGTACTGTAGAGATTCAAAGCTATGGATGTACACTATCAGGCAGTTATTTTGAAAGACTGATGAGAGAGAGAGAGTGGAAGGACATGTCACTTGTGGCAGCTGTATTATAAATAGCTTCAAAATTCATTTTTTTCATATGCAAGTGACTCCGTTTTCAGAACATCTGAGGTTGAACACTGTGCACTGAATGTATTTTCCTTTTTCCCCCTAGTGTAACTGGTGACTTCACATGATAAAATATCAACATTCCATTCCATCCCATTATGAAACCAAGGAAATAAGAGTAAGGAGCCACATTGCTCCCAGCACACAGGGGTCCAATCTGCACATCCTTATTTGCCAATATCCACATCTTTTAACATTCATAGTATATCTTTCTAACAGTACATATATTTTAATTTTCGGTACAGATACATGTAGATTTGGTGCCATCTGCTACAGTGTGTGTTCGGAGTTATTCAAAAGCATCTACTACAAGAACCATACAAGAACTGTTTTTTCCTCTCAGGGCTAGATTAAGAGATTTTAAGGCCTGAAGGGACCATTAGGATCATCTAGTCTGACCTAACATAGGCCATGGAATTTCACCCAGTGACTTCTATATCAAGCTCAATGCTCCTAACCCTAACATAGCCACACATGGTATTAAGAGGAATAACGTCCCTTCAGCCCCACTGTGTAAATGCCCTAGGGCTAGTAGGATCTTGGGTCAGAGTCTGCATACCAGATGCTCCCTCCAGAGGAGAAGGTTGGTGGAAAATGTAGCTAGGTCTACCTAAGTTTTAGGTGTAGACCAGGCCCCACAGCTGAGGGCTGCAAAAGCTTTCATGCCCTGTGCAACCTTTAGGTTGACCTAATCTGCACTGTAGATGCAGCTTGGTCAACAAAAGATTTCTTCTGTTGACTCAGCTACCACCTCTCGAAGAGGCGGATTTACTACAGTGACAGAAACAACCCTTCTGTTACTGTAGCAAATGTCTACACTACAATGCTACAGAGGCATAGCTGCAGTCGTGCCACTGTACTGCTTGTACAGTAGACACACACCCTGGGTGAAATTTTGACTCTGGCCCCCATGCACCAGCCAACATTGGTAGCTGGATGTAGAGGAGGGAATAAACTCCATTTTTTTCAGAAAAAGAAAAGGAGGACTTGCGGCACCCTAGAGACTAACAAATTTATTTGAGCATAAGCTTTCGCGAGCTATAGCTCACTTCATCGGCTGCATTTCAGAGTTGCAGTTAATCTATGTCCCTCCTGGACAAAGGAGGAGAGGAACTGCAACTCTCAGCTACTTCTGGGTGGTACAGAGTATGCACCATTCCTTACACAATCTGACCTTCAGGGTTTATCACCAACTATCAGTGGGCTAGATCCCGCTTTGATGCGCCACTGCAATCCTATGTCACTTACGGCACATCTCTGCATCGCACGGGGAGTTCCAAGGTATAGCAGGAGCAAGAACAGAATACAATGTGTTCCAATGATCCCAATTGCTGGAGTGACTCCTATCCTCTGGCACAAGACAGAGCGCTCTAACTTGCACTGGGAGCCAATTTGGCCCCTGAAAGCTTCCAGGCTTTGAAGCTGAAAGGTGGCCCACTATTTCCAGTCTGTGGTGCAAATTACATGAATCAGAATTACCTGTATATTTCTATGAAGATATCTCAGAATTAAAAATTACAGAGAAAGTATGAACCAGACAGTACCTGAATTTTGCCAGGCTTTTCCACTTTCCAGTTATATAGCTGTAATCATCAGTGTATTAACCAGAGAGAGCTAATCCAATACAGAGTCATTCAGTACATGAGCAGGTAACCTAAAGACCTGTTACCCTACGGAGTATGATTTATTATACTGCTATTTACTGTCTCAAGAGCCCTTTTTACATTTCTCATAACAAGTTTTATTGTATTCAGAATAACCTTAGTATAAATGTCTTTCTTTCTGCCCTTGAAGCACTTCTTTCCTACTGAAATGAGCTGGGTGGGCCATATACCATCCCAGAGTATATTATCTACAGATGACCAAAATGGCTTTGGTTTTTGCAAGTAGAGTCTCACAGGCATGAGCCAGAAAACATTCAGATTTTTAAGCAAGTGAGGGTATGTCTATTCTGCTATTAAAAAGCTGTCACTGGCCCATCTGTGCCAGCTGATTTGGGCTCACGGGGCTTGGACTGTAGGGCTGTCTCATTGCAGTCAGAGGTGCGGGAACTAGGGGTGCAGGGGGGTCCTGAAGCATTCCTGGTTTTTGTGCGGGGTCCCACCTGCTATGCCGTGCCCAGGATCCTGGTGCTGATGGCCCTGCACCTGGAGTCCCGACTCATGGCTGCTGGACCCGTGTCCGGGGCTCTGTTCCTGGCCCCATGCCTGGGGGCTCAGATCCCAGCTGCTGCTGGCCCCACACCAGGGACACGCGGGGTCCCAGCCTTGGCCCCCTACCCCTGTCTGCATCCCCCTCCCCCAGCCTCAGCGCTGCTGCTGGCCTCAGCTCTGGGGGCTGGGGTGGGGGGCATGGACAGAAGTAAGGGGTGGTGAGATAAAAAGTTTGGGGTAGTGACCACTGGCTTTCAGCACCCCCAGGCTGAAGTGCAGGCTCCAGGACCCTGCAAGGTGTGAGGATCCCAGGGCTCAGGTGAAGTATGCACTGCAATGAAACAGCCCCACAGCATGAGCCCAAGTCAGCTGGCATGCGCCAGCTGTGGGTTTTTAATTGTATGTTGACATACTCTAAAGGGGATTTTTTTTTTTTTAACATTAAGCACCTTGCTTAAATACAAGTTTCCTTAGAAAAACCACAGAGGTCTGCAGTTGAAATGTAACAGTGAAGTTTTGCATTTGCAATTCCCTATTTTTCCTGAAACAAAGAGAATTTGATTATTTCCCCTCCCCACTCAAACCCCCAATTACACTATGTGCTGTGGCAGAGTTTGATATTAAGGGAGCATAAGAAATGTATGGGAAGAATTGTAATATTGTCCTGGAAGGAGGGGAAATTGGAAGGAAAGACTAATAAAGCAGACAATTATTAGAATCTGGGAGTCCCCGTAGTTCCCTAATTTTGGTTTTAGAAGCAAAACCCCTTTCAACTGGGAATAACCATTTGTCAGCTGGCGCACAGGAAGTGAAAGGTACAACACACAAATGCTGTAACAGACAGGATATCGTCACCAGCTGCAGTCTTTCCATTGCTGGTCTACTTGCATTAATTAATAATGAACAACCTGTCAACATTAATTACCTTTAATAGACAGAAGGTTCTGTTTAAGAACATAACTGACATGCTGGATCACATCAATGATCCATCTAGTCCAGTGTCCTGTTTCCAACAGTGGGCAATACCAGAGCTTTAGGGGAAGTGTACGGAACAGGGTAATTTCAGACAAATCCACTCTCATCTTGCCCTCTTGGCTTACACAGAACTCTTCTTCTCTGCATACTTCCCGGCTTCTGGCAGTCAGTGTTTTAGGATCACCCAAAGCATGGGGTTACATCCTTGACCATCTTAGCTAATAGCCCTTCATGGACCTATCCTCCATGAACTTATCTAGTTCTTTTTTGAACCCAGTTATACTTTAGGCCATCTCATCACATGGCAATGAGTTCCACAGGTCAACTGTGCATTGTGTGTAAAAATACTTCCTTTTGTTTGTATTAA
This sequence comes from Eretmochelys imbricata, assembly GCF_965152235.1. Taxonomy (NCBI): domain Eukaryota; kingdom Metazoa; phylum Chordata; order Testudines; family Cheloniidae; genus Eretmochelys; species Eretmochelys imbricata. Next base: position 42,387,462 of record NC_135575.1, on the reverse strand, counting down.
AGCTGCTGCCTATTAATTTCATGACCCACAGGTTTTTGAATTGTGGGAAAAGGTAAGTAATACTTTTTCCACACCATTCATGATTTTATAGACCTCTATCATATCCCTCCTTGATATATCCCTCTGTCATATCCCTCCTCATCTCTTTTCTAAGCTGAATAGCCCTAATCCTTTTAGTCTCTCCTCAAATGGGAACCATTACATACTCCGATCATCTTTGTTGACCTTCTGTGAACCTTTTCCCATATCCACTGTATTCTTAACAGCCTTCTCCAATCTAGTGCTCCAGTCCTGCAATTTAGAACATGCAAGCCACCCAGCATCCATGCAGAAACCCACTGAAGTTAATGAGACTGTTTATGGATGCAGGAATCTGCCCACACATTATAAATAGCAGCACTGTGGTCTATGACTGGAGTACAGTGTGTTCCTAAACAATGTGGGGGCACAGTGGTCTAGCAGTGACAACAAAGAGCCAGGAACCAGAAGAGTTCTGGCCTGGGTTGCCATGAATTCATGAGCATTTTCCCTTTATGTGGTCCCGAACAAGAAAATAGATTAGAAGAACGATTTTTAAACAATAGCATCAGTGTAATTATATAAACAGAAGTGAAAAATACTGACATTGTTAAAAATGGAAAAGGGTCTCAACAATGAAAAAAATAGAGATTTTAATATTTCTAGAAGTTAAATTGCAGATTATTTAAATCACTATAAAGTGGATATTGGAAGCTTTTGCATTTAGTGTTAAAGGCAAATGACAGAATGCAGCTCAAATTTGGGCTCAGCTACAAATTCACTCTGTGATCTTGTGCAAGTGTCTTGTCCTGCTTGTGTCTCTATCAACCCTGTTGGAAGACTTGGTAGTAAAAAAATCACCAGCATTTCAATGAGTTCCAGATGCTGTGTTTAAGTTCAGTTCTCCTCAGTACATATGTTCCAAATAACAGCTGAATGAGAAGACAGATGCCTGATGGCTGGGTTTTAGACATGTGTATGAAATTTTGTAATCTTACATTTTGCTTATGTTCCAATAACTAATGAGAATCCAAAACAACCTCTTTTGGGACTGGAAGGAACCCCACAGGATTGGTTATTTTATCCCTAATGAAGGTAATACAGGGTTAAAACAGAACAATGTTGATGTCATCTTAGCTACAAAACCAGATGATCATATCACTTATTATTATATATTTACTTTGCAACATATTGTGGTTTACATTGCACTACCTACATTAGCCAGTGAGTATACAAATGACTGCTGCTTCTTATATGAAATACAATTATTTCGCTATTACCTTGCCCTTCACTGGTCTCTGTTTCCCTGTCCCGTAGGGTTGTTTTGTTTTATTCTCTTTACCTGTTGGAATTTTAACCTCTTTGGAGGGGACCGTCTTCTTCTGTATGTAAAGTGCTGGTTGAAGCTGAAGCTGAGCAAGACAGGGATGATGCTGGTGTGCGGAGGAATTTAAAGCCGCAGTACAGGTTTCTGTGGTTGAAGGAACCCGTCACATGCACTGAATGAAGCAGAGATGCTGTGGAAAAAATAAGGATGAGATCATGGAATTAAAGACTATCATAATGTATAAGAACCAGGGGGACAAATTCAGGTGCCACAGGCAACTGAAATTCTGGTGTATCCTAACTTTTGAGTGCTTGACTTTGCAACCATAACCTTTTTTTTAACTTTTTACTTTTTTGGATGTAATATAAATACATGTTATAAAGCATTACGCTTCAGCGGTAAGTTTTCATACAGCCTGCAGGAGGACACTATGCAGTCCCGCATTTCCTGTTGACTCAGATTCTGACACACTGGGAACTCTGAAAGACCGAGACAGAATATACAGCCTACAGGCTCGATTGCAGCAGTATCGGTACTGTGTTTTTTTTAAAAATGATTTCTTGTTGTTTGTTAAGGACGTGATTGAGAACCCCTTGCTCACCGGGAGTAGTACTTTACTAGGAATGCAGTCCCTTTGGTTTGATTGGGACTAGCTGAATAGTAAGGCACTACTGAAGGTGAGCATGGAGTTCCCACTCCAGCACTAAATAACTGAGGGCTTGTCTACATTTAAAAGGCTGCAGCGGTGCAGCGGCACTGTGGTAGCATTTCAGTGAAGATGCTACCTGCACTGATGAGAAGGCTTCTCCCCTCTGCCTATGTAATCCACCTTCCCAAGAGCCAGTAGCTATGTCAACAGGAGAAGCCTACTGTCTACATCGGGAGTTAGGTCAGTATAATGACACCCTTGGGTAACATAGTTATATTGACATATATTGCTAGTGTAGGCCAAGCCTAAGTTATCCAAAAACCTGTCTCAGCCAGAGAGTCAAGAGGCGAGGATGAGGTCATGCAATTGCTCTGGTTAGTAATGCACACATCTTGAGGTCTTCATAATTTTTTAAGTTTTGTTAATGATACTGTTACTGTGCAAGGAAGACTAGAGTTATAGGCCTTCTAGAAGTTCTTTTAAGAAAAGATTTGAAGGCTCTAACATGCCAGATGGGTTCACAAAGGGATTTTCATTAATACGTTTCTAAGCCTCGTTGGAGACTTAGATTCACAACGTATGGATCTTGATCCACATTTCAAACCTGCCAGAATTCTGGGGTCTTTAGATTCAGAGCTTTTCTTTGGCCCATTATAGAAAAATTGGGGTCAAGTGCACAATTCAAATCTGGATCTTGATTGAGAATCTGAAAACTCCATCCCAAGTTTAGGGGCTTTGATACCAAAATTATAGGTATCTTAGAAATACTTAGATATATTACAGAGGGAAACATGTACATTAGATAAAGTTCAGGGGTGTTCAGATCCATGGCTTTGATTAAGGCCCATCTCTAGTTTAAATCAGCTCTTTTAGAGATGCTTTATTCTTTGATCTCATAAGACTCTAGAGCATATATTTTGCTTTTGGAATAGACTCGATTGCACTAAACGACAGGGAGGTTTTTTGGGGGTAGGGGAAATCTGTGCTAGGAAACCTCTGGAGATTCCTACAAATTTTAATTCCTAGCCTTCTTTAGGATGATGTGCTCTATTATTAAATGCACTCAATATATTTTCAGCACGATGCAACTTAATACGAGCTTACTGGCTGAATGTTGCTACCTCCTTGATTATGAGAAAGGTTTATTGTTTAAATAGGAAAAAAATAACAGAATTCTCATCATCCCTTGTCTCTGTGAGCTCACACCCCTGGTTCACTAGGTTGGGAACAGGCTAATGGGGAATATTTTGGGGTAGCCCCTTGTTAAGATATTGGCAGCGCTTCACTGTGTTACTGAGTATTCCCATGTCCTTCCTTTTACTTCGTATAGTATGTCGAATACAAGTACTGGGTTTAGCTCATTTCAAATCTTGTTGTCTAAACCAACTGGCTTATTTTAAATACCGCTGCTGTATTAAACCATTGGGCCCATCCACTGCTAAGGCAGCATACCATTCCTTGACAGAGGATATATCAGATTCGAAACGGACACTACACATGACATCTGTTGGTGTCAATGATTAGAAACGGACATGGGGGATGAATCTATTCATCTAAATAGATTCTTAATAAGGATGGCTATAATCATTGCCAAGGTGCTGGGCATCAGATTGTTCACTATCTATGTCTCCCTGTACTAAGTAATTAGAACATTGCTTCTCATTTCTGACTCACGAATAGTACCTCCAATGTCTCATCACATCACTGCCAAATCTCCAGTTACAATGCCACATCACATTGCCATCTAGTGGCTAAGTATATTCACTTCTCCTAACTGGAGTATAGATATGGTTTGGGGTTTCTCTGTGTTACTCGACTACATGCTGGTTTTTATTCCAAGACCCTTACTGTGGCACTGTATGTGAGCATCCACAAAAGCCTCCTTATCTTTCTGCTGCCTCCAGAATGTGACTGAAAATAACCTCTCCCACTATTTTAAAACCCAAAGGAGGTAAGATATAAAACAAAGAGGCGAATAAGCTACAATCTAGTTTTCTGATGGTTACATGTGTCTTATATGTACAGTACCACATTTTAGAACAATTTCTAGATTCTAGAAACAATATGAAAACATTCATAAGTGAAACAAGTTCAAGGGCCTCAACCTCATGAGGAAACCCTGACAGATTTTAGCACAATTTCTCATAATTGCCAGGCAGACTGCATGTAAGAGAGAATCCCTCCTGGAAATGCAGGAGTGTTGTAGGTCAGGCTCAAAATGCCTCTTGAAAGAAGTTTGCACTTCTTGGGACCAGGCTGTTCCTATTTCTAGCCAGTGTGCTCAGTTTTTTCTTTCTGGTTGTGTGGTGTGATACAATTAAAACCCTAGAATACTTGAAGTTAAGATCGTTCATGTTTATTTGGGAAGAGGGCCTCTTGGGAATTAGCGTGTGTTGTAAGTCAGAAAAAGAAAAACCAAACCTTTCTAACCACAACAACCTGAAAGTATGTCTGTATCTGAATTATCATCTGGTGCATATATTTAATCTTTAAAAAATGCATCATATTATTAAAAACAAATTCACACTCATTTACTTTCTGGGAACTTGATATTCATTTCTGCAGAAGGCATGGCATGGTCACTTTAAAAATTAAAGTGCAGGAAGAAAATAAATGGAAAATGTTAAGAACAAATGTATTCATGTTTTACAATGATCTTAATTCTCTGCCCATGAATCTGAAGAATTCTGTTTAACATTAATAGGTGAGAACATAATTTCATAAAATCTTATCCTACAAACCCCCAACATCTCTCCATTTTGCGACAATACCTACTCCCTCTCGCACACCAGCAATGACCCTGTTGAATAGTTCAGGGTATATGATCAGCTGTTTAAACAGCTATAAAACTGATATTTACAGTTTGCTTTTTAACTATGTGAATTTCACAGGTGCCCATAAGGAAGAATGAATGTTATAAGGCCTGATTCTACTACCTATACTCATTTTGAGCAGAACTGAGCCCACAGAATTTACCTACCAGATTTTAACATCACTCACACCACTGTAAATCCAGCATGTTTCACCAAAGTCACCGATGTCAATGTTGTTACTCCTAATTTACACCAATATAATAGAGATTAGCCCTAGAGCCAAGGAGACCTTTCAGGTCATCTAGTCTAGCCATTTTACAGTGCACCTTGCATTATAGCGTCATTGCTCCCCTCCTATTTCATTTTCACCTCCTCCTGTGACTTGTTTGAAGTGCACTTCTTTACATTGTGGGAGATTCTCAGGGTCATAGTTAGCGTTGTGGTTTTGTTCTACTATATGAGTTCTTCTCCATTCTCCCAGGCTTTTCATATGACAGTATTAATCTGCATGCACTGATATAATTAGACTATAATTGGACAGAATCAGAAAAAACCACGAAGCAAGCAAGCCTGCCAAACTCGTTGCAAGTTCTCCACATTCACTTGTCTTACAAGACTGAGAAAAGTCAATGGGTAATTCTGAAGTCAGAAAAATATTAGAGCAGCAAATAAATGTTGTGTGGTTCAGTGACCTTAAAATATCTGACAAAAAAGGTAATGTTCTATCTTGAAACTACAGGGGTCTGAGGCAAGTCATTATTCATGGGCAGGATGCCATGTATATGGGACAGAAGATACCTGTTGGGGAGTTCCATGCAAGATAAGTGGAGAATAGGGTAAGGAGAATGTGCGGGAAAGCAAGCTTGTGATTGGCCTTGCCTGCCAAATCACCTTCCCCCAGCCTCCCACTTCTGACTTGAAGTTACATGCCACACGTCTCTTTCTCCCTATCTAGCCATAATGAATATGCTTTCCTCTGTCTCACAACTTTTATTTTTTTAAAAAAAGACCAATTTGGCAAAAATTGAATGCACATCTGTACTTATACATCTGCCTTCAACAACTGTACTGGTATCTATAGCAGCAGCACATTATGGTCCTAAAGAGCAAGCCCATTATGTGACTAGCAGGAAGCCTGCTATCTCGAAAGGATTAGGCTGCTTGCACTTAGCAACATTTCATGGCAGCTCAGATTGGTAACATCTTTAAAACCTCTTATTGTTCCCTGCTAAATATTAATATAGAAACAAAACATTTGCAATAGTAAATAAAGGCAGAGTTGTGCCTATCATAGGGTGATTTCCCGAGAGTCTTTTCCAGCTTCAGTGGTGACCACCAGAACTCCAGGTGCTCTTCACCACCACCGTGCTTTTTCTGTCCTTTCAACAGACCAGTTGGTTGATTCCATTCCAGTTCCCTCCCCCCAACACTGCCTTCCTGTGTGCTCTCATACTCCCAGCTTCTTGGGGGTGGGGTTACTTTCACCCACTTAGCTCCTCAGTTGTGTCTCTACTCAGTTAACTGGTACCCTCTGCTAACTGCCTTTCAATCAGGTCCCAATTAATGCCCATGGTTGGGGATTTGAGTTGACTCAGTACACTCTGTTACAGTGCCCTATTTAAAATGTGTGATAATACAGTTCTTTAAAAGGCCTTGGACTAATATCTGGCTAACCACATATTTGACACCACTCAAAGTCCAGCTACTAGTGCACTCCGCTACAGACAGAAATAGAGTAATCTGAGGTCTTTGAATACTGTGTAAGTAGTTGGGACAAGGTGATTTAATACTGATGTTTATAGATTGGTAATGCCCAGGGAAAATTAACACCAGTTGACCACTATATGAATTACTATGTGAAGCATCCAATCCATCCGTATTGTTTGTGCACTTAATGCTCTCGCTGACGTTTATGGGAGCTTTGGGTACAAGTGTTTTACAGGATTAACCCTTAAACTCCTAAGAATAATAGTTGGCAAAAAAAAATCTGCCAAAGGTTTTTCTCCTATCTTAAGGGCCTGATTCTCCACTGTGAATGCATCTTCCATTCCACATTACATATTGATTTACATCTGTGCAAAATGGGTATAAAATGCAGCCATATCAGAATGGATCCACCTCACTCACATGGAGATGACTACAGAAATCAGTTCAGTCTATCTCAGGCTCATATCAGCTTTAGGACTGCTCTAAATTACATGCAGCTGCAATGATCATCAAAGGATTGTTCCACCGTTGTTTGTCCCCTTGCACTGTTCTGGGCATTCCCATTCCCACTCCCCCCGCAGCCAAGGCAACAATGCCTCCTCCAGGGCTGAGAGCTTGGCTGGCATTATGTTGGCTCTATATCATTGGAAGACTTCCATGGTGGGAGAATCTTCAACTGGTCACTTAAACCAACTGAAGTCTGTTTTGCACAGAAGCCGTCAGTGGGGATCAGGCCTGGCCAACTATCTGTGGCAGATCAAGTTCCTCGTTATTTATTTGCAGTAGACGCTCACTTATTCATACCACGGACTGAGAGCGCCATTGGGTATAAACTGTTCAGGAAGGATAGGGAGGCCAGAAAAGGTGGGGGAGTTGCACTGTATGTAAGGGAGCAGTATGACTGCTCAGAGCTCAAGTATGAAACTGCAGAAAAACCTGAGAGTCTCTGGATTAAGTTTATAAGCCTGAGCAACAAGGGTGATGTCGTGGTGGGAGTCTGCTATAGACCACCGGACCAGGGGGATGAGGTGGACGAGGCTTTCTTCCAGCAAGTCGCAGAAGCTACTAGATTGCACGCCCTGGTTCTCATAGGCGACTTCAATCATCCTGATATCTGCTGGGAGAGCAATGCAGCGGTGCACAGACAATCCAGGAAGTTTTTGGAAACTGTAGGGGACAATTTCCTGGTGCACGTGCTGGAGGAACCAACTGGGGGGGAGCTCTTCTTGACCTGCTGCTCACAAACTGGGAAGAATTAGTAGGGGAAGCAAAAGTGGATGGGAACCTGGGAGGCAGTGACCATGAGATGGTCAAGTTCAGGATCCTGACAAAAGGAAGAAAGGAAAGCAGCAGAATACGGACCTTGGACTTCAGAAAAGCAGACTTTGACACCCTCAGGGAACTGATGGGCAAGATCCCCTGGGAGAATAACATGAGGGGGAAAGGAGTCCAGGAGAGCTGGCTGTATTTTAAAGAATCCTTATTGAGGTTACAGGGACAAACCATCCTGATGTGTAGAAAGAATAGTAAATATGGCAGGCGACCAGCTTGGCTTAACAGTGAAATCCTTGCTGATCTTAAACACAAAAAAGAGGCTTAAAAGAAGTGGAAGATTGGACAAATGACCAGGGATGAGTATATAAATATTGCTCGGGCATGTAGGAATGGAATCAGGAAGGCTAAATCACACCTGGAGTTGCAGCTAGCGAGGGATGTTAAGAGTAACAAGAAGGGTTTCTTCAGGTATGTTGGCAATAAGAAGAAAGCCAAGGAAAGTGTGGGCCCCTTACTAAATGAGGGAGGCAACCTAGTGGCAGAGGAGGGGAAAAAGATAACTTACTCAATGCTTTTTTTGCCTCTGTCTTCACGAACAAGGTCAGCTCCCAGACTACTGCACTGGGCAGCACAGCATGGGAAGGAGGTGGCCAGCCCTCTGTGAAGGAAGAAGTGGTTCGGGACTATTTAGAAAAACTGGATGTGCACAAGTCCATGGGGCCGGATGCGTTGCATCCGAGAGTGCTAAAGGAATTGGCAGATGTGATTGCAGAGCCATTGGCCATTATCTTTGAAAACTCATGGTGATCGGGGGAAGTCCCAGAAGATTGGAAAAAGGCTAATGTAATGCCCATTTTTAAAAAAGGGAAGAAAGATGATCCTGGGAACTACAGGCCGGTCAGCCTCACCTCAGTCCCTGGAAAAATCATGGAGCAGGTCCTCAAGGAATCAATTCTGAAGCACTTAGACGAGAGGAAAGTGATCAGGAACAGTCAGCATGGATTCACCAAGGGAAAGTCATGCCTGACTAATTTAATTGCCTTCTATAATGAGATAACTGGTTCTGTGGATGAAGGGAAAGCAGTGGACGTGTTATTCCTCGACTTTAGCAAAGCTTTTGACACGGTCTCCCACAGTATTCTTGTCAGCAAGTTAAAGAAGTATGGGCTGGATGGATGCACTACAAGGTGGGTACAAAGTTGGCTAGATTGTCGGACTCAATGGGTAGTGATCAATGGCTCCATGTATAGTTGGCAGCCGGTATCTAGCGGAGTGCCCCAAGGGTCGGTCCTGGGGCCGGTTTTGTTCAGTATCTTCATTAATGATCTGGAGGATGGTGTGGATTGCACCCTCAGCAAGTTTGCGGATGACACTAAACTGGGAGGAGTGGTAGATACGCTGGAGGGTAGGGATAGGATACAGAGGGACCTAGACAAATTGGAGGATTGGGCCAAAAGAAATCTGATGAGGTTCAACAAGGACAAGTGCAGAGTCCTGCACTTAGGACGGAAGAATCCAATGCACCGCTACAGACTAGGGACTGAATGGCTAGGCACCAGTTCTGCAGAGAAGGACCTAGGGGTGACAGTGGACGAGAAGCTGGATATGAGTCAACAGTGTACCCTTGTTGCCAAGAAGGCCAATGGCATTTTGGGGTGTATAAGTAGGGGCATTGCCAGCAGATCGAGGGACGTGATCATTCCCCTCTATTCGACATTGGTGAGGCCTCATCTGGAGTACTGTGTCCAGTTTTGGGCCCCACACTACAAGAAGGATGTGGAGAAATTGGAGAGAGTCCAGCGAAGGGCAACAAAAATGATTAGGGGACTGGAACACATGAGTTATGAGGAGAGACTGAGGGAACTAGGATTGTTTAGTCTACGGAAGAGAAGAATGAGGGGGGATTTGATAGCTGCTTTTCACTACCTGAAAGGTAGATCCAAAGAGGATGGATCTAGACTATTCTTAGTGGTAGAAGAGGACAGGACAAGGAGTAATGGTCTCAAGTTGCAGTGGGGGAGGTTTAGGTTGGATATTAGGAAAAACTTTTTCACTAGGAGGGTGGTGAAACACCGGAATGCATTACCTAGGGAGGTGGTGGAATCCCCTTCCTTAGAAGTTTTTAAGGTCAGGCTTGACAAAGCCCTGGCTGGGATGATTTAGTTGGGATTGGTCCTGCTCTGGGCAGGGGGTTGGACTAGATGGCCTCCAGAAGTCCCTTCCAACTCTGTTATTCTATGATTCTATGATTGTGAAATTGTGATTTTTGTGACTTGGCAAGTAAATCAAACAACAATTTTAAAAAATCCAGGGTACTGCATCACAAAATGTACTTTGTTCTTTTGTTTGACAGGTGTGGTTTCTTTACATTACTTCCTTGTACTCCAGTAAGTGTTTTGTAGTATCAGTTGTAAAAAGTAGTAAAGGCTTATTAATACGAGATATCAATACAGTAACTGCTGTTAATTAAGAAAAGACCAACATTTTATGTGTGCATATGATAGGTTGTGCAGATTAGTGAAGGGCATGAATTAGTGACCTCCTATGGTATTTTCAGAACCTTTCCAGCACCTAACAATATGTGCCTTAACATTTTCTTTTAAATGGACTGTTAAAATGTGAGCCATCCTAGAAATGACAAAGTAGTCCAATGTTGCACTTTGTGCCACTGTTTTAGCTGATATGTGTTGCTCATCAAGATCTACTTGTTTAAACGTTGACCATTTTATATATGTGGTAGGGTGCCAAAGACATAGGTATCTAATAAGATGGGTAGGTGCTATAACGCTAAAGTTGAAAAGAGACACAGTTCTGCCATCTATACTGTGAGGAAGATGGGACTTTTCTGAGAAGATATACTTCCAATTGCAGTCACTTGACATTATGGCAAGGAACACCCTGCAAAAATTTGCAAAGCAACCACAGTGTCCTCCTTCAAATATCTCCTTAAAGCTCATCTCTGCCATGATGTCTACAAAAAGCCCAACAATTGTTAGGCACCTAGTGTGTGGTGACTGCTGCTTATTGTGTTGATCAGAATTGTTACTTTGTGCTCCCCCTTCTCTTTCTTGTATCCATCTATTGTCTCTCACATTATATGTTTGTACAATACCTAGCAACACAATAGGGCCCTGGTCTCTAGCCACTACTGCAATAGAAATACAGATAAAACTGACAATTAGGGATATATGTTTGATTTAACTTCTCCTATCTGCATGTTCTCCACTTAAACAGTACTTCAGCCACAAAAATCAGAATAAAATATCCTTATTGCAATTTAACCCATGAAAATATTCAATATCTAAGATCTTTTTCCTCACCTCCTGGTGGTTCAGTAGACATATCAATATTCTTTTTCCTGTACAAGTGTCTCTTATGATGGGACTAAACGTGAACAATAAGGCAGTGCTGAATTCCATTTCAAACATCCTGATGTTCTCCCTGCTGCTCTGGTCAACCGGGCTTTGGGCAATTTAATAAATGCTTTCAATTTCTGTATCTCTGCTCAAGAACAGAGAAATCTACAGCTGCTGTTCTGTGAGGACATCACAGGGCTGTGTCAGACCCTCTGGAGGTGATGGGAAAGTGTGAAGAGGTCCATCTGCAGCTTATTTGCTATCAGTATAAAAAAAAAAAGAGTGAAATGACAAATCTTTGATTGATTGTTGGCTTTCCAAAAATTCCTACTCAGTGGTAACAACATTACAGATGAGTTATTTCAGGCGGGAGCCTGTGGCTGTTTGATAAAATGCAGGAGTTCTGATAATACATTTAACATAGACTTGGTAGATAATTTTCAAAGATAGACAACACTTGGTCAAATTCACCCCAGACAAAGCTTCACTGATCATTTTTAAAGGAGTCTGAGAAACTATTGTAGGAAATGTATACATATAGACTTGACTTTTGCTTTACAGAAGCTAAACGCAAATAAAATTAACGGAATCTGAAATTATTAACAAGAATACTTGAAATATCTAAGTCTGTGCACAATGGCTAAATTTTCCTTAGACTCTTAGAAGCATGGTAAATGGAAGCTGACCTGAGTCTCTATAGAGTTTACTCAGGACAAAATTTTGCTATTTTTGCCAGGGGAGTACAGCTTTTCGCAAAAGAAATAATTAAGTGCCTTCTTCAAAATAAAATAATGAATTGGCCCCAGACCTAGAATTAGCCAGTTTAGCAGCAAAACCAGCTTTGGGCATTGAAATGAGAGTTTTCTGCTTTTGGTAAGAGCCTTTCAACTCTGTTGACTTCTATGGGCTTTCACCAGGGATAAATTTGGCACTGTATTTATAAGGACATGCAATTTCATACAGCTGTTCATTGTTCAAATAAGGTTATACAGGCTTTATAGAAAGAAGCTATTTCACTTTCTAATTCACCCGATGAATCAGATACAATACGAAAGTAATAACAGATGATCCAGTTTGCTATTACTGACATAATACAGAGCCTATGCTGACACATTACCTGGGTACCCTGCACTGAAAATGAAAGATTACAGTAAAAACATGCACAACTGTTCCCTTCTGTATTATATTAACATGTCTTTCATGCCATTGCAATGTAATCAGTCCTCAGTGATTTTAATTATAATCTATTTAGTTACGTAAAAATTGGGTCCGGTTTCTCAGGAAGAAAGGAAGGCTCTTCGTAGTTCATCAAAAGTGCACATTGCTGTGTGATGAACACTGTTCACAAATTAAACTACAAGAAGCAAATTTAAAAGATATGGGGTCAGCTCCTCATCTGATATAATCCCTGTAACTCCGTTAATGTTAACACTTCACTGATTTACATCAGCTGAAATTCTGGGCTATGATGAAGTTTGGGCTCACTGCAGGACACACATGGTTGGACCTTTGTCCAAACTTTATCCAGATATCCAAACCACTTAAGCCTCTAAAACTGATCTAGGAATTTTGTAAGAATAAACATTTTTTCAGAATTTCTAGTTGTTCCTACTTCTGGCAGGCCTTCATGGTAATTCATCACCCTGGGCTCATGACTACCTTGTGTGAAAACAATTCCCATTGATGTTAATGGGAGTTATTGGCATTCAGCCCCTCTAGGAGTTGCTTTTCACTTTGGAGTACTGAGCCCACAGTGCACAAATAAACTAATAAACTAACCAGTTGTCATGGACCCAGGATACACAAGTCAGATCTACATTCAAATCAGAATGTTCCCATACCTCAAGGATGTTTGGCTCTTGAGTTTTGGGTAGGCCACATTCACATCTGAGGTCCAACACCTTATTCACTTTTTACTCAATCCTTACTCAGCTAGAACTATTGCTGAAGTCAATTCCACCTCATTCTACTCATGGTATGTGCAGGATCTGAACTTGGAACTAGTCTTTACAAGTGCAATATAGAGATTGTGCTGCTCAGCAGCTGGAAAGCCCCCTTCCTGCTGTCACACCTTATCCTTCATTTTCAGCAGACCCTGCACATACCAAAACAGTTAAGTGAAATCATGAAGGCTGGGAGGGGGGGAAGGCGGGGGGAGAGATTGCCTCATTTTACGATTATTCAATGGGCATCTCAGATTCAGGGAGACCTCAGTCCCAGGGGACAATTCTGCAAAGAACCGTGTGAGAGTACTAACCAGTGCTAAATGTCCTATTGATCCCATGATAAAGCTAATTGAAAATATGTAAATAAATTATTCAATGAGGGTTTTCATTATTCACTCAGATTAAACAGGTGGGTAAATACTTCATTTTTGCACACAAACACACACACGTATCTAGGTAGATAGATGTGAATTAAATGAATTGTAAAAAATATCAAATAAAATATTCACATTTTTTCTCATTATTCTTGTAGCTCTCTTCCATGGCATAGTTCTAGGAAAAAGCTTGGGATTAAAGCACTGGGCTGGGACTCAGAAGATCCAGATTCAATTCCTAGTTCATCCACAGACTTTGTGTGTAACTTTAGGCAAGTTATAAATGGCCCGATTTTCACAGGTGCAGTATGCATGCAGATCCTTTTGTCTTCAGTGGGAACTGGGATTGTTCAGCACCTCTGAAAATCAGGCCATAAATCTCTCTGTGCCTCAGTTCCCCAGCTTTAAAACAGAGATAATTATGTTTCTTTACATCACAGGGATGCTGGGAGGATAAATGCACAGATACTTGTAAGGAGCTAAGATCCAATGGCAAGTGGGCCATGGCAGCACACTACCCAGATAGACTGACCATTTGTAAGAAGGCTCTGAAATTTAAATGGGAGCTAACTCAGCACCCTGTCACTCAGATCCCCACCAGGTTATATTAATTGAGTTCTGACTGAAAGACAGGCAGTTGGCAGAGGAGGCCAATTAACTGAGTGGAGATACAGCAAAGGGGCTAATTGGGCGGAAGTAGCCCCAGCAGTTAGGCCTACATAAGTAAAGAAGAAGGAAGTGCCAGGAGGAGTGTAGGAAGCTTGAAATAAGGTAGAAGATGCAAGCATGAAATTTTTGCTAAGTTTTCAGTGGGGCAAAGAATGTGCTAAACTTTGTTTGTCTTCACAAGGGTTTTTCTTATGATTTTCCTAATTAATCTCAGGACAAGCTGTAGCAAAAAGGTCATAACTTAAGTGCTTTAGCCCACAGAGATGCATTTCCAGGGAGATGTGTGTTTTTAGTGTTGCTAGGGTAACTCTTAACAAGTCTTAGTCGGTCACTCTTAACCACTCAAATCCTCTGGAAAACAAGAGAAAAAGGAAGCAAAAGCAGGTATGGAAAACACTTTAACTTCACAAAAAGATGAAAACAAGTGTCTAGAAAGTAGTTAACGATAAGATGACAGATAGCCAGAACTTTAAACAGAATGACTACAGGAAAGAATTAATGATGCTTTCAAAGACCTCATAGGGCTTTACCTTGCATCCCTGAAACCAACAGCAGCTTTTCCACTGACTCCAACGGCAGCAGGTTTGGGGCTGCAGAACTTTGCAAACAAATCCAGAACTCACGGAACAAATCTGTGGAACTTTCCTAACAAATCCAGAAATGAGGTGACACTTTCTTGATTCAAGATTTGTTACAAACCTTTCATGAAAACTTGCGCCGTGTAGTAAGTTACCCATTCCCAAGGGTTGCTGCGTAGAGATTTACAGTTTTGACCTGACAGTGCAAATCTATACGAACTGAACCCAGAATCAAAGTTTGCTCTAGCCTGTGGAGACTGAAGCCACAGCTCTAGTCCTGTATTACTTGATGTTACTGGGCTAGGTCCTCAGCTGACTTCAGTAGAGCTATGCCAACTTACATCAGGTGAAGATCTGGTCTATGAAACCTACTAGCTAAAAATGAAAAATCAAACAATGATATTGAAAAGGAAATTAGTTTTTAAAGAGCTTCTCACACCTCAAAGAAACTTGGACAAACATTTTATTTAAAGAAAAATTGTTCATACTATATGCCATATATTTTCTGAATTTGTCCTCCATAGTTCCTGTTATAGTTTGCCTTCTGTAAATGTAAACCCCAGTCCATTTTGTGGAATATCACAGTTGTTGCTATGTGGGATGCATGGGCCAAAGCCTGGGGCAGCATCCAGTGGTCAAAGAAAAAAGAAAAGGCATTCATAGTTAATTTTTCATTAGCTACATGCATATTTGAATCACTTTGATTTGTTTGTATGTTTGCATGATGGCGCACTCTAAGACTCTCTGATCACATAGCCATGGCTTTCAAGGCATGAAGTCCCATTTCTTTGCTAAATTTGAGACCGTATGCTAGGCAGCATATGAGATGAGGACAATGTTTTACCTCTTATTCTTAGCTGGATTCCGCCAGAAAAGAGCAATATTTTTACTTTTCTCCCGAAAGGGCACCACTGATAGCTTGTTGCAGCATTTACTGTAATGAAGACTTAATTTCCTACCACCTGAGTTCTTTGAGTAGGTTGTCAGTACAAATCCACACTGTTGGAGACTGCGTGATTTTATCACAAACAAAGGATTGTGACTCAAGATGGCCAATAACCTGGAGGAGAAGGAAAAATCCTGAATTCATGCATATGCCTGTAGCAATAAAAAGGGAAGAGAGTGAGATGCAGGAAGATATGATATACCAGCAAAGCTGTCTCTAAATAGGATGTTGCCCAAAGATTCCCAGGTAGCACCAACTTGTAAATCTATTAGGGGAACCAAAAAAAAAACTTGGTGATTCAGTTCTGTTTCTTTACGTTTGGATAGTCATACAGTGCTTATCTGAACTATCTGTGCTTTTTTGGACGCTGTGCATTGAAAGGGCTAACAAAACTAACAAAACTCTGGAAGTCACTACCTGACTTTAACTCCCCACAACACACAATCCCTAGTGGGACTGTCCCCACATTCAATTTTTTTTTAGAGGGCAACAGTCACAGATCGCCATATTTGGGGTCAGGAAGGAATTTTCCTCCAGAGCAGATTGGAAGAGGCCCTGGAGGTTTTTCACCTTCCTCTGTAGCATGGGGCACGGGTCACTTGCTGGAGGATTCTCTGCTCCTTGAAGTCTTTAAACCACGATTTGAGGACTTCAAGAGCGCAGACATAGGTGAGAGGTTTTTCGCAGGAGTTGGTGGGTGAGATTCTGTGGCCTGCATTGTGCAAGAGGTCAGACTGGATGATCATAATGGTCCCTTCTGACCTTAATATCTATGAATCTAACACAAGGCCTTCTTGGCTGAACTTACTGTTCTAAATTCCAGCAGTGAAATTCATACATGAAATTCAACTCCAATAAAAAATAAATACATTCACTTCTTCAGTTTCTTCTTCTGAAAGCCTGGATGGTTCTAGCTGTTGACTGGCGATCTCTTCAGTGGCCTAAACTGGAATTATAAACTAATAAAGTCTGGGAGGAATTAACAACGGAAAAAATGACCAGTATTAAGAGAGACAATTACAATAATAGTTTGACCCCATCACTTCTTTTCATCAAAGAGGCAGAAACGATCATTGTGGCCTGCATATATATAATTATTTATATCATATGTTACCTCTTCTGAGAGCTACATATGCATACATGAGTGACTGTGGTTTTGTGCCTTTAACTCTCTGCACTTAGCAGGGAGAGAAGTGTAATTTAACTTTGCTTAGGGATGGGTTTTCAGTCCTGGCAGCAATTGTTAGGAGGAGGTTCAAAGCTATAGAAGGGGAGCTCCAGACAGGTTTCTTTATTGTACATAATGGGTCTGATTCACCAGGACCAACAGTTCTACACCAGCTTACTTCCATTGATTTCAGTGGTGACATGCCAGCATAAAACTGGAGTAACACAGTGGTGAATCAGGCCTATGATATATTAATTGATCACAAGCCAGATCATCAGCTGTTAATATTAGCACAGATCCACTGAAGTCAATGAAGTTACACTGATTTACGCTAGCAGAGGATCTGCCTCAATATCTGCCTATATCAATGTGCTGATATATGTACACTTATATTAACATGAAATGCATGGTGTGTGGTACATTCATGATACATTCAATTTCCATCTATCATGAGCCTTTAGTTCCTCACACCTTATATAATTGTTGACACCTGTGCAAAGTAAATGCAAAGTGGTGTAAAATACAATCATTCTGATTTGGTAGCATTTCATATCCACTTTGCACGGATGTAAATGGCCACCAAGATCAAAGAAAGTAGAGAATCAGACCCCATTTTATATGTTTAGTCATGTAGGGTAGAAATTGGCATCACTCAGTGATATGCAAACTTTTCCAATCATGCCTCCCCTTACCATTAACAAAATCTGCCCATGCCTCCATTACTGCATGGCTTCCTCAGAAGCTGAGCTTGGGTTGAAGGCAGAGGTGGGGGCGGAACTGGGGATGCGGGAGGAGCTGGGGCTAGAGGCAGAGCGGCGAGGGAGTAAGGGAAAAGGTGGAGTGGAGCTGTGACTGGAGGCAGAGCAGGGTTAGGGGTAGAGTGGGACTGGGGGTGGATCTGGCCTGGAGGTGGACCTGGGCCTGGAGGTGGAGCAGGACTAGGGGATGAGCAAGGCTGGGGAAAGAGCTGGTCTGGGGCAGAGTGGGGCTGGAAGCATGGCACTCTCTCCCCACCCCCTGAGGGGGCTGGACTGGGCCCTGCTGAACACCAACCCAAATATTCCTCCATGCTCCCCTGTGGAGCGCACCTCACAGTTTGGGAACCACTGGCATAGCTCCTTTGATGTAATATATATTCAGTTCAGTGCCTAGGAGGTCGCCATTGTGGCCTCCATATTTCAGTCCTTCTCCCCCTCAATCTAGCTGCCAGAGCTCTGGTGATGCCAGGGGCTAGGCAGATCATCAATTTGGGAATCCGGAAGAGATCTTTTCCACATTGAAAAATTGACAAACTGCTGTGTGGATTTTTTCACCTTCCATCAGGGAGATCTGGCGTGGGGAGGTTTAAAATCAAACTGTCACAGCTTTGGCAGGTTCCCGTGTGGTTGATGGGTTAGAAAGGGTTTGACGTGATGTCTCAGTAATCCAGTGAACTGCCTGGGAACTGGTGCTGGGCACAGCAATTCATGGTGAGTGAAGATGCCTCTGTGTCTCTTACAGCTTTTGGCTCCCCTCATCTTAGCTCTCCTACTTCCAGTGCAGAGGAGAGAAGTGGGTTAGGACTCTGGCCTTCAGTCAAAGCCCCTTGACAGGCTTGAGGATGTAAGGAGGCATGGACTTCACACCAACCCTCAGGTTTATAGACCACTGGGTCCATTGGTGCTAGTTGAGATCTGCACAGGAACAAGCCTGCTGGGTAGATTCGGGTGGTTACTTCAGTCACATAATAGTTTTAAATAGAGTCACAATCTGCATTTGACCATATTATGGTGTCTGTGTCTCATTGTTTCCATTTCCATATCAGGTATCTTCATGAGTATTTTCTTTAAGACTGAAGAAAAATGTATTGGGGGGGCAGGGTCAATGATGGGAAAAGCAAAAAGAACCCATCAGCAAGAGATAATCACCTACAGAGGTTTGGTTTATACATGCTTCACTTGATACCTGACTGATGATGGACCCTGGTGGAATTCCTAAAAGAAGACTCAAAAGACTTAATGATCAAGGGGCCACATTTTTGGTGGTGCTAGGCAATGTACTAACAAAACAGCAAGTGCATTAGGGAAGTGCAAATTGTTTGTTAATTTTAAAAGCATTAGTGACTGGAATGTTTAGATAGATGATGGAAAAATGAGATACTAATAGCACTGTGTCCTGTGTGAGAAGCATAATGGGTTGTTGTAAGTGCAGGATTTTGAACTTCAAATGGTGAGCTCAGTTTGCAAAAAGAACCATTTGTGCTTCTTTGTGGTTTATAGGCATTTTTCTTAGATTTTTTAAAATAGTTTATTTCCCTAGAAAGATTCATGTAAAACAGTTTGCATTTTCCCACATCCTGCTAAGCTGAATCATTTAGTGGCTTGAACTATAGTAGTTGAGGGACAATACATTTCTTGCTCTAAGCTCACATTCCTATTGGTTTGATCACCAATATCCAAAGCTATCTTGGGTCGTTCAACACCCTAACTTTAAAAGTTGATAAGGTAGTAGATTTATCAGAAGAAAAAACACTGTAAAGAAATGTCTATTTCTTGTGTTACACTTTATTGCCATAGATTTTTATAATAATTTTTAAAAATATATTTATATTTTATAATAATAGATTTTTATACTATTATGGTTGACAGAACTGGTGTTAGCAAATGGTACAGAGCCAATACAGAGGTCTCAAAATATCTTCAGAAAGTCCACGAAGAATGGCTTTCCTCTAGGTGGACTGGAAAAATCATTTAATTAGTGTCATGTGATTGTTTTCACTAGATTTTTGCTAATGATCTAACTTTGCAAAAACTAACTGAATCTCTTTGTGACTACGGAAAGATTAGCTGATGTGGCTTATGGCTGATCATCATTCTTAAATCCCAGTTTAGACAAAGCAGAAATATTTTACTATAATACTCAAAAGTTTATAACCTCATTGTGACATTCCTATATCATAAATTATAAATTATCTTATGATTTCCCACCATCATACAATAATTTAAGCCAGCTATGTAAGGGGAAGAACTTGGGAAAGAATTACAGAATAGAACACTTGTTAAGGGCCATCTGGCTAATGACGTTTTCTTCTGTGCATTCACGTCTCAGCATTCCATATACCTGAGACATTAAATCAGTGAGCATAGAGAAGTGAGCGTTTAACATGAAATAATAAATCCAATTCTTATCAGCTGCCAGGTGAAAAACAAACAAACCATGACATACACTTAGTTCAATACAGCTTCCAAGGTTTCAGGCTTCAATTACTGAAAGGTATGAACAAAGCAATCCGTTAATAATAAGTTAAGTTCTAGCAGAGTGAGTAAACAAGTGGGCAGCTTAGTTCTGTTGCACTTAACAGATGGCTATAGTCTTGGTGTTGCCAGATAGGTTAGAATTCTCAGCAGAAAAGATTTTTTTTTTTTTTATAATTTACCATATATTTCCAGCTCAGTCGAAAAAGGTTTGGCTTTGATATTTAGTGAAGTGTCTCCTGATATGGACATTTTTTTTTTTTTAAGGAAGAGAATAGAAGTGACCTCGCAATGGTGCTTTACAAATAGTCCAGCTGGCAAAGACCTTTCATGCTGATATTTGTTTTGGTGCAGCAAATTGGCAACAGCACCAAAGAACCAACAAGAGGGATAAGGAAGCCAGTGGAAGAAATATGGAAGGAATATGAATTAAAAAACAAAATGAAGCATCAGTTTAAATTATAAAAAAAGAGCAATCCAGCTTTAAACAGTTTATTCCTGGCCCTTCACTCATAGGATTTTTCCAATGACAACATGGTATGAGCAACACTAAGTCCTTCATAAATCATATTGCAGGCAGATTTATGGAAAAGAGCTCAGATCTTTCCAGTTCATGATTAATTCTGTGTGTGTGTGCGAACGCGCATGTGCTGAATGCTTAGGGCTTTATTCAAGTAACTTTTTTTATGCTTATCATTCTATATGGCCAAGAACAACATTAGTTTACCTCCTACTCATCTAGTAAATTATGAACTACCTAAAATGAATTCACAAGGTTTAAGTTTCCCAAATGAGAAGTCTGTAAATGTTAAACCAATGAAAGAAGTATTATAAAAGAAAATAGTATAGATTATTTACATTCCTTCAAGCAGAACTTAGCACTTAAATTCTATGGAGATAGGTGCTAAAGAAAAACTAAGGGAGAGCGAGAGGGAGATAAAATCATCTAGCCATTTGCAGCTTGATCCAAAGACCAGTGCAGGACTCCCATTGACTTTAGTAGCCTTTGGATTGGCGGCTCTGTTGCATTAAATATCTGCATTGATTCATTTGTCTACTTCAGAGTATAGGTTTTTGGAGTAGGGATCATGTGCCTTATATCTGTGTGGGATTAAAATAAATCATGGGTTTCTCCTTTGAAGTCAAGGAAGTCATGCATATGAAACTGATATGAGTAAGATCAGAATCAAGCAGTATTCCCCTATATATTCTACACGCTGGTGGTAATGAATATATAAATAAAATATTAATAACTGCAAAGAAAAACAAAACCTAATGGCAAGAAAGGTCTCATTTACACCTTGAATTATTCAGTTTTATTTATGCAGTCACTCCATTACTTTCAGGAGTTACTCCTGGTTTACATTAAAACAACAAGGAGTCCGGTGGCACCTTAAAGACTAACAGATTTATTTGGGCATAAGCTTTCGTGGGTAAAAAACCCACTTCTTCAGATGCATGGAGTGAAAATTACAGATACAGGCATAAATGTATCTGTAATTTTCACTCCATGCATCTGAAGAAGTGGCTTTTTACCCACAAAAGCTTATGGTGCCCCCAGACTCCTCATTGTTTTTGTGGATACAGACTAACACGGCTACCCCTCTGATTTACATGGTCTTACATGAAAGAAGAAATAGGAAAAATGAATTTCAGGAACAGCTGAACATGAATTTAATTGATTTTGGGAATAGTTTACTTTCCACATATCGAAGCTCTTTCTACCAGTGGGAATAAGTAGATACAGTCAGGACAATGGAGCAATGAGGCCACATGAGATTGTACCAAGCCAATGACAAAAGGGTATGTACTAGATTAGTGGTTCTCAAACTTTTCTTTCGTGGGCCACTTAAAAATTGCTGAGGGTCTTGGCGGATCACTTAATAATCTTTCCAAATGTTGTTTGTACCATTAGCTAACTATTGTAAAGCACTTTGGATAAAAGCGCTATATGAAAAAAAAAACAATAATTTAAAAAAATTTGTTATACAAATAAAAGCACACAACTTATATTTTAATATCAGTAGTCTTACCTTTCTAATACAATGTATGTGCTTTCTCTCCCATGCCATGGCAGTCCCTGAGCTTGGACTGGGAAAGAGGGGGGTCTCTCAAGCATATACACCAAGAAGGTCAGAGGCAGTTAAGAAGTCACTAAGGCAACCTTCAAATAGTATGCCCACTGATCCTGCCAGCCAAATACCTGACTTCCGGGTAGGGGATAAGGTGTGGTTGTCCACCCAGAATCTGTGATCAACTAGCCCCTCAGTGAAGCTGGACCATAAGTACCTGGTGCCTTTTCAGATTATATTCAGGTTATATTCCAGTTACAGCTACCAGAGTCCCTCAAGATTCACCCAGTCTTTCATGTCTTCTTCTAACGATTATTCAACAACCCCTTCCCATTCTGTACTACTCCCCCTCCTCTGCCTGTAATCATTCAAGGCCAAGAAGAATACACTTGGTTCAGCAGATTCTAGACTTCAGCTCTGAGGAAAACTGCAATATCTAATTGATTAGGTGGATATAGCCCAGAGGAGATTTCATGGGAACCAGAACGGTTCAATGCCCCAGATTTCCTGAGCGCCTTTCATCATGCTTAGCCTGAGAAACCAGGTTCTGAGGCCCCTAGATGGCATCCTCAAGAAGAGGGGTATTGTCACGAATCAGGGCCTGGAGCGAGCTAATCTCCAGGCCATCTCATTAGTACAGCTGGCCTGCAGCAGACAGCTTTATTAGCCACACCACCTGATTGGCTGCAAAGGCTAGCAGGCTGGCTCTTAAGCCAGCAGCAGCAGCTCCATGCTAGCTTCTCAATGCTCATACACACCACTGTGCCTGCTCCTGTGATTCCTTGTTTCTTCTGATCCTGCCCTGCACCCAGCCTTGCTTCTGTACTGCCCTAGGGGGAGTGTAGGGAAATCCCTGAGAGCAAGATGTACCATTCAGCTCTGGATTATTAAGATTGATAGCTGTCACCTGTCCTTTGTTGCAAAGGATGAACAGAACCTCTAAAATATTATCTTCTGTATATCCACTGAGAAATCACTATTTAGCCAAACTGCTGAAAACCATCTACATAGGTCTCCATCCCACAGCTGCAGAAAAAAAAAAGTCTCTTTGCACTGACACTCTTTCTTAGAGTTCTGAGCTACAGGGTGTGCAGGATGGATAACTGGGGAGGCACTGTTTTTTTGGAGGCATACAAACTCTCCACAAGACTGAAGACCTTTTCCACAAGAACGAGTTATGCGTTTAAAAAAAAATAAGTTCACGGTGGGGTGACGGATATCAACATTTTCTTTTTTTGGAATAAGCTTTGTTTAGTTTCCATTAAGTAATGAGCTGTGAAATGATGTGCTGTTACAAAAAGAATCTGAAAGAGACACCTTAAAAACACTGAAGGAAAGCATCATCCTATGGGACCATGCCATTGTACATCCTGGTGCCAGTAGGCATTCCATCACTGATACGTGAACTTGAAATAGCTAAAGCTGAAGATTTGTTCCAGAAACATTCCTGACAAAAATGTTTTCCTGAAATACATAATGATTTTTTTAAACATTCCAATATTTTTACTGGTTTGGTAGCCCTGACATAAGGCATGAATTACAAACTTACAAGTAGACAGAATTCTGCATTCCTTTTGGTGGAAAAGACAGGCACTGGTGATTTTTTTCAAGACAGAACAGGGGAACAGGAAACATAAGTTTTTTTTCTTGAACTTTTTGCACTTCTGGGCGAACAATGCACAGGGAAAAAATATTCAGGGCCAGATTCTGATATTTTGTTTATCCAGGGTAGCACCTTATTTTGTAATTAGTTCAATTGACTTCAGGGGGACTATTTGTGAGGTATGGAACCATTCATTCAACATGAATAAGTATATCAGAATTTGACCCACCATGAATTCAGCTTGTTTTCCTGTTGGTGAATTGTCTTTGGACAGAACATAATTGTAACTAATTTTTTGCACCATATGAAGTTGTTCAACAGTTTTTTGTATGAAAAGCAATATGCCAACCTGTGCAGTATTTGTGAGATTTTTGTTGTATTTGAGTACCCTATACAGTATTCACAATTCTATATTTCAGCTTTGCCTCACCTAAGTCACATGATATTGTTTCTATTCCCTGATTGGATGACCTTTAGAAACTATTTCCATTGCTGACTGAAATAGAGTTTATTTCATCATGAAATAAATTTCATTTGATAATTGAACTAATCTGTTACAAGCCCATGCTTTACCCTCCAGATATTATACACACACACACACACAAAGGGCTGCAAATACATTTGCTGAAAAGTTTGTGAATGTTTCTTCTCATTGTTTATTTGTTCAGCTCTACTCATATCATGCATTCTATGTATTTCAAAATACACTTGCAATAATAGGGTAATAAAGTTGAAGACCACATATCCATTTCTTTAGGACCTGTTACTTGAGAAGATTTGAAGCTAAGGCTTAGTATATTTCTGCATTGGTATTAGACAGTGTTGCTTTAGTGAAAACACATTAGCAGTCCTCATTTTTAACTCCAAAACAAAGGATCAGATTTCTCATTATGTCAAGCTGTGCATCCTTACACATATTCCATTATCTGAAACCATGCATGGGTATAGTTGGGAGGGGTTGGGGGGGTGGTTGCCCCCACAAATTGCAAGCCTCGGGCAAGTGTGGAATTTGCCCCCCACATGCCGTCCCACTGGCCTGACTGGAGCTGAACCCCCCAAATATAAAAGTCAAACTATGCCTACGGAAACCAGGAATATGTGAACCTCAAAAGATTCAGTTTTTATATCTGGGTTATGCTTTTAGGCCCTTAGGCTCTCAGAGTATATTATAACCAAACCAAACTTCCATTTGTAACTAGGGAAGTGGATTGGACTGAAGAACTTATGGATCTAAAGGCAGAGGAGGCCTGGGATTACTTCAAGTCAAAGCTGCAGAAGCTATCGGAAGCCTGCATCCCAAGAAAGAGGAAAAAATTCATAGGCAGGAGTTGTAGACCAAGCTGGATGAGCAAGCATCTCAGAGAGGTGATTAAGAAAAAGCAGAAAGCATACAGGGAGTGGAAGATGGGAGGGATCAGCAAGGAAAGCTACCTTATTGAGGCCAGAACATGTAGGGATAAAGTGAGACAGGCTAAAAGTCAAGTAGAGTCGGACCTTGCAAAGGGAATTAAAACCAATAGTAAAAGGTTCTATAGCCATATAAATAAGAAGAAAACAAAGAAAGAAGAAGTGGGACCGCTAAACACTGAGGATGGAGTGGAAGTTAAGGATAAACTAGGCATGGCCCAATATCGAAACAAACACTTTGCCTCAGTCTTTAATAAGGCTAATGAGGATCTTAGGGATAATGGTAGCATGACAAATGGGAATGAGGATATGGAGGTAGATATTACCATATCTGAGGTAGAAGCGAAACTCGAACAGCTTAATGGGACTAAATCGGGGGAGACCAGATAATCTTCATCCAAGAATATTAAAGGAATTGGCACATGAAATTGCAAGCCCATTAGCAAGAATTTTTAATGAATCTGTAAACTCAGGGGTTGTACCGTATGACTGGAGAATTACTAACATAGTCCCTATTTTTAAGAAAGGGAAAAAAAGTGATCCAGGTAACTACAGGCCTGTTAGTTTGATATCTGTAGTATGCAAGGTCTTGGAAAAAATTTTGAAGGAGAAAGTAGTTAAGGACATTGAGGTCAATGGTAAATGGGACAAAATACAACATGGTTTTACAAAAGGTAGATCGTGCCAAACCAACCTGATCTCCTTCTTTGAGAAAGTAACAGATTTTTTAGACAAAGGAAACACAGTGGATCTAATTTACCTCGATTTCAGTAAGGCATTTGATATGGTGCCACATGAGGAATTATTAGTTAAATTTGAAAAGTTGGGGATCAATATGAAAACTGAAAGGTGGATAAGGAATTGGTTAAAAGGGAGACTACAGCGGGTCATACTGAAAGGTGAACTGTCAGACTGGAGGGAGGTTACCAGTGGAGTTCCTCAGGGATCGGTTTTGGGACCAATCTTATTTAATCTTTTTATTATTGACCTCGGCACAAAAAGTGGGAGTGTGCTGATAAAGTTTGCGGATGATACTAAGCTGGGAGGTATTGCCAATTTAGAGAAGGACTGGGATATCATACAGGAGGATCTGGATGATCTTGTAAACTGGAGTAATAGTAATAGGATGAAATTTAATAGTGAGAAGGGTAAGGTCATGCATTTAGGGATTAATAACAAGAATTTTAGTTATAAGCTGGGGACGCATCAATTAGAAGTAACGGAGGAGGAGAAGGACCTTGGAATATTGGTTGACCACAGGATGACTATGAGCCGCCAATGTGATACGGCTGTGAAAAAAGCTAATGCGGTCTTGGGATGCATCAGGCGAGGTATTTTCAGTAGAGATAAGGAGGTATTAGTACCATTATACAAGGCACTGGTGAGACCTCACCTGGAATACTGTGTGCAGTTCTGATCTCCCATGTTTAAGAAGGATGAATTCAAACTGGAACAGGTACAGAAAAGGGCTACTAGGATGATCCGAGGAATGGAAAATCTGTCTTATGAAAGGAGACACAAGGAGCTTGGCTTGTTTAGCCTAACTAAAAGAAGGTTGAAGGGAGATATGATTGCTCTCTATAAATATATCAGAGGGATAGATACTGGAGAGGGAGAGGAATTATTTAAGCTCAGTACCAATGTGGACACAAGAACAAATGGATATAAACTAGCCATCAGGAAGTTTAGACTTGAAATTAGACAAAGGTTTCTAACCATCAGAGGAGTGAAGTTCTGGAATAGCCTTCCAAGGGAAGCAGTGGGGGCAAAAGACCTATCTGGCTTCAAGATTAAACTCAATAAGTTTATGGAGGAGATGGTATGATGAGATAACATGATTTTGGCAATTAATTGATTTTTAACTATTCGTGGTAAATAGGCCCAATGGCCTGTGATGGGATGTTAGATGGGGTGGGATCTGAGTTACTACAGAGAATTCTTTCCTGGGTATCTGGCTGGTGAATCTTGCCCACATGCTCAGGGTTCAGCTGATCGCCATATTTGGGGTTGGGAAAGAATTTTCCTCCAGAGCAGATTGGAAGAGGCCCTGGAGGTTTTTCGCCTTCCTCTGTAGCATGGGGCACGGGTCACTTGCTGGAGGATTCTCTGCACCTTGAAGTCTTTAAACCATGATTTGAGGACTTCAATAGCTCAGACATGGGCAAGAAGTTTATCGCAGGAGTGGGTGGGTGAGATTCTGTGGCCTGCATTGTGCAGGAGGTCAGACTAGATGATCATTATGGTTCCTTCTGACCTTAATATCTATGAGTCTATATTAACATTGAAATAGAGCAGCACAGATATTTGACCGTACTAAACAAATCACAATTAACCAAAAGATTGCTAGAAATAAAAAGTGAGGCTGGATTTAGCCTTGGGATTTGCCACCATAGGTGCAGGGATCCCAGTGGAGGAAAGTTGATTCAGAAGGTTTTTGCAGAGGTAAGCAGAGGACGTATGTGGACTCCTTGCACAACCCTTAAAGTTAGTTGTGGAGAGGATATGGCAAGAACAAATCCATATTAAAGTACTGCTCAGGTACTCTTTCAGATTAAAGTTGCTCTTCTCTGGTAGGACATCCAGGGAAGGGTGGCAGTGGGCATACTGCCTGCTCCATCACCTTGCAGTATAAAGGGTATCACTGGCTTGTGAGAGCTGATGGAAAATGGTAGACACTGCAAGGCTCCATTAATTTACACCTATCTTGGGCAAGAAAGGTATTAGTTAAGCATGATGAAATTAAAAGTGAAAATGTGTCCATTATAGACACAATGGGGTAAATCATGAAGTGGTGTAAATTAGCATAGCTCCATTGAAGTCAATGGAGCTATGCCAGTTTACACCAGCTCAAGACCTATTCCTAGGACTGAAAGCAAGCAATTGCCTTTCAAGGCCTGTGTATACAATGGGCTGAGAGCCCTTCAGTTCTATCAGATTCTGTCAAGGTTCCTTCTCCACTTTGAACTCTAGGGTACAGATGTGGGGACCTGCAAGAAAGACTCCCTAAGCTTATTCTTACCGGCTTAGGTTAAAAACTTCCCCAAGGTACAGACTTTGCCTTGTCCTTGAACCATATGCTGCCACCACCAAGCGTGTTAAACAAAGAACAGGGAAAGAGCCCACTTGGAGACGTCTTCCCCCAAAATATCCCCCCAAGCCCTACACCCCCTTTCCTGGGGAAGGCTTGATAAGGCTTGATGTTTTGTTTCTTGCATTTGCTCAGGAAGTAGACATCACTCTTAAGTTTTGCTTCCTTTTTCTTCTTGTTGTGGAATTTCCATTTTACTGGAAGGTCAACTTTTCAGTGAAGATCAAAGGGATTCAGAGTTCAAGCCTGCAAATTACTGAGCATTTTGGCCCTGATCCAGCAAAGCACTTAAGCATGAACTTAACTTTAAGCACAAGAGTTGCTCCTGTGACTTCAAACATGCTTAAAGTAAATCCCGTGCTTGGGTTCACAATGCTCAGTGCCTTGCAGGATCACATCTCAGTGCAGTTCAGGAGATGCTGTCACACAACTTCCATTCAGATTAATGGACAATGTATGGCTAAATCCCCTACACTGCCTGGAAAATCTCAGTGCAAACATTTACGAACTCTATGGCTTTGAACAATTTGCAGAGCTCAGCTTGAAGTGGAAAACATGATAAAAGTTGCTAGGGAAGCTTAAGAAAGAAACCTTCCTAATCAACCAACAGTGGAAATGGTGGGTGCCTCTTAATTCATATGCACAGCTGGTTGGAAAAGGGAGAGGAAGGTAAATTTGTGAAATGTTTCAAAAATATTCATTGCCATTTTGTTTTTGGCTAAATTCCCTCCCCCCCCCCCCCCAGCTCCATTCATAGACACTGTAAGGAGCACTTAAATGGAGTAAACTCCTACGCAAGGTCAAACCATGCCAAGCTAACATGGGGTAGAGTCCAAAATGTCTGTTAAGATGCGATGCATATGACATCCTAGATATGAAATGTGGGCAAAGAGTTTGCCAAAAATGTTAATGTTGTGAAAAAATATCAGAGAGTGTTTGGTTTGGTTTGACTATATTAAATTTGTCTAAAAGAAAACAACATAAAATGTCAACCAGCTACATAGGGGCTGGCTGGTGTCCAGGCAAAAAAAATTGTAGTGGAGGAGGCCATTTATGTAAAAATGCCAAAACCTGAGTGCCTTTTCATTGATACAATGTGAATGAGCCTTATTAAATACCAGTGGAGGAAATTATGGTATTTTTGTTACACAGAGTCCTGGAATGGAACGTATAGCAGTAATAATAAGCTTAATGTTTGGATAGTTACATTATAAGCAACTTCTGGTCTCAGTGACACAAAAATGTAGACTCTGACTGCTCTGCCAAGCCTGCCAGGTAGAATATATGTTTGAATAATATTTATGGGAAAACAAAATGTAATGTTTAACTATCATGCATTGCTATGGACTAATTGCCTTAGATATTAATCTTATCCCAGCACAATTCCCTTGGAACTGTTTTGCAATGTAGCAAACTCTATGCATTGTTTTACACTATATAAAAATTTATCTTGGTGTGTGCTGAAATTATAAGGTAACTAATCTCAACCCTAGTAGGATTTATCATACAAGATCCTGAGTGCTGCCCATGAGGTGCTCAGCAGCTTCTATTACCCATTATGCTATAAAAGGCACTCAGCAACTTTCAGGATAAGGCCCATTGTGAACAAAATTTTCTTTGATTCTTACTGACTTTTGTAGGAAGGCTCTTTCATAATGTAACATGAGTTCCATATTTTTAATGTAATCTGTCCTGACATCATAATGCCCTGTACTTTGTCATGAAAGCATAATTAGACCGTTTCATATGTTTATACAATTTGTGTAAATTTGCATGGTCTGTGTAACATACCCATGTTCCTTGTTTTTAATTGAAAAATGGTTCCCTTATTCTTCTCTTGACATAAATATTCTGTTTTATGTCATAACTTAATTCCTTTAAACCAGTGTTTTTTCAACTTATGTTAAGAAATAAATCAAGCGTGCTGTGCACATCACATTTTTCATCAAGTGTCTGGCATGCTTATTGCTTATATAAAAATACAGCATTGTTTAAAAGAAAAAGAAAATGTGACTTTGTTGGGAGAATGCATTCACTTCTTTAAAGCAACAGTTCCCCAGAGAAAAAGGGAAATTCATAAAAACAGCACCGTTTCATAGTTTAAGCAACAAATCTCAGTTTCAAAATTCAGGGAACCACAGAACGAAAATGAGTTTACAATTTATATCTATAGGGATTACTGTATTTAGATATATCACTGAAATACAAAATGCAACATTAATAAAAAACATGTAGAATATGTATGTAGAACAGTATGAACTTCATCACACATCTCGTAGAACACAGTTACCAAGAAAACTGATCAACAATGAGACCATTATCTGTTGTATTTCTATGTGTACAAGTCCTACCTGTTGGATTCATTTGATTCCTCCTGATGAATCCTGGCTTTGGGCATGATTCTCTTCTACTGCCATTGATTCCTGGTTAGTATTAGTGACCTGCTGGATTACCACTGGACTGTCAGCTAGGTCTATGTCCTTTTCAGGTTCCCCGAATAGAACATAGCTTATAGGCCTAGGAGGCTGATCAAGTCTCAGCAAACATTTGTTTCTCATCTTATCTGGATTTATGCTTACAGTTTGGCCCAGCTCTGGATTACAAGATGCCCAGAACAAAACAAACCAAACCAAACCAAACATAGTGTTTTTCGTCTCTTTCTTCAGATAAAGGAGCTTGCAAAGGATAGCTTTAAATATCTTTGCTCTCCCTCACTTCTGGGACTTGTTGCGGGGACAAACTGGCCTCTGGAATAATATAGAGTAGCCTAAGGGCTGCTGTAAATAACACCTGGCTGCAACAATTCCCAAGAGGCTGTTCCACAGTCAGGGATTGCTGGAGTGCAGTGGCAATTCAGCTTATGCCGCTTTCCTCCCAGAATCATCTCTGGCACACATTTACAGCATGACCAGTAGGTAGCAGTCCCAAACCAGTTGGGTAAGGTGGCTTTCCACTTATTTCATATTTCAGGATAGTACAAAACAGGGGACCCAATTTAGGTCTAAATATGTAGGATGGTGTGTAGGGTTTTTGTTTTGTTTTGTTAGTTTTGAGAGAGAGAGAGAGAGCACAGTGATTCTTGGGGAATCATAGAATTGTAGGGCTGGTAGGCATGTTGAGAGGTCATCTAGTCCAGCCACCCCATGCGGAGGCAGAACCAAGTATGACCATCCCTGAAAGGTGTTTGTCTAATCTGTGGTTAAAAACCTACAGAGACTGGGATTCCACAACATCTCTTGGTCATCTATTTTAATGCTTAATTATCCCTATAGTTCAAAAGTTTTTCTTCATATCTAACCTAAACCTCCTTTGCTGCAGATTAAGCCAATTACTTCTTGTCCTACCAACAGTGGACATGGAGAACAATTTATTGCTATCCTCTTTAAAACAGCCCTTAACATGTTGGAAGACTATCGTTATATTCCCCCTCAACCATCTTTTCTCAAGACCAAACATACCCACTTTTTTTTGTCCTTTCCTCATCGGTCAGGTTTTCTAAGCCTTTTACATTTTTGTTGGTCTCCTCCAGACTCTAATTTGTCCACATCTTTCTTATAGTGTGGAACCCAAAACTGGACACGATATTCTAGCTGAGGCCTCCCCTGTGCTGAGTAGAGTGGAACAATTACCTCCCGTGCCTTAGATATGACACCTTTATTAATTCACCACAGAATGATATTAGCCTGTTTTACAACTACATCTAAAATCTATAAAACTACATCTACAACTACATTATTCAATTTGTGAGCTAACACCCAGACCCTCTTCAGTAGTACTACCCCCAACCAGTTATTCCCCAGCTTGTAGTTGTACATTTGATTTTTCCTTGTAAGTGTAGTACTTTGCACTTGCCTTTATTGAATTTCATCTTGTTGCTTTCAGACCAATTCTCCAATTTATCAAAGTCATTTTGAATTGTGATCCTGTCCTCCAAAGTGCTTGCAACCCCTCCCAGCTGGGTGTCATCTGCAAATTGTATAAGCATACTCTCCACCCCATTAGCGAAGTCATTAATTAAAATATTGAATAGCAACAGCCCCCTGTGGGACCTCTTAGATATGTCCATCCAATTTGACCATTGATAACTACTCTTTAGTACATTTTGTCAACCAAATGTGCACCCACTTTACAGTAATTTCATCTAGACCACATTTCCCTAGTTTGCTTATAAGAATGTCATGTGGGACAGTGTCAAAAACTATACTAAAATCAAGATAAATCAGTCTATTTCTTTTCCCTGTCCATTTGGTAAGTAATCCTGTCAAAGGAGATTAGGTTAGTTGGGCAGGATTTGTTCTTGACAAATCCATATTGGCTGTTATCACCCTATTATTCTCTTGGAAGGCTATTGTCAGGAAAAAGGCCTTGCAGCTGTGTCTGCCCCATCTTGGAGCAGCCTGTAAGCACAGCTGAGACACAGCAGGGCCACCTGATTGACCACTCTACATGACTACCTGAGGAAGTCAGCAAACCTGCTCTTAAACCAAGCAGCATCAACTGATCTCTGGCTGCTCAGTATATGTTCCTGCAGCTATGATCTCTCCTGTGCCTGCTTTATTCCAAGTCTGCTCCAGCCCTCCTTGGTGCCTGATACTGGCTATGACCACCCATGTCCCATTTCATGACACTATATAGAAAAGGAGTGTTCTACACTATGATATAAAGGCTGTTTGGTTTGGGCTTAGCTTGATTTTTTGGGCAAGCTACATTGCACAGCTGGAGTACTGCAGCTTAGAATGCTCAATTCTCAGTCCCTGATAGCTGAAACCTGGCTCTATCCAGCTGAAAAATCTATATGGTGCACAGTTGTCTTGGGGTATTGTGTGTGGGAAGATAGTCATGTCTCAATACATTAAGGACCTTGAGGATTAAAACCTGAGCAGATCCTCTATTGGTGCAAATTTTCAGAGTGGCCATAATGTCAATTGAGCTATAAAAATGTATACTAGCTGAGGATCTGCCACTTGGGCTTTAAAATACTTTTCTGAAGTGACTGGGCAGCCAGCAGTGTTTACAAAGCACAGGTGAGACATTATTGTACTTCATTGTTAAAGAGCTGTTCTGTTATGTGCTCTCCCTCCATTAAAGTTAACGGAATTACTGCAGATTTACACTAGTGTCGCTGAGTGCAGATCCACGCTGTAGTCTTTTTCCTAATTCCTGGATGGCTGACTTCACTTTTTTTCCAAAGTATTGCAATTAATAAACCCACGTGTCTATTTTATAGTGAAGATTAAGGTCAGAATTTACATTTTTAATGCTTACATATTCCAGTTTTAATATTAAATGTCAGAATTTAACAGACTTCTCTCTCTCTCTCTCTCTCTCTCTCTAGCTGTAAAACAAAAGAATTTGCTCTTTTAAATTTTGATTAGGTACAGTATAAACAGGCCTTGGAATCTAGACAATAATCTGTACTAGGGATGAATGAACTCTGAACATGTTTTCTTAACTGCTGTCAGAGTTAAAAAGCATCTGTAACTATGTGCTGGAAACGGCCCAACTTGATTATCATACACATTGTAAGGAGAGTGATCACTTTAGATAAGCTATTACCAGCAGGAGAGTGGGTGGGAGGAGGTATTTTTTCATGCTTTGTGTGTACATAAAAAGATCTTCTACACTTTCCACAGTATGCATCCGATGAAGTGAGCTGTAGCTCACGAAAGCTTATGCTCAAATAAATTGGTTAGTCTCTAAGGTGCCACAAGTACTCCTTTTCTTATCACCATATGATAAATCTACAATTAGCTGGAACATTTCAGTAGCTCTGGGACACCAAAAGTACTGTATATTGGCGTCGGGGTGGGGAGGCGACTAACTATTTACTCACATGTTAGACTGATCACCAAATTTGGAAGAAGTTACCCTCTAGCGTACTGTAAAGGACTTTTGGGGCTCTTTTATTATGGTTTTTCTTTTCCCTAACTCAGGGTGAGTGAACTGTGGGGGTCTTCTTTTGGTGGATTGGATAGAGTATTGAGGACATTGGATCTATTTGTACTTCTGTATTTATTTTATAAAATTGTGCCTTGATCTTCATGTAGGCACTCTTTAATAGATTTTTTTTTAAACCAATATATAGAAAATATCTGGCAAAACCTTCTTAGAGAGACATTCACATTATGGCAAGTTTGAAAATAAAAGGAAAATTACAGCATGTTTCATAAAATTGTTGGCTCATATTTCTTCTTTTTCAACTAGTGACTTCAAAGCATTTGTATTTTGGTTAAAACCAGTCTAAGATTAATATTATTTTATGTATAAGAGCGGTGATGGATCAATGGGGAGCTACTCTTATGATCTCTTCCCCAGGCATCAAGTGACAGGCCTTGACCTGAACTCTTTCCAGTGTGGAACTCTACATTCACCCCACTTTAGACTGGATCACCAGGCTACAACACCCCTTCCCACCATCCTGACATGATTACAGGGCAGTGCATGATATCCCCTTCCAGCCCCTCACGGGTGCACCCTCAGGTTTTGCTAGCTTCACCTGTCTCCAAATGGAGTGAAACCCCAGAGCTCTACCACACTGGACTCCAAGGTGGCACCCCCCTTTTGCCAACAATGTTATTATGGCAGCTTCTATATTAACAAAGTTCTTTCTAGGAGCAAAGAGGAAGGCCCAGTGTTCTAATCTCTTAAGTAGAAAAGTGAGGCCTTTTAATCAGCATGTCAATGATTAGAAATGAAAGAGGGAGCTAAACATGGGATTTGAAGGAGACCAGTGAATATTTAAAGGTTTTATCATCCTTTTCACACAAAGATATACAGCAAAAAGAAACAGAAAGGTACAAATAGACCTTTTAAAACAAAAAAGGGACGTATCCATGACCTACCTGTTCTCTGCTTGCCTGTGTGGAGCAGGGCACAAAGAAGTGGGGTAGTAATTAAGGTTATAAAGGCATATAAATCTGTTGGCATTGATAGATTAGAGCAGCAGTTCTCAAACTTTAGCAACTCGAGGACCCCCATTTTGATTTAAAAATTTTCACAGACCCCCCCAAGGCCTCCGCTCAGCTCCAGACCAGGCCCCCACTCCATCCCTTCCCCTAAGGCTCCAACCCTGCTCCTTCTTTTCCTCCCCTTCCCCTGAGTGCACCCTGTCCCTGCTCCTCCTCATCCCTTCCGCAAGCCGGGGAACAGGTGTTCCACAGCGTGCAGGAGGCACTGGGAGGGCAGTGGACTACAGACCCCAGTTTGAGAAATGCTGTGTTAGAGTTTTAAAAATAGTTTAAGAAGCAATTACTCCCCCTCCCCAACTAAAATCTGAATGACATAATACCAGTTTTGAGAGAGGAGCTCTCTCTGATAGAATGCAAGATGCTTCTCTTTAACTGATTTTACTGATGGAAAGGTGTTACAGAGCCAGTTCAAAAAATACTATCAAATCTACAGCTGCAGGAGACACCAAGCAGGCCCTCATGGGGAACAGGGAGCCAGCCAAGGACAGATTGAAAGGATGTGTGCTATTTATTGTTCACTTTTCAGTACCATGTGGTGTGGACTGTGGAGTGTGACCTCCTTCATGCTGGAAGAGAATGCTGTGACAATAATTTGAGCTCTCTGGGGAATCAGGAAGTTTCTTCTTTATCAGAGGTCCTGGAGGGCATATCACAAGTTCCTAGGGCACCTGGCATTGGTCACTGCCAGAAGACAAAAAGAAAAGGAGTACTTGTGGCTCCTTAGAGACTAACACATTTATTTGAGCATAAGCTTTTGTGAGCTATAGCTCACTTCATTGGATGCATTCAGTAGCTCACAAAAGCTTACGCTCACATAAACGTGTTAGTCTCTAAGGTGCCACAAGTACTCCTTTTCTTTTTGCCAGTACAGACTAACATGGCTGCTACTCTGAAACCTGTCAGAAGACAGGATACTGGAATAGATGGACTTTTGGTCTGACCCACTATGACCATTCTTATGTTCACCACCCTCTTCTTTAACAGAAATTCTCCACCCACTCTTCGCCCCAGCAGGTTGAAGATTAGGAATAAATTCAGTAAATTTACCAGACTGGGTCAGATTAAAACGTTCTTTTTTAAAGCGAGCTGGATGTTGATTCCTGACTTACACCAATGATACTGTAGCTTTAAGGTTAGTACAGAGGCCTCAGGTGTCAGAATTGCCAGGCAGCCAGCTGAGGCAGGAGCAGATGCAAGCTGGAGCAGGGACTAGTTAATGTGGAAATGAGCATCGGCTATAGTGGGAGCAGGGGAAATCTGTCAAAACATGGCCGGCTCCAGCTTTTTTGCCACCCAAAGCAGTGAAGGGGCGGAAAAAAACCCGATTGAGCTGCCGCCGAAGAGGAAGGGAGGGAATGAAGGACCCGCCGCCAAATTACCGCCAAAGACCCGGACGTGCCGCCCCAATAGTGGACGGAGTGCTGCCCCTTTCTATTGGCCACCCCAGGCACCTGCTTCCTTTGCTGGTGCCTGGAGCCGGCCCTGGTCAGAACTACTAGGTAATGGGAATGCTTCCAGCCAGACAGTGATGTTGAGTGGATAAGTGTTGTATCAACCAGGAAAGGTACTAACAAGCTTCAACAGGACTTTATTTTCAAAGTGGAAACCTCTTTACCAGGCTGCTGCTGCACCCTCTGTAGCTTTCTCTCAACTCCTCCCACCTCCTTCCTGTTTCCAGTCCTTTCAGACTCCCAACAGCCAATGCTCCCAATTCTAATAATTACCAGCAACATCTAAACACCACAATAAGAGAGACTGATTCCCTTAGGAGCCTATGTACCTGCTTTGGGATCATTTGGATGGGTCCTTGTCTGTGGATTAGCTGAACCCTGGCTGAATGGGCTGGGACCTATTACAAGACCTGAGGTATTTGCTTCTGACTCATCATGCTCTCTGGCTCAGGGATAACTCCTCAGACTCAGGAATGACTCATCACACCAAGTTTCAATTTAGCCAAATCCTGTCTGTCTTCTTTCAATTAAGTGTCTCTGGATAATTAAAATACAGGCAGATATTTTTTTTCATTGTTCTAGGGCAGCTGCATGCCAGGCCACAGAGTAGGTGTTTTAAGTCTGGTATATTTCCTTGACTTCACTGTACGTATTAGATTGGATGAAAGGAATTCAAACTGGTGTGTCCTGTAGAAAAAGTCTTTGATGGAATTATACAGAATTACACCATCTGGAGATCTTACTCATATATGAACCTGATTTTCTTCTTTCTTACTCTAGTGTAAATTGTAAGTCATTGAACTCACAGTGATGTAGAACTAATTAATTTGAGAAAGTACATGATGGTATATTGTGGTATAAAGGCTTTATAGGCATAGATAGCAAATGGTTGCATTATTTGCATAGTGAGTGGTTTGAATTAATCCATAAACTCAGAGCACAATGCTGCAAATATAGCCAAGAATTTTGTTTAGCCTCAGTACTGAATAAATCTCTCTCTGGTAACCTAGGTCTCTGAACTGTAAATGTGCCTGAAACGCAACCCATTTTCACCCATGGCTCAGTCCAATCTTAGATGAAACAGTCTGGGTTTATTGAAAGATTTGGGTATGGTGACAACCCTGAATTTCATCTGGTTTGTGGGAGTGCTCTCGAAATTTTGCCCAGCTCCAAGAATACTGTATGTACTATCTAGCAAAAACAATTGCAATGTTTTCTGTACTCAAGGAAGATGATTTGGTGTTTTATGTTTTCACAGGTAGTTTTAACCAAATAAATTTGTGCCACGAGCTGAATCTTGGGAAAAGACCCACAAGATGTCACTGCATTCATTTAAACAAGAAATGCAATAGTTCAAGGACACCACCATGGTGCATAATTTAAGGAAAAGACTAATGTAAACATGACTTGCAATTGCATTAAAATTTGCTTGCTCTTGCTTCACTGAAGCATGTATAATGTAATATGGCAGCTCAAAAGATACTCCCTTTCTTCTCTTCAATCAGATTCCCTTTGCTGATTAAAAAATCATATCGTAGATTTTAAAAAATAAAAACAATAATCTAAATTGCCCTTACTGCTCTTATGAGTTATAGAATGTGTAGCTCATTCTCTACAAACCACGATCTGTGCCCACAAACACTTCACAAGTGCAGTTTAAGGGGGTGTCTGTACTGCATCTGGAGGTATAATATTCAGCTCAAGTAGATATACCCACACTAGCTCTGATCAAGTTAGTGTGCTAAAAATTGAAGTATACCCTCAGCAGTGAGAGCGGTGGGACTGGTTAACAATCATGTCTGAGACCCTAGGAATGTACTTGGGAGGCTAGCTCCTCCTACGGCTCATGCTACAGCAGCTACACTTCTATTTTTAGCATGCTACCTGGATCAGAGCTACTATGGGAATGTCTGCTCAAGCTGGAAATTACACTTTCCAGCTCCAGTGTCAATACACCCTGAGAAGCCAGATTTGAAAACATGTCCCTCAGAGTCCTGGCAGACACTCCATCTTATTCTCCATCCCATTCCTTATGCATGCTAACAGCTTGTTAGTTTTCTTTTATTGCAGCTGCACATTGAACAGAGGTTTTCATTAGCTTTCTACTATGATGCCCAGCTCCCTTGCCTGTGTTCACAAAGTTAATTTAGAGCCCTTTAAGCAGTACAAGTAGTTTACATTTTTTCCCCTCCATGTGCATTACTTTGTATTTGTTGACATTGAACTTCATTTGCCATCATGTTGCTGATTCTATTAGCTACTTTAAGTTTCTTAGAAATTCCTCATAGTCCTGTCTAGTCTTGACAAACCTAAAAAACTTTGCATCATCTATATGTTTTGCTACCTCACTACTCTCCCTTTTAAGATGATTAATAAATATATTAATCAACATAGGACCTCGTACAGAACTTTGAGACACCCTGCTGTTGACCTTTTGCCATGCTGAAAATTGAACATTTAATCTTATTTTGCTTTCTGTCTCCTAACCATTTTTTGATCCATGATAATACTTTGCATCTTATCCCACAACTACTTAACTTCTTTAGTAGCCTCTTGTACTGGATGTTGTCAAAGGCCTTTTGGAAGTCTAAATAAAGGATAACTGGTTGATATAATGTATCTATTATTTTATTGACTGAATTCTTTGAATATGAGAGACACTTTTCTTTTTCAGAAACAATACTGGTTAAACCCTATTATCTCATGATCTTCCAGGTTTTATTGTCATATTTCTAATTTTTGCTGCAACCTATTTGCCAGGTACAGGTGTAAGAGTTATTGGAGTAAGATGCCCCTAAACTCTTAAATATCCTCCAAATTGCTGAACTAATGGCTGTTTTAATAAGCAGTTGCATATTTTTGTTAGCAGCTCAAACTTGAGTTCCTTCAGAATTCCTGGGTGAATGACATCTGGGCTGGTATGCAGTGTTGTTGTAGTTGTCTTGGTCCCAGGATATTAGAGGCAACGTGGGTGAGGTAATATCTTTTGTTGGACCAACTTCTGTTGATCAGGGAAGCAAGCTTTCGAGCTTACACAGAGCTCTTTTCAGGTCTGGAAAATGTATTCAGGGTGTCACAGCTAAACACAATGTGGAACAGATTGTTAAGCATAAATAGTTAACACACATTTCAAGGGACCATTCAAAATGAAGGGCCTGTTAACATCCTTCCAGGCAGTGACTTACTGCTTTTAAATTATTGTATGCAGTGTAGTTGTAGCTGTGTCAGTCCCAGGATAGAGACAAGGTGGGTGAGGTAATATTTTTATGGTCCAATAAGAGATATTACCTCACCTACCTTGTCTCTGCTTTTTAATTATCAGTTTGTTCCAGCACCAACGCCTGTGACACCCCAAACTCTGACTCTATTTTGTTACCAGAAAAAAAAAAGAAAAAGCAGACTTACTATTGTGTAACAGTCCCCTCAAAGGAGGGGACAATAGGCAAATGGATAGCTAGCTAACCTTACCTCTACATATGCTGCAGATCTGATCGTGCAAAGGCACTGGAAATACCCGCTTTACCTGATGGAGTATTTTCAGCTTCTCTTCATTCACAATAACACTGAGCCCTTTGCAAATGCTAATTGAGCCTCACAATACTCCTGTAAGGAAGCTATTTTACAAATGGGTAAGTGGAAATAGAGTGTATGAGGAGCTTGCCTCAACCACAGAGAAAATCAGTGTCCGAGACATATTAGAGTTCTGGCTTTCCTGGCATGCAGGCCTATGCTGAAATCATTGGATCACTTTTTTTCTCTCACTACTTTTAAATAATAATTGTGTCCACTGTAGCATTCTGGAATGTGCCTTGGAGCTTGAAAGTCCTTGGGAAAGTTTTTTGCAATATATCGCAGATAAACACAATGGCAAAAATTTGCATAAGGCTTTTATGCTTCTATCTTTGCGTGTCCAATTTGTGTCATCTTATACCTGATTCTCAGTGGTCCTGGAGACCCATAGCTCCTACTCATATCCTCCAGAGATGCAGATCTTCACTGCCTCTGAGAATCAGATACAAGGTGTCTCAAGTTGGGTCCCCAAAACCCGAGGACAACAAAATGAGTGAACCCTTCTGAAAATTTATCTGTAAGTGTATTGTTTGTTTATACTAAATAGCCTGTAATCTCCAGTGCCTGACATTCTCTCTAATTTATTTGAACATTCTGCAGCAAGGTTATATTTCCATGAGCCCTCACTGTGCAAATATTTCCCCTGAGTCAATTCTTAAGACAGCTCTTCTAATATGGTTTTGAGTTCAGCATGTTTGCCACCTTCTCTGCAAAGTTATAGTAACAAATTAACAATCACTGGCCATTGTGCTAAAAATGAGCCTCTCCTAAAGGGAAAAAAAAAAATCTATTCCGTATTGTTAGGGATAGTAATGTTTAGTAAGTACTTAGGAGGCAGATTGACTGGAGACAAGGCACAGCACCTATAAACTCTACTCAACTCAGAGTGAGCCTGTTCAGCCTCTGAAGGCTTCTGGCTTGTAGTGGGCATTTAAAACACAGTAGTTAGAGTTTAAACACAATTTTCAAACTCAGTTCCATACTAACATTACATCACTTCATGAGCATAGTCATTTCCTTGCTAGTAACTCAATACTTATCCTTACAGAGGGGATTTTTTATAAGATTTTATTTTAAAAACAAATATTGTTTTAGCTTTATATATAACCTCGAGTTGTACAGTGTAATGTATACACCAATGTGCTAGAATAATCCTGTCAAACTAATCATTTAGTCAAAGAATTATTTTATTAAGGTAATGTAATGCATAAAATATCAAGGTATTTGGTTGATTGGCTGAAAAGAGGAGAAGGCACTTGATCAGATCCTTAAAGCTGTTCACTGGGGGCTGATCCTGAAAGGGGCCGGGTGGACACCTTCAACTCCCAGAACTTTTCAGGGTCAGGGTTAAACAGTCAAAGGAATAAAGGCCCAATAGAACAAAGTGCTGTGCACATTCTGGGATGTGGGTGTGCTGAGATCCCTCAGTTCTCCTTAATGTCAATGGGAATTGAGGCTGCCCAGCATCTTGCAGAACTAGGCTGTAACTGCACTACATCCAATTGCAGAATCTCAAGTGGAAGAGAACATCCGTCACCCAATAGCTGTAGGCACAATCTGGTTTTGTATCACTATATGCCTACAGACGGGAGCAAGTGAAGCTCCAGTGACATCAAATGTTGCTGCAAAGAGAAAATGAAATGTATTTAACCCTGCTGGTTTTGCCTTTCTGCACACATTGATCAGCTACAATTAAAGGGCCTTTGACCACAACAATTTTTATGAGAATAGCTTCTCTCACAGCTGCTGTCTTCTCAGACTTTACATCATTTTCACTTACCAACTTCTTTGGGGCATATTCCAAACTGTCTATGGGGGGAAAAAAGTACCTCTATTCCTCCTGTTTGCTATTAACCAATCAGTTTATTCCTTTTATTAATTTTAACAATAACAAGGATGTTTCTGGGAGGGAGGGGGCCAGCTTCTTTCCCCAAGATGAATGGCTAGGTGCAGCTATATTGCCTTCTGCTTTACCAGCAACTATTTCTATTCATCTTTCAAAGCATTTTTTTCAGCACATTCTCTCTGAGAATCATGAACGAGCTCTCTGCTTGACAAAGGTTTCTATCTTTTTTGGTGCCGAAACAAAGGGTCTGGAACACAGGTGAAGTATCTGGCCCAGGATCTTTTTAGTAAATCTAATCTAAAAAGCTGGAGTTTTTTCCAAGTGGAAATGACCATTGAGCAATTTTGCACTGTTTATAATTCATAGTGACTTCTCATTAATATTTCTAATGCTTGCTGGAAAATAAAATGGTGCTGTGCAGCACTGTAGGGGCAATAGTCAATTTTAAACAACTTCAAATTTGTCTGTCTACTTAATTGTTCCTCTTGTGGCTTTCAATTAAGGTTGTTCCTTCAGTCACTTGATTAAACGGATAGCAGCAGAGCATGTGACCTCTTCTAAAGAAGCAAATGGTTACTTTGAATGCGCTAGAAAATCTACCATGTAAAGCAGTGGTTCCCAAACTTGTTCCGCCACTTGTGCAGGGAAAGCCCCTGGCGGGCCGGGCTGGTTTGTTTACCTGCCGCGTCTGCAGGTAGCCAAACCTGTGGACGCGGCAGGTAAACAAACCGGCCCAGCCCGCCAGGGGCTTTCCCTGCACAAGTGGCGGAACAAGTTTGGGAACCACTGATGTGGTGGAACTATTTGTAAATTCACTGATACAGTGTACATTGAAGAAAGTTAATCAAAACAACTTCTGTTATGCTTTGCAAAGGCAGCTCTCAGGCGATAGATGCACTGAGGGCCCACAGAAGGGCATCCAATTCGAAAATCAAACTCAGGAACTAGTGGTAGAAAAAAATGCTAAAGTACGACAAATGAACAAACGAATAAACACAACTCTTCTGAGATTTAAGAGGGGAACTGGCAGAGAAGGAAAACAGGTTAGACAAATCCAGAATGTCACAAATATGTTTCCATGGGATCCTAGAATTCAAAGCAGATATGTTTCTAGAGTTTGATGAACTCAATAAGTGGGTGGGAATATCTTCTGTTTCTTTATACAAGTTATAAATTTCAGTATAGTTTGTAGGAAAGTCTGTCTGCCTCTGCCTATATACATGTGTACACATGCATACTCTTTCTCTCTCTCTCTCTCCTTTAAGGAATAAAACACGTTTGGAATTCCTGGAAATTCAAAGTTAAGGTTACACTTAAAAAAATGACAAAGATTAGAAAGCATGAAAATATGATCATCCAAGCATATGAACGCTGCACCTCTGTTTCCATGCACAGCGCAGTCTAAAATTCCAACTTCAAAACTCACAAACTCATTGGACTACTATTTATATTACAGTAGCCCCCAACCAATATCCAGGTCCCATTATGCTCGGAATT
This sequence comes from Eretmochelys imbricata, assembly GCF_965152235.1. Taxonomy (NCBI): domain Eukaryota; kingdom Metazoa; phylum Chordata; order Testudines; family Cheloniidae; genus Eretmochelys; species Eretmochelys imbricata. Next base: position 42,343,901 of record NC_135575.1, on the reverse strand, counting down.
GTGAAACTCGTTCTAAAAGATAATCTATTCCCTGAAGAGCTAACAGTCTAAATTTACAAGAAAGACAAATTGTAAGAGGGGAAACAGAGGCATGAAGAGGCAAAGTGTCACACAACAGGGCAGTGGCATAGCTGGAAACAGAACCCGTGTCTCCTGACTCTCAGACCAGTACACTGCCAGTGTAATCTTAACTGCATCTCAGATCATAATTTCTTTTCCCACTAAAGCAGCATTTGAAGATTCTATCTATCGCTCCCAGAAAAGTACTTATGCTTTCTTTAAGACAAAGTTGCTAGTAAAAGACTTACCAATTCAGAACAATGATTTGTGATGATTCCCCAAAAATGTATAGTATGGATTCCATGTTGTGATCTAGGCCTGGCTGACACCTAGTTATGTTGCGGGGTGGGGGCTGTGGTGGAAATTCACACACCTGAGCGACGTAGTTAAGCTGACCTAAGCCTCAGTATAGACAGCACTAAGGTGATGGAGGTATTCGTCCATCGACTAAGCTACTGCCTCTTGGAGGACTGGATTAATTACAGAAATGGAAAAACACCTTCTGTCACTGTAGCAAGTGTCTATGTTACAGTACTATAGTGGCACAGCTGCAGCTGTGCTTTTGTATCAGCTGTAGTATAGACAGCCTCATTAGTCTACACATGCAGATGTTATAGATCTGATCCGAGAGTCTACGCCAACTGCTTTGCACTGTTCCAATCCAGTGTGTGTAAGGGAAATACCTGGGAGGCATAGATACCCCACCCATGGGTGGAAGGGTGTTCCTAGGAGATTGGGTAGGTGACCATGCCATCCTTATGCCCCAGCAATCCCTGGCAACTAGAATGGCCCTTCAGGGCTAATAGGCAGCAGCGTGTAATTTAGAGAAGCACTGAGGATGCTCTAAATGACAATGGGAACAAGACCAGCCCCAACCCAGGCCCCAGACTGGAAGATCACAGATGTAATTTTATCCCAGCTTCCCCTCTTTACACTAGTTGTACCAAACATAACTTGACTGCAGTTGAGAATATGTCCCATATCAGGATCTATAAACCTCCTAAAGGGCCTGTCATAAATATAAAGGGAAGGCTAACCACCTTTAAATCCTCCTGGCCAGAGGAAAAAACCCTTTCACCTGTAAAGGGTTAAGAAGCTAAAAATAACCTCGTTGGCACCTGACCAAAATGACCAATGAGGAGACAAGATACTTTCAAAGCTGGAGGGGGGTGGGAAACAAAGGGTTCTCTCTGTCTGTGTGTTGTTGCTTTTGCTGGGACCAGAGCAGGAATGCAGGTCAGAACTCCTGTAAAGGGCTAATAAGCAATCTAGGTAGATATGTGTTAGATTCTGTTTTGTTTAAATGGCTGATAAAATAAGTTGTGCTGAATGGAATGTATATCCCTGTTTTTGTATCTTTTTGTAACTTAAGGTTTTGCCTAGAGGGATTCTCTATATTTTGAATCTGATTACCCTGTAAGGTATTTACCATCCTGATTTTACAGAGGGGATTCTTTTACTTCAATTAAAATTCTTCTTTTAAGAACCTGATTGCTTTTTCATTGTTCTTAAGATCCAAGGGTTTGGGTCTGTGTTCACCTATGCAAATTGGTGAGGATTTTTATCAAGCCTTCCCCAGGAAAGGGGGTGTAGGGTTTGGGAGAATTTTGGGGGGGAAAGATGTTTCCAAGCGGGCTCTTTCCCTGTTATATATTTGTTAGACGCTTGGTGGTGGCAGCAATAAAGTCTGGGGGCAAAAGGTAAAATAGTTTGTACCTTGGGGAAGTTTTAACCTAAATTGGTAAAAATAAGCTTAGGGGTTTTTTCATGCAGGTCCCCACATCTGTACCCTAGAGTTCAGAGTGGGGAAGGAACCTTGACAGGGCCCAACCCACAAGATGTTAAGCACACTCAACTCTCAATGTTTGTCCTTTGAAAGTATCTCACTACTCTGTGAATGCAGAGGCAATGCTTGCTGCTAATCTGCATACCTCTGAAAACCACTGGTTTCCTAGAAGAGTTGACTGAGATGTCTGATATAGTGATGAAGTTCCCAATTCTTATTTTCCTGAGAAGCATGGTGATAACTTCTCTGATGCAATGGCCCCAAACCTCTTCTCTATGCTTTCTGAAGATGATCTCAGTGAACCCCCCCCCCCCCCCATACAGCTATTCATGTCCTGGAACTGATTTCTGGACTGCTTGTGGCTCCAGAGAAGCCCCCTGTGATTGAGTAATCACCACTTCCTCTAAACAGAAATTAAAACCTTCCTGGTCTTTAAGTAAGAAGAAGCAACCATAGTGGACTGCTGCTGGAAGTTCAAAACATCCTTGCAGATAACTCCACCCTTCCAAAAAGCTTTGGAATAGAATATTTAGTAAATCTAGTAAATTTAGTAATGATTTGGTTAATCATTAGCCACAGCCATTAACTCTCTGGGACTCAAGAACCCCCTCCCTCTCCATCACCCCACAGGTTCTGTGGTGACCTGTGACAGAAGCAGAAAGGAAGAAAACCCAAGCATCAGTGATGTCCTGGCTGTGGAATAAGCAAAGAAATTCCTCTTCTCCTTCACCATAGCAGCTCACTAGAACATCTCCACTGAACTATTCTGGACCATTAAATACATTGTTAGCCCCGATGCCTCCATTCAACTCCAGAACCCAGGACTTCCTACTGTGAATTCTCAACCCACTTCTCAGAGGAAATCATTTTAATCTGAGATGGCCTTTCAGGACACCAAGAACCATTCAACAGATAAAGGCCTGATGACATGGTGCCTTCCCTTACAGCCCCTTCACACAGCAGGACAACATCCTAGAAGCACTATAGGAAAACCAAGCCACCACCTGCAATTCAGATACATGCTGTTCTTGGCTCCGGAAAGAGTCAAGAATACCTCCGAACCACTACTAGCTGAGATCACCGCCAACTTCTTTAGAGGGAGGAAAACTACCTCACACTTTAGAATGCCATACTCTGACCAGTGTTTAAGTTTAAGAGATCATCACTTGGCAAAATTGACCTCACTAACTAATTCCCAGTAACCTCCCAATGCTGATCAGGGCCCTAGACTGTTAAGTACTGACAAAATGCCTTTTTTTGGCTAGAGTTGATATAATTAAAGCTAAACAATGACTGCTCTGTTTTGTCTTGCAAAAGAATATACTTAAATGCATTCATCAGTATAAAAGGACTGCTGTGTAATCATATGTTAAGAAGTGGAGTTTTCTAAGGAAGATTTTTTTTCTTCCTTAGCCCAAGTTTGTTTGTTTATTTTGTTTGTTTACAGAGAAGACAATTTTGTCTGAAAGTACTTCCTGATGGAATTCTTGGAAAGAATTAGAATTCTTTTCTTTTAATAACAGACAAGACCAGAGTTGGCAGTCTGATCCTTGAAGAGTTAAACTGAGCCTGAAGTTTGCATAATATTTTGCAGCATATGAAGCCTTTTGATATACGTGTGAGTTTTTCTGTTTCAGTGGAAAAACTGGCTTTAGGCACATTACAGAGACCACATTTAATAGCCTCTAATGGAGGATCGGAGTGAAGTAACAATAACCTTTCTTCCTCCATTGTCTGTAACTGATTCAAACCAGAATCCTCGGTCTCTTTCTCACTGATCTCCCTTACACTGATGAAACCATAGAATTTTCTGAAGTTGCTTACAAAATACGGCATTCCCCCCCCAAAAAAAAAAAAGAGAGAGAGAGAGAACTTCGTCCACAGTGATTTGCGTGCAGAAGGTAGCCTTATTCTGCCCTTCTGCTGTTGAATCATCAAATCTGGATTGTAAAAGCAGGCAATACACTGTTACAGACTGTGGAAGTGGGAGTACAGCTCTCATTTGGCAGCTTGCTGTTATCTGGATGTTCCTAGAAAAGCTTAGATAAATTGGCAAAACCTTCTCTATTTCCTGTCACCAACATAATTTCATAGACTGAATAGATTAATCATCAGCATACGGGCTAATGGTAATTAAAACTCAGAGACGTGCGTATTTGAAAGGAGATGAAAAACCAGCCAATAGATCGGGGGCAGGTGAAGTGTGGCCTACATAGGGATGCAGCCTACAGTGATACAGTAACTCATTGCCAAGGCAAATTAGATCAAGCAGGGTAATCTCATGCTGGGATTTGTAGTCTGTGATGATTGCACTTCTGTGTATGGGCTTCTGAATAGATATGCTTTATTAGGGTGGGCCCATCTTCCTATTAATAATAGTTTGTCGAAATATGGCATGATTCATACAAGTATCTCAAACCACTTTATCAACATTAATGATTTAAGTCTAACAGGGAGGTAAATATTAGTATACCTGTTTTCCAGCTGACTAAACTGAGGCACATATAGAGGTTAAATTACTTGCCCATTGTACATTTTAAATAATCAATTCCTTAGGGCAGGGCGTATCTTTTTTATAACTTGTTTATATGACGGTTGTTGCTTAACAAATAATAAGTTACAAAACGAATGAATGACAAAGCTCACCCAGCAAGTCAGCAGCAGTGCTAAGATTAGATATCAGAAGGCCTACCTCCTAGTCATGTGCTCTAGTCATCAGCCCACACTTTCTTCCCACTGCCTTAAACATTAGACAATAATGGGATCAAATCATATGGAAACATCATTAAAAACTCCATTTCTGTGCTATGAGAGAACTGCAGTATAGAGATCCCTGTGTGTGAAACTGTCTATGGGTGTGTTAAATACTGCTTTCGCTTGGGCCATTAGCCTCACTTAATATCATCCCTGCTCCAGGGCACTGACTCTTGCTTCCTGTCTTTTGGTAAGTATTATATTCCTGATCCTTGCACCACATCCAGAAGTTGATCTGTGAGATGTAAAATCTTCTTTACCATCAGCAGGACAATTCAGACACACAGGAAAGTGGTTTCTAAGTGAGAATGATCCCCCATATCCAGGATGAAGTCTTCATGCACCCCAAAGGTCTGGCTACGCATGATCACTCTTTTACAATGGATATCAGAGAACAACAATTGTGAAATCTGGCTTCACTTCCAAGTCGTGCATGGCCTTTGCTGGTGCATGATATTTGCTTTCTGTGTTCTCAGACTGACATTTCCGTACAGACCTTGACTACGAGAAGAGTGCTGGCAGCTGGAATAGTGTAGGGTGAAGTGCTTTTTCAGTGTTTCCTAGCTGCTACCTACCCTTCACCCTATAATCTGACTTTGTGTGAGTGAGTGTGTGTGCACAAAAAAGTAACAGCCACAAAATATCAAAATAATGTTTTCCTTTCTAAAGTAACTGCCTGTTGTTTTTCTCTCATATTTTGAGTCCATCTGTGACTTCCCTGGCTATGGATGTGCAGAGACATCTGCCTAATTTTGTAAAAGTGTTTACTTCTAGAGGGAAGTTGGAACCTGCCAAGGAATAATTGTCAAGGCCCTTTTTTGTTTTCCTTTTTATATCTGTTATTTTTGAACTAAAAGGGTTTGGCTCTCCTGTCTCACCAGTGTAAATCTGGATTAAGTTCACGGAGTTACTGGTGTAGCCATCAGTGTAAAGAGAATCAGGCCCTTAAAACACAAGACAAATGTACCCATCCCACAGCATATCCATGTACTTTATTTGATCATACATAAAGACTGTGTGTACACTAATTTTTTTCTTCCTCCCTCCCCGAACATATTTCCAACAGTACTGCACCTCCACACATGGTAGCAATTTCAGAGGGTTACAGGAGACCAAGTCCCCTGGGTACAGCCAGTCTTTTAACCAATATGTCTTCTAGACCTGGTCAGGGCAGAGCAAGATGACACAGATGTCGTGTCTTGTATACTAGCTCTTCCACTAGAGCTAGTAGCCAGTGGAGCTCCCCTAGTATTAGAGTAAAAGCTGAACAAGTCCTGCACCCTGCCAGTGTAGACAAAGCCCACAAAATTCTTTTTCTGAAAGCTGAATCTTTGTATAAAGAAAAACAAAAATAATATTTCAGTAAATTTTTCAATGTGAAATAAAAAGAGTGGCATTATCAGCCAGAGTTGTCATTTATTGAGGGTATTGATCTTGGCACGATCTAGGTGCAGAATACCCAATGAAGTCAAATAGGCATTATGAGCCAATTTCTGTGTTCTGCTATACTGGTATAATTCTGGGGTAACCCTGATAAAATCAAAGCAATTACTCCAAATTTATACCAGGTTAACGGAGAGTAGAATTTGACCCACTGTGTGCAGATGATTACAGGGTCCAGTTCCTTTAGCTGTCACTGGACAGTAATTGAAAGGATGACTGTAAAGTTGATTGCAGTAATTAGTCCTGGTGTTTTTGATGCCATTTCTTTTCCTAATCCAGGATGTGGTATATAATAGCTTTAGAAAAGTTAGTTGATAGCAAGGAAATTAGGCATCATATCCAGCCGTTATTCTTAAGTATGATGTGTGCTGTTCACAAGGTGGGACAGCTAGCCTAAATGACAACTAAAAGCAGGATTCTAATTAAGATTTTTGAAAATGACAAAACTCCCATTGGCTTCAAGAAGAACAAGATCAGACACCAGATTTTGACATATACAAGCTTGCTCTTGTGATATTGCCAACCCAATTTTGCAGACCTAGGAGGTTTAGGACTTTACAAAGTTCAGATAAGTACCCAGACGCTGATGTGTTTATCAGAGTCCAAGCTCCAAAACTTTAGAGGGTCACTTCTCACTACAAATTACCCAACTGACTTTTGGTTCTTTGCTTTATCAGTTCAGTTCTATTGAGCTCATTTACCACAAGGCAGCCAATAGTATTAAAAAGCATACACTTTATGTTCCAACTCTGCAAGAGATGTGGAGCATTTCCTGAGAGAAGGGGCTTGCTTAATACCTATAGAAAACCATGTCACATTAAAATTTTTGCAAGGCATGGCAGTCAATATGTGACTTAGCTGCTTTGTGGCAGGGAGGTCCATTATTGTGATAACAAGGATTATGAGGTCTTGATAGAAGGCAAAATCTTTCATTCAAATCTTTCAGCGGTTTTTGGGTTTTTTTAAAGAAATATTGCTCTTGGTTATGTTTTTTTCCTTTTGTTTTGAAGTTTGCATCTAGAAGCTGCCGTTCATTCTTAACAAGTGAAAGTAGTTTATTTGAAATAAAAGGGCACTGTGATATAAGATGCTCAAGCTGAATAAAATGCAAATAGTAAACTAACAACAAATATTTTTGCTCTCTTAGGACCAAATTCTATTCTCAGTCATACCAACAGAACATCTGGTTTAAATTCCCAGTGTGAGAGAACTTTGTGTATAGCACTGGAAATACTGAGTCATGTGATTTAACTAAAACACTGGGGTAGATTCTTATCACAGTTACACTGGTGGGTAGCTAGAGTAACTTGCAGATTTACATTCACCTAAATGTGATCACAGTTTGACCCAATATGTTTAAAATGCAAAGCTATCGCATCTTAGCTACCAATGGTATGCAACTGAGCATTACATAAGCAGGTTAGTATCTAGTCATGTATCTTATATATAACCCTAAGATTCCTTTATGGGTAAAATGGCAAGTCTTCTTCCTAGAGGTGTATTCCATGGGTTTGCAAGAACCCCTTCTTAAAGTCCCACCACCAAATGGAAGGCAGGGTTTCCTATGAAGGTGTCAGACTCTCTCTCAGCACTGTTAGACCATTCCTACCAGATAAAATTAATCTGCAGGATTCATGCTTTGAAGAGCACTATTTTTGCTTTGGAACATACCAAGTGGCAGGTATTTTCAAAACAAAATTAGGTTTCCATAGAAGATTAAAAATACTCACTAGGCCCTCTCCTGTGTCAAACTGCAAAGCTGAATACTGCCATGTTATCAATACAGCTAGAATATTTTTCAGAAACAAAGTATAAACATGTAGCTAATGCACTTAATATAACTTTGCTGAGGACTTTTGCTTCCTTTCTTGGTTATGGTTATGAGAAAGTGTTTGTTTAAAAGGGGGCAATGAATAGATTCCCCAGCCTCCTCTCCTCTGCCAGCACACACATGCCTCTCTGCATGTTGTGTAACACAGGGTGAAAAGGAAAACAAATGTGGATCGTCTTTTTAAAATATTTGCAGCATACCACTGCTTCTTCCTCCTGTAAATGTACACTTAAGGCACGATCGATAGGAGTTTTGCCACTGACTTCAACAGAAGTCAAGTTTAGTCTCTCAGAATAATCAGAAAAGTCTTTGAACTTAATTTTGCTTTCACACTGGCATGAATCCAAAGTAACTCCACTGTGTCTCTCCTAGTGCTTTCATGTAAATGTTGAATAGGATAGTGGAGAGGATAGTAATCTGTGGAACTCCACAGGTGAGAGCTCTAGAGATGGAGGTACAGTTGCCCACTACAAGCCACTGGCATTATTAAGAATGGAACGGTTTCAGCGATTCTAGTGTGCCCCTGATACCCACTGCTTGGTCTCTGATATGCCCCAGCAGGAACTCATGATTGGCAGTATCAGATGCTATAGAATGATCCACTACAAAGAATATGGATGTTGCCCATTGTCCATGGCTCATGGGAGATCATGCAACAGTGGGAACAGCACCATCTCTTTGGTGCCTCTGTGTTTCCAGCGTGAATCCAGGTTGATAGTAATTAAAACTTGTTACCATCTGAAGGCTGTTTGGTAGCATATGGGAAATAAGTTTTGTGATCACTGTTCACTCTCCAGTGGATAAGTGCCACATAAAAAAGCTACTACCATAAATGTCATTAATTGGCAAACTTGTTGATAGTCCTTAGGGACACCACGGATTTCGATAGGCCTTGACATTGAACTCTCCTTTCACTAATATAATTAGTACATCCAAGCCTTTGTTGCGGCATGTTGGATACACCTACATTGCAAAAAATCCCTGTGGCAGTGAGTCTCAGAGCCCGATTCAACTAACACAGGCTAATGGGGCTCATGCTATGGGGCTAAAAGTAAGAATGTAGATGGGCTCCGAGACCTACTCCCCACCTCCAGGTTTCTGAACCAGAGCACCAGCCCAAGCAGAATGTCCACACTTCTATTTTTAGCCCTGTAGCACAAGCTCTATGCACCCAAATCAGTTGATCCAGGTGCCGAGACTCACTGCCACAGGTTGTTCAGGTGGTTTGTTTGCAGTGTAGACATACCCACTGATACTACAGTGCACTGTGGAGAGGGACCCACACAACTTGCTGTATCTGGTCTGAGGGTAAGTAGAGTGCTTCATTCTCTAGCCTTGTCAAACCAGCACCCTTCACAAGCACCAAAAATTCATACACAAATAAAGTAGCAGGCTTGATGCTGATCTACTGCTTTTCCTCTTGTTTCCAATTTCCAGCCCTGGTGTCTCTCATGAAAGGTCTTCTAGTTACACCAGAGAGCGCAAAATAGACAAATTACTTTCTAACAGCCACATGGATACTATCACCAGGTCCCCATGAGTCTGATTCAGAAGACTACAAGACAACTGTATTTATTAGCTCTGGATCCCTTTGAACTGAACTTCTATTTCATCTCTCTATGTCAATGTCTGTCGATAATGGTCCCTCAAAAACTCTGGCAGCTGGCTAGAAAGCAGATGCAAGTGAATGCATCTGCATTCCAGATAGCTCAGCTGTATGAATGACTCTGCTGATGTGTCTGAGGAACACACTACCTGTCAGCTGTTTGACAGGATGAATTGGAAGGAAGATCCAGGAGATACTATTCGAGAAAGGCCATGGCACAATTCAAAAGCATTTTTTTCTTGCCACTCCTCTCTTTTTATATATTTGCTCATACTGCTTGAGTTATTTCTCCTCCATCATAGAAGGGCAGTGCTGGTGAAAATTAACAAAACAGCAGGTACAGCCCCAAGTATTGATTTTTGAATAATTTCTTTGGGTACTGAATATACAATCATACACTTTTTCAGATTATCTAACTACCCCTGCGTATTAATCTAGGAGTACTCATGCAGATAAAGTATTTCTATTCTGCTCTGCTACTGATGTATAAGCAATATGATCTGCACTGCAACTAGCTTGTCTATGACCAATTATGTATTTTCCAGAAGCGAACATTATTGTTTATTTTAGAGATGTTCTTTTCCTGAATTGTTTTCTTTAAACAGTTTTGTTTCATTTTGTTATACAGAGCTTGGTAATTAATCTACCCTACTGAGGAATAAAACTTCAGCAATAGTTTTCTTTCCATTTTTGGGCTAAGTCCAGGTTAACCTGAAACCCAATTGCCTTTTTAGACAGCAACAAAGAAGGGAAAATAATGAGAATTATTTGTGACTATATCTAAGGCTTTTGCATTTGAGTTTGAGGCTCTTTTTTTATTTCACTTTCATGGATGTTTGTGTGAGCAAAATTTTGTTGGCACAAATGGAAGTGTAAAGTGAATTTCAGGCTCATAGCAACAACAAGGAGTCCAGTGGCACCTTAAAGACTAACAGATTTTTTTGAGCATAAGCTTTCGTGGGTAAAAACCCCACTTCTTCAGATGCATGGAGTGAAAATTACAGATGCAGACATACATATACTGACACGTGAAGAGAAGGGAGTTACCTCACAAGTAGAGAACCAGTGTCGACAGGGCCAATTTGATCAGGGTGGATTTTGTAAATGATAAATGAGGAGGTGTCAATTCCAGGAGAGGCAAGGCTGCTTCTGTAATGAGCCAGCCACTCATAGCAGGCTCATAGCAGATATTCATCTCCAAATTTCTTTCTTGGTTAACGAAATTTGTTCCAGCAGAATCAGAGATTTGTTTTAAAGGTCAAGTCATTCAGGCAGTGAACAGAAACACTACTTGTATATAACAAAAAGGCACCGTCCCAGCCCCAAAGATCTTACAATATCTGACAAGAACACACTGAGTTCAAGAGACTGGTGATAAGTACTAGCGTTAATATTAGGATGCTGATGGCAATATATTGATGTTAGTGTTTGTGAGACTAATGGAAGAAGTATTTTTTCAAGCGGAATTTGAACGAGAGAAGTTAGGACCTGGTATACAGGAATACAAGACTTTTTCAGGTCTCAGGAGTAAATAAATGAATAGAATAGGAAAAGGAAGTGAAGGAGATATTGAAGCTGGCACCACTGGTAAAGCAAAGGGATGTGGTGAGGTGAAGCAACAATAGAGATGTAATGGGGTGGCGTAGTGCAAAACCTTGAAGAGGTAGACAAGAACTTTAATCTTAATTTAGTAAGGGCTTTGAGGGGTGGGAGTTACATGATAAGAGTGCTGGCCAGGAAGAAAAATTTGGCTACTTCTTTCCGGAGGGGACCAAGCTGGGGAACAGGGAGGCCAGTGAGCTATCTGGATTCTAAGATATGGGGCTATGGGAGAAAGAAGTGAATGATTTTGGAGTGGCAGGTGTAAAGCAGTTGAGAACCGTGTTAGCAGAGGGAGAGAACCACTGAACTTCCCCTTGATGGAAAAAAGCATTTTACTCCTATTTCTTTTCACTAGAGTATCAGCGTCTTCCAGGAACTATTGTACTGCTCCATTCACTAGCACAGCTCTTCAAAAGCAGCAGGAATCCTGAGAAGCTCAAATAAAAGCTTTATTTTTGTGTAGGAGAGGCTGCTGTGATCTGAAGTTTCCCTGCGGTGACAGAAAGGAATCCAGCTGTCCTAATGCCTTGAACCACTTTCAGTGAGAAACAGCTAACCCCCCAGGCAAAGACATAGCGATTTAGTGCTGCTAGTAAAGAAAAAACAGCACTGTATTTCAGCTGAGAGCTCAGTAGAACTATATCTGCGCCCATTCCAAATTCTAAAATAAGGAGTGAGGACAGTTCAGCTTTCTTGTAGCTTTCACTTCAACTTTACTGACAGGTCAAAAAACTGCTCTTTTTCTTTACTTTCCCTCGTCCCCCAACCTTTTTCTTTTGGTTTCTGAAATATTCTTTAATTCCATTTCCTGATCATTTTGTGTGTGTAAATAGTAATACTCCTTTCAGATAAATTATCCACTCTCAGTTAGTTTAACTGCAGCCATCAATAGGGCTGCAGGTTTGCAACTAAGAGGAGAATTTGATTCAGTCACTTTAAAAGTGTCATGACTCAAGGTAACATGAAGGTTTATGACTCATTTAAGCTAGGGATGGACAACAAAATGGACTGACTAAAATAAGAGAGCATCTTTCACCTTCATGCAAAAATTCAGACTGTTCCTTTTCAGAACTTTCAACAAAGTCTGGTTGTTTTTTCTTTCTTTTGCCATTTTTCATTTTCAGATCCTTCTGCGCTTGTGCTTCCAGCCAGGCTGCTCTTGTGATATTTTTGGAAGCAGCAAGTACTGGAAAGGTAAGGGGAAAAATTCTGTTCTCGTGAGATTTTTCAGCTCATTTTGCCAAGCCAAGAGGTTCAGATTAGCATTGTTTTGTGCTAAGGCACACTGTGAGATGCAAGAAATTCAGGTACATTTCCTGGCTCTGCTAGGGACTTCTGATATGAGCTTGAGCAAATTAGATTTCTCTGTGCATCAGTTTTCCCTATATATAAACTGAGGATAATATTTATCTCCTCACAGGAGTATGAGAAGATAAATTCATGGATGTTTGCTAGGCACTCAAATATACAGTTATGGAGACCATAAAAGTACGTTAGAGAAATAGTTTGGCCAAGTTTTCAGCCACACGTTAGGCTTTCATTGCACTAAAAGAATGTGCTCTAGTGACTGCTTGCTGGTTTATCTAGTGCCCCTGGGTGCTTCAAGCAATGACTGAGGAAGAAATGTGGCCCAGGCCGGCCTATAGTGCAGCTTATGGTAGTCATGTAAGGACAAACCTGATCCAATTGCAGATTTTTACTGCCAAGCGATTTATATCTAGTTGTCAAGAAAGAGATGAGTTCAATCAAGTATTTTGGTGGTGTTAACCTATTTTTAAAAAAACGAATAAACTTAAATGCAAACTAAGTAGCTTTTGGAAAGTTACCAAAAAAGTCCTGGGCATTGCATATTTCCATCCCATATTGTAAATTTGCCTAAAATCTATGTTTCCAACCCTTCTTCTAAATATGCTCTTAATCATTCATTTATATCAATGTATATGAATGTAAAGTGTCCATCTGGAGCTCTAGATGCCATAAAATCTTAATTAAACACATAGACATATCCATCTGGAGCTATAGTTTTTTTTGTGGTACTTTTTAATATATTTTTCAAAGTACCACAAAAAAAATCTCACAACCACCACAAATAAAACCCTCCCCTTTAGCCCACCCTCTACCTCAGATACCCCTTGCCCTAAACGAAAGGGTGGAGAGAACTACAGTGTGTGAGTTACTCAGCTGTTCAGTGGCTGGAGAACTGATTAGTTGGGTCTTAGGTTTGTAAATACTATGCTGACATCAGCTCATTGTGTGAATTGTGACACAGTGTGTCACATTTTATTTTTTCATTCTGCTCATGAAACTACTGGACCAAGTTAGGCACAACAAGCACTCCTGTCTGCAAGGGACTCTCAGCCTCCTTCTTGCTTAAGATTTAGTTAAAACAAAAAATAAATACTTTTTTTTTTTCAACCACATTTCTGGCTAAAAGGGAAGAAAATTCTGCAGAGTTTTCCTACAAACAATTGTCTGACATAGCCAGCATCTTTGGCTCAGCTGGGGGGGAATTCCAGGCTTCTGAAGAGTCTCTTTGATATTCCTAACTGATTCAAAACACCAGCTTCAATGAAAATATATGCTTCTTGTCGTATCACGGTCCGAGTGTATCCAGTTCTTTCTGACTGATTTACTCTCCTTGGGTCTGATTCAGCTCATACTATTAGCACTGTCATGATTTACTATTTGTAGCACAGTAGCGGCTAGAGGCGCCATCTGAGATTGGAGCCCCAGTGTGCTAGGCACTGTACATGCACATGGTAAGAGACAGTTCCACTACTTATACACGTGTGTAAATCCATTGATTTCAGTGGAATTACTCCGGATTAATACCAGAATTATGGTCTTTCAGTTTTTGATGACTATGCACTGGGTCCATTTTGTTTGTTTGTTTTGTTTTAGCCATACAACAAACCCTTTCCATGCACATTTATCCAACCTGCACATACAAGTACATGCTTCTGTGTAGATATGGGACTTAAAAAAAACACAAAACCTTGTCCCCATATTCATTTTGCAAAGGGTATGAAAACGCGACTCCTGGAATGTAGCATTCAAAGCACAAAACTCCACCCATAGACCCAACTGCAGTTCTTCTCTCCCCTTCCTAAAAACCTATTGTACCGTGTTTCTGCTGCAGAATGGCAGCTCTATTTTCTTGTAAAAGGTGACTTCGTGTCGCATGTCAGTGAATGATTTCTGTATACTGGGGACCTGGATGCCCTCAACCCCCGCTGAAGTGAAGGGGATCTGAGGGAGCTCAGTATTTCCCAGAAAGCCCTTAACATCTGGCAGGATCTGGTCCACAGTCTGGGGCGTCTTTTGGTGTCCTGTGGACACTAATGCCCAGTCCTCAAAGGTATCTAGGTGTCTAATTCCCATTGATTTTAAATCAATGGGAATTAGCAGCCTAAATACCTTTGAGGATTTGGCCCTATATAAATATCAATTGTTAATGTAATTTGTTCTTATCGGTCTAACAATAGCTTCTAGGAAACTTCATTTCTGCTTTATTCTTGAACGGACTTTGCCCTCTGAGCTTTGCTTCTTGTGGATGTGTGCTGTTCATGCTAAATAACATTTTACTATCAATTGCTTCCTGTGTCAGATTCTATGCTGACCTATTCATCAAAAGCTTTTTCAGCCCAAATGAAAGGCTTCTTCACATAACAGCTCTCCACATATTTTTCTACACTTGATTCAGCTATATTTCTTGCAGGCATTATTGGTTTGCTTTAATGCAGCAATGCAAACTGTGCCCTTTTAAGCCATTTATTGCTAGCGACTGTTAAACCTGTGCCCATCTGATAAAGTTGCAGCACTGACAAAATTATATTTAAAAAGGAAATGTTTTCAGTTTTTAGCACTCCCCGGAGAGTCCCATCTGATCAACGTATAAAACAAGTTGTTATAATATATAAACCATTAGAATATTTCACTTAACAAATACATCTTTGTGCCAGATTTCAAATCAGTTGTAATACTTCACAGTGAGGAAGTGTTTTATGTTAAATAATATATTATATGCTAATGTTAAGAAGCAGGGCCAGATTTTTAGCTGGTGCAAATCACTATAGCTTCATTGTAGTTAATGAAGCAATGGTGATTTACACCAGGTGAGGCGCAGCTAGTAATGTGCTAGGAAGAAAATTTGTAGTTATCTCTATTAAAACATAGTTAATTCCACCATTGTAAGAGATGGCTAATTTATTTTCTTATAGATCCAAGTATCATAGAGACAATTCTGAAAGGTGTTGAGTTCTCTCAATTTCCAGTGCAATCAGTGGGAGCTGATCATGCTTTGCATCTGACAAGATCAGGCCCTAAACAGCAGCACTGGTCATAAGTTCCCTTGAATCCCACGTACCATTTTATAAATAATCAATTGTTTCTTCTATATTGGGTACATGTTAATTGTTCCTTCAAGCTACCATTGTTGTATGTAGTGTTGTAGCCATGTTGGTGCCAGAATATTAGAGAGACAAAATGGGAGAGGTAATATTTTTATTGGACCAACTTCTGAAGTTGGTCCAATAAAAGGTATTACCTCACCCCTCTTGTTTCTCTTCAAGCTACTGACAGTTGCATAGGTCTGAATTTGATTTCTACTGAATCAAGTTGACCTAATTTGAGCTGACCACTATTTCATCCTCTAAATAACCAGACGTTCACATAAAAATGTTTACAGCATATATCAGTCTAATACAGACGACTCAGATTTTAGATGGAGACTAAGTATATTAAGCCATTGGTACAGTCTCTTCCTTGTATTAGTGCTTGCGGTTAACTGGAAAGGTGTACTTAAAAGTCTTGTGTAATGCTCCGATTGAAGTGAGATGGGACATAGGATATAGTGTAGAAGGATTATCCTGTAACCTGACATTTGGTACAGATTGCCAAAAGGCATCACCATCATTACATATGCCCTACACTAGACTTGAAATCAGTCCTACTCCGGTGTAGGGTATTAAGCAGGACTGGCAGCAAGTGACTTCTGTGTTATAATTCCACCTCTGACAGAGATTCTTTCTGTAGCCTTGGTCTAATCACTTAACATTTCTGCTTTAATTCACCCATCTGTAAAATAGCACTAATAATAACTACTTACTTACCTTTCTCATAGAGATATTGTTATGATAAACATGCTTAACATAAGAGCTTTTCATACGCACAAATTATATTTAGGTGCCTAACTCCCAGTGAAAATCATTTTCTCTTGCAATTTGAAAGTATATATAACAGCATTCATTGTGCTATACACTGTAGAAACACACATCAAGAAACGGTCCCTGCCCCAAAGAGCTAACAATCTAGAATGGGTCAGAGATGGAAGGTAAGTAGGAAATCAAAGAATGGATGAAGAGACTAAGCATGGAAAGACACACAACCTTTAGGTAAATTAATGTAATGTATCTCTATGTCTTTATTTTATTGTATTTCCCTGGCAGACATCTTACATCTCTGTTACGGCTAGGGGATGGCTATCTTGAGCACTTGCACTGTAATATTGCCAGTTCTTCTGGATTCTATACCTAAATAACTTCAGAAAAATTCAAGAGGGCCAAAGTCAGCAGGAACTGCAGGTGTTCCGCACTTATCGAATTTATTCCAAAGAATATGACCTAAAATTATAAACATATTTAGAAAACTCCGCACAACTGGAGCCCCTTTGCCCCCAAAACTCTGCCTTAATTGGAGAATTATTCTTTGAAAAATATTTCTAAATGTCAGTAACTATGCACGGATCCCAGCACAAGCACCTCAGCAAAGTGCAGCAAGGGAGGCTGGTGGTGGCCCAAATTATTTGATAGGAGGGGCCAAAGAGTCACCTCACTAACCCTCTCCAAAATCAAAATGCCAGCAACTTTTGCCCCATCTGGAGTGGTTTTAATTAGTAACCTAATAGTGAAAGGCTCTGTAGCCCACTATGATGCCCTGAACCAGGGACAGTCAGCCAGATCGTGGGCCAAATATGGACCTCCAAACACTTTTGAATGGACCTAAAAATCTTTTTATTGCTTATTATTATCATTATTGTTATTATTTTATTATTATTTTCTCTGGAGTCTGAACCTTGACTGTACATTGACCAAGAAATTTGGACCTTGACTGAAAAAAAAATTGAATACCTCTGCTTGAACCATTCAGGCTCTAGATTCCCACTCCCTAGGTCAGCTAAAGCTGGGGGAAAAAACTGAGGCGGCAGAATTCACAGCCACAGTGGGGAACACCTCTCATCAGCTTGCAGTTGATCTAATAACAGCAATGGTGGGCTCTGAATAGTTCCATTCAGACTCCCTTGGCTGAACAAATGTCTACACCACAGAAGTCTTTAGGGATGGGACATGAAAGCTGAAGGGGAAAACGTAAGGATCCTGAACAGAGTATGCCATACCCTTCCAAAAAAATCAAATAGGATCCAGAAATAGACACATATTAGTAGGTAACAACCTCTTTCAATCTTAACTGTTCTTGTAAATTTTTTTGTTGAGTATAATTAAATGAAATACAACCCCAATATATACAGTTAGCAGTGCTGTGGCTCGTATTAGCTGCAAACTAATTTCTAAAACATTTTTCCTATACTTCTTCAGAATAGTGGAGATTTAAGTTCAAAACCAGCCATTCTTTTAATTTATCCATCATAACATTATGATTAAGTAATCTGGCTGTTCACTTTGTTTACTGTTTTATTTCCGTTGCTGAGGGATTGGTAAACTGGAAGCGTTTTCACTGACCTTTCAGAATCACAGATTAGTATAATTAGTATATTACTTACTTATCTGAGTCTGTCACTCCATGCTGTAAACTAATGTGATAACAATTTTCATCTCCACTGCATTGCATTTGTGTGGTGTACTGTGTGTTTAATTTTAAGCTCCATGTGGTTTTTTTCCACTTTGATTAAGAAGGTGCTTGAGTATTTGATGATGTGCCCAGATCAGCATGAGGTATTTCATGGTGCAGCTTCCAGCATAATGGGTCCCTGAATGGAGCCTTTACACAGAATTGTAATAATTAATAACAATTATTGTTTTACCAGAATCAGTGACCCACACTGAAGCAGCACTACTTAATGACCTTACCAAACCTGAATGTCATTTTACTGAAGTATATGTACTCCCAATGGTTTAGCCAAATAAACTGAAACCTTTTTAAAATTTAAGAATGGTGCAGGTTTGGTAAAGGGAACATTTCATCATTCTAAACTGTCTATTAGATATAGCTATAGAAAATGTTCAATAATTGATTACTTAGGAATCTGGACAAGATCAAGTCTGAGTTCTGAGTACCACAGTAATCCCATAAGTCAGCAATTCTTAAACGTTAGCAACCTGAGGACGCCCATTTTGCTTTAAAATTTTTTGTGGACCCCCAAACCTGCAGCTCAGCCCCAGATCCCATCCCCACTTCCCCCCTTCCCCCAAGGCCCCACCCCCACCCCACCTCTTCCAGCCCTGGCTCCACCCCGTCCCTCCTCTTCCCCACCTCTTTCCACGCCCTCCCTGAGCACACCCCATCCCCGTTCCACCCCCTCCCTCCCAGCGCCTCCTGCACGCTGGCAAACCGAGGGTACTCCAGGGGGTCCGCTGGCCCCACTGATCAACTCCTCCCTCTCTGTCCCTCAGCTCCTCTCCCTCCCTCCCAGTTCCTCCTGCACACCACTGAACAGCTGTTCCTCAATGTGCAGGAGGCACTGGGAGGGGGGAAAGGAGTTGAGGGAGGAAGAAGGAGGAGCTGATCAACAGGGCCGGCTGACCCCCTGGGGTCCGCGGACCCCAGTTTGAGAAATGCTGCCATAAGTAAATAAAGTCAGTCAAAGGGTATACGTTTAGATTCAGAATTGTTTAAAAACTGGGACACTAAGTGTCTGTTTTAGCTATCAGTGGTGGACTACAGTATAATACTGTGAGTAGGATGATGTCTACAAATCCTCCAGGCAAGTTGAAGAGTGTACAGCAATATGCTTTATAATACATGTTTATTTTACAATGCAATCATTAGGTAGCACTTCACTCCACATGGTAAGAGGGGAAGAAATCAAACCAAATTTATACAAACATTTAGGCACCTCATATCTCGTATTATGAAGATTTCAAATTAATTTTAAGCTAGAGATAGTGCAGCCTCGAAATGCTTCCCTCGCCTGGTAGCACCAAAATACATCTCAGGTAATCCACCAAAGTGTAGATTTGAAAGTTCGTTGCAAGTCCCAAAAGTGCCAATGGGTGGATTAATTATCTGTTCATTAGCCCAAGCTTAAGTACAATAAAAATTAAAGGGAACAGAAGGCTCAGAGTCAGAGAAACATTGCTCTGAGCAGAATCTTAGAATACTGGAGAAGTTCCACAGGACTGGATAAAAAGCTAATGTCAGTACATAAAAAGGAGTAAATGGCATGACTCAGGTAACTTCAAGGTGATTAACTGACATATGTCTCTGGCAAAATGATGGGAAGGGTGATACGGGATGCAATCCACAAAGAATTAAAGGATGGTAGCATAATTAATCCAATCAACATGGTTATATAGAAAATAGGTCTTGCAAAACAAACTTTGTATCCTTGTTATAGCCAAGTTGGTCCCAGGATATTAGAGAGACAAGGTGGGTGAGGTAATATATTTTATTGGACCAACTTCTGTTGGTGGAAGATAAGCTTTTGAGTTTATGCAGCCCTCTTCTTCAGGTCTGGGTAAGGCACTCAGTGTATGTCTACACTTAAAATGCTACAGCAGCATAGCTGCGCCACTGCAGCTCACTATAGCACTTTAGTATAGACACTACATACACTGACTGGAAGGATTCTCCTCTTGGTGTAGGTAATCCACCTCCCCGAGAGGTGGTAGCTAGGTCGATGGAAGAATTCTTTCACCAACCTAGTGCTGTCTATATGAGGACTTAGGTCGCATTAACTATGCCGCTCAGAGATGTGGATTTTTCACACCCCTAATTTTCAAGTGTAGACCAGACCTCAGGGTGTTTCAGCTAAATACAAGATGGACCATTGGTTAGCAAAAGGCGTGAACACGTACTGTACTCAAGGTGAAGTGGGCAGTTAACACCATAGGACAAAAGAGGCTAATGGGTTATAGATTTTTGTAATGAGCCACAATCCAGTTTGTTTATTGAGTCCATGATTTTTAGTGTCTAACAAAGTTATTAATTTAAGCTCCCAGGCTCATCTTTTGAAAGTATTGTTTAGGTTTCCTTTGAGGATGATAACTGACAGGTCAGATGTGGCGAGATAATTTTGTGAGAAGTGTTCATCCATGGATGATATGGGGATTTTGTCTTTTATCATTTTTCTGTGACAGTTCATTCAGGAACATAGTGATTGTCTCATTTCACCCACACAGTTGTTACTGGGGCATTTAGTGCACTGGATGATGTATACCACGTGTTGTGATAGGCATTCGTACCACCCATGGATCTTGACAGATGTGTGGTAGGGGGTACTGATCATGGTAGCAGTAGAGATAACATGCAAATCATGCAGACAAATGCAGGGTCTGGTGTCACTTTAAGTTGGTGTGTTCTGGTCTGGGGGGAGCTTGCTTCTGATGATGATCTTGATGAGGTTGGGGGTTGTTTGAATGTCAGAAATGGGGTTCAGGAAAGACTTCTTTCAGGATGTGGTTCCACATCAAGTATGAGTTTTAATTGTTTGATACCCCATATGGATTCCAGTGTGAGGTGGTAGGTGACAACTAGGAGTGTACAGTCCATGTCTCCATTCCTCCACATACACATCTTGAGTGAAATTCTACCTCACTGAGTCCATGGGAGTTTTTCCATTGATTTCAATGGACTCAGTATTTCACCCCTTATTTATATCCAGCGCAATCCTGATTCCATATTCAACATGATCTAAATTGCAACAGTACCCAGGGGAGTCAGTGCATGCTGACTATAGCCTTTTGACAAGGATATTAACCTTTTGTATCTCTGATTCACGTCTAGGACCAGGTGATAAAGAACAGTCTCTCTTGCCAGAACTCCTGTGCATCATGGAGTGGCTGGGTTATTTGCCTCATTGCACTGGTTCAGTAGTGTGGAAGGCATAAGTCCTTATTGGGTTCCCAGAGTAAAGGACTGAATCTATGACAGTGTTGCCACAAAATCAGGAGCTATTCCAGACATAATGTCAAGCCTTATATTAAAAAAAAACAACCTGAAAAGTCCTCCAAGGGGTCAGCAACATGCCAGATCTCATCTTGATTGTGTGAATTAAGAATTCTCCCACAGTTGGAGCCATGTGAATGATGGGGAATTGCATGGAGCTGAGCATGCATCTGCACAGCAAAAAGGAAGCTGAGAAAAGGTTGGCAATGCATTAGTGGGTGCACTCCTGAGTGATTTCTGATCACCAGTTTGACAGCCTTGTTATGTCTACATTAAATGACTTCAGATCAATTATACAAGGCAAATCAAGTAATTACAAAAGTTTCTGAGAAAAACCCACATATTATTGTTATCACATATGCTAAGCTTCTGTGTGAATTTGATGCAAGGAGCCACATACATCATGTGCCAACTTTGGGCTGGCCAGAATCTCACTGGGGAGTGCAGTGAGTACTGCCTCCTGGCACCTCTGTAAGGAGCTGCTTGTTCAAAGGCAGTGAGAAAAGGAAGTCCTTCCCCCATGCCCCTCTACAACAGCCCAGCAGGCCCCGCTGATTCTGGCATACATTCCCCAGGAAGAATTCTAGCTCACTAAGCTAGAATTCTTCCTGGAGACTACATCTACAACCTGCCCCCTACACACACCATTCAGAACTCCCAAGTGAACCAAGGGCAGTATGTTGCCCTTTGACAGTCCCATAACATAAATGCATGGAGCTCTATATAAACAAGGAGCTTAATTCAGACCCCAGTTCTTCCAGGGAGTTGTGCTCAGCTACATCAAGTCTGAATTTAGTCCCAAAGTCACTTTTAAATGCTTTATCTGTGTCTGGCCACGTTTCCACTGCATATTCTATACTGGGTTGGAAATATTGCTGAAATTCCTTTACTAGCCTCATCCTTCATGAGTTTACAAAGATCAGAGGATTAGAGCTGTTCCATGCCCCAATGATTACAGTCTTGCTTTAAACAACACAACAAGATCTTCAGCTCCTATGGGAGAAAATATTTTTCCTAAGATTTTCAGTGGAAAGCAGAAGAGATAAAAACTAAACAGTAGACATTAACTAATAAGTTAAACTTTGAGCCCAAAGTCTAAGCCAGGGGCTCTCAGACTTCATTGCACAGCAACTCCCTTCTGACAACAAAAATTGCTGCATGACCCTGGGGGTGGGGGGTGTCAAAGCCAAAGCCCCACTGCCCGGGGGAGGAGGGAAAGCTGAAGCCCAAGGGCTTCAGCACCAAGCAGGGAGCCTGTAATATAAGCCCCACTGCCCGAGGCTGAAGCCCTCAGGCTTTGGCCCCAGACTGTGGGGCTTAGGTTTTGGCCCCTGGAGACCCCATTAAAATGGGGTCGTGACCCACTTTGGGGTCCTGACCCACAGTTTGAGAATGGCTGGTCTAAGTTATTCTTTCCAGACAGTGAAATAGGAGAAGCAATTATGATCCAGTTGATAATCTGTATATTACAAACAATTGGAGAAGCTGCTAATTTCCTGAGGGTGAGAAAAATGTTGGCTACTGCTTTGATGGAAGAAAAATACTGTATTATGTTCAAATCAAAACAGGAGGAAGCTACTACTTTGCATGGCTTCCTGTACGATATATGCAATGCTATCCCAAAGGAGAAAGCAGTGCAGGTAGCGCGGTAGCAGCTCTGTGAAGTTGTGTTTTATTTGGGAAGCATTTTTCCAGTAATTATTAGGAAGGGGTTGGAGGAATAAACTTGCAAGAAATTCTCATGAGATTATAAAATTAAAAACATGTTCCTTAATTGCAAGGAGTCAGATTCTGGCCCTCACTTTGGCCCCTTTTTATCACTCCAGAAATGCAAAGAGTCTGGAAATAAGTAGCCTGCTAGGGATTCCCCTAATGTGTGGAAAATCTCTGGCTAGTGTAGAGCCAGCATAGCTTGCTGCACCCATTTCATCCCAGTCCCTCTGATCGTTTGGAACAGCCCTAAGGTTACTTTTAGTTGTGCTGGAAGTCAAAGCAAACCAATCGCTGGCCAGCCTCCAGGTCAGAGGATGGCAGAAAGGTGGTGAAAATCTACCTTGCTTCCCCCAATTCCCAGCCCTGCCAAACTCTGCTCCAGGGCATCTGTGGAAGGAGTCCACTAACACCATTGCTATCAATGAAATGGATTTACTTCTGTAAAACAACTCTGTTTATGACTTTATAAACAGAAACACACAAATAATGACACAATCTCTAAACCAGTCTCTTTTCTCTCATAGCACTGGTATTCTGTTTCTTTCATTTGAATATGTGTGGGTAAGAAACATATATATAATAAAGGGTTTCAACAGTAGGGAGCTACTTTCATGTTTGCTGGTACACTATGCTGAATATTTTGTGCATCTCAAAATGAACTTTTACATGTTTTATCTGTTTCTAGGTGCATCTCCTTTACACATTTGAAATTGAGTTAGAAATAAAAACTTCATCATACACATTAAAATAGTTTTTAGGTTAGTAGAATAAAAGTCCTTCATTGAAGACAAACTCCTTGCAGAATTCAAGGAATGTGGGTCTGTGTCCAAGCAACTTGACTGATGCACCAAAAATAAAATAACACACAAAAAATGAAGCCTGAACAGTTCAGATTATCAAAAACTTAAGGACGTTTCTGAGTTTTTAATTCTTGCCTGATTTTTAAGAGAATCAATTTGATATGACTTATCATATGAGAACTATGATAGTTCTGCTCTAATATTTTGCAGTTGTGTGGATGTAGTGAGACTGTAGCCTTTAGTTCCATAGTCTTAAATTCCATTCCTTGCAGCTTTTTTAAAAAATAAATTATTTTTAGTGAGTCGTGTGCACCTGAAAGATGCTAGATGATCAGCCCTAGAGACTGCAGATGTTTCTTTATCCCCATTCTGTCCCACTAATATTAATTATTATTTATTATGGAAGGGAAGCAAAGGTGACTAAATAAAGGTATGTCTTCACTACCTGCTGGATTGGCGGGCAGCCACTGAGCCAGCGGGGATCGATTTATTGTGTCTAGTCTAGACATGATCAATCGACCCCCGAGCGCTCTCCCATCGGTTCTCCAGTGCCGCAAGAGGCTTAGGCAGAGTCGATGGGGGAGCAGTGGCATTTGACTCACCGCGGTGAAGACACCACGGTAAGTCAATCTAAGTACATTGATTTCAGCTATGTTATTCATGTAGCTGAAGTTGCGTAACTTAGATCGATTCCCCTCCATCCCCCCCCAGTGTAGACCAGGCTAAGCCACTTTTACTTCTCCAGTGATGCTGGGGACAGACAGGGAATCAGCCCCCCATCCAAGCTGGAACAGCCATACAGTTGCTCTGACTTACAGCACTGGCAGAATCCCTTAGGATTCCACCACCCATGACTGTCAGAATGCATTGTGTTCCAGCTCTCTCCCCTTGTGCCCCTCACATGCCCCTCCTTGCTCTGGAACACCCTTGATGTGGATAGGGAGATTATAAGTGACATAAAGTGGGCTACATTGGCTTTATACAGCTGAGCAGCATTCCCCTGCTCTGCATGATTAAAGTAGTTTTAAGTCTGTAATATGCACCAGTGGAGCAATGCAAAGTGGGCTTAGCTAGGGGTTGAGGATATGTCTCTGTGGGAAGAACAATATCAGTAATGGAGAATGGTGAAGAGGGGCAGCTAAGTGTTTTAGCAGCGGGTCTTTATGTGCCAAGATCAGAGAACAGCACTGTTTAAATGTTGATAAATGACTGCATGCTGTACTATAGATGGAAGCAGAATTTCATTTTGGCAGTGACGTTGACAAGTGTACAGATCACCTCAGTACAAGTATTTTAGATGGAAATTTTCCACAATGGGAAAAGAATCCTGCAGGCACTACACACAGAGAACTAAGTTTGCTGACAGTATACCCCTTAAACACCTATAGCTGCCTGTGCTACATTTCAGGTGGCAATCACAGGTTTTGAGAAGCAGATTTTCAGAAAGTGAGGTCACTGGATGACTTGCCATGTCTGTAGCTAAAGCGAAAGACTAAAATACACAGAAGAAAATGCTTATTCCCTTTTATGGGGAAACATGTAGGAATGACTTATTATTTCAAAGGAGAATGAATAAACATAGACTCTCTTTATGCATAACATAGCACATGAATAGATCAGTCTCTAAACTATATACTTTTCTATTTGTTGTTACTGACAAAGATGTGTTATCACACTCTCTATAATTTATATGTCAGATCGGGCAAAATCATATTCTTATCTTCTAATTGTCTCCTTGCTTTGTGTTGTTTTCAAAGCATACTAAGCAAGAATTCAGTACATCTCAAAGCACTCCCAAACCCTACTGTGTCTTCAGAAATCAAGCATTAACACTTTTGTACAATAACTTTATGCTGGAAGAGCATTCTGGCTCTTATACTGAATGTGACAGATATTGCAACCCCCACGTAATGCCTTTGGGGACCATAGTATTACAGTTATGAATAGTTTATGTATGATTGTGTTCTACTCCATGGAGTATGGTTACCACAGCTCCTCTAAAAAGAAAAGGAGTACTTGTGGCACCTTAGAGACTAACAAATTTATTTGAGCATAAGCTTTCGTGAGCTACAGCTCACTTCATCGGATGCATACTGTGGAAACTGCAGAAGACATTATATACACAGAGACCATGAAACAATACCTCCTCCCACCCCACTCTCCTGCTGGTAATAGCTTATCTAAAGTGATCACTCTCCTTACAATGACAGGTTTCAGAGTAACAGCCGTGTTAGTCTGTATTCGCAAAAAGAAAAGGAGTCCTTGTGGCACCTTAGAGACTAACCAATTTAAGGACTCCTTTTCTTTTCTCCTTACAATGTGTATGATAATCAAGTTGGGCCATTTCCAGCACAAATCCAGATTTTCTCACCCTCCCCCCCCCCACCACAAACTCACTCTCCTGCTGGTAATAGCTCCTCTGGGAGCTAAAACAGTAGAGGGTGATTACCTTAGAGATTGTAAATAACTTCAGAGATGTTTCACCCCCTGGGGTGGTTTACATAGACTGGTTCAGGATGCATTTCCCAGAGACTAAGAAACAAAGAAAGGGCTTTTGGTATGAAAAGATAAACTTGAACTAAATCATGACCTTCTTCCTGATCCAGCAAACAGACAGGCCCTTCTGTCCAAGGGGAGACCCTCCCAAACATTGTAGAAGGGTCGGAAAGACTTTGGTCTACTAGGACTGCAAAAGACTGATAGGTGGGTGACTCCTGGTATGTTTGTGTGTGTTTAAATCTGTTTATTTTTATTGTGTTTTTTCTGTAATACTTTTACCTTAAGCATAAATGTGTTTGTTTAGAATGAGTTGCCTGGTAACTTGTAACTGCTGGCAATACACACTTCATAGCCCTTGGAGAGAAGGCAACACACAGGCACTGGCCATTGGCAGGCTGGTTTGCTGGTCAGTATAAGGCAGGGAGCTGTGCAGTCTTTAAACCCCTGGTCAGAAGGGAGTGGGATATGGGCCCCTGCCCAGAGATAGGCGACAGCCCTAGTCCCAAGACCTGACTAGGGTACTCCTGGAGTAGACCATGAAGGATGAATATAGGTGCAGTTACCCTGAAACTGTGACACTGAACACGCAAATATCCTGCTTTGCCACAAGTAGCTTTTGAACTTGAATAGGGTTTACTTGTTCATAGATCATTACTTAGAATCCTTTCCAAGCTCACAGCTATTAGTGCTGTCATCTGAGCTCTGGGAACAAACTGAAAAGCCTCGGTGTGAGCTGAGATGCACAGTTCTTTCCTGTATGCTTTGCAAGCCAGAGTTTTGGAAGGCTTTTTCCACTTTTAGCCTTCACATCTTTGTTGTGTTTGGCTTTTATATCCACTTGTCACCTTAAAAATGAAAATAGCATGTTCATGATAGTACAAATAGTATATTCATGGAAATATGCAGTGATAATCTCATTCCCTACCCCCTAGCAGTTCCATTTGTACTTGTTGTGGAAAAGGGTATTCTAATCTCTGTTTGGATAGCATGCTTCTCAGCCACTAATGTCTTACCACTGTGACTGCAGGAAGATAATCTCCTGTACTAGCTACATTGTCTCTTATCTATGGGCTAAATCATAGCTTTGTGACAAGCCGGAACCAGAATCTGCCTCCGGGATTTCTCCTTGCTTTGTGTATGGGAAAATGCAATGTATGCTCTCCTACCTGGTGTAGGTAGTGTGATCAGTTTATACCCCATTGTTCCTGTGTGGCTGTGCAAGCTGGGCCATGCTTTAGCTCTAAATTTCCACAGTGCCCAGAACCATGGTGACCCATTCTCAATTGGGACCTTTGTGGGGAGCTACTATAATATAAATGTTATTACTATCAGTGCTACTTCTACTAATAATAATCTGAGATGTGGGATAGCATGTGTTCCAACTGACGTACACAACACACTGAGAGGCCTTTTGATTTAGAGGCAGATTGTAAGGAACATTTCATATTAGAGAGTGAAACATCCATAGGAGACCTGTGACACTCCCTCTGTGTTTGTGTGTTGTCTATGATTATTTACAATGTCACTATATTTCTTTTGTAGTACTAACTTGATAGTCCACTCAAACACATATATATAAATAAAGCAAACCAGCTAATACAAACAACCACAATCATGTTATCATATATGTTCTGATATATCACCCTGGATTTGGCTCAGCCAAAAACAAAACAAAACAAAAAAAAAACAACCATAGGTCACTGTGAAGACCTGACACTGTAGTAGCCTTCAGAGGGATATTTCCCCTAGATTCTAAAATCAGCAAAATTTGTGAAAAAGAATTTTTAAAAATCATTATTTGTACAGTGGGAAGAAAACTGAAGGAAAAAAATATAGAGAAGATAAAAGAATATCAATATTTTCATGTATTTTTCAGTTTGTTCTGTGCAATAATCCAAAATATTTAAACAACTTAAATATAAGTGAAGGCTCCTATTTCTTATCAGATGACAGACTGGAAACATATGTGCAGATATCGTAGGAACATAGGAATTTCCATAGCGGACCAGACCCAATGTCAAACTAGTCCAGTGTCCTGTCTCTGGCAGTAGCCAGTGCCAGATGCTTCTCAAGCAAGTGTAAGAACCTCAGAGTAGACAGATGTGAGATAATCTGCCCCCACATTAGGTCTCAACCTGGTCTAATAGCTAGAGATTGGCTTAAATTTAGAAGCATTAGATTCCTTCCAAAATTTGTTAGTGTTTACTATGACAACTCTGGATATATTTGTTACCCGTATAACTGTCTACTCCCTTTTTGAATCACATTACGTTTTATGCCTCAATGATTTCCTTTGGTGATGAATTCCACAGTCGAATTGTGAGTTGTGTGAAAAAGTATTTCCTTTTATCAGTTTTGAATTTGCTACCTTTTAATTGTTCTTGTATTATGAGAGACAGCTCAGAAATTCCTGACCTATGTTTTCCATACTGTTCATTATTTTATTATTTTTTTCATGTCCCTGCTTATTTGATTCCTTCCAATCCTTTGGACTAGTGGCTTTTTTTAATAAGATTACATACTTTTGTTAGCAACACTCAGCAACTTCATACCTTAGCACCTTCAGAACTCTTGGGAATATGACACATGGGCCTGGTAACTTACTACTTTTAAATTAGTCATTTGTTTCAGTGCCTCTTCCTCCAACACCTGAATCTCTGAGAGTATTTCATCTTTATTATCAGAAGAAAGCAAGTGTTGGGTAAGTTTCTCCTTGCATCCTTGGTAGTGAAGACTGATGCAAAGTTATCTTTTAGCTTTTTAGCAATGTTCTTATTTTACTTAATTGCTTCCTTTAACCCCCTGATAACAAAGCAGATCTGTTGTTTCTGTCCCAGGCTTCCTGCTTCTGATGTACGTAAAGAATCACTTGTTCATTTTACACCATTAATTTGCTCAGTCCATTCTGGCCCTTCTAATTTCCCTCCTACTTATTGCCTGCTGTAATTTATGCTCCTATTTATTGGCTTCACTAGGGTCAGATTTCCAAATTTTGAAGGATTTCTGTTTAGGTCAAATAGCCTCTTGAATCTTCCCATTTAGACACATTGGCTTATTTCTGATTTTCCTAGTTCCCTTTTTCCACAGCTGTAGACATGCCTTCCAAGACTATTATAAAACAAATTAGGGAAGTTCATGTTGTTTCCCTTTCTGCGTGCACCACTTTATTATAATTATGTGAAATTCATGAATCATACACAAAGCCCAAACATTTGGATTTTCTGCACACATTACCTGAGGAGTATAGAGTATCTGTTCCTTCAGGCTGCATATTGTAAAGCTATTTTATGAGCAGGGCCAGTCACCACTACCTCAGCCCACACTCCCAAACTCTGCATCAACCTGTTTGGAACTGCAGTGGAGTCCCCCTAAATAGCACACAAGAACTGCAGAGGCGTGCATGGGTATCTGCTCAACCCACAGTCTTCCAGCCTTCATCACAAGTTTATGTGCAGCTGAAAATATTGTATTGGCCTTCTGGAATGAGATGATTTACACCCTGTATGAATATCTCTCAATCCTACTTGATTACAAAGTAGGCCACTCATTTTAAACTCCTGTTTCCCCCTTTCCATAGAAACCTGCTGCTATATGTGAGATGTTGCCATCAGAAATTGAAACGGAGGACAGGCAACTACACATGTTAATAATTGTGCTTCATCTCCAGTCTCCTGTGCTACAATATTTGATGCTTCTCATTCCTGAGTCTTTGTCACAAATTTAAAACCCCTAAATCTCACATTTATTTATCCCTGTTCAAAGTTCTAACCTTTGATATTATGAGGGCTCTCTAAATCTGGGATTCAAGGGCTGTGTGATTCTTCTGCTTGGGTCCTACTAGGGGTCAGGCACTTAGCCCACAATTTTCAAACCTGGGCACCTAAAGTTAGAGAAAATAGGAGCTGTGAGTGCTCCGCACCTTTGAAAACCAGGCTACTGCTGTTTTGATATCCACATATGGACTGAGGAACCTACCCTGAGGAAGGCAAGATGGAAAATGGGGGCTTTAATGCTCTATGCCTAGACCTGTGTTCCAGTGAGATGTTCTGGAAAGGGATTTCAATCTGCCACCTTTTATACAAGGGATGAAACATGCTACTCTTTAAAAAACAATACTGTGGAAAACCCAAGGCCCTGAAAGCACACTCAGGGTTCGCGGTTCTGTTTTTTTTCAACTTACTTTTCTCTCTTTCTAGGGCCTCCTCCTGGGGCATCTGCTCCACCAGGCTTCACCTTCCAAACAAGGAGCAGCTCCAGCGTGTGGCACGCAAACAAATGTCTCATTTTTTCCTTCAGTCACTTAATCAAGGGCTCTCCTGGCACTGCCCTGGGCTGCAGCTGGGGGGACGTTGTGCCCCATGTGGCTCGCTCCTGGGCGCTCCCCTAGCAGAGTGCTGCTGTAAAGCCAGGTCCCTCTCGCCTTTGCCCCCGTTTGAAGCAGGGCAATCAGCGCGCTCCGCTCCCCTGCCCGAGGAGCAGCAAGGGCTGCGCTAGCCGGGGCTCGCCTGCAGCCGCAGCGAGAGATTTTGCGGCCAGCGGCTCCTGGGGGTGCTGGCGCTGCGGGACAGGACCGGAGCTGGAGTGGCGGCGGAGCTGGCTGGCTGCCCGCCCGCCGCCTGCCCCGGGCAAACACCTGGGAGCAGGAGAGAGGCAGAGCGCTGGGTGGGGCGCTGGCTGAGCGCCAGGGTCCAAGCTCCGCGCAGAGGAGGAGGAGGAGGGTCTCCTGAGCGCTCCTGTCTCTGATTAGACAAGAGGCCGTAGGGGACGGGGCGAAATCAACAACAACAAGCCGAGCGCGGCGGCGGCGGCAGCGGCAGTCCGAGAGGCGGCGGGCCAGGGCGCGGGGACAGCCGCGAGCGGCTCGGAGCATGGAGCGCAGCTGCCACCCCCTGCCGCAGCAGGAAGCGGTAGAAGCCTGGCTGGATGATCACTGGGACTTCACCCGCTCTTACTTTGTTCGGAAAGCTACCCGGTAAGAGCAGCGGGGGGCGAGGCGAGGGGGCAGAGCCCCCTTCCCCGCACCCGAGCCCTCGGATTTCCCCGGCGCTGCTTTTTTTTTTTTTTTTTTTTTTTTTTTTTTAACAAGCACCTTCCCCTCCACCGCTCCCCTCCCCACAGCTGCCAAAACTGAAACCGACACACAGCCGCTCTGTTCCGCTGCCACCCAAGTTCACAGGCAAGCGCTTCCCGGGGTTTTGCTCCGCAGCGGGCTCTGCCTGCCCGGCCTGCCCCCACGCTGAGCCGCGCTGCGCCTGGGTGCTGGGGGGGGAGGGGAGGCTGTGCGGGGTTTGCAGTGTGGTTGGGTGGCTCTCGGCGCCCCCACGCTGCGCGCTGTCCCCGGGCGCTGCGAGGCACTGAGGCAGCGGGGACTTGGCGTGCAGTGCAAGGGCAGATTGACGGTTCTGGGAACCCGAGGCCTGACCTGGGTCTAGGGATCGCTCTGCAAACCCACATCGTTCACTTTGCACAGTAGCCGCGGGGACATCCCCTCCCCCCGCTCCACAGAAATCGGCCGGGGCCCCTGCTTTTTCTTTTCTTTTTTCTTTTTTTTTTTTGTTGGGGGAGGGTGTCACTTGTTAATGGCCACACGAGGCGCGGCTCTCCGGGCTCCGCACGGCGGGCCGGGGTTGACATCTCCGCAGCGGGCGGCGGCCGCGTGTCTGCCGCGCACAGCAGGGCGAGGCGGGAGAGGGGCTGAGCGGGTGGCCGTGCCAAGTGGGTTGAGGCGCCTGAAAGGGCTGGTCGTGAGCTGTCTGGGCGCTGCGTTTGGGGAGCGAGCTGGGGCGGGGGGTGCCTCTCCAGTGAGGGGAGTCTGGCTGGGAGTGGGGAGCCGGGGACGGGACCTGGGGGTGCTTCTGCAGTTGCGGAGGGGGGGGGATAGGGGCTAAAGGGAGTGGCGCTGTGTAGCTGGAGGAAGGGGGGTTGCACCCCAGCATCTGGGGAGGGGAGCAACGACTAGACTCGTGGGGGAGGGGGAGGGGGGTGCGGCCGGAGCCGGGGTTCTGCCGGGTGAGCACGGGCAGCGGTGGGGATGGAAGGGGCTGGGGAGATCCGCAGCAGTTAAGGAAGGCGGTGGGGGGCTGGGTGGTGCTGGGTGGTGTCAGGGAGCTGGTGTCTCCACGTGGACGAGCTCCGCGTGGGGAAGCGTCCGGGGGGGAGACTGATTCGGGGTGTCTCTTGGAGGAGCACAGCCGGGTGCAGGCGATGGAGAGAAGTTCCCAGTGAGGCGTAGACACTTAGGGAGCCCTCGGCAGGGATATTCCCCGCCAGGGGGCAGCGCTGCACACCGCAAGAAGAAGCTTGGGGACAGCGCCAGTGCTAAGAAGTTTTCCTATGAACTGTTAGTGGCGGGTGGCTTGGGTTTTATTTATTTATTTATTTATTTTGCAAAGATTGAATGTAGAGATCAGAGGCGCTCGTCTGAGCTGACGCCCCTCTGGCTTGTCATGCTGCCGTTTGGAGATAAGACGAGGTATATCTGCTTATCATTGTCACTGACACCTCAGCGGTGGGATTGCTGGTTGAAAGGGAGTAAATGCAACTATTTTTAGAAGGGGAGTCGGGTTTCCATTTTGAATATTTTCCTATAAACAAAGCCGTGGGGATGGAGAGTGCAAGCGGTCTGCAGCTCCCACGGCATATCGGAGTGCAGGGCTGGTTAGTAAGTTGTGTAATTCGGTCCTTTGAGTGCACGCACCATCTCTGCGGATTCACTCTTGTTCCTGAGCTGCTTGCACCATCTGCTATCGCTGCTGATTTACTTGCCTCCCAAGTCACTTAACAGGGATGGATGGGTTCTGAATGAGTTTTGCTGCTGCCCCTCTCTGCATGGGATGGGGCGGTAAGAAGCGAGATCCCCATTAATTATTGACTTGCAGCGAGCAAGAAGGCTTCAGGGGTCAGTCACCTGCTTCTCTGTGACCATCTGTGCAAGGTCCCTTCTCCCCTCCTGCTGCTTTCATATCAGACAGGCTGTCAGATTCATCTCTCTGGAAAACAGCAATCCAAATATGCTATCTTTAAAAAAACCAAACCCTAAAAATAAGTTAAATAGCTTTAAGAAAAGTAAGAGCTGGATGGGGATAACTGGCATGTGTGGTTAACCTTTATATTTTTATGGAATACTGGTGTATGGTATATGAGTGAAGGATAGTTTGTTTATCCATGGAAAATGGGGTGGTAGCATTTTAACCAGCTTTGAGAAGTAGCATTTAATCAGGTCAGCTTGCCACACTTCCATTGGAAACTGGAAGTAGCACTGAACAAATACAAATGCTAATTAATAATAACCATTATGTCGATTTGTTTTCCCCATGGAGTAGGTTGGCTGGTCTTTTTTTAACATGCAGAAACAGTTGTATTTTTGTAAAGGTCTGAAAAGGCAGGGGTTCACAAAATACAAATTAATCAGGTACCTTTGACTAACTGAAATACCTTTACATTTTTATAAGATTTCTACAGAAAACTGTCAGCTTCAAATGCTTGTTTGGCAACTATCCTGTTGTTTTTTTTATAGCGATGGAGATGTCACATTATTTTCAGAACTGTCTACCAGTCTGACTTAAGTGTAGCAGCTTGTTTATTTTTTCGGTTTTGAACTTACTTTATAAGTAGGCATCTATAACAAAGAAAAGGCAAGTTTTCAATTATTTGATGGCCCGGCTGGTTTTCTTTGTATACTCTCAAATTACACTTCATAAACCTTTAAGAGTTTGAAGCAATCAGTGTATTTAGTAAAAACAACGAGGAGTCAGGTGGCACCTTAAAGACTAACAGATTTATTTGGGCATAAGCTTTCGTGGGTAAAAAAACCCACTTCTTCAGATGCATGGAGTGAAAATTACAGTGTATTTAGTAAAAGATATAATTGTCTACATTGTGGAATTATTCTGGAATATGGCTTGATAGAAAACCCTGAACTTGATTCCATGTTTGTTTGTTTTTTAAATTGCATAATTTGTGCTACAGTAATAATTACATTGAACTGAGGTGATTGCAGTTTACTTTTCATGTTTCAAAAAGAAAAGGAGTACTTGTGGCACCTTAGAGACTAACCAATTTATTTGAGCATGAGCTTTCGTGAGCTACAGCTCACTTCATCGGATGCATACCGTGGAAACTGCTGCAGTTTCCACGGTATGCATCCGATGAAGTGAGCTGTAGCTCACGAAAGCTCATGCTCAAATAAATTGGTTAGTCTCTAAGGTGCCACAAGTACTCCTTTTCTTTTTGCGAATACAGACTAACACGGCTGTTACTCTGAAACTTTTCATGTTTCAATTGCTTAACGTTGTACTTGTTCTGTCTGGTAAATGGGATTTCTCTGAGATAGTTTTTAACTTGTACTTTTAAAATCTAATTTAGTTCTGCACTTTTTAGTTTGTTTCATCAGTTTATATCTATATCTATACACACACCTTGAATCAATTTGGTAACTCATGAAACAGGCACATCACCTGTTAGTCTGAATTCATATTGCTATGTATAATTACCTTTATTTTGCTGAAGAGCTTTTCTGTTACATTTTCAAATATGAATACAAATGAGCAGAAACAGAATTGAGCTCCATCGTTTGTTGCAAGGTTAAGAATCAAAATCAAGAATAAACACTGAGAATAAACACTGAGTGTGTGATTCAAAACCCAGTTAGTGTAACTCTTTCCATTGATTTCAATGGGCTTTGGATCGGGATCTTATTGAGCAAGTATCTTTGCAATATTAAAATCAATTATACAAAATAGTGCTCTCTCACTTCATGGATTAATTTGTGCAATTCCTTACTCATAGAGTAATCCCACTGACTTCAGTAGGAGTACTCACATGATGAAAGAAAGAAAAGATTAGTTTAGGTGGTTTTATCTCAAGTATTTTTTAAATTTAGAGCCACAGTATCATACATATTCTGTAAAATCAGGCGATATTTGTCTCTTTTGTATAGATCACATTGTCATTAATGGATTTCTGTGTATGGTTTATGGAGAGACCACATTTCCTAGAAAGCAACACTTTAAAATAAAATATATATTTCAGTTAATTTATAATTATTTGTAAGCTACACAGCTATGGAAGCTTTGCTAGTCAGTATTCTGGGCCCATGTCAGTATGGGCTGCAAGACTGGACCACTTGTGTGCTAAATTTGCATAGCATTGTTATCATTTTTATAAAAGTTAATTGTATATCAATAGTTTAAACCTTATATCAGTTATGGCTATAAGCTATGATCTAATCCTGCAAGGTGCTGAGCAATCTCCAGTAGGCTGCTCAGCACTTTTCAGGAGGTGCTCAGTGTAGGCCGTATTACTTCTGTTCCACAGTTCCACAATACTGATTAGGTGGATGAATGAATTGTGATGCAATATGTTATATTTTGATATGAAAGTGTACAACCTGGGCCTGATCCTACAAAAACTTATCCAAATTTGAAGCTTTTACCCACATAATCCTTTCCATTGACTACATGGGAATAAGGACTAATCACTTGATAATGGTTTACAGTATCCAGTACCCACAGGTATTTTATTACTTTGTTTTGCACAAGGCACTAGAAATATACAGGAAGTGTATAAATAAATATTAAATGTGAATTTTTATGATAGCTCTGATCAAGATGTAGAACGATGGTTCAAATTTGTCCCTGGCACTCTTAATGAAGTTACACCGGAGCAAATATGGCTCAGTTTATTTAGCCTGTTTAATTTTGGCTTACTCAGATACAAAATTTTTAGTGGTAATAGTTCATACTGTACATCTGTTGGTTTGTTGTACCACTTCTTCACATTCCTGTTTCCTTAGTTCCTACTAAAATTAAGCTATTTATTTTTTTAAGAATTCCCGTACTAAAATTAATCTTCCTTTGTGATGTTTTTTCCCCTTTCAAAATTTTCAAATTTTATTTGTAAGAGTGGCTTTTTCAGAAAGCGGAGGAAATGGTTTTCAAATTAAATTTAATTCTTCTCATTCTGGTACAGCATATGGACTTTGTTTTAGAATCTATCTTTTGATTACCCATACTATTATTGTAGCTTTTTCATAATTGATGTTAAAAATCATTCTTCTAATGTTATTAAGCATGGTGTACTGAATGGTGTACAAGTTTGATTGGTATACTGTATTGGACTAACCTTGCATTCCTTGTACCCACTAACTTCTGTTACAGTTAGGGGTGAGTCTATTATCAGTATCAGTTTACTGATGGTATACTTTTTGTATTACTTTTGGAAAAATGTTATCCAGGCAGTTTGTCACACCACTTTCATCCGCCAAGCTTCACCCTTACTTAAAACTCTCTTCAAGAAACCAGTATACTGTATACAATATTTCTGGTTTCCTTTATTGTTCCTCTTAAAAATACTCATGTGACTTTCTCTTAGTACCTTTCGCGCTCACAGACAAATTCACTGTTCACTGCTGATTCACTCAGCTCAGGGGGAAATTGTGTTCCAGCTATAGGCAACTTCATTGTTCCATAGAGGTATTTTTTTCTGGCTTCCTAAATGTATGGCATGATAGATAAAAAATATTAAGTTAAGCATTGCTTTTGTCCTAATGGAAGTAAGACCCCTTGCTATAGCTATCTTGGGTTATTGTAACACAGGTTGAATATATCAGTGATATGTGAAAGGGCAAGCATAGTTTATTTCTCTTAATGACAGCTCCAAGTATTTCATTTGGGCTGGTTTCTCAGTTCCGAGGTCTTCAGTTTCCATGTTCAGGGAGATATTGGAAAATGCCTTTCCTCTTGAGCCATCTGTTTGGTGTTTTAGCTTTGTAAGCTTATGTTAGTTATAAACCTTGGGTGTTGTCTCATAGTTTTATTCATAGTAATATGCCTATGCTTAGTTTGTTTCTATATAAGAGGAAGTTTATGCATTTTTATAATAAGTGTACAGAAGTTCAGACTGTCAAACAGATTCTGAATATGTGTTTTGGAGAGTTATTTTTGAATGATCAGATTTGAAAATACTTTGGTAATCCCCTGCGAAAAAAATGAATCCTAAAAATATAGAACATTTTTACAGGACTGAGTCAAATCAATCCCTGGTGTAACCTTGTTGACATTAGTCATGTTACACCATTCTGACCATAGTATATTTTTTCCCGTTTGCACATTTTGTTCACGTTGTATGTATTCACAGAGTTTTGCCTGAGAAAGGAGTGGAGGAGGATAGGGGTCTTTTCTGTAAAAAACATGAAAAGTGTTTCTTTTAAAAACTAGTTTGCTTAAAATCCTTTTCCTCTAAGTAGTCCACACATTCTTAAACACTTTTCTCAGGAACCTCAGCTCCCCAAAGAAATGTATACACTGTGCATTAAGACCACTGCAAAAATTTAAGACCCAAATCCATGCTTAGGCATGTGTGGAAAGTTACTCATATGAGTCAAGTTACACATATAGGCAAGTAAGTTACACTTATGCCTAGTTATTTGAAAGAAAGGGGTCTGAAAAGCAGAAGATCAATGCAGCTGCAAAACTTCCTATGAATTCAGAGAAAGCAGGGTCAACAGACTACCCTCCCCCCCACCTTTTATACAAAATGAGGGGGGAGAGGGAGAGAGCATGATTAAGCAGTGCAGGTGCAGGCAGTTTCCTCTTGGACTTTGCTGGGAGCTTTGTGTGCATCAGGGCGAGAGGATTAGACCCTAACTTTTTGGTACAAGAAAATAAAGTGTGGGGAGGGGAGTATAAATTCCATTTGAAGGAGGTGGGAAGGTGTGATGGATAGTCAGAGAATCTTTACCATTGGGTTAGTATTTCGTAGCCATAGGAATTCACAAAAGTTTTGACTACTGGCTTCTATTGAAGAATCCTCCCAGATTGCAGCTACTGATCGTGAATGAAGTTCACCCCCTGTGCAGCAGGCTAGCACAAGGGCTATATACTACTTAAATCTCACGTAGGTCTGACTTTGAGGCTTAAGTGGGATTTAAGTGGGGCATAGACATTGTGCTGGCCTTCTGAACAGGGGTGAAATTTAAACTGTTGCTCAGAATGTCTTCAGGCCAAAGAGTGCATGTTCATGTTTTCATAGTGTATTTGCATGTTTTTGAATGTTTGTCTAAAGGTGAATTGTGTGGAGAATGTAAGATCCAGGTCAAGTACTGCAAACAATGCTGCTCAACCTCCTACAGTGTTTCCTGAATCAGACTAATACTGTGCAATCTATTTTCATTTTGAACATTATATTAAAGAAAAGGTATTTTGCTTTGTCAGAGACAAATATAATTACCAAAGTCACACAATGTAAGTCTCCCTCTTCTTTACTGTCCAAGAAACATAAATAAATTTACATGGAATAATTTGTGATTTATATGAATTGCTCAAAAAACAGCATTAGCTGCAAAAGACTCTATTTACAGGGTGCCAGAAAAAACCCTTGTTCAAATGGCCCTTGTGAGTAATTCAATGGTTGTCATTTCACATTAGGCCTGACACCAACCACAAAATATATTTACTTAGTAAAAAAATATATTTTCCCATTTATTTATGTGCTAAGGGTGAATTCACTGCTGTACAGAGGGCCAGCCCAAAGCCTCTGCTCCACTTAAATCCTACTTAAGTCCTATTTTGGGAATTTAAGTGGGACTTTGGTAGTACATAGGGGTGAATTTCACCTTTAGGGCTTAAACCTTTTTCCACTAGACTCAATGGCAAAACTGCTATTGACCTCATAGGAGAGTGAATGGGGCTGTAGTTATTCTGAGGCTGGGACAAGAAACAAACATATTATCAGGAAAAATAAAAGATCCCGTTTTATTATTTAAAACCTTGACCTTTGTATCGCTGTAATTTTGCTGTGCCTTTTTTGTATTGTGAATGGAAAATCCCTTCTAGGGCCAGCGTTTTTGAGGGGGAAAAAAAAAGTTAGGCCTACAGTTTAGTTGTAAAAGTTGACTTGTAAATAGCCAAGAATAATAAATTATCATAAGGACATGCACTTTTTGGTATCCTCACTTCAACCAACTAATCAAATTGTATGTCCTATTTAAGAAAAAAAACACCAGCATCAGGCAAGATTTAAATTGTATAACACTGAAAAATCATTAATTTCAGCTCTAACAAGAATACTGTATCTGAATCAGGAGCCAGAGTTCTTAATTTACATTTATACTTGGCAAAGAACATGTTTAATTTGAAGACCATGAGTTGTCCCATTCACTACTCACATGTTTAAAGTTAAGCATGTGCATAGGAACTTTGTTGAGCTGGGCCCATAAATGGACACTACAATCTTTAAAATCAAACTTCTATCTTAAAAAAAAAAGTTTGCTTACTGTTGTTACAAATAACACATCAAGGGATTAGAACAAAATAACTTTCTATGTGATTTCAGTTATGTGCATTTGACAGCACTTTGTATATTGTTGTTTTTCATTATTTCCACTATGTAGTCATACAATTTCTCCTACTTGTTTAGGTCTTCACAAAGCAAGAGGGGAGAGGAAAACATTTTTAAAATGTCTGAAAATGGGAAAACCTCAACTCTTGGCAAGGGAACACGGGGCAGGTTTAGAACCAGAAACTACCTTAAACTGTTTTGTTAAAAATCAGCTAGATTTCAAGTTGATGGTGATCCTTGAAATGATTTCCACATCTAATTTACATCAAAAAACTGAAAAGAAAATTGTTGCCGTCTAGTGGTTATTCTGAGAAAAGCACATCGATAAAGACTAATTATTGGGCCTATCTTGAAAAACTGTTGACTTCAACAGCAGTAGGATCAGGCCCTAAGAATTAATGCAACTGAATGTTGGCATTCTATACTAGATGAATTCAGTCATGAGTGCCTTTCTTCCAAGGATCTCAAAGTTCTTTACAGATCCCCTGGCTGGGATGATTTAATTGGGGATTGGTCCTGCTTTTGAGCAGGGGGTTGGACTAGATGACCTCCTGAGGTCCCTTCCAACCCCGATATTCTATGATTCTATGTTAAGGCAATTACTTTGTGACCCTTATTGACGCAGGTAGTATCACCGCTAATGTGAGGAAGGCGATTCTAATTTCTCCTTAACTCAATAAATATCACCATAGGGTTTTTTTGGGGTAGTTAAGGATAATATCTGTTTTGCAGATGGGTAAAATGAAATGCACAGTGGTGAAGTCACTTATCTAAGGTCACACAGTGAATTAGTTGCATAAGAGCAGTTAGTGGGGAGCAGTATTGTCTGTGGGATTGAATACTTGACCAGGAGTCAGGAGAGCTCAGCTCTACTCCCAGATCTCCCCCTGGCCTGCTGTGTGACCTGGGGCAAGTCACTTCTCCTCTGTGCCTCTGTTTCCCCTTCCACCCACTTTCTGTCCTTGTCTATTTAACTTGTAAGCTCTTTGGCACAGGGACTGTTTCTCATTGTACAACACCTAACACAACAGGGCCCTTATTTCAGATGAGATCTCTAGGTGCTGCTGTAATACAAATAATAAATAACGAGAGCTGGGGTTATGTAGCT
Organism: Eretmochelys imbricata; assembly: GCF_965152235.1. NCBI lineage: Eukaryota > Metazoa > Chordata > Testudines > Cheloniidae > Eretmochelys > Eretmochelys imbricata. The sequence continues at coordinate 42,303,239 of NC_135575.1, read as the reverse complement.
CTGTACAAGGGAACATCCTTATACAGAAGGATATGTTTTCCCCCAAATAGTTTATTCTCCATTTTCAAAAGTAATAACCCTCATTCCCCCTCAACCCCACCCCCACCCCCACTCCAAAAAAAAATCCTCTCAAAATGTTTTCTGCTGGAAGATGTCACCTGGCAAATTCGGTTCTCACCATACTCTGACATTCAACATCTTATAATGAGAGGGAGGTGTGGATGTGACAAAATGCAAATGACTTTAAAAATAGCCATCACCTACTCCCATTCATGAACTCTGGCCTCAATTATGGTTGCCACAGTGCAGGCTCACTGGAAGAAAAGGATTCAGGAAGTCAGTAAGGAGCAAGTGCGGCTGTAGCTGCACACCAAGCAATGTTTAAAGGGCTACGCTGGGGTGAGAGCATGTTACAGTATTGAAAGGGTCTCTAGTGAGCAGGCTTCTTGCAGCACCTGGATATTAGTATTTGCTCCTGTTTTATACAGACCTAATCTCTACTGTCACTGCTGCAACTGCTCCCTCATGGCAGTTTTCTGGCCCTAAGGTTCTTAGGGCCAAATTCTGCAAATATCTATGCCCATTGAAGACTACTTGTGTGAATTAGGAGTGTTTGCAAGATTGACCCTTAATTTAGTCCTTTTCACATCACATTTGTCTCATAAATAGTGCTTTCTCATTTATTTCCACTAATCTCTCTTGTAGTTCAATAGGTGTCTGGTACTGATAGACCTTACTTATATGGCTTATTGTATACTGAGAAAATAAGTGTTACACTTGTCAAACATGGTTAAATGGAAAATGGTACTGAAAAAGCAAAAACAAGTCCTCTGATTGATTTTTAAAATAGATTAAAACAACTATGTTTTGCATTTCATCCAAAATAAAATATTAGTTCTTCAACCCATGCATATAGCTGTGTGAGAAAACGGAGATGAATAATTTCCTTATAAGAAGTGTTACTCAGAACAGGTCAATAAAATTGTTGTTATTCCAGCTGAATTTAAACAACTTTACTGTTGCTTAAATTCTGCAAATGCCTAATCAGTTTAAAGTATAAGAATATATTTTAGGAGAGTTATAGCCATAGGATTTTTCTCTCTTCTTAATCTACACAATTTTGTAAAAAACCCACATACTAACCTGCTAGCAGGTTACTGGACCACCATCAAAGAGACATTTGGGGGGAAAACATAAAGTCTAATAGTGCAAACTCTCTTTCCAATAAGGAGAAGGTCCTTATTCAAAGGCAATGTGACTACTTGGATGAGAAAAGTCTTACACAGTCAGGTTCTAAATCCCACCACCACCCCTGTGAGGCAGGAAGATAAGTTTTGAAATCCCTACTTTATAGATGGACAGGATGAAATGGAAAGATTGAATCACTCTAGGGCCATGGAGTCAGAGCTGGATTTAGAGGCTTTTGTTGTTCGTTTGTTTGTTTGTTGTTATTACATTGGTAAACCTGTGCTATGGCACTTTACAAACAAAGTGGCAGGGCTTTTCTCTGAAAAACCAAGTCCATGCTGTAACCAGTACACTGTGCACCTGGTTCTCCACTGCCTTTACATTTTATACGGCCATTTACACCTGTGCAAATTGAATGTGAAACACTACCAGGTCAGAATGATAGCATTTTACTCTTCCTTTCATCACATGTAAATGATCACACAGATGCAAGGCAGTAGAGAATCAGGCTCAGTGTGCCTCCTCTAATAAACTGGTTTCAGAGTAGCAGTTAGTCTGTATTCGCAAAAAGAAAAGGAGTACTTGTGGCACCTTAGAGACTAACAAATGTATTTGAGCATAAGCTTTCATGAGCTGCAGCTCACTTCATTGGATCATTTTATTATTTCCTCTAACAAACTGTGGTCATTCAGCAGGTGGGTACAAATGTATCATAGACTTACAAATGATAAGTATGTGAGTACATTTGGCTGATTAATGAGCAGGTTAGGAAGGCTATTCCATCTTGTTCTTTGCTTGTATAAATGCATTTACATCTGATTTTACAGTATTTTATGAGTCAGGTTCCACACAATCTGAGAGTGGCTTAAAAATCATGAGTTTTTAACATAATAATAAATGGGTTTTTAGTTGCCTTCTAGTTTCCGAGCCTTTAGGGTGCACTCAGATCACATTTTCAAACTTTCTTTGCAACCAGAAGGACTAGAAGCTTATTTTTGTTAATGAAAGCAGAGGTTTTCAGCTAATTGCTTATCTCCAGAGCTAAGACTTAAAGAAAAACACCGAATATCGCAAGTCTCATGCTGAAATCACAAGAGTCGGGAACACTGATTTTAATCCAGGGATGTTCAGAGTCTTCTTATACAACTATTTTTTAATAATCATCTGTTTATTTCCTCAGGGGATATTTTTGGCCATTTCCATAATTTTTTTCCCTCTAAAAGATTTCCCTTCCCTCCTTTGATCAAGAGAATGATTAGATGTTGGCTTCTTATTATGTCCCTTACTCAAACAGCTTGCAGTGTGAGTTTGCTGACATGCCTCTTGAAAAGTATGAGTTCATGTATTTCTTTTTTACAAAGTCTCCCCTCCCACATTTTAACATCATCTGTGGGAGCTCAGCATATTAAGAGCTGTAAAGAAGTCCTTGTTAAAATCAGAGTTATGATAATATATTAATCATTCTTCCTATTGATGTAGTTTTTCATATGAAAGTATCATTTCATAAGCCATTTGGGTGAAACCAGATCTCTTGTTCAAAGAGAAATTATGATGACACTGTAATGAAGACAGATAATTGAGAATACTTATTAGTATATTAAATAAACCCTGAATTTAATTCCTAATATTTTTTTAAATAATTAACCCTCTCTTTCACAGCAACAGTGGAATCATTTATTGCTCATTCTATTGCATTTTATTATCTGACATCATTTTCCAGTAATCAGACTGGTTTAATATTCATGGGTGCTTTGTAATAGATGTTGATGTACACAGTAATAGTAATTATTATTATTATTTATTATTTCATACACAAGTGTGCTAGGCACTTCACAGAAGAACTGGAAACATATGGGATGAAATCCTGTCCCCACTGAACTCAGTGACAACACTCCCATTGATTTTAATGGGGCCAGCATTTCATCCAATTTACCTACCCAAAAGAGCATGCAGTCTAAGGCCCTGATTCTGCAAAAGACTTACAATTGTGCTTAACTGTATGGCCTGTTAGTGCCATTAACCTTGACAGGATTATCTCATAGTGTGTGAATAATAAGCACATGTGTAAGTCTTTGTAAGATCAGGACCAAAATACTGTAATTGGGAGTCCAGATAAAGATCAGATTCTGCTTTCCGTTATGGTGTGATTAAGAGCAGAAATTGGTCCAACAGCTCTATTAGATCATTTTAACCAACTACTGCCCCTGAGGGAAAAAAATATTCTCTCATATATGACCCTGAAATCCTTACTGATGTGTAGTCTGCAGTCACATTGCTCCTTTTCTTGGACAAGTATTCAGTACATAGACTCACCATATTTTAAATCTATCCTCATTCAGTGAATCAGTTTTTAACTCCACATCTGTGTAGTTCTTAGTCCCAGTCAGGACTTCAAGTCATATGTCAGTGCTCACACCTTCACAAGGGAAGGCAGATATGCTTCTTTTTGAGGTTATGGCTTACTGTAATATCTATTGTTTAGAAGTATAGTTGAAATAGAAAACTTTAGAGACTAATCAATCTCCTTAGCTTTGTTTTGCCAATCATTTTCAGCAGCCCCCTTACTGCTTTGTATTTTACAATACAACAACCAGGCTGTTTGGGGAGGCACAACCTTCCTGGTCCTCCATACAGTTTCGCAACCCCGCTGTGACCCTTGGGCCAAAAAGTTTGCCCACCCCTGCTCTATCTGGTTGTCATATGTGGGTTGGGAAGGAATTTCCCCCCCCAGGTCCAATTGGCAGTGACTTTGTGTGTGGGAGGGGGTTTGCCTTACATATCCCGATGCTGCAGGTGATCATTTGCCAGGATTATCTGGATAGCTCTCACTTAATTCCCTGCCATTTCCGGGGCCTTGGGCATTGGTACACTTCGGTCTCTCTTATTCCCTCTCAGTGGCACATAATAGTCTAGTCTCCTGTAGGTGGTAATCCTTTGGTCTAATTTGAGTTTCTGGGTTTGGTGTGGGGGTGCTGGGTGGTGGCTTGTGATAGGAAATCAGATGATCTGGTGGTCCTTGTGTCCTTAAACTCTATGACATGACTAAGGATGAAGTATTTGAGATTAGTGTAGTCATAATTTTCAGCTTTTATGCACTGAAAGCTATGTCATGAGTAATAATTTTCTGCCTTATTCAGAGTCATTTATTTGATCAGAAATATTTCTTTTTTATAAGACACATGATATTAGTGCTTAAGTCTCAGTGTTGGCTAGAAATGAACAACATCGAGTTAAAGAGAAGCAGGTGTTTCACTAAATCAGTGGTTCCCAAACTTGTTCCGTCGCTTGTGCTGGGAAAGCCCCTGGTGGGCCGGGCCAGTTTGTTTACCTGCCGCATCCGCAGGTTTGGCCGATCGCGGCTCCCATACTATTTTATGTAGTATTATGTAAAAGGGTTGGTCCCTTTAAATAATTATGATTGCTTGGGGATTGTTAACTCATAGTATTTATTACCTTTCACTTCTGTTTTGCAGAGAAATGGTCAATGCATGGTTTGCTGAGAGAGTTCATACCATCCCAGTCTGCAAGGAAGGAACCAAAAACCACAGTGAAGATTGCTCTTGTCCTGCTCATCAGACTACCCGAGCTGAAAGCCCCAACCCTGGGACACCAGTAAGGAAAATCTCTGCTTCTGAATTTGACAGGCCTCTAAGGCCCATCATTGTCAAGGACTCTGTTGGAACCGTAAGTTTCCTTTCTGGCTCTGGAAAAAAGGAACAGATGCCTCTGCAATCTCCAAGGATTGGGACTGATGCAGGGGATCAGTGCTCAAGACTCTTAGAACTAGTGAAAGATATTTCCACTCACTTGGACGTCACAGCCCTTTGCCACAAAATTTTCTTGCACATCCATGAGCTCATAGCTGCTGATCGTTATTCCCTTTTCCTGGTCTGTGAGGATAGCTCCAATGAGAAGTTTCTTGTCAGCAGGCTGTTCGATGTTGCAGAAGGTTCCACCTTGGAAGAAGCTTCAAACAACTGCATTCGCTTGGAATGGAACAAGGGAATTGTGGGACATGTGGCAGCTTTGGGCCAGCCTTTGAACATCAAAAATGCATATGAGGTAAATATGGAAATTTTGTGTAAGTAAAAAGAGGCCAGATCTTCAGATAGTGTAATACATGCAGTTCATTGGAGCCAGATTGATTTACACTAACTGAGGATCTGGCCTCAAATATCTCTCTCTAAAATATATGCACATTTGGCTACATATGATGTTTGAGGAATGGATGTTTGAAAACAAGTGATGGACATTTGAGAGTAAGGGTCAAGTTTTGATCCTGGCCTTAACCAGGTCTCTATTTTTCCACCCACAATTATTTGCATTTGTATTTCAGGACACTTAGAAATGTATGATTTTGATTGTACCAAGAAATTGGATATTTAAAGTGGGCTAAATTATGGGGGCAAATAATTGTTTGCATTTTTAAAAATAAAAATATAGGCTAATATATGAACATGTACTTCTATATGAATCCTAAGGCTGCATAACTGGGCATAACGGGATGAAACTGAGCAAAGGAAAATGTAGGCTGAATATCAGGAAAAAACCCTGATAATAAGATACATTGGGCTGTGGAAAAGTCTCCCAACTGAAATGGTAGAATCCCTATTACTTGAATGATTTAAGCCTAGACTGACAACCTGCAGAATATCCTGTAAGAAACAACGCTGCTTGATAGATAAAGCGGGTTTTGTGCATTCAGAGTTAGGGATAAGGAAAGAGAAGGTTTCCCAAGTGGAACAAACACTGGAATTTTGACTTGAAAATTACCACTTCTAGTTGGTCATCTCTTCATCCTCCTGAGTGGATTTTTTGAGGATGTGTGATATTGCCAAACAATATTTTCCAGCAGCAATACATGTAAGGGTGATATAATGTGCTTTAATGGTCATCGTTCATGAAGACTCTGATAAGTATTTTCTGGATTTGGGCCTAAGTATATATTTCGCTTTAAGCACGTGAGATCAGTGGGAGTATTCATGTGCTTAATGCTAAGTACGTACGTAAATGCTTTCCCAGATCGGGGTCATTGTACTGAGCTTGAAATCAAATGTTGGTGAATTAATAATCTTCCTTTTAAGTACAATTTGGTGCATTTTAGTGAGACGATAAAATAAAATCAGTGTTCCAGAATGATACATACAAACAAAACAAAAAACAAACAAACAAAAAACCCCCAAACCAAACTCAAAATGAAAAGGAAAAGAAATTTAATCTCATTGCACAATTTATACTTGGAATTTTTTGACAGTCTGTGCTAATTCTCATTGCATTTTATGTAAATACAAGGGGTATGATTTTTTTACTCGTGGTACATAGTCGCAGACCTATAATGCCAGTGGGTCTACACTTTAACATAATTATGTTACCAAATGTGAAATTAGGATTAAGGCTGGGATTCAAAAGTGCCTCACTGAGTTTCAGTGGGATTTGGTTGCCTAACTCCCTTATGATCCTTTGAAAATCCCAGCCTAGATGGCTATAACTTTGGTGAGAGCAAAAATATTATATTGCCAGTGGAGTCATTTTCAGTGTTTCCATCTTTTTGCAATAATAATAGGGATTTTATACGTACACAATACAAATCAGATTTTATATGGGGTGTTTCTTTTTCTTCTGGACACCTGCCCTATGCCTCACACTCAAGACCATTCTTCCTATACAAGCACTAGCTTACCCCAAAGTTGTGGTGGCAGAGGATCCCAGAACCAAAAGCTCTTTCTTTTCAGTTCCTATCCTAGTATGTATTCCTACAAATTCCATAATGCTTACAGTTTGCCAGCTCCCTATTGGGCTGATTGCACTGAATGACTCAAATTGGTGGTGAGAATTTGTTCTGATTGTCAATGACTATTTTTAGGTACATTACGAATAAGTCTTGCAGGAACAACAGTGAGTTTTTAGAAAACGGTTATTTTTGTATTAAAGCTGCTTTCTGAAGCTCATGGGCTTGACTTTTCAGTGAGCATAGGAGAGAGATTTAGGAAAGCATGGGAGCTTGTCAGCATCCTCCTGCAAACACTTTTCAACACTGAAAAGAAAAAAAAGTACATTTCAGATGTTTTTGGTGTATATTCCATAAAAGCCCATTCTCTGACTTTTTTCCTCAGATGGGGTGTTACTCATTTTAACCCCCAAATGGAAATCCTAATCCTATTAATAAGACTTACTTAGCCACGCCGGCCTGTCTTTTGGTGTGTTTTGGAAATTTCCTCTCAGAACAAAAGATGTGCTAAAAATGGTTATGCATGAATATCCAACCTGGACAAACAGCTTTTCCTAAACTTACTGCATTTTCTGACCTTTGTATATATCCACAAGTGTTTATATTCATTATAAGCAGTTTGTTTTGTACAGTATTGCTAGAAATTCACTCAGTCAGTAATAACTTATATTTACATAGTTATTGTCTCACAATGGAAACATTGTGACCCTGGGTAACAGTTAAGAAAAATGCTATAATTCCTCTATGGGCCTATAAACTGGGGAAATAAGCAAGACATTCTTTGAGTGGGTACTTAATTCAACTTTTTCCGCCCTGTCAGGATCCCCGATTCAATGCAGAAGTTGACCAAATCACAGGATACAAGACTCAGAGTATTCTTTGTATGCCAATAAAGAACCACAGGGAAGAGGTAAGCTGCAGTACCTTGATCATCTTATACAATAGCGTATATGTAGCTCTGTTAATTCGTTTAAACACTTTTCACCTTTAAATCATTATCTCACAGTAGAAAAAAAACCTTTTTTTTAAATGTCCTGCATATCATTCGATGGAGTAAATTTTTACTCCCTTTTCTGCTTCACTGATGTTAACCAAACAGAGTTGCTGAGAAGAGCTTACACACAATTTTTTATTTTAAAACAATGTTGTTTCTATTTCCAGTTACAAAAAGGTTTCTGCTTCCTTATACACCCAAAACTCCCAGTTCACTTCAGTAAAATCGATAGGAGTTTTGTGATGATCTTCCTTTTCTCTCTTTTCTGAATCAAAGATACTCCTCAAATGTTGTTTTACTGTGGCTTTTCACAATGCATATAAATCTTATCTTTAGATGACACTTTTCAGTTTTTAACGCTATGTAAAATGGTGACCATAACGTTCTACCAAATACCTCACAAGTTTAAGATATCAAGCGGGGGTTCCCTTTCATAGACCCAGGGCAACATTTTCAAAAGTATGTACCTGAAGTTGGGCACCTGTATCCACATTTTAAGTACCTAAATAAAAATGGCGTGATTCAGAGAATCTGAGCACCCACAGCTCACATTACCCTTAATTGATTACACTGGGGTGCATGCGATCAGAATCAGGTCTTCAGATTCTCTGCACAGCTCTCCCCTCCAGTCCTGTGTCACTTCTCACAGCAATACTCCTTTAAGGTCTGATCCTGCTACAACTAGAATCAAGGGAGTTTTGTCATGGACTTCAAAGCATAAACAAAGTAGGTCTCTGTTGGGTGGCAACAGCTAAAACCTAACAACAGCTAAAAGAGAAAACTAGAAAATGAGAAATTAAGTGAGGAGTGACATTATGCTGAGGAAATTCACCATCAGCTATCTGAGTAGAGTGATCCTGGTTTCCTTCTCACACTGGTGTAATTCAGGAGTGACTCCAATTAAGCCAATGCAATTACACTGGTGTAAAATTAGTGTTAGTGAACAGAAAATCAGGCTCATTGTGTTTTTATGTATTGCCAATAACTGAAAGAGCTTCTTGAAGCTGGAAGGAATAAGATTCAACCTCATACTGTTCTCCATCCTTCTCAGGATGTTGGCACAGCATAGACTAACCAAGGAGTGCCCCAGAAATTTTCAGACGGGGATTTGCTGTCCACTAAATCTTCCTTTTTCAGAAGAGTTCACAGTTTGTGTCTAATCAGTTCATACTGTTAAAAATTGCTCAAAAAGCTGATTTGAAAATACCATTTTCCCTTTTTTTCTAACCCTTCCACTCTCCCAGTCTTGTTGCGTAAGACACCAATCTCCCATATTTAACCCCAATTCTCATTTTTACCTTGTATTATCTCATTCATTTGGGTCTGATGATCCTGGCTGACCCAGTGATTAAATGTGGGATCTCCTACATCTGACTTCTGTTTCAAAGTGTTTTTTCACTGCTCCAGGTCTTGTAAGGAAAGTGTTTCAAATTTATAACCCACCACCTCACACTGATCATGAACATGATCACTGTTCTCACAGTCAAACATTGCCCCCACTTCAAAGTGCCTCCCCATGTTAATTGGCAGTAGCTGCAACTGGCCATGAGCCAATCAGTGAGCAAGCAGAACGTTGTGTGCACTGACATCTGGCTGGGAGAGTGGCGCTGGATGTATGATTGATGCAAGATGGAGGGTCTATGTTTTGTCCAGGTCACATGCTTTATTTATGTGCATTGGAAAAAACACAAGAATGCTATAAGCCAAGAACTTAGAATCATAAAGTCATGACAAAATTCAGCTGGCCACAATACATGGGTTCTTACTTCTTACTCTGGTCATACATGAGAAAGAATTAAGTACAAGTATTCTCTGCTCATATGTACCAGCACTCACTTGTTGGGCTGAATGAACCTGTAACTGGCAATTTGCCGATCCCGAAAAAAATCTTAGCTACGTTTCCTCTTCTAAGCACAACAGGAGTTCTAGATGAAATAAAGCAGGCACCTATTTATTATGAAAATAGAAAACAAACTGACAGATTAACAAATTGGCAAAGGCTAAAGGAGGAGGGGGGAGTGAAGTGTTACTTCTATATGCTGTAAACTGGAAGATCTAAACTTTGGAATTTCTCTTAGGGGACTCTTTTGTTATTTTAAAGTCTCTTACCAGAAGGTTCTCATCACCCTCACTGTAATGCTCTGCTGACACTTTTCTGGAATGAGATTTAATTCAGTGAATCAACCCCTCAATTACCATCTGCTTTCAGCTGTTTTTTTTTTTATTAAAAGCATCTTCCACCCCAAACAAAGAAACCACCATGGTTCCTCCATGCCTCCCCAACCTAAAAAACAAAAACCAGACCAAGCCTTTGTAATGATATTGTATCTAGCAGCTAAAGAAAACTGCTTTAGTGCAAAATTTCACTAGTCACAGTCCAAATATGTAGCCAAATATGTCTCTGAGACACATCTGAAAATAAATACTTAGAAAGAGAAGCAGGTCTTTTCTACCTGGAAATTTGGCCCCTGGAAAATACATATGATACATTTATTATTTGTTTTATATTATTGGTATGTTTAAAGCAAAAAGTCAGTATGTGATCTGCAGAAATATCATGGCTGAATATCAAACCTCTGGGTCAGTTGGGGAATGAAGATTTTTCCAGAAGAGATGAAAAGTAGGCTCAGATTAGTCTAAACTTCCATGTGGAACCTGAGCTGAGGAGCCTTCTTAGAAATAGCACAAGATGAGGAGTAAGTTCTTCAAGAAGCAGAACCCATGGAGAAGGACTAATGAAGAACTGTAGTGGTCTTATCAACAAAAAGCACCATATGCAAGAGCAAGAACCTCAGTACTTCACAGACGCATAAAGAATGGAAGTAAATATGTTAATAACAAAAAGTAAACTTTTATAAAGCATTTTTCTACTTATTAATTATAGCTGAAAGAGCCAATAGAGACTAGGCATATCAGGCCCGGGACTGGAAAACACTGCTGTCTGTACTTTTCAGGCTCAGAGCAATGGGAGATTTACACAGTGCTAGCTCTGTTTGTGACAAGCTCCTATTTTCCCCATGAAGAATTACAGATGCAAGCTGGACAAGCTTTGAGTAGGACTGGAAGGGTTTTGAAGCAAGTTCTGATATCTGCAGGCCACTGCTGCACAATCTCTGGTAACTAAATAGAGCTTCTATCCCATCCTACACAACAAAAATTGCCACATAGTTTGCTTTGGCATTCCAGAATGTGCCATCTGATGTTTATAACTATTTAGAAAAATCAAGAGGGAAGAAAGATGAGAAACCTGACTCTTATACTACAAATGGAAAAACAAACAAACTGGCCATGAGTGAATCCATTTCAAACTTATCTGTGTTTAAAACTGTCATACAGTGATTGCTAAGCCATTTGAAACGTGCCATTTGTTCCCTTTGGGTTTTTTCTTCTGGCAATTCTCTAATGACAATAGATAACTCCATAACCTGATACCCTCTTAGTTTATGAAATCAGCCACACTGACTATGAAAAGTAAGAGAAAACACACACGACTCTAAAATTGACTGAATTCTTATCATCAAGGTACAATGACCACCAGTAAAAAGTTATTAGCCAACTGTTACCATATAATTACCATGGTTATTTCTTGTTTTATTTATAAGGGGAAACTGTGGTATTTGTTGGCCACAACTGTAGCTGTAGATCTTGATTATTACCAGTTCAGTGCTACAGTGCATTTTCAGAAAGCAGGATTGTTAAAAGTACCTTCCTTCTGCTGAGAAGATAGCTCATTCATTTTGGTTAGGAGAGCCCATAACACAGCCTTCCAACATTCTTAATGCACCAAGAGTACTCCTCACTGCAGGAGAGAAGCGTACACCTATATTCCCAGGGCTTAAATTCTTATAGAGTATTTTTGGAGGGCCCCCCACCCCCTCTACAACATGCTATAAAAACTTCAGGGGGTTGAAAATATTTACCGGAGCTCTGGTCTGGACAGCTCCAGCTGAATTTAAGCCCTGTGTATTCCTCTATATATGTGTTGTTCCAGATCAGCCATGATCCAGCAAATAACTTAAACACATGCTTAACTTTGAAGCCAATAAGATTACTTACATGCTCAAAGTTCAGGATGTGTTTAAGTGCTTTGTTAGACTGAGGGCCTGATGCTCAGCTCTATGCTCAGCAACCTTTAAGCAGTATCTTTCTCTGCAAGTTTAGTTCAGTGGGACTAAGGTACTACTCAACATGAGTAAGGGTGGCAGAATCAGACTCTTAGCGTTCTGTTCCAGGAACGGGAGTGTGTGATAAATACACATTTCATATGTGATCTTGGACCAAGTCACTTCTCCATTTTGATCATCAGCGGTAAAATGGGTATAGTAACACTTCTTTACTTCAGAAGGGTGTTGTAAGTTATTTAATTTATTAATATTTGTAAAGTGCTTTGACAGCTTCGGATCAAAGACACCGTATGTATTATACATGCAAAGTATCGCTTATCATAAACTAACTGCACGGAACAGGCAAGCAAATACCTTGTAGCCTGAGATTTCATGATTTATCAGCAAGAGAGAACAGCAGCAGAAGCCCTGGGATGGTGGCAGCTCAGAACCTTGATCTCTACTGACTGCATAAACTGAGTCTCAGAAGATTTTTTCCATCCCTGAGGTACGCTTTTGGTCCTCTAAAATGACTCATGGATGCCTAAGAACACAGGAGCATCACTGATTTAGCCTCAGGCACCTTTATGCTTGAAGTGAGTGGGTTCCAATCTCATTTGGTTTTGGATGGATTCATAGATCTGAAAATGGACTACAGAAATTGCTGTAAATCGTCATCTCCACTTCTGAGCACTTCTCCATGTAATTTTTCAGACTTGTACATGACCATTATAAAACCATTCCTTACAGAAACATCCTGTAGAACTGCACAGTAAATTATTTTTTGTGTGGAATTTTGTGGATAGAATTCTAAGTTAAATTCATGGTTGGTTTGGAAAGAAGATAATTCTATATGAAATTCTATATACTGTCTAGAGTAACTTCTATAAAATCCTATTTTGGTTTCACCCTTATTAACTGTATATAGGATTTTCCCATATGGGAGCTTTGAGCTGAATTAACTCCCAAGCTCTGAGCAGAAGTACATAAGATTCAACTTCCTGCTGGTCTGCTAGGTGAATGTTTCATTCTGGAAAAGATCACTACAATGGTTGGATTTATTTAATTTGTTATTTTTGCCTGGTCTTCTGTCACTGGGAAGCGCTTTGCTACAAATCAGGGGTGCTATGCTTTTTATAACAGCTTTTTTGTTGCTGTTGTTTGTTGCTGTCTTGCTGACTTTTATTTTTATAGGCCTTAGCCAAGGGCACTAATGACAGTCAGCCTGGGAAGGTGGTTCTTACCCTCCTCCCACAATGTAGACATAGTTGACTTATGCTTATGCCTTGATGTTGACGTTGCCTAATGAGCACCTGTACATTTTGACACTCCAACGGTTAGCTAAGGCTAACATTATGGTGAAGAGCATTAGAAATGAAAGTGTTGTTAGTTAAAAGCTAGAGTCTGTAAATAAATATCTGAGCAGGACTGCATACTTTTGTGGCCATGAATCATGCTCAGCCTCTGCAGGGATGAGGAAGCAGAATAAACCTAAAATCACATAGGCCATAATTTCATATCAGTTGAGTCCCTTGTTTTTAAGCCAGATAGTGTTGAATTTCCTCCTCCTGTCACCATTATTTGGTTTAGTGAATCATCTTTCTTCTGGTGTTGGCGTTATTGAATCATTAAATCTTCTCAGGAAGCAAAAGAATGTTCTTAAAGTCAGTGAAAAGGAAGTGACTGTGAAAAAGGGCACTGACTCTCTTTGAAGTAGCTTTCACAGAATTAGGCCTGAGAGTGGAGTGTACAAAAATGCAGCAAGAAGCCATCCAGATAAAATAAAATTCAGAACGCAGCCATCAGCACTGAAGAAATGTCTGCTGTGTTCCATGAAATCCTGAGGGGGTGCACTGCCACTGATAGAGATAGAAGTCAGCAATCCATTTCAACACTTAGTGACTGTGGTGGCCTCTGACAATTAAAGGAATTCTCTCTCTCTTTCTCTCTCTCTCTCTCTCTCTCTTTCCCTTTAGGCCTTATGAAAGGGGATAACTGACGTTCCTGGAGCCAAAAGCCTTCTATCTACTGAACAAGTAGCAACAATAGAAGCTTCCCCACACTGTCAGCTATGCTTTGGTGGGAGGAAATGAATATGAAGGGCGGTTATTCCCATTTATTTCTTGGTCTCCCTTCTGTGACTGGTGACAAGGGAGCCTGCTGAATTACTGTCAGTTGTGAAGTTGCATTTGTGTTGTTCGGTTGTCTCCTATATACTGGAAAGACACTACCAAAACATGTAGCCTGTGATCCAATGGGAGTATTTCCATTGACTTCATTGATATCTGGATCAGAACCTTAGGTTCCCTCCTCCCTGACACACACACACACTCACTCACTCACTCCCTCTCACACTCCCTTTCCCTCTCTCTCTGGGCCAGATTCTGATCCTGATGTGTGAAGGGGCTGCAATAGCCTGGGGGACAATTCCCCTTATATAGGAGCTGCATAAGGTTGGAACATGCAGTACTCTGCTTCCCTCCCTCACCACCACAGCATAAGGGCTGTGCTGGGGCTGAAAAAGGAAATAACTAACACTCAGCATTGCAGCCCATTGGCAACCATAGAGTGCCTGTCATAAATTAGAGGTCTCCTGATGTAGGTAGATTGCCTGTATTTCAGTCCTTAACCCTCCCTGTGTCTCTGAGCTTCCAGTCCTAAATTCTTCCCTGCCCACTTCTGCCTGTCATTCCCCCATCCCCGCTCTTTCTAAACCCCATCTAAATCCTCACTACTTGGGCTCTGAGAATACAAGAAGTATACAGGACATTTTTGTGGGCACATTACGAGAGTAACGAGAAAACGAAAAATAGCTAACTTGGGTTCTGTTGCTAAACTATTCAGCTTTCAACCCAGTTCACACATCACCTGCTTATTAAAGAATTAAGGAAGGTAAAATATTGGGCCTAAGGAACAAGACATTGTCTAATAAAACATGTTTTCTTCTTATTGCTGATTCTTTAACACCAATGCAGAGTCTTCATCAGCTAAAAAGTGCTTGAGTGTGTGTGGATTGTTAGTGTTTGCAGCATCCTTCAGGGCTTACAGAGAGCATTAGAGGAATTCTATAGAACCCAAATATGTAGATCCTTTGCTTGGTGCAGTGTGGATTCCACTCCTCCAATATACATGCAATTCAGGCAGGCTTCCCACATTTTTGTGTTCATAGGTTCATAGATTTCAAATCCAGAAGGGATCATTGTGATAATCTAGTCTGGCCTCTTGTATAACAGGTGGCATAGAACTTTCCAAAATAATTTCTAGAGCAGATCTTTTTGCAGTATATCCAGTATCATTGTCACAATCACTTTGGGGCCAGATTTCCATCAGGTGTAAACTAGCCTAGCTCCTTTTGAAGTCAATGGAGCTAAACCAAATTACACCAGCTGAAGATCTGACCTATTTTCATTTATGATTTGCTTGCAAGAAAATTTTTTGAGGTGTTTTGGTTTTATACTAAGCTCTAAAATACAGATCCTATAATCTTCATGACCTGTGTGCTGGCATGTGAAGCACATTTGTCCTAATTACCTAATTACTCCAGAGACTGGAACAGTTCCTCTGGAGTTTTATATGTCTCTTCCTAATTGGCTGCCTGTAAGAACATTTCCCATAGTTTGGCTCAATAGCTTGTCCACCTGAATTTTTTTTTCTCATTATTGTCACTGGGCCAAATCTCACAGAAATCAGTACAGTTTGTTGGAATTTGTACTGTTGTCAGTGAGGTCACAATCCGTTTATCTTGTATGTAGAAATGGCAAGCACCTCTAAAACATCTTTAAACATTTATAGTGTCACTGAACCAAAAATTGCTAAGGTTTGTTATCCACATCGAATTTTTATCATCATAAGAAAAGCCATGAATTTCTAACCATTTTAGTCCTTTTTCTTTTTTTAAACACCTATTAATGAAGGGCTTTACAGGGATCTAAAAGAGCGCAAGTTCTCTTGGTATGCATCTTTCTCTTGGTAAAAGAAATCTGCAGTGCTAATGAGGAGAGACTAAATGGTCTTTTTAGTATATGCTAACATAGTCCTTTTACTGTTTCCTCATGGCTCTTTAAGCACCACAAGCTTTCCTTTCATAGAGGAAAGGTGTTTACACAGGATAAAAGTGCTCACCTTTCGGATGCCTCAGAGAGCCTGTGAGCTCATTAAAATTGTCTTAGCTCCTGTGGTTCAAAGCTAATAAAAATACAAGGCCAGTGGTGTGAATAAAGACCTGAGCATCAGCCAGTGTGCCTATAGGTTACCTCAAGAGC
Organism: Eretmochelys imbricata; assembly: GCF_965152235.1. Lineage (NCBI taxonomy): Eukaryota > Metazoa > Chordata > Testudines > Cheloniidae > Eretmochelys > Eretmochelys imbricata. The sequence goes on along the minus strand of NC_135575.1, from coordinate 42,286,964 downwards.
ATGTGAGGGGGCTAGACAATGTACTTACTGTTCAGAGGCTGCAGCTGTACTTAAGGAAAGCTGCACCTCAGTACGGCAGTGTGAATGCTCATAGGATAAGAGGCACCGTTCATAGTGTATAAATAGGGTTGCCAATTTTGGTTGGATATATTCCTGGAGATTTCATCACATGACATAATCTTTAATTAAAGATTAATCTTTTAATTCCTGGAGACTCCAGAACAATCCTGGAGGGTTGGCAACCCCTTGTATAAATCATATGCACATTCCTGTTCCCATTGAAGTCAATGAGAGTTTGCTGTATGGAGAATTGAACCGCATGGTCCTCACAATAAAGTATTTATTTAAAATGGACATTTTTTAGTCTATAGCTGGTATCAGAGTAACAGCCATGTTAGTCTGTATTCGCAAAAAGAAAAGGAGTACTTGTGGCACCTTAGAGACTAACCAATTTATTTGAGCATGAGCTTTCGTGAGCTACAGCTCACTTCATTGGATGCATACTGTGGAAACTGCAGAAGACATTATATACACAGAGACCATGAAACAATACCTCCTCCCACCCCACTCTCCTGCTGGTATAGCCTATTTCCCCTTGTTTTTTCCTACCCCCCCCCCCCAGATGTTCTGGTTTAACTTGGATTTAAACTTGGAGAGTGGTCAGTTTGGATGAGCTATTACCAGCAGGAGAGTGAGTTTGTGTGTGTATGGGGGTGGGGGGGGGGGGTGAGAAAACCTGGATTTGTGCTGGAAATGGCCCGCCTTGATTATCATGCACATTGTAGGGAGAGTGGTCACTTTGGATGGGCTATCACCAGCAGGAGAGTGAATTTGTGTGGGGGGGGTGGAGGGTGAGAAAACCTGGATTTGTGTTGGAAATGGCCCAACTTGATGATCACTTTAGATAAGCTATTACCAGCAGGACAGTGGGGTGGGAGGAGGTATATAAAGTCTGCTGCAGTTTCCACGGTATGCATCCGATGAAGTGAGCTGTAGCTCACGAAAGCTCATGCTCAAATAAATTGGTTAGTCTCTAAGGTGCCACAAGTACTCCTTTTCTTTTAGCTTATCTAAAGTGATCATCATCAAGTTGGGCCATTTCCAGCACAAATCCAGGTTTTCTCACCCTCCGCCCCCCCCCCCCCCCCACAAACTCACTCTCCTGCTGATAATAGCCCATCCAAAGTGACCACTCTCTTTAAAATGTGTATGATAATCAAGGTGGGCCATTTCCAGCACAAATCCAGGTTTTCTCACCCCCCCCCACCCCCCCCCTCCAAAAACCACACACACAAACTGACTCTCCTGCTGGTAATAGCTCATCCAAAGCGACCACTCTCCCTACAATGTGCATGATAATCAAGGTGGGCCATTTCCAGCACAAATACAGGTTTTCTCACCCCCCCACACCCTCATACACACACAAACTCACTCTCCTGCTGGCAATAGCTCATCCAAACTGACCACTCTCCTTACAATGTGCATGATAATCGGGGTGGGCCATTTCCAGCATAAATCCAAGTTTAACCAGAACATCGGTGGGGGGGGGGGGTAGAAAAAAACAAGGGGAAATAGGCTACCTTGCATAATGACTTAGCCGCTCCCAGTCTCTATTTAAGCCTAAATTAATAGTATCCAATTTGCAAATGAATTCCAATTCAGCAGTTTCTGAATAGCTGGTAGTGGCCCATCTTGCAAAACAATGACCTGATCTGTGACACTGATATTTTGGGAAGACTCATGTGAAAGACTTTAAATTATCTTCTCTCCCATTAAGAGAAAACTGTTTTTCCATCCTCCTTAAGTACTTGCTTAACAGTTATAACTTTAATGAATAACAGTTAAACACAATTATTCAGACACATGCACAGCAAAGTTCTTTTTATGTTGTCTGTACTAAAAGCAGGATGGAAAATACTGTTGTTTTAACCGTTCACTGGACTTTATGCTGCTAGGGTCACAAATAATGCCGTTTCTCTAGAGCATGGCCATGACTTGCTGCAAATGTGCCAAAAATTCTGAATTGAATTAAAAGCATAGTTTCAAATAAACCGTAGTGCTTCTCACTATGTAACTTTTCAGATTCTCATGCTAAATAACTTGGGTTCCTTCTACACTGGTGAGTTACATCATCATAATTTGCCACCAGTGCAGCTCCACTGTAAGTAGCAATGGAAAGGTAGGGCAAATGTGACCCAGCTGCTTTTAGCATGTCTCTGAATAGGATTTGAAACAGTGATAAAGTTCCTGGATCTTATCCTACTCTTCAGCTTCCACTCTTGTTAAATTTGCTCTCACTGATAGAGCTGTCTCAATGTTGATTTACAGTTATAAAGTGTTCTTGTATAGAAAAGGCCAGAGCAAATTTTACTTTTGCCAGCCCTTTTAGGTCACAATTCTTGGTTGGTGTCAACTGGCATAGCTGCCTTGAAGGCAGTGGATCTATGCCAACTTATACCAGCTAAGGACTCAGATTCCAACCTTATCTGTCTAATAGGTACTCTATGAGAGAGACCGATTGATTACAGTAGCATGTAAAATATGGGGAGAGTAAAAGGATATAGGAAAGATACATAGATCTATATTCATATTGTTCATAATAGTAATAAATATAATATGAATCAAAGGACTTTTTTTAAATGGAATGGCAGAAGCATTAAGTAGAACAGCGTTTGGGCTTGATTCTCCTCTCATTTACAGGGTAAATCAGGAAAAACCCCACTGTTTATCTTCAGAACCCATCTTTCCTTCCTAATGGAGCCTGCCATTAAATCTTATGACACTGACATCTTTCATGTGGCAAAAGATCATGAGCTCATAAGCACAATAATAAGTGTAGGTTCAAGAAGAAGCTAAGCTAGTTTGTGGGATGAAACACTCTTTGTCAGCACACAGATAGTTGTAATAATTGCAAGGGGAGCACAGATAAATACTGTCCAAGTGAATAATTTCTTTGGACAAATATTCTCTATCCTCAGATTTGCTCCAGTGAAAGTCTGTGTTTAAAATCCTTTGTTTTTGTTGGCTTCTGTCACAGACCCCAGTTTCTAAAAAGGATGTCCATGTCCTTCATCTGAAAGGCCGGGCTCTAAATTGGTCGCAAATTGAGGACCAAGCTTCAGAGCAGCCCTGCAATTTAATTTCTGCCCAGGCAGCAGAATCACGCCCTTCAGTAGAGAGCTGGAGTCAGTGCTAAGCAGTGGTCTCATTTCCACCCTCATCTGTGTGAGTAGTTTAGCCAGTTGCTGGCCAGATGGATTTTTGGTGGATAGGAAGGATTAGAGAACCCATGTGCAGCTTGCTGCAGCGGCTGAGAAACAGCTTTATATGATCAGAGGATACATACAGAGTGGGGAACAAATAAAGAGAAGCAAATAAAACCAGAGGGGGAGCCATTACAAAATCTGGGCTGGGGGTAGGCATTGGGCCTTGGCCAGAAGATTAAAACTCAAAGTGAATTTCTAAATTTTAAGATGGGGATTGTATCTGAGTTTCCTTTGGGTATAATCCATTAAGTGATTTATAGGTTGGTAAATGGAATTAAGTCAGAAATTTTTGAATGCACAGTGTTGAATTTTCCCTCCCTCAGCCTTTTGAATCCCCATCTTCTGTTCAAAAGTATGTGTGTATGTGGGAGGGGGAGTGGGGTTCCTGCCCAAGACCAAACAGAAATTTGAGCCTTGATATGTCAATTGTATGTGTAAAAGGTCTCCATGATTAAATTTTGTTATCCTGGAAGTGCAGCTACATTGGAAAATTAGGCCCTCAAACTCTTGGGCACGGTAAGAAATAATAGATCAGATCCTGGCCACTTCAGTGTCTGCTGAAGTTGCTGCTAGTCTGTTGCTTCAAAGCAGCCAAAAACCCAATTTAGCCTCTCTCTGAGAATTTCCCTGGCACAGGCTTCAGGATGGGGGATAGAGGGTGTCATCCTTCCACCTTTGCCAGCCTCAGGCTCACAGCAGAGCTGTGCCAGATTATGGATCTAATCCAACAAGTATCCCATAGAGGCAGATGACTGCAAAACTAAACTACTGTTCCTTTTATTTTACCCTTCCTTTGAGGTAGTCTGTTCAAGTGGGATATTCCTGCATTGACCCATACTGTGAGAAACACATCATGCAGTCTTCACTTGCTACCTGTATTAATAGATAAAAATTGTATTAGCATTTAGAAATCAATTTGATTTTCTTCAGCTTTAGTGCTGCCTACAGAATGCTGTTAGTCAAAGAGTGTCTGAACATGCCCTGGAAGTTGCTCAGTGGGAGGTGAGAGCATTCAGCACCCCCGCAGGAGGCACGCTGTGGCTTGTCGAATTACTTAGCAAGTAAATTTCCACCATGTTTTGAGCAAACATATTGCTCTTCCAGGTTCATTCTGCACCTTTTATCTAAATAAGCACACTGCATCAAAAGGTCACTTTTTTGGCTGAATTTCTTCTCTCCAGTAGGTCCCAAAAATATGAGAAATTCAGATCTTAATTGACCTCTTCTGGAGGATTATTTTCTGTATTCTAAGAAATAAAGTTTTAATCTCACCATAGAGAGAGCGTTATGTCAGGAAACTTGAAATCAGAAGTTCCCCCAGAACGGTTTTGTATACAAAAAAGATTCAGTTAGGAATTTAAAGTAACTTGAAGTTAAACAAGCTTTTATAAGAGTTCATCCTAGCGGGAAATACAGCTGGTCTGTTGATTTCTGTAATCATTTCAGAGATTACAACAGAAAGTATTTTTCTGGTTAAAGCAACAAGGAGTTCTTACTATCTGGGGAGTGACATGATATATGCAGATTATATGATATGTAGAGGATCTTTATGTGAGGCCAGTTGGATGTTCATTCTAATGCCTTTGAGAAGACAACCAATATCCTAATTTACAGATGTTTTGTTATGTCCGGAGCTCTAGTGAATAAGGGCGTCAAACATAGACTCAGGCGACCTGGGTTCAATTCCTAGATGAGTCACCGACTTTCTCTGTTACCTTAGGCCTGTCTCTTATCTATCCTCTGCCTCAGTTCCCCATCTGCAAAATGGGGTACTTCCCATGGCCGCTATGAGAATGTAATCCATTAATTGGGAGGTGCGCAGACAGTATGGTGGTGAGCTATTTGGACAGAGTGCAATATTCACAGTGTTAACAGAGGAAATATACCTTTGTTATGGTGCCTGTGTAGTATGTTTTTAGGAAAAGCCTAACGTTTAAAAAATCCCTTAGTCTGAAGAATAAATGTGAATCTGGTAAGAATATTACGTGTATTATATTTATATTCCTTGTTTATCATTGACAAGAAAAAATCCACTTTAGCGAATTATTTGGGTACAAATTGGGAGAAAATGCACTCAGATTCTAAGAACAAAATCCTAGCCTCTACCAACAGCCCCAGGAAACAGGGGCTTCACCACACAAAAACAGCAGAGTTACTCCAAGGCCACTGCTACAGGCTTGTGGTTGCAGAAGTGCCCATAGCTGTTGCTGCTCCCTGGGAATAGCTTGGTTGTGTGTAATCATGGATCTACACTCCTCCTCTTCCTCAGACCTATCTCTGGCTCATCTCAACAAACTCCTTGTGTGCTGACCTACAAGGGGTCCTCACCAAGCACAAAGTGGAGACCCCCTACACAGGCTATTTACCACCAGCATCTCAACTCCAAGTAGTAGATCTGCATTGATTCCATTGTATTCAAGGCCTTCCATGGCTGCAGAGGAGGAGGGGGAGGATTTGTCCCACAGGGACTAGGGCCATGCTTCAGCAAGGTACTACAATATGTGCCTATCTTTAAGCACCTCAGCAGTCACACTGAAGTCACTGGGACTACTCACATATTTAAGGTATGCAGGTGCAAACATATCTTGTTGAACTGGGCCTAGTCTAGTACAATTAAATCATCTACATCAACACAATATTTAGTCAGCCTCAAAGGTAAGTTAAAAAGTAGTTTTGAGTACTGTTCCTGCCTCTGAATTCTACTGCAAATTTTTGTGTCAATCACATATTTTTAAAAAAACATGTTTTTATTATTTATTATTATTATCATCATTTGTCTTGTGGTAGCACAGACGAGCCCCAGTCATGGACTAGGACCCATTGTGCTAGGTGCTGTACAAACACAGAATAAAAAGATGGTCCCACTCTCTTGTGTGAAAGATCCATACAAACAACTGGGGAAACTGAGTGACTGAGTATGGAAAATGTCATCAAATGCACAAAGTAAAGAAACTGGCAAATATGGGGAAAATGTCTACACTCTTTTTTGTATTATAGCAATCTTAGGTGTCAGTAACAGTAGTAGGTAAAAACATTTTATCAGTAGTACAGTTTTTTTCAGTTGAGAACATCCAATACTAAAGAGCTAGTCAGTAATTTGTAAAAATAAATACATGAAAACCATAGACCCAACTCTCTAACTAGCCAAATGTTGAGTATAAAAGTACCTGTAATCAGAGCTTGTCATCTTCTGTAAATATTGCTTTCCAGACAGTGCAGAGGCAGACTCCTCCTGGTTACCGAACTCTTCTTTATTTTCATTGCATTAGGTTGTTGGCGTGGCTCAAGCTATCAATAAGAAATCTGGAATTGGTGGGATATTCACAGAGCAAGATGAAAAGGTATAAGGGATGTGGAGAGAGAGAGAGAGAAAGAATGTGTGTGTGTATCAGTGGTTTTCTTTTATGACAGCTAGAAATTTTGAAGTTATCCAAACTGCACTAATCTTTGAATAAGTAAAAAATGGTTTGATGAAACTGAGGCATTGCAGAAATGTCAATGTGAATCAATTTAATTTGAGTCAGTTTGGTTTCTCTCTTCTATTAGGATTCACGTTTCCATGCTTTACTGAATGTATTATAAAGGGGTGTAGGCTTAACAGCTAGTAGTTGAAGTCACCTTATCTCAAAGAAATGTCACAATGGGCACTCGGTAGCAGCTTAACATTAAAACTAAAGCTTGCCAAGCAGCTTTTAAAATTACTACATAACAATTTCTGTGTACACTAGTTGTAGAAAGAAATAAAGCACTGGATAAATTACAGTCATGTCTGACATAATCAGTAGTGCAGAAAGCACATAGATTCTGAACTGTCACATTGCAGGCACTTTCAGAATGCTCTCAGATTTAACATGCAAACTGTGGTGCACCACAAAAGGCTTAAGTCAGGCCGAAGAAGTTGACTTAAGCCTTGGCAATAACAAAGTAAGACTTTACTCCTTCCCTGTAACAATGGAATGCATAATGAACATATGCAGGACATCAGAATTAATCCCTTTCCTGAAGAGAAACAGCTCTTGGCTTTGCTACTTAAGCAAGATTCGATTTCCACTTTGAAAAATATTTAATTCCTTATATACTAGATGCTCATTTTGTGTGTTCAGTTTTTAATGGTGAGATTTTGGTTGGGTTGGATCTCCAAAGCTGCTTCTTATTCCAATACAGTTCTCCCAGTATAAAATATGAAGATCAATCATTGGTTTCTAAAAACGATGGGAGATTCCTGAAGAAATGGCAATAAGAGATCAAGACTAACCAAAGAAAACATGTTATGTATAATATATATACATAACCTTCAAAAATAACCTTCAACATACCAATTACTACCACAAAGTGAAAACAAAAAAACTGCAGTGTGTATATCTTTGTTTAGATATCAAGGGTTTTTTGTTTTGTTTTTTTCCAAATGCTTAAATTTAATTGGGAGTATTACTCCTGAGGGCATTATGCACCAAAAAAAAAAAAAATTCTGTGCAAAAAAAAATAAATAAAAATTCTGCGTACTGTATTTTAAAATTCTGCAAAATTCTGCAAATTTTATTTGTCAAATAAATGTGGAGGCTCCAGCATGGCATTGGGGAGCACAGGCCACTGGCTGCACAAAGGTGGAAGATCACTGTGCTGTGGTGGGGGCCAGCAGCTCAGCCAGGAGAGGGCCTTCAGGGGCTGGGGGCTGGTGGCTTGGCTCAGCCGGGGTGGGGGGGCCGGTAGCTCAGCCCAGTGTGACTGGGGTGGGGAGGTTGGGGCTCCTCTGGTTGCGGGGGAACCCTCAGGGCTTCTCCTGTTGGGGGGGGATTGGGGGCTTTGTTGTGCGAGGGAGGGGGGCCTTGGACAGAAGGGGTGGAGTCGGTGGGCTAGCCTTCCCAAAGCAGGGGTTCACCTACTGCCCATGATTGGAGGGTTACTGCATAAGTTGCACAGATAATAAGGCACATACCGAAGACCATTGTTTCTTCTTTCTGTGTATTTACAGGTTGACCACAAAACTGTACTGCCAGAGTTCTGGCCATAGCCAGGATGATTTGATGGACTTTTATTAAAAGATATAAATAAACATTAATATTGAAGCTGAAAGCTTGGAAAGAGAAAATAACAAAAACCTGGTTCTTCAGACACATCCAGTGGGCATTTTGGATGTGAAAATACAACCTTGTTAGAAACATTTAATTATCTGTTTTTCAGGATTTTGCTGCTTATCTGGCATTTTGTGGAATTGTTCTTTACAATGCTCAGCTATATGAGACATCACTGCTTGAAAACAGGCGTAATCAGGTATGTCCAACAGGTTTATTCCAACCTGGGATGTGGCATTTGTGATGGGCAGGTAGTAGTTAGTGCTTGTTATCTACAGCTTCTGACTTTCACCATATGGTAGATGTTCCTTGCAAACGTTAATTATTTATATGTCTCCTTGTGGGGCTTCCTGTGCCTCTATTAAAACCCTAGTACCAGCTGGGATACTGGGCTGGCAGCAAAATATTGAGTACATTTCAGATTTTTTTAAATTAATGCTTAAAATTTAATTGGGAGCATGCTGCTTTAATACTTCATCTAGAGAGTTATTCCTGGACTCCGTGCACCTTGTGGAGGGCTGTGCGTAAATACCTATAAATTCCTTCCCCATCAGTAACCTGGGCTCTTCATAAAGTCAGAATGTGTCTTGCTGCATGTATTCCAGAGTGTGAGGCTTGTATAGCTCAAGCGTTTCTGCGAAAGTTATCTTCATTCAGCCTGTTAGACTCCCTTATACTCACAGACAACCACTTACTGTATCTGCAGTAACAGTGGGAAGCAGAGCTGATCTCTCTCTGTGTGTTTCTAATTATGCATCTTTTAGCCATCCTCTTTGTTAAAGAGTTATTTATACCACTGCTTTTTATTGAGGAAAGAATCTGGATCCACCACACACAATATGAAAAAAGGCGTGTAGAAACAAATGGGCAGAAACTGTTCCAAAGCTTTCCAGTAGGGTAAAATTTCAAACTTGTTCCTTGAGTTTACAGATCAATAAACGTGTCGGGCTAGATTCTCACACCTGGTTCCATACCCTTTGTGCCATGTGAGTGGGGAACAGGTGATATAATCTGGCCATATCTGGCTGGTTGAGAATTCTCCCAGCAGCATCTCCTAAGTCTATCAGGCTATAGTTAGATACTGTATCTAGCTAGCTACACTCTTTGCCTCTCTCATAAAAGGTGTTCACAATGGATGCCATTAATGACATCTGACATAGCCTGTTGCTCTGCAGAAACTTAAATTAAAATGTATTCAGGTGACCAAAGTTATCAGACTGGGAAAAAAATCCAAGAGGGTAATAAATATAATTATAGTTATTAGAATTTTCACAAAGGGTTTCTTTTTGTCTAGGTGCTTCTTGATCTTGCTAGCTTGATTTTTGAAGAGCAACAATGTTTGGAAGTAATTTTGAAGAAGATAGCTGCAACTATAATTTCCTTCATGCAGGTGCAGAGGTGCACCATTTTCATAGTAGATGAAGATTGCACTGTGAGTATCAAGTGTGACTTAGTTTAAAGGGAGTAGTGCTCTCATTCTTTAGAGGCCCCTTGGGTCAGCTTCTCTATTTCCTTCCTCCATTTTGATTTGGTCACATTTTGCACCCACTTTGCACAATTTAAATTACTACGTAAGTGCAAGGAACTGGAGAATCAGGCCTCCACTATAAAGAAGAGGGAAGACAGAAAGACAATGGTTGCAGTGTACTCTTTTGCTCACAGTAGCAGATTCCTTCTGTCCACACTCCTTTTACTAGCCTTCCATCACTGATCCACTCCAACATTTTCTTCTCCCATTCTCATGCCTCCTCACCTCTGTTTGTACGACATCCTTTCAGTTTGGATGTCAGTTCTTCGGGGCATGACCTCTCTCTGGGTCAGATTCTGTGGTTTGGTGCAGCCATTTTGCACTGCCAGGTGGTGTAATCTGTCCCTAAGGTCATCTGAACCATCCCAGAGAGGATCACCTCCAGGGGTAGTGTACTTCTCCCATGATAGAGAGCTGACATGGGCTGTTACATCACTCACTCGCTCTGTGGCTGGTGTAGCAGGGAAAAGGGGATTGGCCGGAGGAAGAATGACGTGGCCAAGACCACCTGCTCTAAATGAGACCTTGGCTTCACTTTGGGCCCTTTGTGGCCGTTGCAGCCCAACATAAATTAGAGCATCCCTTGAATAAAGCTCAGGAGAAACTGCCCTGCAGAGCAGTACTAGCATCACAGGAAAGCAAAAGAAAGATTTATGTGACCTATGCTCCCATTTGCATATGCACTCTCACACACACACGCTCTCTCTGATCTATGCTCTGTGCAATTTAGCCAAAACCCAAGGTCTGGCCCAGTTCCTCTCTGTGCCTCACTTTCTCATCTATACAATGGCGATAATGATAATTCCCTGCCTCACAGGGGTATGTGAGGATAAATTCATTGGTGTTTGCAAAATGCTCAGATACTACAGTGATAAGAAGCCATAAGGAGATCTAGCAATACATTTAAGGCTTATTGTTGCTCCTGGGACTCTCTACATCTAAGCAAAGTGACATGACTGAGGTTGATCGCAAATACACTCTTAGTCTGGAATTGTAAATGTTAAAATAGACTCTTTGCTAACAGTTAGCTCCAGAGCTATTTGTGAACATGCCTGCCCTCACTTGGGGTGAATGTTCCCTGGAGATGCAAGGGATTTCAGTGACACAGGGAGGTTATATTTCCCTGTTCTGGCCAGAATTGCCATGGGGTGGGTGGGGGTAGGGAGTGTAAAATACAAGGATTTCTCTCTTTTCCTCCTTAAGGCAGACTCTGTGTAAATAATTGCAGCTGACTTTCTCCTTATTACTATTGATACTGTTAATCAGGATTACGAATATTACTAGTTTCCATCCAATAAGAATCCTTTTTGTATTTATAGGATTCATTTTCTAGTGTGTTTCACATGGAGTTTGAGGAATTAGACGATTCAGCTGATGTCCTGAAGAGGTAAAATAACTTGATATGAATTTCTGTTCATTACAGGCAAATGGAAATGACTGAAGAGTCTTTGCTTTTACTAACTTTTCATGACAAATAACTTCAATAAATAGAATTAGGCAATGCGTTCTTATCTGCTGGAGGCTTTTACCCTGAGATATGCATGCAGTGTTCCCATTGGTCTCAGCAGAGCTGGTCACACAGTTGTGTCTGAGGGCAGCTTTGTTTAATTTTCTTCATTTCATGCAGTGTTTTCAAAGTTAAATACTCCTGGATAAGGTGTGCTCTATACCTTTTTCCTGTTAACTATCTCCCCAAAAGCCTGTTAGCCTTCATTTTAAATGTAATTGTTTTAAGATTTTGATAACAGTTTTAACATCACAAGTATTTTCTTCGAAAGAAAGAGAAATTAAAGCAACACAGAAAATTGTACCACCCAGCACAACCAACTTTCAATGGCCCCTAGAGTATGGCCCCCATAACCCCCTAAACGTGGCTCTAAGCACAGAATGGGAAGTATGGCACATTAATGCAGCCTTTTTCTGTGGATTTAGAAGGGATGGGAACCTAGAGGAGTATACAGGGCTTTCCCATGCCACCTTTTACTTGTCCTGTCCTGCTCTGCAGAGACCAGCAGAAGGGTCATTGGTAGTAAGCAGCAGTATGTGAGCCAGAATACACCGTACCATCCTATCCTGCATGCATACAATGTCATTCTCCAGTTATAGAGCCTTTACAGAAATATTTCTACCCTGCCACTTAGTGGAATGCCTTGCTAGCTTACATTTCAAGCAGGGCAGGTATCGGAACCTTAGGAAAAACCTAAAATTTTTGGGCGTGGTTTTAAATGCTGAAAATAATCTAGAAAATAAAGTTAGAATGTTGCAGGTAAAACTTCACGTAAACAAAATATTTTCATATAGACTTTCATATTGGGGGGGAAAGTCCAATATTAAATCAGTTTAATTCCACCGCATCGTTTTTGTTAGTCTCTAAGGTGCGACAAGGACTCCTCGTTGTTTTTGCTGATACAGACTAACACGGCCACCACTCTGAAACTTAATAATTTAGTACCCTAGGAGTTCTGGTTAGGCCTTAATTCTGATTACATGGCTTTGTATAACAGCGGCACCTACTGGTTAAACATGTATTATTACTATTATTTTATTATTATTATTTATTAAAAAATTGCAGTAGTACCCAGCGACCTCAATCAAGATTACACCCCACTGTGCTATCATCATCATCATGTTCCTATTACGCCTCTGGCGTTTAGGGCAGTGACGAAGCTCCTCCACTCCTGTCTGTTTCTGGCAAGTCTTTCAATGGTTCCCCAGCTGTGCTCCAGGTTTTTCAGCTTGGCTTCCACAGCTCTTCGCCATGTTGTTTTTGCTTACCTTCAGGTGTCCATCTTATTGCTACTCTGGTGATGGAATCAGTTTCCATCCGAAGCACATGGCCAATCCATCTCCAACGCCTCCTGGCAATGATGGTGCTCAGATCCTCTTGGCTGCACTGTGTCAACAGATCTTGGTTTGAGATTGTTCTGGGCCAGAAGATATGGAGGTGCTAGGCACTGTACAAATACACAAGATAATATGATCCCTTTGACAACAAGCTTATAAATAGGGCCCTGATCCTGCAATGACTTAAGTGTGTGTTTAACTTTAGGCATATGAATAAAGTCTTGAAGTCCTTTGAAGCCAATTAGGGACTACTCATGTGCCTAAAGTTACATACATACTTATATCTTTGTAGGGTCACAGTCTAAGAAAGAGTTTGCAGCCTACAAATAGCTGTACCAAAAGACTATCCTGTAGGTCTGTGCAGATGTACAAAACACAGGAATCCAGTTCAGGTAGGCACAAACTTCTAGTCTGGAATTTACCCGTGAGAACCATTCAGTAGAAGTGCAAACAGCTTTGCTCAGTTGTAGTAATCATAGTAGAAGCCATCTGTATTTAATTAGTGCAGTACTTTTAATCAAAGGATATCAAAGTACTTTACAAAGGTGGGTAAGTAGTATTCCCATTTTATAGGTAGGGAAACTGAGGCACAAGGTGGTGATTGGCAGAATCAGGGCTAGAATCCAGCATCCTGACTTCCAAGCCCCTTTTGCAATAACTCCAGGACACCATTCACTTAATTATTCAATCTGGATAAAAAGAAAAGTCAGAGGCAATAACTGGATTAATGTGCCCATATTAAATAGAGTCTGAATTTAACCTCAGTCAGAGAATCTGTACATAAAATGCTGGAATATCATCCATTCTCTAACTTTTTCTATTTATTACAAAAATGTTATTTTATGAAGCACTGAGGGCTAACTTTTCAAAAGCATGAAATTAAGTTGTACACAGGGCACACTATTGGATATGCAATGTACAGCATCCAGTTTGAGCATTTTGTGCTCAACTGACCTCTTTTTGCTGTTGACTGTTTCACATATGCAATTCTCGCACATATGTTTGAAAATTCAGCCCAAAGATTCTGGCTCAAGATGGCAAAAGGTTTTGGTCTATTTTGGGACTTGGACTACATGCCAGCACCAGAGAGTAAAGAGGGAATGCTTGCTTACTCCCTCTCTAGAGCAGGTGGGTGGCAAATGGGCAGGCCTTGGCTTCTTCCATTCATACTTCTCTCCTGCTTGCCGGCGCATGCTTCTGAGAGTAGTTTATTGCTTGTAGAGGCCAGCAATGAAGTCTTCTCTCAGGCTGAGAGCAAGGGAAGCAGGGAGGGAATTTTGGTCCACTGAGTCATAATTCCTTCCCTGAAATATTCCTGGGGCAGCACAGCTATGTGCCGCCCTTTATGTTGGGCTGTCTTATGATCCATCCAGACCACTGAAGGCTGATGCTCTAAAGTCACAGTTTCAGGAGTCATAAAAGGCACAGTGACATGCATTAGGTAGAATAAATTATTATAAAAGGTACTCTCTGATACTCATCACATAATCCGTGAGCTGAGTTGAGCCCAAAATCAGGCCAGTCTTCCGAAGTGCAGGGTTTGTCCCTAAATAACAGAATTTGTTATATAGAAAAGAATGCTTTCCTGTCTCCAGTGTTGTGCATGGATACTTTGGACATGTGCATTTACATCTGAAAAATAATAGAATCCTACTCACAAGTCAAAGAGAAAATGGAGAAGCCTGATGGGAACAGGTATATCGATAGAAGATGGGCGGTCGGGGAAGGGCTAGGACAAGAATGAAAGTGTCGAAATTAAATACATAAGTATTTAGCAATTAAAAAAGAGATGATTGATTTTGTAAAGTTATTTTAGGCCCCGATTTGGGAGAAACAGATGTTCTGTGTCAATAATGCAATCCCCATGCAATTAATTGTTCATTCATTCTAAGAACACATTTTACATGAACTTGAAAGCAGAAAATTCATAAATGTTGCCATCTGCTCTCAGTTGAGAAATATGTGAATTTCATCTATTATTGATTTTCAAATGTATCAGATTTCTAGATACATATTATTTTTGAAGTGCTCTATTTCTGTGAACATGCATTCAGCTGGTTAAGGTAACATCTTTTATTGGACCAACGTCACTCATCTTGTCTCTAATATCTTGGGACTGATATGGCTACAACTAAATGGCATATATTCATCTGTCATTCATTTTTATCCTTCATTCTTGTAGACTACATTGATTTATTCCTAAATTTAGTATTTTTAATACATCTCTAACTATCCTAACATTTAAGAGTATAATTTCCTCTGGATGCTTACACAAGACATAACTACGTTTTACAGCTTATCTACATCAGAAAGTTGCACTGGTTTATCTTAAATAAGTTTTTAAACCAATTTAGTTAAATTGGTGCAGATCCCTGTATGGATGCTTATATTTCAGTTGAAATCAGGCTTATTTCAGTTGAGCTTTAATCAGTTAGTGACAAGTTTAAACTAAACTGAAATAAGCCAAACTTAAATCAAAATGTCTGCACAGGGGTTTGCACTAAAACAGTTAATTTTTAAACTTGAATTATACTCGTGCAGCTTTCTCATGTAGACAAGTCCTTATCAGAACCACAAATATGTAGAGAGAACTTGTATGAATTTTAATAGAAGTCACTTGCGTGCCTGGAGTGCTAAATACACCTACACATCTCCCGCATTTCAGTTGTAATTGAGTAAACAGAATAAACACATGCATCAGAGATAAGACTTATAATGTTACTCTCAGAATATTGTTATTTGTTTGGACTTTTGTAGTGATGTGCACAGTATGGAATGGCTGGACATCATCATCTCTGTTAGCTCAATTTAAATGAGATGTGGATATGCAAAATTGGGCTGTCTGAGTCACCTAACTGTAGCACAGCCTACGATTATGTGTTGGGTTGGACATGATGGTGGATCTGGGCTTGGGAATTGATCACACCTTTCCCTTTGATTTACACATGATATATTTTACATTTGCTTAGAATTATTGCATGTCCCAGTGTCATATAAAGAATACCATGAATAATATCTGTCTGTCCTTGCTGTTCCATCAGGGACTATGATGCAAACAAAATAAATTATATGTATGCTCAGTATGTCAAGAATACCATGGAGCCTCTTAATATACCAGATGTCTGCAAAGACAGAAGATTTCCATGGACAGTAAGTAAAGTGAAATTGGGTTCGGAATCCAGTAATAAAAGACACAGATGATTTTTTGTGCACCTTTCATATATGACCAAGTCTTGTGTGTGCTACCCTTATTACTACTATCATTGCTGTTTTTATTGACTGCCGATGCTCAGAACTGTTTAAACTTAGAGGAAGATACGGTGCCTGGCCCAAGAAGTTTACAGACAATACAGTTCTGACACACAGGAGGACAGGGGGGCCAGAAGATGGATTCATCACAAAGAAAATCAGTATAAAAATAAATCTAACTTTACTTATTTACTAGAGAATACATTTCCTAGGCCAAGAGAAAGTATGTTCTAAGGGAGGTTTGAATGAAGACAGGATGGAGGCTTTCCACATCAATCCTGAGGACTGGCCACCACAGTTTGCTGTAAGATTTGGGAGTAGACTCAGAAGTTCTTTCTCTCACTTTTGGTGTGGGAGAGGTTAGCCATGATACAGATGTGAACTGTTTGCTGTTCTGAGGGAGGTGCAACTGCACTTCTCTTCAATACCTCATGCTTCCCAGTCCACAGAGCAGCACCAGGAAGAGCCAGCTTGTAGCAGGGTGTCCCAGGGTGACCACTTGGATAGAAACTCGAGATTTAGGAAGGAAGGGACAATTGGTAACAAACAGACCAGTGCAGTGAATGCCCAAGCAACAGCTCTAGTGCCTTGGCGTCCCTATCAGCAAAAAGCAAACCTGTGCCTCTTACTCCCAGAACAGTGCCTGGAAAGTCACCTGGTCGTCTTGTTACACTTTTGCAAAGGCAGGTTGGTTTATTATAAGCTAATACATTTGTAGGAAGCCTCTTAGACAGTGGATGAGGGAGAGAGTTGGTGGGGGGAGGGAGTGTATTACTGTCAATAGATGGGCTTCCACTATACTCTCTCCCTTCTGGGGTTAAGCAGCAAGCAGGGCAGAAGGTACAATGTCCAACAAGATTGTTCCAATAACTGGATAATAGGGGCTGCTGGAGAGTTATGCAGTGCTTCCACTTTCAGCTGTGCATGGTTTAGTCACACTGGGAGCTGAGTGCTCTGCACTTTGCAGGATAGAGCCCACAACTAGCCCCATTTAATAGCTCATCGTGGGGGCAGGAGGTACAAAATGGATGTCCTGGATTAGGTAGACAAAGAAATAGGTTACTATTTGGCAGAAAATTTAAAATACAGAAAAGAAAAATTTTGGGACCAGTTTCAAACAGGTGTTTGTTTAGGACAAGCCCTTTGATTTGGCAGCAGAATTTGAATTTTCTGCTCATGCAGAAATGCATTGTTCTCTGGACTCTAAATGATTTATTATGCCTAAGAAAAATGTCGACATGCGTTTACTTCTAGATACATGTGCACACATGGACAAAGAAGAAACAGTAGTACTGCTGGAGAGGAATTCTGGATAATCTATTTTTTCAGCACAATGACATTGAGTCCATATCTTATACTCCTTTCCTGTCTATTCTCCCTCCCTCCATTTCTCCAAACAACTGATCATTGGTCTATTTCCTATAAGCTGTGTGCCTTGTGGGGTGCTTCAAAGTTCACTCAAGTCAATGGACAGACTCCATGGGCCTTGGATTAGGCCACATAGGAACATTACCTTGGGGCTATTGGTTCCCCTCCTCCTCCAAGCACTTAACTAGCTTTCATGAAAGCCCTCCTTCAGTTTCTCTCAACTGTAATTGCTGGAGAGTTAGGAGCAAAGGAACATTTGGGACAAATAATGGTTGCAGCTTGGAAAAAAGGTTAATGGTTTAAACACTAAATAATAGGGGAATCAGTGGAAGAGACAGGAGAAGAGGAAACAGAAGAGTGGCAAGAACAGAAGGAAATATTAAGGAGGGACAAAAGAGGAGAAAGTGGGAAGGAAAAATGGAGTGACCATGGACAGAAGGAAAGGATATGCATGAAGAGGGAAGAATAAGAGTAGAAAACAGATCTACATGGAGTGGATAGGATAATTTTCACCACTGACTCAAGTTAATGGAAAAACTTGTCACCTAACCAAGTAGAAACCTTGTGCATGGCTAACACTTTAGAAGGGCAGCATGCAAGGTCGCACTTCGGTCCACACGGGCATAGAAAATAACTGATGTCTGTGTGTCATTTTGAGGAAAGCAAGCAAATCTTTGGTTGATTGCTGATGTTCAAAGATGGAGAATTGGTGTATGGGGATGAGAGATGAATCATGAAATCAAGGTTCCCTACCAGTTTCTTTTCTCTCCATCCCAGTTTGGGCTTTAGGACTCTTGATAACCCCCAAAGCATTATTAGCTCACTTTTCATCA
Organism: Eretmochelys imbricata; assembly: GCF_965152235.1. Taxonomy (NCBI): domain Eukaryota; kingdom Metazoa; phylum Chordata; order Testudines; family Cheloniidae; genus Eretmochelys; species Eretmochelys imbricata. The sequence goes on along the minus strand of NC_135575.1, from coordinate 42,268,804 downwards.
GCACCCTGCAACTGTTGCAAATTGTTGCATTTATAATGATTGAGCTTACCATTGAGTATTCAGACAGACATCCTCATACCTATGTAACTAACTACTGAGCAAGTGTATAAAGTGCAGCAGCAAATCTTTGAAGCTATGTGTCTGTGCACCTGAGAGGAGAGTTGAGACAATAGTTGTTACCAGCATAAATTAACACATTGCAGACAAGAGCAACACAGTATAGGTCACTGTATTCCAAACTCTGGTCTGTGAAGAGCTGGCTGGCTTCAGGGGGCTGGTGTTCCTCCTATTTTCCAGTTAATTTCACACGTATCAAGGCTCTTAATTGCATACAAGTGCCTGGAGTCATATAAAGCATTACACATTACATCATCCCTTTGAAAGTTTTCTACAAAGCATATGCTCTCCTATACCGTAGGCAAAATGTTCCTTTATTTGTGCAATGATCGTGCCTGTAAGGCTAAAGAAAAACTAACCCAGGCAGCCAAGAATCAAAGAAACTTCTGAGCTGAAATATTAGCATGCTAATATTTTTTTCCTTCCCTTTTATGGAATCAGACATTGGGCCATGCTTTGTTCTTAGTTATCCCCATGAGATTCCAGTACTAGGTGTAACGGAGCAGAATTAGGTCTGTTTTCTTTCATTACTTAAGAATCCTCACAACTGGGGAAGTAGAGAAGGTATCTTAGAGCCCCACTAATTTCTCCTCAGCTATCCTAAGTTGAAAATCTGTCCCAAGTGTACAATACAGTCATTTTCATTCTAATGAAAGGAACTATCATAAAATGAAAAAGTGGACCCAAATGACTGAAAATTCATCTTGAAACTTTGTTATTACTCATTTATTTATTTATTATTCCCTAGTACCCATTATGCTAGATGATGCACAAACACAAATGAAGACATGGTCCCTGCCCCCAAAGAGTTTATAGTGTAAGAATTACAGTTTTATAATCTGCCTTCCTTGCATGGCCTGCCAATCAGGGCTCATGAATAGATCTCTCTGTAAGTTTTTAACTATTCTTTATTTGCTTAACAGAATGAAAATGCAGAAAATGTAAACCAGCACATAAAAAGTTTGCTTTGTACACCAATAAAAAATGGGAAGAAGAATAAAGTGATAGGTATTACCATTTTGATTTGTTTACATTTCTGCTTGAACACTGCATGCCCAGTCGTTAATCAAAATATAATAACATGCATCTAACTGTTGTCTTTATGTGAGATAAAATGTATTGATATTATACTGCTGGATACTTCTGTATAATTTTGGATACTTGTGTATAATTGCCTTACTCCGGAGTAAAATCTCAGCAACATGAAATCTAAAATCACAGGAGAAAATCCTTAAGCACAATGAAATAGTTGTCATGCTTTTAATTCAGGGCACCATCATACTCCTTTCTGTCATTTTTTTACTTACTGCAGATGAAAAAATACCAATAACACCTCAATCATTTTTTTCTACTTTTTCTGTTTATTTCCTTTGTGCACCTGCACTCTGCTGGTAATTATTTTCATGGTATCCCCTGTAGACAGTCAGAGTTCCTTGTTCTTTGTATTGGTCTTTTGCATCGCAGTAGGTAAGAGAAAAGCTTTTCTTTAAAAAATAAGAAAATATAAAAGCCTGAGACATCTAGCATATAGACTAAGGGGGAGAAGAAGCACCTGAAACTACTTCCACCTCTTCTTTTGTATTTGATTGTTTAGATTTCATGTTGATAGTGACTTTTTAACATTTACATATGGTCAATTAATGTAACAAATTATAATGTAAAAATACTAGTCTAATCAATATTGTATTGAGGAATAGGAAGGACAGTCTATGGGATGATCTCTCTAATCATCTAGCTCCTTTGTGCCATTCAGCTGGTGCAAAGAGGCCAGAACTGATCACAACTAGTCAGCAGAAAATCCCCCTGTTGGAGGGCAATGCCCAGGAGATGTAAGTGTGCTAGTGCTGAAATCTTCACCTGTCAAACAACTCTTCTGGCATGGGAGCATTTTGGGGACAAGGAGCAAGCATAGTGGAGCTGCACCTATTAACCATCCAGCAACAGTGGTGCAAGTTGGAGCTCGCTCTAACACTCATCAGGGGTCTGAGTGGCCTGATTACAGTTCTGGAAATGGTTCTGAGGAAGCCCTACACCCAGAGCAGGAAGCAGAGGTCAACCACAAGAGTGAAACCCTAAGGCTCACACATGAATTTCTACTAAGTCCTTACACACAAGAATTCCCATTGTCTCAATGGGAGTTTGGACTGATTGATTGGAATTCACTTGGGTAAAGGCTGAGCCAAAACTAGGGAAGGGCCTCAGGATCTCCTCCATAGGTATTTCACATAGCCCTAGTCTAAACTAGGAGTAAAGATGTATTTTAAAAACAACTAACGTTTTAAAACTTTAATGTGGACGTAGAAAGATTTATTATAACAGGTCAAGGTAGACTCTAGTGGGTAGCCTGGGGTTCATCTCAACTAACATACCTGTTAAAATACAGCTGGCCATGCATATTGGGATTTAGGTAACTTGGAAGCCTTTGTGTAGATTCTTGAATAAAGCATACATGACCATGGAAAAATAATGGATGGGATTCTGGGTGGCACCTGTAAGAGGGGCAGCACCGAACTTGCAGCCCAAGGGATGTGAGAAGCTATGGTGGTTTTAAGCCACAGTGTGGGTCTTGATATAATGCAGACTGCCTTGGGGGCCTATATAAGTTATGACAACCTACCTATGGGCTGAAGCCCTACATGTGGTGATGCTGACCCTGATGTGTCCCTCCTGTCCCCAGCCCCGCCCCCATCACACTCTCTACTACAAGGCTTACAAGGGAGTTCTCTGAGAGCTGTCTTACAGCTGTTTTCCTCAGTTCCAGCATCAGGAGAATCCTCCCCATGCCAGATCTGGGTGTTTGGAGTCCCTTTACACCACTCCAGACCCTTTAGCCAGAGTACAGGGCTCAGAGCTTGGGTGAGGACTCACCCTAGGTATTCTTTGTCATTAAAGTCTCCGTACCATAGGCCTTTAAACATGTTTACAGTCTGAAAATTTTCTAAAAAGAAAAGTGAATCAAACGAGAAAAAGCTACAAAGTGCATGTAATGAATGATCCAGTGACTAGGTCGTGCCAAAAGTCACACTTCACACTCAGTACAACTTCATGAAGATCCTACCAAGCAGCTAGATGTTACCCATATGTCAGAATAATTCAGCATCTATATCCTTTAGCTAGTGGAACAGGAACAAGGTAATAAATGACACTTTGTCACATTTTTCATGTACTGCTGATGTAATCTTTTAGTATAGTCTATAACAAGTTTTATTACAAGGTCTTGTTTGTTGTTTGAACAAAGCTGTAAATAGAAAATCTACTTCTATTCCCCTATTACACTTGTGTAAATCTAGAGTAAACTCCATTGAAATCACTGGATTTTACTTACTGATGTAACTGTAAGTAAGTGGTGAATCAGCCTCAAAGTACAGAAAAATGTCTGCAAGTGGGTGAATATAACAAATGTATGCTCTTGTGTAAAGTTACACCAGGTTTTATATTTCATACAGTTATGAGATATTTCTTTAAGAAATCAGTGGTTTCAATCATTGTAAAGTGAGATGGTTGCTACCCTGTTTTGCTTGGTGAGTACAATTGTATAATCCTTTCATGGGATCCTCATAGCTCCAGATTTTGTCTCACTTCTTTCTGCTGTTTCTCCCATTTAGTGTAAGCATCTCCATTATTGCTGTAGGTCAGCCATCCATTCTTCAAGTGAGCAGTTAGTTTTCTTTTTAAAAAAAATGAAATAGGAACAAAAATAAGCGGGGTTTTTATTTATAATTTTTGTTGCATTTCATGATGGTGGTCAGAATGTTTCTTTGTGTTAGTAAAGGAGCAAGCACCAGGAAAAGTTGATTTGGGGGTTAAAATGAAAATATTTAAAACATGAGCATTTGTCTCCTGCCACTTTCTTATTTCCTGATGAGTTTTTACACTAAGATTTACAAGGGCAGCTCATGTTTTCACCGCTTTTTCCCTGTAGCCTGCATATTACTTATACGGCTCTCAGAGCACTGACACATAATGTCTGCCCCTCCTTGCTCTTTCTAGGCTTCTACGGCTTCTGTGACAGCACAGTGGCAATGCTGTCATTGGTCCTGTAGGGTAACATTTTCAAAACTATCTAAGTCCCATTTCAAAAGAGACTAAGGTCCTTAAAGCCTGTTGACTCTCAAACAGGATTTCAGTTCCTAGATGTAAGCCATTTTTTTGAAAGTGGAACTTCAGTTCATACAGTGCATCTGCACTTCGAGCTGGAGGTGTAATTTCCAGCTCAGGTAGACATACACATGTTCACTTTGATTGAACTAGGGATCTAAAAATAACAGTGTAGTTGTAGCAGGATGGGCTAGCCACTCGAGTAAGTATATAGGGAACATTCTGTAGACAGCTAGCTTGTCCCACATCACCACATCACCACAGCTACACTTCTGTTTTTGGCATGCTAATTTGACCAAAGTGAGTGCACATACGCTACCCCAGCTGGAAATTCTACCTCCAGCTCAAAGTGTGAATGTACCCTAAAGTCACTTTGGAGCCTTTGAAAATGTTATCCCTGGTCTGTAGATTTGCAGGATTAGAAACCATGTATATGTGCCTTTTCCAGAATCAAGAAGTTACCCAAGACTATATAATGGGGACAGTTCCTGAGGGAACTGTCTTGTGTTGGTTTCTGACAGCAGTTGCCATCCAGCTTCCCTATCTCTCAGCCACCCACACCGTCGAATTCTGCAGAATCCTAAGTGTATGTTGTTTTGTAGAAAGGGGTTTCCAATGACTACATATGGGAAATGGGGGAATACTTCATAGTCAGTGCTCCTATCTCCATATGTATTTTTGGGCCTCATTTCATGGAGACAGATTGTTCTTAGTCGCCAGCTCCATGTAGCTGATGGAAACAGAAGGTCCTCAGAGAGGAATTATCTTTAACTTGTCTAGTTCTCAGGATTTACATTTATACCAGCTGCTTTTATGGGACTGTAGTGCACTGTATGATCTCTTGTTTTGAATACTCTACAATCCACAGAAAGCTGAGTTGAAAATTGAAATGATTTGGGCACAGTTAGGAATTTTTCACTGTGCTTGTTGCTCTAGGACAGACTTTTAACTCCTCATACAGGTTTTTCTATTGTTTGCTGTTCAAATTCATGATTAAAAGTCTCAGGCAGGCTGCATTATGTAGGTATATTTTTATTTTTAAGCTAAATGTCTCTGACAAGAACAGTAAATTTTTTTGGGAGAGCAGCTTTCTCCATCTTCAACAAAGCAAGAAAACCTTTCTGTTTGGTCTCCTTTTGGGCCTGTATAACCTTTAAATATGGGTTGAGAGCATTATAGAAACCTTCTGTGGTTTTTGTAAGTATGCCCCCCAAAAGAATTTGGGCTCCTTTAATTCTGATATGCATGGACCCACTGATGCCTCGTGGGAAAACTTTTGAAAAACATTCTATTTAGAGAATGCTTTGGCTTATATGTCATGCAGTATATTTACTGTAATTATCTCCCCCTGTTTTTATTAATAGAGGCATTTACATGAAAACAAAGTCTATGTTTTTCAGAGTTCATCTGATCTTCTGGTTTAGTCACTGCTGGAAGTCATAATGCCCTATTCATTACATCACAGTTGCTATGGAAATAATTATAATGTCATAAACAGCACTAAACGGAGAGTTGAAAGTGAGATCCATGAGATTGTCCCACACCCTCAAAAGAGTCTAGTGATAGATCAGTTCCTCTTCCACAGAGGGAAACCAATCCATTTTCCAATTAATTCTTATTCGTTGTTGTGTATTATCTATATAGCTGTAGTGCTGAAAGATCCCAATGAGGGATCAGTGAGCCACTGTGCTAGGCACCATACTCCTACATCACAAGAAGACAGTTTTGCCCCGAAGAGTTTATAATTCAATCACAACATTTTTATTGATTTCAGTGAAAGCAGGATCTGGTCTGGGAGAATTTCCCATAATAGGACATAATTTGGCAAAAAAGGGACACTTACTGTGCTATAAGTAGATTGGAAACTGTTCTGTGTACAGAACCTTTACGTTTCAAAACTCGTTCCATACATAGGTGCAGCAATCATTTTGTTCTCAGAGTTGCTATAGACTGTTACAGAGAAGACACATCAAGACTTGGATATTTCTTGTTGTTTTTCCTTAATCTACAATGAGTAATTTTAGACCTTAAGTGTAGATTGCTAGCAATGGTGGGAATTTTCTGTAAACATTCCATAGTGTAGACAAGGCCTTAAAAAGGTGCTGATTACACCCACTCTTGATATAGTTGCAAAATAGTTTCCATTATAATTCCCGCCCCACCCCAATTCCCCTTTTCAGAAGCTGAGAGCAGCTCTGGCATTGTTGAGACTCTGACCCTAAGGCTGCACATTATAAGAAACAAAAAGTCAGGGATCCAAATTCTTCTCCCATTTATAGTGGTGTAATTCCAGAAGCAAGAAAATGCAAAAGTTACAGTTCCAATAGCAGTTTTAGTTGGGTGTCACCCCAAAATAGTGTTTTGTATTCCTGTTGTATTGGTGAAATATATAATTTAATATATTATTGTTTATACTATTAAATGTATGGCATAAAAAGCACAGAATATGCAATATGACAAAACTATATCTTCAATCATAATTTTTGCATTTCCTAACTCATTATAATTTTTAATTGTTCATCTGTAACTTTCCAGTGGCATAATTATTTACATTTGATCAGGCAAGTGTTTGCCGTCATAGTCAAAAAATGTTAGAGGCATATACACAGAAAGTTCTGTGTGTATGTTACCGAACAAAGTCAGTTGAACTTGGTGATAACATCTATAGCTGTTTATTTTTAATAATAAGCCATCTGCAGTTAGGGCTTGATCCAAACCCAACTGAAGTCAACAGGAGGCTTTCCAGTGACTTAAATGGGCTTTGATCAGGCCCTGTATTGGAGAGACCACATCTCCATCGAACAGTGGTGGGCAACCTGCAGCTCATCAGGGTAATCGCTGGTGGGCTGCGAGACAGTGTTTACATTGACTTTCTGCAGGCATGGCTGCCCACAGCTCCCAGTGGCCGCGGTTCGCTGTTCCCAGCCAATGGGAGCTACAGGAAGTGGCAGCCACCACATCTCTGCAGCCCGCGCTGCTTCCTGCAGCTCTCATTGGCCAGGAACAGCGAACCGTGGGCACTGGGAGCTGCGTGCCTGTGGACAGTCAATGTAAACACTGTCTTGCGGCCCACCAGTGGATTACCCTGACGGGCCGCAGGATGCCCACCACTGCCATAGATCATAGCAAGCACACTTGAACTTTGAGCCTGAACTTGAAGTATTTTCTGTTTTTGTTTTTTTTTTTAACTTTCCGGTACTGTTTCAAATAAGGAAGTGCAAACTTTATGTGCCACTATCCTGACATTCAAAACTGTTCTTTTGGCATGATTACAAAAATCTAATTAGCCTCTGAAGGACAAATTGTCTTTAGGGATTAAGTCAATCTAAAGTACTTTTAACAATAAGTCAAGAAGAAAACTGCCCTGTAGAATTTTGCAAGATAATGCAGGCTATACAGAGCTACATATCTGCATTGTAGATCTTAATGAATACTTGTAAATCCACAGACCAACATATAGTAGTGTAGTTTTTATTCTTTGGTGTATTAAAATAATTCTAGTAAAGTCCTTTTATAGCATTCTAATTTGTGTCCTGTATATATTTGCTTTAAAAATACATTGATTATTTGTTTTATAGACTATAAGAATTCAGAGAGCTAATATCTTGTTATGTTTTGTTTCACCTAAGTGTGGTATTTTAGCAATTGCTGTATTACTTCTTTTCATTCCTGTGACCTGATGTAGGGGTTTGTCAGCTTGTAAATAAGATGGAAGAAAACTTGGGCAAAATCAAGGCTTTCAACAGAAATGATGAACAGTTTCTGGAAGCCTTTGTCATCTTTTGTGGCTTGGGGATCCAGAATACACAGATGTATGAAACTGTGGAGAGAGCCATGGCCAAGCAGATGGTGACATTAGAGGTGAGCTCAAAATCTAGGCAACCCTTATTTGGTGCAGTATATAACCTAGTTTTGGTCCAAATTCTGCTTTCCCTACTCACAACCTGAAACTACTCAGATGAATAAAGTGAGCAGAATCTGGCCCACTGTGTTAACAGGAGCTATACTTATTTGCTGCTTGTTTCTGTGTTTGCATGCATAGTATTTTATTTGTTGTATTTGAACTGTACTCGTGGGATCCAGTGGTAGACATGAATGCTGCCTTCCCTAAACACCGTGCTGCACATTGACTACAGTGATCAACATAGGTGGTTTGTCCAATTGCACACAGAAAGAGGAAATGGTTTGGGGGATTAGGGGTGTCCTCTTGTCTGAGGTTTTCTGTGATGATTTTGGCTCAGTCCTTTAGACAAATCAGAATATGCAATAACAGCAGGATTAGGCTTTCTGCAACTTCCTTGAGCTCCGTCAAAATATATTAAGCATAAATGTCATCTGGTCCTAGCCTTTGAATTGTTTACTGTTAGGTTTAATGACCATGGTGTTAAAGGAGGTTCTGACATGATATGCTGAATTACTTGGAAGATAACTGTAAGCCTGAAACTTAAATTTTGTAGACTTTGGATCTGTCCAATATGTAAATAAGAGTGCTTGCAAAATTTCTAAAATGTGGATTATATACCCAATAGCTTCTAAAGGAAACATTACAACTCTCATGTAAACACGTAGTTAGTCACTTCAAGCTGGGCAGATGATAACCGTACTGTCAAGTAATTTCAGTGCTTTTTAAAAATAAGATTGGGTGGTTTATTTACATCTCACATTAGTGACTCTGTTGGTTTATCATTTAAAAAATAAAATTCTGTAGAGGCTGTAAAAAAATGTCTTTTTTTAAAAAAAGCCAGAGCTGGACTCTTAGATGCAGATATGTTTAAAGGAACCCAATGCAGTAGCATTCTCCTCTCTTTTATTCTCACAATTAAAAAATTATATATGGGATGGGGTTTTTTGTTAATTTAAAACAAAATATTTTCTCCTGGACTGAAACCTCTTCTTCCAAATTTTATCCAGGACAGAATTTTCTTTAACGTCTGAGTTATAAACCCATGAAAGAAAGAGACTTATTTTGGGAACAATGTCATCCCATAGTCATAGCTGTGCTGTGATATATTTGTCTTTGAAATGGGGTATGAAAGCTTTCCCAAGAGAAGGGGTTTTTGTGATATTTTTTTAAAATCAGAGCTCTTTGGTCACGTATAGATTTTCTTGGCCTGGCTATATCAAGAAGCTGCTATGACGAGCATTCCTATGCCCATGCAGAGCTCCATTAAAGTCAGTGCATTGCAGGCATAATCTCAATTTATTTCTCTTTTTAAAAAAAAAGATTTAGATGCTTTTACAGTGCATGCTTTTATTTGTACTTCGGTTTCTTCGTTCCTTATCCCATAGGTCCTCTCATATCATGCTTCAGCCGCTGAGGAGGAAACAAGGGAGCTGCAGGTAACAGCGGTAATAGCATTTTTTAAATAATAGTAAAAAAAATGCATTCTTAATATATGGAGCAACGAAGGATGGTCCAATGTGCAGGGTAACATTTTCAAAAGTGCCTGTGTTAATTAGGTATCTAAGTTACAATGAAAACATATCTGTTGCTGAGTTTCATTGGTGTATCATGGGTAAGGCTACGTTTTAGTCACAGGTATTTTTAGTAAAAGTCATGGACAGATCACGCACAGTAAACAAAAATTCATGGCCCATGACCTGTTCATGACTCTTACTGTATACCCCTAACTAAAACTTGGCCAGGGGGCTGCAGGTGCTCTGAGGGGGCAGTCTGGAGGCACCACAGGTGCTGGCGGGGGGGATGGCCTGGGCTCCCCACTGGTGCTGGAGGGGAGGCGGGTGGCACGCAGCCCAGGACCCCTGCTGGTGTTGGGGGTGGGGAGGGTTGGCGGGGCTGGCAGGCTCCCTATCCAGCTCCATATGTCCCTGCAGCTCCTAGGGGAGGGGCAGCCAGGGGCTCTCCATGCGCTGCTCCCGCCACAAGCGCTGGCTCCTCAGCTCCCATTGGCTGGGAACAGCAGCCAATGGGAGCTGTAGGGGCAGGGCCTGCAGGCACAGAGCCTCCTGGTGCCTCCACCTAGGAGCTGCAGGGACATGCCAGTGGGAGCCAGGGAGCCCCTCCACCCCAAGGTAAGTGCCGCCCCGCACCCCAACCCCTAGCACTGAGCCCCCTCCCACACACCCAAACTGCTGCTGCTGGCTGCTGCAGAAGTCAGAGGTCACATTATCCATGATCTCCATGAAAGTCACGTTATCCATGATCTCCGTGACAGACATGCAGCCTTAATCATGGGACATGAAAAGACCGCAGTGCATCATGGGAGATGTAGTCTAGCCAGGGAGCTTGGTCCACAGGGAGAATGGGGGCACTGGGGTCTGAACCTACAACTACCATGAGACACCACGGCAGCTCAGGCAGATGCAGAGTTTAACATTATCCCAGAATGAAAATTTTAGATGTTTCTGGATCAAAATTTTTGATAACTTTTCATTCCACAAAATGTTTTATATTGCAGGTTTTCATCTGCTTTGGGATGAAAACAAATGTTGAAATATCAGAATTTCCACAGGACAGAAATTTTGTTTTTCTATCTCTACCTAAATACTAATCCTGGGATATTATAATTAATGTATTCCCCTCCTTTTCTCATTGTGTACTTCTGTAGTTAACATCCACTACCCCATGAGTCACTGCATCTAGTAGGTCAAGGCATGTTTCATGCCTCTCCAGTTCTGGGACATATTGCTGATGCCCACTGTTTGTCCTTCCCTGAATTTCTCAGTCACCACATTCTTCATTATAAAATTGAAGTTTGTTATCATTAGGTATGCTTCTAACTTAAATGGATGGCCTTAGATTCTCTTTTCCCTCCTTATCTCTTGTGTGTCTGGTAGAGGACTCCTGGCTTTGATACCTATTGTCCTAGTCCCTAGGAGGCAACAATTATGTTTTCTTTTTTGGCCACACTTTCTTGGGCCACTTTTCCCCAACGGAGATACCACCCAGGAGAACATGTCTCTTCTTTCTAGTGGCTTCCATTCAGGGCTTGCCTCTTGATCACTGATTGGGCTGCTGATCTCTGTTGGGTTCTTAGTCTGAGGACAGAATACCAACTGCAGGCAAAACTGTTAAAACAGTTCTTTTGTGCATTATCTTTTATTCTTACAAATTTTAGTTTTCATTGAAGCCACATTCCTCCATCTTCCTTCATTTCTCATAGCCTCTGCTATTCTCTGCATTCTCTCAAATTGCCTTATCTTTCCTGAAGATGCCTTTTGTCTCTTTCCAGTTTTCTTACTTTATGACTTTCTTCTCTTTGGCTTCATCTGCCTCTCAAGCCTCTCCATCCTTTCTCCAAATCAGAGAGGGCAGTTTACATTTCAAGATGGGTATCCCTTATGTTCTTTCATTTGTTGTGCATGTCCCACATCAGACTGATTTTGATCCTTAATTTGCCATTCTTTTTAGTTCATCAATGACTGCAAAGTGCTTTGAGAGCCTCTGATCGAAAGTGTTATGGCAAATGGTGTTTCATACTTTGGAATGTCTCTTCACTTCTTGGAACCTCTTAGTGTCAAGGGACTCTGCTACTGTAACAGCTCCCATGCTGCACTCTCCTGTTTGCTTCTCAGCTAACTTTTTCTGTGCTCTGTATTTTGCTACCAACTCAGCTATTGCCTTGTTTATGGCTTGGTTTACCACTCAGTACCTCAGTACATGTCAAACTTTTGTTTGGATTCACTCCATTGATGACTCTTCTCTCTGAGACCAAAGATAAGCTTGAGGTCAATGGTGGTAACTGAAGTCAAGAGTTTTCAGACAAAAGGCAAATTTTGCTAAATGTGGGAATGCTTTCTAGATTTGTTTATTAAAACAATGTCAGGGGCAAATTTGGCCTTCAGACTGAGTCTAACATCGGGAGCTTGCTTTTTCCACTTTCTCTGAGCTTGGCACTTACGCTGTTATAGTCTCTCATGTGTGCATCTAGAGAATGTAAAGTAACAACACGTTAGTGGCTTAACAAGCTACACCACAGATCTTCTGGGGAGGCTGCCAGTGGCTAATTTCCTCCCAACCATCTGGTGGCTCTCTCAGGATTCAGAGATCATTAGTGAACTGTTTTCCTTCTGTAGGATTTGTAAGACCATGAAGGGCCTCTGGTCGCTAGCCTGCTCCACTTTCCTATTGCAGAGACAATAGGCCTTTGTCAGTCTTGCTACTTTGTGAAACAGGTCTTTATTTTCAGTGAGCCTCCTTTACGTGAGTAGAAGAATTAAACTGCACATGATAGTGGTAGATGACATCAAAAAGAAAACTTGCATTCTGTTTTGCATTTCATCATTCAGAGTTTGAATAATATTCTAAAGAATCACTCTTTTTATTGCCTATAACATCTTCTTGAAGGAACTATTATTTTTTTAAGAGGAAAGAACCCAAGTCAAATCAATAGACCTTCTGCTGGTCATAATTCACAATGTGATGAGCACTACTGAGCATGCCAATGTTTGTTGGTTTATTTATGTTGATTTGTACAAAAGAGGGAGAGTTTTCTATTCTGTTTTTATATACCAAGGCTCTGGTGCCTCTGCCATATGTTAAAAATACAATCAAACCAAATGCACACAAAAATAACTGCAGCCTCCCCAAAACCACAAATGGAAAAATATAAGTCACACCAACCACAGACTCCAGCCCACAGCGCATTCACCTTCCCTTTCCAAAAGCCTGGAAAAGTGATTGGATTTGTAGCATGTGCTGAAGGCCAGCAGTTTGTGCTATTGTGAACAAGGATGGGGATTGACTCCAAAGTGTAGGGTTCCTGACAGAGAAGGCCCTGCCAGCAGCTTCCTTTTTTTAAAGCTGGTTGGTGCGGGGATTCCAGTTTGAGTGTCTCTGCTGTACCACTGGAAACCATACCCTGAGAGATGTGGTTTCTCACCAAAACTGATCCCAAACGCTTTAGATCTTTATAGATCAAAGCTGGCATTGGCCTAAAGAGGAGAAATTATTGGAATCTTTTTTCCTTCAAATTTTGAAATTTCATCAAAGTTCAAAACATTCTGGCTATTTCTGTAGCTGGGGAGAAAAATGGGGAAATATATTTTGTGAATAATTTCTCAATGTTTCCAGTTTGTTTTTTGAATTTCAACATTTCATATTGTGACCTGCTGGGTCAATGGCAGGACGTTAGGTTTCAAGGGTATGTCTACATTGCAGCTGCGAATGAGCACGCAATCCTGGGTAGACGGACTCACACTAGTAGGGCTCGAGCTAGCGTGCTAAAAATAGCAGGGTCGATGTTGTGGCTCCATCAGAGACTCAGACTAGCCATCCAAGCTCAAGCCTTGGGGGTTGGGTGCCCCCATGCAGCAGGAAAGCCCATTTGCCAAAGATGCTGCCACTTCCCGCCCTAGTATCATTTTCTGAGTTGATTTAGAGTGCAGCCCCTTGTCCAGCACAGTGCAGTAGTCTAATCTCAAGGAGACAATGGCCTGGATCCTGGTAGCAAGGTTCACAAAAAAAGAAATGATCTCAGTGTCCTGGCCAGGTGTGTATAGGCAAAGAAGCTCTCCCAGTCACTGCTGCTACATGATCATCTAACAGCAGCTAGGGATCCAGTAATGCCCCAGATCTTTAACTTGAGTGACAAATGGTGGGCTCACACGCTCTGTTAAAGGGCCAGATAAGATCTTTGCCATACCTTCAGTTGCTTACCCCATCTCACCAGCATCACTTCTATCTTAATACTGTCTGGAAGCATATTAAACCCAGCAATATGAGTCTTTGTAAGATGATTTAAGATCACCTTCAATCAGCTCGTCCTTATTCAGGCTTATGTCCCTATCAAACCCCAGGTAAGGCATTTGGCAGCATTTGAGTCAGATGAAATTCAGAAAAAGAGCTGGCTGTCACCAGCATACTGAAAACACTGCCAGCCCAAGCCTCATCACTAATTCTTCCAATGACTGAATATACACATTCAACAACAGGGGGCACAAGATAAGAGCTCTATGAAACACCACATGAGAAAATCCTAGGCTTAGAAGAACGGCTGCCCACAACTACCTTCTGAGACCTCTCAGAGAGGACTGAAACCATGGAAGAGTGACCCCCCCGCACCCCATCTACTCTCACTGAGGTTTGCAAGTGAGCAAGGTAGTTGCATTTATAATGCAAATTGCTGCCATGCATCTAAAATGAAAACTGACGCCTAGGACAATTGCCAGATGGATGTTTTCATCTAAAATGATTGCAGATCTCCAAATACCCATTCAGTAATTTTCAGACAGTTCCCAGTATAGTATTACAGCCCATTATCTGACATGTCAGTAGACTCTTTGTTCTTAAAACCAGGGTAAAAAGCTGATCTTGCTCTTCCTTTAAAAAAAAATCTTTAAAAATCTGTAGTCAACAAACCCCATTTCTGATATACACTCATGAAAGCATTTTTCTTAGTTTGTTTACATTTTTAGCAACAGAATAAAACACTTGGAAATGGCAAAAAACTGAGCTGTTTATCATATTTATCGTGTTTATCATATTTTTCTGGAGCCATCTGGCAGCTGTTTTAGGAGGGTTGGAGGTCAAACAACTCTCAAGATCAAATGGATCATTTTAAGTTGGTTGGAAGTCGGTGTTCCTAGGCCCAGTTTTAACTTAAATACAGGGTAAATGCTTGTTCCTAAATCTGAATGTATACTCTGCATTAGGAATATGTATTTCTGTCTTTGGCTAGAAAGAACAGCTCTGTTTCTACTTTTAACCTGTTTAAGGTCCTGATCTGGGAAAGTACAGGCATAAGTCTATCCTGTTTTAGAATTGTACTTTAGCACATGCTTGAGTACTGTCCTAAATAGGGTTACTTCTCTGAAGCAGAGTCTAGTTGCTGGAAGACATGCATTTTTGCACCCATTTACATGTGCTGAGCAGTTAGCCCATTGGAGTAATAGGCAGCAAGTAGCTAGGGCTAGAGGGACTCAGCCACCAAATGTGAGCTATGTTGCCACTACCCAGTGGCCCAGCAGCAGAACAAGCAAGGGGAGTCCCTGGAGCCCAGTGGCAGGCGGTGAGGTGGATCTACAAGGCCCTGGCACGGAGCTGCAGGCAGAGTCCGTCCTGAGTGTGTCCAGTGCACTGCGAGCCAGACCCCATTCCTGGCATGGTGGTGACGAGTCTGTCCCTTCCCTTCCAGCAGAGCTGGGGCTGGTGTCCGCGAGGGAGAGAGGAGCGGTGAGACAGAAGGAGGAGAAGAGAACAGTAGAATATCAGGGTTGGAAGGGACCTCAGGAGGTCACCTAGTCCACCCCCCTGCTCAAAGCAGGACAAATCCCCAACTAAATCATCCCAGCCAGGGCTTTGTCAAGAGGAGGGGAAGGGGCTGTGGAGGAGGGAAGCCAGACCCAGCTACAGCCAGCTGTGGTCACTGGCACTGTCATAGAGCTCCTTGTGCTCCCAGCCCCTTGCCCCTCCAAATAATCCACCAATACCTGACCTAGCCCTCAACCACTGCTTAAACCCATCCAGCTCCCTGCTGCCCCATCCCCAAATAAACACCACAACCCTCTCCTGCCCCGCATGTAAACCCAAACTCCACAAGCCACATTATTCTGCCACAGCCCCACCCATCCGCCTTCCCACTACACCAACCCTCATCTCCCCAATAAACTCACCACATCACAAACCTGCCCCAAGCAACACCCCCATGAAATATGACCCTGCCTAAGCCCTCCCTCCATTCCCTAAAGCCCCACAGACCCTCCCCACCATTGCTCATGCCCCTCTTAAAACCTCCCAATCCCCGAAATAATACTTCGCTCCCCCCAACCTCCCCTTTCACTCCTGCGCCCTGTCAGTCCATGACCCCTTACCCCCCAGGGCACTTCTGCTGCCACCAGCACCCAAGTCCGTCTACCGTACAGATCACCTCAAATGTCACCACCTCCTGGCTGCACCAACTCCCTCTTCTATCCTTCATTTGCTCCAGGCACTTATGGCTCCCCCAGGAGCTCCCTGCAGGGTCCCTCACCCCTTTAGCCCTGGCATCAGCATCCCATCTTCACTTTGGGGTGTTACATGGGGCTGGTGACTGTTTTCCCCCTCCTCTACACTCCCCCTCCTTGTCTCCTTGGGATGGGCAGATGGTTAGCCCTCCCACATTCGGAGGAGCCCACCACAGCAAGAGCCAATGGGCTGGAGCGCAGAGCCATGCCACTGCCAGGGCGAGTTGAGGGTGCACACCCGCCTCTGACACTTCCCAAGGGTACCCAGGGTGGTGTGAAAGAGACATTGGTGTGAAAGAGACCTGTCTGTACCTGCCATGGATCAGCTCCCTGACAACCCCGGCCACAGGCACTACAAGTACTCCCTTCTGAGCCCCACAGTCTCTGCTGTCTCTCTGCAGATAAACAATAAGCACACACCAACCTCTGAACCCTCTGAGTGTTCCTGTGGAATGCCAAGCCTCCGTTCCACTGAACACTCACAGGACTGACAGATTTCACCACTCCTGAAGGAACAGTACCCCAGCTTATTAGTTTTAACTCCAAATCATCACTCCACTTAACACACAGCACTTAGATATTTTTTAGTGAAAATAAGAATAAGTTTATCATCAAAGAACAGAGATTCAAGTGATGGAAAGTAAGAATATTGGAAACAAATGGTCATATATAAAACAAAATAATAACATGCTTTTTAGAGCCTATCTTAACTTCTACAGGATAGTTTACCCCCAACTGCTTTTCCCAGTATTTTCAATCAGGTTGTTTGAGATCCCTCTTTCATAAGATCAAGCCTGCTGGTGGCTTGTCCTCACAGACTGAAGGAATATTGGGGATTCATAAGATCAAGCCTGCTGGTGGCTTGTCCTCACAGACTAAAGGAATACTGGGGATTCATCTGCATCCCAGGTATAGTTCCAAAAGTTAGTTCTCTTTTCTCCTAAATAGGCCCTGCTGTTCTTGTTAGTTCTTAAAGCCCCCACAATCTACTCATTAGCATTTTGCTCAGACTGTAAATGGGGATCCCTTGGGACCCATATAATACTCAGGTTTCAGAGTAACAGCCGTGTTAGTCTGTATTCGCAAAAAGAAAAGGAGTACTTGTGGCACCTTAGAGACTAACCAATTTATTTGAGCATAAGCACAGCTGTAGCTCACGAAAGCTTATGCTCAAATAAATTGGTTAGTCTCTAAGGTGCCACAAGTCCTCCTTTTCTTTATATAATACTCAGTTTCACATGACCAGCCGGGGAGAGATAAACATCTCTTCCCCCACTCCTGACAGGAGTATATGGGTCACCCTTTGTTGACCTGCCTTAACATACAGACCTAGAGAGCATAATTTGTAGTATCTATCCATAGCTCCTCACATATTGTCCATACATGCATCTCACTATGATGAGTATGACACAGGCTTTCATTAGAGAATTTACATGGCATTCTTTGGCAGACTAGTATGTAGATACCAGACCCAGGGAATCTCTGAAACCCTTATGTACCCCTGATCCCTCTGCCAGTTGGCATCAAGAGGTCCTTGGGTCATACACTCACCGGGGCTTCTCCTCCACATTGGGCCAGGATAGAGAGAGTGACCCATACACACTGGAGAAGAGAGCCTGACAGTTCACTCAGCTCCCCTCAAAGAATATTTTCACAGGTGATTATGATTGGAGTCCCTAATTGGGGCCTCCAGACACGATCAAAATACATACAGTAAGCAACAGTAATTATAGGCCAGCTCATTGCACTACAGTTATGCAGAGAAAGGTAGCGGTAGCTCCTCTTCTTTCCTTCCCTCTTCTGTGCCGGTTGGTAATTTTACTGAGGTGGAAAAAGTGAACATATTGGATGAAAGAAGTGGTTGTTTGGGAGGTTAATACTACATTTAGAAAAGTGCAGGCTAGGAACAATAGTTAAAATGGCTTTCAAACAGTGACACAGGAGAAGGAGCTCTGTTGCCTCTGGGAACCGAAAGGAGAAATAACCAAGCCACAGTTGTGTTGATGTATAACTGGAAAATTGTGGTTTCTGTCTCTCGGTTGGGGAGAAGTTTGTTGCTTTTCTTCCCATGTGGGCATCAAAGGCACGAGATCAGTGAATAGAAAGAGATAAATTATAGAAGAGGTCAGAATGCAAGCATGAGAAAATGTCCTGGTGAGCTCCTGCTGTGTACATCCTTTTACCTCATGAAAGATCTGGTTGCAAACGCCTTGTGTTTGCTTCACTTTGTATAGCTAGGGAGAGAGTTGATACACCACTAAAAGGATGATGATGATATAGCAAGCCATTGCACTTTGCATTATTAAAATCCTGTGAGTTCCACCCCCCAAGACAGCCAGGCTCATATCCTCTGTGTTTAATATGCCTCAAAACAGTTGAAATTTCTCACGAGGGGATGTTAATTTATTGGGGAAAAGAACAGAATCTCCCATACTGAGAATTACAAAATTACACCTACCGTAGTGTGATAGGTTCCCCCTGGGGTGCCACCTGGAATTGGGGTACCACTGAGCCCTCTGACCCACCAGCCTGGGATCCCTCTCACACTGTGCTGCTGTTACAAGCTGCAAAGCCCTCTGAGCTTGCACTTTCACCAGCATTCACACAGGTAGGGACACACCCAGCTGCAGTTACATGCAGGCTCTCTAACCACTAGCCTAGGACCCCAGAGCAGTATCGTCCTGCCCTGGTCAAATCTGGCCAGTATATGGGTTTAATACCTGGTCCGCCTCTCCCTCAATATGAAGAGGACCATGCACACTTGTGGTAACCAAGCAAAGATTTTCCCCAGACACCTTAGTCAATCACACACTGTTTGGATTAAAACATAAAATAAGTTTATTACTACAAAAGAGAAATTTTAAGTGATTATAAGTGATAGCAAACAGATCAAAGCAGATGACCTAGTAAATAAACAAAAATGCAAACTGAGCTTAACACACTAGATGAATTAGCAAATTCTCACCCTGAGCGATAAACAGGCTAGCAGATTCTTAAGGCACAAGCTGCCTTGGCTTTGCAGCTTGGGTTTGCCAGGTTTTCATACACAGGCTAGAAATCCCTTTAGCCTGGGACCATCACTTCCCCCAGTTCAGTCTTTGTTCCTCAGGTGTTTCCAGGTGTGCTGTAGGGAGCGTGAGGTGCCATCATGATGGCATTTCCCCCTTTTATATATTCTTCCCACTTACTGGAAAGCTCTTTTGCTGTGACGTGGGTCAAACAGTTCCCATTGTGTAGTGCTATCTCTGAGAGGTTTCTATCGTATACAGTTCCTGGGGTAGTCCTTGTGCTTCTGTGCATTTCTTCAATAAGCCATTAACATTGTTTGGCCTTTTTGCTGTTGTACCTGAAAGGCTGCTTGTGGGCGTTTTCAACCTCACAACATGTTTCAGTAACACATACATAGCCTAACTTCCTAACTTCACATATGACGAAAGGACCTACAATTCAACAAGATATTAATGTCTAGCAGATCAACTTTTAGAATGATACCTCACAAGGCATACTTTGTGCAAAACATATCCTAATTACATGACCGTGATGAATAAGGGGTGCCAGGGTGACACACACAGAACTACTTTTTCCTCCCCTTTAGCTATTTTGAGTGAGGTGTAATAAATGTTGTGATGCAATGTATTTATTATCAACATTTTAGAAGTGGAAAAGGTTGGCAATTCAAGGAAGGCTAAGTAAAATAGTAGTCCTAGTTCACTAAATCATTGTTTTTGCACTGGGAAACAATGTGAAAAACTTGTAGCATTTGGAGTTACGTTTTGAGTGGCCATTAGGTTTCCCAAGTGGTTGTATTATTTCCTATGGAGAATATTGGCAGCATGGCCCCTTCACCTACCAAGGCCCAAATGTGGGACACTGGGTGAAACCAAAATGAGAGACAAAACTATTAGGGAAAGCAGTTTATAGTAATGTAGGATTCCTTTTTAAATGCCAGTTTCCATAACCTCAGTTTCATGATTCTACATTTCTGATTTAAGTAATACACACCAATAAAAGTGAGAAGAAAGTAAATGCGGCTGTAAAAGGAGGATGTCATTTCTACCAAGAGAGAGCTGAGCAGCATGATTACAATACTAGAGTTAATAGAAATATTCCTGGGCTTCAGTAAGGATAAAGGTGAAAGATAAAACACAGGCCTCCTTTTTATCTTTCACTGTCTTGATTTTTATCTGATTTTTAAAAAACATATCAATAGATATATAGTTGAAACAGCTGTAAGGGAACTGCACTGGAAAATCCTGCCTTTTTTTATTTGATACAAAAAAACGGTATGAGCTTTTGGATCATAGTGCCAGACTCTGCTTCATTTATCTTGATATTTATTTCTAATATTCTTAATGCAAAAGCCCTGAAGATGCCGCAAAGGGGCTTATATAGTAATATCATTGCTGTATAAAGAAAGTGAAAATGTTTGGAGACATTGGAATAGTTAGTGCTAAATGTAGTGCCAGGTTTTGAAAGTTAAGTTGCAATG
The DNA here is from genome assembly GCF_965152235.1 of Eretmochelys imbricata. NCBI lineage: Eukaryota > Metazoa > Chordata > Testudines > Cheloniidae > Eretmochelys > Eretmochelys imbricata. The sequence goes on along the minus strand of NC_135575.1, from coordinate 42,248,196 downwards.
GGTGGAGCTGAAATTTTCCATGCCAAGGGTCAGCCTCACTGTGATTTTTTTTTTCTTTTTTTTAACATTTCAGCAGTACAATTTCAGCCATTTCTGCGAATGAGGTTAGAGGAAAATTGGTAGTTTGATCCACTTTAAAACAGTTCTTACTGTTTCTTTGTTTAGGTTTAGTGCTTCCAGGGTTTAGAGCAGGAACTTGAAATTTGACAGGATCTTATGGTCAAAGAAGTGCCTTTTGTGTCCCTAATTCACAAGCCTCTGAACATTTTCGGTGGAGCATGTTAGAACGTTGCAGCTAAAACCTGCTTAAAAATCAATGGCATGATGATGATGGCCCTCGGTAATTTAGGTGATAGAAGGATGGTCCAGGTAACCCTTTTAATAATTTTGGCTTATGGATAAATTTACATTTAATTCTAAGAACCAAATAAGATTAACATTGAACAAACAAGGATCGGGACAGATAATCAAGGGAATGTAGTCACCAGCTTTCAGTACAATGCAAAGGTAAACTTTATCAGAATACTGCTGTTCTCCTGATGCAAAAAGATGTGATTATTCCAGACTTTCTAACTGCTACTGCTCAGTTTGTTCTCTTTAATTTTTCCCAAGACGGCTGTTGTGCCATCTGCACAATCTCTCAAGCTGACTGACTTCTACTTCAGTGACTTTGAGCTTTCCGATATGGAGACAACACTGTGTTCAATTCGAATGTTCACAGATCTCAACCTGGTGCAGAATTTCCAAATGAAACATGAGGTACGGAAGCTGCAGAATGCTATTTACATGTGAAGGGAAAACATCAGACAACTTCACATCAAAAATGTGTGTGTGTCTGTGTTTTATATACTCCTCAACACACTGCCAAGACCAATTTTAGGATGAAAGACTGGATAGCTGGGGCAATTGGTAGTGAAATACAGAGCCTTTCAACTCAGTCATCAATTCATAGATTCATATATTTAAAGATTATTAGAATTTAAGATTAGAAGGGACCACTAGATCATCTAATCTGACTCTTATATATATCACAGACTATAGAATTTCACCCAGTTACCTCTGAATTGAGCCCAATTACTTGTGTCTGACTAATGCATATCTTCCAGTTCAGACAGAACCAGGGTGAAAGTGAGACCCAAAGTCCTTACCATCTGTTATAATGAGTTGGTTTCTATCCAGTTCCTAACGTGCAGGTGTGTCTGCATCATAAAAAAGCACCACCACAATTGGCACCCGTGTTGGAACCCTCACCAGAAACACTGAGGCATTAATGGACGTGGAAAATTGAGCCATCTTTTCCCAACAGCCCTGATCCCTCCATAGTAAGGTTAAAGCATATTGGCAGGGTAGCAGCTTACATTGCTCTCGCCTGTTGCTCATTGCTCTTTTTTGCAAATGGATGATGTTAGTTTTCCATTGCTGTCAATGTGACACCTTTTGCAAGAGCACTAAAATTCCCTTAAACAAACTGATATCAAGATCCTTAGCTGGCATTAATCAGCATAGCTCCATTTAAGCCAACAGATTTAGACCAATTTACACCATGTGAAGATCTGGCCTTTTTACCTTTCACTTTCATAAAACTACTGTAAAATCCATGTCTTTTTGTTCTGTAAAACACCTAGCGGGGATCTGCATAAATAATAACAACAAACAATATGATAAGCTTTAAAAGCCTTTTATATCATACTTACATGATTTACAAGGTCCATCTGTCTCTTCTTATGCTTTGATTCCATCTGGTGTGAGGCAGGAGCTCATGTTCACTTTCCAGTCTACTTTTCCAGACAACTTTTAGGGTTCCCTCTAATTCAAAATGAAACAGGTTCTGGTGAGCACACAAATACTGTGAACAAATTCTTCATTCAGTTAAATCAGCATAACTCTAAATTCTAAGTCTACACTAGTGTACCTAGAACCATAATTTAGGTGTTGGTTCATGTCACGGAGTGGTAACTTTAGGAATACAGCTGTCCACATAATAAATAAAACAAATCTGCAATTGCCTATAAACTGTTTAGCAAACTCTAGGTTTTGGAAGTGAGGAAGTTAAACTAAGAGACTACACAGATTTTCCTTATCCATATTTTTACATAAAAGTGTGTCAACATTAAATTTTACTGAAAACAAGTGAAAAGGTAATTTTTCTGCATTAAATCTACAATAATTAGAATTCTCTTTATTTTATTTTTGTGTGTGAAAAGACTAAAGTTGTAATGTATTTTGGATTTAACTGAATGATGCTGTTTGTTAAAGGTTCTTTGCAGATGGATTTTGAGTGTGAAGAAAAATTATCGAAAAAATGTTGCATATCACAATTGGAGACATGCCTTTAACACAGCCCAATGTATGTTTGCTGCTTTAAAATCGGGTAAACTTCAGGTATGTTTGACTGTTTTCACCCTAAGAGCCTTTTAATTAACTAAGTACTGTAACACTTGCACAGGCCCAGTTTTGATCTCAGTAAGACCTATGTCAGTCTGGAATATCTCCACTGAAGTCAGTGCATCTTCTCTGAAGACTTCAGAAGCTGACCTTAGAATCATAGAAATGTAGGGCTGGAAGGGATCTTGAGAGGTCATCTAGTCCAGCCCCTTGTGCTGAGAGAGGACCAAGTATATCTAGACCATCCCTGACAGACGTTTGTGTAACCTGTTCTTAAAAGTCTCCAATGACAGGGATTCCACAAACTCCCTTGAAAGCTTATACCACAACTTAACTACCCTTATAATTAGAAAGCTTTTCCTAATATCTAACCTCAATCTCTTTTGCTGTAGATTAAGTTGATTATGTCTTATCCTACCTTCAGTGGACAATTGAGCACCATCCTCTTTATAACAGCCCCTAACATATTTGAAGACTTTTATCAGGTCTTCCCTCAGTCTTCTTTTCTCCAGACTAAATATGCTTGGTTTTTTAACCTTTCCTAATAGGTCAGGTTTTTTAAAACTTTTATCGTTTTTTTGCTGTCTTCTGGACTCTCCAGTTTGTCCACTTCTTTCTTAGAGTGTGGTGCCCAGAACTGGACACAGTACTCCAGGTGACGCCACACCAGTGCCGAGTAGAATGGGACAATTACCTCCTGTGTCTTACATATGATACTTTTGTTAATCCACCCTAGAATATTAGCCTTTTTCTCAACTGCATCACTTTGTTGATTCATATACAATTTGTGATCCATTTTAATCCCCCAAATCCTTTTAGGAGTACTACTGCTTAGTCAGTTATTCCCCATTTTGTAGTTGTATATTTGATTTTTTTTTCTTCCTAAGTGCAGTACTTTGCATTGTCTTTATTGAATTTCATCTGGTTGATTTCAGACCAATTCTCCAACTTGTCAAGGTTGTTTTGAATGCTAATCCAGGAGTCCTCCATAAACTTTATAAGCATATTCTCCACTCTATTATCCAAGTCAGTAATGAAAATATTGAATAGTACCAGACCCAGGACAGACCCCTGGGGATCCTACTAGATATGTCCCCCAGTTTTACAGTGAACTATTGGTAACTACTTTTTGAATATGGTCTTTTAACCAGTTTTGGGCCCAATTTATAGTAATTTCATCTAGACCACATTTCCTTAGTTTGCTTATGAGAACGTCATGTGGGACTGTGTCAAAAGCTTTACTAAAATCAAGATATATCACCTCTATATCTTCCCCCCCCCCCCCCCCATCCACTAGGCAGTAGCCCTGTCAAAGAAGGAAATTAGTTTGGTTTGACATTATTTTGTTCTTGACAAAATCATGCTGGTATTCCTTTTCACCCTGTTATCAGTTGGGTGCTTCAAATTGATTGTTTAATAATTTGTTGCAGTATCTTTCCAGGTTACAAAGTTAGTCTGACTGGTCTATAATTCTGCAGGGTCCTATTTGTTCCCCTTTTTAAAAATATGTACTGTGTTTGCACATCTCCAGTCATTTGGGGCCTCACCCATCCTACATGAATTCTCAAAGATAATTACTAATGGTTCTGAAATTGCTTCAGCTAGTGAATTTCCTCAGGCCCTGCTGACTTGAATACATCTAAATATTCTTTAATGCGTTCTTTCCCTATTATGGTTTGTGTTCCTTCCCCCTTCTTGTTAATATTAATGTGTTAAGTAGCTGGTCACAATTTACCTTTTTAGTGAAAACTGAAGCAAAATAGGCATTAAACACCTCAGCCTTCTTGATGTCATCTGTTTTTAGCACTCACTCCTTGTTAAGTAGAGGACTACACTTTCCTTCATCTTTCTCTTGCTTCTATTGTATTCTCCTCTCTTCTGAACCTCCTCTTCTTGTCTTTTGTGTCCTTCCGAGTTATAACTCATTTTGTGCCTTAGCTCTACTTGCTTGTGCTATTCTTTTGTACTCATCTTTAGCAATTTGTCCATGTTTTCGTATAAGATTCCTTTCTGATTTTCAGGTCATTAAAGAGTTCCTAATGGAGCCATATTGATCTCTTACTATTCTTCCTATCTTTCCTTTGCATCGGGACAGTTTGCTGTTGTGGCTTTAATATTGTCTCTTTGAGAAACAGCCAGCTCCTTTTTCTCTGAGATCCATGGGAAGAAAATCTTCCATCCAGTTCTCTACGTTTGTTAAAGTCTGTATTATGGTACTTATTCTTCTCCTCTCACTTTTTCCTTTCCTTTGAATCATGAAATCTATAATTTCATGATCATTTGTACTCAAATTGCCTTCAGATTCACAATCAGTTCCTCCCTGTTAGAATCAAATCTAAAATGGATTTCCACAGGTTATTTCCTCTACCTTCTGACATAGAAGTTTGTGTTGTTAAATTATTGCTGCAGCGTATGCAGCTATGGTGAATTAAATCCTATAGGCCTGGTCCTGTAGATGCTTCCAACGAAAATGGCACAAACCAGACATCTACAGGATTTTGTCCTTTCCTTTTAAGTTAAATAATTGCATTTTTGAGTTTTATGCTTATATCTTACATCAGTCAGGAAGGTGCAGCAGAAAAGAGTCACCTTACTACAATGTTTTTCTTCATAAATATCAAATATGACCTTTTTTAAAATTCAGGAACCCTTGTTACTAATTTGTTTGTGTCATCTTACAACAACTTCTGTTGGGAGAAATTATTGTACACATTGTATACATTCCATCCTGATTAACAAGAAGCAGAAGAAATGGCATGGAATCAGAAGTGGCCTTGAATAAGATGCTCTCAATATTTTCTGGTTACGGAACAGGGGCCGGGGGGAGCAAGCACTGGTACACAGATCTGCCTAAGATAATCACAAAGCCAGATATTTCCAGACTGATTTGTTTGCTATCCGCACTTCAGATCCAATTCATCATCTGTAGAAGTGGGAACAGCCCCACTGAATTTGACTGACCAAATTTGTTCTTCAAATGGTATATTTGCCAGTTAGCCATGTAGCTACCAGCTGGAAAGGAGAGAGATTAAAATTTTCAATTCCTGCCCTTGTGGTTGTGCAGTGGTGGCGTTCTCACGTTCAGAAGATATTGTGTGATTCTGTAGTTTTTCACCAGCTTCTGTTTCTCACTATGTTGGAGTTATGAAATGGCCACGGAGGAGTAGCTATGACTTCTACTCTTCCCCCACTTCTTGGCAGGATAGTTCTGCTCTGGGTTCTGGAAACATATACATTAAAAATGAGCCAGGCTGTGTTTAATTTTGTTTTCTGTGATCCTTAAACTACCGTCCCTTTATTGGCCCAGTGATCAATGGAACATTTGACCTGGCTCTATTGTTGGATCATATTAAAGGAGTTCTGTATTAAAAGCACAAATGAGTTTGATTCCCCATAGTTTAAATTCCAGGGTATTACTAATTAAGAGGTTTCTTGGTTTTTGGTACTGTTTCTCTCCCTCTATGTGTGAAACTTGCAAGCTGCTAATTGCGTTAGTACATTCTAAGACAGTCTGTTCTCAAAGCAATTCACACAGAGAAAGACTCAAAGCAATACTCTGTAACAACAGAAACAGCACCCAGAGACTCCCCGCCCTTTTGTTGTATTAACAATTGTGATTAAAATAGAGATAGAGGATGTATGTGGATGGATGCTTGGTGTGGATAATAACTGAATGATCAGGGAGGTGCCAGCCTAAGAATCCAGTGTCCATCAGCTGAAGAAGGCGTCAAGTGGAAATAACCGGAGGACCTGCAGAGGGCAGACTGGAATCCACCCAACAGCCTCAAGAATGGGAGAACCAAAGAACAAGATAACATCTAGCAGCACAGAGCCGTCAGGAATGTGCTATCTTCTGATTGATTCAGCAACAGCATGATGAAGCAATTCCCATAGACTGGCATAGGAAGAAATTCCTATAAAAACGGACTCTAGAAAGTGAGAACTTTGGGGTTTGATTCTGCAAACCAACTTCCAGGAGCATCAGATGAGCATCTGACAAGGCCCTGCTCCCTCCTCATGTCCAGGCCACCTGGCCAGTGGCGTGGCATGAGCGAGCAACTCTAAGGCTGGTAACTATGATAACAACCTTGCAGAACCTGTGTGTGTGTTTGTATGAATGAATGTGTGAATAAATATGAGATTGAATGGAATGTTATAGCTATAACTAACTGCTTATTATGATTCTTTCTGTATCCACAATAAATGTGGTATTTTGCCTTTTTCCCTTTAATAAGATCCTGCTGGTTTTTATTTTATTGGTATAACACTATTGCCTGATCAGTCCAAACTCCAAAGATAATTCTTTGATGAGGTTTTGACTAAAATATGGGACCAATTTCTCAAATGATGTAAAGTGGTACAGCTCCATTGAGGCAGTGTGATCTAGTTGATAAGGTACTCAGGAGACAAGGGTTCAATTCCCAGCACTGTCACTGGCTTGCTGGGTGACCTTGGGGAAATTACTTCCCCTCCCCATGCCTCAGTTTCCCCATATATTAAAAATATGGGGATAATGATAGCAATCTCCTTTGTAAAGCACTTGGAAATCTACAGGTAAAAGGAGCTATATAAGAACTAGGTATTATTGTTATGCTTCACACCAGAGGAGGATCCAATCTTATTTTTAATACATCAACCTATTCCTTAAAAGTCTAATTCATTTGAGGAAACTAATTGTCCTATTCTGACTAAAACCATCAAAGTTCTAGAAGGTATACATTGACAATACTAATACATTTCGTAGCAAATCTGTATTGCAAAGCTAACAGACATCTTCTTGTATTTCCTATTACATACAGAACAAGCTGACTGACCTAGAGATACTTGCTTTGCTGATAGCAGCCCTAAGCCATGATTTGGATCACAGAGGGGTGAATAACTCTTATATACAGAGGTAAGCAAGTCTGTTAGGAAAGGAAGGAAGAGCACAGGTATGTTTTCTTTTTTCTCCGAAATTAATAAAAAAAACCCAGAAAATTAGACAGAGTAGAATCTTGCTAATGTGCACTAATGACGGGGGAGCCTTTGTGAATTAATGAGTTTTGCAAATCAATAAATCTGAGAATATTAGGATAAACACACCATGACTAGTAATTTTAACTGATCAGTTACCCATGTTTCTCATGAATTCATTGAATGCTGGGTAAAATACTGGATGTTTAGGCTAAAATACAGATGTAAGACTTCATAAAAATGTATGTTTAGTTAATAAAAACAGAAGCTAAATAAGGAATTACAGAAAATAAAACAAAGCTGGTCATTTAGTAGTATGTAGGAAGTTTAAATGAATGATCTCAACACAGGATATTAAAACTTATTAAGAAGCGATAAATTGAAGTCTTAACTCATAGTGCTAAATGCGTTCTAATTCCATACTACTGTATGATGTTGCTTTTGGTATCAATATGGAACGATTGATCCTTAATTCATGTCCTTATCAATTTGCCCATCAACTTTAAATCATTATAGAACTGTCAGTGACAATTCAATCAGCAAAATTGAAAACCTAGAATTGTAATTTCAGAAATGTCAGTCCAATAGCAATTTGCCTTTGCAGATATAATGGTAATTCATAGCCAAACCATGCACACACAAATATCATACACTGTCCACAACTAAGAACTTTGGGTGAAGTTCACCCCTGTGCAGTTGGCCAGAAGAAGGCCCAATCACCACTTAAATCCTGTTATCCCGTCAAAGAGACCACTATTTTATGTGCGGATTAGCAAATTTCTGCTGTAGTACATGATTCCAGTTTCTCAATATTCGACATTCAAAAGAATATTTACTTCACCATGTCCTTGAGACACCTCATGCAAACATAGGAACTGCCCTGCCAAAATGGACAATGGTCATTCTATTCCAGTATCCTGTTTTATATCAGTAGCCTGTGCTCATTGCTTCAGAGAAAAGCAGTCAATCTTCATAATGCATCTGCTGTTATGGTGTAATATTAAACCTTGGGCTGAATTGGAACTGATGTCCTTTATATTAAAGACTCCATTTACCAATCTCCTTTCAAGGCCATGGAAGCTCCATTGAAGTCAAAGATACAATTCCCATTGACTTCAGTGAAGCACATATTTTTAATAGGTCACCTAAACTGTGGTCAAATATTTTGAATTTGCACATATTTGTGCACTCAGTTAGTTATTCATTCAGCATTTGCAGATGCCATTTGGGAGACATTTGAAAAACTGGCCCTAAAAGACACATTTTGTAAAGAATTCAAAATCTGAAACTTCACAGATAAAATATTGTTGACATTATGTTCTAAATTAGAAACCATCCTTACATAAACCATCCTTATGGTACGCCACACCGCTGACCTAACCCCCTGTAGCTATGTCATTGTATTCCCTGTAGTGTAGACATGGCCTGAGTCACTTTTCAAAAGTGACTTAGACACTTAGGAACGTAAGTCTCCTTGAAAGTCAATGACACTTATGCTCCAATGTGACTTAGGTGATTTTGAATTTTTTTCCCACCGATATCTAACATTTAGGGCTTGATTCAGCACCACCGAAGTCAAAGAGAGTTTTGCCATTGTCTTGAATGGGAGACAGATGAGACCTCTATGTATTGCTTTGATTAAATGAATAGTTTGATTAGACACTATAGTTATAAAAGAATTACTGTGATATCGCAGCAGTGTCTGGTTCTGACCAGGTTTGGGGAAGAGAGACATTATGCATTTCTCAGCATCTCTTTCTGACGGAGTTGGAGAGTAGTGTTGAAGCTGACTTCGGAGGAAGTGGCTTACTTTATACTTGGTGGGCACAGTAAGGTGTTGTCAAGATAGCCCATAGAGGAGGAAAAGTATATGCATGTGAGAAAGGAAAGACTGGGAAATATAGGAAAATAAGTAAAAAGTGAGGAAATTCCTGCCTCTCAGGTCTGTTGATCCACACTCAAATATTGGGGCTTAGAATTGTTCCAAGTATGGTAATGTGAGACCAAAAAAAAAGCTAAAAAGCTGAATTGACGGCAATCCTTTGTCCCGCAAATGGGGAATCCAGTAACCCACAAACAAACAGTGATTGGAACCAGTTAGCTATGTTTTCCTTTATTTATTTAAAAATAAATTTCCTGGAAAACATCTGGATATGCGTCATCTGCTCTTCAAAAATGTCCTGGGAAAAAGTCATAGACAGCGAAACCCAACATTCACACATGCCACAAAGCAGAGTCGATTACAACTTTACATTTTTTCATTAATAACAGTTCCAGGGATTTTGTTTTTAAATCTCTCAGGCTAGTAGAAACCAAATGAAAAGTAAAAGAGCTTTCCAGAGATGAATTATTTTTTTCAGTTGGGGGAGGGGGAGTGATACTTGGCACAACATTCTTTTCTTGAGCAATAGGTTTAAAAAAAAAATAAGGGAATTATCCTCCTAGCACATATTACAGGAAATGGACTCAGTTTTGGGATCTCTTGGCAGATACACAGTTTTTTCCAAATGTGTGTGTAAAGAAGGTAAGAGCAATGAAAGAAGGTTATATCATCAAATCACTATATTCAGAAAGAATGGTGTCCTTTGGCCTGGCCTGTGGGCCTAATGGAAACGCCATGCAACGATCATGTTAGGAACGTGAGTTTATTCCCACCACTGGTATCTTTCTTCCCAGAACAGCAGAGGCTGCAAGTGCTGAGGAGGCAACACTCTTGGCCCCAGTTTGGTACAGTAGATGGGAACGTAACTTGTGTATTTCCTTAGTTATGTGCATCTCCGATCAGGATGAAATCCTGACCCCACTGAAGTCAATGGGAGTTTTGCCAGTGACTTCATTGCAGGCAGAATTGCACCCTAGATGTATTGGCAGCCATCGTAGGATACGCACACACACTCTCTTGCACTTTTCCCAATAATCCTTTGCACCGGTCTCCTAAGAGGGGCACAATCCTGCAGTTCCAGTTACTCATGTGAGTAAATTGTCCTCATGCACATAGGACTGTATGTCTAAGTAAGGATTATTCACATGGGTAAGGATTTGCAGGATCAGGTTATAGGTGACTATAGTGCCTGATACAGGGTCAGCAGTGGAACAAGCTTCAGAGGGAATCCCAGCTAGTCCTTAGCTGAAGGGATCAGGGCAATGATATGGAGATGAGGGTCAAATGGTTAAAAACAGGAGATTTGCCAGGCTCAGTAATAAAAGCAAACAACACCATTGTGCAATGGAGAAGAGGGAGAAAATGGAGAAATCTTCAGAGAAGAAGTTTCCCTATTTTATCCAAAATTAAGTAAGCACAATGAACTCAATATCCTATATTACAATATAGGATTAAACTTTGCATCCGTACAGTTAATTTCATACTGTTTGTTCTATCAGTGGTACAATAAGGGCTGCACAACTCACATGCCATTTTTCTTTGGATTTTTTGTTGCTCACAGGAGAAATGATGATAGCTCAGTAACTTGTTCATTATATATCAAAGCATTTATTTTGCAACAGAATGAGAAAGAAGACTGGTGTGCAGTCACTAGGGTCTCAAGCTAAGAAGGGTATGGCTGGCACTGACTCCTATAAGACCTGATCCAAAGCCTACTGAATTCACTAGGAGCTTTTTCATTGACTTTAGTGTGCTTTGGGTTGAGTTTCTATTGCCATTTGCTACTTACAAGCTCAGTAGTTGCAGAAAAGCCACCTCCCTAGATTGCTTATTCAAGAAGTCACCTGATAAGTAAATGTAGGTGTATTAAAAAAAAATGGACTCTTTTGAAGTTTTATATGTTCTTTTCTTTTTTATTTTTAGACTCTTGACACTTAAAGAATCTTGTATTATTTTCTCATTGCTTGTGTGTTAGTGACCTCTACAGGCACAAGTTTAAATCAAAAACAGAACTTTGGAGCTGTCAGTATTTTGAAAAAGTAATCACATTGTTTCTGCATTTGTGCTCCCCTCTACATCTCTCTAAATGCATCCATTCTGTTTGCCCAGTCACATGGAAGAAGGGGAAAAGAAAAACAACGGGGAATGAAGTGTTGGGGGGAGGAGAACAAGTTGTGTTGGCTACTGTTGCTAAGTGATTGGTACCTTTAAGTTGCTTTCTCATTTTCTCCAAGTGATATTTTTACTCCTCAGAAGTGAACATCCACTGGCTCAGCTCTATTGCCACTCAATCATGGAGCATCACCATTTTGATCAGTGCCTGATGATCCTGAATAGTCCGGTAAATGCCTCGCTTCTGTGTGTGCATTGAAGGAAGCCCTAGCCTATTTCACTTATATTTTTAGTTTCTGGATAGATTCCCAGTATTATACATTCCTAAATGATCTTTATTCCTTTTTGGGTAAAGAAGGCAAATACATAGCCCCACTTCTGAGAGTCACCAAACCTTTCCAAATGTTTCCTGATAAGGGAAGCCTTGCTACTCTCATTTTGAGTATCTGCTTCCTTGGACCAAAGAAAATGAGAAGCTTTGTTGCCACTCCTTTAATGAACTCTTGTTTGAAGTGTTGCTTGCCTTGTAAGGTATATCCCTGCTTACACATGCACACAACAGTTCTGAAAAATAGATTAAGTACCTTTTGGCTAGAGATGAGCCTGATCCAAGCCCCAGAAGCCAAACACTGACATTCAGAAGTGAATCCAAACCGAATTGAAATAAATATGTAAATAAAATGACCGCATTCTTAATCTCCGGCTATATTATTTATTAATTATGAAGACCAGCTATTCAGCATGCACAATAATTTAGAAATAGCACATTTACACTATTCATTTCATATCAGTGGCATGGTAATGTTGGCCTACCTAATAGTACAAAGTGATTCACCTTGATTCACCTGACAGACGCTAGGATACACTGTAGATGTGATCTCCTTACATCATCCCCAATATGCTTTGGTTTTGCAGTGGGTGACTGCAATGACTTATTTTTTATGCTGTTTTGTAATTGAATGAGTCTTATATGTTGTTGACAGTATGTTAGGTAAGTTGGTAAGTTCCTAAGAAATATAATTGTCTGTTACAGTCTCTTTACTGGAGGAAAAAAGAAGAAGCTCCAGGATGTGGCTTGTGGAAAATGAATTCTTTGGGATGAAATAAAGACTTTGAAGGGTCTTTGCTTCCTGACTGCTCTGTCTCTTGTATATACCCTCATAAAAATACTATAGTATTCTAATGTACAGTCATTTACTCTGATGCTGCTACAGAGCTTTGGGCTATTATTCAAGAATACTATAGTATGTTTTTATGCAGGTGCCATGGGCTGGAGAATGCAAGAGAAAGCAGAGTAGGAAGAAACCATCAATTACAAGAAAACAACTCCCAGTGATTTAGAATCTAGGAGGGGATGTAATAATTTGGTGACATGTTCCAAGTTTTATTGTTAACACTGCTTTTTTGTTGTTGCGGGTTTTTTTTTTAAAGGGAAACCAGATTCTCAGCAACCTTTCCATTGAAGAATACAAGGCCACGCTGAAAATGATAAAACAAGCCATTCTTGCCACAGACTTAGCACTGTACTTTAAGTAAGTTAGAGATGCATTTGGCTGAACAGCTGCTGAAAGGTGTTTGGATTGTGTCAGACTGATTGTGAATCTTTCTCTTGTTTTTACTGGTTTTAAGGAGAAGGGGAGAGTTTTTTGAACTTCTACAAAAGAAGCAATTTAACTGGGAAGATCCTCTGCAGAAGGAGCTATTTTTGTAAGTAAATGGCAGATGTTTAAAAAACAAACTGTACTACCAACTATCAGGTTTTCCACTTCACACTGCTATTACTTTCAGTAGAGCCAACATAAATCTGTTTAATCTGGGCCAGTACAAGCTGACACAAGTCAAGTGGGTCAGTTAATGAACACCTGGATCTGAATATTGTTAAGAGAGCTGCAGGGGTTGTCTGATGAACTCTGATGAATGACTTCTTGTGGCCTTCCTTCTGAAACAGTCAACAAAATTGCTAGTTATTGTTAGTGATGACAGTGATTTTTATAATGCGACACCTGTCCACTAGCTTTTCTATTGTTCCTAAAGGGTGTGGGACTCCTGACAGAATGCTGTGTTGTTCTTTTGCTGTAGGTGCATTGTCTTAAAGCACTGAACTGTTGTAATGGCTGAACTGTTGTAACTGTTGAAAGATTCAGGGAGGGCTGCTTGTTTTGAAGCAAATTCATTTCCCATGAAAGGAAAGAGATTTAAGGATAGAGACACGAGGGACAGAGAACAGCCACATCAACAGCACTGCAAGATTTCCCAGGCTGCCTCACCAGTGTGCTATCACCCTGTTTTGAAGGCACTGCCTCTGTAGGCAGACTAATTCAGTTAACGTCCATGTCCATGGCTCATTCAGTCCTCAACCTTCCTCCTGGAGCAGCCAGCAAAGGTGTGAGTTATTGTCAATGATGACAGTCGTTTTTATAATGTGGTACCTGTCCATTAACAAATGGACTGAGGGCAGTTTTTTTTACCTGGGCCTTTCCTGTAGTAATGGATTTGATCTCAACTGATTTGCTCAGATTAGATGACATAAGAGACAGGCACAGTACCTCGTTACCATTCCTCAGTCATCTAGTCCCGCATTAAAGGATATTTTTATCATCTTACTGTAATTTTATCAGTTAGCCTGGCTTTGATTTTATTTGATTTTGGATACTGTATTTATTAGCTTCTAGACTGAATGGCTACATGAGTTTCATGTTACAACAAATGATGAATTTTTCTTTGTTTTTACAGAGCAATGCTGATGACTGCTTGTGATTTGTCCGCAATAACAAAGCCATGGCCAATTCAACAACGGGTATAAGCTTAATTTAAGATTTTTTAAGGGTTTGCTATTCTTTATAGCTTCTGCTTCCTAAGCCTCACCTTCCACTTTGCAAAGGTATTGGTGGAAGGTGCAGCCTTTGGGAGCAATCCTCAGAAGGTAAATGACCTTTGTTTATATGTGTATTTATCATCATTTCAATTGTGAATGGCTGGCTAGATGCTATTTCCAGTTTGCGTGTGCTGCTGTGGTAAATTCAGATGTAAATGTGAGTGCACTTTTGTGCCTAGGGTCTCTCAATTTTGTGTGTGTTTCCAACTTAATACACTTTAAAGGGGCCTGATTTTCAAAGGATGGAGGTCAACACTTTCTGAAAGCCAGAGATCAGCTATCTCAAGTTGGACACCCACCAACAGAAGTGCCCAAAATCACTAGACACTTCTGAAAATCTTAGGTGTAACCTCTAGTTTAAAGATTTGTCTCTTATCATTATTGTGCTTCACTTTACCCATCAGCAAATTAATGCTTATCTCACTGGATTGTTGTGCGTTGAGCTTATTGACATATAGAGAGCAAATTTTGGAATAGGGTATGTACAAGTACAATGTATTGTAATATCTTAAGAGCCTCTAGAACATACTGGGTCTGACTGGGCCCTGATTTCTAACCCATGCAACTCCACCAAGGTCAGTGGAGTTAGACAGATGAAATGCATGTACTAATAAGCTCGTTTTTTTTTTTCAGAACTGATGTGTAACAAATGCTAGTTGTTTGCTATGTCTGCTTGTGTAGCGAAAACTTGGTGCTAGACAGTTAAAACATATACAATCTAGGTTTGTTTACTGCTAAAAATGTTTCATTTGACATTGTGCTATTTGACTGAGACAGCTTAGTGGGCCTACCTCAATATTAGAGATTTTTCATTTAGGCTCATTTAAACCAACTGGGACTTCATGCAGGCATACGGTTACAGAATTATTTTCAGAATCAGGGCCTTATTCCTTTTCCATTCAGGGCAGACACCCAGCAATAACGCTTTCTGTTTTGACCCTAGGTAGAAAGTGTAAATCCAGGCCTTTAAAACTAACAAACAGCGTGTGACATTTCTTACAGATAGCTGAACTTGTAGCTACAGAATTTTTTGACCAAGGAGATAAAGAGAGAAAGGAACTCAACACAGAACCAACAGTAAGTAGGAAAGCCATGTGTGGTAGCACCTTTTTCAAAATTATTACTGCCAATAGGACTTCCCTTTCTTATTTAAATGTTGTTTTTGGTGGTGGGTACCAGAGTATGGAAAGAGCTTTTTCCCAATCATTCTGACACTTGATGGTTAGTTTCCTTTTATTGTTCCCAAACATCTGCAACTGACTTTTTACCTTCCAGACAACAGTGTAAAGAGCAAAAGTTCTTCTTCTAGTGCTTGCTTATGTCGATTCCATTCTAAGAGTGTGTGCGCCCACACGCACGGTCGTCAGAGATTTTTGCCTTAGCAGTATCCATAGGGTCGGCAGTGGCATTCCCTTGAGTGCCTCACTCACGTGTCAGTATATCAGGCGCTGCCGGCCCTACGCCCTATCAGTTCTTAACACAGATAGTGGTTAGTCAGAGCGCCTTTCCCTTGCATTGGAAGTGCTAGCGGTTTCGTTTCTACTGACTTCAAGCCTTAGGGCCCTGTAAAGAGTTTGTTTATAGTAGTCAGTGTTAAGTAGTTGTTAAGTGTAGTTAGTAGTTAGAAGTTAGAGTCCCAGCGGGGATTTGGACCCAGGCAGGGCATGCCCTGGTCTCCCAGGTTTAAGCCCTGCATGGACTGTAACAGGCCTATGCCTGTAAGTGACTCCCATAGCAGCTGCCTCAAGTGCTTAGGGGAAATGACACATGAAGGACAAGTGCCGTAATTGTAAAAACTTTTGGCCCAGGACTTACTCAGCAGGCCTGGGACAATGCTGGCTTTGGCAGAGCAGTGCTGCATGCTGCAAAACCGTGAACTCTGAGCCCACCTCCATTGACACTGCTTGTGAGTCACCTAGAATGGAATCGACATGAATAAGCACTCGAAGAAGACAAAACAAGTTACCTGCCTTTTCATAACTGTTGTTCTTCGAGATGTGTTGCTCATGTCCATTCCATTACCCGCCCTCCTGCCCCTCTGTCGGAGTTGCCAGCAAGAAGGAACTGAGAAAGGGAAAAAAAGTGATCCAAGTAATTATAGGCCTGTTAGTTTGACATCTGTAGTATGCAAGGTCTTGGAAAAAATTTTGAAGGAGAAGGTAGTTAAGGACATTGAAGTCAATGGTAAATGGGACAAAATACAACATGGTTTTACAAAAGGTAGATCGTGCCAAACCAACCTGATCTCCTTCTTTGAGAAAGTAACAGATTTTTTAGATAAAGGAAACGCAGTGGATCTAATTTACTTAGATTTTAGTAAGGCGTTTGATACGGTGCCACATGGGGAATTATTAGTTAAATTGGATAAGATGGGCATCAATAGGAATATTGAAAGGTGGATAGGGAATTGGTTAAAGGGGAGACTACAACGGGTCCTACTGAAAGGTGAACTGTCAAGTTGGAGGGAGGTTACCAGTGGAGTTCCTCAGGGATCGGTTTTGGGACCAATCTTATTTAATCTTTTTATTACTGACCTGGGCACAAAAAGTGGGAGTGTGCTAATAAAGTTTGCAGATGATACAAAGCTGGGAGGTATTGCTAATTTAGAGAAGGACAGGGATACCCTACAGGAGGATCTGGATGACCTTGTAAACTGGAGTAATAGGAATAGGATGAAATTTAATAGTGAGAAGTGTAAGGTCATGCATTTAGGGATTAATAACAAGAATTTTAGTTATAAGCTAGGGACGCATCAACTAGAAGTAACGGAGGAGGAAAAGGACCTTGGAGTATTGGTTGATCATAGGATGACTATGAGCTGCCAATGTGATATGGCTGTGAAAAAAGCTAATGTCGTCTTGGGATGCATCAGGAGAGGTATTTCCAGTAGGGATAAGGAGGTTTTAGTACCGTTATATAAGGCACTGGTGAGACCTCACCTGGAGTACTGTGTGCAGTTCTGGTCTCCCATGTTTAAGAAGGATGAATTCAAACTGGAACAGGTACAGAGAAGGGCTACTAGGATGATCCGAGGAATGGAAAACTTGTCTTATGAAAGGAGACTCAGGGAGCTTGGCTTGTTTAGCCTAACTAAAAGAAGGCTGAGGGGAGATATGATTGCTCTCTATAAATATATCAGAGGGATAAATACCAGAGAGGGAGAGGAATTATTTAAACTCAGTACCAATGTGGACACAAGAACAAATGGATATAAACTGGCCACTAGGAAATTTAGATTAGAAATTAGACGAAGGTTTCTAACCATCAGAGGAGTGAAGTTTTGGAATAGCCTTCCGAGGGAAGTAGTGGGGGCAAAAGATCTATCTTGCTTTAAGATTAAACTCGATAAGTTTATGGAGGAGATGGTATGATGGGATAACATGGTTTTGGTAATTAAATATTCATGGTAAATAGGCCCAATGGCCTGTGATGGGTTTTAGATGGGGTAAGATCCAAGTTACCTGGGAAAGAATTTTCTGTAGTATCTGGCTGATGAATCTTGCCCATATGCTCAGGGTTTAGCTGATCTCCATATTTGGGGTCGGGAAGGAATTTTCCTCCAGGGCAGATTGGAAGAGGCCCTGGAGGTTTTTCGCCTTCCTCTGTAGCATGGGGCACGGGTCACTTGCTGGAGGATTCTCTGCTCCTTGAGGTCTTTAAACTACAATTTGAGGACTTCAATAGCACAGATATAGGTGTGAGGTTTTTTTGTAAGAGTGGTGGGTGAAATTCTGTGGCCTGCGTTGTGCAGGAGGTCAGACTAGATGATCATAATGGTCCCTTCTGACCTAAATATCTATGAATCTATGAGAGGGCACAGGGCCGGCAGCGCCTGATATACCGACACATGAGCGAGGCACTCAAGGGGGCACCACTGCCAGCCCTACAGATACCGCTAAGGCAAAAACCTCTGACGACCACGCACGCGGGCACACGCACGCCTAGAATGGAATGGACGTGAGCAACACATCTCAAAGAACAACACTTACAAAAACGTAGGTAACCGTTTTTTTCCTCCAAAGTAGCTGGTAGTGCTGCTAAATTCTTAATGAGTAGTGCAAACTCGTCTCACCCTCTTAAAGTGGGCTTCAGCCTCCACAGATGATCTGCACACTGCCAGTCCAGGAAAAAGACTCCAGAAGTAGTTCATGCAGCCAAGTTATCTACTTGACAGCATATTGTGCTGCTACTTTTCTTACTATTCTTGGATTTTTTTTAAACTTATTTTAATATAGAGCTGACTTACCTTGGGTGTTTGCCGTGAAAACTGAATACTTCTCTTTGTGTTTTCAGGATCTAATGAACAGAGAGAAGAAAAATAAAATTCCCAGCATGCAAGTTGGATTCATAGATGCCATTTGTTTAGAGCTCTATGAGGTACTCTATTTGAGAGGGGACTCTTTTCGTGGATTGTACAACTAACTAAACAAGAACTGAGTACTGTAGCCTGCAACAAGTGCAGAAGCTCAAGTTAGAACCAAGTTTGCTGTTCTGTAGTTGAATAATATATGAGAAATCCTTTACTGTTTATTATTCAATATTTAATCTGGTCAAAAGACTATTTCAACATTTATCACTAGCTGCTTACTTATTTGATTGAAGTGGTTTGTTGTAATCATTGCAAAACCAGGTGTTGGACCTGGGGACTAGGAGTTGGATCCCTGGGTTCATAGAATCATAGAATATCAGGGTTGGAAGGGACCTCAGGAGGTCATCTAGTCCAACCCCCTGCTCAAAGCAGGACCAATCCCCAATTAAATCATCCCAGCCAGAGCTTTGTCAAGCCTGACCTTAAAAACTTCAAAGGAAGGAGATTCCACCACCTCCCTAGGTAACGCATTCCAGTGTTTCACCACCCTCCTAGTGAAAAATTTTTTCCTAATATCCAACCTAAACCTCCCCCACTGCAACTTGAGACCATTACTCCTTGTCCTGTCCTCTTCTACCACTAAGAATAGTCTAGAACCAACCTCTCTGGAACCCCCTCTCAGGTAGTTGAAAGCAGCTATCAAATTCCCCCTCATTCTTCTCTTCTGCAGACTAAACAATCCCAGTTCCCTCAGCCTCTCCTCATAAGTCATGTGTTCCAGACCCCTAATCATTTTTGTTGCCCTTCGCTGGACTCTCTCCAATTTATCCACATTCTTCTTGTAGTGTGGGGCCCAAAACTGGACACAGTACTCCAGATGAGGCCTCACCAATGTCAAATAGAGGGGGACGATCACGTCCCTCGATCTGCTCGCTATGCCCCTACTTATACATCCCAAAATGCCATTGGCCTTCTTGGCAACAAGGGCACACTGCTGACTCATATCCAGCTTCTCGTCCACTGTCACCCCTAGGTCCTTTTCCGCAGAACTGCTGCCTAGCCATTCGGTCCCTAGTCTGTAGCGGTGCATTGGGTTCTTCCGTCCTAAGTGCAGGACCCTGCACTTATCCTTATTGAACCTCATCAGATTTCTTTTGGCCCAATCCTCCAATTTGTCTAGGTCCCTCTGTATCCTATCCCTGCCCTCCAGCGTATCTACCACTCCTCCTAGTTTAGTATCATCCGCAAATTTGCTGAGAGTGCAATCCACACCATCCTCCAGATCATTTATGAAGATATTGAACAAAACCGGCCCAAGGACCGACCCCTGGGGCACTCCACTTGACACCGGCTGCCAACTAGACATGGAGCCGTTGATCACTACCCGTTGAGCCCGACAATCTAGCCAACTTTCTACCCACCTTATAGTGCATTCATCCAGCCCATACTTCTTTAACTTGCTGACAAGAATACTGTGGAAGACCGTGTCAAAAGCTTTGCTAAAGTCAAGAAACAACACATCCACTGCTTTCCCTTCATCCACAGAAACAGTAATCTCATCATAGAAGGCGATTAGATTAGTCAGGCATGACCTTCCCTTGGTGAATCCATGCTGACTGTTCCTGATCACTTTCCTCCCATGTAAGTGCTTCAGGATTGATTCCTTGAGGACCTGCTCCATGATTTTTCCGGCGACTGAGATGAGGCTGACTGGCCTGTAGTTCCCAGGATCCTCCTTCTTCCCTTTTTTAAAGATTGGCACTACATTAGCCTTTTTCCAGTCATCTGGGACTTCCCCCGTTCGCCACGAGTTTTCAAAGATAATGGCCAATGGCTCTGCAATCACAGCCACAAATTCCTTTAGTTGCCAGCATACCTGAAGAAACCCTTCTTGTTACTCTTGACATCTCTTACTAGCTGCAGCTCCAGGTGCGATTTGGCCCTTCTGATTTCATTCCTACATGCCCGAGCAATATTTTTATACTCTTCCCTGGTCATATGTCCAACCTTCCACTTCTTGTAAGCTTCTTTTTTATGTTTAAGATCTGCTAGGATTTCACCGTTAAGCCAAGCTGGTCGCCTGCCATATTTGCTATTCTTTCGACACATCGGGATGGTTTGTCCCTGTAACCTCAACAGGGATTCCTTGAAATACAGCCAGCTCTCCTGGACTCCTTTCCCCTTCATGTTAGTCCCCCAGGGGATCCTACCCATCCGTTCCCTGAGGGAGTCGAAGTCTGCTTTCCTGAAGTCCAGGGTCCGTATCCTGCTGCTTACCTTTCTTCCCTGTGTCAGGATCCTGAACTCAACCAACTCATGGTCACTGCCTCCCAGATTCCCATCCACTTTTGCTTCCCCCACTAATTCTTCCCGGTTTGTGAGCAGCAGGTCAAGAAAAGCTCCCCCCCTAGTTGGCTCCTCTAGCACTTGCACCAGGAAAATGTCCCCTACATTTTCCAAAAACTTCCTGGATTGTCTATGCACCGCTGTATTGCTCTCCCAGCAGATGTCAGGAAAATTAAAGTCACCCATGAGAACCAGGGCGTGCGATCTAGTAGCTTCTGCGAGTTGCCAGAAGAGAGCCTCATCCACCTCATCCCCCTGGTCCGGTGGTCTATAGCAGATTCCCACCACTACATCACTCTTGTTGCTCACACTTCTAAACTTAATCCAGAGACACTCAGGTTTTTCTGCAGTTTCGTACCGGAGCTCTGAGCAGTCGTACTGCTCCCTTACATACAGTGCTACTCCCCCACCTTTTCTGCCCTGCCTGTCCTTCCTGAACAGTTTATAACCATCCATGACAGTACTCCAGTCATGTGAGTTATCCCACCAAGTCTCTGTTATTCCAATCACGTCATAATTCCTTGACATCACCAGGACCTCCAGTTCTCCCTGCTTGTTTCCAAGGCTTTGTGCATTTGTATATAAGCACTTGAGATAACCTGCTGATCGCCCCTCATTCTCAGTATGAGGGAGGAGCCCTCCCCTCACAGACATTCCTGCCTGTGCTTCCTCCCGGTATCCCACTTTTCCACTTACCTCAGGGCTTTGGTCTCCTTCCCCCAGTGAACCTAGTTTAAAGCCCTCCTCACTAGGTTAGCCAGTCTGCTCGCAAAGATGCTCTTCCCTCTCTTCGTAAGGTGGAGCGCGTCTCTGCCCAGCACTCCTCCTTCATGGAACACCATCCCGTGGTCAAAGAATCCAAAGCCTTCTCTCCAACACTACCTGCGTAGCCATTCGTTGACTTCCACGATTCGACGGTCTCTACCCAGGCCTTTTCCTTCCACGGGGAGGATGGACGAGAACACCACTTGCGCCTCAAACTCCTTTATCCTTCTTCCCAGAGCCACGTAGTCTGCAGTGATCCGCTCAAGGTCATTCTTGTCAGTATCATTGGTGCCCACGTGGAGAAGCAGGAAGGGGTAGCGATCCGAGGGCTTGATGAGTCTCGGCAGATTCTCCGTCACATTGCGAATTTTAGCCCCTGGCAAGCAGCAGACTTCTCGGTTTTCCCGGTCAGGGCGGCAGGTAGATGACTCAGTTCCCCGGAGGAGAGAATCCCCGACCACCACCACCCGCCTCCTTCTCTTGGGAGTGGTGGTCGTGGAACCCCCAACCTCAGGACAGTGCATCTCATGCCTTCCAACCAGCGGAGTCTCCTTCTGCTTTCTCCCCCCAAGACGTATCATCTGGTCCACTCTCCGCAATGGTACCTGTGGAGAGAACATGAAAGCGGTTAGTTACCTGTGTCCGCATTGCTGGAACCCGGACATTCCCCCTTCTTCTTCTGGAGGTCACATGTTGCCAAGCTTCTTCACTGGCCTCTTGGCTCCGCTGTGCAACCTGCTCTAAATCTTTAGAGCTTTGTGCCCATAGAAGCATAACCAGGTTCTATTCCTGGCTCTGCCACCAAGTTGCCATGTGCTTTTGGAACAACCTCACTATACCCATCTATAAGATGGTACCCATCTACTTCACAGTAGGAGTGTTGTGAGGCTTAATTAAGGATTGTAAAGTGCTTTGAAATCATTGTGTGGGAGATGCAGTACAAGCGCAAACCATTACTATGTTAACTTGGATATTTACCAAGTTTCAGATTATACATACGCAACATGACAGAACCCATTGAAACATTTTGCATTCTAGCAACAAATCGCATGCTGCGTAGCCAGGTACTTGCTCAGATTATGTGGTATATTAAAATTTAGTTAATTTCCTATCTTTGAGACTAGAGGAAAACCTCCTCAGGTTGTATCATGTATTCTGGGTGCAGTTATTGAGATCTGAAAATTGGGGAGCAAATGGGAACCTAACCCCAAAAATCTATCCATTGGAAGTGGGAGCAAGATGATTTCACACATTCATCCCTCATTCTCTGTACCCACTTCAAAGCCACTTTACATGAATTGCACATCTGCAGGTTGAGAAGAGGCAGGGCTGGGGGGCTGGATGCTCTAATGCCTCTGAAATCCACAGGACAAATGATCAAGTTACTGAGGACAGAATCAGCAGTCATGTGTGCAGCTTCCTATTCCATGCTTTGGAAATCCAACATCAGGGGAATATAGTGGCCATTGTTATTGGAGAGCCCCAGACAGCTCCTTCTAGTGGAAGGTAGGCAGCTGTAGGGGATTGAGTGGCTGTGTACTACAGAGCCTCTGTGCAAGAGACATGTACTTCTGCAGATGCATTGTGATCCATACAGATCTCAGGGTCCACAGGGCTGAATATCTGGCCTTTTACAAAGGGGGAAGACAATCCAACCCCCAACGCAAGAATTCTAGGGAAATCTCCCACTCTGAAATGCCCAGAGGAGGACTGGGTCTCATGTGAACTAATTATCAAAATATATTGGGCCAGATTGTGCCCATCCCTTGGGTGGGTGTGTGAGGGAATGGGGAGCACAAGGCACTTCCTTCTTGTTCCTGTGCTCCATAACAAAATTGCATTTGTTGAGCACCCCTGAGAATAAGGCATGTTCCTGGCTAGTGGCAGTCGCCACCCAAATGATGTACGCAACGACATCTCCTGCACTGATCAAGATATAAGGGGGGTGCACACTCCACCCTTTATGAGGACGTTGCACTTAGCAGGGGCTCTGGAACGTTGTACCTGAGGGAGAAACAATGCTACCTTGGGACAGTGCTGCTCCATGCTGTGCTCAGTGCAGGGCTGTGCCTGAAATGCACAACTGAGCCACTAAACCTCATATGGTAGGAACTGAAACTCTGTAGCAGGGTGGCAGTTTCTAGGATTCTATATAGGAATGCAGGACCATATGGATGAAAAGTTATTTCTGCTGATTCATGCTGCCAGGTGGGTCTTGTTATATCCAGGTTAAAAGAGGGTTTGGTGTATCTCTAAGGAGCAGAGAAAATGAGAGCACCAGGATCCTACAGGTAAATACATGGAACAGCCCAGCTTTGGAGAAAGCTTAGGCTAGGACATATGCTTTGTTGTTGTCATTCAAGCTAACAGTACAGGCAAGCCCCACGCAAGAGCTATGTTTGGAGCAGATCCACTGTAGATTTATTCTATTTGGAGAAGGGTGGGGACTCTACCTGCTTTCTTTAATGAATAACACGTAATGAAACAACAAATCAGTTCATATAATGTCACTTGGAAAAGAACAAGGAGCCAGTTCACACTCCAGTGTTCTAACACTGTAAAAATGAACAATAAGCACAATTGTAACTTCGGCCTGCCCACTCATTGGCTCTTTCGTGAGCTTTCATCCTGTCCCTAGGAGTTTGTCACACATGCTGCTGGCAGCACTGAATGTCTGGTTTACCATTTTACCAAAAATCGATCAAGTTCATGTGAATGGGCTTGATGCAGGAATCACTGGGTGAAATTCTATGGGCCATGTTATGTAGAATGTCAGACTAGATCAGGGGTTCTCAAACTTCATTGCACCACGACCGCCTTCTAACAAGAGAAATTACTACATGACCCAGGAAGGGGGATGAAGCCTAAGCCCACCAGAGCCCTGCTGCCCCAGGTGGGAGGGAGGGGGGCAAAGTCCAAGCCCAACGGCTTTAGCCCCAGGTGCGAGGCCTGTAACCTGAGCCCTGCCGCTCAGGGCTGAAGCCAAAGCCCGAGCCCCCCACTTCCCAGGGCTGAAGTCTTTGGGGTTAGGCCCCACTGGGTGTGGCTCAGGCTTTAGTCCCTGGCCGCAGGGCTCGGGCTCTTGCCCTGGGCCCCAGGAAGTCTAAACACCAGCACTGGCGACCCCATTAAAACGGGGTCCTGAACCACAGTTTGAGAACCACTGGACTAGATGATCATAATGGTCTTTTCAGACCCTAAAATCTGTGACTCTATAAATAACAGCAAAGGTGTTTCACTCATTTCACTGACTTTAGTGCTGACATTTGATTAAACCGTTCTAGAATTTTAAAACCCATTTAAATGTATACAAAAAAATTAAATGGTATAGTTCCAGTGAATTGTGCCTAATGGGCCTGATTTTCCTCTCAACAATGTAAATCAGTAATAACTCCATTGAAGACAATAGGCCAGTTGCCCAGTTCTTTTGGTGGCAATGGAACTATATTGATTTATACCAGGATATGGCCCAGTGGAGTAATACTGGTGTAAAACTATCATAAGAAAAAGGAGAATCAGGCATCACCATCTTTTATTGTTTGAATGAGAATTAAATTCCATGAGTGAAATCCTGACTGATTTCATCCCATACTCATTAACTTCAGACTTCACCACTTGTGCTTCGTATAGTAGTCAGTTAATATGTTTAACAGACAGTGGGCCCAACCACAGGACTCTCACTCATTACTTCTGTCCCACTGAATTCCAGAAGCTAATAGGAGTAAAGGGCTATGTGTTCATTACGTGTGACTGTAAATGAGGAAGAAAAAAAAATCACAAAAATGTTCATGGATTTAACATTTTTCATCAACATTTTGTGTCAGTGGAAGTTTCTCCACCTTCCCTAGTATTTATCCATTCTATTCTAACCCAAACATTGACTCCAATTCTCTTTCCAAAACTTGTTCTCTGCTTCACTTTTATTAGTCCATGTCGGCCTAATACAGTAACTCACTATTGCTTGGTCTACACTAGGAGATGAAAATAATTGAGAATGGCTACTAAACACAGCTCTTCTCTAGACCTTTCTTAATCAGGTGCTGAATACACTGGGGCCACATGTCCCTGGGGTAACTGTTAAATCAGTAATTGCATCAGCAATAAAGATGGCCAAAGTAGCGTGGTCTGCATAGGTCAAATAATCAAGTTCATATTGGAATTGGAGTGAGAGGGAGCCTTTCCTAAAATCAGTTTTCCAACATAGCTCCACTTTCTAGTATAAACAAGCCCTATGTTTCAAACATATTCTAGTCTAGTGCCTCCAATGGGCACATCTTAAGGAGCAGGAAAACTGTGGTTTTAGTTATGCATTACCAGTCTGATTTGTTTTATTTCTTGCAGGCCCTGACACATGTATCAGAAGCCTGCTACCCTTTACTGGATGGCTGTAGAAAGAATAGGCAGAAGTGGCAATCCTTAGCTGAACAACAGGAGAAGAATCTGATTAATGGAGAAAGCAATCAGCCCAAGCGGAACTGAGATTCTGATTTAGCAAATACAAGTTTGAGTTTACTCAGAAATTACAGTAATCTGAGGATACTACATTTTGCTATACACTGTAGGGATTTGGTGTATTCTTTGCCACTATTATATTTAAAATTATATATTTCCCCTGCCATTAAAAGCATAGCATGACCATTTTTATGTGAATGATGTATAATGATTGTATATTTCTTGTATTTCATTTAGGTGAAGTAGAAAAATAGAACTGCAGAGTTAGTTTACTCTGCTCAGTTCTACACAGAGGTACGACGAGTACAGTTACTGAACTGCCTTTGAAAGCCTTTTACTTTACAGATGTACATAGTTGTTTAGTGTTTCGTGAGTGGCCAGTACCGTAAAGATGACCATATATGGCACTTTTCTTCCTCTTTTATTCTTTGTTATGTAACCATAAGTAATAAGCAATGTTGTTTGTTCTCTTGCAAGAAGCCTGGAGGCAAAAAGGAGCTTGGGGATTAAAATTCACTCTAAAGGCCTAACCCAACAATTGTTATGCAGACAAAACTCTCATTGAAATCAATGAGAGCTTCATTTATATGGGAATGCAGGATTGGGCCCCAGTTGACAAAGCACAGGGACTTGTGTGATATACTATACCGATGCCTTATGATGTTACAAGAATGTCTCAACAAAATGGTCATACCTTTTTGAGAATTTAAAAAAAATACTGTGGCTTACTAAACAATCAGGGACCTAAATGAGATTTGCAGTGGAAGTGCCAAGAAATTACACAGAGATGGTGAAAGCTGCTCAGTGAGATGATACGACAGCACAACTCACAACTCACAATGTAGCTAACAGACTGTCTTGAAAAACTTGTCAGACACAGGGCTGGGAGAAACAGAGAATGAATGTGAAGAGAAGTAAACTGAGCTAACCAGGATCACTATTGAGCTGCTGATAATATATTCATACTGCAGATGAGTTTAACGTCATCATAACCAACAAACTGACACAAGAGAAGGAAAAGCACAGGAGAATGAGATTGTGAAAGCATGTGATGAAAAAACTGGCTCATTCAAGAATATGATCTAGAAAAGAGGATGTTTCTGGAGATTGTTAGTGAATCTGATTCACTAGACTAGTAGCACTAAAAAAATGACCATGACCACTTTGAAGGCTTGCTTGAGATTGCAGATGTTAACTTTGGAAACTAGAATGTTTTTATTATTAAAAAAAATAATTTTTAGCACTTCTTCTACTAGGTACAGTTTTTAACCAGATGAAGTCTTAAAGCAACAAGTGAAAGGAAGACTGAAAGCAAAAGCAAGTGAGAATACTGCAGGGACTTAACATTTTTATATGAGGCATAAAAAGCATTCGGAGACAGTGGATTTGCAGCAGATATGGAGGAAATCATTCTTTTAACAGAGGAAATGCCTAATAAAAATTCTTTTTAATAGACCACTGGGCATGAATTCAAGAAAGTGTATGGACAAGACAAACCCCCAAAAAATAGAATAAAGGGAGCACAATTGCCATGTGTAGCCATGATCAGTAGATTAAAAATGAGACAGGGGCTCATAAGACTTCTCAGAAATGCAGATACAACATTGGCTGTGTAGATGATGATGATTTTCATATCTACAACAATATTTTGTATTACATACCAGCAGTAGTGATGGGCAAACCTCATATATTTCAGAGTGTGCATTCAGTTTGCCTGAACCATTTAAGTCCCCGCAATTTTAGTTGGAAACTGCAAGAAATTTTTTTTTCCCCATGAGATTTTCAGTACCATCTGCTTACAGTTCATCTGGAAACGCTGTGAAAACAGCCTCTGTTTATCTTCCCTCCTGCTTCTGGTCTTAGAAGGAATCAAAAGAGACAGGCACTCAAATGCGAAAAATAATAGAGGAAATGTTAAGTAAATGTTTCAGAATCTTCCAAAATATTATTTGATTCCAGAGTCTTCCAAAATATTATTTGATTCTAGAAATAAGGAAGTTTAGAGTAGGCTGTTCTTGTTGTTTTCTGCAGCATTTCAATCAACCCAGTTAGTAGCAACTGATTTAACTCTAGTTTAAGATCCCCTGTGAATGTCAGTACATTGTTATTGCAGCCAAATTTGAAAACATTTGCCTATGAAAAAAATATTTTTTCTAAGTCCAATGAATAATAATGAACAATTCTTGGGGTATTATGATATGCAGTACTCTATGTGTATCTATGCATACATAATACGAGGTGTGTGTATGTGTGTGTGTGTATGTAACATTTTATATATAGGCACAAACTCAGTAATCACCCTTAAAAACTTGTTATTGCTCCTTAGATAAATAAGATTACCTCAGAATGTGCTTTTTCCTGTATTCTCCTTTTTATTGTAGGAATTTGCATACTGCAGTTACTGAAGTATAATTATTTTCTTATTTAAACCATTTATTTTATATATAATATATGTGTGGATAAAATATTTATAGGTTTATTCTTGTTAGTGTGATCAAAAGCAAAACTTAATTGGGGATGACACAACAAATCAACTATAGTGATAAAACTGTTAGTAATACAGCATTAATATTAAGAACCCAACTATTCTGTATCTTATTTGCTGTACTCTGTGTGTGTGTATAACATAGTTTTTTCATGGCCTGATTTATATTTTTAAATAATGCAGAAGAATGCTGGAGCCATATGTTTGGCATAACAAACATGTAAATACCACATAGTCATCATTTTTTACTTCCACTGATAAATATACACAGTTATATAGTATTTGCATATATTTAAGGTATACATACATCCCCACAAAATCTTTCCCTATAGAGGAAAGTATATGTTGTAACAAATGTAGAATTCTATTCTACATAATTTTTTTGTCAAAATATTGTCCTAACATACATGCATCTTTATTTATTTATTTTAAAAAAACACATACAAATTCTTTAAAACTATTGGTTTAGGGCCTTATGTTTTATGTATTTTAGGCAAATTGAGAGCATGATCAGGGCATTATATCGTATTTCAGTCTGCCTGATTGCAGTTTTTGTTTCAAGGCTCTAGCATGGTTGGTTTGTGTGCAGATAACAGATATTTTTTGTCTTTGGCAACATAGGTGACCATGCAGATACAATAATGGTTCTCTGCCTGAAATACATTGTATGTGCAGGGAAATTTTCAAAGCCAACAAATTTATTTAGCTGCACAGTTATTATTTTCATCAGGAGTTGTGTCTAAATGCCTTAATGATCTGTGTGCCAAATTCTGCCCTGATGTATACCCTGTGCACCCAGTGGACTCAATGGGAATTGTACAAGATGTACATTGGGATACAATTGAAGCCTCTGTTGACCCAATCCTACTCCCATTGGAGTCTTCAGGAATTTTGACATTGACATCTTTAGGAGCAGGATTGGGCCCTCTGTGTTCTTCATATTTCTTTGAATCAAGATACCAAGAAAGACCAGTGCTAATGTGATACCAGATTTTGCCCTCAGATGTGCATGCATACATGCGTTGAAATCAATAGAAAATGTGTTCTCGCATCCCAGGGCAAAATTTAGCCCCTTAATACAGGCCTTTGTTCTTTTCTTCCCCTTAAAAAAAAACAAAAACAAAAGAAAAAAATCTTATCACATATATTAACATTCACCTAAAGAGCGAGTGGTCCTGCTCTTCTCCTTAAAAAAAGAGGGAGGATCTTAAGCTAATAAGATAGGAATAATAAAACCTATCTATTCAGCAAGTTACCATCTCTGTAATATTAATTGTAGAACAAACAGGCTTCCTATTATTTCACATACAGTAAAAGCAGCTAAGGAAAATCACACAGTAGATTCTTAATAGCTACCTATTTGTACTGTTGAGTATAAATCAATAGCATCTCGTCAACCAGTCAGTCTCTAATGTCTCCCAGCAGGCTGAAGCTAAGTGGGTCACCTCATGCTGCTTTCAGATGGTGGGGATGCTGACAGGCTATTGATTGTGAGTTCTTTGTCTCTGTGAAACATTCAACAGTGGCAGGGCTATCTCTCTCTTTACAACAAAAATTTCAGTTTTTCAGAAGCCTGCTTTTGCCTCCTGAACATGCAACCCAAGTGCATGCAAAAGTGAACTTTTGAAAATCCAGCCCAATGTATTTCATTTGGGGATGGCTCTGAGATGCCATGTTCAGGTGTGGAATCTAATCCAGATCTAAGATTCTTTAGTTTCAGGGGCATTTGGTGCCAGTATTCTGGTTCAGCCCATTAGAGAAGCCTAAAGTCAGGTAGGTCAAATCTAGATCCTAAAAGTTTGTGGGGCGCTGAACCAGTGTTTTGGTTTGATCTCATCGCAGCTGTGAAACAGAATCAAAGCAGAGAGTGCTGACTCATGCAAATGCAAATGATTTATAATAAATTATGAAGCTGTAAGGGAGTATCTCTTAAAGGCCTGATCCTGTGGGTAGAATTTTCATTAGCTTTAACTGGGAGTTTGGTCTCTGAGAGGGTTGTAGAATAGTCCCCTATGTGAGTAATCACATGCAGTCTACATTCCATAAGCACTCTGCTATTTCTAGAATATCCCTGGTTTGTAACAATTTATGAGGTCTGTTCTCCCTCATAAGAACTCTCCAGACCCCTGCATTGCTTTAAAAGACGGGTCTGAGCCTTTGGTTCAGACACTCATAGAAATGAAAGCCATCATCTGAGTCGGGTCTGGATATTAGTGACATTTTACTAGATACAACAAATTATGACATCAGGCTATTTCTATGTTCAGCGTTGCCAGTTGAATGAAAGTTGCATGGAAAGGCTTGTTTTCCACAGAGAAGGTTGGTTTCCATGGAGAAATTCGTATCTAAGCACCATTTGTAAATGTATATTAATTAAGTGTGCTAAACAGTGGCTTCTACTAACTGCCACACCATGAGCTTGTCCATTCCATGATATTGGGTCTGATCAAATGCCCACTTGAAGTCAATGGAATGATTCCCATTAACTTCAGTGGAAGCTGGACTGGGCCCCATAGAGAGTTGCAGAGCAGGACAAATTTATCTTTATTCTTGCCTACATCTATAAAGACCCTGGACCAAATTCTTGTCTTCAGTAACACCTGCAGAGTCTATAGTTCATTCAGCCAGCCCCCATTGACTTCAATGGTACCACAAAGGTGTAACTGAAGTTAGAATTTGAGCCCTCTGTGTATGAACATGATAGACACATGCATGTGTCTGTTAAAGAATGTAGTGTGAAAAGCACTGTACATAGTTTAAAAATAAATTTATATTATAGTTTAATAAAAGGAATTGTAATGAACTGTCACTTGCCACTGAGCATGTCTATTTGTATTCTTCTACCTTTTCAAATATTTTAACAAATATATAGTTTCTGGGCACAGTATTTTTGTACTAGGCTAATGAGGTTACTATGTATATTATGTTCAGCTTTAAGTAGTATTAAAGTCTTTTGAATGTTGATTTGTTCTTGCTTCTTCAATTTTCCACACTACATAGTTATTCAGCATAACTCACTTAAGTTAGACAACAACAGAATTGTTTGTCCTAGTTACTGTATAGTTGATAAAAGAAAGAATCTACAGGTAGGTAATATTCTATGATCAAACTGCTACTCAACTACTTATTCCCACATTCTCTTCTTTGTATTGTTTTTCATGCTTTGTAAAATAAAAAAAGGAAGATGTCAACTATGTTTTGCTGTTTGGTCATTAATTTTATTGTGGATAAATTTACAAAGCAATGTCATTGTCCTGATCCAAGAAATTGCCTCTAATTGTTTAGGTATTGTAATTAACTGCATTCGTTTATAAACCTCTGTTGATCCTGGAGATCCTGCTTTGGAGCATTAGAGAATTTTTGCCTTACTGTCAGGAAATTTCCTAGCCATAAGGTTTGTCATAACTGAAAACCAAAGGCAGTGTTTCCTTTCAAAAAACAAACAGACAAAAAACAACAGAAAAAAGAAACTGGCTGTTATTTCCCACTAGAAATCACTCCAATTACACATACCAGACCTATCACAAGTTGTCTGATTTTTCAGAAAAGTAGGCTTGGCAAATATAGCTGCTGTGAAAGGTGCTGTGTGAATAAAATTAGCCCCCAAAGGGCAAGTCATATAACAGAGGTTACAAGAGTTTAATCTGGTGAGTTTTTAAAAAAAGGGTAAATACACTTGGATCTGACTGCACAATCTTGTGCAGACTGCTGACCCTGGCTGCTGACTTAGACCAACAGGCCTCTCAGCACTTCTTATTCTTTGCCTTGTTAGGTTTTGAGCAGCAGCATTTCTGGCACTAGGAGTTTTGCAGCTCTAGGCAAAACGGGTGAGCATGCATGCAAGCAGCAATCACTCCAAATAGAGTCATTAAGTACCAGATTTTCTGAGTCTGCACACAACCGTGGCACACCATTGCCTGTTTGCTTAAGCTAACCCCCATTTGCATGTGCACTTTAAAACCATGTAACTATATTCTAACAAGTGCACAGCCACTTAGGGTATGTCTGCACATCCACAGCTGGCTCACGTCAGCTGACTTGGGCTGATGGATAAGGCTACGATTATGTCACGGAATCTGTGACTTCCACTGACCTCCGTGACATTTTCTGCCCTGGGGCTGGAGCTCCCAGCCAGCCCTGCCCTCGCAGCCCCCAGCTCCCAACCTGGTGGGGGGACCCTGCTGCTGCCCAGCTGCTGCTGGCGGACCCTGCAGCTGGCCAGCCACAGCGGGGGGCTGGTGGAACTGCAGCTGCCCAGCTGTGAAAGGCAGGTTGGGGGGACCCTGCACAACTGCAGTGGGCAGCCGATGGACCCCCCCGTATCTGCCCAGCTACAGCCATGGCCAGCGGCTGGGCAACCCTGTAGCTACCAGCTGCCTGGGTCGAGGGGACCCCACAGCATGGGCAGGGGGCAGGGGCCCATGGGCAGGGGGACCCCAGAGCTCCCACCCACCGCATTGGTGGGGGACCTGGGAGCCTCAGCAGCAGTGGGTGCTGAACCCACCTACCCCTTTTGTCAGGGATATTTTTAGTGAAAGTCAGAGACAGGTTATAGGCTGCCATGAATTTTTGTTTATTTCCCTGAACCTGTCCCTGGCTTTTACTAAAAATATCTGTGACAAAAACATAGCCTTACTCATGAGGCTTGGGCTACGGGGCTGTTTAATTGAGGTGTCGATGCTTGGGCGCTGGGACCCCATGAGGAGGGAGGGTCCCAGGGCACAAGTGTCTACAGCCCTGTAGCCTGAGCCCTATGAGCCTGAGTCAGCTGACACAGGCCAGCCACAGGTGTTGAACTGCAGCGTACCTTTGGGAACTTCAGTCATCACTATGTGACACACCATGGCCACGGAGAACGTCCCAGGGATAGTGTGAGTCCCCTGCCACTTACCAAAGAAGAAGCACCTTTAAATATTAGCAGTATGACTCAGCAGTTCTGGTTACATCCAGTAGAGTTCAGTGCTTTAACATCTCAGTTTATTAAAATCTCTACATGCTTTAATAATCTTTATAACAGTTTAGTGCTACATATTAACCATTTTCTGCCATACTTTGAATCAGCCATTAATAATATTAGGATCTGCTATTCAAAAGACCTCAGTTGCCTTAACTCTGTTCCCATTGACTTCAACAAGACTTTTACTATTGATTTCAATGGGTATAGAGTTAGACCAACACTGAGTTCTTTTGAAAGTACTACCCTATGCCTATAACATGTCAGTTTTCACATACAAATTAAGCAATTGTACCTATATGTGCACACACAAACCTGAGAAAAACTTGATCCTAAACATATTACAGCCTCTAATATTGCTGAGCATTATGGATGTTCAGTGACTGATATGTAAGCATTATTATCTTTCTTAGCACCTACCTTACTTCCTGGTATGTCACACTATAAATACATGTGGTCCAGCAATTCTATAGGGGGGAAACCAGGAAGAAGGGGAGGTGGGGGACTCTTACTAGTAAAATCATCATTTGTTACTTCCCAACATCAGAGTTGCTATAGGCTCTGTACAGTATTAAAAATCAAAAACTCAAATAATTTGCTGGAAACCAGGCCCAAATATGTATACATTTTCTAGTTACAATTATTACATGGTTACAATTTTTCATGTTGAGAGTTTTCCCACCAGAACACATGATTTTGTTGAAGCCAAAATTTTTCATTGGGAAAATACCAATTCTGAGGAAAAATTTCTTCTGGTGAGGCATGTCAAAACAAAAACTGTTGTTGAACTGACCTTTCAAAAGGAAACTCTGGCATTTGATGTCAAAATGTGATTCAGAATGACCATTTTTGTTTTGATCAAAAATGTAAAAGTTTTTCATTTCAACATTTCTGATTCAAAACTTTTCAGAATTTTCCATTGTTTGAGATGTTTTAATATATCAAACTTCTCTTCTGTTTTGGAATGGACTCTAATTTCAAATTTTCCTGCGGGATAAAAATTCCATGTTCCAAACAGTTCCAATATTTTTTTCTCCTGAGTCAGTACTGATGTTATGAACAACTGAAGCTTTTGTGAGTTATAGCCACCAGATGGGATGGAAGAGAGAGTCTCCTTTCCCTAATGAACTACCACCTAGTGGTTACAATTTACACAATGTGAGACTAAGTGAAATACTTTGTATGTGTCAGTGTGTGCTACTGTCAATGCTGCTGCTCCTACGGTTGAGCTGTGGAGGCTGACCTCTGGGAGCCAGAAGAGAAGGAGCAGATCATAATACGCTTACAGCCCATTCAAGAGCCATGTTGACAAGCTCCAGAGAGAATTACACACAAATTTACCTTTGCATATAAGGGGAGAAGAAGAAGAATCACGTTCCCAAAACTAGAAATTTCACACAAAGGTTTGCCTTTTCAGTTAGCAGACCCCTTTCACTTGAGCCCACAGTGATAGCATGTCCACCCCACACAAGGCCCAAAAGGGTTAAGGTGGCTTGGTGGGCCAGTTGACTGCCCAGGCTACACCTGAATGAAGAGCTAGGGAGCAGGAATTAATTATAGAAAAGGCTCAGCTGAGCAGGAAAAGAAGTGGCCTGGATAAAGCCGAGGAGCTGGGAGCAGAAGGGGGTTGCTGGCAGGGGTGCAAGAACAGGGTGAGCCAGGGGACCATGGCCCCCATTACTTTTTAAAGTGTGAGTGCTATGCCCTTCTACTTTTTACCAGCCTTAAGGGCAAGTGATGGGGAAGGGGGTGGAGAGGAGCAAATGGAGGGGGGCGGGGATCTTGAGGGTAAGAGGCGGCATGGGGACTGGGCCTCAGGGGAAGGGGCAGCCCAGGGGTGGGAGCTCAGAGAGAAGGGCTAGCATTGGGGGTGGGGCCATGGTTTGGATGCCAGTGCCCTCCCCGCTCACACACACACTTTTAGGGAGCTTCTGCCTTTCTTGGCTGCTGGGAAATAGGCTGCAGTTACTCTGTGGGAGGAGGGAGTTGTGAGGCTGGAAAACCTGGGGTGGGGGGAGAGCCAGGAGGTAAGGAAAGAACTCAGGGAAAGGCAGTAAGGTCTAAGGGGGAAGACTTTGGCTATTGACTAGCGGGTCCCTGAGCTGGAACATGGACTAGAGGGTGGACCTGGGTTCCCCTGCCAGGCACTGGGGAAGTGGCACCAGCTGGGCAGTGAATGGGAAAACTGCCCGAGCTCATTATTAAGAGGGGACCTCGATACCCCAGAAGGGGGAAACATGCTGAGTGACCAGGCCAGAGGGCTGAGTCAGACAGAGAAACCAGGAGCTCCTGGAGCAAGAGAGGGGCTGCAGACCCAGAGAGAGAGAGGTGGAGAGATGGCATGCAACTGTGGGGAGGGGTGTTGACCTCATGAAGCTAATCCCCAGAACGGCCAGGAGGAGACATCATCCTAGCACTGAGTAGCGCATCCTGTCACAACATGGTGGAGAATGTAGGCACACGATTACCTAAATAAAAGAGGAGGGTGAAAGACTGCAGGTGATTACAACTGATAAAAGGGGAATCCAAGAGACTGTGGTGGACTGTGAAGGGCCACATATAAAGTGGTCATCCCTGATACATGGAGAAAGTGGAAGGCCACAACAGAAAAAAAGGTAATGAAATAATGGAGCTCCAGTATGTGGCAGAGTATTTCTGCAGAAGGCACTTATACAGAGATGAATGTGGGCCGATACGGGCCAGTATGGCATACCAGTAAGAAGTGGCCACCAGTACACAGCCCACATTAAAACGCTGCCATGGCAGCACTTTAACATTGCTGCCCACCCCCCAGCCAGAGCTGCCGACTGGGGGGGGAAGGGGCCGTTGCCCTGGGGCCTGGCGATTTAAAAGGGCAGCAGGCGGAGCCGTGGGCCCATTAAATCACTGCTGGAGACCCAGGCAGTACAGGCCAGATAGCATGGTAGGGCTGGCTGAGGGAGGCTGACTCCCAGCCCCGCCCCTTCTGCCTGAGACCCTGCCCCTTCTGGGGGTGTGGAGCCCCCAGTAAGCCTTTTATCTTACTATCTTATCATACTTATACCTTCTCAGGCTGGACCCCAGAGTTGCCACCCCTGCAGAAGGGAACCAACAAACGGCAGGGAAGGATCCAAGCCCTGCTGAGGCAGGTGCTGCGGAACAACAGAAAAGATGGGAGTCAAGCCCTGTGATACCACTGTCAGCTGCTCTGATTAGCTTCTCTTGGTCATTCCTGTCTAGCTCACCTACAGTATTGGAGGGAATAAATCACAACAGGTTGAGTAGATGGTCACTAGAAGGATGTTCTCATTATCCCCACTCACCTGGATTATGCTTCTTAACAAACCAAATTTGAAACAAATTGAAGTGGCTCTGGAAAAAAAGAACCCTATGAAAGCAGAAAATATTGTTTTTAGGAAACCAGATATAACTTATTAGCATTGATGCTGCCAATGGAAGTTGAAAAGTAAAAGCTTTCACATTTGCTATTTTGATAGTATAAGTAGAGGGAAAACATTACTTTTTCCCTCTGAAGAGTACTTTTATAAGCCATGTGCAGGAATAATAGCCATGTAGAAGATAATTTACAGAATCGTTGTATAGGGTCGCAGCCTGAAAACTATGGAAATTCTTCTCAACACAAGGGGAAAATATGTCCTATATTATCAATGTAAAAGACCTGTACATTCATCAAACATATCCTTCTTCTCAACCGAGAATTGCTCCTAATTCTTGCAATGCAAGTTTCCTCCTGCCCAGTCCAGTTAGGCCCAATTCTAGAGTCCTTATGAAAGTGTACTGCTGATGGGGAGAAAAGAGGGAAAGGTGGCAGGGTGTTCAGTTTAGTCTGGTTTTTTTTTTTTTTTTCAATGAACAGATTAGTTGGGTGTGTTCCTAACAGATATGAAAGAAGACAGGCACTTTCTTTAAAAACCTCCATGTTACATATGGCTAATCTAACCACTATCTTGCTATCTAACATGCTATCAGTAAAGTGCTCCCATGAAATCTCAGTCCTTAGGTGCAATATCAAGAGGTTATTATGGGTACTGGATGGATATTCCTCCTTTATCTATAACTAGTAATGTGTAACCTTGAATGTTTAGGTTAGGTTTAACTGAACTCCAACAAACTTCCAAGCACAATGCCCTACGGCTGGAATATTTGGCTAGATTAAATTTTATAGGCATCTAATAAGAAATATAAGATGTGACTGTTATATATAGGTACAGAAGAGTATAGAATATCTGCTGGGAATGAACAGAGATATAATGTCCCAACAGGATGAGCTTAATTTACTTCATTGGGAGAATGTACATGGTAGGGCTGTAGGCTCATGCTACTATATAAAGTTGTACAGGAGAAACCTATTTAAGTCTGCTGAATTTGGGAGTATTTGCTCCTGGCTCAGCCAGGGATCCCAGGGCTTCTAAGTTTTTGACATTTCTAATTTTTTTCAGAATTTTACTTTGAACCTTTGGAAACTAAACATTTTGAATTTTTTTTTTCAAAATGAATTTTTGGGGGAATTTCCCTTTGTGGGAAATTTCTACTTTTAGTTCCAAAATGGAACTACTTTTTTTTTTTTAAATTTCAGAATCCCCAAGGAAGGGAAATGCTAAATTTTGATCAGTCAGTCTTCTCCTTCCAAAGTGCTGATTAAGGTAGTGACAGTTTCTGGATGCTCTGGTGGGTCAAAGGGTTTTAATTTCAGAACTTATCCTCACTGTGTTCACAGTGACCAACTTTTGTGTCCACCTCTTAAATCTGTATGTGTGCTGTAAGAACACATCTCAGGAATTTTAATTTTGATTCATGAAGTAAGATGGTAGGTGGACAAGAAGTAGCCTAGAGCCTTACAGACAAAACATGGATACCAGGGGAACGGACTATTTGGGTAAGAATAGCCAAATCTCCCATAAAAATAAAGATGCAGTATAAATTCCTAGACTGAAATTAAAAGTGGGATTTTTCCAGAAGCACTTAAATGACTTACATGTCCAACTCCCCTTGAACATCTACCTAAAAGGGAATAACATCCAGAAGAACCAGCCAGGTTAGCAGTAGAAGGAACCTTGTGTTTAGCCCCCAAGCAAGTCCACAGCCATCAGTTTATCCAAGTAGCTCTAATAGTCATAGGTTCTTAGAATCCACTTGCTAGAAAAGTGGCATTGCAGACCTTGGTCTGACACCCTTAACTTTCTCTTTGTAGCTTGGGTTCTGCTATGGTGGCAAATTATAGGACTGACAAGGCAAGAAGGAAAGGGATGCTGCATGCCTATCAGGGGGATTAGCAGAATGACATCTCTTGTAAACACATGCATATCCCCCTGATCTTTGGAATGTCATTCAATTTCCATAGTACAGCTTTACATGATATGTTCTTGATTATCAGTGATGGCATGATTAGATGGCTGTGCTGGTTAATTATTTCTTTCCACCCACTTCAATTAGAGGTCAGTACCTGGCAATACAGATCAAACTTCAACGTTAAAATGTTGTGTAGTCTATTTTCTGCACTTTAAAACTGATACAGATTGGAGAGGAGGCCTCAACCGGAAGCCTCAAATTCAACCAGGTAGGACTCCATGCTATACAATGTCATGTCATGAGCAATGCTAAGGGACAGATTTTTCAATAGTATCCTCAAAAACTGAAGACACAGTTTTCAAATGCAAAACTGCGGTGTCAAAAATTGCACAGACAACCTCTTAGAGGAGGAAAAAGGCATGCGAAACAAAAGCATGCACAACACCTCAGTCACGGGGGAAAAAATGACTACAGGCGTAATTAGAAAGGCTAGGTCGAGGCCTCGTTTGGGATTAAACAAACAAACAAATGAAAAACAGTGTTTATTATAAGAGCCATGGCAGAAAAGATTTTAAGATGAATAAAGCTGGCATAATTTTTACCTGTGAGAAAATCAAGATCAGATTTTACTGTATGAATATTCTAAAACTGCACAGGTGAATTGTGAGGGTGGAAAAGTACAGCATGTTCTATCATTAAAAGACCACGAGGCTTCAGAGGGACAATGAATGTCTATGTGGCGAAGTGTGTGGGGGCCCAGCAGGGTCCCATGCTCCTCCCCAAATGCTGGAGGGCAAGGGACCAGCAACCACCACGGCCAGAGCCAGAAGGGAAGAGGCAGGGCCAGAGCTTGCCAGGTGCAGTGCAGCGGGACAGAGCCCCCCAACCCCGGCAGGTAATGTGGGATGGGGAGGGGAGGGGATGGGGAGAGCATGGGGCCACGGGCTCAGGGCGGGTAGGAGTCACGTGGGGAGGTCACGTGCCCCCCCTTTAGCTGGTGCCCCCTTTTGTGTGTCTCCCACGTGTTGCTGAACATCAGGGGGAGGGATAGCTCAGTGGTTTGAGCACTGGCCTGCTAAACCCAGGGTTGTGAGTTCAATCCTTGAGGGGGCCATTTAGGGATCTGGGGCAAAAATTGGGGATTGGTCCTGCTTTGAGCAGGGGGTTGGACTAGATGACCTCCTGAGGTCCCTTCCAACCCTGATATTCTATGATCACAAATACAGGTCCTGTGGCAGATCTTTCCATTTATCTGCCAGATCTTCAGAGGCAGATTAAAGCAGCATTCTTGGGATTCAGATCCCCAGGAAGAGAGGTCAGCATGGAGAAATGAGATAGAGCCAAAGCAACAAATTGTAATGGAGAGTACAGAATACAGATGATAACTGCCCACATGGCAAGTTGACTTGAGCTGGCTAGTCAGCTTGACCTGGGAGAAAGACCAAAGACCCATGAATGGAAGAAAGACAATAGCCCAACTGTGAGATGAGTGTGTGAAGGAAGATTTACCCAGGAGTGGGAGCTGTTGGGTGGAAGAGACTACACAGAAGTTCTGGGTGCACAGAAGTTTTGGTGAATCCAGGACTCCTTTTAATTAGCACCTGGAAGCCCCCTGAACACAGAAGTAATTTTCTTTAAATGTTCGGAAGAATTGTGGGATAGAGAAACCCTTCCTGGCCCACCACTACTCAGAGTCCTTTTGTCAGTAGGAATAGTTTAAGGTGATACTTTACAGAGTGAGCGGTGTTAATAATAATGAGGTAGGGAAGTCAAGCAGTAATAATGTATTTAAGCAAAAACTGAACAATGGCATGATCTTTATCATGTTCAGCTCAGTATTTCCTGAAAGAGATTTTTTCCAGAGGCTACTTGAGAAAGAGAAGTTTTGAAAGGGGATTGAGGCAAATTCAGTAGGGTAGCCCTCGAGCAATTCTGTCTCGTGCTCAGTGATCTGAGTTGAGCAGGCTTTTGCCAAAGTGAAATCCCGTTAGATGCAGCTCAAGTTACAGCCTCATGTGACATCAATATTTAGGTCCTCCAAAGATACCAGCAACTCCTTACAGCAAGAAAAGGAAAAGGGAGAACCTGACAGATACCTCTGATGTGAAAAAAAATAAGTATTATAAAACCTTTTAGAAGTGTAGGAGGCCATCTTTATCCAGCACAAAGGAGCACTAAAAGGCAAAACAATTATTTTTTTTTTTTAGCTTCATAGTTCACTTCCCTGAGAGATTGGGACACTGAAATTGGTGGGTAGCTTTTCACAAACAAAGCAGGGTAAAGCCAAGAAGTAGGTTGCTTCTTTCAGCATGCTCCAAAGAAATGGGAATAGTATACCTATTTGCTGGACATTATATGCTTCCAAATAATGTAAATCAAAGGTCTCTTTCCACTGTTTCCATGCAAAATTGAAAATGTTCCTAGTTGCTGACAATAGAGGAGCATAGGCAGCTAATTTTCTATAGCTGTAAAGTGTTAGGAGTGCTAGGTATTATGTTGGACTTGAATTTAAGGTGCAGAAGCAGCATTGCAAAGGCTTTCTATTTTACTGGATTGAATAGGAAAAATACATTATTCAGAAGTTGCATGAGGCCAGTGGCAATAGATTCAGAGGTGGGCAAACTATGGCCCGCAGGCCACATCCGGCCCGTGGGACCCTCCCACCCAGCCCCTGAGCTCTTGGCCCTTGAGGCTAGTCCCTGGCCCCTCCCATGCTGTTCCCCCTCCCCCGCAGCCTCAGTGTGCTGCGCTGCCGGTGCAACGCTCTGGGCGGCCAGGCAGCTTCGTTGCAGAGCCGCGGCCTGACCCAGCGCTCTGGGCGGCCAGGCAGCTTCGTTGCAGAGCCGCGGCCTGACCCAGCGCTCTGGGCGGCCAGGCAGCTTCGTTGCAGAGCCGCGGCCTGACCCAGCGCTCTGGGCGGCCAGGCAGCTTCGTTGCAGAGCCGCGGCCTGACCCAGCGCTCTGGGCGGCCAGGCAGCTTCGTTGCAGAGCCGCGGCCTGACCCAGCGCTCTGGGCGGCCAGGCAGCTTCGTTGCAGAGCCGCGGCCTGACCCAGTGCTCTGGGCAGTGCAGCTGTAGCACCTGGAGCACTGGTGGCTGCCGGCAGCGTGATCGGGGGCGGGGGGTGGTGGTGACTAGAGGGCAGGGGAGTTCGGGGGCTGTGGTCAGGAGTCAGGGGTGTGGATAGGTGTCAAGGCGGTCAGAGGGTGGGGAACGGGGAGGTTGGATGGGGCAGGGGTTCCGGGGGGGAGCAGTCAGGAATGGGGGGGTTGGATGGGGCGGCAGGGGGCAGTCGGGGTGGGAGGTGGGTGGTCAGGGGACAGAGAGCAGGGGGTGGTGGATGGGGCAGGAGTCCTGGGGGGCTGTCAGGGGACAGAGGATAGGAGGTTGGATGGGGCAGGAGTCCCAGGGGAGCCATCAAGGGGCAAGAAGCGAGGGGGTCAGATAGGAGGCGGGGGCCGGGTCACGCCTGGCTGTTTGCGGAGACACAGCCTCCCCTAACTGGCCCTCCATATAAATCTGGAAATCCGATTCAGCCCTCAGGCCAAAAAGTTTGCCCGCTCCTGCAATAGACTCACCACTGTAAAAACCATGAAGAAAATAAAGTTAATAATTTATTAACCATCAGTAAACTGCTATGAACTATAATCGGACACAAAGCATCTATAAACTTAACCTATAGTATCTGACATATAGGGAGACTGATAATTTTGGAGATCAAAGGAAAATTCCAGTGTAATAAAAAAGAGAATTACTATATCTGCTTGCAAAAGAAGAGTAATTCATCACTGAGGGCTTGATTATGCCTTGTAGACACGGCACACAGTAAGCCTCTAACCCCAGTGCTCCAGGCAGCACAACAGAGCCAACATGGGGAAAAGTGATCTCTATCTGCTAAGGCCCAGCAGATTACTTCCCTCCCACCCCCCGACCACCCACCCCCAGCCCCCAAGCAAACAGGATGGGCAGGGAAGGAATTGTCACTCTCCAACTCACACTTCCTTTCCAGGGTTGCACACTGCACCTTACTCAGGGCAAGACGCAGTTTTAATTTTGCCCTTAATGCAAAAGGGATGCAGTGCTCAGTGCTGGAAATGATGTTTAATGTCTGATATTTTAACCATCAAAATGATCTTTTATTTTTCCACCAAAAAAAAAATTGCCTGCTTTTTTTAAGTGTGCAAA
Source organism: Eretmochelys imbricata (assembly GCF_965152235.1). Classification (NCBI taxonomy): domain Eukaryota; kingdom Metazoa; phylum Chordata; order Testudines; family Cheloniidae; genus Eretmochelys; species Eretmochelys imbricata. Next base: position 42,205,204 of record NC_135575.1, on the reverse strand, counting down.
GTTTGCTTTTTGCAAATTTGTTTGGAACTTTTCCATAAGCACTATGTAATGTTAACCTGCATTTAGACATTACTATAGAGACTTAAATGTTGTTGTTAAGGCAGCTCCCCTCCCCCCCGCCCCTTATATATATATATATATATATATATATATATAGGACTATGCAATTTTGCTCCATACTCTGCATTTCTTTACTCAGAGTGTTTCACATTTTATTTTTTAGGGTAGAAGAAGGGGCATGTTAGTTGTGCTACTTCATTTTGCTTCTCTGGTACGTTAGCTGAATAAATACACTGAAACTGGCTGGAGTGAAAAGCCATTCTACATTATCTGGCATAACAATCCAAAGAATTATCTTAGTTGATTTTGAAGTTACACTTTTAATGAAAACTTACCTTCTGTCTTGCAATCTGCAAAGGTAGAGGAGCTCGAACTATTGCAATGACATCTGGCACTGTTATACTTCGACGTGTAGAGTGCAATCAATCACACAGTGTATCAGCCAAAGTCCAATCTAGCAAGCTACCACTCAGCCAGCTGGCACTATTCACCTGAGCAGTAGAGTAACTTCAGTGAATTAAGAAAAGGAGTACTTGTGGCACCTTAGAGACTAATGAAGTGAGCTGTAGCTCACAAAAGCTCATGCTCAAATAAATTGGTTAGTCTCTAAGGTGCCACCAGTACTCCTTTTCTTTTTGTGAATACAGACTAACACGGCTGTTACTCTGAAACCTTCAGTGAATTACTACTTTTCACCACCATGTGTAACATGAACACAGTAACTATTATATCTTTTAAGACAGAGCAGTCAAGTATTTCGTAGTTTGACAAGGTGGGGCGAAAAGACAGGTCACTTGAATATCCAGTCACTTGACCTTGAAGAGGTCACATGATGAGCTGAGCTTTAGCCAGCCACATCATCCTGCAAAGATAAGACAGATCATAAATTCCCTTTTTAAAGCTGAGCTGCATCTCAGGTTGAGTAGAAGCTGTCTCAAAGAAGCTCCTGCTTCAGTCAGAAAAATGGCGTTTGATGGCAACTGGAAGGTAGACAGAAGTGAAAACTATGACAAGTTCATGGAGCAGATGGGTAAGCTTTTACTTTTCCAGTTCCTCATTATTGTCTAAGAGCAATCACTGAATGCTAGTGCTGTCGTTGGTCCTCCTTCTGTTAACTGCCTCTCTGCTGACCTCTCCACCTGCTGACTACTTCATATTTTCTTCCAGAATAATCTTTTTTTTCCCCACTGTAGAAAGAGACAGCATCAAGATTTTGGGGCAGATTCTGATCTCTGGAGTAACTCTCTTAATGCCAGTGGAACTACTCCTGATTTACGCTGGCATAACTGAGAAAAATTTTCCCACTTCACTGAAGTTTTTTTCTTTTTTCTTATGGAACAGCCCTATAGAATTTAAAAGAATGATAATCTTTCTGTATAATTCTATAGCATGAATATGATTTTCCATTACATTTGATAAGGTGGGTTTAAAAATACATAGAAAGATCATTCTCTCTTAATATACAGGTTTTAGACTTATTTCTAGAGAACCTATTTATTTCCTATAGACTGCATTTGGTTCCGTCCCTATTAAATTCTATAGTACTTTTCCATAAAGTTCAGAAAGAGAGCAAGGTAGATTATTGCAGAAATATTCATTGAAATGTAAAGTTCTGCAGGCAACATGCCGACTGGTACAGAGGTGTAATTTAGGTGTCTAAAACTGGGGATCCCATTTTAGAAGCTGCTTTTGAGAATGTCCCCTATTATGGCTGATGGGCTTCAATGTCTGGAAGGGTGAAGAGGAATTTTCATGTGCAGTTTTAGAAACAGGGAAGACAATATACAGCTAAGCAATCATTTATGTCTTGTGATATTTAATTAATTTCTGATTAGTTTAATTGCTCGGGGTGGGGGGAAGGGGAGATTGGGAATTTTCCTGCTTTTTCGGCCACAGGACTAAATCATCAATGGGGAAAATGAGTTTGAAATGAGTTTGGTTCAGTCAAAGTGCACCCACAAACACAAGGCACCATACTGAAAGATTAGGCACCTGGAAGTAAAACAGAAAAAGAAAAATAGAGATTAAGTTCTGCACGCATGACCAGTCCAACAAAGGAGCTGATTTGCCACTGCCTTGCACCCTGTGTAGTCATTTAAACCTCTGCAAAGTGGGTGGGAAATGCAATCATTCCCTTGGCAGTGTCTTGCACCAACTTTGCACAGGTGAAAATGGCTACACAAAGTGAAAGATGAAGGTGAAGAACCTGGACCAAAGAGCTCCAGCAAGGCCCATAGTTTATTAAATTCACTTGCCCAAAAAAGGTCATTGGAAAATATACAAACCTGATGCTGCAATTTAAGTTGCTTGATGTCCAATTGTTTTTCTAGGTATTAATATAATGAAGAGAAAGCTAGGAGCCCATGACAACTTGAAAATCACTATTCAGCAAGAGGAAAACAAATTCACTATCAAGGAATCAAGTACTTTTCGAACCATAGAAATAATATTCATACTGGGAGTCCAATTTGAATACACCCTGGCTGATGGAACTGAGCTCAGTGTAAGAAATCCACTTTTATATGATAAGCCTGTATTTAATAAAGTTATTGCTGGGATGTTTTATTCATCTTTCTGATTTTATTTTAAATTGTACTCTGTCTAGGAATGTGAACCCATGTAGCAGAGAGCAGAATCTGTCTTTTTAAGCATAAGGCCAGAGCAATGAAATATTTATTCACTTGCTTTATATAAAAATCAAATCCCTTACAATGAACAAGGATATCAATGTGGTGTGAGCTAACAGGAGTGTATTACACTTGCCCTTTAGCAGTTGCACTGGTTTCATGTTTGCCTGAGCAATGTCCAAGTGTTGACATTACTGTAGGAAATTCAATGTGACATCGGACTGGCTACCTGAGAGACAATCTTCTGCCACATGAACTACAGTGGCAGCTGAAATCAGTTAGAGGGATTGACTAAAAAGGATCTAGGAGAAATGCTGGTACCACTGAAGTCAAGGAGAGTTTTGTCATTGACTCTAATTGAGCCAGGATTTCATTCCCTAGCTTTGAACATGATAGGTTTGTAGGCAGAGCCTTCTTACAGGGCCCCTAATTCTGCAATTCATTGCCTGAGCTGGTCTGGTGAAGCAAGGGTCTTTTGGCTCTTTGAGTGCAATGAAACACCCACTGTCTCTCTCAGACATTTGTCTGAGAAGTAGGGAGGGTCAGAGTCCATTGTAGGGTGTGATAGAGAATGAAATGGGATTGGTTATTTGTGAGGGACTATTCTTTCTATGTCAGAGAAAGCGGCAGATTAATGTATTCATTTAATTATGCGTATGGACCCTGAGGTCTGTGGGAAGGAGAATTGTAGTCACCCAATACATATTATAATATTTATTATTATTATTTGTATTACTGTAGCAGCTAGGAGCCTTAGTCCTGGACCAGGGCCCCATTGTGTGAGCGGCTATACAAACACAGAACAAAAAGATGTTCCCTATCCCAAGAGGCTTACATTCTAACTATAATACAAGAGCCAACAGATGGATACAGAGAGGTGGGGGAATACAAGAAAACAATGAGATAATACTGGTCTGCATGATAAGCAGTAGTCTAAGCACACGAGCAGCCTGACCGTTGTCAAGCTTTATCTATGCATCATGGTAAAACAATTCTGAGTAGGGATTTGAAGGTGGATAACGAAGCAGCTTTGTAGTGGTTTCTGGGATGCAAGTCCCAAGCATGTGAGATAGCCTGGGGGAAAGCTTGCAAGTGTTTGTCTGGAAATTTAACAAGTGGGCAGTGGAGGCTGGCATCATGGGCTGATCAGAGGTGAGCACAGACCGCTCAATGGTGAATACGAGATGATATATAGGATGGGCATTGACTGTGAAGGGCCTTGAAAGTGAAGATAAGTAGCTATATTTGATATAAAGGAGAAGGGGGAGTCAGTGGAGGGATGCAAAGATGGGTTACATGGTCAAAGTGACAAACTAAAAGAATGCTTATATATATGTGTGTGTGTATGTGTTTATAAACTTTATATATATAATCAAAACTAGAAGTGCTTTGGTTGTTGTGGAAGGGGTAAAACTCCTTTACTGTACCGGCCATTTTGCGAAAACCTGATATTCATTGCTTTACCACTTTGGTGCTTTTTTAACAGCCAAAGAATACATATACAAGATCAACATTGTCATGAATTCCTTGGATTTTTTTATTTTTACACTGTAGGGTACTTGGAATCTGGAAGGAAATAAGCTTGTGGGAAAATTCAACCGGAAAGATAATGGGAAAGAGCTCAAAGCATTCAGAGAACTGGTAGGAGATGAATTAATTCAGGTGAGTTAAGTCAATTTTTTTCCTTTATGCACAGCATCAAACTATAAAGATCTGATCCCTCTCTTAAAGCTGAATGAAACTGGTAAGTATCATTAATTTATTTTTTAAAAATCCTATTTTTTATTAAAAATTTAAAATTTTGAAATTCAAGAAATCATTGAATTTCAAACATTGAACTTTTTTGACTTACTCTAATCTTTCTATTTTCCTATCCACTTGCATTCTTTTCAATTATCTGAGTGCAGCCTGAGCTAACTCTAAAGGAGCCCAGTGCTGAGTCCATGCTTATTCTGACCAAAGATCCTGAATCTGTTAGGTTCTGTTAAGGCCATTCTCACAATAGGATCTGAGTTCCTCACAGCTGGTAATGAATATGTCTTCTCAAGCCCTTATGAGGTAGAAAAGGTATATTATCCACATATTTTAGAGATGGGGAGTTGAGGCACAGTTATATTAAATGACATCCCAAATCACACAAGATGTCTATGGCAGAGCTGCACATTGAAATCTGGTATCTTGAGATCCACTCCTGTGTCATAACCACAAAACTTCCATCCTCCCTTAATGATCCAGCCTTAATCTTCACGCCTGGATTAAGGGCTTGTCCACACTTGAAACGCTACAGGGGCACACCTGCAGTGCAGAAGCTGTGCCACTGTAATGCGTCAGTGTAGACACTGCCTATCCCAGCAGTTATATGGGCCTGTGGTGCCCCTGCTCCAACAAATTTAGGGCCTGGGGGCCTGGCTCCACCAATGTTTGAGGCCAGGTCTCTCCCCCGGCTCCACCTGCTGCCCCAGCGCACCTCCCCTTGAACATCCCCCGGCCCCACCTGCTGCCCCTGTGCACCTCCCCTGGAGCATCCCTGCCTCCACCCTGGGCAGCTGCCCTGCTGCTCCGCACTGTGCTCCCTTGCCAGTCACTGCTGGCTACAAAAGGGAGTGGCACCGGCAGCAGGCTGAGGCAGCGGCTACAGAGGGAGGAGGTGCACATGTGATGGGAGCCCTCCCCGCCCTCCTGGCCCCCACCACAGGGGAGGCAAGGGGGCTTCCTGGACCTGAGAGGGGCCCAGCCCCTAGGAGCATGTGCACTGCCGGTGTCGGGTGAGTGTGCTGCCTGGGGGGAGAGGGCTGGGAGGCCTGTGGAGTCCACCTCTCTGGCCCCAGCCCTGGGGCAGCCTGCCTGCACCCCAAACTCCTCATCCCCAGCCCTGCCCCACCCCAGAACCCGCACCCTAAGTGAGAGCCCTCACCCGCCCCCGCACTCCAGCCCTGAGCCCCCTCCTGCACCGTGAACCTCTCATCCCCAGCCCCACCCCGCAGCCCTCATCCCTGCGCCCCAAGCCTCTGCCCTAGGCCTGAGCCTCTCCCACACCCCAAACCCCAGAGCCCTCACCTCCAGCCAGAGCCCTCATCCCCCCACATCCCAACCCTCTGGCCTAGCCCTGAGCCTCCTCCCACACCCCAAACCCCAGAGCCCTCACCCCCAGCCAGAGCCCTAATCCCCCCGCACCCCAACCCTCTGCCCTAGCCCTAAGCCCTCTCCCACATCCCCCAGCTCTCACCCCCCCACCCTCTCACACATTGTGCAATATAGGGAAACTGTTAAACTCTTACTGTTTCCAGTACATTTTAACATTATTTTAAAATATGTATCAGCTTACAAGGCAAGTGTGCATCGGGGGGACTTGGACCCGTTCGGGCACCACCAAAAAGTATACAAACCTGCTGCCCCTGAGGAGGGGTTCTCCTGTCAGTGTAGGTAACCTACCTCTCTGAGAGGCAGTAGCTAGGCTGATGGAAGAATTCTTCTGTCAATCTAGCATTGTCTATGCTGAGAGTTAAATTAGCTTACCTATGTTGCTCAGAGCTGTGGATCTTTCACACCCCTGAGCAACATAGCTGGGGTAAGCTAACTTCTTAGTGTAGACCAGGCCTAATTAAGGGAGTGCGGGTCTAGGTCTGAATATTTTAAAAATCCACAGTCCTGACCTATAGTCTTTCTCTTTGATTTTGATGGAACTACTCATGTGAGTGAGGGTTACTGATGTAGTGGTTACTGGACTGAGCCCTTAGGCTGTAAACCTGTGATGGATAATAAACACTCTCTTGATGGGAACTGTAAAATAAATCTCAATGGAAACAGTAAGTGATGAAAGTTTTTTCCTCTTCATTAATCTCTTTCAGACTTACATGTATGAAGGAGTTGAAGCCAAGAGAATCTTTAAAAGGGTTTAAACCTCAAGCCCAGAAAGAAATCTGATGCGAGAACAATCATGTTGTATGTGGCAACTGTTTCCCTTGCCCAACAAGTATCAAGTTACTGATTGATTAGTCTTGATTTAAACACAGGCCAACATTTTGCACTTCCAGTCTGCCAATATTACATATTTGTATTACATATCAATAACTGTTTTGATATATGGCATTGTTAAGGGCTGTAGAAACTATTTACATTCTGTAAATGAAAATAAATATTGTTTCTGCACTGATTTTTCAAGTGGCAATTTGCTTTTATCACCATAAAAGGTGTTTGTTGTTGTTATGTTTCTTCATGTATTGTATATTGAATCACATTGGTTGTATAATTTTAAACAAACAAAAAACAAATAACCTCCCCTGCAAAAAAACAAATCCCCAAGATCCTGCAGCCCTTCCACATACATAACTCCTGGAAGTTTGTGTGTCTGTAGATGTAAAGATTGTGACTCTGATAATATAGTTCATTTCCGAGAAAGATCAATCCAACTCCTGCTGATGTCAATGGGAGTTGGATCAGGCCCTTACTATACATTTACTTGTTTGTTTTTTCAGTGAAGTCATGCAAAAACAAAGGACCTCTAGGACAGCAAATCCAATAATCAATTTTAAATTAATAGAGATATATGTGGCCCATGCCTTTATCTAATTTCTTTTCTAATATTTTTACTGTAACATTTTGGAACAGGTTGTAGATACCAGAGCTGTAATCCAATCTAACTACCTATTATTTGATGTAATCTGTGTATGGGCCAATTCGGAAGAAATTTGGCCTTCTGTGTTTTTCCTTCTATATTCTCTAGCTCACTAGCCTTTTCCATATGATTTTTTCCAATGGGATTGTCATGAAACTTTGCTAAATAAGATAAGAGAGTACAACCAAAGTCTCTTTCCAACACAGCACAGGAAATGGAGATATATTCAGTGATATTAACAAACTCAGAGAACAGGTAGGTAGGATCCCCACGGGAAGAAAAGATAAGGGAAAAAGTAGTTCAGGAGAGGTGGCAGTTTCTCAAAGAGACAATATTAAAGCCACAACAGCAAACTATCTTGTTGCAAAAGAAAAATAGGAAGACTCGTGAGAGCTGCTTAGTGACCTGAAAAAACAAAAAGGAATGCTACAAAAAATGGAAACATGGATGAATTGCTAAGGATACGTAGAAAAGAGTAGCATACAAATGTAAGGACAAAATCAGAAAAGTTAAGGCACAAAATGAGCTACACCTTGGGACATAAGAGGCAATAAGAAGCGAATCTGTAAATGCATTGAGGCCTCACCTGGAGTAGTGAATCCAGATAAAGAAAGAGAGAGGCCAGAGGGGAGCAACAAAAATGATAAAAGGTTTTAAAAATCTGACCTGCAAAGAAAGGTTAAAAAAACTGGACATGTTAATTTAGTTTTAGGAAAAGAAGACCGAGAGGGGACCTGATGGTTTTCAAATATGGTAAAGGCAGTTATAAAGAGAATGGAGATCAATTATTCCCTGTGTCCACCGAAGCTAGGATAAGAAGTAATGGGGCTTAATCTGCAGCAAGAGAGATTTAGGTTAGATATTTGGAAAAACTTTCCAACAATAAGGCTTGTTAAGCATTGGAATAGGCTTCCAAGAGAGGTTGTGGAATTCCTATCATTGGAGGTTTTTAAGAATGGGCTAGACAAATACCTGCCAGGCTGGTCTAAATTTGCTTGGTCCTGCCTCGGCACAGGGGGCTGGACTAGATGATCTCTCAAGGTCCCTTCCAACCCTACACTTCTATGATTCTATTACATGCATTCCAGATACTGCAGTAGCAAGTATGGAGGAGGTGGCCAAATAGCCCATTTTTCAAAAGAGATTCATATTTAGTGGTCCTGATATTTGGAAACACCCGCACCTGAATATGATTATTATTTGAACTGACTTTCCACCTCCCCACTGCAGGACTGGACTCCATTTCTTTACCTTATATAGACTTCTGAAGGAAAGGGGTGGAGGTCAGACACAATGGTCCCCTCTGCAAGACCTAGAGGTTACCTCTATGTCCTGCTGCAGAAGAACTCAGTGAAAGAGAGGCTGTCCCCATTCAGGAAACGCTGGAACCTAATGTCTGGGGAGAGCAGCCATACCAGACTGGCTCCCCCAAAGAATCAGGATAGGGGAAACATGTCCACTGGTTGATCCCTAGAGAAGTTTATAGGAAAAGGTTGTGTCCTGGCACAAGTCAACTTTTCTTTCTCTTGGGCTGTTAAGGAATCACATATCCAAACAGCCCCAGGAAATTGATGTACCAGAAAACATCTTCCTTACCCTCCAACAGCCGTAAGGAATTAGATCTGACTGAAGACAACCTTTGTTTTCCTCTGCCTGAGGCCAGTGGAGGGGAGAGTTGGGATATGTCCTCTCCTCCAGCAGGACTTGGAGGAAAGGGATTGAGGTTTCTGCTGGCCAGGCTGTAAAGCTAGCTGTACAGCTTAACTTCTCTAGCTCAGGTCTGTCAGCACTTCTGGAAGCAGCAGATGTGGGATGGCTGGTTAAATGCTCAAAGAACATGAATATGGATAAATAGGGCAACTATTTGTGATGTTTATAGATTCTTAGATTTTAGGACCAGAAGAGAACACTATAATCATGCAGTCTGGCCTCCGGTATAGCACAGGCCATAGCATTTAACCTAGTAATTCCTGCCATGGAGAAATTATTCTTCCCCACTATTTAAGTAAACACTATCAAGCACAGTAACTTGTGGTTGAGATAGAGCACTGCCTTTAGAAAGACATCTAAAATCAACACAAAGGTTCCAAGTGGTTATGAATTTACTATAGCCTTTGATAAGCAGTTCCAATGGTGTCCTCTCATTGTTAAAAAGTTGCATCTAACTTCCAATTTGATTTTTTCTAATTGCAGCTTCCATCCATTGGATCTTGTTATGCCTCTGTTTGGTATATTAAAAGCCCCCTAGTGGCAGATGTCTATCTTCTCCCTGCGTAGGTGTTTATATATCATGATCAAGACCCTCTTAACTTTTTCTCTTTAACAACACATGTATTGAAGGCAATCTCTCATTTTTAGGCAGGTTTTCCAGATCTCAAATAATTCTTGTAGCTCTTCTCTGAATCCTCTATAATTTTTCTACATCTTAAAGTGTTGACAGCCAAACTGGACTTGGTATTCCAGTATTTCAGTCTAATCAATTCAATATAAAAATGCAAATGTAAGTAAAAGAATTCCCTAATTCTGTTTGATATTCCCCTGTTTATACATTTAAAGATTGCATTAGTCTTTCTCAATACAACATTACATCAAGAGTTCAAGTTCAAAATTACATATAAAATTACTGAAGATAGTTAAGACCCAGACAGACTGTGAATAGCTACAAAAGGATCTCTCAAAACTGGGTGACTGGGCAACAAAATGGCAGATGAAATTTAATGTTGATAAATGCAAAGTAATGCACATTGGAAAGCATAATCCCAACTATACATACAAAATGATGGGGTCTAAATTAGCCGTTACCACTCAAGAAAGAGATCTTGGAGTCATTGTGGATAGTTCTCTGAAAACGTCCACTCAATGTGCAGCAGCAGTCAAAAAAGGGACAGAATGCTGGGAATAGTTAAGAAAGGGATAGATAATAGGAAAGAAAATATCATGTTGCCTCTATATAAATCCATGGTATGCCCACATCTTGAATACTGTGTGCAGATGTGGTTGCCCCATCTCAAAAAAGATACATTGGAATTGGAAAAGGTTCAGAAAAGGGCAACAAAAATGATTAGGGGTATGGAACGGCTTCTGTATGAGGAGAGATTAATAAGACTGGGACTTCTCAGCTTGGAAAAGAGATGCCTAAGGGGAGATATGATTGAGGTCTATTAAATCATGACTGGTGTAGAGAAAGTAGATAAGGAAGTGTTGTTTACTACTTCTCATAACACAAGAACTAGGAGTCATCAAATGAAATTAATAGGCAGCAGGTTTAAAACAAATAAAAGGAGGTATTTCTTCACATAATGCACAGTTAATGTGTGGAACTCCTTGCCAGAGAATGTTGTGAAGGCCAAGACCATAACAGGGTTCAAAAAACAACTAGATAAATTCATGGAGGATAGGTCCATCAATGGCTATTAGCCAGGTTGGGCAGGGATGGTGTCCCTAGCCTCTGTTTGCCAGAAGCTGGGAATGAGTGACAGGGTATGGATCATTTGATGATTACCTGTTTTGTTCATTCTCTCTGGAGCACCTGGCACTGGCCACTGTCAGAAGACAGGATACTGGGCTAGATGGACCTTGGTCTGACCCAGTGGGGCCATTCTTATGTTCAGCTGGTCATCTACAAGGATCCCTAAACGCTTTTCACAGTCACTTCTTTACAGGATTAAGTCATCCATCTCATAACTCACCACTCATTGTTCCTATTCATTTGAGCTTGCATTTGTATTAAAACACACTTATCTGGTTTGTTCCCAGTTTATCAAAAGATCAAGATTTCTCTGTGTCAGTGACCTGTCTTCAACATTACCTCCCGCCTCACCAATCTTTGTGTCATGCAAACTTTATCAATAATGATTTCATGAATTTTTTCCTAGATCACTGATAAAAATATAGAATTTGATTCATCCATCTCTTTAAAAAGAGCTAAAAGGTGAATTCACACTAAACTGGTCCTGGATCCACAAACCTTTACCACTTACCATGGTAGCCACACATGTGTGCTACTCATCCTTGAGTTGCTTGCCTCCTAGCCATTCCAACCCTGCCCCACTTCCCTTGGTTCACATCATTTCCTTAGGGTTCTGGTGAACACCTTGGACTCTAGATGCATCTACTCCCTGGATATTGTACATGCAGCAGATGGCTAGCCAGCATCTGCCATGTATTATACTGCTTGCAGCTTCTAATCTCTAGGATCCTCCAAATCCCAAGGCTCCTTCTTGAATCTTTTCCAGAAAGAATACATTTAAATAAACTATGGTGATATTAATGGCTTTTGGAGCAGCTATTACACAGTAATTATTCTGGCTATTTCTTTCTTAATCTTCCTGGACTTTCTTCCTTCTGGGCATTTAAAAATTTTTCTTTAGGTGAATTTTTTGGCAGTTTCTGTAACTTCACCTACCAGAGCTATTATTTTCCACAGAGTCTAAGAGCTCCATCTACTGGTTAGATGCTATCATGAAACACTTTTAAAAACAGTAATAGCCTGATTCACCAACTAATATTCCAGTTGAATGTGCCATAAAGAATGGGGCACCCAATCCTACATTAAGGATTAACTAAATTTGTTTTCAAAAAATTACATATATCATTTATTTTAATATACTTATGTATATCAATTTATTTTATCATACAAATATATATATATATATATGTAGCAGGGCAGCCTGCCTCTTTAAGGGCCTGTGGAACCAGTGAACAGCAAGTGTTGGCCTAAGGAGAGCCTGTGACGTTGCACCGCATAAGGCTTTATGGAAATATACTTTTGAATGTATATATGACATAACTGAAATATGTTTTATGCTACATATGCCACGTAATATATCTCTGTAAAGGTTATGATCTATTGAATCTATTCATCCTATTTGTATGCATGTATCATTTTTGTATTCGAAGTTATGGATATTGACTGTGTACTTGCTTGATTTTTAAGTAGCCTTAGTAAAGCATTTGGACAGCTTCTTGAGAAAGGAAGGTGCAAATTAAGTGCCCAATCAAGAAACACTTAACAAACAATGGCTCTTGGAAGGCTCCAATCCACATAAGAAGTCTTCCCAGAGACATTCAAGATAGCATGTGGGCAATTGCTGCTGCCTGTAAAAACTGAGTCATGCATGAACATGTGACTTGCCCATGTGATTCCAAAACTCTATTTAAACCCCTGGGAGACCACTCTATTTTGTCTTCAGCTGGCTCAAGAGATAGCCTCTCCACCCCAAAGGATACCTGAAAGAAACTGGAACAAAGGACTGTAACCACAGGGGGTGTGAATGATTCCTGGACCCAGACTAGAAGGAGATTAGTCTGTATAAGGAAGCTTACCGGAACTCTTCTGAGGGTAAGGTTTTATCTGTATTCTGTTTTCTTACTGTATTAGGCATAGAATTGAGTGTTCTATTTTATTTTGCTTGGTAATTCACTTTGTTCTGTTACTATTTGGAACCATTAAATCCTACTTACTTTATTTAATAAAATCACTTTTTACTTATTATTTCACCCAGAGTATGTATTAATACTGGGAGGGGGAACAGCTGTGCATATCTCTCTATCAGTGTTATAAGGGTGAACAATTTGAGTTTACCCTGTATAAGCTTTATACAGAGTAAACTGGATTTATTTGGGGTTTTGACCCCACTGGGAGTTGGGCATCTGAGTGTTAGAGAGGGGAACACTTCTTACGCTGCTTTCAGTTTAGCTTGCAGTTTGTGGGACGTGCTTCAGACCTGGGTCTGTGTTTGTGGCCTGCAAGCATGTCTGGCACAGCCAGGCAGGGCTCTGGAGTCCCAAGCTAGCAGAGGCAGAAGTAGTCTTGGCACATCAGTTGGCAGCCCCATGGGGGTTTCCGTGATCCAGCCCATCACAAAGCCCCAGCAGATGGGTGTTGGAAATCAGCTGATCCAGCTAAGCAGCAGCTAGTGATTGGCTCTGATTCCCAGCTGGAAGATATAAATGAGATCCCAGCTCTCCAACAGAGAGTGAGAAAGAGAACTTTTCTAAGTAGTAACAGAGGGTTAGCCTGCTCTGAGGCTAAAGAAGAACTGTAAACTTAAGCAACTAGGGAGTGAAGGACCAGGTCAGGACTATCACTTTTGTTACTTTTTCATATTTCTTACACTTGTGTGGCAGAGGAATAAAAGAGTCTCTGTAGAAGGCTAACATAGAGTTGGGCTTGGCTGACTGTTTTGTCCCCAAGCTGGTGGACTGACCCATCAGACAATAACATATTTCTGGAGCTAGCATACATTATGAAGATGGCAATGTTAACTTAAATGGGACTAATCACATGAATAAAGATGTGTAAGGCTGGATACTGAATGTAAGTAGAAGTAAATAACTTTCACCCCTGGTTCAAATCCAACTACAAGACCAAAACTGAATGTGATGGAACTTTGTACGCTCATTGGGGAAAGATAATGGCCTTTAAAGAAAAATGAGAGAACGGGTAAAGAATTAAAGACTTGACTTTGCAATGAGCTTCAGGTGAGTAGATTGACCCCTGTGCCTGTATGAACCCTATTAACTTCAACGGGGCTCCATGCAGGTATGGGGGCCTACCTACCAATTTCAGGATTGGAATCCTAATAACAAAAAACATGTTGCGGAACTGAACCTGTGATGCATGGCATGCTGTCAATATTGCTACTATACTATAAAGGACAAAACCGATGAGGCGGCTTCCAAATTTTCAAGGATTCAAATGAAATGTTTTTTGAGCCCATGAACACACTCTTCATTGACTAAGAGAAATATTGAGTCTCATGATATGCCTTTTCCTTTCCCCTTGAATTAAACATGCTGCCTCTGCAACCCTAGATCTTTCTGGCTAAGGAAGTGGGAGAAAAGCAATAGAACTCCAACCCACATAGTCTACTGATCTAGAAACCCAAGGGAGGTGAGGTAATATCTTTTATTGGACCAACTGCTGTCTGTGAAAGAGACTAACTTCTGAGCTACACAGAGCTCTCCTACTGATCTTCGGTATCTGTACCACACCCAGCACTGTAACATAAGTATCTGACACATGACAGTGCAAAACATTACCACTAGGCTACAGGATCTGTTTTGACTTGTTTGTTTGGAATGTGTTTCTACAAGTGTTGTCATGTGAAGGTGTGATTGCTAGGGACACTACTTTATTGCTACTGAATACCAGAGAAAGGAGACTGTGTATCAGTGGATTTATACATGTTATACATGAAATCCTCAGGTAAGTGACACAAAATATGAGGTATTATCATAAATACTCACTGGAGACTATGTAACACCTCTAGTAAAGCATGTCCATCGGACTGCTCATCAGATATGTTTGTGGTGTCAAATAAAAACCGCACATCCTTCAGCTTCAAAAACCCAAATCTCTAACAGTCTCTAAATCAGACTCCCCATTAGCACAGAAAGGTGAGGACAATTGGAAACCATCTCAGATTCCATGAACCATGTTGATACAAACATGTGTATGATAGTTGAAATATTATGCAAGTTTGTTTCTCTAGAGTTCCATTTATGCTAGAGGAAAACTGTTAGCCACAACTGTTTATAATATGGCTCTTCCCAGAAAGGTGCTTGTACAGTTTCCTGGGCTAGACTAGAACAAAACTAAATCATGTTTAAAAACATTTTGGGCTAACTGTTTCCATTTAGTGTAAATGGGAACTAAGCACGGGCTGGGAATCCTTGTTCTTAAAGCCACCTTTGGAAGGCTGGGATGGATGGAACAGAAGAAGGAATGTTTCACCGATGTTACATATTTTAGGCAGTAATTTATTTTAAAAATAATGATAGAAACATAATGTGTTTCACAGATAACAGCTGTGATCCATCTAGTCAACTCGCCTGTGTGGCAGTGGCCAGAGGGACATGCAAAATCAACCGTAACGGGCAACTGTGAAATCACATGCTCCTATAGGAGAACTTGCTAGTGGATGCATTATGCCCTGTGGGTTTGTGTTTGGGTGGACGTTTTCGGAAGCTCGTGTAGGAGTTTGACTTACCCTGTCTATAGCAAAAAGAAAAGGAGTACTTGTGGCACCTTAGAGACTAACAAATTTATTTGAGCATAAGCTTTTGTGAGCTACAGCTCGCTTCATCAGATGCATTCAGTGGAAAATACAGTGGGGAGATTTATATACATAGAGAACATGAAACAATGGGTGTTACCATACACACTGTAACGAGAGTGATGATCACTTACGGTGAGCTATTACCAGGAGGAGAGCCGGGGGGGACGGGGAGGGACCTTTTGTCGTGATAATCAAGGAGGGCCATTTCCAGCAGTTGACAAGAACGTGTGAGGAACAGTGGTGGTGGGGGAGCAATAAACATGGAGAAATAGTTTTACTTTGTGTAATGACCCATCCACTCCCAGTCTTTATTCAAGCCTAAGTTAATTGTATCCAGTTTGCAAATTAATTCCAATTCAGCAGTCTCTTGTTGGAGTCTGCTTCTAAAGTTTTTTTGTTGAAGAATTGCCACTTTTAGGTCTGTAGTCGAGTGACCAAAGAGATTGAAGTGATCTCTGACTGGTTTTTGAATGTTACAATTCTTGACGTCCGATTTGTGTCCATTTATTCTTTTACGTAGAGACTGTCTACTTTGCCACAAGGGGCCACAACAGTGGTTCCCTTAACCCACCCAGCAATATTGTTAATCTTTCCAACTATACTCTTATGACAGATTCTTCTGCTGGGCTATCTCGGAGCCTCTCCTTCTGCCCCTCCACCCCCACGAACATGATACAGTTCTGTGGTGACCTAGAATCCTATTTTCGATGTCTCCGCCACAAGGAATATTTCCAACACACCTCTGAACAACATACTAACCCACAGAGACCTTCCTACCAAGACTACAAAAAGAAGGATTCTGGGTAGAGTCCTCCTGAAGGTTGAAACAACAGACTGGACTTCTACATAGAGTGCTTCCGCCGCCATGCATGGGCTAAAATAGTGGAAAAGCAGCATCACTTGCCCCATAAGTGGCAACTTTTCAACAAAAAAACGTCAAAAACAGACTCCACCAAGAGACTGCTGAATTGGAATTAATTTGCAAACTGGATACAATTAATTTAGGCTTGAATAAAGACTGGGCGTGGATGGGTCATTACACAAAGTAAAACTATTTCTCCATGTTTATTTCCCCCCCCCCCCCCCGCTTCGTCAGACATTCTTGTCAACTGCTGGAAATGGCCCACCTTGATTATCCCTACAACAGTTCCCCCTCCACCCACTCCTGCTGGTAATAGCTCACCTCACCTGACCACTCTCATTACAGTGTGTATGGTAACATCCATTCTTTCATCTTCTCTATGTATACAAAGGTTTTAATTAAGAGCTCATTCTTAATCTTTCCCTGTTTATGCTGAAATAAATGTGTTAGTCTCTAAGGTGCCATAAGCAAACTCCTTTTCTTTCTAGGTCTATAAATCCCTACTGTATTTTTCACTGAATGCATCCCATGAAGTGAGCTGTAGCTCATGAAAGCTTATGCTCAAATAAATGTAATCATACACAGTGTAAGGAGAGTGATCACTTTAGATAAGCTATTACCAGCAGGAGAGTGGGGTGGGAGGAGGGATTGTTTCATGGTCTCTGTGTGTATATAATGTCTGCTGCAGTTTCCACGGTATGCATCTGATGAAGTGAGCTGTAGCAAAGGAAAGCTCATGCTCAAATAAATTGGTTAGTCTCTGAGGTACCACAAGTACTCCTTTTCTTTTTGCGAATACAGACTATCAGGGCGGCTACTCTGAGACCTGCCTCTAGCCTTCTTTCTTTGTGGACTTCGCCCCTACAGCGGGGCGCGGCAGGGCGCGCGAGGGCGAGCTCTGACGCACGGGCTGCCTGCAGCGCCCCTCCCCCGGCCAGGGCGCTGGTAGTTCGGCCGCGAGCGCAGCCGGCTGGGCAGATACGTTGCGTAAGTCACATGCGCAGGCAGCTCGCCCCCGGCCCAGCTGTAGCGCTGTCACGTGACCAGCCCCGCAGGCGGCCGCCGGCTGCTTTCATTGGTGCAAAGAGCCGCCCCTGCCCCGGAGCGAACAGGTGCGCATGGGCGATGGGGCCACGCCCACCCCCCGCTCTGGAAGGCGGAGCTACTGCGGACGGGGAGCGATGGAGGCCGCGGAGCCGGAGCGGACCGCGGCGAATGGCGACTGCAGCCGCCCCCTGTCGCTCTCCGGACAGTCCTACTGGCTCGACGTGTGGCTCTTCGTCCTCTTCGACCTGGCGCTGCTCGTTGTCGTCTATCTGCTGCCCTGAGCCCGCGGGTGAGCGAGACCCGGCCCTGCTCTTCCCCCTGGCCCTGCTTCCTCACCGGGCCCCCCCGCGGCTCCCCAGTCTGTGTCTTGCGGTAACCCCCCCCCCCCGGCTCTTCGCTGCACCCCCCGCCTCCTGCGCAGCCCTGCTCTTCTGGGCAGCCCCGGGTGGTTATTGTTCAAGGGGCTTCATTTACGTGTGGGAAGCAGGGCCCGGCCCGGCCGGGGTGTTGCCCCGCGCTCTTGGCCGTCGCGTGTAAGTTGGGCGAGGGGACCGTAGACTGCTTTGCCCAGGTTAGAGAACGTTCTGGCTGCTCGTTCTTGGAGCAGCCCAGGTGTGGCCATGCTTTGGAGCAGGGACTTAAACGTTAGCACGGGGCAGCCTGGTGTCAGGATCTGCCTTTTGCTGTTCCTGTAAAAATTCACCCGCCTTGTAAACTTCTGAAACGCTGCAGTTTGTACGCGCTCAGCAGGGGCTTGTTAGCAGCTTAGGACGGGGAAGGTTCTGAGCATGCCACACCCTGGTGCCGAACAGGAGTTTCCTTGCACTTGTAGTTTTGGGCTGCCTCGCGCTATTGTGGGTCTGGGTCCGGGTCCAGGCACTAGAACCGAGAGCTGGGAGACTGCCTCGTTGTGGGACTCTTAGTGCCCTCCCGCTGTGCCCAGATAGCTGGGTGCTACCTGATTTGGGAACATGAGCCAGAATTGCGGGGGTAGGAGCCAGTGGGGGACGGATTAGGGAACATAGGCTAGGATTTGGTGGGAGTGTCAAATTGAGTGGCTGGACACGTAACCAGTATGAGAGGCGTGAGCAGTGGTGACTGGGCCTAAGTGAAGAGAATGGGACTAAGAACCAGGGTGGGGGACAGGTGAGACTAGGGTTGAGAGGTTGGAGGGGAATAGGGCAGGAAGGGGTCAAGCTTGGGTATGAGGGGGAAGGAAGGAAAGGTCTGTGCTTACTAGATCACACTCCCCTCCAAAATCTGCAGTGGAGTCACCATTCTTCTGCTGTCAGCGTCTATGCAAGTGGTAAAGTCTGTTGCTTTTAGAAATAGAGGATGACAATCTGTCAGTTACTCTGTTAGCTCAAGTGACAGAGGTCTGTGCTGTGAATCTAAATGTCCCAACCCTGTTGATGACCCATTTGAGTGTCAGTGTGAAGCCACATGATGGAAACTGTAATTTTTGTTTGCTTTTTTAAATAAAATCTTGAAAATGACACACTCTATATTAAGAGTATTATTGAGGATGTAAAGTCAAGCTAGTTAGGAAATGCCAGAATGCCCGCCCAGTTGTAAGGAGTGCCAAAGAAAAGCCCATGAGGAGGGTTTGATTAAGGTGCAGGAAATAAGGCATAGGGCTGCACACTGAACAATGGGAATGTAATATTAAATAGTTCTCATTAAGTGAGCACTGTCCATCCTGTGTACTGAATGAGCCAGGAATTCAGTGGGAAGAAATACGATTCATAGGCACAAGGGTTCTGAATTAAAGTTGTCTTAATTCTGGCATTTCCTAACTAGATTGCTTGACTTTTCAACCTTTATGTTCTTCTAACATAGATTTTTGGTTGTGTGTGTATGTACATATACCCACGATCATCCATCCCTTCTTTCCAAATAAAACACCTTGCAGTTTCCACCAATTACTCATGAGATTTCCAGACTTGACTGTGTATATCTGCGACAGGATGCTTAGCTAAACTACAAAGCATCTTTATATCTGTGGCTTTGTCAATAAAGGGTAAGTGCAGAAGTTAACTTCCCATTAGGTATCAGTAATGGCACTATAATGAATATCACTAACAGTAAAGCTGTCCGTTGCTAATATACTTTTCCTGAGTGGTTGTCTTGCTTGAATATTTCTGTTTTAGGTTTAGGAATCATGTAGAAATGCATAAGCCCAAGATATCCAAAATGAGTACAGAGCTTCTGATCATGGCTTGCATCTTGCATTAGAAGGTATAAGTTCAGATCAGAAATGTCAGTTCTGTCTCCATTTCTGTGGGTGGGAAATGACGACAAATAAGCCTTATTTAACAGTGTTGCTGACTAAAAGAACGTCCTGTCACATCTTGCATCTCTGTGAATGATAATTGCAGTATTTTATACACCTTGGAGGGCTTTTTCAAATGGCATCCAAATGTGCAAGCATAGAAAAACATTACTCCCTTTGCAAAAGGAATGCTGGCACACACAGGGCCAAAGTTCGTGCCT
Source organism: Eretmochelys imbricata (assembly GCF_965152235.1). Lineage (NCBI taxonomy): Eukaryota > Metazoa > Chordata > Testudines > Cheloniidae > Eretmochelys > Eretmochelys imbricata. Next base: position 42,185,437 of record NC_135575.1, on the reverse strand, counting down.
GTGATCTCATTGGTATATTCCTGGCTCTGTGCTACCTTCCCTTCCCCACCCTTTTTCTAGAATGTGGTAGGACAGAATGAGATGTGGGTGAAGTGTGCTGTGGTTTGCAACCTGCTTGGGGTAATGCTCCTTCGGGAACTGTTAGAAGTAGTACAAGTTAGAGCAGTCCTGAATCTATTCTAACTTGTTCCAAGGGCCTAATCTGCTCCTGTAGCCTTAAAGTACAAGGAAACACAATGGTTTAAAAGCAGTCTTCCCTTTCTCAAAGAGAATTGTTGTGTTGAGCAGAGTGCTGGCACATGTAAGACTGGAGGTGACTAAGCTCAGTTGGGTGTCTTAAAGTGGAAATCTGCAACTAGAGCTCTGATTAGATAAAGTATGGTGAATAAGCCAAAGTTCTGACGATCTTTCTACCAAAAATAGATCTAAAAGCTTTTGAATTTAAAGAAAGTTCTGTCCATGCAGTTTTCCCATTTACTTTTTTCTCCCTATTCTAGTTCTGTTGTGCTTCATTTGTGACAGAAATTAACTCTGAAACTTGAACTTTCAAGCAGAGATTAGGAGGAAAAATCTGATAACAAACATGTCAAACAGCCACAGTGCTATCACTGGTAACACAGCAAATTTCAGATGTTTAAATTTCAAATAGTGATACTATTGACAGATCCTGCTCTGGTTGGTAACAGATATTAGTATTAAATATAAAGTCTTTTTAAGTAGATATATTAAACTTTTTGATAAGTTTATAGCTCAAACAGCACTGTCCTGGTATAAAGGTAATTTAAGTCTGATGTTCCCTTTAGTATATTGAAGAAAACAGCACCTAATGTATGGGTATAGATGCTTCCTACATTGAGGGAAGGGGTTCTTCCCTCTGTGCAGTTAATCCACCTCTCCAAGAGGCCATGGTTCTAACCCTATCTACACAACAGATTAGGTTGACCTACTGATCAATGGTGCTCAGGGATGCAAAATTTTTCATAGCCTTGAGAGATGAAGTGAGGTTGATCTATTTTTTTTTAAGTGTAGACGTATGCTTATTTCCTTCCTTCCCCTCCTACTGACCTTATTATACCACTGAAAATGTAACCTGCCTTTTCTATTCCTTATAGTGGCAGCTCCTATTCAAGATGATGATCCTTATTTATGAAAACATTCTTTGGAAGAAGACGATGCATGCAACAGGACAATGAGAAATGAGACTCTCAAAACTGTTGAGCCATTGAGTGCTAGTGATACACATTGATCCATTCATGGATGTACTGATTTGAGGGGGTCCAGTTCATCTATAGCCTGTTTGCCATTGAAGTAATGTAAATTGTTCAAGTTAAATTACTTGAAAAGTTTGAGGATATTCTAGTTTCCATGGCAGTAAGATGGATTGCTCATGTCTTTTACATAATGTTTAGTGTTTGAATAAAGATCAATTGAAAAAATGGAACTTCAGACTGGCTGAATAGCCCCATCTGTAGAAGAGATGGATTGAAATAGAATTGTGTAGGAAGATGTTGCCTGGTTTCTCCTGGGTTAGTTTTAGTTATAGGTTTCAGGTTTTATAGGTTACGCCTAAATTTGTTTAGTCTCTAAGGTGCTACAAGTACTCCTTGTTTGTTTAATTGGGTATGACCTCCTTTTCTGGCCTGGCAAGATCAATTCCCTCTTTGCAGCACTTCCATGCAGCTCTATCCCTCTAAGGCTTTTTACCAGAGACAGGTAATGGCCATAATAGTAAGGTTTTATTGGTGTCTTCTTAAATTACCCAACATGACTCTGGTTACTGTGCTGGTTGATTATAACCACTATCCTTTCCTAGAGGAATAACCTGTAGTGCTGTAAGTACACAGGGTCCTGTTCCTTTCTAAAGGGGTCTTCCTCTGTGCTAACCACTAAATTTCCTCTGGAAGATCATGCAGGTTTTGACATCAGAATCCCATTGTAATTAAGTAAGGAGTGTAAAAACGCAAGCCTGGCTGCTTAAAGCTTTCCTACATTTAAAGGGCTGCACTGGTAAAGATGTCACCTACACCACTGGGGGGGCTTTTCCTGTTGGCATAGGTACTCCACCTTCTTGAGAGGCTATGTTTATGGCAGAAGGTGGACCATTGATAAAAATCTTAGAAGAATGGAGGTTGCCTGGTACGTGGTGAGATCCTGAATGCAACTAGCAGAAGATAAACTTCATTTTTTTTGCACCTCCAGCAAAACAGATGGTTCAAACATGAGAGATCTGATCAACTTCAGTATTTATGCTCTGCAATGTTGAGCAAGCTGTCAAATATAAAGGGAAGGGTAAACACCTTTAAAATCCCTCCTGGCCAGAGGAAAAACCCTTTCACCTATAAAGGGTTAAGAAGCTAGGGTAACCTCACTGGCACCTGACCAAAATGACCTCAAAAGCTGGGGGGAGGGAGAAACAAAGGGTCTTGGTCTGTCTGGATGATAATTTTGCTGGGGACAGAACAGGAATGGAGTCTTAGAACTCAGTAAGTAATCTAGCTAGATATGCATTAGATTATGATTTCTTTAAATGGCTGAGGAAATAAGCTGTGCTGAAAGGAATAAATATTCCTGTCTTTGTCTTTTTGTAACTTGAGGGATTCTCTATATTTTGAATCTAATTACCCTGTAAGGTATTTACCATCCTGATTTTATGGAGGTGATTCTTTTTACTATTAAAATTCTTCTTTTCAGAAACTGAATGCTTTTTCATTGTTAAGAGCCAATGGTTTGGGTCCGTGGTCACCTATGCAAATTGGTGAGGATTTTTACCAAACCTTCCTCAGGAAGTGGGGTGCAAGGGTTGGGAGGATTTTGGGGGGAAAGACATTTCCAAACAACTCCTTCTCAGTAACCGGTTAAACGTTTGGTGGCAGTAGCGAAAGTCCAAGGGCAAAGAGTAAAATAGTTTGTACCTTAGGGAAGTTTTAACCTAAGCTGGTAAAAGTAAGCTTAGGAGGTTTTTATGCAGGTCCCCCCCCAGGTCCAGGTCTGTACCCTAGAGTTCAGAGTGGGGAAGGAACCTTGACACAAGCTTTCTTTTTTTTAAACACTGTTCGTGGCCAATATGTTTCAGTGAAGATGTATCATCACTGTTCAAATTAGATAGGTGATTTAAAAGTGGTGAAACAAAATGCTGGAACACCTGTTTAAAATAATACAGAGACTAGAGGTAGCAGCCACCATAGTAGTTAGATTTTTATCTAATAGTCTGAACAAGCAGAAAAATGTAACTTGGCATGAAAATAAAATTCTAAAGACTGAAAAATATTAGTTACAATACCTGTTAAATGCATTAACACATTACAAAATGTCTGTTCTTATACAAATCTATAACCAGGACATTTATAAAAAAATAAATAGGCACTCTAGCTAAATCAATGTCAGATCACACAGTTAACAAATATTAAATAAACATAGGATCTGTAGAGTAAATATAAAAACTGAAGGTGTCAATAAAATAGTGCACATAAAACTTATCTGGTAAACAGGTCATATACAAAAGATTTTGCCTGGGAAGACTGCTTCAAGGAAAGACTAATTCATCTAAATGACTTCAATGAAGATTGTTGCATTTCAGAAGAACTTAAGAAGCTATTCTTGAATATGCTCACTAGCTTTCCAGAAACCAAATTCACTTGTGTTAGTAATAGGCATTCACTTTGTTCCTTTGTATATAAGTATGAATGTTTGCTATGCACATTTAAGAACATTAAGTTTGCTCTTATATAGTATTCAGTGTTGTTCTGTTCATATGTTAAATTACTGCAATTTCAAATAAAAGATTTCTGGAAAAGCTTGACAAGTTCTAATACTATGTTTTTAAAAGATGACATTTTAATTAAGTAGCTGTGTACATTAAGTAATGCCTATCTGATATGGGTTAAAAATGTCAGCTATTTTGAACAAAAACAACAACGGTGGGAATCTTCCATGCTTTCACACATCCAAGTGTTCTTAAATCAAGTTCTTTCTCCCCACCCAGTCTTATCCAGAATGTAAGGATTTTCAGTAAATTCAATTTCACTTGCATTCATATCTATACATGTTGAATATATTTGCTTTAGATATAACAATATCAATTCCAGAATTCATTGTTTCAAATGCTACTGGGTGATTGAAAAGTGTAAAGAGGCTGGCTTGAGATATTTAGTCTGCAGCATATCATGGTAGCATATTAAAAATGACAAATCTTAGATTGAATTCATGGTAGGATATTGGCAAAGTAAGCACAGCTTGTGTTTTATATTTTGGATAACTTAAAATACACATGATTGTCACCATTTGGCTGAAGCACTAATTCACATAATGTACAAAAACATTTAAACCTGTCTGACCACAGAACAAGTATAACATACATATGTAGCATTAAGCTCAGAACTAAAAGGCATTTTACACTTATTTTTAAAATTGGGTGGTACTGATTACAATTATGCAAGCCATGAGCTTCAACTACTCATTTTACACAGTCCTGATTTGATAGTATTCATTACAAGTTACATTAGTTATTTCAGTGGCTAACAAATGGTACAAAGCATGAATGGATTACCATGAAGCTGAATTATGAGCCTCCCTAAAGGGTGCAGATTCAATTAAAAGCTTATCCAAAGGGGATGTAGATTTGTTTAGCCATTCATTGAAAATACAATCTAGAAGTGTTTTGGAGTGGGAGACTGCTAGCTGGGGACAAAAAGTTCTGTAACAGTAAGTCTGACTGACTGACTCCCATAAATTTGCTCAGGTTTATGTGAACCATAGTGATGTATTTTCAATAGGGAAGGGGAAAAAGACAGACAGGTAGGTACACAGTAGGGATGAGTTTGCATACAGCTGCTAAATCAATCTGACCTGAAGACTAAGGTCTTGAATGTAAATGTACTGCTTCTTAAATTAATCTGGTGTAGGTACATGTGACAACTTCATATCCTAAAATATATTTGTTTCTACAGCACATTGCAGACTATATTAATTTGTAGTTTACATAGCTAAATTAAATTTCAGTAATAAGTTAAGGTATCACAGCTTTGCTTGTGGAACACTGACTAGAATTTAAATTAAAGGAGCAAACAGTTGGGTAAAAAAGTGTACAAATATGGAACTGGAGTTTTAGGATAATTAAAAAATTCTAATTCCCTTGTAAATTCCTTTCTCCTGTCCATGTAGACTAGACCAACTTGTAAAATCACTCATTAAGGCAGCATTCTGAGTACTAAAAATCCAATTCTCTGGGTAAACTTGCATTAAAAAAGACACTTAAGGATAAAGGAAATTAAGTTAGACTTTCACAGAAGTCAGATGAAGAAATAGGGAACATTGTTACTCATTAGGAAAAATGGTTCCATAAAGCAGATGTTCTGTATGTACCATGCTATGTATGGTACTGTACTTATTAGCATATCACTAGCTAGTTTAAAGGATTACAGGTTAATTTACACCTTCTCAGTCTGTGGCACTAAGCCACAAGTGTATTAAGTTCTTCAGTAAAATGAACAATTTTAAGTTAATCTTGTATGTGACTGATCTACCTTGGTATTAATTAAAAGCACACACTTTTAAGGGGACCATTTGTAAGAGACTTACAAACTTATTCAGCATCATTACATGGAGGTAAACATAGTTAAGGCAAGAAAGAAAAAGACAAATCCATGAACATAGGGCCAAAACTTTAGCACCTTTTCCCCTGCTCACCCAGATTTGCAGAATCATTGAAACAGTCATCTCTCTTAAAAGCATGGCTGACAGGACACCTAAGTATGCAGTGTTGTAGTTGTGTCCATCCTAGGATATTAGAGACACAAAGTGGGTGAGGTAATATCTTTTATTGGACCAACTCCTGTTGGTAAGAGACAAGCTTTTGAGCTCTGGATACCTGTCACCAAACATTGAGAAGTCCATGCAAAATGCATAAGGAGGACATAGATTTGAAAATTTACCTGTTGCAGTGTATGCCTTCTATGCTAGGTTTGTATCTCTGTTCAGATGTGGGATGACGAATCAAGAGTACCATGGTATACAATGCCCAGATCTAGTCCAGTTGGTGGTAGATGCTTATCTTTGTGGAAGCCACCACTGTTGGCAAAATACAGCTTGGGTCTCTGATGGTATTTCATCCTGTATGTATCTGTCATGCAACTATCTACTGAAAAATAGGTTGTTAGACATACACTATCATTTGCATCAGGAGAGCTAGCACTTGGTCCTGTGTGCTGAGATCCTTTATTAAAAATACTGCCAGATACAGTCTGACAGTCATTAACTGATGAGCTAGGTGCGGAATCCAGTTTGTGAATGGTGTGCTCATTCCCTTGAAATGTTTCTTTAAATCTTTCTTCATTTATAAATGCACCTTCTGATGCAGTTTTTGAAGCAATAGCTGTTTGCCTTCCAAAATTTGAAGGGTTACTCTGCAACACTTCTGGCAATTTTAAATCAGCTGTGGATTCATTTTTTGATCCCAGCAAAACATTCAGAGTATATTTCTTTGGAGGTAAAGGAGGTGGAAGATTTTGGTAAATTACTTCTGGACTCTGAAGATTATTAGTCCTACCAAATGACTGAACAGCACATTCACCAGATAAGGACAGCTCTGTGTGGGACTGTTCTAACAGATTCTGTTGTACTAACGATGCGAGCTCTGACTTTGATCCAAGAGTTCTTGTATGAGGAGACTGCAGCTGAGATGAGAGAAATTCATTGTTTTTCATTCTCTTTCCACACACAACTAAAAGTTCAGTGTTACAAGGGTGGGCTGAGCTCTCAGCACTGTAAACTGGCATACTGATTGTCTCAAGTTTACCTGGATTAAGCCACTCTGAAGAGCTCTGTTCATTTAACTTGCCGATCTTGGTTTCTCTCTTAACGTGGTCCTTAAAATTTGGCTGTAGAGTCGATGAAGGGAATATTTTCCTGTGTGGCATCTCTACTCTAAAATATAAATGTGCACAGGTATTTTGGAACCAGTCACAAGAGATTTCTTCACAAACGTTTACACATGCAGTTTTTTTTTAAAGCATACCCCACAGCCATAAATCCTAAGTACTGTGAATGTATCTTTTTTATAATGGTGTTCTTGGAGACATTTAAATATCCTTTACCCTGATCTGACTGGAGGATTCAGAGACTTATTTAACAAATATTCATTTAGCTCCAAGGTATATCAAATCATTGCAGATTTTCTTTCATAAGAAATCTGAAGGATTAACAAAGTTCTGCAAAAGATTCATAGATTCACCTCCAATAAGGAAAGAGGAATCTTGCTAAAGCACGGAATGGAGTCAGGTCTGGATTCTTTTCCTGATCCTACCACACTGACTTTTGGACAAGTCAGGTATGTCAAAAATTTGAAAAAATGTCCACCACTGCCCAATTTTACACTCCAGGTCCTGATTTTCAGAGAGGCTAGGCACCTGCAGCTCCCACTGACTTCAGTTGGAGCTGTGAGTACACATCACTTCAGAAAGGCAGATCTAGGTGGTAGGTAACTGGCTACCCCATTTTTAACTACAGTTTTCAGAAGACAGTTTGACCAATCATTATTTGTTGTATGAATGTACAAAATACATCACTTTAAACTCCTGATCTAGTTAAGATGATTAAATATCAGATAAAGGGCCAGACTGTTAGATGCCTAAATCCCTTTAAAAATCTGGCCTAAAATTTGGTTCTCTGTTGGCTGATCCTTATAAACATCAGTCAGGTTTCCTTGCGTTTTCAAAAGACAAATTTGTCAGCCAAGTCATTTTTGACACACTAGGTACAATATTAAAATAACGTCTGAAGACTAGGTTTGAAATGCATTTGGATACATTATAGGTTCTCTTTCAGTCAACAAATGGAGCTCCACATGGACATTGTATTTCAGAGAGAAAAGTTTCACAGTAAGAAACACAAAAGTTAATTACCTCTTCAGTGGAGGACTGTGCATCTGCAATTGAGATTCTGAAGGAAAGTTAGTGTGTGGTCTGTAATTAGCTTCCATAGTCATTTGGTTTTTCCTCAAGTCTGGAAAAAAATAGCCCAGTTTTACTTTACAATAAGTAAAATGCTTCCTCTTTCTTAAGGGTTCATTACAAGTTACTTACACTAACAAAACAAACCTCCACTAAACAGGATACTGTTCATTATTTTCAACATTACAATGAAAAGAATATGGATCAACAAAACCACTTCCAGTAAAAATCCTTCTACACTGTTTTTCACAAGTTCGATTTGTTACACTTCAAAAAGGGGCTTTTTAATAAGAAAGACCTAATAAAATATCTACATACTGAAGAGCTTAATTACTAAAAATATACCTCTGATTTCTCTGTTAATATCACATGCTTAAACACCTAGCAAGTGATGGACACAGTTCATTTCTAAGATTTCTAAATGCTGTGGGTCCATGGAGGCACAAGGTTAAAGGTTAACTTCAACTCCCAGAAAAGTATATAGAACAGGTATTTAATCGTGCAGTATCTGTGTTCAAGATATATTTACTATATATGCTATTGGTATCCATGTCCCCCATGTGCATAAGGTCAGATTCTTTTCACCAGCAATGTCCACTGGGACCATGCCTGTGCCCTAGATGTTCTCATGTCCCCACCATCCAAGTGCATAAAGGGGCAGAACAGGCCCAATTACCCTTAGTTACTTCACCAATATAGAATCACAGAAAGGTGGACACCATAGTAGCAGAGAAAGAAGAGTCATTGAATCCACATGGACAACACATTTTGAAGAATCACAATTACTTTAAGTAAGTAACCATTCTTCTGAGCAATTGTTTACATGGATTCCACTCTTGGTAACTAACCAGCAGTTGCCTGTTTGCTTGGAGGTAGATACTAGAGTTCCTACTTAAACAATGATTGCAGGACAGCCCTACCAAAATGGGCATCCCATCTGGAAGTCTCTACACCAAGGCGCAGTGTCTTCTAAAGGGTAGGCCAAACTCCCCACACCTGCACCACAGATTGCAGGAAGACGGACATTCTTCAAAAAGACAACAGAGGATGCATGATTTCCAGTAGAATGAGCTCTAATGTAGCAAGGTGAATTTAACTTGGTTAACTCGTAACATGTTCTTATATAGCTGGAGACCCACTTACATAACCTCTGTGATGGTATACATTGCCCCTTAACTATCAGCAAAGGCCATGACTAGATTGAGCATGTTCTTGAATGATTTTGCCTTGTTGATGTAGGAAGACAGTTATCCTTACTACACTAATTGCGTGTGAAGTTTAGCTTCTCCCAGGGTTTGAGACAGAAAACTAAGAAGCAAATAGATTGGGTCATATGGAACTCAGACCACCTTGAAACTTCAGTGATGCCTAAGAGAGACCTTGTATTTATGAAACCCTGTATAAGGGGAACCTGACATGAAAGCATAAGTTTCCCCTACCCTTCTAGTTAATGTACCAGCCACTAAAAAAGCAACTGAAAAATAGCAACCTATTCCCTGTACCAAAGGTTAGGGTGCAAAAAATCAATCCTGCTAATACCGTATTGACGCCTTTAAGGAATCTTGGCACAGTAGTGAGAGAAAATGTAGTATGGCCCTGCATAGGAGGGTAATGCCCAGATATTGCTCCTAAATGGACCTGGACCCTGACCCTTATGGACCTGATAAAGTTCAGATTGTTTCACAGCTAACCGTCTAATACTGCTGAAACTGGGGATGTCAAGAGAGGCAGCTGGTGCTGAGATGCCCTAATGGAAACCCTCTTCCATTTTGCTTGTAATAATTTTGCTTTGTAGTCTGGTTGAAGGTTTCCTTCTTTGGAACAGAATGTTCTGAACTTCAGTTGAACAGCTTTTTTTGGTAGATGTCAGCCAGCCGTATCCAGGCTGTCAGATGTAATGAAGCAGTGTTCAGGTATAGGATTAAGCATTGTTCTGAACAATAATACTGAGCAGGGCCCGTAGACCAATGGGGGGAAGGGGGGAGGACAGGCTGTATTGAAGGTTCATCAGTTGTGAATACAGGAACTGCCTATCCTATGCTAGGGCTATCATAAATGCTCTGTCCTATGTCTTGATTCGCCCTCCTCAGAACCCTTGGTATCACAATGAATCAGCAGAAAGGCATACATCAGTCCTGGCATCCAGGAGATGAGAAGGGCATCTGTCAAGGGGCCTGGGCTCGAAACGCCCCCTGGAACAAAATATCTGACACTTGTTGGCCTGGTCTGTGGCATACATATGTTTCTAGGAATCCTCACTTGCAAAAGTTATTCTGTAGTACTGAATATTTAAAACAGACCACTCTTGGTTGTCTGAGAGCTTCCAGCTGAGTTGATCAGCTAAGGTGTTCTAAAGGCTGGGAAGGTGCTGATCCACTAGGTGTATTCTGAATAAGATCCTACAATTCCAAAGCTGCATAGCCTCCCAACAGAATGGAGATGATCTTGTTCTTCCCTGCCCGTTGACATGCACAGGTGTGAAGTTGTCCGTTGGCACTTGTACTGTCGAATCCTGAAGAGGCAGGAATATTTGCATGCCAGGCAGATGGCTCTGAGCTCTAGGACATTTATATGGAGACAGGCTTCTTGAGGAGACCATAAAGCCCTAAATCCAAAGGTGATCGAGAAGATGAGGAAGAGGCTACTGAATAGAGGACTCAGAGAAGCAGCCGTATTAGTCTGTATTCGCAAAAAGAAAAGGAGTACTTGTGGCACCCTAGAGACTAACAAATTTATTTGAGCATAAGCTTTCGTGAGCTACAGCTCACTTTATTGGAATGCATCCAATGAAGTGAGCTGTAGCTCACGAAAGCTTATGCTCAAATAAATTTGTTAGTGAATAGAGGAATGTCACCCAAGTCTTGGTAAGCAGAGGGTAGAGAAAAGTACTTTCTTGCAGACCTGAAGAGGATCAGTCTTTCCACCAGTTTAATGAGATTACTTCTTGTGGGACCATGATCATCACATGCACATGGTGTCTACTGTAGATATACTGATTTGAACACTTGAATAGAGTATGGGTGAAATCTGGCAAACTATGTCATACAGGAGCTTGAAGCCATGTGTCCAAGAAGTCCAGCATGTTTTCACTGATTTTCTTGGGTGATCTTGAAGTTGGTTGGTAAGATCTATTATTATTTGGAATCTTTCCTGTGGAAGGTAAACTGTTGACCTAGAGTCCACTGCTCCTGCTCCAATGAAAGCTATGCTCTCACCATAGTGGATTTCTCTCTGTTGACTGATATCCAGGAAGGCAAAAAGCTTTAGGGTTACCTGAATTCAATTGTTCACCTGGTTGGGGTCATCTTCCTTGAATTAGTTAAAGTATGGACAGAACTGGATTCCTGCCTTTTTTAGATGAGCTGCCACAATTGCCAAGCACTTGATGAACACCCTTGGTGGTGTGGAAAGACTAAAAGGCAGGACCCTGTATTGGTAGTGTAGCGAGGCAGAGTGGTTCCCTGCCGCCCCAGAGTGGGATGAGCCCTTCTCCACACCAGAGAGAGCACAGCCAGCGAGTCCCATGCCCGCCCCCCAGAGGTCAAGGCACAGGACAGGAAGTATAAAAGCCCAACCCCAGAGCTCACTCAGGAAGCAGCTGCTGGAGAGGCCAGACACCGCCGGCCTAGCTCCCAGTTGGGAGACCCCGGTGACCTACGGCGGACCCGAGGACTGGCCTGACCTGCCAATGCTTGACACCGACCAGAGCCTGGAGGAGCTGCCCAGCCTGCTCCTTGCCAGTTACCCAGAGGACCCCATGGTGCTTGACCTCACAGAGGACATGCACCGGACCCAGGTATCTCCAGAGGGGGAGTTCGGAAGTAGCCCGGGGGCAGCCAACCCTACTCTGGCTGCAGCACTGCCAGAGTTTATGTCAGTGTGTTGCGGCCAGGATCCCCACTGACTCCACAGCAAGCCTTCTGCCAAGATTTCTTAAAATAAGAGGTGGTTGCCATCAGGAGGCCAAGACATTAAAAATATTTCTCAGGCTTTTGACAGTGGCATCAAATTTGTTGTCTGGTGAAAGCCCCAGACTGAAGAGGAAACAGAATAGGATTGCCTATGGTGGAATCTCTCTCTCCTTCAGCTGATCTGAGGTCCTCTTTTGTCCGATAGTAATACTTGGCAGAGGAATGCTGTCTGAAAGATGGCTACTGGCATTTGCATTTTTTTCTTGAAGGAGGAACCATGGGTCCAAAGAGCAGAAGTCAGGAAAAAAGGTTGCTTTATCTTAAGAACCTCATACTCAAAGCCATTCTGCGAAAAATGTCTTAAAATGTTGTTCAATAGAAAAAAAGTAGACATTTTGTCTTGAATTCCTCAAGATTTCCTCCTCCCCCCCCCATAATATATTGACCTGAAAATATAATAAGTTTAGATCCAAAATTAGAATGTGGGCATGGAAGAAGTTTAACTTTTTAAAGTAAAAAAATAAGCTAACAAATACATTTTAGCCTAACAGTTGCTACTAGGTTTTCTGTAATTATACTTAAGCTTTTAACATGCAAACTAAATTTATATCTTACATATAAATCATTTGGTTTTTATTTTTATCTAGATATGTTTTACACACAAAATTGCTCCTTACTCCCCATAAAATGACAAATGTGAACTGCGGTTCCTAGCTAAACAATTCAGTTAATGATTTTACTGAATTTTGTTTCAGGAGCTGTGAAGTCCCTCGGTTGGGCACAAGGAGGCAGCAGCGATTTGCAAGCAATCACTAGAATGTCACTGGGGCAGGCGTTCAATCACAGCCGCTCTCAGACACCGGGAGGTTGTGCATTTGGAATTCCAGCTAATTTAAAAATAGCTGTGCTATTTTTCTCTTCTGCTGACATGGAGATCCATCCAGGCGGGGGGGGGGGGGCGGGATCTATAGGGAATTTTGGCTCCAGGTTCTTTGGAAACCTAAATACAGTATGGCAGATGTTACCATACTGCACAGCAGAAGCCTCAACACCATCATAAAAAACTCAAACAATAAATTAAAGATAATTTTGGCATTTCTCAAATACAAGCCAGTCAGATTTTTGGGATTTACCTTCTCACTTAAATATCTGAATAGATAGCCTTGTTTTTAAAAGACAACAGCCATTCTTCTATCCACCGAGTAATCTAACTCCACCACCGCCACGCCACCCCAAAAAGGTGAAGATTGTATTTCCACATGCTTAGAAAATATTTTCTATTGTATTGTTGAAATATTGCAAATAAAATATACAATACCCAATTTTAGTAAACAAAAGGAACTTCACTTCTTTATGAATGAATGTGTCCAGCAGTTCAGATTTGATTATATATATTTTAGAATAAATGTAGAACTATTAGTAAGAAGCCAAAGTATAATGACTGACAGTATTTTCTGTGAGACAAATGTTTTTTTTTTTAAGGTTATATTTGAAGAATTTACAGAGGGATTTAAATTTGGGACTGAACCTTGGAAAAACTAGACTATAGTATTACTGTCATGGATGTTTTAACAGAAATGAAATGAAGGACCTTTGTAATTAACAGACATCCACTCTTGTTATATACCCTCCCTTCACTTGGACATGCACATCGCACTTGCTTATGTACTTTCAGAAATCATTGTTTAAAAAAGATCTGATAAGGCTTAATCTGATTGTCAGAATTAGTTTCATCTTGATCCATGTTAGGTTTCACAGTGCTTTCACTCTACTCAACCCCCAATTAAAAAGCGCATAGTATTCTTAATTTTACAAGTAATCCATCTGCACACATTTCATGACTTCTCAGAAACCTGCAAATTAAACATTTCCTTACCTCCACTGCATATACACATTGATTTAATAACTAGAATTGCCAGCAATGATTTCTACCCTCCTGCACCACTTTCTCCAGTGGGCACCAACTAGTGGGCAGCTTCTCCCTCCATGCTACAAAATTAAGCACAAATTTTATTTGGGTATTTATTAATTGTTCCTTCCAAGTTAAAAAGAATCAAAAAAGATCTTTAAAAAATGGAGGGCCTGAGTTTTAAACTGGCTATTGAGAGTGCGATTTTAAAAGCCCCCTAAATAATTACAATCCAGAACTTTCCCATATTAGATTAAAATAGTTCCTCTTCATTTGTGGGAGGGCAGGGGAAGAGATGGAGGAGAGGTAGGCTCTATCACTTCTCTCTCCTGGGGCAAGCATCATGTTCCACTTTTCTCCGCCTCCCATAGGAGAAGGAAGAAAGGGGAGCACTGGGCCTCACTCCATCCAGCTTTTCCTCCCTACAGAGGAAGACTACATTGCTTCTTTAAATCCCGATTTACATACTCCTGAATGGTTTAATCTCCTCCTTTTCAAGGAAAGTCCAGTATGTGGCAGCGGGCCCTAGGTTTTGTCCCTAGGGTTCATGCAAACTTTGCGTGTGGGTTTCAAATAGCAGCCTGGCTGAAAGAAGGGTCAAGACCAAAATAAGAAATTAAAGCACACATGTAGACAGAACAATGGATCAGATGTGTGTGAAGGGGTGTCTTGCAATAACTTTAAAAACTGGATTTAAATTGGTGTTTCTTGTAAATATTACCAGATTTTTTTTGTGTGGGGCGTGGGGAGAAAGATTTAGTTTAAGGGATAGATTAAAATCTTGTGCTCTTGCTATTTAAAATTAGAGACTGGGATGTCATTTCACACTTACTTGCACTGATGTAATTGTTATAAAAACAGGCTTTTAAAAGAATCACATTTGTCATCACAAGACATTTTATCCTCTAACTATATTTGACTAGAAGGAAGACTTTAGACAATTAAATATGGAGTAAGTCACAACTAAAGCCACTCTAAACAAATATTCTTGTTATAGTTCATGTTTCACATTATGCAAATTAAATAGCTGTACACTTCAGTACACAGATCTGTGAATATAAAACAAGAGAGACTGTCATATACGTTTACTGTGCCTTTAAAGGCAGTGACTGGATTTTATTAAAGAAGCAAAGATTAATATGTGAAGTTCATTTGGACAAAATTTAAAAGACATATTCCTATTTTTTCCTTTGTAAATTTATGCTTTGAATTTTCACTAGGGGAATGAGACATCACATTTCTCCTGAGTAAAAAGTATCCTTACACTACGTCTCTTTCTTCCCCCATTTTTACTCAGGTAGAGATGTGACGTGACACCTATCCTCAAATGAACTGAAACAATTTGAGCCTTGTGTTTGAATTCATTGTTTTTTTCCCCCGTTATTAATTCAAAAAGATTTCAAACGAACAGTTGGTTGTCTGATGCTGTTAAAACAACTGTGTTTACAACAGATGAGACACTGTATTAGCAGTAGGACAGAGCTAACATTTTATTTAAAAAGCACTGCAGGCTTTAGTAATGCAAGGAATTAGTTGTTAATTCCTAAAGAGAAGAGAACTGGGAGCCGAGGACTAAAGATCTGTATTATCAGTTTTACCCTTAACTCACTTCACTCATTTGCAGAATGTGCAGCATTTCCCTTCAAGATCCTTGAATAAGAAGGTGCTATGTAGATGGGGAAGTAGCCATGGGGAGCAGAGGAAGCTCAGATGCCCAGAGGTGCCAAAGAATAGGAGGAGGAAGTAGGACAGAGCCCAGGAAAATAGCAATCAGGTCTTGGAGTAAGTAGACCATAGCTGCAGAGCACAGGGTCCCTGTGTGGGAACATGGAGTACAGGGTGGGCCTGGATTCTCCTACCAGCTACTGGGGAAGCTGCACCGCCTTAGACATAGAATGGAGGACTGCCAGGAAGGGCAGGGCGACAGTCAGTCTGGAGGGATTTTGACAGACCTCAGAAGAGAAGGTATTGTGATCCAGTTAGAGGGCCAAGTCATGAGAGGGAGCAGCCAGAGTCCCAAAGACGACCGCTACCCTGAGTCCTGTAAGACTGTGACAACAGCTGAGTGACCGCAGGAAGGGGAGCTATTGGTAACCAGTGGTGAGCTATTCCCCAGGTGAGCCATGAGGAGGCACGCCAGCAGAGAGTAGTGAACCCTGTTACAGCCTCAAAACCCCATTCTAAGGAGAGCAGCCTAAAGGGTGACAGGGTAATTCCACTCTCCTTCAGTCCCTAGCATCTGCAGTTGTTTTGTGAACACTTAGCCACCAGGATTCAGGTGAAGACTCAACTCCTTCTACACGTCACTAAAACCTTTATGATGAGAAAGGCTTTAGTTATTATGGAGCTTCACTAGCTACAAACATCCACAATACTCACAAAATATTCCATAACCCTTTATCAATTCTCTAAAGTCCTAAAATCTCTACATATTGATGACTAACAAAGGCCAAAGAGAGAAGTGTCTGAATATTTCCACATCACTGCATTTAAATGGATAGTTAACTTTATATATAGAGACTGATTTCCAGTTCACCTTTTCCATCCCATTCATCAGGGTGAAAAGATATATAACAAGAGTTGTTTTAATGAGTCATTCATACATGACCATGGCAAAATAAATTATTTGATTGAAATACTGTAA
Source organism: Eretmochelys imbricata (assembly GCF_965152235.1). Lineage (NCBI taxonomy): Eukaryota > Metazoa > Chordata > Testudines > Cheloniidae > Eretmochelys > Eretmochelys imbricata. The sequence goes on along the minus strand of NC_135575.1, from coordinate 42,169,027 downwards.
TTGATATTTATAAATTTTGCTTATAATCCTCTTGCTTAGTAGATAAGTATGGAGTTTGAGACACATTTATTGAAATTTTACTGCCTCTGTCAGAAGATACAGAATGGATCTAAGGTCAATGGAGAATAACCATATTCAGTTTGGAAATAAATTATTATGATAACATATGATTCAACAAAAATGTGATAAAGCAGGCAGAGAAAAATCCCAATACAATATGTAGACCTACCGCATTATGTCAGAGAGGGAGTCATCATGAGTCAATTAATAAGTGCTCTCTCCATTAATTAGCATGGACAGGTGTCCACATTGCAAGAAATTCCATTAAATAGGCTTAAGTAACAGGCTGTCTGTAGGCAAAAAGATGGGAGATGAAAGTAAACTTTCCTCTCACCCACGAAGGCGGTCTCTTCAGCTTAGAAGTTTGAGAAACACTGGCAGGGACAGCTGGAAAGCTTGCATTGCCACTGCTTATGCCATCTCTCCCTTCTAAAATAAAAGGAGTTCAGTCTCTTGGGCAGTCAGGCTGGCAGCTTTCTTGAACACTAAATTCACTAATAAATATGAATGACTATGCAAGTGTTGTATCAAAACTGATCAGAGTGAACAGCTGAGTCAAGGGTGGGATTTTCAAAAGTACTCAGCACTTTCTAACTGTACAGTAATTGATAGCAGAATTAAAACAAAGTTAATTCCATGATAAAGATGGAGAGGAGGGGAAAGGGGAAACAAGACAAAACCTAATCAAACAAGTAGCCAGTGAGAGCTGGAATCTGAACTAGATTGAATTCCGTTTTTCTGTTCGGGGTATGTGTAACTTTCTACAGTAATATTTCTTGTACACCCCATCCCTAAGAGGTTAGTACAATAGCTGGTCGGGGACTTTGGTTGGTTTAGTTTGACTACTTATTTCCTTAACTTAATTGAAAGGCACATGAAGTGCCAGACAGACATCTTTTTTGTATATTTTAGACAAATCAAAATAGAATCTTTGGCCCAATGCAAACTTAAAATTTACAAGTTTCTTTAAACAGACAAAAGCATCTCTATTTCCCTCTGCCTCCAATAAGGTTTGTGGTTACACCTATGTATCTGAGCATATGCCAACCTGATTTGTTCCTTTAACTGCCCTTTATCCCAACATTACTCCCCCAAGTGAACTGTTAGAATGCACTATACCCATTACTTACAATTTACACTAATTACACTTGCTTTAAAAAGGAAAAAAATTTGTTGCAACTTGTAAATACCCATTTTGATCTGGAAGAATACATAGATTCTGAATAGTTTAACAGTAAATATTTAGTTACTGAAGTGGAATATTTAGGATTCTGTATACAAAACATCAGCATCATTTGGAACTTATGCATTTTTGAGGAAATATTTGCCATACAAATAATATTTTTAAATGTAGTATTTGAACACAGTTTATTCAGTAACCTCTGAATACCTCAGCAACTGAAAATTTCAAATATTGTTTGGTTATATCTAATTTGCATTAGGTACTGAAGGTATCCTTTGATACATTGCCACTAAGTTATTCCTACTGCCAGTGAAGACCAGTGTCCATTCTCCCACTGATACACAAAGACAATACAACAACAATTTGTAGTAGCATAAACGTAAAGGGCAAATATATTCTAGGTAATCCACACAATATCTGGCAATTTAAGTTATTCACTTCATGTGACAAGGAAACCAGATTGAAAAAGAAGTCCTGTATATCCAATAAAGAATTAGAATAATGGCAGAGAAAATATACTGTAGATTTGGATTTAAGGTTAAAAAAACCCCCAAAAAACCAAACTACACGAGTCCAACAGAGGAGTAAAAAAAACAGCTACGTAATTATAAAATCAAGTGTCTTCTTAGCAAGTGGCCTAATGTTCATTGCCAACAGCTGACAGATTGCTTTGTACAATTACAGAAAATGTAATTGTTTCACAGACATGAGGTCATGATTTTGGCTGACCTCATACTATTTCCTGTAATATTTATATGCTGAGGCACTTACCAACCTTATAAAAATCCAGACATTTTAATATGTAAAGGAAGTTGATTTCCTTATTGTAAGTATTTCCTCCTAATATTGCTACATATAGGATGAAAACGAAAAGCTTCTGACTGACGTGTACAGCTATTTAAGATCTGACTTAGTACTGAGTTTATACCCAGCAGAAGATCTATAGTTCTGGAGAAGAAAATTCCTGAAGGGCACCCAAGGAATTTAAAAAGGCTTAACAAAAAAAAATGTTATACATTCTCATCCTCATAATAGAAAGATACTTATAATGGCTGTCGATTGTTGGCGAGCAGTAAAAATGGAGATTTCAATTTAACAAGTGGTAGAGAAAAAGTTTTGAAAGGCAGACAGAGGAGATGGAACTCTGGGACTATTTCAAATAAGGGTATATAGGCTAGGTTTGGAAGGACTACATTTTTATTGGTAAATGTTGATTTCACCTTTGTGACCCAGAGAACTCTTGGTGCCAACTGGCAGGGACAACAGGAGTGCATAAGGGCTACAGGGATCCCTTGGCTCTGGCATTTACTTTGCTAGTTCACCAAAGTATATTATGTAAAGTTTCTAATGAAAGCTAGTGTCCTACGAGTCCTCAATGATTGTGAAATGATGGATAGCATGTACATGGATAGCATGCAAGGAGTTATGCATATATGATACTGAAAATTATGTTCTTAAGTTCTCTGGTTTGGGGCTGGTCACCAGTAAAGGGGTGAGAGAGGTTTATGTTTATCCATCTGTCTACACATAAATTGCGTAACGTAAGGTTCACAATGGACAACCCACTTACAATCTGAGCAGAATGCTAATCAAGTGATTTCGAAGGTTCCAGAGGAGAAAAAAAAAGTACATGCAATGAAGGTTATCCTGTCTGCAAGTGCAGACAATGAACTATAACTTTAGGGACAGGAAAAAAACCCCTCTGAATTTTTCCACTGAGAAGGCACAACAGCATGCTTGTTTCGTAAAGGAAGATCACAGCCAAGCCTGGCTGTAATACCATGGAAGGATTTTAGGTGAGCTTTTGTTTTGTCTTATGAACATATCTTTTTAGTTAAGTTTAGCCTCTACTATGCATGTTATGATTTTACTTTATATGTAATCCTTGACTTCCAGTGTTTCTGCATGCTATCATTTGACTCAGTTCTATGTTACATAAACTTGCTTTCTTTACAAACAAAGCAAAGTGCTGTGTGTTAAGTGGAGCTGTCTTCTATGATATCACTGGTAAACTGTGATGTACTGTTCCTTTGGATCTGGGAATTCTGTGAGCGTCCAGTGGATCAGGGGCTAGGCACTCCAGGCAGATACTTGGAAGACTTGTGGGTTGGACTGTGCCTATCATTAACCTGTAAAGAAAGAGTAAGGCCTGGAAAGCAGTTCTTGTATTGCCAGAGGCTGGTGGTATTGGGAAACTGATCCACAGCAGGCACAGACAAGGTGTCGTCTTGCTAAGGGCAGGCAGTAGCAAGGTTCCTCACAACCCTGGGTAACCCCAGGAAACATAACCCCTCTCCTCCCACCCCCCAAATATTTCCATCAATAATAACTGAAATTTACAGCTAGGCAAAGAAAGAAAGACGCTGTTTGAGAACGTAAGAGTTTGATTTAAGGATATTTCGTTTGAATATTTTGATATGTGATGTTGACAATTTGTTCTAACAGCTATGAAGCTTTAACTTTTTGAATCTCTATGTCTAATGTCATTGGATAATTACTGTTCAACCTCCACATTGTCTCCCCTCCCTCCCACCGCATGATTTCCCACAATTATGAACATTTAAATCTATAAAAAGTGAAAAGCTCAAAACTATTAAAAAAAGTTGAATTCTGCCATGCCTATGTATAGCATACATAAGGAAGGATAAGTTGTTTGTGTGACCTAGTGATTAGAGCACTGCACTGAGACTCAGGAGACCTGGGATCTATTTCCAGCTCTGCCACTGGTCTGCAGGGTGACCTTCTACAAGTCACTTCCACTCTCTGTACCTCAGTTTCCCCCATCTATAAAAAAAGTGCTTGGAGATCTACCAATGGAAAGCACTGTATGAGAGCTAAGTAAACTGTAGAAACAAAGGCAGTCTAATTCAGCATGCTGAAAGACATGGGTAACCAAAAAATTGCACTAGCGCACTGCAATCTGAATTAGGTAACAGTCAACTCAGCTTTACAATGAAACATGATTTAAGTGATAATTCAAGGATTCAACAAATATCAGTTAACTAACAGAGAGGATCTTCTAATACATGGGTATGTGACAGTCTGATGAGCCTCATGACCAGATTGGGGTCATAGGGTCTCCCAAGCTTTTCTCTGTTGCAGCAAAGGGTAAACAGTATGGAGAAGACAAGAACTACTGTTCCAACACACTTGAGTGGTTGGTTGGTTGTTTTTAAAATCACTTGGTGTGGTTTCTTAACAAATGAGGCTGCCTAATAAAGGAGCTCTCTCATACAGATTTATTAAAAGTTGTAAGTGTTCCTAGAACATGTAACATGGTTACCGAAATACCAAACAGCATCAGTTTAGCCTGGGTTACCAAGTTGTGATGTGAAAAACTCAAAATTATTAAGATTAGTCAGAACACTGAGTAACGGAACAGTATTTGAAGAATAAATCAAAATATCAGTATTCATTGTGGAGAAAGAGAGCCAGCTTGCCACCAGGAAGACAGGAGAAGGCTATAAACACATAGGATATGTACAGAATGGAAGCAATGCATCTCTCCATGGGAAAATGGTGGCCCAGTGGGACATATTCCCAGTACTATATAGATTCTGTTCAGATTCACCCCAATACAAATTAACTTCACGTGAACTTGCCCATTTTGCCAATGCAAATCTAAGACTTGGTCATCTAATATTAAGCAGCAACAGTTGGCATAGTAAGAGAAGGAGAAGTTCACTTTTATTGGGTTGTCAACTCTGCAAATTTGAACTACCAGTAACTATGCAAAGTCTATCTGGAACCTTTCAACTTTTTACACAGTATTAAAATTTAGTAATTGTTAAAATAGCAATTTTGGACAACAGCACATCTAGAGTTTCTTTAGAAAACTTTGTAGTAAATATGCAAGTTAAAATTCTCACCATCAAAATAATTTCTGTTCTGCTGGGAGGTAGACTGCAACACACTTTCAGCATCTTTGATCGACAGATTCTGGTCACTGAAAAATAAAACAGACCTTGTAGTTTAAAATTTAAATATTAGTGCACAATTACAGTTGCCCGTATATGTAAGTGTACACACAAAGAACTGCATGTATTATAGTATAAAACATTAATTTGGCTATAAAAACATTAATTTAGGACCTAATCCTCTCCTTACAAAATTTACAAGTCTTACGGTTTAAGCAGTATACTCTGCAGGTGAGCAGAATACCTATAGTTGGTTCTCAAAGTTATCAGTGATTGAAAAATGATGTGCTGGATGTGAAAGGTGACTGACAACTTACATTAGTTGGGAACAAAAATTACTTGAAACTTGTCCTTAATGAAGGCCTGGGAAAAGGCAGGATATAGTTTTGAAAATTTCCCCTTAAATGATAAATATTCCAAAGCATAAATGGGAGTTAGGTGCCCAATTCCCATTTTGCCTTTAAAAATCTTCCTCTCTGTTACCAGAGTGAGAAAAAGACACCTTTTAAAGAAAGGACAAGCTCTCAACTCCAAATATTGATGAAATTTCCAAATGGGCACATGCAAAAAAATGTGGTCTTAAATATTTAACTTTTCAATTCCTCCTCTCCAGAAAGTTGTTTTTATATTATATACAAACATACATACACAAGCACACAGACACACAAAATTTTATAGAGTGGTAGCTGTGTTAGTCTGTATCAGCAAAAACGAGGAGTCCGGTGGGTTTTAGCCCACGAAAGCTTATGCCCAAATAAATGTGTTGATCTCTAAGGTGCCACAAGGATGACTCATTGTATTTACACAATTTTATGTTATTGCCATTTTCTTCAAAGTTTTTTTAATTTTACCATGCAGTTAGAACCTTCCTTATGCACTAAAACTTAGTTTAATACCTTCAAGGCAGAAAAACATTACCATGTCAAAGTTAGATTGTCTGAAACAAGCAAATTGGTCAAATACAATCAAATGTGGTGTTACAGAGCCAGAATTACATTCCCACCCCCTGCCCCTATGTAAGCCTTAATGGAAAAATAGCACTTCATTTTGATTTGAGCATCCTGAAAGATTTCAATAATACATACTATTGATTCAGCTTCAAAGATGAATCTTGTAAAAGTACATGAACATCCAGCTACAAAGAGTAGAAGAGTTACTCTTCCTCCCTCTCTCCCACAATTGTCAATTGCTCAACAGACTAATAATCTAAAACTCTTTTCAGTGCTGTACAAGCTATAGAAGGAAAAAACAGCTCTGCCCCAAAGGACTTTTAACCAATATAAGGGAAAATAATGGATCAGACAGAATCTGTGGACCAGATAACATCAAAACTCAAAGCAATTAAACTGGAAGTTTGCTTAATTTATGTTTAAATATTACCACCTACTGTAATGTTCTTCTTTGGAAATCTTTAAAGAAAAAGTCTGTTTTGAAGAGAGATCTCAGTGAAGAGAAGAATGGTCTTATGTTGGGCTATAGACTGTTTTATTATGCACTTTTCAGATTTACATTATTAGATCTGTGCTTATGCTATGGTAAACAATGGATAGATTTACCATGGCAGTTGCCACACAAAAACTTTGGTTAAACTCATCCTCAAAATACTACTTCTGGTAAAAATTTTCAGCAAGGGTACTTGGCTTTGGAATTTGCTTCCTTCCTTATTTCAGAATATGGAAATTTTCAGGTCATGCTGTAAGACCCATCTGTTTACTTCTTGGGGATGAAGGGGGTTGATTGTGCAGAGTGAACAATTAATGGGACCATAATCTGGGGAAATATTGCATGTCATTTTCCTTGAATGAAATATGGGCCCAAGTGAATGTTCCATGTCACTTTTACATAAAACTATTCCAGAAAAACCATTAAAATAAGTATGGCTTAATTTTTGTCATTCTTGACACAGGAGAAATGGATTTTATGATTTTTCATTCCAAAAGAGTTATATTTTGACAGATATTTACCATCACATCCACCTAGATACAAACAACTGAAAATATATCAAAGTGTTACAAGTTTAAACCCTAAAATGTTTGGGGGTTAACACAGCAGAGCCTTGCGCTGACCACTAACCAGCTAAAATATTTTTTAAAAGCATAAAACCTGTTTACACTAGGCATAACACATTTTAAACACAACCTATTTTCCTAGTCTAGACATGCATTTACTCATTAACATCTTGTTTGTATCAATATTAAAACTGAACGAGGAGTACTTGTGGCACCTTAGAGACTAACATTAATTTGAGCATAAGCTTTTGTGGGCTAAAACCCACTTCATCAGATGCATGCAGTGGAAAATACAGTAGGAAGATATATATACACACCTACACACACACACCATGAAAAAATGGGTGTTGCCATACCCACTATAACAAGAGTGATCAGTAGGAGAGAAAAAGACATTTTGTAGTGATAATCAGGATTGCCCATTTCCAACAGTTGACAAGAAGGTGTGAGTAACAGTAGGGGGAAAAATAAGCATGGGGAAATAGTTTTACTTTGTGTAATGGGTCATAAAAGTAAAACTTTTGTCTGTCAGGGGTGTGAAAAAACACTTCCGACTGACAGAAGTTTTACCAATAAAAAGCACCGTTGTGGGCAGTGCTTTGTCAGCGGGAGACACTTTCCCACCAACAAAGTTACCGCCCCTCATTGGGGGTGGTTTTATTTTGTTCGCAGGAGAGCTCTCTCCTGCCAACAAAGAGTGGCTATACAGCGTATCTTACAGCGGCACTGCTGTAACAGCACAGCTGTGCCACTGTAAGGCACACAGTGTAGACATAGCCTTAGAAAAGTACATATAAAAAATGGTATAAGCAACTTGCCACTGAAATTCAGTTATTTATCTGCAGTATTTCTACTACCAAAAATAGTCATTGCTTAGGAAAGTAAGGACCATTTTAAGTGGCAGAGCTTGGTGCTTTAAAAAAAAAAAAAAAACAAAAAAAAACCCCACCATGGTTCAGAGGAAGAGAAAATTTGGATTCCTAGCAGGTAGAACCCACTACTCAAGGTCTTCAGTATTAGAGAGCCATGAAAATAAGCTGTTGAAGGTTTATATCATCTAATGTTCATTGTTTCAGTATATTACAGTTTGCAAGAAGTTTAACAGTGCTTAGGATTTGCTGAACTGGTGTGTTATAAGCTCTTTGAGGCACAGATTTATTTGGCGCACTTTACCCACTGAACTGCAAGATGTACATCTAAAGTTCTATATAAATTAAATGTTTCATTGTAGATTACATGCAACAGTGCTTTCACACCATTCTCACCGATTTGTCCATCAGCCTTCTCATAAATTCTACTCGCTAAGGTACATGTAAGGGCTGCAGAATTGGTCCAAGTCTCATAAGAATTAATGAGAGTTTTGAATGGTGAAAATGTTGGGCCATGGTGATTATACAGAATTCATAATTAGTCTAAGAGTTTATTTGACTTTGCACTGGTTTCCTACACAACCTCCCCCATTCTCTAGGGCCCAATTTCAGCCTTTCCTAGTTTTCCACAACTGTTTCCTACAATAAAAGACGGAACGTTTCAGACAGTTAACTTTACCCACAATCCAGAAAACACCATATGGCACTAAAACAATTCACACTTGGTTAAGACTCTTATTTAGAGTATTTGTTAGCATTACCTGCAGGAAAGAGTTTCTTTAATACCCTTGATGTCCAGTGGGCTAGTTCCTTCAACAATAGGCGAATCCAGATTGGCAGATTCATTGCTGATATGATCACTACTTTCATATCCAGACTCAGTCCTTTGCATCTGCCAACTGTCAGCATGGATTTTTCTCTCTGTAAATCCTTTAATTTTCTCAGTATTTCCTTTTCCTTCTGAATCCAAGGAACTCCGACTTCCTGTCTCCTGTTTTGTTTCGTCTTCATAAATAGTCATTAACCCTTTCTGGGTTTGGTTCTCTTTTGGCCAATTGTTAAAGCTCTGCTCCTTTTCATGTTTAGGTTTACTGCTTGGACTTGCCTTATGCTGTGGGCTATGCTGCTTCTTCTCAGTCTCACGGAAAATGCTGTCCACATTTAGTGTCTCTCGCATAGGTTTCCAACCTCTGTTTCTGCTTCTGCTGATACTTCCTTTGTCCCTAGAGTCTTGGCTGCTGTCTGTATCATAGCCAGTGGCACTGTCAGCTCTAGCCCTGCTCATCATTTTCTCCCCAGCAGGAAAAATGTCTCTTTTATTTGACCCTAAGACCTGGGCAGCAGGCCTGGGTTGGTTTGCTACTCTTTCATGGTTGTAAGGTCTTCTTCCCTGGCTACCATATAGGCGCTGATCAGTGTAGTGTGTAAATCCATTTCCAGCAGGAGGTGATCCGGACTTAAAATGAGAGCGGTCTTCCCCTATTAGATCTTGTAAAATGAAAGAGAGAAAGAGAGAGAGAAAGAGCTGTATTGAAGTTCTCCTTCAAGTACATTCTTTTCATAAAAATCTTCCCTGTCTGACGTTGTGCATAAGACAGCTATTTATTCCTGCTATGCCATCACAATTTAAAGAAAAAAACAAAACCACCTCAAATGGCACAAATTTTAAAAACATCTGTAAGAGTAGAGACTTTAATCTTGGGATTTTTTTTCTTTAACTCAAGTAGCAAATTTAGCACATATCAATTTGTCTAGATTAAAAATGTTATTTTAGCCATTTGTTTCTAAAGTTTGATTTTTAAATGTACCTCTTTGTCTCCCAGAGTCTCTTCTTGGTCCTCTATCTGCAGCTTTTCTTAGGTAGGATGAAAAGTTTCTCATATCAACTGCCTTCTGGGCACACTCTTTGGAGATGTCCTTTAATTTGTCCTTCTGATCACTGTGCCCTAACTTAACTGCAAAAATATTATTGCATCTTATCTAAATAGCCATGGCAAAAAGCATGTATAATTATGCTTACTATACCTTCACTTTCAAGTTAATGTTAATAGAATTACTTAAAAAAAAAAGACCACATAACCACCTTTTATCTACCTCAGATTTTAAAAATCCTAGACAGTCTGCACATAGCAAAATCCATTAAGGTTAATACAATAATATATAAAACTTACCTTAAAGGGATCCTTACAAATATAAAGTTATAAATTTGACAAAATATGTACATTAACTGCGCTTCATATAATCAAGATTTAATTTTAGCTATTGAACATACAGTAACTCCTCACTTAAAGTCGTCCTGATTAACGTTGTTTCATTGTTACTTTGCTGATCAGAGAACATGCTTGTTTAAAGTTGTGCAACGCTCCCTTATAATGTCGTTTGACAGCCACTTGCTTTGTCCACTGCTTGCAGGAAGAGAAGCCCGTTGGAGCTAGCTGGTGGGGGCTTGGAACCAGAGTGGACCGGCAGTCCCCTATCAGCTCCCTTAAGTTCCCTGTGCGGCAGCCACCCAGCAGGCTATCTATTGCCAGTGGTTCAGCTGTCCCTCCCCCGACTGCCATGTGCTGCTCCTGCCCTCTGCCTTGGAGCTGCTCCCCGGAGCCTCCTGCTTGCTGTGCAGGGGGGAAGGTGGGGGCTAATGTCAGGGTGTCCCTCTCCCCCCTGCGCCACGTTTACCCCATTTCCATAGAGCGGGGTTGGGGGGGTGAGAAGATACGACAGGGCTCAGGACGGTGGTAGCTTCCTGGCAACAGCTTCTGTCTCAACTTGCTGATCTATTTAGAGTGGGGTCAGCATACTTAAAGGGGCAATGCATATCCATCTCTCTCTCTCACAGTGTCTCTCTCTGTCTTTGTCTGCCATGCTGCCTCCCCTCCCTCCATTCATGCTGCCTTGTAGAGTGTGAGGCTTCCTTAACAATGAGTTAACCCTTGAGGGCTCAGCTGATTGCTAGTTCATCATTTAGCAGTAAGGCATTCCCTGGGAAATATCCCACCCTCTGACTTCACCACCTCAACCAAGCTTCAGAATCATCATTGTTGTGTACCAGTATTAAATAGTTTGTTTAAAACTTTATATTATATACAATATACACATACACACAGAGTATAATATAGCCTTTGTCTGGTGAAAAAAATTTCCCTGGAACCTAACCCCGCCTATTTACATTAATTCTTATGGGGAAATTGGATTCGCTTAACATCGTTTTGCTTTAAGTTGCATTTTTCAGGAATATAACTACAACGTTAAGCGAGAAGTTACTGTATTTGATCTGAATGAAAATCAACCTTTAGGGCTCATACTAAAACAAAGCAGAGAGTTAATACTTATTACTGCATCAAAAGCAAAGCTTTGTTTTTGAGAATACAGTAGAGTTTCAAGTAAATAATCTGTAATCTGTTTTATTTAAATTGATATTTCCCAGTCAGTGAGCAGTCTCCAATTTTGGGTCACCCTGGGTTCCAAGTGAGTTAATAGCAAGTTGAACGTCTTAAAATTTACAATGAAAGAAAAATACTTTAGCCATCAAGTCTGGTTTCAAATCATAAGAAAAAAGTAATTTTAGCTAACATCTAGACACTAGGAGACAGGTGGGGTAATTAACAGAGAAAAGAAATAAATCTCTTAATTAAGCAGACCCAGTTTCTCTTGGTTAGGTCCTTCATTCCTTCTCTCTTACTGGTCTTTAAGGTGTAAACCACATTGGCAACCCAATAAAGGGGGGCGGGGGTGTGGAAGTGAGGGCAAGTTGTGCCCTTCCTGCATCAGCATCACTCAACTGTGATATCCTGATAGGAGTATTTTGTAGTTTGTCAACTTGAAAATCTGATTTACACAAAAATGGACTGATGTTTTAACAAATATAGCAGAAACCCACCATAAAAAGGAAGTGACTATTGCCACTTATGCTTTCCAAACATATGACAAGGAAAGATCAAATAAAAAGCAAAGAATTATATTAAATAACTACAGCCCAATATTATTACAATAGTGGATTTTTAGTGGGGCAGGAGGGCAGTGGAGACTTATGTGTATGTATAGTCATATGGTGGCTAAGTTCAAATATAGTTTTTCATGTCATTTAATCATTCTCCATGGTAGGTGGACTGAAAGTTCAGTATCAATGATGTAACTATTTCAGAACAAGCTTTGCAGCTTAAGAAAATGGATCTAAAGTAACAGTGCTGTGACAAAAGTTAGCAAACTACATATTTAAGAAGGTACTTACCTGGCCCCCTACCACCACTTGCTTGAATAGGGCTTCTACTGAATGCTGAATTGTCTGTCTGAAATTTTTTAATGCCCTTCTGACTAGCACATTCTCCAAATCCATTCTCTTTTGTGAGATCTAACTTTGGAACGGATGACTTCTCAAATCCTATAACATTAAACATAATTAATCTTCAGAAATGAAATTCTTGCTCATTTAGATCTTTACCACATTTATTTTTAATTCCAAGAATTAGAAAGTTTAGTTTTGGATCACTAAGTTTTACTTAATAGTTTACTTAATAGTTTGTGGTATACAAGAAGATTTTTGTAATATGTTACATATTATGCAATTTGCCAAAAATAAATATGGGGATGGCATTCAATTCTGATTTTCTTCCTTGAGATGGCCACCATCAGGCAACAATGCACAAAGTGAATGGGAACAGGCCAAATCCAATTTTCCTTTCGTCATCACTTTCAAATTTTATAACACAGATAGGACCACTAGAAAACAACAGCCAAACACTACAGAGTTGAAGGGCTAGATTCTGACCAGGCACAGAGACTACACTGCCCTTCCATAATGAATCCCTAAATAAGATGTTTCCTGCAACCTCAAGGCTTCAAGGTTATGAACTGTTATCACTTGCTCACAGTTTTTCCTCAAAACATTTTTTCAGTTTTATCCTATTTTGGGGGTATCAAAAAAAACAATACAAATACACCGTCACCCATCTACTCTCATGCAGACAAACATGCCATGACTACATATTAAATACTGTTTACCAAATAAATACAATTAGTTATACTATTTAGTCACAAACAAAACAGAACCCCACACAATAGAAAAATCAAAGTTCTCTCTTTCTTGGTTAAGTGAGATCACTTAGGTCAGCATAAGACCATAACAGCAGCCATACTGGGTCAGACCAATGGCCATCTAGACTAGTATCCTGTCTTCCGACAGTGGCCAATGCCAGGTGCTTCAGAGGGAATGAACAGAACAGGTAACCATCAAGTGATCCATCCCCTGTCGCCCATTCCCAGCTTCTGCCATACAAAGGCTAGGGACACTTCAGAGCATGGTTTTACATCCCTGCCCATCCTGGATGATAGCCATTGATGGACCTATCCTCCATGAGGTTATCTAGTTCTTTTTTAAACCCTATTATAGTCTTGGCCTTCACAACATCCTCCAGCAAGGAGTTCTGCAGGTTGACTGTACCAACTTAGAGAAGTAAGATTTACTATATTTTTCCACTGTGTAATTTTAATTTTTTAGCCATGTGAATTTTTACAGTTAAAGAACGTTTCTAGTTAGGAATCCTTTAACTGTGTCTCAATCCACATTTTTACATTTGCAACAAAACATTATTTTTGATAGTTCTAATGTTAAGTATACACACACCAAATGCTATCAGGACATTTAGATAATTATTGATAAAGGCACTTAAGATCAGGACAGCTAATCAATTACCCTCCAGATATTGGTCATATTCTATTAAAAATGGTATTAGTCAAAACTTTTATTACCCAAGTCATCTCCATGTCCTGCAGCTGCTTTGTAATGAGACCAGTGAACGATATGCTTAGGAGCATCTTCCGTCGATACAGCTGTACCATCTGGGTTAGCATAAAATAGCAGCAATGGCTGAAAGTGACATCGAATGCACTTGGAGACCACATCTTTCCATTTTGTTCCAACCTAATAAGAAAATGCCCATATTTTTGCAAATATAAAACTAATTGGTACTTAAACCCAAATTTCAGCATATCTTTATAAAACAAAGACATTTTACATGAATTGAATGTCTGATCCTGAAAACACAGAACAACTGCAGCTGTACTATTCATTTTAAATGTATGCAAGTTAGGGCAGAAAAGCAAACATTTGCATATGAGTCAGCATAGTAAATATCAACACATTACAGATACCAGCCAGAGTTTATCATATTCATTACTTATTAAACCTATATTTTTAAGAAAAATCGCACTAACATCTACTATCCAATTATTGCACATTTTAAGAACAGTGAAGTTCATTTTTTTTATAACACTTAAAACTGACTTGTCAAACTACTTTTCATGAAAATGAGGACATTTGTTTGTATTTTAAGTCTGGTGTCAAAAGAATAAGTTCTGTTTTAATGCAGAAAAAATATGTGGGGCGCAACGTACCATTAAAAAAATAAAGGTCATTAAATCTAGCAGCAATAATACAAAGCCTACCTCTTTCACATTTGCATCATCGAACAGCACCCACTTGCAACTCTTCGTATGAAAGGCAAAGGCACAGTAATGTCGACTCGTGTAGCAAATCATACCCACAAGAAAAAGTTCACTATTTTTGGCCTGTTCATCTGTAACCCTATAGAACAGCTGTAAAAATGATTATGCATAGATTAAAGAAAAAGCATGTCTGAGATTGTAAAGTTAGATTAAGTCAAGGCTGCATGCATGTCTTCTTGTGTGTCTATCTGCATTATGACAGGAGTTACATGAACATGTAATTTCTAAAGTATCCCTGCCTCATTCTGTGTACAAGATGACTGATGCTCAGAGAACTAATCCATTGTGTGATGGACAAGTATGTTTTTAGGACTTTTGCTTCATTTACTGCAGAAATTTGAAGGTATACAGTAAATGAGGTGAGGACTGCAGGAAAAGAAAGGATGGTCTCATGGTTAAAGCAGTTGAATGTCACCATAGAGAACTGATACTTTGGAATCACTTAAACCAAGTTTTCTACAAGTGGCCACTCACTAGGTGTTCATTTTCTGGGTACTCAATGTCGATTAGACCTGTGCCTTGAACATATAAAACACTATAAAAATGCCATGAAGTCTGAAAATCAGGCCCTAGCCATCTCAAGTTAGCAGACACTTGACAATTTTGCCATTACTCTCGATGCTTCAGTTCCCCAACCATAAAATGGGGTTATCATCACTTTACCACAGATGTGTTGTGAAGATCAATATAATATTAGTTCACACAAAATATACTCCCTGATCTATTTTTTAAATGTTAATTGTAATTCCAAAGTTAGGTATATATTAACTTATTTTAAGAGGAAAAAAAAAAGATATGAGGAAAGGCATGAGCATGATGCATCAGCTGTTGGGACTGAAATTTTAAAAACAAGATAGATTAGTTTTAATTCAGATACCCCAGGAAGATAAAGTTGTGTTGCCAGATTCCGCATGACATCTTCTGTCAGGTCAGAATGTTCCGAATCCCAGACTAAACCAATTGTCACAATCTCAGGGCAGTTCATGAGAACACGACGGATTTTTATTTTTTGACCACAGTTACTCTAGAAGAAAAAAAAGTGACACACAAAAGAGTGAACATGCCAACAACTTAGAAAATGAGAAAGTTATTGGATGACCAGAGTAAAAATAAAGAAGTTCCACACTTCTTTCCTAGCCTCAAGTTTAAATTTATTACCTCTAAATTGTCAGTAGCAACCATGAAGGCATGTAATCTCATACTGTTATAAAATATTGGACACACATCCTGATCATGTCATCTTCAATGCTAGCTAGGCTTCATTCCCCCCAACCGCTTATGGCAAACTTATGAGATGGAGGACACTGACTTTATTATTATTTTCTTCTCTTTGATCACTGTTTAGTATTTTTCTGGAATATTTCTCTATGGCCCTGAAACAAACAGTACTAGAACACAAAGGCAGACAATTATATGAGAGACAGAGACAGAGTGAGAGGAAGGCAGGCATAAGCAAGAAAGAGGAGACTTGAGATGAACCAAATGGAAGACAGTCTGTTTTATCAAGCCATACCACTACCAAAAACCAGCCTAAAGGAAACTGCATTTAGTCAGCATTTATCATTCAGGTTCATCAAGTACAGCCACGTAAGTAAGTGAAGAGCTTCAACTAACAAAACATGGACTTAAGTACCTCATTTTCACAATGGCCATTTGTGTGTCAACAATTTTGTATGTGCAAACCCTCATACACAGATGATAGCTGCATGCATAGGTAAGTACTGAAACTGTCGCTCAAAGAGTAGATGCAAGCGTTTGCATGTTTAAAGTTGAGCTGCACTCAAATGCAGTTCAAAATATTACTGAATCTGAATCCTAGGAAATTATTTCCTGTGTCTAAACCACAGAAATGTAAGAATTGTTTATTCTGTTTACTTACAGGGCACTTCCTGAAGTCATCAGTAGTATTTGCTGCCTGTAGCAATTCTGCAAACATTTCTGGCTTGAGACGCTCATGCCTTTCCATCATTCTGTCAACTTCATTGCTGTAAACATGAAATAAAAACACATTTCATTAGAAATCATTCACCTTAATAGTAAACAGATTTAAACTACCTCAGTAATGCTTCAAAAATTTAGTGTGGCAATGTATACCTAAGAATTAATGCAATTATTTGCCAATATTTTTTCTTTAGTGAATTTATTTCTCCTGAAATTGTAGATTAATCAGCCCCGAAGCCCTCTGTCAAGATAGGAGGATTATAATGTGGACTGCAGACAAGCACACGTTTCCCTACAATTGCACTGCAGTGTGTCTTAAACCTGACCTGATTATGTTTCAAGTGAGAGGGTAGTCCACTAGGAACTATGCCATAAAATTAGTTGATCTTAGTAAAGAGTCTGCTGAACAGCAGAATTTTTGTATGGAATAAGTTAACTTTAACCTCTTACTGAAATAATCAGCTTGAAAAAGTTTACAATTGATGGAAGCAAGAGGTGACTCATTAGAGGTTAATTCTAATGTATAGTAATTGTTTTCAACCATAGGAATAGAAATACTGGGTCAGACCAAATGTCATCTGACAGTGGCCAATGCCAGGTGCTTCAGAGGGAATAAACAGAACAGGTACTCATCAAGTGTTCCATACCCTGTCACCCATTCCCAGCTTCTAGCAAACAGAGGCTAGGGACACCATCCCTGCCCATCCTGGCTAATAAATTCATGGAGGATAGGTCCACCAATGGCTTATCTAGTTCTTTTTTGAACCCTGTTATAATCTTGGCCTTCACAACATCCTCTGGCAAGGAGTTCCACAGATTGACTGTGTTGTGTGAAAAAATACTTCCTTTTGTTTGTTTTAAACTGCTGCCTATTAATTTCATTTGGTGACCTCTAGTTTGTTTTATGAGGAGTAAAAAAACTTCCTTATTTACTTTTTCCACACCGGTCATGATTTTATAGACCTCTATCATATCTATCCAAGCTGAAACGTCCCAGTCTTATTAATCTCTCCTCATATGGCAGCCATTCCATACCCCCAATCATTTTTGTTGCCCTTTTCCGAACCTTTTCCAATTCCAATATATCTTTGAGATGGGGCGACCACATCTGCAATCAATATTAAAGATGAATTCATATAGAATTTATATAGAGGCAATATATTTTCTGTCTTATTATCTATCCCTTTCTTAATGACTCCCAAAATTCTGTGTTCGCTTTTTTGATTGCCACTGTGGGAACACCGCTATTTACCTCTCTCCATTCTGAAAACTGACCATTTATTTCTAACCCTTTGTTTCTTATCTTTTAACCAGTTACCAATCCATAAGAGGACCTTCCCTCTTATCCAATGACTGCTTACTTTGGTTAAGAGCCTTTGGTCAGGGACCCTGTCAAAGGCTTTCTGAAAATCTAAATACACTATATCCACTGGGTCCCCCTTGTCCACATGCTTGTTGACCCCCCCTCAAAGAATTCTAGTAGATTGGTGAGGCATGAGTTCCCTTTACAAAAACCATGTTGACTCTTCCCCAACAAATTATGTTCATCTATGTGTCTGACAATTTTGTTCTTTATTATAGTTTCAACCATTTGCCTGGTACTTAAGTCAGGCTTACTGGCCTGTAATTGCTGGGGTCACCTCTGGAGCCCTTTATAAAAATTGGTGTCACGTAAACTATCCTCCAGTCATTTGATACAGAAGCTGATTTAAATGATAGGCTACAAACTACAGTTAGTAGTCCTGCAATTTCACATTTGAGTTCTTTCAGATCTCTTGAGTGCATACCATCTGGTCCTTGTGACTTATTACTGTTTAGTTTATCAATTTGTTCCAAAATCTCATCTAATGACACCTCAATCTGGGACAGTTCCTCAGATGTGTTACCTAAAAAGAATGGCTCAGGTTTGTGACTCTCCCTCACATCCTCAACCATGAAGACCGATGCAAAGAATTCATTTACTTTCTCTGCAATGCCCTTATCGTCCTTGAATGCTCTTTTGATCATCCCCACTGGTTGTTTAGCAGGCTTCCTGCTTCTGATGTACTCAAAAAAATGTTTTGTTATTACTTTGAGTCTTTGGCTACCTGTTCTTCAAATTCTTTTTTGGCCTTCCTAGTTATAGTTTTACTCTTCATTTGTCAGAGAGAGTTTATGCTTCTTTCTGTTTTCCTCACTAGGATTTAAACTTCCACTTTTTGAAGGATGCCTTCAAAAACCATGAAAGGAAGATAAAATCCTCAGGCAGGGAGTTTGCCCATCAGTTTTCATCTCACTTCCATACAAGAGTTCCCAGTACACCAAGAGAACATTTTAAAAAAATATTATGTGCCCTTCTCTATGCTGTTTTATGGATATATAAAGAAGACCTGAAGAGTTTATTTCCAGTGTTTGTGGAGGGATTTCTTATATTATAAAAACCTCCACATGACCCTCTCTATATAAACAGCTCCACTTTCAGGTAACGCACAAAGTTCACAAAACACACAGACACACTGGAGATACTCCTGCAAAACCAGAGGAGACCGGACCTGATGACATTAGATTAAAAAAACCTCTCATACCTCAAGGAAAAGCAACAACAAAAATTAAGAATCCTTTGCATGTCACCTTTAACTATTTTAGGAATATTCAAGAGTTTTTCTAATAAGAGAAAATTTAAGACAAGCATTTGAATTGGCATGCAAACCATAAAAAAAAAATCACAATTTAATTTAAGATTCCACCATCTTTCTTGTCACCTGGGCTCATAACTTTGTCATTTTTCACTCTTTTCTTTCACACTACTAAATCCTGTTACTTTTCCAATCTATAACTTCTCAAAAATCCATCATTTCCTCTCCATTATCACAACTAAAACCTTGTCTGGTCACTGCTCATTTCACTCTTCAACTACTGAAACATATTTCTCTCATGCCACCTTCCTGCCTTTTACCCCAGCATATATCCATATTACTGCCAGTAGTAGACCAGCTTGTCTGCTGTTCCAAGAAATATACAGAAGTGTTTATACAAATATAAATAAGGAATCTGAAAAAGATACAGTAGTGGGCAGTAGGGGAGAGGGATTTTTTGCATTACTACTCGTATTTTAGTGACCATAAATTTTCCATCCTTCTCAGAAGGCTAGCTCCAGTAGGTGTTTGATCCTCCTGCAGCAGTCAATGACACAGGTGAAATAAGCACTGCATGAAGTATTTTTTTATTACTTCAAATTAAAGAGCAGTCAATTTAGAGCACTTCCTTGTTCAGTGACAGGTTAAACAGAAGGGAAAGCTAGTTTTGCACCATATCCTTGATTCTGAATACCTCGATCAAGTCCTCTCCACCCTCTTATTTACTATTTAAATTTTTTTTTGGATCATTTATCATATGTCAATTTCAGCAAAGAAAAAACATACAAAATATGAACATTTATAGGACTAATTTGCATGGAATTTTGAATTTTGCAGGGGAGGGAGGAGTTGGACAGGGGAATGAGGAGAAAAGGAACTTACCACAGGGCTGTTGTAGAAATGTAGCGCACAAATTCTGTAAAAGGCAAGGGATCTGATGATGCCCCACAACTTCGGCATACACACTACAAGTAAACAGGATGTTTTTATTTTCACAAATTCATAAAATTGGAAATAAAACAGATAAAGTTGTAACACAAAGATCTTACCTGTTCATATAGTGTCATAGCAAACTTCTGATGAGTGATGCAGGATTTAGAAGTGCACATGTCTGTTTCACAGCTTGGCACAACGTGGAAATGAATTCTCTCAAGTATATTTTCCTAAATGAAATGACGACGTTGTAAATAGCTGGATTTTTATCTTTTATCAATTCACTTTCTGTGAACATTACCAGTAGTGTATTATTCCGGCCACTGCTCCTGTTAGCTCCAGCAAATTTACCTCCTAAATGTTGGCAGGCAATTTGCATTGATCACTATCCTGGTTCATGACAGCCTATACCCAATCAAAGTTTCTAGCATTAAGAAAACAGAACTGCAAAATAAAATTAGTGTTACCTGAGTGGCCTTCCAGACTTTGGTCTCCTTTGTAAAAAGTCAATTTATAAGCTGGGACCAAAGTTTTCCTTTCTGCAAGAAGTACCTTAAGGGTATGCCTACACTGCAACATAAGCCCGGGCTCAGACTCAGGCTTGAGCCCAAACCTCCATTCCATCTACACACAAATTGCTCAGACTCAGCTCAAGAGTCCTAGGGCCCTGCAGAGGTGGTAGGTCTGAGCCAGAGTCAAGCTGGGATCCAGGATTCAAACTCTATTGCTATGCAGTGTAGATGAAGCCCCCTCGACTGGGGTCCCAGAAGTCCACCAAAAGTGTCCCACAATCATAGAAATGTAGGACTGGAAGGGACCTTGAGAAATCATCAAGTCAGCTGTGACAAGGACCAAGTAAACCTAGACCACCCTGATTGGTGTTTGTCCAACTTGTTCTTAAAAGTGTTGAACAATGGGGACTCCATCTCTATCCCTGGAAGCCTATTCCAGAGCTTAACTACCCTTATACTGTAGTTAGAAAACTTTTCCTAATAGCTAATCTAAATCTCCCTTGCTGCAGATTAAGCCCATGACTTCCTGTCCTACCTTCAGTGGACATGGAAAACAACTGATCACCATCCCCTTTATAATCCCTTGGGCCAACTGCCTTTGTCTTCTCTATCCCAAGAATTTCCAATTGACTCCAGAGAAATGAAAGCAACCCCCTACTAGTGTAGTTCACCAGTTTGGTGAATCTGCATTTAAACCATTGTCACCTACTCGGTAGTTGAAGCAAGGCTCAATGGCATAATCATCATGGATCAGTGAGAAATACAAAGATGGAACAGAGACGCAATGACAGATGATAGCTGATGTCTATGAATGCAAAGAAGTTTCTTGTCTCCACCACTGCTATGACAGTCCAGATAGTCTTGTGAGAAAGAAAGGAGTTAATCTAGGTCAGATCTAAAAACTAAGCTCAGAACCCTCTGGACAGCTTCAGTACCACAAACAGCAGAGTACGTTTCTATGTGGTTCCAGTAGGGTTCCCCCCCTCCACGGTCACCATAGTGTCTGAGCACAAAGTGTTTCTGCTCCTGGACTTGCACTACTATTTTCATGTACAGGGAATGGGTACAAAGCCTTGCCTACAGCCTCAGTCTTTTCTGGGCAGAAGGAGATGGGTGAATAGATTAATTTGCAAGTTTTTAGGAGAGAAGCCAAGTCCACAAAGTTTCCTGATCACACCACACAGGGAATCCAGTGTCTCTTGGATGTGTACCAGTGCTGCTAGAAGAATTCACACCTGCCACCCAAGATAGGAAAGGGGAGATTTAACACTATCATCATCTAGCTTGGCACACTATACTGGCTTACTTTTGTTTCTGGGAGCCTTTGTTTGGATCTTTGGAAGAGAAACTTATAACAGGATCTCTTGGGAAGTCAATAGGGACCAGCAAAAGCCTGGTGAGGGAAGGAGCAAGAGGTAGATTTCTTCAGTTCCAGAGGCCAGTTCTCAGTATGAATGCGCCACAGAGCTCCTTCCTATGTTCAGAACCAGAGTTCTTTTGCCAGCAATATTACTTTGAGCAAGGAGGAAGCCAGAGCACTAGACTTTCAACTCTTCCATAGAGCATTTCCAGGTCTTTAACCTCAACACCCTTCTTTGCTCTTGAATCAGGGAAGGGACTTCTCTTCAAGAAAACATTCAGCGTCTTCCATCCACTGTCTCAAAGTCCTTGAATGAACTGCCCTCCATCAGAGTAAAGACGGGAATACCTGGCAGGCACACCCAGTACAAAGCCCCTTGTAGCGCTTCCCTCAGGATGATGACCGCTCCTAACAGTGCTCGGCGGGGGGGTGGGGGGAAGAGACTTAAATGATACCCTGTGATGCAGACACTTCAAGCAGAGGAAAATACAGAGCTCTCCCCTCCATCCTGTAAACAGAGTAAAAGAGGGAAAAAATATGATGCGAGGCCACTCTGACCCCACTACACACTTCTCCAGGTCTCTGCCTCAGTTCTAGCTCCTCCCATGCTGGATGAGGCCATGCATTCAAAGGGACGGGGTCATGTTTCTTGGGGTTTCCCTGGCTTCTCACGGCAGGGTGAAGGTCCCACACAGCAGGTAACAAATACCTCAACCACAGATGTTTTTAATACCAGGTATGCCTTGCTGAAAAGTGTTGTTGCTTCATAGTGATGCTCTTTTCCAGTAAGGAGCTGCAGCTAATCAGCTGCAAAGTATCTAGAACAGAGGTGGGCAAACTACGGTCCAAGGGCCACATTCGGCCCATGGGACTGTCCTGCCTGGCCCTTGAGCTCCCGGCCAGGGAGGCCAGCCTCCGGTTCCTCCCCTGCTGTCTCCCCTCCCCCACAGCCACGCCGCCGTGCGAGCGGCGCAGCTTGTGTCCTCCCACCCACCTCCCAGGCTTTCCAATAAGCCAGTACTGCTGCTGTGAGCAGCATGGTAAGGTGGCGGGGAGCAGGGGGGTAGATAAGGGGCAGGAGGTCCCAGGGGGCAGTCAGGGGACGGGGAGCAGGGGGCAGTTGGATGGGCGGTTAGGATGGGGCGGGGCAGTTGGGACAGGGAGCAGGGGGGTTGGATTGGTTTGGGGCAGTCAGGGTATGGGGAACTGGGGGGTTGGATAGGCATGGGAGTCCCGGGGGGCCTGTCAGGGGGTGGAGGTGTGGATAGGGGTCGGGGCAGTCAGGGGACGGGGGGGAGGGTTTGGATGGGTCACGGGTTCTGAGGGGGCGCAGTCAGCGGGCGGGAAGTGGGAGAGGGCGGACAGGGGTGGGGTCCAGGCTGCAGAGGCCCTCCATAAAGTTTTACAGTTTGGCCCTTGGGCCAAAAAGTTTGCCCATCTCGATCTAAAAACTGAGGATACACCACAAACTGCAGCAAGAAGGGTCAGTGCTAGGTCGGCACAAGTTGTCAAACAGCTAGCGGGTGGAGCTAATCAAGCTAGAAGAACCAAGAGGAACAGTGGCCCAGTTGCAGACTGGGAGTGCTCCTTGCAGAAAATTAATCTAATTATAGTAGGCTATAACATGAATCAAAATGAAATACTATTAAGCTTGATATCAATCTTGTTAATCGATACAAACAGCACCTCAGTAACCAATTACTGTAATTAGTTACTAGATCACTTCCATGCAATCAGGTATCAAATCGGTGCATTACAAACAAGAAAGTTTTTCTAAGCAATCTTTTCATTGCTTTTCAGAGTATGAGAAACAGGGCCAAGTCCTCAGAATTCAATGGAGATGTGCCAATTTACACCAGTAAAGAACTTGGCTCACGTTGTTTCAAAATGTCTTGTCCCAGTTTCATTATGAAATATGAAGGAGAGTAGTAATAACTTAAATGAAGCAAGCAGTAATTTTTTATAAAGCTGCTCTGAAAATCTTAACCATATTGGGACAGACGGAATGTTTACTTAACAGTCATGTAGCACTACATGGACACAAGGTGATTTATGTTCACTAAGGAGCTTACAATCTAGATCAATTTACAAAAAAAGGAGAGAAAGTGAGTCAGCCATCCCAAATTTGTGCATGGAAAACAAGAGTTGAAATACAATAAAGATACAAGTCATTCATTGAGTCTACAAGCCATTAGAAACAATTTGAAGCTACTGGTACAATAGTGTGCCCCATCAGGGATGACAGGATCTGTATGAAAATTTAAGACTCTCTCTACATTAACATTTTTTCAGGGATCTCCCACCAATGCAATGAGCAACTTTAGACGACAGCATGGTAAAAAAAGTCTATCTTTGTCTACATTAGCATTCCCACCATTGGTTCTAGTACCACTCTGGTGCTAAACAATAGGAGGATTTCAGATAAGATTTGCCTACATGAGCATTTAAGACAGACATATAACCTCATACCTCAAATCTATGATCAGCAGGCACCATTTCATGTTATATAATATTTGAAGCAATTACCTTTTGTGGACAACCCTCACATTAAATGAGCTAAACACCAGGCAACTGACTAGTCTACATGTCCAGCGAAATATTTCTTAGATGTGTGAGCTATGTTTTAGTACATGAAATACAAACAGAAATGGCTATGTCACACTTATTTAATCTAATGAAAATGTGAGTTTCTTTCACTGTGTTAAGCACATCTCATTGATCAAGAGTATACTGTATTTCATTAAAATAGCAACTCAGTTGGGTAATCTGAAGAGCACAGTTCAAGTCTTAGAACTGCTGACTGGGTTCAATGCTCTTTCTGTACTGAACAGCTTATTTCGAAAATTTTTGTACAAGATGGTACTTTCAACTGGAGAGGAGAAAAAATCACTGGTAAATGCATAATATCCACTTGGTAAAAATAATCAAACACTGTGTTGTACAAGGGCCTTAATAAATAAATATAATAAATCCTTCAGGACCTATTCCACTACTCTGCAAGAAGAAAAGGAGTACTTGTGGCACCTTAGAGACTAACCAATTTATTTGAGCATGAGCTTTCGTGAGCTACAGCTCACTTCATCAGATGCATACCGTGGAAACTGCAGCAGACTTTATATATACACAGAGAATATGAAACAATACCTCCTCCCACCCCACTGTCCTGCTGGTAATAGCTTATCTAAAGTAATCTTCAGGTTTGGCCATTTCCAGCACAAATCCAGGTTTTCTCACCGACTAACACGGCTGTTACTCTGATACTCTGCAAGAGTAAACTGTCAGAGTTTAATGCAAGGAGCCAATTTGGCAACGTACCAAAACAAAACACAAAAAAACCCCAAGAAAAACTCTTAAGAAACAAATTAACACCATTGTAAATACTTACAAAGCATTCCGCTGCATCATCCATTAAGCCAAGCTGAAAACGCTGTTCATCTTTAAAGCTTTCAGCCAAGGCATGCCTCATATTATCTGATGGTAGTGCCTTTTCTCGACTGTGTTGAAACTGTGCAAATATTGTCTGGAAGTAAGTGAAATGATTGATAATTTCACTGACATTTCTTTTTCATATTATATCAGCACAGGCCAACAATTCATAAATAAATGTTACTGCTGAAAGGAAATTATGCCACTGCATTTAATACAAAATTCTGTTTAAGTAAAAAATCCCATTAGCTTTCTTTACCTATCCAATATTAAATGGATATAAAAACATACAATGTAGTAATTGTACATTTTGAAATTGATCGATCGTTTCCTTCCAAATCAATCTCATTTCTGTGTTTTTGCTGAGATGTGGTCTATTATACACTTTACTCTGACTAAGCTGAGCCATATCATTATAGAGCAGGCAAGCAGATTTTACACTTGGCCTATTAAAATCATAAAAATGTATAGAACTGATTAATACTTATTCACGGCTTTTATACTGTCCATATTTATAAGCTTACTTTATATCTTAGTCACTAAAATAGTTAGCAAGCCATGTGTTATCTATCAGTTTAGCTTTACAGCTGGTGTGCATTCCACATGGATGAAATGTTAGAGTAACCTGAGCATTATTTAATGAATGACTGATTTTGTAAAAATAATGTAAATAGGTAGATTATAAAGATACACCTCTCTCTAAAATGGTAAAGAAATATGCAAAATACTTGTTTAGAAATTATACACTTCCCCTGTTAGGGATGGCTACGATCAGCACCCCATTTGTTTTGTTTTTTTAACAAGAAGTTTGTATAGGGATACTGAAAAATACTATAATTATGTCAGTTAACTGCAGAACCAGTGAAAGTTATAAGAAGCTGGGTCAGCTGACGCTAGAGTTAAGTATACTGTGGGTGCGTGCTTGAAATAACTATGGAACAGACTTATTGAAGGTTACATAAAGACTAAATAACTTTAGCCCAGCAGAGGTATTTGTATGTACTGGTCTAGTTATTCAAAGCTAAAAAATTGAGGGGACATGAAGTTAAGCAGTTGAAATAATTTGAGACATTAAACAACAGGCAAAAACTAAGGTGGTAGGTGAAATCCATTTCTAGGAATTAGTTTTAGGTTTCAAATTCTTAGTCTTATAAGGAAAGTCATATCAACTCTAAATTCTCCACTTCTTTGGATGCTCTGTCCAACAGATCTTCAGATACAACAGTTAAGCTAGTCTCGGATGTTCATGAAAAAAGGTGATGCTACAAACCATATTCCAGTTAATATCAAAATGGCAGTACAATATTTAACTTCTCCCCTGCCCCCCAAAACACCAGTTACGATGTTATTACTTTGATAAAAATTACAAGCAAGGCCTCCAGAAAATGGAGGTTAACATTTATAAAATCAAACATTCAGTTCACTTTGATTTGTAAATATTTATCATGTGCCACCTCTCTGCTCTGCCCGCTGGTTCAGTTTTTGGATCCATCAGAGTATTAAAATTAAGAATCTTGAGATCCTGTATGAGAACAGGATTTTTAATAATTTAAATGCCTTGCCACTTCCAAGAAACACAAGCAGTAGGCAAGGTTGTATAGATAGTCACACTCATGAACCAAAACAAAGATTTTTAGGTCTACCTTCAAGCCTTTACAAAAGAACAACTGAATAAATTCTGAACAGAAGAAATACAGAAAACCTTTGGGAATTTCTCCCCAAACCCCCACATGTAGGACAAAGTGTTCTTCCTATTCTCTTATTTTTACCCCTCCCATTTTGTTTTATTTTAACCACCCTCTATACCTCGAAATCCAAATCTTGTTGCCTGATTTCCTTTCAACTCCCTTTCATTCAGTCTTCACTTGCACCATTCTAGTCCAGTTGTGCTGCACAGCATGTAATACTACTTGTTCAGAGGCACTTTGAAACCCACACAGCCCAAAGGAAATGCAGCTGACAACCAAGCTGTTCTGCTCCTTATCTGTGTGCTGTACACACACCTCGGACCACAAATTCAGGCAGTACAACAGATAGATGTACTCCCAAAAAGCAGGGCTGTACTTACATACAAAGTAAATGTACCACAGGCAGAAAAGTATCTCTTCATTGAACGTATTTTTCCCCATATTCCATGTTGTATCAGCTACTCTTAAGTTCTACATATCACTACCCATTCCACATGATCATATTAGAATCTCAAAGATGTGTTTACTGTGGAATTTCAGTTAGCCAAGAACACACACAGGAATAAAAATCCACGCAAAGCGTGTGAGGTTTCCCCTTACCCCCTTAATCTTACTTATTTGGCTATTTCCCCCAATGTTAAACATAGGCAATCAAATACTACAATAAAGAAGGCAGCATAAAAAACATGGACTAGAACAGAACATTTGTTTATGAACTTCAAGGAAATTTTGATGCAGTTTTAGATGTAAATGTGTCAGACAATAGTTGAAATATTTAGATTTGATGCTGATGTACAAACATGTAGCACTTACGAGCTTTATTTTAATTATCCAGTAACTACGATAACTGCTCACTGCTTTCAAACGGGGAAAAATAACCCAAATACACTTAAAGTCGATTATGCAGTTACAAACGTCTTAGAACTTATAAAACAGGGTTACCTTTTGATAAGATATGGTCAACACACTTAAAACACAAGATTCCAAAATGGCAAACTGTATCATGCTAATTATTAACTTTCAAACAGTTTAAGTCATCTATACAAGGGACAAAGTTGGAATTCACATTTTGTTTAAAATATAAATGTGCCTCTGCTACATAGATGTGAACAAAATTTTGAAACATTGGCTGCAATTTACATACACCTAGAGATTAAATCCTCATTAGTAAGGTCTCTCTCCACAGCAGACTGAACACGTGTACCAATGGTTAGTGTCTGAAAAGTACTACTTTATTCTGATGAAAATTAGTCTCCCCATTTCATGAAATAGATAGGAAAACTGGAAGTACAATTTGATTTAACTTCCATTTGAAATATTCAGTATTTACCTTTAAAGCACAAAATATGCAAGCATCTCCCTGACAGATATGTCCAGTTAGGCCTCTTAAACTCCGTCGGAATATGTCAAGCTGCCATAAAACCTACAAGAAAAATAAAGTGGAACAGAAAATAAGGATCCTAGTCCAAGAACTTCTTACCTAAAAATGTAAGATTCATTTAACCATATTTATTAGACTATTTTTTTTAACTTTATGTGGCATGTACAATATTAGCATAATAATTACTACAAGAAATAAAAATAGATGCTAAAATGAATAAAGTACATTTGAAAAAGTCAGAGTACAGAATACTTTTATAGGTGGGAGGAAGGGGAAAGGGACAGAAAAAACAACACACTCCTCCTTATAAAAGGACATTGTTGTCTATTATCTCTCCTCTGAATTCTCTGTTAACATCTGTGGATTGGGGGGTGGTAGGACTGTCTAAAACTATAACTAAAAATGGACTTTGGGTTTAATTTTAGGGCACCCTAAGGGAAAAGCAAAACTAAACTGAACACAGGTCAGGTTGTTCCCGTTAAAATGAATGTAAAGCAGCATATTCATTCTGCTGTATCCATATCATTCCATGTTGGTTTAAATAAAAATACAGCCAGACAATTTAAAAATAGTAACATTTTGACAGCTGGCATAGATCCATTGATGCTGCAAACTCTTTGTCAAAGGACAAAATTGCCACCATAATCTAAAGAGTACTGCAATGTAGTTACGCTGGTATGATCTCGAAGGCTACACATTGTTTGTATTGTTTAGCTTTTTACATGAAACTGTTTTACAATAGATCTCACTAAAGTGTAGTGCAACAAGAGACCGATGTTCCCTTTCATCCTTTTTAAAGATAGCGTAAATATCAAGAATAGGAAAGATGCCCTACAGCAGAATAATGAAGGACAAACAGAAAACACAGCAATATGCATGTTAAAAATTGAATTTCACTAAAAATTTTGTTTGACATCAAAACCTTTTGAGATCCAACACTACTCAAACTGATTCTTGTTGGTATTCTGCCCACTGGCAACATGGGAAAGGTTATCATATATTGTGGAACTAGGTTTTCTCCCACGCTAACAAGGGCTTTTTATTGGGCTGGCATCACAGTTAGGAGAATAATATGCATTTGTGGGACTGACCTACAGAACATAAAAAATAGCTCTATATTTAGGCACAAAATAGCTGCCCTCTGAAAGGAAGTTTATCACCAGGAGAATGCCTTTAAGCTTTATTTATGGTAAATTTTGAAACCTACGATGGTATTTAGAACATGTTGATAGATGAACTACAGTTCTAAAAATCATGCAGTATGTAGCAAGACATACACATGTAAGAAAATTTTTAAATATATTTTTAATATATATGCTTTTATACAGCAAAAGCAAATCTATGTTTTATTTCCTTGATAAGAAGGGAACATGGAACAAGTTTCTGATCATAGATACTATATAGATTTGTTGCTATATACACATGCCTGAGATTAGAATCAGGTCTTTGACCAAAAAAAAGGATAAAACAGAATTCATTCCAAGGTACCAACAAAAACAATTTGGATTAAGCAGCATAGATTTATACACTAAATTCTCAAGTGACAGTAGTTTAGGTAAAAAAGAAAAACCCTGGTCCAATTAAGAAAGTTGTCTGGTACACTTTGTGAATTAATATGACTACAAACATATCCTGCCCAACATAAATTCAGTATGGATCATTATCAGCAGATTAAGAAAAGCATGATCACAGTCAAAACCATAAATGAAAAACTTACTGTACTTCTACAGTGCAAGAAACATATACATTACATAAAAGCTTTAAGAGCCTTTCAAAAAGAACAGATATGTATTCATAATACAATTTTCTGTAAACATCAACTTGTTTACCAAAAAAAAAAAAACCACGTGTAAAAGTGGTGACAATCTTTTCTTACCTGTACAGCACTGTTAAGAAAGCAACTGTTTTGTCCTGGCTCATTTAACAAGCCTTTGGTAGGGGCCAAGGACAACATACTTCCAGGCTGATACACTTTTCCAAGGTTACCCGCAGGTTTCCGCAAGAACTTCGCCCACGCCATTATTTTTTTAAAATGTATATAAAATCAAGCTAGTTGCACTTTTAATATTTTTAAGGATATGATGAGTGCAAGGCAAAGAAGGACGACTTATGAGAAGTGCCTTAAAGTCATGGCATTCTGTTCAGATAGCACAATGGCATCCACGTAAAGAGTTTGTCTTCTGCAGCTATTGGCTATTTATCATGAACAGTCTGTCAACTGAACTTGTAATCCCACAAAAAGTTTTGGAGCTTTGGAGACTAAAAAAGAATGAAAAACCCATAAAACTGATGATGTCCTGTTAAGATTAAAATATTTTGAAGGTCCACCTTTGTTAGAATGAAAGTTCTTGCTGAGCATGCCACGCAGTATCTGACCTTTCCTTCTAGGGATGTCTTTGTTTCAAAGTATTACTGCAAAACACGAGTTGGAAGAGAATTCTTAAACACTATGGCCTTAATATATTACAAAAATAGAAAATTCTTGTCTGGTTTTATATTGCTGTTCTCTCATTTCCTTAAGTCTTCCTTTTCCTTCTAACAGCATAGGGTCTCTCCCCACTGGTCCATGAAATATATTCCAGTAGAGAAAACTCCGTATTTTATTTCGTTATTTTCCCAGTAAATCTGTAACAGAGAAAAAAAAGTTTTAAAGTACGTCCTTTAGAACAGTATGTTAAGAGAATAAAACCAGGTAACAATTAAAGGTAAATGGCGTTTCATAGAGAGAGGAGTTAAACACTATTAAATGGAAAAAGTGTTAAGATGGAAAAGGTCAATTTGATGTGGTTCGGTATTCATCATAGTCCAGATATTGTTTGTTCTATTAAGACCATAATCAGATTAGTTTGGGTGTTGACTTCTGAAACCATACAGCACAGTTGCATGAAATCTGTTTTTTCTCACTTAGGACCTCAAAGTTGAATTAATATTGGGTTGCCTTTGATAAGCTGTACATCATCATGTCAGGGTTCCCTCCCCACTCTGAACTCTAGGGTACAGACATGGGGACCCTGACATGGTGGCAGAACAGTGGGATCATTTTGAACCAGAAGCACAGACCTTAGGATTTTAAAAAGAAAATATTTTTTCTTTTGGATGCTTGAAGTCAGGGAGGTTTTTTTGTTTTGTTTTTAAAGGACACTTTTGTTTTTAGCTGAGAGCAGCTGGAGGGGTTTTTTTTTTTTCCCCTTCTTCTTCTCTACCTCAGGGCGAAGTAGTTAAGCTACAGCAAGGTAATTCACAAGCTGGGTTTTGTTTTGGTTTTTTTCTTCTCTTTTTCTTTCCAGCTCTCAGGTTAGGCTAGATTAAGCGCAGGGAGGCTAGGATGACAGAAAGTGATGTCCAAAAGAAACTAGATTTAGCCAAATTGGAAGCTGAAGGAAGAAAGAACGTACATGAAAGACAACTGGAATTAGAACAGATGGTGATTGATGCACAAGTGGCCAGAGAAAAGCTGCTACGGAGGAGAGGGAAAGAGAGGCAGCATGCTGAGAAGGAGAGAGAAAAAGAGAGGAAACATGAACTGGAGGTGATGGCGTGGAAATGACAGAACCCTTCAGCCGCTGGCTCCACCTCCCCAAAAATCCACACATGGGAGCTACTATGTCCACAGTATGATGAATCCAGTGATACTGCTGAATATTTCATCACCTTTGAGAGACTGTGTACCCTCCATGCAATTCCTGAAGATCACAAGATGACCACATTGGTAGCAAAATTGACTGGAAGAGCTCTGGACATATTCAACAAGATGCCTATTGAGGATGCTTCTGACTATGGTAAATTTAAGGATTTGGTTTTGAAGCAATTTCAAATTACACCTGAAACTTACAGAGTAAAATTTAGAGCCCTTAAGAGAGGGGCTGGACTAAGTAATGTGGCTTATGTAAACCAGATGAAGGATTTGTTAGATAAATGGGTCAAAGGAAGGGGTGTAACTAGCTTTGAAGGAATGTGGGATTTGGTTGTCCATGAACAGTTCCTGACTATGACCAATGATGATGTAAAACAGTGTTTATGGGATAAGAAAATGGACTCAGCAGAAAGTCTTGCTTCTTATGCTGATCGATACGAGCAGTCCCAGACTGCCAGAGAGGCAGGGCAAATGGGAACAAAATGGATGGAAGTAGCAGAGAGGAACAACCCTGGTCGCAGTTTGGGGGGATAGCAGAAGGGGCACCCCAAGACCACCCCATACTACCGGGGGCAGCCCCAGGCCCCACCTACACCCCAAGGAAAACCTCAGATACCTTATCATCCCACCACACCATTCTCCAGCAACCCACCTCGCCCCAGTGACCAGTCAGCTGGGCGATGTTTTAAATGTAACGAGCTGGGCATGTAAAGGCCAACTGCCCCAAGAACCCCAGTGGATTGCAGTTCATTGCACCGGGGTCACACCAAAGGTCCTCAGGCCCAGATGCCTCCCAGATATCCTCAGAGTGAAGGGAAACTGTGAGTGTGGGCGGGAAGGTGGTTATCGCATGGAGGGACACTGGAGCACAGGTGTCAGCTATCCACCAATCCCTAGTGGACCCCAAATTAATCAACCCAGAGGCCCAAGTGATGATTCAACCCTTCAAGTCAACCTCTTTTGACTTGCCTATAGCCAAGTTGCCTGTCCAGTACAAGGGCGGGTCAGGAATGTGGACTTTTGCAGTCTATGATGATTATCCCATTCCCATGCTGCTGGGGGAAGAGCTGGCCAACCATGTGAAGCTAGCCAAGAGGGTGGGAATGGTCACTCTCAGCCAGGCTAAGCAAGCCTTCACACCTCGCTCTGTTCCTGAGCCTTCTACAAGGGCCCAGTCTGTGTTACCACAAACCCAGACTGAGGTGTTGGAACCGGACCCCATGCCAACGTCTGCAACAGCAGTAGTGGATCCAGTCGCAGAGACCCAGCTAGAGCCAGTCCCAGAACTGGAACTGGCAGAGCACCCAGCAGCAGAACCATTGCCAGCACTGAATCCAGCGCTTGCAACCCCATCGGCAACTCCAACACCAGAGGGCACCACCAAGCCCGCACTGGCAGCAGCAGCTAAACCTGCGCAAGAGGCTCAACCGGAGCCTGAAACACAACATAGTGCACCAGCGGACAGTGGTTCACGGTCAACAGAAACAGTCCCATTACCTACATCGCTTTCAGAGGGACCAAGCCCAAGTCCACAATCCAGTGAGGAAGCCGAGCAGGAAGCAGATGAAAGCCTCCAGGGAGCTTGGATGGCAGCACGGAACAACCCACTGCCTCTCAGCTCGTCTAATCAATCGCAGTTTGTTGTAGAAAGAGGACTTTTATACAAGGAAACTCTTTCTGGTGGGCACCAGGAAGACTGGCATCCTCAAAGACAGTTGGTAGTTCCAACTAAGTACTAAGTAAAGCTCTTGAGCTTAGCCCATGATCATCCTAGTGGCCATGCTGGGGTGAACAGGACCAAAGACTGTTTGGGGAAGTCCTTTCACTGGGAGGGAATGGGCAAGGACGTTTCCACCTATGTCCAGTCTGGTGAGGTGTGCCAAAATGTGGGAAAACCCCAAGACCAAGTCAAAGCCCCTATCCAGACACTCCCCATAATTGAGGTTCCATTTCAGCAAGCAGCTGTGGATACTCTGGGTCCTTTTCCAAAAAAGACACCCAGAGAAAAGCAGTACATACTGACTTTCATGGATTTTGCCACTCGATGGCCGGAAGCAGTAGCTCTAAGCAACACCAGAACTAAAAGTGTGTGCCAGGCAACAGACATTTTTGCCAGGGTATGTTGGCCCTCCAACATCCTTATGGATTTGGGAACTAATTTCCTGGCAGGAACCATGAAAAGCCTTTGGGAAGCTCATGGGGTGAACCACTTGTTGTTACTCCTTACCACCATCAAACAAATGGCCTGGTGGAAAAGTTTAATGGATCATGGGGGGTCATAACACGTAAGTGAGCACTCCAGTGATTGGGACCTAGTGTTGCAGCAGTTGCTCTTTGCCTACAGAGCTGTACCACATGCCAGTTTAGGGTTTGCACCATTTGAACTTGTGTATGGCCGCAAGGTTAAGGGGCCATTAAAGTTGGTGAAGCAGCAATGGGAGGGGTTTACGCCTTCTCCAGGAACTAACATTCTGAACTTTGTAAACAACCTACAAAGCACCCTCCGAACCTCTTTAGCCCTTGCTAGAGAAAAACCTAAATCATGCCCAGGAAGAGCAAAAAGCCTAGTATGATAAACATGCCAGAGAACATTCCTTCAAAGTAGGGACCAGGTCATGGTCTTGAAGGCACTCCAGGCCAATAAGATGGAAGCATTGTGGGAAAGGCCATTCACGGTCCAAGAGGGCCTGCGTGCCGTTAACTCTCTCATAGCATCCCCCACCTCAAACCTAAAGCCTGAAGTGTACCATGTTAATTCTCTAAAGCCCTCTTATTCCAGAGAATTAAAGGTTTGTCAGTTTACAGCCCAGGGAGGTGAGGACGCTGAGTGATCTGAAGGCGTCTACTACATAGGAAAAAGTGACGGTGTCATGGAAGAGCTGAACCTCTCAATGACTCTCTGACATATGGAGCGACAGCAGATCAAGGAGCTGTGCACTAGCTTCGTGCCAGTGTTCTCAGCCATCCTAGGACAGACCAAACGGGCATACCACTCCATTGACACAGGTAATACTCGCCCAATTAGAGCCCAACCTTACCGGGTGTCTCCTCAAGCCAAAGCTGCTGTAGAACGGGAGATCCAGGATATGTTACAGATGGGTGTAATCTGCCCCTCTGGAAGTGCATGGGCATCTCCAGTGGTTCTAGTTCCCAAACCAGATGGGGAGATACGCTTTTGCGTGGACTACCGTAAGCTAAATGCTGTAACGCGCCCAGACAACTATCCAATGCCATGCACAAATAAGCTATTGGAGAAACGGGGATGTGCCCAGTTCATCTCTACCTTAGACTTAACCAAGAGGTACTGGAAAGTACCACTGGATGAATCCTCCAAGGAAAGGTCAGCCTTCATCACCCATGTAGGGCTGTATGAATTTAATGTGCTCCCTTTCAGGCTACAAAATGCACTCGCCACCTTCCAAAAATTTGTAGATGGTCTCCTAGCAGGATTGGGAGAATCTGCAGTCGCCTACCTTGATGTGGCCATCTATTTTGATTCATGGGCAGAACACCTGGAGCATCTACAAAAAGTCTTTGAGCGCATAAGAGAGGCAGGACTAACTGTTAAGGCTAAGAAGTGTCAAATAGGCCTAAACAGAGTGACTTACCTCGAACACCAGGTGGGTCAAGGAACTATCAACCCCCTACTGGCTAAAGTGAATGCTATCCAAAAGTGGCCTGTCCTAAAGTCAAAGAAACAGGTCCAATCCTTCTTAGGCTTGGCTGGTTATTATAGGCGATTTGTACCGCAATACAGCCAAATCGCTGCCCCACTGACAGACCTAACCAAAAAGAAACAGCCAAATGCAGTTCAGTGGACTGAAGAGTGTCAGAAGGCCTTGAACCAGCTTAAAGCGACACTCATGTCTGACCCTGTGCTAAGGGCCCCAGACTTTGACAAACTTTTCCTAGTAACCACAGATGCGTCCAAGCGTGGTGTGGGAGCAGTTTTAATGCAGGAAGGACTGGATCAAGAATTCCATCCTGTCGCGTTTCTCAGCAAAAAACTGTCTGAGAAGGAAAGCCACTGGTCAATCAGTGAAAAGGAATGTTACGCCATTGTGTACACGCTGGAAAAGCTACGTCCATACGTTTGGGGACAGTGTTTCCACCTGCAAACCGACCATGCTGCACTGAAGTGGCTTCATACCGTAACAAAAAACTTCTTCGGTGGAGTTTAGCTCTCCAAAATTTTGATTTTGAAATACAAGACATTTCAGGACCTTCTAACAAAGTGGCTGATGCCCTCTCCCGTGACAGTTTCCCAGAATCAACTGTTAAAATCGTCCTTGAAATGTGGAAAATATTGTTAATTTTTATATAATCAGTAGTATATCTAGAGGTGCATGTGTCTTACTAATTCTGTTTTCTCCTAGAGCTCCAGGAAGAAGTCACAGCCAGTGTGGAGCAGGGTGTCCAACACCATCTATGATTTGGGTGGGGCGGGGGGGCTGTCATAAGCATACAGCTAAGGGTAGCATAAAATCCCTCCTTTACCTGTGAAGGGTTAATCAGTTCCATTAACCTAGTTGGCACCTGACCAGAAGGACCAATGGGAAAAGAAGATACTTTCAAATCGGGGAAGGGGAAATTTGTTTGTGCTCTTTGTTGTTCTCTCCAAGACAAAGAGAGAGACCAAACAAGTAATCCAGCTCCTACTGAATGATACTATTTCTGTAAGTAATAGCAAGGAAATGCATTAGAGTATCTTTTGGTTTAGCTTGTGAATTTCCCCTATGCTAAGAGGAATTTCCCCTATGCTAAGAGGGGAATCCTCTGTGTTTTAAATCTTATTACCCTGTAAAATTACCTTCCACCCTAATTTTACAGAGGTGATTCTTTTACTTTTTTTCTTTATTATAAAGTTCTGTTTTTAAGAATCTGACTGGGGTTTTTACTGTCCTAAAAAGCCAAGGGTCTAGTCTGTGCTCACCTTGTTTACTCTCAAGCCTCCCCAGGAAAGGGAGTGAAGGAGTTTGGGGGGATATTTTTGGGAAACAGGAACTCCAAGTGGTCCTTTTCCTAAATCTTTGTGATGGCAGTGATACCGTCCAAGGACAAGGAAGAATTTGTGCCTTGGGGGAAGTTTTTAACCTAAGCTGATAGAAATAAGCTGAGGGGGTCTTTCATGCGGGTCCCCACATCTGTACCCTAGAGTTCAGAGTGGGGAGGGAACCCTGACATCACTACTCAGTAAAGGTTTTGATTTGATAATCCTAATGTTTCTTTGTGTGAAATATCTACTGACAAATATTTGTTTTTTTTTTTTAAAAATCGAAACAGATGATAGGGATGGATTTACTTGATACCAGGTTATACTGTACTCTCATTATTTCATAGAATTGTCTATGAATGTTTTGAAAAACATTTCTTTAATATGGCAATTGGGTTAGCTGAATTCTCCTACATTTTGTACCAGTATCAATTGAACTGGCCACCTGAGTACTCTGTTGTCACACCTCGTGAATCTTTGCATCAGTTCTGGCTTCTCAACGTACAGCCACGAAGTTGTTACTCTTGTATATGCATTATATGACAGCAAGAAGGTTATCATCGTTACATATTCAGAGCCAACATTTTAAACTCAAAATACTGGATTATCCATTTAGGTCTGCATCACAAAAGTCACTGGCATACTATAACTTACTTATTTCAGAGAATAGCCCAAAACAAACCCAAGGATTAGCTGCTAGGCAAGAAGAATTAAAAGTCATGTGTATAGAAAAGAGAAAAGGAACCAGGGATAAAAGTTCTTGATGGCAGTGAGGCCAGGAAGCCAGAATTTCACCCCAGATCTTAAAGTGCACATAAATAAGCTACTAAAAATAATATACTAACGGTTTTGAAAGCGCAACTTCATCCCTATAATCATCTTTTCCCCCATACTGTGGCAACCTTAAACGTCATTTAAGTGCCAATTAAGGATTACAATTTTTGTTTAGAATGCTGTAAAGAACAGATAATTGTTTCATACAACTATGTAGTCCCAACAAACATTTTTATGGCTAAACAATTCAACATGTTTTAAACTATAAAGAAAACGAGACTGCATATAGAACCAAAAATATTTGCCTTTCAAAAACATCCCTAATGAGAAAAAACTTTGCACCCCTAAAATTATCTCCCTTTTTATTCCTAGATTTCCTCCCATCTGAATGCCTCATCTTTAAAGGGCATATTGGAACTCTGTGTTAGTAAGA
Source organism: Eretmochelys imbricata (assembly GCF_965152235.1). Taxonomy (NCBI): domain Eukaryota; kingdom Metazoa; phylum Chordata; order Testudines; family Cheloniidae; genus Eretmochelys; species Eretmochelys imbricata. The sequence continues at coordinate 42,130,798 of NC_135575.1, read as the reverse complement.
ATCAATAACTGGAACTTCACCAAAAGTCTGTGTTGACTAGTGCATAACCCCATGATTTTCGTTTACTGATTTTACTGTATCTTAAAAATGCAGGAAACAAGAAGCATGATCTACAACTGCACTGAGCAAAGAATTTAAGAGATTTCAATCTAAAATTTAAATCTCTATTTAAAAATGACCTCAAAGTCCATGGTAATAGGTTATTACCAAAATGTGATGATTTCATTTTCCTTAAGATCATTTAAATATACCCAGAAGAAAAAAAGCTACAATTTAATAAAAATTGTGAATGCAAACCAGTTTAAGAAAACATCTTATAGAACCTTAAAATTATTAAAACAAAACACCTGAACGTGAGAAAATTCTAAGGGGAGAGTCTTATAGTGAAAGTGTCCTTCGTTACGTAACTGCCATTCTTCCAAAAAGGAGCAAATGCAATTTAAGCAAAGGAAGACAGAGGTGAAGGTAACTGCATAGTACTGATCAATATGAAAAAGGACTTCTGAAGTCAAGGCAAGCAGAAGTGACAACAGATATGCAAAGTATTGTTGTTACAGTTGGAAGCTTTACTGTGAAACATAAATAGATAATAATGGAACACTGCACTAAGGAGGAGTTCAGAGAGGATGTAAGGAGAGCAGTGCTGCAGAGGCCAATGTCACTACTCAAGGAATCAGCACTTCAAGGGCTTTCCTAGCACACTGAAGCAGCAGTGCTACAGAAGACCCATGGCGCACCAATACCTCAGCCCAGAGAGAGAGAGAGAGAGAGAGAGAGACTGACACTATTCCCATAGCACTGCTGCCTCTGTATGGTAGAGAGCTGATGCAACAGTGCCAGGGAATTCAGATCAGAATCCAGAACTACCCTTATTGAAGGAAAAGCTGAAATAAAACTACAGTCTTTTCAGTTAGTGTAAATCTAAACAACATTCTTCCTTTTCCCCCTCACAACTATCAAAAGTCTTTGTATATTTCTGGGTATAAGATTTGTGTGTGCATACTAGAAAAATATACCTAGCTTGTGATTGGACTGGAACGAAACAAGTACATACATTGTTTCTAAAACAAAGTTATGCCAAAAAATTTTCAAAATAAAGGAGTGTTTAATTCCGAAAACCTTATTGATTTGTGTATAGCATTTTACAGATAGCCTAGAAACAAAAATCTTCCACGATGTATGTATTCCTTTTCCCTAAATTTGATCCAACAACTACAAAGACTCACTGCAAGAGCTGCATCAAAACAAATTCTACACTCACGGTCATGGCAATTCACAATTCTCACTCTTATCTAAGACTCCACAGAAATAAAATGAATTTGACCAAAATAATCACATCAATGAGATGCATGTTACATTTCACAATGCTCTAATGAAATTCCAAAGTAAATTTACTGTCCTGTTTCAGTAAGTTTTTTCTGCAAAGTCAGGGATTGACTCATGAGACATAGTGATACTATGTTCACATCTAAATTACTAGTACTACTACCTCCAAGAGGGAATCTAAATAAGATTCCTAGGTCACATAAAATCTATAAACCTGTAACTGTAACACTGCAATGATAAATCTGGAGAACTGTCTCTTAAACCACCACATTTATATAACAATATGCTCAAATTACTGTTTCTCTGAATACAAATGAGCAAATTGGCATCTGTTATATTAATTCTTTAAGTTGTTTGTGTCAACCTAAGAAAGAAGCCAAACAAGTTGATATTTAACTGCATATCAAACATTTTAGAGGTCCAAGAACAGAATGCCATAAGACTTAACTGACTGTGCAATCCTCATGATCATGCACCTTAAAAGATGCTCCCACAATTCTTCCCCAGGCAAAAAAGTCTGTTCACTTGGAGCTGCACCTCCCTCCAATTGAGCATACAAGCCCATCACCAGCTAGATAGAGGTCTAGTAGAATTTTGAATCTATTACCCTACCTCTCCCACTTTCGCTAGCATGCTAGAGTCACCGAGAACCAGCTCAACACAAGTGACAGGAAGAACCTGAATGCCCTGAGAAGGAAGCCTTAGTTCTATTCCCACTTAACAATCTGACCAATGACACCAGTCATCAGTGGTGTGGAGCGGCTAGAGTCACCTCTTTCCTGTCCACAATAACACCCCATTGTTATTATTCTATATTATATAAATTCTGGTTACACAGGACTTGGTTTAGAGGGAAGTAAAGGCAGCTGTAAAAAAACAAACAAGTATAACAAATGGAAGAAAGGGGAAATTTATATTAGTGAAAATAAATCAGAAGTTAGGAACTGAAGAAAACCAGTAAGCGAAGCAAAGGGACAGAAAAATCTATGGCTAGCAGAGATAAAGGACACTAAAAAGCAATTTTAAAAATATATTAGGAACAAAAAAGATTCGGACAACGATAATTGTTCATTACTAGATGGAAAATGGTACAATTAATAAATAAAATAAAAATACAGAAGTATTCAATAAAATATTTTCATTCTGTATTTGAGGGAAGACAGATGACAGTATCATATGGTGATAATCCAGAGATACCAATGGAATGCAAAGAATATGTTAAACAGAACAGAAACCACTAAAGTCAGACATTTTTAAATCAGCACATCCAAAAAACTTGCATCCAAGAGTTTTTGAAGAGCTGGCTCAGAAGCTCCCTGGACTATCAATGTTGATTTTCAATAACTCTTGGAGCCCTGGTAAAATTCCAAGATGGGAAGAAAGCTATTGTTATGCCAATTTTTTAAAAGAATAAAAAAAGGACGACCATACCAGCTTGACCATTGATTGAGCGAGTTAACGGAGCAGCTGATATGGACTCTATTAATAAAGAATTAAAGAAGGGGCAAATAATTAATGGCAATCAACATGGGGTTTAGGAAAACAGATGTCAAACTAACTTGATATTGTCTGTTGATGAGATTACAAATTTGGTTGATAAAGGTAACAGTATTAACTCACAGACTTCTGTAAGGCATTCGACTTGGCACTACACAACATTTTGATTCAAAAACTAGAACATAAAATTAACATGGCACACACTAATAGATTAAAAACTGGCTATCAGATAGGCCTCAAAATGTAACTAAATAGGGACAGTCATTGAATAGGTGCGTTTCCAATGGGGTCCCACATGGATCCGTTCTTGGCCCTATGCTGTTTCACATTTTTATCAATGACCTAGAAGAAAACAAAATCATCACTAATAAGGTCTGCATATGATAACCATTAAGGGAACGGTAAATAAGAGAGGGAACAAGCAGATCGTTCTGAATCAGTGACATCACTTGGTAAACTTGTCAGAAGCAAACAATATGCATTTTAATATGGCTAAATGGATATAGCTACGAACAAAGAATGTAGGCCATAACTTATAGTATGGGAGGCTCTATCCCAGAAAGCAGTAACTGACAAAAATTTGGGGGTCATGGTGGATAATCAGCTGAACATGAGCTCCCAATGTTATTCTGTGGGCAAAACAGCTAATGTGATCCTAGTATGCATAAACAGGGGAATCTCGAATTGGAGTAGAGAGATTTACCTCTGTATTTGGCACTGGTGTGCCCACTGCTAGAATACCATGTTCCAATTCAAGAAGGATGTTGATGAGGTTCAGAAAACATGCCTCAAAGGGTATGTCTACTCTGCAATGAAACACCTGTGGTTGGTCATGTCATCTGACTCAGACTTGCGGGGCTATAACATTTCAGTTTAGACATTGAGGTGTGGGCTAGAGCCCAGACATCTACACTGCAATTTTATAGCCCCACATGTCTAAGTCAGCGGACATGGGTCAGCTACACGTTTTATTGCAATGTACACATAAGCTGAACAGACTGTGCTCTTTGGGTATCCAAGAGGTTAAGGGTGACTTGATGATAGTCTAAGAATCTATACGAGAACAGATATTTAATAATGTGCTCTTCCTGTCTCTGCTAGACTGAACACCACACTCCAACAACTGGAAGTTAAAGTCAGACAAATTCAGACTGGAAATATGGTATACACTTTTGACAGAGAACGTAATTAGTTGCTGGAACAATCTACCTAGGGACATGGTGAATTCTCCATCACTGAATTTTTAAATCAAGATTATGTGTTTTCCTGAAAGATACCCTTTAGGAATTATTTTGGGGAAGCTCTATGACTTCTGTTATACAGGGGGTCAGACTAGATGATCACAGCAGTTCTTTCTGCTCTTAGAATCTATAAATCTTATACTGTGTGCAACCACTATTGTGAGGAAGACATTAAGCAACATGACTACCATCTGTCACATTTGTTCTCTCATCCTTTCCACAGCATACACACAGTGAAGTAGGGGGTGGGGGGATTTTATTTATATAGAGAGACAGAGAGAAAGAGAGAGAAAGACATGTTACTATGCTTGTTAGAGAAGGCAAGGTCAAGGAAAAAAGCCTTGCACTTCCGAAGGTGGTGTAGTCTGTGATGGTTCTTAATTCCTGCGGGCATTGATTCCAGAGTCATTGGCCAGCCTCTGAGAAAGCTCTGTCTCCTGCAGAGATGAGTTCACTCTTACTGTAGAAAGTTTCACTATGCCAGAGGAGCAAAGTTGTCAACCACAGTCTTCATTCCAGAGCTTTTGGCAGTCTTTCAGATACCCTGAGCCCATGTAACTGAGCACCTTAAAGAAAAAGGACCAAAACCTTGTACTTGACCTGATATTCTACAGTAAGCCAGTGTTTGGATTGGAGAACTGGATTGATGTGTTTGCAGTAAGCCAGTAATACTGAGGAGACAATGCTGCAGCATTCTATACCAGCTGAGTTTCCTAAGCACTAAAAGGTCCATGCAAAGATATGCTACATTGCTGTACTACAGTCAAGATGATGAAGGCATGAACAACTGAGGCCAGGTCATCGTTCTCCAGGAAGGGATGGAATCTTCTAGCCAACCAAAGGTGGTAGGATGTTGCTAGGTGACAGCTTTGCATCAGTGAGGAATCCAGGAGTACTCCTGAACTACAAACTAATTTGACAAATTGTGAACAAGTACCTTCAACCAATGGAGACTGCATTGCAGCTGCAAACTCTTCAGAATGCTTTTCTTATCCCATTAGAATAGAATAGCAGCAATGTAGCACTCAGGGACCTGGGCTTCAGCCTCATGCGGTGGGGCTTCAGCTTTCTGCCCTGGGCCCCAGCGAGTCTAATGCTGGCCCTGCTTGGAGGCCTCCCTGAAACTTCCTTGAGGCCCCCTAGGGGGCCCCAGATCCCTGCTTGGGAACTGCTGTTCTAATCCATCTCCCCTTGAGCAGGCAGAGTTAAGTATACCTAGACCATTCCTGACAGGTATTAGTTTAACCTGTTCTTAAAAACCGTCTCCATCTGAAGCCTCAGCAATGCTCAGTAGACAACAGCAATGTATCTCCCTGTGTTTTACATGCAACATTCCTGTGAATACAGAATAACATTGGTCCTCTTTCTTTCTCTCTCTTTTTTTCTCGGCACAACAGAACATTCAATTTGTGATCCACCACAACCTCCTGATTTTTTTCAGCAGTACTACTGTCCAGCCAGGTATTTCTCATTTTGTAATTGTGCGTTTGATTTTTCCTTCTTAAATGTAGTACTTTGTACTTGGTCTACTGAATTTAATCTTATTTATTTCAGGCCAATTCTCCAATTTATCAAGTCCATTTTGAATTCTAATCCTGTCCTCCAAACAGCATTCAACCCCTCCCACATCGGTGTCCCCTGCAAATTTTATATGCATACTCTCCACTCCATCACCCAAATAGTACCAGACCCAAGGCAGGCCACTCTGGGACCTCAGTTGACATGCCCTCACAGTTTGAAAGAGAAATATTAATAACTACTCTTTGTGTATAGTCTTTCAATCAGTTGTGTACCCACTTTATAGTAATGGTGTAAATGAAGTATTTCCCTAGTCTGCTTATGGGACTGTGTCAAAAGCTTTACTAAAGACCAGACAGGTCATGTTTACTGCTCCGCCCCCACCTGCAAATGCACTATAGGATGCTTTGGCAGGATTTGTTCCCGACCAAATCAATGCTGGCTAATACTTATGACCTTATCATCATCCAGGTTTGAACAAACTTTTATAATTTTGTTCCAGTATTTCTCCGGGAATCAAAGATAGTCTAACTGGTCTATAATTGCCCAGTTCCTTTTTAGTCCTCTTCTTGAAGAGGACTAAGAGCTATGCTTTTTGCTCACTCCAGTCCTCTGGAACCTCACCTATCCTCCACGAGTTCTTGAAGATAAACACTAATGGTTGCTTTGTCTAGTTCCTTAAATACTCTAGGGTCAATCTAATCTACATATTCTTTAACCTGTTCCCCTATTCTGGCCCAAGAGCCTTCACCCTTGTTAATGTTTAACTCAATTAATGCTTAACACAATATTAATCACCTTTTTAGAGAATACCCTGTATGTTGCTTGGGTTCAGCTTCAATTAACTATTCTTCATCCACAAGCTAATCTTTTCCAAGCACTGGACCATCCTAGTGGTAGTGCTACGGTCACACATAGCAAAGGGTAAGTCATCTGATTAGTGCTAGCACTTTCCTTTGCAGTGTCCAGAATTTTGTGATGCATCAATGCACTGCACTCCAGAAATGCAGGTGAGCATAGGCGGAGGAAGCTTGTGATGAGGTCACAATGAAGCCTCTTGTCTATAACAGAAAAGTTGTGCCACTAACTAAATTAATTTAGAAACAGATTTAATTAATTCAATACACCCACTTGTGCACTCATTTCAGTTTAACAGTGACTAGTATCAATTTAACTTTTATCAACTTAAGCTAAATTGAAAAGACAGAAAAAAAATGAGTGTCAGCACAAGAGGGTGCACTATATCAGCTGCTAAACTGATTCAGTTCAATAAGTCCATGTTTTAAGATCTAAAATGAGAAGAAATAAGAAGCGGCAATAACCAAATGCATTGTTAGGGAAAGAGCAGAAGAGGAAAGAAATTAAATGGGTTTAATTTGGAGTGGGGAAATCAGACTGGAATTTTGGCTAGTGATTTAACGAGATCATTACAGATATGAAGTGAGCTGTAGATCACAAAAGCTTATGCTCAAATAAATTGGTTAGTCTCTAAGGTGCCACAAGTACTTCTTTTCTTTTTGCGAATACAGACTAACACGGCTGTTACTCTGAAACCTGTCATTACAGATATGGTCACTTTTTCTGCTAGAAGCAAATGACAAATCCTGCAATCAAGACAGGCTGAATTTCAGTGTTCTCTGCAGCATTTAAGCGGATATTAAAATAAATAAATAAATAAATAAATTCTAGTCGTGGTTATTTGGTCTTCCTACTGTAGTGTAGTGTCTCAAGGCCCCAATCTAATCTCTTTCCAAATGTGAAACAACTGAGTGATGCCTCTTCTTGAAACTACAGAATGAGACAAACCATTTACTCTGGAGGTGTGAACCTCATTCATCTCAATAGGATCGTAACTCAAAAGTCAATTGAGAACAGTGACCAAAAGATTTAAGTTTCATTTCAAGTGCAGATCCAGTCTGCTCTGAACTACATTAAGTTTGTCATAACAACTGGTTTGTTTTGTAACAGTAATAATATCCAAATATTCTACTTTAGTGCAGTCACCTGCCGGACCTGCGGGTAGTGACTGACTTATCGCATCTCGTCTAGACGTGATAAATCCATCCCCGAATCGACGCCTGTACTCCACCTTGGCAGGAAGTGTAAGTGGAGTCGACAGGGGAGCCGCCGCAGTCAACTTGCCGCTGTGAGGACTTTGACTTCAGCTACGCGAATAGTGTAGCTGAAGTTGCGTATCTTAGTTCAAAACCCACCCCCAGTGTAGCCCAGGCCTAAGGGTATGCCTAGAGCAGGGAGATGGGTTTTCCAACTCAAGTAGACATACGCTTACTAACTCGGCTCAAACTAGCACCTAAGAATAATGGTGTGGCTGAGGCAGCATGGATGGTAGCTTGGCTAGCCACCTGAGTGTATACCCTGGGGGTCAGGTGGGATGATTGATTGTATACTGGCGGCTAATCCAAGCTCCCGCCCTTGCTGCTGTCACCACACAACTATTCTTAAGCACTAGCTCAAACAGTTAGTGCATGTATACGTACCTGAGTTGTGAATCCCATCTCCCAGCTGCTGCGTAGACATACCCTACAAAAGTTGTCACTCTTATGTTAGCTTTGAATAGGAAACCACACACTTTTAAGCTTTTGAGCAAAATATTGGCTTAGAATACCAATTCCATTCCCCAAGTCCCTGCCTATGTAAAACAAAACTACCACTGAAATAGGAAATCAATAGCATATTTAATCTATTTAAAGTACAGTTATTCTCCCATAGAAGTTCCAATGTTCTACCCTAACCTGATAATGTAACACCAATTTTCCATTTGTTTACTTTGAACAGAAATGAAGAATAAGTTATATGGTTTACAAAGTAGCCTAACACATTTCATTAGGACTCCACTTTAGAAATACCCATCATTGCAATGCTGAGCAAAATTTCCCCAAAGCAACAGGTCATCTTTGGATTTTGTCATAAAGAGACAAATTTCCACTTAAATAAAAGTATCAGCATACAGTTTAGTACAACAGCTTTCACCAAAGTCTCTTAACAACCTCTTTCTGTTCAAGTCTCAGAACTGGTATTCTTTGCCTTCCTTGTGTATTCAACACAGTTAATCATGCTCCCATTTGAAATTTTCTCCTGCCTGGGCTCTTATTCTATCTTCCTGCCTCTCTAATCATTCAGCATTTTGGTTTCAGGATCCTTCTCATCCCCATTCCAGCTTTCAGTGCAGGTTTAACAGGCTCAATTCTTGGCCCCCTCCTCTTTTCATACCACAGCCTCTTTTGCAGATCTCATTCAAAGATATGCCTTTATAACTATAATCTTTACACTAAATGATTCACAAGCTTATCTAAAATATTGGCTGGGCATCCACAAGGGTATGTCACAGGCCATCAGATTACACTCAACACAACCAAAACGGAGTTCTTTATCTTCCCCCTACAAGCACTCCCCACTTACACCATCATCATCCCTCAAGTCTGTAATTTGGGAATCCATCTTTGACTCGGACCATTTTCTCAACATGTGGAAGGTTATCTAAGTCTTGCCACTTCTTCCTGCACAACATATTTAAGATGCAGCCTTTCCTCTCTGTCCATACAGCTAGAACTCTGGTCCAGATTCTCATTTTACAGCTTCAGTACTATAACATCCCCCTTTTGATCCTCACAAATGCCACCTTGCTCCCATCCATTCAAACACAGCTGCAAAAAATTGCACCCCCCCCACACACACACTTCATGTATTTCCACTGAATCCCCATCTCTACTACATCAAGTACAAACTACTTGTCTTCACTGTAAAACCATACATCGCTTTTCCCTGCTGTATATATTATTTATATTGTACAGAGCCACCAAAACAGCCCCCTGTTCCACAATACCAGCCTTTGTTCTCCTTTAGTGAAGTTTTCCAACAAGCACCTTCTGCATTCTCCCATGCCACCCCATATACACAGGCAGTTCCCTGTAGTAATCCTCAAAGCCACTGCCGTAGCCTCCTTAAAACTCACTTATGCTCACAAACATTTGGCATGACTAACCAGTTTGCTGCTTATTACACTAATCAGGATAGTGTCACTGTTATTTTGTGGTACTCCTGGCTGTTTGTGATATCCACCTGTTGTCTGTCATCATATTCTTTGGAGAGGGAATCCTCTTTTCATTACATGTTTGTACAATGCCTTGCTCAATGAAATCCCGATCTAGGACCCTCTAGGCACTACTATAAGTAATAAAATAACCCTGAAATGAGTACACCAAGAGTTTCTTAGACTGAGATGGCTTCATTGGAACAATGTTGCACTATCAACACAATCTAATTTAAAGTGACATTATTGATCTCATATCTATAAATGAAGTTTGCTCTAATATATTTGGATAGAAATCACTGACCTCTACTGTACATGCACAGATGCATGATCCATTTCCTCTCTGAAGAGATATTTTTAAAACATTACTTTTATGTAAAAGTTGCTAAATATTCAATCAAATGAAGCTGTTTAATCATGTTTAGTAGGAGGACTCTTGAGAAATGTGTTATCTGCTCATGGTGCCATACAACCTTTAGAAGGCAGGTGGTACTTAGCTATACCGTAACAATTTCTGTTAAAGCATCATTAGTTAATACATTTACTATACATAAAAAAATAGAGGGCACATTGACAAATATCTGTAAGAACAGGCTTCAGTGTCTAAGGCGAAAAGTTCCACTCCCCATACTATTATGTACTAGTTGCTCAGCTACCATTCTCCAAGCCACAGAGATTTGTATATTTCACTGTGATATGTACTTTGTAATGTATTTTGAGATTCTAAGGGGAAAAAGATTTTTGCAAGATTAGTTGAACTACGTTTTCCTCAATCAGACATTAGTACAAACAATTTATCATTTCCATAAGTAACATTGCAAAAGATTCTTCTGCAGCAGGTATCATCAGTTCTTGTGAAGCTTGAGATGCTTTATATGAATACTAATGCAGTCTTTGTATTTATTAATACTGACTATATATATATATACATATATATATATACACACACACACACCACACACACACTGTGTGTGTTTCTATACGTACACACCCACCCACCCACCCCCCCTCTGAGGAGGCTTTCTACAGAATTCTGTTAAAAATGTTAATATATTTCATACATGTTGAAAAACTGTGTGTGACTCTAATTCAGTGAAGTATATCCTTAGAAGGGCTTTTATTATCTACAATACACATTTATAAACAAAAATAGTTGATACAAATGTTGTGACTTTAATAATAATATTGCTTACTTTTGTTATAAAAAACTTTATTGGTAACAAACAGCACCACTTTGGTTAATCAAGCTGCAAAACTTTACTTTTCAAAATATATTATGAACTCTCACCCTTTTAATACCTCAAATTATGCCTTCATTCCATAAGAATAGGATAGTAAAACAGAAATGAGTCAACCATGTTTAGATTCACAAATGTACAGTAATTTCAATACATAATCCAAAGTAGCCTCTGGGGACCTAATCATGGAAAAGATTTATGCTTAATTTTTGGTACTCTGAATGGTCCCATTGACTTCAAAGTTAAGTAAGTGCGTAAGTCTTTATCTGATTAGGATGCAAGTAAATATATTTAGCAGATGCTGCATGTTTTCTTTTATGAAGCACACCAGGAAAAAGATGGTTTACAGAGAGAATGGACAATACAACTACATTTCTCCATGTTTGTTCTTAAAGGTCTGAAAAGCTTGTCAGACAATGAAAGTGCACAGAAAACCAAATATGTCCAATTAAGGAATAAATTTACATAACTTCTACATTTCAGGCCCTGAGCGTGCAGTTCACACATAGATATTTTATATGAAGAATGTTTCAGAAGCTATCTATCTAGCAGCTGTATATTATGCTACAAGTGATCAAATTTCAAGCAGTGGAAATCCACTCCATTATACCTGTACTTGCATTTCCTGTTTTCAAAGAATGTTTACAACAGGTCCATAAGATACTACTTAATGTTTAACCTAGCTGTCACATGCCTCAATACAACCTTTGCATTATACATAAATATGAGCTTGCATTGAAATTAATATTACAGTCGATTAGGAAGGGACTAAATCAATAAGTTTGTTTATAGGAGTTGTAGTAACATGTAAAGTATTAATATCTTTTTTGAAATATGTTTTAATGTAAACACACCACTGTTCTCAATTTAGAGGGCAGAGTAGCATTTAATCCCTCGTTGCACCACCAATGTAACCACACTATCCCCCCCCTCTTCCGCCATATATGCCGTTTAACAAAACGGCCACTTGAAAACCAACGAATAACCAGAAGCATCGCCCGGAGGAGAGAGGCAAATAGTTACCCCGAGACGTTCGCATCTCTTTAGAGCCAGGGTGGCACTACCGACTTAAAGACATTTTAACAACTGATCACGCCGCGGTGGGAGAAGGGGACGGGTGGGAGGAAGCCTGAAGCCAAAGGGGGTTAGGAAACAGGTGGGGAGGTGCGCTCAGGCTCCGCGAGGCTGGTGAGCACCAAGACAGCCAGGGCCATGTCACTGTAAAGTCCCCCCCACCCCGACACAGCCCCCACCGCAGGGCAGAGCGGGGGCAGGCGGCTGCGCTCGGCAGGTCCCCTCTCCCCGCGGGCGGGCGCGCAAAGCGACAGGGCGAGTCCCCGGGGCAGGCGGACCGACCCCCCGCGCCAGGGCTGATCCCTGCCGCCGCCCTGCCCTTCCGCCGCGCTGCCCCACCCCGCAGCTCCGGGAGCCGCAGCCTGGCCCCGGGACCCCCCGCCTGGAGCGGCGGAGTTGCCGCTCGCCCACGCTCCGGCTGCAGACCCGCGGCTCCAGCGGTCTCACCTCCAGCCCCGGACAGCCCCGCACGCAGCACCCGTTTTTCCCGGCCCGGCCCGGCCCGGCCGCGACTCCGCTCCGGCTCCGGCTCCGCCCCGCCCTTCGCTGGTAACTTTCTTCCAATGCTCCCCGGCTGGCGCGTGACTTCTTAGGTGGTTTGGCGGCGCGCGCCCGAGAGCCGGCGGCGCAAGGGGAGCGGCGAGTGGAGCGCGTCTCAATAGCCCGGATCGTCAACAACCACAGCGACCTCCGGCGCGCACCGCAGGTGAGGAAGACACGGTCTTCGCAACCAGGGCGAGGAGGGGAGTTGAAAGCACCCTGACGCCGATTGGAAGAGCAGGGGAGTGACGTATGACGCGCCAAACCAATTAAAAGGTCGTGTCCCGCCTCAACCGGAGAGCGCCTGACGGGAGTGTCGATCAGCGGGGAGCAGCGCATGCGTGGTTAGTACTTGTGACTAAAAATGTACTAAATACTGTAGTGTTAAAATGGCAAGATTTGGCCACATTCCCTCTCCTGCCCCCTGTATGTTTAGGCAGGTGGGGTCCAGAGGGTGGACTCTGCCCCCACCATCCGGGCAAAGGACTCTGTTTGGCTTGGAGAGGGCTTTGTTACTTATTCATACCACAGTAAAAGAGTCACTCACGATGGAGTGGCAGCGAAGGCACGCGTCCCTGCGGCTCCCCCCGCAGTCTGTCTAGACCAGAGCTGGTGATCCAGCCTTAAATCATTGATTGTCAGTTAATTTGAGTTAACTAACACACTTGTAAATTCAAGCCTGGGCAAACCCTGTCTGTGTTCAAACGGGATCACAACTCTCCTCTGCGTATAGCCACAAAGGCCTTCATTGAGAAAGTTTTAGTGGGTTTTACAGGTAATAACTCAGCCCTGGTCTACACTAGGACTTTAGGTCGAATTTAGTAGCGTTAAATCGATGTAAACCTGCACCCGTCCACACGATGAAGCCCTTTATTTTGACTTAAAGGGCTCTTAAAATCGATTTCCTTACTCCACCCCTGACAAGTGGATTAGCGCTTAAATCAGCCTTGCCGGGTCGAATTTGGGGTACTGTGGACACAATTCGACGGTATTGGCCTCCGGGAGCTATCCCAGAGTGCTCCATTGTGACCGCTCTGGACAGTACTCTCGACTCAGATGCACTGGCCAGGTAGACAGGAAAAGAACTGTGAACTTTTTAATCTCATTTCCTGTTTGGCAAGCTGCAGGTGACCATGCAGAGCTCATCAGCAGAGGTGACCATGATGGAGTCCCAGAATCGCAAAAGAGCTCCAGCATGGACTGAACGGGAGGTACGGGATCTGATCGCTGTTTGGGGAGAGCAATCCGTGCTATCAGAACTCCGTTCCAGTTTTCGAAATGCCAAAACCTTTGTCAAAATCTCCCAGGGCATGAAGGACAGAGGCCATAACAGGGACCCGAAGCAGTGCCGCATGAAACTTAAGGAGCTGAGGCAAGCCTACCAGAAAACCAGAGAGGCGAATGGCCACGCCGGGTCAGAGCCCCAAATATGCTGCTTCTATGATGAGCTGCATGCCATTTTAGGGGGTTCAGCCACCACTACCCCAACCGTGTTGTTTCTCTCCTTCAGTGGAGATGGAGGCAACACGGAAGCAGGTTTTGGGGACGAAGAAGATAGCTCACAGCAAGCAAGCGGAGAAACTGGTTTTCCCGACAGCCAGGAACTGTTTCTCACCCTGGACCTGGAGCCAGTACCCCCCGAACCCACCCAAGGCTACTTCCTGGACCCGGCAGGCGGAGAAGGGACCTCCGGTGAGTGTACCTTTTTAAATACTATACATGGTTTAAAAGCAAGCGTGTGAAAGGATTACTTTGCCCTGGCATTCGCGGCTCTCCTGGATGTACTCCCAAAGCCTTTGCAAAAGGTTTCTGGGGAGGGCAGCCTTATTGCGTCCTCCATGGTAGGACATTTTACCACTCCAGGCCAGTAACACTTACTCGGGAATCATTGTACAACAAAGCATTGTAGTGTATGTTTGCTGGCGTTCAAACAACATCCATTCTTTATCTCTGTGTTATCCTCAGGAGAGTGAGATATCATTCATGGTCACCTGGTTGAAATAGGGTGCTTTTCTTGAGGGGACACTCAGAGGAGCCCGTTCCTGCTAGGCTGTTTACCTGTGGCTGAACAGAAATGTTCCCCGCTGTTAGCCATGGGGAGGAGGGAGGGTTGAGGGGGTAGCCACGCGGTAGGGGGAGGCAAAATGTGACCTTGTAACGAAAGCACATGTACTATATATGTAACGTTAACAGCAAGGTTCACCCTGAAAGAGTGTAGCCACTGTTTTATAAAATGTGTCTTTTTAAATACCGCTGTTCCTTTTATTTTCTCCACCAGCTGCATGTGTTTCAATGATCACAGGATCTTCTCCTTCCCAGACGCTAGTGAAGATTAGAAAGAAAAAAAATGCACTCGTGATGAAATGTTCTCTGAGCCCATGCTGTCCTCCCACACTGACAGAGCACAGACGAATGCGTGGAGGCAAATAATGTCAGAGTGTAGGAAAGCAAAAAATGACCGGGAGGAGAGGTGGCGGGCTGAAGAGAGTAAGTGGCGGGCTGAAGACAGGGCTGAAGCTCAAATGTGGCGGCAGCGTGATGAGAGGAGGCAGGATTCAATGCTGAGGCTGCTGGAGGACCAAACCAGTATGCTCCAGTGTATGGTTGAGCTGCAGCAAAGGCAGCTGGAGCACAGACTGCCACTACAGCACCTGTGTAACCAACCGCCCTCCTCCTCAAGTTCCATAGCCTCCGCACCCAGACGCCCAAGAACGTGGCATGGGGGCCACCGGCCAACCAGCCACTCCGCCACAGAGGATTGCCCAAAAACAAGAAGGCTGGCATTCAATAAATTTTTAAAAGTTTACAACTTTAAGTGCTGTGTGGCATTTTCCTTCCCTCCTCCACCACCGCTCCTGGGCTACCTTGGTAGTCATCCCCCTATTTGTGTGATGAATGAATAAAGAATGCATGAATGTGAAGCAACAATGACTTTATTGCCTCTGCAAGCAATGATTAAAGGGAGGAGGGGAGGGTGGTTAGCTTGCAGGGAAGTAGAGTGAACCAAGGGGCGGGGGGTTTCATCAAGGAGAAACAAAGAGAACTTTCACACTGTAGCCTGGCCAGTCATGAAACTGGTTTTCAAAGCTTCTCTGATGCATACCGCGCCCTCCTGTGCTCTTCTAACCACCCTGGTGTCTGGCTGCGCGTAACCAGCAGCCAGGCGATTTGCCTCAACCTCCCACCCTGCCATAAACATCTCTCCCTTATTCTCACAGATATTGTGGAGCACACAGCAAGCAGTAATAACAGTGGGAATATTAGTTTCACTGAGGTCTAAGCGAGTCAGTGAACTGCGCCAGCGCGCCTTTAAATGTCCAAATGCACATTCTACCACCATTCTGCACTTGCTCAGCCTGTAGTTGAACAGCTCTCTGACTACTGTCCAGGCTGCCTGTGTACGGCTTCATGAGCCATGGCATTAAGGGGTAGGCTGGGTCCCCAAGGATACATATAGGCATTTCAATGTCCCCAGCAGTTATTTTCTGGTCTGGGAATAAAGTCCCTTCCTGCAGCTTTTGAAACAGACCAGAGTTCCTGACGATGCGAGCGTCATGTACCTTTCCCGGCCATCCCACGTTGATGTTGGTGAAACGTCCCTTGTGATCCACCAGAGTTTGCAGCACTATTGAAAAGTACCCCTTGCAGTTTATGTACTCGGCAGCTTGGTGTTCCGGTGCCAAGATAGGGATATGGGTTCCGTCTATGGCCCCACCACAGTTAGGGAATCCCATTGCAGCAAAGCCATCCACTATGACCTGCACATATCCCAGGGTCACTACCCTTGATATCAGCAGATCTTTGATTGCATGGGCTGCTTGCATCACAGCAGCTCCAACAGTTGATTTGCCCACTCCAAATTGATTCCCAACTGACCAGTAGCTGTCTGCCGTTGCAAGCTTCCACAGGGCTATCGTCACTCGCTTCTCAACTGTGAGGGCTGCTCTCATCTTGGTATTCATGCGCTTCAGGGCAGGGGAAAGCAAGTCACAAAGTTCCATGAAAGTGCCCGTACGCATGCGAAAGTTTCGCAGCCAGTGGGAATCGTCCCAGACCTACAACACTATGCGGTCCCACCAGTCTGTGCTTGTTTCCCGAGCCCAGAATCGGCATTCCACAGCATGAACCTGCCCCATTAGCACCATGATGCACGCATTGGCAGGGCCCATGCTTTCAGAGAAATCTGTGTCCGTGTCCTGATCACTCACGTGTCCGCGCTGACGTCGCCTCCTCGCCCGGTATCGCTTTGCCAGGTTCTGGTGCTGCATATACTGCTGGATAATGCGTGTGGTGTTTAATGTGCTCCTAATTGCCAAAGTGAGCTGAGCGGCCTCCATGCTTGCCTTGGTATAGCGTCCGCACAGAAAAAAGGCGCGGAACGATTGTCTGCCGTTGCTCTGATGGAGGGAGGGGCGACTGACGACATGGCTTACAGGGTTGGCTTCAGGGAGCTAAAATCAACAAAGGGGGTGGCTTTACATCAAGGAGTATTTCAGGCAGGACTTCACGGAGGGTTCCAGTAAGAAATGGTGCACCTAAGTTATTGTTCTTATTGGAACAATGAGGTTAGTCTGGCCTCTGATTGATACATGGCTAGATTTACCTTGCTGCACCTTCTCTGTGAGTGACTGCAGTGTGACCTAGAGGAATGAGTCCCCTAGACGGGGGAGGGGGGGGAAAGCAAATGAGTACAAAACAAATCTGGTCTATTTCTTGTTTTGATCCACTCCATCTATCTTTTACATCTTTGGCTGGCAGCAGACGGTGCAGAAGGACTGCATGCCATCCACATCTTGTGGCTGCCCGGCAGAAGATGATGCAATAGGACTGCTAGCAATCCGTATTGCCTGCCTGCTCACCATAAGACGGTTCAATAGGACTGACTGCAGGACTAAAAAGAATGACCTGGTCGAGTCACTCCAAATTTAGTCCCTGCACCCATGTCTGCCCAGGCGCTCTTAGCCAACGTGGCCAGGAGCACCTCGGACATGACGAGGACGGCTACCAGTCGTACTGTACCGTCTGCTGCCACAAGGCAATGGGTTGCTGCTACTGTGTAGTAATGCAGTACCACGTCTGCCAGCACCCAGGAGACATAGGGTGACGGTTACCTGAGCGGGCTCCATGCTTGCTGTGGTATGGCGTCTGCACAGGTAACTCAGGAAAAAAGGCACGAAACGATTGTCTGCCCTTGCTTTCACGGAGGGAGGGAGGGAACGGGGGCCTGACGATATGTACCCAGAACCACCCGCGACAATGTTTTAGCCCCATCAGGCATTGGGATCTCAACCCAGAATTCCAATGGGCAGCGGAGACTGCGGGAACTGTGGGATAGCCACCCACAGTGCAACACTCCAGAAGTCGACGCTAGCCTCGGTACTGTGGAAGCACTCCGCCGAGTTAATGCACCTAATGCACTTAGAGCATTTTCTGTGGGGACACACACACTCGAATATATAAAACCAATTTCTAAAAAACCAACTTCTATAAATTCGACCTGATTTCGTAGTGTAGACATACCCTCAGATGATTGGAAGCACTTTACACCTCTCGGCTATTGTTTCAAGGTATCTGCATACTTGATCTTCTCTTTAAAAGAAAAGGAGTACTTGTGGCACCTTAGAGACTAACCAATTTATTTGAGCATAAGCTTTCGTGAGCTACAGCTCACTTCATCGGATGCTGTAGCTCATGAAAGCTTATGCTCAAATAAATTGGTTAGTCTCTAAGGTGCCACAAGTACTCCTTTTCTTTTTGCGAATACAGACTAACATGGCTGCCACTCTGAAACCTCTTTGAAAGCATGTATTCTTCTCAATTAGGGGTTGATATAAAATCCCATTGAAATGAAGGGGGATCTTTCCATTGACTGCAATGGAATTTAGTTCAAACGTTTAGTCACTAACTATCCTATACATGTGGGATACCCAGAAATAATCACTATATCCCACGTGCAGTCAAATGAACAGCTTTTACTCTGATCCATAATGGATTGTTCAAAATACATGGGACAAAATAGCGCTGGACTTGATTGCCTCCATATTGCAGAGTTAGCTCCTTTCTAATTTGCCGTCCAATAGGATTCCTAGCTCTCTCTTAGCATTACTGCTTTCCCGTTTTGTTCCCTTCCATTGGATATCTGTGGTTTGGATTATTTCCCCACAGATAATTTTGTTATCTGTTCATATTTCTAGTTGCTATATTTTTCTGTCCTTGCTAGTATTTGGAACATCTCTTAGTTTAAGTATCATATGCATATTTAATTAGCATACCTTTTACTCCATCTTCTAGATCATTAATGAATATTTTAAATATTACCACACCCAACATCAATCCCTTAGAGTACACTATTAGACACTAAGTTGGTACATTATTCATTTTTCCATTATAAACTTTCATTCTGTATAACATTGTTCTCTTCCACACTAATCTGAATTAATTTTATGAGCAGTGTTAATGAGGTACTGTCTCAAATACTTCACTATAATCCATAAATATTGCATCTACTATGTCTTATTTATCCATTTTGTTTATTTTATAAAAAATAAAATCATTGAGCTTGTTTGCAAAATTCATTATTTATAAACCCACTCTACCTGTTGCTCATGGTTCCCTTTCCTTGGCAGTGATTATTTGATCTTAATATTTGTTCTGTTATTTTACTAGCGACAGAAGTAGAGTTGCTGGAAGTTTTCCAAATTTTAAGGTTTTTTACAATTTTTTAAATCCATTTTTGAACCAAATAATTTTTTGATGAAAACTTTCACCAACATTTTTCAGGTTTTTTGACTTCATCATAATTTCAAAATTTGGACGTGTTTAAAAACAGTAAAAAAAAAATCCACAACATTTTTACTAGATAGATAGAATTAGATACTGTAATTAGAGCACCTTTAGATAGAAATTAGAATTACACCCAGTAACTACCAGCTTCATTATTCTTTCTTTTTATGATTAGTGCTACATTTGCTTTTCTTTAGTCTTCCAGTGTTTTCCCAGCTTTCTATGACTTTTTTCAAAATAATTGGAAAATTCAACAGCTAATTCCCTTAATATCTTAATATGCATATCATATTGGCAAGATTACTTATATCTGTGTATTCCTTTACCAGCTGTTTCCTGATAGCTGCTTTTACTTCCTATTTATCCAAGCTTATTTTCTTTATTTTTCTTGTTGAAGACAGATTTTAAAACAGAGTTCAACATCTCACCTTTTTTAAAACTCATTGTTAATTATACCTCTGTCATTACTTATTAATGTATCTAATATTGCTTTAGCACTTCTTTTTTCCTTTGATATATTTGTAAAAACCCTTCTTATTCCAGCTACCCCTTTGGCTAGCATCAATTTAGTGCTCAATTCTGCATTACTTCACTAGGATGCCACAAAGATTTGTGGATCCTAAAGCAGGATTAGGGAGGTTATTCTGAGTTTTTGCTTATCTTTTCCCTTTTCTCTGTGTATTCTTATTCTGTTGCTTCTTACTTTTTCCAGTACAAATTTGTTTTTAACTTCTGATCTTTGAGCTGTCCCTCATGAAGCCATATTGGCTTATACCCATTTCTTCTAGTCTTTCTTCACAGAGGAAATCTAGTCTGTTGCGTATTAATTATGGTATATTTTAAGATTTCCTGCCATTTTTCAGTCTGGAGAATTTTAATACAACTGTCACACTATTCAGACTGAGAATGACAGAAGTGGCATAGGAACCCTGAAAGGAACTTAAAAGAGAGGTTTTTTTAAAACTAGAATAAGTGGTACGAACTCATAACAGTACTATAGGGATTAAAAGATTTTCTGCTGTAGTCATTGTCAAGACATGACCTTTAGCATACATAATCAAGGGCTGTGGAAGAATGTGATCATGTTATTAGAATTGATGTTCATTTCTGTAGAATATAGGGATATTCACATCCTAGCAGAATGTTTAAAACAGTCGTAAAGTGATTGTTTTGTTCAAAGGGAAAGTTAAAATAGGAGGTATAGTTCCAAACTGGATGACTATGGGGAACAATTAATTATGGCCCCAGTCTGGCAGGACATCCGCACCATGTTTTCTTGGGAATTACGAGAGTAGATGGGATCTTAGAAATTAACAGCGGGGGGCGGGGGGGGGGGGGGAAAGAAGTAAGACACAGGGCCCAATACAAGTGTGGGGAGACCCTTAACATGTCGGAGGGTCTTTTCCCATATATTGGGTGTATTGGATGTTCAGAGAAGACCTATTTAATCAAGGGCCATTCAAGTTTGGAAAAGATGTGTACCAAAAAGAGACCCCTGCCCTGGAAAGTTAGGGAGATACCAGGAGTCATTGTTATGTCTATGTCTATTTCAACAGTGCCGATATCTTTTATTGCAAAAAAGTTTTTTGTTCAACTATTCAAATGGGTGTTTCTGTGCCTTTATATTCACTCCAACTTTATGCAACTTACACAGTGGACATACAAAACATTTTCCCATGATGAAGACATATTGGCCAGGTTTTAACAGGAACTGGGCTAGATCTTCTAAAATTCAATAAGCCAAGCATGCCTTTCAATTACTACTTGTTTTTATTTAACCTCCAACAGGCAATTTTTTAAACATCCTTTTTTCTTATGAAAATAGGTACAAATAAACAATAACCAAAGTAGCTACAAATCTTTCCCCCTTTTCTATTGTGTAGAAGCCCTCTTGCAACAGAATTAATGCATTTCCTCTGAGGTGGGAGGGGGTAAAGGAAAGAGCAGGATTTAAGGGGGCTGTGCAGTGCGGGAGAAATACCTACATGGCACAGAGACCAGGTCCCAGTGATCTTCCTGTGTGCTGCCACACACATCTACTGTGTATATTCCAAATTGCATAGTGGAGATTACAGTGGCTGTGGAGTAGCTGGGGAGATTCTTTTCCCTTTCCCATTGCAGATTTCCCCAGTACAGTTAATGTACCATCACACTCAAAATTGCTGGTAAACCACTATGAAAGATAGTTTCAAATGCGTAGACACAATGTGTTAGCCATAAACAATGTTTGAAGTATGTCAGGGTCTTCCGAAGCTGGGCCACTGTAAGCCATGAAGGATCACAGGCGTTATCTCATTAGGGGAGCTTTCACAGAGCATAAACACTGACCCCTTTTTTCTTCTTCCTCACTTCACTCTAGACATGACAGCAAACACAAGGTAAACTTTGCTTTTCCTTTATTTGTTTCATCTACACTAAACATTGTTAATGTTTCTCCAGTTTATTTATCAACAGTGCTATAACTTCTCTGAAAATGCTAAGTGTAGTGCCAGGAGCAGTTTCCCTGAAGTCATCTAAAGTTTATTTATTTCCTATTTTCAAAGATGGATCCCTAAAGTTGGAGTCCTAAATCCATATTTGGGCCCCTAAATAAATGACTTGATTTTCATAAGTTCTGAGCAACCAGCTGTACCCGTTGACTGCTGAGTGCTCATCAGCCCCTTGTTTAGAAACTGAAATGTAGAGTTGACAATCAAACCCTAAGGACCCATTCTTGAAAATCTTGGCCATAGGGTTTTCTGCAGGAAAATTTCACTGTTCTGTTTTGTTTCAATAACCTGTGGTGAAATGCATGCACCCACTCATGGACACCAAATATACACTCACAGACCTAATCTCAAACTGATGTCAGATCTAGGAAGGGTTGATAGATACTGTATACTGTGCTGTAAGAAGAGGATATGAGTGCTGTTGCCTTGTAGTACACAAAGGTTGCCAAACTTACAGCAAGTTCTGGATGATTTGTGTTCCCTCCTATCAGAGAAACACACTGGTATCTGGCTTAGGGCAATTTCCTCCTGCTTATGTTTTCATTCTCAAACCAAAACTATGCTCCTTTTTCTATCCTGCTGCTTTCCACCTTCCTTCCCATGCTGTTTCTGCCCTCACCATTGTTATTGTTCACAAAAGACTATCTGGCAGAACTATAGACTGAAGTACCATGAAACATGATGAGCCTGTGATTTTTTTCCTTAGACTCTTTGTGTTTTCCCTCACATTCTGGCTTCAGCATTGCTTTCTCCCCAGCCATCCCCCAGTCAGTCAAATATATTTCAAACATTGCGGAGCTTTAGCACAGAATAAGCACGTTCCAGTTTAGTTCAGAAATGAACACCTGCTGTAAGTGGTCAGCTTGCTCACCTTCTGCCTATTTGAACTAAATATTCTTGTTTTTATGTTTCCCTGAAAATATCTAAAGTGTTCTGATTAAGAACTCAAGGAATGACTCAGTGCTGAAATTTAGCTGTTAGAGTTACTGAAGGGGAAAAACACTTTTATTTAGTCTGACCTCCCGTAATGAGATAACACCTGTGATCCTTCATGGCTTACAGTGGCCCAACTTCGGAAGACCCTGACATACTTCAAACATTGTTTATGGCTTACACATTATTTCTGCTCATTTGAAACTATCTTTCATAGTGGTTTACCAGTAATCTTGAGTGTGATGGTACTTGAACTGTATTGGTGAAATTGGCAGTGGGAAATGGACAAGAGCCTCCCCAGCTACTCCACAGCCACTGGAATCTCCACTATGGGATTTGGAAGGGATGAATATAAACAGATGTGGTGTGGTAGCACACAGGGAGATCTCTAGGACCTGGTCTCTGTGCCATGTAGGGATTTCTCACTCCCTTCACAACCCCCTTAAAACCTGCTCATTCCTTTTCCCCCTCCCACCTCAAAGGAAATGCACTAATTCTGTTGCAAGAGGGCCTCTACACCCATAGAAAGGGGGGAAAGATTTGTAGCTACTTTGGTTATTGTTTATTTGTATCTATTTTCATAAGAAAAAAGAATGTTTAAAATATTGACTGTTGGAGGCTAAATAAAAACAAGTAACTTTTAGAAAATGCATTAAATTCTGTCTTTCAGAGACAGCAGTGTGAAAAAATTCCTGCATTAATAAGTCTGCTGGTACAATCATCTCCCAACTTGGCAGAGTTCAGAATGTTCTTTTTGCAACCCTTATTGAACATTTTGATCTCTACTTGTTTTTGCAAGAATAACTGGCTCACTTCATTCTCTGCTACTTATACACTTACCGTGATTTAGGGATCTCAGAGCCTTTCACAAATATTATTGAATTTAGTCTCACAATATCCTTATGAGTTAGGGAAATATTATTATCCCAATATTACTAATGGGGGAATTGAGGCACAAACAGATTAAATGTCTTGCCCAAAATCAGCCTGTGACAGAGCCTGGGTTTCCTGACTCCAAACCTTATCCTTTAGTAACATAAGAACAGCCTTTCTCCTGTTATCCATTTTCTGTAAACTTTGTGTAGTAAGTGTAACTTTCATTTCAGTAAATAATGCCTGTGACTCATATGAGCTGATTTCTAACTTGATTTCTGTAGTATATAGTCATTAGGTATGGACATTGAGAGTGAAATCCTATCCCATTTTAGTCAATGGGGGTGCTATTCACAAAGATACTTAGGTGCCTAAGTCCCATTTTTAGGCAACACTGCAGTCCACAAAACTGCTCAGATGCCACCTAATCCTGTAGGTGTCTTAACTCATTTGGTGCCCAAGTTTTTGCAGTAAAAGTTCCCTAGGCACTTATGTGAATGCCTCTGAGAATGCACACTGGTGCCTCACTCTAGATGTCTGGACACGTATCTCCTGCCTAAACCCCAGAGCAATTCACAAACCAGGGAAGATAGGCATTCAGCCAGTAGCATGCAAGGGCCCAGTCAAGTTGGTGTGCTCAGAGAGACCACATTTTACCCCGCTGGTAAGGTCATACAAAATAGACAGGAGTGGGGAGGGAAGGAGAACCTCCTTTATCACATTTGACCTAGAGCACAGATTACTCACTCAGAATGTGGAAACCTTCCAATTCAAGTTATCCTCCCCTCCACCTGATGAGAAGTGATTTGATGAGGGATCTTCACCTCACAGGTGAGTGCTGTAGCCATTAGGCAATGGAATAGTCTGATGTGGGTCTCCCTCAATCTCTCCTATTAAAGTTGTTCCACTTTAATTAAACAATTAAATATCAATTTGGCCAAAGAAAGTGTTAGAATGACTCTATAGCCTCGTGGTTAGGGCACTCATCTGAGAGGTGGTTGCTCCCTGTTCAAGTACTTTCTCCCCACAGGAGAAGGTGGGACTTGAACAGAGGGTTGCCCACATCCTGGGTTAGTACCCTACCAACTAGGCTAAAGTTCACCCTCCTTTTTCCCTGGCTGTTTTGTTTCAGCCCCACAAACGACTGGAATGCGTGTCATCCCCTGGTTCATGGATCAAAAACAGAAATAGGCACCTCCCTGCAGCCCAGACTTAGCACACATCCCTCTGGTCAGCATCTTCCATTGGCTAGTTTTGGCAGCCCCTGCCTAGTATGCTGGCTTTGTGGATTGCATTCTAATGTGCCTATCTCTCCCCATTCATGGTATAGGAGTCTAAGCACCTTACTCAGGCTTTGTGGATTGCAGTATTGTTTCTGTGATTTTTCTAGATGCCTAAAAGGTAGGTGCTGCAATGCTCAGGGTTGCAATGCCTACATCCCTTTGTGGATCCTACCCTGGGAGTTTTGCTGCTGACTATTTATGTGGGTCAGAATCCCATCCAGAATGTAGAAGGGTCCTAAATACGATGTCCAAATTTCACATTTGGATGCTCATAGTAGCACTTAGCTGTATATGTTTATAATGTACATTCCTAAGTACCCTCATCCAAATGTGGGATGTGGCTGTCTCATGGAGGAGTCCCCAATTGAAAATTGGACTTCTGATGTGTATTTCTTATGTGAGTTTGGTATAACAGCGTCTCTGATGTTAACAGCATTTAATTGACTGACCCATAACATTTTAACACCATGTTTCTCAAACTTTATCAGTGTTGCATACATTTTAATACAGAAATTATCTTCTGGAGCACCTTCTGTCTCCCTCACAATATAATATCTCTGTGGCAACTACAACAACTACAGATATGGAAAGTAATATTAGGAAATAATTTAATGTATAATGCCTTTCAACAAAATGTAGCCTCTGGAAATAATGAGGAGGAGCCAGCACCATGTGACCAGCCAACTTTCTGGGAACCACCAATAAGTGCTTCACAGGACTGCTTGTGATCTATGGACCACAATTTGAGTAGCTCTGCCTTAACTTATATAGTATTTCATTTTCCATATACATCTTTTATTATCCCTTTTCAAGGATAGTTTGTTATCTTCATGTCCTAGGTATGTCTCAGAACACTTTGTGCAGGTTACTATGATGTGTCAGGAACGGCAGCAGCTGGTCATTAGGTTTTAGGCCGTACAAGAGCAGAGCTGGAAAAAAGTTCTTAGGTACCAAGAAATTTCCATACTGGTTCAGACCCATTGTCCATCTAATCCATAGTTCTGTCTCTGACAGTGGCTAGTACTGGCTGCTTCGGAGGAAGATGCAAAAAACACAAAAGTGGACAGTTATGGAATAACCTGCCTATTAAGAGAATTTCTTCCTCACCTCTGTTTGGTGAATTTGTCCTTGTCATAACATATTCCTCTTTTTGTTGAATAATTCTGTTTTTTATTGTAGTTTCAATCAATCTACCTGAATTTTGGAGGAAGAATCAGGACAGTTTCCATCTTTACCAATGCACTCAGTCCAACTTCCTATATGGTTAGCCCTATTCCTTTATTCTCACAACATTAATTCTGCTCTTGGGCACATATTGGATTAAATAGTGGCATAAACTTCACTTACAAATATTGTTTGACATACTTTGTGATCTGATAGAAATAAACTACATGTAGAGTGAAATCCTGGCTCCACTGAAGTCCATGGCAAAATTCCACTTGCCTTTAGTGGGGCCAGGAGTTCAATCCTTCATGTTTTCTTCTATCTTCAGATTAACCAGGTAATTTCTGCCTCTGAGATTTGCTCAAAATAAATTCCTTTTAAATAAATTAAAGCACACATTATTTGGGGCTAACATAATCTGGATTTATTTCCAAAAGAGTGAGATATTTGGATTATGAAGAAGAAGAACAATCAGACAGATTGACACAATCAGGACCACTGAGAAGTGTATATGTAATTAGGGAACTTTACATCACAGTACAGGATAAACATGAGAACTTCTTCAGTCTAACATTTCTTTCTAAAGGCAGATACTTGGTAACCTAAGACTGTAATATGGGAGGCACATTCTCATTTCCTGGAACCAGCTATCAAGGACGCTCTTTATGCAGCAACTAGAAGAATAAATTGGTTAAAGATCTTGTTGAAACAGGGAGGAAGACCACATGGATTTAAGGCTAGCTTTCTTTCCAACACATAGATGCTGCCATCTCCAACTCCACCTCTGTACAAACAACATCATAGTTACAGCTGATACCTGCATATCCTCAGCCTTATATAGCCATGGGAGGCCATGAACCCTGACTTTTCTTGACATTTGTTCTGGATAAATAGGAGTACATTGCATTTACCTTTGAGGACTTTTACTCTATGGAGTTTTTCATCCAAGTACTCCCCTTCCACTTGATTTTGCTTACTCTAGTAGGAGGAGAATATCACACAAAATATATTGCATAATTTGAAAAACTGAGGACCTAGTTCTCATTTATACTAAGGCTCCTTTACGCATTCTGGCAATGGAAATGTTTACCGGAGCAGTGTAAAGGTGCCATTCGTAAATGAGAACAAAGCACAGAAAATTTTAGGGACAAGAAAGGACCTTCTAGCTCAATATACATATAAAGGACTTCTGGCCTTTTCAAAATGTGCCCTTACTTCCTCTACCTTCGTGCATTTTTATCATACCCTACTATCCTCTCCTTTACTAGAAACAAATATAAGTGTCTCATGGACTCATTTGTACTCTGCTTCAGTCACCTTTGCTGGTAAATTATTCCTTAAGGTTGTTTACCTATGCATAAAACAGCTGTACCTTAGTTTCCCATTTAATCCATTTTCTCGGTCATGTTTCTTAGTTTTAGAACAACGAATGTTTAAAAAAAAAAGTTTCTCTTGACTTTGCCAGTCCCTGGAAACTTTTATTCTGTCACGTCAAGGCCATCTTTTTATCAGCAAGGATAAACCCAAATCCTTACTCTTGAATCATGAATTAGACTGTTCAGCATTGCCCTTCTCTACATGTCCAAAGACAATAATATATTTCCAGTGGTATTGTAACTGCATGGAGTATCCCAATGGCATCTTGCAAGTGCCTCACAAAGTAAATGCCCAATCCAAAACCCATTGAAGTCAATGGAAAGGCCCTAAATTTCCAATCCTGCAAATTGAAGCTCCCTGAGTGGACCTTTACACAGGTACAGAGTTTGTGTACTTTAGTGGAACTCCGCACAGTAAAGGTGGATCAAGTGGATCATTTTGCACATTTGAGACCTAGCATAGTATGATTTGGAGTGGGAGGGGGCTGCTGCGTCACTGTAGTGCTTAGTGAAGACTCTACCTATGCCAATGGGAGAGCTTCTTCCATCAGCGTAGGTACTCCAACTCTATGGGAGGTGGTAGCTATGTCAACAGGAGAAGCCACTGGCAGTTAGGTCAGTATACATCACTCAGGGGTGTGGATAGTTATACCAACATAAATTTGTAGTGTAGGCTAATCTGCAAATCCTTTTCTTGATTAAAATGCTGGATTATTCTGTTATTTATCTCATATTCCCCTGACTTGATCCATGCTCACAGAGTAGTTTTTTGCAATTTGATGCATTGAAATGTGTTTGTCATCTGCTGGCTCAATCATGAAACAATTCTGATCCCTTTGAATCTGGCTGTAAAGCTCCTCATTATTTACTTTACCTCTAGTCTTTTTGTGACACCTGTAGAATTGGGGAGCTCCTATTTAGTATCATTACCCATATCATTTTATATGGTAACAACAATAAATATGCTAAAACTGACTCCTGCGCTGGATGAGGTTAAATTTTAAAAAGCACTAAGGCCCAACCTCTGTTTCGTAGGTGCAATTGACACCTGTACAATTTATGTTCAATCTTGTGTTCCAAAATCAATTGCAGGTGAGAAATCAGAGAATTTGTGCCCCTAACTACCTGACTTGAACCACAATTCAAATGCCTGTGCAATTTTTGCAGGTACAAATTACAACCACAAAAGTGGAGGGTAGGCTTCAACTCATTTGGAAATGTACCTCCATCACCTCTTTCCAGTGTTAAAACTATTCACCTATGACAGGTTCCAGAGTAACAGCCGTGTTAGTCTGTATTCGCAAAAAGAAAAGGAGTACTTGTGGCACCTTAGAGACTAACCAATTTATTTGAGCATGAGCTTTCGTGAGCTACAGCTCACTTCATCGGATGCATACCGTGGAAACTGCAGCAGACTTTATATATACACAGAGAATATGAAACAATACCTCCTCCCACCCCACTGTCCTGCTGGTAATAGCTTATCTAAAGTAATCTTCAGGTTAGGCCATTTCCAGCACAAATCCAGGTTTTCTCACCCTCCACCCCCCCACACAAATTCACTCTCCTGCTGGTGATAGCCCATCCAAAGTGACAACTCTTTACACAATGTGCATGATAATGAAGTTAGGCCATTTCCTGCACAAATCCAGGTTCTCTCACTCCCTCACCCCCCTCCAAAAACCCACCCCCATACACACACAGACTCACTCTCCTGCTGGTAATAGCTCATCCAAACTGACCACTCTGCAAGTTTAAATCCAAGTTAAACCAGAACATCGGGGGGGGGGGGGGGGTGGGTAGGAAAAAACAAGAGGAAATAGGCTACCTTGCATAATGACTTAGCCACTCCCAGTCTCTATTTAAGCCTAAATTAATAGTATCCAATTTGCAAATGAATTCCAATTCAGCAGTTTCTCGCTGGAGTCTGGATTTGAAGTTTTTTTGTTTTAAGATAGCAACCTTCATGTCTGTGAGTGCGTGACCAGAGAGATTGAAGTGTTCTCCGACTGGTTTATGAATGTTATAATTCTTGACATCTGATTTGTGTCCATTTATTCTTTTACGTAGAGACTGTCCAGTTTGACCAATGTACATGGCAGAGGGGCATTGCTGGCACATGATGGCATAAATCACATTGGTGGATGTGCAGGTGAACGAGCCTCTGATAGTGTGGCTGATGTTATTAGGCCCTGTGATGGTGTCCCCTGAATAGATATGTGGGCACAATTGGCAACGGGCTTTGTTGCAAGGATAAGTTCCTGGGTTAGTGGTTCTGTTGTGTGGTATGTGGTTGTTGGTGAGTATTTGCTTCAGGTTGCGGGGCTGTCTGTAGGCAAGGACTGGCCTGTCTCCTCCAGTCCTTGCCTACAGACAGCCCCGCAACCTGAAGCAAATACTCACCAACAACCACATACCACACAACAGAACCACTAACCCAGGAACTTATCCTTGCAACAAAGCCCGTTGCCAATTGTGCCCACATATCTATTCAGGGGACACCATCACAGGGCCTAATAACATCAGCCACACTATCAGAGACTCGTTCACCTGCACATCCACCAATGTGATATATGCCATCATGTGCCAGCAATGCCCCTCTGCCATGTACATTGGTCAAACTGGACAGTCTCTACGTAAAAGAATAAATGGACACAAATCAGATGTCAAGAATTATAACATTCATAAACCAGTCGGAGAACACTTCAATCTCTCTGGTCACGCACTCACAGACATGAAGGTTGCTATCTTAAAACAAAAAAACTTCAAATCCAGACTCCAGCGAGAAACTGCTGAATTGGAATTCATTTGCAAATTGGATACTATTAATTTAGGCTTAAATAGAGACTGGGAGTGGCTAAGTCATTATGCAAGGTAGCCTATTTCCTCTTGTTTTTTCCTACCCCCCCCCCCCCCCGATGTTCTGGTTTAACTTGGATTTAAACTTGCAGAGTGGTCAGTTTGGATGAGCTATTACCAGCAGGAGAGTGAGTCTGTGTGTGTATGGGGGTGGGTTTTTGGAGGGGGGTGAGGGAGTGAGAGAACCTGGATTTGTGCAGGAAATGGCCTAACTTCATTATCATGCACATTGTGTAAAGAGTTGTCACTTTGGATGGGCTATCACCAGCAGGAGAGTGAATTTGTGTGGGGGGGTGGAGGGTGAGAAAACCTGGATTTGTGCTGGAAATGGCCTAACCTGAAGATTACTTTAGATAAGCTATTACCAGCAGGACAGTGGGGTGGGAGGAGGTATTGTTTCATATTCTCTGTGTATATATAAAGTCTGCTGCAGTTTCCACGGTATGCATCCGATGAAGTGAGCTGTAGCTCACGAAAGCTCATGCTCAAATAAATTGGTTAGTCTCTAAGGTGCCACAAGTACTCCTTTTCTATTCACCTATGGTTACTCTTTAACTCTCTTAAGCCTTTCGATCTCCCCATTTTACTTCTTATTCTATGACTCTTTACCTCAGTCACATCTGATCCTTGCTGAATCACTCACTTTTCTAGCTGAAGCCATTATGGATCGATACCATCAGTTAGAGAAATGCCTTTGAAAAAGTAGTGTCTTGATGCATTTCATTTGTCTAGCCATCGTTACGTCATATAGGCTATGGCTACACTACAGCTTATGTCAACAAAACTTATGTTGCTCAGGGGTGTGTATTAGCCACCCCCTTGAGAGGCATAACTGACTTAAGCACTGGTGTGGACAGTGCTATGTTGGCGGAAGAGCTTCTCTGCTTGCAGGGACTAGGGTAATTAAGCTGATGGGAGAGCTCTCTCCTGTTGGCTTAGAGTGGCTACACTGGAGAGCTTATAGCAGAGTAGCAGCATAGGAGCAGCTGTACTGCTGTAAACTCTCTATTTTAGCCATAGCTGTAGGGTGGGGTTTAATTGTGATCTAAAGTTTGGGGTTGCATGTAGTTGTGGATCTTGTAAAACTTTATACACCTCTGCTCGTTTCACAAGAAAAACAGGCATATGAATGTGTATATTTGTGATCAGAAAGTTAACGTGAGTCACATGCATCATGAGCCCCTTAAGAATGGATTCAGCACACATTAAAAGAGAGCTTTCACAGCCTATTCCCCCAAACTAACATTCTTCATTCAAAATGTAATGTTACCATATTGTGTATTTAAAAATATAACATGCAAATGTTGTATCCTTCCTAAACAAACGATAAAATTAATGAAAAATCAGTTATTACTTTGATGTTTTGCGTCTTATTAAAAATGTGGTTGTAATCTGAAAAAGACACTGTAAAAAGGGCACCTTCTTATTTAGTTTATCTGCTTCATGTGTGTATCTGGATCATATCAGCTTCTGTTCCGCCTAATCCTTCACTTTCCTAATACATCGGGGTTTACTACTGTACAACATGCAAGAAAATTCTTACACACTGTAGTAAGCCCCAATTCTAGTCTGTAACCTGGACAGAAAAGAAAAACCACTTATGCAAATATACGTTATGGCTATTGAAGGGCTAGGGAAGTATTGCTCAAGCAGGGTACTCATTTGATATAATGACCTATCTCATTTTATTAGTACTTGTTTGGCATAAGTACTTCACTCATTCAGGTCTTTGCAGTTGTGAATAACAGAGCCACCTCAAACTCATGTAGGTATAACCTTTGTACCTCACCATACCATTCTGTAGTCTCTCTCTTTCTTATAACTATATCTACTGTATACTTTCTACATGCGTCTAGCTAAATTTACTATTGGTGGTGATACAAGAGTCAGCAAAAACATAAGTGATAAGCCTGCTCTCACTGAAGAGCTTTAACCTCATAGGGAACAAGATTGGAACCCAAGCTTCATTTCCAAATCCCAGGATAAGCAGGCAGTACTGACAGTATATTGAACAAATCTGACATGGTATCAAGAGGATCTGCTAGGACCAGAATAGAAATGGAATGCTATGATGTCAGAGTCATTTTTTCCTCATCACAACTGCTCTTAATGTGGCAATGCAAAGGTTTGAAACAACATTAAGTTTTCATTAAAGAATAAAAGTGAAAAAAGTAAAATGTATAGACAGACAAAAGTCAAAAATGTGTCAGTGAATAGTTGCCAAATTATTTTATTTATATTAGGTCTGTAGATGAAATTAAACTCATGAAAAGGGATACTGTATCAGAAGTTATTAGTTAAACTCCAGCTACCAAGGGAGGTTGTTGCAAGGAGCGTCTATTAAAAGTCAAAATAATTACACGTTGATTTTTTATGGTCAGCTTTCAGCATTTTGTATCAAATATAAAACAACAGCTTCCTTTTCACAGGTCATCCGTTTCTGGAACAGTGTTGGAATCCGAAGGCTGGATGAACACTATGGGAATATTCTCAGACGTCCATCCCTTAGGAGTCCTGTTGAAGGACCTCCTGGTAGAAAGAGGGTTAGCGAGGATCATGAACCTGGGATCATTTAGCAGCAGTAGATTAAAATCTGGTACCTTGAATTTAACCAGCTTTGATGCTCTCTCAAAACCACCAAATGGAGTGGCAACTCTGTAAAGATGGTGGGAGGGAAAAATAAAAGTGAAATGTGATTTTAACAATACCCATTTTTCTTTTGCCCCAAGAGCTGAAAAAGAATAATCTGTTTTTTGTTTTGATTTGGTTTGATTTGTTATGACATTTTTTCAGTACAGTAATATGATTCCTAGCTTTCTGAGATCTCTTGAAAAACTTTTGGAAAAGCCATATGTTGATTATTTTTCTGGCAAATTCTCTTCAATGCCCCTCTTTTTTGTTCCCTTTTACATACATCTTTTTATTCTCGGCCTTTCTCATAGTCATAGTTACAATCAATTGTTCAATCATTTTTCCATCCAAATATTGGGTAAGAAAGTGAGTGCCTGATGATTGCTGATTTAGTCACTGAAGGTATTTTGTGAATGATAGAATCATAGAATATCAGGGTTGGAAGGGACCTCAGGAGGTCATCTAGTCCAACCCCCTGCTCAAAGCAGGACCAATCCCCAATTAAATCATCCCAGCCAGGGCTTTGTCAAGCCTGACCTTAAAAACTTCTAAGGAAGGAGATTCTACCACCTCCCTAGGTAACGCATTCCAGTGTTTCACCACCCTCCTAGTGAAAAAGTTTTTCCTAATATCCAACCTAAACCTCACCCACTGCAACTTGAGACCATTACTCCTTGTCCTGTCCTCTTCTACCACTGAGAATAGTCTAGAACCATCCTCTCTGGAACCACCTCTCAGGTAGTTGAAAGCAGCTATCAAATCCCCCCTCATTCTTCTCTTCTGCAGACTAAACAATCCCAGCTCCCTCAGCCTCTCCTCATAAGTCATGTGTTCCAGACCCCTAATCATTTTTGTTGCCCTTCGCTGGACTCTCTCCAATTTATCCACATCCTTCTTGTAGTGTGGGGCCCAAAACTGGACACAGTACTCCAGATGAGGCCTCACCAATGTCGAACAGAGGGGAATGATCACATCCCTCGATCTGCTCGCTATGCCCCTACTTATACATCCCAAAATGCCATTGGCCTTCTTGGCAACAAGGGCACACTGCTGACTCATATCCAGCTTCTCGTCCACTGTCACCCCTAGGTCCTTTTCCGCAGAACTGCTGCCTAGCCATTCAGTCCCTAGTCTGTAGCGGTGCATTGGGTTCTTCCGTCCTAAGTGCAGGACCCTGCACTTATCCTTATTGAACCTCATCAGATTTCTTTTGGCCCAATCCTCCAATTTGTCTAGGTCCCTCTGTATCCTATCCCTGCCCTCCAGCATATCTACCACTCCTCCTAGTTTAGTATCATCTGCAAATTTGCTGAGAGTGCAAACTACACCATTCTCCAGATCATTTATGAAGATATTGAATAAAACCGGCCCCAGGACCGACCCCTGGGGCACTCCACTTGACACTGGCTGCCAGCTAGACATGGAGCCATTGATCACTACCCGTTGAGCCCGACAATCTAGCCAACTTTCTACCCACCTTATAGTGCATTCATCCATCCCATACTTCTTTAACTTGCTGACAAGAATACTGTGGGAGACCATGTCAAAAGCTTTGCTAAAGTCAAGAAACAATACATCCACTGCTTTTCCTTCATCCACAGAACCAGTAATCTCATCATAGAAGGCAATTAGATTAGTCAGGCATGACCTTCCCTTGGTGAATCCATGCTGACTGTTCCTGATCACTTTCCTCTCATGTAAGTGCTTCAGGATTGATTCTTTGAGGACCTGCTCCATGATTTTTCCGGGGACTGAGGTGAGGCTGACTGGCCTGTAGTTCCCAGGATCCTCCTTCTTCCCTTTTTTAAAGATTGGCACTACATTAGCCTTTTTCCAGTCATCTGGGACTTCCCCCGTTCGCCACGAGTTTTCAAAGATAATGGCCAAAGGCTCTGGTATATGCTCCAGCCTCTTCCCCTCCTATTTTGAGAGTCAGAACATATTGTCTTCTAGACATATTAAGGACCAGGTTCTACTGTCTTGTGCACTACAGACCTCAAGAAGGTGAATTAAAGAACTAAGGGCCTGATTCTGATCTAACACCGCTATAATTCAGAGGTAATGAAGTTGAAGTCAGTGGATTGACAATGTACGACCATATCTGCTCACAAGTGTTGTTGTATTGATTTAACTAAATTGGTTTAGAAACTGGCTTAGTTAAATTGGTGAAAAACAATGTTGTAATTGAAACCTACTCTCTGAAGAAGACTTTCTGCCTCAAGGGCCCCGCCTGGGGTTTTTTTTTTGGTAGAGGCTTGCAGAAACCCAGGCCGAATCTAGCCCATTATCTGCTGCCAGTATTTTTAATATTATTTAAAGGTACCGGTAAATGTTCCTGAGGTGATTAGCTTAACAAATCAAAAGATAAGAAACACTTAGCAAGCATATACAGTTAAATGAATTTGCAAATATTTTAAAACAATATTTCCACATACAATTTGTGATTTCTTTTGTACTTGCAGACTCCTGGGCTGAGAGTTTTCTCTTAGCTGTTCCAGAACCCCATGTGTAAACAAACCTGACCAAACAGAAATAAATTGTACCAAATGTGGCCATACCTGTTGGTCAATCAAATAGTTTTCCTAGGATATATCTAGATTATGGCTAGTAAAGAAGCAATTTGTTAACTGGACCTTGATTCTTGGTTGCCAGAAAACCATATAAGTAGTGGCATAGCCAAGTGAATTCCAGCTGAAAACGGAGACCTTTCAGTTGGCCCACTTGGTTTTCTGGGTTTGATACAGAGTAATAGATCCATTGGTCTAGAGTTCCTGGGCTACTGGTCCTCCAGTGCAGACCAAAACAAATAATTGAACACCAGCAGGAACCAAAAGAGAACAATTGAAGATTTTACTGGAATGTTAGCAGGCTATACATGGTAAAACAATACCCACTGCCAGATGAGCAAACTCCAAGATTCAACAAAAAAAATCATAGGGAAGTATCTACTATAGACCAGACTGCTTTATGTGGTGCATAGAGATTGCTCACTAAAATTTTGCAGTTTGGTACATAGAATCCTAGAACTGGAAGGGACCTTGAGAAGTCATCTAGTCCAGTCCCCTGCACTCGTGGCAGGACTTAGTATTATCTAGACCAGTCCTGACAGGTGTTTGTCTAACCTGCTCTTAAAAATCTCCAATGATGGAGATTCCACAACCTCCCTAGGCAATTTATTCCAATGCTTAACCACCCCGACAGTTAGGAAATTTTTCCTAATGTCCAACCTAAACCTCCCTTGCTGCAATTTAAGCCCATTCCATATCCTCAGAGGTTAAGAAGAACAATTTTTCTCCCTCCTCCTTGTATCAACCTTTTATGTACTTGAAAACTGTTATCATGTCCCCTCAGTCTTCTCTTTTCCAGTCTAAACAAACCCGGTTTTTTCAATCTTTCCTCAGAGGTCATGTTTTCTAGACCTTTAATCATTTTTGTTGCTCTTCTCTGGACTTTTTCCAATTTGTCCGCATCCTTCCTGAAATATGACACCCAGAATGGGACACAATACTCCAGTTGAGGTCTAATCAGCGTGGAGTAGAGCGGAAGAATTACTTTTCATGTTCTTGCTTACAACACTCCTGCTAATAAATCCCAGAAGGATGTTCACTTTTTTTGCAACAGCATTACACTGTTGACTCATATTTAGCTTGTGGTCCACTTTGACCCCTAGATCCCTTTCCACAGTACTCCTTCCTAGGCAGTCATTTCCCCATTTTATATGTGTGCAACTGATTGTTCCTTCCTAAATGGAGTACTTTGCATTTGTCCTTTTTTACTTCAGACCATTTCTCCAGTTTGTCCAGATCATTTTGAATTTTAATCTTATCCTCCAAAGCACTTGCAACCCCTCCCAGCTTGGTATCATCCGCAAACTTTAGAAGTGTACTCTGTGGGCCATTATCTAAATCATTGATGAAGATATTGAACAGAACTAGACTGAGAACTGATCCCTGCAGGACCCCACTCATTATGCCCTTCCAGCATGACTGTGAACCACTGATAACTAGTCTCTGGAAATGGTTTTCCAACCGGTTTTTGCACCCATCTTATAGTAGCTCCATCTACATTGCATTTCTCCAGTTTGTTTATGAGAAGGTCATGCAAGACCGTATCAAAAGCTTTACTAAAATCAAGATATACCATGTCTACCACTTTCCCCCCCATCCACAAAGCCTGTTACCCTGTCAAAGAAAGCTATTGGGTTGGTTTGACACGATTTGTTTTTGACAAATCCATGCTGACTGTTATTTATCACCTTATTATCTTCTAGACGTTTGCAAATTGATTGCTTAATTATTTGCTCCATTATCTTTCTGGGTACAGAAGTTAAGCTGACTGGTCTGTAATTCCCTGGGTTGTCCTTATTCCCCTTTTTATAGATTGGCACTATATTTGCCCTTTTCTAGTCTTCTGGAATCTCTCCCGTCTTCCATGACTTTACAAAGATAATCGATAATGACTTTGATATCTCCTCAGTCAGCTCCTTGAGTATTCTGGGATGCATTTAATCAGGCCCTGGTGACTTGAAGACATCTAATTTGTCCAAGTAATTTTTAACTTGTTTTTTTCCTATTTTAGCCTTTTCTGATTCTACCTCATTTTCACATCATCCCAAGAAGAGCCAACTCTGGTTCCAAAAATTGATCCTGGCAAGGTGGTAAGTGCCTCATGAAAGGTTCTGATCACCCACACTCCGTGGGAATGGAAGGTGGTTTTTGGATCAGGCTCCAAAGCTACATCTTCTGACACATAAAGGACCAGATTTTGTAGCAGCAGCCGCTTAACACACCAGATTCTCTTTGAAATCAAAGGGAGTTCTTCACACACACACAGTGACTGTCTAAGTGAGCCTGGAAATTTTCTTCCAGGTTACACATGACAAATTCTATACTGTACCTTACTGATTAAAAATAATTACTTTATAATCAGCACAGAGTGAGTGCAGTGACCTACATGTTATTGGAAAATAATGATCATTTTAATTGCTGCTCTAATTAAGATGTCTATTCTCGTGGTAGTGTTCATGTAATCTTTAATGTTTATGGATTTGTAAGTTAACAAAAGGATAATCAACGTTAATTTTTGTGTTTGTGTTTCAATATTATTATTATAGTATTTTATATCATGAAATAATTGTTTCCCTTTATAATTCTGTCTATATGTAGATCACATAGGAATAGATAACACATTCAAATTTAAAGGAGTACTTGTGGCACCTTAGAGACTAACCAATTTATTTGAGCATAAGCTTTCGTGAGCTACAGCTCACTTCATCAGATGCATACTGTGGAAAGTACATAAGATCTTTTTATACACACAGATCATGAAAAAATGGGTGTTTACCACTACAAAAGGTTTTCTCTCCCCCCACCCCACTCTCCTGCTGGTAATAGCTTATCTAAAGTGATCACTCTCCTTACAATGTGTATGATAATCAAGTTGGGCCATTTCCAGCACAAATCCAGGTTTTCTACCCCCCCCCACAACCCACTCTCCTGACATTCAAATTTGTATGTCTTATGAAAATCCACTAAATATCTTTTGAACTTACAAAAAAAGAATAACTGCTATACAAAAGCTGGCCTCGCTGGGTTATGCATTAACACATACCTGTGTGCTATGCAGAAATACACGATGATCTGCATGAAAGAGAGTGCAGTAATCAGCTAATAAATGTTAATTCGTCCTTCATGGCATCAGTACATTTTCCTGTGAGAAATAACTTGGATGACGACAAGGTGCTGTAATACCCTGCACTGTTTGGAAACTAAGCAAATAATCTGAGCTCTGATTCATGGTCTGTAACCCAAAACCAGTGCCTAAATTCCGAATAGTCATTGCACAATATAGGAGAAAGAATGATGGTTCCAGGTAGTGGCAGCAGGAAGTCTAGGGGGTGGTTTAATATTCACTTTGCATATTCCTAAAAAGTGGATGCATGATTTAAAAACATCATGGCACATACGTGTATTTTTTAGCCCCGGCTCTATATGTGCACATTATTTTTTTCCTCATTTTTAAAATCATTATTAAATTGTCCCTATAAAGGAGAGAATTTTTATCTGAAATTTTTGGAGGTTAACAGATTGAGAGAGAGAGTTTTTAACTATATTGGTTTAGCTGCTATAGTTATATAATTAAAGTAGTAAAAAAGAAAAATCTTCATTTGCCTAGAGTTCTTTAAAAAATGTGAATAACATTTCCTAAACATTCTGCTAAGAGCTGTGCAGAGACCTGCCCCTGACACACCCACACACTCTGGAGAAAGTAGAACTCAAGTGGTATCGCCTCACCCACCAGGATGTCTTGGGGAAAAACTGAAGAGGATTGGAACCATGCAGAGACACCATTGGGTAGGACAATCTGAAGAAGCGGCCAAAGCAGGAACCTTTGGACATTCTAGAGACCTTTCTACAGTTTCCACTGGACTTTCTCTTGCATGTGCTGACTGGCTGTTTCTTCCAACCCTCTCCTTCCCCTCCCTCACAGTCTCTTCACCTCACCTTCATTCCCTCTTACCTTCTTCTCCCAGTCCCTATGCCTCTCCCCCTTGCCTCCTTCTCTTCAATGTCCCCACTCCCTGTACTTTCCTTTTAATTTAACCGTTTCCCTCCTAACTAAACCCAGTCATAAAAAATATATAAATCATGGCACTAACAAAATGTTTGCTGCTGTCTGCTTGTGTGTTATACACTTTCCCCTGTCCTATGTCTGTCTTGTCTATTTAGATTGTAAGCAATTGTGGGACACGGACTGCCTGCTAGACTGCGCTAAGACAGTGCCTGCCTCTTGCAAGTTGAGGGCACTCGACATGAAACACTTAGCATTTTGTAGGATCGGATCCAGGGTTTGTAAATCAATAAAGCAAAGCACTAGCCAGCTGGACTGGATTCCTTAGTGTTTTGGAAGCAATAGATTGGGACGGGAGAGGCCTGAGCAAGGACTGATCTAGTTGGAGAGGAAGAACCAGTCAAACCTGTTTGTTGTCAGATGCAGGCATGCTGCAGTGCTTTATTTGTCACCTATAATTCTATTTTTGACATTTTTCTCCACTGGAAAGAGAGTGGAAGGAAGGGATTACATTAATTTCCTATTATAAACTAATTAGCAAAAAGAATTCACACTGGCTTTTCCATACTGATTCTTGGATAGATTCTTCCAGGCTGACATTCTTACCTTTGTGCCAGTTAATTTTCCTTGTGCCCCCTGGGACACTCATCTCTAAAGGAAAGCAAGTGGTTTTGCCATTTCCTATTGCGTGTCCATTAGAGTAGGGTACCTCTAATTTTCACCAGGAGCTCCCCAGGTTCCTTACCAGCAGAGTCTGCTCAAGGTATTCTCTGAGCCAGTGTATTCTGGTCACCCTGACTATGCAGTCTACTCCATACCACAAATATTTTAGATTGCACTGACGATCTGTAAGCCCTTTGCAGGGAGGCAGGCGACTTCAGCTGCTTTTTGCTGCCACAACCTCCTCCTTGGTGGATTTACCAGTGCTGCCAGGCTCCTGTTGTGTAAACCCAACCCCAAATCAGACCATTAGCTGTATTAATTTCTGAGATCTGATCCTACTCCCATTAGAGTCAATGGTTAAACTCCCATTGATGTGTGGTCACGATTGAGCCCTGTATTGCTGGAAGGGGCAAATGATACATTTCCGCACAAAAAAGTTCTGAATCCTTTTCTAGCTTCAGTACACCTCTAAAATAGTCCTGATTTAAAGTCATTTATGTCTGAGTCTTATTCAACAAACCTAACTCACTTCTTAGTCAGGAAAAACTTCTGGTGAAGTCACATTGATTTCATTAGTAATGGTGCTTGAACAAGCAGATCTGAAAGGATCCTAAATTTGGTCTCTAA
The DNA here is from genome assembly GCF_965152235.1 of Eretmochelys imbricata. Classification (NCBI taxonomy): domain Eukaryota; kingdom Metazoa; phylum Chordata; order Testudines; family Cheloniidae; genus Eretmochelys; species Eretmochelys imbricata. Next base: position 42,090,062 of record NC_135575.1, on the reverse strand, counting down.
AATCAAAGAATGTCATTTTAAGAAATATAGCTGAATGTACTAAGAACAATTTGAACACTATGTTTGGAGTTCCATGCCAGGCATGCCATCAATCCTACTCCTTCTGCTGATTAATGGTGAATGTACCTATGCGTTGCACTGTACATGGGTTGTACTGTACATTACCAAATCCTGAAAGTGGTTCTTCCTGGTGTGACACAGTGGGATTGGAAACCCTGACTGATACTAGCTAACACAGTGATGTCACTATGACATCACAATTCAGCTATTAAATATTTTATCAACTGCATGTTCCCAGGATTGTAATTAAAGAAACCAATTAGCTAGACACTTTCTGCACTAATAGTGACTAGAGATCATAAATATAAAGGTATCATATACATCAACCAGTCAATCTAGGCCTGGCATAGTTTGGTGCTTTTTTCCAGATAGGACAAGGTATGTTTTTATTTAAAATATGAAGGATTACATCATTCTGCCTTGCATTTTGAATTTACCATTTCCACTGTTTAAAACTTTCTGGATCAAATATAAGACCAAAACCTGAATTTCAGTGGCAGGTTTCAATTTGTTATAACAGGTAGCAGGGATAGTATTGACCCTTCCCATGTACAAATGCACAAAAGAGGAATATGTACCCCAAAAGATGCAGTTACACCACATCATCCTTGTGGAAAAATAAGACTGGTAGCGATGAGAAATTTGCAGTGGACAAAATCTTATCTCCCTGAGAAGCTGAAAATCTACAGAAGACAGCACTGGATATCAGCCAGACCTCAGATCACATGTTTATAGCAATTCTGCTTCAGTGCAGCCCCCTAGTTCTTCCCTTTTCCAGCAACGGCAGCATGTATCTGACTCAGTTGCTATCTATAAGTGTCTTGTCAGGTTTTCTGTAGTGCTAGTAACCATAATAGCTAAACTGTGCTGCTATTGTTCCCATGGTGGCAGTTGTGGTCACATGAGCTCTCCAGTCAGTATCTGTCATATCATTTTGTGAGGGGAACATGGCATATTTAGGGGAGGCTATGCAGTGCCATGATGTGATAGTTGTATTTCCCTCCTCACCCCCATAATTTAGGTCCACCTGCTTACCTCCATGCTCCTCAATGTAGATGTTGGTCTTGACAATTTCCTACAGATCTACATTCCCACTATCTCTCATTTTCTATGGAAGCAGATTGCCACACAGCTGGGTTTGTTTGTTTGTTTTTATTTTTTGGCTGGTTTTTTGGTTTGGCTTAGTGGGAGCTAAACAGAAGCCATTTAAGAAAAAAAGTTTGTGATTTTAATAAAAGAAGATATTGTGCACGATATGAATAAAAGTGGGAGGCACAGTCTAGATGTTTTTTAAAGCTCCCCAAAATAGTTCCAAGTTCCAACCAATGTCAACATAACACGAGGTTCCAATGAAAACCACAGTATGCCAGCTACTGTGTAAATAACTTCTCTTTCAGCTCCCTGCTGGCTCCACACTCAGTACCTTGTTTAGAGTGCCTAGTTTTTGTTTTTGTGACCATATTTTGCAGATTTAAAATTGAAATCTCTTAGTTTAAGATGTTGACAGAGATTGCAATGGCCTGTTAAACATGATGGAGGGTCTGATACTTCAGGTGATTGAACAGCTCCTGTGAGGGCTGAATGCTCTCAGCTTCTCCAGGCTTTTAAGGGCAGCAGGTGAGAGTTGAGGGATCAGACCCTAAAATACAAATCTGTTGACTATGGATTGTAACATAAAGAAACAAAAATTGATATTTCCTATTATAATGCTTATGAACCAAACTCTAACCAGAACTCTCCTATGCAAGGTGCTCACTTAGCGCCTGATCCAGTGCCCACTGAAGTCATTGGAAAGATCAAATAAGCTTTGGATCATGCCCTTGCTGTGTCGTATTTATTCCATCAAGTCAGGCGTGCTAGAACAATTTGTATAGTAGGGGTGTTGAAAGCCATTGAACCAAACTGTAAACCCTGTATATAACGGAAACCACTTCAAGCTAGGGGGTGTGGTAACACCCCCCAGCATCCCTAGTTCTAGCACCTATGCATCGAATTCCTCATTTCATTGGCTATTGTGTTCTTCTCTTACTTTTCCTTCTTTATTTAATTATTTCTTAGTCTTTTACTATGACCTTCCTCTTGTGTTGTTTACGCTAGAGCTTATTTTAGAACCCATTCTTTAGATTTAGACTAATTGTGCTTTCCCCTTTAACGTCTTTGGTGTATATGCATGCACGCATGTGTGTGTGTGCGTGCGTGTGAACCAGTTTCTTTCCCTATAGTTTGGTTAAAAAAAAATTCCACTTCACATAACTATCTCTGCTGTCCTGTAAAATTCGTCTTCCTTCCTAAATTACCTGTTAAAGCTCCTGTAGTCAGGCAGATCTGGCTTTGCTTCAGGCTTAAACAGTCTAGGGTATAAAGCCTCCAACAGCTCTGGGTCATTGCTGATGGCTTCTATCCAGGGGGACTGATAATATTTTGGCACAGAAGTAGTGTTGAACCTCTCAGGAGGAATTTCCTTTAGTGGTCCAGAATATCCTTCATGGAAATAAATCAAGGATAAATAATTATAATCATACATTGCATTTTATAGCACTTTTCACCCAAGTATCTCAAGGGCCAATTACACATATTTATTACCCTTAATTCTCACTACAGTCCTATGTAGTAGTTAAGAATTATTATATAAGCATTTAACAGAAGGGTAAGCTGAATAACAGAGAGTGTTAAGTTACTTGTCCAAGACTACAAAGAAGTAGGAAGCAAACATAGGGGATTTGTATCACTTTAGTTAAACCAGTGCAAAAGGCTTTGTAGATGCTCTTATTTAGGTTTAAGCGTGGTTTATTTTGGTTTAGCCTGTTTCTTGTTGATTTAAGCTGGTTTAAACCAAAGTACCAGTGTCCACATAGCCTCTTGCACTGGGTTAGCTAAATGAGATTAAAATTAAACCTTTAGTTAAAATAATTCAGTTCTGCCTGTAGACTAATTTTTGGGTGGGCTTTTTAAAAGCACTAAAAGGAGTTAGGAGCACAAGTCCAATTGCCTTTCAGTGGGACATGTGCTTCTAATCCCTTAGGCACTTTTGAAAATCCATCCTGTATGCCTGGTTCTCCATTGTCTTCTACCATGCAAGCAAGTGAAGAATCAGACCCATTCTCTCCCTCATCAGTGAGGGACAGATTCTGACATGCTTACTCCTGTTGATCAGTACCTTACTACACAAGTAGTTCAATTTACTTTAGTGGGATTACTTCCATAATTTGGTGCTACACGACAGGAGTAAGGGTGGCAGAATCTAGCCCTTAGTATATAGTTGAGAGTATTAAAAACAGCAAGGGGTTGTCCTAAGATCTGAGCCAAAATTATTTGTTGGAAGAAGAGGGAAAATTATTCCTAATTTTTTACCTCACTAGGTTTCTAATTCTCTACATTAACACTATTGCTCCATTTCAGCATAAAAAACACTGTTTTGTTTCCAAATCAGAAAAAAATCAGAGTTCAGACAAATATTTCTGCAGACAAAGAGCTCAAAGATCGCACCTCAACTTTGGAAACAGAAATTGCACCCATTCACATTGTATTGGGCTTATGGATACACAGTGTACTAAAGCTCTTAGTACTTTTAGCAGTCACTGATAGAGTGGCATTGATCCCGTTCACATTGGCTGGAAAAAGTCTACACAAAACATGCATGCACTGAATAATGTTGAACAAAGAATGACTTTGTAAAAACCTCTGCCTGCTTATGGATAATTCACAACCAGGAGAAAGAGCTACATTCACTGAATAAATTATTTGTCACAAATTATTTGGCCAGCTCTAGTCTTTAGACTTCCATGTAGCTCAGGGCTTTAAATAAAGAAAACAGGATCCTTGCAACGAAGGTCTTTAAAACAGAAAAATATCTCTGCAGCCAGAGAGACAAATTCTCCTCTCGGCTATTCCCACATAAAGGGCTGAATCAGAACCTGCAGTGACTTTAGATTCACATTTAGAAGCTGTAATACAATTAGTGATGCTGAAGCTCAGATGGCTGAAAATTTTGGAGCAGATAGACAATTAAGATTGGTAGGATCAGATCAATGGGGTTATGCAGATTTAGGGTCTGATGATCTGGCCCCAGATGTTTATTCAAACTTATCAAATATACTTTGGCCTGGAAATCAGGCTGAAAATTTAATTAGACTAAATGTCTCCTGTTTCTAGGGATTTCTAGTGTTTCATGGCATTAATTAGCTCATAGATATCATGAGAATAGCCTCTCCCAACTTATCTATGTATTTCCACTTGTGTGTGAAACTAGACAATAGAAGTATATGAAGATTTTTATAAACCACACTGAAGCAAGTTAACGACTCTGATTTGCATTTAAAATGAAGATTCATATAAATTCTTTAAAGTACTTCTAACCTCATTTGAATCAATTTGCTGATCCCTTATAAATATCCCATTAATGATCATGTAAACAAAATGCTCTACTGTTTTCTGTGCTGTGAAATAGCTGAGTACTCAGTACATGCACAAATTACAATAGTTTGTACTTTACCTGGTGCAATGTTTTCGGGATTTGGTGGGCTCCGTGGGTCAGGTGTATTAGGAGGTGTCATTGGTGCGTGCTGTTGGCCAGCTTCAGCACTGCTAGTTTCCATTTTAACATTCTGCATAGGTTCACTACGCTGCATTAGAATAGAAACAAATACCATGGATAACACGTGCATATCAAGAGATGTTATTGACTCTCTGAAGTATGGAAGTCTTATCTTCATATTACAGATGGAAAACCGAGTTGGGGATACAGTAAGTGACTTGCCCAGGGTCACACAGGAAGTCTGTGTTGAGCTGAGAACTTAACTCATCTCCTAGTCCAGGACCCTATCTACTAGATCAGTGTATCTCAGCGTTTTCACTTTGGTGACCCCTTATTCAAAGACAAAGCTGTTTGTGAAACCCTCCACATGTACTATAAAAGTAAGAGCAAAAATAATTTAGGTGTGTCTGTGTTTCAAGAGACTAATAGAGAATACTAGACCTTGAAGGGTAAGTGTGTATGGGAAGTGGGGGAGCAAGATTCCTTTGGTTTAGATTGCAATAAAAATTTCAATGCCTTAGGACTCCCGTCCCCCGATTGTCTTTCATGACACCTCCCCTTCCCCACAGGTCACGAACCCACTGGATTAGAAATACTGCCCTAGATCATCCTTCCTATTCTAGGATTCAAGCAATCTGGTGGATTAATGTAAAAGCCATTGATTCTCTATAGATGCTTTTTGTATACCAATTGAAAACACATCAGCCACAAAAAAGTCTATACACCTTTGTGGGAATGTTTTTTCTTGTTTTACAGTAGTCACAACAACCTTAGTGCAGGCCACCTCTTGGAGATTTTTGATAGGCTGGAGTTATCCCCACCTCCCATCCGGTCATTAGTTCTAAGGAAACATCCAAAGCCTTAATCATTGTTTCTTTAAATACAGAATCAGAGGCTTGTAAAAAAAAAACAAAAACAAAAACAAAACAGTCAGTAACTTATTTTTAGCAATGAGAGACAGTCTAAAAGGAACTTAAATATAGAGTGTGTTGGAGTAGGATTTCCTTAAGATAGAAAAAAACAAACACTTTTTTTTTAAAACTTGAAACAAAGGAAATGTTTTTGATCAGGTCAGTACATTTTAGAATGCTCCTAAGGTATATTGGAAAGATCATTTTAATCATAGCAGGCAAAATGATCCACTCCAGTTTAAGGCACAGAGTAGATCAAGGCCACACAAGTGCTGGCCAAACTGGCATTTAAGGGAGGTCAGTAGAAACTAAAAAGGCATCATTCTCTCCTTTCCCCAGGGTCTGTTTGAATACTGAACGGCTGCAGCTCAGCTTGCATTGTGGAGAATACCAAAGAGGGAGCAGAACAAGGAACTGACAGCAGAAATCCTATGTGAGTTATGGTGCTATTATCAGACTTAACTTTGGCTGCATAGCTCCTATTGCCTGTTGCATAAGGAGTTAACATGCAGCTGCCGGGGAAGGAGCTGTCAGCAGCATATTTCCTCAGGAACTGGCCAATTAAAACTGTTTTATGGCTGCTTTGCATTACCAGAGCAGTACAAATCAGCCAGAGTGTATTGGTGAATCTGGCCACAGGCTTTCAAAATCTTAGGCCCACATCCTCAGGTAGTGTAAATCATTCATTTCAATGGAGCCATGCTAACTTACTCCAGCCCTCAGATTTTTCAGCTTAAATAAATATTAAACCATAAGGTCAAAATGTTCAAACTTGGATGCCTAAAGTTGGACACTTTTGGGTGGGATTTCTAAAAGTGCTCAGCTTTCAGATAACTTTGCTCTTATGGTGTTAGTGGGAGCAGCTAGGCCAATGCTGAGTGCCCTTGAAAATCCAACCCTATATCTACATTTAGGACCTAAATAAATGGCCTGATTTTCAGGGGTACTGAGCACTCAGTATCTTTGAAAATCAGCACTTCTAAACATCTTGGTCCTGGTCCTCTTTTAATTTCGACTGAGTGAATGAAAATCTGGAAGCTCCAGTCAGTCACCAGCTGTTTTCCTTCTACTCATTACAAAAAACTGGATATAAAATCTATCTTTTTGTCTATGACAGGATTTTGGGACAGATTCTCAACTCTGGGCAAAGTCCATTTATTGAGCTGTAAAGACTGGCTTCTGAACGATAACAGATCACAGAGCTAAGATTTCTTCCTTAAATAGGTAACAAGGCAAGATATTGGAGAGTTCAGGCATGATATTGAGGATTTCAACCCCTTTTATGAATATAACCTTATAGTCTCTGATTGCCATGGACTCCCTCAGCATTCTGATTAGTATGGGCAGCGGGGAATAGGGAAGGCTCTTCTACTAGTCTGCTACCCAAAGCTCCACATCATGAACTGGGCCAAAAGCGTCCAGGAATCCAGCAGATGATACTGTTATTTTATGGCATTATTTTCTGATGAATTATTAGTACTAATAATTCTGTTTCTCTGAGACCAGTTCATAGTAACTTAGTCAACCTGGCTTCAGTATAGTACCCACCCTCCCCCCATGTTTACAATTGTAAAAGAGTTGCTAAAATAGCTTCTCAGAGCAAAATACCCGATGCTGTGGTGCAATATATAGTTTTCCTTGACTCTTGGTGCTTTGCCACTCCTGAGTAATGTGCTACTCATCCCATGCTCATGCCAATAAAAATGTTATACTACGTCACATCAATACTTTATTTTTATATATATATATACACTTTTTCTTGCCCCAAATGAAGAATCTGATCCAACTCCAATTGAAGTCAATGGAATTCTTGATTCACTAGCAGTTGGACTGGACCCAGAAGCATTAGCACCACCATCTAAAATATCTTTGTAAGTTTTAAAAACTGTTGGGGGATGGGAATTGCTATTTAGCAATAAAAGTTTTGTAGGTTAATTAATAATAATTATACTTATATATACCGATACAGCTCTCTTCATCTTCAAAGCAGTTTAAAGATGCTGGGACAAATTGTGCTCCTCAGTCACATGCTTTCATGTCTGAAATCAGTGGGGAAGTATGCATGGAATTGAGATGCAGACTTTAGTTCATTAAGGTCCTGAACCAGCACTGAAGTCAGTGGGGCTACTCACTCACTTACAGTTAAGCCGGTGTTTTATTGTTTTGCTAGACTGGGACTGAAATGCTCAGAACCTTGTAGATTAATTAGCCCTAACTAATTCACCTAGCTCTCATGTGTGTTGTGAAGTTTAATCTATAAATGTAATTATCACTGTTTCTACAAATGTAGAAAACAAGGTGGAGAGGTTACATGTATTACCCCTGTCATAAATAGAAAGGGAAGGATAACAACCTTCCTGTATACAGTACTATAAAATCCCTCCTGGCCAGAGGCACAAAATCCTTTTCCCTATGAAGGGTTAAGAAGCTCAGGTAACCTGGCTGGCACCTGACCAAAAGGACCAATAAGGGGACAAGATACTTTCAAACGGAGAGGGGGATGGAGGGGGGGGGGAAAGGATTTGGTCTGTCTGTTCTGTGTGCTTGCCGGACACAGATCAAGGAAGCAAGCAATCCAGCTCCATTAGAATCAGTAAGTACTAGCAAGGGAATGTGTTAGCCTATTTTTGTTTTGGCTTGTGATTTTCTCTGTGCTGGGAGGAAGGTGTATTCCTGGTTTTCTTTTTGTAACTTTAAAGTTTGGCCTTGAAGGAAATACTCTGTGTTTTGAATCTGATTGTCCTGTAAAATTACCTTCCATCCTGATTTTACAGAGGTGCTTCTTTTACTTTTTTTTCCTTTATAATAAAGTTCTGTTTTTTAAGAATCTGATTGGGTTTTTAGTGTCCTACAAACCCAAGGGTCCGGTTTGTGCTCACCTTGTTTATTTTTCAAGCCTCCCCAGGAAAAGGGGTGTAGGCTTGGGAGGATATTTTGTGGGACTAGGAACTCCAAGTGGTCCTTTCCCCGATTCTTTGTCTAAATCACTTGGTGGTGGCAGCATACCTCAGTCCAAGGACAAATAGAGATTTGTGCCTTGGGGAAGTTTTTAACCTAAGCTGGTAGAAATAAGCTTAGGGGGTCTTTCATGTGGGTCCCCACATCTGTACCCTAGAGTTCAGAGTGGGAAGGGAACCCTGACAACCCCAGACCCCAGAAGAAATGAATGTCAAAGCTAGTATTAGAATATAGAAGCATCTGATTCCCAGTCAGCAATTCCTACTACCCTGCCAATGTGCCTCAACCCTATTCCTTAGGGGCCAGCTCAAGGGGCAGTTTTGTCCCCATGGCCCATTTAATTCCTTACTCCTTTGCTAAGAGTGCCAGCAAGGAAGACTATTAGTGCCAATTGCACAGGTGATGTTACTGGCTAGGAACTGGAATAAGACCACCAACATAGTTTTCATAGTAATAATAACAATAATAATATTAATACTTGCTGTTTATATAGAACTTTGCATCTTCAAAGCCTTCAGCTGTTATTAACAAAGTAATCCTTACATCATTCCTAAATTAGCTGTCACATGGTAATGACTTTTGGTCACTACTGACCTGAGTCAGATTTTGATGTGATTACTTTCAACTTGAGGCCCTTGAACCTTGTTGTCCCATTCTGTGGGACCTAAAAGCAGCACCCAGATCTGAGCCTTTTTTGATTTGTCTAGAAGACCACAAAACGATACAGCTCACTTTGTGCTTCACACTGGCCTTGTTCCAGGTCATGGTTCAGTTCACATCTTTTCCTAAAGCTATGGATAATTCTTGCAGTCAGTACCATGCAAATCATAGGTAACCCCACACCAGTCTCACTGTATTGTATTTAGACACTTGTAATACAAAATACTCACATTCCTTTGCTTATTTGCTAAATAATGATAGTTTTCATAGGTGTACTTGTCAGATCTCCTTTGACGCATCTTAAATAGCCTTGCACCTCTGTTGCTGGGTATTGATAGTTCCTCCACCATGATGTCTCTGGGGATGCTGATTTTCTTTCCAAGGTCTAGGCCATCTGACTCTGTACCACAACAGACAAGCATATGCCTTATGAAATATTCTTCTCTGCTTTCCTTAAATGCTGCTTTTTGCTAAATAATGCTTATTATTATATTCCCTATATCTGTAGTCCAACAAGAAATGCACCCCAGTTCCCCAGTAACATCCTCCTGCTCCATGCTGTATTAGTGAACTCAGTCATTTTTTTGGGGAGTTATGAAGTGCACCGTAGCCTGGAATGAGCTTCTCAACCACTGCACTGAGAGCCAGATTTACAAAGGTGATGAGCGCCCACAGCTCCTGTTGATTTCAGTTAGAAGTGTAGGTGCTCAGCTTTTCTGAAAATCAGACCCTCGGTATCTTACAATATAATTTCTTAGTGATCAGTAAAATCCTACTTTCACTGAAGTCAGTGTCAAAACTCCCCTTGACCTCAGTCCTGGACCCGGCCTAAATCAATATATATCCTGGACTGGACAGAGAAAGAACTCCTCAGCCTATTTTACACATATCTTCCTATTTCTGATTGCTTGCAATCGTTTTTGTCTCAATGATTCATTCACATATTTAGATTTTTTAAGGCTAGCTACCTCCTGTAACAGAGGTTTGAATTGGCTGGGAGCCACTATTTAATAGTTTTATTTAGAGAATTTCAGAATAAAGGTCCAGTTTATGAAAATGAAAGACGTAACAATGAATTAAAATATACTTCTAACAACTTTTACATGATTCCTTCAGAATAATTATCTATTTTTTTCCACACTGCAATTAACAGTTCTCATCAATAGGAGAATTACAAGCAACTCTTTTCAAAAGATTAACAAGTGCTGGAAATCTAATTACTGCTGTCAGTGTTACTTAGGTCCCTGCTTGGGGAAAAGATCACTTCCTTGGCTTTACATTGTAACTCTGGGGAACTTTGATAATGAATATGCATGCATGGGTGGTGGTGGAGGGGGAAGAGTAAGAACCAGGATTTTCCCCAGGAATTGAAATTGGGGGTGGGGGGGTTCGAATTTACAGGGAGCTGGAGGAGGGTCAGGGCCGATGAGGGGTGAGACCCTGAGTGTGAAGGTGGCTCTATGGCACCATAGTAAAAACTGAAAAATGTTTCATGACCATTCAATTAGATTTAACTCATGTTTTAAAATCATCACAAAAATTAAAGTTGGCTACTCAAGCCTTCTATGAAGCACTACATCTACATCCTTATTGGTTTCTTGTTATAATTTTGCACAACTCTGTTAATGAACAAGATGAATGCAATGCGTTCATCTTTGGTCGCTTCCCGTGTGTCTGGTACTTCCATTCCTTTAATTGGTATTCTCATTAGATCATTCACATGATCAGGCAGAAGGCAACTTCTTTCAGAACACAAAATTCTATTCAATGAGGCAAAAGAATGCTCAACTGTAGCTGTTGTGACTGGGAGTAACAAGAGATGAATTCCTACTTCTTTCATCCCAGGAGACATAGCACAAAGATTGGGTCAAGCCACTAGTGATGATAAAAAAAGAAGTTGAAGTCAAATCTTCATTTATTCATCGTATGGTATTCCACTGTGTGTTCAGATTCCCTATTCTGTCCTGAGCACATGGCAGCCCCTTTGCTGGTAGTGCCTCACTCCACTCAACTGTCGGTGTTTTATAGGACCTCTGTGTAAAAGCTATGTAGAGGTTGAGTAGAATCTATCAGTCACTGTTGTAGATTTTTAAGAATCAAATCTGTGTACTTTTTCAGTTGTCTTAACAAACACTTCTTGTCCTCTTCACTTAAGGATTCAATATAAATGCCTTCATTATTCAACTTCTGGACTAAAGTCTTTGCTTCTTCCAGTACTTTTTCAATGGGTAGCTCTCTGATTGATCCAAATGTAGCTTCTATTGCTGGACAAAGATCTACTACTGTTGTAGCAGATGCCTGGATGACATTGTTTAATGACCCAAGTGGTTTCAAAAATAGACTTACAAGGGAGAGAATGGCAATAGTTTTCTCTGAATGTAGTAGCAAAAGTAATGCACCAGCCTCACTACTTAGATCCATCCCATCTTGGTAGATACTTTCCAAAGCCAGTAATAATGGCTGGAGTAATTTTAAGACAACAGCCAAGGATCGCTCATGAGAAAGCCAGAGGGTTTTCCCAGGCTGGACTAATTTGAACTTCAGTCCTAGTGTATCTTCTATATTTTCCAAGATATTCAGTCTTTTTGGACTCTTGCTGAAAAAAGAATATAATGAAGACATTAAATTTATAGCTTTTTTAATGTCTTTTGAAGAGTCTGCAGCTCGTACTAGCATTAGTTGGAGTAGATGGCCTCTGCAGTGTGTATAGGAGAGATTAGTGTTACACTTTTCTCTGAGCAAAGCTTGTACTTCACCGTGTCTTCTAGAGAAGTTTGCAGCTCCATCAAATGCACAAGCAGCCATCTGTTTGGGGTCCAATTGACCAGCATTTAACTCCTCTAAGATGTGGGTTGTCACAGCTGCAGCCGATGTGTCTTCTACAACTTGAACATCTAGAAATGCATCTACTGGCCTACCACTGACATGAAGATAACGTACACAATGACTTAATACTTGATGCCCATTTGCATTGTTGCATTCATCAGCCATGTATGCACATTTTTTTGTGGTGAGAGAGTTCTTCACTTTTTCAACTGTTGAGTCTTTCATTGTTGCACCACATACCTCTAGCCAGTCAGTTGAGTTTCTTGCAGAAAGATAGTGAGCATTTGCTGGTCTTGTCCAGAACCAGTGTTCAACTTCAGGATGAACAAGTGACAATCCACTTAACATTGGCCTCCATTTTGTAGTGTGTGGTATCTCTTGCTTAAATAGCAAGTATGATGCCACAGCCATGTTTGTTCTCCTGAACTGTGTTGTGTCTCCAGCATTCTTAACAGCTTCATTAACACTCACCGGTGTTGTTCTTGGTCAGTGGAGACTCAGAGTTCAGAGGTTCTTTCTCATGAGTTCACCTCCCAGGTTGGGGGAAAGAAGGCACCTTGCTCATTCCTCCAGCTGCTCACTGTTCACTCTGGCCACTGTTATTCATTGTGCCACCGTTCACTCCATTGCTCTGTTGCCAATGGCCCTGCGCCGTCACCTTCTGCTGCCACCTGCCACTGTGACCTCTGCAAGTTGGTCTCTTGAGGTTCCACCCAGCTCTCAGTGATTTCAGCTGAGCTCTCAGTGGGGGAACCTCGCTGCTAGTGCAGCCTGGGCCATCTCTTCCACAGAAACACTGTCCCACAGCAGGTCTAAGCACTTAGACCTGATTTCAGCTGTAGTGGTCACTTAACAAAACAAAAGACTATCTATGGAACCTAATCAGCTCTGTCTTTAAACAATGGAGAGGGGCAGGTCAAATAGTACTTGTGACTCAGGCAGACCATCAAGCAAAACTCCTGTCCCCACCTTCTCTCTTGATGCCCTCAATCAGCCCAGGCTAAGTACAGTTCTACTGCCCTTTACTCATACAATAAGAATAACAACATTTCATTCCCCCCTTCCCCGCGCATTCAAGTGATTTGTAACCCAACCCCAGCCAAAATCTATCTCTTGGGCAACGCAGCTCTGTTTGCTGAATACCTAGGTAGATTAGGTGTGAATGTAAATAAAATCTGGTCATGAGGCCTTTCCCCCCAGCCCCTAGGTCATCACTAGCTGTCAGGGAGAGCTCATTTACAAATCATAATTTGAAACTATTAGGTTGGCCAACATCACCAAAATGAATGCACTGACATTGTTATAAAAAACAACAGCTGTATAAGGAAGATAGTCTATGTTTATACTTTTCAAAGCTATTATACTTTTTCAGATACACATATTTTATCATACATGTATATGCTTTTAAAGTGTGTATTCATGTTTCAATTTCAGTTCAGATTTCCAAACAATCACTAAACAGACAACACTGCATGTAACTAGTTCACAAAACTGGGGTGGGCGGGGTATTGGGGCAGGGGGAGGAAATCCCTGAGTAAAACTGCGGGCAGAGAACCCTGTATGGCATAATCTTCATTGTCAGTCTTATGGAGAAGTTCTGGAAGTTGGGATACTAGTGGCACTGAGTATGCTGACACTGATTTGAAGAACTCTTGTCATTTGGTATCCTCAATTTTAAAGCCCTTGCTTACTCTTTACACCATGATAACTTCAATGCTTAGCAAACTATTTTGTTATTCATTTCTTACTGCCAGGGTTTGGAAAGTAGCCTTTTTCACATGTGGCCATAATTAGATCATCCAGTAAAAATAATATTGTTAAGCATCTTCTCCGACTTCGTCATTTACAGTTACCCATGGTCATTATTTTAATAATTGAACTAGGTATGTCTACACTGGCAGAGTTACATCACCAGCAATTACATCACCGCTCAGAGAGTGCTGAAGGGAAACCACTGTTGTGTGTTCATACTCTCTGCTGCTTGTGCAATAGTGTGTTCACACTTGCAGCACTTGCATCGGTATTCGGAGCGGTGCACTCTGGGCAGCTATCCCACACAGCATCTCTTCCTCTTTTGCCGCTAAGAGTTGTGGGAAGGCGGAGGGGGTCACAGGGCATCTTGGGTCCTGTCCCAGTGCCCCATGATGCATTGCTTCACATCCAAGCAATCCCTGTGCTTAGTCCACATTTGGCCCCATCTTTCAATGGTTTGTGTACTGCATGCTCTGCCTCTTCGGTCTGCAGGAATGGATCCCGCAGTGTTGACAAATATGCTGCTTGCTCTCACTAACACATCACAGGTGGCAGTGAAGTTATTCCTTAAACTACAAAGGCAAGAGCAGTTTGACATTGATCTTGTCATATGTAGTAGCTACGACATGAGATTGCTTGTGGCATTCACGGAGGTGTTGACCACAGTGGAATGCCATTTTTGGGCTTGGGAAACAAGCACTGAGTGGTGAGATCACATCATCATGCACATCTGGGATGACGAGCAGTGGCTGCAGAACTTTCAGATGAGGAAAGCCACGTTCATGGGACCGTGTGATGAGTTCGCCCCAGCCCTGTGACGCAAGGACACGAGAATGAGAGCTGCCCTGTCATTGAAGAAGCACGTGGTGAGTGCACTGTGGAAGCTGGCTACTCCAGACTGCTACCAATCGGTCGCTAACCAGTTTGGAGTGGGAAAGTCGACCATTGGACTCATGTTGACGGAAGTGTGCAGGGCCATTAATCTCATTCTGCTCCAAAAGACATGACTCTGGGCAACATGAGTGACACTGTGGATGACTTTGCACAAAAGGGCTTCCCTAAATGGGGAGGGGTGATAGATGGCACTCATATTCCAATTCTGGCACCAGATCACCTAGCCACCGAGTACATTAATTGGAAGGGGTATTTCTCTAGGCGCTTGTAGATCACTGTGAGCGTTTCACAGACATTAACACAGGCTGGTCCGGAAAGGTGCATGGCACACGCATCTTTTGGAATACTGGCCTGTTCAGGAAGCTGCAAGCTGGGGCTTTCTTCCCAGACCAGAAGATCACCGTAGCGGAAGTCGAAATGCCCATTCTGATCCTGGGAGACCCTGTCTATCCCTTAATGCCATGGCTTATGGGAACCTTGACAGCAGCAAGGAGCAGTTCAACAACAGGCTGAGCAAGTGCAGAATGACTGTTGAGTGTGCTTTTGGCCCTTTAAAGGCCCGCTGGCATTGCCTATATGGGAGGCTGGACCTGGCCGATGACAATATTCCTGTACTCATAGCCATGTGCTGTACGCTCTGTAATATTTGTGAAGAGAAGGATGAAAGCTTCACTTAGGGCTGGACTGCTGAGGCTCAGCACCTGGAGGCTGAATTTGAACAACCAGAGACCAGGGCTATTAGAGGGGTGCAGCGCAGGGCCATAAGGATCAGGGATGCCTTGAGGCAGCAATTTGAAGCTGAAAGCCACTAATATTTGTTGCTATGCTCAGGAGTGCAGTGCTTGTAATGCTAGGAGGTGATTGTGATTGGTGTAGCCGATGCACTGTGAAGGTTTAAGAAAATTGCCTGTTGCTTTGCAGGGCTCTGTTTGCTTTCAGTTAATGGAATAAAGATTGCTTTCAAACCAAAACAATTATTTTATTAAATAACAACAACTAGAGGAGAGTGACAAACAAAAAAACAGATCAGCACTGTAGGGGATGGGGGAAGAGAGGGTCCCAGGAGGAGGGTGAGTTCCTGGGACAGTTAAAGATTTGTGTATGTCCAGATATCATATGCAACCTTGTCCTTTGGAGTAGAGTGCAGTGGGTACTGTTCTTCAGCAGGGCTAAATTGCAGAGGGACGGGTGTTGCCCTCAGGGGCAGGGGAAATCAGTGTTCCAGGACTGTACTGTACACTGAGCACGTGGCTCTTGGGGAGAGCCAGTACTGTAGGGGAGGCCTGATAATCATTTCTATTCCCACACTTTCCACAGGCTGTGTTCATTATGGAAGATATCTCACTGCTAAGGGTGAGCAGGGAATCAAGGGATGGTCTTCTCCAAGACTTCGGCTTCCACTCTGGTCCTTATGCAGCTCGCCTGTGTGCAGCAATGGTTCCCCGCCCCTCCCAGTGAAGGCAGAATGGTGCAGGAAAGTTACCCTTAATGGGGCAAGAAACAAAGCAGCTCTGCCAAAGAACCTGCAGCAGTTGGTTGCCCAGTATCTCCATGAGAGTTTCGTGGAGATCTCTGAGGCACATTCCATGAAGTGAGGGAGTCAATCAACACCCTGTTCCACCGCTCATATTAGGCATGTGGTGATATGCTCATCATACAGACAGAAGCCTGCTTTCTGCAACCCTCTTGCTCCCAACAACTCACTTTAGCAATTCCCAAAATCAAAGCCACATACCAGGGGCCTCCTCTCCTGTTTGCACTTCACCAAGCTCCGACCCCTGTGACTGACTAGCCTCCTCTGGGGTTGAGAAGAGCTCCTGGCTGCATGTATCTCTGACCTCTGAGTCATCCTCTGCATCTGGGTCCCCCTCCCCCTTTACATCCTCGGTCCATTCTCGACTGGCATGCGAGCCACCGAAGTATCCACAGTGGCCTTTGCAGTGGAGGTGGAGTCACCACCGAGTATCATGTCCAGCTCTTTGTAGAACTGGTAGCTCGTGGGGGCAGCACTGGAGCAGCAGTTTGCCTCCCGCACCTTGTGGTAGGCGTTCCACAGCTCCTTCGCTTTGACCCTACACTGTAGTGTGTCCTGGTCATGGCCCCTTTCTGTCATTCATCATGATATCAGTCCATACATATAATTCCAACGGCTGGAACTCAGCTGGGACTGGACTGCCTCCTCTCCCCAAATGCTGATGAGGTTCAGCAGCTCGGCATTGCTCCAAGCGGGGGGATTGCCTGGTGTGTGGAGCAGGCATGGCCACCTAGAAAGATGCGCTGAGACCACTGCACGCGTCCCTGAGCAAACAGGAAGGGGACTTTCAAAATTCCCAAGGAATTTAAGGGGTGGGGCTCACAGTTGGTCATCTGAGGGCAAGGCAGTAGAGTTCAAACCAATGACCAGAGAGGTGAGAACAGGTATTGTGGGACACCGCTCGGAGGCCAATCACAGCACTGTAATCTACTAGCGTGTCTACACTGGCATCATGGCGCTGTAGCCCTGGCACAGAAAGCTGTACGCCTCTCGTTGGGGTGTTTTTTTTACAGTGCTGCTACTGTGCAGTTTCTGCGCACTAAATGGCTTGGCAGTGTGTACACCTCGGGAGTTACAGCGCAGAAAGCTGCTTTACTGCACAGAAACTTGCCAGTGTGGACAAGGCCTTAGTCTCTGTGGGTGTTTATAAGCTTCAGGACAAGATATGAAGTAACATCACGCTATGCAAAACCGCATTGAGGCTCCAATATGAATCAGTTTTTCTCCCACTCCTAAATCCTTGATCTTCCACTTTCACTTGCACTTGCAATCAGGTAATCATCAGCACCAGTCAGCTGTGTTTTGAGCTGCACTGCTGCCTGCTACTTTGTCTCTGTCCCATTCAGGCCTTCTCCTGTCATGGGTCCTACTTCCCAGTTCCAACAACATTTTCTTAATCCAGATATGGAATCAATTCAGTCCAGTATCAGGTGAAGGCTTGGGTTGTTTCTCATACCAGTTCCCTATGCCTAATCTAGAGTCAGTTTTTTAAAAGAGAGGTCCAATTGTGTGTGTGAAAATGTGAGCAATTGTAAGTTGAGTGTTGCAGTTACCTTGACTACAATTGCAAAGTGGATATTTACACATGCCTTTGCATGCATAAAGTTCTGATCTGTACTCATAATTGCAAGAACTGTACATGTAAAGGTAGGCACATATTTTTGAGCATGGATCTTAAGCCTCTACATTTAAAAATTTGACCCATTAACTAATTTTGAATTAAAACTGGATGTGGCCCACAGCAAATGCCTAAATGACCCATTGGATGATTTAACTGATCACTGTAATCAGCTTTAACAAATGAGTTACCTAATAATAAGATACTTCAGAGACAATTATATCATATGTGGAACATCTAAATAATCCTTAGTTGGCTTCAGTACAGCTTGTTTTACATAGTCTTTAAATACAAAGATATGGGATCCAGACATGGCATCTACAAAAATATTGCAAATGTCTCTCAGATATTAAACGGTTTAATATAACTGCATTTAAAAAATCTAACAGGTATATTTACAACAAAATGTGAAAGGAATGGGCAGGCACTTACACGGGCAGATTCTTTTTTATACATATACAAAGGGCCTGATCCTACTTTCCTTGGAATCAAATTTGTCAGTTAGTTATCTAAGTGGGTTATTTGTCAGTAAGTTATCTAAGTTATCACAATACATGCGAGAAGGAGAATAAATCCAAGAGTTTCATAAGTAGATTTAAAGTTAGGTCCTTAATTTATAGTTAGGCACCTAAACCAATGGCCTGATTTTCAAAAGTGTTGAGTTTTAACTTCCACAGACTTCAAGGGGGACTGCTAGATGCTCAGCACTTTTGAAAATTAGGCAACTTATTAAAGCACCTAAATAAGGTTCTATGGGTGGGATTTTCAAAAACATCTGAGTTAGGAGTACAGTCCCAGTGAAAGTCAAGGGGACATGTGCTCCTAAATCACAAAGCACTTTTGAAAGTCTCACGTTAAGCACCCGCTTTTGAAAATCAAGCTAAGATTTTCATAGCTGTTTCCATTTCCCTCAAAATGGCAACAGAAAAGTTGAATTGCTGCTTAAAAGATCAGCCAGTGACTATGTATTGGAGAGAAACGACAAGAGCTAATAAGGTTTATT
This sequence comes from Eretmochelys imbricata, assembly GCF_965152235.1. Lineage (NCBI taxonomy): Eukaryota > Metazoa > Chordata > Testudines > Cheloniidae > Eretmochelys > Eretmochelys imbricata. The sequence continues at coordinate 42,071,312 of NC_135575.1, read as the reverse complement.
AATCCCAATAGCTAGCTTTGAGGGGAAGGAGAATATTGATACAAATATTTTTGATCATGCATATTAAAAGAAATGGAAAACAGGAAAAAAGATATAGACAGATAATCATGTTTTGTATATGAATAGTCTTGCAAAATGGAATCCAGTCATGATATTAGCCCCAAATAATATTCTGAAAGGCTATCCAAGCAGAATGTACATCAGCTGTTAGATTACTTCATTCCTTCACAACAGTTGTTCATCTGAAAATAGCTTTCAAATGAAAAGAGACAACTACAAAAGGATTAGTTACCATAGGCGGCATGATACCCCCACTAGATTATTTATGGCAGAATACCCAGAGAAAGAGCTGTAAGAGAGTTAAACTGTAAGATTAAAAAGAAATGTTAGGAAGGAGCAAAAGGAACATAGGACATACAGTAACCGGTTTTAGCTCTATACCATTTCCGTAGATTTCCTTCATAATGGCTGATGCTTGTTGTTTCCTCTCTTTGACCATGGCAGAATGTGATAACATTGTGATTGTCTGGTGGGGTTTTCCTCACTGAAAAAAAAATCCACATTTTTACATTGTTGAGCCAGTGTGTAGAATCCAGTTGACTTTTATTTCAAGCATTGTCTTCAGAATAATTAGTGACTATACTTATTTCTCATTTGGCTAAGATGTCTTTTTAACAATGCCAAAGACACTGGCAATCACTCCTTGCAAACATCTGATCAGAGACACATTCTCCAACTCAAAGATAAGAAGTCCTGAGTGACATACTGTCCTACATAAATTCTGTAGCAAGATCTGTGGCAGTGGTCTGGGCCTTCTCATTTCCACACACTATGTTTAAAAAAAATGCAAATCTGTGATTTATTTCAAATGCTGTCTCTTGTTAACCCTTGATCTACAGTCTCAAAAATAGGAAAAATTCTGGCAAACTGCTGAAAGTGACAGCAAAAAGGTTGATGAGCTTGTTAAAGCATCTTTAAATAAGCAAAGAAAGTGGATTCCCCACTAGATAAAAATATACATCATATTTTATTCCTGAGATAAGATGTTACTTAAATGTCTTCTATGCAACAGATTGTAGGACAAACAATGACAAAATATTTCAGGAAAAAATACACTTACCCTGTTGTTAGGCTTTGTTGTGCAGAAAAAAGCAATCCCAACCCCTTTTGGTGAAGTTTCTGGAGTTTGTTATGAATGGGGATGACCTGACTGGTCCTGGATGGTTTCTATCCTTCTGGTTGGGTCTGCATGGTACCTAGTACGAAGACAAACTGGGGGCTGACCCTCTCCAAAGAGACTGGCATCCAGCTGACATCAGCCAGCTATATATAGAACCAAACACTTCAGCTAGTCATATCTTCCTGGCGAAAGAAGAGAACAGAAAGGATTCAGCTGTATCCACCACAAAGAGAGTGTATCTCTTCCAGAGCTTATTGGGAGATTTTGTGGAATGCTCTCTTCATACTTGTTCAGATCATCCCATCATTCTGAAAGAAGAATAATCTCCATGTTATAACCAGGGGAAAGACATTTAAAAATAAGGTGAAAAATATATGATGACAAAGACTATATTTGATGGGAATGGAATGGGCTAATCCTTCAGTGAAAGATAAAACCATGCCTTTATAGTAGTTGATGACTAAAGTTAGTGGCAGACGGTTGATGTACAAAGCCTACTCTTAAAAAGAAATCAGAAACCTGCAGTGTTATTTGTGTTAAGACAATACTTTCACAATAGGCTACAGTTTCTCTCAAGAAATAGTACAAGAATTTGTCTCATAATGATTTTTTAAAATTGATTTCTGAAAACTGCAATAATTTAGAATCCATTAATACCCAATATACTGTATCATTTTATGCTAGAAACTTGTTTTATGTAGGATCACAGGTATCCCAGGACAGTAGCTACCTTGTCCACCTGCCAAAGAAAACATTCAAGTTGTGCCCCCCCTCCTTTTTATGTATAAAAGGTATCTCATGGTAGGGGAGAAGGAGATGAGGAGGCTGTTTTTCTGGTTTTGTTTTTGTTGGGTTTTTGTTCTAAAGAAGTTCTGTTTTTTGCTCTCTTTTTTTCACATCAGAAATTGAGTTCTTGCCTTCCTGGAAGACTCAGTAGATGACTGGTAGGAGAAAGGCTGAGGACAGGTATTAATACCTGGTGGTATGGGCCCCTGGTGAGGGCCTTACATGCTAATTGCACTTCCTCCTTTCTCCACTGTGGAATATCAGAGCTAATTTTGATTCCATTAGGAGTTTAGTTACAGGTTGCTGAGCTGAATTCACTTTGGGTCAATGGTGCACCAGCACTGAGGCTCCCCTACTACAAGCTGAAATCACAAAAGAGCTAAACTTACTAAGAGCTGAAATCACTGACTGTAGTATTAAGTAGTGGGGGAGCCTGAAGGTACATTTTGCGGAGCAGTTTGCGGGACGGCTGGCAGAGCAGAGCGGCTCTTGGAGCAGAGCTGTTCGTGGGATGGCTGGAGCGGCTCATGGGACAGCTGCCAGAGAAGAGCGGCTCTTGGAGCAGAGCGGTTTGCGGGATGGCTGGAGCAGCTCATGGGGGCGGCTGGCAAAGCGGAGCAATTCGTGGGACGGCTGGTGGAGTGGAGCGGAGTCCCATGGAGAGGTTGGGGAAATTGTCTTTGGACCACGTAAGGTGCCCCTTAACTCCCACAGTATTCTTGCCAGTAAGTTAAAGAAGTATGGGCTGGATGAATGGATGATAAGGTGGATAGAAAGCTGGCTAGATTGTCATGCTCAACAACATGGCTCCATGTCTAGTTGGCAGCCAGTATCAAGCAGAGTGCCCCAAGGGTCGGTCCTCGGGCCAGTTTTGTTCAATAGCTTCATTAATGATCTGGAGGATGGCGTGGATTGCACCCTCAGCAAGTTTGTAGATGACACTAAACTGGGAGGACAGGTAGATACGCTGGAGGGTAGGGACAGGATACAGAGGGCCCTAGACAAATTAGAGGATTGGGCCAAAAGAAATCTGATGAGGTTCAACAAGGACAAGTGCAGAGTCCTGCATTTAGGATGGAAGAATCCCATGCACCGCTACAGACTAGGGACCGAATGGCTAGGCAGCGGTTCTGCAGAAAAAGACCTAGGTGTGACAGTGGATGAGAAGCTGGATCTGAGTCAACAGTGTGCCCTTGTAACCAAGAAGGCCAATGGCATTTTGGGCTGTATAAGTAGGGCATTGCCAGCAGATGGAGGGACGTGATCATTCCCCTCTATTCGACATTGGTGAGGCCTCATCTAGAGTACCGTGTCCAGTTTTGGGCCCCACGCTACAAGAAGGATGTGGAAAAATTGGAAAACATCCAGCGGAGGGCAACAAAAATGATTAGGGGTCTGGAACACATGACTTATGAGGAGAGGCTGAGGGAACTGGGATTGTTTAGTCTGCGGAAGAGAAGAATGAGGGGGGATCTGATAGCTGCTTTCAACTACCTGAAAGGGGGTTCCAAAGAGGATGGATCTAGACTGTTCTCAGTGGTAGCAGATGACAGAACGAGGAGTAATGGTCTCAAGTTGCAGTGGGGGAGGTTTAGGTTGGATATTAGGAAAAACTTTTTCACTAAGAGGGTGGTGAAACACTGGAATGCGTTACCTATGGAGGTGGAAGTTTTTAAGGTCAGGCTTGACAAAGCCCTGGCTGGGATGATTTAGTTGGGGATTGGTCCTGCTTTGAGCAGGGAGTTGGACTAGATGACCTCCTGAGGTCCCTTCCAACCCTGATATTCTATGATTCTATGGTTGTGACATCACAGTACAAAGGAAGTGAAATCTGGATAATTGAGTTTGGATGTGATTTTTATTCAGATTCTTTAAAACAGATATATACTTGTTAATACCTTGTAAGCAAGAGGCCCCCTCCTCCTAAAAAAATATATACCCACTGTATAAAATTCAAACAAACATACTCCTAACCATGACCTCAGCCCGAGCTTTCTCCTCAAGTTTGGCTTTTCCTAAACTCAACCTTGTAGAACCTCTCTGTTGCAGACCATAGTTCTCTCTGCCCATGAGCAAGGCTCATTTTTAATCCTTGTTAAGAGTCAACAGAAACCGCATACTTGTATACTTGACAGTAATTCCACTGCTCTTTCATGCAGAGTTCAAGCATCTGATAAAAAGGGTGCCTTGACAAACACTTGATAAAAAAACTGTTTCTTAAAGATTCAGTACTTTTCACCCATTCAGTAAAAGACCCAGAGAGCTCCCTGTTTCTATGAAACCTTTAGCAAGTCCTCCAGCAAAAACCACGAAGACCAGACTTGATAAACCTGAGATTTCCAAGGTAAAAAACAAACCACAAAACCAATAGCAACCTCTCTACAAAACAAAACAAACAAAAAAGCCTATACACTTAAAAAACCCTTTGAAACCATCTTTATACACCATAAAATAAGAAGGCGGGGAAGCAGAGGAGCTAGGAAAGCACTTGTTTTTTTCTCATTTCCTGACTACACATAGTGCATATGGAGCAGACAGTCAATGTTTTGCCAAGACAGCCAGAATTTGGACAGGCGTCTCAGTGCTAAAAATCCAGACTTATGCCACCACAGCAGGTAATTTACAGATTTTGATCTGTGTATAGACACAAGGAACATGAGAATTTCCCCCTTACAGTTGTTTTGTCTTCTTGCTTCAAAAGTAGAAACAGTTGTAAGGAAAGAAGATACAAAACAACAACAACAAAAACAAACAAAAATTCAGAAGAGTAATTATTTCTAACAATCCTAAAGTTATTTTGATCACTTAGATCAGTGCTTTGTTCTTATGGGGGTTAGGTATTGGGTCTGGTATTTATTTTTGTATTTGTGTTTTCAGTATTTTGTATTTGTTTTCAGTGCAAATCCTGAAGTCCTGCTCAGTTTTTGTTCAGCCCATGTACAGGTAGAAGTCCCACTGATTTCAACTGGAGTTATGTGTTTTATTTATATTTATGTTCGTCTGAGGCTTTTGCTTTAAAAATACACCCAGGAGCCATTTCTGGGGCTGATACTCATGACATTTCAGTACCTGATTAGTGGAAATGCCATGAGAAGATCAGGTCTCACATTCTTTCAGCACTATAAATTGCCTCTAAAGCAAAAGTAAGTAACACAAATATGGAGATATTTCATTTTAGTTAAATTTACCCCCAGCTATATTTGTCTTAAAACAGGTAGCTATGGATTTTGTACACAAGTCCAAATTTTTATGGCCCCAGTTCAGGTAAGCAGGTGGCTGGAAAGTAGCTAATGGAAAGCCAATTTTTAAAAAGGGCTTCAGAGGAGGTCATGGCAATTACAGGCCAGTATGCCTAACTTCAGAACCAGGCAAATTTGTAGAAATTATAGTAAAGAAAAGAATTATCAGACACATAGATAAATGCGATTTGTTGGTGAAGAATCAACAGAACTTTTATAAAGGGAAATCATGCCTCACCAATCTATTAGAATTCTCTGAGGGAGTCAACAAGCGTGTGGATAAGGCTGAACTAGTTGATATAGTGTACTTGAATTTTCCATCACCAATATCCATCACCAAAGGCTCTTAAAGAAACTATGTAGCCATGGGATGAGACAAAAGTTCCCATCATGGGTCAATAACAGGTTGAAAGATGGTCACGTCTCACAGTGAAGAGAGGGGAAAAGCACGGTCTCCCAAGGATCTGTACTGGGAGCTGTGCTGTTCAACATATTCCTCAATAATCTTGAAAAGGATGTGAACTGTGAAGTGGCAAGTTTGTAGATGATACAAAATTATTCAAGGTGGTTGTGTCCAAAGCCGACTGAGGAGTTACAGGGGGGTGTCACGATACTGGGTGACTGGGTAACAAAATGGCAGATGAAATTCAATATTGATAAATGCAAGGTAATGCCCATTGGAAAAAATAATCCCAACTATACATATACAATGATGGGGTCTAAATTAACTCTTACCACCTAGGGAAGAGATCTTGGAATCACTGTGGATAGTCCTCTGAAAACTTCTGCTTAATGCATAGCAGTGGTCAAAGAAGGCTAACAGTATGTTAGGAACTATTAGGAAAGAGATAGAAAATAAGATGGAAAATATCATAGTGCCACTATACAAATCCAAGGTGCCTTGTTTACTGTGTCCAGTTCTGGTTTCTCCATCTCAAAAAGGTTCAGAGGAGGACAACAAAGATGATCAAGGGTATAGAACAGCTTCCATATGAGGAGAGACTGAAAAGATTAGAACTGTTTCAGTTCAGAAAAGAGATGACTAAGCGGGTTTATGCTAGAGGTATAAAAAAAATCATGAATGGTGTGGAAAAAGTGAATAGGGAAGTGTTGTTTACCCTTTCACACAATCCAAAAACCAAGGGTCATCTGATGACATTAATATGCGACAGGTTTAATAAAAACAAAATGAAATACTTTTTCACACAGTGGACAAGTAACCTGTGGAACTCATTGCCATGGGATATTGTGATGGCCAAAAGTATAACTGGGTTCAAAAAAGAGCTGGATAAGTTAATGCAGAATACGTCCATCATGGCTGTTAGCCAAGATTGTCAGTGATGCAACCCCAGGTTCGGGGCTACCCTAAACCTCTGACTACCTGAAGGCAGTGGTGGATCACTCCATAATTGTCCTGTTCTGTATGCTTCCACTGAGGCTCTGGTAATGGCCAGTGTTGGAGACAGGATACTGGACAAGGTGGACCCTGGTCTGACACAATATGGCAGGTCTTATGTTCTTAAAGCGCTTAAGAATACGGCTAATTTTAATCACATACTTTAGTACTTTGTTGAACTGGGGGCTACATTCTATTTGCTCCTTTCCCATTTGTTTATCTCTCTGGCTTCAGTGTCATATCTTACTCTGAGAAGAAAAAGATGGCACCAAATCACAACAGAAAAGTTCACTGTGCAGAACATTTAACTGTGAACTTTATGGTTTAAAAGTTGAACATTAAACAGCCTCTTTGTGAAGATTATTCAAAGGCCCAATCCAACTCCCATTGAAGCCAATGGGAGTTTTCCCGTTAATTTAAACAGGAACAGGATTGGTCATATAATGAGTTTCATCTGGAGTATCGATGCGACCAGTAAACTTTAACTGTAACATTTGCAAACAGAGAATCTGATCCTGCAGTTTACTATGGGTATCTCTACATTGCAATAAAAGTCCTGCAGCAGGGCCCTGTCTGGCCAGGTCAGGTGACTCAGGCTCACGGGGCTATAAAAATGCAGTGTAGACATTTGGTCTTAGACTGGAACCCAGGCTCTGAGAACCGTGGGGGGGGGGGGAGTGTCTCAGAGCCTGGGCTTCAGTCGGAGCCCAAATATATGCACTGCTATTTTTAGCCCCACAGTCCAAGCCCCAAGTTAGCTGACCTGAGCTCTGAGACTTGGTACCAGTTTTTTTCGCAGTGTAGACATACCGTGAGTGCCCCCAATTCCCATAGTAGTTAGTAGAGTTCAGGGTGTTCAGTATCTGAAAATATCAGGCCATGAGTTACTAAACCCACTGTATGTATATGTGACTCTCATAATGTCCATAATAAGGAATTAAAAGTTAAAGAAGGTTAAAGACTTATAGCACTGTGATACAGCATACCAAACCAAAGCAAATCATGCATTTCAATGAGAGGAAATATTATTAAGCTAGTGGTGAACTTGAATGCTTTAGCCACCCGATGAAAAAGGACAAAAATTACCTGTCTTTTTCCTCTAGTGCATTTTTATTTAAACTCAGTAAGACCTTTCCTTTTAGTATTGTCCTTCGTAGTTCTTTGTGGGATTTTTCTTACCATGTTGCTTTCTCCAGATTGCATAATTTACCAGAAAGGAAGTGCAGACTTAAAAGTGAGGGGGGTGGGAACAGACTACCTACAACCATTTCTTTTCTGTATTTCTGTTTTTCATTCTTATACACACCAGGGAATCAGTTCAGGCAAAACTCAAACTGAGGTCAATGGGAGTTTTGCCTGAGGATCCTATTCACTTCTGCAAAGCACTTAAGTATGTGCTTAATTTTACACATGTACTTATATTCAACTCCAGGTCCTGATTCTTCAAAGATTTATGCACAGGCTTACCTTTACTACCATAAGTAGTCCCATTAAATTGAACTCCTAGCAACAGCATAAACTTAAGCACGTGTGTAAGCGTCTCCAGGATCAGGATTCTGTTCAGTGCCTGAATGAGATTTGCAGGGTCAAGTCCCTGGTATACTTTCAGGCTTTTATTTATTTATTTATTTTCATTTTTTTTTCCTGTGAGGAATGTCTCCCTCTATCTCTTTCTTTCTTTTTTTGTAGTATTCACTTTCCAATAAAGAGAACAGTTCTTACAGAAGGAGAAAAAGAAAGAGGGGGATTGTATACCAGATTGCCAAGAATATAGTCAATGGTAAATTCAATACTCAACTTCAGGTTTGTTTTTGTATAAACTCCTTAAATTCAGATATTTATTGAAGGTTATGGTGGTGACTGTGGACCACTTGGCAGAACCCAGAGGGTAAATTAAGTAAATTACGCTCTCATGCAACTTGAAAGGTGAACTGCAAATCATAGATAGACAGATAGACATACTCAAACTTACTTGTTTTATATTTTGACTGTTCCTTGATTTTGCAGTTCTGCTGTCAGTTTTGAGTTAATTTTTTAAAGCTCTCTCAGTCTTATAGTCTAAGGTAAGTAGTATTGTCCAAAAAAAGAAAAAGAAAAAATAAGATAAAAAGGAAAGTAAGAAGTGAGAGATCAGAAAGGCATCATAAGCATAAGGGATGAGTGGACTTTCCTCTACAACAAAATGTCCACCCCGTCTTCTTTTTCAATGCTTTCTCCCACCTGTGCCAGCAATGAAATTGTTAAATTTTTAACCACAAATGGAAAACTCAAATGTTTGGTGCCCAGCCTCACCCCTCCACTGACAATTCACCCCCAACACACAGGCTATTGTTGTGCCAAAGTCACGTGACGTGTTCATAATGAGCGGAACCAAAGTAAATAGAGGTGGATACCTGGAAAGAGCTACTGTTCCATATGTCAAGAAACAAATTGCCAAAGCAAGCCTACTTTTTTTTCCTATTTGATTATAAAATTCCAGTGTCTTATCCAGAGACTTTATCACATTTTCCTTCACGGCTCTTGCCAATGTTTATTTTTCCTTTAATACAGTGAAGCATTTTCTGTGACAGTTATCTCACCTGCAAGAAAATCTGCACCCTTGTCTCACACAAATTTAGCATGACCTAATTTTAAAAAGGGAAAAGAGTTTTTTTCTTTCAATTGAAACCTTCTCCAACAGTGAATGCAACCCAAATACAACAGCACTAGAACCCCCAGTGAACCGAAGGCTCTGATCCTCCCATCATATCCATGTAGCCCACGAAAGCTTATGTTCTAATAAGTTGGTTAGTCTCTAAGGTGCCACAAGTCCTCCTGTTCTTTTTGCGGATACAGACTAACATGGCTGCTACTCTGAAACCATCCATATGGGAGGATTCCTGAACACATGAAGAGTCCCAGTGAAGTCTAAAGGGTTCTGCTTGAGTGCAGGGTTCCACCTGCATTGATCTAATGACAGGACTGGTACAATAAAGAGAAAGCAAGACTGACCTGTCTATTTCAGTGTCCAAGTTGAGTGGAATAAAAGAAAACTTAAATGTAGAGCTGGTTGGGAAGATACTTTTTTATCTTCACAAAAAATGTCAACAAAAACAACAATTTTCCATTTCCATCAGTATTTCTCCTCAAAATGTTTCAGGGTTTTCAGGTTAAACCCCAAACAATTTCCAGTTTTGCTTACTGAAAACCAAAAAGATTTCAGTTTTAACACTGAATAATTTCATTTTTTGATTGCTGAAAACTGGAAATATTTTGGTTATGGGATGTTCACAAAAACGCCAACATTTTGGATGAAAATCTGAATTTTGTTTTTTATAGAAACAGATTTTAATGAAAAGTTCTGTTTAGTCAAAAAGCCAGTTTTATTCAAAAATAAAAAGTTTCAATGATTTTTTTTCAACCAGCTCCACTTAAAAGTTGAAAAATTTGTTATTTAAAAAAATTATTTCAATTTTAATAACTAAGGTGTTATTAAGGCATAAGGGTGGAAATTAGCACTTAGATGATGTGATGTGGTACTGTACTGTACCATGCATGCTCTGTAACTATGATGGACTTGGACAAGTAGATAGACAAAGAAATTTGTATCCCCTTTAACTTTCCCTTTTTGTACGTATGCTTCTCTTTTTTTCAAAGGTACAGCTGCACTTGTGGAGGCATTTAGAGTACAGACACTGCACGCCCAGTTAGCATGGGTATAAATAGCTGTTTAGACAGTGAGGCACAGTTTAGGTGAGTAGAGAAGAGTGCCCTACACATCTGCATTCCCAGGGTATATACTCTACACAGTTCTCTATATGCCCAAGCAGTGCCTCCCATGTCTATATTGCTATTTTTGCTGCCTCCCTGCTGCTGGAGCTTTTCAATACAGCATGTAGATACACGTGTAGTACTTGTGCTGTACACACCAGCATAAGTGTAGACAGAGCCTAAGTGCCACTAGCACTTTCTTCAGAACTTTCTTTTCAACACACATATTTTTCCGATTCTTTTCTGGAATTGGTACCAATGCCTTCTGTGAGTTAGTGTCCTCGTGTGATACCTTTGTTTCTTTGGGGAGAAGGGTTATTTTGTAGGCCTTATACCTCTGTCCTGCCAATTCCACTAACATTTTAGAGAGCACTAAGAAAACAACACCTCATCTCTTAAGGTGTCCTATCTATAAAATCTTGCAGAAACGGAAGGTGACAGTTACTCCTTACAGTCTATGTTAGCATGTGGCTGGATTAAAGCAATCTTGGGCACTAGGCAAGCCCACGGCTCTGCTCCTGCAGCCTCACCCCCATGCCATGGGACTTTCCCCTATGCAGAGTACTGGTGGCAGGGGCCTCTCCCCTCCCAGAGAGGCTGGGGCAGTGCCATGGGGCCTCCTTCTCCCAGGAGTGTCAGCAGGACTTCCCACTCTTTGAGGCTGAGGTGGCAGCAGGAGCCTTGCTAGTACTTACCCCAACAGCCAGGCTGTATCTGCCTCAGTGGGTGGGCTGGGTATACTGCACTTTTCTGCCAAACACACAGAGTCCTCTGCTTGGGGTGGTTTTGGTGGGGCCCCTCAGAGCTGTGGGTTTTGGAGAAATGTAGGGCTGGAAGGGACCTCAAGAGGTCATCTATTCCATCCCCCTGCACTGAGGCTGATCACCCTTTAAGGGGAGACAGGCTCATCCTTGCCTGCGACATAGCAGCTATACCTTAGCTGTCCTGACCTGGCAACTTAATTATAAGTAGTTACCCCAGCTGTGAAAGGATCTAGAAAAACTCGCGAACAAGGAAAGCTCAGTTAGAAAGGCCCCATGAGAGAGGAGGCGGAGAGTTCCCACTCTCTGAAAGGGAGACTGAAGAAAGCTACAGGGATGGAATTAAAGCCTGTGGTGGATCCTGGAAAGCGGGTAAGGCCCAGAAAAGCAGTTGTGAGGATTGGTGTTCCAGCAGAGAAAGAAGGAGGAGAAGGAGAAAGATGGAGAAGCTAGAGGCCTGAGGGGCTGTGTTAAGCACAGGTTTCAGGGAAGCAGCACAAGGGGCTTAGAGGTAGTACGTTGCCTAGGGAAGTAGCTGTGAGTCTGAAGGAGCAGACTTAGCTGTGTAAACCAGGGTCCACGGGCTGGAACCCAGAACAGAGGGTGGACCTGGGGTCCCCAACCAGCCCTAAGGGAAGGGTGTACAAGCCCCATGTAAGGACTATTGAGCCCAGGGGCTGAAGACTAAGCCTAAAGGATGAGCCAAGGATAAGCCCAAGAGGGGTCAGAGGGATGAGTTGTGTATACAATCTGACCACTGTAGAGTCAAAATGAAAGTCAGCAGGGGCAATAGAGACATAGAGGCTCCTGCAGCACCACACCCAAATGCAAGAGGGTGCTATGGTGATGAGTGCAATTGCTTACAACCCTTATCAGAGCTATTGTTTCAGATTCTCTGCAGATTCAGATAGACATCATTGCATCACTACCTCTCATGTCATACTTTTAAGATTTTCTTCATATCCAGGAGGATTATACATTTACCACTTAAAAAAAATGAAAGCTGAGATTCTGATGTAATTACATGACTTCAGGAGCTGAGGCCCTAGGCACAGGTCTTTGGTGCCTATGACTTAATCTGGCCCTTATTCTGCTGCTTGCCAGGAAGCTTGAGTTTCATACATGTAACTGCTGTTTGAGATGATCATGAGTTGAAAAGTCAGACATTGCTGCTGGTGGTCATAAGGGTGGTGAAAGGGTTTTTTTTTTTTACCTTATTTGCTTTTGAACATTAGTCAAAAATGTGGCAAGCCACCAAGCTGTTTATGACGCTGTTATGTGTCGCAGTGTCATAAACAGCTGGCGTGTGCCTGAAGGATAAGCACCTAAAGAGCAAAATCACAGGTCTTAAACTTTTCATGAAAAGTAAAATGTTCTCTGTGTATTCCTGGCACTGCTGCATCCGCTTGGAAATGGGTACTTTTAGTATCATATTGAACTCTCATTTCCTTTCCCTTTACCCAGTGAACAAGTCAGCTAGAGGACTGCAAAAAAAGATCAGCTTTCAAGGAGTAGTTGCCTGACACTGTTTAATTTTAGTTAGTTTTTGATGGAAGTGTGCTGTGGCTTTTTTTAAAAAACAACAATTTCAGCTGCATGTTAGTGGTATTGCATTACCCCCTTCCTCTCCCCAAGGAAAAATAAGTTCAGAGAAAAGTTTCTAAAGTTCTTAGAGTTCTGCCAAGGCTTTAAACTTCTTCACTTTGGTGAGAACAGTCAGATTACTAAACTTGGCAAAACTGCCCGGGATGGGAGGGAATGTTAGTCTGAAATATCGCCAAGGTAAAAGGTCACAGGATGTGGTTGTGAGAGACATACTTCAAAGGCAGAATGTGGTGCATTCTTAAATTGTTTTCTGATATTCAGGAGATTAAGGGAAAATGGCACGACTAAATAAGCTGGAATAGAGAGTTGTCAGTTTATTTCTTCAGCACATACAAAGTAATGCTTAATGCTGATTTTATTTAATCTCTAACCTCTTTCTGATGTCTGTATTTCTGCAACATTTAATGAAAGCACTGCCTCCTCACTAGACCCTGATCAGTAAAGCATTTAAGCACGTGCCACTTTCCACATCTGATTAGTTCCACTGATTGTACACAGCCCCCGTACTGTCAGACCCAAGCACTGAACAGTCATGAGTCACGTCCCCAAAAATCATGAGACTGGCTTACAAATCATGATTGAATTAAAATAAATTTGTAAAAAATGTACTCAGGTGAGTGCTTTTTTCTGTTTTTTTATTTTTCAGGTGTGCTTGGGTCATGTTCTCAAGCTTTTCTCGGCAACCATGAGGGCTAGAAATTTACTATTTCTTTATTGAAAGCTGAGATTCTCTTGAGTCCAGGAGCTTGGACTTAAAGAAAAAAATAAATATCATGAGAATTGCAACACTGCTGCCTTGCCAGCATGGCTCAACCCCAGGCCTCCCCCAAACACACATAGATGTGCAGAGGCATAGGTGGCAGAGGCATAGCTGGAAGCAGCAGCCCCTCAGCATATCCAAGTCCAGCAGTGCACAGGGAGAGGGCTTGGCCACTGGGGTATGGGGCAGGGGGTCTACCCCAGGGCCCTGAGTCCAGCTGCGGCTGCTGTGTGGCCCATCATCCACTGTCTTACTCAGGCAGCCAGAGCCCAAGCCACTCAGCTCCAGGAATCAGGCAGGGGATCTTCCTCAGGCGCTCTTGAGAGCCCTCTGGGGGTCCCCCTCAGCCTCCCTCAGGGGAGAGGAAGCCCCAGAGCTGTGATTCCTGAAGCTGGGTGGCTTAGGCCCTGGCTGCACAGGTCCGGGGGCTGGCAGGTCCCACAGTGGCTATAGCTGGGTTTGGGGCCCTGGGGAAGATCCCCTGCCTCACATCCCAGGGGGTGGGTCCTCTCCCTGCTCTAAACCAGGTTCAGACCTGCTGAGGGGACACTCTTTCAGGGGCAGTGGAACTGGGTTGAGGGCGAGAGCTGTTGCCCCACAATGGAAATATTGTGGGGGGATGAGCTATATTTGTGTCTTCACGCATCATTCCCTGTAAACTTCAGGCACGCATGGGGGAAAGAAGCAGGAGTGGAACCCAGAGGGACTGAAGTGGCTTCTGTGGCATCTGTGAACCCATAGAAACACTCAACCTGAGTTCCCTCCATAGTAAAATTTGGGTTGCACCCCTGCTCAAGCCTAATCTGTAGTTAAGAGGATAGTGTAGTTGCCATAAGAATGGCCATACTGGGTCAGACCAGTCTTCGATCTAGCCCAGTATCCTGTCTTCTGACAGTGACTGATGCCAGATGCTCCAGAAGGAATGAACATAACAGAACAATTTATTGAGTGATCCGTCCATTGTTATCTAGTCCCAGCTTCTGGCAGTCAGAGATTTAGATACACCCAGAGCATGCAGTTGCATTCCTGACCATCTTGGCTAATAGTCATTGATGGATCTATCTTCCATGAACTTAGCTCATTCTTTTTTTGAATCCAGTTTTATAATTTTGGCCTTCACAACATCCCCTGGCAGCAAGTTCCACAGGTTGACTGTGTGTTGTGGGAAGAAGTACTTCCTTATGTTTGTTTTAAATCTACAGCCTATTAATTTCTTGAAGGGGTAAATGATACTTCCTTATTCACTTTCTTCCAACCATTCATGATTTTATAGACCTCTATCACATCTTCCCTTAGTGATCTCTTTTCTAAGCAGTCTTTTTAATGATTCCTGATATGGAAGCTGTTCTATATCCCTAATAATTTTTGTTGCTCTTCCTGACATTTTTTCTAATTCCAATATATCTTTTTTGAGATGGGGCTCAGAACTACATGCAGTACTTAAGGTTTGGGCATACCATGGATTTATATAGTGGCATTATGATATTTTCTGTCTCATTATCTATCCCTTTCCTAATGGTTCCTAACATTCTGTTAACTTTTTTATCTGCCGCTGTCTCTTGAGCAGATTTTTTCAGAGAACTATTCATAATGACACTACAATCTCTTTACCAAGTGGTAACAGCCAATTTAGACCCCATTATTTTGTATGTATAGTTAGGATTATGTTTTCCAATGTGCATTACTTTGCAGTTATCAACATTGAATTTCATTTGCCATTTTGTTGCCCAGTCACCCAGTACTGTGAGATCCCTTTGTAACTCTTTGCAATCACCTTTGGACTTAACTATCTTGAGTAACTTTTCATCATCTGCAAACTTTGCCACCTTACTGTTTTTTGCAGATCATTTATGAATATGTTGAACAACACGGTTCCTCTACAGATCCTTGGTGGACCCTTCTATTTCCTTCTCTCTATTCTGAAAACAAACCATTATTCCTAACTTTTGTTTCCTGTCTTTTATCCAGTTACTGATCCATGAAAGGTCCTTCCCGCTTATCCCATGACTGTCTTCTTTGCTTAAGAGCCTTTGATGAGGGACCTTGTCAAAGACTTTCTAAAAGTCCAAGTACACTATACCAACTGGATCACCCTAGTCCACTTTTGTTGACCTCCTCAAAGAATTTTAATAGAATGGGGAGACATGATTTCCCTTTACAAAAGCTATGTTGACTCTTCCCCAACATATCGTGTTCATCTACGTGTCTGATAATTCTGTTCTTTACTATAGTTTCAACCTATTTTCCTGCTTCAGAAGTTAAGCTTACCAGCCTGTAATTGCCAGGATCGCCTCTGGAGCCTTTTTTAAAAATCAGCCTCTGGTACAGAGACTGATTTAAGTGATAGGTCAAATACTACAGTAAGTAGTTCTCCAATACCCTAGAGTTCCTGGTGACTTATTACTGTCTAATTTATTAATTTGTTCCAAAACCTCCTTCACTGACACCTCAATCTGGGACAATTCCTCAGATTTGTCACTTAAAAAGACATGTCACATTCATTGCAGTAAAGACCAATGCAAAGATTTCATTTAGCTTCTCCGCAACAACCTTGTCTTCCTTGATTGCTCCTTTAGCACCTTGATCATCTAGTGGAACTACTGATTGTTTGGCAGTCTTCCTGCTTCCGATGTACTTAAAAAAATTTTGTTATTAGTTTTTGTGTCTTTTTGTAGTGGCTCTTGAAATTCTTTTTTGGCCTGCCTAACTATACATTTATACTTGACTTCCAGAGTTTATGTTCCTTTCTCTTTTCCTCAGTAGGATTTGCCTTCCAATTTTTAAAATATGTCTTTTTGTCTCTAATCACCTCTTTTACTGTTTCAGAGGAGCAGCCGTGTTAGTCTGTATTCGCAAAAAGAAAAGGAGGACTTGTGGCACCTTAGAGACTAACCAATTTATTTGAGCATAAGCTTTCATGAGCTACAGCTCACTTCATGTGTTGTTTAGCCATGGTGAGATTTTTTTCATCTTCTGACTGCTATTTTGGATTTTTTATTTGGGAGTATATAAATAATTTGAGCCTTTATTATGGTGCCTTTAAAAAGTTTCCATGCAGCTTGCAGGCATTTCATTCTTGTGACTGTTCCTTTTAATTTCTATTTAACTAGCTTCGTCATTTTTGTGTAGTTCCCATTTTTGAAGGTAAATGCTATTGTGGTGGGTTTCTTTGGTATTTCCCCTGCCCTGACAAGAATGTTCAATTTAATTACATTGTTGTCTCTATTACCAAGCAGTTCAGAAAGTCTCATCTACTTGCCTCTCTGTCTCCCTTAGCTCCTACAGATCAGTCATTCTGGTCACAAGAACCCGTATTCTGTCTCTGAAGGCCATGAGCTGCTTGCACCAAACACACATGCCACCTGGCCACAAAACAGGTAATCAGACATGCTGCATTCAGTGCAATAAACTGGATAGCCCCCACTATGCTCCTGGACTTCTGCCCACATTATTTTTACTCTTGGAAGAGTGTTTTGTGTTTGTTTCCCATATCCATTTCACTCTTGATCTCTCTAGTGAGACTGCTAAGAAGGTTGATAATTAATGTTAATGGTGATGGCAATTTTTTTTTTACGTGGATACCTGTTCAACAGTGACTGGGATGAAAACTTTGGATCTGATTCTCCACTCATTTATATAGGTGTAAATGGGGAGTATCACACATAAGGTCAGCTCGTGTCCATGTGAGGAGAACTGGGCTTTTTGCCCTCTGCTCACTGGAGCCAAATGTTGACTTGCAACACCAGAACCTCAGTGAGTGACACTGGCTCAGACTCCCATAGAGGAGATTCTGGGCCTAATTGTGCCTTCAGTTATACCAGTCTAATTGCAGAGTAACTCCATTTATTTCAACCGCTCTGCAACTAATGAGGTTCAGTCTGGACTTGAGAAAACTGAGATGCAAAGAACTTTAAAAACTGCTCTCAGCCATTAACACTTGACTCTGTCACCACATGTAAACTGTCTATATGAAACACATTGACTTAATGCGACTGTCCCTTTTCCTTAAATTTTGGGACCAGTCCTTTTTGTCTTTTTTTTTAGGGTAGTCCAGTGAAGTCAATGGGACTGTTCATGTGAATAAGGTAAGTGGGATTTGTTCCTTTAGCTGTTTTATAATTCATGTTGTTATTTTTTCCTTTCAGAATAAGAAAGTCCAAATCTCAAAAGCAACTCTACAGTAATAAGCCACTGTGAATGTAAAATGGAGAGAGAAAAATCAGTAGTGAAAATAGATTTCTGATTAGAAAAACAAAGATAAAGCCTGATCCTACAAACGTACAGCTGCTCAATTTTACTCATGATATCAGTGTGATAACTTCTGTGAGTAAAATTAAGCACATAACTGTTTGCCAGATCAGGACTTTAGTAATCAAAGAATGAATTTTCAAATACCTCAACAGAGTTCTCTTAGTTCACAGAATTAGTTGACGAGAATTGGAAATGAATTTGAACAGAAAATATGGGCATCTGAGTTTTCTGTCACTCATGACCAGGCATGAGAGAACCTCAAGTATGTGCAACAAGTATGGTTGAAATAGTTGTTCAATCTAAAGGAATTTTAAACTAAACATAAAATCTGTCCCTCTGAAAATCCCACCTGAATTCAGCATGCATAGAAATTAAATTGGAACGCTGGGTGACTGGGAAGTGTCAGGGCATATGCTCACAAGGGATTAGGGTGGTCAGAAATAGGCAGGAATCAGGTGGTCAACTGTTTTCCTAAAGAAAATGTTTGGAAGGAAAATATCCTTATGTAAGAGTTCTGAACAAATAAACTGACCAGCTTACTTCTTTTTTTTTTTTTTTGCTTACTTTTCTTTCCTTAAGAAAGAAAACAGTCATCAGCATTTTCACTTGCTTCAAAAAATAGGCAGCCTGGCTGGCAGCCATAGGCAGCCCTGCTGTGAAAACATTTCTTTTTGGTTGATACTAATATTTTATGGTGACCACAGTCAAACAGGCAAGAAACACAGTACAGAAAGTTAACACAGCAACTGTTGTAGTGATGAACTGAATCAGTGATTCCAACCACTTTTTCCTCTCACTAACATGTAAAGCAATAACTTTTTCATTCCCTATAAAATGACACAAACAAAAGCAAGCAGTTTTCTAAAACTGTCTCATCCAATCTACTGCTGAAGGAAGCTCAAATATTATTTCATTATTTGAGCAGAATTGAATTAATAGCAGAGAGCAGTTGCCAAACGTCTTTAATCCTACACTCCTTTATTAATTATTATTTACTGTTTTACAGCAACCAAATGTGTTGGGCCTTGTTACAGTATCTTCCCTTTGTACTTGTTCAGTGGTTAGTCTAATAAGGCCCTGATTTTGACTGGGGTCCTCAATATAATTAATAAATCATCTTAATTCCAATTTGTTTGTTTTTTATAGTAAACTTACCACTAGGATCTTAGTTTCAGTTAGCATTTGCCCTTTGATTCTTTCCCCTAACTGGTAAGCTTATTGGATGTATCTCATTTTCTCATAGAATTTTAAGGATCAGTTTAATCCTTCGTGGAAGCAGAAAATTTAATTCTGATTTCATAGCTATGATCTTTTCCACAGAGGTCCATTTTCTACCTAGAATTTTCCTTTTCTAGTTTTTTCATTTTCTAGACAGATTCCTTTATCTGTATGAGGAATATGATCTAACATGACTTCTAATTACTGCTTTTACAGCGTCCCACAATATGCCAACACCCACTTTATTATTACCATTAACTGAAAAACATTTGGCTGGTTTTCCCTTAAGGGAAGTAACGAGTTCTTTTCTGCAACAAAGAAAAACATCTCTTTTCTCTGCTTTATGATAAACCTCCAACAGAGTTCCTTCCAGTGGTAGGAATACTGAGGCATGATCAAAGATCAAAGAGTACAGTCTCCCAACCTCATGACTCAATATACCCCACATCACTAATAATTTGTTTAAATATAATCATGTCTCTAGTGTGACTTATGTTGTGAATTTTTTTTCAGGAGGATATAAAATGTCTTATGTAGCAGCTAATTTAAAATTATTCATATGTTTAGCTATTTTTTCATCAAATTTTGGTTATTTTTCACTGTTAGGCTATGATCAGCTGTTGTAGGACCAAGTGATTAAGTGAAAGTACTGTATCAATTTTATATTTCATACATTCTTTAGTGTCGTTTCACATTTAGGATTAATGTAGTATCAGTTTAACATCAGTTACATCTATTGTCAGGAGATCATATCCTGCCTTTTCTGGTGGTTATACTCAGTGATCTAACAGATCTCTTCCATCTCTAATCACTATAAGCATATAGTTTGTTTTGATGAGAGTATATAACTTAAGGAAAATTATTTATTAAGAGTTTCTAGAGCTACTTCAGTCTGTGACCTATAACTTGGACCCACTTTTCCTTGACTGGTGAAATTCTGCCGGGGTAACTGATCTATTGGTGATCTATTGGTGGAGCTTATCATTACATGTCTCCAGGAGGGCAAAGGGCCAGCATCTCCTAAATCAGGATGAGTTTGTCATTTTTCCAAAAGCCCTGAGTAAGGGGCAGAGTGTAGTTGTGCTACTCCAGGAAGAGATCAAATCTCTATCTTTCCCTCGTTCCCCTTGTTCCAGTAGGGAAGTAACCTGCTACTGGATATAGCTGGCACAGATTACCTTCCCCCCTGCAGCAGCTCATCTGCACTGGCCAGATCACATGCACTGGGGGTGTGGAGTCATTGTTCTACCCACTTACTGACCACCCACTCATCAGCACAGGAGAGGGAGTAGCAGTCCAGCAGAGAGTGCTATCCCTCCTAATTACAACCTCCAATATAAGTAGCTGATGTAGCAGGGTAGTAAGGGTAGGTCTACATTGTAATAGAAGGTGTGATTGCAGCACAGGTAGGTGTAGCCATGCTAGCTTTAATCTAGCTATTACAGCTAAAAACAGCAGTGAAGAGGCAGCAGGACGGGTTAACAACACAAGTAGTTACAGAGTCCCAGGCAGGCTTGTACATCTACACTGCTATTTGTAGCCATGCTAAATAGATTAACGATAACATGGGTATATATATACGCTGCAATCGCACCTCAGATTGCAATGCAGATACACCCTGAGTCCACGCAAGGGCATGTAACACAGGTTGTAAATGTGCACTAAGTGATTATTAGGCCCGTACTCAGAACACCATCTCTTGATGCAAGCAATCTCAGCAATAGTTGCTCTTCACCTAACCTTTCCAGAGCAAGGTTACTGAGAAGGTTTGAGCAAGGCAGCTCTGGGGAGGCTCAAAGGTCCTTAGATTTCCTTGATTCCTTTCAGTCTGGTTTTAAGCCTAGGTACACCACGCTAATTGCACTATTCTCCATATGGTGAGGGTTGTGGGAGGGAGTTCTTCTAGTGCTCTGGACATTGCGTCAAGTTAATTGTGGTCCTGTATGGTCTTTTAATGGTTTTTCCTGGGGATATATTGATAGACCCACTTTACCATAAATTGGAACATATATATATTCTGAAGTACATTGTAATAAAAATGGAGATAGGTCTGTCATTGGAAGCATCTATACAGCAGAGTTCTGCTCCCTTTAAACTTATTGGCAGAGCTCCTGTTCACTTCAATGGGAGTGAGGCCAGGTACACTTTCAGCAACATACAGGATGTTCTATTAAACACGCTTCATACCAGCATGCAGCAAATTTCTTTCTTCTTTTAGAATTGTTATGTTTTTCTAAATTACGTCCCCATTAATCATAATAGCTGCTCCCCATTTTCTGTGTAATTAGCCTGCCCTGTGCAGCCCTTCCCAAGTGTGAAAACATTTTAAAGAAAACAAATAAACACTATGATTGGTTCAGGGAGGGGACAGTCAGCAAATGGGAATGGGGGTTATGCTGCTGCAGAAGAATGAAGCCATGATGTGTCTCTGCACTCACTGGCTTGCAATGCTGTGTGGTAGTATCAACTGCCAAAGAACATTTTAGGTGACCCATTCCCCCTTTGGCATGTGCTCCACGCCCCTTAATGTCAGTGGGAACTGCATGTGTACACTGAAGGGAGACCAGATCCACAACCGAGAAAAGGTAATGTCAAGTCCTGCAGGCTTATCCTTTTATTTTTACTTCTGAAAAAAAGTTTGACTGGATAAGTAGTAGTTTCTAGCAGGCAAGGATATGACTGGCAAAGAGACTCAATCCCTGTGCTTGTCACTAGTGCCACTTGTTTTATTTTGGACTATTTTTAGAAAGCACTCAGGCCAAAATTTTCAAACTTGTAAGTTTTACCATTAGGCATCTAACCCTATTTGTAGGCACCTAAATAGAAGTGGCCTGATTCTAAGTGCTCCTGCAGCACCTTTTAATTTCAGGGATTCAGCACTTCTGAAAAGTAGGTCATTTTTATTTAGATGCCTAAATATGGATTTAGGTAACTAACTCTAGGCACCCAAGTTTGAAAATTTGGGGCAATGTGGCTCTTGTACTTTATAATTTGATGCTGGGCAAATGGACTTTTGGAGCAGCAGTTTCTGATTATGAAACCACAAGGTTAGGCCTGAATTATCTGAGTGACTGCCTGTCTCCCTGTGATACACCACAGCAAGTGAGACCACTTGGGAAATGTGATACGGTGCATTGATTCCCCACTGGGACATCCAGGAAAGGGTTAATAGATGGACTCTGTACCCCTCCAGCTGTGACTAAGAAGCCAATTAGCAACAGCTGTCATAGAATGCTGCAGAGAGTAGCCTTCAGGAAACGCCTCAATAGCTGGCTGGGAAGAAGCCATATGAGGAGACAGAACTCCAAGGCAGGAGGAGTGAAGTTCATGGCCCTGTGCAAGATGTGGACAAACATGGAAAAGGTAGGAGCAGTCCGGGGAAGCATTGTAAGAAGTCGCACTTGACTGCCTAACACAGGGGCCCTGAGTTAGAACCAGTGGCGGATTAATGATTTCGCCGCCCGTAGGCCCAAAAATAATTGTTGCCCCCTCCCAGCAGCTCCCCGCCCGTCCCCCACCTCCACTCCGCCTCCTCCCATGAGCGTGCCACCGGGTACTGCTTCTCCCCGTTCCCTGCCAGTGCTTGTGCGCAAAACAGCTTCGTGAAGGAGGGTGGAAGGGGGAGAACATGGCGCGCTCAGGGAGGAGGCAGGGCTGGGGCGGGGATTTGGGGAAGGGGACCGATAGGGGCAGGGAGGGGGCGGGAAAGGGGTGGAGTTGGGGCAGAGGGCGCGAACCGGCCCCGGGGGAAGCAGCCTATGGCTGCTATTATAAATTTGCCGCCCCTGCAAATTTGCTGCCGTAGGCCTAGGTCTTGTCGGCCTAGGTGTTAATATGCCACTGGTTGGAACCCAGAGGAGAGGGTGGACCTGGGGTCACCTTTCCCAGCAAGAGGGAAAATAAGAAGCCTCAGAGGCAAAGACTGAGTCCCAGATGGGGGCTGAAGTCCTGGCATGAAAGCCATTGGACTTTTTTTCTTTTCCTGTTTGTTAGTCCAGTTGGGGACTGAACTGAAAGCTGACTTGGCTGGAGGGCAGGTCATGGAAGCTACAGACTGCCACAGCAGAGCAGAAGAACCCCTGCAGTTCCATGTGTTGGCATGAGGAGGTGCTTTGGCAGTGAGTTTGCTCTGTGACGCAGAGACTGAGATAAAGGCCTCTAGATTTAAGGATGAAAGGGCTAGTGACAAGTGGTTCTCAGGAGGTGGGTCCCTGGAATTCACTTCCCCAGTCCTTCCAACAGAGCCCATGTTTGTCAGCTTTCAGAGCATAGTGCAGCTTTCCCCAGGAGATGTTGGCTGGGCTGGGGATGTGAACTCTCGAGGTGCGACCCATCCACTGAGAATTACCTTAGGTATGTCTACATGGGCTAGCATGGTACTAAGATGTTGCACTGTCATACAATTTAAACCCTTTGCAGGGCAAAGACACTGTACAATGGTTGTTCTTAGTGTTACTGGATGGTGTCCCTCTGGATAGTGTCTAAGTGTTATGAATAATCCTTGTGATTAAATTTCCATTTTTGTAGTTGTTGTTGGAATGGTTTTGCTGGGGTGTGTAGATCATTGTAAATTACTATTTCAGAGTATTTTTTTTTTGAGGGTGGACAGTGGTGTTATGTATTACTTGTTGAGCGTTGACACTGTTCTTTCAGTGACACTTGCATTCCTCTGGCCAGTATACCTGATTTACAGCTCTACTTTCACCAACATAACATTCAATAAAATGTATCTAAATAAGTTTGACATGCTGAGTATATAACTCTAAAGGATGAAGAATGAAAGATCCAAATATTAAATCTTCACTATTGTCACTTCTATTTTTGAGCAAGGAAAAACCTATGCAATGAGCAGTTATTTGTCATCTCCACTCCTTTACTTTGAATGGATATTTTTCCCCTTTAAGGAATGAACAGTTTATTCCCTGCCCCTTCCTGACTGCTCACTTGTTTTGCAAGGTTGATGTCATAACAAGCTGTTTTGCTTTTTCTTGGTATGATAGCTTTTAGAACATGTTAGGGTTTTATTTGTGAGGCAGGGGGGGTTCTTTCATTTTGTTTTTCATTTGTTTCTTTTAGCTTTACAGACCTTCTTAGTTTAGAAACACTTAATTATTAATGGGTATTTTTTCACTGGATGATTAACAGAAAACAAAACTCCTACTAGCAAATACTTTCCATTGTATAGCAATCCAACCATACCAAAGATACTTTCCATTCTCAGCCCTGACTTCCTACAAATACAGAATGTACACCCCATGAATTATGCTGGAATCATGCATATACAGTTGTATTTGACTTAGTATTCCTACATCACCTGGCCACTCTAATTATGGGCAGTATGCCCAGTTGAATAACACTCAGTTTACCGACACTGTTACACACCTTAATACATATAAAGCTTATCCGTAAAATCAAATAGAAGCTGCTAGCTCTTGCAGATTATTTACTTTACTGAAATCCCCTGTTGTTTAGGATATTGAATACAACTAAATAAAACAAGGAACTGTTAAGCACAAAAGCAGTGAAGCTTGTCACCTAAAACTCCAGCGTTTCAACCAGCCTCTACCAGATCCAGTTGTCAGGGACAGGCACTGCACGGGTAAACCTCCTGCACGCAGGAGATGGGGATTTCTTTGCGGCCATCCATGAGCATTGCACTCACTCCCTTAGAACATAAGAACCACCTCTCATCTTGTCACTGCCCAGTCCAAGGGCAATGCACCTTTCTTCAAAGTTGCTATTATGAGTAAAAGCAAAGTGCACATTTAAAACAAAACAAACAAAAAAACTCCATTTTTTTTTCCCTGGGGAGAGGAATGGAGAAGAAACATCACCCAATGGTTTTTAGTCACATTGCTTTCAGTGCTGCATGCCTCAAATACCAATTAGCAAGGGTGTACATTCTCAAGATCTTTCAGAAACCGTGCCCATTCCTTGTGTCTAGGGCAACTATACATCACTGGGATGTACTCTGGAAATGGTATTCAATTTTGTGCTACCCTTGGATGCCCAATTGGTAGCAGTAGTGAGAAATGTCCCTTGTTCTACCTTCTGTTGATAAGACAGCCATGTCTACTCTGAAACATGGAAGCCTGAGTACAGGAATTCAACTGTTTTTTGCCCTTTATACGTGGGTATCACGCAGTTACTGCAGCTGGTCCAGGATGCAGCGACCCATCTTCAACACAAGAGAATATTACACTGCTCCCAGTAAGTACTGGTTCTAATTCAAGGTACTAGGCCTTCCATGTCTCAATAAGCTAAAGCCTGATTAGGTGAAGGACTGCCTCTCCTGCATCAGCTCTAAAATACTGTAATTACCAGGTAGGCATGAGCAGCTGTTGGTACTCAGAACAAAGTTCATCATAGCAGTCAGGAGGCATCTGTGATGAAGGACACTCAGTTGTGGAACTTTGCCATAGAAGAACTTTCAGAGAGCAGAGTGCAAGATTCATCCATTCACCCTCAGCTTAATTTAGGAGAGGAGGCAATATGCTCACACTCACTAAAAACAATGAATCCCAATCTCCAAGGTGGAGCAGATACCATCACCAAACCAGGACTATGCAGATGCTTGATACTGACATGCATACACAAACCTACCTTTATGTTGGTGCCTAGATGCTGCTATGATTGATTCACTTTAGATAGAGAGAGGTCTTTGGTAATGGAGAAGAAAAAGATAATGTATTAGTGATATATATTCAGGGCTGTATATACCTTGTCTTGGGTTTTTTTTTTCTTGATATAATCCTTGAAATTGGAAGCTAAATGTAAACAAGTAGTTCTTATCATAACTGGATTTGGAAGGTAAGGAAGCTGACTTATATGCATGGAACCAAACAGGCACACCTAAGTCTGCCATGACTTAGGTGCTCCATGTAGCCCCTTTTAATCATGCCAAGTTCCTTTTCATTATCCCCTTCACTGACCTACCTTTTCTTTCTCACATGGTCTTAATATCAGTAGAGAAAGTGGCTGACCTGTTCGTTTTTGTGTCTGCAAAATGGGAGCTGTATACATGTACTTACTTACTATAGCTCTGACTGTAGAATTCTGTGTTAATTTTAAGAAATACTCATGATTAATGGGTGTGTTTGTCTTCCCACTCCTTTTGCCTCATCTTGCTAAAAGCATTTATATTTAATAGGAGTTGGCAGTACTAGTAGGCCAGCACTGATCTACCTTTAAGTTTTTGTTTATAAAAATATTCTGTTGAGAGATAGACTCTCTTTATTATTCCACCTATCTAGGAATAGAGGTAGCAAGCCCCTTTGATAAAGTGGAAAGTTATCGCTGTAATTAGAAGTTAGGGTTATTTTCAGCAGTATTCAGGGAATTGCGGTAGAGATCCTTACACCTTCTATAGCAACTGCATATTAGGTCTATTATTCCCCTCCATGTTAATGGAAAAAACGACTGAATTAAAACTTTTGCATTGGTGGCTAATTGCCTTCTTTTGGTACCTGGTGTGACAAAGCTCTGTCCTTGCCTCTGTGGGTCCCGCGTTGCCTGGCGGATTTCGCTAGCCTCAGAGGCTCACTGTGACCCTCCACATAACCCTTCTTTCTCTAGTGACAAGGGTCACAGTCTACTGAGCTATTTTCATCATAAGCCAGCGAGGGAGGTGAGGAGAAGTTATCCTTCCTTGCACAGTCTCTGTTGTCTCGCAGTCTCAGTGATTAATCAGGGGCAAAGGTGTGTGTGTGGGGGGGAGCCCGGGCCCACCCTCTACTCCAGGCTCCAGCCCAGGGACCCTAATAGTATCAGCTATGGTAGCTGACCTTTTAGAAACATGACATGTACAATTCCCTGGGCTACTTCCCCCCACAGCAGCCCTCATTTCCTCAAGCTCCTCTTCACCCTTACCTCAGGGCCTCCTTCCTTGTGTCCGATTTGGTGTGTACAACTCAGCCTCTCCAACAGCACAACTTCCTCCCACAGCTCCTGACAGGCACACCCACCTGACTAACTGGGAGGCTTTTAACTAGTTTCAGCCAGCCCCTGATTGGCTTCAGGTGTCCCAATCAACCTAGCATTATCCCTGCCTTTTGGAAAGTTCTTAATTGGCCCCAGGTGTCTTAATTGACCTGGAGCAGCTGCCATTTCACTTATCCTGGTATCAGGGATTTGTTTAGCCTGGAGCTAATATATCTATCTCCCACTACTTTTTTATAGCCATCTGGCCTTGCCCCGTCACATATCGCCCCCCCGCCCCCGCTCAACAGCATAGAGTTGGGCATCTTGGGATGCCAGGCAATATGCTTGTGACAGACCATCAGCATTGCCATGGTGGCATCCAGCCCTGTGTTGTATGCGGAACTGGAATGGTTGGAGGGATAAGAACCACCTGGTGACCCTTGCATTCTTATCCTTATTTCGCTGCATCCACTGGAGGGGTGCATGGTCCGTCACAAGAGTAAATCGCCGGCCTAAGAGGTAATAACGCAGTGTCTCCATAGCCCATTTGACAGCAAGGCATTCTCTCTCGACTACTGCTACTTCTCGACTACTCGATTTCTGATCTCTTGGGAGAAGCTTTCTGCTTAGTAGAGGATCGGGTGTTCCTCTTTTCCCACCATTTGCGACAGAACTGCCCCCAACCCCACCTCGGAAGCGTCTGTAAAATAAATTCCCTGTTAAAGTCCGGGGCTATGAGTACGGGGTCATTACAGAGGACCATCCAAAGGTCTGTAAATGCCCCCTCTGCTGCATCGGTCCACTTTACCATGTCTGGACCTCGGGCCTTCAACAGGTCCATTAGGGGACTTGCCCTAGTGGCGAAGTGGGGAATAAACCATCGGTAGTAGCCTACCACGTCTAGGAACGCATGGACCTGCTTCTTTCGGGTCGGCCGGGGCCAGCTTTGAATTGCCTCTAGCTTATTCATTTGGGGCTTCACTATGCCCCTTCCCACAATATATCCGAGGTACGTAGCCTCTGCTAGCTCTATGGCGCATTTAGTGGGATTAGCAGTGAGGCCAGCCCGCCTTAAGGTGCACAGTACTGCCTCAACTTTCTCCAAGTGGGTTCCCCAGTCTGGCATATGGATGATGACATCATCTAGATATGCAGCTGCATAACTGGTATGGGGGCGCAGCAGCTTATCCATGAGGCACTGGAATGTGGCTGGGGCCCCATGTAGCCCAAAAGGGAGGACGGTGTACTGGAATAGCCCATCCGGGGTGGAGAATGCTGTCTTTTCTTTAGCTTCCTTGGTCAGAGGAATCTGCCAGTACCCTTTTGTCAGATCCAGTGTAGTCAAGAATCGGGCACTACCCAGTCAGTCAACCAGTTCGTTGATGCGTGGTACGGGGTATGCATCAAACTGGGATATTTCATTCAGTCGGCGAAAGTCATTACAGAATCTCATGGTACCGTCAGGTTTAGGCACTAGAACAATTGGACTGTACCACTGACTGCAAGATTCTTCAATAACCCCTAATTCTAACATTTTCTTTACTTCAGTCTTGATTTCTTCTCTTTTGGCTGCTGGGATTTGGTAGGGTCTCAATGTTACCTTGGCTCCGGGGATCGTGCGGATATGGTGATAGGTCTCCGTTGTCCGCCCTGGTTTTGTAGAGAACATATCTCGGTTGCGATTAATCATGTCGGCTGCCTCAATCTTTTGGATCGTCGTCAAGTCAGATGATATCCTCACTTGCTCGTGAAGGTTATCCTCCTGGAGAAGGGTCTCCTGCATGACTAAGCATGCCTCTCGATCATACCAAGGTTTTAGAAGATTGATGTGGTAAATTTGCTCTGATTTCCGGCGGCCTGGCTGCCTCACCTTATAGTTCACCTCTCCCACGGCTTCGATTATTTCGTAGGGTCCCTGCCACTGGCCCAACAGTTTACTTTCTGCTGTGGGCACCAGTACCATCACCTGATCCCCTGGTTGGAACCGTCGAAGCTTCGCTTGGTGGTTATAATGGGTTCGTTGGGTCTCCTGTGCTCTCTCCAAGTGTTCCCATACAATGGGCGTAACTCGGGCTATCCAATCTCTCATCTGCAGTACATGCTCAATTATGTTCCTTCCGGGATTTGGCTCCTCTTCCCAGGCTTCTCTGGCTATATCCAATATGCCCTGAGGGTGGTGCCCATATAGTAGATTGAATGGAGAGAAACCCGTGGAGGCTTGCGGAACCTCCGGGATGGCGAACATGAGGTAAGGCAATAGGGTATCCCAATCTTTCCCATCCTGGCTCATCACTTTCCTGATCATGGCCTTGAGGGTCCTATTGAACCTTTCCACAAGGCCATCTGTTTGCGGGTGGTATACAGAGAACCGTAGGGGTTGTATATGGAGCAATGAACAGAGATCTTTCATCAACTTGGACATGAAAGGTGTCCCTTGATCAGTCAGTATCTCCTTGGGTAGCCCAACCCGGGCAAAGATCTGTACTAGCTCCTTAGCTATTGTCTTGGAAGCTGTGCTGCGCAGGGGAACAGCTTCCGGGTACCGGGTTGCATAGTCCAGTACAACAAGCACATGTTGGTGGCCCCAAGCTGTCTTCTCTAGGGGCCCTACCAGATCCATGGCTATC
Organism: Eretmochelys imbricata; assembly: GCF_965152235.1. Taxonomy (NCBI): domain Eukaryota; kingdom Metazoa; phylum Chordata; order Testudines; family Cheloniidae; genus Eretmochelys; species Eretmochelys imbricata. The sequence goes on along the minus strand of NC_135575.1, from coordinate 42,041,819 downwards.
CGTTCGAAAGGAACCTCTATTATTGGAAGAGGTATCAAAGGAGCCTGCAAGTGCAGGCAAGGGCTATGTAACTGACACTCCGGACAAGAGGTGCAGTATCGCCGGACATCTTCATGTACTCCTGTCCAGAAGAACCTCTGCAGGATCCGTGCCTGGGTTTTCTCTACCCTTAGGTGTCCTCCAAACAGGTGACTGTGGGCGAGACTCAATATGGCTTTTTGATGTTTTTGTGGCACCAGAAGTTGTTGTATCTCTTGCATTTGCACCACGCGGCACAGGAGATCTTTCTTCACTATAAAGTAAGGTCCGGGACCCTGGACCTTCCCATCCACGGGTACCCCTTCGATCTCGGCCACCTCTTTCCTGGCGTTATCATATCTGGGGTCCTCCGCCTGGTCCCGCCCAAAAGTCTCTCTCCCGGGACTAACCTGCCCAAGCTCCCAGGGGCCGGCTTCTGCTTCTTCCAACGGCTCGCCGCCATCATGGCTGGGGGCAGCTTCTGGTTCACCTTCTGTGGTGGAAGTTTCTCTGTTGGCTGCTCGCGTCCATCTCCCTACTAGGGAGGTCTTCTGGTCCTGGGTCAGGATCTGGGTTCCCAAGGTCTTCGCGGCCTCCCTCTCTTTTTTTTGTCTTCTGGGTCTTTTGGGGGGCTGAGAACAGATCCTGAGAAATCTCAGCAAACATTGGGGGTTGACATTCCCCCGGTGATGAGTTGCTGTCCTCAGGGTCCCCACCTCCCTCCAGCCTCTCCGGGGGCGGGGGGGTAAATTATCAAACCCTGGATAGTCCCTCCCAATGACTACAGGATATGGGAGTTTAGGAACTACGCCCATGGTCACCTCAATGGGGTTTCCCTGAACCTCTGTCTCCACTGGGATGGTGGGGTAATGGCTCACTGCCCCATGCACGCACATCATTGCTACGCGTTTGGCTTGTAGCAGCTGACTACTTTTTACCAGCTTACCCGATATGAGGGTGATAGCACTCCCAGAGTCCACAAGAGCTGTAGTCTCTGCTCCATTTATCCTCACTGGCCTGGTGTAATTATGCGGGGCTAATGTGACCCCCGCGAGGTGAATAAGGGAGCATGGGACCTCCCAATCCCCCAAGTTACATTGCATAGGCTCCTCGGTGCTGGGACACTGTGCTGCTATGTGTCCCCACTCCCCACATGCATAACAACTATAATTACTTTTAATCACTCTCCTATCCCAGGGTTAGGGGTTTAGTCCTGGGGTTCCCCCCACTCAGGCCAATCCCTTCCTTCTGGGGTCCCTGCTGGTTTTCGGCCCCCCCTCTTCTTCCACCTAGGACTCCCTGGGGGTTTGGCTGCCCAACTTTCCAGGGTTGGGGTTGGGGTCGGGTGCTTGCTTCGAAAGGGGCCTTCCTTGGGTAGTCAGGTCAGTTCCCTGGCTGTCATCTGTCTTTCTACCAGTGTGATCATCTCATCGTACGTGGACGGATCGTTTTGGCCTACCCATTTGCGGAGATCTGGCGGCAGTCCCTGCATGTAATGGTCTATGACCAGGGTCTCCAAAATCTCCTCTGGCCTGCACACCTCGGGTTGTAACCACTTCCGTGCGAGGTGTATGAGGTGGAATAGCTGGGTCCTCGGGGATTTGTTCTCCTGGTATTTCCACTCATGGAACCCCTGGGCCCTTACCGCTGCTGTTATCCCTGATCATGCTAGGATCTCTGCCTTCAGATGGGTATAGTCAGTGGCATCCATGGCAGGCAAATCAAAGTAGGTCTTCTGGGCCTCTTCACACAAAAAAGGGGTGAGAATGCTGGCCCACTGCTCCTGGGGCCACGCCTCACGCTGAGCAGTCCTTTAGAATGAGAGGAGATATGCCTCTACGTCATCTCCTGACATCATCTTTGGCAGACAACCAGTGGCCCTCAGGGTTCGCATCCCGTCAGACCTCTGGGCCTGGGTGGTGAGGCTCTTCAGCTGCTCCACCACCTCTCTCAAGAGGGCATGATCTTGGGTTGCCTGGCTCATCAATAATTGATTGGTTTCCTGGTGTAGCTGTATAGACTCCTCTTGTGCCATTGCCTGAACCTGGGTGGCCGCCTGCTGGGTTGCCGTGGCTTGTACCAGAGCTCTTACCACCTCCTCCATTGTGGTACAAAGCAAATAAACAAACCAAAACAAACAAAAAAAAATCCAAAACCCCTGTGCACTTCTTTTTTTAAAACCTCTTTCTTCCACCATGCTGTGACAAAATCCCACTGCTGACACCAGTTGTGACAAAGCTCTGTCCTTGCCTCCGTGGGTCCCACGTTTCCTGGTGGATTTCGCTAGCCTCAGAGGCTCACTGTGACCCTCCACGTAACCCTTCTTTCTCTAGAGACAAGGGTCACAGTCTGCTGAGCCATTTTCATCATAAACCAGCGGGGAAGGTGAGGAGAAGTTATCCTTCCTTGCACAGTCTCTGTTGTCTCCTAGTCTCAGTGATTAATCAGGGGGCAAAGGTGTGGGGGGGGGGAGCCCGGGCCCACCCTCTACTCCGGGCTCCAGCCCTGGGACCCTAATAGTATCAGCTATGGTAGTTGACCTTTTAGAAACATGACATGTACAATTTCCTGGGCTACTTCCCCCCACAGCAGCCCTCACTTCCTCAAGCTCCACTTCACCCTTACCCTTCATCCTTACTTCCTTGTGCCTGATATGGAGTGTACAACTCAGCCTCTCCAACAGTGCAACTTCCTCCCACAACTCCTGACATGCACACCCACCTGACTGACTGGGAGGCATTTAGCTAGTTTCAGCCAGCCCCTGATTGGCTTCAGGTGTCCCAATCAACCTAGCATTCTCCCTGCCTTTTGGAAAGTTCTTAATTGGCCCCAGGTGTCTTAATTGACCTGGAGCAGCTGCCATTTCACTTATCCTGGTACCAGGGTTTGTTTAGCCTGGAGCTAATATATCTATCTCCCACTACTTTTTTATAGCCATCTGGCCTTGCCCCGTCACACTGGGTAAATGGCTGTAACTTTTAACAATACTGTTTATCTTCTTGGCAGCAGGAGCTATACATTTTAAAATATTATTAAATTAGATTTGACTAAGACACTTAAAAATACCGATTACAATTGTCCTTCCTTGCAAGAAGTGACTGCTCCTGTGCAGTCAAGATACATTGCTCCAAACAATCAAGGACTCGTATTTGTGTATGGCTGAGGAGATTGTGGCTAGTAAACACTTTGTACATAAACTCAAGGAGAAACTCTTAGACTTTGATTATTTGGGTAAAATTTCTTTGCTTTATTATATATTCTATGGAAGTTTGCACAGTGGGATTGTAATTGTGAAAATCCACATGATATGAGGATGGGTCATGTTTCCATGGGAGAAGGGCAGATTTTACATAAATAAATACATCTTGCATTTTACTGTCTTTTGAGTTGAATCACTTCTCAAGCTTTTTCTAAATATGACCCTTCTCATAACCTGATCTAAGCTCTTATGCTCTCCACAGATGAGGTAGAAGGATTTTGCTTGATGTACAGGATCATGGCTTAGATTGTGACTTCAAAGACTTGTGGCTCCAGTGTGGTTTTCTTAGATCAGTGGGAGTGTAATGCCCTGGTTGTTGTGTAAAACTCTACCATTACTAGCAGCTAATTGATTGCTTGTGCATAGATGTGTGTGCCAAGAATGCCTGAATTCTAATTGCAGCTCTGCCACTGACTCACTGTGTATGGCCTTGAGCAAGTCATTTGATCTTTCTGTGTCATAGCTTCTACATCATTTTAATGGGATAATTATACCTACCTACTTCATAGAATTGAGGTCAGGAATAATGTTTGTACAGTGCTTTGAAAATATAAAGAGCTCTGTGTAAATGCCTACTATTTATTCTACTTTAGCTCAAGCTGTAAAGCTGTAGTTTTTTTGGAAACAGAAGGCCTTGAGTTCTGTTCCCACTGCAGCATCTATGTGGTTTAGCTGGTAATTGTGCAGTCTGTACAAGTATGCAGACACTGATCATTACAGATTGGCATCTGGCTGCTGGGTAGCACTGCTGTGACCTCCATATGCTCTCTAGCTTTATCTGAGAAGAATATGTAACATATTGGCTTGTGTGCGTTGCATACTACTGCCCTCTACTGGATAGAATCAGATTTAAGAATATATGATTGTCTTGCTGTTTTGTGCTTTGGACCTTTCAAAGAATAGAGCAAACCTTTTTTTCTTTTTTCACAAAAAGTAATTTGACTTTTTTAAAAATATATTTGCTTTGTCTGTGCTTGTGCTTTTTCATCTTCTCTTTCCACAGATATTAGAGTAATGTGAAGTTTGTTGGCATGAGTATGACTGTTCATGAAAACTGAATATTGCAAATACACCAGCTTGATTAACGGTGCTGGAAGCATTTGTGCACTCATCCAATCAGTGAACAAAAACACCCTGTGATTTCTCTGGCCAATCACTGCTAAGCAACAATTCAAAGTTTGAATAGTCCAAAGAATTCTATAAAAAGGTTTTTTTAAATGAATACATATGGCAAAGTGACAAAAGGCTGATGGAGAATCTGAGGAGAGATTAAATTCATTGACTAATTTATTTGTTTGCAAATTATGTGCACAGTTCTGGTCCTGAACACCCCTTCCAGTGCCCTCAACTCCTTGCAAAATCAAGCTCTTATTGAAGATGGATCTGTTCTCTGAAAAAGCTATTCTATTGAATTAACAGTTGTGTGTGTTGCACAGATGTGGGAAGAAAGTAACTTATTTTCCTCTGATTTTTATCTTCCAATTTTTCTGATTGGGTTAGTGTCACCAGTGACCAATGACCTACAAGAGGTCAGGGAAAAGATATGTTATATTTGGAACCAGCAGAAAAGGAGATGGACGCAGACACAGGTAGCTGATAGAAAAATTTGTCTGCTGTGGTACCCTTTATTGTTCTTGCAGCAAAACTGAAACTAACACAAAAACGAAGCTTTGAATTAGGGATGTGGGGGAGTTCTCAAACATTTAAAGGGAGAGGATGTCACAAATCCAGCCTTCCAAGGGGAGCAGTAGGGGCAAGAAAACCTAACTGGCTTCAAGACTGAGCTTGATAAGTTTATGGAGGGGATGTATGATGGTACTGCCTACAGTGGCATGTGGCCCATTGGCAACTGCCAGTAGCAAAAATCCCCAACTGCTGGAGATGGGACACTAGAGGAGGAGGGCTCTGAGTTACTACAGAGAATTGTTTGCCAGGTATTGCTTGCATGCTCTGGGTGTAACTGATCACCAAATCTGGGGGGAAATTCCTTCCTGACCCCAAGTCAGTTTGGCAGAGACCCTGGGAGTTTTTCACCTTCCTCTGCAACATGAGGCATGGGTCACTTTCAGGTTTAAACTAGTGTAAATGGTAGATTCTCTGTAACTTGAAGTCTTTAAACCACGATTTGATGATTTCAGTAACTCAGCCAGAGGTCAGGAGTGGGTGAAGTTCTGTGCTTGGCAATGTGCAAGAGGTCAGACTAGATGATCACAGTGGTCCCTTCTGACCTTAAAGTCTATGAATCTGTGTCTGTTAGCCAGCTGGCCTGCTGATATTACTGCCCATCATGCTGACTAGTATCTCAGCTTCCTTGTGTTCTGTATCTGTCTGTGTCCACCTAAGCTCCTTAGGTCGGGGAGAGAGAGAGAGAGAGTGTACGTGTGCGTATGTGTGCGTGTGCGCATGTGTGCCTTGCACAGTGGGACCAACTGACCAGCCAGAAGAGCTATAGGCCTGTGCTCACATACTCATACAGTCCCTCTAACCCTTACCAAGTTTTGGAAATGGACACTTAGCAGTCTAAACTGGGCAGGAAATGATGATTCAATTTCAAGACTTTGTAATTTATTTTCATGCTGACGTGGACTGTCAGAACATCACTGAAATCAAACTCTCTCTGCAAAATGTTTCAATCGCAATAAACTGGCAAATTCAGACAAACTTTATTGGAATTTTTCTGACCAGCTCACTTATGCTTATGGTCCAATGCCCTTATACACAGGTTCACCTCCACTGCCTTACAGTGCATGCTTTCTTATAATCTACCTACTGTGATGGGGTCAGGCCAGATGGCTATAGGAGAATGATCTTATTGGGTGCTGGGAAATGGGCGGGCGTAAGCCCGGCCACAGCTAAAAGCCTCTCCCCCAACCTGTGGAGGAACTGCTGAGCCCAGAACTCAACTAAATTCAGGGGACAACAAAGGAAAAAACTAGGAACAGGCATGAGGGTCAAAGGGCCAAAACTAGGGAACCTGAAGGGGACACCAAGCAGAGAACCCCGGACAGCACCCACTGCTCCTCAGAGGTATCCAAGGAGCCAGCAGACGCGACCAGAGGAACTCAGTTGGGAGATGTGAATGGATAAAAGAATGAAAACAGGCCCCACAGTCACAAAGCACCCCCTTAGCCAACCTCCTGTCCCGGATATTATAAATGGCCACCTTGGCCATAGCTAGGAGGAGGCTGACGAGGAGGCCACTTGACTTCATGGAGCCACGGATGGAGTGTGCATAAGTAAACAGGTGTGGTGAAAAGTGAAGCCAGAACCCCAATAAGAAGTTCTGGAGGAGCTGGAAGAGGGGCTGCAACCTGGCACACTGAAAATACAGGTGTGCCAGGGTCTCCCTCACACCACAGAAAGGGCAGGCTTCGGGGATAGGGGTGAATCGCGCCAGGTACACCCATGCTCACAGCTCCATGTAGTAGCTGGCAGCTAATATCTCTGGTGGGCCGCGGAACTAGGGTAGAATACAAGCTGGCCTACCAGGGTTCCCCACCTTCCACAGCTGGTAATAGGTCCTGCCACTTGGTGTCTGGGCGGGACGCGAGGGTGTGGAAATAAAGCATGTGAAGCACGAGTGTGTACAGTTGTTCTCTCAGCATGGTTCAGAGATGAACTGGCAGCAGAGCACGCAGCCGGCTTGGGGTACGAGGAGGAGGGCTTGCAGGGCAGGGATCTGATGGAAAGGTCCGAAGGGCCTGGGGTGAGGAGTTGGCGGGGAGCGCCCTCTTGCAGGACCTGCTTGAGGTAGACCCGAGAAGCGGGCAGTAATGCAGCCTCTACCTCCTGAAGTACACTCTGGGGAGTCCGAAGGGTGGAGAGCCCCGTACGCCAACCTAGCACCAGGGGATCCACCCAGTTGCTCCGGTCATAGTCCAGGAGGTCTCTGATCCTGGTGGCTTCTGCCAGGACCAACCTCTGGCGCACTGAGGGGGACTCCGCTACCTGCACACGAAACTGAAGATTGTGCAGCAGGGGCTCCACGAGGAGATCTACCCCATCGGTGACCGCCATGGACCTGGTCTCTGAAACCAGCCCTCAGGTTTTGAGGAGGTCCTAGTAGAAGACCAGCAGCTCAGAGAGATTTTGCGGAAGACCTCTCAGATGGAGATAAAAGAGCAGCTGGTCACATTGGTGGCAGTGGAGGAAGGCATGCGCCAGCATGCTCCACGCCGAGTTACCTGCACTATAAAGGTGTCTCTGCGGGACCTGGAGGCAGAAGACATGGACCTGAGTGCACAAGCACTATAGACCCTGTCCCCCCTCCTCCAGGGGGAGTTGTAGAGCCCCCAGAGAGACCCAGTGCAGTTCTTGCCAACCCTCCCCCTCCCTTCCCCAGAACCAACTTCTGGAGATCAGCAGGAAACCTGGGGCTGGGCACAATGTGTTGAGCTGGGTGCCAGAGCATGGACAGGACCAGTTTGGTGAAGAACCAGTGCCTTCCCCCATAGGGAGAAGCACCAGAGCAGTCCTGACCACCTCTGCAGCCACTCAGCCACCAAGTAGATGGCTTGACAGGCCTCCGCCCGCACCAGGTCACCCAGGTCCTGGACCATGAGGAACATGTCATCGGCATATGCCGACAGGACCAGCCACATCTCCGGTTCACGGAGCACCATCCCAGTCAACCTTGTACGGAGGAGACTGAGGAAGGGTTCAATGGCCAGAGTATACAGCTGGCCTGACAGTGGGTAGCCCTGACTTACCCCTTGCCTGAAGCTGACAGGTGCAGTCAGGGTCCAGCTGAGCCTGAGCAAGCACTCTGTGGAGGCATACAGCACCTGGAGAAAGCCCACAAACTGGGGCCCAAAAGTGAACACCCACAGAGTGCTCAGGAGGTATGCGTGGTCTATCCAGTTGAACGCCTTCTCCTGATCTAGAGACAGGAGGGCGAACGACAGACCATCCCTACATCCTAGCTGAAGGAGATCCCGGACCAATTAAAGGTTATTAAAGATGGTATGGCCCATGACGGTGTACGTCTGGTCTTTTCTGGATGGACCATGTCAGCCAGCACAGACTCCAGCTGCAGTGAGATGGCCTTCGCAAAGACCTTATAGTCCATGCTGAGGAGTGAGACAGGACACCAATTCCGAAGATTGCAGCTGTCCCCTTTCTTTGGTAACAAGGTGAACACTGCCCGCCAGCACGACAAAGGGAGGACCCCACTCCCTAGGATTCAGCCCAGATGATGGCAAGGTCTGGGCTGAGGATGTCCCAGAACAGGTGGTAGAACTCCGTGGTCAGCCCGTCCATGCCTGGGGACTTATTGATAGGCATGAGATGGAGGGCTTCTGATAACTTGGCCAGAGTGAGAGGCAACTGCAGCCGGTCCCGGTCGCCTACGCTGACTGTTGGGAGTTCATCCCAAAGTACTCCGCAGGCAGCAACCGCGGTCAGATCCAGGGAGAAAAGACCAGCATAGAAGGCCCTGGCCCTCTCATGCATCTCCACCGGATCCATGAGGAGGGCACCGTCCTCTGAAAAAAGGCAGGTGATGTGCTTTTTAGCCCCCCTCCTTTTCTCTAGAGCATAGAAGAAGCGGGAGTCACGATCCATCTCCCGCAGGAGACAGATGCGGGATCGAACAAAGACACGCTAGGCCCGAAGGTCGTCGAGGGCCCAGAGCTCCTCACACTTCTCCTGGCATGCTCCGCAGAGGGATGGATCCCCAGGGCTGGCAGCCAGACGCCTCTCCAGCTCTAAGATCTCCCACTCCAACTGCTCTATCATAACATCCTTCTGCTGGCTGCCCTTTGGGTGTAGCTATGTCAGAAGAGCCGGGTGCAAACCTTCCCCAGGTCCCTGCTCTGAGGGAAAGGCATGCCTCTGCCCTCGCCAGGCCAGCCAACGCTCCCGGAAGGACACCACGAAGCCCAGCAGGCTATTGTTAAAATGCCAGTAGGCTGGCCCTGGCCTCTCTGAAGTAAGAGGGGCCGTCATGGTCATCAGATGGTGGTCCGAGAATGCGGCCGGCCGAACGCTGGAGGTTTAGGAGAGTTATATAGATAGATTTTTTTTTTAAAGTAGATTCTTTAATAATAGTTACAGCCCCAGGATAAGCAGGTCCGTTTTCCCCTGGTAATTGAACAGGGGTTACTCCAGGTTAATTAAGACCCCTGGGGCCAATCAAGGGCCTGCCAGAACCTGTTAAAAGCCTCCCCTCCAGTCAGATAGGCATGTGCAATAGGAGCTGTGGGGAGTAGGTGTGCTACTAGTGAGTCAGACCGTGCAGCTACTGACAAACGCCAGGAGGGAGACCTCACAGATACAGAGGTGAAGAGCAGGAGAAATCCTGCTCAACAGGCATACAGCCCTTTTGGGCCCCAGAGGTTTTGGAGGAAGAGACTCTGCCAGAGGGGAAGAGACTGATCTGGGTGTCTGGCCTCCACTACACCCAGAGGAGCTACCAGAGACTACGAGGCTCTCCTCCCCCTCCACTGTCGGGGAGGCTAGAAGGAACTTTGTCTGAGCAGGGATGGGGACAGTAAACCCACGGATGTGGGGAAATTCCCAGGTAGAGATGAATTCCCCGATCCCACTGCTAAGAGGAAGTGTGGAACCCACTGAGGTGGAGAAGGAGCTCTGCCACGCTACCTACCTACTGTTTGTTCTTATATGGCCCCTGAATGCCTTAGATGAGTCTGTCTAGTCATCACAATGCATTGAATATTTTGTTTAAAAGGCTTGATCAATAAATTATAATACACAATGTCTGAAAAAAAGAATGAAGAATAGCAAAAAGGAAAACCAAGATATAACCAATCAGAGTAAGACATCAACAGTGAAGTTCACCTCTGGCACAAGCTGTCACAGCTCCATTGCCTTTGGTGGAGAAGCCCCCATTTGCTCCAGTGTTGAATTTAGCACTGACATTTTCATTCTCCATGATATCTGTAATACAGTTGATAGCAGAGGTGTGGTGAGTAGAAAAGATGATGAAGGTGTGAAGGAAAAACAAAGCCACTGTTGCTGCTGTCTAGAAGTTATTTACCCAAATTTCTACTAACTGTTATCCCAAACTGGTATTTAAGCTGCCATTCAGTTTAAGTTAAACACAGAGGAGTCACTAGAAATAACGAATATCCAAAACTAAACAGTCTGTGTGTAAACCTGCCAGGATGAAAAACAGTTTTTTTGACTAAAAAGAGAATCCAGCAGAAGCTCATCTTAAAACTCAGGAAGAGATGAGTTTTTAGTGATCCTTTCCTCTGAGAAGTCAGCTTCTTGCTTTTGAGCTTGAGAAACTTAACAATTTAGAGTTCAGAACCATCTTGGCCTCACCAAAATAAAAGTCTAACAGTGTGCTCACCCCAACACAACCCTTGTTGAAATTTGTCTGACCTGTTAATTTCCCCCCTTCCCTCCCAGGGTGAAATTGACCCCTGTGAAGAGGGCCAGGGCCAGAACAAAACCTAATTATCACTTAGGACCTATATTGCTGACTATATGTACTCACACAGAGACTCTTGCTAGGTATCAAAAAGAGGGTAACATTCTTTTAGGAAACCTATTATTTTTTTCACTTACATTTTTATTGTTGTTGCAATGGGCCTGACAATATTATAGGGTTGCTGACTGTGGCTAATCCAATGCCCTGGGTTTACCACCTACTGTATTTTGTAGTACTGCATATTCCCTCTTTGGGTGAAATCCTTTGGCTTCACTTGGGCCAGAATTTCACCCCATTTGTCTAAAGGATTCTCTTTTCACGATTATCCTTCTATTCGCATTTTTGGGCCGGGTTTAATTCTCAGACACCCATAGGTCAGTATATGGGTTGGTTCACTTCACCGATCTTTTACTTTGGTGCCATTGGCAATGCTGTGGAGTTTAAAACAGTCTGAAGGGGAATAAGAAAAGGCAATGGAACATCATGGCGGGGGCAAGGAGAGAGTACATGGAAGCAGAGGAGTTTCTCAGAATTTAGAGGTTTCCTTGTTTTTGTTAGTATATTAAGGTGACTTAAAGATGGGATTGTTTTGTTTTTTTTCCAGGTGGTTCATTGGACCATAGCAGCAAAGCTTTGTGCTTCTCCATGTATCATGGTATGCTAACTATTTAATGAGCTAATTTGCATGTTTGCATATAACTTGTAATTCCCCTTAAATTTGAGCTAGGTGGAGCAGTGCTAAAGGTAGGACACAGAGCTTCACAAAGCTTGGTAGCTGTGGCACGAGTGCTCAAGGATGTCTTTGGACATAGCTGCATGGGGAAGTGGGGGGTAACTGGGATGCTGGCTGCTGGGGGCTCCTGGGTTGCTTGACCAGGAAGCTGATGGGGGACTGACATTGCTCATGAGGGGTAGAGGCTACTGCAGGCAGGTGGGTGCTAAAGCAACAGGGTGCTCAGCCTGCTGAAGGACAAGGAGCTCTGAGGGGTGTGTGTGAAGGGGTTGTAGGTGAGGCCCAGGACAGAGAGTCCTTGGGAGATTGAGTGGGCTGGGGCTCTTTCAGGAGGGAGAGGTAGTGTTGGGGCACCAGGGGCTCTTTGGGTAGCTGGGATTGGGGAGAGACACGTGCCGTTAGCTGCGGGGAGAGGGGAGCCTAAGGCAGCATCTAGGCCCCTCACCTTGTGCTGTTACTGCAGCCTCCCTGTTCTCCTGCAGAAGAAGCAGCTAGAGGGGAAGGGCATGGCTGTCAGATAAACTGTGCCACCATCACTACCTTGGCCACAAGGGAGAACTGTAACCTAATGCTTTCAGCTTTCCCACAGCTCAGCCAGATGCATGAGATTCAGATTCTAATGCAGATCAGGATGCCAAATCCATGAATGTCATGTGAGATGCGTAGCCCAGGCAGCCGTATGGGCCTGATTCCCCATTTCCCTGCTTCTGTGTAGGCATTTATATTTGCACAAAGGGCAAAAGGCCACCAGATCAGAATGGTAGCATTCTACACCCTCACAGTGTGTACTTAGTACAGACATATATGACTGCTTGAGTGCCGAAATAGAAATTGAGGTAAGTGCCTCAGTTTAGGGTGAGGTAAATTATATTTTTCTGATCTGTGAAGTCCTCTTGATGGCTCCTGGTTCACCACAATAGTCCAGAATACATCATTCTGCAGCAAATTTCAGAAATCCCCACCCTCCCAACTCATGTTGTCCATGGCATTTGCAATGCCACATAATGACGAATCTTATGGTACAAGAGGATTTCAGACAAAAACTTCGGTTAGAATTTCATTCTCTGCTGAATGTGCCAATCTTCACCTTGTTCACTTATTTCCATCTAACTTCCCTATTCCCAGCTCTGTCTGGATTTGTGTCTCTAGGGTACATCTACGCTGCATAAAAAAACCCTGCGGCCAGGTTTCAAACGCCAGGCTCCAGACACAATGGTGTATCTACACTGTTATTTTTAAGCCTGTAGTTGTGTAGTGTGAGCCCAAGTCAGTTGACCCAGTCTGTAAGACTTACTACTATAGAGTTTGTTTACAATGTAGTTGTGCCCCTAGACTACAAGACTCTGCTCCAGAGACCTATTTGTAGCTGTGTTTGTACTATGCCCAGCACAGGATCTTTGGGATCTCCCTAAATGCTTGTTAATTCCTGTTGTTCGAATTTCTTAACCACGTCCATTTTGAAGACGTAGTTTAAAAGTCAAATACCAGACTTGAATTAACATAATGGTCTCCCTTTTTTCCCCCCTGCAAAAGCTAAATATGTGTATGTGCACACATCCTTCAAAACAAATAGGTTGAAAGAAGTGGCTGAGTCAGCTGCAACAGAGCTGTTACTTTGAGTTACTCATAAACTCTTAAAAAGAAAAGGAGTACCTTAGAGACTAACAAATTTATTAGCGCATAAGCTTTCGTGAGCTTATGCTCTAATAAATTTGTTAGTCTCTAAGATGCCACAAGTACTCCTTTTCTTTTTATGGATACATACTGACACAGCTGCTACTCTGAAACCTGTCATAAACCCTTGCATGTGGATTTTTCAGTCTTTGTAATAATACTTGTTTGGTTTTGTTTTATTTCAACGTACCTGGTCGCATTGATGTTTTGGCCATTAAGCATTAAAAAAAAAAAAAAGCAGGGGGGAGAAAGTCTGACCTCTTCCCCATTCCTTCTCTCAGAGATTATACAGCTTTCACATTGGAAATTACATCCACAGCCTGATTCTGAACGTGCCCAATCTTTGGGGAAATCTGGATCTGGATCCTGATCTGAATTCAGTGGCTTCAAACTGTATATTGGGATCAACCAAGTTTTGACCCAAACATCTCTGAATTTAGGTGAAGTTTGAGACCAAATCTAGATCTGGACTTTGCAGTTTAAGTGCATCTCTACATGGGGTTAAGGTGTTCTAAATGAGTTTATCATGAAATAACAAACAGCTGATAACTTTCATCTTGAATAAAACAACAGCTTTGATAATAGCTAAACTCATGCAACTTTTCTCTTTACTAGTATTGTTTGTTACACTGAACATTCATTGCACTCAACTAGTTTCTTTATACCATACTTAAGCACCCTAGAATTAAAAAAGAACCCAAATATATCTCTGAATAGCATAAATATAGCTTCCCCTTCATATATAAATGCTTAATTATACCAAAGACTTACAAAGTGCCATTGTCAAGTTTTACTGGTTTCCAAATTTTAGCTACATGCTCACTTTTCTTATCTTTATATTTCAGCCAAATCCTACCTGCCTTACTAATGTAAAAGGTGCTATTGACTTCATTGGGACTAGTCACATAAATGGAGGAAGCAGGATTTGGCTTTTTATGGGCCAGACTGTAAACACTTTCTTCAGATTGGTGAGCAGCTACTGACCTGGGATGTGTGACAGAGTTAGCAGTGAGTTCAAAAGAAATAGCTACAGAGGGACAGGTTGCGAAAACAGCAACTTTTTGTTTAAAAAAATAAAACCCCAATAATCCAGTTCTTCTGAAGAACCCCATAGTAACTAACAAGGTGTTTACATGCAATGGTGATAGACAAATAATTCTGGAGGGAGGCAGATCAGTGTCAAGCTTCAAAGGGGAACCATGCTGAGAGGGAAAGAATTAAAACGTTGCAAACTGCCCTGAGAAAAACACATGTAAAATGACAATTTCCTCCGCTTACTCAGTGTGAAGATGAAATTCTACTTACTTTGACATACTGTCATTTGATCTGATAATGACTTAAGCTTCTAGAAGCTCAGACCAGCTGTGGGGTTGCAGACTGGTAAATTCGGTGAATCTAAAAATGGTGCAGAATAAGCATTAAACTTTGTTTTCCTCTTATTCATTTTTAAATTATTAGATTATTTCAAAACTAACATGAATAGGGAGAAAGCAACATTGCCTTTCATCTGATTGGTGAAATCACTTTATTAAATGATACAATTTACATCTCTGGCATGCTCTCTTCAAATAAAGTGTCCTTTGTAGTGAACAAACAGTATGTAGAAGTGAAAATCCATTTATAAGGCTAGCATAGACTTTTCCTACAATGCAAAAATGTCATGTGACTAGATATTTAATTGTAATACAGCTAACTAAAATGAAAACTAATTATGAACAAGAAATGTGAACATCTATATTCTAGTATAACTACAGAAATTAAACTCTTGGTTACATTTGCATATTCAAATTCTTTGCATATTAACAAAGACAACTCTGAAGTTTAAAAGTCAGTTCTAATGTAAATAGTAGTCATCTAAGATATGGGGGGGGGAGTATTTTCCTCACATTAACTGAGTAGATCTGTGCATTCACAAACAATAAAATGTAAGAAACACTTTAAATGAATATTCAGAGCTGACACACAACACAATCACACGATTTTGGGTGAAAAATATTTTTGCCAGAGATGGGATGAGGGAGAGAAAGAAGAATGAAGGGTGCAGAGTGATGCTTCAGAAAGGTCTGTATGCACTGTAATATTAGTATCTGAGGCCTGATACTGTGGCGATTGAAGTTAATGACAAAAATTCCATTGAAATGAATAAGAGCAGTGTGTTATCCTCAGTTATCCTCTGGAAAAGAGCATTCCTATTTGTCAGTATAACAGAGTGATAGATTTACGTTCTCTTTAGACTTGGTGTATTTACAAACCGGTTTCTACCCCCCCACCCCCCTTCAAAATCCTAACGCTTATGGCTACCTTCTAGGTTTCATTTAGGTGGAATTGACTTACCCTAGTTTAAAGCAGCCAAAGAGACAGCTACGTAACACACAGCTTCCTGTCTATACAGGGTGATGTGTGGAGGGGCAGTACTGCAGCTCATCCTGCAGCCTTTACTCAGGCTCATTACATTTGACATTGATTCCATGGACATTTTCCTGAGTAATGGCCACAGAATTGGTGCTACTAAATACCAGCACCTGCTGGAGTCAATGGGAGTCTTTCTACTGACTTTAGTGGGAGATGAATCAGTTTAAGTGTAAAAGCCCCTGCCCTGAATAGGATAGTGATGAAAAGTTGTGTATAAAAATTATAGGTATTCTTCTAACCATCCATCTGGAAGTATTCTGGGCCTTATATATATATATATATATATATATATATATATATATATATATATATATATAATAGGGATTGTTCCATTTTTAGGGTTCGATCCTGCAAACACTTAGGCACATGAGTAAGTTTACAGCAAGTGAGTTTACAGTAAATGTTTGCAGCACTGGGCCCTCATTTAGTATAATTTTTGTTTCATAACATTTGTAATATTTAAAATATGGGCATTTTTGGAAATGTGGTGTAGGTGTTTTATTTCTAACCATGCATTTCCATACTTCATTAGGATGCATGATATTATTTTCAAAGGAAATACAAAGCTATTTTCCAGATTCTGAAAAGTGAAATGCTTTTTTCCCCTAAAGTTGCATTTGGCCAAATTATTATTTTTCTGAACATTGCTTAATTCTGTTCCCAGTATAACAACATAAAGGATACAACTCAAAACAGAAACCAGATAAGAAGTCAGCCTCTTGCAGAAAAAATATTACATTGGTTTATAACCTGGTTTCTGTGTACGCTTTCTTATTATGCATGTGAATTTTAATTTTCTTTTCAAATTGCTCTGCTTACACCTATAATATGGTTTAAGTACAGCTATTCAACTATATTTCAGCAATATTTTCAAGTGGCCGTGCTTGATAGATATTTGAAGAATGTCCAACAACTGAGGATGGTGCAGTGCGCTCTGTAAAACTGGGTATTCATTTAACACCGAACACTATCTAAACTACCCAGTAAGCTTGTAGTATATAGCTTAGCCACATATGTTGCTATTAACTAAATGAACTGTAAATGTAAGATATGTACGAGCAGTAACAAAATTATTTACCATCTCTCCAACTCCATCAAGACCTTTTTAACACTCTAAGAACGCTCCAAATATGTGTTGCCTTAACTAGACTCAGACCATGTAACACTTATCATAAACCATATTCCGCATACCTCCTGCACGTAACATGAATTGTCCTTGCTATATAACCTATTTTGGTCTTCCAAAATGAGACTACAAATCTAAAGCCTTTCAAGTATTCAACTACTAGTAGCAGAATCTGCTGCACTAAATGTTCAGAAAGTTAAACATTTCACAAAGAAATAAACATAGTTGTCATCCAACACCCCCACATGACTGACATGTATTTGTTTGATTGTTTATTACAGTGGTCACTTGCAACCCAATTTAAATTTAACCTGACTATATTAAATACTTCTCCGATTCATTTTGTTATCCAACTATCATATCAGTAGTTCATAATAACATCACTCTCTTTCCTGCTGTTTTCAAACTAGGGTGGGTAATTACAACAGCCAAAGCTTAAAATGGAGAGTTACCCCCCTAACTTCCTTGAAATCCCTCTGAACTGCATGATTACATATTAACATATGTTAATGTGTACCAGAGCTTCAGGTAAAATGACTATAGAAGTATTGTATGTTTATCATAGTAAAACTAAGATTTACTTTGCAAGAATCCCTTTTTACAAAAAAATTCTACAGAGAAATTATATGATCAATATGCTGAGTAAACCTTTCCAAAGTTTGGAATTCCATTGGAAAAATAACCTTCTGAAGTCTGGCTATGTCTGTGTCCTAAAATTCAGATATCAAATATACCCAGAAATACTACAGATCCCACCAGAAAATTTCATTTTAAAAAGCTTTTTCATTCTTTGGAAATTTCATTAACTCATCTGTAAATGTTTTTGTATTCTGTCCAATTAAAGCTTCTACATGTGCTTTGTCAGAAGCACATTGATTATCCCACCTACACAAATTTGACCTTTTTAAAAACGAACAAAAAACCTGTCGCCTGGGAATAAAATGGAATCTAGTCTAGAACTGAAACCCCTGAAATATCATGAAAACTGCACCCTTCTACAAAACTTCCTCATTCTTTCAGTTCAGAAACTGTCAGCCAGCAAGAAGCTATTCAGACAGGTCACTTTACTCCTCCAACTGTGATCTAAGGCTGGTGAAGCTGGCAGGAAGGAAATATGCCAGGTTCTTCTGTCTTTCATGTTTGTTGCTTCCATCCCCTTGGATGTGGATTGTAGTTTGAGTTGGCCATTGACAGGCAGTAGTCGGACCTGGAATCCATGGACATCATGTCAGGATCCGTTCGGGATCGCTGACCATAATATGCATACTGAAGCTGAGAGCCACGCTGAAAAGTGGAGTTGGGGGCAGACATGCTGCTCTTTGGTGGGGATGTGATACCAGACTGCCTCGTTCCAAATGATGCAAAGCTAGCATAAACACCTGGGCCTGGAGGCACACAGGAAACCCTTTGTTTCCAATCATCCGGTGGCTCAGGGAGTGTTTTCCTGCGAGCAGCTGATACTACATTAGTAACAATGGATTCTTGAATGTTTTGGGGGCCAAAAGCATCATCCACTAGGCCAAGAGGGGACTTGGCTGCTGCTTCCCAGGGAGTCAATCTCTTGCCAGGCTTGTCAGCTGCTGCTGCTGGTTTGCTGAAGTAACCAGGGCCAGGTTGGAACATCACAGGTGAAGCGAGGGACATGGCTCGAGAGGCGAGCGAAGAAGGCCTCTCAGGAAGTGATAATGAGCAGCCACTGCCTCTTTCCTAAGAACAACAAAACCTCAAATATAACCACAATAATTGAATATCAATGACAGAAGCCCTTTTCCTTCATTTCCAAACTGAAGCGAATTATTGTTGGGCTACTGGCATACAGTTTAGCATGTTAGTATATGAGAGAGTACAAGAACTTGCCGGCAGCATAAGGAACAGCTCTCTAAAAACACGTCACCCTACATGTAGCTGTGTGTGTGTGTGTGAGTGAGAGAGAGAGAGAGAGAATTCAAGTGTTTGGGAAAGACACCAGATTGATAGACCTGAAGAAGTCTTCTATTAATGAACAGGTACAGTATGGATAGCAACACTGTAAGCTTCTCTCCACCTCCTCTACCCTGCTAATATGCCCCGTCCTCCCCAATAGGTGGAAAAGGAGATGGGTGGGAAACTGCTCTTACCAGTCTGACTATATCTACAGGATGCAGGCATAAACTTACTTACTTGGTAATTGGCTCTGTCCAATAGATCTAGCCAAGAATGTATTTTATCCATTCTATATTAAGGAGCTCTTTTCCACTGAAATTATTAAATTTATCATGGGTGGCAAGGGGACAAAAATGACTGAAAAAAACTAAAAATGCCAATGCAATAATTTGCCTAATTCCATTGTAGGACATTACTTAACCTTGCTCCTTTTAAATGACAGTGCCCTAAAAATTTCAGAACACTCTGACCCATTTTTAGGAGAAATCCATTCATATTCCACAAATCCTAATCTTCTTAGTAATGCAGCACTTTCAAACAAAAAATCTGTTCACGAGAAGGGTTTTGTCCTCAGCAGTCTTCATTCAGCAATATACAGTACAAGTACCCCATTTTTGCATGCATGCCAAATGTGCACTCTGCATCAGACAAATCACATGGTTCCTAAATTAGGAAGAACAATATGGACAGAGACTACTTAACTGGCTACATCCTCTGATTCATACCCTGAAGTCTGGGAACAGCCTTTAATTCCCATACTTTGTTTGAAATCAGGCATTAAAGTCCAGATCCTCAAAGGTATTTAGGAACAGAACTCCCATTGATTTCAACGGGAATTAGGATCCTAAATACCTTTGAGGATCTGGCTATAAGTGGCCAAGGGCTTTGCTATGTGTCTATCCTGAAAACAGTGGCCTGAATTACCTTTCCTATATAACTTTCAAAGACCAGGGGCTTAACCTAAACTAAGCCTCCTGGAGTCAACAAGAGCCTGAATCATGCACAGTGAAGATTTATCCATTAATGATTTTGTTTAGTATTCAATATTGTTAATGCCATACTTCACTTTTTTTCTAGGCCCTTCCATCAGAGGATCTATATGCACTCAGCAAAATTTAATGACCTATATATCATATTATTAGATCCATTTCAGAGATATGGAAACTGAGACAGGAATGGCTCAATTTTCAAAGTTCCTGAGCATCTGCAGTTTTTATTGATTACAATACGTTTGTTCAGTCACTACCTATTAAAACCTAGGCCATCAGTGACATAGCAAAGGTTTCATAGTGAGTTTTTGGCAGACTCCACCTCTGTTTTACAAGAAGACAATCCTCCTTGCCCATTTGAGCTAATCCCCAGCTATCCCCAACATCAGAAAGAAATGCCACACACTTATTAACGCCCTCCCATAACAAATGGCAATTTTCCATCTTGAGAAAAGAACTGTACTTTGTACACTTGAGTTCAATTAACTTTTAACCTATAAGGGTGCACATTGATGTATGAGTCACCAAACAAACTAACTTTTACCTGGATAGGACTCAGCTTGGCACTCAAAATGTACACTTTAAATAGAAAAGGAAAAATTATTCTTTCTTACCCTACAGAAACACAGGGGAATATAGTTATTTTGCCTATGGATTAAATGATCATACCATTAACAGTGAGTTGGAGTTCTTCCGGATCTTCATATCATGAAAGGGCAGCACCTGTAAATGGCTTTCTGTTCAGTAGCAATCACAATGCAGATAGATAGGTGTTCTCTGTGGCCAGATTGGCCCATGTGTGTCCTCCAATCAGAATTAAGGATTCCCCTCCACCCACCTTCTAGCTACTACAAATGCTCTCCTCAGTTGGTAGCACAGTCAATTGCTTTCTTGGCAAGTAAAGTTCATATGCTTCATTTAACCACTTGGCAAGAAAAGAAATTTTAAAAGGTTGTGAACTTATAAAGAATTCTGTGCAATCTGAGACACAATTTCTATTAAATAAATTACTCTGACAACCTGAACAGTGACACTGTTTACAAGATAAGATTGTAAAGGTGGCAGGGGGGAGTTCCCATCTGAATTAGCAGGTCATCAGAGAGTTCCAGATTGTTGTCTCTGCTGAACAGAAAACCATTTTACAGTTAAGGAAAATTTCCCTTTCTGTTCAATGGAGCTTCCAGTTTAGACAGAAGAGTTCTAAGTCCATCAGACCATGTAGGATCCCAGAGATAAGTAGGGGATGGGAAGTATACTATTCAGAGAATTGCTGTCATAAGGATCTGACATTCAAAGGCAGTATTAGCTGAAGATGCTATGCTTGTCTGTCATGTTTGGAGAAGGTCTCTAGAGCCTTCCAAGTTGCTGCTGTCATGGTTTTGACTGCAGAGGTACCTTCTTGTTCTGCCCAGCCCTGGTAGAGTGGGACTTAATCTTAAAAAAATAATAATAATAAAAAATCCTATCCAATAGAAATTGATAGGCCAATGAAATACATTCAATAATCCATCTAACAAGTGTCCCCATTCCATGACATGAAGATGAGGCCTTCAGAGATGCAGAGCAGATAAAATTTAATGGCCTAGAGCATGTTGGATTAGGGTAAAAATTTTTTTTTAAGAGGGGGAGTATCAGAATAGGAAGTAAAAATTGTTGGAAAATCAAACATTACCTCAGTTAGGATACTGGAAACCCTTCTGAGGACAGCTTTATCATGGTATAGGGTGAGGAAGGGGAACTGATAGAAGACAGCTGAAAGTAACCTTGTAGAAGAGAATTTCTAGGGATATTGTAGATAGGAGCTCAAAAGGAGAATAGCACATGGCTTTGACAACCAGATTTAGGTCCCAGAAAAACCATGCTTTACCAACTCAAGGGCTTAATTTGTTCATAACTAAGAAGAACCTCATGATCAAGGGGTGGTAACCAAAATTCTTTCCAGTCACAGGCCCTCTAGGCCCTCTAATGGCTCCCAAAGCATACATTTATCTTTTTAAGAGTTGTCGCAGAAAAAGGAGAATCTATGCTACTGAGAACTGGGATGGAATGACATTCTTTGGCTTGCACTATTTGAAAAAATATTCCAAGTAATTTAATATGCCTTAGACATGGAGGATTTTGCTCACAAATGAGCATATTATTCATATTGTCTTGCAGTTCTGCCCTTCAGATGACAAACCTTTTGGAAGAGTGTCTCTGGATTTGGGAGTAATATTAGACGTTGGGGGAAGAGGTCCAGATTGGTAAATGGGAAGAAAGGATGGGTTTATCCATTGTGCCTCAAGAATGATGCATCTGATCATCCTTTGCAAAGTTAGTGATAGTTAGTTAGATAGATAGATAGATTGCTTGAACTTAGTTCTGTCCCCTCCCCCTTTTGTGAGACTTTGGGGGATAAAATGACTGGGTAGGAATGCAGGTAATGTCATCCTTAACCCTGAGAGGGAGAACATATCAAGTACTTAAGCTTTTCTGTCCTTGTATCTACTGGAGTAAGGGATTGCCCAGTGAATCCCCTGTGAGATGAAAAGGTCCATGATTGGTTCTCACTGGGGAATCCATCATCTGGAATATTTAGGAATACAATTTCCATGCCCCCAGGTACAGTGGAGTGACTGAGCCACTACTGGTGCTGGAAAGCATTGGACAAATGAATCACCTTCAAGGTGGATAGGTGAGATTCTTTTCTACCTCTGAACCAGTACAGCTTCCCAAAACAGATGCTGATATTTATCTTTTATTTTCATTTCTTGTCCATTTACCCAAAATAGTATTTGCATCTTTCATTATTTTCTGTTTGTTAGACTAACATATATGGGTTTGTCATTAGCCAATTGGATTCATGCTCCATCCTACATACTGTATGAGTAGCCACCACTTGAGAGATACTCTGGAGGTGCTGGAAAGAAGGATCGGGTAATCTATAGAATGGTGTCTCTTGTCCCAATGCAATACCAGAAATCTCCTGTTGAGAGTTTTATCCTGGATCAGGTACATGATCTGTATTACTGAGACTATTCAACGATTAATTCTCTCATGATGGTGAGGAACAAATCACTTTGCCTCATAGAGAAGGAAATTCCCAGTCCAAGATCAAACCCAGAATAATTGTCACCTGACTAAACACAACACAATGAGTTTGCCAACTCTAGCTGATTCACACACAAAAAATGGAGTTCTAGTAGCATATTCAGGCCTGTTTTGGCTTTCTTGGACTGCTTGAATTCTTAATACTTTCCCTGAGCTAACATTAGCAATTACTTAAGTTTAGACAACTTCCTGATGAAGTCATTTGGCTCCTCAAGATTAAAATGTATGTGAGAATGGCATTCCTCTTGATCTACTCAGGAGACAGATGAAGTAACCTCTCCTTCCTTGGAGGAGGAGCCAAGGTTCCCCCTCTCCCCCGGTCATTTCCATGTAAGTTTAAATCTCTTTAACGGAAGTATGCTTTTCTGGATCCTGAGGGGAAGGATTTTTCCAGGACGTATTCTTTGGAAAGAGGCTGAAATAAGCAAGAACAAATTTGCCCTTCTTGGTGAGAGGCTTATGGAATTCCACTATTTTGGGACATAGCTAGGAGGTTGGAAATGATCCTGCCACTGTCTAGGTGGGTACTTACCTCAGAACACACTCCACCACACTCCTGAACCTTGGATTTGTCTGTCTGGTTCTCCAGTGTGGAGAAAGGCACTACCATCATTACCTTGTGTCTTGGACTAACTGCAATCCTAAAGTAATGTGCCTATAGTTGTTGCGGAGAGAGGCTCTGACAGAAGTTGCTGACTGAATTCTCTATGGTGTTCAGTGAGAGACTGGTGGTGATTCTGTTGAAGTTAGGTAGAGCAGAAATTTGAGAGCCAAGCTCATGTTCCCAGAAGAGGAAAATATCTTTGACTACAGGGTACCTCAGTTATACTGGACCAGAAATTTTTCTGAACAGAAATAGCAGCCACCTTCTAGTAAAAACAGAAAATAATTCTGTTTCATTCCCTCTGTTCTTGCTACTATTTTTTTTTTAAATTTCTTGGGCTTTTTAAAATTAATGGGCCTGACTGTGTGCTTTCTTATACTGGTGCAAATCAGGAATAGCTCTATTGAAGTCAGTTTGTATAAAATAGGTGCAACTGTGTGAGAGAAATCAGACCCAAAATAAATCAGTAAGGCTGGACTCATAAATTAGAAAAATAAATACTGGCGGTCAAAGCATGAAGTCAGTACATGGTTTTTACTCTCCTTATCCAAACAAAGCCTAGTTTCAGTGAGATTAGAACTGAACTGAATAAGGATTGAGTAAAACCTGAGAAAGGATCTCAAGAATTGACCCTAAGAGGAAAATTGTCAATTACAATGTAATTCATCATAATTCAAAATGTACAGACATTTAAATAGGAAATTAATTTGTGTTCCTGGCCACAATTTACAATATGTGGCAAAACCTGTTTTACTTCTTTAGTGTACATTGCTATCTGAACTAAATGTATGATGCAGTGATTAGTTTAGCTATTCATAAAGGTGTAATGAATAACTACACAGAAATTCCATTTTAGGCAGTTACTCCTAGTACCTCCAATGATTTCAGTGGAGATACTGTATGTTTTCACTGATGTAGCAGAACACAACTTGGCTCTAGGGTCCTGACCATAAAAAGACTTGTATACATGCTTAATTTCATGCACAGTGAGTAGTCCCATTGAATTCAATGGGACTACTCGCATTCTGTAAAGTTAAACATGTGCATAGGTCTTTGCAGGGTAAGGGTCTAAAGTTGTATTGGCTATACTGTACTAAGTCGATATTATGCAATATGGTATTTTATCTTTATGCTTCATATGTCTGATAAGAAATGTAACTTCATGGACTGGATTTGCAATAGTATTTGTGCAAGTTTTTGCAGTTTTACAGAGAAAACCATAAAACAAAATGAAATAGTTATTTTCTTCTTGGGGCCAAGTCAGAAACCCATTTAAATCAATGAGGGTTTTTCCATTTGTTTTTGGGGGATGGTGGTGTTTGATTCTACTGTCACTACTGTACTAGGGAAGGAAAGAAGTCTCTTTTTAACAATTTTTCAACTTTGTTTTACTATGGAGTTTTAAATGAATATATTGTTTGCTGAGCTGACAAGGTTCTGAGGGCCTGATTCTGTCATGTGAACTTTATATCAGTGTAACCCCATTGATTCAATTTGCACTGGTGTAACACTAGAATCAGGCCCTGAATTCCTCTCTATATCCATAGAAGTAATAAAGCACAGGCAGTAACAGTACAAGATTATCCACTGTGCCCTGCCAATATGCCTCCATCCTTACCTCACGTTCACCTACCCACTAAGTCCTTGGCCTCCCAGCTGAGACTTCCAACAAGTCTTCCAATTGGTGCCAAATATGGTGGTGGCTGTTGTAATGAAGACCATTATTCACTAGCAATCTGCACACCTCTGTGTGTGTGTGTGTGTGTATAATTACATAAAATCAGGTAATAATTTTGCAGTCACTTTCTCAGTTTCTGAGTAAGAATACTTCTATTTTGTCTGCTTCCACGCTGTTCTGGAATTGCATACTCCCTAGGCTTCATTGCCGAAAGATGCTCCATCTGCTTACACACTTCAAAAAACAGACCTTTAAGGATTTTCAGGAATGTGTAATTTATGCTAAAAACACAAGCATATCTCCTATTTTTTCACAGGTAAAGACTGGGAGATGATACGTTAATTTTATATTGTTGTCATTAGAATTACTACTTTGTCACTAGAAGAGATGGGCCTGAACCAAAACGCTGGACCTAAGCATTCCTGAAATTGGATCAAAATCCAGATTTTAAATGCATGACTGACTCCTATCAGTAATGGGCTATTCAGAACTCTGGACTTAACCACACGAACTCATGGCTCATGCCAATCTTTAGTCACTAGAATTCACTCACAATTCATTTACCAGACAGTGTTAACTGAGCACAGTGATACTCAACCTCTTGTTCTCAATCCATATTCTGTTCTTCAAGATCCATCAAGCAGTTTTTATTATGTCATGGCTTGGAATGTAGCTGGCCTTACGTAGAATATACAAAACAGAGATGACACATGAAGCAATGGGGAAAGTAACAGGCAAACAGAGAAGAATTAGCAATCTCTTCCTTTCCCTGAAGCATTAAATAAATAAATTTAGAAGAAGGGAGATCGAGAAAAAACTCCCTTTTAGCCTTCCCTTCCACCAGCCAGAAAGGGAGCATGGAAAGAGAAGGGATATGGCATCAAATGAAGCAGCAGAAAGCTACAAAATAATCACAATACCTTGGGGATATCCTGTTGCAATGTTTTCGTCTTCGTGTGATGAAAGAACATCATGATGTTGTGTGTGATGTTGCAACATCATGACAAGTCAGAATGTCACTCTGTGATTAGTCTGTGCTTTTCCATTAGTCTGGTTGAAGCTCTTCAGGAAAGAATACCACTGCCCTACAATAGTTACTGAATGGAGGCAATGGTTTTTAGATAAGAGGAGGATGAAAGACAAATAAGTTGTCTACCAGAATCATAGGGAATCCCTAGAGCTGCAATTGGCTTCTCCAGCATACACGAGAACAGTTGAAAGGCTTGTTACATTAACATTTAAAAAAGAAAAGTATTTATAAATGTGTTCAATAAAGCAAACATTTATTTTACCATATACATATCTTTAATATATTTGAAGTGTATATTCCTATACACTAAAGCAAAGGTAGCATTATTCCCAAAAGTAATTTACTGAATTAGGTATATAGAGGTGAATCAATGCACACACAATTATTATTTGTGTGTGTGTGTGTGTATATACATAGAAAATGTGTGTCTATGTCTATATGATTTGTGAAATAGACACAAGTAATTTGGAAACACCATAATATGGAGCTAAGCATTATTTATTAGGTATGAATTAGGCATCCGAGCTCCAATTTTAGTGTAGGGGGAGAACAAGGTGCCTAAGTAAGGAATTCTCAGAAGCCAGCAAGCCAGGCAGGGAGGAGTCCATCTCCACTTGGGATTCTCATCCATAAACCCTCTCCTGGAATCAGAGAGACGGAGATTCCCCACCCACTGTAGCTCATAGTTCAGTGCTTAGCACTGTCCTGAGATGTGGGAGACTTGTTTCCAAATCCCTGCTCTGCCTGATTTGGAGTTGAAATTCAGAGACATGAATCCAGATTCTCCCACATGTCAGAAAAGTGCTTTTACACCCCCAGTTATGTCCCCTGTTGAAGTTATTCCATGTTGTATAAATAATTAAATATTCATTGGGCCAGAGACAGAGAGAGAGGAAAAAGCAAGAGATTGACTCAATAGACCAGTAGTTAGGGCATTCAGCTGAGATGAGGGAGAGTCAGGGTCAAATCCCTGCTTTGGTGGAGAGTTAATTATTTATACAAAGTGGAACCACTTCAACAGGAGAGACTGAGAGTGCCCTATCCCAGAATACCCCATATCCTGGGTGTTTAGGAAACTGTCCTGGGAGACCTGTGTTCAAGGCCATCCTCCAAATAAGGGAGAGTGTCCTTAACATCTGGGCTGTTGGCTATAATGTGGGGTGCACGTGCTCGCCCTGGCTGTCCTTTGTTTTGTTTGAGTTAGGTGTACTCAGAGCATGCCTACTGGATTGGGCCCTGCAGGCAAGATAGGCATGCAATTGTCTGGTTTGAGAATCCCACTGGCGGTGAGGCGTGACCCAGGATGCCAAGCAGCTCAGTGGCATCAGGATTTAGGCAGCTTGTTCAAGCTCACCAGTGGAAACTGATGTGCATATAGGGTTAGGTGGTAGCTTTGTGGTTTTGTCAGTGTTAATGGTGCCTTATTGCTGGATTCAGACACCTAAAGAGGCAGTTAGGTGTCTAAGTCCTTTTGTGAATCTAGTCCTTAAGAACCTACATCGTTCTCAGAGAAAGTCAATGGGACTTGGGCTCCTAACTGCTCAAGTCACTTTTGAAAAGGGAGTTTTAGGCTTCTATGTCACTTTGGGATTTTGAAAATTTTGCCCCAGTCCATAATTCCATGTCAAAGGCATGTTCAATCCTGAACTAACATTGGCCTCCAGATGGAATATATGCAGAGTACCAGTATTGCAGAAGAAGGAGAAAAGAAGGAGGGAGGAAAGGGGGGAGGTTGTGCCACTGCAAAGGATGTGCCGCTTTTCCAGCTTTTAAAGGCCCAAAGTGGCGTCACCCATTTCAGGGGCATTTTACATTGCACAGTAATAAAAATTTCAAGCTATAAATGCAACCATTGGGAAGGTGGGGGGAGAGGGGCTTGATTTGACTGCCCCTGAACCAAGGTTTCCAGGCTCCATGGTTCTAGAGAAGCTCACCACACAGGCTGCACTGGAGCTCAGGGCATTCCCATTTATAGAGAATTTCAAAATTTTTGGTTTTCATTCCAAATCCAAAGGAACCCAAGTTTCAAAATATCTAAATCCTCTGCAAAATGGAATTCCCTTTCTCTGCACAGCTCTACTGCTAACCACAGACAAGTCAGATATTGACTTAGCTCAGTATTCTTTAAGCAAAGGAAAATGGTTGCTTTGGTTTATCACATAACTTTCACATCAGATCTGATTGTAAAAACACAATAAAGTTTTATCTGTAATATGCAAGGGACTGGAGATTCTTTTGGCTCACAGAAATCCCTATTTTCAATTAAACAGAGGAGTGGACATGGCATATTTCCCAGAGGAAAGAGCATTTGCTGCCACCTATTGGAGTTTAACAGTAGCATGTTCAGTGTGCATGTGTAAGTTCTGGTTAACTAGGATAAGAAACCAAAGAGCGTTTCAAAATAGGTGCAGTATATGAGTCTGGGTGGTTTATGTTCTGGCTAGAAAACTATTAATGATTTAAGCTGTGTGAGCTCCACTTAAAGGCCAAATCCTGTACTGACCAAAACTAAAGAGCTGTGTCTGGAAGAAGGCTAACCACCAGCTGTCCCAGGTACTTATCACTGGTTACTCTGGTGACTGAAGAAGAGTCATTATTTTTGCTCCAAATGGCTATTGTGGCTGGATTTTGGGGGTAAAGAGGATTCCCCAGTGCCATCCTTGCACTCAGTTCATACCACATCCATATATTGTCCTTACACTCCATGGTACAAAGTTGGTGTGTACAGGGGAAAAGTCAGGAGTGTGCATACACCATAGAAATTTGTGTAGGCTATAGATGCATACAGCTGTGATCCTTCTCTGATCACCTGCTATGAACCACTGCCTCCCCACACACACACACACATTCTCTATCCTGCCATGGAAAGTGAAATAGGATTGCCCCTGCCCCCCATAGTGCATATGTATTTTTAAAACAAACATGGATCTAAAATAGTAGTTTCTGTCTCCCCTGTGCTGTATGGACAATGAAGCAATCTTAAATGAATACAAAAATAAAGGTGCTGAGTAAATGACTCTGTCCCAAAGTGCAAAACATAAATACAAAACACACAGTATATTCTAGGCAGGGCTGGTAGTTCCATCTACTGTAATGTTGTCCAGCACTTTCCACTATAAAGACCTTGTTTTCAGTTGCTTATAACTTTGCCAGTATGTAACCATTTTAGCTGAACATTTTCATGTGTGGTGTCTGCCTCAGACTGATTTCTTTTGGAAGATTTTAGTCAAAATAGTTCAGCTGTTTTAGAGAATGAGCTTTGGGGAAAAGACATTGTTTTGCTCATTATAACATTTTCTGGTGATCTGTTATTTAAAAAGCTCTAGTGCCCCCATGCTTTGGAGCAGGAATTTGAAATGTGGCAGGAAGTGGCCTTTGTGTCATGGATGTGCATTTGCATACCCTGGAAAATATGCTAAAATTTGGCCAAGATATAAGCCTTTGAAAAATTGTAGAGCGCACATTTTCAGTACAGACTTCAGGAAATTTAGCTGCTAAAATCCAGGAAGAGTCTATCTGGGGCAGAGCAGAGTTTTCCCTGCAACTGGGCTGCTGAGTGTCATGCTAGGTCCAGCTCTAGGCACCTAAACTAAGAACAAGGAGATTCTCTCTCTGTGCTCTCAATGACCTGGACCAAGGCAGTGGGGAGGTGGAAGCTGCCTGATTCAAATGAAGACGAGACAAGAGCTGGACCAACAGGGGTTGGGGAAAGAAGTTGAGACAAGGTGCCTTGGGAAAGAGGGACACTGGGACTGGGAGAAGGAGGTGGGAAAAGACTGGGACTGGCTGGGTAAGGAGATTGCAAGCCATGGAGGGAAATGGGAATGGGGGCAGAGCCAGTAGGGTGGAAGGAGACTGAGCTCAGAAGGGGGGGAACTGGGACTAGCTGGGTGAGGATATTGCGACTCTGAGGGGGAGACTGGGACTAGATAGGTGGGGAGAATGGGACTGGGATGATGAGCCAGGCATGGGGAAAAGAAAAGACTGGGACAAGCTGGAGTAGAAGTCACACTTGGTGGAGAGAGGGCAGAAGAGTCTGTGCCACTGGAACACACTCCCCTCCAGACCTGGAATGGAACCCATGATGTCTGACTCTGAGTCTCACCATTCCTCTATGGTGAAACCCACTGGCAAAGTGTCTCATTCCCTTCTGTTGCTAGCCCACATAGAGAATGACAATCTACTACTGTTGTCAGTTACTCCATTAGCTCAAGTGGCAGAGATCTGAGTGGTGGATCTAATGTTCCAACCATGATGATGACGCGTGTGGGTGTCAATATAATGCCACGTGAAGGAATTTTTCAGTTTTTTCAGTTTGCTTTTTTTTTTAAAACCTAGAAAATTACCTGCACAAAAATCTGTGTTAAAAGAACATTATTAAGGTCACAGAGTTGAACACGCAAAAATTAGGAAATGTCAGAATGTAGGTTGCCTGTGAAGAATGCGATTTGTTGGGGAAGAGTCAACATGGTTCTTGCAAAGGGAAATCATGCCTCATCAATCTACTAGAATTCTTCGACGGGGTCAACAAACATGTGGACTAGGGTGAACAAGTGGATAAAGAATGCTTAGATTTTGAGAAAGCCTTTGACAAGGTGCTTTACCAAAGGCTCTTAAGCAAAGTAAGCTGTCATGGGATAAGATATTGCTCCCCTGGATCAGTAACTGATTAAAAGATAGGAAACAAAAATTAGGAATAAGCGGTTTCAGCAGGGAGAGAGGTAAATAGTGGTGTGCCTGAGGGGTCTCTACTGGGACCAGTACTGCTCAACATATTCATAAATGATCTGGAAAAAGGGGTAGAGAGTGAGGGGCAAAATTTGCAGATGATACAGAACTACTCAAGATAGTTAAGTCCAAAGCTGACTGTGAAGCTTTACAAAGGAATCTCATAAAACTGGGTGAATGGGCAATAACATGGCAGTTGAAATTCAGTGTGGATAAATGCAAAGTAATACACATTGGAAAACCAAATTCCAACTGTACATATACAATTATGGGGTCTAAATTAGCTGTTGCAACTCAAAAAAGAGATCTTGGCGTCATTATGGATAGTTCTCTGAAAACATTCACTCAATGTGCAGCAATAGTCACAGAGTGTTGGGAATCATTAGGAAAGGGATAGATAAGACAGAAAATATCATATTGCCTCTATATAAATCCATGGCCCACATCTTGAATACTGCATGCATATCTGGTTGCCTGTATCTCAAAAAAGATACTGTGGAATTGGAAAAGGTACAGAAAAGGGCAACAAAAATGATTAGGAGTATGAAACTGCTTCCATGTTAGGAGTGATTAATAAGGCTGGGACTTTTCAGCTTGGAAAAGAAACGACTAATGGGGGATCTGATAGAGGTCTATAAAATCATGAGTGGTGTGGAGAAGGTAAATAAGGAAGTGTTATTTACTCCTTCTCATAACACAAGAACTAGGGCTCACCAAATGAAATTAATGGGCAGCAGGTTTAAAACTAACAAAAGGAAGTATTTCTTCACACAACGTACAGTCAACCTGTGGAACTCTTTGCCAGAGGATGTTGTGAAGGCCAAGACTATAACAGGGTTCAAAAAAGAACTGGATAAGTTCATGGATGATAGGTCCACCAATGGCTTATTAGCCAGGATGGGCAGGGATGCAAAACCATGCTCTGAAGTGTCCCTTGTCTTTGTTTGTCAGAAGCTGGGAATGGGCGACGGGGAATGGATCACTTGACCTGTTCTGGTCATTCCCTCTGAAGCATCTGGCATCGGAAGACAGGATACTGGGCTAGATGGACCCATTGGTCTAACCCAGTATGACTGTTCTTATGTTCTCACTTTAATTTGGCCCCTTGTTCATATGCACTACGATAGTCTTTAATTACAAGATCACATACCATTTTTTCCACGGGCCCCCTACAGTACCACCTTTTTCAGACTGCTATGTAGATAGAAAGATTAATAATAATAATTCTTTTCCACAGCTTGCTCATTTACATCTGTACTGTAATTACCTAGCAGCCCTGTAATTTATTTACCTTGTATACCCAGCAATGTGAAGGATCTCTTCCCTTTTAAAATTCCTTATCTCAAGCCATATAACAGGAATCAAGAACTCAAGCTTTAAAATAGTTACTGCTACTATATTAATTTGATTGCCTTAAACAATCAGCCTTGTGCCAGAAAATAAATCCCCAAACACAGGTTAAGAGAAGTATTTTCTCCCCTGAGTAGAGCCTCCTCAGTCTAGGGCAATGCATAGTTATTACTAATGTGTTATAAGGCTGTGAAGATCAGTATGATTATCCTTAGGTTCTGCCCACACTGAATTTCAAACTGAATTATGAACATTGGTGTGGGCAGAGAAGGGATTTTTTTCCCCAGGAACAGTGAAGACAAACACAAGGCTTGACTGGTATGGGGCTTGTCCTCGCTGTTCAGGGAATCTGCCTAGAATCACGATAGCACCACCGTTTGGTAATTACTAGCATTGCTCCAGTGAAGTAGGTAAGGGCCTGGAGGTTTGCTGCTAGAAAAGTTCCCTCCAACATAACATTTCACTGAACTTTGGGGGGCTTGTGTGAGTTTTAATTATTTTGCTGGGGAAAAAAACAAAAAGCTTCCTGCATTAAGTGCTCAGCTGGATATCACTTGTCAAACATACCTCTTGAGTAGCTCGAACTCTTTCCTTTGACTTTGTCAAGGGAGTAGGTGGTGGTTGTGGGCTATGAAGTTAGAACAGTCATATATCTTTCCAAGAAAACTGCTGGCAATGAATATATTCATAGCTTTTGAATCCACTGTTTTTGATGATCTTATTGTCAGTTTGCTTCTTTGTATAAAAATTCCAATTTTGAGCTGAATAGAGTCATTATAAGATAACATGCTGCCAGGCTGTAATAGTGAAGTCTTACACTTGCCAGGTTTAACTATAAAAGTGATCAGTAGAGTCTCGGGTGTGTGACTGTAAGCGAAGCCAGTTGCATCATGTCCAGTTATAGGGCAATGTTGGAGCAATCTGTTTTTCCATAATGAATCAATTTAAAAAAATTAAATACCATGCAAAGTCACGTAATATCAATAAAAGTCGTGAAACAGTATAGGGGAAAATCTTCCAAAGTTCTTATGGGAATCAGTGCCATTGCTTCATTGGTATTTTCCCCATCTCAGAATGTGCAATGAACTCTCCTAAGAGAGGCTGGAGCAACTGAGCATCCCTGTAAGGCTGATGGCTTGTTGAAACAAGGTCCTGGATACTCTGTACACTGTGCTTCTACATGGTCAGGCTCTCTATTATAAGGTTCCCCTTATCCTTTGCTTCCCAGTGCTCCTGAACCCCCTTGTACACTCCCTTTTGTAATGGCTCACCTTTGTACCTTTAAGAAGAATTTTGTGCAGGGGCTGTACCTCACAACACATTTATATATATGCATTTCCAGGCAGAGTATCACCCTACTGCGTGAGTCTGTCTTTTTTTAAAAAAAAAACTCACATCTTCTCCACTGATTCATGCTAGGAAAGAACACTGAGATTCCCATACATTTGAAGGCTATATGTACAGTACATGAGAAAAATCATGGCTGGTGATGGATATAACTAAGAATAAAAAAAATTGCCAGGCATAGCAAATCTAAAGGCTGGAGATCGATCAATTTCTGAAGGGCTTTAAAATGAAATTATAAACCTCCTGAATAACTTCCTAGGGCTCCTTTTTCTCGAAAGCAACCTAACGACAAAGATTGGTGAAGCCTTTTTGGGTGGTGGCTCTCCTCTTCTCCTGTTTTCACTGCCCACCCTTTCCTTGTAGCTCACGCTCCTCCTCGGCTCTGGCTTACCCTAGTTGTGGCAGTTCTTCCGTCACACAACCAGTGCTCTCCCACTTGTCACTAACACTCCCTTCTGCCTCACACTACTGCCCCTTACTTCCTATTTGTTGTCTGCTTGCTGATACCCTGGCACATTGATAATGCCTTACTTCAGACACAACCTAATTCTTCTGAACGTTCATTACAAAACCCAATGATACCAGTTTGGCAGAAAGGAAATGTGGAAATTGGCCAGAAAAGATGGAGGAAAGTATTGTTGCCTGGACGGTTGGTGGTAGCAGCACTGTGTGATGTGGCAATTTCAATATGAACCTTGTGTCTCTGGTTCCTTAATGTCTCAGGCCAAAGAAGATCAGAAGTTGCATGGAGGGTAATACAATTAGGCTACAGGGACAGAGTGAGTTGAAGGTCCCTTGTTATTCAAGTGCCTACTGCTAGCTGATCTGAGTGGCATTGGCCTCACACAAGTCTACTCATTTTCCCTGCTAGCTGTAGGAAAGGCACTGAGCCTGTGGCTACTTCAAGGTAAAGAGAATGTCAGGAGGTTAAATAGTAGGTCACCCAAGAACCATTACATGTGCATGGCCTTGATTAGACAAAGGATAGATGTAAATATATTCCACTGCAAAAACTACCCTTCATACTAGTATATTGTGAAGCCCAAAGAACTTCAGGACCAAAGGAACATGTATATCCTACTGCCATGGGACATCCTAGGGCATATTATTACTCTTACAAAATGGTTCCCTATGTCTAAGGGGCAGAAAAAGGAGGAACGAGTCTTACTTCTAACATAGTTATGTTTTTACTCTTTTTAATGTTGCACCAGAAAAAGCATTTTTCCATTTATTTCTTACTCAGTTAATTTTCACTGTCTAGGAATACAGCAAGACTCTAGGCTCCTACAGTACCAGCATATTGACAGTGGCTTTCAGGATATCTTTCTCTTTTTTAACCCAAGCTACAGCCTTGCAACCTGACCCCAACCTGACCCAAACCAACTACAAGTATCGGGGTCAGGTCAGGTCGGGTCTGAAAACAGCCTGACCATCTTGGGCTTGGAGTGGGAAGGCTCTGATCACCTCCGCTTGCCCATGTGGTTGGCATGGCAGTGGCTGCATGCCCCACACCTGCCAGCCGCCACCACCTCGCTGCACTGCACATGCTGCATTGATGCTAGGGTCAGCAGGCAGTCAAAGACGGATTGTGAGCATGGGTCATAAGAAGCAGGAATCCCCCACCAGCCAAGCCCCCAGCCCAAGGTGGCAGCACTAATACAGGTTTGGGGGGAAGTCTCATGTCCAGGTCAGGCTGGGTTGGGTATGAAAAGGACTCAACACGCTCAGGTCAGGTTTAAGTCAGCTGTCCCTGGGTCATATTCAGGTCCCAGTCAGCTTTAAAATTAGGCCCAAGCAGACTTCTAATGCATGCTGCACAAATTTATTCTGGAGGCAGAACATTTGAAGTCAGTGCTGTTTGGGAAAACAGCAGCATTTTTTGGGGGGGTGGGATGGAAACCCATTTAATCCAATTGCTTCCATGTTCTAAAACTTTCAAAAATTGCTTCTCATGGAGAAATGCCCACAGCACAAAACCCAGCTATTCAAATGGTGTCCTTTAGTTGTCTCAGAAGAAAGCCGAAGTTTGAATAGCCATGGAACCTCAGACCTAGAACTGGTCCCTCTAGAACTGGTCAGAATTTTTTTTTTCCCCATGGGAAATTTAGATTTTTTTTTTAAAACAAAACACTGAAAGTCCCAAACCCAAACAGTTTTCAATTTAGTTTTTTCAGCAGGAAGTCAAAAATTTCCATGGAAAGCAGATATTTTCCATGAAAACGTTCATTTAGTCAAAAATTGAATTTTCTGTCAACCTCCCTCCCCCCATCACCACCACCACCAGTTTTCATGGGAAAAGCTTGACCAGCCCTATTCCCTTCCGCTCAGGGTTGAAGCATAATGACAGGGAAGGGTGGAGTAGTTTATACTGCTGCTGCCTGTGCTGTGGCTGGAAGGATAAACAGCCTGCAGCATTGGGTTTGTCTATCACATTCCATGAGCACTTCATTTGTTATTAAAAAAGTATCGGAAAAAGTTTTAAAGTATACTCCAAGTATACAACATTTCTGAAGGGATACAATTTCCTCCTTAGCCACTGTCAAACAGCCAGGAGTTTGAATAGACAGTAATGGGAGGAGCCTGGATCCCTGTGTCCTTTTGAACCTTGGCACCACTAAGAGAGACCCCTTTTTTCTCACATGCCCCCACACCAGCTAGAGAAGACCACCAGAAGTTAAAAGGTTCTCTGCCAACCTCAAAAATAAAGGGACTCACAAGACTGAGATAATTTTCTTGGTAAATTTATGAGTCCTGGATTGAAGTAGCTGATTTAATGGAAACCTCTACAGAATTTAAGCTCCTCTAGCACCCTGAAGTATGCAGCATAATTTTATGTGGTAATAATTAAATACACTGAAAACAATATGAAGATCTTAAAGAATTTTTGAACCAGATCATGAACATATTGGAAGTATGTCTGCTATGGTCTGACTTTGACTTTCATAGTCAAATGTACTCATTCATTGTGCCCAAGCCAGTGTGTCCTCATCAGAATATATTAAAAATAATTCAGTAAATCAAATGGCTCCTTTACATATAAACTATTGGTTTTCTTCAGCTCTGTGTGATATCATCCTTGGCCTCTAATTTAAACCTGAATGACAATACTCAGCTGTCCTCTAACGTCTGTTTCTCAGGAGATGACGTTACAGGTAAAATAGGTCATTTAAATAGCTCAGTCTTACGCTGAAATGCTATTAAGAGCTGTCGACTTACCATACTATTAGAGATGGGCTTGAAGCAAACCAGAGATCCAAACACTCACAAAATGCATGTGCCGTGTGTGTGTGTGTGTGTGTGTGTGTGTGTGTGTGTGTGTGTGTAAGTATGTGGTAAGGGGAAGGTAGTGTTTCAGAATCTGAAACTCGATTCAGACCTAGATGGGGTTTTCAAAAAAGCGTAAGTTCATTAGGTGCATTAGTCCCACTGAAAATCATTAGGGATTGTATTTCTGACTTACTTGGATGCTTTTGAAAACCCAATTCTTAAGGTATAGCTCCTCCTATATCACTGCAATGTGTCAAACCAAAAGTCTGGAATTGAACACCACTGGAAATTCAAAATCCAGACACAAATCCAAATTTGCAGCTTGAACTCATCTCTCTCTTTTGGATGAAGTACCAATATGCTTAGCTAAAAGTTATATTCTAAGATTGCAGCTACAGAAGCTTGCATTTTACTCATCTCTGTATATACGTGCAGGGTTTTAACTGATTGCCTAAATGCATTTTCAGCTTGTCTGTGTGACTGCATGCAATGCATTTTTCTGTTCAAATTTTTCAGGCGAATTTAGTGCTAGTGGAAGGTGCTGGCTTGATGGCCCAGGAAACTGAAGACCGCTCTTTATACCCACAACATTTTCACGTTGCGCTGCCAGTGAGGCTCATTCCTCCTTGGGAGGTGAGCACCTCTGGGGATGAGAGTGTAGGCCAGTCTTCACGTCCATTCAGTCTTTGTCCTCTCTGCAGATACTTCCAACAAGAGTGCCAGTTCCAGTTCTGAGTGGATGGGTGGGGTGGTTTGGTGACGCAGACCCCTCTACGTGCTGGAAGCTGGACTGAGATCGTCCATTCCTTTCACATAGGCCACTCAGCAGCTGGTCATGACTTCCAGTAATTAGTAACCCAGGCCACAGTTGAACTGGGGATCAAGAGGTGAAAGGCACTGTATCTTATTACTAGAGTCCCCAAGCACTCTCCATACCCGCTTGAGTTAAAAATTAGAGCTGTCAAGGAATTAAAAAAATGAATCGTGATTAATCGCACCGTTAAACAATAACAGAATACCATTTATTTAAATATTTTTGATGTTTTCTACATTTTCAAATATATTGATTTAAATTACAACACAAAATATGTGTACAGAGCTCACTTTTTATTTGTTTTTGATTACAAGTATTTGCACTGTAAAAAAACACATAAGAAATAGTATTTTTCAGTTCACCTCATACAAGTACTATAGAGCAATCTCTTTATCATGAAAGGTGAACTTACAAATGTAGAATTATGTTTGGTTACAATTTGCAAGAGATAATGCTGCACACGTCTTGTTTACAATGTCACCTGAAAGTGAGAACGAGTGTTCGCATGGCACTGTTGTAGCCAGCATCGCAAGATATTTACGTGCCAGATGCACTAAAGATTCACATGTCCCTTCCTGTTTCAACCACCATTCCAGGGGACATGCATCCATGCTGATGATGGATTCTGCTCAATAACAGTCCCAGGCAGAGTGGACCAACATATGTTCATTTTCATCATCTGAGTCAGATGCCACCAGCAGAAGATTGATTTTCTTTTTTTGGTGGTTTGGGTTCTGTAGTTTCTGCATTGTAGTGTTGCTCTTTTAAGACTTCTGAAAGCATGCTCCACACCTTGTCCCTCTCAGATTTTGGAATGCTCTTCAGATTCTTAAACCTTGTGTTGAGTGCTGTGGCTATCCTTAGAAATCTCATATTGGTACCTTCTTTGCGTTTTGTCAAATCTGCTGTGAAAGTGTTCTTAAAACGAACATGTGCTGGGTCATCATCCGAGACAGCTATAACATATATGCAGAAATATATGCAGAATGTGAGCAAAACAAAACAGGAGACATACAATTCTCCTCCCAAGGAGTTCAGTCACAAATTTAATTAACGCATTATTTTTTTAACGAGCATCATCAGCATGGAAGCATGTTCTCTGGAATGGTGGCTGACGCATGAAGGGGCATATGAATCTTTTAGCGCATCTGGCACGTAAATATCTTGCGATGCTGGCTACAACAGTGCCATGCGAGCACCTGTTCTCACTTTCAGGTGACATTGTAAACAAGACATGTGCAGCATTATCTCTTGCAAATTGTAACCAAAGATGTTTGTCTGAGCAATTGGCTGAAGTAGGACTGAATGGACTTGTAGGTTCTAAAGTTCTACATTGTTGTTGGGTTTTTTTTAGTGCAGTTACGTAACAACAAAAAAAGCTACATCTGTAGGTTACACTTTCATGGTGAAGAGACTGCACTACAGTACTTGTATGAGGTGAATTGAAAAATATTATTTCTTTTATCATTTTTACAGTGCAAATATTTGTAATCAAAAATAGTAATATAAAGTAAGCACTGTACACTTTGTATTCTGTGTTGTAATAGAAATCAATATATTTGAAAATATAGAAAAACATCCAAAAATGTTTAATAAATTTCATTTGGTATTCTATTGTTTAACAGTGCAATTTAATCGTGATTAATGTTTTAATCGCAGTTAATTTTTTTAGTTAATCGCATGAGTTAACTGCGATTAATCAAGAGCCCTATTAAAAATATAAGTAGTTCAAAGTCTTCTCACCAAGAGGAAGTTCGTTTTTTAGCATGATTACAATATACAGGTGTCATACTGTTCAGAGAATGGCTTTTATTGGGGAATACTCTAATGTCCTAGTCTTAAAGTGACTAGATTTATTCGGCAATTTTTATCTGTCTAGATAGCTAGCTATCTGTTCCTGAAAAAAGTGTGATACCCCACTACCCTTATCTCTGGCAACAGTAGATTAAGTTCTCCTGTGTAGATATTATCTTTTTTGATTTGTAACTTTAGCTAATTAAGGTATTTAATACTATTATGACATTATATGAGAAAGAAAGAAAAGATGATCAGTCTAGATAGTAAATGAAATGCATGGAAAATAGAAACAGCAGGAAAATACATAATCAATGTATCCATATAAATGAAAAAAAAGCAAACAGGTAAAGAAGAATGGACAAGTTTAATGGTAGAGGAAAAATACAGCAGATTGACAGTGGAAAATGGATGGAAATAAGGAGATCACAAGAGGATTAAAATATTGATACCATATGCTCTTGGGCAAGTTATGTTTGCAATATAGTTCTCTCTTTACTTTTTCATGCAGAACTGATTGGTTTTCCTGCAGTTTCCAGCAGTTATCCTTGATTCCTAGTGTGAGTTGATTCACGCAGGCTGTGGTCCCTGATTGTTCCCCATCACGGTCATAATTCAAAACCCACTGAAGCCAGTGGAAATTTTTCCAGTGACTTCAGTGGTCTTTGAATCCAACCCCTGGTGAACGGCATTGTCAGGGAACACTTGACTTTCACATGTACAATAAAGTTTATTGTTCTCAAACTTAATAGCAGTTAATTTAATATTATGGGGATAAATTGGGGAGGTTTCACTCACTGATGAGCACTCGCTCATGCATATAATAGTTCCACACTGAAACCAATCGGATTACTTGAGTTAGTAAATACTTAACACTCTGTCACTGCTCCATAATCTGGCCCACAGCCAGTTGGATGGTGGCTCGAACAAATATATCTAAACTAGACTCTGCCACCTTTACCCACACTGAGTAGTATGAGTATTCCCTTGGGTAAGATTCTGACACCCTTACTCATGGTGAATAGCACTTTGCTTCAGAAGTGATCCCACCGATTTCAGTGGAACCACTTAAGGAGTAAAGTGCTACTCAGCATGAGTAAGGGTGTCAGAATCTGTCCCTTTGATTTCAACTGGCCTATCTGACCTGGAGTAGGGTATAACTCAGCATGAAATTTAATGGCAGAATCTGGCCTTCTCCGAGTAGGGGTTTGCGTGGCAGCAGTGCCTTGATCCTCCTGGTCCACAATACATGAAGTAAAGGGTGAAAGTGCAAGAACAGAGTAAAAAGAATAACAGCTGAAAAAGCACCATAAAGCCCAAAATGCAAACAGGAAAATGTCTGTGAGATACCAGTAGTAAGGTGAGGTAATAATAATGACATATCATTATACGCTGATTTATATGGCATGTTCTAGTCTGGTTGCAAAAATCAGTACTCTTATTATGTATCCCTTCAATTCTTAGTCACTGTGCTTTCATGAGAAAGTATTGCATCACATCACAACTGCATAACCCAGCTCACCCATTTTAACTGTTCAACAATCCTAATTTACTAGCTTCTATAATGAGTCATTTGTTGGAGTCAAGGCAAATGGTTATTAAAAATATGCCTGCACTGGGGGTGCAAACTTCAGTTTAAAATTTCCTAAAAATGGAAAAACCTTAACACCTTTTCCAGCCACTTTCCTATTTCCTCTAAGTCAGTCTTTTTCAAAACATTCCAACATTCCTTATGGTACATTCTCTGTGAAATCAGAGAAGCAATTCATGATTTTGGATCAGAGCTGATCCACATAACTTACACACTAAGGCCCTGATCCTGCAATCAGAAACCTGTGGGAGAATCCTTGTGCCAATGCACCATCTTCCACTGAAGCCATCGGGGCTCCGTGTGGGCACAAGGGTCTGTCCGTAAAGATCCAACTGGAGATCAGGGCCTAAAACTGTATTTTGTATGCTACATTAGTAATAGATATTATTATAAGGCACTTTTAAAAATAAATCTAAAATCAATACATGTTGTTTAATTTTACTCAAACCCTTGGGCCACCAGAGCACAGTTCAGAAAACCAGTATGAAGGCTATTTCTAATTGTTTGAAATACAGGGGATACTGCTCACTGTCATATTTGTTTTCATCTTAAAGCATAAAACCTAGCATCCGGCTTACTTAATACAATAGTATGTGTCCATTTCAGGATGTTATATGTATAAAATGTGTGATAATATTCATAAGTGTTATCATCTAATTTTATAACCATTTTGATTCATTTTAAAATTTTAAATAGTTTGGACTCAGATTTGAGGGGATACATCTGAAGTTATTAAGTAAGCTAAGGACTGCTATATGCACTCTTGGTGTGCCAGATCACCACTGCAAACAATTCATTGCAAGCAAAGTGGACACTGAGTTGCAACTACAAGATTTACTCTTCAATGATTGATGGCTTCCACACCTGGGCTGTGACACCAACTTTCTTCGCTGAAAACTTTGGCCTTGGAGCAGTAAACAAAGAGGATGTGATTGATTCTTGCTTAGAAAATGAGGGGTAACCACTAGGCTCGTAGGACTCATTTATTGGAGTGGATGAATTCGACTGGAACCACGGTTGTGAACTGTAGGCTGGTACGGAGTACACTGAAGATGCTTGGACATTAGCAGAAGAACCAGCACTGAGTGGTCTTGAAGGCAGAGCATATTTTGAGGCAGACACTGAGTCGAACTTTGTAGACTGCTTAGTAGGTAGGCCTTCCTTAGTAGCAGAAGGAGGTTGAAAAGTAAATAAAGATGCATTAAGTTGATATGGCTGATGCTTCATAACATCCAAAGCACTGAGAACTTTCTTAGGTTTTCTTTTGGTACTTTTGGTAACAGCAGGTGATTTAGATTGGGGTTTAGTAGCAGCAAGAGGGTAAGAGGGGGACTGGATGGGATTGTAAGCAACAGGTGGAGGTGCTCGAACATTAGATGAATACTTCCAAGAAGCTGGTAAAGATGGAGTTGGAGATGAGGCCCGTGCCATGTGTGCCTGCACAGTTTCTGAGTCTACCACATACTTCTCCATTCGGGATTGCCTTTTGGCAAATAACTGTGCTCCTTTTCCACTAAAAGCTGGTGGCATCTCAAAGGCTGGCCCCATTCCTCCAGCGAATGCAACATTTCCTATTGGAGTGGTAGGTGTTTTGGGTGTATAATTTTGATTTGATACTGCTGCTTGAGGCCCTTTAAAAGGACCAGCTATGTTAAGAGTACTTGGAGGTTGGGGAGGATGAGGAGCAGGCTGTGTTACTTTGATTGGTGCAGGAACTGAAGCTTGTGGTGAGTTTGGAGTTGGGAAGGCAGGAGGCTGGGCAGAAGCCACAGCTGGAGGTGACCAGACTGGTGAAATGGGAGTGACAGCAGTAGGCGAGACTTTGACTGAGGGCTTTGGAGCAACAGGAGGAGGGGTCTTTTGTTTTGATGCTTGGATCTGCATGAAATTACAAGCCTCTGCTCCCAAACTAAGGTAGTCTTCTTCAGGTCCCGATTCAAAGCCAGTTCCAGTACCTCGTTTGCCTTCTGTATTCTGTACAAGGGACAATAGGGCAGGGTTAGGACTCACTTTTGGAGGTTCTTTGAAAGTAAACATAGGCTTTGCAGTGCTTCTTTTCTTTGCTTCTTGTAGTATTCCAGTTCTTTTGGCTGGCACTGCAATCCTTTCATCTCTGGATGCTATCTGCTCTGTTGGTGACCAAATAGCTGACTGAGCTCTGCTGGCCACTGGACTCGATATTGCTCTATATAAGCCTTGAGGCGGTGGGCTAATTGAGGAATAGGAAGGTGGTGCTGGTAAGTCTGATAGAGGGTTAGTCACATTTCTTGTTGGTGAAAATGGTGGTGCTGCTCGATTCTGTATACCAGGAAAAGGTTTAGCTGTTCTGTTTAAAGGTATTGATTTATGGGCACCAGAAGACTGAAAGGAGATGTTTGTCTCTGATGCTCCCCCAATGCCATTTTGTTGTACCATTTTGCCATGACTGTGGCTCACCTCTATGTAGCTTTTGCTCACACAGCTCTGCATTCTTGACGTTTCTTCCTCTTTTGCCTGATAGGATGAGGCGCTCACTTGTTTGAAGCTCTCTTTTGGAGTGGCTTCTCTTTGTTCCTCTGCATGCATTCCGTGCAACTTCACCTCTTCTTGCTCAGCTGTGATCTCATCCATTCTCTGTCGTCTCTTGGCAAACATGAGGGCCCCCTTGCCCTTGCTCTCTGGCAGCATCTGCATCTCGTCTGCACCTTTTAGTTTCTTTTCAATCTCAAGCAGACCAGTGTCCCAATCAAATGTCACAATCTGGCCTTCGTGGTCAATGTCAGAGAAGAAATCTTCATCTATTTCTGACTCACTTGTTCCAAATAAAGTTACCTCAAAAGTGTTTTCTTTGTCACCTTCTTCACCTTCCCTTTCTTCACCCTCGTCGTCTTCACGTTCTAGTTCCCCAGTGCCGTAGCTGACTAAAGTGTATTTTCTGGCTCTTTGGCGACGCTTCTTGAACATCAACACCCCCTTGGAATTGGGATTGGGAGCTGCCGTTAGCAGCAGGGCAATGCTTTTACATTTAGATTTGGCTTCTTTCACCTGTTTCTCTGACAGACTCTCGCTCCGCCGGAGCCCTGTGGGAAGGATCAAAAGATATAATTAAAGAAATACACTCCATAGAAATATGTGAAGGTGTCTGACTACAAGCAATGCAACATCTATATGGAATGCCACTTCCTAAATGTGCTCCTCTCCTCTCTTCTTTCTTTTCATTAATACTGGAATCCTACCTGGCAGCAGGACTGACTTCATATCCATAGTTTACATGTATTTCTATGTGTGTTTTTAATATAATATATATATATAAATCTATAAGGAAGGTATTAAAATTAATCTTTTCCCACAGTAACTACTATGGCACAAATTCCATAGCAATAATTCTTCTTTGTGAGACATGCCTCAAAGTTTAAAGACAACACAGTTTTCTATAGGACTTTGCTAGTTCAACTTACAAGAACTTTTTTGTGTCACATATCTATTTCTATCATTACATACATATTATATTCTATGATTATACATATAAAATCTCTCCTATATGCACTATACATTATATATATAATACATTTCTATGTATAATATTACAAACTCACATAAAAATACGTATAAACTAGGGATATGAATTCAGTCCTGCTGCCATTGAAGTCACTGGTAGTTTGGCCTTTGTGTTCAATGCAAACAGGTTTAAGCCCTTTAAAAGGAAGAAGTGCTTTCCCAAAAAGTAATTCATAATAATAAATAATAGAAAATGGACTGAAAAAATAATAGATTGTTTATCATAAAAATGTATTTTAAATACATTAACAGGGTTAATTGTGTAGGATATAACATTTCTAGAGTATTTCTTTAAAATATGTAGCAAGGATAGCAACTTCCTACAATAAATGCTGTTCTGGAACTAGTTCAGGAAGGCATAACTAACTCCTAAAGAGTATTCAATAGTATATTATAGTTCCATGTATCTGTTAATGCATAAATTAATGGTCTTAATAATTTATATGGACTGCAGTTGGCCTCACTACATTCTCTCCTTTTTTTTT
Source organism: Eretmochelys imbricata (assembly GCF_965152235.1). Classification (NCBI taxonomy): domain Eukaryota; kingdom Metazoa; phylum Chordata; order Testudines; family Cheloniidae; genus Eretmochelys; species Eretmochelys imbricata. Next base: position 41,996,974 of record NC_135575.1, on the reverse strand, counting down.
AAACTAGTGTGCATCCTGCTCCTTTTAAAATTAATGCTCAAATTCCAATTAACTTCAAAGGGAACAAAATGGATTGCTTGTGTATTATTCATGGTAGGGCAATAGAGCAATAAAAAAATGTTTACATCTAAAGTGTTTTTAACGTACACGTAATAACCTCATTAAAGAAATGTATGTAAAGCATTTTATAATTGATCCTTTCAGTCATGTCAGGAAAAAAAAATATGGAACGCTGGAAGCTGATCCTTCTCTTGTTGAAGAAAAATGTAGTTTGCCATTATATTAGGTGAGAGCATGACCAGACCCATGGTTTTCACAAAAAATGATAAAAGAGGATAGAACATGGGTCCAATCCAGCAAAACTTCCACAGGGCCAAATGCTGAAATCCTCTGCTCAATTCTTAGTCAGGCAAAATTTTTAGTGAAGTTACCAGGGGAATTTGTCAGAGGAGGGGCTGTACAACCAGAACCATTTTTTGAAGATTAAGGTAGTTACTATAGTATCTAAACAGTATGGACCGATTCTGCAAATCTAACTCACAAGTAATCCTTACTCATGCAAGAAGTTCCATTGGCTTCAAATGAGGCTACTCTCATCAGCTCAAACTACACTTGTGGGAAAGGATTTGCACCTATGATTTTGTAGCAAGGAATAATTTAAAATATTCTCTTAACAAATATTTTTACAACTTGTTTATGTCGGGTTTAACCAATAGATTCAAAAGAAAGTTTAAATGAAGAAAAAATGCCTGCTTGATTAAATTTAATCAGATTGCTATTTGCAGGGAAATACCTCTGTTAAAGAGATCAAAACATCACAGTGCTTTATCTGTTCTAGTTTAGAGTCTTAAACACCACATAACAGCTTTTTGCTTCACAAAACAAACATGTTTTATATGCACCATACTTGCTGCTTCAAGCAAATCTCTTATGTATCTATGTATGTCAATGGTACCTAAAGTCTTAGATAAGCTCTTTAAAATGTTTTTATCATTCAATCAATATCTCTGTATGTATAACTAGTGTTTATTCTTCAGATACAGTTGATTTAAAATTTACAGTCCTGCCAATTGATTCAAAATAATTCAGATATTATATGGGAAAGGGAAAAAAGGCAAAATATTTGTCCTAAGCAGAACAAATTTAATGTAAGTACATTTTGTTCCACATGATAGTTCATCCTGTACTAAATAGGATTTGCCTCACACTTACCCCTATCTTATTAGACAGCCAGTGCATTACAGAACTGACAGACCCTGTTCTACAATTGCTGCTAGCTTCACTGCCAAAATATAATGCATGTGCACTCTTCTTTTATACTCCATTTAATATGCCATAAATATGTGGATTACATACAGATACTTAAAGCGTAAGTAACGGCTTAACCCACATGCCAATAAGGATGGAAATGGTTATCATTCTAAAAATATGCTTACAGAGGAATTAGCAATGGGTTAGGAGACTTATTCCAACACTGCATATAAAATAACTCGTTGCTACAGTATATCATTGCTCACATTCAAGCACCTTTGCCATACTGCGATTAAATCCCTGAACAGGATGCTTGACATTGTCGGAAAAGAACAAACAAGCAGTAGAAATTACCTAAAAAATAAATATGTGTGTGTGCATATATATATATATATATATATATATATATATATTTTAAAGCAGCATTGGATTCAATCACGTTTTCAGTTTGTTTTCAGTTAAACTCCTTAGATACATTTTGAGGCTGACCTCTGGGTATGGAAGGCAGAAGAAATAGTAAGTTCACTTTACAGTCCAGAGAAGACTTACAAAACTCAAAGGATCATATAACTAGCCAGTAATACACATGCTGGTGTCTGTCAAACTGACTTCTGCAGGCATCATCAAGCTTTCCTACTAGCCTTCTTTATTCATATCTACTTTTAACAGCAGTGGCATAGCTTTGATTTTTAAAGATGCAGTTGAAGAGAGACAGTTTTTTGCTATAAATGGAGAAATCCAGAACACCCAACTACGTTCAAGAGATGATCTTGCTTATTTGGTTAACATTCTACAAATCATCCTTGTAATGTACTTTAGAAGCCTAGCACAATTTACCTCTCTTTGTGCAACTAAAAGTACTTGAATTTCCAAAGTGAGGTGTCACATTTTAAAATAAGTAGTCTTTAAAATAAAGTAAAGTAGTCTACTACAGCAATGTTGTACAGTACTGTGAAAGCATGGCTAAATATCTGGCCTGTCACTTTTGCAATTTTGTTGTTTTAAAAAGACACATGAATCTTGAATAGAAATATCAATTTAAAAACAAAGAGAGAGAGAGAGGAGTTAGAACACTTGAGAAGAATCTCTTTAAAATATTTACAAATGCAGGCACTGTTCTGAAAAGCTGTTTCAAGTTACAAAATTTACCCTCAAGTCAATGCAAATGATTTAGATGCAACATACTTGCGTGTCTTGCCCTGTGCTTGTGAGGTCTGCTGTGATCTCTTTCTGAGTGCTGGTCGTCTTCTCCCTGCTCTGTGCCTTCTGATGAGATTCCAAAGGAGACTACAGAAGGAGGTGCTTCTGATTGCCCTCCTTCCTCTTGAGAATCAACACACCCCTTTTCAGCTAGAGACCTGGACACTTCCTTCTGTCTGTCAGAGCAATCTAGGATCACTTCCACTATGGGGAGAGATGGATCGCTTGCTTCTGCTCCTTGGATCACCTTGACCTCTTTGCCACTAGGAATCTGGAATGTTTTGCTTGACCACTGGACAGTGGCCTCTTTTTCACCCAGGGGGACTGCAGTTATCGGGCTAGTCCCATCTTCTTGCACAGTGGGTCCAGTCTCTGAAGGGGTACATTTTTCAGCTCCCAGGAAACTAACAGCAGGAACACTGGTGCCCTTGTCCCTGTCATGTGAGAGGGACAACTGCAGCTCAACCACAGGGCCTGGCCTTCTTTCTTTTGTCTTCTCTTTGAAAGCAGCCTCATCTGTCAAGACTACTCTTGAGGTTTCTATCACTTTAGGAGCAATTTTGTGGCATTGTATTGTCTCCTTTTCTTGTTTTGTCCCAGAAAAGTCAAAGCCACTTTCCTCTGCTCCAGGGGGAGCTTCATTGTGTATCTCTGTGATGTAGAATTCCCTCTGGGGCATTTCCGTGGCTGTTCTGATTTGCAGTGTGGTACTCTCCCTATACTCCTCATTTTTTACGTTATCACGTTTTCTGTTTTCTGTTTCTGGACTCAAGCTTTCATTTAGTCCATTGGATGATCTGCACATATATACACATACACACACAAAAATAATAATTCAAGAACATAAGCTGTTGTAAGTACAATTACAAAAGAGATTTTCTTGTTTAAATGGAAGTACATATTGTATTTTCTCAGGTCCCTGCCCCAAAGAATTTACTATCCAAGAAGGCAAGTCGCATATAAAGGGCAGGGAGAGAGCGATAAATACTTAAAATACTTGTTTTAAAGGAAATTCCTTGTTTAAAAGTATCATCATCCCTCTGTGTCATTAAATGGTTAAACTTTAAGGGCCCAATCCCATGACATATGCCTCTCCCTGTGAAGTGCTCAGTGCCTTTAACTCCGACTGAAATCAATGCAAGTTGAGGGTGCTCAGTACATCACTGGATCAGTCTATATATTTTAAAATGGGACTTTTCTGATTGGTGAATCTTGCTTTAACCCTACATGTCAGACTATATCTTCATTTTTCTATTTATTCCTCTCTTCCCTCTCCCCCATTATAGGTTCCCTTAAAAGTATTATAAACTTTACTGTAACCTCCAGTTCCCCCTTTCAGTGCTGTATGCCTCAGGCGTGTACTATTAATTTCAGTAGAAACTATTTCAGTGCAGTCTGACACAGTGACATATTATTCATTTTTACATTTGGCTGTAATGTAGCAAAACTTTTTGGTAATTAATAGACGCATTAGGTGCCCTCAATAAACTACAAAGCATCAAGTACTATAAGAGGAGTTTGAAATCAAAAGCAGGCTCCTGGTATTCTAAAACTATTGGATCACACTGCAAATAAAGGCCAGAAATAGCAACAGAAAATGACTAGGTAAATCTGTCACTGAAATGACTTTAACTCAATATAACTCACATTTATAGCTTCTCAGCATACTGATTGAATCAAACTGGATTTGCCTCAATTAGGAAACAATGTATAACATCTATTAAACCACATATGGGGCTACATAAGGGTCAGACAGACTTTCATTTAGGAAACCCTGTGTCTCTATCTGGATTCTATCATGTTGTGCTATTTGGACAATCAGTTGTGCGGCTGCTGACGGCAGACAAAATTGTATGAATCCATAAACATTTCCTTGTAGGATATAAGACTGGGTGTGGGCCAGCTAACTTTTAGCCTTTATTGGTAGTTGAACGTGTGTGTGTGTGTGTGTGTGTGTGTGTGTGTGAGAGAGAGAGAGAGAGAGAGGGAGACTTCCACCTTAAAAGGCCCTCACTACTTACAGATATACTGTTTATAGACACTGATGTGTGTCCAGTGGTACAGTACTGTATCTGGTCTTTTTTGTTTTATTTTTCATTCTATTTTGTCAGATTCATTTTTTTAGGTCTGCTCAGTTCACTGGAAGATTTGCAAAATCTCTGAGTACCCAGAAACTTGTGGTATAATTGCAGGAAGGAAGTAGAGCTGCGTGGAGGGAACGCAACAGGATTTGGTCCAAAATGGTGTTTACAGACTGAATGTTACACTTCAGTTTGCTATGCACTGAGCATGAGCCAATCTTTTTACTTTCATGGAAATATTTCATGCTTTCCTCCCGCAGCAACCCTCTGCCTAGTCCCCAGGTCCTCACATTCTTAACATCCACTGGGAGCTTTCTACTCATCCTTGAGTGCTTCAGGAAAGGCTAGTGGCTCTCTTCCCATTCCCACTGCTTCTTTGATACCTCCCTCTAGAGGCTTTCTGGAAAGTCAGTAAGACATTCCCTCCATATGGTCTCTTTAGGGTAGCTGCCAAGCAGGGCCTTTCCCTCTCCACTTGCAACCAATCCCAATCCCAAGGATTTTGCAGGGGAGCACCAGGAGGTAGCCTGACTCCAGTGCAGAGAGTAGCAAGAAACCTTCCTCTAACCAGCAAAGAGCCAGAAGCATTTAAAGACTTAAGGTGGGATTTTTAAAAGCTATAAGTGTTGGACTAACTCTGCTCCCATTAAAGTCAATGGAAAAACCTCCACTACTTAGTAGAAGCTGAATTAGGCTAACACTGAATGCTATGGAAATCCCACTCTGATTATAGCAGCCAGGAAAATAGTCAAAGGCTTCCTAACAAGCGCACAATAAGAAGTGAGGCTTCCCTACTCATACCTGCAAAAGTAAAAGGTTAATGGTGCTGGGATGCAAGGATCATCCAAGGAATATATCACGGCCCTTCACAGCCTAACCCTACCATACCTATCATCTCTCATTCACAATTGAAATTTCGACTCCTGCCTCCACTTGGCCCATGATGCCAGCCTCTATTATCCATTTGTTAAATTTTCAAACAAGCACCATTATGCTTTCTCCCATGCTGCCCATCCCATTTGTGATGTTGACAATTAGTATTTTAACGGTTATAAAGCTTTTTGAATCTCAGGGTCTACTATCATTAAATAATTATCTGACCCTCCCCATACTGCAACTGCAAAATTTCCCATAACTGGAAAATTTAAAAGTTTAAAAAATGCTTAAACCCCATAATTTATGGAAAAAAACCATAAATGTGAAAACTGAAAGCTATACAAATAAAAAAGCTTAAAAATAAACATCTATATTATCTATTGACATTTAAAATAATAAAAATCAAATTCTGCATTGCCTAGATATATTGATTTATCTTAGTTAGGAATAAGAGCTACACTACAGTAGGTAAGCTGGAATCCTCAGCTATTCCAGTGATTTCATCAAGCTGAGTAAATTAGTCAGCCCACAGAAACAAGCAAACATAAAGCATTCAAACCCATCTCCTATTATATATTAGATTAATTCCACTCAGTGACTCTCTCCCTCTCAGGGCAGAGCACGCTTTTACCCTACTGGACACATTGGAACTGTCCTACTGTTCAGCTGTGGAAGTCCCCAGAGGAACTCTGTCTTACTCATTCAGAAGTCTCCTGAAAGCTACAGGGGTGCACATGCTGAAACAGGAACACTCCAGCCTTTCACAGGATGTTGCTCTGTTAGTATTCAGGGAGCCTGGACATAACCCTCCTCGCCCTTCTGGTCTCCTTTAGGAGAGCTAATTTTGGAGGGGGCACTAGTTGAGAGCACTGGCAGAGTTCCCTGCCCCTTTAGTCTTTAAGGTGCCACCAGACTCCTTGTTGTCCCTGCCCCTATTGTGGCTGGCCTCTGCATAGGAGGAAAGGTCCTTGGGTCGTCTCCTTTTCTTACCCATGTAGAATTTATACTATATATTAGAGGGGTAGCAAGACTGAACGCAAGACTCAGAGAGTTTTATAAAGGAGAAAAAAATATCTCTATCACCAATCTATAGATGGAGAAACTGAGTCGTAGAGAGGTTAAGCAACTTGCCAAAGGGCACATAGTGAATAAGAAACAAAAATGGAAGTCATGTCTCCTGGTTTCTAGTCCCTGTTCTGCATGGACTATCTCTCAGGAAACTCTTTGTCATGTCATCTATGCACTGTGCCCTTGTCATGTATACAATCTTTGTTCTGCTTAGGCCTCATTCAAAATGCCTCTCTTGTATCACTCCTGCACACTCATATTCCTTCCTTTCCACTCCCTATGCTTAAAATTCCCTCTCACCCTTAAGTGCCAGATCATCCTTGTGACATCCCTCCTGAAAACACATTACTTTTGGTAAGGCTGTCACTGGTAAGCCATAATGCACGAACCAGAGAGCTGTGGTCTTTAACTGGAGAGGAAGGTTGTTCCAGTGGTTAGGGCACCTGCCTGGGAGATGGGACAGATGAGTGTAATTCCCTGTTCTGCAACACATCTTAGGCAAGTCACTTAGTCACTCTGTGCCTCAATACCCTGTCTGCGAAATGGAAGTAATAGTAATTCCATACCTCACAGAGGTCAACACTCCTGTGAAAATAAGTCCATTAAAGATTCTGAGACACATGCTATGGTTACGGGGGGGGGGGGGCATATAAGTAGCATAGATAGATAAAACTGTGCCATAAGGAGATAGTACCCTGAATCGATGCATCATATGTACCTGGACTGTGCTGTCTGAACTATCAAGTGAGCACTTTGTGGCCAGGAATTGTGTCTTCCTTTACATTTGTACAGTGGCAAGCAAACTGTTGGTGATAAATATATAAATAATAATATTACTATATATTGGAAATTCACAGTACATGTCTATAAAATGGACATACATGTACCACCATGTTTTGCCAGTAAGTTTAGGGAGCAGAATGTATGCCAAAGCATTCTGAACATTTCTTTACCTCTTGATAAGCAGCTGGAGGGCATCAGTCAGACCTTCCATAAGAGTGATAACTTCAGAATAGGTTAAGTCTGCACAGGACTTGCCGTTGATAGACACCACCTCATCCCCCTCACACAGCCCAGCCTTGGATGCTTTGCTCTTGCTGCGAACCTGAGATGAGTTAAAAGTAAATTAAATTCAGAATTGTATAATTAGAGTTAATTACAGCAACTCCATCTCCACATTCTCAGTAGAAAAAAAATGGGTTCATGTATATACTTATTTATAGTACAGTAATACTGAGGAATCCAAATCAAGGATCAAGCCCTGTTGAGCTAGGTATTTTACTGGAACATAACAAAAGATAATCTGTCCCAGTGAGTTTACAATCTAGGTATCAAACAGAATGCAAAAGGCAGATGAAACAGACCAACGGGGTGGCAATGGCATGAAAGGATGAGGTAACAGTACAAAGAACAGAGTTCAGCAGAAAAGCAAAAGATGTAACTCACCACTCAGCTGGCTAATGAGAGACTACCAGGGGTTTATGTAGATAGCCCAGTAAAATGAGGATCTGACATCCTCTTAGAAACCTAGGCCAAGTTTTCAAAAATGAGTCCCTAACGTAAGGCTCCTCAAGGGCAAGATTTTCATACTTGCATGCCATTTGACTTCAATGGGAGCTGTGGGTGCTCAGCACCTCAGACAATGGCACAAACACTTTTATTTAGGTGACTAACTATAGGCACATCACTCTGGAAAAAATGTTCCTCAATTCAGATTTAGTCAACTTAATTAAGTGCCCTGATTTTCAAAAGTGCTGAAGTGAATGGGTGCCACTGGAGGCTCAACACCTTTGATAATCAGGGCAGCTCTTGAATGGACTTAGCAGCCTAACTTTAGGTACCCTTGTTTTTAACCCTAATTTTTGTACACAAATACATACACCTGCCACAACATTTTCTTGCTCTTGAACAACAGTTCAGCTCTACAGATGAGTTAATATAATGTGCATATTTATATACGGTACAGAGAGAAGGAGAAAACAAATGGGCTAAACTGTAACTGGGCAATTAAAATAGTATACAACCTGTTGCAATGAATCACTGTTAGGAAGGAAACAAGTCATCATGATAAATCAGGTAAGTATCATGAGAAGAAATCCTATCTAAGTAATTACTGCTGTAAGGGGGAATAGCATATTAAAAGATCAACGAAGGATTTTCAGATGTATTTGTTTTTGGCTTCTAAACTATGCACACTCTCTTGATGCCCTTATGAACATCACATGATCAAATAACCATTCACAGAAAGTCCAATAAATAAATAAATAAATAAATAAACTCTCTAAATCCCACTAGTTAACCCTCAAACTCTTTCTCCGTCACCACCTCCCCTCCCCAAAACTTTTGCCTCCAGTCATGCTAGAAAAAGTCAGGAAGACTAAATGGGGGTCAACAGATCCAGGTTCTTCCAAACAAAGGCAGAAAACAAACCCTTTCGTTTGGGATTCCTCTCCAACAATTCCTCATCTCCAACGCCTTTGTGATTAAATTGGAAAGATGTCATCTCCAGATGTCATGACCTGGACTATCTCAGCTGTTGTAGTATCACATGGGGAGAGCAATGGCATCTAAGATCTAGATCTTAGGCATCTAGCCCCCAACCCATTTAATTCATTATGAGTCCAAAACAATGTCTTAAATTATTGGAACTGGAAACTACTTGTTGAAGACACTCCTCATTCATTCCTTTTAATAAATAGAGTGTACCTCTTCTTAGTGCTAACAGAAGCTGTAAAGCCACATGGAGGAATACTCTAAAATGATTGTCACAAACCATTTAGGTGCCTAAGATTCCCTCATGCATCTGTGTATTCCTCCCAGGGACCTTAAAGCACTACATATTCATTAGCCAAGCCTCACAACACTGCTGGGGAGTACAGTTGGTGAGGGACAGATAGGGATCGCTTCGCTAAATAATAAACGGCATCTAGCTTTGTGGTGAAAGGCGACAGCTGTTCAAGAGTGCACAGCAACACATCAAAACAGTTTAGGACAAGAAGCGAAGACAGATGTTGTATATCCTGCTGCAAATGAAGGGAGAAGTTCAGCAGATAGAAGAATGTAATTACCCAGCATGGAATGTGGCTATAACTGCAGGGTTAACAATTCTACTTTCGCAAAAAGTGCAGTGGGAACTTTAATAACCAAAAGTGGCTAGGATTTACATCACATCCATGGAAGAACACCTCCTGCCTTCCACTGCCCCATTACTGATGCTGGGGTATTAAACTAGTACTGGTGCAGAGGAAAGAATGTTACCTGTTGGGATTACCCAATACAGCATCTAGGTTTCCCATCCAAGTGCTAACCCAATCTAACATTTGCTAACTTGTGCTGTGCTCTTGCTAGATCTTTCAAGGTGGTACACACACAAAGAAAGCTTCTTTAATTCTTCTTTGTTGTCCCAAAGGGTTTTATTCTCTCTTCTCAGCTCCTTAAGCTTAGGAGTATACTGATGGGAGAGCCCCATTATTGTTTTAAGCTCCTCTGTTCAAGAGCATAACCAGATCTGTCAATTAGCACAGCCTGCCAAGATTCTCATTAAAGAATCTATCTGATTTTTTACTGCTCCGGTCCTCTTTCCATTTCCAGTACAACATTGTGACCCATCATAGTTACTTTATAAGAAACCATAGACATCTTCAACACCACTCAAGGAATGCCATCCAATTAACTGCTATTTATAAAATACATATTTGGCAAATGTTGTTATATTAACCAGGAAGCGTGCAAACGTGTATTATAAAACAACATATATACACAAAGGGGCTGTCATGGAATCTGAACTCTGAACTCTCTATCTTTTGGACATGTGTGAATACTTCAGCCTTAATATTGTGTTCATAGGTTATGCCATAGACATAAAACCACACATACACATAATAAACAATAATCTTATTAGCTATTTTATTTAATGTTATCATAGGCCTGGGTACAGTAATGTAAATATGTATAGTCCTCAGAACAATTATTTGCTAACCGTGCATCTTGGTATGTATACCACACTCATTGGTGTGGTGTCGGCCCATTGTTTCCAATAGGATTACTCCCAGTTTGCACTGGGGCCATTAGTATCTGAGCTTCTGTATAGGATCCCATTTCTGGAGGCAATTCTGTGAGGCAACCCATTTCTGGAGGCAATTCCTGGATTCATAATGCTATTTGAAAATAACAGTGGGACTATAATCCTTTTTTGCTGCTGCTGGCCATTCATTTTGACTGTTAAAATTTATAAACACTGGTGTGTCATAATATGGCCTTCTGGACATTAGAGAAACAATAATCCAGTGCATACAGGAGCCAGTCGCCACCTTGCAGAGCAGCTAACATTTACAAATATGGAGTGGTATGCTGTGTTTATCCTTTTCTAGCAGGACTATAAACATCCTGGCACTTTGGGAAGCAATGATGGCTTAGATGGTCTTTAGTATGTTTCTCTGCATAAATGAGGTTGGATTTATTTTGTTTTTAAACGTGGATGACATTTCCCTTAAAATGTTTATAATACAATATAACCCTTAAAGTAAATATTTAGTAGTCATGTTAGAAACAAATTAAATTTACACCAGTTTTTAAAATGCAGAAACATTAACAATAAAAATATATGAACGTTGAAACAGTGTAAATAGAAAATAAATAATTGCTGTGATTTTCACTATAGAAATAAGGAATTCCTACGATGTTAAGGGAAATCGCCTGTTTCTGTCCTTTCACTTCTACTGTAGGTTGCCAATTTGAATCGGCTCAGGTCAGCAATTATTACCCAGTTCATAGCTGTTTGGTGATCTATGTGAAATAAATCAGGGGTCTCCATTCGTTGTCCAGTGGCAAGATGTCTACATGACTAAGCTGACCAGTAATATGTATCATCAATTTTTAATTAGTCTTACTGGCAGCATCAGAACGAAATGGGCAGCAATTTTCACTCTCCTATTCTTAGACGTGATCCTTTCAGATTAGGGCTCAGGCACATTCCATTGCCCTTCCTACTACCTGAACTTTTCAGTGAGGTCCCAAACCTGTGAAGTGGCGAGCACTTTCTTGAGCTTCTTGAGAAGTGCTGAAAACCTGCAGCTCTGGGAGTTGAGGGATGCTCAGATCCTTAAAGGTGATCTTCTTGTGGGACTGGGCATAAATAAAAAAATATTCATCTTCATGGCCAGGCTAAACATACACAGCTTTTCTGTCAGCACTTCAGTTATTATGTTGTCAGCTACCAGGAAGTGTTACTCTGAATTTCCTGATTTACCAGTATAAGTCAAACCCTTAACATGATTTTGCTGTCACACTGTTGTACTATATTTCCTTTTATTTTTTATTAAATATTTGTAAAGTTCTCCATTAACAAATAGTCTTTTATTTTTAATAATTCCCCTTCTCCTTCTACAGCTCTCCATTCACACCTCTGCTCCTGTGGCTTCCCTCCTTCTCTCCTTTCCCTCCACTCCAAAACTGACCTCTTCTTTTTACCCACATAGTAAGCAAGCTCTTCTCCTGACTGTTCAGAAGCCCCCTTCCCAGCATAGGCCAGCCAGCCAGCACCTAGCTACACTCTGCACCCTTTGTGTTCATTGAGAGGTTTCTGCTGAAGTCAAGGGGCAGAGAGCACTGAAGAAGGAACTAGAAGCCAGCTAACTGGTAGTAGCTGTTGGAGAAGAAGGTGCTGCTGTGCTCTGAGTGCAGAAAAACCACGTTGGCTTGCTATTGGCCTAATCTCAAGATATTATCAGGGATTGTAGTTTACCCATAACAGAGTGGGTAAACTAGTGGTGGTCAGAAAATGGGGTGGGGGTGGTGGTTAAACCCACTGAATATTTCTACAAACTGGGAGGGAAATGGTTTTCATCAAAATTTTCAATGGAAATCTTTGACATTTAATTGAAAAAAAAAATGAATTTTTTCTGTTTTCAGGTTTTTGGTTTTCTGACAAAAGATCAAAAATGTTCAAGGAAAGCAGACTCTTTCTGCATTTATTTACTGCAAATTATTTACTCAAAAACCCTATTTTCCATTACAAAGTCTCAACAGAAAACACTTTTACCAGTCCTAGAGAAAACTGAGAGCTGTTTTTTCTGCTGACAGCCATGTAATTTGATTACACAGTGGAAACTGAGGAACCTTTCTTCAGTTGTGGGGAATTCAGCGGCAAGACTCTCATCCATGTAAATCACAAGAGACTCCACCAAAAACTCACGAAAGCTTATGCTCAAATAAATTGGTTAGTCTCTAAGGTGCCACAAGTACTCCTTTTCTTTTTGCAAAAACAGAAGAGTGTCACTAGTATAAAATCAGTGAAGCCTCATGGCTCAACCTGAGCTTTTTTGACACTATCTGCTCCCACCTTCTTTGGGCTAGTGTTTCTAAAGGAATCAAAAATTTCCTCTCTCTAAAACTACTAAGTAGGTTGTCATTACTAGGGAAACTTCTGTAAAATTCCAATAGCTTCTCGGTGTTTATAATTAATTTTGTCATATAATCATCACTGCTGCAGCCTTCCACCACTTGTGCTGAACCTGTCTAGACACCAGCTGCTCTGCTGGAATGTTCTAGTGCTTTACTTCCTTCCCTCTGATGCAGAATGTGTTACTAGTGATGAAAGCTCCGTCCCTGAATGTGGGACTCCTTTTTTTGATCATTCCAGTTATATACCACCTGCTGTTTAGAACTGCAGACTACTCCATTATTTCTTCACAATACAAAATTAACATTACCAAATAGTGAAATGTCAACATAAATGGGAACTCTTATGTTTGTCACATAGGCAGGACAGCAACACCATGTTGTAACTGCCAATACTATGCATGTTCATTAGGTTCTTCTGCATTTTTGTATCATTGTCAGTTCATTGTCCTTGTGTATTCTGAAATAGTTGAACAGTGGAAAAAAATGCAGTTTTTGGAAAATAAAACTATCCTTATTGCCTATCCATTATTGAATATAGGCAAAACCAATAATCTATTGAAGTTTATTCAGCACTATGTAAATATCTCCTGATAGTAAACTGGATATTATGCTGATTTGTTTTAAGTTGGTACAGCATGTCTAACTATTATTTGTTATAATGTTCAAATTTTCAGATCATCTCCTTCTGGACAGTTTGATTACAGGACTTGAAGAATGGCTCTGGATTATTTTGACAATTTGGCAAATTTCAATAGGACTTGGGTGCCTAACTCACACAGACTATTTTGAAAATCCCAGCCAAACTATTGTTCATGCTACAGAACTGCTTAAGGATCCAATCCTGCTCCTATTGAAGCCAATTGACTTGACTAGAAGCAGGACTCAGCACTAAGAAACCATAGGAGACTATAAGAGCTCTACTGGTATTTTTCAACTATTTCAAAATCAACCAAAGCATTTTAAGATCAGATGATGCTTGCTGAAAATCTTTTTATTTAGGTGGCAAACTTACCAAATCCATATTTATAATGACAATACTGATAATCGTAGGATTACTGCTAGTTGCTGCAGTAATCAAATAAAAATGTTAATTAGATATATTCAAATATGCTTCAGAGACTGCTCAGTTTAAAGATAGCTTAATATAATCATACATTTAATTTAATATAGTTAGACATTAAAGTACTGTAAGAAGTGTTTCATTTTTTCTGGTAATCAATATTTTCATTAATTTATTTTCCCTTGGTCACAAAGTTTATGATCTCTTTTCCTGAGAGTCTTTCTTTTATATTTATGCTAAAAAAATTATGAAATTTCATTTCCTCTGTTTATAAACCCTACAGCAAATACACAGAATTGCAAACCCATTTAAATTTATTAACAAATTATCTGTCAGTTTAATAGAATTAGCAGTGTACAGTACAGTATGTGAGATTATCGGCAGGAAATGGAAGTATCGAATGGTGCAAACTGTTAAAGGATAATAATAAATAAAAAGCATTAATAAGTCAGAGAATTAAAAATATTGTGACTGAAAATGAACTTAACCTGAATTTAGCTTATTATAAACTACAGACCCTAAGTCCTAATTCTGCAGTCCCTTACACAGGAGTCCTTCCCTGATCACACAAATAGTCTAATTGATGCCAAAATCATGAGAGAGATGTTAACTCTGGCTTAGTCCACATCAACATACGTTAATCTTCCTCAGTTTTCAACACTGCTACAATTCCTTTTCTGAGTCTTCCCATGCAGATATTGTCAGATACACTGAATTCCATACTGGTTTTGTGCACCTATGGCCACTGAGATCACCAAATTCACTGCCCTAATCATGTAAACACATTTCGCTCAGGGCTCCAGTAGCGCTCAGTGATTACTCAGCACTTAAACTGCTTGCAAGAGCTCTGCTTTATTCTGTGTCAGGTTGTAACTGACTGTGTGTAAATTATAAGAGCTTCAGAGTGCCCCACCCTGACTCTCTGTCTGGGAAGCACAGCCTTTAAAGCTAGGGTTGCCTTGCCTTCTGGCCAGTTTTTAACCAGCCTGGCTGATTTTTGTACCGCTTTGTCTTAAAAAGATTTAATGTGCCATTTTTTCTTCATTTGGGATGTTAGCATGCTCTACAATTCACACTCTCCTAGTCCAGACTGTGGCGCCATGTTAGGTTAAGGTTAAAAAAAAAAGTGATAAAAAAACATAAACATACACATATTGTGTTAGGGGTATTTTGTTTGTTTGTTTTGTAAATGGTTATCTAAAACATTTTAGTAATAATTTGCTATAGTTGGCTCTGGGACAGGCAGCCATTGACTGTTTTTTCTGTGTCTCAGAGGTGGTGGCAACCCTATTTAAGGCACAGCTTCTAATACCACAGCATTCATATTTCCTGTTGTGTCATTTACTTCCCCCATCTCCAAGTTTTATATCTTCAAGCAGAAATACATTTACCATTAAATGATCTAGACTGCCATACGTTACACATTTATAACATCACGGTCTGGGTATACATGAAGGTACAGAAATATAAAACAATGCTTGTCCCCTCCGAGCAAAATGGGCTTGATTCTCCGTTGCTTTCGCTTTATGTAGTTATTTATATCAGCTCAAAGTGAGTACAAACATGCTACCAAATCAGAATTCTCTGCTCATTTGTAGTAACAGTGGCACTTTACACTCATTTTGCACAGGTGAAACTTTCTAAAGAAAATGTAAGGCAGTGGAGAACCAGGCCCTGTGCTTGCTGCTTTTGGTGATTTTCATTGTCAATGAATATATACAACTTCCTATTTTGAACGCAGCCCTTTCCCTCACCCCTTGTATGTTGTTTGTTTTGAACTTGCAAACACATATGCGTGCATAAATTTCCTCACGTGAGTAAAGTTACACAAAGTGTTTGCTGGATTGAAACCAGAGAATTATTTGCTCTTCAGGACCACAGATTGTAACTTCCCATAGGCATATGGGCACTTTCTAACACTTGGGTGCTACTAGAACACACATTGTAATAAAGTGCTGCATGCTCTGTCTCCTGCATTGAGCCAGAGCCTTGCTCCTTCTGTGGGTTCTAGAGCAGGCAGCTGCATTCTACTTGTAATGTCTTCGTGCTCCCGGAGCCCTAAACTTGCATGTTACATTTGTGAGCATATGCTGTAACTGTTCATACATTACAGAATGTCCTTTTATAATGTTAGTTACACATAGATATTCAGGGGTATTTTGAAAACAAAAATATGCTTATTCCAGACATAACTACGTGTGTGGGGGAGAGTCCAGCCAGTCACATGGCCAAATCCATGACCTTTCCAATCCTTTGTCCTTCTTTTATCCCTTTTGGTCTCCTCCTCCCCTTCATCCGTAATCCTGTCACTATTTAAAATAGTATTCATAGACGTAAATGCCTATGTTTGGTCTGTCCTCCCTCTGTTGCCAGTAGCCATCAAACTACTAGACTTCTGTTGTACTACAAATCAACACCTCTGGAAGCAGTGACACCCTGTGTCAATCTCTCCCTATGCCCTGATTCATTGCACAGAGCAGGTCAAATCCTGTGCTGGCATAAACTCCATGGAAGTCAATGGAATTAGACCAGTAGAGATTTGGACACGGGCTCTTGTGGTGGGGAGCTAACAGTGACTTGCTAGTCACTTGCACAGGCGGGCCTTATATTTAAAAAATAGTGAGACAGACTGAAGAGAGAAGGCCAAGAAAACGTCTGATGATACCATAGGCTATAATAGAATCAAGGTAGTGTTTTAGCTGATTTAGTATCTAGACTTAACAATAGCTGGGTGCATGGTTACATACAGTAATTGGTAAGCAGAAGAATGGAAAACCTAGAGCATAGCCATATACTGTCTGTAGAATGCTGATTTACATGAAAAGCACTGTTATGCCCAAAACAGAACTCTTCAAATCTGTAGGGAACCTAAGAAGTTCCAGTTTCCAGGGGACCTCAAATGCTGTCACTGGAGGGTCATGTTCTCAGCTCATACAAATTGGCATGGCTCCATTGAAATCAGTGGAACTGTACCAATTTACACCAGCTGGAGATCTGACCCAGAGTGTTTAATCAGCTCCAGAACTTGTATTGTTTAGCTCCCCAGCCCACTCTCTCTGACATTCCCTAAGGAATATTTTTGATTTATACAGTGTAATCCCAGCAAGAGCCCTTGTCTTTGATCTCTTTCCAAATCCAACATATTTGCATTACAAGTCTGGAAATATAGGCTAGAAACAGAAAAGTGCAGGCTGAAGAGGGAGAACTCCATGATTCACCCATGAATGTAAAGTTGGTTTTTCATATCAGATCACTTTAAATGTAAAGTGTTTCTCTCTACTGTAGGGTAATCTCTTTATTGGGGCGTAAATAATAACATGAGAGTACAGCACAAGGGAGATGTAGGGAGAAAAGAAGTTGTGTGTTTACACGCTCACACATTTTTCTGTTGCCCACATCTATATTCAGTTTCAGATGTAATCCTTTTGCACTTGCTAGATCCAACCTAAACCATGGCTTTTCCCTCCAGGTGACAGAAGGCCTCATCCTACACCCATCTGAGTCAATGGGAGTGTTGCCATTGAGTATAACAAGGGCAGGATTAGACCCTAAATTACCTGACATTGGTGTAAGGGCAGAACAGTGGTGTATCAGCCACACATTGTACTAGGCTGTGGGAAATAGATGTCAGCTGAGGATTTGGGTTTACTTGTAAAAAACACTAATACATTTACAAAACTTAAATCACAGTGAATCATGTGATTGTACTACTTCAACAAAGGTTCAGTGCTCATCCCCTGGCTAGAGAATGCAGTATTTTTACTGTGTACATTCTAATCAGATTTATTGGTTTAACTACTTAATGTTACACCGCATTGTTTAACACTCTGGTTTTCTTCCTGTTGCTTTATATATGAGGAATTCCATTTTGCATTGTCTCAACTCAGAGATGTCTATGTGCAGTACCTGCTCTCTCCCCTCATGAAAAGAACTGGACCCTAACTATCAGGCATAATGCAGAAGTTCCAATTTTTGTAGTGCAAATCAATCAAGTGATGGTTGTAATAAAAAATTACACACATGCTGCTACAGTGGAATAAAGAAGAAGGTCCCACTGTGTATGAACTGTGGAGTATTTGTGTTACCCAGAGCCAGAGAGCAGACTTACCTCAGTAGATGGAAAAGCTTGCCCGAGTTTCCAAAAGCTATTCCTAAATGTACTAACAGTATAATCTTGCTAATGGTTGCCTTTTGCTCTGGCAGAAATCCAAGGCTAGCAACTGAAGAAGGGATGAGGTAATGACCTCCAAAATATTGATCTGGTATGCTGACGACACAGCAAATTTCCCAACAGTGAGCCCTGGGCCTTACTTTAAGGCTCTGCATTATACTGACAGATATTGTGCTGGATGAGTGATGGTTTTCTCCAGTTATTATTTTTATTAATACAATATGATGCTTGGTGTTACATTGCACACTTTTAGTTGGCATTTTGAAGTGTCCTGTTTTATATAGCAAAGGATCACACCAACTTCCTCTACTAATGCTCCCTTTGACTTCAAGTGTTTATGACTAGGGGCACGGCTACACTAGAGAGTTTTCAGCAGCGCAGCTGCACCAGTACAGCTGCGCCACTGTAAACTGTCTAATGTAGCTGCTCTAAGCCGATGGGGCCAGCCCCTGCAAACAGCAGAAGCTATGCTGGTGGGAGAAGCTCTCCCGCTGACATAGAGCTGCCCACACTGGCGCTTATATCAGTGTACCTTATGTTGCTCAGGGGGTGATTTATTCGCACCCATGAACTACATAAATTATGCCAACATAAGCTGAAGGGTAGACAGCATAGAAGAAGAAAAAGGGAAATACTGCCACTCAACAAGTTGCAGTGGGGGAGGTTTAGGTTGGATATTAGGAAAAACTTTTTCACTAGGAGGGTGGTGAAACACTGGAATGCGTTACCTAGGGAGGTGGTAGAATCTCCTTCCTTAGAGGTTTTTAAGGTCAGGCTTGACAAAGCCCTGGCTGGGATGATTTAACTGGGAATTGGTCCTGCTTCGAGCAGGGGGTTGGACTAGATGACCTTCTGGGGTCCCTTCCAACCCTGATATTCTATGATTCTATGATTCTAACAGGATGCCAGTCCCTGACCTATTCCATTCCCAGTCTCACTTTTTTTCCTATCACCCTTCCCTACTGGTGGCCTGCTGCATGCTGCCTGACTTATTTTGCAACCCTAATGAACTTTTATTTTTCTTGTACATAGCATCTATATCCTCCTTTTTTCTACTGATTTTTCTTTTTCCTAGGCAGAGAGAATAATTGAATTGCCACTGCCCTTTTGAAATAAAGCGAGAACAATGCTACTTCAGTGAGCGTGTTTTGTTATTCAGATAGCATCACAATGATAGGGTACTTCCTCTCCTTTTCAGCACTGGTTGTGAGATCAAAGATCCTAGAAATGGGAGAACACTGTGGCCTAAAAATGCATTGCCTGTATTATAGCAACTGCACCAAGGTAGCCATGGTGGAAGTACTAGCTTACAGCGAGCTCACATCTAACTTTGAGCAATAATACAAATGCCTATACCAGAAGGTTAGCACCAGTGCAGTTGCAACATTATTATCATGTATTACTTATTGCTGAGAGTGCCATCAATGTGCTAGACACTTTCTAAACAGAAAAGGCAGCACTGTCCCTCTGCTAAGAAGCTAATAATCAAAAGACGTGTAAACAAAGAGTAAGGGGCATGCATACAACAAAATATGATAGCCTGCTTCATGGTAATACAAGGTCATGTAAATACAGTTTTGAAATACTAGAGGTTATATAGAAAAGGAGTACTTGTGGCACCTTAGAGACTAACCAATTTATTTGAGCATAAGCTTTCGTGAGCTACCGCTCACTTCATCAGATGCATCTGTGCATCCAGTGAAGTGAGCTGTAGCTCACGAAAGCTTATGCTCAAATAAATTGGTTAGTCTCTAAGGTGCCACAAGTCCTCCTTTTCTTTTTGCGAATACAGACTAACACGGCTGCTACTCTGAAACCCAGAGGCTATATAAACTCTTCCCTGTTCCTGGCTCTTGCTGCAATATGTCACTGCACAGCCTGCGGCAGAGGAGGAGGCAAAAGGTGTTCTAATAGTATTTCTGTCACCATTAATGTAGCATTTAGGTATGTGGGCCCTAAAAATAAGTTAGCTCTCAGACCCAGATGTTCATTTCTTAAAGGGACACTGCCAATTTTTTTAAAAAATCACATTTCTGAATTTTTGCTATCTACTGTTGTTATAGGTAGCACTCAAGGTTAGCAAACTTGAAAAAAATTGGGGTGGGGGGAACAGGTGAGGGAGGGAATTACTTCTTTATATTCTCCATTTGTTTATTTTGAACATCAGGCGGCGTTTTCTGTAATGTCTCTCTCACATAGTCACTCAGTTTCCCCTTTTGGTTGTGTGGGGCTTTCACACAGCAACAGGGGAAAGAAAAACTTCTAAAAGAATAGGAAAACATGATTTTAAAATCATATTGTGTTTCTGTACACTGGCCTATTTTGTCCCCATGTGCCAGGCAGATCCCCTAATGGATCTGTGCCCGGAGACTTGAGGCAACAAGGGACCAGAAATAGGCCCTACAATCACAGAGTACCTCCCATCCAGCTTCTGCCTCCTGATCTGATGGATGGCCATCTTGGCCAGCACCAGGAGGAAGTTAACAAGGAGGTCTCGTGACTTTGTGGGGCCATGGAGAGGGTGTGTGCAAATCAACAAGTGAGGAGGAAAGTGCAGCCAGAACCTCAGCAAGAGATTCTGGAGGAGCCAAAAAAAGGGTTGAAACCTAATACACCCTACTTTGTTTCAATAGTGTCAGAACAAGACATCTCAGTTTTTTCTAATGATTTTCCTTCCCTCCCCCTTTCTTTTTTCAGTTTAAACTAATCACCACATTAAATCTAGTGTCTATACTAGCTTTTGTCCTAGAAAAGCTCCCACTAATTTGGGTATAGATGAAGCACTGGTTTAGACAAGGCTGCAGGTGCCAATAATGTGTTAAGAATGCACATGTTGCCTAAACTTGCTCAAAACAGGACTATGTGACATAGTGATAGAAATGCTTGCAACCACCAGGCTCTTATCTACACTTTATCTACCAATGGTGATAAAGTGTTACCAATGATGATAATTCCCACCTTATCTATCACTGATGACACTGCTCTGATGGGAAGATTTTCAGAAAAAGACTAATGTAGATGAAGCCTAAGGGCCTGATCCTGAGGTGATAAGCACCTTTAACTACCATTAAATTCAGTCCAGTGTTTGGATAGCCTGGGGTCAGCCTACAGGAACAGCCATAGTTGGAGAAAGGGACATTTTGTGGATCCGAGTTAGGCTTGGAATGATAACAGTTCATTTGCTTGGGCTAGGATAAGTGCTAGGATCAGACTGTGGGCCTTAGCTAGGTTAGACTGGGTCTGTGTGAACATAAAAACAGTGAATTATAAAGGTCATCAATAACAACGTCTCTGGGATCTGAGATAGGATTGGATTACTCACTTTGCTGCACTGCAAGCATGCATCACTTCAAACCAAGTGTCATTTTATAGAGAGTTAAGTTTTGTACTTATATCTGGGATTATGTATTGGTTTCTGTAAGTATAACAACAAAAATATTAATTCCATAGAATGTATTACTGGCAGGATTATTCTTTGTTCCACAGTGTTCTGAAAAGAATGGTGCCTAGAAAAGTGCGAGAAATCTGGTGGTTGGGGTGTTTTTTTTGCTTTTGTTTTTTGGAGGGATAGAGGAGGTGGGTGTTTGCTGGAAATCTTTCTTCTCCACTTAGCTTCACCTCAAGAATATGTTTGTGAATCCACTGGTTCCTCCTGCCATCTTCATCTGATCCCCCTGCGCTGATTTTCCTGACTAGCTCATTCCTAATTAATGATGTGCGCACCATAAATTCACCCTACTAGCAGGCAAAGGAGCCACTCGCTACCAATATGCACTTACATACAAATGCTCCTATCTCTATATCCTGCATCAATTACTCACTCCTATGTGCCTATCCAATCTCATTTTCATTCTATCAGTCATCTGCCCTAATTCTGTTGACCTGGGAGGTTTCTCATTACAAACTCAGATAAGAGATAACACGCTTGATCCTTAATGCAAAACTAGTCCAACAGGAGCTACAGTTGAATCTTTATTCTATCTTCCTGAAATGGTCTAGTTTATGATAATCCCCTAACATTATATCATGAGTTTTCAAATATACAAGTGTAACCCTTCTGCCCGTCAGAGTTGGCAGCAACAAGGGCCAGGTTCAATATCTAGTTGATCGATTCCAATAACACAGTGTAAACCGGCTCGAGTCCCCACCCAGTGACAAATATATACCACCCCCGCTGGGTGCCTCCAAGAGGCAATACTTCCCCTCTCGCAAGCACATAGTCTGAGTGTAGCAAAAAGCCTTTTAATAACAGAGAGAAACAATGTGGCATTATGTTGGGGAAACACCACCAACAGGATTCATAACACAACCCATGAGCAAAAAAACCCACCCCAAGCAAATTGGGGCATGCCCCTTTCCCTTTGGTTCTTGAGTCCAGCAACCCCAAATCACCCAAAGTCCCAAAAGTCCAATGACCCAAAAGTCTCTGTCCCCGGTCAGGGCAGCCCCAGAGTTCAAAAGTTTATCTGCGGAGCTTTACCTCCCAACCTGGGTGGAGATGGGACGGGGGTAAGAGGCACTTTACATGATCTGAAGCTGACCGCCCCACAGCTCCATAGGCCTTCGCTTCACTCCGATAGCTGCCCCACGAACTCCTTCGCTCAGCTCCGCGGCCCACCAGCAGCTCCCACCGTCCCACGAACTGCTCCACCAGCCGGTCCACAAACTGCTCCGCGTCCCACCAGCAGCTCCCGCCATCCTACGAACTGCTCCACCAGCCTGTCCACAAGGCACTCCAGCCGTCCCGCAAACTGCTCCACAATATATCTTCAGGCTCTCCCACTACTTAACACAATGCTCAGTGATTTCAGCTCTTAGTCAGTTCAGCTCTTTGGTGAATTCAGCTTGTAGTAGGGGAGCCTCAATGCTGGTGCACCATTAGCCCAAAGTGAGCTCAGCAGCCTGTAACTAGACTCCTAATAGAATCAAAATTAGCTCTGATATTCCACAGTGGAGAGAGGAGGAAGTGCAATTAGCATGTAAGGCCCTCACCAAGGGGCCCATGCCACCAAGTATTAATACTTGTCCCCAGCCACTCTCAATTCAGAGTTTGAAAACCCATGACCCTTGCCTAGCGAGTGCTACTTAGTTGATGGTGAGTCCCTCCATCATAACAAAAGGCCAAGTACAGTTCCAAGCACAGTTCCCATAATCAGGGTAATAATAATTTATTCTTCCTGCCCCAATAACAGAGACACTGGGGATCCCACAGCAGCCAAAGTGACCATTTGGGCAGCTATGGCCTCATTCTAGGCGGGGTGGGTGTGCCTATGCAAATGAGATCGGCCCCTGAAATTCTTTTCCACAACTTGCCACACCTCACCACCAGATGTCAGGGTGGAGCTCATCCTGACACTGCTTACACAAGCAAGGCATTTGTCCATCTGCTTGAAAGGAATAGCAAATGAAGCATAATGAGAAACAAGTGTATTTTTATAGGTTTCTTTTTCACTAAGTACCACAGCTATCCCCATCAATGATGTCACTGTGTTATGACGAAATGTGCACCCAATGATGTATTTTTTGCCACTTGTCTCACTGCTGGCGCAGCAATTCAGTCAACACCAAAAGGGCCATGAGATGAAAAGGAGTGGTTCTGTCTCACTTCTGCTGAGAATGCAATGGCTTTACGTTATTAAATGCAGGGACTGCCTTTTAATATGTGTTTGTACGATGCTTAGCATAGTTGGGCCTGGATCTCAGCGAGGGCCTCTAGGTACTACTGTAATAAAAATAAATAATACTCAAATCATGCAATAATACAATGGAATAAAAAAAGTGAGTAGCTGTTAAAGGAATAAAACCATTAAAAGAATAATCTTCCTGTACTAACATACACAATAGGGTTCTTTTGAGAATAATACCAGTCCCAGTATAGATGGCCCTTAAAAACAAAACCACAGACCTGAAAGTCCCCTGGATCCAAACCTGCTCAGCTGAGAGCACAAAGTTGAGAGTTGGTTCCAAACCCAATGATTTGGGCCCATTTCTAAGTGGAATATCCAGTCAATCAAATGATCTGATTATCAAACACATTTAAAGGTCCCAACCTGTTTCTGTTTGAGTGATTCTGCAGCTCCTTCCATTTGGTTTCACTTATCAAGGTGAAATTCTGCCAAGTTCTGCCATTCTTTGATTGGTTTAATTTCAAACCAGGCAAAACTTGCAGAAGTTTCACACAGTTTCCCCGTGTTCGGTTGAAAAGTGGCCAAGAAATGTTAGAGAATCTTGCTGAACTCCTCAGTGGACCTGGCGTAAGTTTAAGGCTTGTCATGAAACAGGAAGCCAGGCAAGTTTTTTTTCAGGTGGTGGTACAAAAGTTACACGCAAATCCAGTTAGCAAGCTCCTAACTTGCTTGACAATTTCCCCTCCATCCCCAGCTATCCCATTTCAGAATAACTTCCTGATCACTGTTGTCCACACTAAGGATTGCAACATGCTTAGCAACTTAGCTCTGACAAGGGAAAACTCCACCAAGCAGACATGTGGACTAGGTTTTGTTTTCTGTGTGGAGATGTGCATGTGAAAGAGCTGTCATACATGCACCTTGCCCTGCCATCCCTTTGCTCTCCCTGACAGCTCTTTTCTTGTGAGTCAGCAGGGGATTCTGAGTTTCATCAGTTTCAGACTCCTGCTGGTTCAGAATAACAACTAACAGGGCAGCAGAGGGATGAAGATCTAAAGTTCATGCATGCATCCACAGCACATACATGCCCACAATGGGAAGCCAATAAACCCAGTGTTCTGACTTAGTTTTATTTGTGTTTCCAAGCTGAAGAAATGAGGTTTTAAGGCTCAGCAAGCCTCAGGCAGCAGTGCTGGAACTAGGGGTGCTGGGGGCACAGCATTAATAACAACCAAATACCTGGTTTCTGCTTTCAGCACTCCCACTATAAAAATTGTTCCAGCACCTCTGCCCTCATGATGAAGGGACCGATAATAAAATAAACGATTGGTGGAGATTTTGAAACAAAAAAATCTCATTTTTCAACGGGATATGTCCCTTCAAGAACTCATTGGGGAAGCAGTTTGTCCAGTGATTTAAACTGAGACAGAACTTCTGGATTCTAGTCCTACTTCTGCCACTGACTCTACCACTGGCTTGATATATTGCCTTGGGCAAGTCCCTTTGGCCAAAATTTTTAATACTGGCCTCTAACTTTGGTTGCCCAAATTGAGACAGCTAGTGCCTCAAAATGGTCACCAAAAAATTAAGGCATCCAAACTGAAGGGGGTATTCCTGAATATTGGACCCTTAGCCTCTTTCAGGTCTTGTCTAAACTCAGAGGTTCCACAGGTTCAATTTAAATTAGGTTTTAACCTGATTTAGTTAGGTTGATGGTAACCCTTTGGTGGACACTCTTTTCAGTTTGAGTGGCTTATTTAGATTTAGTTTAAACATGTTCCTAATTGATTTTAACCTAAACTGAAATAAACCTGGTTTAAACTGAAATTAGAGTGTCCATGCAGCTTTTGGTGCTGGTTTAAAAATCAGACTGTAAGTGAAATTGTGGCAACTTTCTTGTGTTGACCATTCATTCTTAGAATAGCATGAAATGCATGAAATTACGTGAGCAGCGACGAAAGAGAATAATCAAGCAGCAGGATATTTTAACGAACATTACTTGGTTGTGGGAAATGGTATCTTCCTTTCCTGACTTTTAGCCCTCAGCTATGAACTGTCTACTTGTGGGCAGCACCCAAAGCACACACATGCCTGAATAGGGCTGATCCAGAGAGGTAGTGATACCACAGCTCCCATGAATTTCAAGGCTCGGTGTGCTGCAGGATTAGGCCTACCCTTAGGTTTCTTTTCAAAGCAGCTGCCATTGACTTCAGGCTTTGTCATTTGTTGTTGACAATTGTCTTGTCATTAACAGGTTTCAGAGTAACAGCCCTGTTAGTCTGTATTCGCAAAAAGAAAAGGAGTACTTGTGGCACCTTAGAGACTAACCAATTTATTTGAGCATGAGCTTTCGTGAGCTACAGCTCACTTCATCGGATGCATACTGTGGAAAATACAGAAGATGTTTGTTTTTATACACACAAATCATGAAAAAATGGGTGTTTATCACTACAAAAGGTTTTCTCTCCCCCCACCCCACTCTCCTGCTGGTAATAGCTTATGTAAAGTAATCACTCTCCTTACAATGTGTATGATAATCAAGGTGGGCCATTTCCAGCACAAATCCAGGTTTTCTCCCCTCCCCCACCCCCCCAAACAAACCCACCAGGATTATCATACATCTTCTGTATTTTCCACAGTATGCATCCGATGAAGTGAGTTTTAGCTCACGAAAGCTTATGCTCAGATAAACTAGTTAGTCTCTAAGGTACCACAAGTACTCCTTTTCTTTTTGTCATTAACAATAAGCTATCACTGACTTCAGTAGGAGCTGTGGGCACTCAGTATCTCTGAAAATCAGGCCATAAAGGCCTCTGTGTTCCCTTTTCCCTTTGCTCCTGTTCAATGGCACAATCCCTTTTCCAGTACATGTATTTTTCTGTTCCTTAGCAAAGCTGGTCCACGTTTATTTTACACGTTTATTTTACACGTTTTTACACGTTTATTTTACACGTTTATTTTACACTCCTCCAAATAAGCACACTGAGAAGGTCAAACGAAAGATGCCATTTTAGCTAACATAAGGAAATTAGATGATTTCTCCCAAGTGCTCTCTTCCTGCACATGCTCGCCTTTTCAGCTCCTCACCCCAACAGTGTGAAAATTACAGCTACTGGCAAGTTCAGGCCCGTTGGCTACTTCCGACACCACTGACTAGTTTCCAGTGACCACACCATACAGCTTTATGTACTGTTGGACAGGCAGGGACTTCACAGAAATCATCTAACCATTGCTTCATCATTCAGAGCTCTCTTATTCCTATAGGGCACTTATATGTCTGTGGCTGAGTCAGGGAATACAGTTCCAGTATAACATGACAGAAATTCTGTTTTCTTATTATATATTTTCTCATCCCTGTCCTCTCAAACCAAGTAGTGGTTCCTCCAGTTCAGGGATATTTCACAGTGGCAAGGCCATCTAGAGAAACCGGCACTAATGCTGGCAGTGCTGTACTTGCTCTGTGGAAAAGGGAGAGCTATAGTCTCCACGGCTGTAAATCCAGCACCTCTTGCCAAAGCATTCATTCTTTTTTATTATTCATTTTTTAATATTGGATGCTTGTTGGATGCTAATGAAATCTCCTGTCATCAGAGTACAAAACAGGCCAGATCATGCATATTTGACATTTGTGGGACACTTACAAAGGAAGTACAGGGCACACCTTCCAAAACTCCAGCTTGAAATATAACAGTTTCCATATTGCCTGGCACCTGTGTCAAAGAGAATTCTATTTTTAGAGTGGTGCTCCACTGAAGCAGCTATATAAGGTTGCGCTGAGGAGATCATTGCTTTTGTATAACATATCAGAATGCCCATTATTCACTGGGGGAGGAAAAGGGCCTGATTCTGCTCTCATTTACACTTGTGTGTAAATCAGGAGGAATTCCAGTGAAGTCAGTGGTTTAAAAAAAGAAGTATGAGATCAGAACCAAGGCCAGTATTTTGGTTTTGAATAGTAAAGATACATATTCTCCTTTTCCCCCAGAGCATAACATCTTAAAGATAATGTTCTAATCTTTAAAAATATGAGAGCGGGTTCATGATTAAACCAAATGATGCAGGGGAACATGGATGTTTCAAGTACATGGAAATGAGATCTGTTTGCATAGTAAGCTAACAATAGCCTCGTAAACTAGTAATAGACTAACAGGGGAATCCCACTAAAGTTTCTACTCTTGTTCCATGAAGAAATTACTGGATAGGATACTTGATATCTACTATAGTGGTATTTAGATTTGATAGTAATTTGTTTTCAGCTATAATTCTATTAGTTGCACTGGATTTGCAACAGTGAGGACTAAATGAGATATCAGGGCTAAATTACCACTGGGTCCATTTCTGCTATAGAATTTAAGCATCAGGATAAATAAAGGCAGCACTGGATTGATTCTAGTCTTCTTTACATTGGCTTTACGCAGTTGTATGTAACTTCTCTGACTTCAGTCCTGATCTAACCTGTTTTGCTTCAAGTAATTAAAAGTATAAAGAGTCAGGCTGTCTCAGGCTGGACTAAGTAACAGCAACACACAAATTATAGGAGACTCTGAGGATGAGACACAGCAACTGGAATCAGTGTTCACATTCCAATAGCATAAGGCAAGGCAGCAGTCAGTGGCATGCTGCAGAACAGGATAAGGCAGGCCTGGCCTGGTGGCAAAGCAGAAGTCTGGGCAATAATTGCTGAATAGTCATGATCAAGACATTCTCCTACCCACCAAACATGCTGAGCCAGGAACAGCAACACAAGGGCATTCTCTGCTTCTTTGTGACATTTGAAACTCACAAGGAAAAGCTCTGCACAGTCTGGATCATTTCATTGCAGAACTATTAAA
The DNA here is from genome assembly GCF_965152235.1 of Eretmochelys imbricata. Classification (NCBI taxonomy): domain Eukaryota; kingdom Metazoa; phylum Chordata; order Testudines; family Cheloniidae; genus Eretmochelys; species Eretmochelys imbricata. The sequence continues at coordinate 41,968,406 of NC_135575.1, read as the reverse complement.
TCAAATGATTTTCAGCAGAAATAAAGTGCCAGTCTTTATGGCAAGCAGTTCATGCATGGCAAGGTGCTCCAGCTCCAGTTTACAAAACTCTATCCTTTTTCAAGCTATATAACTCATCTTTTAAAATAGCTGCATCACTTTTGAATATAATAGAAGAGATTTAAACAGAACAGCTGGACAACCTTATGGTGACACAGAACATTTTCCATGTAATTGTAGGGACTGTTCAACATGACATAAGAAAGGCTAGAAAGAAGTTAGCAGGCTAAACAGAGTTAAACTTTTCAAGGCTTTTAAAATAAAGCAATACTACCCTCTACTGGCAAAGTTCTAAGCCATGCCGATATCCAATCAAAGGAGTTTCAGAGTAACAGAGTATAACCAGTACTTTTTTGTTAATTAGTTATAATCCAAAACACTATCATAATTGGCAGGTAATTACAGTAATTAATATGTTGAATTTCAGAGAACAAGTCATACAGCAGTTCTACCATAAGAAATTTAGTAGGACTTCTAGTGCAATGCAGCATTCACTCTAGCGTACTAAGAAAATATCAGCTGCTCATCCCTCCCATTCTACCCTTAAAGCTTCTAATTCTCCTCTGAACTGCTCATCCCTCTCTCTCCATCCATTCTACAAGGCATTTTACACTCTCCCAGGTCTCTTCTCGTATTCGTCTAGTACACCCAGAAAGCACCCAAAAAACCTTCCTCCTCACTGCAATTCTCTTCTACTTCTTGAATGTCCCCTCTCACCACTGGCTTCTTCATGACACACACAAAAGACATGAATACCCCATTTGATCCACTTCCCAGATGTCAATCTCAGACCGGATTCCTAATATGCCTCTCCCCAATCCCTGACCAGTTCCTCTGTGGGACTGGCCTTCTACACCCCTTAATCGCAGCTCCCTACTCTCACCCACCAAGGAACTGTAAGGGTTAATTCATATCTTTGTGGACTGCGCATTTGCATGCTTTTATAATGGAAAGGAAAATATACAGAACTATATTCACTGCGGTACTGGGGGCTGTGCCTTTAAGGGCTGAGTTTCTAGACCAAGTCTGGGTGGGGCTCTCTGCAGCTCTTGTTATGCACCTGAGCTGGACTTAGACCCAGGGTAAAGCAGAGTTCTTGTAAGCACCAAGGCCCAGATCAACAAAGGGACTTAAGCGTCAAGTGAGCTTAGGCACCTACAGGATTAGGTGGCAGCTGTGCAGGGGTTTTATGGATTTTAGTGGCACCTAAAACAGGAATTTCGGCATCTAAATCTGAGGTTTAGGCACGTAAGTTTCCAAAGTAAAATTCTCTAGGCACCTAAATTTCTGCCTCTGGACATGCTCACTGCTGCCTTGTTCTAGGCATTCAGCCACCTAAGCCCCAGTGTGATCCACAAGCCAAGAGATAACGGATGTTCCTTCGCTTAACGGAACTCATTGTAAGTCCTCTTCCAGTAGGAAGCTCAGAGCATTTCTACCAGATTAGGCCCCATGCAAAACCTGGCCAGAGGAGGTTGTGGTGCCTATATTGTAACTTGTAGCCAAATGGTTAGAGCACTCACCTGGGAAATGGGAGACCCTGATTTAACTACCCTGCTGCCTGAGGATTTGAACAGGAATCTCCTGCCTCTCAGGAGAAACGCAAATGTGGTGCCACTGAGAGAACTATTAGCACTGAAAGAAAAGTCACAGGCAGTAAAAGGTAAATGGGGGAAATTCAGGACTTACAGTGGTGATGTTATCCCCACTAAGGGAGTAGATGACCTAAATGTATATGTAAATATCAAACTGGAAAACAAACCATTTGTAATAGTACCAAGGAAAAGAGAAGGAAACTTTGGCTGTAGTCCATGAGTGTAAAAAGTTTCATGTCTTTATTTATAGAAGCCCTATCTTAAGCTGAAACTGACCATAACCCACTTACTGCCATTGCCAAAAGGGGCCTAATAACTCCCTTTCTTAATGATATAGAGATTATTCTTTCAGTTACAAATGTATGCTCTGCAAATTGAATATAAACCTGGGAGGGATTTGGTGACTGCAGGTTGATATATACACAATCTTGCTCTTGAATTTCCTCCACTGCCCTCTCAAGAGCATTTGACAAAAGTGCAGTGGAGGAAATTCAAGAGTTAGATTGTGTATATATCAACCTGATTTTAAAAAATCTGTCCTCTACAAAAAGTAATTAAGGCTATTAGCACAAGATGGTGGGGGCAGCATATTCCCAGCCCCTGTTGCCAATTTAATGGGGAGCTCTCAGTGTTAGATGTGATTTTGTTTAAATACACCGGACTAGTGATTCCTAAGATATTATAGAAAAATATGTTGAAAGGATACATGAAGGTCAATTAGGGATTGAAAAATCTAAAGGAAAGGCCAGAGACATTTTATATAGGCCTGAAATGAATAGTGACATGAGGAAGCTGTTAAGACTTGTTGCATATACCAAAAATATAGGCCAAGTCAAGCAAAAGAGCCCATGTAGATGGCATAGGAAAAATTGGCCTGTTGGAGCAAAATAGGGATAGTATTTTCCAGCCAACATTAAACAAATCTATGCACTTGTCATAAACTGCTATGCTCACATCCCTGAGATAGCCTTACTAGAAGATGCTGTACTATAAATAGGAGATTAGCTAAAATAAATTTCATATGCACAGATGTGGTATACTTGGCACAGTAATGTCTGACAATGGACCACAGTTTAGTTCAAGCAGTTTGCAGTGAAGTTTGAGCGTTGGTGGAAAATGGTGCCAAAATAATAAAGCACCTACTGAAAAGGGTTGAGGAGTCAGTCTCTGATCTGTATTCAGAACTCTTCAATAACAGAATGGCACCAGTGAGGTATGGGTTGTCACCTGCTGACATCTTATTAACCAGAAACCCCCCAAAAAAGAATGCCTGCTCTGTTAGAAGCTGATGGCAGAGTCACCGGGGGGCTTTCAGATGTATAAGGAGACAGATAAGTCAAAACAAGAAACTCAGTATTGTTTGGAGTCCCAGAAGCTGCTGTCACCACTACTTCATGAAAATTATGCTGTGAGTATCTGCAATGGGAAACAATGGTCACAAACAGCAGTGCTGTCACAAGAGGTTGCCCTGTGGTCATAAGAGTCCAATGCCCCCAGACGGACACACACTATGGAAGAATAAGCGACATCGTCCCCAAATCCCAGAAGCAGAAGCAAGTTAACAGGTGCTGAGTCTACTGTTTTGCCAGAGAGGGTCTCCAACAGGCAACAGCCATAGCAGATTGAGACAGTGGATCCCCAGGATATACCACCAGAACAAGTGGCCTTGTCAGCTCTTGAGAGCAGCACTGTTGATTCAGGACAGGGCACTCAAAGACCAATTGAACATTGTTAGTAAATTTACTTATTAGATTGGTTATAAATATTAATAATTGTGTGTTATTGTTAGTTATGGCTTGGAAAGGAAGATGTGATATTAGGGGGGTGTACCTTTAAGGGCTGAGCTTCCCAGAAAGCGTCTGGCCAGGGTACTGTGAAGCTCTTGTTAAGATCAGAGGCTGCCTACTGAATCAGGCTTCTGAGGCAAGTTAGCAGAAAATGGAGTATGACCTCCCTTAGTACCTTTAGCCTAGTGTATAGGTTACTCACCCAGGATGTAGGAGACCCTCTGGGTCAAGTCCCCCTCCTCTTGAAGGAGAAGAGATGGGAACTGAGATCAGCTACTGCTCAGGTGAAAGCTCTAACCACTAGGCTATGGGACATCCTGATGTGGGCACCCTCAATCTCTCCTATTGAATTTGTTCCACTTACCCCTAAGTAATTGAAAAATTAAATATTAATTGGGCCAGAGAAAGAGTTTGAATGACTCTATAGCCTCATGGTTAAAGCATTCACTTAACAGTCATCTGCCACTTCTTCAAATCCCTTCTCCTGCACAGGAGGAGGGGGGACTTTACAGGAGAAGAGGCTTTTGTTTCCACTGCACACTATTGTTGACATGTCTGTTAGATAATTCATTTAATGATATTAAACAATATATATGACTGAAGGATATGATTGGAGGGAAATACCTAAGCCTTTCTTCTCTTTGTTCAAGATATTCTGAAAAATACAGCAACTTGTACTGAAATCCTGCTCAGGCATCTAGAATAGACAGATAAGATTAACTAATAGCATTACATTATAAACAAAGAACACCATTTTGTAAGTCATCTGGTTAAACAATGATTTCATCAGACCTTTTCTGATTGAATAGACAGAGGTTAAATCAGCAAAGCAAAAAGCACACAAAGTTACTGAAAACAGCTGCATCTTTTTATACAAAAACCTGCATTTAATTAAAGACCATGATTAGAAATATGTTTATAAATGCTTTGGTCATTACTTTATTGTTTTTGTTTTCAATTTAAATGGAGTCATTTGATGTAACTGCTTCAGAATATATGCTATGGCAAGTATATTCATAATATCCCAGATCAACAAGTGAAATAAACTGGGTTACAGGGAATCTTATACTAAAGCAAAGCAAACTGGTAAAATGTTTTTTAAAGTTACTTTAATACTCATGGAAAATGGAATTTGATCCAGCACAGGCAGTAGCAATATACAAGTGTGAGGAACTGTTGTCACATCAGATATATGCAGACAGCACAGGCTACGGAGAGAACTGAATCTTTAATATTAAAAATGTGTGCCCCTGCCACTCCAGCTGAAACAATAACTCCGTTAGCTTTAAGTAAATAGCAGGCTGTTATTTGTTGTTGTAACCAGCCGCTGTATGGAGGCTTGGTCACAGATTAAAGGGTCTTCATTGCCAAAAAAACAAATGTTTCCTGAACTTGGGTTAGCTAGCTCTGGTTAAAATAGCTATGAGGACACGATAACTTGGCTTTTAACTTGGGTAAACAGCTCAAGTTTAACTCCAATTCTCCTATAGGGTATAACTTGAGCTGCTAAACAGAGTTAAAACCAAGTTGCCAAGGCTTCACTGCTATTGTAACAAAAGCTAAGAACACACATTTGTTTCCGTGAGTGAAGTTTTACTTGCTTGTCTGTTCCACCTCACAATATGACACAACCTGACCCAGAGAGGGGCTATCTTTTGGGGAGTTCAGACTGAGTCCTTTGATTCATTCCTGAAAAGGTTTCCAACTTCTGTCCATTTTGATGGTTATAGGAAAATAACCAGTTCTACAAGGAACTGGACTGAATACTAACAGTAGCCACTAACAGAGGCCGTAAGACAGCCTGCAGCTGGTGGCAACATATTTTATTTTTAAATTAAGCACGTTGCAAAAACCCTGAGAGATAATTGCAGCCATTTGATATTCTGAATAGAATTCTTTCAGGTTATCTTTACAGAAAGACTAGTCAAGCACTTTAACCCCCAGTTTTTTTCTTATAGGGTGCACCTTGATCCTGCAAGAAGCAGTAATGAGCAAAGCTTATCGAAGGGATACAGTCTTCATGTCAGCACACAGCCTCACCAGCCAGCACACAAGGAATGTTCACAGATGAAAAACATGTTCTAAGAGCCTACTGCCCGCTCTTACCCCACCTCCGCCAAAACAACCTGAAAGAGAAGGGGAAGCAAGACAAACACAAGCAAGGAATGAAAAAGCAGAAGGAGCCCTGCTCCACAGAGAGTGCACTTAAGAAAAGGTAGGATTTTTAATAGGGATGAAACTAGTAAGTAATACAGAAATTATTCTAAAAACCTATGAAATCTAAATAAGCTTTATATCCTATGTGTGTGTGAAGATAGATAGATAGAATTTATATCCCTGCTCTGGAATCCTATGGGTGAAATCCTGGCCCTAGTAAAGTCAATAGGAATTCTGCCATTGACTTCAGCAAGGCCAAGATTTCTCTCTGTATGTTTAAAAAATCATAGAAAGCTGCTGGTTCTCTACTGAATTCTATTGCATTTGTTTAAGGAATGGTCCAAGGGACAAACAAGAATGGTGGTTGTCTGTGGAGAACCCTTGCCCAGGGTTCCTTCATGGCACCAGAGTTGTGCATCTGGGAGCAGCAGCAAATCCAGTAAATGTTTTGGTTTTAAGTAAGAGATGAGAGTAGTGGGAGCAGCATGTGGAAAGAGGTGACTATAGTGACGAGGGGGGGCGGTGGTTTGAAGAAACTGGCACACCTCCTTTCCCCCACAAAGCAATTTGTGCACATCTTCTAAACTGTGTAAGACTGGCACTGGTGCCCATGGAAAAGAGAAGAGTTCAGAGAACTCTCCACCGTCTCGCTGCTAAATTAGCTGGGCCCACAGCCAGATTCAACCCCAAATCCTGGACCACTGCAGACCTACCAAGTCTACGGTTTTCCTCTATAAACTACAAGTTTGTTGCCCTTTTTCTAGTCTAGAGGGACACTCAAGCAGTTCTTCTCTTTTTTCTGATGCCAGTGCAGGGGTGGGGGAGGGTGGGCTTCATATGATTTATGTGTTTTAATGAGAAATAGTCCTGGCACTAAAATGTTTCATAGTCCTCTCTGTTTCCCTAATATCTCTTATAATTTAGGTTGTCCAGATTAAATTCCCCAGACCCTTTCACAAGACAGAATTCTAAGCAACATTTCTCTCAAACTTGATCAAATGTCAAATTTCTTGTATCATGCTATCCAAGTCTGAACTTTTCAATGAGAACTTCTTGCATGTCCCTTGGAATTTTCAGGTTATTTCCTGGGTTCAGAGAGCAGGAGGAAAAAAAATAGGAATTCATTTTTTTTTATCCCTGACTTTCCAGTGTCTGGAAAGTACAGAATGGTTCTCTTCTGTGTTTTAATGTCTTCCTGTTCTGTATTCCTTGAACTATATGCCCACACAATATTCAGAGAAGGGGGAAGGTAAGTAAGTGTAATGTGTTTGATGTTCATGTAAACATCAAGCACGTTCTATAATGTTAAAAATGGGAACAGCTGCAAAAGTGTATCCAGGAAATTTAGATTAAGAATTGTGATCCTATAAAAAACTTTAACATCATGATTCATAATGCACTCTATTGTGTGTCTGTGTTCTGTTCTCTGTGTGTAACTCTCCTTTACCGTTTGATGTATGACAGTTATATTCCGTCTAAGAAAAATTTATATTTCCAGTGTAGCATGGTGTTGAGATTTCTGCTTAACAGTCCATATTAGAGCAGATCCATGCTAGGAACAAATGTATTTGAAAAGGACATCACACTTCTTCTTACCAGTGTGGAGTGGAACTTTTCTTATTGAGAACTATGTTATAAACCCATGCAACAGAGTACAGACTATGGTGATAGGCCGTTGTGTAATTTGACTGGCAACGTTTTCTGAAAAAAGTCTCTCTCCATATCAGTTAGGGAATAGCATATTAGCAACCGCTGTGTTTAAGCATGGTCATTGCTAAAATGGTGTCAGCCACAGTGTGGATAGTGCCTAAATTGTCTTCTATTGGTAATTAAATGTCAATCAGTATGTAAATTAATACTGCCAGGACTGTGCAAGCCCTGTACACTGTACAAAGATCTTAGTTTGGAGACCAGGCATGTACACTGTTAGCTCTCTGAGATAGGGACTGTCTCTTCAACTTCGTTCATACAGTACCCAACACAACAGAACCCTGATCCTGACTGGTGCCTTTGAGTGCTACCAGGGCTGATGAGAGTGTGGGGAAATGGGAGGCAATTGTACTGTGGCCCCAAGCTCAGGAAGGGCCCCGAAACATCTGTAACTGGGATGAAATGAGGAGTAGGGGGCAATGAACATGGTGTACCTGAGCCCCAAATTTCTCTCAGCAGATCAGGGTGCTACTTTTATATATATATGAAAAAAAGATGATGAGGTATGGGAAGTAGCAGGAAGCTAATGCGTGCCTCACTCACCAGTACTCTATATCACTGATGCACAGTGATAGTTTGCTGTGTGTTCTGCCAAGATAATGAAAGCGGTACGTGGGGAGTGAGGGACGCGCATTAACCACTTAAAGGTAGTGTTCTTGCACTTTGGATTGAGAGAGGTTTTCAGATTCAGATCCAAATTTTGCAGCTTAAGGCCAAGCTCTACACAAAACAGACATTTCTGAAATATACCATATGATATTAATTTTCAGTGAATGTACAATTCATGTATACAAAAACCTCAGCACAAGGCATTTCCTGGGGATTATTAATTGGCTGGTTTTAGTGGTCTCTTGGCCATCTATTCATCTTGGTTAGTCATTCTGAATCTCAATGATCGTTGCTCAAATAATTATTTCAGCATTGTTTGAATGCACACTGAGAAGAAGTGCTCAGCAGATTTATGAATTAGGATCTAAATACCTATAATATGGCATTCTCGTAGTGAATCTGTAGAAGTGGCTATGGAGGTCCTGTCATACTAAACATGACAGGCATTATACCAATCACAAATTCCCACCCTTTTTTACTCTAATGCCCAGCTCTACAGGACTCATGTTTTTGTTTTTCTTTTCTGTCATTGTAGGTAACATTTTCAAAAGACCCACATTTTCAAAGATATTTAGACATTGCTCCACTTAGTGTTGCAAGGTCTAAGTGACTTAGGAACCTATGTTCAATTTTCAAAAGAGACTGAGGCACTTATCAACTGACTTTCAGTGAGACTTAGACCCCCAAGTGTCTGTCACTTTTGAAAATGAGAGTTAGAAGCCGCTCTCATTTGGATATTTATGAAAATTTTACCCTAAATCTTTCTGTGATACAGAGTAATCTAGTACAAATATCTCACTTTCATAAAACAATTCCAAATTTCACCTTTGGTGAACCCCTTTGTTGTTTTAAAGGAAAGCTCTGCTATTAGTCGAAGGTCTTGCTCTTCACAAGAAATAGTTCAGATTTTTAGCTATTTCATTGTTCCAATGTTTCCAAGGCAGGTAAAGTTTCATCAGGCATGTCAGCAAAATAAAATGTTCCCTTAAGTTGGTAATAATGGTTTTGCCTGAAATCAACAGATTCTGTATCATTGTTCTCATCTAGGGCAGTAGAGGGCAGTGAAGCCACTGCTGAGGGGGAGAAAAATTCACGACCAACTGGGGAGAAATATCATATTTCTTTACAACCCAAAATTTCCAGGTTTTGGTTTTCTGACAAAAAAACCAAAAGTTTTCAAAGAAAGCAGATACTGTCTGCAGAAATTTTTGTTCTGTTGAAAATCCAGTTTTCTGAAGAAAAGCAATTTGATAGGAAATTTTCAAACAGCCCTGTATGGAGCATAATTGAAATAATTATTAATAATAACAAAAAATAAATCAGAATTCTAAAACACTTGGAGTATTACAAATTGAAGATCTTGCTACTAAGGCAAGCAATGATAGTTGTTAAAACATGATCTTTAAATTTACAGCATCCCTTTAAACTAGGTAAGCATAAAAATTACAAGGTTGAATAATCCTTATCCACCAGGGCATAAACTGATCCAGCTGAGATTAGAGAGAAATGCATCCCACTTGTTTAGTATTGGCCAACTAGTTCATTCTGGTATAGCCATTTCTGTGCCCCTACATCTTACTTCTCACACATTGTTTGATGTTGTACCATAAGTAGGGCTCTACCAAATTCATAGTCCATTTTGGTCAATTTCACGGTCATAGGATTTTAAAAAAAGTAAATTTAATTATTTCAGCTATTTAAATCTGAAATTTCATGGTGTTGTAATTGTAGGGGTCCTGACCCAAAAAGGAGTTGTGGGTGAGAGGGTCACAATGTTATTGTAGGGGGAATGGGATACTGCTACCCTTACTTCTGCGCGGCGGCGCTGCCTTCAGAGCTAGGCAGCTGGAGAGCGGTGGCTGCTCGCCAGGAGCCCAGTTCTGAAGGCAGAACCACTGCCAAGAGCAGCGCAAAAGTAAGGAGGACATGGTATGGTATTGCCCCCCCTTACTTCTGTGCTGCTGCCTGCAGAGCTGGGCCATCAGTCAGCAGCCGTCACTCTCCGGCCACCCGGCTCTGAAGGCAGCAGCGCAGAAGTAAGGGTGGCATGGCATGGTATTGCCACCCTTCTGCGCTGCTGCTGGCGGGGCGCTGCTTTCAGAGCATGGCACCTGACCAACAGCCACCGCTCTCCGGTCGCCCAGCTCTGAAGGCAGTTCAGAAGTAAGCGTGGCAATACCACAATCACCCCTAAAATAACCTTGTGACCCCCTTGCAATTCTTTTCTGGGTCAGGACCCCCAATTTGAGAAACTCTGGTCTCCCCATGAAATCAGTATAGGGTAAAAGCACACAAAAGACCAGATTTCATGGTCTGTGACATGTTTTTCATAGCTGTGAATTTGGTAGGGCCCTAATCAGAAGACGTGTTCCAAACCTCACTGTGAAGAAGAAACAAAAGAAAAAGATCTGCTACGTGCTGAAAAAGTGACTGAGTTATAATTAATTGAATCTTCTATAAGTGCCTCTTTTCTCTTGGAGGAAAGACACCGCTGTTTAGTAAGGGTGGAGGAACTGAAAGATTCTGTCTTTAATCAAAAGACTGTTAAAAATGATGGGCTTGTAGAAAACAGCTAATGATTATTACCTATCCATACAAGCATTTATGAGTCACCCATTCCTGCCATATCTGGATACATTTTACAAGGTTTAGATGTACTAGCAAACTGTATATTCCAAAAAAAAGGAGCATATACTCTTTGATCAGCTGCAGCACTAAACTGTGTAACTTTATAGGGGGAAAACCCAGCCAGTAGGCTTAGTGAGAGGGAATTACAGAGAGCTGTAGTGCAAGATATTAGGATGGCCTGCTATTAAAAATAAAACAAAAAAACCCTCTTGGATTGTACTCTAAATATGGCCAGGTTTGGTCTCAGACATATTCTTGAGGGAGTGAGTGTGTATAAAATGCACCCTTGAGAAAGGCAGTCAAAACACCCCTGCTACACATAAATGATTGGAAATAGAGGGATGATGGTGGCCTAGAGGGACAGAGTGTGAGATAACCGAAGTGTGGACTGTTAGGATATAATGACCAGAGCCCTGCTTTTCAGCTAGAAGTTCATTGGCAGCCAGTGCAGAGGGCAGAGCACACATATAACATGATCTCACCATTCTGCTCTACTCAAAGGCAGGAAGCTATATTTTGCACTAGAGGAAGGTTCTTGAAACATTAACACCAGATAGAGTGCACTGTGGTCATCTAAACATGGATGATTATGGCAAGGTCTGCATCTGCCTCAGGTCCAGATTCTCAGCTAGTTCAAATCAAGATTGGTCTGTGAATCTGGCCCTTAGTCTCTTGGTCAGCCATTGATTACCAAAATTCTCACTATTTCTGGAATATAAATGCTTTTCAAAGTATGTTCTAAAAGGAGTTAATTGGTAGGCTGATTTAATGCACAAGTTCTTCACCCCTTTTTGACCCAAGTTCATATCTAACACAGGGATTGCGGTATGAGTTTGATCTCAATCTAGCGAGTGCTCGCTCCCCGCACAATTAGGGCACATTTCAACACTATGAGTCACCTCTGCTGAGGAGAGGCCCAGCATTATAAGAGCAGGTCAAGATTGAGTATAAATAGCTACACAGGAAGATTCCACCAGTACATATCTCTCAGGCTTGGTGTACACTGAATTTCTGGAGAATTCTCCTATTGTTACTGTAACGACAGGTAGACATGCTGGCAAGAAATAGAAATTTTAGTTCCTGGACCCAGTCACATGACCTAACATGGGGTGCCAAAAGTTAATATTCCTGTCATATGATACTGGACCATATCTTCTGATTCCAGGGGCTACTGCTACAGTTACCACCATGTTGTGTAGACCTGCTTTGAGCAGCATTAAATTACACTGTGATAACAACATCAATCCACTGTTTATACTGGTTAATAATGAAACAGAGGAAGATCCCAGAAAGACTAATATAGGCACAGGCTTAGCCAGCGCTATTACCTTGACACTTACATGTGGATTTAATACACCTCTTTCTTTGTGATGTATCTATGAACAGAAACATTAACTTTTGAGATCAATTTGAAGAAAAAGTGCTAGTATGTCACCTCTCTCCTCCCATTAATACACACATACACACCTGGACTATGAAGAGAGTGAAAGAAATCTTCCCCCACAGTTGGTTGTAACTAGCTCAGATATTTATTCCCTTACTCCCTACCCCCACTCCCTTCTCCACCCCTCACTCAGGTTTTAATTAGACTGCTGTTAGGGAAATAAAATAAAATATATTGTAGATAAAATCAGCATAGTGCACAATAGCAGAGGGAAGGGAAATATTTTCCAAGGGCAAGCTCTTAAAAATACCACCACAGAAGCTTTAACCTACATTGACAGCAGATAGGATATTGATTATTAAGGTGTCATCTGAAAATCCTATGTAGTAAAGTAAATGGAACTCACCTTGTCTATCTTAGAAGGTTAAAGGACTGAGTTAACTCTGCCAGGTAGTTGTTTGAAACATGATGTGTAGCCACCTCTCTGCCTTTTGAGGCCACACTTCTCCCCTCCACTGTGCATGGTAACAGCCTAAGTATTTCAGATGTCCTTCACAGGATCCTAATTACCTATAGCGAACATTGCTGACTGATGGTTTCTCAGCAACCCCTTGTTCTTTGATCGTCCTGAAATCTACCTTCTCCTTAAAGTTTAAAGCTACAACCAGTAAAATTTGGAAACATGCTATGTTATAGTTTAGATTATCCTGCCTCCTTGAAACAGCTGCTCCCACCATTCACTGAACCCATTGCTGAAGTAACATCAGATCTGAGGTAGGTGAATGAATCATGTACTAAGAAGGACCTAAATGTGGTACTGTAGTTAGGCAGCTAAATAGTTGGGGAGAGAGGAGAGCTAATTCCGACTGGCACTAGTTAAAGTTTCCCATTAAGTTCAAGTTTCTTGGCCTCACTTTCAAGGGCCTTTAGATCTATTCCCTCCCTAATTATCATTTATTGTTTCCCACATCCCCTCCAACTCTGCAATGACAGCCTTGACCTCATCACCCATGTGTTTGTTTCTCCTACAAAAGTTTCCATGCTTTCTGCCATGCTGTCCTATATACACAGAATGAAAGGCCACTACTCTCTCCTTCAGATCCCTCTTCAAGACCCATTTCTACCAAGGTGGGCAGGGGGGGAAAAGTGCATGTTAATATACTACTACCCAAATTCAGGGTCAGATCACTCCCTCTTTTGGTAAAAGTCCTCAAGTTTTTTCCTCTAAGAGTTTCTCCCATATTGTTCAGTCAGGAGTGTAGGTTTGGGCCCGCTGCAGTATGAGACCTAAGTCCAGTCCCCAGACACATCGGATGAGAACCTGGTCAGGTCACTCTAATGTCAATGGGAGTTTTGCCATTGACTTCAGTGGGACCAGGATTCCACACATGGATCACAGGAAGCAAATGCTATTTACATAGAGAGTACTTGTGTCTGTGTCCCAACACTTCCGTGCCTAGCACAGCTGCCCCGGCACTCCCCTGAGAGGAGATTCTCCACTGTAGAGGGGGACCATGGGGAAGTTAACAGAAGTCATATTAGCTTTGCTCCCTAATTTCTGCAGGGAAGAGTTGGGGGTGAACAATGCACATCTCACAGCTTGCTCCCACTCACCATTGGCCTGCCCCTCTCCTTGTATGAGTCCTGTCTCTGTAGAGAGCACTCCAAAGGTGTCAGGGAGTGGTAATGGTGCCATGAAGGTAGCTGACCAACCCATTCCTTCCACACAGGAGGGGCAAAATCTGTAGACTGAGCATCCCCTCCATTCATATGTACATAATGACTCCTGAGAATGTCCAAAGAGCATGCAGAAATGTCAGGCCAGTTTCAGCTGTTCTGTACTGATGTTCCTATAAGAGCTGGGAATGAGTTCTTCAGGTTACCAAATGGGAAAATCAGAAAGGCATTCCCATTATTTTCTTTCTGCAAAAGAGAGTTTGCTCTCTGACCCCAGTTCTCACACTGTAGCAAATAGCAAACTCAAATGGGACTTGCAAGAAATATGAGAAACACAGACATTTAAAAAATGTTTTCTTAGAATTAATCACTCAGAATAGGAAGCATCTGGATCTGGATAATCTAAATTGAGGGAGAAATCAGGGAACCAGCAGATAACTTTTTAGTGCAGAACTATATCTTAACATAAACAAATAACTCTCTGATTTCTTTTGAAAACCCCTGTTCTGAGCCCGGTACCAGAATATGTAATACAGTGGTTGGATTTTCCAGAAAGAAAGTCCTCAAAGCCGTAGTCTACTTGGGGAAGCAGATCTGAACAATCATTGGCCTGGGCTCAATTCTAGCTGTTGCGTTTGTGATGAATTAGAAAAGGACATTTTTCCGATTTTAGTGGAGTTTTAAATGGAACTGTGGGAGCTGAAGAAGAAGAAGAAGGGAGAGGGTATTGTAATTTCAGAGGGAAACAGACCAACTTTTTGCCCTGAAAAACCGTTTCCTCAGAGGAAACTTGGATTTGATTAATATTGAATGGAACATGGGAGTAAACCCTACAGTCCTGCATGCAAGCCTCAAAGTGGGGGCAGAGATGGAAAAATGTGTAGACAGGAATTGTGTAATTCTATGTGTTTGTACCACACCCAGCACTGTGGGGTCAAACTGTGATTAGAGCCTGGGGTACTGTAGTTAGATGTTCAGATGCATGCATGTGTTCTTTTTGTGTGCTGCATTGGCTCTGGCCAAATAGCCCATACAGTAGGCTCCTATCAAACTGTCCAATAAGACCACAAGACTTGGTTTACTAGTGAAGGCGCCCAGCCAGGTTTATTGTCAATGTAGCACGGTAATGGCACTTGGCAGATTCTGCGAGGATACTAAAGACATGTATGCTCGTGACAACGGACGCAGCTCAGTTAGTGGCAGGACTTTCCACGGCTTTCTAGGCTAGCCAAAGACACTCCCTCTGAGATACATCTTTACACACAGATACAAACAAATTACATATTGCCCCTGACGTATCAGGGTGCCATGCTCTGATGTATTAGGGTACCACCCATTGCCTTGTACTTGTTGGTTTGATTAAAACATTTTTATTTATTATGCTGGTGGTAATACTAATAAATAAGTGCAGTTTCCATGCACTGACTTTCCTGTATCTTCCCCACACAGCAGAAATATAAGGTGAAATCCAGGCCCCATAGAAATCAGTGGCAAAACTCCCATTTACTTTAGTGAGGGCAGGATTCCACCCATTATACAGTGGATCTCAAGTCTCATCTAGTCCTCCTAACATCGTACAGGAGCAGCCATAGCCCAGCTACAGGCAAAGCCCTTTTTACTCAGGCTTTGCTTGCAAGACCAGACCCTTTCCCCTTACTGTCCAGTTTAAATATTTTTGGCAATATTTTGCTGAATCAGCAGCATTCCCTTTGCAGAGAACAAATGAACCAACCATCTCTTGCTGTTTTTGCTTTTTCTGTTTAGCTGGAACGTGCAGGCTTGTTCTACAGACACAGTGTACAGCATTTCCAAGAGCCAAAGGTCACCCTGAAATCTCACAGCACACTGTACAAAAGCCAAGCAAGGAAATGCTCAACAAGCTTTTGGAGAGCAGTATCCCAAAATATCAGTTTATTTTACTTGACAGTCATGCTAACCCCATATGCCTCATGCCTTGAATTTTCCACCTGGCTTGACATTAATACAGAATAGCTAACTATCTTCAATACAATGTGGTCTCCAGTTATAGGATAGTGAAATGTCATGAGAGAGGCACATCCCTCCATCCCTTCACACAAAAAAAAACAAAAAGGAACAGTGTCTCATTTAAATAGCCTACGCAATCTATGCTGTTTGCAATAAAAGGGTTAGATTTTGCTCTTTGTTAATCTGAATCTACACCAGTGCAGTTCAAATCAGAATCTGTCCCCAGATATCTTTTTTCCACTATAGCATTCTTCTTTAAAAAGACTCTATAAAACATTGCAGCATTCTACTATAATATCGTACTAGCTGGTGGCATTATGTAATATTAATATTGTTTGCTGTAGTGGGGCCAATACTATAACATTTCTCTCTTTTTTTTAAATAAAGGTATATAAATGTTTCATCATATACATTCTGAGAACAAGAATGTGTTCTAAACAAATACTCCTACATTTGGACCTGATTCACCACTGATTCTTCCCTAACACGATATAAACCACACCTATTGACTTCAGCAATAAGTACTCATATTCTGCAGTGGGAGAATATGACTCTTTGTTTATCAGTTTTTAAATGGGCCAAAGAATAAGGTAAAACAGTACAGTTCAAACCAGTAAAAGGAACATAGCTTTTCAGTTGGTACATTGGACTGCACTGCATGCATCTCACTAGTACTTAGGCACTGTTTACTGATATGGGAAATTGAACCAGGGAAAAAAAGAAATCAGGAAGTTACTGTCTAAATATGTCCCAAATAAATGGGATGCAGCCTATTTGGAAACATTGTCCCTCTGGGTACAATAAAAATAACAACAGGATATAAATGAATAAAATCATGTCAAGGTCTAAGGAGTGGAATGAGTTGGGGAACTTCTGCATCTTATGTGTACAAAAGTCCTTCATGTTTTCCATCGACTTTGATAGTTTTCAGTTAAATGAGATATAAATGCACAGTCTGATCCTACTTCCTCACAGTCAAGGGCAAATCTTCCACTAACTACAGTGAGAGCAGAATCAGGCACAACAATTTCAAAAAGGGCCAGACTCAATGGCAAGCAAGTGTGGATAAAATGAGAACTCCCCTCTTCCAAATCTTTGCCCAAACTCTGATCACACCATTTTTGAGGATCAAATAAATGTAGCTAAAATAAGTATGAAAGTTAAAGCAACAACTAAAGAGCTTCTGCCCTTCTTAGTTTTCATTGGAGCCAGAAGTGGAAGTGCCAAATGAATACAAGTTTTCATGAAATGTTAATTCCAGCTTAAAGCTAGATAGTTTGGATAAGCATATGGACTTCAAAGCCCTCAGTTGAAATACCAGATTTGCAGAGGTTCCATCACTGCTATTTATAATATGTACAAACATGTCATCTGTGAAGCAAAATGTGTACCACATTATAACGTTGTAGGTGTAGCTCTATTGTGTATTCACAGTATCTAAGAATCTGCTAGACTTTATGCTGCCGGATGTATGTACTGATCCTAGTCCTCACTGAGGCAAAACCATTCACTGAAGTCTACAGAAATTTCACCTGTAAAAGTCCTGTAAGATCAGGACCATTATTTTTAATCTTCTATTACTATATTTCAATTCCAAATATTTAAAATGATCCAATTTCTGTGGCTCTCATTCTGGAACATGGACATCATTGTGACAAGTTTAGAATTACAATTGTAATTATTTTCTTTATTTCCTATCCTGTTATTTACTAAAGTCTAAATTCTGCTGCTGGGGAAATCCTTCACTAATTCCTATTTTCCTCCTTTCCTTCTTTGTCCATTTGCATTTTTTGTGTGGTATGTGTGTGTAATGAATTTACCCCCTACTCAACAGTAGGATACTTTAAGTGATCTCATTCCCCTTAAGCAATAATCCATCTCTCCTCGAAACAAAAATAAAACAATCTTGTGCTGTTTTAACACAATCTAAGAGATAGAGAAGAGGGCAGCTCAGGGGACAAATATCAGAATATAGCTACTCTAGATCACTGGTTCATTCTAGCCAAGGTAAATTACTGAAAGTTGTTACTGTCTAATGGCTGTTCTGTAGTCTTCGTGAAGAGTTTGTCCACGAGTTCTCAGTGCAGTTATCTACATCAGAACTGCACCCTAGCTGACTGGCTCACTATGAAGGTTACCAGCCCTTCTCACCCCTAAAGGAGATCCCTCCAAAACTGGGTGAGGCAGGCTGTCTGGGAGGTGTAAGGAAGCTTGTATTTATGCTCCTTGTTCTGTACCCATTCTGGATAGAGATGATTTTAGTCTTCAGGGCTGACATTACATCACTTTTCACCAGCAGTACTGTAAGTTATCGCACACAACGTGTAAGTAATGACACAACAGAATGTAATAAAAACTACATATTTTACTTGCTGAGTAAGATTAAGCACTAGACGCAGTCTTACACATTGAGCAGTAGTAAGTCTTAAATCCCCTGGTCAATCAGCTCCTTCACTCATGAGTGCATAAGGAAGAAAACAGGGGCAAGGATTGGGCAAAGAATAGGTGTTTGTGGACATCTGGACTTAAGAGCTATCACCATCATTCATTCCCTTAATTCTGCTACTAGAGAACAGCAAACTGGTAGCTGCACAATGGCACACATCAAAGCAGGACTCAGTAATTTTTTACTCTGTGCTTACATGTGCAGAATGCCAGTGCTGTGAGGGAACAAGTTCTCCGTGTACATATACATCAGTGTGAACGACAAGCTCGAATAACATATTGTTTGTGACATGAAAAACTAACATCTCTGCCTTGTCAAAAGTGACAGATTAAGACTTGGGATCGGGGCAGGAGAAAAGGCTGAGTACATTTTTGGCAGAAAACATGAATGATATTGTTATATTAGATGTTAAATTCACTTTGTGGGCTGGAGAAGAAAGTCCACATGACACACCGAGGTTTACTCTAACAATTGCATAAGCTCTCCAGAGTTTGCTGTTAGGAGAGGAGGTTTTCAGGAAACATGGCTCTTCGAATGAGATCGTTGGAAGGATAGTGACAGATCTCAAAGTAGTTGCACATTGACAGTATTATGAGGGAGAAGCTGTTCACTGAAGTTATTTTAACTTGCAGAGTGTGTCTGGTTAAAGGGACATATTCTCATCTAGATGCATGGGGATTTGTACCTATAATTAAACTCTGGTGAGAGTTTATAGGCCCTTCCTGCTATCAAGAGAATACAACATAAAACAGTCAGCATGATCAAATCTAGACTGTTGAATCTTCGCACTACAGTAAAATGTTAGGGGGGGGAAATGCACTAAGAGAGAATATTGTTTCACTTTGCCATTTGGGGCTTATTATACACTACATTGGTTCTCTCCACATCTATCAATAAACTCTTGGGGTGAAATCCTGGCCTTACTGAAGTAAATGGCAAAACTTCCATTGACTTTAACAGGTCCACAATTTTACTCTAGAATTCTAGTTATACAGTTAGTTGGTGTCTTTGTAATTCATCCTTCCCCCACAAGGTTGCACATGAGAAGGGCTGCTCTCTTCTTTCCATTGCTACAAGGTGGCAATGTGGCTTTCCAAAACCTAAGTAGAGGTTTGCAATGGCTACGTTTGGTTACTATTTTCTTCTGCTTGGTTATTGTTTTCTTATTTTTGTTTGTCTTAAGTTTTTTCATTCCAAAAAATGATTTTTGTTGCTGCAGACCCATCCACAAAGAGAGCATAATTTAACATACCTTATCCCCTGAGCTGTGTTATAGACATCACAGATTATGTGGGCGCATGAACAGGAAGCAAACAAAGCTGAGTAATGTTGTCTTATGTTCCATAAGAAACAAGGGGGCAAAGGGAACACTGTCAGATAGATAAGGGCATAATGGATAAGAAAATTATTTTCAAGCTTCTAAGAGAGTATTACCTGCAATAATAGATAAAATACCTGTTTAAGTAAAAGGTATATGAAAGTAACTCTTTAAGGGAAACTCAAGCTCCACCTACGATATAGGTAGATGATTTCTGCATCTATGCTTAACCAAGTAGTAATCAGGTTGAGTTGTAACTGTGGTTTTGATGTAAGGATAAATGGAAATTCTTGGGATTAGGCGCCCACAAATCAGACCGAGGATGGAGGGAAAGACTTGTATTTCGTGCGAATACAAAACAGTAACACTATTCTTCTTTTTTATTCTCTATTGTCCTTTTAGTGTCCACAAAAGTCTACACATGAAACCTATTTAGCAAATTCCTTGGAAAGTGCAACAAACTTCCAAGTTAAATTTGGAAGCTGTGATTGGCTCTTTAAATAAAAGAGGCTGAGCCTTATGTTTTAAATACTGAGTTGATGTGCTGGCTGATATAATAAATTCCACCAACTCTGATACCCTCATATGGTTATGTGAAATTCCTCAGTTGGTGGCAACAGATCCCTTGGAAAGAGATCTTGGCTTTTGATGACTTTTTTCATTTTTATTTTTTTACAGAAACTAAATTATATAGCTGCTGACAGTTTTATAGGCCGCAGTTCAGCCATGTACTTAAGCATGTGTCTAACTTTAAGCATGTATTTCCATTGAAGTCAATGGGGGTAATCACATGCCTAAAATTAAGCACATGCTTACATTCCTTGGCGAATCACAGTATTTCAGACACTAGTTACAGCTGAGGAAGTAGATGGTGGCTACAGTGTAAGAGTTGCAGAATCAGACCCAAAATGTGGAAATAGCTGCAACTGTTTTTGAGAAAAATGCTCTATGCTTTTTTTCTTATACGCACCCACATCCCCACAGGCAGTCACTGGTCTGTTGAATGCTTAGTGTATACTGTGATTCTCATAGAATCTGCATGCACATTTTTTCAGTTGTACCTTTCCTCTGATTTTAGTTGCACATTCCATAAATGGTGATGATTAGCCTGTATAAATGTTCTTTTGTATTATAGATTCAACTCTGCGCAAATGTGGGTTCAGATATCATACTATCATACCTATTACAAAAACATTAGTGCACGTATTCAGAAAAGGAAAGGCAGGTATTTTAGAAGTATTTATTTCTAAAAAATATAGAAACATTAAACACTCAGTTTTGACATCTTAAAATTGAATAAACATTGTTACCAGTAGAGCTATGAAATCTCAATGGTTTTGCTTCAGGAGTGTGTGTGTGTGTGTGTGTGTGTGTATACACACTGTATTTGGTGTCAATGCACAGACGTTCACACACCTTGACAGTCACATTTAGTTTTGAGTTTGAACTGAAAAAAATCTCACTGCAAAACACAGTTAAGATTGCTACACTTCACCTATTTTCACATAAAAACTAAAGCAACGACAACAAACATTGCATGATTTTGATGCAAGCCCACATTCATATGAAACTGAGCTCAGGTTTGCTTAAGGGTATGTCTACACTACAAAATTAGGTCGAATTTATAGAAGTCGGTTTTTTAGAAAGCGTTTTTATACAGTCGATTGTGTGTGTCCCCACACAAATGCTCTAAGTGCATTTAGTGGGCGGAGTGCATCCACAGTACCGAGGCAACCATCAACTTCCGGAGCGTTGCACTGTGGGTAGCTATCCCACAGTTCCTGCAGTCTCCGCCAACCATTTGAATTCTGGGTTGAAATCCCAATGGCTGATGGGGCAAAAACATTGTTGCGGGTGGTTCTGGGTACATATTGTCAGGCTCCCTCTTCCCTCCCTTCCTCCATGAAAGCAATGGCAGACAATCGTTTTGCGCCTTTTTTCCTGGGTTACCCGGGCAGACGCCATACCACAGCAAGCATGGAGCCCGCTCAGCTCACCGTCACCGTATGTCTCCTGGGTGCGGGCAGATGCAGTACTGCATTGCTACACAGCAGCTGCTCATTGCCTTTTGGCAGCAGACAGTGCAGTATGACTGGTAGACATCGTCATCGTACTCCTGGGTACTCTTTTAGCCGACCTCGGTGAGGTCAGTCAGGGGTGCCTGGGCAGACATGGGAGTGACTCAGCCAGGTCATTTCCCTTTTTAAGTTTCATCTCATGGAGATTCAGTCCTACCGGCAGTCGTACTGCACCGTCTTCTGCCGAGCACCCAGAGATGACAATGGCTAGCGCACCGTCTGCTGCCAGCCTAAGATGTAAAAAGATAGATGAAGTGGATCAAAACAAGAAATAGACCAGATTTTGTTTTGTATTCATTTGTATTCATTTTCTCCCCCCTCCCTCCCTCTGTGAAATCAACAGCCTGCTAAACCCAGGATTTTGAATTCTATCCTTCAGGGGGCCATTCTGTTTCTCGTTGATGCAAAGCCACCCCCTTTGTTGATTTTTAATTCCCTGTAAGCCAACCCTGTAAGCCATGTTGTCAGTCACCCCTCCCTCCATCAGAGCAACGGCACACAATTGTTTTGCGCCTTTTTTCAGTGCAGACGCCATAGCACTGGGAACATGGAGCCCGCTCAGATCACCGTGGCAATTCTGAGCACTATAAACACCGCACATATTATCCAGCAGGATATGCAGAACCATAACCTGCAAGAAAAGCGAAACCAGGCGTGGAGGAGGCGACTGCAGCGCGGTGACGAGAGTGATGAGGACATGGACATAGACTTCTCACAAAGTACGGGCCCCTGCAATGTGCACATCATGGTGTCAATTGGGCAGGTTCATGGTGTGGAACTCTGATTATGGGCCCGGAAAACAAGCACAGACTGGTGGGACCGCATAGTGTTGCAGGTCTGGGATGATTCCCAGTGGCTGCAAAACTTTCTCATGCGTAAGGGCACTTTCATGGAACTTTGTGACTTGCTTTCCCCTGCCCTGAAGGGCAAGAATACCAAGATGAGAGCAGCCCTCACAGCTGAGAAGCAAGTGGCGATAGCCCTGTGGAAGCTTACAATGCCAGACGGCTACCGGTCAGTCAGGAATCAATTTGGAGTGAGCAAATCTACTGTGATGCAAGTAGCCAACACAATCACTGAGCTGCTGATATCAAGGGTAGTGACTCTGGGAAATGTGCAGGTCACAGTGGATGGCTTTGCTGCAATGGGATTCCCTAACTGTGGTGGGGCGCTAGATGGAACGCATATCCCTATCTTGGATCTGGAGCACCAAGGCAGCGAGTTCATAAACCGAAAGGGGTACATTTCAATAGTGCTGCAAGCACTGGTGGATCACAAGGGACGTTTCACCAACATCAATGTGGGATGGCCGGGAAAGGTACATGACGCTCACATCTTCAGGAATTCTGGTCAGTGTTAACAGCTGCAGCAAGGGACTTACTTTCCAGACCAGAAAATAACCGTTGGGGATGTTGAAATGCCTATAGTTATCCTTGGGGACCCAGCCTACCCCTTAATGCCATGGCTCATGAAGCCATACACAGGCCGCCTGGACAGTAGTCAGGAGCTATTCAACTATAGGCTGAGCAAGTGCAGAATGGTGGTAGAATGTACATTTGGGCATTTAAAAGTGCGCTGGTGCAGTTTACTGACTTGGTTAGACCTCAGCAAAACCAATATTCCCATTGTTATTACTGCTTGCTGTGCGCTCCACAATATCTATGAGAGTAAGGGGGAGACGTTTATGGTGGGGTGGGAGGTTGAGGCAAATCGCCTGGCCGCTGATTACGTGCAGCCAGACACGAGGGCGGTTAGAAGAGTACAGGAGGGTGTGGTGCGCATCAGAGAAGCTTTCAAAACCAGTTTCAGGACTGGCCAGGCTATGGTGTGAAAATTCTGTTTGTTTCTCCTTGAGGGAACGCCCCCACTCCGGGTTCACTCTACTTTCCTGTAAGCTAAGCACCCTCCTCTCCCCCCTTCGATCACCACTTGCATAGGCATAAAGTCATTGTTGCTTCACATTCATGCATTCTTTATTTATTCATCACACAAATAGGGGGATAACTGCCAAGGTAGCCTGGGAGGGGTGGTGGAGGAGGGAAGCACCGGGTGGGGTGGTGGAGGAGGGAAGGACAAGACCACACAGCACTTTAAAACTTATTGAATGCCAGCCTGCTGTTGAAAGAAGGCCGGAGGCCCTCCCACCGCATTCTTGGGCATCTGGGTGAGGAGGCTTCAGCCCGCCACCTCTCCTAGTGGTCATATTGTGTTTTCCTGCACTCTGAGATTGTCTACCTCCAGGTATTTTGCTGTGCTCTGTCAGTGTGGGAGGACAGCATGAGGTCAGAGAACATTTCATCGCGAGTACGTTTTTTTTGCCTTCTAATCTTCGCTAGCCTCTGGGAAGGAGAAACATATGCAGCTGGTGGAGGGGAAAAAAGGGAGCGTGGTAGTTAAAAAGACACATTTTATAGAACAATGGGTACACTCTTTCATGGTAAACCTTGCTGTTAACATTACATAGCTCATGTGCTTTCATTACAAGGTCGCATTTTGCCTCTTATTGAGGGTATGCCGGTTTGGTGTGAGAGATCACTCACGGAGGGCCAGGCAACAGAATTCGGCTTGCAGGCAGCCATGGTAAGCCACAGTCTTTTGGCTTCTTTAACCTTCATAACATGTGAGAATGGTTTCAAACAGCAGCGTCCTCATTTCCCATACAAAGTAGCCGTTGGGTTGGTCATTTAAAATGGGTTGGCAATTTAAAAGGAGGGGCTGCAGTTTCCGGGTTAACGTGCAGCAGAAACCCAACTAACCCCTCCCCCCCACACACACACAATTCTCTGGGATGATGGCTTCACCCCTCCCACCACCACGTGGCTAGCAGCAGGGAAGATTTCTGTTCAGCCACAGACAAACAGACCAGCAGGAATGGGCACCTCTGAATGTCCGCTTACTAAAACCACCCTATTTCAACCAAGTGACCGTGAATAATATCACTCTCCTGAGGGTAATACAGAGAGATAAAGAACAGATGTTGTTTGAATGCCAGCAAACACTGGGACCATACGCTGCAATGCTTTGTTCTTCAATGATTCCCGACTACGTGCTACTGACCTGGTGTGGTAAAGTGTCCTACCATGGAGGACGGAATAAGGCTGCCCTCCCCAGAAACCTTTTGCAAAGGCTTTGGGAGTACATCCAGGAGAGCTTTATGGAGATGTTCCTGGAGGATTTCCGCTCCATCCCCAGATATGTTAATAGACTTTTCTGGTAGCTGTACTGGCCGCAAATGCCAGGGCAAATTAATCATTAAACACGCTTGCTTTTAAACCAGGTATAATATTTACAAAGGTACACTCACCAGAGGTCCCTTCTCCACCTTCAGGGTCCGGGAGCCCGCCTTGGGTGGGTTCGGGTGGTACTGGCTCCAGGTCCAGGGTGATAAACAAATCCTGGCTGTTGGGGAAACTGGTTTCTCCGCTTCCTTGCTGTGAGCTATCTACAACCTCCTCCTCATCATCATCATCTTGCTCGCCCCCAAACCCTCTTCTGTGTTGCCTCCCACTCCTTGGACGGAGTCAAAGCACAGGGTTGGGGTAGTGGTGGCTGCACCCCCTAGAATGGCATGCAGCTCATCATAGAAGCAGCATGTCTGGGGCTCTGAACCGGAGCAGCCATTTGCCTCTCTGGTTTTTTGGTAGGCTTGCCTGAGCTCCTTAATTTTCATGTGGCACTGCTGCGGGTCCCTGTTATAGCCTCTGTCCTTCATGCCATTGGAGATTTTTTCAAATATTTTGGCATTTCATCTTTTCGAACGGAGTTCTGCCAGCACGGATTCGTCTCCCCATACAGCGATCAGATCCCATACCTCCCGTTCAGTCCATGCTGGAGCTCTTTGGCGATTCTGGGACTGCATGGTTTCCTGCGCTGATGGGCTCTGCATGGTGACCTGTGCAGGTGAGCTCGCCACGCTGGCCAAACAGGAAATGAGATTCAAAAGTTCGCGGGCCTTTTCCTGTCTACCTGGCCAGTGCATCTGAGTTGAGAGCGCTGTCCAGAGCGGTCACAATTGAGCACTCTGGGATAGCTCCTGGAGGCCAATACCGTCGAATTGCGTCCACACTACCCCAAATTTGACCCAGCAAGGCCAATTTCAGCGCTAATCCCCTTGTCGGGGGTGGAGTAAAGAAATTGATTTTAAGAGCCCTTTAAGTCGAAAAAAAGGGCTTCGTCATGTGGACGGGTGCAGGGTTAAATCGAGGTAACGCTGCTAGAATCGACCTAAACTCGTAGTGTAGACCAGGCCTAAGACTTGTCTAAATGGGGAAACTAAACAGCAGAAGTATATGCTGGTGTAACTCCTCATGTAAACACTTTATTCTGGAGAAAAAAATGACTTTATTCCAATATAATTACTCTGTTCTGCTACTCAGTTTCCCCATATAGACAAGACTTCAAGGGTGGGTCAGGTTTGAATTTCAAGTCTGTAATTAATACTTGAAAATCAGGCTACTATTGCTTTGATTCCCTTGTAAAGATATTGCTCTGCTCCAGTTGATTCTACATCCAGATTATGATGTTCTGAACCACGTTAGAATTAAATTAAAATGCTTTTCTGTTTTTAAATTGTTTCTCCATTTTGAGATGGAGCACAAAAATATGCAGAAAAATAGATGAAAATAAACAAGATCACATTGCCTTTTGAAGCTTATAATGGGTATCTGCACCCTAATTCAATCCAAAGAAGTGATTTAGTAGCATTAAGATGAACTGTTAGAGACTTTTCTTATTTAATGTATACATTATATAATAATAACAATGGTTAAATTATCCTTCAAGGGCCTAATCCTTCAAGATGCTGATTTTAGGAGTTGAGGGTGCTCAGCACCTCACAGAATTGTGACCTAACAACACACACACACATACTTGAACCAGTAAATCAAACATTTCAAATCTGGTGAGTGCTTCAACTTTGTAGAAAGAATCTACTGCCTGTAGCTTCTTGTTTAACAATTACCCTTCATGGAAGTTGGAAGTTACTCATGTGGCTGTTGTTAGTAGGCCAGGACCAAGAGATTTTACTCTACCTAGTTTAGTAAATCTAGAGCTTATTAGACACAGGTTATATATACACCTGAGCCTGATCATCCACTGAAGTCTACATTTAAAGTCAATAATGTACTTAATGTTGCTATCTGGGGATATGAAGTAAGAAAATAGCATTCAGCATTATTCACTTACCTAAAATGCCAGAAACAACAACTGCAATAGATTAGGCTTCATGAGCCTGTTGGAGAATCACTTGTGCATTATTTCAGGCATTTTGTATTAGCTTTGCTTACTTGTTAAAAATAACACACATTCTATTCTGAAAATTCTGTACTGGAACTGGGTATTTTCTGAACATTAAGACTTTTTAAATGCTTAATTTTTTTATCTGCTAAAAACAAAAGGGCTAACAATGGGATTTTGAGAGGGGGTAGATAATAAACTAAATATGGACATTAAAAATTAAACCAACATTATTAATCAACTTGATTAAGTTTCCCCTTTGACTGATTCATCACCAGTGGGAGCGCAGAACATGTAATTAATGCAATGCCTGTATTCAGTCAGAACAGCTGCTTTAGGGAAAAAAGGGAAGGGATTTGAGATTTATACCAGAATCATGAAACTACAACCATTAAAGGTCTTAGTGGCTTTTTTAAAACTGCAAGAGAGAGCCTGAGGGTTTGGGGTGGGAATCAAAGATGCAGACTCATCCTCTAATATCCAATTTCTGAGACAAAAAAGAAAACAAGACAAAAGTAGTGCCTGGGGATGGAAAAAGAAGATATAAGGATCATTCTGCGTGATTGGAACCAATTACGTAGCTTTTTATTGCACAACAACACAGGATCAGTGTTGCAAGGGTTGTTACTTGCCTTGTGTTATGCAGTTCCATATTTTGTTCTTTGTCCCTGTCTAAAAATGAGTAAGAAATCCAGAATGTCCCTTCTTAATGAGTGTGTTACTGTTGCTAGTAATGGCAGAGTTGTACACTGGGAGATTTTTATAATACCAGTTCTCCAACTTCCCCCAAAGAGTCTGGCAGCTTTTCTTTTACACTCTCTTGGTCTCACTCTCTCTAGCCAGCTGCTTTGGGAGGGGCTGGTATAATGTACTGGTTTTGCATGTGTGTGATTTCATCTTTTTATGGCCACAGAGAAGATAAAGGACCATCAGCTTCTGATAATAAAAGGGAGCCGAGAATGGGATGCCTTTGTTTTCAGACTTAAAGGGAAAGGGCTCTGGTCTTGGTTCAGTAGGAATGTGTGTGATTCTAACAATTGTGCCTGTCATCAGCAGCATATAAATTTGCTACACTTGGAGAGAAGAGAGGGAGACCTCTATTTTTACAGATGCAACAACAGTAAAGGGGCCTATTAGCCCAATCCACAAGTCCTTACTCAGGCAGAACTCCTAATATTTTCCTTGTCATCTCCTGGGCTCTGTGTTCTGGTTTATGAACTTAAACGAATAAAACCAGAAAAGATGTAAGAGCAAAACTGACCTTGTTCACCTATTTCTGACACTCCTCAGACTCTCAGTGTGCATTTGAGAGTCTGAGAATGTTCTTATGTTAAAAAGTGGAAAGTTAATCACAAGCTTAACTACAGAGAGACCAAAAGCTCTCCAATAGTGTATTCTTCCGTAAATATACAAATATGACACCATCATCTCTTACTTGACCTTGACACTGATATATTTTCATATATTTCTATTTTCAGTATATGTTTCACAAATTCATGGTTTGATGTTTTTATGGTAATAGGCTGTAATTATATAAATGTTACAAGTACTGTACAAAGCTGAGCCAGTTATTAGTGTCTTTGCCTGTAAATAAAGATTTGGCGGGGGGAGGGGAGGAAAGTGGAGACTAATGCAGGGTTTATAATCATAAACTTGTTTCATGTGGTTTTAATCAAACGTGGGATATCTGGAATTAAGGGTCACCACCCTGCTAGGCACCTTGAGAGGAATTTCTGTTTCAAATAAGACTAGGGCTGCTGCTGACATGAATGTGTCTGTGAAGTTATGTTCTGCTGGAAACCAGGCATAACAGCAAAAAAAAAAAAAAAAAAAAAAAAAAAAAAGAAAGCTAGTATAATGCTTTGAAGAAGGGAGATTGTGGTGTTTCATAGCATGTCTTATTACTAGCCCCACCAAAAAAAATTTTTTTTACCTGACCCAAGCTCATTTTCCAAACACATATATTGTATACTGTAAATTATTTTTCCAATTTGGATGGTAACAGATTGTAGCTGACTGATAGGTTACGGAGAACTTGCTTTTGTTCAGTTGAAACTACTCTAATCTAGAATTTGTAGGTTAGATTCCAAGGCCAGAGAGGACCACTGAGATCATTTAGTCTGACCTGTATAGCACAGGCCATGAGATACAAGGATTGAGAATGAGATAAAAGGAATTAAAATAGAATATTCATTTGATAGGTAATAAAACCACTTTTAATAAAAGGGAGGTATATCAATGAGACAAAGTTGGAATGTAAATTTCAGCTTTCCAGAACTTTGTGGTAGTGATGGTGGTGCTGCTTATATTGAGATTTTGGTTTGGCAAATTATGGAAATAAGAGACAGGGAACAGATTCTGTGTCTAAGAATCATGGTGTTTGGATCCGGAACTTTGCTTTTGGTTTCCTCTTAAAAAAATCACTTGAGAAAGCCAAAGCACAATGCAGTTATGACGGAGCAGAGATAACTGTTACCTGTTGGGCTCATCAGCACCAAAACACAGCCGTTTAACAACGTTTATTTTATTTTGATTTTATTCCTTATAAATACTTATTTACATCAATTCATGTCTATATAATTATTATATGAGATGGTTTGTAGTTTGAGAGGGAAAGCAACACAAATCATACATTCCTCTTGAAGATGTCAACATGACTTTGGACATTTAACTGGAATTTTATGCTGTTTTTCCAGCACTACTGTGCCATCTCATCAGATTGTGTAGAGTACCTGATTTGTTTTTTCAGGGGATTGTACCACTAAGGCCTTGTAAAATGGCAGGTTAAGAGAATTTTAAACACATAGGCCGCAGTTCTATAAACACTTAGGCATGTGCTTAACTTTAAGCATGGGAGTAGTCCCATTGAAATCAATGTTTACAGGATCAAGGCCAGAAAGTGATCCATGCCTCATTGTTCTCAGCATTTCCATGGCATCAGTTTGTTATTAAATAGATCTTATATAGCTGCTACTGAAAGTAGCACTGAAGTTTCTAAAATGTTAAAAGTCTCGGTCCCCTATGCGAGTGACAAGTGTTATTATTTAGCTGGTCCTACTGCTGAATCTCAGTGGTGCACATCAGCATGGAAAAATATGTAAAATTAAAAGAAAAAATATTGGACCCAATCCTCCCTCTATTGAAATCAATGGCAACATTCCCAAAGACTTAAATGGAAGCAGGATCAGAACTAGAAACATGCTCAACCCATCTCCTTTTGTATTCTCACCTTTTCCATCTTCTTGCTGTTTAAAGAGAACAATTTTTTTTTCTGCTGCCAATATCCCAGTACTTCAGCAATCAAAAAAATGCCTCGTGTGACTGCACTGCTGGTGCTTGTTTAGGACAATCTTTAATCAGATCTGTCACAGTCACATGGAAATGAACTGCCTGATGTGTTTTGCAGTATAAGCAGAGGACTGCAAGGGAAGTACAGGCTTTGGCTATATTTGCTGCCAAAATCTGTACTGTTTTAAGATGAAATCCCAACTCCATAATATTTAGTTTGGAGTGGAAAGGAAATGGAAGGAATATGGGGAAAAGTCTTTCCAGTATACCTATTTATCATACTCATTTCATATAGTGGTGGAAGAATTTTACTGTCTGGTTTGAGTGATGATGTGGATGACATTGGTTAGTGCACAACAGGACATCCCCAAGGCTGACCAGCCCAGCCAATCAGAACTTGATTTTGACTTCATTCCAATTTGTGTATATGCAATATCTTTGAAAATCGGGCCATGTGCATCCCTACCCGAACCATATTCTGATCTGGAAGATAATGCTGCTATGGTTTGAAAATAAGCACAGCACACATCTGGCAGTGTTAAGGACATCAAGGGGGGGTACATTGCACTTCAACCTTAACAACAAACAGGACCAGTTCAGCCTTTTCTCCCAGCATTATAAAATGCAGCACAATTTTTCCAAGCTGTTACTACTGTTTTCACCTGTAGACCATGCATATTTTGCATAAACATTTTTAAATGGCAGGTGTTTGGCTGGTGGGTGAGTGGGAGGATGAGTGGATGGATGGCTAATACACACACGCTAAAGCCATCCCATTATCTAAAGTAGTATACAGCATTATTCCATGATAAAACTGTTAACACAATGTACTGGGCCATAAAAATGACTACATGATAGTTATTTCAGAAGCCCTTCTTTTTTAGAAAAATATGATAAATACATTTTAGAAAAGCCAAAAGTTTACAAAAACAAAAGTCAGCATTTCTTCAAAGCTATCTCAAATATACAGACATGCCCTTGTCATGGAATCAAAACAGTTCTCCCCACACATCCACCCCTGGCTTGAGTAAATTTATTCAGCTGCATAAATGAAAAGAATGTCATGCTGTGTAGCTGTCCAGTTCTATGAAACAGGTAGATCGACTGTCATTATTGTTTATATCATCTTGTGCACACAGAATCTATAGGAAAGTGATTGTTACACTTAAGTTTAGTGTTCTTACCAATTTGATAAGCCTCAGACTCTCACATAGAAATTTAGTTCCATATCATGTAATATGAGTACAGATTAGCTTTATTTGGCATTGTTTCTTTAATATAACAGTCTCTCAAACACTTTAAGCAGCTAATGGCTGAGGGAGAAAGAAATTAGAAAGGCAAGAGAAAAAAAGACATGTATTACAATACATTTGAAATGAGATGGAGAGTCTGTGAAATGCAGGAAGGCTGTTCCAGATGGCAGGAGGAGCAAAGGGGAAGGCTCTCACATCAAAGTAACAGGAATTTATGGGAGGACATAGAAGAGGCTAGGGCCAGATAAGCAGGGGGGAAGTGTAGAAACGCAAAGAAAGACCAAGAGTGGGAGGTAGACTGGGGCAAGTAGATGCAGGGCGCTTGAACTGAGTCCTGATATTATTGTGGAATCCAGCGGAATTGCTTGAGGACAAGGATGATGTGTTCTTGTTCCTTTTTATATGTGAGAAGGTAGGAGCAGCATTTTCCATGTGTTGGAGTCTGCAGAGGTGGTATTTGGAGAGGAGGGAGTTAAACATAAGAAAACGTCCAGGAATAGATGAGGATCTGAACAGAGGTAGAGTTCAGGAAGTGATATACTCAGGCACTATTTTAGAGGTGATGAAAGACAGGTCTGCAGACACAGAAGGTAAAGGAGCAGGTGGATAGTCTAGTATCATAAATATTTACCAAAAGGTTGTGTCTGACTATTAAGTTTAGATTTTAGGTTAAAATATTGCAGTTATTCTAGTATGAGGCTACTTCACATGGGGTCTTAACTCTATGAAAACTCTCTTCAGCCTCTTCAATCTGCCATGACAAGCATACATTTGGGGCCAATTCCTTCGCTGGTGGTATCAATCAGCGTAGCTCTGTTGAAGTCAATCAGCCATTCTGATTTACACCAGCAGAAAATCTGCCTATAGGTTCCTAAGAAGAGTCTGACTGAATATAGACAGCCAGAGCTGCAAAATTTGGATCTGGATTTCAAATCTTCCAAAATCCAGGAGTGTTTATAACCAGAGATTTGACTTGGGCATTGCAGAGAGAGGAGCCAGATGCAGCATCCTGAACTGGATCAGGATTGGGATTCTGAATCCCTCATTCTAGCATTTTGGTTTGGGCCCCATCTTTAATTCTGAGGGAGCACACAACTGACCAGGCAAACTGATTGCTAGGCCCTGTTGTCACACATGCTCTGTGTACCATGCTGCTTTGTATCAGAAGTCATTATTGCAGTTACCCAACTTGTCTGAAACTAACCATGCTGTGTCTCTTGAATATTTGGATTTCAGTTGCCTTTTTAAGGAACGTATTAAAAGTGATATTTTGCAGACTTGGCCATATTGTGGGTTACTTTTATCAGAGATGGACTAAACTGCCACTTGGTATTTTTGCTGTTGGCAAGAATGGCTAATTGCCAGCTGCACTGGTCTGCTTTCCAAAAAAGGCATTCAAAAAAATCTTGTAAGCACTTTCGTTTTTTATTTCTCTATTTAAAAACCATTTTGAATAGTGGGAATAATTCTTTTACACAATTAGTTTTCAAGTTATCCCACTGATCACTATTTTTAAGCGCTGAGTTCAGGGGCTTGTTGTTTAGAAATGAACGCAGACACATATGAGGATGGAAGCTGTCCAGGAACATATTGCTTTGAGTTAGCAGATGTATCCTCAAATAGTTGGGTCTTCTAACCTTGTAAGAAGGAGCACTAAGAGGGGAAGGGAATAGGAATGGCAGAGACTGAACTCCTCGATTTTAAACTTGACCTCTCACAGACATTTTTTCTGCTCATGGAAAAAAATTAGAAAGAATATTGGTCCTCACTATGAAAAAGCTTGAGAACTCTGTTCTACAGACATTTGCCTTTTGGAAATTTTGTGAAAGGAAGGGAAATATATGTACACATTCCAAAACATTTTTTCTGAGGAAACATTTCTATGTAAACTTCCATTAGCATATTTTCTATTTCACTTCCACTGGCATATTTTTCCCTGGAAATAATTTTGTACTCCCTCCATATACCTTTTTATGAAAATGATTTGTTTGGTCTTATGTTTATAAGTGAAAAAGTGGTTATTTTAGAACCTGAAGGTATTTCCTCAACACTCATTTGAGGGAACCACAGTACCAGCATATCAGGATACTTTTCAAGAAACAGTAATGGATGCTAGGATTTTCTCTGTGTAACATTATATTGGGTCCTCGATTAGTCAAAATGAGCTGTGAATCATTTCAGTATATGCCACTTTCTCCTGTTTTCATTATCAAAATATTTTATGTCTCTCAAATGATACTTTGTGACAGAGTGCTGAGGCCTAACAGATGGGTCAGCACTCTGATCACTGTGGCCTCAATTAGTTTCCCTAACAATGGCTGATTGAGCAAATTGGGGGGAATTAGCAAATCAGATGGGGAAGCTGGAAGAGTTAAGTAGCTGATTGGCTCATCAGCTGACTAAATTGACAAAAGGTAGGAAGGAAATGTTAGAAGAGGGAGGATAGGACTAGTAGTGCCTAGACTGAAAGTGATTGCAAGGAAGGAAGGAAGGACCAGCCAGCCAGCCAGGATGAATGTGGGCTGAAAGCAATAGGGTCATAGGTATTAGAATTGTTGTATTGCAAATTGTTGCTGGAGGGGACTTGAATAACATGGGGTGGACACTAAAAGAAGGGAGTCTGAGTGGTTTCTGGTGTGACTCAGGGTGGGGGACAATATGGTCTGTTACATACCTGCTTACAAGTTCCACTGTGATACAAAAGAGGTATGGATAGTATGTATATATGTTGTGCTTTATATATACCACAGCCACTGACCTGAAATGCAATACTGTACCTCTTGGACTGCACTCGATTGTATAGATATCTATTTATTAAATGGGATAAATTGAAATGCATAACCACCATTGCAATCAAGTATTTGTTGACTGAGAAATGCATAAACTATTCCTTTGCAGATTAAACTCTATAAGCGCCAGGACAACTAATCATTTCAAGATGCTTCCATTTAAATGGGGAAAGATCTCTAAATAAATAAAACAAATACTTCAAAAATCACCTTCACACACTTGCAACTCAGCCAGCATTGATTTTTGAATGTGGGACAGTTGAGGTAGGTTCATGGGGCCAAATTCAGCTTTAGTGAAACTAGCTATCTAAGAGGAATTTTAGACCATGAATTTTGTTAAATCATCAAACTGTCTTCTAGAACAATAGTTCTTACCATTGGGTGCATCCCAAAAGCAAGCTGTGAGGTCTCACCCCTCTGGAAAAGAGCAGCAAACCTTGTAGCTACTAGGAGCCAGCAGGAGTCCACAGCAGAGGGAAGGAATAGCTGGCTCCATCTTCCTTCTCCTGCTATTCCTTCCTCAATCTCTCTTGGCAGAGATGGCTCTGTGCTATGTGGCAGTCTGCCACTGGATGAGGAATGGACAGTAATGACAAATGGACACAGGGGATCAGACCCAAACACAGAGTGTAGCCCTATCTTGGGTGGGTGCTACCCACCTCTGACAGACCTGAGAATTTGTCGTTTTCTTACACTTTGGCAACCCATGTCTAGCTTGTTATATCAATGAAGTCTCATTGAATTGAAATTAACTACCTCCTCTCTTCTCCCAACTCCTCAGCTGTCAGCTCTGGCACAGGCCTTCCAGGGACTGCAGATCCACCTTTACAACCCTTTGGAATAGCACTTCTACTGCTGTGGAGGTGGACACTGAGCACGCAAGGTAGGAGAAAGGAGAAGCTCCTCATATCTCACAACCCTACTGTCCCCAACAGCACCACTCCATCCCAACCCCCAGACACCAATCCCCCAACCACATAAGCTCTTCCTTCAGCAGCAGCACCCGTCTCCTCTCTCTTAAAACCATTCCCCACCCGCCACATATTTTTGAACTGCAACCCACAAAATGGACACCAAAAAAAAATTATCCCAGGACTCAAATCCCTCTATTCTATCCATCCATAAAAGACTGTGGGATGTCAGAGGTCATGGATGGAACTCTTGGGGAATTTTGTGGATCCTGGACTCAGAAATTATCAAGAGTTCATGCTTTAGACCTGTGTCAGATATACTGTAGAAAATACAATCTTGACTTTGTTTGATCCCTGGACTCCCAAAAATTAGAATATTTCTGAGCTTGATTCAAACATACATGAGATTTGTTTGGTTAGAACATTCTGAGTATATCAAACCTGGTATATGAAGGAATTTTGTTATTCCAATTTAGCCTTAAAGACAAATACAACTGCATCATATTGCAATTGCCCTCAGAATGACTCTAGTGTGTTTAAAATAATGAAAATTCAAAATGTCCAACATTTTCCTGTAATCTTTGAAAGAGTGGGAAACTGGGCACAGGATGATTTTAACAGAATATTGTTCATTCCAGCTTTCTAAATGAGCTCAAAGCAGGCTTGATCCAACTCCCATTGAAATCTGTAGTGTCCTTTCTACTGACTTCAGGGTAAACTGGATCAAGCCCAGAGGGAACACTGAAGGGGAAAATTCCTTAATGCTAAATCAAAGAAAAACTATTTTTTTTGTAAATCATCCCACTGATGCTTTAGGAGACATTAATTGATCCACATGGCCAATATTAGATACACATGTTCACAACAAAATTAAGACATTGCAGCTGCTGAATATTTAATGATATAAATAGGTACGTCTTTAGATGTGATAAATATAGTAAACTTCTCCACAATATATACGCACTGTGAAAAAGCAATTTAAAAAACTTACAGATATACCTATCTTTGTGGGGGACTGAGAACTTGGTTTAAAATGAAGTAATTGCAAAATGTTTACAGAGTAGAGATTTTTTTTGGTTGTACAGTGACAAACTGACCAGTTATGACCCAACAGACTTATGCCATCATTTCTTACTTCCTTGGGAGGTTCTTTAACTTTAATACAAAATGTTTTTTTTCAGTGTATTGTACTTCTTTCCAGATGGTTTCTACAGAGTCTTGGCAAATACACTCCAAGATTAGGATTGTTGCCCCTCTAATCTCTCACTTTAAATAGATATTTTTATCCAAGAGCTTTTACAAACCGTTTAGCAGATCTATAACTAGGCTCATTATCACAACATCCTGGCCTATTGCATGCATGTATTATCTGAACATTCAGGTATTTTAAGTGAGGAATATGTAAAAGACCATTGCTGTTCAGATTCAATGTACTTTACACAAACGCCTCTTGGTTGAATCGAAATAAGCAAACAGCTAATGTCAAAGTTAGATAAATTCCACTTCTCAGGTGGCTGGCATGATGTACTTCAGATACAAGTCAGCATGCTCCCTCCCAATTCTGGGTATTGCACCTTGAAAAAGAGAGAGAAGGTGGGTGAGGTAATATATTTTATTGGACCAACTTCTGTTGGTGAAAGAAACAAACTTGAAAGCTTGTCTCTTGCTCAACAGAGGTTGGTCCAAAAAAATATTACCTCACTCATCTTATAATTATATATATATATATATATATATATATATAAATTATAATATAGTACAAACACACTTCTCATATGCATTCCTAATAAGGATAAACGTGAGTCCTATTAGGACTCAATCTCATGATCCTTAGGGCCAAATTCTCCCTTTTCCCACTGAAGAATTGGAGTATTACTGGGGTTGCGCTAATGTAAATTAGAATTTGTCTCTGACTTTAAGTGTTCTGACCTGAGTTCAGACACAAAATTCTGTCCCAGTAAAATCTAATATAGTGTCTGTAAAAGCCAAGGAACTCTGTTCCCTTTTCATCACCTGTCCTCTTTCTGATCAGACTCTCATCTTGGATGACACACTGAAGTAAGCTGAAATATATGTTAATGTCTCTTTAGGGTCACACCATGCTAAGCCAGCAGTTTCTGTAGTATAATACTGAGCAGTATTGAAGAGTTAAGAAGTTCTGCCCTGTGCCACTGTCCCAGCTCATCCTGATAGGTTGCCAATGGCCAGACAACAAAAATGTTGGAAGCAATGTGATGCCATTTGGGAGACTTGGTCATATAGGCTTTGTTTACATTAGAGAATTTTAGGGAAAAAATCTTACCAAAGCTTCTACCACTACAGCTGCTCTGTTGATGCCTGAGGAAACCCCACTGTAGATGAAGTTCTGGTGACCGCTGATTAATTTTACTACCATGTCAATTAGCCAGCAGGTGTAAGGAGCCACAGGTCTAGAACCCTGGGTTGCAGGTTCCTAAGAGACTGATTGCTCTATACCACTACTGGGGAGCCAGCCACAGCACTATCTGACAATTACTGGATGGTTATGCATTGTAGGAAGTACTGCCTGAAGAGGCCAGAATGACAGAATGCTCCAGCTGCCTGATTGGTCCACACCAACTATTTATACCAGAAAGTGGGTCCTATGAGCCCTCAGAGCAACAATGCAGACTCTGGTTTGTTACTGATATAGACCTTGTCTTTTGATCTGCCTTTGACCCTGGTGCAGCTTGATGTTGGTAACAGTTTCCTGACTCAGCTTGGTAACTAATCTCAACTCCTCCCTTTGACCCCAGCCCAGCGGACACTACTGGCTTGACTGCCTATGCCCTGGCCATTACAGCAGGCGAGAAATCAGCTGGGGAGAAAATGACAAATGCATTTTAATGTAGCACTTGTTTGATACAGCATGCTGGTTTGTATGGTTTATGTAATTTAGAATGAAATTACTTTGTTTCTGTAGAAAAAGAAAAGATTGGAATTTGACCCATCCTGTTTAGGTTTTGTAAGGGTTCCAAGGAAGCTAAAGTGTATGAAGTACAGAAAAAGTGTTGTAATATCTAGGCAGAGCTGAGTGAGCTATTTTGTTCCTGAATATATATAATTGTATAATTTTGTATAATTTGTATAATTTTTCTTCTCTTTTGGAACTTAATGCTTTGTACTGCCAGCTATAGAATCCCAACACTAACTCTGACAGAGCAGAGCAATGCAATGAGAATTTGCCTGTGAGCATAGGTGCTGGAACTAGGAGTCCTGGGTGTGCAGCAGCACCCCCTGACTTGACGTGGTTTCCATCATATGCAGGGTTTACAGTTTGGTTCACTGACTCTCAGCACCCCCACAATACAAATTGTTCCAGCTGCCTTGCCTGTGAGAATAGAATTTTGGTTAGTAAAACTAAGACGAGTTAAAATTAGATCAATTTTGTCTTAGAGAAAAATGATAATCTATAAAATATTTTTCTTTAAAATTTACCACCGTCATGCTCAATACAGAATCTAATCTGGCTCTATCTTATTAAAATCCTGTCTGAACTCTCTATTCTGTAGCTGTGCTCTGCAAATGAGTCATACCATAACAATTCCCACTTTGTAGCCAGTTCTCCAGAGAAGCAGAAGAAAAAAGAAACAACTTCCTTTTATGGGAATCAGACCTGTTTGTAGTGATAAAACTCTTTCCATTTCTATTTGAAGACATTCTCCATAACCTAAGACTTGATAGTTATAAAAACACTACCTACTTTATTTGGATTCCAAAAACATGCATAACTATAGTTCTTTGTTTAATATGTTGCTTTAAAGTGTATGTACGTACATGCATAGATACTGTACAAGTTACACATGTGAAATTTCAAGAGACCACCTTGTTTAGTGCATTTATCAACATCACAGCTTGGAAGTTTTGTTTAATTTTATTTTATTCAGTGTTTTAAACAAGCAATCTGTATGGGGTAGTGAAAATTGTTTAATAATATGTGGCCACCAATTAAAGCACCGCAGCAGTGGCTATTGAAGAATTAACTTCTGGCAAAAGTTATCACACCATAGTATCTCAGATACCACAGCAGTTTCCTGGCCTTGGCATAGAGGGAAGTTACTGTGTTATTTCATATCACTGTGTGGTAACTTTCTGACAGTTATCATTGTGATGGAGACCACAGTGTATCACAATAGATGCAATTTTAACTTCTCACCATATAAGTGTAGTATGTATTTAATTGGGTTAATGTGCCTCTATGTTCATCGCTAACTGTGATTATTTCAAACTGTTACAGTAGAACCTCAGAGTTACGAACACCACAGGAATGGCGGTTGTTCATAACTCTGAAATGTTCGTAACTCTGAACAAAACATTATGGTTGTTCTTTCAAAAGTTTACAACTGAACATTGACTTAATACAGCTTAGAAACTACTATGCAGAAGAAAAATGCTGCTTTTGCCTTTTTTTAGTAGTTTACATTTAACACAGTACTGTACTTTATTTGCATTTTTTTTTGTTGGGGTGGGTTGTGTCTCTGCTGCTGCCTGGTTGCGTACTTGTGGTTCCAAATGAGGTGGTGGTTGACTGGTCAGTTCATAACTCTGGTGTTTGTAACTCTGAGGTTCTACTGTACTTATAACTTTGCTACTGATAAATAATATTCTGCTTTCCTAACTTTGCCTAAGCAATACCATATAGGGGTGGACTTAGCCATTAAAAATATGTGGCTTTCCTTATAGGAAATCCATTGCAGGAGCTGAGTGCTTTGCAACATTAATGAATCTGAGAAGTAGGAAACTATTTTCCCCATTTTCAGATGGGGAATTGAGGGGCAGAAGGTTAAAATGACTTATTGTGCAATAGTACTCCTGATAGCACAGGACTAGGTTTAACGACAATGTTATCTTTTCCCTCGTGCAATTATTTTTAATGGAATTGTATTCCAGTAATGCCTAGAGGCTCCAGCTGAGATCAGAGCACCCTGGTACCACACCCTCTGGGTGCAAATGGGAATTGAAGGGCATCCTGGCTCCTCTTCCCCTAAAGAGAAGAGCACGTGTTGCAAAGCTCATTGGCTCCTCTCCTGCATGGGGTGAGGTTGTATGTGCTGTATCCCTCTACGCCACAGCCCCTTAACGCTCATTGATCTTACCCACTTTCTTATTATAAAATGGGGTAGAAAATGGCCATGGGGTGTGGAAACATAGTGAGAGTCTGGACAAGGAGAGGGAATGGATTTGGAGGACAGTGGAGTTTAGGTAAGCGATTAAGGCAGTGAGGGGCAAGAAGAAGAGACTGCTTTGTACATCTTTCTATCCTTCCCCCACTCTTGCATCCTTCCTTGCCCCAAAACAATGTTTCCTCTCTCAAATTCAGAAAAAATAATCCTATTCTCAACACCATGCACCAGAGCTGGTTGAAAAATTTCTGTCAAATGTTTCCAGGAAAAATTGGGTTTTTAACTAAACAATTTTTTTCACAAAATGTGTCTGCTTTCCATGAAGAGTTTCAACTTCTTTGCCAAAAAAGAAAACCCTGAAACATTTCTGGTTTTTCGCCAAAAACTTTTTATATTAAAAAGTCTTTTTTTTTTTTTCAGAGAAAATGAACTTTGGGTTTGTCTAAACACTTAGTTCATGGCAAGCTGGGATTTGCATCTACCCTTCACTCTCCTGCCATGGACCAACTATCCATGTGGACCCTGCTCATATGCATTAACAGTTCATTATTGTGCTTTGATCCAGTCCAGGTTCAAAAATAGATCAAAGCACATTAGCAAACTGTTAATGTTCATCAACAGGGTTCACATAGTTAGTCTGTGGCTTGTGGAAGATATTCAGACTGCAGTGTGCTGTGAATGACCTATATGTGGAGACAAGACTCTTGTTTCATTTTTATTGTAAGTTTTTGCAGAGGCAAAAAACATCTTGTGATGAGCTGTACTGTTCAGTGACCAAAAAATGCTGTTCCCCACCACACACTGACCAATTAGTATCCTGCCTACTAGGCTTATCTATTAGTAATGCCTCACCACATAAAAGCCAATTAATTCTGCCCTCCCACACTACATACCAGCCACTTCATTTTATACACCCCCCCATTACTTTTTGACCCCATCACCCACAGACCAGTTAATTTGGCTTTGCTCTCACCTGTTAATTCAGTTTCTCCCGCTCCCATGCACACATTTCTCATCAGAGCCCCTCAGCTCATTTTAATTCCCCTACCCTCCTCTTCTCCCAAAAGCCTCCTCACATACTTTCCCAGGCCAGGAATGGAAAAGACTGATGGCATCAGTATTGCCCTATCCCAGCCTTGGGGGTTTCTTGACACTCCCTCCCTTCCTCCCTCCCTCTGGACCAGTGTTGTTGTGGGGTTAGCTCCAAAACCTTAGAAACCAGGGCATGGGACCCCCTCCACAAAGCTTGCTAGAGCATCCCTGGCAGGATCTTCCTCAAGGGCCTGGCACGTTGTTGACTATGGGTTTTCCTTAGAGAGGGAGGGAACAGCTGGGATGACAGGCTTTTCACAGGAGTGGAGTGGGTAGAATGGAGGGGAGAATCAGCTATGAGTTGTTGGGTTCTTTCTACTCCCTCTATTCCTGTGAAAAACATTTCTGCTTAGCTCTGCTCCACTCCTGCCTTCCCCGCTCCTCTAAGAAGCTAACTATCATTTCAGGGTAGGAGGAAGAGACAGTAAGATGAGCCAATACCCCTTTCCTAGGAGCAGAGGTTGGAGATAAGGGAGCAGAAAGTGCTAGCAACTCAGGGTTGGATCTACTTTCCCTTCCTCCTTCCGTCCTGTGGAAAAAAACATGTGTTGGCCCAGATGCCAGGCTCTCCCTCCTCCCAGTCTTCCTCTCATCTACCTGTTTGGCTGTCCTGTCCAAGGAGGTGAGAAAATGTGGACAGGCAGTATGGCACTGGTGTTAGGGCTTGTGCCTTTAAGGACAGTGAATCTGAGTAGAGTGCTGTGAAGCTTTTATTGTGCACAGCCAGCTGAAGTCAGACACACAATAAAGCAGAGCTCTTGCTCTCTTGCAGCACCTTAAGCACTGAGTTGGGATTTTCCCCACAGACCTATAAAGTCAGAAAACTAGTCTGTGGAAAACTGATAGTATGGGAAATTTTGTTCTCTTGTCTGCCCATAGTGATGGTGAAGAGTGAAACAACAGTATTGCCAACCCTAAGCATTCGAAAACGATGGACCGGGCCCCAAAAAGTCATGAAACTGGCTTTAAAAAGATATTTAAAAACTAATAAATTTTGGAGTTCTTTTTCTTTGCCATCTCGTATAGCATCACATGGAGTTCACAGTTTCAAGTTTTTCTCGGCTACTAGGAGGACTAGAAACTTACTGTTTTTTTTAAAACAAGAGCTGCAATTTGCAGATAACTTGATTCCAGTAGCTTTGGCTTTAAAGAAAACTGCAGATATCACAATATTCATGATAAAACCACAAGAGTTGGCAATACTTACAATGCTACATTCAAGCTTTCTTAACACCTGATTCTTGAAGTGAAAAACAGGATTTTATCTTGATAATAATTTTAATCCTATAATGGGAGCATTTATGCATATATATTTCAATATTTTATTGTACATTCTACTTAAAGATGATCTGTAATAAGGATTGATATAAGAAACGCCGTTACAAACTTACTAAAAATTTAATTAAACATGAACTGGTGGCTCTTTAATACCACAGAACTAGAGATGGATTTTTCAAGTAATATTCCCACCAGTCTAGCAACAAACCACTGGCGCTATTGGTTAATTGAGAGGTTGAGACAACACAATGCTTTGTAACATGGATTTATATTACCAAAGGAGCTACAGTAGAGTTCTATATCATTAAAGTAAATTAATCAAAACATCAGGGGAAATGTTGTTGAATTACAAAGGTTACACTAGTCACAAAGTTTAAAAGTTGAATTTATAAGCAAATCCAGGGAGCTATGTCATTTTGGGAAAGGGCCAAAAAAAAATTTAGTTTAGCCATTTTTAACAACTCTTACATTAGTTCCAGAATGTGAGAATCTGAAGTATTTTTTTCAATTAGTAACTTGACAGAGTTTTATTTAGTTACCTTCCGCCAGTAATAATTTCCATACAGTTATATGGTTCCATTACTCCTGAATGATTCCAAAGTGCTTTACGGACTGGGCCAGATTCGGTCCTGGATTTCATAGTGCTGTGCTAGAGGTGTATCTACAGCCCCTATATGTAGGCCCCACTTCACACACTACTGAAATGCAGTCACTCTAACTGCAGCACTGTAAAAGATGGTTTGCAGGAGATAAACTTAAACTATAGGGAGGATTTAATGTAGTTGCAAAGTTGGAATTTGGCTGGGACACTAAGATTAATAGCCCAAACATTGCACAAATAAATAAATAAAAGCAAATGACCAAGAATAGTCAGGACGCCAGTTTTATATTTCACCTGACATATAGCACCTCTAGCAGCGCAGTTTTTCCTGGCACCATGGGGGGACACTGGGTCAGTACTAACTCAGCAGAAACAGTGCCACCTACTGAATGAATATCATTAATTTCTGCAGCACTTCAGCTTTCCCATGGCAGAGAGACCTTGCAATGCTTAGGAGATCATAAAGTGATATGGTTTAAGGTAGTTGTACAGTTGCCAGTTTTAGGAGTATAACACAATGCCTCTTTATGAAAACATAGTACTAAATGAAATGAGGTTTGACTCCTCATTGCATCCCATGGTGGACAATAGCCCGTCACTATAGATACTACAACAATGGGATGGATGGACAAAACAGTACAGCATGGCAGGCAACCACGGGCCTTCATTTGGGCTGATTGTTGCTTAGAATCAAAACCTGTGTCTACTTTCATTTTGCTTGGCACTACTCACAGGGGATGCCACGAGAAAGCGGTCATCCCTACTGTGTCTACTGCCATATCCTCTCAGAGTCACAGCAACTCTGAGGTGCAGAGACAAGCACACTGATGAAGTTCAGAAGCCCTAATTTACATCCACCTGTTTGCAACCTGGGAGGCAGTTTCTGGACTAGGCTTAACAGGCTGCTGTCAGGAACAACCAGAGTGCTGCCACAATACAGAAATTTGTCTTAGTCCAATCCTCAGAGTATAACTGTGGAGCAGCAAAGCAGATGGTCAAACATGGTGTAGGAATGCACAATGAAAAGACTGGGGAGAGTGGACTGCAACACCTTGCTGCCCTTGTTGTTCAGCAATCTAACTT
The DNA here is from genome assembly GCF_965152235.1 of Eretmochelys imbricata. NCBI lineage: Eukaryota > Metazoa > Chordata > Testudines > Cheloniidae > Eretmochelys > Eretmochelys imbricata. The sequence goes on along the minus strand of NC_135575.1, from coordinate 41,924,321 downwards.
CTGCATCAATCTAGATATCAACTTGTGATGGATACAAAAGATGTCTCCACCATTTACCAACAGTATTGTCACAGCTAACAAATGCCCAGCCTTAGCCACTCCCCTAATCTCTCCTTCTCAGAGAAGAGGTGGTTTACCAGAGTACTTTGGAGGTAGTGTGAAAGTTACTTTCCCACACCTGCTGTAACAGTACTTGAGCATGTACAAACGACCTCATTTTAAAAAACAAAAAGATAATACTACTCCATGTCATGTGGGGTTCGTTTGTTTTTTTACAACACTTAGGAAAACATGGAAGACAAAGAAGCAGTCAGTCACTCTTAAAAGTCAGACTCCACAGGGCCTTTCCAAAGTTATGACTAAATCATGCCTTCCTTACAGGATTAGGCTCTTGGGTGGGTAATTGGATAATTCGGGCTACTAGGGGGACAAAGTTTTGTGAGCCATTTAGGCCCAGATCCTCCAAGGTAGTTAGATGCCTAACTTCCTTAAACACTCCTCTGAATTTTTGCTCTTATGGAATCATCACTGACTTTTATATATTTATGGATGTCAAATATTTGACATCTGCTATAAGATAATTACATCTCTAAAGGGTAATATGCTATTCATAGTTGGCTCAGGTTTCATTGTTGCATCATAACCATAACATCCAGTAACCTTCCTGTTCCTATCATACATATATTTTTCTAACTGGAGAAAATATGCCAAAAAACTCTTCTGGTGAAGTTCCATTGACTTCAGGGGCATTACACAGGGGAGAGAGATGCCCCATTGCATCTAGTCTTACTATAATAAATAAACACTGGAATTTTAAATGTTCAGCTTGTGTTCATAATTTTGGTATGAAAGAAAAGGGAGCAATAGAAATAGAAGGAAGGAAGAACATGTAGAAATGCTACAGGGAATAAATTTGTATATTGTTCAAATCATACTCCAGCTGCTGAAGTGATAACTAGTCTAAAGCATTTTCTAAAATTAACAAAAGCAAAATATTGAACATGATGATGACAAACATCTGGAATATATAAGATGACATGAAATAACTACCATTTTACAGATTTAATTGAATAACTCACACGGTTCAAACAGATTAGCCTATCCCCCTAAAATACCTACTTGCCATTCAAAATACTTCACCGCTGTAGCAAGCTTTTGACATATATAGCGGGGTGGAGAAACTTACTGACTCTCTGAGTTGCATGTGACAATCTTCAGACATTTGAGAGCTGGGGCATACTTGCCGCGGCTAGGGACTTCAGCACGGTGGGAGGCGCTGGCTGGGGTTTGGGGTTCAGCCTGCTCCTGCTGAAGCCCCAAGCCCCAGCAGGAATGCCTTACAGGGCTGAAGCCCCGAGACCCCCCTTCCTGCTTGGCAGAAACCCCTACCTCACCACCCCACTGTGAGGCAGAGGTCCCAAGCTCCCCCCAGTCTGGTAGGTGGAGAATGGGGGAGGTCTGGGGGGATCCATGAGCCGCACTTTAAAGTGTAAAAGAGCTGCATTTGCCTCGCGAGCCACGGTTTGGCCACCCCGATATTTAGTTATATTAATATAAGAGATGGATTTTCCTTTTCATTTGGTGTTTCTATTATTGCTTTGATTATTTTGTAGACTCTTCAGCTATTGTTGCAGCCATTGAGTTAAAGAAACTTCACTATGGACAGTTTCCAAAATAGTGCTAGATCCTTCCAGTTTATTTTAGGAGCAAGCATAGCTTGCCTACATAAGAAAACAGAACATTTTAGTTTCTACAGAGTTAAAAGGAGCAATTTACAAATACTTGTGCTCATGGAGATTAAGGAAGTGGCAGCTATAAAAACAAAAATCCTCAGTGTAATATTTCCCGCTCGATCTGCACCCACTCCCAGAGTAAGGTCAAATACAAGCTCAAAGAGATGAGATACAAAGAGAACAGGAAATGGAATTCACTCCATCTATTCCTTCAATCACATACACTGTGCCTTTTTCAGAAGCCCTTAGTGAAAAGAAAAATAATGCAGAGGAAGTGTCTGACATTGACAGCACATTAGTCATGGAGGATAGTATCAGAATGAGTGTCTGCTGTGATCTGTGACATAGTGGGTCCCAGCACTAGGCATCTTTTGAAGGGATTGAGCTAAGATTAAGAACAGGAAATCACCCACAAGAACAAAACCAACAAATACAAAAATACTCACGTGGACAGGTATTGAATTAGTTCATGAAAATATTGGTCAAATTCTGCCCCAGGATGCATGTGATCCATACCACTTCAAGTCAATGGTTATTGCATATGCTTTTTTGGCTCTACTTCAGCTTATCTTTTTAAAGACACAGCTATTTGTCCTACACAGCTCAAAATTCCATTATGGTAAGTTATCATTTAAAGAATTGGTGACACTGATGATAATAATAAAGAAGTCATTTTGTGACTGAGAGCACTGTGAGCAACAGAACAGGAATGTAATCTAATGTGCTGCTTTTCTTCCCCTAAAAAAAAGACAATCTGACTCATGTTGTCTAAGATAATGGCTATGACTTTGCTGGGCGCACTTTAACTGATCTAATTCTGGGAGGAAGGGCCATTTTGACATTTTGTGTTGTAGCAACTGTGAGTAGCCTCTCAAGTTTCCCTAGGAATCACTCATGTTAAGAACTGGATAGCCTTTAAACAAGTCACAAGTCATTGCCTTTATACACAAAAATAAATTAAAATGAAAAGTCAGAGCTCAGTTTCCCTTTCTCCATTATTTTGCCCTGAAACTTATCTTTCTACTAAAAACCTGGACACGTTCATTAATAAAGTAGCTATGTATAACTAGGGAATTCTTCTCTATAGCTTGTGTCTCCTACTTATACTCAACCCTCTTTGACCTCCGTTCTCTAATCCTTACTGAACAGTCTGCTTATAGTTGTGCTGAAGAATTAATGTGACTCATAATATTTCAGTGTGAGTATGACTTAAGGCACAAACCCATACAAAAAACATCCCTTCAAGCACACATGGGAAGTCAGGAGCAGCCCTAGCCATTTTGTCGGCCGGGTGGAAAATGTTTTCGGCTTCCCTCCCTTCCCCACTTTAGCAGTGGATCAACCTCTCCCCTGCCCCAAAATGGCTGGCCAATCAGCAGAGCAGTATAACAATCTGGTGCTCCCTGGAAGCTGGCACCTGGGGGTCTACCTAGGACCAGTCATTTGGGAAGTACATCTGTGTCACTGAATCAAAGGGAAATTATGTTGCTTTTCAAATCTATTTTTTTTGTTCCATTTTTCCATTCAGGAACCCAGGAATCTGTATAGGGAATAATCCCAACTTCTGACCCCTCTGAAGGCGTGAAAGATTCTGAACCTAGTGGGACCAGCATGGTTCAGCTAAACAGGCAGTTGGCTGCAGGAAGTCACTACAGGGAGTCTGCACCTCCATTATACTACTGATCTTCCAAGACCTGTTGCAAAAGCATTTTAAGGTATGGGGGCATGGATCTGTGATAGTGCTGCCACAGGGGTAAAAGAGGACACAGTGGTGGAGTGACCTGGATAGGAGAAGGGAGAGTCCATCCTCTCTCACACACGCAGCTCATTTACACAGGCTGTATAGTGGCAAGTGGATTTCACCTTGGACATTCCCTAGAGTGGTCTAACCCTTCTGACCAGTGATGCTCCTAAAGGCTTTTACAGCAGGATCTTTACTATGAACTGGTTCTGAGGGCTGGTCTGCACACCGTTTATGTACTGCTTTAACTGTGTCAATCTGAAACCACTTTAGTTAGAGCAGAACAGTCTGCCAGTGTGGACACAGTTATACCATGTATAGACCCCTTTCTTCCACAGCCATTAAGGGGTTAATAGGTATGCTTGCTATCTCCTCAGCTGCAGCTAATTGCTGGGCCAGCAACAGCTGGGAGATAAGAAGGCTGCAGCTCGAAGGAGAGGATGGTTCCTAGAAAGACTACTGAGAGGAGAAGTTGAGTCTGGAAAAAGCCTATAAGAGAGGTGAAGTAGGCAGCAGCAAGGGACTGGGAGGAACTGGTCCTAGCTGCTTAATTCAGGGTTCCTGGGCTGGAACCCAGAGGGGTGTGTGGATGGGAGGATCTGAGTTCTCCAACCATCCCCAGCAAAGAGGTCAGAACTCTCCTGGGGGCTGGGATTATTGACCCATTCCTAGGGACATAGGACTTCTGGTCTATTGGACTGATTGTTTATTGCCCTGGAAGGGGTGAGACTATCAACAAACCAGCTACAGTCATAAGGAGAATCCATCTGGCACAGAGCTAGATGAGTTGTGGGGTAGGAAAACTGAGGCAAAGTCACCATTCTACCTTGCAAAGCCATGGAAGGGGCGGGTGCTGGCTGGCAAAGTCACACTGGGCATACTATCGTAAAGATGCTTGTGAAAAAACATCTATACCGTTATAAAGCCCCTTTGTACTGGTATGATTGTGTCCACACTAGGCTTTCAATTTTACCTACCCTTTTTCAGATATCATCAGTTTCCACTCCTCCTGGCTGAAGACCATACTTAGTTCTTGGATACACATTGTACAACTCTGGTAGGAGTCAATGGAAATTCCTTGGACATATCCAAGGACAGAATTTGGCCTTTAGTGACTAATTCTTTTTAGTGGATCTACATGTATTTACCCGGTGACACGCTTTGTGTATCTTGGCTTCTTTTTTTCCCCCCCCCGTCTCTTCTCACCCTCTGCCCTTCCGACTGGGTGCAGAGCAACCTGAAGTGAGGCTATAAAGCTACTTCATATCAAATAGCAGAGGGGGCTAATTGTGTAGCAAACTATTCCCCTCTCTTACCCAGGCAGCAGCATTGCACAAAAGCATTTCAGAAGCTAATAGGACCAGAAATCTCAGAGAAGTCTGTTCATGTGAGATTTCCACCACATTTTCTAGCTTCAAGAACTTTGCTATACTTATCTAAACCCATCCTAATTTTTAGACTCCATGCTGCATCCAGTGGGGTTGCTGAACTCCCATTGAAGACCGGGGAGGCTATTGTTACCTTGCAGAATCAGCCTCATTTTGGAGGTTCACTTTTCACTTGTTAGAAACCTATTAGCAGAAACTTTAACATTCTTTAGCAAGTGAATGAGCAGCAGCAAACTACATGGGGCAGTGTCAATAGGTGACCTGTTCTGAGCAGGTTGCAGGAATGTAGCCATGACTCTGACGTAGGGAGAGGATGTACACCAGAGATGGTTCCTCCTGGTTTGAAAAATGTACAATATTGTAGCAGTTTCCTTTCCAGCTTTGGTTGGCGCACACAAGTGCATGAAAATGAAGTGAAGGGGGGAAGGTACATTGATCATTTTCAACCCTCAAATGCTTCAGTTCAAGGTTTGGGAGAAATTTCAGGTTGGTTCCTATCTTATGTGAATTGGTTTACTCACCCTTGGTCTGGAATGCCTGGAAAGAAAGTATTTGTCACTTGGACCTGTAGCTTCTTCCCCACCCTTTTCAATTTCAACTAAGATTTTCCCAAAATGTGGCTCAACTGCTGTTCCTTCATTTTCATTGCATGGCCCAGAAGTATGATGAACCATGCTTGCTCTTAATTGTTCTTCAAAGCTGATTAAGGAGGAATCCAAAGGGCCCAAGTCTGATTTGAACAGTTCGCTGCGGCTCTAATTTTAATTTCAATCAATAACACCAAGCGTGAGTCTGTTAATTCTGATCTATGCAACTTTTTCCAGGACAGCTATGCTAATCATCAGTTGAAGAAAACAACAACTGAGTGACACACAAGAGTTGTACCATTATGCCACCATTATTTCAGTGAATGCATTTGAATGCTTCATTTAGTCATGTAATGACATTAAAAAAAAAAAAAAAAAAAAGACAGGCCACAAGGATGATCTTCCCAGACCTAATTATTAACTCCTTTGCCTTGTTCTCTCCAGTGTAGTATAAAAACACCCAGGAGCCTCTCATATTAGCTGAATTTAGATTCACTAAGTTGCTTTTCACAATTGCTGTACAGTTTACTAGAGGAAACCCCTAACTGTGACGGTTTGAAACTCCCCCCGCTAAATAATACAAGTTTGTAAATCACATCATTGTTTGAGTTACAAATGATCCCATGAACTCAGAAAGCTTCTGGTAAAGTTAGTCTGATGACCCTGAAAAATAGAAGACTCTGATAACTTTGTCACAATCTAGGGCCTGATGCTATCTTCACTGAAGTCAATGGAAAGATTCAAGATGTTCGAAGCAGAAACAGGCCCAAATTGTAAAATTCAGATGATTTAAAAAAAAAAAAATTGGGGGGCATTAATTCCAGGATTTTTGTTTCTATTCTGATCTGGGTCTAGTTTAGAAACGGTAGTGACAGGCACTATCTAAAACAGGGGTGGGCAAACTTTTTGGCCCAAGTGCCACATCGGGGTTACGAAACTGTATGAAAGGCCGGGTAGGGAAGGCTGTGCCTCCCCAAACATCCTGGCCCCTGCCCCCATCCGCCCCCTGACTGCCCCCCTCAGAACCCCCGACCAATCTAACCCCCCTTCTCCCTGTCCCCTGATCGCCCCCTCCCGGGACCTCCTGTGACCCCACCCCCTATTCAACCCCCCCTGCTCCCTGTCCCCTGACTGCCCCAATCCCTATCCATACCCCCACCCCCTGAGAGGACCCCAGGGACCCCACCCCTATCCAACTGCCCCTGCTCCCTGTCCTCTGACCGCCCCCCCGAACCTCTGCCCCATCCAACCGCCCCCTGCTCCCTGCCCCCTTACCATGCCGCTCAAAGCAGCAGGAGCTTGCAGCCACACCGCCTGGTCAGAGCCAGCCACGCCACTGTGCTGCCCGGCAGGAGCGACGGCCCAGAGCACAGGCGGCGCAGTGAGCTGAGACTGCGGGGGAGAGGGGACAGCAGGGGAGGGACCGGGGGCTCAAGGGCTGGGCAGGATGGTCGTGTGGGCCAGATGTGGCCCGCGGGCTGTAGTTTGCCCACCTCTGATCTAAAACCTAAATAGACTGAGTTACTTGCCCAACTTTCAGAGGTATATCTAGGCAGATTTTTGGGTTGGGTCCATCTCTAGTACAGACTGTAGATTTGGTTCAGATCAGCACCAAAATTCTTTCTTTCAAACCTGGCTGGAGATTTCACAGTGGCAGCCTTCCCCCACCCCTGCAGTTTATTACAGCTATCCCCCACTGTGAAGCACTCTTGGAATCCTTAATGTACAAAGTTTCCCACTGATGGCAGAATTCCTAGGAAGGTTAATTTAGGCAAGAAGAAGTATTTTAAGTGTATCCTACTTCATAATTAATTATTTTAGGGCATCCACAATCTGCTAGGTACTTTACAGATATATAGACACACATGGTGGCTGCCCTGAAGAGATTACAGTCTAAATTCAGACATGATATAAGGAGTGGAAGTAATAGATAGCAAGATGTGGAATTGGAGGGGAGTGGGGCAGACAGTTGTAATGTTTTTGATACTATATACTTCTTGTTCTGATTTACATGTATAGATATCCTGTAGGCAGTAAGTAGTTCTGTAAGAAATGATTTCATCAGAAAGGCTAAAGCAGTATCAAACTTTGCTGCATGATATGCAACAGCTTCCACGAAGAAAAAGCACCATAACTAACACATATTTCTCAACAATGTAACTACCTCCACATTCAGTTAAGCAGAACTTGTAAGACTGTATGAAATAGCAACATCTGGCAATTCTCAATCATGTGACTGCATGATGATCAGATGTTTACTCAGCTCAGGCATATATACATGTTGATGGTGGGATTTTTGGATTATTATAATTGTGATCACTTAAATTACCAGAAGCACCCCATATAATCTCTGACAGGTAGCACACATCTGGGAGCTAAAGTCAGCCCAGATCCCGTTATCTAATTAGTTTGTCCACTAAAATAATACATAAAGTAAACGTTGCTTATGGTACCATATGTTTAATAATCAGTTACATGAAAACCTGTTGTGCACGTTCTGTAACTCAACCCTAAACTTCAAATTGAAGAACAGTTCCTTTGTCCTGGTCAATAACCTATATAGACCTGAATCACTGAGAATGTGAATGAAACCATGCTGGTTGTCTAGGCACCAGGCCGCCCTGCAAGCCTAGCATTTTGCACATTTTGTTTTTTATTTTAGTATTGCAATGAATAAGATCAAACAAGTACCTCCCTGCACAAAACGTACCTTCCAACACATTAAGTAGTTTTATGTGTTCCCAGATTCCTTAAAATAGACAACCTTATATAGTAATAGTTCCTTCTACTTGGAAGAATCATGTGTATAAGTCTTCCGCAGCTATTCTGGAATATTATTTTGATGACTGTTCAGGGAAATGGCTATGCAATGTTTACTTATTTAGCAAAAAACTTTTTGCTATTCACTCACAATGTAGGAAATTTTTCCTCCCCTCTTAGATAATTTCGATATCCTTTTTTGTAACTAACTCAATTAAATTTGTCAACAGGTGTTTGACATGAACTCTACAAAATATAACTTGTAGAACAACCTACTGAATGGTACGCAGCAGTTATATTAGCTGTTCCCTGCTAGCTTCTGCACTTCTATGGCAAGCGATAGTTTGTTCTAAGCAGAAAGTTTTCAGAACTTTTTAGAGATTCCAAAAGAATTCTGTTTCTTATTGGTGGCAATCAGTCAAATAGCAAGTAAGAATAATAGTTCATAGAGTAAGGGAAGAGAAGTGTGGGCAAAAAATACAGCTCATCAGGCAGCTTTCAGCAGAAGCGGGGCAGGGAGCGGGGAATGGTATGCTTAGAATCCAGTTAAATAAAAGTGTTCTATTCACTACCTCAGGGTGGAAAAAGCAAAACACCAAATTAGCAGAAAAGCACAGCAAACAAAAATATCCAAACAAGATAAATAGTTATGGTCACTTCTGGCAAGAGGCATCAAAACCCCAGCAGATTTTTGCTGATCCCAGACAAGGCAGAAATATCTACCTGTGTTTTCCTCCCTCGCCAAATGGAAAAAGCAGGTCACTTGTGTGTAAAAACTCAGCAAAAGGTGACCAGGCTAGCTCCCTACTGGGATCTGGATTCAGCAGTCCATCCATATTCAGCAAAACATTTAAGCATGTGCTTAAGTCCACCTACATTCAGCAAATGCAACTTAATCACATGCTCATAGTTAAGCACATGCTTATATTCTCTGCTGAATTGGGAACAATTTTCAAAGTTATTTGGGTACCTAAGATGCAGATAGGAGCCTACTGGGATTTTCAAACCTAACTTGTCACCCTTGGTGGCAGAGAGAAGCCAAGGATTTGAATGGGCATGGAGGACTAACTAGATGTGGTTCCTTGACGTGATAGCTGAAGAACATTTGTAGGGGATCATGAGGGAGTTTGTACAGCTCCAGTATGTGCCCCCTGTATTGTATGAGGGTTTGTCTATGAGGGAAAGCTTCACCAAGTATATTTGTCTGTGTACTTAAAACACTGTAATTATGTAGGTATAACTCCCCATGTAGATACTCTTATTCCAGAATGAGTGGCTTTTGCGGGGGCTTTCTTTTATTCAGCTTCCAAAGCAACATAAGCTTAACCAGAAAAAGGCACCTTGTACCAGTATAACAATAACCACACAGGTAGTCATACAAGCGTTACTATAGTGACTTAAATTCTCACCTTACCCAATGCACATCTAACTTTGCTGTGTGGACAACACATCAGTAAGCCAAAGTCCTCTAGTTTCTAGTGCCGTCATATAGCACACTTCATGAGCACCATTTTTTTTTTAAAAAGTACAGATTGAAATGTCTTCAACTCGAGACTGTATAGCTTATCCTCTGTATAGACTTCCAAGAAATGCATGGAAATGAAACATACATTCAGTAGTAAACACGTTTTTAGCATTATATCATTGTCATTACAGTGCCTAAAAGGTATGCTAGGTGCTCTTCAGGACAAAAAAAGGAGATGTGATTTCTACTCAGAAGAGCTTACAATTTAATGTTAAACATGATGCAAGCAGTGAGGGTGCAAAATAGATTACTCCACCTCTGTCCCCCAAATAGTTCATTCTGTCATTTCATTTAAAGCTTTACAGGATTAGCATAGAAACATCTCTTAGGGATGTGGATTTTTTGCACACCTAAGAGATGTAGCTATGCTGATATAATTTCCCAGTGTAGACTAGCACTGGTGTGTGCTCAAATCTTGCTGCTTTGTCCATCCTCAACTTGGAGCCTGATCCTGCAGCCCTTCCATTATCGTCTAATGTGACTGGTGCACTCACAAGGGCTGCAGGGTCTGATGAGAAAAGTGAACTAACTGAAGAAAGTGGGAATAAAACCATGTTATATAAGGAATGGTGAATCGTTCCTTATATAACATGGTTTTATTGGTCCCAATTTTTAAGCCCCTCAACCTGCCCTCCAATTTTGTGGTGTCATTTTTGTTCCTGCCAGCGATAGTTGTAGAAATGAATTCTGGGTTCAATCAGGTAGCTCACTCTCTAAATGTGCTCATTGTTGCCCACAATTAATTGCAGGGACAAAAAAAAGTTCCTCCAAAACTAGAAGCAATTTCTTAAAATAAAAGCCATTTTACAGTGTGATAGGCTCTGAGCATTAATCCCCTGAATAATGGGCCCCTTCAATAGTTTCTGCTTGAGAAGATACGTGTAAAGCAACCCAGGTTCCACACTGAATGCGAGAGCCCCCTTCCGTGATACGCACAAGTACTGGAGTTATCCTTTCTAATGACCTGACACAATCCTAAAGGATATTATAAACATCATTTTCTGTTGTGCTGTTTTGCTGCAAATTTAACTAAGAAACCTTACTATCAAGTTAATGGCAGGAAATACAAAACAATAAAATATAATGTCATACAATACGCTTTAAATGTTTCCAGCAAAGGGTTCAAACGATGAAGCAAAGCACTAACAAAGGAGCTAATGTAATTTTAGTATTTAGATACAGACTTTACTTTCTTAAGTTATTTATATTGAGCCAATATGTACTCTCTCCCACTGAAAACTCTCTTGGCATAAAGTTTTGAAGTTTATCTATTAGAAACAAACACAAATGAATATTTGCCATATATCCAGACCATATTGTATTTGCATAAATGCTTTTGGAAAGCATGCCAAAAACAGTTTGGTATGGAGGCTGCATATCCAAAACAGGGTATACAGTCGTGTCAGTTCTGCTGTGCAGTACTACACTAGTGCCTTAGTACTAAACTCTTCCATTGGCACTGCTGCTGGAGTACGAAGCTTTCCTTCCTTCCCTCTGCAATGAAATTACTTAAAAACTCACAACCCTACACTTTGGAAGCCCCCTCTGGTAAAGGTATATTACAAAGGATTTCTTTTTCATTATTTAGTCAGTGCCAGAAAGACAAACATAGTATTTCAGCCTCAGAGTTCAAAACTAGGCACTTTCCACTTGATTTTGGCAAACTAAATTTATTGTTTCAATTTTCAAAATGATTTTTAATCAGATCTCTGTAATGGCCTCCTGCTGCCCCACTGAAGTGAATGGAAGTTTGCCATTGACTTAAATAGGAGCTGGATCAAGTCCTATGTGCACAGGCAAAATTTTATTGGTTATTAAATTGGGTCAGTATCAGTTAAAGGACTTAATAAAGCCTTCTTCAGAAAAGAAACACAGCCCCTCAAAACAACTCCTCAGGCAAAAGACTGTGTGTAAATATGCCTTACTTGCCAGTCCACCCTAATGAGACTTTCCACTGCTGGGGGCTTCATTTTATGGACAGACATCTTTAGCCTTTAGTGCTGTCAGCCTCATACCCTTCACGAGCACTAAAATCAATAATGCTTTAAAAAATAAAATCGGGAGGATTGCCCCCTAAACTTTCAAGGTATATATTTTTGATTACTCAGCTAATGCATGTGCATATATTTTCCTATAAGGCTCAAAGAGCCAACAATGTTAAAAAAAGTAAGGGCCAGATCCTCAACTGGTGACAGTCAGAATAGCTCGATTGAAGTCAGTAGGTCACCAGCTGAGGATCTGGTCCTAAATGTTTATTTCTGGCTTCCTGAGCCAGCAGGAGCTGGAGAAGCTGCACAGATTTTGCTCTTATTGGTGCCTGGTGCAATATGAGTACTGTGCAGAACTGATGTGCTCTGGAGGGAAACTCAGCCAGCCTCTACAGCCAGCGAATAGTAGCTCTGAAGTGATGCAGCACACAGGATGAGGAGGTGTGGAACAGAGAGGGAAATAAGATAATCCATGGAGCACTCTCAAAGACAAGACAACAACAATAACACAAAAAGCCCCACACAACCCCCCTGAAATCAATTAATTTTTCTGTGTTCAGCAGCATGGCTTTATCATTCTAAGAGCTGATGGAAAAGTAGAGGTTTTCCCCCCAAGAAGTTTTAAGTATTTTCTCTGAATTATTTTTGCTAGGAATAATCAAACAGAAAACTTCATCCTGTAGGTATGACTCCAAACTTAGCATTAATATTTATGGCTAATAATTCTGTAAATATTTAACAGAGTTTTACTTAATTAAAAAAAAAAGAGTTTGAGCATTCTATGGATGTGGTAAACTAGAGTTATTCTTTTCAGTGACAAAATGTTTATGTACATATTATTGCTCCAAGAGAATGAAGTGGCTTTACTGAGTCTCATCTATTAGAATGTGTGTTTTCTTTAAAAAAAAAAAAAGTACTTAGCTATTCAGAGTAATAGAGAGTACAGAATGGTTGAGACCAGTATATTAAGGCCTTGATTCACATAATACATAATACATGTACTAAGGCCTTGATTCACATATGCATTCCCTGTATCAAGGGAATGGTTCTGAAATAACAATGAAACTGTCTAAAAAGCCAGGCTGCATGAAATTAAGATGGCATTTTTTATCTTTATGTCCATGTGCCTTCTGTGTCCACCTTGACATAAGTGAAGGACCTGGATTTTTTTAAAGTTTTTAATTTTATAAAATATAAAAACTAAATTAAAGAAAAAATAATATCCAGAAAATCACTTCAAAGAAAAACATGACTTTCCCACCTAGTTATGTGAGTTTTCATAGTAAACACTTAACATCCATTATATATATAATGGGCTAGATTAATTCCTCCTATAGCTCTGTTGAAATCAGGTAAGTTAATGGAGTTATACCATGGATTAATTTGATCCATTACATGTAACAAATATGTAAGCAAATGAGTTCACATGTGGCTATGTCAAAGTCTTGTTAACTTAAGATAGGAGACTTATTTGCAGAGTAGAATTTTTCAAGCATCATAAGTTCCAATACTCAAACCCCATGACGCTTCAAAGGATATTCAGTCCTTTCTCCCCTTAAAAGAAAAAAGATTTACCACTAAAGGTAAAGAAGAACAGTCTCTAATTCCCTGTGAGGTTGTGGGAAAATTAACACTATTGAGAAGTGTGCCTCACTACTTATTGATTTCAGATCAGCTCTGAGAATACACTGGTAAAAAAAGATTATGCCAATAAAAAGATTCCTCTCTGAAGGTGTCACACTACCATGTTTTATCTCTGTGGGCACAAACTTTGGGTCTGATCCTTCTCTCATTGATATCAGTGGCAGAACAACCTATAACTCAATTGGTAGAAGGACTGGGCCTTTTTTGAAAAAACAATATTAGAGACTTTACATGCTTTTTTAGCACAACTGAATTTGTTGTAGGCTTCAGAACAGTCTTTATAAAATGGAATAAAATCCACGTCAAATTTCCCTTCCTTTGTTTTAAACCATACCAAGCTACAAGTGCAACTAAAATCCTATTGCACTGAAATGTCAAAAGCTGTGTATTTGGGGGTGGGGATGGGGGGAAAGAGGAACCATTTCGCAATTCTTTATCCAGTGACCTTGCACCCAAGAAATTTGCTTTCACACAAAAGGCATTTTTTTTTCTTTCCTCAAAACATGAAACAAAGTGAAAACCTTTACTTTTTAGGTTTTCGTGTTCTGTTGTAACTATTATTCACAGACCTACCTGAAGCCATGAGATATTTGGCTAGTTTAGAGTTCAAATCAAACAAAACCAACTAGGTTCTCTCCAAACATTTTTAGTGCTCATAAACGTTTTGCCATAACTCTCAACAAAACGTTTTGCTGTCTCTGGATAATTTTTTTTAGACTGTTTTACCTCAGATTTAGTAATGAACCATATGGCAGTTGGTTACATAATTATGTTAGACTCAAGAACTTCTGCAACAAAACTCTCTGGTTTCGATATGGGTTTAATTTCACCATATTTTGTTCAAAAGGAACCTGAAACCGAAAGTGAAATGCAAAGGGTTTGAAACAACCTGAAACAATACTGAGAAAAGTTCATGCTCGGGTACAATTCATTAGTGTTTTATAAGCCATGTAGGGGTTGGGTCCTAGCCATGTTAGAGATTGACTCTCTCCCTGTATTGTGACCCCAAAATTAAAAGCAGCTGAAGGGCCTGGTATCTGAAGACTGACAGCAGGATATGTTCAGCAAGGGGCCTTTTAGGACTTGTCTAGACAGCAAAAATAAGTCATGCTAGAAAATGAGTTATAAAAAAATAAATGTAGCTGAAGAAAAGCTCTGTGTAAGCTCAAAACTTGTCTCTCTCTCACCAAAAGAAGTTGATCCAATAAAAGATACTATCTCATCCACCTTGTCTCTTTCCATTTAAACTAAGAGTTTTAAACACTATTTTGGGCAAGTCATGTTGAGTTAGTTGATCATGGTCAACCATAGGGGAAGACTAGAGTTATCCTCAAACAGCTGTTGTTTTTTAAACACAACATGGCTGGCCTAAACTAGGTGCACATTAATTGAAGTGTGTTAGCTAATACATTCCCAAACATAACTTGTTTTCCCAGTCTAGACAAACCCTTACTCTGAAATTCACTCCTCTTGCTGGTCTGACAGAGCTCATGCTTGTTGATATGAAGGGCACCAAGTAAACCCCAATCTGCCTAGGCACCCAGAACCTGTCAGTGCAGCCCATCAAGTAGACAGGGCTGGCTGACCGGGAGATCTGCCAATTCAGAACATCTCTCAGGGAGTCACACAGCAGGCCCCTGTTGAGCCCTGGCTAGATTTTACCAGTACTCTCCCTAGTTGGTCATGATAGGAAAAGGCATGTTGTGGGAAAGGTATTGACAAGTTGGGGTACCAAAAAAGTTCTTGGCCTTGTGAAGGAGCAACGTTGGGCCAGTCAAAAGTGACAGCTTTCAGTCCCTAGTGATCTGGGCCATATCATAACCAGCAGCTGAGGAATTAAAACTCTGGTACCCATAACCAACTTCATGAGACATTAGTCTACAAAGAGTCACTGACAAATATATATAATATAATTTTATTTTTATAAAGCTTGTTCTAAAGTTTTTGCATTACTTGGCCATTTGATTGGTTTTAATTACAAGTAAAACACATACTTTCCTTAATGATCCTTTCTAAAAACGATTGGTTCCTGCTTTTAGAGATTAGTCACAACTGTAACCACTTGGCTAGTTCTCCCAACCTCAGGGTTCAAATGGTTTAGTGGTTCTGGTGAGTTAGTTTTAGGACACATCCAAACTATCCCTGGTTCTGGGTTTGGGTTTTTGTTTTTTGTAAAACCCCTGACTTTACCCATCTTTGTCTGTAACAGAGATGGGTCATACCTGAACCTTGTGTCAAAACTACCATGGTTTTGCTTTGCTTTGACAAAACAAAAGCTACCCCAGTTCTATCCATCTCCTTTGACTTTTGCATTCCTTGATGTTTCCACTAGGTGGCAGGATTCCACCATCACCTACTATTGATGAAGTTACTTGCAAAGAAACATTTGTGTGAAAACAGGTTTTGATTCTTTTAAACAAAAAACGCTGTTAGAGTATTGCAAAATATTTAAAAATAAACATTAAGAGACAATAATACTTACAAGTGATAAGTGAAAATATGTTCAATAAACTGCAGCTTGATTACTGAATAAGATTAATTTTATGGCTGAAAATAATTCAGAGAAAACAGAATGAAAGATGTTATTTTCCTAGCAAAAGAACGGACACAAGCCCCTGGTTTTAAACAAGTAAAATCCTTTTCTCCCATATCTAATATTTCTGCTATATTGGAAAAAGTAACTAACTCAATTAGTTTAATGCAACTCTAATTAGTATGTATATTGCCAGCTAAAAGAATTACAAGATTAAAGAACTAGCTTAATAATGCCCCAAAATCAAATTCCTAAAAATGTAGCAACCTACCTAGTACTGAGTACTATGTGATAATGAATATACCCCTTTTTTTTCTTGTTTCCTTTTTTATTTTATTGGTATAAAATACATCTTAATCTCTGGACTTCAGGTTAATCTGCCAGGATTTATTATATTCACTAGTCCAAAATCTGCTCTCACAGTACTGAATTTGTGCCGATACCATAGCTGTGGACAGAACGGCCCCTTGTCTAAAATGACAGGATGCGGCAACCCAGCTATCATTCTACAATTCCTAATCACCATAAAAAACCACAGTCTGTAATAAAATGAATATTTGTTTTAAACCAAACTAATTTTTTTTAAAAAATGTTCTAAAATTTTATGGTTTGAGAGCATTTTCTTTCAAGTTGTTTTAGACTTTTTGTTGTGTACTTTCACTTCATATATAAATATAAACTGTGATACGCTCAACAATTTTCAGGGTATAATCCATGAAATACATACCAGGGCATGTTTGGCAATGATTAAAGCTGTTTCCAGAGAATGTACTTTTCATTAATATGAAGTGATAACTCTCTGGGTAATGCTTTCCAGGAGTCCCAAAATAGTAGGAACACTTTCTCGTGCTAAATCATTTATTTATTCCATGTCAAGACTAGAGAAAGTGTTGCAAATCAATAGTCAAAACTGGGATTGCTAACTGGGGACCCCATCCTGTGTGGTGCTGAGTGACTTCCACCACACCCAATGAATTCAGTGGACACTGAAGGCACTCATCACCTCATAAGCTTGTGCCCTTCCCATTCAAGAAAACAGCTGTGGTACTTGTAGGTAATCAAAAGGTAAGAATTGCCTATCATTTAAAAAAATCACAATCTGCACCTGTGGAAGCAGCTCCCCAAATACATTTCCAACAAACATAGCAAGCCCCACAATAAAACTTGCCTCAAGGTTTCTGACTGGAAGCTATATAGATCACAACAAGCTTCTTTCTTTCTTTCCCTCCTTGTCATAACACACTGATAACATCTCTCTCATTGTCCTACCTTAGCGATTTGCAAAGGCTGCTTTTGTTCCTTGCCACCTTGCAATCTAAAGCCCCAAGGTGCCCCTCCACTCATGGAAATGCAGATATAATCCCCTGTGCCCATTTTCCTGGTGCGGTTAGGCAGAATTCATCTGCAGAGGAAGATGAAAAGTTCTCTAGCTTTTGTAGATGTTCACTGAACTTGAGGCTCGCCTGCCAGGCAGAGCTGGAGAAGCAGAGCACCACTCTGTTGCTGCTGTTGCGTACTGCTCTCTATAATGTAGTAATTCACAAGAATGCAAGAGCTCTCACAGATCAAGGGCCCAGCCCACTGTTTCGTCAGACTCTCCTATGCTCAGCCCACCTTCAGAGTAAAGTAAAATAATGCTGAGAAACCACACACAAAAGAGACTGAGCCATGAGGCTAAAAAAGCTATATTTAACCACAAGAGCCTCTGCCTGTGACAGCTACATCAAAACACCAGAGCAAGTAGTGTAAATTTCCCAGTGATGATTTAAGATCACGTTTATATTTTGTACATGGAACCAGGCTTGTTAAACTTTAATCTCTGTATTTCTTGATCTCACACTCCAAAAAAAGAAGGGAATAGAGGATATCAAGGGAAACTCCATTAAGATCAGCTGAATAAATTATATTCTTAGATTCCTACTACTACCCACTATGCACTCGCTGCAGCTTTTGGGGGGTAGGTAAAAGAGGCAGTTGTGACTTCCTCATTCTGGAGCTGGTTCTATGCTGGCCCAGTCCTTATGCAGCCTTCAGGTTCTTCTAAATTGTGCCAGCCAGTTATGGTCATAAGCAGTGTTCCCTCTAATTTTTCCCACCCATATTGGTGCACATAGCAAAATTCATGTGGCGGGGTAGGGTCGAGAGGTTTGGCGTGTGGGAAGGGGCTCGGGGTTGGGGCAGAGGGTTGGGGTATGGGGGGGTGAAGGCTCCGGGCCAGGGGTTCAGGCTCTGGGGTACGGCCAGGGATGAGGGGCTCAGGGCTGGGGCAGAGGGTTGGGGTGCAGAGGGATGAGGGCTCTGGCTGAGGGTGCAGCCTGGGTTGGGGCCAGGGGAAGGGCGTCTATCCCCCAGCCACAGCAGGTTCGGGGCCGGATGAGGGGTGCCTGTCTCGCCAGCCGCAGCAGGTTCGGGACTGGGGAAGAGGCGCCTGTCCCCTGGCTCAGCAGGTCCAGGGCTGGGCTGGGTCGTGGCTGGGGGAAGGGCGCCGCAGCAGGTCCGGGGCTTGGGGAGAGGCATCTCTCCCACCCTGCAGCCCTGAGCACCTGCGCAGCACGTAATAGGCAGCTGCGCGGCTGTGCAGCTTAGAGGGAAATTAGGTCTCAAGGCACCAGTATGCCCCCAGAGCATCACTGAAGCACTTCAGCCATGTCTCCTTCCTCTCAGACATGCACCCAGCATGCCCATCACTTGAGAAGGAGGGACTAGACATGAGGTGTAGCAACTGGCTTTACTGACACTATCCACAGATGGATGGAATTCATCCACCAGAGCAGGCCATATTATAGAATAGGAATGAGCTAGACTTGGACTTAACAGTTAGTTAATGCGCTTTGATCTAGCACTCAAACAACACTAGCTCAAAGGGCTCTAATAAACTGTTAACATGCCTTAGCAGGCCCCCACACAGTCAGCTAGACTGAAGCAGGCTTGTGTGATCTAGATTCACTCCCCAGCTTGCCACAGTCTTGGTTCTGTAGACAACCTCGTAGACTCTCTGTGCCTTAGATCGCCATCTTTAAAAAGAGCATAATAGCACATCATTACCTCTCAGGGGAGAGGATAAATACATTAAAGATTGTAAAGTGTTCAGTGATGGGAGGGTCTATAAGTACCTTACATGAAAAGTAGGAAAAATTGGCCCCTAAATTGTAATGCCTTCTTGGATGGACTGTATTTTCTTATGACTGCAAAGTGTTATGCAGATCTATGACGCTGAAGAAGAAACACTATCATACTTTGGTATATTCAAAGATTACTTTTGGGGAAATCCTGGCAGATGATCACAATGAATTGAGAACTACTCTCTGAAAGAGGATACCAATCAAATACCTCAGACTGAAGAAGCTGTGCCTGCTATTAGTGCTGTCAATTAATCGCAGTTAACTAAAAAAAAATTAATCACAATTAAAAAAATTAATTGTGATTGATCGCAGTTTTAATTGCACTGTTAAACAATAGAATACCAATTGCAATTTATTAAATATATTTGGATGTTTTTCTACATTTTCAAATATATTGATTCCTATAACACAGAATACAAAGTATACAGTTCTCACTTTATATTATTTTTATTACAAATATTTGCACTGTAAAAATGATAAACAAAAAAAATAGTATTCTTCAATTCACCTCATACAAGCACCATAATGCAATCTCTTTATTGTGCAAGTGCACCTTACAAATGTAGATTTTTTTTTGTTACATAACTGCACTCAAAACAAAACAATGTAAAACTTTAGAGCCTACAAGTCCACTCAGTCCTACTTATTATTCAGCCAATCGCTAAGACAAACAAGTTTGTTTACATTTACGGGAGATAATGCTGCCCACTTCTTATTTACAATGTCACCTCAAATTGAAAACAGGCGTTCGCATCATAGGCGCTGACTCCATGGGTGCTCTGGGGCTGGAGCACCCACGGGGAAAAATTAGTGCACCCACCGGCAGCCAAGCTCTCTTTCCCTCCACCCCACCTCCTCCCCCCCCGCCGAGCACGCCACATCCGCACTCCTCCACCTATCTACGAGCGTGTCCCACCCAGCCACTGCCAAAAAGCTGTTTGGCAGCGTAACAAGCTCCGGGAGGCGGGGGAGGAGTGAGAACATGGTGTGCTCAGGGGACAAGGTGGGGAAGAGGCGGGGATTTGGGGAAGGAGTCAGAATAGGGGCAGGGAGGGGTTGGGGTGGGGACTTTGGGGAAGGGGTTAGAATGGGGGTGGGGCCTCGTGGAAGGGGTGGAGTCAAGGCAGGGCAGGGGCAGAGGAGGGTCGAGCACCCACAGCGGGAGCAGAAGTCAGTGCCTATGGTTCGCATGGAACTTTTGTAGCTGGCATTGCAAGGTATTTATGTGCCAGATGTGCTAAACATTCGTATGCCCTTTTGTGCTTTGGCCACACTTCCAGGGGACATGCTTTCATGCTGATGATGCTCATTAAAAAAAAAGTGTATTAAATTTTGACTGAACTCCTTGGGGGAGAATAGTATGTCTCCTTGTAGCGGTGCAGTCACCCCACTCTGGCCCTGAAGGAGTTAAAAACAGCCCTGGGAAAGGGCTGCCCCAGGGAGCCAATAGGAAAAGGCTGGGAGGCAGCCAATCAGTGCCAGGCTGGGCCCTATAAAAGAGCTGCAGGGCCAGAAGGAAAAGGAGTCTCACTCTAGCCCTGTAGTGGGAAGGGCTAGCTGCCTGGGAGCAAGGTACCTGAAGCAGAGCAGTACTGGGGAAAAAGGCAAGAGGAGCTGAGAAGCTCCAGCCTGGCAACTCTCTAGCTAAGGCCTTATGCAAGGCCTAAAAGGGTACTGAGGCTGCAGAGCGGTAGCCCGGGTTAGGCAGAGGCAGCTGGTCTGACACCTTGCCAATGATGAGTGGCCATTACAGACTACAGTTTGCCCCAGTGAGAGGGTGCTAGATGACGACTGGCAATAGCCACTGAGGAAAGGTGGGCCTAGAGGGAGGGGGTTCCCCTGGGAGGGGAGACCCAAAGTGTGGGAGTACTGCTGGGGCACAACCCTGAGGTAAAGGGGCACTGGGGTCCGGGAGGGACACGGGGGCCTGAGGCAGGCAAGACACCGGCCAGCAGAGAGTGCTCCGAGGCTAGGAAAGAGCTAATTCCCAGATGACCAGCAGGAGGCGCTGGGCCGGTGAGTCCACGACCTTGCTACGCTCCTGCTCTGTTTTAACCTCATTCTGCCCTATATTTCAAGTTATAGCAGTCTCCAATGAATTTGTTAGTCTCTAAGTTGCCACAAGTACTCCTTTTCTTTTTGCGAATACAGACTAACACGGCCGCTACTCTGAAACCAGCACATGTTGTTCGTTTTAAGAACACTTTCACTGCAGATCTGACAAAACGCAAAGAAGGTACCAATGTGAGATTTCTAAAGATAGCTACAGCACTCCACCCAAGGTTTAAAAATATGAAGTGAATTCCAAAATCTGAGAGGGATGCATGCTTTCAGAAGTCTTAATAGAGCAACACTCTGATGCGAAAACTACAGAACCCGAGCCACCAAAAAAAAAAATCAAACTTCTGCTGGTGGCATCTGACTCAGATGATGAAAATGAACATGCGTTGGTCTTCACCGCTTTAAGCAGAACCCATCATCAGCATGGACACATGTCCTCTGGAATGGTGGTTGAAGCATGAAGGGATATGTGAATCTTTAGCGCATCTGCCACAGTGCCATGCAAACACCTGTTCTCTCTTTCAGGTGGTATTGTAAACAATAAGTGGGCAGCATTATCTCCTGCAAATGTAAACAAACTTGTTTGTCTGAGCGACTGGCTGAACAAGAAGTAGAACTGAGTGAACTTGAAGGCTCTAAAGTTTTACATTGTTTTATTTTTAATGCCGTTATTTTTTGTACATAATTCTACATTTGTAAGTTCAACTTTCATGATAAAGAGATTGCACTACAGTACTTGTATGAGGTGAATTGAAAAATACTATTTCTTTTGTTTTTTCCAGCACAAATATTTGTAATCAAAAATAAATATAAAGTGAGCACTGTATACTTTGTATTCTGTGTTGAATTGGAAACAATATATTTTAAAATGTAGAAATCATCCAAAATATTTAAATAAATGGTATCCTATTATTGTTTAACAGTGCAATTAATCACGATTAATTTTTTTAATCGCTTGACAGCCCTACTTGCTCTATGACTCCGGACAAGCTAGTCATCTCTTTCCTGCTACCACTGTGCTCTCTCTTCCTCAATTTACAAAGGGCAATGATGACTTGATACAGTAGATAGAAAAATATGTTTCTCAACCTTCAACTTTTTACTACCTCCAGGGCAAAATATTTTTACAGCTCGATACAAAGGACAAGAGACAGCACCCCCCCCCCACCAGCTAAAATGACACAGCATTTTCATATAGCTGACCTGTGGTGCTGCTGTAGTAGAAAGTGAATCTCATAATCCATCCAACCTTCAACTTTAAGAGCTTCTATGATCAATTAGTGGAATTGTTTGTACACTATTATCAGGACACTTGAAGCTTGTTTTTAGGCTTTTTTAAATCATTAAGTCAAAAGGAAAAGATAACATTTATCTTCCCATATCTGATCTTCTGCACAGCAGTATGAGTGCAGTGTTATATGAAAGAGAACCATAATTACATGCACCTGTGTTTGGATGGTCACATATCTGTTTGTGGAATGTGTACGTGGACAGAGATTTCTACCTTTTTTGACCACGTAAGAGAACTGTGTAAAAAAACTGTGACTGGAAACAAACAAAACACAAACAAAGGTTAGGTCATCACTCATCAACAGAGAGACTCTAGCACTGAGTAAAAGCCAGGAACTGGTTGACTCTAGTGCATACCATATGAGAACTGCCTCCCTACAGCCTACCTAAATCCTTGGCATCTGGGCTGCCCTTTCAGACATGCCTAAAAGCTGTTTCCTCCACATCTATTTCTGTTCTTTTAGGCAGTATGGCAAGGAGGAACACTCTGAATCTGAACATATAAAGACAAAGGGGGGCACAATAATGGGAATAAGCTGAATCTGCATACCTGTACAGTGTTACTGACATTTCTTGGAGTTTAAAAAAACCTGGTTTTCTACAGTAGTGCAATAATGCTGTAGTAGCGATAGTTTGGGGGTTATTACTGTAGAATGCTTTAGCAGGTAGTCATGGAGTATAAAGCCAGATGGGACCACCAGATTACCTAGCTTGACATCCTGTATATCGTAGGCCACCAATACCACCCAGTACCTGCACACTAAATCCAGCAACCAAAATTAGACCATAGTATTACAGCCCTACTATGTGTGCTATTGGATTATCCACCTTTTGAAATCTAAGTGGTGTTATAACATATTATTCCCTTGATATGATAGAAGCAGAGGCAACATTTTCCAGGGGAAGAAGGGAGCTGGTTTGATGGATGGAGGGGAAAACTCTAAAGTGGTGACAGCAGCTGTTGGCTCACTTCTAACCTGGAGCATACACTATTCTGTGATGCTGGGACTGAAAGCCAAGATCACGGTCCTGCCAGGATCCCAAAAGCAATGTATAATTCTTCTTTTCACTTTTTTTTTTTTTTTTTGCGTGTTAGTACAATTGTATTCAGTTCAAGTGATCCTATTTTCTTAAGACCGTGCTTGTTGCATGTACCCAGTGACAAAAACAACTGAAGTTTGTGACTCCCACATTCCCATAATGGAGAGGTCAAAAGCTTCCTAATCCCTAGGAAATACTCTTCAATGAGCACTAAAGAAAAACCCATTTGCCGTATGATTTTCTTAAATGTTTATGCATCAGAGTATCTTGCTTTTTAATGCTATTCTTATCTTTTTTTCCACATTCTCTGCATCCTTTGGGATTTCTGCTCAGAAATCAGACAAGAGTCCCTATAAAGGCGGAGTAATCCATGTTTGTGACATTTGTGCAAGATAAAATGGAGGCTGATGTAAGCCGGACTGAAAGGAATAAAACAAAAGTTTATCCTGCAACAATTTTCTCAACTGCCTCTTCCTGCCCCCTCCCCCTAAAATAACAAAAACACTTACTGATAAGATTTTTATTTGGCCAAAGCTTCTTGATTGGCTCCAGCACCAAAGTGAATTATATCTGGCAAAACTTAACCAGAAAAAATGTTGATTGTCCCTGCTGACTCAGATCTGTTTCCCCACCCTCCCACCCCGCAGTTGGTAAAACTTGGCCTGGATCTGATCTGAGACAAAAATAAATTCCCTGTATGAAAAATGGCAAAATGGAGATGCTATATCAAGCTCTGCTTGCCTGCTTTTGAAGTTTTTGATACCTAAGATGTGGATTGGTCTTGACATGTCATCACAGTTTCAACTAGCAGCTCTTTATATAGGTTATTTGATCATTACAATACTACCCAAGTGATACTGAACACCTTCACTATCAGTGGATTTGAATAAAATCAGCTTTCAGTTGGGTAGCTCTTAACAGGAGCCAGATCAAGAACATGGATCTCATTGCCAGAAGAAATAAGAATGTCCACCACCCTTACCTCAGTCAAAGCTATCTGAAAACCTTTCTCTTCACACAGGCTTTCCTCCAGTAATACCCTTGCTGTCATGGATTCATTTAAAAAAATAAATAAACCCCAAACTCTTGAGCTTGCTTCTTGGTAGCAGGGAGAGAGAGAGAATGAGCAAGAGAGGAGAGAGATTATCATCATCAAACTTACAGGAGGCGTTCAGAGACTATGGTGATGAGGGCCATATATAAGTATATAGATAGGTAAATAAATAAAAGTAATGTCCTCTTTAATATGTATGTCAGTTTCCTTCTGTAGCGGATATACATAGATGTTTTGTTTGAATTCATAGATGTTAGGTTTATAAGGTTTTCATTACAGATAGGAAGTCTGGGTAAATCAGTTATATATGCGTGTCTTAGCTTTACAACAACATATCAACCACTGCTACAATAGATTCTAATTATATCTGCTATAAAATAATTTTAAAAACAGACCTTCTTGCGATCAGCAGTAGAATGTGACTTTTTTAGGATCTGAACAGGAAAATCAGCATCAAAAAGGCAAGAGTATTTTTGCCAATGCCTTTCATTTTTTAAAGTTACAAGGAAAATGCCTTTAAACGGCCAGTTAAATAGGAAAGAAGGATAATTATTCAGGAAAGCATAAATTACAATCTCATCTACATAAAACAAAAGTGACCTCCTAAAATATTCTCTTCCTGATAAAATATCTTGCTCATGCAAATCTAACTGCAGAAGGCCCAGCCTTGTGTAGGTTCTCAAGCTAAATCATGTTGAACAAAATCTATTCTAACAACTACAGCAAATGCAAGCAAATTATAAAATCATAGATTAATGCAATTTATCCCAAGCCTAATGTAAGTAAACAGATATGTCTCTGCTTAATTCCTGCCCTAGAATATTAATAAATTTTCTGTCATCCTGTATTTTTGAAAAAAAAATTCTAACATTTTTCCACCAATAAGAAGTAAAAAAGGAACAGACTCACAGTTAAATAATTCAATTTTCACAAATGGTACAAAATAAGAGGCAACTGAAAACATGCTGAGGAAAACTTCAAGTCCACAGCTCAAGTCAGATAACACTCATTAAAGTTGATTGCACTTCATCTTTTCTCCTCAAATTCCTCTCATCCTGCACCAGAAAAGAATAGAATCCAGATGTTGTGATTACATGAAAGACTTAGCAAAGTATTGGAAACAAAAGAAGGCCTGCTAACTGAAGGCAAATACTGGCAGAGAGACACTATTATTAAAAGAGTAATACCAAGTGCTTTGTACAAAAAAAAAAGAAAATAATGACAGTATGTTATATAGTCAGACAATGTCAAGGAAACTGACCCCCATACCTTCAAAAATACACCTACAAAAAGATAGATTATGAAGTCATTACTCACTTGAGTAGTATGACAAACTGCTTACCAAGTCTTCAGAATCTGGTATATAATGTGGATTATCATTTGTGTTATGTGGTACAAGTCATGGATTTCAGGATTGTTTCTGCCCCAAATTTCAAATATATACTAGGAAAACCAGGGAAAGGATCTGGATCTACTGATCTACAGCTCTTAGAGATTCTCTTCCTCAGATATCATGGTGATAGAATTATGAGAATCTGAGTTCCTAAAGCAATGTTGATAATGTATTCAAAAATTAAATAGTTTTCTCTGAACTAAAATACACAGGGCTGTGCTACCAAGTTTTAAAGAGATTAACTTTACAGCCTGCCCTGGGCAATGAGCTGTGCCTAGCTCTGGGACCCCATGCATAGGATGGGTCCCAGAGCCCAGGCTCCAGCCCGAGCCCAAATATCTAAATGGCAATTAAACAGACCCATAGCCTGAGCCCCATGAACCTGAGTTAGCTGACAAGGGCCAGCCATGGGTGTTTAATTGCAGTGTGGACTTAACCTAAATGGCCTCCTCAGTGTGGGAGCAAAACAACACAAGTCAACTGAGTTCAACTGGAAACCAAAAATTTTTCACGCCAGGCCCAAGAAGGCCCTTCCCTTTTCAGTGATTGGACTCATCCCAGATAGTCTTAATGGGTTTACTATGTGTGAAGAGCTACACAAAGGAAGCCATTTGCAGCGCACAACAGCAAGGAGTTCTTCTGGTCCTACAAAACCCAGGAACTATGCTATATATTCTTCAATATCACCTACTGGCACATTATCAACGGGGAAATGACCATCTGGTCACACAGAAAAAGAGACTGAAATTTCCAGAGACAGCAGGCCATAGGGCCTGCACCATTTAGGGGAAAGCTGCAGCCTGTTGAGAAGGGGGGACTGAGTGGTTGCTGGAAGGGAAAGGCTCCATGATACATTAGGGGATGGGGGCTACTGGGAAATTGGAGATAGAGTGTTGAACTGCAGGAGGAGAGAGGAAAGTACGGGTAATTCAGATAAATATCCACAAGTTTGGATGACTATGTGAACAGAACCTATGTTTAGTTCCTTGTCTGGTTTGCCCATCACTAGCTAGAACAAGCTTCATTCACCAGGAGATATTCTCCTTAGTTCCTGGGTGAATGAAGAAGTAGAGGGCCTACTTACCAGCTCTCCAGAGGCTGTAGGAAGGGCTTCCCTCAGAGGCACTGGAGCTGGGATGTGGGGGAGAAATAATGTGTAGAACACCCACAAAAGGTTATGTTAAAGGAGAAGGTCTCAGGGACTGTTTGTGGGAGAGAGAGTAAAACTCACATAAAATGAACTCACCAAAAAGTTTGTGAACCTGGGCAAATTTCATGAATCTGGACCTCAATCTGCCTGGTGTCAAGTATCAGTATGCTAGTAGTTTTGTCCAACCCTAGCGCTTGGCTTTAGCAACTCAAGATTAATTTCATTTTGACTCTCTGCAGAAGAATATGCAGAAATGGTTAAATTTCAGTTCCATTAGTTGGGTGAATTTCTGCTGAAACTATCCAAAAATCAGGGCTCCATTTTGTGTGTGTGTGATGTTTTCCTTTCGTTTTACACGGAAGAGTTACCTAAGATTCCATTTTAATAAAGACCACAACTACAGCTTCTTTACAAAAGCTTTTGGATCTTGAACTAAACAAGGTATATAAACTCTGTTCTGTATTTACATAATACTCTGCACTGACCTTTCAGTTACCATAAAAGGTGAAGCTTAGCACAAGACCCCTTCAGCTATCTATTCAGTTTAGGCAACCTGCTTTTATAATCTATCTTCTTCTTACTGAAAGAACTCCATGCAACATTTGATGACTAGTTAATCTACTAAACTAAACTCTGCCCCAAGTGACACTTGTGTAAACCCAGAATAACCCTGTCACCATTAGCAGAACAACTCTAAATTGTAAATGGCATATGTTAATGCAGAATTTGGCCCAGAATGGTCTATTAAACTGTAGCTGACCCTGTTGAACTGAAGGTTTAATACTAGCCTGACATTTATATACTAGATCTAAATTTCCTCTCTAGTTTTCATTTACGCAACTGTATTTTTTGTTTTTGTAGAACAGAGTATTTCAGGACATTTACATATAATACCAGTTAGTACCAATATGATCCATTCACTGAATATAACTCTAATAAATCAGAGTGAGTGATTACACAAAGGGTTACTATCAAGTATAAAAGTTGGCATCGGCAATTTTTTCTTGCTTTTTTTTTTAACAATCTTTTTTACATGAAAGTCTCATAAGATTAAATTAATCACTGGTCAAACCTAGGTGCAATTCTCACTGAAGAAATTAGAAATGGAAGGACTGGGCCTCAGGAAACCTGGGTTCAACTCCTGGCACTGCAAGAAATTTACTGTGTGACGTTGGGTAAGCACCACAGTTCTATAAAATGGGGACAATAACCTCTCCCTGAATTTTTTCCTACCTTGCCTATTTATAAATGTATTTATAAATTCAGGACAGGGAACTATCTGTTGCTATGTATATGTACAGCACCTAGCACAGTGGACTTTGATCTCTATTGGAAGTGCTAGATGCTATTGTTACTGTAATACAATAACAATAAGTTGTAGTTTGCTTATGCAGGACTGGATATGGCCCATGAACTCCAGTTTCTTCATCATACGTTGACCACTCTTTAGCTGCATATGGCTATCATTTCTGTAACTCTCAAGGTATGTGCGGCGTGCTTGGGATTGTATTTAGTGGGTAGCTCTCCTCTTAGACTTCTCCCTCCCACAGAGAACCTGTCTTGATGATGGTTGGTATTCTTTTATTTGCATTACTGCAGCACTTAGGAGCATAGTCTTGGACCAGAACCCCATTGTACTAGGTGCTGTAAAAACACAGAACAAAAAAGACTATGACACAAAATATCTCATTAGACTGTATCCATATTTCCTTTTGTCTTTTCCTTTCTGTCATTGTCTTTACTTACTAAATACCTCAGGATACAATCCACTGACACGTTGTTTATCTCAGACTAAATTCCTACCAACTCACCTATATAAAATGTTGGGACATTTATTTTTAGGGGAAAAAAATCAAATTTGATGACCAAAGCTAGATGCCTAACTTCAGTCATCTGTGACGTAAAGGCCCTGGATTAGGACTCAGGAGACCAGAGTTTAATTTGTGACTCTGCTGCAAACTCTGTGTGATCTTGGTCAAGCTGTTTAATCTCGCTTTGCCTCAGTTCTCAGTTTTCTACTTGTAAGTTGTATCCTTTCCTCTCATCTCTTTTTCTGTCTTATCACTTGAAACTGTAAGCTCTTCAGGGCAAGGCCCGTCTCTTACTTAGGGTGACCAGACAGCAAATGTGCAAAATTGAGAAAGGGGGTGGGGAGTAATAGGAGCCTATGTAAGAAAAAGACCCAAAAATCGGGGTTGTCCCTATAAAATCAGGACATCTGGTCACCCTACTCTTACTGCATAATTGCCTAGCACAATAGGGACCTGATACTGGTTGGAGCTTCAATGCCTATCATAATAATTGTAAGAGGGGAAGAAAGGATAAAGAGAGCAATTAAATTGGATCGCTGGAGTTCAGTCCCAGGTTTCCTGAGACTCTCCCATTTTGACCCACCAAAGCCCCTGTCCTTGTTGATGTGGCTGTTCAGTTTTGGCCCAGCACTACTGACAGGGGGAGGAGGGCATAACTGAGCTAAAAATGAGTGACTGGCATGCACCAGGTCATAACGCCACTCAGTCAAATTTGGTCTGCTCCTGTCAACGGGGCCCAGCCAAACCTGAGCAGCTATGTGACCCCATGCACCAGGTTGCAAAACCCAGAGTGTGGAACTGAGCCCAGCCAGTCCCACAGAGCAGAAGACACTGCTGCAGAGTGCGTACAGGTTGGGTTTGCTTTGCAACTCTTTTTCCTTCTCATCAAGAAGAACAATTTTTCTCCCCCCTCCTTGTAACAACCTTTTATGTACTTGAAAACTGTTCTCATGTCCCCTCTGAGTCTTCTCTTTTCCATACTAAACAAACACAATCTTTTCAATCTTCCTTTATAGGTCATGTTTTCTAGACCTTTAATAATTTTTGTTGCTCTTCTCTGGACTTTCTCCAATTTGTCCACATCTTTCCTGAAATGTGGCGCCCAGAACTGGACACAATACTCCAGCTGAGGCCTAATCAGTGCAGAGTAGAGTGGAAGAATTACTTCCCATGTCAAGCTTACAACACTCCTGCTAATACATCCCAGAATGATGTTCGCTTTTTTTTTGCAATAGGTTACACTGTTGACTCATATTCAGTTGTGGTCCACTATGACCCCCAGATCCCTTCTGCAGTACTCCTTCCTAGGCAGTCATTTCCCATTTTATATGCGTGCAAATAATTGTTCCTTCCAAAGTGGAGTACTTTGCATTTGTCCTTATTGAATTTCATACTGTTTACTTCAGACCATTTCTCCAGTTTGTCCAGATCATTTTGAATTTTAATCCTATCCTCCAAAGCACTTGCAAACCCTCCCAGCTTGGTATCATTCTCAAACTTTATAAGTGTACTCTGTGTGCCATTATCTAAATCATCGATGAAGATATTGAACAGAACCAGACCCAGAACTGATCCCTGCAGGACCCCACTCATTATGCTCTTCCAGTATGACTGTGAACTACTAATAACTACTCTCTGGGAACAGTTTTCCAAACAGTTTTGCACCCACCTTATAGTAGCTCCATCTAGGTTGTATTTCCCTAGTTTTTTTTATGAGGTCAAGTGAGACAGTGTCAAAAGCTTTACTAAAGTCAAGATATACCACATCTATCACTCCCCCCCCATCCACAAGGCTTGTTACCCTGTTACAGAAAGCTATCAGGTTTGTTTGACACTATTTGTTCTTGACAAATCCATGCTGACTGTTATATCCTTGCTTGCTGGCTTGTTTCTGTAGCCTTTCGCTCCCTTCCTCACTGGAGCAGCAGTTTATATACTTTCTGCTGGGAAACTGGCAGGTTAAAAAGGGCCACTGCCCAAGAATACTTAACTGCTTAGCCCCTGCTGCTCCTAGATGCTTCACTGCAGTGCTGAGTTTTCTCTCCCAGGATCGGCTTGGGAGTGTTGTCTCAATCTGGAGGACCAGTCCACTCCATTACAACTTCCCTTCCCTCACTCCTCTTATTTTCATTGTCCTACAGCCTGCATTCACAACTATTCATTAGATCTGTCATATATAATGTGATTGTTTTTAGCTCCATTAAAAAAAAAACTTTATTGGTGGAGATGGGGAGGATGTTTAGTTGAAATTTGAGTTGGGTAAACACAGAAAAACAGTATTCTTGAAAATAAATATTCTGGCAATTAAAATAAATATTCTGGCCAATAACACCCATCAACTTACTTTGCTGGTATTTGCAACCTCTTTTATTTGTAAATATTCAGGAAGAGGATTTTTTTCCCACAAGAATGTTTATGGAAAGCGAAAATCTGGTAAACACTAGTGTGAATACATATTCACACTAAAGTATTCACAGCTGAAGAGCGCTCATGACCATTTCAAAAAGCTCTTTTTATCATGCAATAGTTTCATCCACTGTTATGAATGTTCATGGATAAATAGGAAAAGAGCTCATCCTGCTTATAAAGTTTGGTCATTCAATCTGGGAGGAGAAACAATACCATGTGACTTACAGTGACTTACTCATAGTGAGCATTTTACAAACTATCAGTTGGCTGAAATTTGGTACTCAAACTATTCACTGGATAACTGGAAATAACAGGTGTGACAACAGAAAAAAGAGTAAAATTAACTGAATAATTAGTTTGCTGTAAATAGTTTGCCTATCTCTTGTTGAGATATGTAATCTCTGAATTTACCTATGACAATACACTTATCTGAGCTCTTTATACATGGCAAGAGTTTAAAATATTCAGCAAAGATTTATGAAATGCTAAATGAAAACCAACAAAAGTGAAGCTACTTTAAATGCCTGTGGATGAAAGGGTGAAAAATATCAAAGCATTTGAGAAATGCCAGCACACAGTTCACCAAGCAAACATCAAAAGTGTTGCATAACTCTCTGTACTGTCCTTGATTTGGAGGTCACTGACGGTTTCATATCTATTTAAATGCATCACACTTCAAGCACGATTCTTTAGGAGTTTGTGAGTGATGCTCATATTTATAGTCTGCATGGCATAGTTTTATTTCACATAAATATATAACACGGTAGTGAAGTTATTTTATTTTTTAAGAAATTACTAATGCTCCTGTCTACAGCTCTTGAATAGCTAGACAATCACTGTTAATTAAAAAAAGGATTAAAATTCCTTAGCTGAAACATCACAGCAATATTCTCAGAACACTGGATCCAAATGATGAAAATGTTCCAGATCAGCTTGCCAGAATGCTCATTTCATTAGTACGGCAGAGTAGCGGTAGCCAGTGTGAGTAGTCAGAGCCTTGCAACTTTCTGATATTTAGCTGTCTGGATCCATTCTTTGATTTACCAGGAGATCCATCTGAACCTTTTAAAATAAAATAGGCATATGTTTTGTAAAACACATTCCATTCATAATGACACATCTCTTGTATTTCACTTTTCACCCATACACCTCAAAGTACTTTGCCATGGAAGATGCGGAATCTTAGATTTAGAGAGGTGAAGCAACTTTCCCAAGGTCAGACATCAGACCTGAAATAGAAACCAAGACTCCTGATTTCCAGTCTAAGGCCCTAACCATGGGCCCACGTGGCCTCATAGGAAATAATAATATTTTGCGCTTCTATAGCATCTTTTCTTCAGCTATCCTCCATGGAACTGCATTATACCATGGACAAAACATTAACAACATTTTCTGGAAATGGCATTCCCAGCAAGACAAGCTGTCATGTACCTTCTTTTGGTAAACATCTCTTAGAGACCCCTTTAATGTCATGTGAAGCTTATCTCTACATGACATAACTTTGTTTACTGTACTAGTAAAAGGAATCAAGCTGAAATCCAGGAGATTTGCTAATAACAGAAAAGTGTGGAGTTTTCTTTTCTAAATTTAGAAACTATTGGAGTTTTATTAACTACTCCATATGATAAAGCAGCCTTTTAGAAAAAATCACATGCATAGTGTTACCCTCATCTTCCTCACCAGCATGGTTTGAATTTCAAGCTGTTTTATGGTATAATTTGATACAAACATGGAATGCTGAACTTATTGCAGGTATTGTCCTCTTACAGATATAATGCTCCATATCATGCTAGCATGCACATCATAAACGTTAATAGACTGAAGGGCTGTTAAAAACACAGTGGATGTACTAGTAATCCCTAAATTCAATTCTGCACTCCTTACTCAGAGAAAACTGTTATTCAGTTCAATAAGAGTTTTCCCAATACCAGGCCAAAAAAAAAAAAATTAGTGAAGCTCAAGTTAAGATTGAAAATACATATTTAAAAGTAAAATATTCTTACCTACTTTTTGATAGCTACAAAGTTCTTGTATCTCAAATCCAAGAAATTCAAAGTTAAAGTTAAACTTACAAGAACCTCAAACATATAAAAGTATGAAAGATGACACTAGCCACCTTACCTCAGTCTCTGAGAATTATGATGTCAGTAAATCCAATGTATGTAGCCCGTGTAAGTGGGAGGACCCTCAGGCCCATATCAGCATTTTTCTCTTCCTCCTCCATACTCTCCCCGCCCCAACCTCTCTTAATTTGGTTTTCACTCTGCTCCATTTGCCCCCGCCCCTATTTCCCCCTCTCCAGAAGTCCCTTTTCTCAGTCTCTAAATGGAATATGAACCCAATAATGTTCAACTTTGAATTGAAATTTCAGACCCTGTTGTCAGATGATGTTACATAGTATTGTGATGACCATGGCATAAATATATAGGTGGGTAAAGTATAAAAGTAGTCAGGAGGGTCAAAGACATCCACATTTACTTAGACTGTAATCTCTTTGGGGACAAGGGCCATCTTTTCTGCATTTGTTTTGTACAGCAACTAGCACAATGGGGTCCTGGTCCATGACTGAGGCTCCTGTGTGCTACCACCAGACAAATAATAAATGATAGTGATGAATTTGTTTACCTGGAACCCGTAGAAATATAAAATAATGAGGAAAAAATTGTTGGCCATCATCGTA
Organism: Eretmochelys imbricata; assembly: GCF_965152235.1. Lineage (NCBI taxonomy): Eukaryota > Metazoa > Chordata > Testudines > Cheloniidae > Eretmochelys > Eretmochelys imbricata. The sequence continues at coordinate 41,890,411 of NC_135575.1, read as the reverse complement.
TACAAACAAATCACATGACAGCAAATATTTACAAGGCAGCACACTTAGGCCTGGATGACACATTAATAAGTATAACAAAAACAGTGATGTAAGCATTAACTACTGTATACATGTTGTTGTTTAAAGAAAAGCAAAAGCAAAAACACCTCAAAAGAACTGCTGTTCCAAACTAATGTGTTTAATTCTAAACAGAACTCCTGGTACTTCTGTGAGTTCAACTAACTGTGCTGAGTACCTGTGGAATTCACACATTGTGTGCATTAAACAATTATGCAATTTATTTGCATTCCCGTTTTAATTTGCTACCAGAAAATAGCAATGTAGAACTGCCAGTATCATGAGAATTAGATTTCACTACCTTTCAGGTTATCACTAATGGAGCAACAGGTTGGCCTGACACGTATTAGAACCCTATGCAAAGAGCTATTTGAAGGACACCATTGATGAAAATTATGGAGGGAATATTTCCCTTAAATCTCACATTTTCTTAAGGCAATCCATTTTGATATGCAAGTCCTGAGTCCTGTATTGTTACTCACACATGGCGTCGCTAGAATGACTTCAATGGATCAGGGCCTAAATGATCAAAAATGAGCAGGAAAAATCCACAAAGTCTTCCTCTGTGACCCAAGATTGGATCTGAAATCTTGTACAGAACTAGACAAATATCAAAGGAAAGAGGACTGTTGTTTTTCTCATTTACAGATCTACCTGAAAATATCCTAAAGATAATGTCAACAAACCCTCTCTTTTACTCCTAGTTTTCAGTTCCTTACTAGATGCAATAGTATACAAATTTAGAATCAAAGCCCAAATTCTCCTTTCAGTTACAGGCAACCACACTGTCTCCAAATTATGTTGTAAATTAAATTTGTGTAATATCATTAGGCTTCAGTAGTATTGCACATGTATAATTTAGCATATAATCTGGTTACACAAGTGCCAATCAGAACATAATTTAGCTTGCAGGATCTCCAGTACTGATGATGGTGCAAAAGAAAGAAAGAACCCACTTTGACTCTCAGACCCTAGAATAAGATTGCAGAACTGGCTGTTACATAAACATATTTGTATTCACAATGTGGGCAAATTTCATCTGGAGTTATTGAGGGACAATAATCAGGAAACCTCGCAATGTCATTTTTACCACGTTGCTTTCCAGAGCAGAATTACACTTCACTCTTTAATGGTGTTCCCATATGTCTTACAGTGAGGACACATATGTTTGAATGCCTAGGAGTTATAGCATTAGATAAATACTAATCCTGGCATAGTTCTTAGAAACTTGGTCAAATCCTGCAGAGTGCTGAGTGTTTCTTCTGAAGATTCTCAGTGCCCTCAAATTCTGTGAAATCAATGGAAAATGAGCCTACCCAAAACTTCAAAAGAGGCTATAGTCCACTGAAAGATGGGCCCAAAATGAAAGGAAGTAAAAATTATCCAGGGATTTTTTTTTCTTTTTCATCTCATCCTGCCAATTTCAGTGGAGCTAACTTCAAGAGGAAGAAATGTGATAGTCAGTATTCAATGGCAAAACTCAGTGCAGGGTTCATATGTGCTGAATTATCCACAGCTGTATAATGTTTAATAGCCAAACTCGAGGTACTGGCAAACAGGAGGACCAAAGGGGCTGAGTCCATTATCTTTGTACAAAATATCCAACTTCAAAACTTATATAGGTCACTTAAACAATAGTTATACTCCCCTTAGTAGTGCTGTGTTTCAGAAAGAATTTATATTACTTCAGATAAGCACACTTTTTTATAATCATGAGTATTTTCTATAAGAAGAGAACAGGCACATCTCAAACAACAGCAGTCACACTGAGGAAAGACAACTGTTTCTGTACCTTGCTCATTATGCAGCCACTGGGAATGCTCTAGCAAAAAGCATGATTACCTAAATATTCCATCCTCTATCCCCAATTCTCCATCCTAATTATAGTGATGTGAGTTATCTGAACATTTTGATTCATTTTTTCCAATATATATCATATGTCTCCAGTAACACATTTAGAAACCGCTAACCTTGTAGCTGTTCAATGAGACATTTCTATCTTTTAATTTTAATGGGCATTGTGATTTTTTTCTGATTTCTGATTGTATTAGTAATTTTTATGTAGTAATGTTTTTGGACAATTTTTCTTATGTATCCATTACTTTTTAACTCTATTTGACAAAGCATGCGTATATGCAGATACAAATTACATTAAAAACCCTACATTAAAATAACTCTAAGGTTGCAAAATCAAGCATTCAAAAGATAGAAAATGTTATGCAACTTTTAATTTTGGCCCCTTGTGCATATGCCTGATGATACTAGTTTTTAACTTAAATGATATGCTATGTTTTTAGGCAAGTTCCTGCTTCATTCAGTACATGGATTGCTTTTTCCTAGCTTTAGCTTCAGGTTAAGTTTAGGGAGGGAGGGGCTTTTTTGTCTGGGAATAACCACTACATTCATTTTAATAGTACTTTCTTTTCTTGTATTGCTCCACATGATTCTACTGAATTAATTAGAAAAATATGGAAGCCCTTCAGTGACCAAAATAATCCTGTAAACTCCCATGCATGATCAATAAAGATAGAGTAGCCTAGTGGATAAAATAGCTGCATCATGTTTCACACTTAATGAGTTCAGTCTTGAAAATAATGTTGCACCTCCCACATGTGTAATGGAGAGATGCTGCACTTGGCTTTTGAAGGATTTTCTTTATACAAACTGACACCACTTCTTAGTTTTTGTTATGATTTTTCAGGGAAGAATGGAGTTCATAAACCATCTGCCAAATTAAGCTATTTATGCCTTTGTTTATTAGCAACATCTCACGTACAAACTAATGAATAGAAAGGTTATCTTGATACATACTAAGGTCTCGATCGTTCAAAGACTTACACGTGTGCTTAATTTTATGCACATGAGCGGTCCCAATGACTTCAGAAGGACTACCTGTGTACATAAAGCTAAGCACATGTCTTTGCAAAATCAGAACTAACGGGTCATATTCAGCGTTCTCTACTCAAGCAAAACTCCCATTGAAGTCAATGGGAGTTATGCATGCTCAGCAAACTCTGAGGTGCCTCAGATTGGGAACTCAAAAATTAAGGTGTTCAAAATTAGTGGAAACTCTTTAAAATGTTAGTCTTCACCTCTCCATGCCGCAGTTTACCCACCTGTAAAATAAGAGCAATGTTTTTTTCCCTGTCTCCTGGGTGTTGTGATATTCAATTACAGTTAAGATTAAATGTTTGCAAATTCTGCAGCATTTGTATGTTGAACCACAATTCTCTATTGTCTTCAGATTTTTCTAAAACTGGAAAACCTCCAGCTCTTATATATACATACAACAGAAATCAATAGAATTGAGGAATAAAATGTTTCTTTTGTATTTACTTATTTGGAAAAATACTTCTATCACAAAATGAATCGTTTCCATATTGACCTAGGGGAAGGTCTCCAAATTAGTCACTGGGTACAGGTATAAACAAAGTGACCTGCAGCAATATCACTTTACGCTGGGTTCCCATCTGCTCTCATAAACTAAATAGCATTAGGCCAGCTCTGTGCTAAGGATGAGAGATGAACAAGGAACACCCAGATATTGCAGAAAGTGATTTAGTGAGTAGCACTTCTCCCTCTGATTCAGCAAGGACTCAGTACCTCAGCGTGGTCTATGTTACAGAGAGTGGTGACTTTTTAAATAAGGTGAATAAACAAGATCCTAAACCACCAGTAGTCATTAAAAAGTCTAAGGCACATTCCCAATGAAGGGTATTAAACTCTCTGTGCTGGCAAAATTCCATCTTGGGTAAATTACTTTCTGCTTATCTGAGTTCACCTTGCATTTTCAAATGGATATGGCATGTTTCTCCTCCTGCCTTTTAAACTATTGTTTAGTGTTGCTATTCATTGTTAAAAAGGTGCCACCTCTCACTTCAGAAGTGGCGCCATTATAGTGATGAAGTGATTGCCTTATATAACTTCTATAACAGCTTGTAAAGTGTTTTGTGATTCTTTGAGTTATATAGGTGCTATATAAATATAAAATCATTATCAATTAAGTCTGCTTAGTGGGGACTGCTGTCACAGCCTTACTCAGCTATTTGTGGGTGAAGCAAGTCAATTAGGTCTACTGCAAAAGACAAAAAGAGTGGCCTGAAACTGTATGATCCTCAGCCTACAAATCTCTTCAAGAACAGTGGGTTAATCCATCAAGGTGTTCTGAGAATGTGAGCATGTAGTCAGAGAGGAGTTTGACCAAGTCCGAGGCTCCAACAGCGGGAACCATAAAAAAAGAGGGCGGTAGTAATTTTAAAGTGTCTCTGATGGAGTACCAGAAGAGGCACTTCAACAGAACAGGGCACTGAAGCAGAGTCACCAAACTGGGAAAAGGGAGGAGATAACAATATAAATAAAAGCACCCCAATATCCTGAGAGCACCCAGCCTCCTGTAAAGAACTGGTACGAGTTATTTGGGTTGGGGCATTAAATCAGGCCTCAAGTCTAGTTCTTTCTTAAAGCCCCTTGAATATGACCTGGACCTAGCACTCAGCGACCTCCACAATTTATATTTATTACTAGCGGCCTAGTCATATATGATGATTCTGTGCCGGGTCCCATAACTGTGGCAATCAAAACAACCAGTCCCATCTAGCTAGTTACCCTGGAGTTCTAGCTCTTTGGACTGGTTATTCGAGTGACAAGTGATTAGGGGAGAGACTGCCCGTCCCACTGGTTTATTCTGAGGGGCAGAAGGGAAGATACATAAAGGTCTAAAAGTTGCACATTAAGTTAAATAGTATACTATGATGTAATTTGCAAATAAAAAATGAAAATATAAGATCATTTATAATAATAGGGAAAATAATGTCCCAGCCAGAGGACTCAGTGAACATTTGGAGCCAGGGATCAAAGAGCTTGGAAGGGAAAACTCCCCTTACAAACAAATCATTGACCTATGTAGAGGTCCTTCCCCCTCCCCCGTATCCCCCCCCACACACACACACGCACACTTTAAGGCTGTGTACTATATGCTGTGAGATATGGAATCAGTCTGCCTTATACGAAACATTCCTTAAATAAAATTACAAACTTTACTATAGACATGAACAGGCAGGCTTCTGCACAGCTTCAATGCCAGCTTTGTCTCTCTTTTTTTCATCATGGACCACCCCTGCCTGGAACTCTATACAATTCACACAGACATCTACTGGCCATCTTCCTGAAAACACCATCTTCCTGAAAACACCATCCTGGCCACTATGGATGTAGAAGCCCTCTACACCAACAGTCCACACAAAGATGGACTACAAGACGTCAGGAACAGTATCCCCAATAATGTCACAGCTAACCTGGTGGCTGAACTTTGTGACTTTGTCCTCACCCATAACTATTTCACGTTTGGGGACAATGTATACCTTCAAATCAGCAGCACTGCTATGGGTACCTGCATGGCCCCACAGTATGCCAACATTTTTATGGCTGACTTAGAACAATGCTTCCTCAGCTCTCGTCCCCTAATGCCCCTACTCTACTTGCACTCTGTTGATGACATCTTCATCATCTGGACCCATGGAAAAGAAGCCCTTGAGGAATTCCACCATGATTTCAACAATTTCCATCCCACCATCAACCTCAGCCTGGACCAGTCCACACAAGAGATCCACTTCCTGGACACTACGGTGCTAATAAGCGATGGTCACATCGCTTTTACAGATCCAGACTAACACGGCTACCCCTCTGATACTTATCACATTGTGGAAACTCTGCAATGTATGTCTTGCAAAAGATTAAAGGAAACAGACCTCTCCCTATACCAAACTATGAGGGTACCACTTGCAGCAGTGAAACATCTGTTAGTCTTCAAATGGTAATCCTTTCTGCAAGGTGCAGCATGATTTATGATTCCCTCAGTCTCCGGAGGCCTTTTTGATCAATTTAAATTGTTTCACTGGGTCTGTTTGGACTTTTTAATCTGGGTTCTCTTTAATATTGTCCTAAAATTACAGTTTTTCATTGAACCAAGGTCTGTTTGCTGCTGGTAAGGGTGGTATCAGATTCGCAAGTGGCCCATGAGATCACCCTATACTAAGGGTCTCTGTTCATGATATGTAGGGCCCTACCAAATTCATTGTCCATTTTGATCAATTTCACAGCCAGAGGGTTTAAAAATTGGTCAGTTTCACGTTTTCAGTTGTTTACATCTGAAATTTCATGATGTTGTAAACATGGGCTCCCAAGCCCAAAGGTACCCAGAGGTGCGTCCTATCCTTCCCCAGCCCAACAGGGACTAGCAGCTAGGAGCCCCCTGGCTGGGGTGCTCCTGGCAGCAGCAGGAGATCGGACCCACCTTCACAAGCCTCCTCCAGCTGAAGGAACTTCCAGGGCTGCTGCCCAGCTGGAGCTTCCTCCAGCAGGGGGAGGCACTCCGAGGTGGCTCTGATCTCCCTCCCCCTCCCCCAACCCCACTCCCGACTCCCAGACAGTGGTCGTGCAGGGGATGGACAAGCCCTGTCCCTCCCCAGGCCAGCTGGGACTTGCAGAGAGGAGCCCCCAGCTGGGGCACTCCCAGCAGCAAGGGAGAGATCAGATTTCATGGGGAAGGGCTTATTTTACAGTCTGTGACACATTTTTCATGGCCATGAAATTGGTAGGGCCCTGACAATATGAAAACGTGCATATAGCTCAGGGTCTCCAAATTAAGCCTTGTTTTTTTCCCTTGGTGGTTATGGCTTCTGTCACTTTAAAAATATATTTGAGTATTTTAAGTATTTTTATGAGCTGGGTTAAACCTTGTTATGGGTTGAGTTAAAACCATATTGAACCTGGTGTTTGAACATGCCCTTTGCTTAAAATAGCTGGCAGAGACAGTTAAGGGGCCACATCTAAAACAAGGCCTAATAGTCTGCTCAGAAACTAGGTGGAGGTTTCCTCAGAATATTATTCTGACTAAGTGGACGTGTGTGAAAAAGACATGCTGGGTTGCAGGCAAAAAACAGGGAGAGACTGAGACCAGAATAAGGCCAGGTCTACATAAAAAGTTAAATTGACACAGCTATGTCACTTAGGGGTGTGAAAAATCCACATCCCTGAGAAATTTAAGCCATGTCTACACTCAAGCCCTGCACCATCAGAAATCTTTTCCCCAGCTAGGGTCTTAGACAGTGATCAAGTCACCATTTAATGTTCTCTTTGATAAGCTAAATAGGTTGAGCTGCTTCAGTCTCCCACTTGAATCATTCTTGTAGCTATTTTCTGAACCCTTTCTTATTTTTCAATCTCTTTTGTGGATGCCAACACTGGATACAGTATTTCACTAATGGTTTTGAGCCAGCAGGGGGTCATGTTTTCCAGCTCCCCTCCACCACCACCAGCCAGACTCAGTGACAGCCTCTTTAAGCATAAGTGGAGAGTCTCAGGACTCCAGGAGCTGGGGCTTTAAGGAAACAGCAAATAACGAGACCCTGCTGCGTTTTCCTCCCTCTCTGCATTAATTTTCATCCCTTTCCCCTTCCTGACAGCTGCACAGCCCCCTAGCTGCTGCACCACTCCCCCCACCCCAGCCCCACTGCGGCTCCTCTACCCTTCCTTCTCCAGTCCTCGCCCCGCTCTGCTTAGGGAGCCGATTCGGCAGGCAGGTGAGGGCGGCGGCTTCAGGGTTGTCACTGCGCTTGCTCGGCCTCCTCTCCCGGGCATGCGCCTGAGTGAGGGAGCGTGGTTCGAGCCGGGCTGTGTGCGCTGGCGCGTGCCCGCGCCGGCTCCCGGCGCTCGCTCGCGGCGCTCGCTGTTAGACGTGGCAGTTCACTGGGCGGCCGCGAGCGGAGAGGAGCCGGGAGCCCCGCGCCGGAGACAGCTGCTGTGTGACCGGCCCCGAGCGTGCGAGCCGCAGAGACACGGGGGAGGGGGGCTGCACACAGTGCACAGGTAATGGAAACCTGGGGCAGTGGTGGGGAGCAGGCTGCGTTATGTGCGCTCAGCAAGGGGGTGCATCCGATATATACTACCTGTTAAAGTGCTGCAGGGGCTGCGTCCTATACACACAGCACTGGCGGGGGCTGCAGGGTGGTGCACAACCTATGAGTACAGCTTGGGGGGTGCGGCGTGACGGTGCCCCCTGAATACGCACCAACTGGGACTTGGTGGTGCAGCCTATATACACATAATTGGAGTACAATTTGGGATGCGTCTTATATGAACAGCACTGGAAACTTGGGGAAGGAGTGGATACTATCTGTGTACATAGCATTGGGAGGACATGGGGAGGGGGGTGCATAAGGTATATACAGAACTGGAGACTTGGGGGAAGAGTGCATCCTATATATGCAGCGTTGGAGTATGTTCTCAACACGGAGTTGGAGTATTGTGAGGGACTTGTATCCTGTATGCACAGTATTGGGGAGCAGCAGACTGGAGTGCATCTTATACACACATCCCAGGGTGAGGGACATGCATCCAGCACATGAGAGCAATGGGAAGGGGTGTACCCCATATACTAGGTAACAGTGAGATCAGGGGAGTATGCACCCTACATGCACGGCACTAGGGGGGAGCCCAGGTGAAAATGTATTTCCTACATGAGTAAACCAGGTTGGAGGAATGTCTCTCATACACAGTATTATTAAGGGGAAGATGCATTCTATACACAGTACAGTCATGGGATGAAGAAGGAGAGGGCATTGCTGTTGCGTTACACTGAGTTGTAATTGAGCCTATTATATTGAAGTAAACAATAACTGCAGTCTTAATAATAAATTGTGGGGGGAATTAAATTTACTCTTCCACAACTCCTTGCAAGATGAATTAACTCCAATTAAATATACTTTCATATAAAATATACACACAGTCTTCACTGCTTTCAGCTTGGACTGTTGTCTGGCTTTCTAGTATATAATATGCCGAAATTGTACTAATTATCTAAGTGTAAGGTGCTAGGGGCAGGGACTCTGTCTCCCTCTATGTATTGTGCAACACCAAAAACACAGTAGCACTGAAATCATAAAAATAACAACCAACTCCCTTCCATTGGGGTGAGAGTGTTTTTATATTATAGTTAAAGTCCCTGAGCTTATAGTGGAATCTGTGTGGATGGGCCTGTGTGATTTTCGAGAGCCGCATCGATTTCAGTGGAACTTTGCATGGGCAAAGCAATTATGCTGAATAGACACAGCTGAAGGATTACAACCTAGCTGACTACTGATATCATTTGAGTTAGTGAAGTGTCAGGGAGGGCTTTGTTGTTTGGGGTTGGGAAAGACATAATAGCAAGAGAAGGGAGAAAATAAAACTTTTTTCTATTTATATTTAGGTATATCAATAGAGAAACTTGTGAAAAGGACAGCACATACAATAGAAAACCCCTGGTTTAAGAGGCGATCTTAAAATTTCCTGTGTAGTTTCCTATACAGTTTTGTACATCTCTAATTAAAGTCCAGCATTGACTAGTGGATCATTTTATGCTGGTATCTTGGGTAGTATTTTGGAGCAGGTTTCACTGTGTGTTCTATATATATGTATATCTGTGTATGAGGAGGGTTATTTATTATAGATATGAAATACAGTATGAGATGAGTCAGAACAGTAAGTTGGCATTATGTTTGTGTTTGAGAGTCCCTCTCCTTCTTACACATTATCTCTTTGTTTTTTTTTAATGTGTGGGAAGTTTGACGTGGCAAGGTTTTTTTGTTGGTTTTTTTTTTTTTTTGGGTGACTGAGTAGTGGAGGAAGTCATTTCCCTTGGATACTGTCAGGGCTAAGAAAGGTGTTGGCTGCTGAAATCTTCTTAGAGTGGAGATTTCTCTCTTCCTACATACTGTACGTTAGAGCTGACTGTTAGGTAAATCTATTCTAGAGTGACCAAAGCTCATGTTGCCACGTCTCGCTCTGCTGGGGGAAAAAAAAAGTACTACTGGCAACAAAGCACGCTCTGGGCTTTCTCTCTTTTTCAAGCTTTGCCTTAGTAGCTAAGGAACAAATGACAGCTCTGTCATCTTATCTGTTCGGAACTGCTGAACATTCAACAAAAATTTCTTAAACAAGTGGGGAATCTTGTGTATAGGAGAATTGTGAGCTAGCACCACGGGACTGGGTGTAAGAAGATCTGGGTCTTGTTCCCGGCTTAGCCGCTAATTTCCTGTCTGACCTGGGAAGGACGCTTAGGCAACATTTTCCAGAAGTGCCCATTAATTTGGGATGTCTCATTTATTGTGTGTTTATGTGTGTGTGCGCGCGCGCAACTTAAGGCCCCTTGGGTGCTGAGTACTCACAGCTCTCCTTGACTTCATTTGTGGTTTTGGGTGCTCTGTATCTCCGAACAATCAGTCTCATGTTGGTTACCAAAAATCAGTTGATTTTATTTTTTCAAATTTTGAACTTAACCTCTCTGGTTACATAAGAACATAAGAATGGCCATACTGGGTCAGACCAAAGGTCCATCCAACCTGGTATCCTGTCTACCAACAGGGGCCAACGCCAGGTGCACCAGAGGGAGTGAACCTAACAGGTAATGATCAAGTGATTTCTCTCCTGCCATCCGTCTCCACCGTCTGACAAACAGAGGCTAGGGACACCAGTCCTTGCCCATCCTGGCTAATAGCCATTAATGGACTTAACCTCCATGAATTTATCTAGTTCTCCTTTAAACCCTGTTATAGTCCTAGCCTTCACAACCTCCTCAGGCAAGGAGTTCCACAGGTTGACTGTGCACTTAGTGAAGAAGAACGTCCTTTTATATGTTTTAAACCTGTTGCCCATTAATTTCATTCGGTGGCCCCTCGTTCTTATATTATGGGAACAGGTAAATAACTTTTCCTTATTCACTTTCTCCACACCACTCATGATTTTATATACCTCTATCATATCCCGCCTTAGTCTCCTCTTTTCCAAGCTGAAAAGTCCTAGCCTCTTTAATCTCTCCTTATAGAGGGTTTGGTTTGGTTTGGTTTGTTCACTATGTAAAAAGAGGGCAATGATAATTACCTAACAGGGCTGGGTAAGTAAATAACTTTAATATCAGTAAAACATTTTCACATCCCCTGTTGAAAGGTGCTATGTAAATGCAAAGTAGTGTTATGAAATGTGTTAGCCTAGCTCAGGCATAGGCAACCTATGGCACGCGTGCCAAAGGCGGCATGCGAGCTGATTTTCAGTGGCACTCACACTGCCCGGGTCCTGGCCACCGCTCGGGGGGGCTCTGCATTTTAATTTAATTTTAAATGAAGCTTCTTAAACATTTAAAAAACCTTATTTACTTACATACAATAATAGTTTAGTTATATATTATAGACTTATAGAAAGAGACCTTCTAAAAACATTAAAATGTATTACTGGCACGTGAAACCTTAAATTAGAGTGACTAAATGAAGACTTGCCACAACACTTCTGAAAGGCTGCTGACCCCTGGTCTAGCTCAACACTGCCCTATACTTCAGAGTTTTATATTCATCTTAATTTTTAGCCCCACTCAGGGAAAAGCACTGGTAAGTATGCTTGTAAACAAAACCTTCCTGTAACAAACAGATGCCCAAAGTGTTATTACAGGTGAGATCCAGCTTTCAAACACAATGAAACGAAATTCCTGGCATCAGAAGGTCTAAAGTCACATGTGGGAGTTGGTTTTTGTTTTGCTTTAAATCAAATGCTAATAAAACAGTAGGGGCAGAAGAAGGGGGAGAGTGGTGGCTGAAGTTATCCTGTGGCTAGGTGCTGGCAGCACCCTGGGAATGGGGTGGCAGCTTCTTGTCTGTTGAAACACTTATGCATTTGCTAGAAGGATACATGTTCTGGTGACATTGAGCAGGTTTGTCTGGGCAATCAATGGAAAACAAGATTGGATCTGTCGGAGTATAAAGCAGAAAGATAAAGGAAAGCAGGGGTTAGGTAGCTAGCTAGCTGGTTGGTTGGCTGGGGTCTGTAAAGGCTAACTGGAGGGAGACTGCCCAGCCAGCCATCAGCTGTGAATATGAACCTGGGCTTGGTTAGGAAGCAGGTCTCCTGTACCCTGTGTTGTGATTACTGAGCCTCCCATGCCCCATTGTCCAGCCTGCTTCCCTGTGACCAGAGGTTGGCTGGGGAGGTCTGTAAGGAGCACAGCTGGGTAGCAGGGAGTGAGGCTGGAGCAATGGGGTTAGGGAGGCACTGTCAGATAACTGAAGTAGCTGATGTTTGACATATGTGCCGGCTTCTCTTGGAGTAATAAAAATGGCTATGACAAAGCGAATAACTTTTTGTTGTGCTTAAATCTGAAGGAGGGCCAAGGCCTGAGCTGTGGTGCTAATGCAGATGGGTGAGATGTTCTGGATTTGCAGTTATAGAGATGAATTCATCCGTGCACTGTAGGCCCTTTGCTCCAGCTAAACCAGCATGAAAGGACCTTGAATCCTCCCTCACTACTGGAAATTTGTCTGGTTCAGGAGGCTCACTGCACAGCTTGCTTATGCAAGACAGCCTGGTGCAAGGGGGAGTATTGGGGTAGGACCAGTGTTTGCTGGAGTGGTCCTGCCCCACCCTCATTCTGCTTTTTTTGCACTTCCTCTGTATCTTGTGGGATCTGTGGTGTCTGGGGAGCGGACCCACATTCTGTTCTTTGGGGGCAAATGCAGCCCGTTCTCACCGCCTCCTAATAGAACAGTTCAAAGAGTTTTCTTCCACAAAGATCACCAGCCCCCCCCAAAAACCAAACCCCCTACTCTGTAGTCTTTTCCCCTGGGATAGAATGACTATGTCCAGATAAATTAAGTGATTTGTTCAAGTTCACACAGTAAGGCTGGGGAAGAGATGGGAACAAAAAATTGTTCTCTTCTTGACTCTGTTTGTGTTGCCTTAAGGTTTTCATTGTATCCCTTTCAGTAACAAAAATGTGAGTCTTGTAGGATGCTATGGAGTAAGAGTTGATAGAAATCTTTCCTTTACAGACTCGTAAGGAAGACTCCCATTTGGAATGAGAATAATATCGGAATGAGCCAACAAGGTTATGTTGCAACACCTCCATATTCCCAATCCCAACCGGGTATTGGAGGTTTTTCTACAGGCTTTGGACCACCTACATCTTCACCTCTTTATGGGCATTATGGCAACCCAAACCCATCATACTCGGCATCTCAGTCAGGTAAGGCAGTACTAGTGTACTATATACTCAGGGCCTGATTCTTAATTGTCTTGCATCTCATGTAATCATTTACACCAGTGAAAAATTCTCTGTTCTGATTTGGTGGTGTCTTATACCAACTTTGCAAATGATAAGACAATATGCAGAGCAAGAAAGAATCAGGCCTTTCATGTATACTTACACTGCATGTGAAGTTTGCTTTGCAGGGAACAGTAAGTAGTATTTGTGTTTGGATACCACAGTGATAAGAAATGCCTAATATATGCAGAGAGAAGGAAAGAGTTAAAAATCTTTTCTGAAAACAAAGAGAGGTGTTTCCTAAGCTAACCTCTTTGATGGGAGGTGTCCACTTCAGAAATGAGCTGTTTTCTGCTGTAGGACCAATAATTGATTTAAAAGATTAATGAGATCCTAACCGGGATCTAGACTGTGAACATCGAGTTGGTACTGTACTCAGTATTGTACTCATTGAGATTGTCTTTTCAGTGGTGGGGTCAGTTAAAAAGAGGAAAACATAGGCCAGCTATCTGATCATATAGGAACCAATTGGCTTCTAATAGGGAAAATAGCCTGGCTAGTTTTTATAGGCTGGGTGGAAAGTTGCTCATTATATCTCAGTATGATGTGTCTACTGATTAATACATTGTAATTGACAGACATCAGATAAAGCAAAGCAGGACAAACATGTAGCTGCAGTGAATATTTGTACTTACACCTATGTCAGGATACAAAACTCAAAAAAAGATTGCCAGACTGGGGCTCCAGATTTTTTAAAAAGTAGAGAATGTGATTGAACTTATATAGGATTGATGCAAGAAAATGACCAAAGATTTATACTGGCAACCTATATAAGACCAGATTCTCTACTCACTGACCTGTGTAAATCAGGTGTCATTTCAATGAAGTTAAAGGAGTATATACTGGAGAGAAAAATCAGGGCAGTAGCCTTTAATCAAAGAGTAAGGCTTAAAAAGGGGGCGAGAAAAACTTAACAACTTCGGTGGGCAGGATACTGAGTCTGCAAAGGGAAATGACATACAAGTTTTGGCCAACATCAGAGAGGCAGGTAGAGCACATATTAAAATAGTTAAGGTGTTTGAGCTGTCCTTCAAGGCTTTTATAGAAGGTAGATAAAAGAGGACTATAAGAAGATGAAAACTTAGATTAGGATTTACATTTTTCAGATATTAAGCAGGATCGACAGCTAATTAGAAGGCTGATTTCTTCATATTGCATAAGATTGTATATGTAGTTTGTTGAATAGCCTGTCTACTTTTCTTGTTCTCATGAAATGAGTGACAGGAACAAATTCAGCCTAGAGCGAGGAGCCAGGACTCTTTATCAAATGCAGTGCAACCTTCATACCAAGACTGAGTTTGGACAAATGAAATCGAAGAACCTCTAGAAATTAGAAGTTTTTTTGATATGGAATATTCAGAAAGGAGAGTACCAAAGTTGGTAGCCATCCAAACTTTAACTTTAAGGAAAGTTAACCTAAAAGAAAAATAATCCAAGAAACACTGATTGGAACATTAATTGCGTTACATTATTGTTCTTTATAAATTGTAATCTCCGTACCGTTGGTCAGCAATTTGGATTTCTCAATGTTTAAGCAACACTCCTACTGTAGGGATACTGGTTACAGGTGAGCTGCATTCTTATGGTAAGCCTGTATTGTCAGGCTCTTTCAGTTTTCTGAAAAGCACTGTCTTACTGAGGAAAACTTAACTGTTGGTGTTTCTTCTTACTAAAAAGCTTAATGAGTAGGCTAGGAATTCCCAAATAAACTTTCCGAATAAAAGTGCACAGGTCCTTTCCTGCACTAATTCGGAGACTCTTTCCTAGCTCTTAATTTTTTTTCTCATCTTTCCCTTCCCTACCTTTCTCAGAATCCTTTTCATCTTCCTACTCTGACTTTTTCTTTCCTTTCCTGCACAATCTCTTTCCTTCTGTTTCTCCTTCTCTTCCCCCTTTGTTCCATTGTAGTAACCTGGGAACAAGCACCTGCTGCCAACCAAGAAGGGTAATAGAGGGCCTGCAGCTGAGATGCAGCAACACAGAGCGCTGTCCTGGGGAGAGATGGCCAATGAGAGGGCAGTTTGAGTGATGGGGCTTGGGATCTACTGGAGAGGAGGTATTTAGAAGGTGGTTAGAGAAGAAGGAGGCGAAAAGAAGCGTCACTGATGTAAAAAGGGGATTTGCTGAGCAAGCTGTATTAGAGGAAGGTGGACCTTGAAGGGCAGCATGCTAGGAGCCTGGCTGCAAGGGATATAGATCGTATGCCCAGTGAGGTTGACCATTGGGACACTGATGGAGGTACAATCTGGGAAGTGGGCGTGATCCTCCGGCTTGAGGAGCTGTCGTTTGTGGGTGAACCTGTTGGAAAGAGTTGTGGTCATCACAGTGCCAAAGCAAAGGAGTATCACAAGCCGGAGAGAGATGAAGCTGGACTTTGAAGCCAGGGTGAGGAGTTACTGATTCCCTCTTGGGGTGACACAAGGTGGTGTTGAAAAAACTTTCTATTTTGTTGGTAACTTAGTTTATTTTCCTAAGCAAGTATTCGATGTTACCTTATATAATATTATTATTTTATTATTTATATTGTTCCTGTCAAATTTCTGGATTTACCCCTTTATAAAGTTTAACATTTAAGGTTGTCGCCATAGCATAGCTGAGGTTGCTGTTTATAATCTGTGCTTGTTAGTGTACAAAAACTAGCATCCTTGAAAGCAATAAAGGAATGGGAAATCCTGAAAAAGAGAGGAAGGTGAGAAGGAAGTCATAAATGGTGAGCATTGTTGATGGATTTTTTTAATTCATTTCTGTGCCTGGCTCTGAATTCATCCAGTCTTGGCTGTTGGTATTGAAACCGTAATTCTTATATCTCCCAATTGTTCTGTTCCAGTAAGTCCTCATTTAATGGATTTAATGCATTTTTATATCTATTATAAATGTATTTAAATGTGACTTATTTTAGGTATGTTGAAATCTACTGTGCCTTTTGGGTCCTCTGCTCCTGTTGGATCTCCACCTCCTGGCACCCATCAGTATAGCCAGACCAACCTCCAGAATGGCCCCCATTCAACTGGACATCAGCCACACAGGTGATTTTCAAGAAATAGCATGGATCAGATCTAACTTTTTCTTTATATATTTTTTTCATAGCTGATCCATAGGTATTCAGCCATTTCTGACCCATCTAACTTGAGGACTGTTCAGTTTCCAGGTTTAGCTTTTAAGTGAAAGTAAATTTTGGGTCACAAGTTGCTTTGAAATGGTCAGCCAGTCTTCTGGGGATAGGAAAAAGGAGAAAGCGTCCAAGAAGGAGTAGGTAAATTTTAGGGCTGTCAATTTATCACAGTTAACTCATGATTAACCAGGGAGCATTTGATTTAAATCACTAGTCAGGAAGACTCTATTTAATCATGGATTTCTACATAGAAGTGCATTCTTGTTGGTTGTTATAACCTTAATACATATTCTTCACAACTCAGAGATAGGTGTAGGTTTCATTTTTAGAAGGTACACACTATGTATTTTAAAAGTGATTTATTTTGAAAACTTTTCAGATTAGTTTTACAGCTATATCAGAAAATGAATGATTGTTTGGTTATTTCATTTACCAAAGGTAATTGAAGCAGATATTTATGAAGTCACTGGGGGGGTGAACTATCTCCAATTCAACAGGTTAATCATTAATATTTGGAGGATTTTCTTTCCATGCTGTATTAGGAGGAGAACATCACCAGACAGACATTTAAATTATTTTATTTAAGTAAAACAACAATGTTATGTATTCTGGATTATTTTCTTCAACAGCAAACATATAATATTTTAACAAAACAAGCATATGAATTTTTGAATTTAGTTAAACATTCAAGTTATTTAAAATCAGGTTTGTTTTTGTTAAAATTGTTTTTAACTAAAATAGTTATGAAATATTTAAAACAACAAAAATTAAATGGACTGTCAGCCAGGTCAACATGAGAAACTTAAAATATTGGCTTCTGCAGCTAACTCTGTCGTCTTCACCTTCATTTTCCTGTTTGTTCATAATCTGGAAAAGAAAAACAAACTTTCCTGCTTTTTCAGGTCTCACACGATTTCTCAATTTGGAATGAATTAGCCCAAAGGAAGAAAATATATTCTTTTTACACGGGCAGAAGAAGCTACTGCTTTTAAAAGAGAGATTGTCACTTCAACAGTCTCTGAATCCAAGTGTTTAAGTGACTTCCACCAGTTCACTGGTGTGACTTTCTTTAAAACATCAGCAAACATATATTTCTTGAATGGTTCACCCTGAGCTCTGAAGTTTATTATAGTTGGCATTATGGAGGGATGATTGCTGGATGTCCATGTCAGAGCCATCTCCTCCTCTTCAGCAGTTAAGGTTTGACCCTGGTACCGAGTATTGAGAATATTTGCAAGAAAATGAGCTGGAGATCGTGCTTGTCCCATTCGTTTTTTAATGCTTGTAATTTAACTTTGTCATTGCATATTTCTCTTTTTAAGATCTATCTCAGTTCCTTCCAGATTCAGCAGCATCAGCAACAAAAAAGCTATTTCCCTGCATTTTGTTCAAGGCTACAGAAATATGCTTCAGGGTACTCAGCATGTGTTCGACACATCTCTTAAGCCCAATGTTGAGAACTTTGGCTGTGACAGTGCCGTCTATTTTTTCACGATTTTGTTCACAGATTGTCATCAGATTAGGCCAGTTCTTGGTACAGTGCTCAAAACAGTACACTACTGAGTTCCATTGTAAGTCTTGTGGGAGAGTTGGCTTGCTTCCTCCCACTTTTTTTCAGAGCAGCTGCTGCAAAGTGGTTGTTTCAGAAGTATTTTGCAATTTCCACATTAGCCTTTATTTCTGGAACGCTGAAGTCTTTGGCTAGGAGATGCATCAAATGAGCACAGCAACCATATGTTATTAGCTTGGGACTCTCTTCTAAATTTCTTCTCATCTTGGATGCATTTGCAGCATTGTCTGTTACCACGCTGTGTACTAGACATTTGAATTTTTTCCCCACAGTTTGTTATAGCTTTTACTGCTACTTCTTGTAAGTATTCTGCTGTGTGTACATTTGTTTCTGTAAGGAAGACATTCCATTCTTTTGTTGTCACCCAAGCACATACAACAGGATCATTGTGGACATTGCTCCAGCCATCATGGCTCAGGTTAACAATTTCACCCTCTAGACCTTTTGCACACTGCTCAATTTCTCTTTCATACACTTTATCCAGCAATTTGCCTGCAATGTCTGCTCTGTTGGGTGGACTGTATCCTGGTCTTAATGACTGAACCATGTTAATGAAGTGTGGGTTCTCAATCATACGGAAAGGAGCGTTTGCGGCAAAAACAAACAGGGCAATTTTTTTTATCAATTACCTCTTTTTGTAATCTGCTGTTTCTTATCACAAAGTTATCTACGGTTGTTTCTGGATGATGGAGATTTTTTTTTCTTTTTGCTATAGGTGATATACTGTGGCTATGTGACATACATGATGTGACTGAAACACTATCATTAGCAGATAACTCTGAAACTGTAGAAAATGATGGTGATCTTGAAGGTGGATAGTCTTCAGAATCCTGTATGTTGAGGATGGATTCTCCCAAACAAAATAAGTTATTTAATTATTATTACCATACTGCTTATTTAGTATTTCTCATTGCATTCACTGACATTCAGTACTATTTTAAAGGTGAAATTGTAAAAGGAAGATCTGCCTATTTCAGCTATTTATTTTTTTATCACAACTGCATCTAAAATGATAGTACAATAGAATAACAACTATATTTTTTGCTCAAACATGAGAATTCAAGAACAGTCCAGAAGAAGGAAGTATGGAATTAAAAAAGTTTACCAACCTGAAGATCCCGCATGTTCAGACATGTTCCTTTCATCATTGTCAATGCAGCTTTCTCCTGAGAAGGAACACTTCTCATGATGTTGTTAATTTGGGCAACCAGGCCTTGCATTTCTTTGTTGCACTGTTTGCATTTTGCACACATGCCTCTCTTACGCACAGGTGTAGAGGAACTTCATTAAAATATTCACAAACTGGGTCTCTTTTACGGCCTGCTGCCATTATAGGTTTTCCCTTCTAGTGAGAGAATGGTATGGTAGATCTCAAATCAATGAAGGCTGCACTCAGAAAGACCTCAAGATTTCTGGAATATGTTGCTCAAATAGTTTCATTTTTGTTCTTACTGCCTGTCCCTCCCTTCTCATATTTATCGCCAGACTACTACTCCTTGTCCAGATCTATTCTGTCCCCACCATCTTCTATTCATTGAACTTTTTGAAACGTTGCACTTTTAGAGAGAGGTAAGAGATTGACTTTGTGTGCACAAATTTGCAGAGGGACAATAGGGTTGAGGTCTGTTATTTCTCACCTCTATATATTGTTTAAAACATTTTTGCTGTTAACCAGCATGTTATCCAGGGGTGAAAGTAAAACTGAGCTCTTACCAGAATGGGCCCAGCTCTGGCCTCCGTGGAAGGGACGGGGCCTTGGGCGGAAGGGGCGGGGCTGGTGTGTCAGCGTCCCCCAGCCAGCCCATCTGCGCTGCCTGACCTGCATCGCCCGGGGCTCCAGTGGCGATTTAAAGGGCCCGGGGCTCCAGCAGTGCCTTTTAAATTGCAGCCCCGGGGCAGCTACGTCTTTTGCCCCACCCCACCCCGCGCCACCCTGTCGGCGGCCTGGGGGCGGTGAAGGGGCAATGACATTAAAGCGCTGCTGTTCGGACCGGTACTGGCGGCCACTTTATGCCGGTACGCTGTACCGACCCATGCCACTTTACTTTAACCCCTGATGTTATCTCTGGAGACGCAAATCCACAGTTTGAGAACTGCAAAACGAAACATCTCTGATGGTATCTTCTAGACTGAGCACTGAGTCCCATTGGGTAGATAAAAAGATGAACCTAAATAATCAGTACAGAAGCCTGTGGAACCCCATAAAATTGGGTCCCTAATCCATGAACTATTGGAACTCATTTACAAAACTTTTCTTAAACATTACATGAATATATTGTCTCATACTATAGAATTAGAATTTATAATCCCTGTTCCATGATGAGATCTTTGAGCTATAATGTATCTTAATTAAAACTATCTTTAGATTGCTTTTTTCCTCAAAAAGCGTTTTATCAAAAAAAATCCAATTTAAATTTAAAAAAATCTAATTTTTTTAAAAAATTTTTTAAAAAAAATCATTGATTTTTATCCACCCTGTGATTAACTCAAAAAAAATTAATCACAATTAATCGCACTGTTAAACAATAGAATACCAATTGAAATTTATTAAATATTTTTGGATGTTTTTCTACATTTTCAAATATATTGATTTCTACTAGAACACAGAATACAAAGTGTACAGTGCTCACTATTGATTACAAATATTTGCACTGTAAAAATGATAAAAAAGTATTTTTCAGTTCACCTCATACAAGTACTGTAGTGTAATGTATTTATCGTGATGGTGTAACTTACAAATGTAGGTTTTTTTGTTAGGTAACTGGACTCAAAAACAAAACAATGTAAAACTTTAGAGCCTACAGGTCCACTCATTCCTATTCTTGTTCAGCCAATCACTAAGAGAAACAAGCTTGTTTATCTTTACGGGAGATAATGCTGCCCGCTTCTTATTTACAATGTCACCTGAAAGTGAGAACAGGCATTTTTGTAGCCGGTGGTGCAAGGTATTCATGTGCCAGATATGCTAAACGTTCGTATACCCTTTCATGCTTCAGCCACCATTCCAGAGGACGTGCTTCCATGTTGCTGATGTGCGTTTAAAAAAAAAACACATTAATTAAATTTGTGACTGAACTCCTTGGGAGGAGAATTGTATCTCTCCTGTTTTACCTGCATTCTGCCCTATATTTCTGCCCTATAGCAGTCTCGGATGGTGACCCAGCACATGTTCATTTTAAGAAGACTTTCACAGCAGATTTGACAAAACGCAAAGAAGGTACCAATATGAGATTTCTAAGGATAGCCACAGCACTCGACCCAAGGTTTAAGAATCTGAAGTGAATTCCAAAATCTGAGAGGGATGATGTGTGGAGCATGCTTTCAGAAGTCTTAAAAGAGCAACACTCTGATGCAGAAACTACAGAACCCAAACCACCAAAAAAGAAAATCAACCTTCTGCTGGTGGCATCTGACTCAGACGATGAAAATGAACGTACGTTGGTCCACTCTGCCTGGGATTGTTATTGAGCAGGATCCATCATCAGCATGGACGCATGTTCTCTGGAGTGGTGGTTAAAGCATGAAGGGACACACGAATCTTTAGCACATAAATATCTTGTGACACCAGCTACTACAGTGCCATGCGAACCTCTGTTCTCACTTTCAGGTGATATTGTAAACAAGAAGCGGGCAGCATTATCTAAGTAGGACTGAGTGGACTTGTAGGCTCTAAAGTTTCACATTGTTTTATTTTTGAATGCAGTTATTTTTTGTACATAATTCTACATTTGTAAGTTCAACTTTCATGATAAAGACATTGCATTACAGTACTTGTATTAGGCGAATTGAAAAATACTATTGCTTTTGTTTTTTACAGTGCAAGTATTTGTAATCAAAAATAAATATAATTAAATACCAAGGCATGCTGATTTAACACACAGTATTATGGAAAATATCTAACACAAAGAATGCTTGATAAACAGTAAAGTGAAATTTTTAAAATTGTACACTTTATATTCTGTGTTGTAATTGAAATCAACATCTTTGAAAATGTAGAAAACATCCAAAAATATTTAAATAAATGGTATTCTATTATTGCTTAACTGCGATTAATTTTTTTAATTGCTTGACAGCCCTAGTAAATTTACAAATAAATTGGGAACTATTCTTCTATTCCCAACTTCTGTTTGGACTTATTTTTAAGGTGGAAGCATAGATTGCATAAACAACCCAAGATTGTAGTTTAAAAATATTTGTATTATTACAAAATTTACAATTAAAAGCTTTATTGTAATAGCGATATGTATTCACTGTGCACCTTAATATGCTACTGGTGCTGGGCTGCTGGTATATTTAGGTGATTGAAGGCAAATGGCTTTTGTCCTTTTTCTTGCAATACATCCATGCTAGACACCAACAGACTTCTCATGCTCATTCTTGTATATTGGTGCATTCTGCTTTTCGGAGGAACAAGTCAGACCAGCTGTTTCAAATGAATGTTGTGCTCTGGAATGGCTGTTGGGGTTAGAAGTGTAAATCTGATTCACTGGGGAAAAACACTGATCTTTGGATTCGTGGATCAAGTAACTATCTAATGCAGACTGAGGAATAATTTGGACCATGTGTTTCATACAACCTTTATGTAGGATATATTCCCTGAATAGAGAATCACCTTTGACCTTCTTTTCTATGTTTGATTAGAAATATAAAAATAGAAAGTGAACCAGCACTGAGAAAAGCTTTAGTATTGATTACACTTTTTTGTCTCCTCTACTTGGAGGAGACAAAGGCAACAAACAGGTGTTAGAAATACCATCTGTAATAGAAGTTACATTAATTTTCTGTATCTTTCTGTATCAAGTTTTCTTCTTATGACTAGAACCTCTTGATTTGTCATATAATGATGATTGCATTACATCAGTTGCCAGCTAATAGAGAGTAGAAGCTTGTGCATGTCTGTGCATTAATATTCAGTTTGCCTGCTTAGCAGTTTCTTTAAGCCAGCTTCCAACATCACAGACAAAACTCAACAGCATGCCCTAAAGATATGAGGCTTTGTCAAATTCTTGGAGGCTGGTGGCTGCCTTCTCTTGATATAAGTTCTGTGATTTACTTTGGAGAAGAAGGTTGATGTTTGGTGAGCTTTGGTAGATGTTTGGGGAAAGTAGAGCGAGGACAAAGGGTTACAGGAGCGGGTAGAACAAGAAGAGTGTGAAATGAAATAGGGAAAGGATAAAATGAAGATGGCAGGAGGGATAAGAAGGAGAATGTGGAGGAAGATAATGAAGAGGGAGAAAGTTGACCACAGAGTGGTTCAGTAGCAATATTCGTAGTTTGTATAGTTTATAAATAAAAATATGTATGTAGCTGCCTTAGAAAAAAAGAAAATAGCTTAAATAAAATGGCTTCCAAGGAGTAACAAAAAGAATTGTATGGTAAGTTTCTAAATCCTTAGCTGTAACTATTTTTGGTTGCATGTTTATTAATGTGGTGCTGTCTAGCAGCAATGTCTTAGACATCAGTGAGTCAAACTACTGTCTTCACATTTCTATTTTAGTTGTCGTCCAGATATATTTGTGAATAGTTTATTTTAAATAAAAATGTATTTGTGTGTGTTTTAATTAGATGTCAAAATTAGGAAGTTTTAGTTATTGCTAGTATTGTGGTAGAATCTAGAGGTGCCAGCTCATATTGGAGCCCCATTGTGTTATGCCCAAACACTTTTAGTGAGAGTCAGTTCCTGCTCTGGGTAGCTTGCAGCGTAAATAGACAAGATAGATGAAGGATGGGAGGGGAATCAGGGACATGGAGTAGCAAGGTGACTGACCTAATGTCAGGTCAGTGGTGATGCCAGGACTAGAATTACATCTCCTGACTCCCAGTCCTTTACTTCATCCGCTGTATATTGTGTACTATATCCTGATCCTATCCCTGTGTACTGCACATATTCTTACATTAGAAAGAACTGGTATTGTAGTTCAGGACAAAATAGAACAAGATAGCAAGAAAACAAAGTTATATTTTTCTTAAAGGAAAGGGCAGTTCCTTCATGTTCAGAGGTGAATTATGGTCAGAACAGTGTAGAGACCAGAACACCACCCACTGCTTCCCACACACAGGCTGTTCCTCTTTTCTCCGCATACAGAGATTCTTCAACTCTCTCTCCATTATTCCTCTCCCCCGCACCCCGATACATACACACACTCTCCCCTTGTTAATACAGTAGGAATCTTCCTCATCCACCCAAAACTAAGGCTGTCCCCTTGTACCCCACAGGTGGAAAAGGGGACAGATTATTTGACATTTGGGTTCAGAATTTCAAAAGAACTTTTTAAACTGCACCAGTAAAATCTTACATACAGGTTTAGTTGCTTCTAATAAGTAATTATGTGTGCAAATGAATATTTGTTCTCTGTATAGGCATACCGTTTCCTCTGTGTGCGCACTTCATTTCTATTGTCATAAAAATATACTTTGTGTGGGGACAATCTGAGGAGACTCCTTTGTAATTTTGGCCCTTATAGTCAGAGGTATCAGTGTCATTTGTGAGGAGATACTAGACTTTCTGGGTTGTGATTGGCTGAGATGATTTTTTTTCATATATATATATATATAACATAGATTAATTTCTCTTCTCAGGTTTCAAGGCCCTTCACCTCGCAACAATGCAGCACCTTCCTATCCCCCATACTGCCCTCAATCACAGCCATCCTATCCAAATACTGCATCCTCTTCATCCACAACACAACTGGCTAATCAGCTCAGCACCCTGCAAATAAATAACTATGGTAATGGTTGCGTTATCATTTATCCATTTTCATCAGCTAAAGCTATTAGTAAAATATGATGAAAGAGCCAACAATTTATCTATTTTGATGTTTTCATAATGTTAAATAAGTCAAAAGTAAACTGTAGATTGCTCTTTGAGACCACTGTGTTGAGCAGTGTTACTTACTCAGGTTCCTAAATGTCAGTCTCATCCTGCTCCTTCAAGTGTGTCTACCTTTAAATGTTCTTGTAAGAACCATATAGGGCAGTAGTTTTCAACCTGTGGTCCACAGACTGAGATTCCCAAAGGGGGCTGCACCTCCATTTGAAAAATTTTAGGTGTCTGCAAATGAAAAAAATTTGAAAACCAATGATATAGCCTGAAGATTTCAAAAGTGCTGAGTGCTAGTTTAACTGTGCTATCATTAAAGGTAATAGTAAAATTCCCATTGACTTCTGTTGAAAGAGAGTTAGGGCAACACTATGAACTTTTAAAAATTCCACTTTACTGTTTATCAAGCATTCTTTGTGTTAGATATTTTCCATAATACTGCGTGTTAAATCAGCATGCCTTGGTATTTAATTGCTATTCCCACTAATGGATATTGAGACTAATTTTAGAAACTTGTCTTTTTTTTTAAAGTTTGGTTTGTCTTTGAAAGTGACTTAAAAAAAAAAAAAGGTAACTCAACAGATATGCTTTCTGGGTGTACTGAAAGTCATATCTGCTCACTTTAGAGTGCATTATGTCTTTACTCCGATTAACGCTGTAGAATGAACACAGCTATGAGAGGAGTGAACTGGACTCTATTCTTGCTTGCATAACATCATCAGAATTGTTAACAAAGTTCTACTTAAGGGCTTTATTGTGCCCTCATTTACAACCGTGCACCTACGCTGAAGACAATGGTGTTGCACAGATGTAACAGATGGCATAATTTGAAGACCGTTACATTGCACAGTTGTAATGAAATCAGAATTTGGCCTGTAGAATCTTTTACCAGTAATGGTGTTTGAGAGTGAAAGAGCCCAGCTTGACTTTCAGAGCCCAGGGTGAATTTGCTGTGGTGCCAATTAGAAAAAACTAATTTTTATTTGTAAATCAAGAAAACTGTCAAGTGAAGTTACTGGGACACAATAATCATGGGACTCCTTTTGTCATTTTTTACAGTTACTTTTCAGAGTTGACCCGCACTTTAGTTTGATGTATAAGTAATTAATAATGGGGTTGCATAATTCACTAGCATAGCAGTAAACAGACTTAGCTTCCAGTGATGAAGTTCAGCTATATCCTGCTTTTAAAAGACCTGTTTCTGAAAGCAGATAACATAGGCATGAATTTTATGATGTTAGAAAGGTAATCTGGAGCTAAACACTTTGTGCTTTTTACAGTAGTAGCACCATTTTATAGGGAACCTTTTTGAGTCATTGTGCCAACCTCTGTGCTGACTGCCAAGTTCCCATATGCATTCATTTTACTTGTGCTGGAAGAGAGCGAGTGCTGTCTTTCTAGACATATCTTTAAAGGTTTGATACTTTGATTTCTACAATAGCAACCAAAACTTGAATGCAAATTAGAACGAAATCTATGAAAGCAAATTAATTGCTCAGGTCCACCTTTTCACATCCGCACGCCTATTCTCTTTTCACAAAACATCTGGGTGAAGCATTTGGGTCTGCAAATTTTGGGTTTGTGCAAGAAGACAACTAGAAGACAAGAAGATGTGTAGTTTTCTAATATGGCATGCAAATGAAAGACTTTCATTTGCAAGCAAGCTGTGTGAGTGCCCAGAATATGTGTGTCACCCCTTCTGGGTTGGGGACTGAACTCTGAAGGTTTGGGAAATATCTGTTGTAAAATCATTTTCTGGATGAAGTAGGGATCCAAGAAGTTACAAAATAAGGTTTCTAACTATGCTATGATATGGTCATGAGCCAAACTCTGTGGCCTTTCATCAGGCAAAACTTGGGTCATTGGGCATTTTGCTCTATTTAGGAGTGGAGAATCTGGCTCTCTGACCATAAGAAAGTGCATGTATTTTCTTACCTACTCAAGCTGATGAAGTTCCCTTGGAATGAGGATTATATTGGGATCATATAAGAAATACTGTGCTAATACAATTAGGGATCACATAATTCTGAGAGTTATATTATGTTACTAAACCTGTTTTCAGCTTTGCTGGAGCTACTGCTGGGTTCTTGTTGAAATATCAACTCTCACATTAGTTTTTGTGCTTTTTGTTGACTCTGTTGCGATAGTACTTTGTTCTATTTCCAGAAAAGATTTGTTGGTTTTTGTGTTTATTTTATTTTTTAATAGTAGAGTTTAAATTTAGTCTGTATGCAAACCTCCCATTGACTTCAGTTGGTTGGTTCTATAGACCTAGTGAAAGTTATAGAGTGCAAGCTTAGGGCTGGATCTCATTCATATCAGTTTGGAATTTACCTTTGACTTGAATAAAAGCAGGACTGGGCTCCCATCTCTGTTTGTGTGTCTTATTTTGGGGTTTTTTTGACTGTCACCTGTGTTGTTTAGAAGGATTAATGAGGACAACTACAAAGTGGTATGGTACCAGATAAAACCTTCCAAATTCAGGAGTAGATCCCTAGCTAGCATAAGTTCAGTATCACTCCATTGTCTTTACTAGTTGCTGACTCCAATGAAATGAAACCAATTTATTCTAGCTAGGATCTTGCCCTCAGTTTGTGCAATTAATTGCAAAGATGGGGATGGGGGGAGCTTTTAAAATATTCCTTAGCCTAACGGATTAAATGCACTGAGAGTGCAAATGCACAGTGACATTATGCCTGCTTTACACAGGGCTAGATTTGGTCCAGCATTTTTATTATACTTCTGTGAGATGTTTCAGACTAAGCAAAAATAATTGATTTGTGTTACTGTTAATAGTTTGCCTTCAGAAAATATTTTTTTGCCATTCCCCTGTCATTTAAGTGTAGACCTTAAATAGTCTTTAGTCTACTGAAGGTATATGTTTTACACTGCTCTGTTTCTCCTACTTACACTGATATTTTGGTTGACTCCAAAGCGAAGCAAGAAAAGAAAATGTAAGATTTAGGGACCAGATCCTCAGCTAATCTAAATTGGCATAGCTCCACTGAAGTCAGCAGATACTAGGCTATGTCAGTTCATACCATCTGAGGATATGGTGGGCTTATATTTTGTAGGTGAGGGTTTTGTTTACTAATTAAAATGTCTAACTAAATATCTTTTAGTGTTTGTAGAATAACTTCTTGCTCAAAAAGCTTAAGAGTTTTAGTTGACGTACTTTTAGCTCTCCTGAAAATTCTTTCTTACAAGGTCTGTCAGGTGAAATTTGACTCAAAACGTAGGTTTTGTAAAAACAAACATTTACAATATGTAAGCCCCAAAGCAATATTTCTATAAGCATGATAATTTCATTTGGAAATACGTTGTTTTTCTTATGAGCAGATAAGTATTCCTGTGCGGTATGTGTAAAACATACATTGCAGCATTTAGTACCTGAGAACCTGAAACTGAAGAGGATTGTAAACAACATGAAATGAGTGGCATGTTTTTTCTCCAATGGACCAATCCTAGTAAATTGGAGAAAGTAAACACATCATAAAAAGAAAATTGGATATTTCAGTATTCTTTGCTTTTAATAACCTAAGCCTAAAGTTTTAAAAGTAACTAGTCCCCAGATCAAGACACCTTAAGGGCATGACTTTTCAGAGGGTTTGTACTTAACATTTTGTGAAAATCAGACCTCAGAGTGACAAGTTGGGCACCCAAAATTACTAAGCACTTTAGAAAACTTAAGCTGTGACATGTTATTAATAAGGATTATTAGAGGCACTGTCAGTTTAAATTACAGTATTCTTACATAGGCTGAAAATATATTAGCAACTAATAACATTAAATGATTGTTAGTATGTTATCATTTTCGGATAATTTGATATATAACAGGAATGTTCTTGCACAGGTCCTGGTGCTTCTCAGAGTTCTCTCATGCCTTCTGGGATTCCAATATCTTTTCAAGGTCCATGTCCACCACCACCACCAACACAGCAGCAAATGGCCTTGCCACCTGGATCTCAGATTCCTCCGGCACCAGCAAATAACCTGAATGGCGTTTGTACTCCACCCTCACTGCCTCCAGTGGCCATGCAGGATGGGATCCCAGGATCTGTACCCCCAAATGCCAACTTGCAGCAACTTCCAGGACAACCTCCAGTGCCTGGGTATCATCCACAGCATGGTAAATATGGATGTTTGGTTTCTTATTTAAAAACATGCATTAAATATTGTGTGATAGAACTGCTGTCATCTCATGAGTAAAGCTGAAACTAAAGGGGCAGTTTCACTTTTGACACGTAGGACTTAATCAGTCCTTGGAGGCACTGCTGACTACACCACAGCAGCCACGTGCAGGAGGAACTTTGGTACCTGGGCATGTCATGCCTAATTTTAGGCTTATCCTTCAAACAAGGAATCATGGGTATAAAAGTGCAGGAGCTTTTTACTTGCACTTGTAAAACTGTATCTACAAAAATAGAAGTCAGGCTAAGGCCTTTGTAAAATGTGGCGATATCATATTATAAAACTACTCTTTCTCCCTTTTTTGGGGAGGGGAGAAACTGAGCTGAAAAGTGTTTTTCTTGTTTTGTTTTTGTTTTAAATTATTCATAAATACTACTTCAGGGAGATTTTCTCTTTCCCCCTCTCCATCCCCTCCCACAAAGAAAGCATATTTTGCAGGAAGTGGGAAATACACTGTGTTTTATTTCATTAACATTTGTATGGCAAGATGTAAGAGCTTCATGACAGAGTTTAAATGCTTTAAATTTGATGAACGGGCTTTTGTAATTCTGCAGCCAACTATGGCCCTCAGATGGCAGGCTCTCAGCTCTCTTATCCTGGTGCCTTTCCTGCGGGTCCAGGACAGCTTGCTGGTCCACAGCAGAGGAAGCTTGATCCTGACTCCATCCCCAGCCCCGTAAGTAATATTGTATTTAGTTAAAAGTGAATGCTTTCATATTAGAATGTTACAAAGAAATATCAAAGCTAACTTCATGTTTTTATGTTGTTGGGTTTTTTAGACTTCTAAAATGTGCTGTGCCACATGGCTCGTAGAATATGTTCATAATATAACATTTCTTTAATTATGTGGTATTCTGTACTTAGAGGGGTTATGTTGTCACTTTTAGATGAAGTGGCAGCAGCATGTAGCTTCAGTGCCATTTCTGGAAAATGTCCATGAATCTTGTTAGAAAATTAGTGTAGACTTTCTACCCTGCTAATTCATTGCTTTTTTTAATGTGAATTCTGCTGTGTAATATCACAGTATGGTTCCCTTCAGCAACACCTGATCTGTTCCCAGGGATCCATACACACAATTACTACTCGCAAACGCTTAAAATAAACCACCATCTCCTGTTACTACAGGAAGATCTAAAACTTTAACTGTAACTGAAATATTATAATTTGAACTAAATGCCCAGAGGGTTGAAAAAATCACCCAAAGCATCGCTGGGGATCTGTAAATGATGGACAGTGAAGCAGTAGGATGTACAGGCCTAGTCTACTGTTGAATTAAAATGGCTTTTGGGAAAACTTTTCTACTGTTTGCCTGATTTTTTTCCCCCCCTCGATTTCTTTTACGCTGCTGAAGGCGGTGGAGTTACTCTTCGTTTACATGGGTTGGAGTGAGATCAGAATCAGGCCTTACATGTTATGGCAAACGTACAAAATGTTTTGAACTGTATTTAATCTCTTGGCTGGTCATCTCCGTGTTGCAATAAATTATTTACTCAGCCACTAATTGCTAATAAGATTTCACACTCCTCTAGAAATGCTTTATGTTCAAAGACCTCTTTAACTATCCACTGTTACTGACAGCAGCCCTGTGGAGTCTAACCTTGCACAGCTAATTGGACTATTAGTTTCCCAATTTTAGGTATTACGTACTTACAGTTTTTACTGTCCTTCCATAAAAAAGGAGCATCTATTCTTTGCTACGTCTTAATAATACAGCCAGGCAAATGAACTACTTCAGGCGCTCCCCTCTGCCTTATCACTAACATAACTCATAAGCCAGCAACTGAACGCATTTCTCATCTTTTATATTCTACTGCCAGAGTTGTCCTAGTCTCTCTTTGCTTGGGCAAGCCAACAAACTGAGGACAATATTGGACCAGAGGAGGGGGAATTGCACGGTGGGAAAACAAGTTCCAAAGCTGAGGAGCCTTTGCCAAGAATGTGCTGTTAGGTGATAGAGTGTATCCCTGTGTTTAATTGGGGCTCCAGCTCACTGAAATATTTGTAATATTTTGTCTTGGACTTAAATGCATATATCTGTTAGCTCAAAAATGTTAAAGGGTGTGATTTCAAAAACACCTAAGTCACTAAACACCTAAGTTACTTTTACCCAGATTCTCAAGGATTTAGATGCTTAGCTCTAGTTAGGAAGTTAGGAGCCTAAATACCTTTGAAGATCTGGGCTTTAGGTACATGTGAAAACCCGACCCAAAGCTACAAGTGGATAGACAGCTGCACCATAGGCGCCGACTCCGTGGGTGCTTCGGGGCTGCAGCACCCACTGGGAAAAATTAGCGGGTGCTCTGCACCCACCGGCAGCCAAGTTCCCCCAGCCCTTACCCCCTCCTCGCCTGCTCCTCCCCCGAGTGCACAACGTCCCCACTCCTCCCCATCCCTGCACTTTCCGCCTGCCGTCTAACAGCTGTTTGGCAGCGCTTAGGACTTTCCAGGGGGGAGAGGGAGGAGTGGGGACACAGCACGCTCAGGGGAGGAGGTCGTAAAGAGGGGAGTAGGGGTGGGAACTTGGGGGAAGGGGGTGCAATTGGGGCTGGGCGAGGGTGGTGCGGGCAGGGGGGACGAGCACCAATGGGGCAGAGGGAAAGTCCGTGCCTATGAGCTGCACTATTGACTATGCATTTGTGGAATTTCGTGTGTTTTCCACCATGTGTAAGGAAGAATTTACATTAAAGAAATATATTGTTAATACTCCATGAAGCAGTGTATAGCTGCTGGGGCAGGAGGCTAAGACCACTTCCTTGATCAGTTTAGACTCCATTTGGGTTGTCTTTAGGCATGGATGAAGATGGTATATAACAGTTGACACTGGAGAGAAGGAACCTTGAGGGAAAAGGCTCTCAGTTGCTCACTTCAGATGTAACTAAGTGTGACAAACTATTATTTAAAAAATATAAGTGTTTTTATGACTTGCAAGTGTAGGCATTGCCTTTAATAGGTAAGTCATAGAATCATAGAATATCAGGGCTGGAAGGGACCTCAGGAGGTCATCTAGTCCAACCCCCTGCTCAAAGCAGGACCAATCCCCAACTAAGTCATCTCACCATTTCCCATAAAGCAGTATAACGTGTTGAATTCTATCTAAAAAATATCCCTGGAATAATCTGATGTCTTGTTTCAGTTACCTTAGGAGAATAAACAAACTTGACAGTGACAGCAGTGTTAAAAAAAGGTTGTTAAATGGTTTGTTTTAGCAGCACAGTAAGGATCAGAACAACATGTTTAAAAGAAAAGAGATCTGGGTCAGTGACTGTAAAGGGCAAAGAGCTAATTGACAATCAGGAATAAATATCTCCGTGTGTGTTAGTTATGTTTATATGATAAAATTACAATAGTGTTGCCAGCTAAATGCTTTTTTATGTATAGCCAATGTTGATTAGATTTTTCTACAAATGTTAAAGATTCATCTGAGCTCTAACAACATCTATGAAATGCAGCATCTGTACTTTGTCAACAGCTAGTTCCAAGAATGATGATATATTTCTGTCAGTTAACTCTTCAGATTACCGTTTACATGCGTTTTCTACAGAGCTTAGTCTGAAAAAGGTTCACTTCCTTCAGCCAATGGACTTTTTTTGGAGTAAATAATTGGTTTTCCCTTTGTGCAAGCAGCTAGCAATTGGTACACAATATGAAGAGTAGAGAGGAAGTCAAGCAAGCTAAAATGCAATACAGAAATGTTGTAGCCATTTAAAGGGACAGAGTCAGTTACGTTGGGAAAAGTTCAAAATGGTACTTGCCCCCAAGATTTTTCCCAGTGTATTGGGAATATCTTTTGAACAACAGTCAGTGGGCTCTATCCTGATGTATTGGGCTCTATCTCTGCTGTCTGACAGAGACTTCATGAGTTCTCCCAACCGCAGTTAAATTTCAGGTGCAAGCTAAACTGCTATAAAACAGGCTTAAACAAATGTAAGACTGTCCACAAACAGCTCACCAGTTTAGCTAAATCTGTTCAACAGAACACCTTTAGTTAAATCATTTCCACTTCTGTATTTTAGGTGGGGCTGAAGAAGCAACTTGTCATGCTAATTTTGGCCTCAGGTGGCTATTCATTTCTGTGTCCACCCCAGGGGCAGATTAAAATTTCACCCAGCGTGACAATTTGCCTCCTGGAGGCAGCTGCTGGCTTTAGAAGACCTGCCAGCTTGGCTCTTCTGACGTTTGTTACTCAGGGAGAAGTCTCTCCTTTCATTGGAGAACTTTGCTGAGATTGCTTCCCCATTAGTCCATTCCTGTGAGTTTTCTTGCAGAAGAGGGAATTGAGCATTGACTGTCTGACCTTCTTGGTTTGCCCATTATCCAGGTGTACTATGACAAAGTTCAACCCTAGGCAAATAGGAACTAAGAAGGGGTATGAAACAGTTATGGGCATAGATATATGTATATTGTTTTGATCCTCTTTGGACAATACATGCTACAATATACTCCTTTTCTACTATGCACATCTATAGAGATAATGAATGCGAATAGGGTTGCCTGGGGTGGGCGTTTACCTGTAAACTCTCTATGAAATTGAGGAAATCCATAGTCTCCCCTATTTCATGTTTCTCTCTTTATTTCTGATTCATCAGATTCAAGTAATTGAAAATGATAAGGCTTCCAGAGGAGGTCAAATCTATGCTACAAACATCAGAGGCCAAGTTCCTCCTCTTGTCACCACAGATTGTGTGATCCAAGATCAAGGTAACTATTTATGTGATCACTTTGGGTTTTTTCCTAGTTGAAATGAAGTTAAAAAACAATTATTGACTGAAATTTTCAAATTTGGTTACTTCAAATTATGCTCCCAAATCCATGTGGGAAGGGATAGCTCAGTGGTTTGAGCATTGGCCTGCTAAACCCAGGGTTGTGAGTTCAATCCTTGAGGGGGCCATTTAGGGATCTGGGGCAAAAATTGGGGATTGGTCCTGCTTTGAGCAGGGGGTTGGACTAGATGACCTCCTGAGGTCCCTTCCAACCCTGATATTCTATGATAATTAGGCACCTAGTCAGAGGTGGTGGCATGACTTTCAAAAATGCCAAGAGCTCCTGAACCTCTCATTAATTTCAATGGGATATGTGATTGCTCAGCACTTTTGAAAAGTTATTTACTAATTAGATGCTTGTGCCATAAATAAAAGGCAAAACCCATTCATGTATCCTTAATTCTCCTTCATTTCCATTGTTTGTTGTGTCTGTAAAACATTGCTAATTGTTCTTTTTCACCTTATTCGTTAAGGTAGCATGGAAGAGAAATGACCATACAAAATGTTAATAGTTCAGAGCAATGCAGTCACCATTACTGTATTTCCATAGCAGTATTGTGTAGAACAAAACAGTGTGTGAGAGAGAGAGAGAAAAATGCAAACTTGTAGCACGGAAATATTCTGTGTACCAGAATTGACTGAGATCTTTAGACCTCAACCTTGTATACACCATAAGCACATGCCTAGTTTAAAATTCTGAATGCTCCCATTGGCTTTGTTAATATTTGGCTTCACTGAGATTATACATATGCCTAAGCATTTCCAGGATCAGGGCCTTGCTGTGCTGTTTGAGGGCTGTCTGCTCTAGAAGAGGCTGTGCGACTGGCAGCTCCTCCAGTAGAGGCAGTGAGAATAGGGGAGTGTTCCGCTCCTCTCAGGATCCGGCCCTTAGTACTGCCAGCTCCTTCATAGCAAAACAACATAGCATCTAGCGTGGCTTCCAAGTAGAGCCTTTAATCTGACAGGAGTCACCTGAGCACAGCCCTTTTTCCTAATAACATAATCAAAAAAGCCTGAGAAGAATAGCAACCTTGTGCCCTACGATCCACACGTAAACTCGTGTCACAGTTCAGAATTACTTCACTTCGTAGCAAGAGTTGCACGCCCTAAAACAGTCGTTCTCAAACTTCTGTACTGGTGACCCCTTTCACGTAGGAACCTCTGAGTGCGACCCCCCTTTTAAATTAAAACCACTTTTTTATGTATTTAATATCATTATAAATGTGGGAGGCAAAGTGGGACTTGGGGTGGAAACTGGCAGCTCGTGACCCCCCATGTAATACCCTCACGATCCCCTGAGGGGTCCCAACCCCCAGTTTGAGAACCCCTGCCCTAAAAGCACTGCATATGAGGGGTAACCTGGCTGGCTTTCCATGTGCTGAAGGACATTGTCAAGGAATATATGCTGTATCCTTTCCCAGAACTGTTGGGATTTATAATAAGCGTATTTCAGTTACAAGAATAAGCCTCAACTATGAAATATGAATGACATTTTAGTCAATCTTCTTCTCATTTGAAATAAAATATTTGAGTAGTTTAATTATATAAAATAGTGGAAATAGCTATGAAGATTTTTTCTAATTAATGAAGGAATCCTCTTCACCTTCCCCTGTGCGCATGCTGCCGTTTTAAAAATTTTTGGCCTTTAAGATGGGCAGGAAAAGTAATGATTGAAGGAATCATGCAGACGCACTGCTGAGTCCATGCTGGAATATAAGGTTAAAAATTGACACTTGCTAAGTTTAACTTGTAGTATACTGGTCATTTCTATTTCTGAGATTCAAACTATATGGTCAGAGTACAAGCTCAGTCACTGGGTTCAGTTTTTCCTCTTGTTTATGTAGCTCCATCCATTTCCTTCTTGGCAATCTGCCGGTCCCCCAGCTAGAGTGCTTGCCGATCTCAACTTCCACACGCATTTCGTGATGGCAGAATTTGTGCATGTCATAATTCAATACAAGACTCTCCCTCATGTAAATTAAATTTGTGATGCCATTAGCTCCGCCTTCATTTAACTGTGTTTGGATAAAGTCTAGTTGGGAAAAATGTATAACTACATATTCTTCTGGCTTTTGGAGGGCAGGGAGGGAAGGGAAGGGAGAGAATGTCTTTTAAGCAAAGAAGTCTCTTTCAAATAACTGAGTAGTACAGTTTCAGGCTGAACTTTTAAAAGGAGTCTGAGAGTGAGATGCCCAGCTCCCATTGACTTTCACTGGCAGTTGGGAGCCCAGCTCCATGCGGTTCCTTTTGAGATCCCAGCCATGATTTCCACGCTAAAGGGTTTTCTACTGGAGCATCAATAGCATATTCATGCCAGGAATAATTATTAATGTTACAGCAACATATGTGTGGAAGACACTGACAAGTACTGAAAGAAAACAAGGTTCCTGCCCCAATGAACTTTAAATAGCTTTAGTACGCTGAAACATTGAGGAAAGCCTATCAAGAAGAGGTGTAGTGGGATGATAGCCCATGAGAGGAAAGGGTGCAGAAGCTCACATGGGAAGAGGAGGAAACTTTTGCTAGTGTATTTATTTTATGTTCAGTGTTTATATTTGAATTGTCACTTTGCATTACTGTTTTGGCTTTGCTGTCCTTTTTTTTTCTCTTACAATCCCAATGTGGATAAGAATCCATGACTTTTTTAAATAAAAAAAATTGGATATTTAAAAATTTTTAATTAAATACAAGTTTATTTTTTTAAATTAGTCTATTTAAAATTAAATTTGAAATTGAAACCTATGTTAAGATCAAAACTTCTTATCTGTTAAAATCATTTAAATTTAAGTTAAAAATAATTCAAGAAACATGTTTGCCAAGTTTTAAAGGAAGTCAAACCCTTGCTGGAAGTCACTGGCTGAGCACCTGGAACTAGAGTTTGTTGAAGTGCTAACCCAGCAGTAGCCTCTTTTTCCAGGTGCAGGGAGAATATTTTCTTTATTTCAATGTATTCCACTAGTTCAGTTCCATGATCAATTTATTCAGAGTTAAGAAATTAGTTGGAAGTTGGAAAAAAGCAGGAAAACTTGTTTTCTGCTTCTGACGTATGAATAAAAGGTTAGTGTCAGAGGGGGATACCTACTAGTTCTAAAATCTTGAAGGACATGGTAACTAGGAACAGTTCCATTCACTAACTACAGTGAACACTTCATTTGTTTAATAAATTATTTTTAAATGCAAAACATGTTTTGATAAAAAAAAATTTCATACATATGCAGCACATTGAAGGTAGCTTTATTGAATAAAAAATGCTATTTTGACACTAATAGCAAGTAAAATATTAATCAACATCTAGTAAAATGTTAAGCTGTGTAATTTCTTAAATAAATGTGTATAGATACAGTTTATCCTCCTGGCTAGCAAAAAGAAGCACCAAAATTATGTAAAGATCATATTTAGCTGAAAATAAAATGTTCTAATTGTTACCAAGCAATGAAAATCAACTTTTCTTTGAGAAAATAACTGAAAAGTGCAAATGCAGAACACAATTAAAATTCATTATTTAAATCAAGGTTTCCTGCTTGTTGATTTAAATCATGATTTAAAATAGTGATTTAAATTGCTTTGATTTAAGTCAATCCACCCTACATAACCCTATCTCATAATATGTTCTTTTAGGCAATGCCAGCCCTCGTTATATTCGATGTACTGCCTACTGCTTCCCATCCTCTTCAGATATGGCCAAACAAGCTCAGATTCCACTGGCTGCTATCATCAAGCCTTTTGCTGCTGTTCCACCAAACGAGGTAAGGGATCAATAAATACCTATCCAAAAGACCTACTTCATGGTTTCTCATATTATGATTTTATGTGACAGACTAGTTCTTTCGTGGTCAAGTATTTGTATTTACCCCGGCATTTTGGGGAGAAAATCTACATTTCTTGCAGTGGTGCAACTCCACTGGTGTTAGCAAGAGTGCAAATGCTAATGTAGACAGGGTTTGGTGTCATCAGGACTACAAAATTAGGCGTCATAGATTACCACGTACCCATACCCAGCTCCACAGCAGATCTGTTGCTCCTGACTCCTTAGTTCCTTTCCTCATTCTTGGAAACAGTTCAACTGTTTTGGCTGAAATTTTCCAGAAGGATTTAGCATGAGGTAGACACCCAGCATGAAACATTCTAGCGTGGCTGGTAAAGTTTGACAAACAGAGTCTTATCATTAGAAGTGTTGCGCAATCTTAGTAGGCGGTGCTGAGCCC
This sequence comes from Eretmochelys imbricata, assembly GCF_965152235.1. Classification (NCBI taxonomy): domain Eukaryota; kingdom Metazoa; phylum Chordata; order Testudines; family Cheloniidae; genus Eretmochelys; species Eretmochelys imbricata. Next base: position 41,852,573 of record NC_135575.1, on the reverse strand, counting down.
CCTCCGAAAATTCCTCATCTTTTCTGCTTCTGCTAAAATATGTAGCTCTGTTTTTAAGTCAAGATCACAGTGAATAAAAAGGCTCTTTCATATGGAGAAAACCTTACAAATATTAAGCAATATCAATATCAATTTTTTGTTTTAGAATTGCTGATGTTTTCTAATACTGAAGCCATATATTTCTTTAAAAAAGGGATTCCTCTTTTCCTTGTGAACTATGGTTTTAAATCTTTTGCTTCTTTGTAGTCTTTTGACTTGACCAAGGTAGACTATAAAATATCTGTGAGAGTGTGTGTGTGCACTAATATTTCAAGTCTCTCACCGAGTACTTTCTGACTAGAATTAATGATGGCAGGTACAAAATACCCATGCCTTCGGAATACTGAGTACTTCACAGGAGCTCCCATAAATGCAATCGAGCAGCATTCTGCAGATGGGGCTCATGAGAATTAGGTGCAAAGTGAGAATCCATCTTTGAATAAGTTGCAGCTCACTTTGACATTTGATGGCTTTTTGATAAAGGAAGGGAAACTCTGGTTTTTACTGGTCATAGTGTCTCATTTGATTAGCTGTAATGTCTCCTCTCTTCTGCAGTTGCTAAAACGCTCAATGCTAGCAACCAACAAGTTTAATTTTGTTTCTTTTATTTTAAAAAAACACACACACAAAATAGCACAGAATGTATTACTAGGACTCGGTGAACCATGGCTACAACATGCCCGCCTGTACGCTATTTTTGCAGACTCTTTGGTGTGACTTGGATCAATTAAAGGAGCTGCAAATGACAGTTGAACTATAAAATTGATTTTATTTACCAAGTCAATGGCACAGTTGGCATTTGGTTTCCTTTAATACCGGAGATCTAGATAGATAAATTTTCATTATGATGGCAAGAACTTTATAAAATACCTACATTATTTGCACTGAGTCCATCATGATGAATGTATGTTGTGTATACCAAGTCTCACCGATATAAATAACATTTTAAAGGCTATGAGCGAGGGTTAGGTTCACTCAATTGCATAATAGTCCTCTGGGTGCAGCTTAAATAGTAAATACATAAATTGTTATTAATTGGCCTGTGTGGTTCTTTGGGAACCATTTACGCTTCAGGATGAATTCAGAATAGGATATAAAATTCACCTGTTACAAATTGCGTTCTTAATGGTCAGTGTTGACAAAGGAGTTTGTGGATTGTTTTTTGTTTATAGGAATAAAACTGCTGGAAATGTAGGAAAAACCTTGTCTTGTGTCAATATCTGAGTGAATTGATGTGCCCGTACAGACTGTGGTGATAGCATCCAGTGGTGCTTGCTCTTCCCTTCTGGAGTCTGTTATCTGGAGCAGGGCTTCTGATTTCATTATTGGAGTTATTGCTTGCATTGTGGAGTAAGCCATGTTACTAGGCAATCCAGCTGAACAGAAGTTGTGTATAAAGTACTCCCTCACCTTTGCTTTTCTGGCAGCATTTCAGTTACTCTAAACTGTACCTAAGCATTGGGGAATAACTGAAAACATGGATAAATTCATCCTGTAAACAAATTCAGGTCTGAGGTTGATAGAATTGTGTATGCTTACTTCAGGGCTGAATTTTGTTCGGGGGGTCATAGGTGTGGAGCCTGTAGCTGGCTGGAGAAAGATCCCCTGCTTTTGAGGTACATGTTGGTACCAACTAGAGAGTTGCACACTTCGCTTCTTCAGTAGACCAGTTGGTACGCCCTATGAGAGAAAGCAGCAGCTTCATACTGTATGCTGCCTGTGATGTATAGACAGACACAGGGGGCACCAGAGAGATTCCTCTCGACGCAACATTTTGGTGGTGGTTGTGGGGAGTGGACATGGAGATGATGTGGGGAGGAGTTACAGACACTCCTCAGCCCCTGAACTCAGAGCTGCTTTGTCCTTTACCCTCCAGGTACTTGTTAACCTGTCCAGCCACACACCTGTGGACCCTTCTTTTTCCAGAGTCAGTATTTGCAGAGCTTGAGATGATCAACCCAGAGTTCTTTATAAACAGGCTCTGCTCCTCACCCTGCTCATCTTCCTCCCTCATGGTCCCTGCTTTCTCCTGCGGCTCTCCAGTCCGTCTCCTTCTGGTCTCTGCTTCCCTCATCACCATTGCCTCACCTTCTCTCCACTCCCACTCTTTCCCTGCTCCCTCCAGGTCCCCACTTTCTCCCCCCTCACACACAATTCCCCCCCCCCCGCCCCCCATCAGTGGTCCCTGCTTCTTTCTCCCCATGCTGAAAGGCTTTTTTATGTCTGTTAGATCCCTGGCTACACAGTCTCCCCATGCAGCAAATTAAGCTGCTGCTCAGATAGGTATAGGCAGCAGCAAAGGGTGTCAGAGAGATTTCTCTATCTGCAGCACCCAGCAATCGGTAGCTTGATTTTCCTCTAAACTAAGCTTTTCGGATTTCCCTTCAATTGACTAGAATACTCCCTGAAATTTTGTAATTGATTGACTGTGGTGTTCAAAAATTATCATGTTCCATACAGACAAACAGAAATGCCCTCAGGTGTAGGGCTCACTTTACTTGGCCAATGGCATATGGAGATGTAGGGGAGAGATCTTGGAAGCTAAATGTAGACTATGAGGTAGAAGCGTTGGGTCCAGGGTCTCAGTGATAGCTTTCTCTGAAATGCTTCTGGTCCCACATGCAGGTCCAGCTTAGCAGAAGGAACTGCAGAGTCTCAGTGCGTGGTTGAGAAGAGGAATTTAAGTTTATTAGGCACTGGAGGGTATTTTGGGGAAAGAAAAGCATATACAGAGGTTTTTGGGATACTCCTTAATCAAAACAGAAGCTGACTGCTGGCATTGTAAAATAAATAAGATATTGAGGGAGTATTTAAACTAAGAGCTGAGGGAATGCTGGCACAAGCTGAGGAGCACTAAATTTGGACAGAGACATCTGTTAAAGGCATCTGTAATACAGTGGTGTCTGAGTATCCAGCAAAGAGTCGGATACAAATTACAACTGAACTAGTGCAGAGAGAGGATCAGAACAGAGGTAAATTCTGTAAAATCATCAAGGTGTCAGATTAAGGAGTTAAATAAAAGCAGGCCCCTAGTCAAGAATAAAAACAGCAAATGCCTGTATGCAAATGCAAGAAGTTTTAAAAGCAAAAATAAACAAACTAGAATGCCTTGCAGTAGACAAGGACCTTGACAGAACAGTCATTACAGAATCTTAGTGGAATGACAAGCGCCAATGAAACACTGTTATACTTGGTTATAAACTACATAGGAAAAACAGACCAGGCCAAAGAAGCAGGGGAGTAGGACTGTATCTAAAGGATTGCACAGAACCTATCAAGATAACAATTCTGAGTGGAGAGGAGTACACAGCTGAATCTATGTGGATACAAATCCCAACCTGTACGAATGTAAATATTAGTAGGGCAATACTACCAGCCTCCAGACTAAAAAAAAAAAAAAAAAATTCCAAGAGGAAGTAAAATCTAACGCATTGATGATAATGGGGACTTCAACTACCCACATATAAAATACTGAAGACACAGTTTAGGGAAATAATTTCTCAGCACTTCAGTGATAGTTTCTTAAAGGCTAGTTGTGGAGCACACAAGAGGAGAGGCTAATTCTTGACTAGTTTTAAGTAAAACGCAGGAGCTATTTCAAGTGACAGTAGCTGAGCCACTAATAGTGACCACACTATATTTAGGTTCAACATTCTAGGGGCAGGTAGGGCACCAAAAAGTGACACTGAGACATTAATTTGAAGTAAAATTCTTAAAGGTGGCATGGATACTACTTAAACAAATCCCAGTAACAACCTCAGAGAGTGTATATATATATATATTGCTGCAGAAGAAGGGAATCAGAAAGACTAAGCCTATACGGCTAAATGACAGGGTTTGAGAGGCTATTTGAGCCAAACAGAAATCCTTCAAAATTTGGACTTCTGATCCTAGTGAAGCCAATAAATAGGAGTATAAATTATAGCTGGCAATAAGTAATAGGGAAAATGGATTCTTAAGAACAAGTAGCTAACAGTGTAAAATGAATAAGAAATTCTTGAAGTACATCAGGAGCAGGAGGTCTCCTAAAGAATTGGTGGGTGTGCTGGATCATCAGGGTTTTAAGGGAGTAATTAAGGAAAATAAGGACATTGCTGAGACTCTAAATGGTTGCTTTGCCTCAGTCTTCACTGACGAGGATTAGGAAGATACTTACCCTGGACCTGCTCTTTTCTGGTGATAAAGATGATCTACTCTGAGATTGAGGTGACAGAAGTGGTAGTGCTGGAGTAAACGGATCATTTAAAATGCAATAAATTACCAAACCCAGGAGTTGTAAAGGAGCTCAAGTACGAACTAGTCGAGCTGCTAACAGAAAATGTTAAGCTGTCATTGAAAACAGCCACTGGTCCAGAGGATTGGAAGGCAGGAAATGTTGTACATATATTTAAAAGAGGTTCTAGAGGTGAGCTGGGAATTATAGATCAGTAAGTCTTAAATCTGGAAACTGGTTGAAAGGAAAATTAAAAACAGAATAACAACTGGACTTTTTTTCTCCCTTGCCAAAAGGCTAATTACTGTAGACATTACAGTATCTTATTTATACTAACTCCTTATTTATTATTTCACAGACAAATCAGTTCTTTATCTTCAATATCTTGATTTGGATGATCTATGAAAAGTATTTGTTTGTGATAGTTTTTTGAGAATACGCTATCATTGTTTGACAGGACTTATTTTTAGCTGGCACTGTTTTAGCAACAGACTGTAAAAATAAACGTAACTCTCTGAGTTATCATCATAGACCAGACCCTACACAAGTTTGTTCTGGAGATGTATGAATGTTTCCAAAGCCTGGATAAAGCATGTGATCTTTGTTTAACATTTAATGCTGCTTGCTATTAATATTATTTTAGAGGAGTATTTTACATTTTTAAAAAGCAAACATTCAACAATTCAAAAAAATAAAATATAAAGTTTTCAGTGTTTATAAATATAGGTGATTTAGTTTGTGTTTAGAATTATTCTCTAATAACTAATGTGTCTTGCCCTGTTTTACAACACTACCTAATTTTAATTTGACTTCATTTACAGAAATATTTGCTGGTGAAAAAATTATTTTAAAATAATGTGTAATTTTCTTCCTTTCAAAACAGTAAATCCTCTGGTATTTGACAAGATTAGCATGACATAACCATACAGAACTATAGTACATTAACCAGATACTTGAACTTTAACCAGTAGTCCAGGAGTGGCATTGTCCAAGGAAAACCCTGAAATCAGGAATGGAGTTATCTCCCATAAATGAACAAATAGTCTCTGAGCTGGAAGCTGGTCAGTTTTTTCAGTTAGAGAAATTTGGAGGAAATTATTGGCCTCAGTCTAGTTGGGCTGGAAGGAAAAGCCACGTTTGTGGCGATGGAAAGGATTAATAAACTAACTTTGAGAGAGACCATCCCCAGTAGCTTTAATTAGAAAGGTCCAGTGCTTCAGTGCTGTTAAGCTAGAAGAAGGTAGGTATCCAGTAAGGTGAGTGGTAGTAACCGGCTGTAAGGAAGGTAAGTGGTAGACATATTTTGTAAACATCATCATTTTGTCAAGAGCAAACTTGTAATGGCTGTAGCTGATTTTAAACAGCAAAGTAAATCTACAGTGCCTTTTGCTCTTCCTATTTTTTCTAAATCTTTGCAAAGAGCACAGAAAGCAGCCCAGCTCCAGAGTTACTATTATTCAGCCTCAGTTGGTAGAGTCATATCAGTTGCCTTTGGTGAAGCTAGCCGGCTTGTCACAGATCACTCCACTGCCAGGTGTGTCAATACTGCATCCATTCATTCACTGCTCATTCCCATCTTTCATCCTGGAGACTTAGGAGAATCCCCACAAAATCACACCTCTTTGGGTGCAGTCTCCCTGGCTTGTCTTAAAATAAGCAGCAGGCTTAATACAAGAGCTTTGCTGTGCTCCGGGAAGTGGAAGGAACAGAGTTGTTCTGAGAGTCAAATGTTCTATTGTCTTCCCAGCTAATGAGGTCGGAACAACTCTGTCCGAAAGGGACTGGCTATCTTATGGGTAATGTTCCTCCAAACAGATATGATGCAGACAGAGAATTAGAGCTGAAGGATTTATTAACACTATATAGAAGGCTAAAATCATAAAGCATAAGATGGATGGAATAGACAGAATTCACATGACTAAGTTGTCCATGCTACTTGAAAGCTTTGTCATAGCAGAAGATAATAGGCTTAAGAAAACTTTCTGAAGGACTGGAAGGAAAGTTGCCTATCTAGCTATCTGTCAGTTTATTTTAAAATGTCATGCCCTTTTTCATATTGGTTTATATGACAGTTGACTAGTGACTCCAGCATGTGTTTGAGGCATTACATCATTAAGAGGCCTCTCCTCACCCTCACTGTTACTCAAGAGTCTAATGCTAAAGCTTATGTGTGTTCTCAGTTAGGGGAATCTGACCTTTTCCTATATGCAGGAAATTAATTTGTCTGCAGTAGCGTTTGTCTCTGGGTTATTCAAGATCTCTTCACATCACTTGAATTCAAATGAAGGTATCAATCATGCAGAAACTTCCCTCCCTCCAGTCTCTTGACTAAAGATTCCTTCTTTCACACTCAGATTCTAGACAAAGGCAACAGCAGTGGAACCAGGGACCATGTAACCTATGAGGACGTGTCTATTCAGTTCCATTTTCCCTTGTCACAATCAGGATCTGAGACTCTTGTTAAATTGTGAACATTTCCAAAATTCCATTCTCCTTTTCAGGTTGATGGCTGGCTCCTCAAGCCTTCACAAAGGTGTTGTTAGTGGGGGGTAGCTTCTCAAAGCAAAGTCTAGGTCCTCCCTGTCCTCCGGGATTGGCACATCAAGATCCTTATCACAGAGCTTCTCTCTAGTGCTGAAGAAAATAACGGTGATCCAGTGGATATAATGTACTTGGATTTTCAAAAAGTCTTTGATAAGGTCCCTCACTGAAGGCTCTTAAGGAAACTAAATGATCATGGGATAAGAGGGAATGTCTTCTCATGGACCAGTACCTGGTTTAAATGATAGGAAAGAAAGGGTAGGAGTAAATGATCAGTTTTCATAATGGAGAGAGGTAAACAGCAGAGTCTTTCAAGCATTTGTGCTGTTCAACGTATTCATTAATGATCTGGAAAAGTAACAAAATTTGCAGATAAGAAATTTTCAAGATAGTTAAGTCTGTGATATTAGACTGTGCAGAGTTACAGAGGGATCTCACAAACCTGGGCAACTGGGAAACAAAATGGCAGATGAAATTCAGTGTTGACAAATGCGAAGTAATGCACATTGGAGAAAAAAATCCTAACTGCATGACTAATTATGATGGGTTCTAAATTAGCCAGTACCACTCAAGAAAGATCTTGGAGCCATTATGGATGGTTCTCTGAAAACTTCAGCTTAGTTTCAGTGCAGCAGCAGTCAAAAAGGCAAACAGAATGTTAGGAACTTTTAGGAAGGGATAGAAAAAAAGATGGAAAGTATAATGTCACTATCTAAATCCATTGTACGCCCGTGCCTTGAATATTTGGTGCAGTTCTGGTTGCCCTATCTCAAAAAGAATGCAGTGGAACTGGAAAACAGAACAGCAACAAAGATGATCAAGCATATGGAACAGCAGCCACATGGGAGAAACTAAAAATCTTAGGGCTGTTTAGCTTAGAAAAAAGATGTTTAAGGGGGGGTAGGAGAGAGGTCTATAGAATCATGAATGGTGTGGAACAAGTGAATAGAGAAATGTAATTTACCCTTTCCCACTACCCAAAAACCAGGGGATGAAATTAATAGGCAGCAGATTTAATACAAACAAAAGGAAGCACTTTTTCATACAATGCACAATTAACCTATGGAACCCATAGCCATGGGATGTTGTGATGGCCAAAAGCATAACCAGGTTTAAAAAAGAAAAGGAGGACTTGTGGCACCTTAGAGACTAACAAATTTATTTGAGCATACGCTTTCGTGAGCTACAGCTCACTTCATCGTACTCCTTTTCTTTTTGCAAATACAGACTAACATGGCTGCTACTCTGAAACCAGGTTTAAAAAGTAATTGGATAAGTTCACAGAGAATAGGTCCATCAATGGCTACTAGTCAAGATGGCCAGGGAAGCAGCCCCATGTTTGGGGCAACCCTAAACTTCTGACTGCCGGAAGCCGGTAGGGGAAGACACAGTTGGATCTTTCCAAAATTGCCTTGTTCTGTATTTTCCTCCTGAAGTTTTGGTACTGGCTACTATTGGAGACAGGATACTGAGCTAGATGGACCATTGGTCTCACCCAGTATGGCAGTTCTGATGAGAGTTGCCATTTATACACCTTATCTTCCCAGCATACTTTGCTGCTGAGCAGAAACCTGGAACATAGTAGTGCTGATCTCAGGGCTTTCCTTTGCAGCATACACTCTCCCAAGTCCCAGTTTGGAAGGTGGTCCAGAAGCAGTAAGAACTGTGGTCCTCACTAGAGTCTGGGTTTCCTAATCGGTCAGGAGAAACACTTTCTGGAGCGTACTGTCTATTAGGCCACAAAAGTGCTTTCTATCAGCTACAAATTTGCAGAGTCAAAGTGAGCAAAGGATGTGGCCCTTAGAGTTGTTGAACCATGGATGAAGATAGATGAATAGAGTCTAAAGCATAAAAAGGAAAGCTTTTTTCTGCAAACTGGATCATTCTAGAGTTTTATCTGCTGTTGTGGTGACTGATGATGAATATTTTATTTTAACAGTCAATAGAGATTATGAAAAATCTTGTTAAATTTACTCATTTATTGGTTGGGGGGCTGATGAGGGTGCAGAGGAGAACTCCCCTTTGAAGAAATTGTTATCTTTAAGAATATTTTGGAGCCACACTTGCCGCTTTTTGTTAAAGTATAAAACAGGTATTAGTATCCCTCCTAAGCCATAGAGAGGCTTCCGCTTTGGCTGGAATAGGTAAACAGGGGAGTCCCATATAATGATCATAAGCATTCTCATTATATAAAATACCAGTTTCGTTTCTTGACAAATTAAAGGCCCTATCTGTCAATCAGAATGTTTTTCCTATCATGACAAATCTAAGCAAATTTAACTGTGCAAAAGAAAGAATAGGGAAATGGGAGAGTAACAGTCACCTGAGTAGCAACGTGTTAGTTTGTTTATATAATTTAGGTTACTAAGAATAAAATTATTTGAAGTTGTTTTTAGATAAGATCTGTAACTTAAAATAGCTATTGGAATAGCCTCTTTCCCTGTGCATGTGAATTTCTCTATGCAGGCGTCACCATCCGGAAAAGGGATAAGATTCTCCTCTTCTTCACTTGCCAAAGTTGATCATAGCAACAGCAATAAATTAAACAATGTAACGTTGTGCAAACTCTGACATTAAGCCTTAAGGGACATGACTCAGTTTCTAAGGTAACATTATACACTATGAGCAGAGTGTTTGACATGCAGTTTTTAGTAGGATCAAGATGGAAAGTTTACAGCATTTGCTTTTAAAACTGAAACGATACTTGACCTCTTTTTGTACATTTTATTTATTGCTGCACACTTCTTGCACCATAAGTTTGATTATAATTGCCCTCTAGGATGAGTTTCCGTAAAAGGGATTGACTTCTTTTGAAGCTGACGAATAAGCAGCTGACCTGGATTTTATGGTCTGGTGTTTTCATTTTATTGGATTTTTCCTTTCGGTCACACATGCTTCAGAAGAGTTTAATATGTCATTTGTTACTCTAGGAAAAGGTGTCTTTGGTGGTTATACTTGACTGTCAGATACATATTACATCAGACTGCATTTAGGGCCAGATCATGGCTGGCACTACCTCAGCTCTGCAGGAAAGTAAGCCCCCAGTCTGTTAGGGTTTTAGCTGCATCTTGGCTCCAGTTCCAGTGGGGAAGCAGGTCCTGTGGCTGCTATTCTCCTTGGAGAAGGACTGGGAATGGTTGGCCAGCAAAGCCAACAGGGCATGCTAAGTAATCCACACAGGTACAGGGTGGTGCAAATTACTCCCCTGGCCCTAGAGTAAAGGGGCATCAGGGAAGATTGTGACTGTGTAACAATTCCTTCACAGGGCTCCTGAGATGGTGGTTTAGCTCCACACTGCCCCTTACCTCATTCAAGCTCTTAGTAAAGTGTAGCAGAAAGGAAAGCAGATGAAACATTTCAAATGTCTGTAAAGCGCATGGCATGATGGGGCCTTGATCCTGTTTGGGGCCCCTGAGTATCACTTCTGAACAAGTACTAATAAAAAGAGAACTCAGTTATAAATCACTAATCTTACTAGATATGGTGCTTTTTAAATTGACAACCAATTTTGATATCAAAGCCACAAAGATTAAGCTGCTACTTTCCAGGGGAAGGACTCTTGAATTAATGTCTCTTTTACAACATTTGCTCAAACGTTTTGGTACTGGAAACAAATACATTCTTCTGTATTTTCTTAATCATTTTATTCTTCTTCTTCTTGCCAAATACTTAAGTGGCAGATGTAAATGATCACCATTGGCCATGTTACTGTAACTGGCCTTATGCAGGTGGAGCCTTCTTTCACTTCATTCCCAGTTCCACTACCCCCAACAGTTTCTTCCACTAGGAATGGGAATCCAATAGCATTGGCCTTCAAGTCACATTTTCAAATCATCCACCGCTGTTTAAATCACTGCCATGAAACGTGTCTCTAGTCTTTTAAGTACAATTTACTATAAAGAAATATCCTACTGCTATTATGAAACATTCTCTGGCATGGCACTATGTACAGTCAGTCAGCAAAATATAGTTTCCCTAACCAAAATCTTAATACTAGTCCCTCATAATGAGAAGACCAAATCCAAAAGAGAAACAATTCAGTGTCTGCAACAGGAAACATGGAGCAAAAAAATCTTCCATTTATCAGTCCTCTGATGCCATAATCCTTAAATCAGGGATGACTGCTGTCTCAAAAAATCCTGGATATCCATGGAAGAAGGAAAAACATACACCTGACATCTGTAGCATGCCCTTATACTAATAGGCTACTGCATAATGAGATCCAACTTCATTTTTCATTCTTTCTGGAAAGGCATTAATGACTGTTATGTACAACCCTCTTCTTATGTAGCATCCAGTCCAGGTGAAGAGGTACCCTTAAACTCACAAAGCTACACTTAGATTTATTTGCAAGCATAAAATTGTGTTCCTCCAACCAAAAAGCATAAAGAGCATATTCCACAACCACGACGTGGAGTGTTGCTTGATTGGCTATCTTAGGGGTATTCCACAACCTATTAGAAATGGTAACAGCTGTGTTTGTGTTTAATGGTCTTTGACCTTCATAATAGAATGAATCTGTTGGTGTATCCATTATGTTTGCACATGTATTGGGTTGAACCAGTATTTCACATTGTGTGTGTTCCCTTTTTCCAAGATTGCCAAGTACATGATAACTCTGAGGGAAACTGACACAGATACTTGCATAGAGCAGACAAAAGAGACTTCATCTTTGTCGTGAGGAGCCAGCAGTGTTGTTACTTGCAGCTCAAACTCTGAACTGTTCGTTCTTCTTAGAAGCTCTTAGGGTCCACATGTAATGCTGGAAGGGCATAATGAATGGGGTCCTGCAGGGATTGGTTCTGTGTCCAGTTCTGTTCAATATTTTCATCAATCAGTTAGATAATGGCATAGAGAGTACACTTATAAAGTTTGCAGATGATACCAAGCTAGGAGGGGTTGCAAGTGCTTTGGCAGATAAGATTAAAATTCAAAATGACCTAGACAAACTGGAGAAATGGTCTGAAGTAAATAGGATGAAATTCAATAAGGACAAATGCAACGTACTCCACTTAGGAAGGAATAGTCAGTTGTACACATACAAAACGGGAAATGACTGCCTAGGAAGGAGTACTGTGGAAAGGGATCTGGGGGTCATAGTGGATCACAAGCTAAATATGAGTCAACAGTGTAATGCTGTTGTAAAAAAAATAAAAGCAAACATCATTCTGGGATATATTAGCAGGAGTATTTTAAGCAAGACACGGGAAGTAATTCTTCCTCTCTACTCGGCTCTGATTAGGCCTCAGCTGGAGTATTGTGTCCAGTTCTGGGCGCCACACTTCAGGAAAGATGTGGACAAATTGGAAAAAGTCCAGAGAAGAGCAACAAAAATGATTAAAGGTCTAGAAAACATAACCTCTGAGTGAAGATTGAAAAAATTGGGTTTGTTTAGTCTGGAAAAGAGAGGACTGAGAGGGGACATAACAGTTTTCGAGTACATAAAAGGTTGTTACAAGGAGGAGGGAGAAAAATTGTTCTTAACCTCTGAGGCTAGGACAAGAAGCAAGGGGCTTAAATTTCAGCAAGGGCAGTTTAGGTTGGACATTAAGAAAAACTTCTTAACTGTCAGAGTTGTTAAGTACTGGAGTAAATTGCCTAGGGAGGTTGTGGACTCTCCATCATTGGGGATTTTTAAGAGCAGGTTGGACAAACACCTGTCAGGGATGGTCTAGACTCTAGATAATACTTAGTCCTGCCTTGAATGCAGGGGACTGGACTAGATGACTTCTCGAGGTCCCTTCCAGTGATTCTATGATTCTATTGAATGGTCTGCATAAAATAAAATAAATACAATTTTGAAGAGAGGAGCACCTCGTGTCACTACATTTACTGCTGTAAATGGCACTAAACCAAATATTTGTCAATTTTTGTGCTGTTTAAGAATGGTTGTCTGTATGTGAAACAAATCAAAATTCCCTCTCTCTCTAACTCAGATTTCTGTTTTATTGTGAAATTTCTGTAGCCATTAGAGCTAGACTACATCTAGCTGTTACTTATTACTCATCACTCCTGTATACAAGCTTCCTGGAATCTGCCTCTTTGTCTTATTTACTGTTCTATATTGTGGTAGCTCCTAGGAGCCCCAGTCATGAACCAGGACCCCATAGTGCTATGCTCTGTACAAACACAGAAAAAAAAGGCAATCCCTGCTTGACTTTTGACTGTTTAAAAGTGCTGACATTTTGAAGGTCTTGTCCCCCATAGTTTCTTGATTATCATCTCACATTCCAATTTCATGCTCCTACTTATATCATCAGTTAATCCTGACTGCTGACCTTCACTTGAGATGCAGCATGTTACTACATTCAAATAAGAATCAGCACTTCAAAGCTGAGAAGTAGCTGGAGAGCCCTTTCTTATTAATGCTTAACGTACCCTGTTTGGAATCCATAGTCATAAAAATACGTAGTGCTCTTCCTTAGTGTCAATACTAAGCATTTTAGATTTGCTCTGTCCAGCTGGTACAATATTATTGTATTAAATAAATGAGCTGATCTAAGTAGGAAAATTCTCTCTTTTCTACTGGAAATGGTGGCTCAGTCATTATACGAATAGCATATTAATGTTTATAACAGTATACAATTTACAGGGAGAAGTTACTTTTTAATACTCCGTTGTACATTTTGAGATTTGATCTTGCATTTCCTGGTTACTCAGTGTATTATGCATCTGCACTATACTGTCTGTCCAGTTTAAGGCCATGTTTGCAGCCCCATCAGGAAAGTGAGAGTTATATCTCAGTAAAGACCTTACAGGCCTGGATCAGGCCCTGATGCTGTAGGATTGGATCAGGCACCAAATTGCTTCAGATTAAATCTTTGTAGGAATGACACCAAGAACACTGATAGCGTTCAACATATAACAGACAACAATAATAGGCCAAATCAGTTCTGGCTTCAGAAGGAATTTTGTCTGGAAAAAAAGTTGCAAGATAAAGCACAAAGGGAAGTACTTGTCTTTACACTTTAATGTGAACCATTAAAGCCAACTCCAAACCCAAGGATTATTTGTAAACTGGTTAATCTTTTCCAAAAATAAATGACAATTAATCTGTCAAAAACTGTTGTGAGATATGTACTCCAAAAACATGTATTTAATTGAAGCAACAAAACACAGAATTATGTATTTTAAAGTTCTGACTAATTATATTGAAATAAAGTTTCATTTCTGCTTAATTTAAGAACATGATGATGGTCAGACTGGGTCAGACTAATGATCCATCTAGCCAGTATCTTGTCTCTGACAGTGACCAATGCCAGTTGCTTCAGAGAGAATGAACAGAACAGGACACTTTTGAGTTACCTGTGCCTGGTCATCCAGTCCCGCCTTCTGGCAGTCAGAGGTTTAGGGACACCAAGAGCGTGGGGTTGGTCACTGCCCATCTTGGCTAATAGGCATTGAAGGAGCTGACCTCCATTAATTTATATCATTCTTTTTTAAACCCAGTTATACTTTTGTCCTTCACAACATCTCATGGCAATGAGTTCCACGGGTTAACTGTGTATTGTGTGAAGTAATTCTTTTGTCTGTTTTAAAACTTCTAATTGTGCTAATCTATGATTTTGATTTGAGAACCTACATTTTTTGTTTTCTGTAAACTTTGTTCACAGATGTCCTTTTTTTGAAACTTTAAACATAGTATCAGGGCATATCCATTTATACATCAGTCTTACAATATTCTTGTAATGGGTTGGATCACAGAAACCCCCTTGGGGACTGCCACCTGATGTGTTGAGACTACTTCTGCCCCACTTTCCCTGCCAGCTTGGGACTTCAGTGCCCTGCCTGGTTTGAGCCAGACCCGCTAGCCTGCTGCAAACCCAGACCCAGGTCTGAACCATGTCTCTTGAAAGCTGCAGGCTTAACTGAAAACAGCTTAAGAAGTGTTCCTGTCTCTTAACACTCAGATGCCCAGCTCTTAATGGGGTCCAACCCCCAAATAAATCCATTTTACCCCATGTAAAGCTTGTACAGGGTAAACTCATAAATTGTTCGCTCTCTATAACACTGGTAGAGATGCACAGCTGTTTCCCCCTCCCTCGCTGAGGTATTAATACATACCCTGGATTAATTAATAAGTAAAAAGTGATTTTATTAAATACAAAAAGTAGGATTTAAGTGGTTCCAAGTGGTAACAGACAGAACAAAGTGAATTACCAAGCAAAATAAAATAAAACACGCAAGTTTAAGCCTAATACAGTAAGAAAGCTGAATATAGATAAAATCTCATCCTCAATGAGATGTTTCAATAAGCTTCTATCACAGACTGGACACCTTCCTAGTCTGGGCACAGTTCTTTTCCCTGGTACAGCCCTTGTTCCAGCTCAGGTGGTAGCTAAGGGATTTCTCATGATTGCAGCCCCCTTTGTTCTGTTCCTCCTCTTTATATATAATTTGCATAAGGCAGGAATCCTTTGTCCCTCTCTGGGTTCCCACCCCTCCTTCTAAATGGAAAAGCACCACGTTAAAAATGGATTCCAGTTCAGGTGACATGATCACATTCACTGTAAGATTTCAATCCCCCATTCCTCCCAGCCTGACTCACAGGAAGGCCTGCAAGTAAACAGAGCCATCCACAATTATTCTGGTTGAGGGAAGCCATCAAGATTCCAAACCACCATTAATGGCCCACACTTTGCATAACTACAATAGGACCTCAGAGTTATATTTCATATTTCTAGTTTCAGCTACAAGAGTGATACATTTATACAAATAGGATGACCACACTCAGTAGATTATAAGCTTTGTAATGATACCTTACAAGAGACCTTTTGCATGAAGCGTATTCCAGTTACATTATATTAACACTCATTAGCATATTTTCATAAAATCATATAGAGTGCAACGTCACAATTCTGTCTGCTGTCTGTAGCTCTATTGAACATGGAATATCATTTAAACTGAAGTGACAATAATATATGACCTCAAAAGAGCTGCACATTAGTATGGTTCCCAAAAAATAACTCCTGGGGCTAGCTGCATTCTGCTCAGTAAGGAAGTACCTGTTCAGAGATGTTCTCATACTTTGGAAACAGTTATCTAACATGTCTGTGTGCCAGTATCCTAGAAAAGCAGATTCCCCCAAAACAGGTGATTTCAGAAAGGCATGTTACCCTATATGTTTGTCCATTGAGCGATTTTTGCTGGTGAAAAGGCAGCTTGTAATATATAGCATGACTTGATACGTTGATAATGGATCTAGTAGTGTTGAGCAATTTGTGATTGACACACTTGCAAGGAGGATTTTGAGAAATACGTGGCAATTCTTGTTCACGTGTATTGCCAAAGATTTTGTGTTCCTGTCAAATACAGTCAGGCTTCCGAAGTGAGGGCCAAGCAACTGCACAAGCTTAGAAACTCATACCTAGTAATCTATGTGCATGAATGCTAGGTGCACCCAAATGTATGTATGGAATTGAACTAATTTTGAAAGTCTGGCTCCTAATGCTAATTAGGTTGAGATTATTATGTCTGATAAAGGAACATCTTCCCTGGAAGCCTTCCCTGAACCTGAAGGGCAGAATAAGGTGGATGGCAGAGACCTATATATTTATGTAGGTTGAACTCTTACTCACATTTGGCTGAAGTATGGATATAGAACTCTTCCCTGCAGCCAGATCTGTGCACACAAATCTACCAAGGAAAACAGGGTAGCATGCTCTGTACATTTTGCTGATTGGATGGTGCAAAGAGACAGTTTCCTTCAACATTCAGAATCTGCATCCTTTTCTCTTTTCCCCTATGCATGTCTCATTTTCTTCATGGAGTCCCACTCCACTGAGGGGCAGTGAAGGTGCAAGTGCTATTCTTCTAATGGATCAATCTAAGGCTCTGTTCCTGCAACGTGATTTCAGTGACCGCCCGCATGGGCACAAGGAGTCCTGGACAGTGGATCAGAGCCTAATTTAGTAGTGAACAGCCTAACCATAGTGAGAGCAGTAATTCAACCTGATTTATGTCAGGAGTGAAGCTTTCTTTTTGTTAGATCGTGAGAGAGAATCTGATTTTGGAGTGACGCCACCAGTATCTCTAGGGCTGGTTTAATATTTCATTGAGCCCTAAGAGACGGTCTGAACAGGAATATTTTCAAAATAAAACTCACTCACTCTGAGACTAGTGGTGGATTAAGTTAAGATTTAATGGCTCAGCTGATCCAGGACTTGCACTCCAAAGGAACCCTTACGTTCCTGGGAATGATAGGCCTCACGGTACCTATCCCTTATGGCTATCCCCCTTCACTTTAACATAAACAGGACCACAAGTTTCTCCATGTTGCTCTCAGCAGACGCGCTCTCTCTGGTCAATCCAAGCCAAATGTAGGCTATAGAGCACTAGCTTTACTCATTGTTATTGATATTTATTTATATTATGGAGATATCCAGAGGCCCAGAATCAACAGATAGGCATTCCATTTTGTTCAGACTATGATACAGTCTCCATCTCGCAGAGAGCTGTAGCTGACTACTAAATACATATGTTTAATACAAAGAATAGTTATATAAAATTAGTTTTATTATTTTTATAATGGTAGCGCCTAGGGACACCAAACAAGGTAGGGCCCTTTTTTTGTGAGGCGCTGTACAAACAAAATAAAAGATACAGTAGAACCTCAGAGTTACAAACTGACCAGTCATCCGCACACTTTGTTTGGAATTAGAAGTACTCAATCAGGCAGCAGCTTAGACCAAAAAAAAGGAAATATAGTATGGTACTATGTTAAATGTAAACTACTGAAATAAATAAAGGGAAAGTTTAAAAAAAATTTGACAAAGGAAGGGAACTGTTTCTATGCTTTTGATTTAAATTAAGATGGTTAAAAGTAGCATTTTTCTTCTGCATAGTAAAGCCTCAAAGCTGTGTTAAGTCAATGTTCAACTGTAAACTTTTGAAAGAACAACCATAATGTTTTGTTCTGAGTTACAAATATTTCAGAGTTACGGTCAACTTCCGTTTCCGAGGTGTTCGCAACTCTAAGGTTCCACTGTACAATCTAAACAGACCAGATAGACCAAGGGTTGGGAGGGAAGGGGTGTAACTCACAAGGAGAGTGATGGTTTGGAAACATCATTGGAATTCAGTGATTATTTTTTGTTCTTGGGTTTTTTTGTGTTTTTTTTTTATTTCTTTAAATAATTGGGGTTTTGTTAGGAGAAGGTTAGCTAAGGAGAGAGATAAAGGGAAGGAGAAGAGACACTGAAGGAAGAAGGATATAAGAGAGTGGGTAGGTAGAACGAGGCTGAAGCAAAAAGACTTTGAGGAAGAAGACAGGAGGGAGTTGAGCAAACAGACTGTCATCAGAAGGGAAAAAATGTCCAGTATAAAATTGTAAAAAGCCATTGGGCACTGATGGCTTGTTTTAAAACAAAGGATCAGTTGCTTAATCTTCATTAATTTTAGCCATTTCAGTCAAGCTAGAAAACCTCCAAAGCTTTAAGAAAGAACTGAAATGCTTTGAAAAATTTGTCAATCTTATGTTCTGTTTTAGAATCTGAATGATCAAAAATGCATCATTTCCCCCCTGAGATTATGATCCAGATTCTGTAAACCCATAGTAACTCCAGTGACTCCAGCACAGCTACTCTGAAATTAGGGTTGTTACCAAGTTTACAATCTGGTCTAAGGGTTTAGCTTTATTCAGTAATAAATTTTGTTTGTTTCCTTTAACTTTGTTCTGCTTTTAGCGAATAAAATGTAAATATTGGGAGGAACGGAGGGAAGGGGAACACAAGCAAATCCTCCAACTAAAACAATGCTAGTTAACTTTCATACCTGCTGTCTATATACTTTTTGCCAAGCAACTCAACCTACTCTCTCTCTACCTCTTAAACTAAAGTGATAGATGGAGACAATATAATAAATGGGCAGATAAATGAAGTTGAGCCAGAAGTGATTCTCAATTCTTGGGACCTGAGATGCACTTTTAATGGTAGTGAATTCTAGAGCTGCAGTAATCTATTTTTTAAATAGTCACTCTCAACCTTAACTATTGCAGAGCTGCCGCTTAATGTTTGGAAAATGACGCCCATGATGATTATTATGGAAGAGGCTGGTCTGTTCAGTTTCTTGTTTTCCATCAGTACTAAATATGGAGCCTATTTATACACAAACTCAAGAGCCAGTGGCCACTTTACCCATGAGGGGGGAGGAAATCTCTGAGGATTCTCTTTGCTGGGCTTTCTCCCCTACTGTTCTACTGAAAAAGATGGTGTATGATGGGGCTGGCAGCCACAATCTGATTAAGAAAACTGCAGGCTGTTTGAATTAACAAACAATAGGTCTGACTCTCCACTAACTTACACCAATGTAAACTGAAAGTAACTCCATTGATTTCAATGACGTTACAGTCGTGTAAAATTATTGAGGGGAGAATTAGGCCCTATATATGTAGTGGGTGGTACTCTTTTATTACACTACAAATAATGCTGTACTATGCCAAATCAAGGGGAAATGGTGTTGGCCTGGTATTTCTAAATCAATTCTGGACATTATCCCTCTCCACTGATTTTATGACAGTTTTGCAGTTGATTTCATGAAACATGAGCGCATTCTCTTCATATGATTTTCTGGTGCACAGTGACACCTATAGAAAGTAAGTTATAGCACATAGAAATATGGTTTTCATATCCAACATTACTTTTTGGCTTTAGGTAGTTACAGTTCTTTTGGAGTATGCTTTTGTGTTTTTTTTCCTTCAGTAAATATTTGTAATTGCATTTAATATAAAGCCTTGCAAAATTATCATGAACATATTCCAACCCAGATACAAAAACAACTATCACACCCTGATAAAGAGAACAGTAACAATTCTTTTAAAATGTATAGTTTTTTACTCCCCATCCAAAGAAAATTGCCCATCCTGAGTGGGTGGCTGGGTGGGTAAACAGAAATTTGCAAGGCTTCAATGTTGGGTGGGTATCTATATGCAGCTATTAGCTGAGGCTTTCTTTTTGATTTAACAGTACTGTTTATGCTGGCCTTGCACTTCAGATCACTTTAACTATTATCAGATGTCTTTCATTAGTAACATAGTCGTTTAAAATAAAATGGAGATGCATAAAATGTATTGTAATGAGATGCAAACTTCAGTAACTTTAAGGAATGATATAAATATGTGCATCCAGTACTGCTTTCAGGGATATTTACTGTCATGATATTAGGTAAGAACTTTATAATACTGTGGGTGTCCTGCATGATGGTGGTGGTTCTACCAGAGTATATAATTTTGTTGTTTTAAAGAGTATTTTTTTCTAAATAGCCTGATCCTATAATGTGATTTCACTGGAATTGAGCTTGATGTACTCTAATGTATGTTAGAGTAGAATCAGGCCCAGGGGAGGTTAAGACAAATAAGTATTCTTAGGCTGTATCCTACAAAGGCATATGTTTAACTGGATGCATTGTGCATAGTCCCATTGACTTTATGGGGGCTGCTTGTTGTGTAAAGTTAAATGTGTGTCTTTGCAGGATTGGAGCCTTGGGCTGCTGTGTCTCCTAACTTGTGTTAATGAAACAGCCTCCTTTGGTGACTGCTTTTTTTTAAAGTGGGTTTAGGAGGAAAAGTAAAAATTCCACTCCAAATGTGAGAACAGGAGAAAGATCTTGTTTGGGTTTTTTTGTTTATGAAATCTGTCTCCAAGAAAGTAATTTATTAAATATGGAGAAAGCAGTAGACCCATGCGCAGGCTCTGAACTTAAAAAGAAAGTGCACTTTTCTGGCATTAATTTTAGTGAGGACTCTTCTTCATGCTTTGTGCTTAAAGATCTAGTTTTCTTTGGGGCATTTTTTTAAAAATGCAGTTGAGATAGTTTTCCATTTTCTTAAGATATTCGTGTTTTTTTCTATGTTGTGTTGTGAAGTAATTGCCCGGTACTAAATGTATTATAATTGAGGTTAGAAAAATTATTTGATTAATGTGCATAAATACAAATCCAATGTCTGATTTTTATCAGGCCCTGTCTACACAGTCAGTTTGGTGGTAATAACAGTCAATTTGGTGTTCAATAGATCTGAGGTTGTACAGTGTGAGTGATGCAACCTGACATGCCGTGGTAGAATAGCACAACAGAATGACACCTGGAAAATTGCAAACTAATTAGCAATCACAAAAGTGTTTAAATTTTATTTTTAAAGCACATACAAGTGGTGCCCTTTGGCACCCATGTCTGAAAATTTTCCTCGACATTTTTGGCAAAAATGTTGCTAGCTGACATTATTGGTTACTTTGTATTTGACTCTGCCTTTGAGTGGGAAAGAAAATAAACTAATGATACTTCATTGGAGCAGAAGGACATATTTATGCAGTAAAATTTTGATAATATATGTAAAATCTTTGCCAAAATGTTTAAAACCCTTAGGAGGAATAAATGAATGAAACAACTGCCTCCATAAAAACATAAACAAACAATAAAAGATGTTGTAAACAGTGGGTACTAACAGGAAAAATAAGGATTGCTATTTACCAGTATCTTATTCACGTCTGTTAAACTGCAATAAAAGACAAAAGTACATTATAGTGCTGTTTTGGAACATGCACATTCTTTGTGAAGAGACAGCATAACTTAGATGCAAAGCTCCAGTGGATTTACTAGTAGAAATCTTAAAGCTTTTAACATTCTTCCCCTTTTGGAGAGTTACCTCATATTATCCTCTGGATTTACTTTTTTATTGTTTAGGTTCACTAAATGGGGGCTGAAGGTTAGAAAAAAATGTAAAATGAAGTTTGTGCATAAGAAACCATCACTGATAATTGAAGAGAACACTGTTTCATTTATTTACTGGCTTCCAATATGCCTTTGCAAACCCATGAAATATAATTGCAGGAATCCTTCAATTACTGCACAACTGTTACTGAGGGAGACATCTGGAAAGTGTCTCTCATTAATTCTGATTTTGACAGAGGCAGTAATCAAGTCTGCTCAATGTAATGAAACTGACCAGAGTCTGAGATACTACATTTGTTTGTGGCTTGTATTTTCCTTCACTGAATATTAACATTGTTTCTAAATCTTGCACTCTAGCAAGTGACCCTGACATTCTGTAAGTTTTGACATGCTCTGTACAAAAGAGCGAGATACTACATCAACAGAGACAGGTGTAGGAGAAAATATCCTTGGGCTGAAAGCCATATATGTTAGATGTGAAGCAGATTGATTCCAGAAGAGCAGAATGTCTTTGCAGCTCCCTGGGAGTTGTGGAACTGCTTTGGTTGGGGAAGGAAAGCCTGGAGCACTAATGTAAATAAACTTCCCCCATCCTCATAATTATCTATACTCTACCTGTACCCCTCTACCCATGCGTAACCTGCAGCACTTTCTACAACCTCAGGATTGGATTAATTCCCATCATGGGCCCTTTGTCTCCCAAGATCCAATCATCCAAAGCATTGTAATTTAATTATAATGATTTAAATTAAATCAGAAGGACAAGGAACATGGAAATGACATACCAGCAAAATAATCAAGTTAGCACAGTCCTTGTTTAAAAGCTACATCCTGCCCCACTGGAAGAGGAAGAATTGAATTATCAGAGAAAGCACTATTCTCTCACCCCTAGGGTGAGCACAACTCAGGGTTGAAGCACATTGGCAGAGAATGGTGAGGAAGCTTGCACTGATGCAACTCCTGCTGTACCT
This sequence comes from Eretmochelys imbricata, assembly GCF_965152235.1. Classification (NCBI taxonomy): domain Eukaryota; kingdom Metazoa; phylum Chordata; order Testudines; family Cheloniidae; genus Eretmochelys; species Eretmochelys imbricata. The sequence goes on along the minus strand of NC_135575.1, from coordinate 41,830,145 downwards.
GCTCTGTGGGCAAATGGAGGACATGTATATCATCAGAGCTGGCAATTCAGTAAACCTCACAAATACTAAATTAACTTATTTTGAAAAATATGTTGGATCCTTGTACTCGGAGTTCTCTTATAACTCCTGGAAATCCTGCTGTCTCTTTTAAGCAGGTTATTAAAGATAGTGGTTTGGACAAACAAATTTGAGAATGAAATCCATCCTGCCAACTGAAACACACACAAGGAACGTGACACATGTTAATTTAGCCCTCATCATTTTGTATGCATAGCTGAGATTGTTTTTTCCAGTGTGCATTACTTTGCATTTATCAACACTGAATTTCATCTGCCATTTTGTTGTTGCTGAACTATTGTAAATTAAGGGTATGATTCAGGAGAAGCACTTAAGCACATGCTTAAGTCCCATTGAAGTTCAAAAGGACATCGGTATGCGTAAGAGAGATGCTTGAATAGAGAATCTTTTCTTATTCACGTTCTGTATGAATCTTATTTTTAAAAGTCTCATTTGTGCATGTAATTGTGGCTGCTGTTTGCAGAGAATAACTGTGATAGTGCATGAAAATGCTGATATAGGTTTCTAAGAGCCAAATTTTGCCTTCCTTATTCATACTGAATAATCCCTTATTATGCAATTAGTCACACTGATTATGCTTAGTAAGACACTATTTGTTGTGAATAAGGATGGCAAAATTGGGCCCTAAATGGGGGTAACTGTAGTGCAGGCCAGTTCTCTCCCCTTTTAACTGAATTTGGAAGGGTTCATGCAGCTCTAATGAGAAGACACTTACCACAACTATTGTAATGGAACATTTCAGCAAGAAGAAAACTAGCCTCTTCTGTAGCTTGCCCTGAATGCCCAGCCCTCTGAGGAGTGCATGAGGCCCTGCTCTTATCAAAATTTAAGGTTTCAGAATTTGGGTGAATCCTGGATAGAGATTAGCTGATCAAGAAGCAATAATTAACAAGAGAGTTCAGATGCATCAGTATATTTCCAGACTGTTTTTAGGTTTAGTATTTTAGTGATGCTTTTCATGACTCTATTTTCCATTCTGTGTAGACACCTCTTTATGTTGTTAACCATGGGGAGACCGGGCCAATTCGATGCAACAGATGCAAAGCCTATATGTGTCCCTTCATGCAGTTCATTGAAGGGGGAAGAAAGTATCAATGTGGATTTTGCAACTGCATAAATGACGGTAAGTGACATTTATCTACTATTTGTGTATATTCATTCATTCATTAATGCTAACCGGAAACTGCATCTGTAGTATTTATTTTCTTGATTTACTTACTTGGAGTCAAATCCTGGCCCCATCAAAGTGAATGGGAGTTTTTACCGTGCATCTCTATGGGACAGTCAGTACTTCATCTATGGAGTCTTTTTGGCATGTTATTCTCTATGATCCAAATTCTCCATTCCTAGTCAGACTGAATAACTTATTAACTTTTGAAAACATTTATCGGTCAGATTCTCAGCTTTTGCAAATCAGCTTGGTTCTGTTGAAATCAGGGAAGCTGCTGTGATTTTCATGGAGGATCGAGCCTTTGCATCTTGTATCAATAGAAAGGATTTCAGGAAATATAATTGAACAAGTTTGAAAAAATAGCAGTACTTGAATATGTAACATTACAAAAAATAAAGTTCAGTCGAGTTCTTCTGGTGACACCTTCACTCTTCTGTTTCCTTTTATGGAGGTGAAAATATGGAATTGGATTTCTTCACTATCACTTTAAACTGGGAATAACAGCTCTTTAACTGGTGCTGGGGAGACAGAACATTGCAACAATTAAACCGCACTTTCTTTGATGATGTGGCTGTGAATGGATACAAATACTAGACCCAGTTATTCTTTCTGTTATGGCCCTTTTGCTCCACTCCACAAAGGCACTGTAAACTTAGTAAAGTCAGCAGTTATGGAATTCATCCAGTTTAGGCTGAATCTCAAAACGACTTAGGCAGAGAATGGGGGCATTTCCAGTGAAAAGTGCTTCTGCTCCTTAGTGGTTCTTCTGCTGCAGAGCAACTGGGCACAAATTTGGCCCCTGTGGCTGCTCTAAACAGTCCTCAGACAGTCCCAGAATAAGGACAGCATAATCATGGTGTAAAGCCACTTTTGCTTTCAGCACCGCTCTGTTATTTTCTATATAGTCCTTTACCATGCAGCCGGAACAGAGAATTGGGGCCCTACGTTTGATGTGCAATGCAGCCACAACCGGGAAGATGATTTCTTGACAACATCCTGTCATATGATGGGCCTTCAGCTAGTTGTTCTGCGTATGAAAATTATTAGTCAGATGTGCCCAGTAAGATTCCATATGAATTATTTTTTAAATAGTTTACTAAGAAAATATGCAGAAACTCTTTGGTCAAATCCACTTTTAAAAAGAAATGTTCTGTAACAAAATATAGCCATGCAAAACAATGAAATCCTGTCTGTAGCTTCATCAAAAGTTTTCTTTTTTAAATGCTTTGTCAACACAGGATATGTTTTTGCTCTATTCCAAACTGCCAGCTAGTATTTCAAATGAAAATAAATGTATTTAAAAATGCTTAAGTGCCTGGCAAAGAACAAATATTTAGAACAACGTAAGAGTAGTCATGTCTGTGACCATGCATTTAATGGTTAAATCACCTATTAATCTTACTGTGACAAGGCTTGGTTTTCACAGAAGATACCATGCCATATTTGTTCAAGTGTGCTGCATGTGACTCATAAGTAAGCGTTCTTTTGCTTTTGGCTGGATCCCAAATCTTTGCCAGAACTAGTCTTTCTAGACATTTGTATCAAGTTGGATTTCCTCAGCAGGATCACAGTGGTATAGTGCTTTCCCTAATACAGTAATCTTTTCAGCTCTGAAACATGAACCTTGAAAGATTCATGCCAACTCCTTTTTGGCTTGAAGCTCAATCTTTTGGGCAAAGTATAGCAGATAGCAAGTTTTATTGTTTGTTCAATTTAAATTCTCATAAACACATACTGCGTGCATTATAAACAGTGTAAATATCGTAATGTATTCATTAGAATATCAGTTTAAAGCATACTTTGTACTTCTATGGTGCCTTTCATCCAAGAGTCTTAAAGCACTTTACAACCTTTAATTGAGCCTCAAAACTCCCCCCGCAAGGTAGGTAAGCATTATCCCCATTTTACAGGTGGGGAAAACTGAGATGTAAAAAGCTTAAGTGAAGGTATCCGAGAACTAACTGGCGAAGGGTTGCTGCCTTCTCTTGCTCTAAAAATTAGAGAAGAAATGTTATTGCCATCCTCCAGTTCAGATGCAACTATTTAATTTTCTTAGGACTCATTTCCTAAGGTTGTCAAGAATCCTGCAGTGTAATCTGTGTGATTCACTTTTAGTAGTGAAGTCCTGCACATCTCCTCTGTGATTGCGGAATGCTCCCGACACAGTGGAACAGAACTGAAGGCCAGGATTTGTAAACCCTGTTAGAGCAACCTTCTGTGCAGCAGGACTTGTGGGTGGAATGGGGCTGGCTGGTGGAGAGGTGGGGCTGATGACTCTGACTCTGCAGATCCATTGGCATCTCTCACTGGAACTATGACAGCTTCAGTTTTGCAGTAGCTAGCCTGGAGTAGTCCTTCTGTCCTTGCATCCTTGGAAAGGCAGATTCTTCTCCCCAGCCTGTACCATCCACAGCTACTCAAGCTTGTGCAGGATGAGTGCGGAAGATTCAAGTGTTCACGAGAGAAAACACCCAGTCTTTCAAACACAGTAGGAGCACACATGTGACAATAAGCACAAAATAACTTTTTTCTTTTTAAAACTGTGCAGTTTCTGCATAAAATTAGTTTCCCAGCTAAGCATTTGCATTCCTTCCTCAAGTGGTGAAATGGGAGACTGCATTTGTTCTGTTGTGTTTATTAAAAGAAGAAAAATTAGTTTTACTGTTTTTCTTTAGTCCCTCCATTCTTCTTTCAACATCTGGATCACATTGGCAGAAGAACAGACCACTATGAGAGGCCAGAGTTATCTCTAGGATCATATGAATATGTCGCTACATTGGATTATTGCAGAGTAAGTATTTCCAGCATGGAAAACTGTTTACAAATGTAGGTAAAACAAACTGAATTTTTTAAATACCTAAAGCAGAATAAAGCTTTTTCTACTTCACACCAGAAGTTCAGAAGTCTATGAACATTTTTAAAATTGAAGCATGGAATAATATACCAAAACTAACCTCCTCCTCCCCATCCACCACATAAACACTGTTGCTCGTGGTTTCTGTTATAACAATTGTTGAATTATATCATTGTCAAATAAGAATTACAAGGCATTGCAGCAAAGGTGGTGGATCCACTAAGTTTCAGCTGGGGCCTTGATTTGGTCCTAACTATAGGGCATTGTTCTAGAGGCTACAGTTGAGATTTTCAAAGCAGTGTCACGTGTTAGTCACATGTCTTCTATTAATTTTAAAGGCAGATGTGTGGCTAATTCTCATTCTCTGCTTTGAAAATCTCAGCCTAAGAATTTGACCTGAAACTTTTCATTTCTGGGAAAACTGGTGTGTTTGACCACTATGTTAGCTGTGGAAGTATGGTTTGGTCTTCATATTATGAACTCACTGAGGGCCTCATCCAAAGCCCATTGAAATGAATGAAAGTCTTTCCCTTGATTCCGGTGTACTTTGGGTAAGGCCCTTAAACTAGTTGGGGAGTGGAGGAATTAAGAGGATTCCCAATAGAGCTTGAACAGTTCAGCATGGTTAATTGTTAAAATAAATCATAATGGTTGTGGGTGGCTGAGAGATCTGAGCTTTGGGTTTGAAACAGACTTCTTGGAGTCCCAATTTCATAACCCAGCAGGGTCACATAAACCCTTTACATCTCTGTGGTAGATAAACTGAGTTTTCTCTGTTCTTTGTAGATGTGAATGATCCCCTGGTACTTTTGGTAAAAGTAACGGTTTGCCTAATGTTCTTGGCTAAACATACACTTCTCATCCCCACTTGTGTGCACACAGGTTGCTGTGCGCAGCATATCTGCTTGGCTGCCTTCCTACTCCAGAAGTGGCTTCAAATTGTGAACCTGTCCTTAACAGGAGTTCATTTTTTAAAATAATTGCAGACACATGTTGTGCTTATCTTCAGAAACAGTTTAACTCAGTCAGATGTCTAAACACATTGTTCTTAGAGCTCAGACATCTAAATACCTTAAATGGAGGAAAAGATTTTAAAATCCAGCCCTTTGTTAATTTACACCATGTACAGCATTTGTGTGCAACCTTTTAGATTTTTCTGTCTTCTTCTGTGGGGAGGTCAGTAATAGCTGATCAAACTCCTTATCCATGTTAGAAATGTGGCCAAAAACTAACGTAAGCTTAATCCAGAAAAGTGTTGGTAAAAATAAAGTGTAGGTACATGTTAAGTCTGTTGTAAAATCAAGACACATTAAAAATGCCCCCCCAACCCCCAGTGAGACTGATAAAGTAAATAGCTTTCTCAAATTAACATTAAGTAGCAGACCACATCTCTGAAGATAGATTGGGCTAGTATTTGATCATGGTTCCTGTTAATAGTAAATTGGTCACAATTAGTGACTGAGCAGTGATGGAGTGTTTCCACTCACAGAAAACACGTGTGGTTATTTATATTAGCTTACATAAAGAATTATTTTCCTACAGGCCCTAATCCTGCAAGGAGAAGTGTGTGGTTGGATCCCTATGTCCACATGGAGCCGTATGGGATTCAGGAGGGTTCAGTGCAGGTGGAGGGATCTGTCTTGGTGGTTCTAGGGCACAATCAAGGCCTGAAAGGACAAAAAATGGTTTATCGTTTTGGTTATGTCCTAGATTTGTTCGAACACACATGCCACGCACATAAAATAATTTGAGAGAACTTGCTGGTATTTTCCCAAGTATGAAGTATTTAAATTCTTATTTGAACATGCCTTTGCTAGCTTTTAGCTTAATTCACAGTATGTCAAGTGTGATGTTCTCCGTCCATGATGGAGCTCTAAGACATCCACATTCAGTTCTCATCGTAGACCAACAAAACTCCTATTAGCTTCAATGGAGGGAGGATCAAAGTAATGATAAGCTTAAGAATTCAGTCGGAGCCTGTATAGTCTTGAATGCCCTTAACGTCCGTTGAAGTCAGGGATTTGGCTTCAGAACATCAACTTATTGCTAAGATTTTAGTCAGCATGTGTTTTTGTTGTTAGTAAACTTGAGGAACTCAGCAGGCTGATTAGCTGACCTCATAGTTCACTGGAGGCCTGATCCAAAGATCACTGAAATGATTGGGAACCGTTTCATTGACTTCACTGGGATCTGGATCAGGACTCAGATCTGAAATGAGCTCAAGTAGGAATGAATATATATATATTCAATCCATTTACTGTAGCTGAGGTTCCTGCACAATATAGGGAGGGGGAGGAATAGGAATATAATGCAGGAACCTTAGCTACAGTAAATGGATGTCTCTCCATCAGTGTCAGTAGAGCTGTGCTCATTTATGGCAGCTGAAGAGCTGCCCCATAACTTTTGAAAATTAATTTGTCTATTGGGTGTGTCCACTAAAATATCTTCAAGATACTTTTTGTTTGTTCTAGAACAGTATTTCCCAAACTTGGAATGCCGCTTGTTCAGGGAAAGTCCCTGGCGGGCCCGGTCCATTTGTTTACCCGCCGCGTCCTCAGGTTTGGCCGATCGCAGCTCCCACTGGCCGCAGTTCGCTGTGCCCGGCCAACAGGGGCTGCGGGAAGCGGCATGGGCCGAGGGACGTACCAGCCACCGCTTCCTGCAGCCCTCATTGGTCTGGAGCGACAAACCGTGGCCAGTGGGAGCCGCGATTGGCCGAACCTGCGGATGTGGCAGGTAAACAAAGTGGCCCGGCCCGCCTGGGGCTTTCCCTGCACAAGTGGCATCCCAAGTTTGGGAAACACTGTTCTAGAATATGATTCTTTTTGACGCTTGCATCTTCAGGTAATAGTTTCATACCCAAAGCTCTTGACACAAAGCTTAATTCATTCAGGAGTTCTGAGAAGTAGCTTTTTGTCAAGGAGCATGCTATTATAATCTTCTTGTTACAAAAGTGCACGTTGGTGTGGATTTGTTTCAAGATTTTTTTTTTAAAAAATAAATCCATTAGAAATATAAAGCCTCTTTGGAAGTGTTAAGCTATTGCCTGTTGGGAATCTGACAGAGTTATTTGATATTTTTTTTCCTTTGGTCTGAGTCAGTAAAGTTTGTTTCTTTTCTAAATCTCAGACCAAAACTGAAGGATCACTTCCTCTGTGCTTATCAAACGATGAGGATGAACAGCTACAGAAAATGTTAACAAATAACAGCTGTTTTGTATTACTGCTCTTCTGTTAGGCGGATGTGGCAAAAGCACAACATCTCATTTCTGTCCTATATCTGTCAGAAATTAGCCAAGATCTTTTTATAAACTGCTGTGGGATTTACAAAAGTATATTTGATTTTTTTGAAATAGGGTCCAAATACTGAAATAAAAACAGCTTGTATAAACATGGCCTGACTTTCCTCCCAGATCAGTAGAACTCCTGCCTTACAGTGGTGTAACTGAAGGGAGAATGAGGGCCATAATTTTAAGTTGAGGGTAAATGTATGGGGGATGGGAATGTTATAATTGAGGGGATAGGTAATGAGAAAGTGGAGTTTCATTTATAGGGTTGTGTTTCAAATACGACTCAATAAGTGACTTGAACTATTTATCTGATGGCTGTGGAACAACATACATGATTGGCTTTGGACCATTTCCTAGTGGATGGGTGTCCACCTCATAAAAACAAACAAGCAAGCAAGCAAAAATACCATTGCACGAGACCTTAAATAACAATCATTGCTAGTTTTAGTAGGGAAGCTAAAGACCGAATAGTAATGGAAACTGAACTTCTGTCACCCCTAGCAGTGCCTTTAGAACAAAGCCAAGGAACATTTTGTGAAACATATTAGGCCAGGTCTGTACTACAGAGGTTTGTTGCTTTGTTTGTAGCTATCTTAGTGGTGTGAAAAAACCATACCCCCAGCCAACATAGTTATGCTGGCAAAGCCCCTGTGTAGACACAATTATTCTGGCAGAAGAGTGCTTCTATCAGCTTAGCTAATTTGTTTGGGGAAGTGGTTTAGCTACTCTGATAAGAGCAACTTCTCCTGTTGGCATACGCTGTGTCTACATTAGGGAGCTCTGCTAGTACAACTGAACCAGCAATAGCATTTCTAGTGTAGGTAAAGGGTTAGAGAAGATTGCATCGCTGCTGCCCATGCCGTATTTGATTTCTGTTGTGAATAAAGGACTTCAGTGTCTAGGTTGCATTAAACACACTTAAAACCAACTTCACCAAACAAGGACATTCCACCAGAGAAGTAGGTTGCATCATGGATTGGGCCACCCAAATACCCCAAGAACCTCCTTCAATCTGGCAATAAAACTCCCTCTGACTGTGCACCCTTAGTTGTTACTTACCCTGTATATTTTGCAGTGTGGAGTGGTATCATTAAACAGTGACAACCCATACTCAATGGCGGCGACCACATTCTTAAAGAAATCTTTCTTGAACTCCTTCTTCTGGCCTTCAAACAGCCCCCCAGCCTCTCCAAGCTGCTCATCAGAAGCAAGCTCCTCACAGACCAGGACACACCTGCACTCAAAGCTGCAGCAGACCCTGCCAGAACAACAGATACGAAACCTGCAGACATTTCTTCACTGCTACAATGATCAACAACCCACCTCTCTGCAAAGACACACCTTTCATGGTTCCTAAGCATGCTTAGTGCAACATGTGGTATCCCCACCAAAGGCCCTAGTACAACAAATGGGTGAAACCAGTCAATCACTATGCTCTTGAATGAACTCTTTCACAGAAAAATAAGACAAACACTTTTCACAAAACAATCACTCCATACCTGACCTCACAGTCTTCATCCTCAAAAGGAAACCTGCACAACACCTTCAAAAGATGAGCCTGGGAGCTTAAATTCATAACTTTGCTAGACGTTAAAAATCACGGACTGAATAGAGACACTGGATTTACGGCTTATGAGAACAGTCTATAACCCACTAACAAACCTGCACTCCTCCCTGGCTGCCATTTTATTTTTCCCTTCCTTTCCCTGTGACTGAAGCGGTGTTAATGGGCCACTTCACTTTACATGGTTCCTTGAAATACATGTTAACTACTTATGCTAAACAATCTGTTCCACTCTGAGGGCTAGTCTACACTGGCGGTGCTAAATTGGCAGTGTAGACAAGCCCTGAATCTGAGTATGTTTCCCAGACCTGAAGAAAAGCTCTGTGTAAGCTTGAAAGCTTGTCTCTCTCACCATCAGAAGTTGGCTCAATAAAAGAGATTACCTCACCCACTTTTTAACAACTTTATAAATAAATGTTATATAGAGAAACTTAGTGTAGCTTAGTACAGTATGTTCATCATTTTTACGTTACCTGCAGTACGAACAAGAAATAACATGTAAGAAGTTTTACCCAGAAGAATCAATACCAACCCAATATGTTGCTGGGTGCCTAGCTCTTGTTTACATATAAATGATATGAGCTCATGCTTTATTTATCTTGTATAAAATCAGCTGTTTCTCAAAGTACAGGGGGCCTTTCAGTGGTTCTAAATTCAGCTGTTGTCAGGATTTGCTGGAGCACAAAGCATGCTTATTCACAGCCAGTCAAAGTGCAGGAGTTGCACTTCTGAGGAGAAAAACGTCTCCCAGGCTGCAAAAAGAAAAAGATATTATATGTTGTTAAAAAGAATATTGTAGACAGAAAAGTTTGGTATCATTTGTAATGCTTCTGGTGAAAGTTTTTTATCAGGCCTGGTCTTGGCCCTGAAAATGTTGAAGAGCATGCATGTCAGAATAAAAAGCACTTAACACAGCAGGGATCCTGAGGAGACTTGAATAAAGACAGTTAAGAAAGATGATCTATCATGAAAACATTAATATAAAGTACATGTAGAGTACAAAGAAAACACACACAATTCCTATCAACAACAGGACTCTGAATAGGCATAGGTTTCAGAGTAACAGCCGTGTTAGTCTGTATTCGCAAAAAGAAAAGGAGTACTGGTGCATCTTAGAGACTTAACCAATTTATTTGACCATGAGCTTTCGTGAGCTACAGCTCACTTCATAGGCATAAAGGCCAGTCCTAGCTAATCTCAGCGCAGGATCAGATCCTAAAGTGACTGAGTTGTTTTGTTTAATTCCGATTGGTCTCCTATAGCTTATCAGTGTTAATGCTGATGGAAATTGAATTGAAGAATTTATGCTAGTGAAATGCTATTATACAAATGTACATGGAATGGAAAAATAAAAGATGTGCAAAGAGCCAAAGACCTGTTGTTTAAACATTTGAAAGTTTACAGAAAACTTCCTGTAATATTTGTCCACTTCCAATAAACACCTTCACATTGATGTTTTAGACTAGTAGGAAACTATTATCCTGTAATAATGGTTTATTCCAGAGATGGTGCTTTTCAAAGATTAGATCATCATTTTAATTATTATTTATTTGTTTAGTATAGGTATCAACCATCAAATAATTATTTGGATTGCCTGATTGAGCTGTCTGTAGATTTTGTTGGACTTAATGTGTCACTCTTTCTAGTTTTGCTTTGTGGATGATGATTGTTTGTCTTTTCTGTAGAACAACAAGCCTCCAAACTCACCAGCCTATATCTTCATGATCGACGTGTCCTATAGTAACATCAAGAGTGGCCTTGTTAAACTCATATGTAATGAGCTGAAGACTGTGCTGGATAAACTTCCAAGGTAAAGAGATCACAGTGTGTTTTGTATAATTTTCCTCATCTCAGCAACTCACTTGCTGAACAGAGAAAACAAAAAAAGCTTCAGAAAATATCAAAATTATGATAAGTTTTAGGACAATAATTGGCAGATCACACTAGACTACATATTTAACATTGCTGACAGTTCTAAAATAGTTTGACTGGCATCGAGGCTTGCTTAACTCATTAAGGGTAAAGAGCAGTTATGCAAGTTAAAGATTTGGTTGGTTTTTATGGTTTTAGAAACTTGAATAAAGACAGTTAAGAAAAATGATCTATCATGAAAACATTAATATAAAGTACATGTAGAGTACAAAAAAAACCACACACGATTCCTATCGCCACCAGGACTCTGAACAGGTATAAAGGCCTGTCCTAGCTAATATCAGTACATGATCAGATCCTAAATACTGTAATTAGATTTTTTTTAAAACACATTTTCGTCAAGAATTTTTTTTGTTGCTTTCATATAGTTTTTAATTCCTTTAAGGGAATTATTATTAAGATTATCCATATAAGGCAGTCTAACAAAATTTGCTGATTTTTTTCCCCCCCACGTTTCAATGTATCTTTGCACTCAGCAGCCGTAGATAAAAGTTTTTGCAGGAAGATGAGATGAAATTATAATAGATATCACCCCCCTCATTAAAATTATTGTTATTGTTATTATTTATTATTATATGCATTTCTGAGATGCTAAAGGAATTGCTCTTTGCCTTTATTGTAAGGAGAAGGGATTGCTGTTATCCTATGATGGCGTGTGGATGGCCTAAGCTGGGTCCAGCAGACAGGCAGTTAGCTCCGTGCCCATGCCTCTGTGAACCGTATCCCATGGGGGCAAGATTTATGGTAATAAGGAAGTATATCTGCTGAGGGCAATTGGAGCTAAGGGCTTATGCCAGGCAGTCCTAATGAAATGGCTCACTGATAGGCAGGAGAAAGGGCAAGTGAAGCGGGTAAGGAGTAAGCCCAGATCCTCAAAAGTATTTAAGCACCTAAATGCCTGGAAGGATCTGGGGCTAGGTTACCCCAGGAGTCTCAGAAAAGGCAACTCCCATACCAAGTTAAAAGGGATTAGAGTTTTCTATAGCCTTATCAGGACCTCTGTTTTTCCCCTACTTGCTTAAAACTGTTCAACTAAAACTAAAATGTTCCAATTTGGGTGCTTAAAACCAGTCCCTCAAATGTATATTTAGGCACTGAAGTCTCTGGACCTTGTGGGTGCTCATCACCCTAAAAATCAGACTCTGAATATTAGGAGTTAAACCGCTACCAGGCAGGCTCTAAAGAGAACTGTGATGTGTTTGAGCCATGTTAGTTAACGCTGTCTGCTTCCACATCCATGACTAATCTTTAGAATTGTGAGAGAGGAAACTGCAAAATTCACTATTGAGGTGATATGTGAAGAGTATCCTCTTATAGAATTGCCTAGATGCATGTTGCTTAAGGGTGTTTTGGTTAACTAGCTAGTGTGTGCATCTCTTTTCCACACAGTAAAGGAATATATAAGTGGAGACTATTACTAATCCCTTGGCCTTGTCAAGATACTAAATGTTGGAATAGCCTTCTTGGTGGTTACCTCAGTAACTGTGTCTGAGTGGCAGGGTAGAATTAGAACCTTCCCTTCGGAAATGATTCATCTGTCTAGGTGCAGTTTGCGAAGTTATTTCAAATAAGTCATAATGTAGCCCAGGAAGTATAGACCATTGATTCATTTTTGATCAAAATAATCCTTTTATGATCCAGCTGTGTTTCCATGAGCCAAGAATGGCAGATTAACATTCTACACCGACATGAGAATTACAGATTGGAGAAAGGAAAAATGAGTATTTTTACATTTTAAATTAACTTTGTGAATCGCCATAGGCAATTCATTTTTAAGATATCTTGAAAACAGCGAGATCTGATAGGAAATACCATGTCAGGATTCTTTTATGTAGCTAATTTCTCTTTATTGCTTGACCCTCAACAAAGTAGGAATTGTAATAAAACACTGTTTTTATTTCACCTTTTCCCCCTGCTTGTGGGTACTGGATGTCCAGAGCATAAGCATGGGCTCATCCAAAGGTCAGATCATGGGCTAGAGTCTCTGTTGGGATGACTCCACCGAAATCAGTGGGGTTATGCAAGCAGAAATGTTGGCCTCAAAAATGATACACTTTGACTAGCGGCTGATTTGTAGAGAAAATATTTCTGTAGTAAGATAAGAGGGCTTTTTATTTAAACACTTATCTTTACAGTTGTTGTTCCACTTAGTATTAATTAACACTGTTGTTATTTAATGACTGTATATACAGCAGGGACCAAGAGAACAAAACATACAGCGCCAATTAGTGGGAGCATGTACGTGTCCATGGGCAGGATTGTGTCCACAACCAAATGCTGACCGTGCTATGGTAGAAATAAAATAAAAATCTGTTTTTTTTAAAACAACGGGCAAAGTATTTCCTCAGAGTTTTTAAAAATATTCAACTGCAAACAATCAGGACCAAATCCTGACTCCTCTGAAGTCAAGGGGAGTTTTGCCATTGACTTCAAGTGGGAACAGGATTTTACTGTCACTGAAGGACAAATATTTTTTAGAGTATGGGTTCTCTATCTGGACATTGTGAACAGGTTTTGAGTTCTCATTTGCCAAAACCTTTTTTCTGTTGTAACATTTGGGTGGAGCAAGCTGAGACCTGATTTTCTAGAGAGTGGCACATTGGTTGTTTGTGATTTGCACTAGGTCACAAAGAGTACATTTTACCCTGGTGTAGAGGAGCAGCCAGTGCCTCACTCAGGTCCTCATGATGGTGGTTTCCATCCTATCAATGTGCTTTTGGGGGGCCTCAGTACATCACAGATCAACTCGTAGACTATTGCAGACTGCCACAGAGAGAATCTGGCCAGTCTTTTCTGGACAGAGATGGTGTCCAGCTGACAACTCATATTTGAAGGGTAAACCTGGGGCAATCTTCATTTATCTTGACAAATGAATTTTAATTTTATGACTAACTGACAGAGTTCTTCTCTGAGATAAGTAATTTATTTGCGTGGGTGAATAAAATACCTGTGGTTTTTATCATCATTCTTATCATAGGAAAGGGTAGGTAATGATGCTATTCCTAGGCTGGTAGATTTTTTTTTAAACAATTTTGCAAAACTGTTAAATAGTATAACTTTTTAGCATACTGATATATGTACTGTAGTATATTTTATACACTTAAATTCCTAGTAACATGAGACTTTACACATTGGGCTATTAAATTTTTGCGGGGCATATGAGTGAAGCCTCTGGGAGTTTGTTTGAGAATTACAGTATCTGGTTTGTGGATTAGTGACTTTCTATCATGTTAATTTGTTCCATGCACAAATGGCAATCATACACTTTTACACTGAATGACTTCTGTTGTAGATTGATTTTCCTGTTTCCCTTAATCTAAATAATCCGAGTCCTTTCACTGCAACTTCTGAGTGTCTTGTGACTGTTAAAGAATATGTAGACGTACATCCCTGAGAGGTAGGGAAATGCTGTTATCTCCGGTTTACAGATGGGAAACTGAGGCACAGAGAGATTAAGTGATTTGTCCAAGGTCACACAGGAAGTAGATAACCAAATTGAACCTGGATATCCCACATTTTGTTTTGTTTCTTTTTATTTTTTTAAACAATGTTGTTGTGTTTTAATGGGGGAAAAGAATCAGACAAATGTTCTGACCGGCACTAGTAGTAATGTTGCTGCCCAGAGAGCTGTAGAGGTGCTATCTTCATAAGAATAAGGGCTGAATCTGCTGTTTACAAAATTCCCAGAAGAGGGACAGCTGTGAGATACGCAGTATGGCAGCCCCATACCCGTTGTTGACCTGATAGGAGCAAACAACAAGCAGTATTGAACAGTTTACACAGTACATAACACAGCTATGGAGGGAATGAAAGTGGCTGATAAACAGAAAGAAGAAACATGAGATTGACTCTCACAAGTCCCAAAGTATCATTAGATCACCAGAAGATGTTCCCAATAAGTGGAATTACTGTTCCATCAGTCATTAGCAGTAAGTATCATTGAACTTTAATCTGTTTCCAATAAAGCAGATTTTTCAACTAACTGGGTCTCCTTTTTAGATTATATGTGACTATTGCTCAGTTGATTCCATATTCGGGACTTGCCCTTTGGATGGGAGGCACATTTGATAAGATAGATTTAAAGAAACCAACCAACCAAACAAAAAGTTTATACCAATTAATTTAATTAGATTATATTAACTAGCACTAACTCTACGATTGGGACATTCCATCTTAATGTTGGTTGTTCTACCACACAGACGTTATCTACCAGCACCCTGGCATTTCAAACAACTCTTATTATTGCAAAATAAATGTTACAAAATTATTTCCAGTTCTGTTTTATATTTTTCTCACAGAGAAGGGCAAGAAGAGACCTCAGCTATTCGAGTTGGCTTTGTCACCTATAACAAAGTTCTCCATTTCTTTAACGTAAAGAGCAACCTAGCTCAGCCTCAGATGATGGTAGTATCGGATGTTGGAGAAGTCTTTGTTCCTTTGCTGGATGGTTTCCTTGTCAACTTTCAGGAATCACGATCTGTTGTGAACAAGTAAAGAACTAATTTTTCATTTTTGAATATGAATTGAATATTCTTCATTATTGCTTACAGCAAATAATGATCCTTCCAAAAAGTCAGCCAGAAATCTTGGAAGCAGAGAGATCACTACCTTGAAATAAACTGGATTATTTGTTTTTATCTGAAAGTCTTAGAGGCGAGCAAGCATTTAGAAAGCTTGTACCCTAGTTTTCCAGTTCTGAAACACAGAAAAGAGCTATCAGCTGGCCTTTTCAAAGCTGAGATAGAAGGCAAAATTTACCCCATGTGTGACAGAGAACACAATGTACTGGACGTTGCTTACAGAATATTGGAAAAGGGATTGGAGCATTGTGTAGTATACTGCATGTATTTCACTCCACTGACATGTATGCTACAAGCTAACCATGATCTTATGTTCCTGAAGTCCTCCTAGTACAGTTACTCCCCAAATTTAAGCTACTCTGCTTTTTTTATTTCAGTATCATGTGTGACTTGACATTATTTTATAATTAAATTAGAAGTGTAAATTTTGTAAAATTTAAAATCCAGACAGTTTTATAGTGGCTGGAAACCTACAAATTTGCATTACTAAAATTCCTTTGAATTTTATTTTAATGGAAAGCAAGTTATTGTGTAAAAAGGCTTGATGTGTTACAGATTTTTAGGTATTAACACAAGTATTCTAACCAGCTGAAACACTTTGATCCTTTTTCCCTTTCATAGCTTGTTGGACCAGATTCCAGAGATGTTTGCAGACACTAATGAGAGTGAGACTGTCTTTGCTCCTGTTATCCAGGCTGGCATGGAAGCACTAAAGGTTAGAACGTTCCTGTGTGTGTGAGAACAAAGTCTTTACTAGGATAAGCTACGAAAATTCACTTTGCTAATGACTTTGCCAAGTTCTCCCACAAATTGCAGTGGGAAACCAAAAGAAACCACTGATAGTTTCCAGAACTTAGATTCCATTATTGACCAGGACGGGCGGGTGAATGATTGACAGACACCTGGGATGGGTTTCAGCAACAGGCCACAGCTTTATTAATTATACCTTGGGGAGGGGCACTACATTGCCCGCCCCTGGTTCTCATGTAGCAGGCATTTAATTGGGCCCAGTAAGAATTACTGGGCTTTTACCACAAACCAGACAACTCAGGTAGACCCTCCCCAGTCTATCTCAGGAACTCAGCTCAGTTGTGAAACTCTTCCTTCCATCACATCCTCCACAGAAGGGTGGTGGAGTAACCCACAGGGCTGGGTGGGGGAACCTCTGTCCACAAAATCTTCAGACGACTCCTCCACTCTGAGCACTAGGTCCAATTGCACATTCTCGAGGCTCATTTACCTCTGGGAGCTGGCCCTGTTAGCCTTTACCTGAACTGGACAACGGCTGAAGGTAGTGATGAGTCAATAGTCATAACAGTGTGATATGAACCTTGTATCCCACTATTTCTAACCCAGATGTACCTCCAGGTGGCTGCCAGAAAGGTGAACAAAAACAACCCACTGGACTACAAGCCAGTTTGGTCCAATGGAAAAAATTACTTCCTGACCCCCTAAAAACAAGGGGTCAGTGAGACCCCGACAGCATCATAAGCAGCACAACTATAAGTAGAGGGAGAGAGGGAGGGCAGGGCAGCTAACTGGACAGTTTTGAACAAGAGGCTTTTGAAAAGCCAGGGTTAGCTTAAATAGGTGGTTGCAGGGAACATAGCAGCCAGTCAGCTGGCCTTGCCTCTTTTGCCCAGCCAGTGACTAAGCAGAGAACCAAAGTGGGGGTTGAGGGAGGCAGTAGCCCCTGCTTCCTTCCCTACCACACCTGTGTGTTGGACTTCTTTCATTCCCTGCTGGCCAGTCTGAAGACCTCCCCCCACTAAAGGCGGTAAGGGGGTATTCTGGCAGCACCTTCGAGCCACTATACTGAAATTTGGGTCAGTGTTTCCATTTTAATATCTATTTTCCGATTTTTGCTCACTGAGAGGCAATTGCAGACCCTAGTGCCCAGTCTGCATAGACTAGACACTTGAGAGAAGAAGGGGATCAGGCTGTGAAGCAGCTATGGAGGTTACTTCAGCCTGGAATCTTAAGTAATGTACTCTGGGCACTTACCCAGCCCCCTTACTCTTATGTATACAGGGAGAATGAGAAGAGTCAATGCAGTGGTGGGACCCTCAGTCCTGCCCAGGCCCCAGCCCCAAGCGTACTCTTCTTTGTGTACAGAACTGCATTAGTTCCACTGAACAGGACACTGCCACGGCTTTGCAGGAGAGGGCTGGATTTTCCTCTTAATCAACAAGTTTTAGTCGCTTGAATACATCTGAAGGTGAAATACCCTGGACACAGTGCATCTCCAGTGTTTTCCCATGTGCCTGGTAAGTGCTAACACTGGCAATTAAAAGAATGCCACCAGGCTGCACTGTAGCTTTTACAGGGACAGAAAGCAACAGCTAGTGGTTTAAAATACAATCACTTTGATTATCTGTGAACTGTCTACAAAGAAAGCACAAACCCACAAGATGATAATCTTCTTGCACTAAAAAAGGAGACTATTTCCTAGGCCTTTTTGAGCTATTAATTTAATAGCTCTTCTCATGAACTATTCTTCAGTATCACAATGTACGTTTGCAAAGATGATGTATTCATTTAATCTGTTCTTCTGTCAGGTCCTTTTTCTAATGGTATTTACTTTTAGTTTTAAAAAAGTAAAATTGCCATTCAGAACTATACAAGTTGTAATTCCCTCCGATGTTTGCAAAAAAAAAAAGGGGAATGACCCTGATATTAACCTGTAAAGAATAGCTACGAATAGTAACTGCTATTCATAAGGCTTTTAATGCAAAGAGCACACATTCTATGTGCATATTAACAAGAGAACCATTCCAGTCTAAAAGGGAAAAAATAGATTAAATTCATACTGGTGGAGATATATTTTGGCCCAGTACATATACATAATTAAAACTGTCTAGCATATTTTCAATTCAGAGCAGTTTTAACCAAGAGCAATGCTAAAGTAAAAAGACTTTCTGATTTTTAATAATGTGATAAATAAGATGATGCTATTAAGCTTCAATAAAAGATGTTTGTTCTAACATAAATTGAGGAAATTGACATACACATATTTTCTTTTAAAAAAAGCCATATGGCTGAGTGAAATCCCAGCCCCATTAAAGTCATTAGGAGTTTTGCCATTGACTTTAGTGGCGCCAGGTTTTCACCCCAAGAATTTAAAAGTTTACATTGAAACTATCCACTCAGAATGCAGTTCTCTCATGTCAGTGGGACTGTCAAGGTTCAATTTTGAATTTCCCAGCTTTTCTCAAGGTGCCAACACCTTAATTTACTGAAACCTTGGTTTGTTTTTGTAAAGTGCATACACTCTTGGCTGTGTGTAGTACAGTGTCACTGGAACTGCAAGTATAATTTAGGTGTGCAGTCACACACATTCGTGTGTCTTTTTTTTTTTTTTTTTAAATCAGGAACTTTAATATTTAAACAAATCACAGAAAGGGCCATTATAATTTTGGTTTCCACTCCAGTGGGCAATCTCAGTAGAAAGATGAAGGATTAAATAAATGTGGATTTATCACTTCTGGATAGAAATGTCAATTAAAGTAGAACAGGGTTGGGATACTTGTACTGTTGCTGCATCTGCTGTTCTGGGAATTGAGCACATGAGTCGGCAGGGTGGCAATCTGAAGCTGTTGACAAATACCAAATTTTGTTAAAATTTTAAGTGTAAAAAAAACTTGGAATATAATTGCATTTACCGCATCCCTTAATTACAGGAAGAAACTTTTTTTTACATGTGTAGATACTGGTAGTTTTGACTTTTCCATCTAGAAGTGTAATTTTTGATGCCAGGCATTTCCCTCAAGAATTCATTCATTCATTCTTAAATTGAAAATAAAACCTGAATAGTGGCTCATGTGCATTGAATTAAATATTTTTAGGACTTTTACAAAAAAAATCTTTTAAAAATATTACGCATTTATATACAAAAAATTAGAAAAATGCCAAATGGAATAGGCATCTCTCACGAAGGAAAGAAATAAACAAATATACAGTAAGTACAGGCACAAGAAAATTATAAACCTAGTAATGAATTCACTTGATAACAGGTCAGTCTGGACCTGGCTGGAAACTTCTTGTGTACATTTATTCTGCAAGTCATCCGATTAGCCAAGTAGACTGTTTGTTTTTCTTTGTGTTCCTATATCTGTAACATCCCACACTTTTGCCAGTCGTTCTGTTCACTTCAGTGCAGAACATTCCTATTAGAAGCTAACAACTGCTGTCCTACCAGCTGTTAGCAATTATTAAAATGATCACACTGACTGTCTTCATAAGTAGGTGAAATGGAAGCTTAGGTAAAATTTTGGCAGAAGACTTGTAGTGGTGAGTTAGTTGAAGAATATAGAGAACTCCTAAATTCCTGAATACCGTATGAGGTCATTTTCTTAAAATTTACCACCTATGCTAGATGCTGGACTTAGCAAAAGAGGGCCAGATCCTCAGCTGGTGTAAACCAGTGTAGCTCCACTGAAGTCAGCATAGCTTTGCTAACTTTCACCAGCCAAGGATCTGGCCCAATGTCTTCTGTGTACACAGACAGCCCATATTGACTTCCCTACAACCTATGTGCATCTGGCCTGAGTTGGAAGGACCACCTGAGAAGGTTTTTTCAATTTCAGCATCCATTCAGTCTTTGGATTCCCTGCTGAGACTTCCATCAGGGTGGTAGCTTTGTGTGATGTGGACACTTGTTCAATAGATACTGGACTAAGAATACAAACTTACTTCATGCAGGTGGCCAAACAGTTGCCAGCACCAAGCCACATGATATTTGCAACCTCGAGCAGAAAGGCTGTGGGTCCCTTTACCAATCTCTTCAGCCATCCTCTAACCCCATAATTTTTCTTTTTGGGCTTGTCCCATATTCTGTGGGGTCTGATCCAAAGCCCATTGAAGTCAGTGAAAAGACTTCCTCAATTAGATTTGGTTCAGGGCCATAAAGATATCATGCCTGGACAGCACAAGGTTTTTTTCTGGCTAGCAAGATATATAAACGTACAGGATGAATACAAAGAATCTTAAAAAATCTGGAACACCATAGCAACCCTTCTTTTAGCCTAACTGTTAAGCTTTGCTCAAATATTAAGGGATCCCATGAGCAAAGTTAGGCTATTGTCTTCAGACCCTTTAAAGATTCCTTGACTTCAGCCTGGGTGTTCATATACCCCTAGTGATCCAAGAAGAAAAAAACTCTCTCATTCCCCGCAACATATGATTTAAATTGGAAATTGTTTTTTTTTAAAAAGAACTTCTCCAGATATAGAGATATAACTTTTATTGACATTATTCAAGTGGAGAAAAAAGCATTGAGCGGGGGCCAGATTCTTCTGTCCTTGTTCACACACCACTCTGATTGACTGCAGTGGGACTCACTCATGCATAAGAACTACAGAATTGCACTGTCTGTTTATTCTTTATTGCATCTTGTTGTTTAACATTTATATTGCAGTAGTACCTTCTATTTAACTCATGGGCGTTAAAAAAAAATTAAATTGATAGCAGTCTGGGATACGTATTGTTAACTTTGTCCATCGAGACTAGATTCCTATGTGGAAATCACTGAAACACCACATATGACCAGACATATCTATGTTAGATTAAGCTATTTATGGATATTAAATTCCCAGTGATTTTCTTTTGGGATTTTGGTGCCATGAAGAGTTCAGTCTCTAAACAAATGGACAATTTAGCTTACGAGGATTTAGGGAAAATTTACAATTTTGTTTACACAATTGCATGAAAATCAGGTTAATCTGTTTATACCACCAGCAGAATAAAAGGTTGTTACTGTGTATTTGTAACAGGCAGCAGAATGCGCTGGAAAGTTGTTTATCTTCCATTCTTCATTGCCGACTGCTGAAGCACCAGGGAAGCTAAAAAACAGAGATGACAAAAAACTGATCAATACGGATAAAGAGAAGGTATTTCCTATTTAGAGCTTACAATGATTTGAGAAGAAAATTGCGATGATTTTTGTTGTTAGGTTTCTTCAAAGAATGGGGTAAATTTCGATAACTGCATATTAATTACTTTTATAAAGTTTATTATGTTCCCATCATCCTGGTGCATGAGTACTATTTATCTAATTAACACACATTAATGTCAATCCTAAATCAACAACAAAGTAATACTGCCCTAAATCATAGAATCACAGAATATCAGGGTTGGAAGGGACCTCAGGAGGTCATCTAGTCCAACCCCCTGCTCAAAGCAGGACCAATCCCCAACTAAATTATCCCAGCCAGGGCTTTGTCAAGCCTGACCTTAAAAACCTCTAAGGAAGGAGATTCCACCACCTCCCTAGGTAACCCATTCCAGTGCTTCACCACTCTCCCAGTGAAAAAGTTTTTCCTAATATACGACCTAAACCTCCCCCACTGCAACTTGAGACCATTACTCCTTGTTCTGTCATCTGCTACCACTGAGAACAGCCAAGCTCCATCCTCTTTGGAATCCCCTTTCAGGTAGTTGAAAGCAGCTATCAAATCCCCTCTACACCATAAATGAAGCGTGCACAAGGAAAAAAAAAAAAAGCCATTCCCTTAACAAGAAGTTTTGCTTACTGTTAACTCAGAGCTTTTTTTCCTCCAAAAACTTATGTTGAATCTCAGCATTCTGATGCAGTTTCCTAGAGCAAAGATGACCAGATAGTGGCTGGCATAGGTTTTAGGATCCCTGGCCTAGTTCTCTACCTTAAAAGTTGAACTTCAGTGCTATCTGTACCTGCCCTGGGCTCCTGCGTGACACCTCTTTTCTAAATGGCTGCGTGCGCACTGGGGTCTGAGGCATCACAAGTCCTAGCTTCCACAATTTGGTAGGCTCTGGGATTCAAAGGGTTCCATGCTCCATTGTGAGCCAGGCTTCCCAGGAACACAAAAGGAATGTGCTCAGTATTAGGCCCCAAGTTCATTTTTTCATTTATGAGACAGGCAAGGAAGGGGCATCGTTTCAGTCGTCTTGGCCCAAAAAAAGGGCATCAAGAAGCAGAGGAATGAAGACACCTTGCCTGAGACACCTTGCCTGCTTCTTGTACCCTCCTATAACCAGACCACAGTCATGCTCCCCTTTCACAGTGATATATGCATCTACATCCAACTGCGTATCCTTTCCATTCCCAACCCATCCAACTCTCTCACACTTCCACACTTTCCAACAAACCCTGGTCTCTACAGGAGTTTTTGTTGTAGCACTAGATACTGTTGCAAAACTGCCCCTGTGCTGGTTAGTATGGATCATCCCTCTCCATTTGTGAGCAGGACCTACATTTAGCTAAAAATCGACGGCCGAATTCTGCTCTGCTACATGCATGCAGCTGCCACTGACTTCAGTGGGAGTTGGGTGTCTGAGGGCTAAATTGGGCTCTCAAGCAGTTAGTTTAATTGCATTAGCTGTGTCATTTTTCATTTTTCGAGTAGATGGTTGAATTTTGACATATTCTCAACAATATCTTAGGTGATGTCCAAAGAGAAATTACCATGACTACTTTTTTTTTAATTCTCTGCAGATACTTTTCCAGCCACAGGTGAATTTTTATGAGTCCCTGGCCAGAGATTGTGTGGCTAATGGCTGCTGTGTGAATCTGTTCCTCTTCCCAAACCAGTATGTGGATGTAGCCTCCATGGGTCTTGTCACAATGTACACTGGAGGAACTCTTTACAAATACAACAATTTTCAGGTAAGTGCTAACAAATTCCCTATCTGTCAGATTAGTTGCTAGGAATTTACTGTTTTCTTTCCATTATAAAGGAATATCTAGTCTAGTCTAGCATAAAAAATGAGTGAACCTGAGGAAAGCTTGTGTGTGTCCACTAGTGGGCAGAATGCAAAACTTGGAAATGACCAGTCAAGCTCAAGTTAAAGACTTTCAAAAACATGTTCAGTCTCTGAAATGAGCTGGTTAGTATCTTAAAATGAACGGTGCTTACTTAAATACATTAAGACATTTGAATGCATTGACTTCTGAGAAGGTACAGCAATCATTGTTGAACATCACAAATGGAAATACTTATGTCCAAAAGGAAATGGACATTCTTTGGAGAAAAATGAGAATCTAATCATTTACTCAAAAAGTTGTGGGTGTTTCCCAGCCATGACAAGACCAACATGTTCAGGATTCATATCTTTCCAGTAAAGCAGTTTATAGGGTGAAATTCATCCCAGTGTAGAGGGGACCCATATTTGAGAATTTCTGTAGGCAAAAGGGGATTTTCTCTTTGCTCAAAACTGATCTGCACGTGCATTTTCTTGCTGACCAAGCGGGAAACACACACAATGCACACACAGTCCTGGCTGGGGCCTTAAAATCCATCCTCCAGGCACCCATCTGCCAGGAAGGTAATGTCAGTGCAGCAGCTCAGTAGTTGTCAATGGAATGCACCCTGACTCACAGGGTGATCCCTTTGGGGAGTAGAGGAATTCTAAACGTCCAGGATTGTAGGAATGTTTACTGTTGAATTGGCTTATTCTTGCACATCCTCATATCTGTTCAAAGGGACATGCGGAATACTGCAGATGGCTCATGTTTAAAGACTACAAGTAAAGAGGAGGATGTTTTACATACACATCCATTTAAAAACATAAACTGTTTTAAAGACTGTGGCATTTTTTGCTGTTTGCTGCCATCCAGTGGTGGATGTCAGCTTTGGTTTTGATTTGTGTTTTTAGGTACATTCTGATGGTCCCCAATTCCTGAGTGACCTCAGGAAGGACATAGAAAAAAGAACAGGATTTGATGCAATCATGAGGGTTCGCACAAGTACAGGTAACAGTACCCTTTTGGAATGAGAATTAACTTGAGTGCACGTTTCGGTTTTATGCCACCATATTCATAGTTTCCTGGAGAAGAGAATTGTTGAGCTCTAACAAATCATATTACTTTAAATAATAGCATGTTGGAAATTTTGTACATGTTGTTTCTACGATGCCTCGTATTATTTTACACCTTCAGGGCACTTTGCTAGAAATAGAGGTTGAGGGTCTACTTGCAAAAAATGTACATGCCTTTACATTTGAATATGCAGAGTTCTGCTTGAGCATGAAATTAATCTGCACATACAAATCCAGATTCTGCTCACATTACACACACCTCAGGAGCTTGGTTTTTATGTAAACCACTTCTATCAGCTGTTGTGCACCCACTTGTTCCCAGGTTTTGTAAAATCCTCTGTTGTAGTGAAAACCTGTTTTTCCAAACAACTATTCTTCCTACAAATGGAGGTATTCCAGGACCAGCTTTAAATAGAGCAGGTGTCCAGAGGGGCACAAACTCTTCTGTGGATGTTGCAGCCCAGCACCAACTCTGCAACAGTCCTTCCTTTACTCTGGCTCAGCTGCCAGATGGGGAGAGAGTCTTCTGTTACCATGCCTCTTTTTGGCAGTGAAACCAGACATGGCGGCCTACCAGAGTACCTGGGGCCGCTCAGATATCGAGGTCACTCTGTCGTTCCACTCTCATCCTGCACAGCATATTGAACATCAATGAATAATGGGTCACAAAGCCACATTGCTTTAAAAAAATTACAAATACAAAAATAATTTTCTTTGATTTATCTGACTCCAGGTTTCAGGGCCACTGACTTCTTTGGTGCCATTTACATGAACAACACCACAGATGTAGAGATGGCAGCAGTAGACTGCGACAAAGCAATAACAGTGGAGTTCAAGCATGATGACAAACTGAATGAAGACAGTGGAGCCTTAATTCAGGTGACAAACGTTATATCTGTGTCATTCCGTTAGATAATGTGCCAGATTTATTTTTCAGTAATAATAAAATACCTCCCACTCATGGATGTAGAGTATTGACTTGAGTCAGGCATAATTTAGACAAACTCAGAGCAGTCTTACCAGTGCCATTCTGCCAGTTAAGGTTCAGAAGCATGTTTTAATGGACAACAAAGTAGCAGTGATGCTATTCCTATACACCTTAAGTAGAGAAGGTCGAATCTGGCCATAAGTGATTCGCCTAAGGTCATTCAAGTAGTCTATGGCAAACCCACATCTGAGTCCTAGACCTCTGCTGTCGCCACCATCTGCATGTAAGTATGACTCCCATTAGGAAACTACGGTCTTTCAGTCAGAATCACAGCCACCTGGCATGTTGTTGCAGGACACCATAATTGGTTGGCCCATAAAGCTCAAAGTTCTTGCAGCCATCTGTCAAGTCATTTCCTCACATGAGGCCAGGGAATTAAATTCCCCATAAACTTCTGCCAGTGCACCATCCATGGACTCTTAGCAAACACTTCCCAACATGTCAGCTTGCCTAGTAGTTGTGGTGGGCACGAATGAGGACTCAGTTGAAACTTCTAAAATACATTTCATATTTGACTCCAAAGGTGAATCTCAGAGTATGAACCCATTGCTGTGCCAACACCCTGCTCACTTCTACATTTGTTTCTCATTTTAATATTAAGAGGTAAACGTTTCCATAGGTTCAGATTTCTTTGTTTAAAAGCTTGGTTTTTAATTATAAAAATAATTATGAACATTATTTTAAAATTGTTTTTTAATTATAAAATAATTTCAGGATTTTTTTAAATATTTCTCATCCTTAAATAAATCCTTACAGAAATAAACTACACCTGGACTAGGAGAGTATCGTCTCCCAAACTTGATTTAAAATAAATTATGTGGAAACATTATTATAAATCAGCAACTATTTGTAAACACATACAAACATTGAGTCAACTTCACTCAAGAAATGGAGTTTCTTTGTTATTTCTCCATTGGCAAGGGTAGGGCTTGGTCCTACTTTTTCCCTAGAGAAGAAGCTCAGAGCGCCTCTCCAGTGCCTGGGATCCCCCGGTAGCCACAAGCATTGGGCGTCCACATGGAAACCTTCTGCCCAAGCGTCCAACTTCCTGCATATCAACTCCCTACGTAGGAACCATGTTTACCAGGGACTCTGCCCACCAGGAAATTGCATATAATGCCCCCTCTCCTGCTAGAGTGGTTATACAGCACAGAGATGGAAGTTGTACAAGATTGTACCGCAAGTTGGGTTGGGGGTTTTTTGTCATGTGTCTGTGTGTGTAGTCTACGCCTCCTGTTCAACCCCGTCACTTTGCAAGACCGTGCCTGACCTAGTCTCAGAGGAGCCCTGTGGAGCCTCCCATGACAGAAGGCCCGTCAGATTGGGGGTGATTGGGAAGCATGTTCTGGAGACGTAGGACTTCCTCCCTGCCTGGAACCGCAGGCATTCATGGAAGTGGAAGGGGAGGATGGGGATCCTTGTCAGGAGCGAATGGATGCACATCTAACGCATATGAAATTGAATAGTTGGGAGCGCTCTGCTAGCCAAGGCTGATGCCATCGCTGCTTATGCTTTAGCAGTAAAGTTAATATCTGTTCCCAATAATCTGTCAATGGGGGTATTCTTGGAAGTTTAGATTTAAAAGCTGATTAGGGTTCAGAATTTTCTGCCTTTAAACTTATTGGCGATGCTTGTGATACATCCATCTAAGGAATGTAACTATCCCTCAGTGTTATCAATGAGAAATTGTCACCAATTATTATAGTTGCTTATTCGTGACTTCTCTTTTTAACCCCCCAGAAAATGTGACCGCTTATGATCTTCAAAGCTAAACCACAAAATTACCTAAACTGTTATTTTTGCGGTTTTCCTTTTGTCATGCTCCTAGAAACATAATGTATGACTCAGTAGCTAATCCTTGGGTAAATACAGTTCTATAAAACATAACAGGCCTTGTGTGAAGTAATTTCCTAGGGCCACGGTACAATATTGACACTGGATGTACATTCCTTGTAGACTTTAATTTTACATCTCCATTTCAAATGGGAGCTGTTCATAAAGGGTCTGATCCAAGCACACTTAAGTCAATGCAGTCTTTCCATTTACTTTAGTGGGCTTTGGATTAGGCCCATAAAGAACAAAACAGTGAGTTTCATTCATATTGGTGCATTGTGAAAAGCATTACAAGGTACAATATCCTGATTAATACGATGCAGGAAATGTGTTTGCCAAAAAAAGAAATCCTGTTCTCAGTTCCTTTCTTATTCCATACCAGTTCCCCTAAATACTAGCACCATATTTAAACAAAATAGAATCAGATTCCAGTGCAGTAAATCAGAATGATAAAAAGCACTCAAGTGTTAGAGAACAGCTTAACTTTTTGAGATTGTCTTATTAATCTTTTCCTCATATTCTTTTCCTTCCTCCCCTTTTTTTATCATGTGGTGACAGCAATAATGTGATGTGTCGAATAGTTGTCAGATAGCTTCTGCCTATTTTGTGGCATGTATTCATTTACAGTTACTTGCTGAAATGTTTTCTTTAATAAAGTTTTTCAAAAATTAAACAGTTAAAACCTTGTGACTTTCTAAAACAAAGTTGCTGCCAGTTCTTGCTGTTTTCCAATGATGTCATCTGTCTGTGGCGCCATGAGAGCAGCAAGCTTTTTAATCACTCCTGTTGTTGTTGTGTAAATTTTAAGATTAGTTGCTTCTCTGATGGGTTTACACATCAGTGTATTTACATTATGAATGTTGAGGAAATTGTTCCTAAAGCTCATTAACATCTGATGAATGTTGCTAGTCCCGCCTCGCATAAAGCATCTATTATTGCTGTCTTATGTTGAAAGTGCCGAAGACCAGTCGATGGTGGGTTTTTTTGTTTTATACTAAAATAAAGTTAACTGTGGTGAAAACTAGAACTTCTCTTATCATTGCAGTGTGCTGTACTTTACACTTCGATAAGTGGGCAAAGACGACTCCGCGTACACAATATTGGCTTAAACTGTAGTTCCCAGTTAACAGATCTCTACAAGAGTTGTGAAACTGATGCACTTATAAACTTCTTTGCTAAATCAGGTACATTTATGAACTGCCACTTATATTTTTTTTCTAAAACAAAAATATACATATGGAGCGTGATTCTCCTTTAATTTAGACTAGTGCAAATCTGGAGTTACACCAGTGTACAACAGAGAAGAGGTTCAGGACCATATATTTTCTAAGAAGCAGACAGAGCTTTTTGTATCTGGAATATACTTAGACAAAGTTCTTAAATATTGCTGAGTTATTTGTAAGTCAGGCAGCTGAAACAGATAGTGACTTAAAATAGCTGCAGAAATAATTTTACTTGCTTTCTTTAATATTATATGCAGGTTAAATATGGGCCTCTGAAACAAAGTTTTTTATGTCTAATTAACTTTAGGATGATCTTTTCTTTATTCTGTAATGGTAGCTTTCAAAGCCATTCTAAGCCAGCCCTTGAAGACAATCAGAGAGATCCTGGTGAGTCAGACTGCTCGTATGTTGGCATGTTACAGAAGGAATTGTGCCAGCCCATCTGCAGTAAGCCAGGTAAGATGCAGTCCAAGGAGAACGCTCTGTGTCGGAGCTTGAACCTGAGATAAATAACTTTGCAACATTGCAAAAGCAGTGATGCCACAAATTAAAATTTCAGAGTAAGGTTTAACTTCCTTTCATTCTCCAGAGGGAGTTTTTTCTCTTTATCCCCCGCCCCCTTTTTTTTAAAAAAAGAAAAGCAGTGATTGGTTACATTTGAAGTGATGGGTTTTAAATAAGAGTTCTGAAAGTGCATGGTATTTCTCATTATCAGATATTTGACTTATTACAACCATCTGTCACCCACTAACCCCTCTTTTTGTCCTGTGACTACAAGGGTGTTATCAGGCCACTTCACCTTGAACGGTCCCTTAGAATATGTGCAAACTGCTTATGCTAAACTAACTGTTTGACCTTGTATTTAGCTGTGACACACAAAGTACCTTTCCCAGACCTGAAGGACAGCTCTGTGTAGCTCAAAAACCTGTATTTAGCAAATGGTGTAATGCTAACCATAGAGCAATATGTAGGTGAGGAGGGAAGTTTGAATTCCCTAGCTTGGAAGTTCTTTAATGTTGCCAGCCAAGGAGCAGCTAGTCTAAAAAGGGCTTTCCCCGGCTTTCCCCAAAACCCTATACTGATAAAACACTGATGACACACTGCTTGTTTGTAGTTGCCAGCAGGGTTTTAGTACCAGTGTAGTAATCAATCACACTCTGGAGTTGAATCCAGGTTGAATGAAAAGCTACTTTAACTTGTAAAGAGAAGGGTCATACTTTTCACAATACTGTGTGGTGATCTACTCTGAAGATAAAGTAGAATCATAGGACTGGAAGGGGCCTCGAGAGGTCTAGTCCAGTCCCCTGCACTCATGGCAGGACTAAGTATTATCTAGACCATCCCTGACAGGTGTTTATCTAACTTGCTCTTAAAAATCTGCAATGATACCGATTCCACAATCTCCCTAGGCAATTTATTCCAGTGCTTAACCACCCTAACAGGAAATTTTTCCTAATATCCCACCTACACCTCCCATGCTGCAATTTAAGCCCCTTGCTTCTTGTCCTATCCTCAGAGGTTAAGAAGAACAATTCTTCTCCCTCCTCCTCCTAACAACCTTTTATGTACTTGAAAACTGTTATGTCCCCTCTCAGTCCTCTCTTTTCCATACTAAACAAACCCATTTTTTTCAGTCTTCCCTCAGAGGTCATGTTTTCTAGACCTTTAATCATTTTTGTTGCTCTTCTCTCGAATTTCTCCAGTTTGTCCACATCTTTCCTGAAATGTGGTGCCCAGAACTGGACACAATACTCCAGTTGAGGCCTAATCAGTAGTGATTAGACAGGACATGTGAGGCAGTTTGTCTGCTTTAAATGCTTTTTTTGTATATAGTAGATTCAGGATATCTGTGCCTCTACAGCGTGGTCCAGTGGAGAAGGCTCAGAACTGGGGATTTGAGACCTAGGCTCTGTTCCTGGTTTCCCCATTGGCCTGCTGGGTGACCTTAGGCAAGTCACTTAATAGTTCTGTGCCTCAGTTTTCCCATCTAAAACTGGGTGTTATATTATATTTCATTGCAGAGTTACATAATTAACGTATCTTTGTTTTCTTCCTTGAGGTGGAACCTATCAATTTAACTGACTGCTGATTACACTCACTAATAAGATTATAACTGTTGCTTTATTTAAAGCATTTATTCAGGTTAAGTCACTCAGTGCCCATTTATACATTAAGAATGTTTGTAACCACACTGGCATTTTAAATGTTTTAAACTGATTTACAACAGGCTGATGTGTTATTCCGAGCATCACATTTTCATACAAGTACACCAAATACTGCATTCTGTGACCAAGTGTACATTAGAATAACATCCTGCTCTCGTTACCCACTCACCTTCCAACTTGTTTATGATTAATGTAATATTGTTCTACATCCTTCACTTAGAAAATTGGGTTGGGGTAGAGAGCTGAAGTAACTTCTCCTGCATTTTATTAGTGCTTAATTAACGATTCCAAATATATTTCATAATTGACATATCTTAAAAATAAATGGTAAGATAGTATATTTAGAAGCAGTTTATAAATCCAATAGTAGACTGAGTATATTAAATAACAAGAACTTTGTCTTTCAGCTTATCCTTCCTGATGCGATGAAGGTGCTACCGGTTTATATTAATTGTTTATTAAAAAGTTGCGTGCTAGTTGGCAGACCGGAAATTCCAACTGATGAAAGAGCTTATCATAGGCAGTTGGTCATGTCTATGGATGTTGCTGACACCCAGTTGTTTTTCTATCCACAGCTTCTGCCAATTGTAAGTATACATTAGCAGTGAATCTTTTCTAGTGGGGAAAGGCTATTTTTACAGGTTTTTCAGTAGAAGTGATAAGTGGCTCAGACATGTGGAAGGTTCTTTATATATTGAGTGATTCCATGTTGTAGAGGTACTTTCTTGCTTTTGTGTAGTCTTCCGCTGATCAAGCAGATTGTCTGAAATTTCAATCAGATGAAAATGACTTGAGAAAGTTACTGACCAGAAGAAATAACTACATGGCACTGAGGACAGTGAGACAGCAGTTTATAGCTGTCTGTATATGCACGGATACAGTCACTTTGACCCAAATGTTTAGATAGTTTGCTAAAGAGTAGATGCTCTTACTCTGCTCAATAGTGTGATAATAACCTCAATAGATAGTTTCCTTCATGCTGTTTGTTTCTTCTAAATGTCAGTATTAAAGGATGCTTACATTGTTGATTAACAGCTTTATTGGAATTTTAAAAAAATCCTGAATTAGGGGTAGTGAAAGATGACTATCGTTCCACTTATGCACAGGACAGGTAGTTCTGTCTTTCAGAAAGAATTATTATTAAGGGTAGCTCAGTAGCTTAATAGAAAATAACTACAAGTAACAATTTATAAGAAGTTTTTTCTCTCTTTTCACTTTGTTCACTTCGTGAATCTGAAAGCACTTTGTATAATCAGTTTCACTGTGTCACCTCAATAGAAAGTCAGTCACTGTTCCCCTTTTGTGTCCTTCAAACAGCACGAGGAGAGAATCTCTTTTTAAAGATGCATTTCAAAACAATAAGAATAGGCAGGAGATTCAGGGGTAGGTAGTACAGCTTCTAAACTGAAATTGACTAGATTATGTTTATGTAAAGGGTAGCTCTACTCTGAAAAGTGGCTGTATTAAAAAAGGTAACTTCTTACCCAGCAGATTCACTCCCTGTGCGTATTCAAAGTAGTGCCTGCTTGCATCAGTGATAACAGTAAGTTTTTACCACTGTCAGCCCTGCAGAGGCAGTACAGCTATGAGAGAGTGAGCTGGGTTCTTTCCTTGCTTTCAGATCATTCACAGGATTGTTAACTAAATTCCAGTCAGAACTGTGCAACCCAATTGTCTCTGTTTAGACAGTCAGTTACACTAAGGTGCATCAGTGTGGTACAGGTATAATTTAGCAAACCCTTTGGCCTGCAGAATCTCATGGGAGGTGATGTGTGAGCTAGAAAGAACACAGCCTGACTTCAAAAACTTACTAATTGAGATGTAATAAATGTGTTATGACCCTAAAATGCCATTTTTACCTAGTTACTTTTTCAGAGTGTAACTCCCCATTAGCAATAGAACTTGACGGTTCTTTATATGACATTCAGCTACACTAAAGAAAAAAAGACTAACTGAATTCACTACTTTTTCCCCTTTGTCCTGCAGCACACTATGGATATAAAGAGTGATGCTTTCCCCACTGCTGTCCGTTGCTCAGAGGAACGTCTGTCTGAAGGAGGGGTATTCTTCTTGGCAAATGGGCTAAATATGTTCTTGTGGCTGGGAGTCAGCGCCCCACCAGAGCTTATTCAAGGGATCTTTAATGTGCCATCCTTTGCACATATCAGCACAGAGGCTGTGAGTATATTGTGGGGGAGTGGGGACTGGGCTGCAGAAAATGTGATTTCTATATAAATGGGAAGCCATTCTGTTGGGAAATTTAATTTCCAAATAAATAAGTGGTCCAATAGTTACACCACTAAGGTCATAACTTTGGATTGAAAGAAGAGCGTAGGTAGTTTAAGAGTCTCTCTTTCTGTGCTGGTCACCCATTGAGGGCACAGAGACAATACTATGTGATTTAGGTGACCAGCAATCCAACAGGAATAGCAGCCACTGGACAGTTCACAAAGGGCTGAAAATGAGCAAATACTTCTGAATAATTAATACATTTGATGAAATGGTCTTAATTGATTTCTAACCAAATCAGTGATTAAGGCTCTAATTCAGCTGCTTTGGATTGCATTGTCTTATGGGCACCCAGTGGCCCTAAACTAGGCAGATCTATTCCCCAGAGGATCCCCTTACATAACGACGCCTTGGATGATGTAGTCCAGCCAGAGTAGCTCCTACATTACTAACCCCGCCCCCCAGGGGTACTAGCATGGGGGTGCGGCTGGGCAAAGGGCTCCCTTGTGCCCCACTGATCCCCGACAGCTGTAATAGCCCCTCGTGACTAGCCCTTGGCAGCCAATGCAGGTTAGAGCACCATTTAGGCTTCTTTAAACTGCTGGATGACTGTGACCAACTCAACACACCGTGATCAAAGGAGCACAGAAGACCACTTTCTTTCACTACCCTCTCAACTCAGCTAAGGATCTGCCCCCAAATTCATAATCATATTAGTAATGAGTAGTTAAGCCAGCTTAGCCTTTAAGTTGCCTTATGAGGACACTATAACACACAATGCTAGATTTGCAAGGGTCAACACAAATCTGCAACTTCAAGTACTAGTTCACAGTCCAACTGCTTTGCACAGTGTTACTGGAGAAAAGGTACCACAAATCAGCTTCAGAATTTTCCACAAAGCCCAATTATTTGTCTGTCTAGCATGGGGTCGTTTTTTCCCTTTTGTGGAGATTGTGATGGCGGGGCAGGAGCATGGATTTTAGCAAGTGGGCTACTGCCTGGGGAGTGACTGCCATTCCACCACACTGCTGCTGCATAAATTCAGATCTAGTGGGCCCTCTTCCAGGCATCCCCCCAAAACCTCTTTTGCAGAAATCACTTCAGAGCTGGTGCAGGTCCTTCCAGGAGCCACAGGGCAAAGTGGTCATTGCATCACTACGGCACCTGCTGTGCTTGCGCAATTTTACTACTGGTGTTTAGTGGTAGAAAGCTCTGCTCCAAACCTCAACTTCTGCATGACTTTACCCTGAAAAAAAATTCTATATGTTTGTTCATGGTGATAATAGAGAGTACATTTCCCTTTCATTCTGATGGATGGTAATAGATCCATATAGTGGATGGAATTATTTTTGAAATTGCCTGCACCAAAAAACCCTAGCATATTGATTAAGCATAGTGAGGCAGAGTTAAGGCAACAGTGGAAAAACCTTAGCTCTGAACTTCTTCCCTCTTGTGACAACACTATGTTCAACTTTGAATGTCATTTTTCTTTTTCATGTAACTGCTATGGATTGGGTATTAAGTAACCCTCCTGTTGGTTTTCCCATTGGAAAACTGATATTTCATTGAAGGCATACAGTTATTCATCTGTTTATATCTGGCCATTGGTACATCTTCCTGTTTGAAATGGGAACTGGTTACACCTTTCACAATCTGCCAGTATAATTTTGTGCGGTCTTGGACAGCCTCTTCTACACAGCCCTCAGTGTTTAGTCACTAATGTTAGCATTGACTCTACTAGTGGTAGGTGTGTATAGCCATGTAACCATTTCATCACCTCTTACTTCTGTTATTAGACACTACTCCCTGAAGTGGACAACCTCTATTCTAAGAAGCTCAGATCAATAATGGATTACATCCAGAGCAACAGACCTTACTCCATGAAGGTAGGAGAGAAAATGAGAATGACTTTATTTTACTTCAAAAAACTAATTCCTCTTGTCCTAAAGAATATTTGTGCAATGCTGGCTTTGACTGGAAATTTGTAGCAAAGGGACCCCTGTTCAGAAACCCTTATTGCTGCATGGGGTTTTGACGTCAGCAGGTTCTGTATCAGTGGAAAGACCTACCCCTATTCAGCTTTTTTTTCTTGTTGGATGAGAAATTGTAGCTATCTCCCAAAGGGCTGGGTTAACTCTGCTTCCCCTGAAGTCCCTGGCAGTTTTACTATTAATTTAAATAGGAGCAAAGTAAGGCAAATGTACTAAAAGCTTTAAGGCACATAGCACAGTTCACATGCAGTAATTAAATCAGGGGGGTGGTTTATCAGGGGCTTGCTTTTGAATTGAACACATGCTGATTATTTAGGGCAAGATTTTCAAAGACAGGTGCTTAAGCTGTTCCAAAATATTTACACATGCACCCAGAGTATCTGCAGTACTGTCATACCCAGACAGCTAGTCACCATGAGGGTTCTGCTTTGTTAGCATGGGTACGTCTACATGAGCTTCAGCATAGACACAGTACAGATGTAACCATCTGATCTAGCTAGCTCACAAAAGCAGGGAAGATGTAGCAGTATGGGCTCCCATATGTGCTTGTGCTGCTATGTCCTCACTGCTATTTTTAGCTAGCTAGATCAGTTTCCATGAGTTACCCACCCTGTGGAAGTGAAGTAGTATACTTGGCAGTGCTCAGCTAATTTGCGTATAAAGCAAAGCAAACCCTTGCTGTATCCTGAATAATCAGTATTTCTCATTCCAGCTGCTAATAGCAAAGCAACGGGAACAGGCAGAAATGCTTTTCCGGCAATACCTGGTGGAAGACAAAAGTCTTTACGGAGGAGCTTCTTATGTCGATTTCCTATGCTGTGTCCATAAAGAGATCTGTCAGTTGCTCAACTAAAGGAAGCTTGACATACCAATGCAAGGAATATCTGATGAAGTATGAGAGACCTTCCATTTGGTGACTAACTCCAAATGGTGCTTAACTAAGCTTTTCCTATGCTATTTTTGTACAGTTTCTAACTTCACATATTAGCGCTTATTTTCAGAGTATCTAGTTTACCTATTAATATGTAGGAAATTCTGCACTCAGGTATAAATCTTTTGGGAGGGGCTTTAAAGAGTGTCTGTTTCTAATTGACAGATGAAAGCATATTTCCTGAATATAATTCACAGAACATTCCCATGTCCTCAGTTATCTACTCTGGGTTTTTTCATATAAAGTGTACTATAATTGAGGAAAAAACTAGTTTTACATTTTGATATTTAATCAGGTCTCTTAAACATGGAAAAATTTGCAAGTGAGGGCAAACAGTTAAATATCCAGTTTGCAATAACATTGTTCAAGTGGGCTTCCATGGGGCCCTGTTCCTTTTCTGGTTGTCACCATATATTGTGTTGAGCAGTTGGGATCATCTATATGGTCCCTCATGAAGCACACAGCAAAGTAATTCTTTCCCTGACAAATACAAATATTTACTCTACAGAGGCAAACTATCGAGGGCTAATTTTGGCTTACTTTCTACATGTACCACAATGAAGCATGTTGTTCAGGCAGCTGGTTAATCTCAAGAAAAGCACCCATCTCAATCTCACAAATCATGGTGCTATTAAAGAAAAGTGTCACACTCTGAACTACTTCTGTTTAACCAGTTGCAGAGCTATAAGCATGTTTACCATGGGAGTGCAATAGTAATGGGGAGCTAGGCTAACTTTGCACATGACATCCTTGCTGTTGAACAGGGAAGGCTTTAAAAATTACACAGGGTCATGACTCAAGTCTTGTGGAAATGAACTGGCTCTGTATGTAAGTGAGGCAGGGTGCAATGGTCTACATCCATGTGCGGATAATCAAGGATACAGAAGCAAGAAGTCTACCTACAGCTGGTCTCTTTGGCTTCTCATCATGCTCAGGAGATACAGAACTTGGCCCATAGCAACTACAGTGAAAGAAGGGAAGGGTAGGGTAGTAATAAGTGTACCCACCAAATCCAGGGTAACTTTTGTTGTACTTATCTGTAGTTAATATAAAGCAAGTCATTTACTAGTGTGTCTTCAACACACTAGTGTTGGTCTATAAAAAAAGTTTCTAGGTCTGAAACCTTAACTGTTAAAGATTGTAATCTAACTATACTGAATTAGGTTATTTACCAACTGGAATATACATAGCTTTTAACTTAGACAAATATTCAGACCAGAGTAGTGTTGCAAATTTTTCTTTTCTGAAACTCCAAGAACGGTTAGCACTTGTTTTAACCAAAGGTCACATAGGATGGAAGCAACATAATTTATTTACATATTAGTTGTGTATTTCTGTGACCATCTAACTCAAATATATTAAGACAGTTATTGCTTTAAAAAAAGCTAGATCACTGACTGATATATTAATATTGATATTAAAGGCAGCGTTTGGAAGATTAAAAGGCAGTTTGCTTTAAGAGTTCTGTTGATTGATATAAGGAAACTATCTAAACTGTTTGCATTCACACAAGATGAGAACATGATGATAAATCTCACCTTCAGAGCTTGTCTTGACAACATATGAGAATTTTGGAACTCTTTCTTTCCAAACACAGTGAAAGGAAAGCAAATAGCCTTCAAAGTGTAGAGGAGAGACTTCAGAAGCCTGCAAAAAATTATGTGCCTTTTAAGAAATGTTTTAGCACATCAAGTGAATTAGAAGATCATGTAAAGTGGTTGTAAAGAGTTCAAAGCTCTCTTGATCAAGTGGGAGTACTACAAAAGGACACTAAACTAAATTCAACTGGGAACTTGAGCTGATATTTCTTCACCAAGATAGATGGGAATTTGGAGGAGAAAGATTTGTTGCCATTCCAAGTCAGCATATATTATGAATTACACCAGCAACTTTTTAAAAAATGTAAACAAATGTTCATTAAATATCATTACTGTGTGTGTGAATGTTCATTTGTTGTCATATGCTCAGTTGCAGATTTGGTACATCACCGTGTAAGAGGCTAGGTGTCTTCAGCGTGTGAACTGAAAACACACTTAAGGGGCTTTGTTCAACTGGCAGTGTGCAAACTGTCTCATACCAACTAATATAGCTATTGACAGTACAAGGGACTGGAGCTGTAGAAGTTTTTGTTTGCCAGTACCTGAACTGGACTTTAGGTGTGATGGGAGAGGGAACTAAACTGGGCTCACTGTCACTGGTTATTAGTTTCAAGTATGGAAGAGTTTTGTAAAGACATCTGGGAATTTGGTTGCGATGAGTCATCTCTGGTACCAGTTCTAGGGAAGCAGTGACTGAAAACTACTGTCAGCCTCCATTCATGGTGCTGTATAGCACTTTATACTGCACTGCAGAAATTGCAAAGGCACTCAAGCTGTGGTCTAATATTGCTCCCATTGAAGTTAGTAGAAACAGACTTAAGTGGGTATCAGGAAAACTAGGCAAATCACTAACATTTGGAACTATAAACTTATTTCACTTTAGGATTTTATTGCCTTCTCACACATTCTGGCAACAGTAGTTTCCAGACTTTGCAAATGCTTACACTAGGCAGAATTATTTATGGGGTAGCATTTGAACTTTATTTCTAGCAGCACCAAAGTATAGCAGATCCTGGTTGTCATGTAGGGATGAATTTGCCACTGTAAAGGATGTAGGGGGCCGTTTAGTGGCTATAGGATTGGAGGAGGAGTCAGAAGAGCTTGGTTCAATTCCTGGCTCAGCCACAGACTTCTTATGACCTGTCACTTACACTTCAGGTTTCTCCCATTTCAGCAGATGTGTCAAGAGACCCATAGATATTACAGTAACAAGAGCCATATACTTACATAGACAGATGATGCTGGTTCACTCCTCAGGTCCATGATTTCAGGCTGTCTGCAGACAGAGGAAGAAAAAACTGTCACAAGGACTAAGATGTTCATATAATATTAGGGATGGCCTGCCTCTGCTAAAAGGCCTTGAACAAGAGAGGCAGCTTTAAGATGAAAGAGCACTTTATAAATGGAGAAAGTTATTTATGGTCTCTACTAGTCTGAGATAGTAAATCCAGATGCTGTACATATACGATATCAGTAATACATTTGGAAGAGATCAGTCACCCTCTATTAGAAGTAGTATCTTCAAATACCACCTGGCTTTTAAAAAGTTCATTTTACTGAAGTCAGTCACCATCACAGAATGGTGAACAAGGCCCTCAGCTCCGCCATGAATTCACCGTATACTATATTAACACAGGCAGTTGCAGACCAGTTGATGGTGGATTGCTGAGTCTCCTTGTTCTTAGCTGCTAAACTGCATGAAGGCAGCTCAAAATGCATTATTTTCCTAATAAAAAATTGCTGTGGGTAGCTCAGGCAGATTAGGGGAGCTGGGCTACACAGTTCTCTCTCTATTAAAGAGGACCCACAAGGATTTTTTGAAGTGTTAGTGTTGTAGACTTTTTAAAAAACTCCTTTGTGTAAAAGGCAGCCTGAAGGTATTTTATCTCAAGCAGGAGGGGGAGAACCCACACACTTACCTTGGACATATCAAGTCTAGTCTTTCCAGGCTTTGCTGCAGGACAGCTTCAGTATATTGAGAGATCTCACTTTAACTGAAGATGGTGGGATACTGAATGAGTCCTTTAGCCCAAGTCGTCATTAGATGCTGTGTACAGAGAGAGAACATCTATTTAATTCAAAAACTGGAACTAACAAATGTAAACATTGATTACCCTCTTCCCATCTTATTTGCTTAGCTTTCATCCTCTGTGATATCATTTCACTAGTTCTGTGGTCCCAAAAGAGTATTTCAGACTGAACAAGACCTGAGTTTAAAGACGACCAGCAAATTTGTTTAGTTTTTTATATAAAAAAAGAGTACAAGCCCAATTCCTATCTTTTAGGATGGTTCACCATATGAAAACAAGTTTGAGAATCCTTCTGTCCTATGTTAAGATTGAAACCCCCACATCTCCAAAGTGTTTATTTCTAGTAGTGTCTGTGGCTAAGAATAGTGTCAAATTCTGTGTGTTCCGGTTTTAGCTATAAACTAGTCAACCAGCTGAACTGAGACAGAGCAATGGCTAATGGGGCACGACCCTAGAATAAATCCACTACACGTACTGTTAAATGGGCTCAGATCTTCATATAGTATCATTAAGGATGATTTGTCTCTGCCAAAAGGCCTAGAGAGAGAGAGGCAGCTGTGAAATGTAACCTTCATTTATAAAGTGCTCTCATTTATAGTCTCTGTAACTAGACTAAGGTAGTAAATCCTCATGCTGTGCATATACAATATAAGTATCACACATGTGGAACAGAACAGTAACATTGTTCTAATACTCGCTTTGCTATGTGACATTGGGAAAGTCGCTATACCTTTGCCTCAGCCCTTACTACCCCCCCCCCTTTTTTTTTTGGTCTATGCAGATTGAATAAACTTTGACACAGGAGCTGTTTGCAGCATCTAGCATAATATGCTCCCAATCTTATTTTGACAATTTGGTGCCACTTAATGCACCAAAGTAATCTGTAAAGGTGAGGACAACTCAAAAGTAATATAGAAGTTTCAGAGTAGCAGCCATGTTGGTCTGTATTCGCAAAAAGAAAAGGAGGACTTGTGGCACCTTAGAGGACTGGTCAGTCTTGAAGGTGCCACAAGTACTCCTTTTCTTTTTGTTAATATAGAAGTATAACTGAAGTTTCATTTCTATTCCACTAGGTGGTGTTACTGACTAATTTACTGTGCAAAGCTCACAATATAAGCCAACGTTAAACTATTTATAAAAAAGAGAAACAGTTTCCTTAGCTGCCTTACAATTTCAAGAATCACTTTTCAAGTATAGGTTTTATTACTTTATATAGAATTGCTCTCCAGACAAGACATTTTGTTTGTTTTACCTTAATGAAAGCTACTAAAAGGCTGTACACAGGGCTATTTCATTCAAACACTTCTCTATTTATGAAACAAAAAGGCACATAACCTAGTCTATCCTAATTAACACATTGACAAGTTCCATGCAACTGCTTTTAGCACAATAACTACTCACTTAGACAAAGCTTCACATTTTCCCCAAGTCAAATCTTGATTTTTTTAAAAAAAAAAAAAGTTAAATATTGGGAACTCATTTGCCCCAGGGATATTTCAGATGGCTAATACATAAATTGTTTAGGTTTTATATAGATAAAGCCACCAGCTTCTGTGAATTAGTCTGAAATGGCAGTTCAGTGAAACCTGGGTCTCTCTGTCTGGCCTGCCACCATCACCAGCACAACAGCAGCTACAAAGCTATAATTCAGTGCATGAAGGAGCCGCAATTATTGTCTAATAAAAGCAAATTCTAGAGAGCTTTTTACTTGACATTAGGGGCTATAATCTTGTTTGCACTCGTGCAACAATCGTTCGAAAAATAAAATATTTGCAAAGGCAAATGTAGCCATAGCCTGCTTCTCTTATTGAAAGGCAGTGGGAGGTTTGCAAGTGAGTTCAAGAGAAGCAGGACGGGATCCACTTTTTTGCCCATGAGAGTATCATTTCTGTGCGGGACTTCAAGAGCTGGGTTCTGGCTCCTTTGGAAAGTAAAGAGAGAACAGACAAATCTTCATCTTAAAATGACTTAAGATTTGACAGAGCAAAATAGAAAAGAAGAAGAAATACATTTTAAATAAGAAGAGTAATTGCTGCAGTGGTGCATGTCCACACACTGTCCTTGGATCAGTGGTGTGCATCCTCACTAGGAGCACTTACACTGACCTAATAGGGACAGTGTGGGGAGCTGAGAGCCCGGTGTCTCAGCTCCACTGGCAGCTACCTGCCAGGAGCCTGGCTCTCCACAGGCTCCCAGCCCGCTGCCCCTGCCAGGAGCCATGCAGCCTTGTCAGTTTCACAGCTTCAGGCCAGAGCCATGAAATTGACAAGACAGCCAAGGTTCCCAGCTGGGAGCAAGAGAGTGAGGGGGAGGGAAGCTGCCTGGGCTTCTCTTCACTGCTCCCAACCAGGAGCAGGGTCCAGCTGCCTGGCTCTCCAGGGAAGAGGGGGCAGCTGGGCTCTAACTGCTAGGCTTTCTTGTCAATCTCACAGCTCCTGCTGTGAGATTGGCAAGACAGCCAACAGCCCAAGTAGCACAGTGTCTACACAGACACTATCATCTTAACTACACTGACATAAGACCTACACCTCTTTTGGAGGTCTAGTAGTAAGGCACTTACATCAGCAGGAGCAAGGCTGTACTGTAGACACGGACAATTAGGTCGATGTAAGCTGCCTTACGTCGACCTAACTGTGTAGTGTAGATCAGGCCTCAGTCACCTCTCAGCCCTTGTCTACAGACAGAAGTTGTACTGCTTTAACTGCACAAGTATAGGTAAAGTAGTACAATACCCCTGAGTGTGGACATAGTTGTATTGATTTAAAAGTGCTTATATCGGTATAGCTTATTTTTTTACAGGGTAAGGGGAATAAGGGGATATACCAATGTACCTTTTTACCAGTACAACCTCTATGGTGGATACATAACTATATCAGTAAAAAAAAGCCCCACACCCAACAGTTAATACCGGTACAAAAACTGTACAGACCAGGCCTAAGTTTAAAATAATTTACATAGCACTAAGACTACATACCCTTTTACAAATAGAGTAAGACATGTTCTGATCCCCAAATAAGTTTAGAATCTAAACAAAACAAGACTGGTTAACAGCTCGTAGAAGGAAAGGTGGGGGATTATTTATAAGTAGAAGAGGGAGGTGAGATTGCTTGAAGAGAAGCTGCGAAGGAGGAGAAAGAGTATGTTTGGTGGATGAGGACAGGAAGCAATGTTTCACAATATGTTTCAAAATAAGGCGGGGCTCTCATTGGACCAGTAATACACCTTTCATCACTGTCTCTTACTGTGCAAGATAAGGATGTGATGCTGATACAGGACTTGATCTGGCAAGATATTCAACGCTCTGGCCCTGATCCAGCAAAGCACTTAACCACATACACAATTCCATTGGAGTCAATGGGACTGTTCATGTACTTCAGATTAAGCAGGTGGCTGATTGCTCAGCATCCTGCAGGTTCAAGCCCAAAGGAAGACACACAGATGCTGCAGCTAAACTTGTCTGTGCCACAATTTGGTGTTCATAAAAGCAGCCAGTGTACTGGTTACAATACTTCTCAGGAAATGAAGCTTGAGTATGCTAACCACTGCCAAAAACATTCTGAATACCTTGTTTTCTGTGCCTGCAGTACCAATTCAATTAATATTTGTAAAGTGTTTTAATTAATGCGAAACATTATTCAGAATTCAAGTGGAATTCTTCTATCAGAAGCAACAGCATTATATGGGTATTCGAGGCTTTCATTAAAGAATGTATAAGAAAAAACATTTCATGTTTCATCACAGAGCATACATGTCTATACTTGTCTCCCGCCCTCCACACCCATGTGGGAAAGACTTGTTGACAATGGAAGGAATGATGGAGAATAAACTCTTCCTCATCTTATTACATATGCTGTGCTAGCCAGACACTTTCCATCAGCCATATTTTTATGGACCTTCTCACCAACGGAAACATTTTCAGAGCAAACATTTATGCACATCGTAACTAATGAAAGTGGACAAAAAGGTGGAATGAAAAAAGACAGCTGTGGAGCAACTGAATTATTGGGAAGAAGTTTTCCTTTGTATATAACACTTCCCCATCCTAATAAATACAAAATAATTACAGAATTATAATGTTGACATAGTAGTAGATAAGTATAAGATTTACTTACCTTTAAACTTGATGGTCAAAACATTCTTCTGTCAAGCAAGCATACGACCACTAAAGACAAATGAAGTTTTTAATGTGAAACAAAACATGGAAGAAACCTTTGACAGAAGGTTTATTTTGCTAAGCTGTGGATTTTTCTCCTGCGTAAGAAAAAAAATGAAACCCCATAAGTTGTGATCAAAAGATGCTATGGACTAACCCCCCTATAACCAATGTTAATCTACTATAGCATGGCTTTATCAGCAAGTCAAAAGTGGTTTTCAAAGCACTAGAACCATCCAAGTCACACCTATGCTTTTAACTCACCTGTATCTTTCACAGTACCGCTTCCACTGTAGAAAGAACCTGAGTCCTGTCAAGTAGCACACTAGTTTTCTCAGCAAAATGGATGAAGAAAGCAAAGCA
Source organism: Eretmochelys imbricata (assembly GCF_965152235.1). Classification (NCBI taxonomy): domain Eukaryota; kingdom Metazoa; phylum Chordata; order Testudines; family Cheloniidae; genus Eretmochelys; species Eretmochelys imbricata. The sequence goes on along the minus strand of NC_135575.1, from coordinate 41,786,380 downwards.
GTGCTGAGCTGGGATAGACTGCTGGGGTAAACAAAACCCCACCCCTAAAGAGACTGTAGTTAATGGTCAGATCAGCAACCCAAGACAGCTGAAGTCAAAAATAAGATTTTTAAGAGGCCTCTGCATACCCAATGTATGAATTAAGGACAGATGCCCATTTAGGAAGGTCCCCGGTGATTGAAGTGGCATAAATCTGAATGCTAAGGAGCTCTTGTTTCTACCTCCTAATGAACTTTCCAGAGCTGGAGAAAAGTCTAGGATATAGCATAGAACAGGCCTTGGCCACACAGTCCCTTACATACATTAGAATGGCCAAACTGGGTCAGACCAAAGGTCCATCTAGCCTAGTATTTTGGCTTCCAAGAGGGGCCAATGCCAGGTGCCCAGAAGGAATGAACAGAACAGGTAATTATCAAGTGATCCATCCCTTGTCACCCATTCCCAGCTTCTGACAAACAGAGGTTAGGGACACCATCCCTGTCCATCCTGGCGAACAACCATTGATGGACCAATCCTCCATGAACTTATCTAGTTCTAACCCTGTTATAGTCTTGGCCTTCACAACATCCTCTGGCAAGGAGTTCCACAGGTTGACTGTGCATCATGAAAAAATACTTCCTTTTGTTTGTTTTAAACCTACTGCCTACTAATTTCATTTGGTGTCCCCTAGTTCTTGTGTTATGAGAAGGAGTAAATAACACTTCCTTATTTACTTTCTCCACACCAGTCATGATTTTATAGACCTCTACCATATCCCCCCTTAGTCGTCTCTTTTCCAAGCTAAAAAGTCCCAGTCTTAATAATCTCTTCTCTTATGGCAGCCGTTCCATACCCCTAATCGTGGAATGGCTGCTGCATGAGGAGAGATTAATAACACTTGACCAGATGCACTAAATCTTAAAGAAACTGGGCTAAAGGGGTCTATTTAAAAAGTTTACATTAGACTGTCCTGACATTGCCTTGGAACCTCAGTATCCAAGGGAGGAGGGAAAAAATCCTTACCTTGCTCCAGAAGGGAACCAAAAAGGCAACCAGCCCCTGGCAACGTAGGCCCAGAACCGGGGTATTGGGTTATGGTAAACTTTACAGTTGTTCACCAATTGATGGAACAAAGCCATATATGCTCATATATCCAGGTGAAAACTGTGGATACTATTCTTTAATATAGCATTGAACACCCACAAGCGCTACATTAACAGACGTTTAAGGCTGCAAAGTCAAGCACTCAGAAGTTAGGCAGTGCCAGAATTAAGGTTGCCTGTGAGACCTAAACTTGGCCCCCTTGTGTGTATGCGCATTATGACTATCTATAATTACAGGATCGCACTCGTCCCCTGGCCCCCCAGGATTCCTGCCTCATTCAAGTGCACAGCATGAACACTGTTCAATTAATGGATTATCATCCAGGGTTTCTTTTTATCCTCAACATTCATGGTGTGTGTGGCCCCAGGTCTTATGTATTACACACCATCCAAGCCCTGCACTGAATACAAAGTTATTAATTTCCTCATAGGCTGTTCTATGGTATCTAAATTCTTAATGACCCATTAATGAATTTATCTTCACCACACAGACTCCTATGAGATGAGGTGCGTTGTGGTAAATAATACTTAAAAGTATTTTTAAGAAAAAGCAAAAGTTGCAAAAATAGTGTTTTAAATTGTTGAAAGTCAAGTCATTAAAGCAAACCTTTCCTAAAACAACATCTTAGGTAACCCCCCTGGTTAACAAAATACCAACTTGATATAAGGCTGCTATCACATTGATGGTAAAAAAAATCTCAAACCACCAAAACAGAGGGCTCTTTCAACACCGAACTTGGTGATTTTTTTTTTTTTTTTAAGTTTTGTTTTTGACAACTTTGGGTGTTGCAAATAACTCATGAATGCAAAAGTGGTTCTGAAAGAACAGTTTTTTGCTTCTTTTTAAAGGAGGCAACAACACACTTGAGGAAAAAATGCCATCAGGGCTACAAGTGAGCAAGTTTAACTACTAATGCATAAAATGTTCATGGTTTGTATAAATGTACAACTTTAACTGTGTAAGCAGCAAAAAAGGGGGAGTTTTTTTTCATCTTTGCCCATTCTGGGCATACAGCCAAAGACGTGATAAAAGCTGGTTTGTTCTAAAACATTCTACAGACATATAACAGCTGCAATTTTAAGTTTTGTTTAAGCTACAAATAAAGTGAGTTGTAAGTTCTTCGCTTTAACATCATCTGGAAAGTTTAATATGTAATCAACTAAGATTTGTAAATGCCAGTTTTGAGATAAGGAATTTGCAAACCTTGAAATATAACCAAGTACTCCCCCCGCCCATTTTCCTTTATATAGTTAAGGTTTTTCTTTATAAATATGATTTTATGAACAAATATCCAATCCTAGGAAAAATTAGTTCATAAAAAAGGATAGCGTTCTGGTTACTGGGCCAACACATTTTCATTAATTGTTAGCTCAACTGTAAAAAGTATATCAAAGTTCATAAGGTGTTACAATAACTATAATACCAAATGGTAATGGAAAGTAAGTTAAGTTGCTTTCAATAATGTTATAAACAGGCACAGGAGAACCAGACAGACAAAATTAGCCCAAACAAAAAAGGCCATATTGATAATAATTATGCTTAAAATTATGCTTACTAAAAACAGGAGATGTGGAACCAGAAATAGTTAACCAAAATTGGTGTGGCAGATATTAGGCCTAATTGGTAGACATAATATTGAGGAAGTGAGCTATTCCATCTGCCATTTGCTTTGTGGGTCCTTAAAGGAAGAGACTTCGGGAGGGTAAGGACAGACAGAGGCTACTGGAGTGAGCTTCACCATCATGGCTATCACCCCCACCGTCTCCCTTCTTCATCCTAATACTAAAGGACGCCTTGACCAGATCAAGCACAGGGATTCAGATGACATGTAGCCATCCCTATCAGCTCAAGCTGAGTCCCCAGTCATCATCTGAAATGAAATGGGATCAGTCTAACAGCAGCAACAGTACCTGTCCATCTCAATCAACTTCTCTTTTCCCCAAAAGGAAAATTATGACCTTTAATACTATCTAAGAGACAGCCAGACAAGGTTTTTCCCCCCCACCCTTATAATTCTCTCCAGCTAAAGGGAAAAGGGACAAGGTTGTTAAAATGAAAGCCTTACCTAACACTTCACGTCAGATGCTTTAACTGTTTTTCCTCCTCCTCTGTATCTGTAATAAAAAGTTAGAAGGATTTGTAATGGTTGGTTTGCCTTGGTAGGCTGAGGTCTCTGTATACCAAACCCTAGACTTTGTTTAATGCTGGACAGTGACAAAGGTATGTTAACTCTTTTGACCTATTTCAGAGTAGCAGCCGTGTTAGCCTGTATCCGCAAAAAGAAAAGGAGTACTTGTGGCACCTTAGAGACTAACAAATTTATTTGAGCATAAGCTTTCGTGAGCTACTGCTCACTTCATCGGATGCATGTAGTGGAAAATACAGCGGGGGAGATTTTATATACACAGAGAACACGAAACAATGGGTGTTACCATACAGACTGTAACAAGAGAGTTATCAGGTAAGGTGAGCTATTACCAGCAGGAGAGGGGGGCAGGGGGAACCTTTTGTAGTGATAATCAAGGTGGGCCATTTCCAGCAGTTGACAAGAACGTGTGAGGAACAGTGGGGGGTGGGGAGGAAGCAATAAACATGGGGAAATAGTTTTACTTTGTGGAATGACCCATCCAACTCCCAGTCTTTATTCAAGCCTAAGTTAATTGTATCCAGTTTGCAAATTAATTCCAATTCAGCAGACTCTTGTTGGAGTCCGTTTCTGAAGATTTTTTGTTGAAGAATTGCCACTTTTAGGTCTGTTATCGAGTGACTAAAGAGATTGATGTGTTCTCCGACTGGTTTTTGAATGTTATAATTCTTGATCTCTGATTTGTGTCCATTTATTCTTTTACGTAGAGACTGTCCAGTTTGGCCAATGTACATGGCAAAGGGGCATTGCTGGCACACGATAGCATATTATCACATTGGTAGATGCGCAGGTGAATGAGCCTCTGATAGTGTGGCTGATGTGATTAGGCCCTATGATGGTGTACCGTGAATAGATATGTGGACACAGTTGGCAATGGGCTTTGTTGCAAGGATAGGTTCCTGGGTTAGTGTTTTTGTTGTATGGTATGTGGTTGCTGGTGAGTATTTGCTTCAGGTTGGGGGGCTGTCTGGGAAGCAAGGACTGGCCTGTCTCCCAAGATCTGTGAGAGTGATGGGTCGTCCTTCAGGATAGGTTGTAGATCCTTGATGATGCGTTGGAGAGGTTTTAGTTGGGGGCTGAAGGTGATGGCTAGTGGTGTTCTGTTACTTTCTTTGTTGGACGTGTCGTGTAGTACAGAAGTTACCTACTACCATGGGTACCTGTCATTAGAGTGGGATGGAAACATACTTCGATAGTGGGTTTCACACCTGTTTGCTAGACAAAGAATGTTGAGACTCAGGGAAAATGGATTCCTTTCCAGGTCCTGTAGGGGAGCGTGCTTTGGTGGTTACAGACCCTTCCACCCCATCCCTCTCCTTCCACCTCCTTCTCCCTTTCTGCTCCTACCCACCCCACTCCCCAATTTTCCCCTGTGACTATCCCTCCCGGCTTCTACTCATCACCCCCATGCCTGACTCCTGCTCTGCTACAGTCCCTGCCACTCCTATTCTCCCCCCAGCTCAGTTTTCTCCCCTTTGTTTCTATCCCCCTCTGTTCCTGTCACTCTTCCCTTTCCAGCACCTGTTCCTCAGCTCTACCCCTTGCCAGCTTCTACCCCTGCCTGCCCTCCACCCCTCACTTTTCTACAGTCAATCAGGCCAACTCCTCCTCCTCCTCACTAACCACACCCCCAGAAGGGAAGGCATTGAGTGCACAGGGAAAAAAGTTTCCATTCTCCCTCCAGCAGGACAATTGCAAAGAGAGTCCTATTCAGCTGCTGCAGCCCTGTGATGGAGCATGTTCAATAACTCTATGGGGAAGGCACATGCACACTCCAGTCGGCATGTAGAAGCTGTGAGGGGCTGGAGCATGATCAGAGAATTTAGCTGTCAAACTCTAACAAGTCTCTATTGAACATACACAGATTTTTCAAAGGCCTATAACTTGGCCACATGCAAACATTTCTGTAACAGAAGGGCAAACGGACATCCCACCCTGACACCAGGACGACCAACCGGACACATTTCAAGTCCTTGTTCCACAGAACGAAGTTGTGAGAGGTTCTCAACAAAGCAGATGGGAATTTTCAGCCATAACAGTTTAACTCTGGCAAAGTTACACGTAACTGCAAACAAGATCGTACAATAGAAAACGCTGGCCAACCTTAACTATAGGTGTCACTAAAATACCACCTACCACCAAAAATAATCAGACTAATAAAAGCCCACTCATACTTTAGAGATACCAGGTAACTTTCTGGACATTTTAAACAATCTTTAATAGGCTCTTCTACATCTTTTTGATTATAATTAAAACTCCAGATCCTTACTAGAATATCCTACCTGGCTAAAATTTGGTGCAGTTTCTCAGCATACAAACAAACCTTTTTTCTTTTTTTTGTGAACAGTTGTTACTGCATACAAAAATAGGTGGTGTCATTTATTAAGTGCTTTTATTTACTCTAATTACCCCTACGAGAATACATCATAATGGGTCAAAAAAAGAACAAAACTGACAGACAGATGCTTGTACCATAACAAAATGAAGACTTTCAGAGTGTTCTTGATACAATCATGAATGGACATTTCCTATCCCCTAGCCACAGTTTTCCTAACATTGTATTTAATCCTTTGAAATTAAAGGTCACTAAAGCCAATGGAAGAATCTTGATGAATTAAATTTCTTCATTGGGATCCAATGTGGTTGCTAGTGGAAAAAAAAATATTCACTGCAGTTGGATTGAATGCCATTTAACCCTCTCAAGTGGAGGGGAGGGATAGCTCAGTGGTTTGAGCATTGGCCTGCTAAACCCAGGGTTGAGAGTTCAATCCTTGAGTGGGCCATTTGGGATCTGGGGCAAAAATTGGGGGTTGGACTAGATGACCTCCTGAGTCCCTTCCAACCCTAATATTCTATGATTCTAAGTGTATTCAAAGTTACCTTAAAGATAGGATCAGACTCCAATCCCTTGCAAGGAATATGAATACATTAACAGTGTTTGGATGTTAAAGAACCAAAATGCTTCTAAACTTTAGAGATTTTTTGAAAGCTGGAAAGTAATAAATAAACCCCAAAAGGTCAAGACTGGAGATCAGGTGTTCCTACTGTAAGGTAGTACCCTGCACATAAAAGGTTCCAGGTGCGTAATGGATTGGAATAAGTATTAGGGGCAGACTATACAATCTCTCTTTAAATGTGCTATTGTCTGTTTCACAAACTTAAATCTTATTTCAGCAGTTTTAGATTTTTAAGTTTTCACTTGACTGTGTACATGAGGTTCCTGTTATACTTGTTTATAATAATGATATAACTATGGAGAGAGACAAGAACCCCATTGTCACAGAATACGCCTTCCAACTCCTACATAAGGGCTGAGAAAAACCAACCAATCCTAGTCAAAGTTCAAAGAGCTGGCATGCCTACAGAGCTCTCTGCACTGTGGCTGGTCCATGGAACTCTCTCACCACCTGCACTGTGACTGGCCAAAACCGTTCTTTCATTGGTGCATTTCCTTGACTTCCATCAACATAAACTGACAAAATTTACAATATTCACAAAATGATGACTAAGGGCTTCCTACAAACATCCTACATCCACCAGTACCTTCACATAAAGAACCAAAAAGACATATCCTAAGTTTCCACAAGTACTAAAACCTTTGGAAGATCACTAGCAATCACTGTAGAAATACATGAATTGCGTTAGATACGTGGCCTACAAGGGATGCTAAGTTATACATAACCAGGCAGTGCTAATGGTATACTATTTCATGGAAAGACATTCTGAAAACATTTTCCATTTTTTCAAACAATTTAACAGTACATTTAACATTTCAACAAATTTATTACAAGTGACAGTATATGAGAGCAAAAAAGACTCAAGATGGCTAGTTTTACACAGAAAATTAGTCGATTGAGTTTTAAAATTCTTTTGAAGCAGTATGTTTAGCTGTCCCAATAGGCTAGCCCATATCATTGTCAAATCCTTTGCTTGCTGCACAAATAGAACTTTGAAGATCACACTTTATAAGTAACTTCCTGAACAGACAGACAGGACGAGAACTAAGCAGCTATACTAGAATATGCTGCAGAAATAAGAAAGGTGGCATTAAGCATGTGACAAAATTTGAAATGGAGAACGTTCTGTTTGGTTCCGTCTTCAAGAATGGGAAGTGCTCGAATTAGCTAAATGTTAGATAAAAGACTCACCTGATGTCCATAATTGGCTAAGTGTAATCATCACCCCTCTCCTGTGAAAATGCTCCTATCAAGAGACAGGATGGCCATTAGTAACGGGATACAAAGCCTTTCCTTTCAGAATACAAGTGCAAGTGTGGCCCAGGTCAATAGTGATCAGAAGTTACCAAATGGTGGCATTTTTACAGCCTATCTGAAAAGGTTATAGCTTCACTTTCTCATGAACAGAGGTCATCACCACAAAGCACTAATGTTGTCAGTCAAGGATAGATCAAATATGGATAATGTACTATCTTGTCACATGGAGACGCAGTCTCTCTGCATCAGTGCTGACAGGGCACACAGCCCTAGTATACCTCTGAAGCACAGAAAACTGCCAGGATGACATTCAAGAATCCGTATTTCCTGAGAGTCAACATCAGTTGACAAGGAGCAAATTTGTTTGTCAATGTGTATATGGGACTTTCACTGGCATCAATGGGAGCAGTGTGCATCCAAAGGCAGTTGAAGCCTTAGGAGCGATTAGCAGACATTTGTTGCTTTCCCATCTTAAACAGTTTTCCCAACTCTGCCATTCTGACCTAAAGCAAGACATCTCAGTTCTCCTTTAAGAGTTATTTTTAGGTTAGAGTGCAGTATGGAGGATTCATTATTTCATATTTTATGCCAGAATACTTGTTCTTCAACTGTAGAGAAGGCATGTATGAGGAAGAAGAATCAGAGGAAGAAAGCACTGGGTTAATATCACTTTCCTCCTCACCTTACAGAAGTTGTTTTCAGTGGCATGAGGGTGCCATCTGTAATGTTGAGCATGTACAATAGTCAAAGGTTGTGGCCCACAACTATTAAGCATTCTGGCTTGTTCCAGATGCAATCCGCTGCAAGCATCACTGATGTTCAAATGAGCTACTGATATTCTAGAAAATCAAGGATTCAAGGACCCCAACTCAACCAACTTCTACTTCGAGTCACTCCTCAGCTTTGCAGATGTGACACAGGTAGAAGTACAATGTATATAGTGGAGAGATTTATTCACCCATCACCAATTGTCATTTACAGTTACTAAAATCAGAGTCCAGTAAACTGTCTAAATTATAAAGCGGGGGGGGGGGGGGAGAGGAGGTTGTGTGTGTTAAAAACCATTAAGCAAAAAAATGATGGAGATTTCATCCATTAACACAATAGGAACCTCTGTTCCTTTATAAAGAAAAGCTGAATTGCCTAAGCAGAAAACCAACAAAATAAAAACTTTAAAGGCAAATTGAAGAATGAATAAAACCTACATTTAAATAAAACCAAAAAATTCTAGAAAATATTAGGGAAGATGTTTATCAAAAACAATACTGAAAAATTTCATTATTCACCACTTTACAGGACATTCATTTAAAAGTTCAGTAGATAAGAAGTACAAGAGTCCCAGGGACAAATTCTAGTCCCGATGAAATCCACAGCAAAATCCCTTAGACTTCAGTGGGGCCAGGATTTGTTCATAGGCATCAAGTACTGTACAACTGATTTACAGAGCTGGCTTATCTAAAAACAAATACCACACAGTTACAATAAAGGTGAATCACTTTCTCTTTCAAAGTTGTAGTCTGAAGCTGATTTTCTATAAGACATTCTCATCCACACATCACTTACTATTTAAAGATCCACTGACAAAGCAAAGCTTGAACACAATTTTTCAATCTCTGAGCATTGTGTTTGCAGGTGGAGTTTATCCAGATTTCTCTGGAAGCACTTTCCCTCTTTATGGCTTTCTCCCCTTTCCCCAAATACTACCTCCACTGGGGCGGTTTCATTATTCATACTGCATTTATTTTGTAATAAAAACTTGGCTTTCCCTAGTCACAAATAAGACAGTAAACAGGCAAAGGGCAAGATTCTCTACGTTAAATCAATGCATGTCTACGTAAACAAAAGTCCTAGAACAAATATGGATGACTGCCACTTTTTGCTTTCCATGAAGCATTACAAGTGACAACATAGAATTGTTTCTGGTTTTTCAGTCCAAATATCAAAGATAAAAATGTTTTAAATATAAGTGAAAAATAAAAATACTACAAAACTACTCCCAGGAATGACTGGGGAAATTTAAAACAAATAGAAAAAAATAGAGCTCTATTTATTCAATATTACTCCTCTGTTTAGTTATGAATATAGGGGAGGAAGAAATAAATGCTATTACAGACACACCATTTTTCCTTCCATAAATACAATGCAAGTCTGTATCATCATCATGCAAATTCAAATTGCATCTCTGAGTCCTGACCCATCATATTGATAATGGAAAGAAACTGATACCTACACAAAAGGTAACGGGGGGATCTGTTCAGCGTTTATAGGGAAGCATTAAAGAAAAAAGCTGAAAGATTTTTTATTTTTTTTAAGTTGGGAAAGATCAGAGCAAATGACTCCTCTTCAAATCCTATTCACAGCTTGGGGAGATAACCCCTTCTCATGTTCCCAGGCTGCTCTGACCTCCTTCCTGGTGAATGAAAGCTGCCAGGAGGCTTCTCAGCTCATTGCCATCAGGTGCTGGATCCCAACTGCCAAGTAAGGTGATGTGCCAGATGTGGGCAGGCAAAGTATCTGGAACTGCTTGCAGAAAGCACACTCAATTAAAAAAAAGTCATCTGGATTGAGTCCCTGGAATGACTCATCTTGGTGGAAACAGGACTAAAAAGATATGAAGAAGAAGAGGCATAGGACCAGAGGGAGAACTAATGACGCAAATGTAATCAGCGTGGGGGGAAGCCTCCTCTGTGGGTACCTCCGCGGCCCCCTCTGAATCCACCCCTTTCACCCCGGAAATTAGTTCTATTCCTCTCTCTGCCTCTCTCTCCCCGGCCAGCTGAAGTCCCGCCTCTTCCTCCTCCCCTAGGAGCTCCACCTCCTCGGTCCGACTTGGATTTTGGAGGTGGTGATTTAGGTCGAAGTCGCTCAATCTCTTCTGTACAACCAGTCAGATCTGAATTTGGAGCCGTGAAGTAGGAGGCATAGGTTTCTGCATTAAAGTTGCTGTTTGTGAGGGTGGGTCCCACAGTCAACCAGCCTAAAGAAAAACAGAAGATAAAAAGTTAGCAAGAGCAGCAAACTGAATTTTATGCTTTAAGGACAGACTCGTTTTTTCTTAACATCTTCATGTGGATGTTGGATAAAGCTCTGAGTTGATAGCAATGTTTTCTGAAAAACAGTTTTGTTAGGTCTATAAGAAGCCAACAGTGAACCCTTCTAAAAAAAGAAGTCTGCACGGAAAAGTTCCCAACTTATGGAAATGTGAATATTTCAGTTTGAAATTTACACTGGGTTGAGTGACAAGGCAGGTGAAGGAATATCTTTTATTAGACCATGTTCTACTGGTGAGAGAGACAAGCTTTCAAGATCCACAGAGCTCTTCTCTTTCATCAACAGAAACTGATCCAAAAAAAGATATGACCTCACACAAGTTGTCTCTCTCCTACCCTGGGACAAACACAGCTACAGCAACACTACGAACAACTTGGTTGAGCAGGCATGTATGTGAATGCATAGTCCTTAAATTGACTAATTTACTTAAGAATCAAAATACCACTCAGGGAAAATGAAGTTACCAGAAAGATATTCAGGTTTAAGTCTGTACTGTACCTCATGACACTATGAGCTATATAAGTGGTCCAGTACTTCACCCACTGAAGAGAATTCCTGGAAACTGAACTTCCAGTTATATATCACTTACTAATGAGAAAGACAGGGTTTAGTGGACTGAGTGCTAGCAACAAGGAACAAATTAAAATCCAGGCTCTAATACTAACTTCCTGACCTTTGCCAGGGTCAACTAAAACTTTGCATCACTCCCCCCAGGTCCCAATTTTAAAATAGGGAATAAAAATACTGGGTTAGGTTTACATCCATCAGTGTTGTGAGGATTTGTTAGAAGTTGTTTGCAAAGCAGTCTGAAGATGAAAAACGCTACTTAAGTGCTAATCATCACTGGCGAGCAAAAGTGTGCTCTGCCAATTTTTGCCATTGCCTGAACTAACAAAAGAGAGGGGCCACTGTTATTCTACTGAGCTATATATATTGTAAATAAGCATACAATACAGTTCCAAAGAACATGAGGGCCCGTCACTAGCTTAAAATACAGAAGCAGCCCAGTAGGTGACTAGAACATGAGATTAACGAAGTTATGTGAATCTCTGCAGTACAGTCAAAAGAAGCCTCAAGGATGCAATGTTCTCTCTCCCTCAAAGACATGTAAAACTAAATTAAGACCGAGAACACCATCTAGAGAACAGTGGAAGGCTGACTAGATATAACAGAAGCCGGTTAGTAATAGATGTAACTTGCTACTGAAGAAGCCAGGCTACACATTTGGGAGTGTACTGTTTGCAGTTGTACCATTCTCCTTCCCATCCCAGATGGACTAATTTTGTTTTTATAATAAAAGCAAGCCTTAGCTCTTACAAATCGCAAGGCATAACATGTCTGCATAGTGTAATGCACTTCCCTAGTTTAGTGAAAACTAGTTACTCCCATTTACTACAACACATTGTTTTAATAAGAAAGCTACTTAAAGAGTCCATAGAAATTGAGACCGCAGCTTTGGAAGTTCCCTCGCAAATATGCATTTTCTTTTTAATAAATGTGTTACCATGCTGAACAAGTTGTTTAATATCCAAAGCTCAGACTAATGGGATACACAATCATAGCACAGTCATTAACCAGGGGATAACATTCAGTGAGAGTAACAGCCGGAGTCAGCTGATCTTAACTATCTTACGAATGGTAACCATTCCTCTGGCAACTACAATGCTTTTTTAAAACCAAATCCAGTTAGACTGCCAAAATCCACTTTTTATAAGGTTAAAATAGCATCTACTAGTGTTGCAAAACTTGGTAACAAGTGGGCATGAGAACAAATTCTATTCTAAGTCAACACGTTTTTCCTAGTGAAACTGCATTTCATTCAGGAAAGCAATGAAGGGAAGGGCCCACGACAGAGGAAATGTGCAACATTTTAGACTGAAAGTAACCTCAAAAGGTCTGATGCATGCACTGGTAACTTCTAGACTAGGCATGCAGTGGCTGTTGTAGTTTTAGACTTGGAGCCAATACAGGGAAGTGTCAAATTGCTGGCAATGCCATTCAAGCTCACATGGCTAACCAAGGTAAAATAGTTTTCAGGAAAGAAGCCACACACAGGTCATGATTCTGACAAGGTGTAAAAGGCCATCATAGCAATCGAAGTATTTTATCTGACATTAGCTCAGCAATAATGAGGAAGAATACTTATAGCTGGCGAGGACGTTGATGTATGTTAAAAGAAAGGCATCCCTCTCCCTCTAAAAGCAACAGCTGCCACAGACTTTCCAGATTCAGCTGCTTTTTAGTGATTGCTTGGTTGGTGATGTGGGAGGAAATATTTTCTTAATTTACTTGAAATCTATCACCTGGCCTGGGACACATCTGTCTAAAAAGCTCTTTAGGATATTCACACAGATGAGAATTTACAACCAGCAGTGAGTGTTATTTTCTACCTTGCACATGATAAAGACATTCACATTCCAAAGCTGCTATGGAGTTTGGTCTTCTATTTCTTTTTTAAAATGAAGTCTGACAACAGAGGAACGACATATCAAAATGGCTTTAAAAGGTATAAAGTGTTTTGGAACAGTTTAAGCACAGACACATTATACTAATAAGTTTGTACAAAAAAGCTTGTAAACCTGGAGTTATGGCATTTTGTTCATTTTTAAAAGTAGACACAAATATCTGTACATTTTTAAAAGACAACTTACTAGTAAGCAGTGCTAAGCTGGATTCTTGGTCTGTCGCTGTACCCCTCACCGGTAGCCACATAAGCAGCAGCAGAAGTTATAACCCTAGAAACAGAATAACCTCCATACACCACTCCAGCAAGGAGGGGAAGGTACATCCCTTTCTTTGTGTGTATACTGTTCCATCTATAGATACACACCCTAATCTGCACTTGCAAGTGCCTCTTCTATTCTGATCAGTAGTGGGGGGGGGGGAAGGAGGGGGGGACAGTAGCCCACGACTAATACTAGGGTACAATTCCTATGCTTCTTCACTGCTGGCAGAGTTCCCCAAATATGGCAAGTGGTGGAATGATTCCCCACTTTCCCCGCCACCTCCCCACAGCCTGCACTCTCCACAATCACCAGAGTGGAAATTTTGTTTGCAAGGTGGAAGTCTTCTGACCAATAGATCCTATGTCCTCCCGCTGGATGAGCTCCATGTTGGAATCACCACCACAAAATTTACTGTTGGCCACATGGCTTCTTTCAGTCAGATAAGGATTACTGAAATCCCTTTTATTGGACTCTTTAAGGTTAACATGATGTCTGTGACTAGTACAAACCTCGGCAATATAAATGTACATTGATACAAAATAGAATTTAGTCTAATGTTTTCTTTCTGACCTCATGAAATTCCATCTTATATGGAAGTTATCAAGGGAAGGGACAATCAGATTAAGTGAACTTTCACTTATTTCATAAAATAAATAGAACATCTACCTGGTCGGATTGTACTATCCCTTCCAAAAAGATGAAGGCGTCTTCTTCCAAGGCAGAAGTGTTCAATGATGTGAAAAATCTCTACAGGTTTTTCTATGTTGCCAATCTCAGGCTCTTCAGTGATAATTAAGTCAATATCAACATTAGCATGGATGAAGTCACCATCTGTACTACGGCGGACTGTTCCTTTAATACCCATAAGGCAGTGTTCCTACACAGAACAAAAAAAAATTATGGAGGGTGTCTCATCCTGAAAGATTCTAAAGCCCATTACAAACCATATATGTACAATGCAATCATCTCTGGATTTTGGGAACTGAATAGTGCACAGCACAATAAAAAGTGTAGAAAATGTTCTAGCAAAGCCACATGGCAAACTCCTATCTTTATGATAATCAGATAGGACTGACCCAATATGAACTGTTTTTAAGGTCTTATCCAAAACAATGGAACAAACAGAAAAGGTACCAAAAACCCTTCTAAAACAATGAGAAAAGAGATCCTAATTTAAAGAGTTTCTGATTGTGGTCCCTTTTCTCAAAGTCACACAGTGCTGCAAATCAAATTATTCATGGTCTGAAAGAGGAATTTATTATGGACTCTAAAACTGTTTCAGATTACTACTAAAAGGGCATAATCATGAAGAGGTCTAAGGTAGAAAAGAGTCCTTAAACAGATTTCCTGAATCCAGTACAGTGCAAGCTGGTGCTACAAACAGTACAGAGTCAGACAGCTCAATGCTGTTTCTCCTTCATTTTATTATGCATTGGCACAAACATTATATTAAATCATGATGTTAAGGTAACCTGTGAAAAGAAGATTCCATAATTTTTCTCCTTTATGGCCATGAAAGGATCAAACAATAGAAATGAGAGTAACAGCCAGTCCTTTACAGATTTCTTTTCATAGTATGCCTTTTACAAAGCTGGTCTCCATCCACCAATTCCTTCCTATAGCCACCATAGTATACAAAAAAATAAAACCAGCGTAAAGTGATTAGTGCAGTTTGAATCAAAGAACAGTATAATGCTTGAATTAAATGAAACAAGCACTGTGTTTCTTTTCCTTCTATAACATAGTAGGAAGTGACCAACAGAGGATCTACAAATGGGGAACCTCCTTACTGGATATGAAAGGAAATGAGGGCTGTGCATATTAATGTCAGAGTTCTGTTTCTGGGAGTACTACATTCCAATGAGAAATTTTCCTCAGATCATAAAACAATGATTTACTAAGCATCACCAGATGGTTCTCAAAAATTGCAGACAGTGTATAATCATTTCCAGATTTTTGGCAGAAGGGCTAGAGGTTAGAGAGCGACTGCAAAGAAGCAAAGAAAAAAGTGATCTATCCAACATACTGAGCTTAGTGACAGCACTTACATTTTAGGTTTTTACCATTTCTCAGACAAATATTCAAGTAGAATAGGATGGAGCACAGAAAATCCCTAGGCAAATCACCCATCATGCCAAGTTTGATAAACCTGGTGGTTACCAGCATATCAGTGAAAAACAATCTTTCTAACATAGGGAATACGGTTTATAAATGCCTCAGGTATACATTACATTTAAGTAATATCTCTCAATGGCGGTTGTATCAACTTCTTGTCTTAAGTTTTGACACTTGATACTGTATAGAAATACTATCAGTGAATATTCCCTTCTTCACATTTGACAGAGAATATGAACTTGGCCATCTGACAGATCAGAATAAAATTGGCTCCAATTTCCCCACATATTCTTGTTATATAACCAATTCTGACACCAACCTTGATACCAAATTCATGTATACACAACAGTACACAGGCAAATTCTCAGTTACCAGCATCAACAACCTAACTCCTTTGACAAAACATGAACCTTATCTATCTCCAATGTACATAAAACCTTATTTTTATTCATGAAAAAGTTGTAAAACATCTGGCCTTTAACCACCATACACAATAAATATACATCCACACCTACCCATATTTACGTTAGAAAAGCATATAAAGGACTGGTCCAAATCCCATTTAAGTCAAAGAAGTAACAGTTGGATCACAACTAAAATAGTAACAACCATTGAGATTCTGCTTAATGATCTAAGCATATCAATTGGTGATCAGGTTAGTGAAATTTTAAATTGTTATAAGCCAGGCATTGAGAGACAGCTCCCTGTATTCACTAATACAAATGTGTTCCGATTACTATGTTAAATGAAATATCCTAAAACAGTTCCTAACGACTGTGGCCTATTTATGATTACCACTACGACTCTCACATAATACGTTGTTACGCTTTCTAACCTACAACCTACTCTTACTACACTACTCATTCAAATATGCATCTAATTTAGTCTACATCATCAAGTAAATATTTAATTTGAACCAAAGTTCATCGTGCATCCATATGCAGTGAAAAGCCTCTTCCTTGTAGGACACTGGGAGATGGCTGTTATACAGCTGTAGTCCTTAAGGTCATGTTCTTTAAAAAAGTAGAAGAGGATGCCTGTGTTTGTTTTCCAACAGCATTTTTACTGTCAAAGTTAGATTAATAATGTGCCTTTACAGTGCCCATGTCAATTTATAACTTCAAGCTTTAAATGTTTAAATAAACATCTTTAAATAAATAAATACTCAAGTTCTGTAGTCAAACTAAGTAATTTAATCAAAAGCTGCTATTCCCAAAAAACCTGTTGCCATTCTGATTTGGAAGGAGGTTTGTTTCTAAGCAACTGGTGTGCTCCAGAATTAAATAAATCAATCAGTTTCTATACAGGACTAATCTAAATCCCAGCCCAATTTCCATCTGTCATTTGAGCAAGTAATGAGGGGAAACATTTGTGAAGCCAGCATTTGCTCATGTAACGTGTATCATTTACATTTCAATAGTGGTTTTTAAAATCTGACAACCTAAAAGTCAAAAACAATCAACTCTACCAACAGGTAGGCACAATGAAAACAATAGAAAATTGTACACAGCTTTCATCTTCCTGCAGGTTGATAAATGGGAAAGCATTTCTACGATTCCCTTTCCTGTCTATCAACATTTCAACGAGACTTGAATGAATAAGAACATTCAGAAAATCAAAAGAACTTCCTAAAGCAACATTAGATGTGGATGATGACTGTATATTTAATCAAATTGAGTAAAGAATCTAGAATTGATGAAAAATTAATTACCCATTCTGTGAAAAACAATCTATGCAAGAAAGTAAAAAATCTAAAATCCTAGCACCTATTTTTCTGAAACTACAGAGACCACCAATTGCCATAGAGCACCTGATGTTTTTTTAGATCAACTGAGGAGGGAGGAGAAAAATTCAGGCAGAGCTGTACCTTTGTTCTTTGGAAAACAGCTTTAGGGTCCAGAGTCTTGGTCTTTCCAGGATTGTTTTTATTGGTTTTAATCCAACAAATATCTTCACATCGTCTGTAACCCCACTTGCGTAGACACTAAAATATTTAAACAAGAATAGTCACAAAGATAAAAGATGCTTGTATTATATCAAATACTGGAACAATGTATTTAAGAATTAAGATTGACTTAGTAAGAGGTCATAGGTTTGTCTTCTGTGCTTGTTTGAAGGAGGGGTCAATCATCAACATATGAAACACTTATCTCCACACTTTAATTTTAACCATGTTCTGAAATCAAGTTTCCAAACATTGTTTGCATTCATACCATCTCATGTGTCTACATCACCCTTTTCTGGAAGTGTCACACCATCTCACTCTGTTTGGTGCAGCTCCTATGGAGCACTTGGGTAGCTGGATACTGGCGTTTTTATCTCTGTGACAATGACTTTGCTCAGAGCAGGTCTAAACAATGCAGTGGTGAAAATGCGGGCAGCTGTTTTAGTTCCATCTAAAGTAATGCTCCCACTGTTGCTACCACTGGTACAGCTGCATTGGTAGTTCAACAGTGGGAGACTGCACAAAAACAAATGTGAACAAGGACACAATGTTTACAAGTGCTATAATAGCTCTCTTTAAAAACTGTTACAAACCTCCTTTGGAGGCAGGAATTGGTGGAGACTAATGCCCAGTGTCTGCTAGCACAGACTGAAAAAAACCCTCTACTCTGAAACTGTGCTGGCTATTTATCACGTTTGAAAACTACTCAACTTACATAGTTTTGCTTCAATGTGACCAGAATCAATTTTGCAGCAAAAGTTATTCAGTGAGCCTGTATCAAAAGAACTTAAGTAAAATGTACTATATAGAAAGAAATTAATGGCTATATACTGCCCTTCATTTGAATACAGAACATTTCATTGGCCTGAACCTCTCCCCCCTTCAGCACAACAAACAAATACAGCCACTCTGTTCAGCTAAATAAGCTACACTGTAAGAGAGATGAAAGAGATTTTAAAGCTCAAAAACATTTCTACAGGGAACAGGATAAAAAATCTGACACAATAAATAAGAGTACACCTGAATTTAGGGTAACTACATATATATAGATATGATATATACAGATCTATATATAGATATATAGATATAAAAATTACTGCATAACAATAAAATAGTCATGCTCTAACTTTATACAGCTCACTAAAAACATCATTAAGAGCCTAAACTCAACCTGTTTAAAAAAAATAAGAAGTCTAACACGTAAGGGTTTCTCGAAATTATGATATGACAACACTGGTGCCAGCCTGACAACGTTCACTGAAAAGCACACATTCTGCTAGGATTTGTTTGGATTTCTGTACAGACAGTGATGTAATCACCTAGAATAAGGCATCCTACTCCCACAGCAGCCATGAACAAATGAGAGATAAAACAGTAAGGCAGCTCTTTGGAGACCACAGATGTATTCATCCTCAGATATCTACAGCTACCCATAAGGAAAATAAGTGTCTAAAGGATTAATGCTGGATTAATTTCCCCTCTGCATCTCTCACAGTAACAAAAAGCCCGTCAACATTTAAAACTGAGGAGTCTATGCACAGAGAAGAGATCATCATAGCGTTCTTGAGTAAATATTTATTTTGTCTCAGCCTAGGTTTAGTTTAAAATATGTTCTTACCACTCTGCCAAGATCCAGACCCTCCCCTGAGCCACACCACAGAAAGACAAAAGACCTTAGGGATGCAATCTCTTCAATTTCCAGTTTCATAATCTACAAAAACAGAAAGGAACAAAATGTTAAATGCTTTCTGAATTAAGATTTTGTTTAATATATGTAGTATGGTCACAGATTATATCAGGAACAATATTTACATGCCTAACATTGCCACCGCAACCTTAAGAATACATATTACTAGTGTTAATCTAGACCCTCATTCTCTTCACTGGTGCCCTTTCAATACATTTGCTGGAGAATGGATTTTAAGTTATTTTACTAGTACCCAATCAGTGCCATCCATTCCCACATGTTCTGTTACTCTTCACGCTGACCTGGGCCATATATAGCAATCAGAACACTTTAGAACAGTGGTCCCCAAAGTGTGGGGCGCACCCCCCCCAAGGGAGGCCACAAAAACATTGGGGGGGAGGGGACAGGGGAGGGGGGCGTATGCAGCAAGCCCAGGCCAGCCCTCATGGGGGCACCCAGCCCCACTCCAACCCCATCTCTGCCATGCCCCAGCTTCACTCCTGCACCCAACCCCAGTTCTGCCCCCAGCCTCAGCACCCGGCCTCAGCTCCATTCCTGGCCCCAGACCCAACCCCAGCCTTGGCCGCCTTACTCCTGTCCATGCCCTCCCCTCTCTTCACCTAGAGCCACAGCCCCATGGGGAGTGGGGCAGTGCGACCGTGAAAAGTTTTGGAACCACTGTTTTAGAATGGAAGTAGGAGAATGGTCAGCACTACTCAATTAAAATGAATGCACTACCACTGCTTCAGCCACTTTTGGAAACATTAATACTTGTTGGCCATAGTGATAAGTATGCAACTTTAAATAAATCAAATCTACACAGAAGAGAATATTATGGATTTAAAGTCCAAAAAGTATCTATAGCCAATATACAGTTTTCTTGAAAACATGAGATTATCTTAGTCTCATCTCATTAGCAGTTTAAACCCAGAAATACTCAGCTAAGACTTGTGACCAGTTTTAGATAAAGTGAAGCAAATACATAGTCATTTATATGAGAGGCATTCCTTTCATTTCCAGGTTTAAATAGAAAAAAATATCAAGATCGAGGCTCAAAAACAAGAGTAACATTTAGAGTGAAACAACTTCAGGTTAAATGACTAACGGATGCATGCAGGTTGAAGGGATTATCTGTAACTTGCTAATACATCAAACCAAGTCTCATTTACTGCAATGGCAAAAAAAAAAAAAAAATGCAACAGGAACTACTGCAAGATAAAATAGTGAAACTTATAACAAGTTGCTCTCCTTGTACACTTTGTTTTTTCTTCTAGATTATTTGATGTGTTATGTTTCTCAACTGCTTCAATGTTTTTCTTGATGAATCCTAATATTGAAGTCTATTATCATGGGTATGGTATGACTGTTTCAAACTCATTCATTACAGTTGGATGCAAGTTTGCTTCTCCATTACTAGTTGCTTCTCCGTTATTTTTGCCTTTCATGTGTGCCCATTGAACATCTCCACATGTAGATTGGTCTGTGGCTCTTTGTCTGAACGGAAGCCATAGCTGTGGTCTTAAGTCATGACAAACAACTTGAGATGGCCATGGGTGTGTAAAATTAAATGACAACACACTGGGGTAACAGAACTAAGTCCCAAGACCCCATCTGTTTTCCTTGGGAGGTTAACATATGGGATAACTGAGGGAAAATTATATAGTTCAGAGCTAATTGAGATTAGAACAAAGTGATTTTCTTCTTCATTATGTTGGAGTGGAGGTCATTTTAAAAGTGTATTTTATGTCTAATTTTCCTAGTGCTAACATAGGCAGAGTACATACATTTAAATAAAATAAATACTACAGTAAACATGACCTGAAAAGGGGAAAAAAACTGGATTTATATAATTTTTTGCTTCTTTATGATATATGAAGTCTGGAAAGTTTTATCAAGGAGCTTCCTTCTTTGTTTTTTACATTAGAAACTCTGTTCTTGTCTATCTTGGAAAAGTCTATGGAGACTTGACATTTAGTAAAAATGACATAAGAGAAACAACAATTAAGGGGAAGAATTTTTAATCAAACTTTTCAGAATTATAGTGGGCTTTGGTTGTCTTCTGTTAATACCTGTTTAACTCCAATACATAATGAACACTTGGGAGAAAGGATGTCTGTTAAAGATTCAATTATTGCACCTGTTCAATTAAGGAGCAAGTGATCCTCATACACATCTGAGACCTCCTCAAGAAGTTATCCAGCAAAGCCAAGAAAGACGAGACTGGCTATTCCTAAGATTTCTAAGATTAAAAACAAGCAGCAAAAATGAAGGGTTTTTTGGATGTGGGGATTGTTTTAAAAATCCTTTCAGGCCTTCTTTATACATTATGATGGGCCAAAAAAGGACATAAGCCTAGTTCTGAAGAAATCCTTTGAGAGTCACCTTTAACAATTTAAGTGTGTAAATACAAATACACACACACACACACACACACACACACCCCCCTCTTAGTTTTTGCAAGAACCCATTTTTCTCACACAAATCCTATGTAAAAATGCTGTACACCGAAATCTACACTTCAATCTATTTTATAAGGTATTTACAAAGACTTTTTGCACAGTAAGAAAAAAAGCTTACATCATCCCAAGTCCAGCATTTTTCATTGGCCGTGATGCCAGTCTCTCTGTAGTATTCTTCCAATGGAGGCTCCAAAAGAATCACATCAAATTTGGACTTTAGTTCTCTAATGTCAAAGGCTTCCAAGTCCGCTTGTAAATACCTATTTAAAGAGATAATAAACTATGACAAATTGCTTGGACAAAGTAGAACTGCAGTTCCCAAATTCCCACAGAGCTCTTGCTGGGGATCAGTGGAAAGATTTGTCTCCTCTTGGTTTCTAGGGGCTACAATGCATTAAATACATGTAAAAACATATTAAAGTTACCTTGAACATAAGTAAGTGCTGTAGTGACTACACAGATGTTGTGGAATAACGAACAGGAAAGTAGACGATCCCAAAAAGTGGTCTACACCATTACACTATGAAAGTCCAATATAACTAAACTAATGATACTTTCAAAGAGGAGTCCTTTTAAGACACAGCAATAAGAATTCAGAGATAGCGAGTAAGGAAAAGGGCTAGACAACCGTCCACACATGATCTGGTACAGCATCAAGGTACAATCATTTACATGGAACGTTTTTGACAAATA
Organism: Eretmochelys imbricata; assembly: GCF_965152235.1. Lineage (NCBI taxonomy): Eukaryota > Metazoa > Chordata > Testudines > Cheloniidae > Eretmochelys > Eretmochelys imbricata. The sequence continues at coordinate 41,764,261 of NC_135575.1, read as the reverse complement.
TCTCCATTTAAGAAAGAAAAACCAGTTGCTGCTCAGCTATGATTATATATACTATTCTCCCCCCCCCCCAAATCAAAGTGACAAATGGCAATGTTAAAATATATAGTTTCTATCTGCACTATATGAATCCTATATATATGGAGGGCAATTTGCATTCCCAATATGTAGAATGTGTTTTAAAACACTATTAGAAACTTTGCTTTTAGCAAGCTATTTCTGGGACTCAAATGTGCAGATTTAATACTTGTCCCATTTCCTGCTCATGTATAGCCTATCCTCCTCACCAGTTGCTAATTACTGTTCTATCTCTGTGAAAAAATTAATTCTACAATATTGAGAGACTTGCTAGGTTTGATTTATGGAAGAATATTCCTCCTGGCCAGATCTAGGAAGTTTTGGTTGATCTATTTAGGGAATGGCAGTTGGATTTTACCCATTTTTTTAATAGCGAGATAAAGAGTGATGGCAAGCAAAATGCTACCATAATCTTAGAACACCATGATCATTTTATTCTTTATTAGCCAACAATTAAGGTTAACATGTGTACCACCCTCACTCAGGGTTAACACCCACTGAGAGGAAAGTGGTACTTCATACTTCTCGGTTCTTATTTTGAAAAGAAACTGATTTCAATCAAGCTAATTGGATAAATAAGGAGTACAGAAAATTACTCTTTCTGGATACAGACTAAAGCCAGTACTATAATGTATCGGTCCACATGCATGAGGTTCAAGCATATGGGTAGAAAAATAGCATATTTTAAAATACAGCTGAAATTCTGTAGGAACAGGGAGAAAAACAAAGAAATTTAACAAGGCAAGCCACCTCAAGCCAGTCTCTTGCTTCTCTTATTGTAAAGTAGAGCTAGATACCAATGTGGTAGCTACTATGCACGTGTGGAAAAGATACTTGTGAGAACAGCATTTTCAAAATATTTAGGCCACTGAACCTTAAATAAAATGTCAAATTTTCTTAAAACAAGGTTTTCTTGTGGTTTGAAATTACATTGTTCTAGGTCAAGCTTTTTCATATATATTTCTCCTTTTTGGCTGCCAGATGTATGTTTACATCTGAATGAGGCTGAAAGCACAGTCTACAAAAGATATTTTACAGGCTTCATGACCCATCATGCTCTGGTAAGAAAATCTAATTTATATACAGACATCAATTAAACGCTAAATTAAATTATCCAAAATAAAATGGTTGCATTCTATTGAGGATTCTGTGATTTAATTTAGATTCACAAACCAGAAATAGAAAGTGTAAATCTTAAACAGGTGCTGAAAGATAAAAAGATTTGTGGCACAGACAGCCAACATTAAGAGAGTCTGGAGAGCAGAAACCAGTTTCTAACAAAAACACTTACATGGGGGGAGTGTTAGATTTAGATATTAGTTCGTCCTTTAGTCTGATGAGCTCTCTAAGTTTGGGATATTCTTCAAACCTGTCTGCTAAACCTGAGGAAAATAAGAAAATTTGTTAATTTTCAATCTGTTCTGTGAGAATGAAATCTATACAGACAGCCAGTAGACAATCCCAACAAGTATCCTGAAGTAGAGCCAGATATTTTAGTAACCATATTTTATTTAAAAAAAAAAAAAAAAACAACCTGTTCAGGTTACCCCAGTACTTTATAAAAGCCTGCTATCCTCAGTCATCCATGCCCAAAGTTACTGAATATTCCAGTGCACTGAACTTCTCTACAGTAATAAAGTATAGAAATATTAGAAAAGATTATGAACGATACCTTGTCCAAAAGTCTCCAAATTTTTCTAGAAGCCCATGATTCACTTTTGCTCAAATTAATTTGGGCAAAAGACATACAGTGGAGTTGTTTTATGTTTTTTTCTGTAATTTTAGTTTAAGTTTATTAAGTATACTAAAGCAGGGTGGATACAAACATTTTGTGGTAACAAATATATATTACTGTTTCCAGAACAACTGTTTGACCTTTAAAGACCACTTTTAATAGGCAACTGACTGTGGCTGGTCCCTTAGGCAGTCACTTAAGCCAGGTTTAATTGTAACTGTAACACTACCATACACGCATACACAAAAGTTTTAATTTCTTAATTACTTAGACTTAATTTTAAAAACCTGTATCAGAGAGGCATAATTTTGGCTCTGATATGTGTAAGACAGAGACCTTGTTATACTCTTAGCATTTAAACACTGGCTGTGAGCACTGCTCCCTATAAACCCCCTACAACCAAAAAAAAAAAAAAAAAAGTTAAATGGAAGTATTTTTGTAAATCCTAGTAGTACCCTAAATAGGAGAAAACAAAAAGATTGTCATGTAGTTCCCTCCCCCAAAGAAATATTAGCTCAACTTCATAAGTGACCTGCAAAGCTTTTCTTTCTTAAATTTGTCCACTTTGTCAGCTTATGAGACTTGGAAACCATAAAGATTCACTTGTACTTTATTTTTTTTTTAATCAAAATTCTTGTCCTGATTATTTTAATTAAGAATAGTGGCTATGGCCCCTGCCTCCAATTTCATGGAAAAACTGGTGTCAGAGATTCTTAAGCTCCACCACAGCTGACATTACAGCTATTTGTATCCAATGAAATGCAAATAGTATCTTTTTTCCCCCCTCTCACATACATATTTTATTTACACATTGCATTAAAACAGTTATGTTTTTAGTTACAGCTGCTACTTTGTTGCCTCCCAGCACATTGTGTGTGGGAAGTGGAAAAGCCAAAAATCTCAGACAGTAGGAACTCAAACCAGCGGAAGGCAAAGGGGTATTTCCAAAAGATGATCTTCAAGGATGAATAAGAGTCTATTTAAAAATTTAAAAAGTGATGGATACTAAAATAAAAATAAAGCAGGTTCTATCGCATCAGGAGATAAATTGATCTTGCAAGAGAAGGAATCAATGAAAATGAACTGGTGCTGACAAGGCACCCTGTAACTTTCAACAGAGATATATCAAAAAGCTATTGTCAGAATTGCATCTAAAATACAGTTTGGGTCTACATACATGTTTAATATTCAGTTAGTAACTATGATCAGCTAACAGTGCATCACACCTACCAGCTGCCTCGTATGGCACACAACTGTCTTCCTGTAACTGGTTTAACATATTTGTTTCAGAAACAGGACACCACAGTCATGTCCATGTAATCAGTTTGGCCAGCCCGCCTTCCTCCCAGCTCTGCAGGCAGAAGAACACCCCAGAGTGTATTGCCTCAAATGCTATTGTGTGCATATCCTCTGGGCCCTCAATTCCCAGCTAGCACTATGAATACCTGCCTAGAGTTGATTAGAAGGATTGTCCAATGATTAGGGCAGTAGCCAAGGAACTGGGAGAACCAGGGTCAAAATATAATCTTTTTCCAAATAAATCTGTGCAAAGTGAAATCTGAATTTAATACAAAATATCAGACTTATTACAGTCTCTTAAAACATTAAAATAAAAAATAAATATGATGAATCCAAGAGCCTCCATCAAAAGCTTTGAGTCAAAGGCTGCTTTTCTATATAAAAAAACACAGGGAAAACATCTAACTATGACTCAGTAGGTCATGTATTGTATTAAGGGCTTGATCCCATGGTGGGAACCAGGGGCTATGCTACTGGGTGCAAGAGACTGGCAAAGTCATCACAGGCATTCAGACCCAGCTACTGACTCCTGGAGACATCATGTACCTCACCAGGATCATCCACTGAGCCCACCTGTGTTGTCTCATTGTCCTATTTTATACCTTCTCCCTACCTGAGCTCTGACTGGTTCAGTTCTTAAATTATGAATATTTATGACTCCACCCATCATGGAAACTTACTCTCCTGCTCATGAAAAAACACTGATCTTCCCAGTAACTACCAGACCTTGCTTCTGGATGGTTCTGGGCACTTCCAGTAAATAGTCTTGTTCTGTCTCCTTGCATGTATACACAAAGATACAAATAAACAGAAATCCATTAATTTCTCAACTAACTCCTTCTCTGTTGCTAAACAAATAAAATACTGCAATTCAAAAGGCACGATTGTTACAGCAGCAGAAACTTTGGGTTGTTGTTAGTTCTTTTATTTTTCTGGGGGAAAAGGGTAGAGTAGTTAAGTACCAGAGGAGAAGGAGCAGAGTGCAACCAGAAAAGAGAAACACTCGGATCAACACAGAGCACTATGGGGGAAAAAGGGACAATATTCCTTCAGAGAGTACAGTCTCATGTTGTTTTCAACACCTGGAAACTGGAGGGGGAAAAAACTGCTATGGCTGCAGGTCAGATTTGGGAATATTTTCAAGAAATTCCCTGTACCTCTGGGTAAAAAAAGGAGCATGTGCCAAATGCAAACAGTGGAACAAAGAGATGCAAACCCTGGTTGTCAGAATGAAATGTTATGAAAAATCCTCCTCAGAAGGCAATGCCTTTGAAAACGATGATGTGGACATGTCTGAACAATCTGGATCAATCTGGTTAACTAACAATCTGGTTAGTAAACTTATTTTTGCACCATTCTTATGGACAGCCCACCATGTCTTACCATACGAGTAAATAATTTAGACTGTCATAAATTTGTTTACAGAGTAGATTACCTCTTTATGAATCAAAATATAACTGGCATGTTAGTTTATTGTGGAAGTATTTATCAAATACATTTTTATTGTTGCTCCTGGACTTCTCAAACAATTTTTTATTGGTCAGTATAATCAAACATCCTAGGTGAAGATTTCCTGTTTAAAAGTAAAATTTTATAAGGCACTTATGAATTTTAAAACTTAAAAAAAAATGGTTTTTTTACAGCTGTTTGGTATGTTCCTAGAGATAAGGGTTTGAGTAGATTTGGGTAATCCTTATAATTTATTATATTCCCTATAAAACTCTGTTTAAAATAAATCATATGATTTAAACACAAATACAAACAGCTGCAGTAGGAAGGATCTTCCATTTACAATTTCTTTTAAAGCAATGCACTGAGTAAAGCTCTGAGTGATTGACTTGATTTTACCATTTTGTTTCAGGATCCAGCTTAGACATAGGATTTATGAATGTCCATCATCTCCAATACCATTAACTGCAGAGCCATCTGGCTGATACCAGCAGCAATGCTGCAAATGAACATACGTCAGGCAGAACCATACCTGCATCAAAAAAGACTTTCTTCATCATCCAGTAAAATCATGGATGAGTTCATAATCAGGACTGACAGATTCCAGAAAGTTTCCATAGATGAAAAGACTGCTTTGTTAATTTCTGCATCGAATTTTCCTTTTCATCTTGCTCAGAACAAACATTTCATTGACATGGTTCAATCATTACAATCAGGCTACACGCCACTCTACAAAGTAGACGTTGCTGTAAGGTTTGTGCATACACTGTATGAGAAAAACTGACAGGAAATTCATTAATCTGAGTCTCGATGGATGAACCAATTTACAGAGTGATCCAGTAATACGTTGTGTGAAACAGAAGATGGGGTTGTCTATCTTACAAAAACAACTAATACATCAGGAAATACCCATACAGAATAATACATAGAAGTAGCAGTAAAAGCTATAACAAACTATGAACAAAAATGCAAGCGTCAAGTACATAGCTTTGTCACAGACAATGCTGCAAATGTAGCAAGTCAAGAAGAAATCTAGAAGATAATGAAGGGAACCTGAAACTTTTACCATATGGAGGTAGAGCTCATTTGGTGCATTTAGCCAAAGACTTATGCCCAACTCTAGGAATAAAGGAAAGTGTTGCTGAAATTGCAAATTCTTCCCTAACAACCACTTTGCTTCAGCTTCACTGATGAGAGCAGGAGGATCCAAACCAACTGTCCCCCAAATGTACAATGATATTCAATGGTTGACTGTTTTGAGCTATTTATTTAGAACTGGCCTATTCTGATGACAATTTGTGAAGAAAGTTGTGACAAAACAGATGGCACTATCAGTCAAAATAGTCAACATCAGACTAAAGAGAAATGTGGAAGATATGTTGAAAATACTGAAAGCTTGGACAAACTGCAGAAAGATTGTTTCTGTATTGCTGATGCTGTTGAAATTCAGAAAGAACTTTGAAAACAGACATACCCAAAAACAACCCACAAGCAGTAAAAAAGAGGATAGATCAAGCACTCATTCCACCTAATTTTCTTGCCAATATTCTCAACCCAAAGTATGAAGATAGATGCCTAGCTGCTGAAGATGCAGCTGCTATGACACGGGAATCACCACCAATCATAATAAATTTCAGGCCTAGAGGTGAATCATTCAAGCAGTACATGTTTGCTGATGGTGTTTTAAAGAAAGTCACACTACTGAACTGGTGGATGTCACTAGCTAGCACCTGGAAGCAGAGTTTGTTGAAATAAGTGCTAAATCAACTTTGACAGCAGTGACCTCTTCTGCAGGCACAGAAAGAATATTTTCTTCCTTCAAAGCTGAGAAATCAACTGGGAATTGAAAAAGCAAGAAAATTTCTCTTTCTTCCAGTCTATGAATAAAAACAAAGAGGGAGTGGAGGAGATCTACTGGTTTTAGAAGTTTGAAGGACAGCCTAAGTAACTTAGGAGGCTATTGTCTCATTTTCAAGAGACTTAAGCAAGTAGGAACTTTCACTTAGGCATATCTGAAAAATGTCCCAGGTTGATCTAAATAATCAGTTTAATTCATTGACTACAGTTAATCCCGCTGTTCCTTTATAAATCATTTAGTTGTAAACGTGAAACATATTTTAATAAGTGTATATGTCCAAAATATCAAAGGTTGTTTTAATATAAAATAAATTTTATATGCTGCTTTGTGTGTTTGTTTAAATTCCAGTTACCATCCTAATGCAGCTTGACACAAATCATGAGCAAAAAGTTAAATTACCAATGACCAATATATCATTCATGATTTTCTAACACACTGAAAATGTACCATTAATAAGAATCTAAAAATATTAAGCAATAAAATTGCTTAAATAAATGTTCATAGTCATAGTGTACCCTCCTAGGTAGCAAAAAGATGCATCAAATCTTGAGTAAAGGCTCTGTTTAGCTGTAAATCAACATGTTTTAATGTAGCAACCAGTGAGAATAGATTTTCTTTAGAAAATAACTCAAGTGCAAATGGAAAAGTTGATTAAAATCAAAGTAGTAAAGCAAGACTTTTCATTTGGTGATTTAAATCACCTTGATTTGAAATCAATCCACCCTGTACCAAAGACTGAGAGACAGTCAGATATTCTAACTGTGATGTGCACATCTACTAATGTGATATATGCCATCATGTGCCAGCAATGCCCCTCTGCCACGTACATTGGTCAAACTGGACAGTCTCTACGTAAAAGAATAAATGGACATAAATTAGACGTCAAGAATTATAACATTAAAAAAAACCAGTCAGAGAACACTTCAATCTCTTTGGTCACTCAATTACAGACCTAAACGTGGCAATTCTTCAACAAAAAAACTTCAAAAACAGACTCCAAGGAGAGACTGCTGAATTGGAATTAATTTGCAAACTGGATACAATTAACTTAGGCTTGAATAAAGACTGGGAATGGATGTGTCATTCCACAAAGTAAAACTATTTCCCCATGTTTATTCCCTCCTGCCCCGTTCCTCAGATGTTCTTGTCAACTGCTGGAAATGGCCCACCTTGATTATCACTACAAAAGGTCGTCTCCCATCCCGTTCCCGTTCCCCCTGCTGGTAATAGCTCACCTTACCTGATCTCTCTCCTTACAGTGTGTATGGTAACACCCATTGTTTCTTGTTCTTTATGTATATAAATCTCCCCACTGTATTTTCCACTGAATGCATCCGATGAAGTGAGCTGTAGCTCACGTAAGCTTATGCTCAATTAAATTTGTTAGTCTCTAAGGTGCCACAGGTAATACTTTTCTTTTTGTGGATACAGACTAACACGGCCACTACTCTGAACTCTGAATATAGATATACCTGACTCAGAATATGCAGATTTTCTTAGGAGTGATAATCAGAGCTCTCAAGATGAATATCCTGTTTATCCTGGAAAGCTGTTTGTTATCTAAAACCTCTTATTTCAATACCTTATGCCAAAAGATTTTTTTGAAGTGTTCAAAAGACTGTGATAGTATGTTTATACTGAGGAGGCACCCAGATGCCATGACTAAGATGTGCTAAGAGCTGTACAAACACACAATCCCTTCTCTGAATATCTTACAGTCTTATAATTGGTTCACAGTGAGATAAAATATTTCAGAGATTTTTTTTTAAACTACGTTGCCATGAGACATCCATGTTGGAGGACAGGACCAAAGGATGTTATTTTAATTTTACAAACTCAAAACACAGAGCCAGTTAGCACTTACATAGCACTTTTCAAACAGTTGAGTAAATTCACCATTGGCCTGAACATGTGAAACTACATTGACTTAAATAGTTATGCTCTTCTAGATTAGTAGGCTAAATTCACTGCTAATGAATTCTCAGAACTAACTTATTTTGCAAAGTATTATTTTCCCATTTTATATGGAATGCACAGATGTAAAATGAGTTCTCTGGGGCAGCACAGTGAAACCAACTGCTAAACCAAGATTAGAAAACTGTCCATGGGACCTAGGGACAGTTGATCAGTCCACTAGACCAGAGATTCTCTACCTTTGTTTTCCTGCTATAAAACTCCAGGGTCCAGTTGTGGGGGCAGAGACTTTGACTTCCATTGGGGTGCGGGGGAGCGAGGGTTAGCGGGGCTCAGGCCAGCTGCGCACAGTGGAGTCCAGGGAGGGACCACCACCTTCAACCCAACTCACCTCAGGAGGCCACCCAGACTGTCTGTGTTGGGGGGCAACCAAAAATTACAACTCAAAGCGGGGACTTAGTCCCACGGGGGCGGCACCGAGGCTTTGGGATTCAGTCCCATGATTCCTGGCTTCAGCCTCGCCTGAGCTCCAGGACGTGGAGATCCAGGTTTCAGCCATGGGGCCCTGCAGCCCCCCTGAAACAGCTCACAGACCCCTGGTTGAAAGCCACTGCACTACACCACACTGGAACATGAAATTCACCAGTTAAAAATCTTTTAAAACTAAATAGTTTAAAATAAAGCGGGCAATAGCATTTTCCTACCTCTATAACACTGATACTGACAAAAACCAAGTCCCAGGTAATTTTATAAATGGAAGAACAGAGAGACACTTCCATTCCCTTTCTTATTTTCAATACCAAAAAAGACAGCATGCCCAAATACAAACAATTACAGTTTAGGGCGGGAGAAGGAGGGGTCAGGAAGAAGAGCAAGAGGTGAAGCTACATTACAGCAAACAGTGAGAAACTTTCTTAGTTAATTGTTTGGGCTATTCTGACATACCCACATCTCTGATAAAGTTCTGCGGCCTGTGTCCTGTATCCACAAAGTGTTGACAATAATCATTGTGAGGATTTAAGCTCTGGGTTCCCTATAGAAAAAAGGAACAAAAAGGGGGAGAGATGATTCAGGTCATGCACATTTCCAACTGATTTTACATACCACATGGCAAAAACTTTCTAGCTTACAAAATACTGTTCTGCCCCTTCCTCAACATATCATTCAACATCAGTGTTTCTCAAACTTTTGTACTGGTGACCGCTTTCACATAGCAAGCCTCTGAGTGCGACCCCCCCCTTATAAATTAAAAACACTTTTTTATATATTTAACACCATTATAAATGCTAGACGCAAAGTGAGGTTTGGGGTGGAGGCTGACAGTTCGCGACTCCCCATTTAAGAACCTCGCAACCCCCAGTTTGAGAACCACTGTTCTACACTGTAAAGATTCCGCAATACACAAGTTACATATTCTTCTAAATTTTAGCCACTGGCATGGGTTCACTGATACCATGGCTCGTTGAAAACCTGAAACAGGCGAAAAATAGAACAGGCTGATAACATGCACTTGTGTGTCAGACACTGGCCAAGTGATTCATGAATAATTTAAAGGCCAAGTGTTAATTTCATGTTATCCATAAAGACCCTTCATTAACCTCACATTCAGAGGCATAAGTTCATCCCATAAAATATCTCAAACCGCTTCAGTTGCTGAGACAGCTTAATGCAACCACATGATGGGAGAGCAATGATTGCAAGGCGCAAAAGGGGATTACCTTCAGAAAGGTACTGGAATCTTTGTAAATCTCTTCTTCATAGGGCAAGTTCTCTTCATCCTGATGCAGCTCTACTTCATCCTTTGGAATAAAGCAGATTTTATATGCATGTAGGCACATGCTGTTTCTCTCCTCATTATGACTCCGCTTCTTAATGAAGGAAGAAGTGGGCTGTCTATGAATATAAGCCTCCTGCAACAGTAGATCATGAATGTTTCCAATGCCAGTTTTGGAAAAGAAATATAACTGACATGTTGCCAAAAAGGGCACTCTTTCTCTCATTACTATGCAGCTCGGGTTACCAACAAGGCCTTGAAAATAAGTAAGCATGTATAAAGCACCATAAATATATGTGGCGCTTTACACAACACAAAATCAGATATGCACTATCCTGAAGAGTTTACACTCCCTTTTTATATATACCGACTAAAGTATTTTTTTGTGCAGGGGAAACCAGAAAGCCTTAGTAATTAAGACCCCCTCTTGTGAGTTACTGCCAATGTTTTAATGGGTCACCACAGCCCATCATTCAAGCCAACACTTAACTCCTTCTCCCCAACCATATCTTCAAAAAATACCTAACTAACAAACAACTCAAAGCTTTTACAAAAAGGGTGACTGGCTAACTGCTACCGTTAAAAAACTACAAGAAATTTCCTTTCCCTGTAAAGGTAATCATCATGTATGTATGCTCAAGACTACAAAACTAGAAGGATGCCAATCTGGTACATTCACAATCTAAAGTACAACAGTGTCCCGAGCAAGTGCTGATTGGTTTCTACAGCAATACAAATCGTAAAATAGGCTACAGCAGCTAGTAGCAAGTAGAAGTAGCATGTGATCTATCAACAGTTCACAGAACACAATTTGAGAAATGCCAATATAAAAGTACCTCTCTATTCCTTAAGCCTAGCAGTTAAATAATTCTTTTTAAATGGCACAGAGGAGAGAAAATATCAGTGCTACATACAGGATTTCACGACAACTCCTGAGAAACACAAAAAAAACTGATTTTGTACTCAAAAAAGTACAAGTTGCTCTTTATTTACTTTTACTTCAGTAATGTTAACATGGCAACTAGACATTAATGAATTATCTACATTACTAGCTAAGGCTCTTCTATCTTAAGCAACAGGATTTCAGTATCAGAAATTCCCAAGTGTCTGGGTGGGGCAATGATTTAGTGCACTACTTCTCATGTCTGAAAACCTGGGCTCAACCTTGCTTTAGATAACACAATGAGCTTTTTAGTCTCCATTATCCACTTGACAGATTTTTGTCTGTATAACAAAACCACAACATACTTAGGCATTATTAGCCACCTACGCTCACTATAGCTCTGGAATTAGAAGAATACTAAGAGTGTTGCAGGTCCAGACTGCAGTGAGAGATAAGCAGTAAAACCTGAATCAGTACTATGTCTCTTGTTTTCATAAACCTGACAAATCAATCTATAACTGTTTATTAGTGTTATCCCAAGGGGCATATTCAGTCTAGTGCAGGTGTTCCCAAACTTGGTTCACAGTTTGGTCCTGGTAGGCCACGAGACGCTTTGTTTACCTGACGTCTGCAGGGACAGCCTCTCACAGCTCCCAATGGCTGCAGTTCGCCGTTCCCAGCCAATGGGAACTGTGGGAAGCGGTGGCCCGCAAAATATACTGTACGTGTACTGCAAAATATTTATTCTTGGCCAGCAACTCATCTCCCATTTTGGTAATGCAACCTCTTTCTCCTTGGCCTCAACACATACATATCACAATTTCTTTTTATACAACATTACTAGTAACATGTTCCTAGCCAATTCCTATGACCACATCACACCTTTCTTTGAATCTGTCCACTGGTTTGCTCACCCTTCACCACCATACTCGTCTGTGCTATCAAGGCCGTCTCTAACTCTGCCCTTCCACATCTATTCAAACTTGTCTCTTCCAATACCGCCCATATTCTCACAGTAATCATCCCCATATTCCAACGACCTCCATGAGAAAATAATTAAGCTTTCAGGTGTTACTATGTACCAAGACTAGAACAGTGCACCACAACTGCATCCAAGGGGTTCTCCTCATCACCTAAACTTCCTCGCTAGCTCAAAGACGACCCATGGAAGACACTTAATCATTAAATATATATGTTAAACAGCCCTACATGACAGGTTTCAGAGTAGCAGCCGTGTTAATCTGTATCCGCAAAAAGTAAAGGAGGACTTGTGGCACCTTAAAGACTAACAAATTTATTTGAGCATAAGCTTTGAATGCATCCAATGAAGTGAGCTGTAGCTCACGAAAGCTTATGCTCAAATAAGTTTGTTAGTCTCTAAGGTGCCACAAGTCCTCCTTTTCTTTTAGCCCTACATGAGGCATATCAATACCATGAAATATAATCTAACAGTTTTAGTGACTGACTTCCTGAAATAAGTTTCCCACAAACTAATCTTTTATCATTCAGCACAGAAAGTTCACCACTTTAAAAAAAATCTGTTTCTTGGATTGTTATTTCACTGTCTTTTTAACCTTATATTCTTCAATTTCTTCTTCATCAGCCTCTCCCTCATCTGGATATTTCCGTTTTGCATTTGGTGCTGAAGTATCGTAAGAAGCCCTAAAAACATATAGAAAAGTCATAGATATAAAGCAATTTCTCTCTATTACATTAGAACATATTTCATAATCTGGGATTATCTGCAATGGGTGCATATTAGTTTCTGAATTGAATTTAAAAGCCTGGTTTTAATCTATAAAGCCTAAAATGGCTTGGGACCGCCTCTCTCATAATACCATACTGCCACAGCTTTGTGACAAAAGAACTCTTTTAAAGAGTTCTAACTTATTTTCTTAATTGCTTATATTGCTAGAACCTTAAAATAACACATTTACTTTGCAGTGTTTCAAACTGACCAGACCCTAATGGTCAGATTATCAGTTCAGTTGAAGCAGTGTAAATCCAGTAATCATTCCTATTGAAGTTAGAATTTCATTAGTGTAAATCTGGAGTAACTGAAATTAGTTTCTGTCTCCAAGGATTAGTTTGAAGATGGGGGCTAAATCCTGCTTGCCTTACTCAAACAAGCAGTCCATCACTTCAAAGGGATTTTTTCTGTGATTATGGTAAGCATGTTTTGGCTCTAATATTGTTAGAACTTGGTTGGCTAGGGTATTTCTTTTACTATTTCTGCGTTTATGTGTGTTGTACAGTTTTACCTTTTGTTTTTATAGTCCTCCAGGACTGGCTAACAACCACCTCAGTTCAACATCCAGTGTTGTACCAAGTGCTAGTTAAACAGATCTAACAAAGGCCTCTCTCCTAGTCAATTAAGAGCTGTTTTAAGGTTTCCCTTTGCAATCACAAGTGAAAGAATGGAGTTCTGTAAACACAGGAAAAGTAGGGACACTACTATGGCAAGGCTATTTTTAGAACAAAATCTCAGTAAGACAATAAGATTTATGAGCAGAGGCCTTTGATTGTGAAATATTTTTTAATTCTTCTTTTCTGAGGTGGACTAACATTTCTTTACTTTTGTTAACCTGGATGAAAAAAAATGCTTGTCTTATGAAACTGATCCTGCTCTTTTCTCCCCCTCTTTCAAAAAACGATAGGTTACATTGAGCAAAAACTGATTTTTAACAGAGAACTGCCTCAATACAGACCTGCAGGTTTCTCTCGTTTCAGCGATTTCCCTCTGATCATCTTTGCTGTTCAATACGGCACCAATACTATCCGCACTTTCAGCTCCCAACTGAAGGAAGGGCAATACACACACACACAGACACACATATTACATCCCAGCAAAAAGTAACAGCCACAACCACCTCAAACCCAGCCTAAGCCCGCTAGTTTCTGCACCGGGGATGCTCTGATCACTGACCCCTCGCTATGCAACAGTCACTCAGACACTGGCTCCTACCGCTACGTTCAACACAGGCTGCATTGGAGACCAGCAGCGCAGCAGCGTCGGGACGGGGCTGGGGGCACACGCGGGCACGGCCCGTGGCACGCTGCCTCCCCCGCGCCACTAGCGCTCTGGGCCCGCCGCCGCCGCCCTCGGGACCTAACCACCAGGAGCCAAAGGGGGGCGGGGAGGGGACCCACGGGGCAAACCCGCACCTGCCAGCGGAAGGCCTCGCGCGCCTGCCGCAGCTGTGTGGGCGGGGTCAGAGCAGCTGAGACACACAGCCCTCCGCGGCGGGCGCTGCTCTCCGGGAGTGCTCCGGCCCGGCCCCTGCGTTCCCTCGTGTCGAACCCGCTCCCCCCCCCCGCTACCTGCTGGGCCAGGAGCTGCCGGCGCAGTTTCTGTCGCTCCCTGATCTCCTGAAGCCGGCTGTTCATCGCCATGCAATCGAGGCGGGCTCGCCCCAGGCGCTTCTTTAAAACGTCATTTCCGCTTCCTGCCCTAACACCCCCAGAGACTCCGCCAGGCCGAGTCCCAAGCGCGCTAAGCACGTGACGCAGACCGTTGCTCGCTGCCCCCACCCCGGCGGCCATCTTTGCTCAGGGCAAGAACCCTGGGAGGCCCGTTCTTCGCACGGGCAGCTGTGGTGGCTATGGCTAGACTGTGTTACGTGTCTGTTAGTAAACAGGCACCAGGGAGGGAGGGGCCAAGTGCCCCAGGATCACATGGCCTCATCCCAGCCACTAGCACGGTCTGTCGCTGCCTCACCCGTCCCTCCAGTGTTGGGTGACCAGATGTCCCGATTTTATAGGGACAATCCCGATTTGGGGGGCTTTTTCTTATATATGCTCCTATTACCCCCCCACCGTCCCGATTTCTCACCCTTGCTGTCTGGTCAGCCTGCTGCAGTGACACCTCCCAGCCGGTGTCCCATGCGCGCCCCCACTGTAGGCTGTCCTGCAATAACAGCCAACCGGAAGGCACTGTTTGTCTGATTTATACTGTGCCTGACTCTGGACCACACGTGCTAGTGCGCGCTATGAAAGTAAACTCTGTTCCTTAGTTTTCACACTCGTGTCCTGTATTTCCTTGGCTCCCTGCTGGGCCCTGTACGTGTGGGGCAGACATGCCATGATTAAGGCCCTACCAAATTCACGGTCCATTTTGGCCATTTTCATGGTCATGGAATTTTAAAAATAGTAAATTTTACAATTTCGGATATTTAAATCTGAAATGTCACAGTGTTGTAACTGTGGGGGTCCTGATCCAAAAGGGGACCATAGCGGAGCGTCGCAAGGCTATTGTTGGGGAGGGTCACAGTATAACCACTGTGGAGGTTACTGCAGTCTGGGGAGCTTCCTGGCAGTGAGTCTGACCCAGCTTTAAGAGTGGTCCCTGCAGGCGAAGAGGAAGTCCTTTCCCTCTGCAGCCTATCCAGACTAGCATCTGGAGACCAGCACATGGTAAGAGCCCCCAGCTCTGTCCCTCCCCTACACTAGCCAGATTTCACAGGGGATATCAGATTTCATGGTCTGTGATGCATTTTTCACAGCCATTAATTTGGTAGGACCCTAGCAATGATATGTCTTACAGTCTCACAAGTCAGCACTAATCCCAAGATGCAACAACACAAAAATGCCACAATACGATATCACCACATTGCAATAAAATTTCATATCAAAACACAACTCCTTCACTTCAGAGTGCAACTCAAATGTGGAACAATGCAATATTCTCATATTGCAACACAACATCCACATTAAAAATGCAACATTCTATTGCCAAAATTACTGGAAAATAAATGGACTACCGTGTTCTGCTTTTAGCAACAAAGCCATGAACCAGAATCCAATTGTACATGAATCCAGATAATATGCTAGATGTATATTTCCATAAAAGTTAGTATTTTTTAAAATTAGATTTAAGGATACATGATATGATTACCACCATATGGCTTTCACCATTTGAAATGTGGTACAGTTCCTAACTGTGCTAAGCCTGCCTTCTGCTATCCTCTTTATCAGTTGCTCTATTTTCTCACATCCTAACCTTAACCCCATCCTATCACACCTAATAGCTGAGATTTTTATTCCATATCTGTCTACAAATCTAGGTTCTTATATGGCCCCTATGGCCATAGATTTTAAATGGCTGTAACTGAGCAGCATCTGTTGGAGAGTAAATCACATCAGTATTTAAATATTGTTAGATACTATTAGATACTATTTGTTCGATAGCGAATCACACCAGTATTTTTCAGCCTATTGGGCAAGACTCCAACTAGGTCACAGCCTATGATTTGAAGGGGAAAAAATCAAAATCAAAATCCTGAAGATACTAGGGCCTACCAGAAGCAAATAAAGGGGAAGCAAGAAATACTTACTGCTGTCAGCACCTTTGTACTCCTCATCTTAACTCTGTTGCAGTGAATCCCTCCCTCCTCTAATCTCAACACAGCTCTATGCTCCCAGGGAAAGTAGCGCTTCAAAATGCTGCAAAGTCAGTTTTATTCGGTTATTCCACATTTTCCAATCCCTGGTTGATCAGAAAAGTGGATTTGGAGAGACAAAAGTCGGGGGCAGGAGGGGGAAACAGACAGGTATCTATACTCAAGCATCTGTAGAAGCTTTGTAGCCTAAGAAATCTTGAGATGAAAGCCATCACCAATAATAGATGGAGCTATTTAAGCATATTTTAGATAAAGAAAACAAAATTGATCAGAGAAAATCATTCATGGAAGGTAAAGGAGACCAGACTGTTGACTAGGCTGTTTTGTAGTTAGACAAAGGAGAAACAATAGGAGAGTAGTGTATGAACTGGATCCTAGTTACCAAATGTTTGATTGGCTGAAACTGCTTAATGACCCTTAAGTATATCATTTTGGGATCGAATTAATGCCATAAAATGAGTGCTTTTCAAGACAACCATGTAAATCTTTGTGAAGAAAAAGGCCACTCATCCATCATCTTTTACTGTATGTGTCCCTGGAGTATTTAAACATATGGCTTTTTCTTGGGTTCATTCCTGATATTAAATTTAAAAGAGAGAGAGAGAGAGAGAGAGAAAGAGAGAGAAATTTAGGTGAAATCCCTTTTAAAACACTCAGTTGTAATCTCCCATTCACAGCTGCTGCCAATACTGACCTTTCAACTGTGTCATTTATATGAAGTGTTTTGTGTAAGAGATAAACATCAGTTCTACAGAAATGCCCAGTTAGCAAGAATTAGGATGATATTTAATGAGGATTTGATTACCATGAAACTGTGAAGTATGTGTGTGCATGTGTGTGCAAGGAACAGTTTTCCCATGAATAAGTGCAATTTGCAGTATTTTGCTGGAGAGATAATATGTAGGCTAAAATGTCAAGAAAATATTGGGGAAATTCTAAATAATAAACCTAACTTAAAATGTGTAAGCATCATCATATCATGGAGTAATTACACATATTACTTTGCAGGTCTATGGTGGCTTTTCTTCAAAAGGATGCTGTGACAGATATGGCAAGTTCCTGCAACATCCTGGCAAACCTTATTAAATTAAGTTTAAGTATTTTACGAGTTCATTGCATTAAAAATCCAAATATTACTGTGGACCGTATGTAACTTCTCTAAGAGCCATGACAAATGTAAATCTTAGGAAATGTTACGAGCTTCAAAGGAGTCTTTGAAACAATGTGCTAGCTAGATAAACAAAGGTAAGTGGGATTCCCAGGAAATACTTGGGAGGAGGAAGAAAAGGAGTACTTGTGGCACCTTAGAGACTAACCAATTTATTTGAGCATGAGCTTTCGTGAGCTACAGCTCACTTCATCAGATGTATACCGTGGAAACTGCAGCAGACTTTATATATACACAGAGAATATGAAACAATACCTCCTCCCACCCCACTGTCCTGCTGGTAATAGCTTATCTAAAGTAATCGTCAGGTTAGGCCATTTCCAGCACAAATCCAGGTTTTCTCACCCTCCACCCCCCCACACAAATTCACTCTCCTGCTGGTGATAGCCCATCCAAAGTGACAACTCTTTACACAATGTGCATGATAATGAAGTTAGGCCATTTCCTGCACAAATGATTTCAACAATTTCCATCCCACCATCAACCTCAGCCTGGTCCAGTCCACACAAGAGATCCACTTCCTGGACACTACAGTGCTAATAAACAATGGTCACATAAACACCACCCTATACCGGAAACCTACTGACCGCTATTCCTACCTGCATGCCTCCAGCTTTCACCCTGACCACACCACACGATCCATCGTCTACAGCCAAGCTCTGCGATACAACCGCATTTGCTCCAACCCCTCAGACAGAGACAAACACCTACAAGATCTCTGTCAAGCTTTCTTACAACTACAATACCCACCTGCGGAAGTAAAGAAACAGATTGATAGGGCCAGAAGAGTTCCCAGAAGTTACCTACTACAGGACAGGCCTAACAAAGAAAATAACAGAACGCCACTAGCCGTCACCTTCAGCCCCCAACTAAAACCCCTCCAACGCATTATTAAGGATCTACAACCTATCCTAAAGGATGACCCAACACTCTCACAAATCTTGGGAGACAGGCCAGTCCTTGCCTACAGACAGCCCCGCAACCTGAAGCAAATACTCACCAACAACCACATACCACACAACAGAACCACTAACCCAGGAACTTATCCTTGCAACAAAGCCCGTTGCCAATTGTGCCCACATATCTATTCAGGGGATACCATCACAGGGCCTAATAACATCAGCCACACTATCAGAGGCTCGTTCACCTGCACATCCACCAATGTGATTTATGCCATCATGTGCCAGCAATGCCCCTCTGCCATGTACATTGGTCAAACTGGACAGTCTCTACGTAAAAGAATAAATGGACACAAATCAGATGTCAAGAATTATAACATTCATAAACCAGTCGGAGAACACTTCAATCTCTCTGGTCACGCAATCACAGACATGAAGGTCACTATCTTAAAACAAAAAAACTTCAAATCCAGACTCCAGCGAGAAACTGCTGAATTGGAATTCATTTGCAAATTGGATACTATTAATTTAGGCTTAAATAGAGACTGGGAGTGGCTAAGTCATTATGCAAGGTAGCCTATTTCCTCTTGTTTTTTCCTACCCCCCCCTCCCCCCAGATGTTCTGGTTTAACTTGGATTTAAACTTGGAGAGTGGTCAGTTTGGACGAGCTATTACCAGCAGGAGAGTGAGTCTGTGTGTGTATGGGGGTGGTTTTTGGAGGGGGGTGAGGGAGTGAGAGAACCTGGATTTGTGCAGGAAATGGCCTAACTTCATTATCATGCACATTGTGTAAAGAGTTGTCACTTTGGATGGGCTATCACCAGCAGGAGAGTGAATTTGTGTGGGGGGGTGGAGGGTGAGAAAATACGAATACAGACTAACACGGCTGTTACTCTGAAACCTGTCATTGGGAGGAGGAGAACGCCACTTCTCACTTCCAGACCCATCCTTTTGATGCTGCTGCCTGAGGAGAAACTCATTGTCTGCTGATACCTGTTTCTTTAGGACCAGACCAGAGACCCAAAGTGGATAAAAGAGTGACTCATAAATTCATGGGTGTGTTTGTTCTGAGCTAATGGTTGTTATGAACTTTGCAAAAAGAAAAGGTGTACTTGTGGCACCTTAGAGACTAACCAATTTATTTGAGCATGAGCTTTCGTGAGCTACAGCTCACTTCATCGGATGCATACCGTGGAAACTGCAGTAGACATTATATAC
This sequence comes from Eretmochelys imbricata, assembly GCF_965152235.1. Taxonomy (NCBI): domain Eukaryota; kingdom Metazoa; phylum Chordata; order Testudines; family Cheloniidae; genus Eretmochelys; species Eretmochelys imbricata. The sequence goes on along the minus strand of NC_135575.1, from coordinate 41,744,589 downwards.
ACACAGAGACCATGAAATAATATCCCCTCCCACCCCACTGTCCTGCTGGTAATAGCTTATCTAAAGTGATCATCAAGTTGGGCCATTTCCAGAACAAATCCAGGTTTTCTCACCCTCTCTCCCCCTCCTCCCCCCCCCACACAAACTCACTCTCCTGCTGGTAATAGCCCATCCAAAGTGACCACTCTCTTCACAATGTGTATGATAATCAAGGTGGGCCATTTCCTGCACAAATCCAGGTTCTCTCACCCCCCTCCAAAAACCACACACACAAACTCGATTTCCTGCTGGTAATAGCTTATCCAAAGTGACCACTCTCCCTACAATGTGCATGATAATCAAGGTGGGCCATTTCCTGCACAAATCCAGGTTCTCTCACCCCCCTCCAAAAACCACACACACAAACTCAATCTCCTGCTGGTAATAGCTTATCCAAAGTGACCACTCTCCCTACAATGTGCATGGTAATCAAGGTGGGTCATTTCCAGCACAGATCTAGGCTTTCTCACCCTCCCCCCCCTCCCCCCGGGGGAACACACACACACACACAAACTCACTCTCCTGCTGGCAATAGCTCATCCAAACTGACCACTCTCCAAGTTTAAATCCAAGTTTAACCAGAATGTCTGTGGGTGGGGGGGTAGGAAAAAGCAAGGGGAAATAGGCTACCTTGCATAATGACTTAGCCACTCCCAGTCTCTATTTAAGCCTAAATTAATAGTATCCAATTTGCAAATGAATTCCAATTCAGCAGTTTCTCGCTGGAGTCTGCATTTGAAGTTTTTTTGTTGTAAGATAGCGACCTTCATGTCGGTGATTGCGTGACCAGAGAGATTGAAGTATTCTCCGACTGGTTTATGAATGTTATAATTCTTGACATCTGATTTGTGTCCATTTATTCTTTTACGTAGAGACTGTCCAGTTTGACCAATGTAAATGGCAGAGGGGCATTGCTGGCACATGATGGCATATATCACATTAGTGGATGTGCAGAGGCTTCACCTGCTGAATTGGAATTCATTTGCAAATTGGATACAGCAGGAGAGTGAGTTTATGTGTGTGTGTGTGTGCCCCCCTAGGGGGGGAGGGGTGAGAAAGCCTAGATCTGTGCTGGAAATGGCCCACCTTGATTACCATGCACATTGTAGGGAGAATGGTCACTTTGGATGAGCTATTACCAGCAGGAGAGTGAGTTTGTGTGTGTATGGGGGTGACGGGGTGAGAAAACCTGGATTTATGCTGGAAATGGCCCACCTTGATTATCATGCACATTGTAGGGAGAGTGGTCACTTTGGATAAGCTATTACCAGCAGGAGATTGAGTTTGTGTGTGTGGTTTTTGGAGGGGGGTGAGAGAACCTGGATTTGTGCAGGAAATGGCCCACCTTGATTATCATGCACAAATTAGAGACTAACAAATTTATTTGAGCATAAGCTTTCGTGAGCTACAGCTCACTTCATCCGATGCATTCCTATTTGCAAAAAGAAAAGGAGTACTTGTGGCACCTTAGAGACTAACAAATTTATTTGAGCATAAGCTTTTGTGAGCTACAAATAAATGTACGCTCAAATAAATTTGTTCGTCTCTAAGGTGCCACAAGTACTCCTTTTCTTTTTCCGAATAACCTGTCACAATGTAGTCAGGGAACTGTGCAGCCTGGAAATTCCCTGTCAGAAGGAAGAGAGACACACATGTTTTTCTTTGCCCTAAGAGAGAAGACAGCAACAGGAAGCCTGAGATTGGATGTCTTTCCTGGATCACAAGGGTGATACACAAGTAGCAGGGGATAGCCACGTTAGTCTGTATCCACAAAAACAACAAGGAGTCCGGTGGCACCTTAAAGACTAACAGATTTATTTGAGCATAAGCTTTTGTGGGTAAAAACCTCACTTCTTCAGATGCATGGAATGAAAATTACATATGCAGACATAAATATACTGACACATGAAGAGAAGGGAGTTACCTCACAAGTGGAGAACCAGTACTGACAGGGCCAATTCAATCAGGGTGGATGTAGTCCACTCCCAATAACAGATGAAGGGGTGTCAATTCCAGGAGAGGCAAAGCTGCTTTTGTAATGAGCCAGCCACTCCCAGTCCCTATTCAAGCCCAAATTAATGATGTTAAATTTGCAAATGAATTTTAGTTCTGCTGTTTCTCTTTGAAGTCTATTTCTGAAGTTTTTTTGTTCAAGTATAGCTACTTTCAAATCTGTTATAGAATGTCCAGGAAGATTGAAGTGTTCTCCTACTGGCTTTTGTATGTTACCATTCCTGATGTCTGATTTGAATCCATTTATTCTTTTACATAGGGACTGTCAAGGTTCCTCCCCCACTCTGAACTCTAGGGTACAGATGTGGGGACCTGCATGAAAAACCTCCTAAGCTTATCTTTACCAGCTTAGGTCAAAACTTCCCCAAGGTACAAAATATTCCACCCGTCGTCCTTGGATTGGCCGCTACCACCACCAAACTAATACTGGTTACTGGGGAAGAGCTGTTTGGACGCATCTTTTCCCCCAAAATACTTCCCAAAACCTTGCACCCCACTTCCTGGACAAGGTTTGGTAAAAAGCCTCACCAATGTGCCTAGGTGACTACAGACCCAGACCCTTGGATCTTAAGAACAATGAACAATCCTCCCAACACTTGCACCCCCCCTTTCCTGGGAAATGTTGGATAAAAAGCCTCACCAATTTGCATAGGTGACCACAGACCCAAACCCTTGGATCTGAGAACAATGAAAAAGCATTCAGTTTCTTACAAGAAGACTTTTAATAAAAATAGAAGTAAATAGAAATAAAGAAATCCCCCCTGTAAAATCAGGATGGTAGATATCTTACAGGGTAATTAGATTCAAAAACATAGAGAACCCCTCTAGGCAAAACCTTAAGTTACAAAAAGATCCACAGACAGAAATAGTTATTCTATTCAGCACAATTCTTTTCTCAGCCATTTAAAGAAATCATAATCTAACACATACCTAGCTAGATTACTTACTAAAAGTTCTAAGACTCCATTCCTGGTCTATCCCTGGCCAAGACCAGCATCAGACAGACACACAGACCCTTTGTTTCTCTCCCTCCTCCCAGCTTTTGAAAGTATCTTGTCTCCTCATTGGTCATTTTGGTCAGGTGCCAGCGAGGTTACCTTTAGCTTCTTAACCCTTTACAGGTGAGAGGAGCTTTCCCCTGGCCAGGAGGGATTTCAAAGGGGTTTACCCTTCCCTTTATATTTATGACAGGGACTGTCCGGTTTGGCCAATGTACATGGCAGAGGGGCATTGCTGGCACATGATGGCATATATAACATTAGTAGACGTGCAGGTGAATGGGCCTCTGATGGTCTGGCAGATGTGGTTGGGTCCTCTGATGGTGTCACTAGAGTAGATATGGGGACAGAGTAGGCAACGAGGTTCGCTACAGGGATTGGTTCCTGGGTTAACGTTTCTATGGTGTGGTGTGTTGTGTAGTTGCTGGTGAGTATTTGCTTCAGGTTGGGGGGCTGTCTGTAAACGAGGATTGGCCTGCCTCCCAACGTCTGGGAGAGTGAGGGATCGTTTTCCAGGATAGGTTGTAGATCGTTGATAATGTGCTGTAGAGGTTTTAGCTGGGGGCTGTACGTGATGGCCAGTGGTGTTCTGTTATTTCCTTGTTGGGCCTGTCCTGAAGTCAGTGATTTCTGGGTACCTGTCTCGCTCCGTCAATCTGTTTCCTCACTTCCCCAGGTGGGTATTGTAGTTTTAAGAATGCTTGATAAAGATCTTGTAGGTGTTTGTCTCTGTCTGAGGGATTGGAGCAAATTCGGTTGTATCTTAGGGCTTGGCTGTAGACAATGGATCGTGTGATATGTCCTGGATGGAAGCTGGAGGCATGTATAGCGGTCAGTAGGTTTCCGGTATAGGATGGTGTTTATGTGACCATCACTTATTTGCACTGTAGTGTCCAGGAAGTGGATCTCTTGTGTGGACTGGTCCAGGCTGAGGTTGATGGTGGGGTGGAAATTGTTGAAATCCAGGTGAAATTCTTCAAGAGACACCTTCCCGTGGGTCCATATGATGAAGATGTCATCAATGTAGCACAAGTAGAGGAGGGGCAATAGGGAACGAGAGCTGAGGAAGCGTTGTTCTAAGTCAGTCATAAAAATGTTGGCATATTGTGGGGCCATGCGGATACCCTTAGCAGTGCCTCTGACTTGAAGGGATAAGTTGTCTCCAAATCTGAAATGGTTGTGGGTGAAGACAAAGTCACAAAGCTCAGCCACCAGGTGAGCCGTGGCCTCATCAGGGATACTGTTCTTGACAGCTTGTAGTCCATCCATCCTCATGTGGAATATTGGTATAAAGAGCTTCTACATCCATAGTGGCTAGGATGGTGTTTTCAGGAAGATCATCAATGCATTGTAGTTTCCTCAGAAAGTCGGTGGTGTCTCAAAGATAGCTAGGAGTGCTGGTAACGTAGGGTCTGAGGAGAGAGTCCAAGTAGCCAGATAATCCTGCTGTAAGAGTGCCGATGCCTGAGATGATGGAGCTTCCAGGGTTTCCAGGTTTATGGATCTTGGGTAGCAGATAGAATACCGCTGGTCGGAGCTCTGGGGGTATGTCCGTGTAGATTTGTTCCCGTGCTGTAGCAGGGAGTTTCTTGAGCAGACGGTGTAGTTTCTTTTGGTACTCAGAGGATAGTGGTCTGTAAAATGTAGTGTTGGAGAGTTGCCTGGCAACCTCCTGCTCATAATCCGACCTGTTTATTATGACTACAGCACCTCCTTTGTCGGCCCCTTTGATTATAATGTCAGAGTTGTTTCTGAGGCTGTGGATGGCATTGTGTTCTGTACGGCTGAGGTTATGGGGCAAGTGATGCTGTTTGTTCACAATTTCAGCCTGTGCACATCTGTGGAAGCACTCTATGTAGAAGTCCAGTCTATCATTTTGACCGTCACGCAGAATTCTTCTTCTTGTAGTGTTGGTAGGAGGGTTCCTGTGGGTCAGTGCACTGTTCAGTAGTGTGTTGAAAATATTCCTTAAATAGGAGACAACGAAAGTAGGCTTCCAGATCACCGCAGAACTGTTGACATTCCACTGTGGGGGTGGTGGGGCAAAAAGAGAGTCCCCGAGATAGGACAGACTCTTCCGCCAGGCTAAGTGTGTGGTTGGATAGATTAACAATATTGTTAGGCGAGTTGAGGGTACCACTGTTGTAGCCGCCTGTGGCATGTAGGAGTTTAGATAGTTTACTGTCCTTTTTCCTCTGTAGAGATGTGAAGTGTGCATTGTAAATGGCTTGTCTTGTTTTTGTAAAGTCCAGCTACATGGAAGTTTGTGTGGAAAGTTGGTTTTGTATGAGAGTCTCCAGTTTTGAGAGCTTATTCTTGATCTTCTCCTGTCTGCTGTACAGCATGCTGAACAGGTGGTTCCTCAGTTTCTTTGAGAGTGTGTGGCACAGTCTCTGACCATAGTCAGTGTAGTATGTCAACTGCAATGGATTTTCTACCTTCAGTCCATTTGGTATGATGCATGATATACAGGTACAATTGCCTTGTGGTACGATAGGTGTGTTACTTGATCCTTGTAAAAGTCCCATGCTCAGAAAGTTCCCACTGTGTGACTGTTAACTTCCCCCTAGATTTTACCTGTTTCAGTGCTGCCTAATTTTATAACCTTTTTTACATATGTATGGCATACTATTGATTGTTAGAAAAAGGATGGGACAAAATACTTTTCCAGTGGTACGTCAGATACCAGATACAGTACATTAAGTTCCAATAAAGCACTTGTTCTCTCAGTGGAATGTCAACAATTCAAACAACATTACCATGCTATACTACCACATGGAGCTTGCAAGTGAGTACAGCCGCAAAAATATTTTAGAAAAAAAGAAATGCAAACACTTCAATTTTTTAAAAATATTTTATGTTACAGTTTGAGAGTAGGACTGTGACTTAGGCAAATCTCCAGACTGTGACACAGATGTGGCAGTAATCCTCCTGCAGAGTCCCAGTACTCTTCACTTTGTGAGAAAACAAACAAGAAGCTTTTTGATGCATTACATATGAATTAAACCCAAATCACTTTTAAACATGAGTGGCCCAATGGGCTTCAGGCCTGCATATCTAAAGGGAAATTTGATTCCTGGTTATTTCGGAAATAATACGTCTTATTCTCAGTTATTTCGTTCTCGCACTTGTGGTAAGGAGGGAGGAGTGTAGGGGGGAAGATGGCTTTAAATCACGTTTATGCTTCCTGCATTCTGGGCTATGCAGGAGCCTGCCTTGCTTGCTATGTAAACTAGGGCAACTCTAAATTATGCTCTGTCTCCTATGGCCTCCAGTGAACCCTAGGTGCATCTTTGCAACGTTCCAAGATACATCTGAGCTGAAGACTGGGAGCTCTCTCTCTCTCTCTCAATGCTGGTGTTAAAATTACTTTTATGGCTACTTAGTTTCCTGACTTTTCCTTATCTAGTTTCATTGATTCTAAAGCATTGATCTTTTACACTTTGCTTGCATTTTTGTGATGGTTCAAAGGGTGTTTCTTGCTGAATTTTTATAGTGTTTTTCCTCTGATTTTTGGGATTTTAACCTTTTATTCATCCTTATTGAATTTATTCCAAATGGTTATACCACAAAAACCTATTTTTGGCCAATTAGCAATTGAAACAAATGGAAGAATGAAACAAGGATCACCAGGCTTGATTCAAATGCCTCTGAATAGGCTTCGGTTCCCGGTGCCTTCCTGAGAGAAACTGATGAAACAGTAAGGAAATATCAAAAATTGTCACAGTATTCTAACACATTTTAATCTTTGTTCTCCCCAAATAGATAAATTGTTCCTACACTTGTCAGACCAGAAAATGTGAACAGCAAGAGCTGGAAAATAGGAGTATTTAGTTTTATATTATAACCAAAGACAGTGTTCTTTCACCATGGAGTAGTCTAATGTGGTGCCAGATGTTACTCCGTGTTTCTGTTGTACCAGCTGGGAATTGGATGTCAACAATTTGATGCAGAGCAAATCTAAAACTGAGACAAGGAAATTACAGCAGTATGGATTAATGCAGAAAAATAATATTTTCACTCATTAACTTTTCTCAAGGAGATGGAAATTTCATACTACTATACCTCTGAATTCTATAAGAAGATTTAATACCTCCCTTAGTGACTAGTTACTACTTATACCATCCCATCTATAGAAACTCCATGGAAAAATAAATGCTATTTCAAACTACTGTACACTTTGCTAATACTGTTGGCTGTAATGAATACAGGAGAAGTCCCTGCACAGTAACAAAATCACTTCCTCTTGGATATATGGACTTCCACAAATATATATAGCTATGATGAAGGAGAAGTTTGTATGAGTATGCATGCTATTTTTAGAGCTAGTTGGTAAGACAAGCTAGTTTTAATTCTATTCTAAAGGCTGTGGAAAATAGAAGGTCATGTTATATATCTGTACTGCTTTAAAATAAAAAGCTAATATTATTGCAAAATGCTGTTTGCCCTTTCCTCTTCTTTTGTAGGTGGTGCCATTTGGCTTTCTGAGGTGTCTACATTATATGCACGTTGTAGTCAGTTATTTTCTATTAATAAATATTGGGCCAAAATAGGCCAGTCTGAAGCCAAAGGGAGCTGCATTTATGCAAACCTCACATCACAATTTAGCCTATGGCTTTGGTTTTGACAGCTGACCTTGGAGAATATTGTTTATAGTGTCAGATGCAGAGAATAAGGGCATGACTCCCAGTTGCTCTGCACCTTTTACTACTGAAGGCATTCTGTGCCAAAACATTAAAAATTATGACCCCCAAAAATAAAAATTCTGCACACAATTCTTTAAAATTCTACACAGTTCTGCAAATTTTATTTGTCAAATAAATGTGGAGGCTCCAGAATGGCATGGAGAGGACAGGCCACTGCTGCACAGAGGTGGGAGATCACTGTGCAGCTCCCCCTGGGACACGGATTCAGCGGTGAGGCGGCACCCAACCCTGACAAGGCACAAGGACCGGGCCTGCCCCAAAAACACCCTAGGGCTTTGCCCCTCTGATCCAGGTGCACCAGGTGTGAGCAGGCGGGCTCAGCAAGGCAGGATCCAAGTGTGGAGGGGCTTAATCAGGGGGTGAGGGGAGGATCCAGGTGTGGGTTGAGAGGGTCCTGTGTGGGGCAGTCTAGGTGTGGGTGGCTCATTGGGGGATCCGGTGAGGGGGGGAATCTGGATACACTGGGGCTTGTTGGAGGGTTCTGGGTGCAACGGTAATGGGACTCTGCGGGGGGGGTGGTCCATGTGAAGCATCAAGTAAATAGTTGGGGCTCAGATGGGGGGGGGGGTCTGGGTGTGGGGGAGATAGAGCTCAACAGGCAGATACAGGTGTGGGGGGCTCAGTGGGGGGTCCAGATGCAGCTGATTGGGGCTCGGTGGGGTGGGGATCCCAGTGTGGGTGGCTCATCAGAGTGGTCCAGGTACAGGGGAAGTGAGGCTCATCAGGTTCTGAGTGTGTGGGAGGGTGAGGTTCGGTGGGAGGGTCTCGGTATGAGGGTGTCTGGATGCACAGGGGCTGGGCGGATGGGGGAGCAGCTCCCTGTTCAGGGATCCCTCCCCCTGCAGCTGAGGAACAATGGGTGCAGGAAGCGGGGGTGGGGGTGGAGTTTGCAGAGCTTCTTTCAGTTGGCAGAGAAATCTGGGGGTGGGTCTGACCCAGCTCCGGATGCTATGCAAAGGAAGAGGAAGTACCTCCTCCCAGCCCAGCTGGGACTAGCAGCTGAGCCTGCCACAGGGTAGGCGCCACCTGCCGGGTCTTTCCCAGTCCTGCTTCCTGCCCCACAATGATTTACCTCTCTGCCTGATGCCCTGAGCCCCTGAAACATACTGCTGAAGAGGGTCAAATGACCACTCTTGTGGCGTACCTTTGGTTCCTTGTCAGAAAGTCATTTTTCTGCAGGGAAGCAAATAAATCTGCGGGGGGACATAATTCTGCACATGCACAGTGGCGCAGAATTGCCCTAGGAGTAATCTTTTGTAATTTACACTGGTACAAAGTGAGTGCCCAGTGGATATAAAACACTACTAAACAATAATGGTACATTTTACACCCAGTTGGCATTCACGTTGCACTGATGTAAATGACTATGCAAGGTGCAGGGCAACACAGAACCAGTTCCAATATATTGGGTTAATAAACCACTGCTATTTCACTCTGCACTGTTGTAAATTACTAAACGAGGTGCAGAAAATCATGCACAAGCTCTTGTCCTAATAAAACACTATCTCAGTTCAATCCTCCTTCCTTTTGCAAAGCTGAAGCCAAATTATGTCCAATTAAATGCTCAATTAAATTGCTAAATTAAGACCACTGAATGATCAAATAGATGCAATGGATGGAATGCCATCTTTCATCTCAAATCAAAGAAAGAGAAAATGGTCTAGTACGATTTGAGCACAAGACTAGCACTCAAAAAGTCTGGGTTTTATTCCTGGCTGTCTCACCTACTTCACATGTAACTTTAGACAAGCCACTTAGGCCTATTTATTGAAAAACGCCTACTAATTTTGGTAGCCTCAATTCTTGAACCCACTTGGAGCACCTACAATTCCCATTGATTTCAGTTGTGTGTGCTCTCCAACTCTTTATAGATATGCCCCTTAAATTACACATCACACCCTCTTGTAAATGTGGTACCTATGCTGGTGTACTAATTGGTTGTACTTGCTATGGAGAAATCCTGTTTCTTGTTTGGGAGCAAGGCTCCTTTAAGCCCAAGTTTTCCCGATTTGCACACCACAAATAGGATTTAGCCCTTTGTAACAAAATATTCTATATTTTCTGTTGCTACCTCCTGAAGTAGTAAACCAGTTCAACAGAAAAAGTAAGTATTTTCCTATGTACTACATATGGCCTGAACCATTTACAGCAGTAGTGTAAGAGTAGAATTTGCTCTCTAGTTCCAGGCAATTTAGGCATTCCAATTTTGGTTAGACCACTAGATTGTAATACCCTGACTCACATAAAAGATCTTACTCCATGTGAAGACAATGGGACTATTCACAGAGATACTAACAAATGTGAGTAAGGGTATTACAATCTGACACTGGCCTTATCATCACTGTAGTATATTGCATACACATTATACAACAGTGACATCCAGCTAGCTTGTAAAAAGTCCATCAATGATATGTTGCAAATATTTTAATAAGCAGTTCCCACAAAAATGTTCCCTCATCTGATAAACCCAAAGTATCATGTGAATTAAGTCACAATCCTCCCTCCAAAATAATTGTCAAATTTTAACCAAAAATGTCCTACAAGTCCTCAAGAGTCCACTTCAGCGCATCACTTGGGACATGAACATTAATGGCTCCATGCTATGCACTGTGAGGATGAGTTCAAAAAATGCATCTAGTTTTCTAACTGAAATGGCTACACATGTTTCAAAAACTAGCATGCTGGAGTGCTTTGTGTTGAAGCCAGATGGATGTTGTATTGAATCTAGCCCTGCATTTATTTCTTTCACACTTTAAATACATTGGGTCAAATTCAGCTCTCAGTAATGCAGATGCAAATCTGGACTAACTGCAATGATTTTAATGGAGTTACTCCACAGTTTGATGTAACTGAAAGCAGAATTTGGTCCATTTATTTTGGTCCAGAATTTTGGTCCATAATAGAAACTGAAACCATTGTAACTGAAAGCAGAATTTGGTCCATTTTCCTCAAAGGCAGTATAAACATAATTGCATAACATCTGCTGGCTTTATTATTTTAATTTTAGAAGCTCCAAAAAAGTGTAAATTCATTCTGCTCCAAATACCAAAGAGGCATATTTTCATTTGCCTCAGTGTGCACTGACTTACAGATGTAAATCCATGAGCAGTGAGATGAGAAAACATTTCACGTATAATTTTTTTCTCTAGCTCTGTTTCACACAAAATATATTTATTTTATACTGCCAATTATATCGAACAGAAATGGTGTCCTGTCATGCTTATGATTTGATGTGATAACATTTTTATTCTTTAACATACTTTACTTGTGCCATTTCATGGGACCATACTAGCACTGCTTTACTTCTCCTTATTGCTTTTATTAAATAATAATAAAGTTAGATATACAAAGCTGCACTACCTACTTTAATATTCTAAAGCCTTTATATACCAGAAAACTCAACTTTTTAGAGGACCCTCATATACTCAATATGTTTCCTTTGTTTAAATTTGCAATCAATATTATTCCAATATTTTCTAGCACACTTCACCAATAGCGATTACATGTCTTTCATTATTTATTATTATTGTTGTTATCATTCTTATTGTTAATAATTATGACCATAGCATCTGGGAGCCCCAGTCATGCACTAGGATCCCATTGTGCCAGGTATTCTACAAACACAGAACAAAAAGACGGTCCCTGTCCCAGACCAATTACACTCTGTCACTTGTTCACATTTTAAAATTTGTCATGGAATTTATGGTTTACCTTCTGTCCCTAATGTTTTGTTGTTAACATGTTTCCCAGTAATGTCAACTAACTTCACTTTACTTCTTGACTCTTTCCCCAGTTTACATGGGGTTAGAGGTACTCACAATTGTCTGCCTCTCCTTCCAGCCCATGGCACTGGCTTGTAGGTCTTGAGGTTCCATTTCTTTTCTTTTCAAACTTCACAAGACAAAGTCTTTCCATCATATCCTTGATCTTTCACATTCTTTTTTTGATGTCCTCTTCCTCCCATGATTTCTTTGCTGGTTGTTCTTCTCTCACTCTTATTACATACCCAGCCCAACTCAAATGTTCATTCTCCAGCCTGTCTATCACTGATAATCCTAAATTCATCTTCCCCCTAATTTCTTCCATGCACACTCTGTCTACCCTTCATGTGCCTACCATTCTCCTCAGTATATTATTTTCTATTACCTGTATCTTCTTTTCTTCTATCTTTGAAAAACACATCAGTTCCAAACCATAGAGCAGGCAGAGACAAAATACAAGCAGCATACACTTATCCTTTCAGATGGTTACTTAACGGCCAATCCCACAGTACTCCTGCCACCAACTAGTAACACTGCTAGTAACTAATAATGTTATCCATGAAATGTGGCTTTTTAAAATACTATCATTTTGTAATATCTAAGTCCTAATGTTTTCTAATTTTTATTATTCCATAAAGTGCTTTTTAGACATTCACACAGTTCTTTCATTTTAACATTCATAGAATCTCAGGGTTGGAAGGGACCTCAGGAGGTCATCTAGTCCAACCCCTGCTCAAAGCAGGACCAATCCCTGATTTTTGCCCCAGATCCCTAAATGGCCCCCTCAAGGATTGAACTCACAACCCTGGGTTTAGCAGGCCAATGCTCAAACCACTGAGCTATCGCTCCCTCCCCCCTATTAATGGGGGATGTGAATTAAAATTTTGACTGGGCACTCATGAGGAAAAATTCCTATTGAAGTCAACAGGAATGTGTAAGTGGTGTATTTTTGGGTCCCATATTAGGTAGGTTTCAATTATATATAAGTATATAATTAGCATATGCTCATGACAGAATGAGGGCCATGTATGCTGATAAACATATAATAAAGGGAGCTTGTGTTGTTGTGGTTATGCTCGGGGTTGGGGAAAATCATATTGAAGCTGAGGTGTGTAATAGGTGCCCTTCATTCAAGATAAATTTAAAAAAAAATTAAGCACCTGTATGGAATAGCTGACATGACAGGAACCACTGCCTAGAACACAGGCCACATGCAAGGCTGGAGTAGGAGCTGAGCCATGAGGGTTTTCTCCTGGAGTGTGAATGCAAACACACAGGGGTGTGTGTTGTTTGAGGGAACTTTGTAGGAGAAGAAGGATCATGAACACCACAGAAACACACAGAGAAGGCAGCAAAGCCCCAGAGATTACCAGAGAAGCACTTGTAGCATGACCCTGAGAAAAGAGCGTGAGCTTTTAGGTAGAGTGCTGGCAGGAAGGGGGCTTGGAACTGTGAACAAAGAAACCATCTCCTTCTGTATACTTCCCACTGTATTCAGGGAAACAGGATTTTGTATATATTCTTTGTAAATAAAGAGGATTGCATCAAAGAAATACCTGATTCCATCATCAATTTCTCCTAACGGAAACAACCTCTTACCCTGAATATTGGGTAACCACTTGGGCCAAAAGGGATACCATTATTACAAATATTTTGTCTTTCTGAAGCGTTTATAGTAAGATTGTTCCCAGTCCAGCTTTTTATAATATACTATTTCTATAGGAGATTGATTCAAGATTTTAAAATGTAGTCCAAAAATGTTTCAGGTTCAGCCCAAAAATCAGTCTAGTTTTGTCAAAATGTTTGCTGAGGATCACTAACCTTCAGGTGAAATTTGGTTAGTTTGAGAAAGCAGTGATGGAATCCTTAACCAGATACAATGTGATTGTTTCAGCTGAGTTTCACTTTGAATTTGGGGGTTATACTTCTGAATCTGAAATTGAAAGCAAAACTCCAGGAGGAAGAACCCATGTAAACTTAAAAAAAGTGCAAACATGAAACCCCTGCAAACAGAAACACCAGTCTCACACAGCTCCAGAAGTCAGAGATAAGAGACACAAATTTAACTGTTATTCTTTATAATCTTCATTTAGGTCCAAGTCCTAGTCCAATATGGCAAAACTCACAAAACTTTCCCCAAAGTGAAGGAAAATCAAAAACAGAGAGGTTTTGTGATGTTTAGGGCCATAAAATTTAACAGTACATTTTAGCTGACATAATATTTGGCCTTATCTACCTTAGGATTTAATGGTATATTGTTAGAACATGTCAACTGACTTGTTCTAATTAACATGGTTTAAAAGTCTAATAAAGACAAAGTAGTATATCCTCTATCATAACATTTTATTTTATTTAAATATAAATAACCTGCTAAGTTGATCAAGTTAAAGCTAAGGCTCCCCACCAGATATTAACTCAATTAGTTTTCTATATGTTGTAGGCAGCGTGACTTGTCTACATTAACCTTTTGAAGCACGTTAGCTGACAAGTTCTAACAGCACAAGTTTTATCCTCATCTATTCAAAGGGTAAAATTTTCAAAAGTGCCAAGTGACTTACAAGCCTAAGACCCATTGACTTTCAATTAAATGTAGGCTCCTAAGTAACTATTGAGATTTTTAGTTAAGGCTTGTGTGCCAAGGTATTGGTAATACTCATCCCCTTTCTTTATCTCTGAATGACAGACTATCATCTCAGCCAAGATGAATAGAAATGTAAAGATGAATTAAACTGGAATGGCAAAGGATTTAGCTTTCTACATTGCCATTAGGTTATTGACACTGTTATCAGAAATATATGGCTTACAAAGAGGAATTAGAGAATAGATAAGGAAAGGCAGTCAGTCAGGAGTCAGGAGAGATTTAGGAACAATTAAGTCAATAGTGAAGATTACAAGTAAGCAATGTGTCATGGTAGTGAGTCTTCCCCTCTTCTGCACCCTCCATTTCCCTGCATATCTCATAGTTTCTGATTAACATTCTCAACATTCTATGACAATGAGGGGGTTCTAAGCACAAACATCCACTATAGGGCTGCAACAATGCCAGAATTGTTCCAGCTACAAGGGGCTGGTTCAATAGTGCAAGGTCACTTCAGATCCCACCCTGTATATACCTTCTTCCCTCTACCCCAGACAATAATCTAGCCTCATTTATTTTAATGCTTATTGAATTGCATTTGAGAATTTCAACCAAAATATAAAAAGGAGGCACCAGCATAGAGGACTGTAACAAAGTGCATCTTTGTGCTTGTGTGGTTCTAATACTTTAGTCAACATGAAATGTTTTAACAATTTGTTCAACTCTGTGCATTTGTAGAATCAAATTAAGGGAAGCACCAGGGTTATTTATATTTAATGTCAAGTTTTAAAAATACATTATTTTGTGCAGTTTGTGTTAGTTTTTCACACAAAAGATTCAAATAATAAGACAATCAAAAGTAATACATATGGACAAATGGGGTAATTCCCCTTTTTACGGTGGCCAATATACACACATGAGAAGCCCCTCTGATTTTAATGAGAGTACTTATGAGTAAGGCAACGATCATTTGGCTCAGCAACACAGCCAACAATACACTCCATTTTTAAACAGTAACACTTTTTGGCTAACTAAAACCACAAATAAAACAACACAAAGCATAATCCTAACATTTTTTCCCAATAACAGAGACTTGTATATAACATCATTTATATTGAGCCTGTCCTCAGTTCTTGGGGGAAAGGAGTATTTGAAAATGCAGCAGCCTTGGAAGAAAGGACTAAAAAAAATATATTACTTTTTTTTTTTAAAAAGATTGAACAGCATTGAATAGTTTCCCAGTGCCTCCTGGGATGAGAATTACCATTGTTAATACTTTTTGGTAACACAGTGTTTAAATCCTTCAACTAGTGATGAAAACAAAGTCAGACACCCTGAAGGCAAGTAGAATCAAACTGTTTGTGTCTCCCCCCACACTTTAAGTCAAAGAAATTGTGTTCCTTAAAAACAATAATAAATTCTGGAAGGGGTGGGTATGCTATTCTTATCCAGTACCACACTAATGATTATAGAATGCAGCTGCTATGACTTTTTGCTCAAACCTATAAATATGCTTTCCATTTACTATATATTTTGATTGCATTCCCTTTCAAATTCAAATTGTCACATGTTTTTAAAAATATAATTGTCTATGAGGGATTTGTGGTGTGAATATTTAGGATTTAATCTCGAGAAGTGATGAGCACCCATCAATTTCAATGGGAGTTGAGAGTGCAGATGCAGAGCACCTTGCAAAAATGGGCCGTTACGCATTAAGAACAATCCATAGTAGTTCAATTTTCTTCTTTTAGCCTTGGCTAGAAAATGAATGATGGTGGAAAGAAGAACTGGCAACAGACTGATTTACTTTCAGTTCTAGCGTTGTCAGACTTTTTATTTTCACAGATTCATATATTACAAGGCCAGAAGGGAAAATCTCATGTATAACACAGGCCTCAGGTATAACATGGGACATAGAACTTCCCTGAAACAATTCTGAGAGCATTTCTTTTACAAAAACATGCAATCTTGATTTAAAAATTGCCAGTAATGGAGAATCCACCATGACCTTTGGCAAACTGTTCCAAGGGTTAATTGCCCTCACTGTTAAAAATGTATGCCTTATTTCCAGTTTGAATTTGTCTAGCTTCAATTTCCAGCCATACTCTCATGTTATACCCATCTCTGCTAGATTTAAGAGACCACTGTCAAGTATTTGTTCCCCATATAGTTTCTTACAGATTGTAATCAAATCACCCCTTAAACTTCTCTTTGTTAAGCTAAATAGATAGATCTCCTTGAGTCTATCACTATAAGGAATGTATTCTAATCCTTAAATCATTTATCAACATCCTTCTTGACTTGTGGACACCAGAACTGGACAGAGTATTCCAGCAGCAGCTGCACCAGTGCCAAATACAGTGGTAAAATGACCTCTCTACTCCTACTTGAGATTCCCCCCATTTATGCGTCTGTAGTAGAGTAGTTGGAGGGCTAGGTGGCCTAGGGTTAGCATACCTGGTTTTCAGTTTCTCACCTCCCAGCAGGAAGGACCTTCATTCTAGTTCCTAACACTTATATGTGGCTTATCCTCACCTCAGCATTTTCAGTGTTCTTACCCTCTCCTTACTAGAGGGGGCGGTGGAGCGAAAATGAGGTTTTATGCCCCTCTTGCAACAAGGATAGTAGTAGGGGAGCCTGGGCCATCCCACTTCACCGGGCTCTGAACTAGGGCCCTCCGAGGGTCAATAATATTAGGCACTGTAGAGTGCTTCAGAGCTGCCTCTGTGGATCAGTTCTTACCATCTGTCTCCCGCAAAGTCTTTAAGTCCAATATAAGATAGCATAAGAAAAGAGAAGACAACTAAACCTTCAGCCCCAACTATGATCAGCAGATAGTCTTCTTCCTCACAGTGAGGCTTCTTTGGCATCCTTGTTCAAGGGTCCTCAGGATAGGTTTGCCTTTCTGCCCAGCCTTGCCCCTTATGAGCCCTTTTGGCCACAGCATCACACCGATAGCTCTTGTTCAGCTGATTATCCTAAAAAAAAATTCAAAGTTACTTCTACCCAGGATAAAGTCCCCCATCCTGTAAGTGTGACCTACATTCTTTATTCCTAGATATATACATTGACATTTATCTGTATTAAACCACATATTGTTTGCTTGCACCCAGATTATCCGGACGATCCAGATCGCTCTGTATCAGTGACCTGTCCTCTTCATTATTTACCATTCCCCCAATTTTGTGTCATCTGCAAACTTTATCAGTAATGATTTTATGTGCCATTGATAAAAATGTTAAATAGCATAGGGACAAGAATTGTTCCCTGCAGCACCCCCCTAGAAACATATCCATTTGATGATGATTCCCCATTTACAATTAAATTTTGAGACCTATCAGTTAGCTAGCTTTTAATCCATTTAATGTGTGCCATGCTAATTTTATATTTTTCTACTTTTGTAATAAAAAATATCATGTGGTAACAAGTCAAACATTTTACAGAAGTTTATTACATCCACTACAACATTACCTTTCTTCCAGTTTTCTGGAACTTCCCCAGTCTTCTAAAACTTATTGAAAATCAACATTAATGGTGCATCAAATCCTCAGGCAGCTCTTTTAAAACTCTTGGATGCAAGTTATCTGGACCTGCTGATTTAAAAAAGTCTAACTTTAGCAGCTGCTGTTTAACATATTTCTGAGACATGAGTGGAATGGAAAGAGTGTTATCATATGATAAGACTACATCATCTGTTTTTCCCCCCCCAAATATAGAACAGAAACATTTATTGAACACTTCTACCTTTTCTGCATTATCACTGATAATTCTACCAGTTCCATCCAGTAATTAATCAATACCATTATTAGGATTCTTTTGTTCATAATATACTTAAAAGCTCCTTCTTATTGTCCTTAACTCTGCTGGTCAGAAAAATTCTTCTTGTGTCCCTTTGCTACCCTTATCAATTTTCTACAGTTCTTAGCTTCTGATTTATATTCATTACTATCAACTTCCCCTTTCTTCCATTTGTTAAATGTATATATATTTTTATATAGCTGTCTTCACTTCCCCACTGAACCAAGTCATTTTTTTTTTAGCCAATATGGCCTTCTTCCCTGATTGTGATATTGTAGCTTTTGGGCATCTAGCAAAGTGTTCTTAAACAATTCCGAATTATCATGTACATTTTCCTCATTACATTCTTGCTCCCAGCTGATTTGGCTCATCATTGTTTTCAGCTGTGGGAAATCAGCCCTTTTAAAGGACCAAGTGTGTCTATATATTACTGGTCTGAACTTTGTTCTGTTTGCACATTATAAATGTAATCAATTCATGATCACTTGTACCTGAGCTACCATTAATTTTTAGTTCTGTGATCTGTTCCTCATATCTGTCAAGATGAGGTCTAATATAGAATTCCCCCGTATTTGATGTAACGTTTTTTGTTAGGAAACCATCATCTATAATATTTAGATGATAACATTCCAAGGATGGTTTAGTACTGGCAGCATGAGACCTCCAGCATATATCACTCAAATTGGAGTCACCCATGATCGTGTAGGTTTTCTTCCTACACATTATAGATAGGTGAATAAGAAGTCCGTCATCCCGCTCCCCTAGTGTGATGTGGTGGTCTGTAGCAGTCACCAACTAATACCCCATCTTGTTCTTTATAGGTTAAAGCCATGAGCAGCACGTGAACCGCCGGCTGTGGGAGGATAGCCCTAGCCCTGCCCCTTCCGCCTAAGGCCCCGCCCCTTCCATGCCCCCCATCCCTGCTGGAGCCCAGAACTACCCCCTCATAGCCGCCAGCCCCCACCCCAGGCTAGTGACCCCAGCCTCCCTTCCCCCAGCTCCGGAGCGGGCAGCACGGCCACAGCCCTGGAGCACTGGGAGGGCAGGCAGTGCAGCCGCAGTTCCACCCCCAGCCCCGGAACGATGGGAGAGCAGGCGATGCGACCCCAGCCTCCCCAGCCCTGGGAGGGCAGATGGCGCAGCCCGAGACAGGGCCACCCCACAGGGAGATTGGAGCAGCTGTGCCGAGCAAAAACGGGGTGGCAGGGGGGGCTGGGGGTGGAGCGTTAGCAGGGCCACAACTGGCTGTTTGGGGGAGCACAGCCTCCCCAGCCTATGGTACCCGCTGTCCATGATTAAGGCACTGATCCATAAGCATTCAAGATAATTTTCTTCAGAGTTATCAGTGACTTGGAAACAGGCACCATTTTTTACATAGAGTGCAATATCCCTCGGCTTTTCCCCACTCAATCATTCCTAATAGGTTATAACCATTGATTTAAACACCTCAATTTTCTGATTTATGTACAGTGGTGCCGTTTCCTCAAATCTTTTAAAAAGATTTTCAGCGGTCTGATTAAAAAAAATAGAAGTAAAACTGACTTTTGGCAGGACATGGAAGTTTTTACACTGTCAGTGTCTCCAGCACTTAGAGACAGACAGAATACTAAATTTAAATATCAAAAAGCACCGGGAGAACTAGATATGATTCTTTCCTGCCCCTAAAGTGAGCGATGCATTGAGAAGTGCTTTGGAAAATAAGGCAACATTTTCCCATTAATCAGGACATTTTACATGGTCTCAATAAATTAAATCTACTTTAATATACTTTAAACAGAGAAGTGCAGAGGGATGTGCCCATAGCTATTGGAAAATTGCAGAAACATAAGCCCACTTTGTGGGGATTTCAACAGATATTTCATAGAAAAGACCTGGGATTTTGTTTCTTTGTTTTGTTCGATAAATAAAACATATAGGGCATAACAATGCATAAGAATGCAGAAAGGGCAAAAGGAGCCTTCCTTCTTTTGCATTCCTACATGTGGGCCAGCTATAGTCACAGGAAGGTGTTCAAGCACTGTGCTAATCTGGAACTGCTGTCAATTCTTAAGGCTAACAAAATTATCCCAGTTCCAACTAGTATTCAACCTTTTTACATATTCGTGTATGGGTCTATTCTGCATGTTTCAAATATTTTTAATTTTATTGTACATCATGTTGATACTTTTTCATATATAAATATACATGATTTCTCATAGAGACAGATTCAAATGCATATATGAGTCAGGGTATACTTGTTCATGTTCCATTAATATAGTAACTTGATGAAATGAAGATGAATAGAATACTTAAGAAGTTATTGCATTTATTTAGCTGCAGGTTAGTGCTAAAGTAATTCCTCTATCCCTCAGAGATTTTGTAGTTCCTTGGGGAATTTCTCTTATTTACATTTTATATATAAATTGGGTTCAGGTTTCCTAGAGGACATCTGAGAAAGTCCCTGCCGGAAATAGAAATATTAGTAGCCCTAGTATCACTGTTGCTAATCAGAGGCTGACACTTGGACTGGGTGGAAGAAGGAACAAAGAGTGCTCTACTCATCTGTCTGCGCCATGATGTCATTACTGCATATTAATTTACATCTCACAAGAATGAGGTGCCATATTCTGAGTTAGACACTGTTAAGGTACATAGGAAAGGATTCATATCCAAAGGCAGACTGAGTGGGGACACTCACCTCCTAGAGGTTCAGAAAGAAAGAGATCAGTGTGATGTGACTACCTGGACTACTAATAGGTGACTAACTTGTCAAAGCAACTATATTTATAACCCACTGTTTAACTAATAGGGCCTTCTACAGCATTAATGTCAGAAAAATTGTGAAAAATCATCTGTCTTACCTCTATGAACCAGCTGTCCATATCCAGGCACAGTCAGGAGTGCTGGAATTAGAGGCGCTGGGGGAGGCAGCATTGGTTCCCATCATATAAAGGGGTTACAGTTCTGTTCAATGGCTTTCAGCACCCCCACTATAAAAGTTGTTCCAATGCCACTGTGCACAGCTCCCACTGATTTTAGTGGAAGGTTTGAATGAATAAGGACTCTGGCCCTGTAGCAGGCTATGCTAATCAGGAGAAATGTTGCTGGCTTCTGGAAGCCATTTTCTACATGAAAGAGCATAGACACTTCACACAAAGGAGCTTCTCTCACACTGCTGATCTTTGTGTCTGAATCAACAAATGATTTAACAGAATATCTATGGCCAGTGCACTGATTTTTTTTTTAGTCTGGACAGGGTTGTCTCTCCAATATAAGATTCGAATAAATCACTTGTGGAACCTCTTATGAGGGGTGGGCTCAATATATAGCTACCCCCAAAAATCCACATATTCCAGTCATCCCTGTTGAGAAAGAAAAGTCCATGTTTTTTAACCAAACTATTTAATAGATATTATTTGCCATTCTGCCTCTCCAAAATATCCTCCTTGCCTTGTGTATTTCAATTGAATTAAAAGGTGTTTGTGTCTTTAAATGTCTTTTTCTATACAGTAATCACCACTTTTAAGTTTCACCTTTTACCAACAGCTAACACACACCACCGTATATGTAATATTATACCTATTTTGTAGTATAAGGAAATAATACATAACTTAGAAACCATCATGTGGTAATTATTGCTACCAGTATAGTCAGTTGTATGTGCAGTTACCATGAGTGTATGTGCAACTGTGGCAATTGCATGTACAAATTACAGCTCCAATCCTCCAAGACTTATTCATGTACATTTATGCACATACTTTATGCACTGAGAGTCATCCCACTGAAGTCAAAGGGCTATTCAATGTACATAAAGTTAAGCATATGCGTATGTATCTGCAGAATTGGGAACTTAAAGAGTATGTATTTTTGATTGTGAAAATGCTTGCACACACTTCTGGAAATTTGGCTTTATTTTCCAGTAATGTGCAAAATACAGCCAATGAAAGAAAAACTTGTATTTGAAACTGAGGTTTTAACATGCTGTTACAGATATAAAATGGTCTTACTTTTGTGAAAATTTTCTAACTGAAAGTTTTTCTCTGTAGGGCCATTTATCAAGCAGAAATTGCTCCACATTTCATATAATAATTCAAATGTTTACTTTTTTTTCTATGCAAAAATTATAGTTCCTTTGAAATTCATATACAAATACTTTTGAGGGGTCAAAATGATCTGAATCAAAATGGCAAAAGTTTTCACTCACCGTTTCACACAACAAGCATTCACTGATTTCACATAGCTCAATATTCTATTTAATTTTTAACGAAATTATTTCACATATGCCTATATAAGCCAGCTTTTATTACACCCATGACCCTAAAGAGTTACAGTAAATCAAGTCTTTTATGTTTAAATACGAATCTTGCTTGCCTTGTACAAGATAGTATTTAATAGTTTAAAAAAGTTTCTCCTATGATCTCATTATGACATAGACTGTGTCATGCAGTAATGGAAATCCCATCAATTACCGCCTGCTCAACTATAGCCTGTGTAATGCAGGGTCACCCTGTTGAGTTTATTTATTATCACAGACAAAAGGCCTATTCTCTTCCATACAAGTATAAAACTAAATACATCTATAACTCAGACTTGGCAGGTCTCCAAATTTCTACTGTCTATGATAGTTTGGTAGAGATAATGGAATTAAAGAGGATAATTTATTTTGCAGAAGCACTGACTTACAGCCTAAATATTTTGAATCATATATGGGAGTGGTTCTCAAACTGTTTCATATTGTGGACCATTTCTTAAGGTAGAGATCATCTTGTACACGATCCCTCCACCGATCCTCCCAATCCTGATTCCAAACCTTCCCTACCGCTATTATAAGGCCTGTGCCAATGCCCATTAAAGTCAATGGGAGTTTTTGCATTGACTTAGTTAGGTGTTCAGTTGGGCCCACCATGCTTGGTTACATTAAAAAGCAATAATGCAGGGAAGTATTAGGAAGTTATAAACTCACTTCAATGTGATGTATGTGCCTATTTGGTTGCATTCTCCCTCCCCACCACATTACTTCCCTGGAAATTTTATATATGATAGAATCATAGAAATTGCAGGGCTGGACATGTTGGTATCAAACTTTCCCATGCAGCCTGATCTAATCTAATTTGCATGACCCCTTGTTCTAATCTTTCATATTTAGGCTGCTTGTTTGAATCTAGACCTGGTCAGTAGGGACCAAAAATTATTTGGCTAACATTAAATGAGTTAGAAGTCTCAATATGGTTCCTAGTAAACGAACTGTCCAGATCACAAAATTCACCCACCACTCCAGCTTCTTATCCCTAGAGCTGGTCAGGTCACAGTCAGGGTTGAAACTCAAAGCTGGCGGTTGCTACATTCCTGATTCCAGTGCTATACTTGTTCAGTTGATAAATAGAGGACTTCAGTCTTCATGTCTGCCAATCTGACTTTTTCATAACCATTTGCTAAAATAAATAAATAAATAAGATGTGTTATATGTGCTGACTCCCATTTAAGAAGACTGAAAATCTGAAGAACAAATGACGATGAAGTAACCCTGTACATATGAAATGGGTGTGGTACAACCATTTTCCATATCCAGCCTAAGAGGAGTAAATTTGTCTGAGCTCTGTCACCCCCTCTCTACTGCCCAGAGGGCCCTTTTTCTGCTTTGAGCAGGGTGGAAAAGGAGTAAGACGGTCTTGTAGAACTGAGTAACATGAGGAGTAACTATAGTTACACTGTATAGTTTGAACGCAGGTGGCCAGTTATGTAACATGCACAAGCAGCAATCCTGTCGCTTGCCTTAGAGATTTGAACACCTAAAGTTTTTTTTTTTTTAATCATTTTTTGGGCAGGATTTGGGCAAATCCTACTCTTCAGTCCACAGTGTGGAGTTCTTCTGTTTCTTCTGGATCTGTGTTGCATATTCTGCCCTTGTTCCACTTGCAATCCTCCCATAGGCAACACTGGACATTCTACACACAGAACAAATACAGGATATGCAAGAGAGAAAGCTATAGTGCAGATATAAGACCACTGGAGTGGAGACCAGAAAGAATAATGTTGCCTTTTGATTGTTTTAATAAACACTGGATGTGGAACAAATGGTTTAATACACAACACTTGTATTTATTTAGCAAACTATGTTGGTCATTTTGTGTTTGGATTTTACTTTTCAGTGTGGGGTGAGAAGAGATTTGAGATGTATATATTTTAAAGGTTATGATTTTATTAACATACATTTGGTCTGATAAACGATTTAAAAAAAATCAAACTTATAAAAGCTGCTATTTTAAGTAAGCTCCGCTGTATGACTCATTAACAAAAACAAAATAATCACTTCTTGTGACATCATTCAGGGATCTATTAAATAAAATTCACACTTTTTTTGCTTTGGAGTAGGCCAAATGAATCCAAGGAATAAATCAGTAGATGTTTTCCATTTTTCTAATTTTGACAATAAATAAGATTCCTGCTTTTTAATATTCACAATTCATGATTCTATTGACTGCCAGTAACATCAGTGAGAGCAGGATTGGGCTACAAAATGTTTTATTTACCTACGGCCCAAGCCTGCTCCCTTTTGTGTCAGGGCAAATAAATCAGAACAGGATCCGGTCCCTACTTCTGAACATTAACTCTTGAATGTTGACATCAATGGGAGCTGCTGGTGCTCAGCACATTTGACAGTCATGCACAAGATATCTCAGTAATGGAGGCAGTCAAATTTAGTGACTACTTATGAAAATTTTGACCTGGGAATTGTGCTATTGATTTCAATGGGAGAAGCACAGGGCCCTTACTCTCCAGTCAAATTTTAAATTCTTGCTACTGAACACTCTTTAAATGAATGTGGGCAAACTGATTCTTTCGAGCTGGTCAGATCACACAAGCTAATCATTCTCTTGGTTTTTTGCCTTGTAAATAATTTGATGTTTGGACCATGAAATGCTTAGGCATGGACAAAGCCCAGCCAATCCTGTTGGCATTTCATACATACTAAGGCCCTAGTCCTGCAACTGACTCCATGTAGGTAGACCTGTGCCCCACATAGAGCCCCACGGGCTGTATGCAGGTAATTATATCTATCGTTACAATCATTTGCAGGATCAGGGCTTAAGAGCAAAACCTGCCTTACTCATGCAAGTAGCTCCACTGACTTCAATGGGACTGCTAGTAATAGCACTGCTCCTGTAATAGGACCACTTGCTCACAGTGAGCAAGATTTGGTCCTTAAGTTTATGTTAATTTATCTGGTGATATATGTTTTGCAGAAGAAAGAATGGCTTTTGACTTCGGTGGGAGCTGAATCATTTATTTCAATGTCACTTTAACGGATATTTTTGATAGTTAAAATTGCTTTGTCTCCCAATTTAAAAAGACAAAGAAAGTCCATTGTCTACGTACATAATTACAGCCCTTGTTAAACACAGATTTATTTATTTTAAAAGGTTATTATTTTCTCACCATTCTGTGATAGCACACACCTTTTCAGAAAGGGTTATCATTCAGGGATTAGAAATGTATTTTAACACACAAATGTATGATACCATGGAAGTTTACGAAGTTATCTGATTTGCTTTTCTTATTTTCATAATTTGGTGATGTTATTGAATAAAACTTTTTCTTTCATCTGTGTACAAGATTGTACCAATTTTCACATAAAACAGCAAAATCATTTTAGGGGAAACCAGATTCACTCAGAACTTTTAATATTTGGTACCTTCATTCAGGAATCCTTGCCAAACAAGTCTAATATGGGAAGCCTGAAAGAATAGTTGATTTCTTGTTTACAATTATGATTTTTTTAAAAAGAATCCTTTAGAGTTCTTGAAGCATATAATATAATTTCATTTTAAACACAATATAACTGTCATAATTATTTTTCATTTTCATTTTTTAGAATGCTCCTGGTAGGGCCATCCAAGCTGCTAGAGAAAAAGCAGTTTAAGCTGTGGGTTGAGCAGTAGGCCAACAACCTATGTAAATGAGCCAAGTTTTAGAAATAAGGTAGCCATTCCACAAACAGTATGGTAGACATGAATGGCAGAATCTTTTTCATGCCCCAAGTGACATTTGATAGCACAGATTCAGATTCAAAAATATTCAACAGATAGGGCCTTCTCCTACTTATTCTGAAATCAATGTAGTTGTCTTAAATGGGAGCAAGATTGGGCCCCTAGTTGGTAAATCTCAATATATGGAACATCAAGAGATCTTTCATCTTACTGCGAGCTAATTTATAACCATTGTTTTAAAACTGAAGCCTTTTTTACTAGTAGGATTACAAAGATTATAGCCAACCATGGTAAACATAATAAAAATAGTTTAGGACCAAACCTACACATGTGAGTAATCCCAAACTGAGCCACCTTGTGTTCTGAGGAGGGGATCATTGAGGAGGCAGGGAAAGGAGATGCATTTACTTTTCTGAGGCTTGCCTTCTTGTTTCTTTGGGGAGAAGGGGAGTATTATGTGGGATGCACCAGTGCTGAAGCCCCAATTACATCCCAAACCCACCCCCTGTGGAGATATTTCCACTAGGAGCCACAGGGTAATACCAGGGAGGGGGCTTGGATGCCTCAGATGGAACACTCTTTATTGTACACAGGAAGATCAAAAATGCAAGATACCCTGCAGGCTCACACATCTTGGAGAGACAAACTGAACTACAATGCTAAAGTAACCAGGAGACTAAAAGCATTGCCTCAAGTCTGGCAGCATAGGTCCTGCTGGCAAGCTTCACCACACAATTCTACCAATTCCCTTCAGTCTTGACCTGCAGAACCCCTGCTTTCCGGTCATGGGCAAAGAAAAAAAGCCTTCAGGTTAGGAAAACTGTACATTGGTTTTATTATTATGTCCAAAAATGTTCTCTAGGAAATAGGATGACACTGCCCATGTTGGGTGAGTATGATTTGAAGCATAGGGTAAAATCAAGCATATTAATACACTAGGCTAACTAGCCATCATTTGAAAGTGGTATACTTACACACAATTTACAAGTGATCATAGTGATTTTGCTCCTAGGCTGAAGTCTTGTATGTCAGATTTCAGTATAGAATTTTTTAAAGTCATCTTATAACCCTTTTCAGTTCTGATAGACTCATAACTACACCAATGCAAATATATATGCTCTAAAAGAGAGAACAATATATGCATTCAAATTCATATTATAGTTCAATGATTACGTGCAAGGGGGTAAAAATAAGGTTGCTGTGGAAAACTTAAATCGGAATTTCTTGATCTTTAAACACAGAGCTGCAAAAATGATTTAATCAGAAAGGAGCAAAACTAAAACCCTGGATCCAGATACCACAAGCATTGTCATTCATGTCTGACACCAGGATCCTGATCCAGACTGAAATTTTGTGCCTTGAGCCCCTCTCTATTTATGAATAAAAGCTTAAACCCATAACTGTTTTGCCCCTTTCACTCAGTCAGGGACAACTGTCACAGACGTACTGCTGTGGGATGTGATGATATGTGTTGGGGACTTTGTGGAAAACTGGAAAGTGCAATTGAAGAAGAAAACTATTCTCTCTCTCTCATTCTCTGTGGACATCTAATACAAGAGCAACCTGAGTGTGGACAGGTTCAACCCAGAATGACACTGCCTACCAGCAACAAACATTGGGGAGTGAGGGAAGAGGAAAACTACAGAGAGGAGAATCCAGAGATTCATACTACAGACAGAGCTGCCAAGTAAAGCACACTTCTTTAACCAAAGAGCCTCAGACTTTGTAAAATATGAATAGTATAGATTTAAAAAAACAATGGCAATGGGTTTGTGTGTGCCTGTTTTAAAAGAACAGTCTGTGACAAAAAGGCAAACTGATGGCCAACCTGATAAAAGGAGCAAATCAAGGATTACTAGATCATGTGGAACCCCAATGCCTGAGGATGGGAGGATTACTATTGTGCAAAACACATGGTTCTGGGGGAGGCAGGAAGCACTTGAAGACATTTTCCCCTTCTGCATTTGTTTTCAGCCTCTTTGTGTTTTCCAGACCTGTTTGGGAATCTCTGGCCTCTCTCTCTCCCAGATCCTGGTGCTGGGTGTATTTCTCTTTCAACCTAGACACTCCCCAGCCCCGAAGTTTCATTGTGAATTGGTGTCCAGGCTCCTCCTGCATCTCTTTGTGAAGGTGTCAAAGAGACTGTAAGATTCCCTGGGGAGGTTGGGGTAGGGGCTCCCGCGTGACAGTGAAGATGTGATGAAGGGAGAGAAAGAAAGGTTGAGAGAGGAGGACCAAAGTGAGCGAATTTGCTGGGTGCAGACAAGGTGGGGGAAGAGCAGACGGGGCTCCAAGGAGGAAGGGTAGTGGGGAGAAAGCAAAGGGGGATTTCGGGGGAAGGGGGCAGCAGAGACTCCAGGAAGAGAGGCAGGAGAGGGTGTGGAAGAGGGAGAGATGGGGGGGGGGGACCAAGGCAGGGAGGGTTTGGGGTCGCAGCAGAGACGGGATGAGAGGGAGATGGGGTGGGGATGAGGACCGCATCAGTGGCTTGAGGAGGGAGTGGTGAGGGAGGCAGGAGTCAGGGATGATGGAACAATTTTTATAGTGTGGTACTGAGAGCCATTTAACCAAACTGCAAAACCTGTATTTAATGGAAACCACTTCGATCCAAGGAGTGTCCCAGCACCAGTGCAGGGGCGGGACCCCGGAGAGGTTCCCTGGGATGTTCACACCTACTCTCCGGGCTGCTGTTTATTGTCGTCCATGCCCCCAAAGGGGGGCGCCCAGCGGAGCGGGCGGGAGGAAGCGGAACTGGCCCTCCGTGGGTGCCTGGTGTGGGCTGCCCAGCTGCTGGGGTGGCAGGAGAGTGAGGCCACCCCATGTTCTGCAAGGGAGCGTGCATGTGTGTGTGTGTGTGTGGGGGGGGGGGGAGGCTAAGGGCCCGCACCCTGGGCTGGCGAGGCGCTGCCAAGGCAGGTAGCAGCAATTCTCGCGCCCCCCACCCCCTTCTCCCGGGGAGCCGAGCGGCTCCGCTCCGGGGGCAAGTACCGCCGCACCGCTGCTCCGGAGCTTGAGCCGGCCAGGGGGGAGGGTGTGTGCGCGCCGGGGGAGGTGGGGGCAGGATTAGAGGGAAGCGGCGGCCCCGCCCTCCCCCTTCACACTGGGATAGAGCCGAGGGGGAGATGGCCCGGGAGAGGCGGCATTGGCACCATGACATTACCCAGCCTGCTGGTGGCTCTGATTTTAGGGACGACCCCCGCAGCGGGCAGCTTTGACGCGGCCTCTCTTAACCCTCCCCTTGCCCCTGCTCGCGGCCCGCAGCATCCCCGCTCGCGCCACGCCGCGCCGGCCCCCCAGCACCGGCCCGGCTGCCCGGGGGGCGAAGGGCCAGGGGGGCGCTTTGTCAACGTGACCGAGTTCGGCGCCGAGTGCCTGCCCTGGGCGGAGGTGCCCGCTTTCCTGCAGAAGACCCCGCAGGGGAAGGGGCTGCGGGGCCAGCACAACTTCTGCAGGAACCCCGACGGCAGGAGCAGACCCTGGTGCTTCTACCGGAACAGCCGGGGCCGGGTGGACTGGGGCTACTGTGACTGCAGACAAGGTGAGCGAGCGTGCGCGCGTGAGGCGGGGGGGGAGAAGCGCTGCACGGGCAGCAGCGGGCACGCGGGCTCCAGCCTGTCCTCAGCCGGATACCTGTGGAGGCGGCTGCATCCATTGCGTGGGTGGTGGGTGCGTGCTGCTTGCAGCTGGGTGTATTGCGCGCCTGTCGAGATGGCTGGGCGCGTGGGTTGATTGCGCGCCGAGGGGTGGGGGTGCGTGTAGCGGCTGCTTGTGTGCTGGCTCCGCCGTGTCCTGTGTGTGTCCCTTTGGTTGCTATGCGTGAGTGTGTTGGCTGCTGTGTGTTTTGTCTGGGTTGGTGTGTGTGGTTGAGATGGGTAGGTTGTGTGCTGAGCTGTTCATGTGCCCGCGCTGGGCTGTGCTGGTGTATTGAACACGTTTCCCTAGGGGAAGGCTGTAACGAACTGGCTGTGCTATTACAGAATGTACACGTCTGAAGTGTGTGCAAGTGATCATTTCTGTAAAGGGGATTTTGGCAGAGCCATATTTCACTAGAAGGGAATTTTGTACAGATAGATAATGACTTTCCTTCGGTGAGTCTTAGCTGAGCTGAACTTCATTTTCACTTCACTGTAGAAGTGGGTGAGGTTAACACCAATTTCCCTGCTAACAGACCTTTCAGGGAACAGGACATTGAAAAACATATATCTCTTAAAAAAAAAAAAAACAGCATGTTTTTAACCTTTTAAGGTAATAGTACATTTGTTTTGCAGCATAAGGGTCCCCTTTTCTGGTAATATATTTTTTACACTGTTTGAACTGAAAAGTTGTATCAAGTATACCACTAATTCAATTTACAATAATCTCCTTTTTGCACTTTGGTGCACTTCTCTGGAAATTTGCTAAGCAAAATAGGAAGCGATTGTTTTAATCAGGCAGTTTGCAGCTATTCTCTTTCAATTTGTTTTTTAAGTCTTGGGAAAATTGGGTGTACAAGTTAATGCTTCTGCTTGACAACTTGTATGTGTGTAAACAGCCCAGAGGGCCAGATATTGCATGCACTTATTTACTCACAAAACTCCCATTGGTTTTAATGGGAGTTTTGCCTGAGTGAGGACTGAGGAGGGATTTCAGCAGTAGATCAGCCATAAATGTCACCGCCCCTAGGAGCATTCCAGGGGGTCAAATTTGTACATGGATAATCTGATCTTTAATTATTTCCCTAGCTGTAAACATTTCTTTCTAGATCAGGCAAGTCTGCCTTTTGTTTACATCTATTTTCCCCAAAAATAAGTTTAAACTTTTGTAAAGAAATAAAATAAAAAAGTTAGGAGACCTGTTGTTGTACAAGTTCCCTTTCATGTATTTTGTAACATCATAGTGTAGGTACAGGAGTATATTTTTTTATTTGATTTTGTTTACTTCGGTTTTCTTATACTTTTCTTTCTTTTTTAAGGATTGATTTCCTTTTCAGATCCTACAACAATAGTAGTTGGGAGTGCTTTTCTCTCTTTTTCAACAATAATTGCAGTGTGTGTGTGTGAGAGGTTGGGAATGAGAAAGAGACGGTGATGTGAATTATGAGATAATTATACCTTTTGCTATGATGCATAATGTGAAATGTATGTGGAGAATAACAGCTACATTGTTTGTTTATACATAAATAAGTGATGGACTCCCTTCATTCACCTATTTGAAATTTGTGTTCAAAATCAAACACTGTTTTCTGTACCCTTACTAGAAGATAGAAAGTGGTTATGTATTACAGGTGTTTCCTTGGGGAGAGTACCAGGCAGCTCATAAGGGAGTTGGGAGAGAATAAATAACTACTACACCCCTTATAATACAGTCCTAATTTTGATGAAGGGTTTGCATGTTGGCCTTTGTATTTATTTTTTCATTTTAATAGTTCTTTTCCCAATATTTCAATCTGGTTCCCAATGGTCTTTGTGAGCATCTTAGACCAACAGAGTCCGGAGTTTTTAATGTGTCAGATTCTACAAAAATAACCAATCTGCTTCCATTTAGATCAATGGCAAAACTCCCTTTAAATTCAATGGGAGTTTTATTTCAGCAGAATGCTCTTAAAAGGACTGTAAGATTTGGTCTAAACTTGGCTTCTTCTCTGTTGATTTAAGCTACCACTTTACAAAAAGGAAATTTATGTCTAGTACCAGTCAAGATAAAAGACATAGCTATTCGTTAGTAGCTAACTCTTTTCTGATTCTTTTGAAATTAATAGCAAACTCCCATTAATTCTAATGGGACAAGTGTCTAAAGCCTTCGTCAAAGAAATACCAAAAATTCTAGGCAGTGTGTTCAGAATGTGTCTGATGAAACATGGCAACAAGTCAGCCCCACTTTCTATAAAGACTAATATAACACTGACTCAAAATAAATAGTTTTCCATAAAAAGAAAAAGAAAGCTATGTCAAAGATGTGATTTACATGAATAAAAGGCAGAATGTTCAGAGTTAATCTCACTCAGTCTATCACTCACAGTGCACATGTGGTATGGAAGCTCATGCGTAGTTTTTTTTTAAATTATTTTTTACAGGACTCAACATTTATTTAAAAAACCCAAAGTCACAAACAAAACCATGGTGTAATAGTGAGGCTCTTCAACAGCCAGGCAACACCCCAGGTACAGCAAGAACTAAGACTCTGCAGGACTGACTGAGCTAAGGGCCAGGAGTGCAGACAAGCACTTGCAAGTGACCAGTAAGATCTTGCTTTGCTTCTCTAAGTTATACCAGCAACAATGCTTTAGAGGAGCAGACAAGATTGTAAATTACGTATTTTAAACTCCTGTCCCTACTCTAGAGCTGCACAAGCAGCCAGGAGGCCTTTGATGGCTGTTGTATTTCTCAGACGTCTGTGCTCTAGAGCAACCTCAGCTGTAATGACAACTGGAGGCAGAAGTCTGAGCTTGACATGCTGCACTTAATCTTAGTGAGAAATCCTGCAGAGTTGGCCACTATTTTCTTGCTGCCCTGTATCAGGACAGAATAGCCATTCCAGCCCAGAAGATATAAGGAATGAACAATTGTTAAACAGCCGATCTCAGGGGGATTGTCTTTTGCTGAAACTTGGCTTCCACTCCACATCCCCATCCAAAGGGCCAGGACAGGACTAACTGCAGAGGGACACAGCCCCTCTGTGTGCTAGGACAGATTAGGCAATTAGTAGATTATAGTCTGGTGATTGGTTTTCTGCATCTGAATGATCTTGCCAAAGCCACCTCTTCCCACATCATAGTCTGTCCGGTACTCGTCTCGCACCTGTCCTCCAGTCTTTCCTCTCCCAAATTGTCATCCCTCCTTAAACCCTGCATCCCAGTCAGTCCTGATGATCCGGTGTCCAGTTGGGTGCCACTGATAAACCTCATTGCATGCTCAGCATCTGCTCTTGTGTAATATTCCACAAAGCAGAAGCCACAAGGTACCTGCAATAGCTAGACACTATGGGATATGTAAAGCCTTACTCTGAGTTTTTGGCTTTAAGTTTGTCTTATCCTTAATGTTAATAGGACAGACCTTTTGTGCATGTGTGTGTGCACTTAACTGCTTTATGTTTTAACATTAGTCAAACAAAAAAAATCTCATTTAAATTGTGCTTTGTCTGATCAGTGTAATCCCAGTTTTTATAATTTAAAATATTTATTTAATTTCCTTCCTTCTGAATTGATAAACATTTGGATGTTACTTACTTTTTGAAAGCAACCTAACAAAAAAAGTGTTCATGATTAGCTAAAGAAACCATAAATTAAAATAAATGACTACAATACTACCCTGTCAAAATACTTAATAAGAAAATGTTAATATAAACAATGTTATGGTTGTACAACATAAAACTGCTCTAATGTCTTTCGTTTGAGAATCTCAGAGAGAGGTGTTCTTTCGCCTCCATTTTTCAAATGGGGAAAACAGGTCAGAGAGGTTAAGTGACTTACTCAAGATTGCATATATTAGTGGCAGAGTTGGAAATAAATTCCAGGTCTACAGAATTTCAGGGCCTGATTTTCTTCTCATTTATACCAGTTGTGTCAGAGTAACTACAATAAAGCCCGTTGAGTTACCACCACTTTATACATTTGTGAGAGCACGATTAAGCCTCTGGCTGATCAGTGTATACTTCCTCCCTGTAATTTTATAGTCTATAAATTTGAGGAATTTAAATAAAAAAAGCATGGGTTAAAAATTATACCTGAAAGTTACATTTCTCTCTCAGACAGAAGCAACTCCTTTGGAGCCATTCTGATTACAGTTCTACACTATCCCCTGATTATCCAATTAGCTAGATAACTGCAGCTCCATTACATGCCTATCATTTCAATTTATTTTTAAAGGAGTCTTCAGCCATTAATCATTGACATGATGAACTGTAGTGCTACAAAGAACTATTTCAACTAATACATTCAGTATTTAGAAATCTTCCATCTTAAAGATCCCTGAATGTGCAGTAAGACTGTATACTAAAATCCCTTGCTAGTTCTTGAAAAAGTAGTTCTCATAGATGCACAATATCCATTTTTTCCCCAAGGGTAAACTACTTGGATTAGATCATCATTTTAGACTGAGTTTAATGCTCATGAAAATGAGGTATTAATAGCATTGGCTACAGGGAGACATAGTCTGATCCAGTACCCACTGACATCAATGAGAGTCTTTCCATTGACTTTAGCAGACATTGGATCAGGTCCTCAGCACACCTTGAAGTCAATGAAAAGATTCCCATTGACTCCAGTGGATGTTTGATTGGGCCCATAACATAAGCAGTTCTTGCACTAACATCCCCATACAGACCAGTCAATGCAGTTCAGTCCTTAATTAGGACAGGCCCAGTTTTGCAAGTCCTGGATCATTCTCTAACTTTGCTGAATTACTGAAGGGGGTTAAATGGTGTGGAAAAATGACCATTACATACAAGGATAAGACCACTAAACTAATTTTCAGTTTGGATCTAACTAGCAATTGATCCCAGGCCTTCAGGGATGAAAGACTAGTGCAATGACTTTCCAGGGCACTACCCACTCCAACGTTTGACTTTAAAACATATGTTTTTAACAGTTCATTAAGTACTAGCCCACAGTGTGTTGTATAGTATATCCCAAAATGTAAATGAAAATACAGATGTTACATGCTTGCATATGATTGCAAACTTAAGATATTTCTTGTGCTTTGCTCTACCATTGTAACTTCAGAACAGCTAGCACCAGAACTAAGGGTATCAAGTATCAGCCTCCATCCTGCTTCTCAAAAATAGATTTACATCCAAGTTACAAACCTTTGAACATAGTAGCAGTCTAGAAAGGAAATGCTGGCACGCCTTTAGCTAACACCATAAACACGTCTGCTGTAAAATTTGCACATAAGCAATTGGAAGTGATCCACATCTCATTTGATTCAAATAGAATCTATCCTGACACTTGTTCTTGGTGAGATGTAGAATACAGACAGCTAGAATCTTTGGATTTAGGAGCAAACTAACAAGAGGGGCAAGTGGGACAATCATACTGTTTATACAAGCTGCAAGAAACATGAAGCCCATCTGTTTTTTAGAGTTAATTAAAAGTTGGTTGAGAGTTTTTTCCCTGTGTCTCATCCTGAGCCTATGTGGCAGGTGTTGCAGAGCAAGTCTCAGCAATAGCTGAACAGATACCCTTACTTGCATTTAGAAGCAAACCCAACCTGGTTTAAACGGTAACACCAGCTATGAAACCCATCTGACTTGGGGCAGATCCCAGAGCAACTAAAATTACCAAACTGTATATAAACACAATTGACTGTCAGTAACCTTGGATGAAACTGATTGAGAAACACAATACAAATTTCAGAGTAACAGCCGTGTTAGTCTGTATTCGCAAAAAGAAAAGGAGTATTTGTGGCACCTTACAGACTAACCAATTTATTTGAGCATAAGCTTTCGTGAGCTACAGCTCACTTCATCGGATGTTTTTCCTCGGTAATATAAAACATGTAGAAGTGAAAGGGAGTTTCTGTTGAGAGAGTAGGTTTATAGTCCTGTATATGTGATTTTTCTGATCCTCTTTCTCCATTCTGAACTAGATTAAGGCAGTCTGAGGTCCTAGAGATACACGAGGACTTGCACCCCGACCCCTCTCCTACGCAGTAGCCCTGGCCTTGTGCCTCTTCCCCATGCCATGGGGCTTTCTCCCTTCCCAGACAGGCAGAGCCCCATTTCTTCCTCCCAAGATTGGCAACAAAGTCTCCCTTCCCTTGAGAGCATAGGGGGTGGCAGCACAGGTCCACTCTCCCACACACAGAGGCTGGGCGTTAAACTACTTAGGGAAAGAGCAGACTCGCAGTACTCTTCTCCTACCATGCACAGAGTCCTCTACCGGGGTAGTGTTGATGGGGCTCCTTAGAACAGTGTCTTGGTGATAACACTCAATCGAGATGCACCTCTTAGAGCACTGTCTCAGGCAACCTGCAGACTCAGGGAGATTATCACTGTATCAGTTATGTTCAGGCAACATTATCAAGCTTTTCTTTGCAACTAACAGAGCTAGAAACTTACTTTTAAGTAAATGAAACAGATTCTGATTAGATCACTTCACTCCAGAAGCATGGAGCATTTACATCTTCATCCAGCCCCGTTTCCACTGTTACTTTTGACTTGGTTATTTTTGCATCTGCAGTTGTTAATCCACATAGTTTTGTATGAAGAAAGCTTGTTAAAGATGTGGTAGAGGTGGATTTGAGTCTGCTTCAATGTCTTTCACTTAACACCTTTAGTCAGAAAGGATTATCTGTATCCTTTGAAACTACTGGTTGGAGATGGGGCATGGATAATAGACGGGGAGAAGCAGAAGTTCCAGTGTGTGTTCCTGACTTCTGAGAAGCCACTCTAGGCAATGGTCAGGACTCAGTGGGTTCTGAGACGGTGTGTATGATGGATACGATGGTAGAAGAAACAAGCAGTAGTTCTTTGTGGCATGCTTCCTTTAGTGCTGGTCAACTTTTTTTGTTTTACTTTGTTGAAATTTTCCTGAAAAAATTAAAAAAACAACAACACCATTTTAAAATTGAGTCTACTCTCCCGCTAACCCAGCAGTTTGGGCAGAAATCCACACATGAGTTAATGCTACTTTACCAGAGGTAACTCTAGTCCAGAGCCCGAATCCCCTCCAGAGAGGGGATAGTCACAGCTGCCAGGGATGCAGCCAATGGGCTTGGCTTCTATGGCGGCTTTGCTCTAGGGTCTTGGGGAACCTTGCTGTAGCTCACAAAAGCTTATGCTCAAATAAATTGGTTAGTCTCTAAGGTGCCACAAGTACTCCTTTTCTTTTTGTGAATACAGACTAACACGGCTGCTACTCTGAAACTTTCTTTATAGTGTAGACTAGGGAAGAGGAAGGTTAGACCTGGGCACGTGAACCCTTAGTTAGTGAGCTGTGTCTCTCTCTTTCACTTCTATAAGGTCACAAACTTTCTTCCTTGTGGAAAGAATGAGTAGAAGAATGAGTAGTTTGTGCAGGGTAGGGAATAGTTTCTTCCTATTGGTTCTCCACTTCTGTGCATGCTGAAGAAGCAGGAAAGTTGTAACCCCTTCATACATATCTTGACTAGCACCTCATGACATTCTCATTTCTTCCCATATGTTTTCAGGAGGTAAGGGATGTGACCAGACATGGGAGCTCATGCAGGATTTATGAAATTTATTTCTAAAAAGGCCCAATCCTGCCATTTATTCTCAGGAAAAAAAACAGTGATTTTTACTTGAATTTATGATAGCAAGACTGGATCATAACATTATCTCTTTAACTATTTCCACAAATTTGGGCGAAAGTTTACATTTTGTAAAAACCAAGCTTTTATAAAACCTAAAACCAATGGAAGTGTTTCCACAATTGTTCAAGGTTCCAGTGGAATCTTAGGGCTTTAAGCAAACAAACGTACATTCCCCTGTTGCTTTCAGACCCAAGCACAGCAACACTGTGCAGACAGTGAAACTGTCTGTAAAAGTGAAATTGACTTATTTTCATTTTCAAGATGAAAATTGAAAAAACAGAATAGAGAAACGTAAATGGGACTTTTAAATTTAAATTTTTCTTTTAAGGTACTATTAGTAACAGTTTTTGGGGGTTTAGGTTTACAATATATGACTCTTAAGGTGATGGTCTTTTAAATTGTTTTCTTGTAACTAAGAGTCTGATCCTGCTCTCATTAAAGTAAACAGATGTTTTCCTGTTGACTTAACAGAACCTGACTATGGCCCTAAATGCATGCACAGAATCACGTACACTCAGGAAAATATATCATGGACCATTTATTCTCTATAAGGGTATAGTAATGAATAGCTAATTAGCAATACGTTATGAACATATACTAGTGTGGATAAATGTAA
Organism: Eretmochelys imbricata; assembly: GCF_965152235.1. Classification (NCBI taxonomy): domain Eukaryota; kingdom Metazoa; phylum Chordata; order Testudines; family Cheloniidae; genus Eretmochelys; species Eretmochelys imbricata. The sequence goes on along the minus strand of NC_135575.1, from coordinate 41,706,864 downwards.
TTCCTTGTTCCACAGTGGTACATCATATATCTCATATTCAGAGACTAGGCCTATTACAAAATCAAGAGTTTTATGTATAGAAAAAAGAGCTGGACCAAAAAAATGTTTAAAAGATTGATGTGTTTATTTAAAGTTAGTTCTATTCCTTCATATAGAAATTACATATCACATTTTGTCATTTGTGTATTTTAAAACTATATGAATCCAGTGAGTCAAATTCAGAGTAGCAGTTGCCAGTGTTCCAGAATACTGCAACATGTTAAGTAAACTTTGGGGGAAGGTGTTTTAGTTCATTTGCAAACTGGTTTTATCCACTACATAATTATGACATGAGTCACATGATATATACTCACACATACTTTAGAGTGCATGAATAACATATGAAGTAAATACGGTACTGTATCACTTTACTTTTGTCAGATATTGTGCAAACAGACATCCTGTAAATAAAACTTTTGTAGAAGACTTGTAAAATGTGGAGAATTTATGAAATAAAATGGTGAATAAAGTGAGGGACCAATCCTCGCTCTTGTTTTATGCAGTGTTAGACAAGCAAAGGACTTCAGGTGTTAGGGCAAAATTCTCCAGTGTGCAGAGTTAATCTTGACTACTTTAGTCTACGCTCTGTTTATGAGTAGTCTCAGTGTTGCCAGTGGGAATTCTGTAGATGCAGAAAGAGCAGAATTGAAGTCAAGATCTGTCTTGTGGCTCTGAAAGGAGAATTTTACTCTTCAAGTATTTACTTATCCAGATAACAGAAAGGTCTTGCAATATTTATGCACGAAGCACTCTTACTGCTTACCATGGGAGTCCCACAGGATTGTGAAAGGAAAAAGATCATTGTACAAAAATAACCCTTTTATTTTTTAAGAGACAGACAACTATTAAAGCCCCCTTTTTGGTATGTCAGGAATCACTTTGTTCTAAATATTGCTGTCTTGTGATTAAAATAATAGTCTATCCAGAAGGGTTTTGGAAAGAACAGATATAGGAGATAAAATTCCAGTGTGTGTATCTGGCTATGTCTGTGTGTGAAGGGGAAGGCTATAAATGGAGTAAAATATTGATTCATCCAGATACATAGTAGAATCTTCCAAATTCTGTTCTTTCAGTGATTTTATATAGTATTGTTATAATTAAACTTTTACAAAATCATGTATTTTGTATAAAAGGATCACCTTATAAAATTTGATTTAATAAGCGGTACTTGTATATTACTGTATAACATTCTGTGAAAATAAGTCATGGGCAAAAAAATACACACATCAAGTCTGAGGTTAATGGACTTGAATTACTTGGGAATGGTTCACCTTCAGGGTTTTATAACCCTGGAGAACTGAATTAAAAACAGAACAGACTAGCAGTGAAATTTGTGGGGAAGGAACAAAAATTTAACCTAGCCATTATAATAAATAGAATGTCATTTTTTAAGCAAGGGGAAAAAAAATCTGAGTTGAAGAGGGCCTATGCTTTGCTATTAAATATAACAGAGCATAGGCATGTGGATCACTTGATATTTCATGCAATACCCATCCACGTTTTTTGATAACAACTGCAATATATTACCCTCTTGTCAAATTAGTAACATTTCTATGGACCATTCATTGTTTGCTCACCCTTTGTAGCATAACAAATATAACTGTGACTGTTTCACACTTCTGCTGTTGGTGCTTGAATTGCATGTTGCTATAGGGACTTTTTACGCTGCTGGAAAGAGAATTCTGTGGTATCTCATATAATACTATTCAATTTCTTGATTTTGTGCTCTGCGCTCTCAACCTGTATTTTGATGATATACACACAAGGACTGGAAAAGAATGTGTGTTATGATGATGTTTTTAGGTTGTTTTATTTGGAAATTTGATAGAGGCCTATAATGAATTTGTAAGAACTATATCAAGCGTTTGATGGCAAGTAAGAACAAATGCATTCTTTGGCCTGAAATAAACTGCTGGCATCCATGAAATGTATAATATTATGTGGGTCAGTACAGAAGCTATGCAATCCATGTGATTGTTTTATAATTCCTTTAAATCAGATGGAAGATAAAAATATACCACTTATGTACAATATTTTGTTTCCTTTTTTATAACATTGCCAATTATGTTGACAAAATTCATGTATAGACTATCATATTTATATTGATATGTACATATACTCTCTCTCTCTCTCCCCACATCTTTGATATTTTGGCTACAATGTTAGAATCAAGATGTTTCCTCATTAAATTGTTGTATGGAATGGGTTACCTCCTTTTGAGTCAACAGAAAGAAATTATTAGTGCTAATTAGAAGCAACCTCTTTAATGAACTTGAAGCAAATACATGAAAATATTTATAGCAAAGTGGAACTGAGACTGCATGTCCTTCAAATGGCACAAGTTAACTCAGTCATGGACAACAAATATCTTATTTAAATAATTTAAAATTATCGTATCTAGGGTCAGTGCGACTTCGAGGTGGCAAGAATGAGTTTGAAGGCACAGTTGAAGTTTATTTGAATGGAATTTGGGGAACAATCTGCAGCAGTCATTGGGACAATAATGATGCATCAGTCATATGTCGGCAGCTTGAGCTTGGGTAAGTTTTAGTCCCAGATCAAATTTACTAGCTTATTTGAATGTCATCTTTAAGAGCTCTGTGTTTGGTAGATATTTTTAAAATCCATTATGAATGGGATATTATTCTGGGAAAAAAAGTGTTGCTCTTAGGTGATGGCTTCATTCTCAATTGATAGTCTCTAAATGACAGAGAAAGTGGTACTTCCACTTAGCAAAGGTATTAGTAAGAGAGTTGGGAATGTGTACATAAAACCTTTATATGACTTCTTCAAAGAAATGGGTATTGTGTTACAGACTTTGCAGCTGAATCCATAACTATGTGTCCAATGCTATTAACATATTTGTGAAGCAATGCCACAAAATAACATTAGGCCTAAGTCTTAATATCTTTTCTCCCATGACCCAACTTTCAAACACTCACAACTGTTACTCCTCCGATGCGCCAAGCATTTGCTGCCTGAGGCAAGTTTAAAAAGTGCCCTCTACCCAGCAGTCCACAGTTACACAATAACTAGGTAGCAAGCATGTTGCAACCACTAATATTTGCTGCCTGAGGTGTTTACCAGTTCTGTCTTATATATTAAAGCTGGTTCTCCCCAGAATCCTTACCCCCAATTCTTGTAATGATTCAAAGGAGTTGCTATGAGAATCAACACATGGTTTTTAGGCTGCTTCTGGCATCTGAAGAGAATAAGAGGCAAAGATGGTAACCAGGTTTTCACACTGAAAACTGGGAAACTGATCATGAAAGGTTAGGACATGCAAGGACTGTTTCCATGGGAACTGGGGAGCAGTGCATGGGATAGCGAGTGAAGAGTGTCAAGCAACCCCCTTCTCTTCTTCCCTACCATGCTGTAGAGCTGATTCTCACATGCAAAGAAGGGATGTCTTGAGGACTTGTCTGAAGGAGGAAGCTCATTGGAAAGTCTGAGGGATGTTGTTAAGATGTGGGGAGACCCTTGATGCATACATACTAACAACAACCCTGCGAATTTAACATGCTCATCTGGTCAGTAGGTCCTTCAGGTCTCTAGGCTCAGGGGAATAAATACGGGGCCTGATTTTGACCTCATTGTACATGAGGTAAATCAGGAGAAGTGCCACTGAAGTCAGTGGAGCTATACCAATGTAAGTGAAGCCAGCATTGGGCAGAGCAATTTTTTGTAAAACCGGCAAGGTTTCCTAAACAGGCTCTAAATCTGGGATATTGCCAGTTTCCAGGGAAACGTGGTCTGTCACCTTAACAGTAATCCCCGACACCCATTCCAACAAAAGCTTTACAGGGAGTCATAATTAGTTTTTGGTGAAACTTGGTATTATTGCTACATAGGGCTTCACGTGACTAGCTGTTCTGTGTGTGTCTGCATCCCCTATCCTAAGGTTAATTTAAATGTTGACACAGCAAATCTTTTGAGAGACTTTCTCTGAACATCAGATTTGTAATGAAAGCTGTAAGCAAGCAAGTTTTGCATGGTTTCAAGTTTTCATGGAGAAAGTTTATAGAATTCTAGTCATGTTGCACAGGTTGAGAAGCCCTGAATTAGGCTAATACTTCAGCACTCCTGTTGTCCCCAGGACTTTCTGGGCCTGGCAAGCAGCAGTTAATTTCTGAATAGACAAATACAGAAATATCTATTCTACCAGATGCCTGCAGGAAATAGAAATAGAAAACAAAATGTTTTGTCAATACTCCAAATTTATTTGCGGGGGAGGGCATGTGTATATTTAACTTTCACTACCTGTAAAGTTATCTCTGACAGAGACAGGAGAATGACTGTCTAAATTACGGGATCTGACAGGCAGGTGTAACTATCAGATCAGACTCAGTAGATTGCCATAAATATTCCCTAGTGGTTTGATTAATTAAATAATAACTTTCAGGATATTTTCTGGGGATAAATTACACAGCTAGGAAGAATTGAACTGAACGCCACTAACCGTAACCAGTCGTTTATCTCTAGGAGCCTATATAGATGATGTAATTATTATAAGATGAAAATGGGGGAGGGGTGTGGTGGTGAGAAATGCTTATAAGTGTATGGATTTTTTTGTCAAGGATAATGCAATTTAAGCTGTTAGAGAATCAATGCCCTGGCATTAGCCAATCAAATTACTTGAATCATCTCAGCATCCCATTCAGTTTACAGTTTCATAGTAACTCACAAAATATGGTGGCTTTTTGCCTTTCTGACATTGTTTCAGCTATACATCAAATGTCCTTTTGTTTGCTACAGGCTCTAGGTGTTAGTGTGAAATATTTGCGCTCTGACGTTTCTGGTGATTATTCCACTCTTAAGAGTGCCAGTCAGAACTGAATCTAAGCTGTTTTGGAATGTCTTAATATTAATCTGCGTACACCAAGCCAATTTATAAAAATATGCAGATTAGAGGAGATAAAAGTTCAGCCCATCTGGAGGCTGTGATTTTGCTTATGGTTTTAGCTGCCTACATGCAATATTTCTTTATCCTGTTTTCATTTTAACTTATTCCTACCTTCAGCACTTCAAGTATTTTGGTTGTATAGGATCCTTATCAGCAAGGAAAGTTTAGTGATGGTGTAAATGTCAGAACCATTTAAACAAGGATAACTAAAAAGAAGAATCCGTGCAAACAGGAGTGGAAAACAATGTATGCTTATGTTGTCATGGCACAAACTTTGGGCCAAATGCTAAGAGGTAAAATTGTGGGTATTCCTCAAGTGCCCAGCACCTCTACACATTTGGTCCTCTGACCTTACATGGTCTGCTTTTTTCTTGTTTGCAAAGTTCATTTAATTATGGGACAAATCCGGGGCACCCTGTGTAGGCACATAAAGGACAAAAGTGGCTTTGGGTATGTCTACACTGCAGCTGGGAGCGAGCCTGAGCTCAGGAGGCTACCCCAAGCCTCAATGTCCACCCTGCTAGTTTTAGAATATTAACTCAAGCTGAGCTAGTGCAAGTCTGTCTATCCAGGCTGGAAGGGTTGTTCCCAGCTGCAGTGTAGACATACCCTTAAAAACTGTGTTAGCTGTATAGTGGAATAAGAGCACTGGAGGTCTCATGTAGGGAAGTTGCCCTTTTGTGGCCTGTGGAAGAGATCTCTGTGGTTGGTCTCTGCCACTCAGCATACAGAAGAGGGGAGTGTGATTGGGTCAGAGGTTATGCAGACCCAATTGGTCCATGTGCAGGTTTGGCTCCACTATACCAATTCATCTTATACTGGAGTGGGGAAAAAACAGGCTACATTTGGTGTTCCTTTTCAGATCCTGTATTAGTGTGAGGGCGCAAATGCATGAACATCCTGACTGACTGCAGACAAGGATTCTGCCCTGCAACTTTTTCTTGCTGAGCAAAACCCTTTTCCTGAACCCCAGGATTTGGCCCCCCATGTATTTTTGAGCAGGCATCTCAAACAAATATTTTGCAACTCTTTTCCCTAATATCCAATACTGATCTTTTCTTCTACAGCAAAAGAGGTACAGCAAAGCATACGCCATTTTCTGGACTGGGCCTTATCCCTGTTTATTGGAGTGATGTACGTTGCCATGGTGATGAAGAAAATATACTGCTGTGTGAAAAAGACATCTGGCAGGGTGGAACATGTCCTCAAAAAATGGCAGCTGCCGTCATGTGTAGCTTTTCCCATGGTAAAAGTATATAATTTTTGATTAACTTTTTGCCTTATTTGAAGTGTCATAATGTACACGATTACATTAATAAACAATCCTAGTTTAATTTCCTCTTCCAAGAAAAGATCTAAAATAAAATGTAACATAATATCATTCACTTTTTAAAAGTCCTTTCACATTGTGAGAGCAGCAAATAGCTAATTGTTGCTTTAAAACACAGGCTGTGAGGAAGGGTCAGTTGTGCAGCAATGAGGATCCCAGAGGGAATTCTGTTTGAATTAGCCAGAATTCCTCCAAAGCAGAGGGGCAGGGGGTCTAGGGCAGCTGCAGATGCTGGAGTGAGTTTGTCACTCTTGGAAAGGGTGCAGTGTGCTCTCTGCTTCCACATGCAGCAGCTCCCCTGGGCTCTGTGATGGGTGTTGGGGGGGCCATGATTCCATCCTCACCTTACTCTCTTTGAGGAATTAACACCACTGGCACTAGATTAGAGCTGTGATTGTAGATGGCTCCTGCACAGGTTTACAAGGAAATGTAAGGCTTTGTACCCTCTCTTCCCCATTTCTACCTTATGGCCCATGCAGGGAAGGACACATTTTTGCCCAAGTTCCTATGGAGGCTATTTTGATATTTTAAAATGTTCAAAGAGTAAGTGATCAAGTTGTTTTGGTCATACTTACCTTCACAGTTGTACAGGAAATGGAGGCAGTATTCCAGTTAATTTAGGAAACACACTGGACCATTGAAGTAAGGGAAACGATGTTATACTGAAGGCCAAATGGGAATTTTGCCATTGAGTTCAATAGGATCAAGATTTAACTCCTAGTGTACATTCTACATAAACAGAGTTCTTCACTTTTGCTATCAGAGTGTATATGTTTGGGATCTGTAGGTAGTATGTGCCTCTTATTTTAAAAAAAATATTTTAAAATAGATGTATTACTTAAACAATTTAAATTTTTTCGCTTAATCTCAACTCCACCAAGTTAAGTGAACAGTTATATATTTGAAGAGAAATAATTTCCATAAGAGGTAGGTTATATCTGGCATTTAAGCAATTGTCTTCAGCCACACTTAAGGTCAAATTTTCAGCCTTGCTTTCATTAGGCCTTCTTTTTTTTTACCTGCATAACTGTGGCCTCAAATAACTGTGGATATAATTTAGGACTCTTGAATATTTAAGTACTTGACTGTGCCTGCAAGTCAGGTACATGAGTGTCCATGTGACATGAATGCATTAGCAAGAGTTGCTAGCACAAATAGGTCAGCCACAATTCAAACATTTGACCCTTATTATTTGCACAAAACAGAAAAGAAAGACTATACAAGTAGCTACAGTTTAAGTTTTGTAGATTCTTCAGTCTCTCCCCCCCACACACACACACACTATGGAGGTGCATTAAACTACTGATGTTTTATGTATGCATTTAGATTTAGAAAAGTCATTAGAGTGTATTGACAATCCCACTGTTTTTGGCAATATTCACACTTTGGCCGTCATTCAGCATTCCTGATGCAGATATAATTCCATTGATGTCAGTGTTGCATTGAATCATTTGTTGTGAAGTTTAAAGCTAGTGCAATTGAGAGTGAAGTTTCTTACATATTATTTCTAGGGCAGGTAAGCTTTCAATTTTCTGAGTTCGATAATACATGAAGAAATTAAAAATACGCATTTTGAAAGTCACACTACCTAGTTCACCAAGTTTCCCCTTCCATTGAAAGGAAGTTGACATTTCAACAGAAAGCCTCTTTGTTTTGCTTCGAGGGCTCATTTAGGCATATTGGAATAAAATAGCTTTGTCTGTTTTAAGTATGCTAGAAGATTGATTTATCATTCATAGTTTAGGGTAGTGGAAGTTACTTAGGTAAAGTTATTTGAAGTTGCTTGTGTTTTTTTCAGATTCTTGCCACCACTAGCCTTTCTCCGTAAGCTTCATCAGAAAAATCATCAGCTTTCATGGCCGGTGAAATGTTCAGAGGCATCTTCAGAAATTCCAAAATGCTCACTTTCAGCAGGCAAATAAATGAAAGATAACGGGGTAAAATTAATTTGCTGGAGAGTGTAAACTGAACTGAGTCACACTTTAGTCATCCAGACATTGGATACTGATATAATCTTCTAAAAAGTTACATCAAAATAGTTTAAGTGCATTATATAACTTTGTGTCATTTCCATCACCTTAGTTTCATGCTCAGATATTTAGCTGTTGAAAGGAAAACTGTACAGGAGTCACAGCAGGAGGGAACCTTGTGTCCCCAATTTGAGCAACAAGGAAGACTCACTGCAGAGAATGTTTAGGGGGAAAAATCCTCCTCAGTTAAAGTAATCCAGATAGAGTAACTTTTGATAGACTGACTATGGTAAAGACTGGGATCAGTGCCAGAAGACATTCTGGGTGAAATCCTGGCTTCACTGCATATCAGTGGGCATTTTACCATTGACTTTAGGGGAGCCAGGATTTCACCCTATGTGATCAAGACTCTGTGGAGTAAATGCTGCCTTACATACACGCAGTTCCACCGCCCCACCCCCTTCACTGAGGGCAGTATTTGTCGCTATAGCCCTAAAATTCAGCAAGCACTTAGGCACTTGCATAACTTTATGTGGGTGAGTTCTATGGGGCTACTCATCAGCGTAATATTATTCACCTGCCTAAGCGTTTGCAGATGGTGATCTTAAAAGCTTTTCTAACTAGTTCAATTTCAGGATTTTCATCTAGTTAAGAAGTTGCATAATACTTGACCAAAGCCAGGTGAAGCTGAGTGCTCTCCATTTGTGTATAGCTTTGAGTAACATTTTGGGAAATAAATGACCTTTTCCTCTGTTTTGTGTTTAACTGTAGCCTTTATTCCAGTCCGTCTGGCTGGCGGGAGCAATGCTCATGAAGGAAGAGTGGAAGTCTACCACACTGGCCAATGGGGAACTGTCTGTGATGACCAGTGGGATGATGCAGATGCTGAAGTTGTCTGTAGGCAGCTTGGCCTTGGGTTAGTTTTTCTAAATACATTTTGCTTCTAACAAAGAAGGAAAGCTAACAAACAGTACACAATGCTTTCAAAAGGAGAACATTTAAAAATTGCAATTACACTTTGAAACCACTAAAATTACAGATGGCACATTTATCAATGTCTGTAGTTAAAGAGGCCTGACACTTTCCATCATAATACCCTGTTTTCAGTTGCTTATAACTTAACCAAACTTCAGCAGTTTGAGCTGAAGTTTTCCACAATGGGGGACTGTTTCGGGGTGAAGATTTTTTTTCAGAAAATTTCATCAAAAACCCTTCAGTCATTTCCAGTCATGAGGTTAAGAAAAAATGTTTTGCTCATGTTAAAAAAATAAAATAAAATTGTACAACCATTTAATTAAAGGCCTAGCACCTCTTTACTTTGGAGCAGGAACTTGAATTTTGGCATGGGTGCTGCCCTGCCTTTTGCTATCCCTGTGAAAATCTGTCCAAATTTGGCCAAGTTATGAGCCTCTGGAATGTGTCCATTTGCACGTTTGCTAGAGATTTGTTAACATTTGGCAACTAAATTCTCTGAATATGCTGTCTTCATTGAGAATGATCCATCCCATGAATGCAGAGGGTGAGCAGTACTTTTTCTGCAGTTGTTCCTTCTGGCAGTCAGGAATGACTGTGGCTCTGGGCACATGAACTGAGAGCAGTGAGACGGTCTTCTGCCTGCTGATCCAAGCATTAGATTAGAATGCAAAGGGATGAGGAGCTGAACCTGGGGGAAAACAGGGTGGAGGGATTGAGATAAGAAACTGGAGGGATGGTGGTGGTGGACTGGGACAAAACAGAAGGGTGGGGAAAGACTGGGATGTGGAACCATGGGGGAATGGTGATTAGACAGGCTAGAATGAGGAGCTGAGGAGAGCAGTGCTGGAGGGAAACTGGGACTGGAACACAGATTGCAGGGGCCAGAGGCATAGGTCAGTGGTCACTAGAACACAGTGGCTCCAGAAACCTGGAATAGAACCCAGGATTTCTAAGTCTCCTGTCAGCAAATACCTAAGAAACCTGTAAGTAAAATATGTGTGTCATCTCCCTCTAGTGGCTGGCCCACATAGAGAATGACAACCTACTACTGCAATCAGTTACTTAGCTCAAGTGGCAGAAGTCTGGGTGGTGGATCTAAGAGGTCTAACCCTGCTGATCACTCATATGAGAATCAATAAGTTCCACATTTTTAAAAAAAAACTGATTTTTTTTTAAACTTGGGAAATTACATACTAAAGCTACATTAAAGAAAATTAAGGTGGCCAAGTGAAGCACTCAAAAATTAGAAAATATCAAAATTTAGGTTGCCTGTGTAACTTTGATTTAACCTAATTGTGCATGTGGATTAGGATACAGTCTTCAATTACTCGATCACACTATTTTTTCCCACAGGACCCCTATCTGATTCAATGGACAGAATGGATAGTGCTCATTGAATGGGTATCCTGCTCATTCAGTTTGTGGCCCCAGGCCTTACTTAGAGCATACCATTCAAGTTGTGCTCTGAATAGAGAATTATTCATTTCCTCATGAGCTTTTCTACGATGCTCAAATGTTACTGGGCTATTATCAGTAAGTTGGAAAAGCTAGTGAATTGCATTTAATATAGAGTGTCATTGGAAAGGGCTACTTGCAGTATCATTATTGTGTCTGGCAGGATTACATTAGGATTACAAAACCCAAGCTTTTGTTTAATTTCTATAGATTTTATTTCTGAGATGGACCTGATTTCCTTTTGTTTTCTGAGTAAAAGTGGATTAATAGGCTCACATGTGTTTGGATGGTGCTTAGACTTTTTGAAAAAAAGTCTACAGTTTTATATGATCTCAAAGGCTACATCTAGGGGAGTGTTCCCCGAGCTTGGGGAGACAGACTGATGCTAGCTCTGCTCAAGCTACTGCACTAAAAATAGCAGGATAAGCCAAGGAGAGCATGGGCAGCAGCTCAGACTAGCTGCCTGAGACCAAACCTGCCTGGATCCCCAAGTATGTATTCAGGCAGCTAGCCTGAGCTGCATTGCTATTTTGAGAAGAGCTAACATGTTGACTGTTTACCCAAGGTGGGAAGCACACTCCCAGAGATAGCATAGATATACCCAAAGAAGCAAGATGTCTTGACAGGTGTGCTCATTATCCCTGGACTGAAATTTTACCAACAGGGGCAGGCACAACAGTTACAAAACAGGGCAAACCATCCACATTTGCCTACAGTTAATCCAAATGGAAATGTGCTACAAAGTGTAAAATAACCCTCTCCACAATAGTGTCCCATGCTCTTTCAGTTTTGCTTTAGCATTATTAGAATATAAAACCTCAGAATATTAATCTTCTGGTGATAAGCAGAAACTACTGCTCATTTATTTCATGATTTGGTTTCCCCATATACTTTTTGATAAACACCAATTTGTTATGTCACTGGGATTTGTGGTCTCTACCACATTGGAAATCTAGAGTCTCATTAGAGTATAATAGACTTTGTTTTCACAGTCAGGAGTTGAAACATTATCTCCCTGATTTCTGAAGGCCTCTTAGCAGATAGTAAATTTCTCTCTCTTGCATGCCGTAGTCTCCATCTGCAGTGTAATGAGACCTACAAGAACCAGGAGATACTGGAAAAGGCTTTTTTATTACATGTGTGGTTAGCATGCTATGGAAATGTTACCCCATAAACTGAAGTCAGATAATTTATCACAGTTATCCCAGTCCAGCAGTTAGGACCTGTGAGAGTCTGGGGCTGCTCTCCTTCTGGCCTCTATATCTTGCCTACCTTTTACAATTGCAAAGCAAGGACAGTTCATTAAAATTGAAATATCATCTAAAATTTAACTCCTAATTTAATTTTTTAAAAGAAAGGTTGAAGACCTTTTAATATTGGTGAAGTTGACTGGGAGATGAAAGCAAGATGTTAACAAGGCTTCTTGGAAAGTCAAGAGATGAGATTTTATATCATGTTAAAATTGTAAAGGTGGCAGGAGGGGAATTCAAGCACAAATCTAATTTTCTTACCCTGTCATTTTGTGAAGTCTTCTGGATGAGTGTATTTTCAAAGTAAGGAAACTATTTTTTGATTCTTGATAATGGAATTGCAGAGTTTCCTATCTTATTAAATATATGTAATTGTCTATATGGAGTGGTTCCCATGCATACAATCTTATTACATGATTTTGTAATGTATCACACCACTGTCCCCACCCTGCCATGTTAACATTATTCTTGGAAGTACTGTCTCTGGAAGATGCTCTCTAATACTAATAAGAGTTGTACCAAAGATTCACACCTTACTGGATATACACTAAATAGTGGAATAGCGATAGTTAGCTCAGAGATTGATGTTTACAAATATCTGAGTTTTCAAGGGGGACCCATCATAGCTCTACTACTAGTAAAACATTGTATTTGGATCCTGGAAGAAGATCTGCTTATGCTGTAGTGAGCTTTCAGTTGTGTTAAAATAATGCCCTCTAAAAGTCTACCAGTAGGCCAGTCTTACTATTATACAAAATAGTGCATTCACACCAGCAGTAAGGATTGTCTGCCAATATGCAGGGAGCACAAGTAATATACCTCATGAAAAAGTACTATATAGAGGCCAAAATTTTCAAAAACGAATGCCCTAAAAGTAGGTTCTTAAGTCCATATTTAGCTATGTATATAAATGTAGCCTGATATCAAGAAGTGCTGAGCACCCACAAAGCCCCTCAAAATCAATGGGAAGTAAAGGCACTCAGCATCTTTGAGATTGGGCAACTATTATTTAATGGTTTAAATATGGATTAGCCACCTAGGCTTGAAAAATTGGTCTTCGTATATTTTTGCACTTTACAGCACACAATAGAACATACTACAGATTCATAATATATAGTACCTAACCCAAATTTGTATCACTTACTAAAACAGCACTTTATGAAGTCTAACAAACAGAACAGGTCTGGTTACAAGGGATACTTTGGTTGAACTGGCTACTTCTCTACCTAATACAAGTATTGCCAACCCCAAGCATTGAAAAGTCAAGAGTCAGGTCCTACAATCATGAGATTTTTAAGAATAATAGATGTGGTTGTCTTTATTTGGCTTCCAATTTTGAAGACTGTTATAAAAATAAAGGGAGGGATAACCACCTTTCTGTATACAGTGCTATAAAATCCCTCCTGGGCAGAGGCAGAACCCTTTCACCCGTAAAGGGTTAAAAAGCTAAGATAACCTCGCTGGCACCTGACCCAAAATGACCAATGAGGGTACAAGATACTTTCAAATCTGGAGGGGGCGGGGGGGGGGGAACAAAGGGTCTGTCTGTCTGTGTGATGCTTTTGCCGGGAACAGATCAGGAATGCAGTCTCAGAAACTCTGTTAAGTTAGTAAGTAATCTAGCTAGAAATGTGTTAGATTTCCTTTTGTTTAATGACTGGTAAAATAAGCTGTGCTGATGGGATGTATATTCCTGTTTTTGTGTCTTTTTGTAACTTAAGGTTTTGCCTAGAGGGATTCTCTATGTTTGGAATCTGATTACCCTGTAAGGTATTTTCCATCCTGATTTTACAAAGGTGATTCTCTTACCTTTTCTTTAATTAGAAGTCTTCTTTTAAGAATCTGATTGATTTTCCATTTTTCTTAAAATCCAAGGATTTGGGTCTGTGTTCACCTGTACAAATTGGTGAGGATTTTTATCAAGCCTTCTCCAGGAAAGGGGGTGTAGGGCTTGGGGGGATATTTTGGGGGAAGACGTCTCCAAGTGGGCTCTTTCCCTGTTCTTTGTTAACATGCTTGGTGGTGGTAGCATAGGGTTCAAGGACAAGGCAAAGTTTGTACCTTGAGGAAGTTTTTAACCTAAGCTGGTAAGAATAAGCTTAGGGGGTCTTTCATGCAGAGTGGGGTTCAGAGTGGGGAAGGAATCTTAACAAGACTAAAGGCTTAATATTTTCAAGTTACAACCACAACCTATAGGGCTAGAGAATTTCTTAAAAAAAGAAAAAGGAAAAAAGCAGAGAGTCTCATTATTTACATTATTCCGTGAGCTGGAGCTTTAAGAAAAAAACAGAAGATACCATGAGACTTGCAGTAGAGTCATGAGAGTTGGCAATTGTGCTACACTTCATAACATTTCAGTGACATCTTTTTGTGATAACACACAGCACAGGTTCAAATGAGTGCCTTTCCCAAGAAATGTGTGAGAGAAAGAAGTACTAGCTTAGGGAAGTGTGGTCAAGAGCTCTGAGTTGTTGCTTAGGAGCCAGAAATTCCTGAGTTCTTTAATCTGGACTATGATACTGACTCTTTCTGTGACTTTGGGTAGGCCATTGAGCTCTCTGCCCCTTCTGTGGCAAGGGGACATTACTTTAATCCTCACCTCACCCCTCTGAGGTAGATTATTACTATTTGCAAAGGTCTGGGAAAATGAAATGTGTTAGGTACATGTTAAATTAGTATTTCCCCAACTTGGTTTGAGTACCACTTCCCAGGGGGCAAGATATTAGAGCAAGATAGTGGGTTACAGTTGCCTCTGTGAGCACCCCCCAGTATCCAAGCATGGTGCTGCCACTCTCTTCAGCACCCAGTAAGCCCTGCAGCCTACCTCAGCAGATCTACTGTGGCTGAGCCCTCTAGCTAGGTTACACTATCCAAACCCCTACCAGGGTACAACAACTCAATCAGAAGAAGTTCCTTGCCCTTCCAAGCCAATTATAAATAAATGGTTTGTTACTCTTCTGGGGCTTAATCCCTTCTCTAGAATTGAATCAGCATTGTCACTACTGAACTCCTGCCACCCATTGTGGCAGCAAAGGACCATAGCCCAGCCTGGTTCCTTTGGCTATAGCCGAAAGAACACTCACTCCACCAATTACCGCCAGGAACTGCTTTGCTTGCAGCAAGTAGCTCCTTTTATTTTGGCCTGTTGGACCTTGATTGTCTGTTGCTCATCCTCAGCCCTTCTAGCTGCTGGAGGACCAGATCTCAATGGTTCCTAAAATGCCCTGGGATGCTTCTCTAGGGAGGCCTAATACTCACTTCTCCATTCAAATTAACAGAAATAGTATCTAGAAGGAATTCCATCCAACTTTCAGTCAGAGGGAGGATCATTATGATGCATGGGCTTTAGGATGGGATATTAAAAGGTTTACAGAATGAGGAAAGATAAGGGAGATCCCTCAACACTGAGGGTGGGGGAAAAGAAAATGAAGGTGGAGAAATGTTGAAACGAGGGATGCTGAAAAAAATGGGACAAATGCAAGATGTTGCAGCACTTGCAAGAAACTAGGTGGGGAAGGCCTAGATTTAAAGAGTGGGTACCTAAAAGTAGGCTCCTAAATCCTTACTAAGATGCCTAAATAAGTATCCCAATTTTCAAAAGTTCTGAGCACCCCTCAGAGGATGTTGTTGGGAGGAAGAGGCATAAAGCTGTACAATAATTTAGTATGGATAAAAGTTTTGCTACAGTATGGACTGCAAGATTGGTATAAATAAATGTTTATTTATTATTTTTATTTTACAAATTATATGCAGTGTCATGTAATACTTGGCTACAAGAACATTTTTAGCAAAGTATTTAGCATCAGATTATTAAAATAAATTGGACTTCTTAGATCCCCCCATCCATCCTTACTCTAAGCCATCCTTACACATGCAGGTGAAAGGGATTTTTATCCTTACTCTATGTAGAGATCAGGACTACCTGAGTTTTGGGTATTGAAGGCCTGGCCCACACACTGTTTTTGTATCAGCACAACTATTTCAGTTAGGTGTATGATTTTTTTTTTTTTAATCAGAATAGTTATATCAGTACAACCCCAGATGTGGATACAGTGATAATTGCATAAAGGTGCCTTATTGTTTAGTTTATTTCCCTTCCCATATGGGAATAACTATAATGGTATAAACACTTTTATAACAGTATCTATACTGCTGGGTTGTGTCACTTTACCTCTACCAGTACAACTTTTGCACAGACAAACTCTTAGGGTTGTAAGATACCAAAAATGACGCACAGGGGTCGCTGAATCAGTGGAGGTATTCATCGAGGGGAGAGGACAAGAAGATCAACTCCCAGAAGCCTTGGCCCCTCAGCTAACGAGCTGACCACAAACAAATGTTTTCATGTTTTGAAACATTATCTATCCTCTATAAAAGGTGCGAAGTTATGTTTAAAATGGTGCTGGTTAGTTACTAACATATTTTAAAGCATGACCATTTTTCCTAGTCTAGATATGCCCATTGTCTTTGCTTGCAGTGCACTCAGTGACATATATGACACGGTGGATGAGCAAAGCATTAAATGGATTGGAACACATGCGCACGCCTACAACCACACACACGCCCCTGTCTCTCTTACCTCAATGTGCGGAGGGGGAGAGATGGGGAGGATAAGGGACTATGTGACCTCTCAAGGGTCTTTCCAGCCCTCTACTTCTGTGATTCCATAATTAATTAAAATTGATAAATCAAGGAAAAGGAAACCTCTTACCCTGTCAGACTGTCTGAATTTTAAGTGCATAAAGATTGAAAAATCACAGTAAAGCATCTGAGTATTTGTTTTAAAGATATTTAGGGGTTGTAATAATTAAATCTAAGATCAAAATCTTCAAGGCCTGTCCAAGTTAAGAACACACAGAACCTTCCCTGCTTCTAAAAAGATGTTGCTTGTTAGCAAAGCTTTTTTTTACTAACAATGGCTTACTCCCTCAAAGCAAATTAGTTCAGTAGCACACTTCCCCATGCACAAATAAATAAATAGTAAAAATTGTTAAACAACTATTTATTTTAATTTAAACTAATCCTTTAGGTACTTAAACCCAAAAGCCAGCAGTTTCTCTGAAGTATCCACTGATCCACCCACTCCCCTAATAATAGAATATCGGAAAAGCACTGCTCATTAAAACTAGAAAGGAAGTGTGGACAGAGGTACCATTGTATAGAGAGAAACCAAACTATTAAGATAATTAAAATTAATATATGGATGTATAGGATACTGGCAAGTAGAGATGGAAAAGTGCTAATAGGTCACTGAGTGTTAAAGTACAGAATGTCTTTTATGATGCTTAATATAAGAGCACATTTTGAATTCCTGTAGTTTTTTTGCATTGAAGAAGCATTATGTAGAAAAAGGAGTTAAATTCTGGTAGTACAGGACTAGCGGTAGGAAAACTGCATTCTCAGTTCTGTCACTGATTTGCTGTGTAAGCTTGTCAAGTCACTTAAGACTCAGTGCCACAGTTTCCTCATCTGTAATATGTGGATAATTAAGCTTACGTACTTCATGTCAGGATTGTTTTTATGGAGGGTGTGGGTTAGGTTTAATTAATGTGCTTTGAGATCAGGTGAAAGTCACTATAGAAGTACATAGCATTATTGTTATATGTGTGCAATAGGGCTGTCAAGCGATTAAAAAAATTAATCTATTCGACATTGGTGAGGCCTCATCTGGAGTACTGTGTCCAGTTTTGGGCCCCACACTACAAGAAGGATGTGGATAAATTGGAGAGAGTCCAGCGAAGGGCAACAAAAATGATTAGGGGTCTAGAACACATGACTTATGAGGAGAGGCTGAGGGAGCTGGGATTGTTTAGCCTGCAGAAGAGAAGAATGAGGGGGGATTTGATAGCTGCTTTCAACTACCTGAAAGGGGGTTCCAAAGAGGATGGCTCTAGACTGTTCTCAATGGTAGCAGATGACAGAACGAGGAGTAATGGTCTCAAGTTGCAGTGGGGGAGGTTTAGATTGGATATTAGGAAAAACTTTTTCACTAAGAGGGTGGTGAAACACTGGAATGCGTTGCCTAGGGAGGTGGTGGAATCTCCTTCCTTGGAAGTTTTTAAGGTCAGGCTTGACAAAGCCCTGGCTGGGATGATTTAACTGGGAATTGGTCCTGCTTCGAGCAGGGGGTTGGACTAGATGACCTTCAGGGGTCCCTTCCAACCCTGATATTCTATGATTCTATGATTCTATGATTAAAAAAACTAATCATGATTAATTGTGCGGTTAAACATAATAGAATACCATTTTTGGATGTTTTCTATGTTTTCAAATGTATTGATTTCAATTAGAACACAGAATACAAAATGTACAGTGCTCACTTTATATTTTTTTACAAATACTTGCACTGTAAAAAAACAATAGTATTTTCAATCCCTATTACAAGTGCTGTAGTGCAATCTCTTTATCATGACCGTTGAACTTACAAATGTAGAATTATGTACAAAAAAACCTGCATTCAAAAATAAAACAATATAAAACTTTAGAGCCTACAAGTCCATGCAGTCTTACTTCTTGTTCAGCCAATTGCTCAGACAAACAAGTTTGGTTACAATTTGCAGGAGATAATGCTGCCCGCATCTTATTTACAATGTCACCTGAAAGTGAGAACAGGCGCTAAAGATTCATATGTCCCTTCATACTTCAACCACCATTCCAGAGGACATGTGTCCAATGCATGTTCATTTTCATCATCTGAGTCAGGTGCTGCCAGCAGAAGGCTGATTTTCTTTTTTTGGTGATTTGGGTTCTGTAGTTTCCGCATCAGAGTGGTGCTCTTTTAAGACATCTGGAAGCATGCTCCACATCTTGTCCCTCTCAGATTTTGGAAGGCACTTAAGATTCATAAACCTTGGATCGAGTACTGTATCTATCCTTAGAAATCTCACATTGGTACCGTCTTGCGTTTTGTCAGATCTGCAGTGAAAGTGTTCTTAGAATGAACGTGTGCTGAGTCATCATCCAAGACTGCTATAACATGAAATATATGGCAGAATGCGGGTAAAACAGCAGGGGACATACAATTCTCCCCCAATGAGTTCAATCACAAATTTAATTAACGCATTATCAGCATGGAAACATGTCCTCTGGCATGGTGGCCGAAGCAGAAAGGGGCATACAAATATTGAGCATATCTGGCACGTAAATACTTTGCAATTCTGGTTACAAAAGTGCAATGTGAACGCTCATTCTCACTTTCAGGTGACATTGTAAATAAGAAGCAGGCAGCATTATCTCCAGTAAACAAACTTTTTTTTCTTGGCGGTTGGCTGAACAAGAAATAGGACTGAGTGGACTTGTAGGCTCTGAAGTTTTACATTGTTTTGTTTTTGAGTGCAGTTATGTAACCAAAAAAAATCTACATTTGTAAATTGCACTTTCACGATAAAGAGATTGCATTATGGTACTTGTATGAGGTGAACTGAAAAATACTATTTCTTTTGGTTATCATTTTTACAGTGCAAATATTTGTAATAAAAATAATATCAAGTGAGCACTGTATACTTTGTATTCTGTGTTGTAATTGAAGTCAATATATTTGAAAATGTAGATATACATCCAAAAATATTTAATAAATTTCAATTGGGATTCTATTGTTTAACAGTGCGATTAAAACGGCGATGAATCATGATTAATTTTTTGAGTTAATCACGTGGGTTAACTGCGATTGATTGACAGCCCTAGTGTGTAATAAATGAATATTTGGACAGCATGGCTGATATAAATGGATAGAGATGATATTTCCTAGGAATGTCACTAAGATTCAAAAGGATAGGGAAGGAAAATGTCATGCATAAAACATGATAGAATATAGTGATGATACCTAATATCACAACCTTATACAAAACATTGTGAGGCATGAAAGTAATTGGGGAAGGGAGGGGGGGAGACAATCAACATGCTCTCAGTTGGCTCAGAAGCCAGGATTTAGTAATCCCATCTGGCATAATGTGGGATGGATTTTCAGGGACCAGCCAGATAACTATTTTTGTGAATCCCAACTTGCTACTTGAAAATTTGCTGCTGTTAATTATCAGAGGGTATTCAACATTTCAGCCACTACCACCAAGTTAAAGAATCTTTTTAATGGCTTGTGATTCTTGAGTCTTTCCTTATTATGTTTGGACAGGGGAGTAGCCAAGGCATGGAGCCAGGCTTACTTTGGAGAAGGCTCAGGACCAGTGCTGCTGGATGAAGTACGTTGTACAGGGAACGAGCTGTCCATAGAACAGTGTCCAAAGAGCTCCTGGCGAGACCACAACTGTGGCCACAAAGAAGATGCAGGAGTTTCCTGCACACCTCTTACAGGTAGTCTACTGAGCAATTAGCATATTGATGATTAATTACAAACCCAGGATTGAGAGATTTGGAAGAGTGATATTTTTAGAATGTTGGTTGCACTGAAGTCAAGCAACAGGCAGAAGTAAAATCTGTCAGCTCTGTCCTGCAGGACCAGCTGTAAGCATGTGCGAAACTTTCAACTACAGAAGGTCTTGCTGTTCAGAAAGATGCCTTTACATCTCAGTAACAAGTTGAGTAACCAATCTCCCTTCTGTGCAGAAGGGGAAAGATCCATGTACGGTGGGTTATCCATACATGCACATCAGGAGCATAATCTGGCTCATATAAATTTACAACCATATGCTGCTCTCATTTTGTAACACTTCTCCCACCAACAACAATAGATATCTCAATATGGAGTGAGGGCTGTTGTTTGGTCACCATCAAAAGGTCAGCATTTATCAACAGTCATTCTCCTGTGGTATATGAGATACTATAGTATTTTTCTATAAGTGACATCTCAGCTCCCACTGTGTGGTGGAAGTAAGTGAATGTTGACTTTTTAATGGCAGTCATTTGGAAATAAATAGAATATACAAAGGAACGTGTAGAGCTACAGGTAAACTGTATGTGTTGACATTGCACAGTTAAAGCCCAGTCCTGCAAACTATTCATGTGAGTAAAGTTGGGAGGATCAATGATTTAAACAATTTTCCATTGCACTTGAACAATTGCTACATATAAAGCATTGCACAGCTGACAGGTACATTATGGGGTTGGTTTTTTTCCACCTTCTGTTCAAACATTATTGCCAGACATGGCAGCCGTGTGGTCTGAACCAATACTGTAAATTTTGTTTTTACTTTTCTTGGGGAATGACAAGATAACTGCATCTTAAGCAGAACTGATTCTTGCTTTTTCTTACTTGCTAATGCCACAGATGGTGCAATAAGACTAGCAGGTGGGAAAGGCAGTCATGAAGGACGTCTGGAGGTACATTACAGCGGGCAGTGGGGCACAGTCTGTGATGACGGGTGGACTGAGATGAATACACAGGTGGTTTGTCGGCAGCTTGGATTTAAGTAAGATCCTTTTATATGAGACAACTAAACACTTGGTTTAGCAGTAGTGATAAACCTTTGCAAAATACTGTCTGTACTCTGCAAACTATTAGATGTGCTGTGTTGCCTTTTTTCCCTAATAATCTCACGAGCATCAGTTTTGTATTGTGAAAAGCTTTGTATACCACACTGTAATAAGAAACAGAACACTGAACAAAAACCACAAAGTAATTTCCTAAATGATTTATGATGCTGGTTGTTCTCAGATTTGGAAGAACATTAACACAGTGCTGCTCTGAGTCAGTTTGATCTGTTTATGCTGTCAAATGAGTAGAGGAAGAAATCAAGGGGAGGACTCTCATTGCCTTCACTGGGCTTTGGTCAGGCCTTTTGGGAGAATTCTTACTGGTCATTTTCAGGATGGGATGTGAGGAAAATTCATCCTTGAGATTAAAAGAACTTCATAGTTCAGCCATAACTTGATATTACTGAAGTTATAAACCTCCACCTACAACTGATGTGTTTCATGGAGACACATTGCACTCATGGACCCCGATTCTTCTCTGCAGGATACCAGTAACTCCCATTCTCAATCTCAGTGAGAATCACTTTTACCTTGGAAGAGGAGAATTGGGCCTCTGAATTTTTGAAATATGTGCTATGTGCAAAAGAACTGAGCTGAAATCCATCAAATTCCATCCTCTCTTCCTCCAGTCTCTTTTAGACATTTGTAGCCTCTTAACAGAAAGATCAGAAACTTTTTGTCTCAGTGTGAGATTTCAGTCTGAGATGGAGAAGTCCCTAGACATGCACCAAGTTCCTTTCTATCATCCTACTTGCTGGCTGAGGCCAAACATGCACATTCTGGAAAGAGAAGCTGCTTCACCATGCTAAACCAAAAGTCTGATTCTGCCAGTCTTTTGCCCATGGAACTCCCATTAAAGTCACTTGGGCTTACCCATGGTATAGGTATTTCTGTATCTAGCTCAAAAAAATTAACAGCCATGCTCTGGAACGCAATTTTTTAAAATACATCTTTTACAAAACTCTCATTCCAATGTCATATATTTCCTCTGCATCACATTTCCTATTGTGTCAGGTTACAAATGGAATTTCTTTTACTATGTACATTGCCTTTCTCTTGTTTCATTTATTCACTGTCTGAAGTCATAATCCATTATTCATGATACAACAGAAAGGAATTCTGCTATCGTACTTCCAGGATTGTGGCATCTCCAAATAAATGTCCAAATGGCAGCTGAACTTCCTTTTGCCAGAGCTAAATTTGCCTATTCTCTTTGTGCTTGAGAGCAGTTGGTTTTATCCACTCACAAAGAATAATTTCCTCTTTGGTGCTGAAGTATCATATCCCCTGTGCAGTATTGCTCATAAATGATGCATACATATTTGTTACACAGGTATGGAAAAAGTGCATCAGAAAGCTACTTAGAAGAGAGGACTAGGCCTATCTGGTTGGATGATGTCAGCTGCTCAGGAAAAGAATCAACCATTCTTCAGTGCTCAAAGAGAGAGTGGGGAAAGCATGATTGCAACCATCAGGAGGATGTCAGAATAACCTGTCACGCAGATAATGACAGCCATAGATTCTCACTGGGTAAGGCATTCTTTGTAACTAATAAATGTCAGCATTCCTCTGCCTAAAGATTCAAGCAGAATGCAGCCTCTTTAAAGATGCTACAAATTTGAATCTCCACTTATTCTGCTGCCTGTACGTAGTTAAGCTGTTAATCAGTCAGAGGTAGGCATATGTGTATGTGAAGGGGGAGAGAAAGCTTTCCCTTTGAAGAGCACATGGAGCTGTTAAGGTTGCACATGGGAACATAAATATTCAGGGCATAAAGAAACAACGTTAATCTGTAATGCAGTGATTCCAGAGCCAATGAAACCTAAATCTGTGTCTGGATGGGTTTTTAGTCCTAGTGAGCCCCTCCTGATGGTATACTGAGTTGCACTTAGTACTCTGCAAGTTGTAATGAACTGAAAGAATGATAAATCATTATTAGTAAACCTCCCTGTGGACTTAGGTTCTTGCACACCATCTGAAAAACAGAGATTGGAGAAATAGAGGGCATTCAGAGATAGACAGCGAAACTTATTAGAAACATGGAATTACGTCTGTATTATTAATTATCATTATCAGTCACTTGTATTACAGAAGAGCCTAGGAGACACAGTCATGGACCAGGACCCTTTTGTGCAAGGCACTGTACAAACACAGAAGTTGTTTTCTGATGTGAAATATAGTTAAGTTGCATTAAAGAGAAGAAACGTAAAATATTATGGTCAAGATTTTTAAAAATGTATGCCTAAATATAAGTGCCGAAATCCATAAGTAATCTGGCTATCAAAAATGTCACACATTGACTGTCTTGGGAACTACAGTATCATTGCTCAATACTTTTGAAAACGAGGTTACTTATTTAGTTGGCTACATATGGATGTAGGAGCTTATATTTAGATACATATTTTGTAAAATTGTTGCCCATATTTTTAAAAGTTTACCCAAGTATATTGTAGTAGTTGTCGAATCTTGGATTTTCAAAGGACCCTAAGGAAGTTAGGTCTCCAGCTCCCAGTGAATTCTAAAGGGATTTGGGTGCCTAACTCCCTGAGGTTCCTTTGAAAATCCCAGCCTGAAAGTTTGCCTTGTGAAACTAAAACATGGATTTACTGCTTTAAAATGCTATCTCAGCTTGCAATAATACAGTATTTTACTACACTTTTCCACATCTTCAGTCTTTTTCTTCTCTCTTCCTTCCTCTCTTCCCTTCAAAACCTCCTGCTCCCCAAACTCCACAAATAATTATTATTCTTGTGGTATCATACAACCAATGATTATGTATG
Organism: Eretmochelys imbricata; assembly: GCF_965152235.1. NCBI lineage: Eukaryota > Metazoa > Chordata > Testudines > Cheloniidae > Eretmochelys > Eretmochelys imbricata. Next base: position 41,682,736 of record NC_135575.1, on the reverse strand, counting down.
GGTGAGACTGCTACAGTGTGTTTGCTAGAAATAAACCCTCTCATCCCCCAAATAACAGGCATTCAAATCACGGCGGCTGTCTGCACAGATACAAACTATTTACGCTGCTGCATTTGAGACACTATACAACATAATCCTAGCTGAACAAGATTCAGTTCAGTTAAATATATCCATAGGGTAACATTCTCGTATCCCCCTCAGTTCACCTGAAAGTCATATTAATTCCACACATCTAGACTCATTTGCATTACCAAGATGAGGTAACAATAAAATACATATATTTTATTGCTAAAATCTTCTATCCCTATCTGGATAATATGAGTATAATTTACTCTAAAATCAGGTTCTTCCAGAATAGCACACTTCATTACAACAGAAGAATAAAGAGGAGACTGAGATTTGCTGTAATGTTTCTGGTTTGACAGAAGACAAAGGCTATATTGCTACTATTTGTTTCTTAACATTTGAGAAAGTATTAAATATTTCCTCTAAAAAGGAATTCAGTGGAGGAAGAGTATAAGAAAGAGTATTTTTAAATATAAACATTAAAGGGAGACAGACAATTGGTTTAAGACACAAACCAGATTTTTGTTAAAAAAAGAATGCTCTGCAGATATTAATTTGTAATTCATTTTTTATTACACTTAACAAATTTGAGTTATGAATTTAAATGTTTCCCATAGAGTGGTGAGGAACCAATAACAACAACAAAAAGGTTTTAGTATAGAAGACCCAAAAAATGTAACTGACTAGAAATTAAGAGAAACTGAGTAATAAATGTAATTGTGCAGCCTAAGTTAATTGCAAAAAGGAAATATATGGTAAACTGTGTAAATAATAAAAAAAAATTGAAGTGAAAAACATTTTTATGCTAAAAATAATTCAGTTTTAAAGCTTTTTCACTTTTAATAAGATAACTCTGGGTGAATTTAGCCCAATGACTAATGCCAAATTAACACTAGTTTTACTAAGAGCAAAATCTGGCCCATTATTTGCTCTCCCTCTTGGGTAGGCAGTAATTTTCACTGGCTTTCTAGCTAAGTTGTCTTCAATTTGTGGGAGAGTGAGGAGGAACAATAACTTGTCCAATTATTGGAAAGAACTCCAATGGAAAATATTAGGGATATATCAAGTACTACATACAAAAAGATTTAGGAGATGATTCTCATTTACACAGAGTAAAGGGGCCTCAAATTGAATTTATGCCTACTTTAAGGCCCTTGCACTACCCAAGAGTTGAAAAAAAGCATTTGTGTAAATGAGAATTATACCCTTAGGGCTTTTTATGACACAGTTTTTTTGAAACTTGCAGTCTAAATACTCAGCTAGTATAATAATATATACAATTGGCCTTTGGGTAAGAGAACATAATTAGTAAAAATCTCAGTAATTCATATCAATAACTGGGAGACTGATTGATTTTGTATTATCAAATTTTCTGAATGAGAGTAAATGAACAAACATAATTTAAAAAAGGCCAAGGAAAATCTATAACTGAATATACTTTATTCAGTTGGACAAATGTATTAGTTTTCATGATGATAATACTTCAGAGTATACTAGTCAACATGCTGGAGAGTACTTTGTATAAGTAATGCATGTGTAGTAACATGGGCTAGTACATTTGTTGCTGGGCTGTAGGGTGAGCTTGGTGGGGGTGGTTTGTATGAGTGATTGTATTTATCGGTGAGGTTTAGCTAAATCCTCCTGTAAAAGTCCTCTATGAAGAATATGGTCTGCTCAAATGGGTATCATGTGGGTGTAGTCTCATAACACAAGAATCAATCAGATTGTTCTCTACGGTTGGGGAAAGAACTGGGCTGTGTAAGTTCCAGTCAAGTTATAAGCTGTGTTACATATTTATATGTAATGGAAGAAACCGATGAACCCTACAGTTTAAAGCATAAGGAGTACAGTGGTGCTTCATGATTTGTTGTAATGTGTATAAAATGCTTCATGCTGCCTGCCATGACAAAATACATGAATACTTTAACAGATGATATCATTAAAGTAGAAATCTTGTTGAACATAAGTGTCAGTTGACCCTATCCTTGGAATGTGATGAAATGACCTAAAATAATAGTTTTTGTTTCTACTGTTGTGTAACTTATTCCTAGGTCCTCCCATCAGGCTGATGGATGGTGAGAATAAGAAAGAAGGACGTGTGGAGATTTTTATCAATGGCCAGTGGGGCACAATTTGTGATGATGGATGGTCTGATAAGGATGCAGCTGTGGTCTGTCGACAGCTTGGCTACAAGTAAGAAAAATCCTTCAACTATTCTTCAAGTTATCTGATTACCATATCTGACTGCATAAAGTTTGTGCAACTGAGTATTACCTGACTAGGTAATACTTGTCTGCTTAGTATACTTTTACTCTTCTATCCTTGAAATATACAAAAGTAAAGCCTGCTACAATTTTACTACTTCTTCATAAGGAAGCTAATATGCCTCAGAAAAAGGGCAGTAATGCCAAAGCATAATTGTCTTTACTAAGCTCAGCTAACAACTGAAGTGTAGGTTAAAAGCAGTTATTGAAAAATCTGTTTAATGAAACCAAATATTTTAAAATGACTAAGCTGCTGTTTAAATACGATATTTAACTTGTTATTTATGTGGCTATTCATATTATCTACGCACAATAGGCCAAATTCTCATTTACACTCAACTTCTGTGAGTTGCACCGATGTAACTGAGAAGAGAATTAGGCTCAACATATCTGCTCAGTATTCTTTCCTGCTCTGAACTATTTTAACCTTACTTCTTTGATTGTAACTGAGCTTGGTTTCCAGTCTTCCTAAAGCACTAACGAAGTTCAAGGAAATGATTTGCCACATCCTTCAGGAATGGAAAGATAATGGAAACAAGAAGAAAATTAATATTTGAAAGAATGCACTGGGGTGTAGCCTAGAGTTGAGTAGTAGAGTTAATGACCATTCATGTTAACAGAAATGATTTTCTGTATCTGTGAACCTTCGAGATTCTTTGGCTTTTTTATTTTATTTTTATTTTAATTATTGTTTCTGGGTTTTGGTGATAAATGACAATTATCTTAATTTATATAACACCTTTAATCTCGAAAGATTTTAAACTGATGCACATGGACATAATTTATCTGTCACCTGAAATGTAGCCATGTTTGGGGTGAAACAAAGGGTAATATTTAACAGTTCAGTGTAACGTTACATGTTAGAAAAGGAAAGGCAGTACAGAATGTGTTTCCCAGTGAAACTACAGAAAAGAATTACTTATGGTCAAGACAATGAAACCAGCTTTGAATTTGGCCAGACTATTCGGGATAGGGTGACCAGATGTCCCGATTTTATAGGGACAGTCCCGATTTTGGGGGCTTTTTCTTATATAGGCACCTATTACCCTCCACCCACTGTCCTTATTTTTACACTTGCTATCTGGTCACCCTAATTAGGGACAATGATCTTACTCATGCAAAGAGCTCAATGTAATTGTTTATTGATCACAAGTAGTTTTTATAAACTGTGGTTTTATTAATATCTATGTGTTGTGATCTTGAATGACCTCAAATAGTTGTGAAGTCTTAAGTGGTTTTAATGACTAACTTGGTTTTCTATCTAGTTCAAAAGATAGCAACTTCAGCAGCACACTGCCCAGTGCCACCAGACATGGGCATTGCTTTAGTACTGACTCAGAGGTAAGAGTGGTAGCCACTGAATCAACAGCACTGAGAGGTTTTTTGTTCATTTACTGACCTGGCCTGACCCTGCTTAGTTTGTGAGATTTGAAGGGATCATAAAAGGAGCCTGGCTGCAGGGTACATGATAATAACTTGAATAAGCCTGCTGAAATAAAATAACAGAGCTAACAGGAAAAAATATTTAATTAAAAAAATTGCAACTTTTCTATGCCAGTGGTGAACAAAGCCACTCAATCAGCCTTCCACTGCTCATTAGACATTTCTTGTTGGGGCACTAGGAATCAAGGTAGGTGTGATGGCCAAGGACAGACTTATAAATAGTAGTGCTAATAAGATCTGAAAATAGTCCAGAAAAGGCTGTTTTGCTTTAAGTGTTTTTTTTTTCAAATAACTTCCAAGCTAAAGAACCTTATAGATTTGTATTATTTCCTACTGAGTCATTTAGTCTGCTTCTTCCTCAGCCTCCTCAGACACACAGACTTTTCATATTTCTGTCACAGACGCACCAAACCCACTCACTCATCCCCACGTTCCATTTTTAAGCCATTTCAAAGACAGATAGTTGGATTCTCAATTTATATCCTGTCATTACAGGGGTTCAGAATTAAGGAGGATAATATAGTAGGGTACATATCAAGTGAAGGACTTGGGGCAGAGTACAAATCTTGGATATATGGGGATTCTGATAATTGGGGGAGTCAGCCAGCATACTTGGAAGTCTGCGCTGAGGGCTGTTTCCTTATTCCTTGCTTGTTCAATAAATGGTGACAGGTACACTCCAGGAGCTTGACTTTGCTCTTATGTGCAGCCATGTATGTGAGAACAATCAGGTCTGAGGATTTTACTGCATGTATTTGTTTGCTCTGATTCAGACTTCAGTCTGAGTGCTGATTTGAGTGTCTCATTACAAGGTTAGGATCTCCTATTTACACACCTACGTTTGAAAATTGGGCTCTCTGAGTGCTGCTTTTTAGAGACAAAAACTAGTCTTTTTCTGGAAAATGTTGGCAAAGAGCTAAATACTGAAGCTGACATCAATTTTCATTAAGAATGACCATGGAACTAAAAGTTCATACTGAGGTATTATTTTCCACTTACATAACTGTGATTTACACTTACAGCACTGCTACTGGGAAACTTAGGGTGTCTGACTTTACGTTTTTTTTTCTGGAAAATGTGAAGCCTGTAAATCATACGTACATATTTTTGACTCAGGCCAGCAGGGGAGTGGAGATTTCCTTAAAATGCAGACTTGTACAACAGAGAGTAAAACAAATGAATTAATAGTTGTACTGTATATATTGCTCCCAAGGTTAACAAGGAACTGTGTTTTTATTTTTACAAAATACTGCTTTGTAACATTAATAACCTTTTAATTAAGATTTGTTTCTGAAGTTGAATCTGGAAACCCAAGTTGGCAAGATGTCTAGACCCCAATTAATAGTACTCTTAAAGATCTGTTATTAAGCCAGCTTGCATACTTGTAGATTAATGTTAGTAGCGGAAAAACAATCTGAAGAACATTAGAAAGCCATCCTCCTAACGGGAAAAGCAGTTGTGAAATAAAAAAAAAAATTAACGGTGGCTAATCAAAACACACTTAAAACTGAAAGAACATGCACCTTTCGTGAAGCATTACTTAATGTCTGACAAAGACTAGCAAGTAGAGTAATTTTATGGATGGGGGGAAAAGGATAGAAGAGAGATGTTTTAGAAACTCTTATGCTTGTTGAGCAAGTTAATTGGCATGATGAAAATTCTAAGATATTTGGAGCCCTTTTCTGGAAGAACTGGGTTATGAATATACAAACATATACGAAATGAAGATTAGGGTATTTTTTCATTTTTCATTTAATTTTTTATTTTTTTCATTTATGTACTGAAAAACAGTTTTGGTAATATAGCAGAAACTTCCATTCAACCTTTTCCATGTAGATTTTCTATGTGGGAGGACAGGTTTTTGTCCTTGTAAGGTATTCATTAACTGGAACATCAGTATATACCACTGTGCGCCTATGCGCTTGGTGGGTCTAGTCTACCGTATTGGAGTACAGATCCCTGCTTTTTATCTGTTTTTCTTTTACATACCAGCTTGATAATGAATGAGAAACAGTTTAAAATATTTAATTTTAATGTTTATTTCTAATGGTTAAGCCTACCATATATTTGATTAATGTATTGGGATCTTAATAGCAAAATGTATTTTAGCAAAAGCTTTGTAATTCACTTTCAATGCATGGTTATACTCCCAGTCTACACTATGGAACAAATTTTGTTTTCAATTTCTCTGGATTTACACTAGTGTAATAGAGATCAGATTTTTTTTCCTTTTATATTTCTGTACTGAACCATTTTAGGTTTCTTGGGGGATGGGTGGGCTTGTACTCCTGCTGCTAGCCTGAGCCACTGCCTATACCCCACTATTTTTAGCGCACTAGCTCAAGCGGAACTAGCGTGTGTCCATCTACCCATGCCACAAAGCACCTTCCCAGACGCAGTGTAGACATACCCTAAGTGCAAAAGCAATCCCGGTGTGGTGTTTTGTTGCTTTTTGCTTTAAATATAAAAGCATTAATTTTTTATCATATTTTGTTTTTTCAGCCTTCAGCTATTGCTCTCTGACTGAAGACAGAGGCTGGAGGTCACTCTACTAATGCTGTCTGGAGCACAGCAGTATGGACAATTGATAGAAAGGACAGTTTTTTAAACACTATATTCAGGTGCAAAAATGTGCACACACACACACACATATATATATATTAGTATTTACATATGCATTTTCCACAGGGGTGGGGGTGTGTGTGTAAATAAGGAAAATATACATGCAAATGGCAACTTGTAATTCAGTGTAATTTGGGTGCCTAACTCCCTTAGGCTCCTTTGAAAATCCCTGACTCACTGTCTCCAAAAGAAATCCTTAAGAGGGAGATTGAGGGGGGACAGTGTTTATTAGCTGATTCAGTATCCAAACATGGCTGTTCCTCCCCTTCTGCTCTGCACCAGACACTATTAACTAGGTGACCTACACACCCTGCTTAAATCTGCGTAAATGATAGCAGGTTTCAGAGTAGCAGCTCTGTTAGTCTGTATCCACAAAAAGAAAAGGAGTACTTGTGGCACCTTAGAGACTAACCAATTTATTTGAGCATAAGCTTTCGTGAGCTACGAAGTGAGCTGTAGCTCACGAAAGCTTATGCTCAAATAAATTGGTTAGTCTCTAAGGTGCCACAAGTACTCCTTTTCTTTCAGTACATTGTATTTCAACAAAACAACACTAACTTGCATTTTACTAATCTGCAAACCTGTAATTCTCTCACTCACACAGAGTGTTCTTGTGTGCTCACCCACTTCTCAGCAAAGCCAGCAGGGATGTCTTAGATCACTAGTGTATTGTGTATAAGTCTATGAAGTATTACAGAACATTTACTAATACTGTGAAGCTTTATCATAAGTAATTAAAAATAAACTATATCTGTCACTTAAATGAACAAAGTGGATGCTGAGATGAATTATTCTTGCTTTTTTATTGTTCACTCACTGGCTAATTTGCAAAATTCAGTCATTTACAATGGGCCTTCCATAGTTATTAGTGAAATGCTACTGTATTGCACATAATCTGTAAGGATCAGACTTTCAAACCCTAATAAGATGTCTTAAATCCCACAAATGGATACTCGGCCTGACACCTATCCATATAAATGTCTGTCTCACGTACCTAAATGATGTTTTCATCATCCCAAGTTCTGGATTTGGACATCCTATGAAAGAACTCATATTTCAAAATGGGCTTCACACAAGTTTTTTAGTGGTGATTACAGAATTAGGGCCCAATACTTCAAGATTTTGCATGCCCTCAACTGCTACTGAAGCACTTTGTAGAAATGGGCCCTTTATGAAGCTAAATTAATCTTTGGTGTAACTCCATTGATTTCAATGGAGTTACACCCGGGATAAAGTTGACGAACTCCATCTAATCTAAGGATATCTGTAATGCCCATCACTGTAGTCTCTAATATTTTGATTAAAGCTTGGCTAAATTGATAGATAGATAGATAGATAAACTACCTACCTCTGGTGGCACAAAGACAGCATAGCAGCTCCTTACTAGTTATTAGTATGGGACATGGCCTGGTCTGGAAAAGATCCAACTCTGAATTTTACTCTTTGCAAAAGTATTATTACAACAATGAAATTTATCTCTTTCTCTAATTGTATTATTATTTTACATCTAAAACAAAAGTACAAGGGGCTTCAGTTTGAAGGTTATATTCTGTATATGCTATTAGTGATTTTCTGTGCCATGCTGCCATGATTTATATTCATAGTTGCCATTAATGTATCGTATACTTGAAGACATAGTTCCCAGTAAACTGTAGGCCTCCTTCCTTATTTAACCGGTTTAGTTTTCGGAAAGGATCGTAACACAAATAAATTATATTTAGTGTACACAGATGCTGAGTTTAGACAAGGATTAAACAGATTATGGAAAAAAAATTAGCGTGGGTTTTTGTTTCATGCTATTACAATATAAAAATCCTTTTCTTTTTCATAGAGCTTTTTAGCTAAGGATACAAAAGCATTTTACAAACAAATGAATCCTCCAAAGTTAGTCAGTTATTATTCTAGTGTATAGATAAGTTAATAGAGGCAATGAGAAAGTAAGTGACTTGTTCAAAGTTCTGCAGTGAACTAGAAACAGAACTTGGAATAAAATCTTAAAGTCTTCATCCTTAGTACCCTACTCACATCCTCTTCTATATATTTCAGTTTAGGCAAATGTAGGACAATGCTTACAACATTTTAATTAAACAACGGTGTTCTGCTTGCAGAGGCTCAGCTAGAGCAAGGACTATGGCATATTTTGGGGAAGGGAAAGGACCAATCCATGTGGATAATGTGAAATGTACAGGAAGTGAGAGATCCCTGACAGACTGCATAAAACAGGATATTGGAACACACAACTGCCGTCACAGTGAAGATGCTGGCGTGATTTGCGACTACCTTGGCAAGAAAGCATCCGGGAACAGTAATAAAGGTGAAGTACCTTTGTGAGGTTTATGGCAATAGATTCAAAACTAGGTATATTATGATGATTGCTAGAAAAAGAAAAGAAAGTGAAAAATCTGATCTCACAGGAGAAAAACATACATATTTATATTAAAAATAAAAAGGCAAGAAATGCACTGTACCTTAAAATGTATGGGTCAGGTGCTTCCTCTTTATGTCATTCTGGCAGTGGAAAGGAACCACAAAGCCAATTTAAATGGCACAAAGGAATCCTCTAGCTTAACCACATGGGGCCCATTGCAGTTAGGTGCAGCCAGGGCTTTAAGTTATGCTGGATGTTAAACCAGGTCCAGGGAAGCATAAAGTTGAGAGAAAACCACCTTTGTTCCCTCCCACACCTGTGCCAAGCATAGATTGGCTGCAGCTGAGGACTAAGCTCTACACAGAGCCAAATTCTTCTCTCACATCAGTGTAAATTAGGAATTACTTCCTTGTATACAGTTTCAGAGTAGCAGCCAAGTTAGTCTGTATACGCAAAAAGAAAAGGAGTACTTGTGGCACCTTAGAAACTTACAAATTTAGTTGAGCATAAGGTTTCGTGAGCTACAGCTAAGGATGAAGTGAGCTGTAGCTCACAAAAGCTTATGCTCAAATACATTTTTTAGTCTCTAAGGTGCCACAAGTACTCCTTTTCTTCTTGTATACAATGTGACTGTAGCCATGTCAGTCCCAGGGTACTAGAGAGACAAGGTGGGTGAGATAATACTGTGTATTGGACATATTTCTGTTGGTGGGTGTGACAAGCTTTTGAGCTTACAGTTTTTGAGCTTGCAAGATGCTGAGTGCCATCACCATTCAGTGGGACCTGGAGAGCTCTGTATAAACAAAAACTTCTCTGACCAAGAGAAGTTGGTCTAATAAAAGAGATTACCTCACCCACCCTGTCTCTCAAATTACTTTGTAGAAGTCAAAGGAGTGACTCCAGATTTACACTGATGTAACTGAGAGCAGAACATTGGTCTTCCATTTAAATCACTTCAGACATGAAAAATAAGGAAAGATTTCCAGCTCTTTGTGTGTATTATTCATATTATAACCTTCATATTTATTAAAAGATTCTTTTTTAGTGGATCACATGCAGAAGGGTAACTCGTTCTTACACTGTGAACTGAAAAAAACTGCAGTTAATGGTTTGAACACCTGTTTAGCTTTCTATTAGGCATGGGGGATAGTGCTCATTGCCTAGTGATCACAATTCAGAAAATATTCTCAGCCAGACAGAACCTGTAAAAGGTGTGGGTCAAAAATCTTTGTGTGGGAGTCCTGTGTATGGAGAGAGAACAGTGTGGGAGTCAAAATCCACCGTGAAGATACCAGAATGAAATTTTGCTGTAGGAATATGTGATTATTGTTTAATTGGATTTCAGTGACAAACTTTGAGAATAATATAAGGTGTGATCCTGCAAGGCAGGTCCTGAGCACACAACGCCCCCTGAGTTCATTGGATGGTGATGGTACTCAGCACAGAATCATGTTCTTACCGACTAAACAAACAAAATAAAATACACTTTTTTTTTAACTCTACCAAACCCTATATATTGTTGCTGTGTGGGAGTTTAAGGCCTAAACCTTATTTTCTGTTTAGATTCCCTTGCTTCTGTTTGTGGATTGAGGTTACTGCATCGTCGACAGAAGCGGATAATTGGTGGGAAAAATTCTTTAAGGTAAATGATATTCAGTACAGTGAAAGTCATTTTCAGTGTAAAATTGTGGGATGTGCAGTTGCCATAAGCCCTCAGCCTTGTTTAGCTACTGATTAAATTTTTTGCTTCTCATGAAATAAATGCAGATTAATAATGTGAATTTTGCCATATTGGGCTTAGTTTGGCACAAAGAACATAATTTTGTTCAACAAGTATAGTTTTTTCCAGACCAGTTAGAACTGGATGAATTATTCACCCATTAATTCAGAGTGAGTGAAGCTTTGTGCAGCCCCATCTAAAGGTTGCTGTTCCAGCCTACATCTCTTCCTCTGTCTCCTCATCTTCAGTCTCTTTGGGACATCATGGTGCATCATGACCTTTCTCTGACTACTTCTACACTACGTGCCACTGGCAATACGTGTAGCTATACATCCACATTGTGGTATATAGCAGATGAACCTTTCCCTGCTGCCTCCCCTGTGTCAGAGCCTTTCCCAGCGAGCAAAATCTTTCCTGCAATGGATGAAGAGCTCCAGCAGTGGGGAGCTGCTGGAGTGTTTCTCTGTGGCAGGGAAGAACTCCAGTAGAGGGAACTGCCAGAGCTTCTCTTTCCTGCCAGAGCCTTTCCTGGTAGCCGCAGTCTTTTCTTGCCGTGGCAAAAGGTTCAAGCAGCGGAGAAGCACAGCTTGGGACAGCAGAGAGCTATGGAGGGTATGTACTCGGGTACATACCCACATCCAATTATGCAGACATTCCCATGAAGCCGCTCAGCCTATAGTCCTTCCTGTATAGCCCACATGTGGGGCATAGGGGATGGTTTTTTATTTCTAGTGTCTTTGTGAGATATTTGATGTGAATATGCAATATTCAAAATTTGAGTAATTGGTTGGACACATAAATCACATTTCATGTTTCAATTTCTTGATCGACTGTGCGGAACTCTTACAGACAGATTTCCAGTGGGAAATCTTAGGATTATGAATTTAAAATTTGCTTTATGTGAATACTTTGTAATATGCACGTCAATTTTGTTTTCTGAGTTAACATTCCTGCTGGTGAATTTGTTCACTAGAATATTCCCAGAAAGCACACACAAAGAGAGCAGGAACACATTCAAAGCAAATCTGAAGACCAGATCAAAAAATAATCATTGATAAATTTTTGCAGTATTTACCAAACTCAGTGTCAGATATTGCATTTCAGTTTTGGGTACATTGGAATTTTATTCTTTAATCAGCTTAAATTACTTTCCTTAGACAAACAGCCATTTCAGTTTCTCCTGAGAAGCAAATCCTGAATAGCTGTGAACCATATAGATGGATCTGTGGGTCTGCTATGCATTTAACAGAACTATAAAAGGCTAAATAGCATGAAAGGAGGTTGGGTATTATTAACGCTTTAAAAACATCATTTTTCTCAAGTAAATGTACTTCTTTGATGATGATATAGCTGTAAAATAAGACTTTGCATTAACTGGTAGTTGGTTCTTGGCCATATTGGTATATAACATGCTCCCATATGTTCACCCACCCACACTTGTATAACTGCAAATACAGATAGACTTGTTTTCTTAATATTTGTGAATTATGACAACCACAAAGACTATTCATAATATCTTATGGATACAGGAATAAGGAACAAAGTATATGGAATGTGATGGTGAATGATATAAAGAATATTATAAAGCCTTCATAAAAAAAATGGTGTGTCCTGTTTAGAATACTGTGCACAGTATTGGTCACCCCAACTCCAAAAGGCTATTGCAGATCAGGAGAGGGTTTCAGAAAAGAGCAACAAAAATAATCCAGGGAAAAACTGACATATGCAGAAAGATTGAAAAGCCTGGGGTTGTTTACCTTACAAAGGAGACAAATAAGAGGGGATAAGCATATAAAAAATAAAGAATAGTATAGAGAAAGTAGATCAGGAAATTCTGTTCTGCCAGGTTTCAGAGTAACAGCCGTGTTAATCTGTATTCGCAAAAAGAAAAGGAGTACTTGTGGCACCTTAGAGATTAACCAATTTATTTGAGCATGAGCTTTCGTGAGCTACAGCTCACTTCATCGGATGCATACTGTGGAAACTGCAGAAGACATTATATACACAGAGACCATGAAACAATACCTCCTCCCACCCCACTCTCCTGCTGGTAATAGCTTATCTAAAGTGATCATCAAGCAGGAGAGTGAGTTTGGGGGGGGGGCGGGGGGGATGAGAAAACCTGGATTTGTGCTGGAAATGGCCCACCTTGATTATCATGCACATTGTGAGGAGAGTGGTCACTTTGGATGAGCTATTACCAGCAGGAGAGTGAGTTTGTGTGTGTGGTTTTTGGAGGGGGGTGGGGGGGGTGAGAAAACCTGGATTTGTGCTGGAAATGGCCCACCTTGATTATCATACACATTTTAAAGAGAGTGGTCACTTTGGATGGGCTATTACCAGCAGGAGAGTGAGTTTGTGCGGGGGGGGGGGGGGGGGGTGTTGGGCGGAGGGTGAGAAAACCTGGATTTGTGCTGGAAATGGCCCAACTTGATGATCACTTTAGATAAGCTATTACCAGCAGGAGAGTGGGGTGGGAGGAGGTATTGTTTCATGGTCTCTGTGTATAAAAAGATCTTCTGCAGTTTCCACAGTATGCATCCGATGAAGTGAGCTGTAGCTCACGAAAGCTCATGCTCAAATAAATTGGTTAGTCTCTAAGGTGCCACAAGTACTCCTCTTCTTTTTCTTCTGCCAGTATCATACCACAAGAACAAGGGGCTAGATTATGAAAATAAAAGGTAGGAAATTCAAACCAATAAAAGGGAAAATACTTTTTCACACAATGCATTATTAGACTGCGGTACTTAGTGCCACAGGACAATCATTGAGGCAAAGTATTTAACAGATTCAAAAAGGGATTGGGTATTATATGGATCTCAAGAATATCCAGAATTATCATAACTAAGGCTGTGAGTCTTTCATGGAGGTCACAGATTCCGTGACTTTCCAGGACCTTGGTGACAGCTGCAGCAGCTGTTGAGGCTGACTCGGCGGGGCCCCAGGCAACTGGTCCCGGGCACTGTCCCGGAGCAGTGGCAGTGGTGGTGGGACCCTGGGCCGCCCCACAGCCCGGAGGAGCAGTGGTGGGGCCACGGGCCATCCCCTGGCCCAGAGGAGCAGCAGTGATGGTGGGGCCACGGGCTGGCCCAGAGGCAGGTGGTGGGGCCCAGGCTGCCCCCAGGAGCAGTGGCGGTGGGGCCTGGGCCACCCCCCAGCCTGGAGCGGTGGCAGCAGGGCCCCAGGCCGCCCCCACCTCCAGAGCAGTAGCAGTGACAGGGCCTTGGGCCACCCCCACATTCCCCAGGAGCAACAGCATCTCCCCTCAGCAGGTAAGATTTAGTTAGGGGTATTTTTAATAAAAGTCATGGACAGGTCACTGGCCTTGACGTTTTGGTTATTGCCTGTCCATGATTTTTACTAAAAATACCCATGACTAAATCATAGCCTTAATCATGACTAATAACAAAAATTTTGAAAGGGATATCAAACCTCATGCTTCAGGTCTTAAGTCAATTTTTAACTATTAGAGACCAGGGCAGATTATCCTACTTTCCTCTGAAGCATCTGGTACTTGCTAGTGTCAGACACAGGACTCTGGACTAGATGGAACACTGCTCTGATCCTGTTTGTCAATTCCTGTGTTCCTGTATTCCTATTCAAATGGATAGTTTTCAAAATTAAACTAGCTGCTACTTATATTCTGGCTGCTGTTCTCTCTCTTCCCTTTTTTGCTAGTTCCATCTATCTATGGGAAGATGTAAGAACTGAATCTTTTGATCCCACTGTCAATTCCATCTTTATAGGGTTGGGAATATGTATCTTTGATCTGCTAAATTGTTTGGATTTATCTTGAATAGATGACCACATGTGGAGAGATGAGATGGAGCTAATCCGTGTATTTCTTGTTGTTTCTGCTTTTCTCTTAATCCCGTTGATTTTGAAGATTTGCTTTACATCCAGTCAAGGGCAGATGGAGAAGTTAGCATTAATGGGAACAGAAAAGCAGTTTGGGAGTTTTTCATGGAACTCTCCCCATCCTCCACTCCCAGATTTTTGGCCTGGTAGCCTTCTCCTCACAGTTGCATATTTTTATATGGTAACTATTAGAACTGCTAATCTCTTCTCTCACTTGGATAATATTTGGTGGAGGACACAGATCGTATGTTTTTGGCACGAAGGATGTATTCTGAGAAGGGATGATTAAACTGATTCATAGTGGGATGAAGTGCTGAGAGAGTTCGATGTCCAAGTAGTCTGTAAACTAACCTTGAGGGTTGTTGAATGGAATTCTGAATGCTATACTAACATGATTAAATGGTCTCCCAATTGTTACTCAGTAAATAATGTGTCTTAAGTTATTTAAACCAATGTAGCAATAGTGGCTCTACACTCAAGACAGCTTGCCAGTTACCTTTACTCTTCCATTTTGCTTAGTACCCTAAAAGACGTGACTGATTTATGCTCTCTTTAGGGGCGGTTGGCCCTGGCAGGTTGCCCTCCGACTGAAATCGTCTCATGGTGATGGAAGACTCTTATGTGGTGCCACACTCATCAGCAGCTGTTGGGTGGTCACAGCAGCACACTGTTTTAAGAGGTAGTAGGCTACGTGATTAACAATGGGATACATTTCCACTACCACTCCCTTGCTACCATTTTCAGGCCAGTGGGAATGATACAGAGGCAAAACCCCACTCTTGCCCACCAGTATATTGAAAATTGTTCCCAAAGAGACTGACTTCTGTTAAAAAAAAAGTTCTGTATTTAACTCGTATGTTAAAACTATTCTTACTCCCACATTCTAGCACTACACAAATTGCATTCATCACTCAACGGATTTATGTTCAGAATTTCACCATTTCCAGAGAAAACCTTTATAGAGAAAACTTCAGACTTCCCTAGCATAATCACCTAAGGGGCCTGGCCCCTCAAAACACCACAGTGTACAGGTATCTGTCAACTTGGCAAGTTGAGGTGAGAACAAACAAGCACTTGGATCCTGTGTTGTATTTTGATGTTCTGTTTGGTAAGGCACAGTCAGCTATGAAATTTAAGTGACAGTTTTCCTGTAATGTTTTACAGACTACCTGAGCTGACCTCTAAGACCCTCTCTTTGATCAAAACATTCTTCTTATTTTGTGGAATCTAAGGGAAAAGTAAATTTGCATCTTGCCCTTGTCTGGATCTAATTAGTTTTTCTTATTCCTTCAGCCAGGCTGACAACAACTGCCTTACTCTCTGGTTTCTTAGTGTACAAAAATTAAGTATTTTGTAGCCATCTTAAGGATTCCGCCAGCACACTCAGGGAAGCTTTAAAACACCTTCAGCCAAATACAGGGGTGAGTCTACGAGGCTCTAAGCTGCTGTAACTTACACCTTCTTCCAGCTATTCAGCCTACTGTACAGTAAGTTACACCACCTTCAGCTCCCTTCCACCCACTTACCACTTGATATGTAACTAAAGCTCCCTTACAAATCATCTCTGAATTGGTCTGTTCTATTTCACCACCTACATTAAACTGTCATCTAACTTTTCTATATTTATTCTCCCATTTTTGCTTTTTGTATACACTTTTTCTTTTTTACGATCTTCCTGCTCAGTTTCTTTTGTGACAGCCCAATCCAATTATTTGTAACATCACAGTTCACTGCCACTGAAGTTACTGCAATGTCACAAATACTGATTTAAATAGCAAGGAGGTGGATATAATAAACAGCTGTGGAGAAAGCTTCATTTTGAGACCAACATCTTGCAGCAATGACTGGGAAAGAAATGTAGAATAACTTCATAATAATTATAAGGAAGTTGGCTAAAATTTGCCTAAGTGTGCTGGGAGCAATTTAATTTCAACCTTTGGCCCCTTCTTTTTCCTCACTTCCCACTACAAAAGAGGCAGGAGATTGCTTTCATTACAATGAATGGAAATTGGTACCTTTTTTTAGAGGCAGCTGCTCAACATCTTTTCATTTTCATGTTTCCAGCAGTCATGTGGGACTCTTCTTGGTAACTGTTCAAGCCTTAATGGCCAGACTTCGTTCATTAAATCGCAGACTCTTTCCACTGAGATTCAAGCTGTTTTTGTTGTAGAAAATGAAAGTGCAAAGTCTTGGGTTTCTGTCATTAAAATGACTATAAACTGACCTCTTCATGCCTGTTCATGAGTCCCATGGTAATAACTAAGGATGAAGTTAGCAGAGCATTTTAGAAAGACTTTTGATAGAGCATTTTATTCAAGGCTTGAAAACAAAGCTCTCTCTCTCCTTCTCTCCTGTTATTGAAATCTTGTCTAATAGTAATTTGTGTATTTCACATTTTGGACACATGGGGGCAGATTCTTTACCCCATCAGCACTCCACTAAGGCATAGCAGAGAAAGGGGAAGACAGGAGCAAGCCAATTGTGGCTCCCTGATCCTCAGCCACTGGCCAGGAAGCAGCTCTAGCTTACATCTGTGGAGACCTAGGTGATGCTCTGCCCCCTCCTTTAACTTTCCAGTTTGCACATGTCTTGTCCCTGGAATGCCCAAGGCACACTACCCCATTCCCATTTTGCTGGGGTTGTGGCGGGGACAGAGTGGCAGAGCTGCCACCATGATTTTTCTGACAGCAGAGAGTTCCTGTACCCAGGGCAAATTCTCCAATGACTATTTCTGGCTAAAGATAAAAAAAATTCTAGCCTCATGGTGTCCCCACAGTCTCTTTACCATTCCTTGCATCACAAGAATAGGCATCCACGAGGTGCATTTTTCAGCTTTTCTAATCTGTTGTAAATAGAAAAATTGATATTTTCCCTATAATATCCTTCTGTCCCCATGTAGCAACTGAATTGGAGCATCTCATCTTGGGTTGAATCTGAGCAAACGCCTCCATCGTGAACTGCTCATTAATATGCAGCTGAGCAAGGAAGCACATAAACCTACACACAGATCTTCAGTGAGGACTGAAACAACTCTATGGCCCAAATTAATCTCTGGTATAATTCCATAGATTTGAATGGTTGCACTAGGGATTGATTTGGCCTTCTGTGTCCGAAATTTCCATTTATACAGTGCTTACTCTCGCTAAAGCCTATCTGGGAAAGCAAGAATGCAGAGCCTTACAGTGAGAATGATAGTTGAAGGCACATGTAGCAGTTAGCAGTAGATTTAGTGTGGAGAATGTATTAGCCTCATACTGAGTGGCCAGGTAAGGAAGAATTTTTAAACTAGTAGTGCTGTTTTAGGACTATCTTTTTGAAGTCTCAAGGACCAGACTGGGGCCAGATGCTTCTTGTGCATGTAAGAGGTGGAATATCCAACTGGTGGGCACAGTTACAGCCTCTGGCCTCTTTGCATCTCAGGTGCTCCCTCATGCACCCCTGTGGCACAAACCACTACAGCAGAAGCAGGGGAGGAGACAGGACCATATACCATCCCCAATGCTCCCCAGTACACATGTTCACAAGTTGGAGGATCTGACCAGCCCTCAAAGGGAATACATCAAATCCCTTTTAAGAATTACAGCAATGGGTTCACTCCCCATGTGCCAGGATGTTCCAACACACAGCAGTGCTTAACTAGCGTAAAGGAATCCAATGCTGTTCGTGAAAATAAATTAACAAAGTTGTAGGCTTGCTTTACTCCACACTTTTCTCCAGTAG
Organism: Eretmochelys imbricata; assembly: GCF_965152235.1. NCBI lineage: Eukaryota > Metazoa > Chordata > Testudines > Cheloniidae > Eretmochelys > Eretmochelys imbricata. The sequence goes on along the minus strand of NC_135575.1, from coordinate 41,664,675 downwards.
TGTTTCCACTTCCATCTTTAATTTTTCTCTAATTCCAAACAGATGCAACTTGATTTTGATTCAGAATTACATCACTGTTTGATATTATTTTTCTTGATATCCTGCCCATTCTATTACAAAGTTTTGCCACAAGCTGTCATAGCAGCTGAGAACTCAGGACAATTTGCAGTTCCGGAAGTAACACATTGCTAGGTCCAGGTAATTAAAAAGATGAGTCATTCAGTAAAAATGAAATGATAATGACCACGATGTCACTTTAGGAGTACATTAGGTTACTTGAACACTGTACTTCCTTCATACTAGACCTAAGCCCTTCTCTAGCACATTCTAGCTGAGGATCTCCAAGTGCTTTTTAAACATTAATGAAGTAAATTTCCCCATATCCCTGGGAAGTTAATATTAATCTCATTTTACAAATGGGGATACTGAGGCACTGAGCAGCTCAATGCCCGGTGTCACACTGAAAGTTAATGACAAAGTTGAGAATAGAACCCAGGTCTTCCAGTCCCAGTCCCTTCCACTAGACAATTCTGCCTCTTTTTTGTATTGGCCCTTGTGCAATGTTTAAATTTGACAAAATCTGTAATTACGTTCAGAGTTATTGGAAAGAACAAAAGATCATTGTCTACAGATCAAAGTCAATTCTGAGCAGTCTATACAGGACTTGTGTGAATGCCTGTACACTGGAGTAGGGTAAATCAGTATTCAGACAGCTCATTCAGCCCCAGTCTAGAAGCACTGTAGCTAATTCACACTTCTGTGCATTTGTATGAGAAGATGCCTTTCTCACCGTGTTACATTTTATTGGAAATTACAGTTTGTTATTCAATCAGCCTTCTTGAATCTCCTGTTTTTCACCATATTGCTAAAAATTAACAACATCCATAACACAAGCAGCAAGCAGTGCTCAAACTAAGGAGAATGCAGTTCCTCTTGTTATGTGAGGAAGATGAGCTTCAATAGGCAGGGGAAAGAGGACAAAGAGATAAGCAAGTTTCTCTAGCTAAATGTGTACCAGCTGAGCCCCAACTGGCAGTATAGAGTCCAATATCAGAGATCATAAACCACTTTCCTTCTTGCTGTAGTGCTGGTTTAGCAATTAGAAGAAACATTTTTTAAAATAATGAGGTTCTTATTGTTAAACCTATACTGAAGGAAGAAAGAAAGCAGTTTGATGTCTGACTTGACAAAGCCCTGGCTGGGATGATTTAATTAGGGTTTGGTTCTGCTTTGAACAGGGGCTTGGACTAGATGACCTCCTCAGGTCCCTTCCAACCCTGATATTTTATGATTCTATGACATTAAGTCATATCGCTGGTGTCAGATATTTAACACTATTCTGACCTCCAGCAGATTTCAAAATGGTGAATGCAGTGACAAACATTAGAGCACATACTCAAATTTGTGCACTATAATGTTGTGGGAAAATCCATATCTACAAAATGCAACTGTAACCTTTTAATTTAAAAAAATATTCTGATTCTACAACATAAGAGGTGCCTCTCTCCATTTGAATTTAGAAGCTTAAATTTCCATTAGGTCACTGAAAATATACCTGAAAAGTATATGGTTGCATTCATTTGTATGCACAAAACCCTTATTTGAATGTACAAAATGGGTGCATGGGTGGACAAACACCTGTTTCTGTGTAATAAATGATTATTTTCCCAAACAATTACCAGTATTACATGGGCAACTATTCAAGGGTTTCATTCAAGCAGACAAAAGTATACCTATAATTTGTATGCCTCTGACTGATACACCAGGCAAATTGCAGATATTTACTTTTAATGCTCTTGACTCTGCATCTTTCTATCCTAATACAGTAGGGACATTCAGACATATATTAATAAAATCACTAATACAATGTTTTCTAACTTTTATCAAGGATTATCTGTAGCAGTATGTTTCCGTGTATAGGCTTCCATTGGGAATAGAGAGCTATTAATGGCAATGAGATCAGCATTTAAAAATACAGGCCCTGAGGCAAAAATCATTGGACTATCTAGCGTTGTGTAAGTGGCAAAGGAAAGAGCATCTTTTGCTAAACTGAATAGGCTCACATATTGCGTTATTTGGTTTCCCGAGTGAGATTCAACCAAATGTTTATATATAGTCACAGAGTTATGAAATTTGAGCAGAGAAAACAAGTGAGATGTCAATAAAAAACAATGTATATTCCATTTTTGTAGGTTGTGGTTGCATTTAAGTGAACATATAATCTCTTATATTAGACCACACTTAAAGAGCCACTTACTGTTACAAAGGAGAAATTCTGTATCAGTTTCCTTTGTAGACTCTTAGTTTCTTCAGTGAAAATTAAAAAAGTTGGCTAGTATGTTGGTAACATCAGCCAAACTCTTATCCTGTGAGTATGTAAACTTACTCACTGGGAGATGTGACACTGGAGGAAAAGTATTTGGCTGCCAACTTAATCCATTCCAGTGTCAGGATACCCTTTACATTCCAAGCATTACATTTGTTCTGTAAATAATCTCTGTAAGAGTGAAGGGAGACTGTGCTCAAACTGTGCAGCCTTAACCATTCAGCTACCTTGATCTTGTCCAGCTTGGTGAGCTACACAGGGATAACTGTGGAGTTATTTCTTTGGCAGGGTGTAAAAATGTTTCTGAAGAGGTATGTTTATTCTTCTGTTATGATAATTTCACAGATGAGACGTAAGAAAGATGAAATGGAGTTTGACTTTGATAGTGTTCCAGTTGCAATGTACATCACTGTGGAGTGTGTTCCATCAACTTCAAGTGGGAATAAAATCAAAGCCTTATAAACAGAGTGTGAAAAGCCTCCCAAGCAGTCTCATTACTAGGGGTGTCATATACTAGCACTCAGCCTCAGGCATTTTCATCAAAAATGAACATGGCTCTGATTGACTTAAAGAGCCCTTGATTTGGTAATGTCACAACTCATAGCCTTTTACTGAGTTTACCCTGCAACTGATACAGAAATCCTTAAGTCACTTTCCAGAACGTACCAACATCACTTCTGCAGCTTACTATCCTATGCTCCTTATAGTGATCAGGCAGCAAAGACTGCTCATGTGCTTAATGAATTACTTCTGCACCTTCATGCAGAGATGGGCATACCATGATTAAACAAGGAAACCGATTCATTACGTTGCTGAAATTTTCCATATTTTCAGGCTTACTAGTATTTTTCACTAATAAAGCACATGTCTATACATGAATATGTAGGAGCACTTTGAGCTCTATAGTTTTCAAGAAATATTGCTGAAAAATGTGCATACAACCCATGCTTAGTCCATCTTTGGAGCTCATTTAACATACTTGTATGTAAACTACAGTTTCTAACAAGTTCCCAGGCAGCATTAGCAAACAAAACCCATAACGACTCTCAGGTTCTAGAGCCACAGCCAAGATGTACCAAAAGATGTACCAGAAAGATGTTTAAGTTTCTCATATAAGTCAAGAATTGTGAAATATCAGAAAACAGACAGAATATGAAGCTATGTAAGGCAGGGACTCTGTTATTTAACACAATTAACCTATTGTAGCAGTATATATGTAAAAATTCAAACTATACTGTGATCTCAAAGTGCTTTATGAAAGAGAGTATAACAGATGGGGAAAATAAGGCACAGAAATAGACTTGCCCAGGCTCACACAGGAAGGGCAACAATGAGAACTCAGGTCTCCTGATTCTCAGCCTAGTACCTTATCGCATTGGTAATGGTTGTAGTAAAAAGGAAACATAGGAAAAGACATCTGAGACCAGTGTAGAACTACACATCAGTGATACAATAAAATTAGAATATAGAGGTTTTTAAAAGACCAAATTAGGCCTACTGCTTTAAAACACAACAATTATCACTCTAACTGCTTTTACTTAGTGTGTAATGCATTGAAGTAAAGACCATAATAACCCAGACATCCAAGAACACTGGCTAAATCAGCACACCTGAGACTGACCATTAACTTACATGCTGGATGTAGTGACTCAATGCAGTCAATAGATTTGCCCTGTTTAAAATAAGGTATGTGCTGATCCAGAAATGGAAGAGTGGGATTCTTCGTGGGATTCTCAGAGCAGGAAATGGTTAGCATTACTGACAGGCTGCAGATGTCAGGGATTTTGACAGCTCTGCTTTGATGCAGAATTTTGGACTTTACTGCTGATGTCATAGTTCAGATGATGTATCATGCTCCAGAAACCAGTTGTAGTCTAATGGACTTTGTTATTGTGGAAAATCTCCTTCAAAGCAATACCAGAGTAAATACCATATCTTAGGGCCCAATCCTGTTCCCACTGAAGTCAGTGGGAATTTTGTCATTTATTTGATCAGGCACAGAACAGAACGTTAACGTCAAATAGACACTTTTATTACTGGAGAAACCATGAGGTGTTTAACAGTGAAGATTTAGAAACTTATTAAAATTTTCATTCGCTGGTGAGAGGTGCCTTAGAAATAAGATCAGCAAACACTCAAATATGCTGGCGGGGACCAAAAGCTTCTGAATATACTGAAATAAGACATCAATAAAGGGAGCACTATTTTTTCATCCCTTTATTTGAAGGGACACATTCCTGTTGTTCCTGATGATCTTTGGCATTAGCATTAATGCTCAGAATTCTCCAAGGACACTCCCTAATGAAAATGGATCCACTGCTAAGATATCAACAGATTGATGTTTTGTTGTCTAAACAGTAAATTGGGTATTGCTAAAAAGATACCTGCAAATGTGGAGTTTTGTTTTGTTAAAGACCTTTCAAATAAACCTAATAAATCCAAGCTGAAAAAAAAAAGAGGAAATTTCTTCATTAGTTTATTTTTCAGGGATGAGATTATTAAAACTTCATCAATAGTATGTTCTGATCATACAGACTCACAGGTTAGTTTTTCTGAGAGTATTTTAAGAAAGATCCACATAAATACAAGATCAGTTTTTACAACTCCGTAATCTTCAGCTATTATGGGCCAGCTGCAATTTTTTGGACTGTAATTTCCAGCCACAAAGGAAGTACAGTGTAGTGGATAAGAGTATTACGACGAAAGAACAATATTAGTATTGTTAAGGAGGCTTTCTGTTAAAGACTTTCTCCAGTACCATAAAGCAACCTTCACATAAAATGTAGAAAATACATCAAATGATGATGTTGCAATTTTAAATAATTCTTCCTGCTTAGTTAGAGCAAAACGTAATAAATATATTGGGCCATATCCTGCTGAACTTTCTAAGTTTTTACCCAGGTTAAACTCCCACTGAATTCCACAAGCAATACAAGTTTTTCTTGAGTAAGAACTGAATGAGGCCTGTAGAATTTGACCCTATAACATGTCATTTTATAGGGGAAGGCCAGGAAAGCAGCCTGAATTTAGAATTAGAGCTGGTCAGGAAATTTTTGATTATTTCATCAGAAAATGCTGATCTGTTGCAACTTTTCCTGGGAATGTATCAGTTTTGACTAATTTATCAGGTCCAGGATGGAATTTCTGCTCAAAACCAGAGAAAGAGATCCCAGAATAGCTGACGACCTGGTAATTAGGGCTACACATCTGGGATGTGGAAGTCCTAAATTCAAGTCCCTGCTCTGCCTGACTTGACCCTAGGTTTCTCACATTCTAGCTGAGCCCCTTAACCACCAGCTATCTTGGGTAGATGTTTCTATCAATCAAAACATTTTGAAAAGTCTGATATATCCCACTGAAGAACAGGAAAACATTTGAAATCTCAAAATTTTTTGCAGAACAAGAAAACCTTTTCCTGCCCAGCTCTAATGATAACAGATACTCAGTTCTATGACTGTATGCTGCTCAGGACCAGCCTGAGGGACTCAGCCTTTTCCTGCCTACTCTTGAGCAAAGCTAAGTACAACCAGGAAACAGTGAGACCCTGGAGGGCATGAAAATTTTCAAGTGGAATAGAGGGTATGTGGAGAGAGTTTTGAGAAATCTCTGCCTGATATTTTTACACATTTATGTTGAACTATTACATGTCCTAGTTATCTATTTACTATAAAAGGGACTTCTCAGGAAAATAGTCAAAAGGCCGTGTGATTTTAGATTAGGTTAAAAAAATAATAAAAAAACCCAACACTTCCCCAAGCCTAACTAGTTTTCTTTTTCTGGAAATAGCCCTGTGAGCCCTGTAAATCCTAACCCTCAACAGTACTAAACAGATATCAACAATTATGATCAGGTGTGGGATATCCCACACAAGCAGCTGCCTGTGCTTGAACAGCCTTCAGGTATCTGGGGACATGGGTCCTTTCTGCCTTCTATAATTTTTCCACTGCTCTTTCATTAGTATAACTTTAGTTAAGATGCGTAGAGGCCTTCATGCTCAGGTGTCCCCCAAAAAAGTGTTTAGTATTAATCAACATTTTCTTCATTCAAGGCTGAATTTTACAGTTGTTTTCCTTTCATGAGTTTATTTGGGAGTATTGCAGTACTGTTTAGTCTTTACTGGTGGTTTTATATTGGATGTTTGTATTACTCATAATTATTTTAGGTTTTATTGGTCCCTGCTTGTTCTTTTAAAATAATTATCTATTCTAAAAATGAATACAGGAAACTTTCATTATCTGTATGGCTCAAAGCAAGGAGAATGCACCCTTTGGAATTTCAAGACACTTCTGAATTTCACATAACCAGTGTTGAGATAATTGGGTTTACCACTAATAAAACTATTTTAGCATTGTCATCTATATGATTAGTAAAGAGACACTTTGGTCAGTTGGTTGTCTATTTAGGTTGCGAATTTGTGTGATGTGAGCCCTGGTCTCATCCTCAGGTATGGCAACAATACTCGGAACTATGCCGTGCGAGTTGGGGATTATCACACGCTGGTTCCTGAGGAGTATGAGGAGGAAATTGGAGTCCAACAGATCGTGCTGCACAAAGAATACAGGCCTGACAGCAACGACTATGACATTGCGCTAGTGAGGTTGCGGGGACCAGAAGAACAGTGTGCCAGATTCAGCACCCATGTCTTACCTGCATGTTTGCCACTGAGGCGAGAGCGGCCACAGAAAACTGCCCCCAGCTGTTACATCACTGGGTGGGGTGACACAGGTGAGAGTGATTTATATATTAATATACCCAAATTTTCCTCTGCCTCACCCACAACAAAGATTGACTATTTCTTAACCAGTTGTTCAATTTGCTATTTCTAATATGCAAGGTGGAATGACTGTACCAGGTTCCCTCATTTTAAAATAGGAGAAAAGCTTTTGTTTGCTTGTTCTCTCCCTCAGCCCCTCCATCATTATAGAGGAATAAAAGCACTAGTTTCTTTTAATTTAGTTTGTGCTTAAAAAAATAAAGAAGAGTGGAGCTGTCACTAACCTTGTCTCTTCACTCTCCCAGACTGTACAATGAATGACATTAAATGGTACTGTTAAATCATCCACTCACTCCTACAGCCTCCTATCAAATGGGAGCCCACATATTCACACCCCTTTAAAAACACAATACCAGCTCTGTCATATTTAGTCTTATTAATGAGGACCAGAAATGCTTTTACTGATTTATTTAAATGACACCAGGATGTCAAATGAAAAATGGCCACAGCACGTATGTAATGGAGAATCAAGCGCACTTTCTTTCTCCTCTGTTGCTGCCACTGCCATTTTCCAAATCCCAAATTTCAGCAGCTAGATTTGAGTGAAAAAGATCCTACTGAAGATGCAGGGGAGGCAAAGCACATTTACAATCAAACTTGGATAACTAGCAGGTCCTGTTACTTTACTGAGTGCGGATAGGAGTTTCTTCTCCAGAAGGCTCTGTTCCTTTGTAAATTAATAACCATGTTTTACTTTTATGTTTTTATTGGGTTCATGACAGTGCAAAAAGAAGCCAACTTTTTAATCCTTTAATCTTCTGACTCATTAAAATGGGCAAGAAAATGTGGTTAAATATCAGTTCTCTCTTTTTACATTAATTAATCTGTGTGCGTGTATGCACACATATCTATGAGAGCATACTGAAAATACGGAGAACTAAAAACTGGGAAGAAAGGTTTTCAGTACTGTATATGTTTTACAAAAAAACCACACCTCTTAGTGTTTTATGTAATTCACTGTATAAGAGCTCTGAAATAGTACCACTAAGTTTAGAACTTCTATTTAAATAGAAATACTAGCTACTTCAAAACTTACTTTAAATGCAATAAATTACATCATTGCAACATTTACTGAGATTTTAAATGTTCTCTGCAATCAAGTTTGTTGTGCAAGGGTAATTAAGGATTTTTTTAAAAACAAAAAATGCTGCTGTTGTCACTTTTTCCAACTGAGAGAGAATCATGAGGCATGAGATGAGTTTTTATGATGTGTTACAGAAAAAATATTCAAATAACTTAAAATATGGAACCTTACTTGGACCTCTACTTCTAAAGTGAAATAACCATTTGGGCTGTTCCAAAAATTCAAACACATATATATTTACATAAAAAAAATCTTTTAAAATTATTGAATTTGAAGATTTGCCGCTACTTACTGCACCAAACATTCAAAAATGTTCAGCCTACACAACAATCTAGTTCCTTCTGAATGAACTTTATTAGAGACCAGTATTTTATTTTGACAAAAGGAGACTGAAAATATGTTGAAACAACACTGAGATTTGAGACAGAACTTTTGTTTAATTAAGTGTGATGTTTATGAAAGGTGCTAGACTGACAACTCTGAAGTCTGTTTATGCAGTGGCAGTGCTAACTTCTCTACCTTGTCTCTCAATTGTAACCTTGAGGAATCATTTCTTGGGAGAACAGGGTAGAATGGTCTCATTGACTTTAGTTTCTCAAGGAGACTTATCGCATAGTGATGGTAATTTTTTGTAAGAGCAGATTTATAGTTGGCTAACTGTTTACTAGGAACCAGACTGAAAGCATGAACTCCATTTGATATATTAACACCGAGTAGCTTGCTAGATGACAAAGACTTCTGATCATTACCAAATAAGGTGGCTTTGAACAGTGACCTAGAGATGAAAATCCCTTCTGCCAATAGCCGCATAGCCATTCAAACCATCTAAGAATAGCTTTCCCACTACATTTAAGTATTACATCATATATTTTTGTAGAATCAATTACCTAAAATGTAACAAAAAAATCCTGTCTTGTGAAGTATCTGTGATACAAGTGCTGTTAAACCAAATGTCTTTCTTATAATTTGCAGTCTTTTGAGGGAGTTGAGGTCTGCATCCTTTTCACCTTTTTTAATTAATGCTGTAACACTGTATAGCAATATTTAAGTCACATTAATAAATGCAGTTAAATCATACCTGATTTGGTGATCATAAGTTTCTCAATACCAGTTATTTGGCCTTTCTTTACAGGAAGGGCCTATTCAAGAACATTGCAACAAGCTGCCATCCCCCTACTTCCTAAGAGACTCTGTGAAGAGCGTTATAAGCGAAGGTTCACAGGGAGGATGCTCTGTGCTGGAAACCTCCAAGAACAGAAACATGTGGACAGTTGTCAGGGAGACAGTGGTGGACCACTCATGTGTGAACGTCCAGGGGAAAGCTGGGTTGTGTATGGGGTTACTTCCTGGGGTTATGGCTGTGCAATCAAAGACTCTCCAGGTGTCTATACCAAAGTCTCATCCTTTGTACCCTGGATAAAAAGTGTGACCAAATTGTGATCATCCCGACTCAGAAACAGTAAGCATTAATAAAAGGAAGTTTCTGAGTCAGACGGGGCAGCTTGAACAGCACAGCCAATGCACAGCTGGGGCCCACACTGGGTGGGAAATGGACACATTCTTCTGTTTTGCATGTTTTTATTTTTGTTGAATCAAGGATGCATATTCACACTACTTGTACAGTTACAGATTAATGTGAAATTTCCTTCATGTTGAGCAAAAGTTTATATTTGTATGGAAAAATGCAATATACATAAAGTTGGAGGGGAAAAGGGGCCAACATTTTACTCCAATATTGGATTGGGACAATTTGAGAGTTCAGTAGACTAGTTACTCCCCACGAGAAGACTGCACTGGCATTTATGCTTCAGGTTCCTCCCAGAATTACTTATAATCCTCACTTCCAGAGTAACCTATTTAGGTCGATGGTTGCCCCACTTAGAACTCCTCTAATTTTAAAAAAAGGCATTGTCCTTCTATTCTGTCTCATCTGTGTTTCAGGTATCAGCACAGCACAGGCTTTGCATGCACAGGTCACATTTGTCACTGGATCATTCTTAGTAACTCAGTAGGTCTACACCCTTCACTAGAGCAGTTTGATTGCAAGACCTGCCATTAATTATAACCCAATTCTTCAGAACAAATGTCCACACAGGTTAGTGTCCCCCACTCCCTGAATAATGCACAATATCCAAGTACAACTGGTCAGTGCAGCAGGGTAGAGTAAAATTCCTGCAAATAAAGTGCCCTGTACACCTTCGTGTGCCAGATTAAAAAATAAAAGGGGGTGGGGGAGGTAGGGGCATATTTGAATTTCTGAAACACAGAGTATCTTCATTTAAAGAAATGCCAAAAAACAGGGCACATGCTATTTTTGGTGGGAATTACATTATCCTATCCGCTACTAACTATGGATGCACCAAAAGCACTGGCCTAAAGGATACAGAATAAGCCAAAAATTTTCCTTGAATAAAAATGAAGGTTACTTACCTATAATAGGAGTTCTTTGAGATGGGTCTGCATATTCACACTTATAGGTACTCACTGCCTTGTGGTGCCTTACAGCAAACACCTCGTCCAACAGTGTCAGCAAGAGCAGTAGCACCTTAGAGACTAACCAATTTATTTGAGCATAAGCTTTTGTGAGCTACAGCTCACTTCATCGGATGCATACTGTGGAAACTTCAGAAGACATTATGTACACAGAGATCATGAAACAATACCTCCTCCCACCCCACTCTCCTGCTGGTAATAGCTTATCTAAAGTGATCATTCTCCTTACAATGTGTATGATAATCAAGTTGGGCCATTTCCAGCACAAATCCAGGTTTTCTCACCCTCCGCCCCCTCCCCCCCAAATCACTCTCCTGCTGGTAATAGCCCCTCCAAAGTGACCACTCTCCCTACAATATGCATGATAATCAAGGTGGGCCATTTCCAGCACAAATTCAGGTTTTCTCACCCCCCCCCCCAAAACACACACACACAAACTCACTCTCCAGCTGGCAATAGCTCATCCAAACTGACCACTCTCCTTACAATGTGTATGATAATCAAGGTGGGCCATTTCCAGCATAAATCCAAGTTTAACCAGAACATCAATGGGGGGTGGGGGTAGGAAAAAACAAGGGGAAATAGGCTACCTTGCATAATGACTTAGCCACTCCCAGTCTCTATTTAAGCCTAAATTAATAGTATCCAATTTGCAAATGAATTCCAATTCAGCAGTTTCTCGCTGGAGTCTGGATTTGAAGTTTTTTTGTTTTAAGATAGCGACCTTCATGTCTGTAATTGCGTGACCAGAGAGACTGAAGTGTTCTCTGACTGGTTTATGAATGTTATAATTCTTGACATCTGATTTGTGTCCATTTATTCTTTTACGTAGAGACTGTCCAGTTTGACCAATGTACATGGCAGAGGGGCATTGCTGGCACATGATGGCATATATCACATTGGTGGATGTGCAGGTGAACGAGCCTCTGATAGTGTGGCTGATGTTATTAGGCCCTGTGATGGTGTCCCCTGAATAGATATGTGGGCACAGTTAGCAACAGGGTTTGTTGCAAGGATAGGTTCCTGGGTTAGTGGTTCTGTTGTGTGGTATGTGGTTGTTGGTGTGTATTTGCTTCAGTTTGGGGGCTGTCTGTAGGCAAGGACTGGCCTGTCTCCCAAGATTTGTGATAGTGTTGGGTTATCCTTCAGGATAGGTTGTAGATCCTTAATAATGCGTTGGAGGGGTTTTAGTTAGGGGCTGAAGGTGACGGCTAGTGGCGTTCTGTTATTTTCTTTGTTAGGCCTGTCCTGTAGTAGGTGATTTCTGGGAACTCTTCTGGCTCTATCAATCTGTTTCTTCACTTCCGCAGGTGGGTATTGTAGTTGTAAGAATGCTTGATAGAGATCTTGTAGGTGTTTGTCTCTATCTGAGGGGTTGGAGCAAATGCAGTTGTATCACAGAGCTTGGCTGTAGATGATGGATCGTGTGGTGTGGTCAGGGTGAAAGCTGGAGGCATGTAGGTAGGAATAGCGGTCAGTAGGTTTCCGGTATACCGTGGTGTTTGTGGAAGGTTGTTTTTTTATGAGAGTATCCAGTTCTGAGAGCTCATTCTTAATCTTTCCCTGTTTGCTGTAGAGGATGTTGATCAGGTGATTCCGCAGTTTCTTTGAGAGCATGTGGCATAAGCTGTCAGCATAGTCTGACACAGACTTCCTTGTGGCTGGAATTCACTAAAACTAGACAAGCCATTTACAACGCACACTTTGCTTCTCTACCAAAGAAAAAGGACACTAAACTTTCTAAACTACTACATGCTACAAGGGGCCACAGCAGTGGTTCCCTCAACCCACCCAGCAATACTGTTAACCTGTCCAACTATACTCTCAGTCCAGCAGAAGAAGCTGTCCTATCTCGGGGCCTCTCCTTCTGCCCCTCCACCCCCACGAACATGATACAGTTCTGTGGTGACGTAGAATCCTATTTTCGACGTCTCCGACTCAAGGAATATTTCCAAAATACCTCTGAACAACATACTAATCCACAGAGGCCTCCCTACCAACATTACAAAAAGAAGGATTTTAGGTGGACTCCTCTTGAAGGTCAAAACAGCAGACTGGACTTCTACATAGAGTGCTTCCGCCGACGTGCACAGGATGAAATTGTGGAAAAGCAGCATCACTTGCCCCATAACCTCAGCCGTGCAGAACACAATGCCATCCGCAGCCTCAGAAACAACTCTGACATCATAATCAAAAAGGCTGACAAAGGAGGTGTTGTTGTCATCATGAATAGGTCGGAATATGAACAAGAGGCTGCTCGGCAGCTCTCCAACAACACTTTCTACAAGCTATTACCCTATGATCCCACTGAGAGTTACCAAAAGCAACTACAGCATTTGCTCAAGAAACTTCCTGAAAAAGCACAAGATCAAATCCGCACAGACACACCCCTGGAACCCCGACCTGGGATATTCTATCTACTACCTAAGATCCATAAACCTGGAAATCCTGGGCGCCCCATCATCTCAGGCATTGGCACCCTGACAGCAGGATTGTCTGGCTATGTAGACTCCCTCCTCAGGCCCTACACTACCAGCACTCCCAGCTACCTTCGAGACACCACTGACTTCCTGAGGAAACTACAATCCATCGGTGATCTTCCTGATAACACCATCCTGGCCACTATGATGGACAAAGATGGACTACAAGCCATCAAGAACACTATCCCCGATAATGTCACGGCTAACCTGGTGGCTGAACTTTGTGACTTTGTCCTTACCCATAACTGTTTTACATTTGGGGACAATGTATACCTTCAGATCAGCGGCACTGCTATGGGTACCCGCATGGCTCCACAGTATGCCAACATTTTTATGGCTGATTTAGAACAACGCTTCCTCAGCTCTCGTCCCCTAACGCCCCTACTCTACTTGCGCTATATTGATGACATCTTCATCATCTGGACCCATGGAAAAGAAGCCCTTGAGGAATTCCACCATGCTTTCAACAATTTCCATCCCACCATCAACCTCAGCCTGGTCCAGTCCACACAAGAGATCCACTTCCTGGACACTACAGTGCTAATAAACAATGGTCACATTAACACCGCCCTATACCGGAAACCTACTGACCGCTATTCCTACCTACATGCCTCCAGCTTTCACCCTGACCACACCACACGATCCATCGTCTACAGCCAAGCTCTGCGATAAAACCGCATTTGCTCCAACCCCTCAGACAGAGACAAACACCTACAAGATCTCTATCAAGCATTCTTACAACTACAGTAACAACCAACGGAAGTGAAGAAACAGATTGATAGAGCCAGAAGAGTTCCCAGAAATCACCTACTACAGGACAGGCCTAACAAAGAAAATAACAGAACGCCACTAGCCGTCACCTTCAGCCCCCAACTAAAACCCCTCCAATGCATTATTAAGGATCTACAACCTATCCTGAAGGATGACCCAACACTCTCACAAATCTTGGGAGACAGGCCAGGCCTTGCCCCCAACCTGAAGCAAATACTCACCAACAACCACATACCACACAACAGAACCACTAACCCAGGAACCTATCCTTGCAACAAAGCCCGTTGCCAACTGTGCCCACATATCTATTCAGGGGACACCATCACAGGGCCTAATAACATCAGCCACACTATCAGAGGCTCATTCACCTGCACATCCACCAATGTGATATATGCCATCATGTGCCAGCAATGCCCCTCTGCCATGTACATTGGTCAAACTGGACAGTCTCTACGTAAAAGAATAAATGGACACAAATCAGATGTCAAGAATTATAACATTCATAAACCAGTCAGAGAACACTTCAATCTCTCTGGTCACGCAATTACAGACATGAAGGTCGCTATCTTAAAACAAAAAAACTTCAAATCCAGACTCCAGCGAGAAACTGCTGAATTGGAATTCATTTGCAAATTGGATACTATTAATTTAGGCTTAAATAGAGACTGGGAGTGGCTAAGTCATTATGCAAGGTAGCCTATTTCCCCTTGTTTTTTCCTACCCCCCCCCCCTTGATGTTCTGGTTAAACTTGGATTTATGCTGGAAATGGCCCACCTTGATTATCATACACATTGTAAGGAGAGTGGTCAGTTTGGATGAGCTATTGCCAGCTGGAGAGTGAGTTGGGGGGGGGGGCGCGGAGGGTGAGAAAACCTGAATTTGTGCTGGAAATGGCCCACCTTGATTATCATGCATATTGTAGGGAGAGTGGTCACTTTGGAGGGGCTATTACCAGCAGGAGAGTGAGTGGGGGGGGGGGCGCGGAGGGTGAGAAAACCTGGATTTGTGCTGGAAATGGCCCAACTTGATTATCATACACATTGTAAGGAGAATGATCACTTTAGATAAGCTATTACCAGCAGGAGAGTGGGGTGGGAGGAGGTATTGTTTCATGATCTCTGTGTATATAATGTCTTCTGCAGTTTCCACAGTATGCATCCGATGAAGTGAGCTGTAGCTCACGAAAGCTTATGCTCAAATAAATTGGTTAGTCTCTAAGGTGCCACAAGTACTCCTTTTCTTTTTGTGAATACAGACTAACACGGCTGTTACTCTGAAGCTAGAGCAGTGTTTCCCAACCTGTGTGCCAGAACACACTGATGTGCCATCATGCTCAAACAGGTGTGCTGCAGAATTTTTTGAAAAAGTACATGTGAGGACATGGGGGAAAGCCACCTTCTAGTTGGCTGTCTCCCTCACTACCCTGCCTCCTCCAGGGACGGAGCAACCAATCAGAGCTCAATCTCCTGCTCCTGTGTGAGCAAGGGGTTCGCTTCTCTGTCCCTCCCCTTCCCTGCTGTAGCCACCAGGTGGGGGGAAGAGCCCGCAGAGCTCGAGGTGTGTCATGGCAAAGAAAATATTGGGAACCACTGAGCCAGAGTGCTCCTGTATCCCCCACCCCTCCCCTCAGCATCACAACAAACTGAGAGCGAGGCTATAAGGGGTGGAGTGTCCTCACCACCTCAGTTCCTTCCACTGCAAAGCAAGAGACACGGAATAACAAGGACTCTGTCAGAGAAGGGAAAGTAAGAAGCACAAACCCATCTTGAACACAAACCCATCTTGAACTCCAGATACACTTAAGTAACCTTCATTTCTTCTTTGAGTGGTTCTGCATATTCCCACTTACGGGATAGACTGATAAGCAGTGCTGAAACTAACCTGGAGGCAGAAACAAATTGCTAGTTGAATAGATTGAGGCACCCCCTTGCCAAATCTGGCATCCAGGCTAGAAGCCAAGTCCAGACCACAGTGCCAGGTGAAAGTATACACCTAAGTCCAGGTTGCAGCTTTGCAAATTTCAGCATCTGCCACCTGCCTAAGGCAAAGGAAGTAGCCAGAGCTGTAATGAAATGCTGTTGGATTGCAGCAGGTACAGGGACTTTTGCCAATGTGTAGAACTCAGCAGTACATTGTTTAATCCACTGAGAACTACCTTGTCCTTATGAAAAGAAGTTAAAAATGTGAGTCAGCCACAAAAGCATTCAATTCACTTACTCTCCTGGCTGATGCAATGGCAATAATGAAAACCGCACAGGCAAACATGGCTGCTCAGGAGCAGACAGATTCAAAGTCCATTCATGCACACCTATTGTAGGTCCAGTCTGGCAGCTACATAATACCAATACCTGCAACATATTTTCTTGCAGATAGTTCATCCAATTCCTAATCAGCTTGTTCATATTACATTTATGACATGAGAAAAAAAATTAGAGCCCAAAGCCAAATGACTACAGGTTAGTCCTTTCAAATGCTAAGATTTTTCTTTTCACAATGCATGACTAAAAAATAATATAATAGCCAGTTTTCTTAGACCTCTACCTCCCAAAAAAATTCATTCACACCTGTGTTTCCTCAGCTGATTCTCTAATAAATACTACCCTCAAGACTAAAGAAACCTATGATTAAACACTATAAAAAGTATTTCACAGTGAAAAAAGCAACCCTTATTGTTGTGGCAATACAAGTATTAATGAGGCAAAATTATAAATTAGTCCATAAGGAATAGTCACTACATTATTACATTGGTATACTAACCTTTCTTTGTTAATGGTCTCAAAATTATTCAAGATAAACAAACACGAAACTTGTGCTATTTCTAGGATGCATGGGATGCCCATTAGGGCATTCTAAATTGTTATACACAAATATTTTCTTTGCTCATGACATCTTTGACAAACTATCACTTTTTAAAAGATGTAATGAAACCTCTGTAAGCCAAGGAACATTCAAGTGTGAAATGTGGCCATTCAGTGTCATCAAATTGCCAATGTGTGATTGTACAATATTGTGACAAGTAACTACTATTTAATAGTATGTGGTTCCCTTCCCGACTCTGGAAATTCCAGTTGTGACAATGTGTTGTGGCCTTTTGTGCACAAAATGCAATGCTTGTACTAATATTTGATAGATGTGTAACTAAGTGTTACACTCATGTCTGTATGTGTCCATGTACACGTTCAGTTCTGTTACTATTATCCAATTTCACACCTTAGTTAGCATGCAGAAGAGTTGTGGCAATATTGTAGACTCCCTACATGTGATTTAATTCTTATTCAGACGTGGCCCTCAATTTAATGGCAATGAATGTGTTTTAAAGGGCCATTCCCAATTTAAACATCTTGTTGGAATTGGTGCTATATTAGTATAATCAGGTGCGTTTATACAGTATTTGTACAACTTTCTGTAATTTTGCACTATTTGGAGAATATAAAACACTGTATGTTAGAAATGCAAATAAATATATTGGGTTCAACATCTGGAGAGCCTACTGTTATGTGAAACAATCACATGATGCAATCTAAAGTTATTACATTTCATTGCTTATATACACAAATCTTTGTTGTTTAAAATAACTAAAGTGAATCTGCTAAATGAAAGGGAGGAAAATCTAACAACAACAACAAAAAAATCTGTGTCATAGAACCCTTGCCATACAAGGTGCATTGCTTTGAGAATTTTGTAGTGAAGTAGATTATAAAGTGCAATAAGCTAGGAAAGAAAGGTGTTGGGATGGGGATGTGGAACTGTCTGATTTTTAGAACCTGGATCACCAAGAATCAGATTTGGAGAATTTAAGAAAAATCATGTAGCAGAGTAGTATCCATTTAGATTTCTTAGCAGTCCATTAGTTTTTGCTTACTGGGCTCTTTTCATGAGAAGCTTAACTTCAGTAATTAACTAGATCATCATTTCTCAAACTGGGGTCTGCATACCTGTGGGGCTCTGTGGGCCCCGATCAACTCCTCCCAGCACCTCCTGCACAGCCGTGGGAGGGCGGGGGAGGAGCAGGGATGGGGCACACTTAGGAGAGGGAAGAGGAGGGGCAGGGGTGGGACCTTGGGGAAAGCAGTGGGGGCAGGGCTTGGAGGTGAGTGGTGGGCTTGGGGGTCTGCAAAACATTTTCAATCAAAATGGGGATCCTCAGGTTGCTAGTCTGAGAACTGCTGAACTAGATTTTAAAAAGTTGCACTAAAACTTTTATCCAGACAACATGCCATTTTTATCTAAAGTAAATGGAGTTGCCTTATGTTTTACTACTTTATATTTTTTTCAGTGAACCTGTACAGTGTCAACTGGTATAATAAAAGCTGCCACATTTATTGGAATCCCTCTTCATAGGTAAAAGTCAATGTATATAATCCAGTGAATAATTTATGTACAAACTCCAATATAGGAAGTGTGCCACACTATATTTAAAGGAGTACTTGTGGCACCTTAGAGACTAACCAATTTATTTGAGCATGAGCTTTCGTGAGCTACAGGATGAAGTGAGCTGTAGCTCACGAAAGCTCATGCTCAAATAAATTGGTTAGTCTCTAAGGTGCCACAAGTACTCCTTTTCTTTTTGCGAATACAGACTAACACGGCTGTTACTCTGAAACCTGACACTATATTTAATCAGTTAACAATGGTATGAATTTTAATAGGCAGAAAAGTGTACTTTGAAGAATTTTGTGGATCAGTTTTCGCCAAAGCTTTTCCTATCCAGACAAGTTTTCCTTTAGGGAATCATCACTGAGTGGAATTTTCTTCTGGAATCTAGAATGAACCAGCTAAACAAGTCTTGATATATTGATAGAAATTAAGAAACAATACAGACCTGAGATAAATACCTCTGCCAATACAGGATTGCTAACTACAATATACTCTCCAATGTTTTGCACACTTTTGGTCTTACCGTTTTCAACTCTGACTTAAAAATATTAGAACCTTGTCGCTATTAGTCCATTTCATAGCCATAATGCATCACTAGCGTAAGCAATGGTGGAAGCCACAGACAAGACTTGGGGCATTTTATCACAGTGGATGAGATTACAGGGACAAGCCTGAGATATGTATCCTACTTTCCATCATTACTTTTACTAGTGAGAATTACAGCGACAAAAGTTAGTTTACTTTGATGTATTCTAGTAAACACCCTTTGAGTCAACATTTCCCAGATTTCTGAAAGCTCACCCCTCCTCAACAAAAATGAAACCATTCACTCTCCCCTTCAACACCCTCATGCATTGTTAAAGGCCAATAACTCAATTTATATATTTTCCACCCTGCCCCCCTGTGGGATGTGCCCCACATTTTCAGAAACATTGCTTTAGGTCCAGCTGCATGTAGTATTTGAATCCCCCCCCCTCAGCTTCTCCAACCCCTCAATGCTTTTTTTTATTCTATGCATTTTAATCTAATTTGTCAACATCCTTTCAGATATCATCAATTAGACACAGGCTTCTAGATACAGTTTCAGCAGTTCTGTACAAAGACGGACTATGTGCTTGTTGGTCCATGAGAGAATCTTTCAATATAAAGTTTATTTTAAATGTAACAGTGCTGTCATGAATTAAAACATTTTTCTTCTCAGTGATGAAGTGCAGAACCAGTGGTTGGAAAAATGTATGAGTCCTTGAATTATTTATACTCACCCACAGGCAAGGTTATTAGTGCTGTCACATTACAAGATAGCAGCCATAAAAATATCATTAGTTACGTTGACATCCAAGTGAAAAAAAACATCTGATCAAGTTCTAGAGTTAGATATAAATATTTGTAAGCTGCTTGGAATCTTAAGACTAAATTTTCAGAGGGTATGAAAGCAGATGTTGGCTTTGAATAGCAGAGTAACCGCCACGGAAACTGTTAAAATGAAGACAAAAATGCTAATCAGAAATAAATGACTGTGAAGCCCACAGCTTGCAGAGTATCAGAAAGTTGGGGTTCTCAATTGTGAAATTTTACAAAACATTGAAACTGATATGTCATAAAATGTTGGACAGTAAAGATTTAGTAATAGTACTTGAGCCAGGAGGGCTTTATATAATTTTCAAGGACTGACTACCATAAATTCCAGACAACAGGTCCATGATGACTGAATGATTACATGTCTTAGTGTAACCAGTTGCAGGCCTAAGTGTCTTTTGGTATGAAAATCCCCAAATGCAAATAGAGTAAGAAAGCAATGTATTTACTTCCCTAAAATATATCAGCATTGTTCACAAATGTTAGAAAAAAAAATTATTTCCTCCTCCAATCTGCATATTCTTTCCCCAAGCTCAATTATTTGCAATACCCCCCCCCCATTTATAAACATCTACTCATCTCACCAGATCTTTGATTCAGACCAGACCTAACAGCATCCCATTAGCTTGCTATTACCCTGTAGTTTATACTTGCACTAAACAGAACACCCCTGCACAATACCTTCACCTGTTAGTTTTTAAATAGAACAGATTTGCTATTTACAAACCCCTAAAGCTTGCCTTTATTGAGGTGCTCAAGATTTCTCAGCCTGTACTACATCTTAATACTGGTCACTGACAGCCCCTCTTAATAATCTTTACATTTGTACACCTATTTATCAAGGTATTTCTACATGAGAAGTT
This sequence comes from Eretmochelys imbricata, assembly GCF_965152235.1. Lineage (NCBI taxonomy): Eukaryota > Metazoa > Chordata > Testudines > Cheloniidae > Eretmochelys > Eretmochelys imbricata. Next base: position 41,644,150 of record NC_135575.1, on the reverse strand, counting down.
TGATGTGTTCTTCCTTAGATACATCCCTGTACTGTAGTTCTAGTCCCCCCCAAATGTTTTGCTGTAGGAGCTCAGCAAAAGCTGTCTCAGCCCCATTTCACTTCCACCACACTCCTTGCTTATGTTGCCTAGCTGTCTGGTTCCTGTCATAGGATGTGATACCTAGTCAAGCCGGTCATCTGTCCTGCATATAGGATGTGATACCTAGTCAAGCCGGTCATCTGTCCTGCATGTTCTAGTCCTACTCAAGAATTTGTCCCCATAGCACTTTCCAAATTTCTCCCAGAGCAGCTGCAGTTGGTACTTGACAGATCAAGTCCAAGGGCATCTTGCTTTCTCTCCTCTGCAGCAGCAACCCCTAGTGGAAGATTTCCTGGTTTCTTTGGTCACGGCTATACTTGTGAGTTAGAGTGCATTAAAGCAGCCCCTACCTCACAATGCGTCCACACTGGCAAGGCACGTATAGTGCACTGACTCCATGGCTAGAGCGCTCCTGGTAATCCACCTCAGCGAGTGGAATGTTTGATGCACCCCCGCTGGAGCACCGCAGCGCCAGTGTGGGTGCCCTGGCCTATTAAGGTGCTCTGATCGGCCTCCAGAAGTGTCCCACAATGCCTGTTCTAGCCACTCTGGTCATCACTGAACTCTACTGCCCTGCCCTCAGGTGGCCAACCATCAAACCCGCCCCTTAAATTTTCTGGGTATTTTGAAAATCCCCTTCCTGTTTGTTACAGCTGCTTGTTCAGGTGTTTTTCCCCCCACACACAGAAGCAGCTAAAAATGAGAACCTACCACCCCATGAATTGCTGCTTCTCTGTAGATGGCCGCTGATCCAGCATCAGAATTGAAGGAGCCAGTATTGTCAGTGACTATGTTTTCTCCTTATATTTGCTTTTTTTTTTTTTGGCTAACAAATTGATGTTATGCTATCAGACAAAAAGTGATACTGACAGATGTTCAGCTCCCTTTCAATACACAACAGAGGTACACTTAGAACAAGTAGAAGACAGGCATATTCCACAAAATTAGTATAAAATTCTCATAATTATGCATTCACATGGTTCCAATTTACCCAGGACAGCGACATAACACTTTGGTAAACTCCGTGACCTGTTATCACGTGGGTGTAATTACAGTTTGGAAGAAATAGCCATGGGAAGTACTTCCCTCAGCACCCCTCCCCCGAAACGGACTAAGGAACAATTATTCAAAGTTTAATTATTGAAGATGAGGCATTCTACCCATTAACCATTCTAAATTTACCAATTTGGGTGTACAGTCCCAGCTCCAAGCTAGATAAACCATTTGTTTTAACACTATCATCTGTTCTGCTTAAGTACCATAGCTGTGCTTTAAGAACATTTATTCTCACATGGAAGAACAAATGCTTTTAAGGGATTTGCTTAGAATACCAATGTTAGAGAGCATTCTATTTGGCCTAGCTCAGTTACATATTTTAAAAACAGTCTGATTGTGAAAAACTGAGTTCAAAACTCATAATTAGGAATCCAAACAAACTTAACTGCCCTTCTGCTAAATTTAAAATTAAAATAGCAAATTAACAGTGACACCAATGTTTAAAGCTCTTTTCTTTACGAAGTATTCGTGCATTGCTCAAACACAAAGTGATGAGTAGTAACTGAAGGACCACTAGTATTTATATGGCAGATGTGCTACTTTATAGAGCATACTTCGATAGCCTTTGGCAAAACTTTAAAAAACAGAAGTTAAATAACCAATAATTTGGTGTTTTCTGCTTTTCAAAAGGAACTACTGGAAAACATTTCAGTACAGTTGTATCTGTTCAACCAAGCTTTTCACTTATCTGCTGGGAAAATGCAGATATTCAAAAGAATGCCTTTTAGTAAAAAGCACAACAGACATATGAATTAAAGCTATAAACTGTTCTTGCAAAGCCCCCATCCTGTTATGGGAATTTAAAAAAGGAAAATAGCAGCTCATTAAATCTAAAGACTTGCCCAACAAAGCATGACAAAACCCTGTTTCCTGAATTATTTAGGTGAACCTCCTTGAAATCTAAAAGAGAAATCCTTGACTATTTAAGAGCTTAACATTAGTTATCCTTTGATATGTTTCATATCTACGATAAGTTACAAGCAGCTAAGTATTCCTCTTCAGTTATTCAGTACCTACTAACTATGGACCTGGAATGGTGCTCAACTCTCGTTCAGGACTAGGGCTTTAATTACAATATTCTCACGGAAATCTGTTTAACCACCACACACCATATTCTTCATGACTTACGTCATTCTGTAAAGTTTCAAAATAACCTTGGCAGACATTGGCACATTCAGTTTTCTGGAAGTATCCTCTACAATGAGCTGCATTAGGTCAAGTTTACGCTATAAACTTTTGCTGACATAGCTACATCAGTGCGGTGTGATCTGAGAACATAGTTGTGCTGGCATAAGTCCCCACCAGAGACAGCAGCAAAACTATGCTTTTACCAGTATAAACTATACTGACATATCCATACTGGAACAGCAATCCTTGTGTAGACACGGCCCTACTTGGCAGTAATGCTAAAGAAAGAAAGAATGACACTTGCAATAAGAATATACAAGAAGTTGTGTAATCAGTGTATTTTATTCAAATGGCCTAGTATTTTTGTGAATGTAATACTTTAAATATCTGTAGTGGTGCAGTTCTCCCTGTGTAGTTACCAAGGACCATTAATTTCTGAGACAAGAATTGTGGCTGTTCTGAGGAGTGGCAGTTTCCTTTGTTCCTTCTAGTTTCTCCACTTACAAATGCAGCACATGATCTCAAGTTATTTGTCCAATATTTGGATTATAAATAGTTAGTGGAATCAATGCAACAAGAATTTGGGGGTGTTCTAAAAATCTGACTTAAATTTTATAATTAGTTTTTTGCAGGAGAAAGAAATAAAACAGTGAAAGTTTTAATTTCTCCCTAAACCTAAGAAGTTACACATTCTATATATACATATTTAAACAGGTGGAAGGGAGATGAGGAAAGATTATGATTTTTGCAGCAGAAGCATGAGCTTTAGAAACTCTTTTTTACTTTTGTCCTAGCAACCCACTTTGTTGCTTGATTGCCAGCCACACTACTGCATTAAGTCAGCTGGCATGGAAGTCTAAATGCAGTGCACTGCAGCTTCCAAGAGGCTGTGTGTGGAACTATGAAAAGACAGTCTTCATGAACCAAATGGCATCTCAAGTTTTTAGGACCCATCCAAAAATATCCAATTTTCACTACCCACATACACACCAGATTTTAGCATTTATTGGACAGGGTTTTTTTAAACACTTGCTCATGTTGCTGGCTGGCTGCAGCCTTTCTTGGGTTGGGTTATGATGTTGCACCACTTTCCAAAGCAAACAGTACAATTTTCACTGCTGGCTCTCCTTCCAACCACCAATGAAAAGGGGTTTTTTTTTTGTTTTTTTTTAAATGGCCCTTGAGCAAACTTGTTTTACTTCAAGTTTCTACAAGTCTGGCTGTGTTGTTTACCCCACCTTCTTCAGAGTCGTCACAACTTAGGAATGTTTGTCCTGCAAAAAACAGAGTTTGAAGTAACTGAAAGTGCTTCCAACAACAAAGATTAAAAAAAAGAGTACCACTACATCCTATGGTTTACTTAAAGGCAGTTTTGAAGTTTAAAATCAAATTAGATAAATACAGTTATCTTGCTGGATTGACTAGAAAGTTTGTTCACAGTACAACTTTCCTAACTGTAAGTAATTTTGCACTACGGATTTTGTTAAGGTGTTGTGTTATGCCAGCCAGTTTCAAGTTTTAAAAGTAGTCCTGAAACAACAAAATTTAGGTACATTTTCTAAAAGCCTCCCAAGTGTGAGGTCACCTTTATTAACCAGTCTGAAACACCACAATAACCTTTTTAATCACAGAAATGTTTATCTGGAACGCATATAGGAAACATCCAATACGTCAAAACACATACAAAAAAGCAGCATATTTAGTCTCCCACTGAAGGGACAGGAAATGGCTAAAATAAGCTAAAATGTGAACAGGACTACTCCTTTTAGTAGTAAAGCATCGATAGTGATTGATTGTGAGCATTAACAGTCAAATGCACTCTTATCAAACGATTTGTATATAGACACAGCTTTTAATTTCCCCCATTTTTATTGACTTCTATCCCAAATTATTTATTTTAATCTCGGTTTGGATTTTTTTTCAGCCTGTACTTGACTATGGTACACATTCCAAATCACCACACTGGGGGACAGTTAAGTCTAACCCAGTTGTTTTAATACCAACTTCAACACAGGGCAAATCAGTTTCAGTCTTAACCCCAGACCAAGCAAGTTTTTTTTTTTTCTTCTTTTTTTTAAGTAATTACCAGACTTCATCTCACTTCCCAGCCCAGATTTAAAGCAAAGCACTTACCTGGCAACAGATGGTTGCTCTGGGTCTCAAGTCTGCTAGGACCCTGAAAGAGAGCACAGAGAGGGAAGGGAGTGAGGATTGCTGGGCTCTATCAGCCAGGCACGTGACTGCCGAGCTTGGACATGACACACGTGTTCCTTGCCCCAGTCAGATACTTTCACCAATTAGATAGTGAAAGCTTTGCCAAAAAGCAAGACGCTGCTCTTCCATGGCTAGGAAGGGAAGCTGCCACAGGAGGCAGGTCCCACGGATTCATGGACTAACGCGATCGGCGGCACCGAGACAACCCCACCCCACACGCACATCGGGGCTGGGGCCAGGCCCAGGGCCCGCGGTAGGTGCCAGCCGCCACAGGGACCCGACGCTCCTGCTGCTGGCGGCACGCGGGGGCGGCCGGTACCAGAGCAGCGGCGGCAGGGCCTGACTCGCTCCCGATCCAGGGGCGGTGCGGGCCCCGGAGCTCAACATTTCCCTCCTCCCGGGCGTGACGGCTCCTACCTGCTGCATCCCGCTCCCATCGGCGGCGGCTCCGCTGCGGTCCGGTCCCCACCTGCAGGGACACAATGAGCCACGTTACCGGAAAGGCGGCGGCTCCCTCCGCCGCCGCCTCTGGCCACGCCACCAGCGCCCCCCTCCCCTGGCGCCATGGTCTCCTCTCCGCCTCCCGCGCCCCAGCCCGCGGTCAGCGCCGCGCGCCCGGAGCGTGGAGCACCCACGCGCCGGCCAGAAAGGCAGGCCTCGGCCAGGCGGCAGCGCGCGCGCCAAGCAGAGCGCCAGAAGAATTTAGCCCCGTAGCCGGGAGCGAGACGGGGCCCGTTCTCCGGCGCGGAGGGAACGTCGCTCCCCCCCCCGAGCAGCTACCGCTGCCCCTCCTCAGCTCGAATAAGCGCCACGCGGCTCTCTCTCGCCAAGGCAGCAACCCCGCCCCTTCCGGTAAGGCGTACTTCCGGCGTGTGTGAGGGGGGCGTGGCTGCGCCCTGGCCCCTCCCCGTGGGCTAGGGGCTGCAGCTGCTGGGGGGCGCGAGTTCCCCCTTCTTCTCCGCGCTGCGACTGCGCAGGTGCGAGCTGCCCTGTTCGGGGCCTACCTCGCGAGCGGCTGGAGGAGGGAGCGCGCGAGAAAGGACCCTGGTGGTTCCGTGTCAACCGCGCGGGGTCGCAGCCGGGGAGGTTGCCGCGTGCTCTGTGCACACTTAGCTGAACGTTACTGATCCACCGGCTGCACCCGGATTCCATCCTCTGTGTCTGTTTGTTACCTGCATTGGTCCGGAGCAACTTCTGGGGGGAGGGATAGCTCAGTGGTTGGAGCATTGGCCTGCTAAACCCAGGGTTGTGAGTTCAATCCTTGAGAAGGCCATTTAGGGATCGGGGGCAAAAATTGGGGATTTGAGCAGGGCCCTGAGGTCCCTTCCAACCCTGATATTCTATTTTTCTGTGAAAGCTTGGCTCTTCCATGCAGCTGCCCTATGGTTCCTGGGGGACAACAGCCAGTTCAAGATACAGAAGGTGCTTATGTATCAGGAGTTGCACACGTTGTCCATAGGCTGAGTGTATTGCACAGACCTGGGGGCACCTTGCATTCCTCCATTGCCAACCCTCCAGAAACTCCCTGTGTGTCACCGTCCCATTACCTGTTTCAGGACCCCCTTTGGTCATGCCATGGATTTTGTGTGTCCTCCCTTTCCCTCATTTCTCCCTCCCTGTTTCCTTCCATAGCAGGGCCCCCCATTCTCCAGGGGTCCTGACTGCCCCATAATTCCCCCTCTCCCCATACCAGGGGAAATGTGTGCATTCTCATTCCGCTTTCTCCCCCATGCCCCCCCATTCCCCCATATCAGGGTTCCACATTTTCCCATAGCAAGGGATTCTTTGTGCCTCCTATTCCTGCATTACCCCAGTGCTTCTCTCCCATACCAAAGGCTCTTTGTGCACCCCCTTTCCATCCATTTCCTCTCCCTCCCATACCTGGGTCCCCCATTCTGCCCCCTGCCAGAGGTTCTGTGTGCCTCCCTTCTTCTCATACCAGGGGCTCTGTGTCTCCCTGTCTCCTCCCCTAAGCCAGGAGCTCTTGTGTATGTCCCTATTTCGCTCTCCCCTTGCCTCCCCATTCTCCCTTCTTCCCATCAGATGTATTTTTAATTTCTCCTTTCTTTTCTTTCTCTTTCAGGATGTCAGTATTTTTAAAGTTTATTGGGATGATCAGCAAAACTGAGATTGGGGTGTTGTTATGATGGAATGTGTTAATGGCTGCCAACCAGTTATTTCATTTTTAGACAATTGCAGAAGTGGTTGAAGCTGGTAGCTCTGCAAACCAGGTACCACGAGATCCATGTGTCTTCCATTTCTCCCATTTGTTTTTTCTGATTTTCATCAAAATCAATAGAGTTCTGGCCACTGATCACTAGATCATTCTCTGACATTTTGAAATTGTTCAGCTGTGGCATTCAAAAGTTATTGCATTTTATTACAGACAATAAAGAAATGCTATTGGATTGCATGTTAGGCCTCAGTTTGCTTGGTCAATAATGTGAAGAGGCAAAGGATTGTTGTGACAGAAAGTTGAAAATGTAAAAGAAGATTAGGGGAATAAAAAATGATCAAAGAGTAAGTCTAACTCACTCGCTGAAAATTTTCTACCTTTGATCTCATTGAAATTCTGTGTTCATATTCAATTTAGAAAAAAGAAAAGGAGTACTAGTACTCCTTTTCTTTTTGCCACTAGTACTCCTTTTCTTTTTGCGAATACAGACTAACACAGCTGCTACTCTGAAACATATTCAATTTAGAAATATTCCTGATAGTGTTGGTGGTACTTTACTAAGTACGAACAACAGTTTCTGGCCATTGGGTGGCTCTGTTGCCCTATTGTTCAGGTATTTAGATATTTAGCAAAAAATGTTACTATATGAAAGTTTTTGGGTTCAAGAAGGTTCATCCACCATTGCTCACAAGCATGTAAATATATAATCCAATGATGAATGGCATGTGATGTTACAATGTTCTTAATGGATATGCCAAACTACCGAATGCATGAGATCTTCAACCTGTTATACTAAAGTAACATGCTGAACACTTTACATATACAATAGGTTCTACTGATGTGGCAGAACAGTTTAGTCAGATGATGCTTATATTATAACAATTCAGGTTTACATTAGCATTATGTGAAATATGATATTTAAACTTTTGCAAGTCCATCATTTAAGGTATTTTATTTTCAGAGGTATCACTGTGTAATACTGGTAGTCTGCCTATACTATTTCTATACTACGAACTTTGGTCGACGCAAGTTATGTTGGCGTAAAGCTGCCACAGTTAGTATACCTCTTGTGCACGTCCATAGTTGGCTCCTTGCGTCAGTGCTGCACATGCTCACCAGGTGCACAATGAGTAGGTAACCCAGTGTGCACCTACCACCGTCAAGTGCATTGCCTTTTGGGAAATGTTGGCAATGCATGGTGGGGCAGAAATGAGTTACACAGGGTGACTGGGCTCAAGGGGTCAATTTCCCAGCGTGACACAGTCTCCATCACATAATGTCATTTATATCCCATAATTTTCATGCCTTTTTTCAAAATCCCACACACCCATGCAGCATGGGTGGCATGTGAACCACCGGCTGGGGGAGACTAGCTCTCAGCCCTACCCCCTCCTCCCGAGCCAAGCCCTCCTCCACCGGAGCCCAGAGCCGCCCCCCCACCGCTGCCACTGGCCCAGTCCTGCGGCTAGCTCCTTAGCCCCAAAGGAGTGCCGGGAGGGTGGGCAGCATGCGGCCCCAGCCTGGGGGATGGGGGGATAGAAAGACGGGTGGCGGATGGCCCCAGACTCCCCAGCTCCGGAGTGCAGGCGGTGTGCAGCCCCAGTCTCGGAGCGTGGGAGGGCGGGCAGTGTGTGGCCCCAGTCCCGGAGCATGGAAAGGTGGGCAGCATGCAGAGCACTGAGGGGCTGGACTCAGAGCCGGGAGGATTGGAGCTGCTGGGAGCGTCACGGCAGGGGGCGGGGTCACGCCTGTCTAGGGAGGCAACGCCTGTCTGGGGAGGCAACACCTCCCCCTGCCTATGTGACTTGCCACTCATGCCATGCAGCCTGACAGAAGCATGGAGTCTGCACAGCTCTGCACTATTGTCATAAGCATTGCAAGCTCAGGACATAGTATCCTCTGGTATTTGAAGAGCTGAAAGATGACCTGAACCAGTGAAGAACATGATGATTTCTTGGAGGACAGATTGCAGTGTGACATAGCAAGAACCAGTTCAAGGTGGTTGTTGGCGTTCAAGGAGCAGCTGCAGATGATGGAGCACTGCTTCTGGGCCCAAGAAATGAGTCCTGACTGGTGTGATCTCATTGTAATGCAGGCGTGGAATGATGAGCAGTGGCTGCAGGGACACCAAAATGAGAGCTGCACTGAGAGCGGAGAAGTGAGTGGCAATTGCACTGTTAGAACTGCAACACTGGATTGCTACCGGATAGTGGGAAGTCATTTTGGTGTTGGGAAATCCATTGTGGGGGCTGTTGTCATGTAAGTGTTCAGGGCCATTGATCATCTCCTACTACGCAGGTCCGTAACTCTAGGCAATGTGCAGGACATAGTGCATGGATTTGCAGCAATGTGGTTCCTGAATTGCTGTGGTGCAATAGATGCACATCCCTATTTTGGCACCAGACCATCTTGCCAGAGTACATCAACAGAAAGGGCTACTTTTCTGTGGTTATGCAGGTGTTGGTGGATCACTGGGAACATTTCCCTGACATCTGTGTTGGCTGGTCAGGGAAGGTGCATGATGTTTGCATCTTTAAGAACACAGGACTGTTCAGAAAGCTACAAGCAGGGTGTTTCTTTCTCGACTGGTAGCTTATCATTGACGATGTTGAAATGCCATAGTGATCCTGGGGGACTCAGCCAACCCTTTGCTCATGAAGTAATGTGTCCACCACCTTGATAGCATCAAGGAAAGATTCAGCTACAGGCTCAGCAGGTGCGGAAAGACAGTTGAATGCTCCTTTTGGTGGATTGAAGGGACACGGGCATTGTTTACTCATAAAATCTCAGTGAAAAAACATCCCAATGGTTATAGCTGCCTGCTGTGTCCTGCATAATATCTGTGAAGCAAAGGGGAAAGAATTGCCACCAGGATGGAGGTGGAGGGCTGTAGCTGAGGCAACGCATGGGGGGGACATGTGGGGTCACGTGCCCCCCAGATTTTCTGCTTGGCTTCTATGGAGCATGCTCACATGGACTGAGCATGCTCAGTCGCCACCCCATTATTGGCAGGCATGAGTCATCTCAGGCAGACACAAGGGCTATTAATAGAAATCAATGTGGAGCTATATGGTTCAGAGAAGCTTTGAAAGTGTACTTTAACAGTGAGCCACAGTAATGCATTGCAGTGTGCTCTATCTGGCCCTGGTGTTTTGGGGCCAGTTACGATTTGTGTGGTGCTTGGTGTATATCTATTAATATAACACTGTCAATACATATATTAATTTTGTGGTGCTTGCTGTAGATTTATGATTATTACAGTGTTTGTCACTGATCCTATAAGCTGTGTCACTCTGTACAGTAACAAGGGTGCTTTCAAAGCTGCAATGCACTCTGCAGCTTATGTTGTGAATAATAAACATGAATTATTTTCCAAAGAACAGAATTTAATTTAGTAACAAAACCAGTGCGAAGAAAAATCTGTGCATTTTAAAAACAAGTATGTTAAAAACTTAATGGAACAGAACTTAATAAGGGGAAAGAACATTCATGTGCATTTTACCTACACATACACTGACCTGTGAGAGCCACGGTTGATGTATGTGAAGCTGTGGGTGTCCTTAATTTCCTGAGTGTGGAGTGGTAGGGATAGGTATTTGGTCCCTGATGCCATGTGGAATGTTGAGGGAGGGTGTAGGGAGGTGCTGTAATGGAGTGCAAAGGGAGGCAAGCCCATGATTGTTGAATCTGCGATGTGCATGCTCAGAGGATCACTGTGTTTGTAATTTGAAAAACTGCAATCATTATAGCACATTTCTTAATTTCTTAATGCTTTTGGCATGGATATAAGCCTTTATGTAACCATTTAGCTGGCTCATTCAATGCTGTACAATGAATATCAACGACTTTATAGCTCTCTGGGACTTTCGGACTGGCATTGTTCACTCAGACATAATTCACTTCTCTAAGGTGAGTATGGTTTGACTGCATTTTGAACGATTGCTGGATAATTATGTTTATTTTCTAATTTCTATCTAGCTGGGATAGTGCTAGATTTCACCCATGCCCAGTAGTTAAATATATTTATCCCATGTGTTGCAATCATGCCCTCCTACCATTTCCCCCAACTTGCAAGTCCACTGATTTCCTCTGTTCTTGACTAGGGACATCACAAATTGCAGATGAAAAAGAAATGGCCTGATTTTGAACTTTGTTTATACAAATGTAAACCAGGAGTAATTCAATTAAATCAATGGAGTTACACCAGAGAAAAAGTGGTGTGCAGTCAGAACCAGGTCCTAAAAGAAGTCACAGCAATAGAATTACAATTATCAGAGTGTATGATGGCCTCCGTATTTGTATGTCAGAGTCAATAGGTATGATTTCCTCCATTCAATCGTGAGGTTGCTCCAATCATACTGATCATTTTGTTTCAATTTGGAGTTCATCAGTCTCCTGAAATTTCTTCCCCATTACATGAATGGAAAGTCCAGATTTTTTTTTTTTGGTAGGTTCCTTGAACCCATCCAAGAGACAGCTTGTTAGTAACATCAGGGTGCACTGACAAAGGATTTAGAGGGGAAAAAAACCCTCAGGTGATTATGCTGTTTCTCAAATCTGACTGGACCAACTAAACCAAAGGCATTTATAACTGAACTCCTGTTTAACGTAACCAGAGCTCTTGCTTGATCATCAGATAGATTTGGATATGGATTGTTAACATTGGTTATGAATTGGCTTCTCCTTTTTTCTATTAAAACACTTTTCTTTTTAGTTTAAAACTTATGTTACCTGGGCAAGCTAAATCAAGTGTAGCATCGGAGAATGAAGATAGCTAATAAAATCAGGTTAGACAAGGGACTATTAGTATGCATATTCTGCTGTGTTGTTCCTGTCTCATTGATCTTGTCTGGGATTTACTATGCTCTCTGAAAATGAAAGTTGGATGATGGCATTGGGGGTTTAAAGGGCACATCTCTGGCCCAGATAAAGCCCATTTTCACCACTCCGATGACACAAAGGTTTTGTCTAGATTAGGACTTGGAAGGGGTTAGCTAATGCTAATGTTTGAGCAGCTGAGTGTAGATAAGGCAGTGTGCTGTTAACATGGGTTAAATTGATCGTATTTAAACCTAGGTATTTGTCATAGCCCATAATAAGCTCAGACCAATCAAGTGAGCAGCACAGGAGCTAGGAGAGTGATAATGGAGTTCATGACAGGTTTCAGAGTAGTAGCCGTGTTAGTCTGTATCCATAAAAAGAAAAGGAGTACTTGTGGCACCTTAGAGACTAACAAATTTACTTGAGCATAAGTTTTCGTGAGCTACCGCTCACTTCATCGGATGCATTCAGTGGAAAATATAGGGGGGAGATTTATATACATAGAGAACATGAAATAATGGGTGTTACCATACACACTGTAAGGAGAAAAAAGGAGTGCTTGTGGCACCTTAGAGACTTATCAATGTATTTGAGCATAAGCTTTCGTGAGCTACAGCTCACTTCATCGGATGGATGAACTGTAAGGAGACTGATCACTTAAGGTGAGCTATTACCAGCAGGAGAGCCGGGGGGACCTTTTGTAGTGATAGTCAAGGTGGGCCATTTCCAGCAGTTGACAAGAATGTCTGAGGAACAGTGGGGAGTGGGGGGAATAAACATGGGGAAAGGGTGAAAGGGAATGAATGTACACTGGGCTACATTCTGCTCTCAATTACAGAATAAACCCAGAATAATTCCATTGGGTTTGATTAATCCACTGGGGCACAGAGTGATACATTTTGGAGCTACTGAAGCTGTAGAAGGCAGCAGCATTTGAGGGGGGGATTCACCTCAGGGAGGCAGGGAGTGGTGCTCTTACCACCCTCTTCTGAGTTCTGCCAGCGGAGGGCAGCTTTAAAATTCTGCAATAACTTCCTGGCTAAAGCTGCCCGGAAGAGGAATCAGCACTTCCTTTGGATGCCCCCTCTGGCAGGACATAGTAGACAGGTGGAGCTTCTGCATCCTAGATGCAGATTGTCCCTACCATCGTGTACCTGGAAGAAGCCAGTGGAACCAACACAGCAAATCTGGGCCAATTAACTTTAGTGATGTTACTCCAAATTTACACCTACATAAAGGAGAAGAGAACTTAATATGTTCTAATGAAACCATTTGTTTTCTCCAATTAATTTAGAGTTTGCAAGTGTTGCTGATAGTGGAGCTCTTAGAGAAGGGCAGGGAGCGATGGCTACAGAGGGAAACTCCATTTTTTATTGTAATTACTTTTTTTTTTGCTCTCATTTTGCTTTTGGAAAATTAGAGTATAGTGGAAAAGCCTGGAAAAATGAATTCAGAGCAAAATCAATCATGTGAAGTGGATTTCATTTTAAAGGGCCAGCATTTATCTTGTTGCATTGTAATATGACGTCTACTGGCCCTTTATTTTAGAAAAGTAACATTGCTTCCAGTGTAGTACAGAAGGAAATGGGCACATTGGAGATCTGGCCACCTGCTACCTACCTGTAAACTAAACCTGAACGGTTCTGACCTTGCACCATTTGTGTTCCAGACTTTTGTTCTACTGTATGTCATGTGAATAAACTGGTTATTCCTTCCTATGCTTTTGTCTGATATCTATACATTTGAAATCTCAATGTTTTCCTTCCAGTCAGGGTCTCACAACTAAGATGTGCATACTGTGGTTACATCTAAAATGTTATACAAGAAAAGAATGGTTTTTAAAATTTCTGGACTGTTATAGTTAACAGGACAGCTGAAGAAAGGAGTTATGATGGAAGACTCACTAGAAAGCATTAGATTTTTACAGGCAGCTCTGTCCTGTGATTATGCAGTCTGATCTCCTGTATAATTCAGGCCATAGAATTTCATCTAGTAATTTCTTGTGTCAAGTCTAATAAGTTGGGGTTGAGGTAGGCTGTATCTTTTAAAAAAAGAGCCAAAAGGTTTCAAGTGACGGAGAATCTGACACATCCTTGAGCTGTTCCAATTGAAATTATCCTCACTGCTAAAACCGCATGCCTTATTTGCAATTTGAATTTGTCAAGTGGAGCAGAAAGGAATAAAGAAAGAGAAGTGGGAAAGTAAAGAGATAGAAAAGGACAGAGGGAGAAGGAAAGGAGAGGGCCAATGGAAAAAGAAAAAGAAAGCAACAGAAAACTGAAAGGAGGCAAGAAAGAGAAAAAGATAAAAGCAAAGTAAATTGAGGAAATGTGATAGATAGAAAACTTAGACAGAAGGCCTGATTTTCCACGGTGTTGCATTCCATTTTCTTTCTTTCTTTCTTTCTTTCTTTGTCTGTGATTCCCTAAAAAAAAATATTTTTTCTTCCTTTGTTTTCCTGAGGGGAAAACCAGACACTTCTTTGCCTTTTTTCCAGACAGAAGCAGCATCTTCTTACCCAGCTGTAGCCGGAACCTGAGCAGCGCGGAGCCACAGTTCTCATCGATGGAAGTGGTAGTTGATGGTGCTTGGCACACTCAGATTCAATCCTTTTATGTTGGATCTTCCCTATATACCCTCTCCATTTCTTGTTAAAAAAAAGTTCTTGCGTTTCTCATTCTGTTTTCTCTAGCTCTTGGCTGCCCTCATTTGTTTTCTTTCTCCTCTTGTGAGTCTTCCTTTCTGATCCTGCTAATTTTACCCTCATCATTCAGGTGGAGCATGGAGCATTAAGAAAGGTGTTTGATGCATTAGAATATTCTGGACTGGCAAAATTGAAAGATCTGTCAAATGGCAACATTAGCTGAGTTGGTGACTTGAGTCTAAGAATGTAGTATGGCCAGATGCTGCTTGTAAGCAAAATGCTCTGATTGCGCTAACTCAATACATTTGTGTTGTTACTTTACTGTTTTTTTAATTATCCAATTAAAGTAATTGTAGTTAATGTAAAAGAAACCCAAACATTTTATAGTGTACAGATTACATCACTTCCCCATAATGAGCAGAATGTATCATGTTGATATTTTCTGTGTTGCCCCAAGACAACACTGTAAGCTTTTATTTGGCCAGGTACCATCACATCTAGAGTGCTTTTCTGACCTCAAGTAGTTGATAGTACAGAATTTTTCTTTGGTAATATTAATTTTATAGTAATTTTTATGGATTTTTCTAATGCTCCCTGCTGTCTACGAAGGCTGTTGGAATGTGTCAACTTAAGAACAGTGTTCCTCCAAACCTCACCTAAGGGCAAATACTTTTAATAGAGCTCTCTTGCTCTTTGTATATAAAGATCTGAAAATGTTACTGAAGTACACCTGCAGCTTCTGGCACAAGCTATATAAAAAGTAATCAACAAGCAAAGGCAGTAAAAAAGCAGCTTCACTGAGCAGTAATATCCACATACCAGCAGAGTAAGCAATATTTTTCTTTTGGAAAATCTTTCATGCAACTACTGTGCTTCTGGACTGTGTTGTATCTCAAAGTCAAAGTACAATAGCTGCCAAAAAAACTGGAAGGGGAGAACTTTTATGAACATAAAATCACTACTACATGGCAGTACATTTTCTTATCAGAGTTTATTGTTGCACATCAGATATCATGCCACTAGCAGAATAATATTGTTTTTTCAATTTTAAAAAACGTTGAGAAAAATGTTTCCAGAAATTTTCATTCAATGTGAATGACAAGAATATTACATCTATAAACACTGAAATATCTATTTAATTTCTTCCTGAGGAAGTTTCACATTTTTAAGCAAAAGAAAAGGGTATTCTGTACAAGGTAGCCTGCAAATAAGTTAAACTCATTCTTTTCTCAAATGTGGAGCTGGGAAAATACTGTAGCACTTTCATAAATGTTTATTGAAACAGTCAGATGAATTTACATCACCTATATTTATGCCCCTTTATGTTCACTTTCTGCAAACAATCCTGCATTGTATTTTACTGCCACAGATGTTTGTGGAAAGCAAATTTCAAAGTCAAATGCATGAGTATTTGCAGAAAACAAGTTAAACTCCACACAGACAAGTTTTTGTGAAGGAATTCCTTGCACACTCATCTAAGCAGGGAACACGAAAACATACCACATGCCTTATCTGATCAATCACAACTAATTAGCTCAACCTATCAAATATTTGCAATACATGTTTCACAATCAATCTGTAAATTTTAAAAAACCCATTAAAGTTGGTAAGATATTTATGAAAATGAATTTGAAGACACTGCAGTCTGCTTGTAGATAAGTGATGAGCTTAAAATAAGCTAAACTTGGTCAAATAAATTTTTTTTTATGAATTACTTGCTCAGCTTTACTCATGTGTATCCCATTATTTTCAGATTCCAGCTATTGTAGATAAAGTCTGGAGTCTGCATGCCTTGCTGAGACTCCTTGTTCATAACTAACCTAGCTGGTCCTGAATAAATGTTATTTTTACTTTTTTTACAGGCTTTTGCTGAATATTTTCAAACATATTTTAACATAATACTTCAAAGCAGAAATTATGGGTAGGTGCATTTATTCCCTTTTAGGGCTCATACAAAAAATTTCAGCCCCAAATATATTTGCAAATCAGAGCAGTAAATACCTTTGTAAACTCAAAGAACACTATCAATTTGCCTTTATTATCCATTGTTTTTAAGTGTCTCAATAATATTAACTTGCACGAGAAGTTAATGCTATCTGGAGATGCTGATGCTAAAGAGTTTGATCCTGCAGACTTCTCTCAGGCATTGTCAAAATAGGAGTTTTGAACAATAAGGATTTCAGGATCAGGCCCTGTGCAATGCACAATTCTGAGGACAAAAGGCCAAATACTTTTGTTTATAGTATTTACTCAGTCAGAACTCCCACTGAAATCAATGTGGAGATCCTGTGCTCTGTGCCCCTGACAGTCCCCACACTCCCTGATAATATGGATGAAATGGAGCTTTACTACCAGCTATTTGCCTGGCCATGGCTGCCAAAGGGTCCCCATTTAAGAGAGGCATTCTTTCCCACATCCCATCAGGAGGCTCTGCAGAATAGGGTCTACAGATCTAGAATATATTACCTTATCTGTATAAAATACCTGGGACTAGAAGAAAGGTAATCTGCATATCCCAGTCCACACCCAAGCCCCATCCAACCTGGGGCTGCCACACATCCTCATGCTGGCCACTTCTTACCCTCTCCCCTCCACCCCCTCCCAGATCTAGACCAGGCAGAGAGCCCTTTGTGGTGTCCTAGAAAGAAAAGTCTGTGCTATTAATGTGTGTGAGCTCCATCCCTATAGCACAGAGGAGGGTTGACATCTGTGCAAAGAGGTTCCCTGCCCTCCATGCATAGCAATCTTGGGGGCATGATCTGGTCCCAAAATGCTTATGTAATTGCTGCTTTAAAGAGAGCAGAGTAATTATAGCACCAGAGCACAAAACACAAGTTTTGTGCAGTTCCTAAAAATAGTATTTTCTTTTTAATGTTTTGGTGATGGTGTATCTGTTGTACACTAAGGATGAAAGGACTCTATTGAAGTCAGTGGGGCTACTAGAGCATCACCGTAGGTGTCTTCCCCCATGATTCACATTAACATCTTAGTTGTTACAAATCCATATAGACATTTTCAGGTCACATCAACTGTTTACACATGCAAAGGATTTTTCTTTTGTAGTTATTCAGAGTCCAGGGGGTATCTTTTACTGGATTAAAAGAATTTTAAGACAAGTCAAATTTTGGACCTAATGCACATGACAGTAAATGAAATAAGATTTTTTTCATTCTTTCTATAAATAATTATGATGTTCAACTTATAGAATGTCTACTCTACTAGATCCTTGTTGTTAATCATGCACACTCCTTTATGCAATAATGTGCTGAGTAATGTATATATACACAGCAAATTTGCATTGATATTTTTCTTTACAGGCCTATCAAAATCATGTATTACAAAAACAAAGTCCACGAGTAAAAAAAAGTTACGTTAGAATTACAATAAGGATCTCAATATCTGTTTTCTATTTAGTGAACAATAAACTGGTTTCCATCCCATTATCATAAAAATTAAATTGTGCAGTTTCTGACAAACAAGTATATAGAAAAGCTTTCCACCATTTGATGTACTTTTTAACTGCCCATTTTAAAGCAAATATTGGGAGTGCAGTTACAGAACCAAGCATCTAATGTGGAACAATAGTATACAGAGGGAGCATGTCCATTTTTTGACTTTGGATATTTATTCATTTGCTGTCAATGCATTTTTAAAACACACTGAGACATATTTCAGTGGAGTAACATGAGAGCTAAATTTGGCTCATATTTTTAATGATCCCTTTCCTAATTTTTTGAAGCATTAATAATTATGCCCTGGTCTCACTGTTTAACTGAGAGTACTCACACTGTGAAAACTTAAACATATACTTAAGTGTTTGCAGTACTGGAGCCTAATTCTATATCATGACTGCACACTGTATTAATTTTTATTTAAACTTATTTATTTAATTACAAAACTTTTAAAAAATATATCTCCCTTGGGAAAGCAACTGCGTTTTTGCAACTTGAATGTATTAAATTGGAAGGCATTGAGAGATGCCAGTCTTTTCAGTCAGTATAAGGAGAGTTTTGGAAAACACACATCAAATAAATACATAAAATTCAACATACCAAAAACCAGGACAAGATAAATTGTAAATTAAGGCAATCTTAATATAGGTCTGTTTCTGTTCTTACACCAGTTTTTCAGATATAAGTCTACTGATTTCACTGGAGTTACTCCTCATTTACAGAACTGTGAGATCAGAATCTAGGCCCCATAACTTGCAACTCACAGCAGCTAGGTGTGAAAGATCTACTCTGGTCATTTGTTCATTGCATTGCTATGGTTTGGTTCAGATTCATAAGTTTAACACTCAGATTATTACAATGTACATTTCTTTTTTAATGTTGTGTTTCATATATCTAATTAGATTTCTTCTTTAACATAGAGTACTCTCTATTCAGAATACTCTATATTCCTTTGTGTTGCTGTTTCAGCGGACTGTGTATGGAGGTGCAGTATTTAAAAGCATAGATTCTAAACTTGAAGGGATCCACAGCACACTGTGGTTTCCTCCTCACAGAGCAGGGCCATATTTCTTACATTATTTCTTGCTACAGTGTTTTACCTGTGGCTTCAGGATTTGGCTCACAAAACATATTCTGTCCTGTTGTTTACACCTAAGCAACATGTGTTTGTACTCCGCAACTGTCGTCATTTATTTTAAGTTCAAAATTTGGTAAGCAGATTCCAAAGACAGGAGTACATTTGGCCATTGTGTGTTATACAGGGTTTTCTTAGTTTTGTATAAGACATGTCATAATAATCAAAAAGTATGAAAAACCATGAGCAGGCAAACAATGGGCTACAAAACTTACATGAGACACAACACTCCTAAGTTTGAATATAAAAGTGTAAATATTTACTATGAAATTGGACAATTGTGCAGCTTTGCTTTTAAAGCTTATACCAGTTGCTATTGACTTCTACATGTGCGCACAGTAGTTTACAACAATTCCACAGGCCCAGGAATGGTGAAGAGAAAGCGTGCAGGCCTCCAGAGTTCTAAGAGACACACACATTTTCACAATCCACATGCCAGCATATGGAAAGAACTTCATTCTTTAATTCTCTTTTGAAGAGGTATATTTTACACCTGCCTCCTGGTAGCTATTGAAGGCTTTAGGTAAGATGACTCAAGTGTGGAAGAGAGATTTCAAGAAGCTTTCTTTCTCTCAATGCTATCTCACTTTCTGTAGTTCCTGTCTCAGCCATGATGGCAGGGGTTGTCCCAATTTGTGCAGGAGTTTTGACAGTTCCACATTGTGATCTCTGTAGTAGCTTGACAGAAAAGCCCTGCACTGATGGATAAAAAAAGTAGACATTTTTATTTAGTAAAATATTGTACTGTAGATGCTATGGATTTTGAGTTTTGCAGTTTGTTTTACCTGTATCTAAACTATGCCATGTTTTCTTCTGTGCTGTATACTTTCTCCTATACTATGTATTATTGCACACAGTATCTATACTCTATTTAGCAGCTGAGCTGCAGAGGTAATTTTAGTAGATATACAGTAAATTTCCAAAATGTTCATCAAAACCAAAGAAACTGATCAGAGTCTGATCTCAGATACATCTGTATAGATCCAGAGTAACTCTGGAGTCAATAAGCTACTCTGAGTTTACATCAGTGTATCTGAGGGCAGACTATAACTCCATAGTATTTCAGGGTTTGTCATTCAGGTATTTACATTTTTTAGAGTTGTTCAGGATGGACAAACATAATACAAATAATACCCCACAGAGGCTGATTCACCTCTCACAAGAGTTACTCCTGATTTACACCAGCATGAGAATAAAATCAGGCCTACAGTACAATAAGTAAGTACAATAGTACTTACTACTGACCACGTCTTGAGCTCTTCACTCAGGTTTCATTCAGACTAAGTTAAGTGGGAGTTCAGTATGAGAAGGCCAGAGTAAAAACAGAGGTTCAAATGCTTGCTGAGAATTCTTCCCCTCCTCTGTGCAGAAGCGGGAGTGTGGACCTCAGCTATCAGGCCTGTGAAAGTAACTTTATCTGAACATTTCTGAAGAAACATTTTCAAAACTGATAGATACCAAAATTAATTGGTCTTAAAAATGAACTGCCATGAGAACATGTGTAACTGTTAATAGCCTGACAAGTCAAGAATGAAACAGACTGGAAGAACAGAGGACAGTCCCACATTTACACATCTGACCATGACTGCAACAAACCATGAGTTTTGAGCTTGTTGCTGGTGTGGGTTGCTTAGCTGAGGGGCTGAGATTTTAACTATGTTGCAGCTTTTTGAGAGCTAGTAGGTTTTTCAATATGAAGAAAATGTTTAAAAAACAATTTCAGGGTAAGTTAATTTGGAGACATCTTGGCCTTTATGCTCACCCTCTATACAAAAGGTTGAAAAACGATCATGTGGTTCATAGTATCAGAAAGGCCTCAGCTGTAGGGAGAGTTAATACAAATAAACCACAGGTTGTTAATTTTATCCTCTTGTTCTTGTTATAATTTTGTCAATGGAGTATCCCACGTGTGTGAGTGAGGCACTCCTTAAAGCCATTCAAATGCTGTATTGCCTCAGAAAACAATGGTTTACCTCTGAATCCATAGGAGGGTATTTTCTGCCTTTGCTCTTTCCAAGACACTTGGTTTTCCCTTCTTCCAGGAGTTGACACCAGAAACCTTTATGTGAATCGAACCTGAAATGAATATTTTGTACAACTTTCAATTCAGCAAACAAATCAAATATGTTCCATCTAAGATTTTTTTTTAATCACTTCAGCAACTTAATATTTTGGGTCCACTTTTCCCTTGTTATTCAGGCAGGACACCCCTTTGGAGGAAAGAATAAAAAATAACAGGATAGCTAGCTATCCCTATAGATTTCTAGGACACATATAACTGAACACAGATCCCATTGAATCTAGGCACATATAGACCCTATTTAATTTTATTGATAGTTTATATTGCAGAGGATTATACTGTACAGGATTGGCGCCCCATTTCATTGGGGGCTCTACAAACCACATAAGAAGGCACAATCCTTGTCTTGAAGAGCTCACAGTCTAAACAAACAAGGCAGACACAGGGTGAGAAAAAGGGATACAACATACAAGCTAAGGGTCAACTTCTGCAACCATTACTCATCTTGAATAGTACCTTATTTGTCCATTAGTTCCATGGAAATCTATGTGACTACTTACATAATCAGGTACTCTTCACTGTGAGTAAGGGTGGCAGAGTCAGGCCCAAAGTGAGAAAGTCACAGCAATTCCAAAGTTTGTTTTCTTTGACTATATTATGGTAAACAGAAGTGGGGTAAAAGGGAGGACAGGATGGGGTAAGTTAATAGGAGCAAGGCAGCAGAAAAAGGAAAGGATGGGCGAGACTGTGCATGGACTAGGGAAAAGGGAGATAGGAAGAAGAAAGGAGTGAGGAGGGAGAAAAGGCTGTTGAGGAGCATGGAAGACAAGACAGAAAGAATGAAGCTGGCAGTAATGCAGTTGTGTGAGAAAAATGGAGTAAACAACCAAACAGCAGAGAGGATGAATGGCCATTGTTTAACCTGAAGAAAACAGAATCTGATGATGACAAACAACTGGGTTCAGGGGGGTGTGATGATTACTGTTGCGGCGAAGAGGTTCTCCTCCTGAGGCCTGGATCTCCCTTGGGAGCCTTGCTCTTCCTCCCCCAGCCCACAAATAGGGACTTAGAGCCTGGAGCCCAAGAGATGGTTTTTCCCCCTGCTCAGACCTGCAGGTGGGGGACTCTAGCTGGGCTTCTCCCTTACCTACTGGCACCTCAGAGAGATGAACAAAGTCTCTCTATGGTTCTCACCCTCCCGCCCTCCCCGCCACAGTATATTTTCTCAGGCTTTTGAAATTACACCAATGTCAGTCTAGCAATGGATTAAAGGTGTCATGATGTACCTCACAAGTGGTATTCCACAATGACATTATCAGGGGCTTTGTCTGTACAGTAATGTTAACATTAAAGGGCCTTATTTTTAATTCACAAGGTATATGGACCTTATCTTGCTTCCATCGATGTCAGTGTCAAAACTCCCACTGGGAGCAGAACGGGTTTCTTAGACTCCTCTTTACCAGCATCATGAGTGATTCACAGCATAGATAAACACATCTTAAGAGCTCTTTGCATCACCATTATATGCACATGCTTATTTTGACATGACTTCTCTATGCAGCCAGCCGGTATATTCACAAAACCAGAACAAAATATACATGTTTGTATACAGACATGAACTACGTTTGAGCTAGAGATCTGGATAGGTGCTTTCTGTCTTTTATAGATCAAATCAAACAATACTAATAAATAATGTCAATGGAGCTGTATCTGGACAAGTTGAACTGATCATGTATTTTAGAGCACATTTCAAGGGCCATATTATGCCTTCAATCCATTTACTGGATGTCAATGGGAGTTGTACATGGCTGATCAAGGGCACTGCTTTGGCAGTAGCATGGACACAGGTAACACCTGTTTTGATTGCATAAGAAACTATATGCAATAAGTATTGACAAAGATTCATGGGAGTCAAATTTCCAGAAGTACGCAATTATTGTGGATCCCATGTACATCATGACACAAAGTGCCTTTAAATTATCCAAGATATGTGGATTATTGAAGTATTATTCATTTTATGAAATCTTTTTTGTTAAATTTCCATTTGACCATGCAGAAACCAGAGTATATCTGCACAGTTAAAAATCTGCACAGTTAAAACTACAGTCTGCCAACAAAAAAACCCCTCATTTCAAGACTTAGGGACAAATCTTTGGCTCAGTTTATGTATCTGTAAGGGGTACAGTTGCCTTCAATTGCTGCATAAAATGGCTGTGCACCACCTTGACTGTTCCTGGAGATGGTCAGTTCAGTGCATATGGATGGAAGGAACCCACAATCCACTATCCTGGGATGTGGAGCTGCCCGGGGTGGGGAAATCATAAGTTGGGTCTAGCCTAAAGAACAGAAACATTTGTAATTTAATCTGTGGAACAGCATTTGTAGAAGTATCAATGGTGGAGTATGTTCAAACAGAGTTAATTAAAAGCTGTTTTGTGAAAAAAGACAATTCATCCACAGGAACATCCTCTCAAGTGACAACAGAGTGACAGTATAAATTCATGACAAATCATAGTATAAAAGTGATAGCATTAAACAAAGCCCACAGGTCATAACAAGACTGATATGCTCAAGACATTTAATTGCTTTATAGAAATACCAATATTGCCAGCCAGCTTGTTTTAAGGATAAATTCATCAACCTCAAACTATGGCTAGAAAATATCTGCTAGCATGATCTAATGGGTGGAGCAGGAGACTGGCAACCGGCACTCCTGGGTTCTTCTTCTGGCTTTGTCACTGACTGTGTGCCATTAGGCAAGTGTTTGTTTTTAATACAGATTTTTATACAATGTCCATTACGACAGAGTCTACAATTACTAGTCTACCATTCAATTCTCAGTGCTTCTATCTAACCCTCTGTAAACTGGGCACCATAATATTTACCAACCTCAAATGGATTTGTGAAGATTAATTAAAGAATGTAAAATGCTTTGAGTTCATTGGATAAAGAACCTATATTTTTATTTCACATTACACTGCTGCAATTTTGCAGGTACAAGTAGATGGGAATTTTCTACCGTATTTATCAATTACCAAATGACATACAGGGCCAAATTCATTACTGGTATAACTAAACTGATTTCAATAGAGCTATACCAGGATGAATTGGGGTCAAAGTAATGGAAAAAGTTGTCTGAATCTATGTTATGCTAAATGAACATTATCTGTGTTCAAGGGTAGACAAGAAGGAAAAGCCTGCTGCAGAATTAGATGCAGAATAATAATTCACAGCATCCAGGTCAAGACCTTTGGTGTACAAAGAAACGGAGCTTTCAATAGAGTTACTTTCAGGGATGAATTGGGTCCATTATGTCTTTACAATACACTTGACTTTATCTCATGAAAGATAAAATCTGTTTTGCTACATACTCCACAAAAAGGAATAGAGCACAACTGTCTGAAAGCATTAAATAGAGAAATGTCTAGGAAAGGAAAGGAATTTTTTTCTGAGAGCTTCTTATAAAAACAGACAATGGGCTCACATTCAAAAGAGCAGCCTAAGGTTCTCAATCTTATTTTAAGGGCAAGTAAATCTAAATGTCTGAATCCAAAGGATTTGTGTATATTATACAGAGAGTGGATTTTACATTCCTGACACTGATATTGTTGAGTCTCCTGCAATTGAATGTAAAGGAAAACCAGCCTTCTGTCCATTCTGTTTACGCATGGTGAATCTTTTGCTGCCGAGGAAAAAGATGCAAAGGCATCTCTCTCTTTTATCCATCCAAAATCCAAACACAATTTTCACAAACCAATACTTGTTTTATCTGTCAGGTGTCCATCTCTGTAATATTTGAACACCATATTTAATGTCTGGCTCAATGCAGAATTCACAGAAAATATAATCCTTCTGAGTTGCATTCTTTCCACATGTTGTTAACGATTACTTGGACAGCAGTTTGAAAGCATGCAAGAAAGAAAAAATTACTTTTCATGTCTAATCAGCACATAAGCAAGTCCAGATTTTTCCACGGAAATTAAAGAGGGTAAAGACATTGAAAAATACATACTGTTGCCCATACTAGCATTAGTGATATGGCTTGCATGCAGAATTAGTCAGAGGAGTATTAGTGGCTATTAATTTGTATCGATTTTGCTTATAGAACCAACCCCATTTTGTTACAGCCAACAAATTTCTCATCAACCTAATCTTACAAGGTGCCGTGGTTTGTCTCAGAAGTTCTGAGCGCACATTCACACACGTATACATTTAGATGTACAAAAATTCAATGAATAACAGCAAATTATAATTTACAAGGAATATTGCAACCCATTCTTTTCAGACTCTTTATACAAAACTACAGTTGCACAATTATTTCCTTTTTAAATCACTCCATGGCTAATATTCCATGACATTAATTATGAATAACTCACGTTAGGGCTTCAGAGTAATTATAATGAGGCGAGACTCCCAGAAACTTCTGCACTTCATCCATCACGGTAGCTGGGTCAGTTCTCAGCTGCTGTCCATCAATAATTAGCAACTGCAAAAATAAAGTAATACTGTATTTAAAATTCATCATATTTCAAGCTTCAAACTAAAACTTTGACCTATGTCACGCTCATTCATTAAGAGGAAAAGAGGTGCCCCAGGGAATGGTAACAGGTCTGGTCTTATTTATCGTTGTCATTAATGATCTGGGAGAAGGGTAAATGGCACACTAATTAATTCTGAAATTCAATGATATTGGAAACTGTTGTGAGCACCACCGAGGACAGCGAAATAATGCTGAAGGACCTAGTGAGATTACAAATATTGGCAGGAAATTAAATGAGATTCATCCTGGCAAAATGCAAGCTCATACGTCTGGAAAAAATAAGCTGCAACACCCCGGCCAACCCCACATATAAAACGAGAGGAAGATATTCTGAGACTTATGTGTGCTCTTTTTTCAGAGTATCAATCAATTCCTTGTCACTGCTGAAGAAAGCACTCAGCTCTCTGATCCTTTCCCACACACGAGTTTTTTCTTGTGTCCAAGATCCATCATGACTCAACAGTGGGAGTTGAAGCCGCTATGGTGCACAGTGGATAGGAGATGGCTAATCTTCAGGTCCAGATTGGCTGTTGGACAACCAGTCATTTTTCCCATGGAAAAGCTGCTTTTTGTGACAGCAGAGCTGGTTCACTAACAACTCTTCTAAAACTGTTTTACCCCCATCAGAGGTTGCCATCATATGTGAAGTAGAGCTTGTTGCACATAAAGCAGGTTTCTCCTACCTTCCTGCTGCTCTCTACTTTTGATAATAACTTGCTTTTAGATTTAGTGGAGATGGCTGAATGAACTGGGACTAGGAAGTGGCTTAGGGGAGGATGACTGGTGAGTGAATGGACTGAGTGAGGCAGCAGTTCTGTGGAAAAAATTGCATGTGTTCATATAATTAAAGATTGTATCATAATTCCTACGCACAGGGTACTAAATTAGTTGCATGGTCAAATTTAATTCTGGCATTTCCTAACTTGTGAGTGCTAGACTTGCAACCCTAAGGTTCTTTTATTGTAGTGTTTTTGTATATAATTTCCTAGATTTTTAAAAAAGCAAACTGAAAAACAGAAATTCCACATTGTAGAACCATACTGACTCCCACAGTCTTCATCAGTATGGTTAGAACCTTAAGATCCACATCACAGACTTCTGCCACTTGAGCTAACACTGATAGTAGTAGTAGGTTGTGCTATATCCTCTACATGGGCGTCTCTAAAAGGATAAGAGGCACGCATTTTGTGAGTGGGTTTGGGTTTCACAGCTATTTGTGGACAGCTGAGGAATGCTAAGCCTTGGGGCTTCTCTAAACAAAAACTTAATTTACTGCAAGCTGGGCTGTAAATCTACCTCGCGCATTAGCCAGCCGCACACTAAATGTCCATGTGGACCTTGCTGCTGGGTACTAGAAGTTCCCTAGTGCAATTTGTTCTACCCTGTTTTGAAACAGGAGATCACAGTGCACTAGGAAACTTTAAGTGAGAGGCAGCAAGGTCCACATGGACACACAGTGCATGGCAGGCTAATGCGGGATAAGATTTAAAACCCAGCTTGCTGCACGCTAAGTGTTTGTACAGACAAGCCCCCAGGAGTCCTATATTCTATACCAGATTCTGAGGGAAGTGTACTCTACTAGCAACCTTTTCTGCCTGTTTTCTGCATGCCTGACCTCTTCTATGGCTTGCACCTCCAGTCTGCCACAGTTTCAGACTCAATCTCCCACTCCAGTTCCTCCATGCCCCATCCTGCTCCCCCATTCAGTTTCTCATCCCTAGTTTCTCCCCTTTTGGCTCCCTGTCCCAGTTTAGCCTTTGCCCCTACCCTTAGGCCTCTCTTAATTTTCCTCTTTGCAGCCCCTGCTGGTCATCAGCAGCAATTCCAGAGAAAGTCCCACTCAGCCTGTTGCAGCCTGGAGATGGACCATGCTCAGTACAGATGGAATGTTCAATCTCTACTGAGCATGAGTGAATGGAAATTTCCAGAGGCTCAAAACTTGACCAGATTTGTGTAGATTTTCACAGGATTGGCAAAAGTTACATCCCTGGCAACAGGGAAACTCCTGTGCCAAATTTCAAGTCCTTGATATAAAGCATGGAGGCACTAACGCTTCTCAACAAACTTGTCAAAAAGAATTTGTTAACACAGGTAAAATGATGTATTTTCCCCTGATCTTGTTCTGATAAATGACTGAATCCTTTTTGCTGAAATTTTCTTCAAAATTCAGTCTGTCACAGATGCCTGGCATGGAAAATTTCATCCCATATGGTTAAATTTTGGCAAAGCTCTAAACAACTGAAAACAGGGTTTGTGAAGTGCCTTGAGATGTACAGATGGAAAGCTCTATATAAGAGGTAGATATTATTATAATGGAAACATCAGGGAATCTTAACTATTTGCATTGCTACTTGCATTACCTATAATATGTTTGACTATAATAATAAATAACAATAATAATTTTAATTTATAAGGTGCCTCTCACACTAAAGTGCTCAGGGTGCTGAAAAACAATCAGAAAAACAATTTTATGCATTAATAAAAGACCATGTGACCTCAAAATTAGACAATGTGGGTAAATATAATAACAATAAAGATATGAAAGAAGATAACTTACAGATTGGTTCATAGGTGGGTGAGTTCATATGATTCCAACATGTAAGAAATATACTACTCATGTAGTGTCCCTCTATAAGCTACACATATACATATTTGGTCCAGTTGGGATATGCTGGGTAGATTCCAGTCTTTCAGTCTAAGGCTAAACTTTATGCTAACTTGCTGATTATAGATCTGCATCAGATAACTACTTTAATCATGCTGTACTCAATAGCAAATTTGGATATGACTGACTATTTTCATTGCTGATGTGTTTACGCAGAAACAATGAGTCAGTCAGTGGTGATGGACAATTATTTGTTTTCACCGAGGGATATGAAATCCTATGTCCCTTGAGGACCTATCCTAGAATGCATACTGTTCAACATACACGAGACCTTTGGAGAGATCAAATCTAAACAGAGTGTAGAGAATATCACATCAGTATGCTGGAATTGCACAACTGTATATCTTATGGACTCTTCAAATTTGGATCCTAAAAGAACATGTAGACAATATCACCAGCCAGATGCATCAGAGCTTCTTTGTTCACACCATGGGAAAAGAGAAGTTGCAGACTCTGGATAAATTCTCTCCTCCAAACAAGCTCTTAGAGGGTGTGCTGGGAATTAGTGCTTCACAGAGTGTCAGCATTCAGAAACATCAACACCAGAAACAAAGCCTATCAACAAGACATGAGTAATGTGATGTATGCCACCCCTATGTTATGCACCAGAAGGAGTATGGGGCTTGTGATGTATTTCTTCTAAGGCATGTGCTTGGAGAGCGTAGACAGGAGATAGATATCTTGTTAAGTATGTGTCTTCAGAGGCTTGTCAGGAGTATGCACTTTTCATTAAGTGATATCTGTTTTGAGATACGCACACTTTGGTCTCATGAATTGCACACACCAGGAAACACAAACCCCTTTGAGGCTCAATGTGTAACACACAGAGATTCAAAGGCACAGGAGTGCCAGCTGTAGGTTCCAATGCACCAAATGGTTTCTCAGTTTCAATAGAGCTGTGCACCAATGAGCTGGGAGGGGAGTGGTGGCCCCCAATATACTAGCAGTGATACAATACACTGACAGACCTGGAAGAGGTGTGATGGGTAGAGGACATTTAGGCATCAACAGATTGAAAAAACCAGTGATGACAGAAATCGCAGAGGCACCAGTGTGCACAGAGGTAGTGATATGCTGGCAGTTCTCAGTGGAGTGAGCAGTGAAATGATTAGCTCATGGAAGGACCGCTGAACTCATGAGCAGATGAAGACACTGAAACACTTAATGACTCATGGGCATTATGTCTTTATTTATCTGTGTATCATACCCAGTTCCAGACACTCAAGCCTCTATATCATCAAGTCTTCACAGTGTTCAGTGCACTAAATCTCCTCTGCTCCCAAAAGGGGTGGATAATGCATTGATATTTCACAATGCTGGTCAAGGCTTTGATCCTGCACCGTGCAGAAGCATTATATAGCACCATCCCAGCAATTTATCATGATACACTAGATTTCCCATCAATGCTTTTTGCTGGAAGCCCTGATGGGATATCACATGGCTGATGCCTGATGCACTCTGAAGCACTGGGTTTCCTATTGTGCTTTCTGACAGGTTCACCAATACAGCCAGTAGGGTCCCAGAAAGTGACAAGATTAAAACAAAAACCAAGAAAACAACTCAGTGTTAAAGGCAGTTCAATGTGCAAGAGGGATGCAAGGAGCAGCAGTGCTGAAGTTTCCTTAGTTGCTGTTCCTGTTGCTTTTTGTTGATGAAGTCCCAGTTGTGCAGTACCAGGAGTTAGTGCATGGCTGTGACATCACCAGAAGGCACCACCAACCAATCAGAACATGGTTTTGGATAATCAGTGCCCCAAATCACATACTGTGACGTGGCAAGGCCAGATGGCATAGAAAAGTAGTGGGAGATAGATATATTAGCTCCAGGGTAAACAAATCCCTGGTACCAGGTTAAGTGAAATGGAAGGTGCTCCAGGTCAATTAAGACACCAGGGGCCAATTAAGAACTTTCCAGAAGGCAGAGAGAATGCTAGGTTGATTGGGACACCTGAAGCCAATCGGGGGCTGGCTGAAACTAGTTAAAAGCCTCCCAGTCAGTCAGGTGGGGGTGCATGTCAGGAGCTGTGGGAGGAAGTTGTGCTGTTGGAGAGGCTGAGTAGTATACACCATATCAGGCACAAGGAAGGAGGCCTTGAGGTAAGGGTGAAGTGGAGCTTGAGGAAGTGAGGGCTGCTGTGGGGGAAGTAGCCCAGGGAATTGTACATGTCATGTTTCTAAAAAGTCAGCTACCACAGCTGATACTATTAGGGTCCCTGGGCTGGAGTCTGGAGTAGAGGGTGAGCCTGGGCTCCCCCCATCCCACCTTTGCCCCCGATTAATCACTGAGACTGGGAGACAACAGAGACTGTGCAAGGAAGGATAACTTCTCCTCACCTCCCTTGCTGGCTTATGATGAAAATGACTCAGCAGACTGTGACCCTTGTCTCTAGGGAAAGAAGGGTTACGTGGAGGGTCTCAGTGAGCCTCTGAGGCTAGCGAAATCCGCCAGGAAACGCGGGACCCACGGAGGCAAGGACAGAGCTTTGTCACAACACATATATATTCATGAATAGTAATAATCAGTAATGAAGACTTCAGAAAAAGTGAATAATCTAAGATATCAAATATATATGAAATAAGACACAATGTTACACTCTATTCACCTGGTAAGTTGGGAAATAAGTTAGCCATCTTTCTATATGGGTGGCATACCATCCAGGTACTAGACATCTCTTTTGTAGAGCTCTAAGCTCTGATGGGGCTCGAGGTCCAGCTGTGATCACCTGATAGAAGCTAAATTTTAGAGCTGCAGGGTCCTCATGAGATCTCTGATGCTGTAAAAGAAAGGTAAGTTACAAGAACATCATGGACACCGGAGTTCAGAGTCATAGAAATGGGACAGAATATATGTGGGCAATGGTCTAAGGACCTATTTGTGACTGATTAAATTACATTAGAAGCGAATTTCAGTTAAGAAGCCTTGGTCTATATTAGATAAATTGCTAAGAAGGTAAGAATAACACCACTATTAACTATCAAAAGATCTGAATAGTATTAGCAATTGCAAACTAGAACACATTTTCATTTAATGAAATGGCAGCTTATGTACAAACAAACCCAGGATGACAAACTCAAATATAGTGAACCTCTACTTATGTGGCCAAATCTTGAAGTCCTTACATGGTTTATATTCAGACCTTACTCCAGCAAAGCTCTCATTGATGGTGATCAGATAGATAACTTCTACTTATAGGAACAAAAAAAGAATCCATAAAAGAAAATATTATATATAATATAGATCCTGAGGTCCTTATTCAGTTTCTACTTATTCCTCGTTTTGTCAAATTCCTATTGTAGTCAGAAGACCAGAAGAAAGGGACTTTTTGAAATAAGAGCCAGCAATTAAGAAGAGGGTGGACAGATCCCACTGTTTCAAATACCCCGTGAATGTAACTAGATGGCATAGTGATAGGCATTATAGAAATACTTATAGATAAAAGACAGATAAAATAATTGTATTTACTATTTCATGGATCAAAAAATGAGGTACAAACTTGCATGATGGAATAGTATACAGTAGTTACTGAATAACTTACAACGAGATGTTGTGTTTTACTAAGAAAGAAATTTTGTCCATAGGGTGCTGCTGTTATTATTGTTAGTAGAGCAAGCCCATCACTCTCACAGATCTTGGGAGACAGGCCACTCACCGGCAACCACACACCACACAACAGAACCACTAACCCAGGAACCTATCCTTGCAACAAAGCCTGTTGCCAACTGTGTCCACATATCTAGTCAGGGGACACCATCATTGGGCCTAATCACATCAGCCACACTATCAGAGGCTCGTTCACCTGCACATCTACCAATGTGATATATGCCATCATGTGCCAACAACGCCCCTCTGCCATGTACATTGGTCAAACTGGACAGTCTCTACGTAAAAGAATAAATGGACACAAATTAGACGTCAAGAATTATAACATTCAAAAACCAGTCGGAGAACACGTCAATCTCTTTGGTCACTCGATTACAGACCTAAAAGTTGCAATTCTTCAACAAAAAAACTTCAGAAACAGACTCCAACGAGAGACTGCTGAATTGGAATTAATTTTCAAACTGGATACAATTAACTTAGGCTTGAATAAAGACTGTGAGTGGATGTGTCATTCCACAAAGTAAAACTATTTCCCCATGTTTGTTTTCCTCCCCACCCCCCACTGTTCCTCAGACGTTCTTGTCAACTGCTGGAAATGGCCCACCTTGATTATCACTACAAAAGGTTTCCCCCCTCAGCTCTCCTGCTGGTAATAGCTCACTTTAAGTGATCACTCTCGTTACAGTGTGTATGGTAACACCCATTGTTTCATGTTCTCTATGTATATAAATCTCCCCACTGTATTTTCCACTGAATGCATCAGATGAAGTGAGCTGTAGCTCACTAAAGCTTATGCTCAAATAAATTTGTTAGTCTCTAAGGTGCCACAAGTCCTCCTTTTCTTTATTTGAATTTAAGATATTCAAAGTTCCCCTTCAACATTAACCTGGCTTGCTTGTTATGACGCCAAAGAGAATGGCAGCAAGAATGGTACTTCAGTAGTATTGACTGAACTCTGAGGTAAAATACAGTACTAAGCTTTATTGTGTGTAAATAAAAAAAAATATTTGGTACTGATATTGCATTTAAATTGCAAGTTTTATTTCAACTGCTACTAGAGTAATTTTTTTCTAGTGGATAATGAAATGGTTCTGAGTCTGTTTTGTGTTTTAATTTCTTTATCGGTCTGAGATGTACAACTGTTATGCATTCAAGCCTGATGAGTATATCAATTTGGTTACAATGTACGTCCATTTGTTACCACATGTTTAGGGCCCTACCAAATTCATGGTCATGAAAAATGTATCATGGAGCATGAAATCTGATCGTTTGTGTGCTTTTACCTAATACCAGTGTTTCCCAAACTTGGGATGCCGCATGTTCAGGGAAAGCCCCTGGCGGGCCAGGCCAGTTTGTTTACCTGCCGCGTCCGCAGGTTCGGCCGATCGTGGCTCCCACTGCCCGTGGTTCACTGTGCCCGGCCAACGGGGGCTGCGGGAAGCGGCGGCCAGTAAGTCCCTCGGCCCGTGCCCAAGTTTGGGAAACACTGTCTTATACTATACAGATTTCATGGGGGAGACCAACATTTATAAAATTGGGGGTCCTGACCCAAAAGTGAGTTGCAGGGGGGGTCACAAGGTTTTAGCGGCATCACGGTATTGCCACCCTTACTTCTGCGCTGCTTTCAGAGCTGGGCAGCTGGAGAGTGGTGGCTGTTGGCCAGGTGCCCAGCTTTGAAGGCAGCACCCCACCAGCAGTAGCACAGAAGTAAAGGTGGCAATACCATACCATGCCAGCCTTACTTCTGTTCTGCGGCCTTCAGAGCTGGGCGGCCAGAGAGTAGCGGTTGCTGACTGAGAGCTCAGCTCTGCAGGGGGCAGCACAGAAGTAAGGGTGGCAGCACCATGCCATGCCCTCCTTACTGTCTGCGCTGCTGCTGGCAGCAGTTCTGTCTTCAGAGCTGGGCTCCCAGCCAGCAGTCTCCGCTCTCCAGCTGCCTAGCTCTGAAGGCAGCGCTGCCATCACCAGCAGCGCAGAAATAAGGGTAGCAGCATTGCAACCCCCCATACAATAGCCTTGTGACCTCCCCACAACTCCTTTTTGGGTCAGGATTCTTTCAATTACAACACCATGAAACTTCAGATTTAAATAGCTGAAATCATGAAATTTATGATTTGCAAAATCCTATGACAGTGAAATTAACCAAAATGGACCATGAATTTGGTAGGGCCCAACATATGTTCCTTTACTACAGTCAGTTTAACAAATGTTTAAAAAGTTAACCTTACTCAGAATTCAGGCCTTATTCTGTGTCTGCAAAAAACTGAGACCGTGAGTAATTGCATGTACATACCTCATATTTGGAAGCACAAATTGGGCAACTGTTCACATGCATGGAACTCAGATGCACAATTAATTGCGTAAATGCACGTTCTTTACATGCAGTTATTCATGCAAGCACTTTCTTTGCATCACATATTATAGCCAGAGTTCTGAAAAATATGGCCTTCAGTGTTTATATATTTTAAAAGAGTGGATTATCAAGTTTACATGTACAGGAAGGTTTTGCTGTACTCATAGGTAATTGTTGGGTGATGAACGGGTTTTTAAATAAATGCTTACCTGATGAAACCACTTTGGTTTTCAATATTTGATCACAATATATTGAGAGGATCCTAGATAAAACTGTTTTATACATATTCAACTAGAACCTGCCTGTATTTTTCAAAGTCCCTACCTGATACCAGGAATATGCCCGATCTGATGGGTCGATGAGAATGGTGATGATCTTGGCCTTAGGGATCAGGGAAGCAACTCGTTTGGGAGCTTCCTCAGAATGGAAGTAGTTGGCACTTTTTTCAAAGAGAAAGTCGGTGGTGACATTGGATGGTATAGGGAAGAAATCCATATACCTAGAAAAGGAACACTGTCCTCAGAATTACTCAAAAGTCCTGCATACGCTAAAGCAAGGAAGGTGGGTGCATATGTTAAATATATTAGAGAATAATCCATAAAAATAACAGACACAGTCATTGACAAGTAAAAACATTCAAAAATAAAAGGCCTTGTTTTTTGTAGTGAGAAGAAAGTGTTATAGGTATAATAAACAATTTATCCTCTTTAAATTAGTGGGCCAGTTTCTGAAGTCACTCATTTCTTACTCAGGCAAAACTCTCAAAGTCAATAGTAAAGACTGAGTAAAAATAAAAACTTCTGAATTTGGCCCTCTGCTATTTATAAAAAAATTGCTTTATTATTCCTATTACAGCACAGGATGGCATTTCAGTTACACCATAGCAGAATATCATAAGAAAATAATATTCAGAATCAGTGTTCCTGTTATCAAATCTGGCAAGAGTTTGTTAACATGAAGATGTTACTTAAAAACCTAGCAAGAAAATCTCATTATCTCTTCAGGCAAGAGTCCTCCAAGTGGTGAAGGCACCTCTGAATTACTATTCTATGTATCACAGTTTTGTGGAAACAAAGCAGGTTGTTTTTTAGTTTGCTTAGTTCTGAGCTCCCCCCCTCCCCCAGTTATGTGGTTCTAGTTAGTTGCCAGCAACCTGACATATTATCATTAGACTAGACTATCCACAACCAACATACCAGTTTTTACTGTTATTTTGGGGGGGCGAAGAGAATTTACAAATTTGCGTCTTTGTGTTTTTCTTTTGACCTCTTGTGGTGTTAACAATATAAAATACTATATATAGTAACCTCTTTAGAGTGGATTGACTGTAATGGTTAAAATTTACCCCACTGCACAGATCTTGTGTTGGCCCTCTGCAAGGGGGTGAATTTCACCTGACATAAATATAAAAAAGCCGTTTCATAAAAATAGCTAAGAGTCTGGGCGATTGGTGGATAGTCAGCAGATGTTATCAGTCAGCTGTTAGCTACTTCCCATCCATCAGACTGACTTCTCACAGTCAGTAATGAATGCTGACCCACTGAACTTTGTAATAAGAATCTGCAGCAACAATTATAACTCTATGAAAACCATACACCTTAAAAAGATATTGTAAGTGAATTTTCTCCACTTGGAACATATAACAGCTTTTGCACTACTAATTTTATGGATGAATACAAAGTCTAAGGCAATAACTTTTCCCTGACACCAGAGAGTAAAGAAACAAGACTAAGTATCAAGAATCTTTTATTGGTGCTCCCTGCTTAATGCGCTGTATTACTGGTCTTTGAACATTTTACTCTGAAGCACTTTTTGAAAGCAAGACCAACCAAATGTATCTTTGTCGAGATCTTTGGTAATTTCTTGGGTAAACCATGGGGAATGATGAGCCTTTTCTCTTCACTTATCCCCATTTACTACCTTACTGACTGCTGAACATTTTCCTCATTATCTGATCCTTGAAAATACTTTTAAAAAGTATTTCTCCCCTCCAACTGACTGGCAAATTTCTATTTTCCATTTAAAGCCAAGAACAAACTGCTTGTAGCTGAAATTTTAATTAGATTTCTCTTTTCAGTATTTTAGAAATTAGATATTCAACCTGAAATATTAATCATGCTATCTTATACTCAATTTACAATATTACTTTTGTCATAGCTTCAAAAACATGTGTAAATAGGAAACAGAGTACCTGCCTGAGAAATGTATGAGAATCTCACCCCTAAAGAGATGTATAATTAAGAAACAAACATTGCTTTCCTTTTTCTCTTATTCGCACATTCTAAGTATATTAACATCCTGAGACATACATGTAATTTTCATTAAGATTACTTAGTATTGCCTCAAGTTGAGAACAGATATTTCTTTATATGCTGCATTAGAGGGAGAGTAAACATCTTAGGCATTTACTGTGTTTTTGACTGAGGTTACCATAATTTATGTGCATTTAAATATCATTTTAGAAGGGTAGTAGTAGTAATTTTCAAAATGTGTAGACACACATTACAAAGTGTAATGCCATTTTTGTATTGTGCACAGTACATAAACTTTTATATTTATACTAATAACCCATCTTACCAATCGATCCCCCTGTGGTAGTTATTTCTATTAAAGAACTGTACCTCCTCAAAGGTTTTTGGGCTGGGGGAGTTACTAATGATGGAAGGATGCATAATCAGGAACAAATACAAAGCTGTGGTACCTGAAAATGGGATGAAAGTCCAAAGGTTAACAAAGCATATATATTCTGTAGGCCAGATCCTCACCTGGTGTAAACCAGCCTAGCTCCATTGAATTTAATGATTCTATGCTGATTTACACCAGCTGAAATCCTGGTCCTATAATTCTTAACCAAAAACATTTAAAGAAATGTGTACAATTAATACTGAATACAGGATGCATCACTGTTGATGATATACCTATTAATGTTTTTAAAAATTATTGTATCTGTGCTGATGTTGTCACAAAAAAGATTGACTTAAATTCCAGCCCTCTTGTTAGATATCTTAACAGTAGGTGATTGGTGGCATATGAAAGGGAGTAGATAAAAAATGTGCTATTTTCTGATCACAAAGAGAAGCAACTATAAATTTAACGAATAAACCCTGCAGCCTTACAATTCTACCTGTCCTGTAGGGATTTCCTGACTTGCAGTGTAAATTCCACTGAATAACATTGAGTTGCTGTAAACAAGACACACTTTTCCTGTAGGACAGGTTGAAGCTTGGGGGCCATGGGACTGTATACATGTTTTGAAAAATTACTGTCCTTTCCTCCCTCAGCTCTGATAAAACCATGTCAATCACTCAGTCACCACTTGATCTGTTTATCAGAGTGTTAATCACATCATTTCTCAGTTAAACCCTATGAAAAATCGAACACTCTCCACTACATCTACATTGTTTGTGTAACATCTACTTTTATCATTTACATTATTTTACTAAACTTGGATATGTCAGAAAATAAAAAGTGCTATCAGATAATCAAGGTTTATACAGAGCTCTGAGTGATTAAAACTAATGCTCTATTGTAATAATTTGAATTTGCATATCACCAGACTCATTAAAATGCAGTAAACTCTCACCAGTTTTCTGAGGTCCTATAACCAGGAATTTTGGTAATCGATCACAGGTTTTTTCTTTAGACCAGATATCTCTGTGCCGCTTGTCATCACAGGGATTCTAAGTGGGACAAAAGCAATATCTGAGAATTTTATTTGTAATTATATTTGTTCAATTTTTGCCCTACATACATAAATCTCCAGGAACTATCAGTCCACAAGAAATCGTAGTAGGATATGTTATCTGCTTCTTTATTATTGATACCAATATGCTATGTGACAAATTCTGATCTCGCTTACAGTGGTGAAAATGGATTTACTCCAGATCTACAATGTAACAGAGACCAGTGCTCTGAATTCATCTCTGTGTAAAGAGGAACATTAACACCTCTGTGTAAAGAGGAACGTTCAAGCAACTGTATTCAAAAAATGTTTTCACTGTGATCTCCTTCTATGACTATAACCATCTAAGCTTCAAAACAAACAGACAAATCATTCCTGGTGCTTGAATTCAGTGGAATTATGCCTGGGGTGAATCTGATCCATTGTACTTTAGATGTAAAATGAGCATTCAAAATGAGCAGTTTGATCACTTGCATAAAAATGGAATTGTACTTAAATCACTAATGAGGTTCTCTAATTGCCAAAGCATTCTCTTTTACCCTTATATAACAGCTACGACCCTAAGATAGGCTGCAGTTTTTAAAATGAATGAATGGCTGATTACAGCTTTAAAACTGTTTTGATCCTCTGCATTCACAAGTAGGTATCCAGACTTTTCTGTGCATCTCCAACTGGCATGAAGAGTGCATGCTCCGCCTACCACACTCTTCAAAGTAAAAAATATGCAGGTGTGTAACAGCATGCAAAAAGACTTCCATACCAGTTCATTTTGCTACCAGTTTCATATATGGGCATGAGGTGGCACCTAGTGCTGTCACTAAATAAAGGAGAAGTCCCAATACGGCTTGCGTATGTAGATCGGTCTTAGTTCTGTGGCTTAGCAATATATACCGGATAAGAAGGGGAAATCAGACTTCTTTTAGGCTTTAAAAAACAAACAAACAAACAAAAGAATCTTCTTGATTACACCAGCAAAACTAACAAATATGCTGGTAATATAATTTGTGGTAAAATGAATAGGAACACTGTATATACTGGCAGCTACAATTTAGTGCAAATGTTTTAAAGCAGAAGTAAGAAACTTGGTTATATTCATAAGAATTGTATGCAAACAAACTGCAACACTGTCAGTTCTTTTTATTCAAAATTACTTGCAATTTTTTCAATAAATCTAAATCTGCAGGTCACTCAGGTACAGTACACTGCAAATTTTTGAAATTCATGCTCAGTTGTTGCATAAGTCACAAGGCATTGTTTTTCTTCTCTGAGTAAATGCTTTATTTAACTAAATAACAGCAGTGTGAATTTCAAGCTGTGTATTAAAGTATTCAATTTTAAATTTGACATTCACAATTAATGATTAGGCATATAATTCAAAATCTGCTATTGGAAAGCATTTGCGTGTTTAAGTTTAAATTGTGCTTTTTGACGATAATTGCTTTTGTAAAGCTTGTCCTTAGGAATATTTGTGCAAAGCCAACCAAAAAGAGGTAGGATCACACTGAAAGTGAATTTCTTTGTCAGAATGAACATTCAGAGACAATTTTCCACAATATTTGGGCAGCTTAAGATTAGTTCAACACTTAAGAAAAATATTCCACTGGAAGAACTGAACTGTCACTGATTTTGTGCACAAGCAGTGCTGCCATGTTCACTAGTTCCAACAGTTGTTTCTCTGTATCTTCAGTGACCGTGGTGTAATGATTAGGTGATTCACTGAATGTGTGTCCGTTCCAGGGTCAGTGCAGACTGCACCATAAACTGGTAGTCACATCCTGATATTTTCAGTTTCCTCACTTTTAAGTAAAGAATAATTAAATCAATGGAGTTGATTCCATCAATAAATTAGGCCCAGTATTGGTAAATTTCTTCCTTGGCCAGTTCCCACCCTTTTGGGAATTACTTTTTTAATCTATTTCTAGTATGCCAGTCATATTAGTGTCTAGGCACCAGTGAGCCTTAATCCTCTCTCCAGTTAGTAGGATACACTCCTCTGCTACTGCACATGGCAAGAGATACCATTTTCTTAATGGCAAAATATCAATTATTTTTAAACTGTTTAAATTGCTTCATTCCTGTTAGTTACAAAATAATCCAAGATATGGGAGGAATTACACAATAGTCTTTACTGTATTTGTAAATATCAGGTGCAGTCAGCAATAAAATGAGAAACAAATTCCTAACATATTTAAATTGTCCTCTCTTTTTAGATGCACATTAAGACAATCTGTTAATGACAGGAGAAAACAATTACCCTAATCTTTAAGATAAGGTAATTTATGAAACTATTAAGTATCACCATTTTGTTTGATGGGAAGTTAAAACAAAATTCTTCACAAACAAGTAAGACAAAAATATTCTCTGTTCATCTCTTCTTTTACAATCCTACCTGCCAGAGAGGGTCCTTCTGCTCAGGAAAGAGCTCAAAGTACTTGTGAGCCAGCTGGACTGGAGGCAGAGTTTGCAGTTTCAGGTTGGTCCAGCTCTGAACAAAGTTGGCTAGATTCACAAAGGTATACAACCCCAGGCGGTCATTCCCATAGTTGGACAAATGGGTCATGAAGATGCTGATCTTTAAAAATAAAATAAAATGAAGTACATGTTTGCTATGCATCCGATGAAGTGGGCTGTAGCCCATGAAAGCTGATGCTCTAATAAATTTGTTAATCTCTAAGGTGCCACAAGTACTCCTGTTCTTTTTGCAGATACAGACTAACACGGCTGCTACTCTGAAACATGTTTTTTTTATTGTGTCACTAGATGGCAATGCAGCCAAAGGAAGTTTGTTTTTGAACACTACTTCTATTTAGAACTGCCAGTGGTTTTGTTCACATAGGAAGAGAGTCTACCACCAGTCTCACTAAACAGAATTTTTCTCCTCAAGTGGACTTACTGAAATCAAAGGGACTATTTATGGCACTATTCAGTGTGAGAATGTGGTCCATACTTTTACCAAATTGTATAATATTCACAGCATCTTTATTATAGCAGTGCAGATGGGCACAGGAGCGGCATTGCAAAAATAGCACATGTTCCTCTTAATGTGAAATATACAAGCAGCAGGGGCTAGAAACAAACAAAAAATCTGGATGTTATTTTAAAGGAAGAGGGTGTACTTAGAGAACAACAGGATATCAGACCTCTAGTGTTATAAATACTGTGATCCAAATGTTATTATTTAAGCTGTACATTATTAAGGTAGAGAACTCATCTTCCTATGTGCCTGTAAAGCACTCTACCATACCAATGGTGTTATGTAAAAATAAGAGACTGATAGTTTTGGAAATTGTGAGCTCTTTGAGGGCAGACAGTCTAATTAACTGGCCTAAATTCTCAAAAACAATTATTCGATGTAGTAAATCCTTTGACAATGTCCAACTGCTCATTAAAGATATCCTCACACAATGAGCACACAGTCAAATTAGAAATGGGGGGGAGGGTGGGAGAATCAGAAAATTTGCAGCAAATCAGAACATTTTCAAATAATTTAGTATGAAATATTTGTAATGAAAAATTGTGCTCGATTTCTTAAGAGCTGATGAATTTGCTTGTACTTTGCTTTCCTAAGGCTTGATCATGCAGCTGTTACTCAGATGAGTATTCTGAGCTGAGGTCATTAGACTCAGCAGTGTTCTCGGAGCCCAGAAGGAACAGAGGGTGCTCTAGTCCACAAGATTCCACAGGAATTTCTCATAGGAAGCACCCATAATCTTATAGGATCACATCCTTAGGAGACACCCCTGTGGGATTGTCTGAGTAAAGACTACTCATGTGGGTAAAAGGTTACAAGATCAAGCCCATATGTAGATGCAGTCCCTCAACTGTGGCCTACAGGAGTTGCACTCATGAATAGGAGGTGCAATATTGGGTGCCCAAATACCATGTTGATGAGCACAGTATAAATATACAGACATACAAAGGCTAGAGCTCACTAGGAGTATTCATGTAAGGGATGCAAAATCAGAACTCAATTTGCAAAATATTTCATTTTCACAATATGAAAAATCGTTTTTCACTGTTTC
Organism: Eretmochelys imbricata; assembly: GCF_965152235.1. NCBI lineage: Eukaryota > Metazoa > Chordata > Testudines > Cheloniidae > Eretmochelys > Eretmochelys imbricata. The sequence goes on along the minus strand of NC_135575.1, from coordinate 41,602,561 downwards.
TGCCTTGTGCTCACAGAATAACTTGCAATTCCCTGCCCCTTAGAAGAGTGAAATTCCCACCCATTATTTTTTGAGAAACCAGTGCAAAGCCACATTCTACTGCCTTGCTTCTATGAGAAATTTAAGTGTTTCAAAAACTCTTCTAATCCTGCTTGTAGATTCATTTCTGTTCTATTGACAATGAAACTTGCAACTAGCCCTCCTTTTAACAAACGACATATCCTGTGAATGACTTAAAAACCACCACAGAAACTAATGTTTTTGCTTTGTGTGAAGGAATTCAAATCTTAAAGAAACAAAAGGGGAGGGGGAGGGAGATAATTTGAGGTCTACAGTGTAAGAAGCTGACCTTGTATTGTTTTGGTCTCAAAGTATTTTAAAGCACTGCAGCTTTGTCAGATACACAACATTTTTAAAGCTTAACATTTCTAGTTTTGTAATTCTACCTGAACATTATGCAACATTTGCAATAATTGAATGTATTGTTTCACAGAACATTTGTTTAATAAGTATCATTTGGTGACACCTCTGGCCTTGTGACTCAAGCCTGGTGTTTCATTTTGTGCTACTTCAGAAGGATAAGGAGATACGCTGAGAGATAATTTATTAGCACACAATTTCCTTTTTAAGCTAGGACAGTAACATTTTGAAATAGATGGCAATATTCCTTTAGGCAAGGCATAATACATAGTTTTGCCAAATGTGTAACCTTTTCAAATGTCCTTTATTATTTTTAGTTCTGAAAGCATGAGCAGACCAAAAACAGGACTGATGTGCTCAACAAAGATATAGTTGGAATGTTTCCACAAAAATACTGCTTGCTTTCTTGGCAGCTTCTCTCTTTCCTACACCTGTACTGACCTCTGACATTTATAATGTCAGTTCATCTCCTGGCAATTCCTTACCTGTCAACAACTTCAGCACTGCACTGGCAGAAAAAAGGAAGAGAACTTGAAAAGGTTATTAGTTCAGGGAAAATATGTATTATTCTTTCCCTGAAGGGAATATCGCTATAATTTTAAGAATGTTATAGAGTGGAGGTTAAAAAAATGGGCTGAATAGATCATAATAAATCATCTTCAATATATGAAGCACTGTCAATGAGGGGGAAAAATGTCAACAGTGATGTCAATTTGAGTTTTGCTGCCATTCTTACACTATAAATACTTTGAGAGTAAATGTTTACAACAAAAGAGAGATGATCAAATACCAGTTTAAAACTCAGATAACTAAAACTTTACAGAGAGCCATATTTATTGTTACCAAATCCATGATATATACGACATCTTTATATGACAGAAGGTGTCTTCTTTACTTCTATACTAAAGCTAACATATGACAAATTACCTGATATTTTCTGTCAGGGAAAATTTAAACAGTAGTTTCCTCCACATTTATAGATATTCTTCATGCAAGCAGCTATTAAAGTCATTGCCAGTCCCACTGACTGTTGAATAAGGCCCGTAAGTAGGGCCGTACCAAATTCATAGCCATGAAAAACGTGTCATAGACCACCAAATGTGGTCTCCCCCCTGTGAAATCTGGTCTTTTGTGTGCTTTTACCTTATACTATACAGATTTCATGGGGGAGACCAGTGTTTCTCAAATTGTGGGTCCTGATATAAAAGGGAGTTTCAGGGGGGTCACAAGGTTATTTTAGGGCGGTTACGGTATTGCCACCCTTACTTCTGTGCTGCTTTCAATGCTGGGTGGCTGGAGAGTGGCAGCTGCTGACTGAGGGCCCAGCTCCTCAGGTAGCAGCGCAGAAGTAAGGGAGGCAATACCATACCATGCCATCCTTACATCTGTGCTGCCTTCAGAGCTGGGCTCCCGGTCAGTCACTGCCACTTTCTGGCTGCCCAGCTTTGAAGGCTCCACCACTGCCAGCAGCATCACAGAAGCAAGCACAGCAGCACCGCGACCCCCCAACTCTTTTTGGGTCAGGACCAGTGATGAGCTGCCAGAAGCTGAAGAACCGGTTCCTTCAGTCGCTCCAGGTCTTTGGCGGCACAGAAGGACCTGCCGCCAAAGTGCTGCCGAAGGCCCGGAGCGAGTGAAGGACCCGCTGTCCAAGTGCGGCCCAAGGCCTGGGGTGCTGCTGGGTGAGTAAAAAGTCTCCGGGGAGCTTCCCCAGCCGAGAGCTTGGAAAGGATGGTCCCGCTGGCTGTATGTGGCCCGTGGGCCACAGTTTGCCCACCCCTTTAACAACCGGTTCTAAACCGGCTTAAAAATTTAACAACCGGTTCACGCGAACCGGTGTGAACCGGCTCCAGCTCACCACTGGTCAGGACCCCTACAGTTACAACGCCGTGAAATTTCAGATTTAAATACCTGAAATCATGAAATTTATGATTTTTAAAATCCTCTGACCATGCAATTGACCAAAATGATGGAATTTGGTAGGGCCCTACCCATAAGTATTTGTGAAAATGTAAAATAATGGCTCCATCTTGTGCTACATTGAAAAATTAGTGACCTAAGGCTCAAGACCTATCTGACCTGAGTGCTGCACAGAATTGGAAGTAAGGGGTGGCAACTGCCCCTCCCCTACACTGGAGCTTGCTAAGTGTCAATGCAGCCCCCTGCACAGGTCAGATCAGCATGTGGGGTTGCCTGAGTCTATGTCCATCTACAAAAGGCCCCTGTAGGCCATTCTGGCAACCATGAATAGCTGGAGTGTAGTAGTGTTTTGGCAACACTCATTTCCCTGGGAACAAACCTGATCTGCATCATGCACCAGGGGTTCTAGGAGAGGAGAACCAGAGCCAGATATGCCAACTCTGTGCCTGCCAGGGAACTTTCTTCTACATTGGAGTAATTCTCTGAGGGTGATCTTCAGCACCCTTGTGGCCACTTTGAGAGTCACAATCTGGTCCCTGCTCCCCCTGATGTGCACCAGCCCTTTCGGTAGCTTACATTTCCCTTCACACTGGCTCAACTGCACAGGCTGGCGCGTTGCAGAGCAGAGCCAAGACTCTGCCAATTTCCCACTCCTGCCTTCCCACACACCTGTGCAAGGCGCTGGCAATGTAGAGAACCAAGGCAAAGGAGGCTTCTTATGCCCCCTGACTTCTATTCCTGGGCATGCAGTCTCATGCCTGGGCACGGATTATTTTTTGTTTTCTTTCTTGAGTTTTATTCTGTTGAATTATTTTTTCCCATTACCACAATGCCCAAACTCTACTGTAGCAAGTTTTAACAAAAAGGAATGCTTTCTTTTTCCATCCTAGGTAATAATTACTGTGTTAGCAAATATGTTGTTGTTAAATCTATTCTCTCGAAAAGCCACACCACTAACTGGGAGACCTAACTGTAATGCATGTGAGTTTTAGGGAGGCTAAATCCAGCGACTCACATAATTTGTGCTATTATCCTGCCCCAATACTCTTGCACCTCTGAGCAATCCCATGAGATATAAATGAAGCTTCATATATTTCGCCATCCCCTTCTTTAAAGTGAACCAGCTCTGAATGAATTCCTCTTTACTCTAACCTGCCTGCATTTTAGTCTGTGTCCTGCAGTGAAAACATCCTGTTTTAGTCTATTCTATCTTCAAGCCCTCTTATGGCATCTCAGCATTGTCTGTATTTCAATACAAGCAGGTTCACCCTTCTTAGCCTTTCCTCAAAAAGAACCTATCATCTTGGTTGCACTTCACTGCACACTCTCCATGGAATTTCATATCCTTCATAAGGGGACTGAAACTGAATAGAGACTATCTTTAAAATGATAGTTTGGGACTAAACATGGCCTCTGGGCAGCAACTCCTTTCTTGTTCCCACCCCTCTCTGAATCACAGTGGCAAAGGTGCCCTCCTCTGTTCTATTTCCTCATAGAGCCCTCTGGGTAGCTGTATAATCAGCTCCTTTCAGCTTCTTGTCAGCATCTTCATTTTCTTTCGTCCACAGAATAAGAGTGGCAAAAGTGCTCTCTCTGTTCTGCTCTCCCTCCAAACCCTCAAGGTACCTGATCAGAAGTTCCTTTTGGCTTCTGGTTGGTGCTGAAGAAATGAAGGGAAACAGGACAAGCATCCCAAAGATAATAGCTTTTATCTTTTTGAATGCAATTCTGCACTGCTTATTGTGATGGAAATGACTTTGTTACAACAGTTCTTCCCAGCTGGGTGCAACAGCTTGTAGGTCAATAATGATCATTTAGCTCGTGATTGGGTCTCAACTATTAAATGACACATGCAAGAAAAAGATGAACTGAAATGATCTGATTTATGTGCCAAGAACAATATATATTTGACAAATAATTTACATAAAATGCGTCCAGAGAAAGAGAAACTTTATTTTAAAGTAGACATTTTAATAAATATCAATAAAAAACAAAATTGTTGTACCTATTAACAATGAGAAAGTGAGGAAATTCTTAGTTGAGATTCCACAACATTCAGACAGGCAGGAATTTTTCTGAGAAAGTAAAGGAGTCCCCTTTCTACATGGCATTCTGCTTTCCATTCAACAAACCTTGGGGACCCCTCACTGTTGTTGTTTTTAGGGATGTATGCATGAGCACGCCCTTATCCTTCTGTGCCTTGTTTCCATTTTCTTGCCTCAATCATCCTCTCCCTTCAGAAAGAAGAGGGGATCACACCAAGGAACACTGGAATAGAGGAGAAGTTTACTATGATAAGTAGGGTGGGTCCTGGGGCTTGTTCAATTATTGTGAATAACTGATAGGGAGAGAAGGAGAGAGAGTCTGGCTGGCTTGGGTACGGATATTGGAGTGGAGTTTGTGGATTTTCCTACTGTGCAAACATCCTCCTCTCAGGTCTGTAAAACATACCAAACCTCAATCTCAATTTGAGCATATTCAAATTTTGATACAAATATTTTGCATAGGTCTAGTTTAGGCCCCACTATTCTTCCTGCAATATGTATGTACAAATAACTCCCATTGACTTCAGTGGGAGTTAGTTACACACAGGACTGTTGGATGTGGTAATAACACAGGAATAAAGAGCAAGAAAACTGTATAATAAAGTTGTCACTGTTTTTACATTTTGGACATGGGACCAGATTAGCCATAAGAGAAAAGGCTGATAGGTACACATTTCTCCTGGATTAGGCACTGCTGTCATATTAAAACTGACTAAGGCAAACTAACTTTGAGCAATTCAACTTTAATTGACTCATTTTCTTATTGTTAAACCATTCACTTACATATTTTTGTCATGGGCACAATTTTGACCTCAAATTCATGTAATATGTTGTGCACCAATATACCAGGACAGAATTAAGGGTTTATAATTCAATACAGTAAATTCAGCACTTTAAAAAATATGATTGATGATTAATTAGTCTCTCTCTGTTAGGTACTAGAAGCAGATGCATTATAAGTTTAATATATTGCTGTTATTTTAGCTGTTGAACAAATGTTTACAGGCCACAAGTGTATGTCTAACTCTCAGACCACCTATTTTCCAATTAATTTTGCGTTGTGTACACTGTGTTTTCAGTTCTGATATTGTCTCCATATTTCTCAGAAGAGTTCAGTTTCAGGTACTCAGAGACGCTAGCAGCTGTTCTTGCTTTATTAGACTCACAAAATGACAGAATAATGAATTAGGTTGCAGTCTACACTTGAATATATATATTTTTAAATTGGTTAAGAGGCACTCCTTTTGGAGCTGTGTGGCAAAAGTACTACAGTATTGTCTCACAACTGCCATAAACTTGTCTATTTGTAAAGATATAGATCCAATTGGTTTAATTTAACTTACACAGTGGAATGTATTTTCTCCACAAAACCTACTAGAATCCTGGAACATTTATTAAAATAATACAATTACATATCTGGTCTAGTGGATGAAGAACTGGACTCAGAGTCAGGAAATCCGAGTTTTATATCGAGCTTTATCATATATTACTTCTGTGACCTTGGGTAAGTCACTTCACTCCTCTGTTGCAGTTTCCCAGTTTGGGTCCAAGAAGAATTTCTGTTCCTAAACTCATGGGAGCTCAGAAATGCTGCCATAAGCATTATTGGAAGCACAAGGCATTCCAAAATGGGCAAGAAGGGATGGGGAAGAGGTGAGGCTATAGCCTGGTCTTCTTCCACACCACCCTGTGGAGTGGGACTAGCATGTAGAGTAGAATCAACATACAGAGAGCAGACTGTGTTCCATAAAGGGGTGTAGTAGGAAGTGTACTGCCCCATGCACTTCAGAGAGCTCTGGAAGGCACCTGCACCTCAATGCTCCTCCTGGGGCAATGTGGGCAGTGCGTAATAGGTAAAATCTAGCTTACAGGTATTGCACAAAGCAGTTAATGGACTGGAGAATCTGACCCTGAGTGCCTTTACTTTTATATCTGCTTCAGTAGTTCCAAAGTCTAACTATTCACAAGGCCCACATTAAGAAATAGCAGGATCCACTGGCTCTAATACACATTCTCATTTTCTGTGCTAAAGATTGTAATTTCTCCCTTGTTGCAAGTCAATTAGCTTAATAATAGTTCTACTTACTATAACATGGGAAAGGTGGACAATGAAGGAAAATAATAATTAGAGTTCAGTGCACAGCAAATTATAGTTATTTTAGGGTGAATCAGGTGTGGGGCTTAAACCATTGACAATCTCGCTTCTTGCGTCAGTTGTGCTATAACCATAGACAGAACCCATACGTGCAATACATTATTTTCAATGTAGGGATGTTACCACTTCAGTGCTTTCACTGGGGTGCCTTGCCATGGTGCATTTTCCTTCCTCCCTTAGATCCAGAGACATTTAATGTCTTTTGATGAAGTGCATATTAGTGCATGTGTTACACTTTTTTGGGGGTAGGTAGGGGTGGGATTTAAAAGGATTTCCTGAGCCATGATTTCCTCAGTAAGGGCTGATGGACATCTTGTGGGATGACAGACCTCCTGTGTGGTATCCAGCCACAACAGTTTGAATTACTGTGTAAGTAGTTATTTTAGTGTCAATCCTGCCAGGTGCAGAATGCTTTCTGGAAAGCACTGAGAACCCTCAACTATCACTGACATCAATGAGAAATGAGAACATTCACTGCTTTGCTGGATTTTGTCCTTGTTGAGCTGTATAGTTTTATATTAAGAACTTTTGGGCCTAATAAATGACTTGTATTTTAGAATATTTATTTCCTTTTATCATTTTTTAATTTTCCACCTTTTAATTTAATTGAATAGCCCTTTGTTCTTGTGTCATGAGACAGGGAAAACAGAACCTTCTGATCTACCTTTCTAGACAATTCATTATTTTATATACTTTTATCAGGTTCCCTTTTATTCATCTCCTTTCTTAAACAGCCCAAACATTCCAATCTCTCTTCAAATTAGATTCTTTCCATGACCGTGGTCATTCTTGTCACCATTCTCTTATCTGCTTCTAATTCTGCAACATCCTTTTTTGAGATGGAGTGACATGTACGGCAAACAGTATTCCAGATTAGGCTATACTACTGCTTATATAATGTAATTACAATATTTTCAGTATTATTCTGCAGTCTGTTCCTTAGGCATCCCAATATCTTAAAGCATAATGAATATGCACATACGTTCCAGCTCTACTGAAGACAATGACAAAACTCCCATTGACTTCAATAGGGCAAAACTAGACCCACAGTCAATTTATCTGTTTGGATGAGTATATTCTACCGCACATCCTAATGTATAAACTTACTAATGTGTACTAAATACTTTGAAACATCTCTGTTACCATACCCTCTCATTACTGGGATACAAACAGAAGTCCATAATAGCTACTTTGGAATCAAATTAATCCAAATAAACCATGATTTATTTTACAAATCACTGAACTGATACTCCTGGCCACTATGCATGGGGGAGCTAACACTCAGTTACATCATGAAATCGAGCAGGGAAGCTGATGGCATTGCAGGCCCAGAGACAAATGAGCGCTATGGAACACATTTCTCTGCCACTCTGTAGTCACCATCAGTCCCTTTATACAAGCAAATGCTGTACTGCTCATCGGGGTCCTGCATTAATTTGGGGACTTAACCAGACAACAGTTGCTCTAGGCAGCACAGAAGCCCATATATTTTATTACAGAAAATACAACTCCTCTATAATGTTCTTTATAGGTTCTTATACTGTGCTCATCACAAAAGTATCTGAACATCTTCCAGTAGTTCATTAAGCAATGTGAATACACATCCTTCCTGTGTTGTCTGTTCTCTTATCTTCTCCCCAAGGGGAGAAGTGGACTATCTTGTTTAGGGATATTTTTTTTTAATATACATGTTGCTATATATTTATGTCAGAGAAGGCAAAGTCAAAGAAATATGCCTTGCAATTGAAACAGAAAGTGGAGAGGTCTGTAATGGTCCTTGGTTCTTGTGGTAGTTCATTCCACAGTCTTGGACCGGCCTCTGAGAAGTTCTCCTGCACAGACTAACTTTATTCTTATTTTAGAGAGTTCCATTGTGCCAGAGAATCGAAGTTATTGACAACTGTTTTCATCCCAGAGCTTTAGGTTGTCTTTCAGCTATCCTAAACCCAGTCCATGGAGTGTCTTGAAGATAATGACTGAGAACTTGAACTTGAATTGATATTCTATGGGAAGCCAGCATAGAGAGTAAAGGACAGGTTTGATGCGCTCATGGTAGCCTGTTTTACTGAGAGGATGTGCTGCTGAGATCTGTACCATTTGGAGTTTCCTAAACTCTGAAGGCCCAGATATATCACATTGCTGTAATTCAGATAAGAAGTGACAAAGGCATGAATAACTGAGACCATGTCACCATCCAATAGGATAGGATGGAGTCTCTTTGTCAATGAGAGATGACAGAAAGCTTTATTTGTACAGACTGTAATGTGAGAGCTTATTATGAGTAAGGAATCCAGAAGTGCTCACAATCTACAGACTGACTTGACCAACTGTGGGTATGTACCCTCAAGGAAACTGCACCATGGTTGCAAACCCTTCAAAAGGCTTTCCTCTGCCTAACCTCTGTCTCGCTTGGGTTCAGCTTCAGCTAGCTTTTCTTCATGCATGAGCTGATCTTGCCCAAGCACTGGGCCATCTTGGTGGTAGTGGTCTGGTCATATGTGGTGAAGGTAGAATTATGTGTCATCTGCACATTCTTGGCATGTGAGTTCGTCATCTGACCAATACAGCTAGTGTAGTTGCTTGTAGATGTTGAAAAAGACTGGAGAGAGAATTGATCCTCATGGGACTCTATAAGTGAGGGGTCTAATAGTGGAAATGCAGTTTCCCATTATTACTCGTTAGGCACATCCCTCCAGGAAGGACTCAAACCATTTTAGCTCATTACCCTTAACTCCTGCCACCTCTGTCAGGCAAGACAGACGTATTGCAGAGTCAGCAGTGTCAAATGCTACAGAGAAGTCCAGGAGGAGAAGACTAGCTGTCTGCCCTCCCTCTAGGGACACCAGGAGATCATCCATCAGTGCCACTGAAGTGCTTTCAGTCCCATGTCCTTGCCTGAATCTTGATTGTGCTAGGTGTACATTGTTAGCTTCAGTTAAATTTGCTTGTAGTCGGCCTTTGGCTAGCTTCTCTGCAAGCTTGCTCAGCAATGAGAGGTTTGACGCTTGGTGTTAGTTGGCTAGAACCAATATATTCTGGCTGGGTTTCTTCACTGTTAGTCAGACTATTGTGTGTTTGAAGGGGGATGGGAAGATTCTTTCTATGAATGAGACCTGGTTTATTTTAATCAGGAGTGGCACCTGTGGTTCATTTCTCTCTTTCACTAGCCAGGACAGGCATGGGTCAAATTCACAGTCTTGGGTCAAGACTCCTTTAGGGTTCCAGAATTATTTGATCAGTGGCTGCGCTGAACTCTAAGAATGCAGGTGGGCTGTCAGCTGGTGGCTATTAGTGGAGCGGATCCAAGCTGCTTGAGAAGTCTTGCTGAACGTGTCTCATCTCTTCAGCAAAGCAGGATGACAGTTCTTCACAGTGCTTGGTGCTCTGTTCTGATGCAGGTTGTAGGCATTCAGGATTAATGAAGTACATTATCACTCTGAATAGCTCCTTGAGCAGGATTTGGCAGCTTCAATGGAGGCTGATAGGAATGTTCTCTTGGCCTGTAATACAGCCTCTGCATAGGCTTTGAGGAATTCATTATGTTTGATCCTGGAAATCTACAGCAGGTGCTCTCTCAATTTAAACTCCTCCACTTACATATACAAACAGTCTTGTCACACGTGCTCCACTTCACTTGGTAATAAAAGCACTGACTATGATGGACATAGGTTAGTAGTATTGTCAAGGTTCCTTCCCCACTCTGAACTCTAGGGTACAGATGTGGGGACCTGCATGAAAAACCCCCTAAGCTTATTTTTACCAGTTTAGGTTAAAACTTCCCCAAGGTACAAACTATTTTACCTTTTGCCCCTGGAATTTATTGCTGCTACCACCAAGCGTCTAACAAATATATAACAGGGAAAAAGCCCACTTGGAAACGTCTTTCCACCCAAAATCCTCCCAAACCCTACACCCCCTTTCCTGGGGAAGGCTTGATAAAAATCCTCACCAATTTGCATAGGTGAACACAGACCCAAACCCTTGGATCTTAAGAACAATGAAAAAGCAATCAGGTTCTTAAAAGAAGAATTTCAATTGAAGAAAAAGTAAAAGAATCACCTCTGTAAAATCAGGATGGTAAATACCTTACAGGGTAATCAGATTCAAATCATAGAGAATCCCTCTAGGCAAAACCTTAAGTTACAAAAAGACACAAACAGGAATATACATTCCATTCAGCACAACTTATTTTATCAGCCATTTAAACAGAACAGAATCTAACACATATCTACCTAGATTGCTTATTAGGCCTTTACAGGAGTTCTGACCTGCATTCCTGCATTTCTGGTCCCAGCCAAAGCAACACACAAACAGAGAGAACCCTTTGTTCCACTCCCCTCCCCCCCCAAGCTTTGAAAGTATCTTGTCTCCTCATTGGTCATTTTGGTCAGGCGCCAGCGAGGTTATCCTAGCTTCTTAACCCTTTACAGGTGAAAGGGTTTTTTCCTCTGGCCAGGAGGGATTTAAAGGTGGTTAGCCTTCCCTTTATATTTATGACAAGTATGGATGTATGTTTTGTATGTGAGCAAGAGAAAAACAGCAGGAGATAGAGAAACGTTCATGTAGATTTATATCAAAGGTGTGTTTGTATGTTCAAATCTGCTTGGCTCTTGGATCTAATTACACTCAAGCTAGCCCATGGCTAACGATAGAGTCGTCTTGTTATGTTTTATTAGTAAATCCTACAAAAAATGATACTGCTGATGGCAGTATACTATATCTACCTGATGGTTATATATAAGTCAAAACCTAAATGCTCACTTTTTTTCATCCTTCACAAGATATCCTTAGGAGATTGGTCTCATTTCATGCTTTGAGAAACTGAACAGAAATCTGTTCCTACTAATCCAGAATATTCATTTAATACTGCAGACAAAGATGGATGAATCAGGCTTTCATTGAAGGGTCTAACGATTTTATCAAACACAGATACTTGAGAAATATTTTTGATGCCATTACAGATACAGTATGCCAAGAAAAATTGCACTAGTTTTTTTTAGTTTTTATGGAATCATTTGGGATTTTAAAAACATTTTTGGTTAAATTAATGCAAATTAATAAATATTTTTTAGAAAGAACAATAACATGTTCTTCCCTAAAATTTTCTTAGGGCCACATTTTGCCACTTTCATGGTGATTATTACCTTACTTTGTGAGGTGCAAATGGTTAAGGATGGACCCTTAAATGTTTGGCCGCTTAAACCGTGGTAGAGGGCAAACAGCACTTGAATTCAGTCCTTCCTTTTGATATGTTCAGTAGGTTCACATTTCCTTATACTAGTGGTTCTCATATTGTGCTTTGTGGACTGATTACTTGCAGGTCATATGGTGCTTGCATCTCCTCCTGCTCCCATCTGATTCCACAGAATCAAGGTTCTTTTTTGTAAGGAAGGAGTTGTAAACCTATTGAAGCAGCTGAATACAAAGAGAAGGATCCAATCTATGTGGCCCCACTTGGAGCCACTGCTACATAAAAGGAGAAAAAGGAGAGGAAATAGGAGTAATCCTCAGAAACAAGAGACCAATGACTAAACAGAGTTTCCAGCTGGATAGATGACTAATGACATCTGACACCACATTTGTCTTACATATAGGTAAGAATAAGAGCCATAAGATCTGAGGTCTCTTCCTAATTCTGCCATGTGGCTTTGGGCAAGTCACATAATCCCTGTGTGCCTCAGTTTTCTGATTGGCAAATGAGAAAAATATTTGTATCCTAACAATACAGGACTCTTGTGAGGCTTGATTCATTACTTTTTATGAAACACTGTGCTAGATCCTCAGCTGCTGTAACCTGGCCCAAGTCCATTGACATTAATGAAAATCTGGCCCTTTGAGATCTTCAACAGTAGAAATGTAAAGTATTATTAAAAAGTAGGCAATGAGTTATAAAACTATTCAGTCTCCTTTCACAGTTAGATAGCACTTAAGCACTCAATGCTTTATAAACATAATGGGCATTGCTGCCAAGGTCTTTCTACAGCCACTATCAGATCACAGTTCAACCAGCAGTCTAGATATAAATTCATACAAAATAAATAGAGGTTTGCAGACCACAAGATCAGCTTCTTTGGTCCATTAGCTCTTATGTCCCACATAAAATATAAGTAGCAGAGATCGTTTGCAGAGCAGGATTTCCTGTGTTGACTGATGCTTTTCTTACCTGCAGGGCTAGTGAATTGAGAATGCCCTGGGAAAATGGCACTAACACAGGTTCTCATATGTCAAAAGCTTACAGATTCACAGATGGTACTGTTTTTTGTGGTTCATTCTGTACTTGTGGTTGTTTCCAGACTATTACAGGAAGAAAGCCTCTCTGGTGAAAAGCTACCATTGTATGACCAGACCACAAAGAACATTTTGGGGCTGATTTTTATGGGGATTGACTTGAATGTGAAGTACACATATGCATTTCCTACAGAACCAGGTTAATAACTTAAATCACCAAAAAAACCCTGTATTCACATAACGTTAAGCTAAACCGACAACGTAAGTGAAATCATAGTGAGGGCTTAAATTTAATGTTAAATTCACCTCATCAAAAAATTTCTGTGAACTGTATAAGTTTTTAACTTTTTTTAGAAGAGAATATTATTTACTTGATAGTGTAATGGTTCCTTTGTAATGGCTCCTCTTAATGTTTTTTGTATCCATGACCAAGTGATATAAAGAGAATTCCTCCCAATGGAAGTTTTCTTTCCTGTAATAGGCTGAATATATGATTATTTCCTCAAAAATAAACCCAAACTACTTTATGGTAAGTACACGAAAGTTTGTGAAATAAAACATGTCATGATCACTGAAATATATGAAAATATGTACTTTACCTTTTGAAATGTCTACTATTTGCACAAATAAAACTTTTTTGCTAGACTTGCCATTTATGAATAAATACATTTTTTAAAAGTGTTAAATGTATTTAAAAATGCCTACTTTTTAAAATTATCTATCCATCAGCCCAAAAGCAAACAGCTTTAGGAACAATTTTTAAATAAGTATTTAAGACTTATGGTCTATCTTTTCAAAGGCAACCCCTAAATCTATACCTGCAATTTGTCAGGGCAAAATTTTGGCATGCTATTTGTGTGTATATGCAATTACAAAAAAGAGTGCATTTAACTCCCATTATTTTATATTGTATTGTATGCTCAATAATGTTACACTACTTAATGTTACACAGTGTGATCATGCAATGAAAGACTATATTGTAACTCATACAAAGACACTATTGTACTTTCAATCAATAACTACTAGGCAGGTATGCTGAAACATCTTTGTATTACACTAATAAACCACTGTTTATCTTGTCTTTCCTCCCCGTTTATCCATTTTATACATCAGCTGTTGTGTTGCAATATATAGAGATTGTAAGCTCTTTGGGGCAAGGACTAACTTTTTATTATATGCGTATACAGTACCTCACACAAGGGGGCCCTGATCTCCAACTGGGGTCTCCACATGCTACAATAATTCAAATAAAAAATAAAAAACAATAAAACACAAAAGGAGGAACTGTTCAGGGTGGAAGGAAATCTTAATTTTGAATTTCTTGAATTCTGTACAATTAAAGTCTCAGCTTTAAAATGTAATCCTCAATATTAATAATTTTTTATATTCAGTAATTTATTTTAGAGACCACTGGAAAAAAGGGAAATAATAATCATAAAGTAACAAAAAGCGGGAAAGAATGCAGCCAGAATTGCAGAAAGAGATTCTATTTACAATGGAATAGCAGCTATAGTGTTACACATATTTTATGGTCTAATTCCTCAAAAGTGTCACATCCAAATACAGCATAGTATCAACCTTGTTTTGTTTAAGAGATCTGATAAGTATACAGCAAATGCTGGCATCGTGTTGCTATATTAATTTAAATCAGAGGGAATGATCTGGCAGGTTTAGGACTAAAAGGTCTCCTACGCAACATTGCAGAGTATTAGTGCTAGGCAAGATGTCAAGTAATGTATACAAAAGCCAGATTTTGTTTTTTAAATCAGATACCCCCCATCTATGCACATGCAGCTGTGTGCTTACTTAGATGGGAGCAGTGAAGGGCTTATAAATAGCAGACAGTAGAAGTAGAGTGGATACCAACTGCAGATTTTCCAGTAGGTGAGTGCTGATTGCATCAGCCCACTGACAGGCTGGTAGGGAAAGGCCTAGAGAAGCAAAGCAGAAGAATTGGCTAGGTCAAGTAACTCCTCCTAACTGGCTAATGTTAAGACTGCCAAACCTAAGAGTTCGAAAAACAAACCAAAATAATCCATGATATTTTTCCAACCCAAAAATGTATATAAATTCTTGTTCCAGGGCATGAATTCCTGTGCCAAAGTGAACAACATGGCACCATTGCAACAAGTGTCATGCCCTGTGTCAGGGTTCCTTCCCCACTCTGAACTCTGGGGTACAGATGGGGGGACCCGCATGAAAGACCCCCTATGCTTATTTCTACCAGCTTAGGTTAAAATTTCCACCAAGACAAAAAAATCCTCATACCTGGATTCAGTATGCTGCCACCACCAAGTGATTTAACAAAGAATCAGGGAAAAGACCACTTGGAAACGTCTTCCCCCAAAATATCCCCCCAAGCCTTACACCCCGTTTCTGGGGAGGCTTGAGAATAAACAAGATGAGTACAGACCAGCCTTGGGTTTTTAGGACCCTAAAAACCCAATCAGATTCTTAAAAAGAACTTTATTAGAAGAACAAAACAAAGATAAAAGAATAACTCTGCAAGATTAGAATGGAAGATAATCTCACAGGCAGTCAGATTCAAAACACAGAGATCCCTCTAGGCAAAACCTTAAATTGCAAAAAGACACAAAAACAGTGATACACATTCCCTCCAGCACAGCGAATTTCACAAGCCAAAAACAAAAGAAAATCTAACGCATTTTCTAGCTAGATTACTTACTAACTCTATAGGAATTGGATTGCTTGCTTTCTTGATCTGTCCCTGGCAGAAGCATCACACAGACAGACAAAGACTTCCCCCTCCTCTCCCAGATTTGAAAGTATCTTGTCCCCTTATTGGTCATTTTGGTCAAGTGCCAGGTTACTTGAGCTTCTTAACCCTTTATAGGTAAGAGGATTTTATAGTACTGTATCAGAGTTTCTTAACCCCTTCCCTTTATATTTATGACACCCTGTAAAAATCAGGATGCTCACAGGAAAATATCTCATGGTGGGGAAGATGAATGCTCCGCTCCTTGAGTGCCTGTCAAGTGCTGCTTCAGACTTGGCCATGTCACCCTCTCAAACTCAGAAGTAACAAACCCTGCTCACACACCTCACTTGCTTTTGGCTGGGTTTATGATTCAAGCAACCAGCCCCATGGTAAGCTTTGCTACCACACTGCTGTCACCTAAGTTGTGTTCATACCTCTTTCTAATCCTGGAGTGTAGTTCACCACCTGACTCCAATTTTTTGGTGCTGTTATCTTTTTCTTCCAGTTCCATTTCTTGAGCTAGCACACTACCCTTGAGGAGCTTTGCTCAATATTCTGACACAGCAGAGTGGTGCTTGAGCCTCCCTGCACCCCTTAGAAGAATTGCAGCAACTTCCTAAAGCACCCAGCTTTTGACTGAAGCCTCCCACCCAAAGTGCTGCCCAATCTCACGCTATTAATGTATCTGACCTGAAAAGGGATAATTTTCTATTTGTACCTGATGCCATTGCCACACCTGAAGATCAGAGTGACTCCTGCAGGTATCCTGAACTAGGGAGACTGCAGCTTTGTGGAGGATGTGTGTTTTTTCTCTCTCAAATTCACTGCATAACCTCTAAACATTACAAAAAACACAAAAAACCCAACCCCCTAAACAATTAAAACTCAAGTGTAAAAGAATTTAAGCCTTGAAAAAGAATTGCTTGCCAATTGTGAGTCAAATTCTCCAGCGTTGCTTACAGACAGCTTCTTTCCTCTGAAATCTCACTTATGTTGTGTGTATTAAATGAGGGCACAGTAATATTTAGATTGAGCTATTCAAAGGATCTGAAAGGAAATAGATGTCCCGCTCCTTTAAGTACCTTTGAAAATCCCAGTTTAGTGGTTAAGTGTCAGTGTAAACTCATCATACCAAATCTTATTTACAAGCTGCAAATGCAACCTAGCTTTTATCAATATTTTGCCTTTCAACTTAAATTCACCTTGACCTTGGGGGCAAAACTTACCTCAGATTTACAAGATAGGAGTCTCATGTCAATTCTTGATAAATCCTACCTAATCCAAGCCAATTTCAAACATATTGTGCTATATTATGCTAACCTTCAATATTCCACAGTTTAATAGCCTGACTGTTCCATTCTTTCTCCACCAGGGATAAATAAGATGGTAAATAGACTGATTGTGTGGTCCATTTAACTGAATATCAATTCTTATGGACTTCACCTAAGGTATTTGTTGCAGCTTTAGCAATAAGAATTCTCAATACTTTAATACTTTTAGAAATTAAATCCTAATTATTGCTTAATCTAAAAAATCAAAGAAAAGCAAAACAAAAAAAGACAGAGGCTTGCTTTAGACACCACATTAACTATAAAAAGAAAAGGAGTACTTGTGACACCTTAGAGACTAACAAACTTAGAGCCTAAGCTTTTGTGAGCTACAGCTCACTTCATCGATGCACACAGTGGAAAATATAGTGGGGAGATTTTATATACACAGAGAACATGAAACAATGGGTGTTACCATACAGACTGTAACAAGAGTGATCAGGAAAGATAAGCTATTACCAGCAGGAGAGCGGGGCGGGAAGAACCTTTTGTAGTGATAATCAAGGTGGGCCATTTCCAGCACTTTACAAGAACAGTATGAAGTGAGCTGTAGCTCACGAAAGCTTATGCTCTAATAAATTTGTTAGTCTCTAAGGTGCCACAAGTACTCCTTTTCTTTTTACGGATACAGACTAACACGGCTGCTACTCTGAAACCTCACATTAACTATAAGCCAGATAAAACAGAAGCCAGCATCAAATTATTAAATCTTATAGTATATCTGCACAGTATTAGAGCTCAAACATATTAGATAAGGAACAGGAGACTGCTTTGATCTGTGACAAATCAATATTCCTTGGGAGACATAGTTCATCAGCAAATTTCTCTTTAATCATTTTTTGTTAATCATTTCAAAAGCAGGTTGTATTACTTACTGGATTGAGAACAACTGTGAAAAACAACTCCCCACCCTGGATACTCTTGTCTAGTTCTTTTGGACCCCCAGGATACTCCTTATAGAAAATTGTATGAGTGAACAGACCACAGGTTTGCCGAGGAAGGACCTGAGTAAAAACAAGATGATAAAGAAAAATATCTCAAAACAAAATTACTTTCATTCCTTTTGTAAACTAATAAATTGAATACAAATGAACTTTTGTAACTTTACTATTTACTTTCTGTTATTAAACTGTTATGTAGATTTAGCATTGCACTGTTAACTGAAGTCAGTAGTTAGACTGACAATTAATCCAAGCCCTGGGTAAGTGAGCTGTAGCTCACAAAAGCTTATGCTCAAATACATTTGTTAGTCTCTAAGGTGCCACAAATCCTCCTTTTCTTTTTGCGGATACAGACTAACACAGCTGCTACTCTGAAACCTGTCATACTGACATATATATACATTTTTTGAATAAACAAACAAACAAACAAACAAAGAATGACCAACCACAAGTCATTTTTTCCCATAAATTCATGAATTTTTTTTTTTTGAAACACAGTGACTACACAGTCAAAAAGCCAGATGTAATTCAGAGTCTCCAAAAAAACCTCTTTATGTACTTGATATCTAATCATGTATTTTAAGGCTGGTTACCAAAACTTTTTTAGTTCAGAAAGTGAGGTCATAATCTGAAATGTGATTTTATAAAAATAGCTTCGTGTGTTCTGTATTTATTGATTGTTATTCAAATCTGTTCAGTTTCCACTTAAAAGTAGGCTCTCTTTTGTGCCAGTCCTGAAAATTCAGTGCAAAATTTGAAAGTCAAATTGGTTCTTTCTTGCTCATGCATCATTGACAATAATGATTGTGTTCAAATGTAGTTATTTTTGTTGATGATGCATAAGTTACAATAGAATCCAGCTCACTCTCTCAGCTGTGCCAGCTCTGCAAGATTAATGGTAGTAAAAAGTAGTACAAACTTATTTTTGTAATGACTAAAATAAGCATGTATGACTCTAAACATACACAGGGAATAGCTCCTTTGAGTAAGGTGCTGCTATTTCATGAATTTACTTTTTATAATAGAACCACCTTTGAAATGTTTCCTTGTATCCCCAACTATATATATATATACACACACACATTTTCTGGAAAAAACATATTTTTTTTCCAGAAAATTTACATTTTAAGACTGAACATTTTAAATACCTTTAAAAATATAGATCTAAATCTCAGATCACAGTGGTTATCAAACAGCAGTTTGGCAAATTCAGTGTTTGCTAGAATAAAGGCTCAGACTTTTTAAACCTGACACCTACTATGGAAATTCCTTACTTGGAAGAAATTATGCTAGTATATGAATCATTCTTTTCTGTGGTAATTTTTTCAACATTCTACAGAATTTTACATTCTACAATGACTATAGACCAGGGGTGGGCAAACCGTTTGGCCTGAGAGCCACACCTAGGAATAGAAATTGTATGGCAAGCCATGAATGCTCACAATATTGGGGCTGGGCTGTGGGAGGGGGTGAGGGCTCTGGTTAGGGGTGCAGGCTCTGGGGTGGGGCCAGAAATGAGGAGTTTTGGGTGCAGGAGGGAGGTCTGACTGGGGATTGGGGTGCAGGGGTGACAGCTCTGGCTGGGGGTGCAGGCTCTGGGATGTAGGAGGGTGCTCAGAGCTGGGATCGAAGGGTTCAGAGGGCAGGAGGGGAATCAGGGCTGGGGCAGGAGGTTGGGCTGCAGGAGGAGGCCAGCGGTGCAGGCTTTGGGCGGCGCTTATCTCAAGCTGCTCCCAGAAGCAATGGCACGTTCCTTCTCTGGCTACTACACAGAGGCGCAGCCAGGCAGCTCTCCGCAGGCACCACCCCTGCAGCTCCCGTTGGCTGCGGTTCCAGAGTGTGCGGAGCTGAGTCCCCTGGCTGCCCCTTCGCATAGGAGCTGGAAGGGGGCCAGGCTGCTGCTTCTGGGAGTAGCATGGAGCAGCCCCCAACCCTGCTCCCTGGCTGGAGTGCCAGAGCTGGGCAAGGCCCAGACCCCACTCCCCAGCGGGAACTTGAGGGCTGGATTAAAACTGCCGGTGGGCCGGATCTGGCCCACGGGCAGTAGTTTGCCCACCCCTGCTATAGACCATAAATCACACATAATTATGAAATATATGGAATTAATGCATTTGTTATAATCCTCCAAATGCTTTTTAAATTCTTCTGGTTTCCCTGACGAAATGCCAGTGCAATGGGTACAAAGGTACGGAGATAAGTTGAGCAGGAGGGGAAATGCTTCTGGTAAATCTTATATAATGTTTTTATTATGGCATGTGTTATCACCATCAGCCTGCAGATGCAGAAAATTAATGCATTTGCTCTGAAGAACAGAAAGCCTGAGATTTGTGACCTACAATGTTAACAGAGAATTTTGTGTCAGTAACGAAAAGCCACTGTCAGGCAAGTAGTGCAGTCAGTGTCTGTCAATATGAATTATAGGGAGTACAATGGGGGAATTGGGTGATTTGGACTAGAGTTGCCTCCATGGAACAATTCCACAGCCTGAGAGGAGACTTTCTTCCCTCCAGCCCCCTCTGGGCTTCTTCCCAGCACCAAAGCCTTGCTACTTGGGCCAAGAGCTTAGCTCTGGGTTTGAGCCATAGTAAGAAGCACACTGGCAGAATGTGTGAGAAGGTTGTAAGGTGAGAGCCATTTCATACAACTGAAGCAGCACTTTATTGTTTAAAGATGCAAGGCCAGATTTTCAATTGGTGTATGTTGGCATAGCTCCTTTGCAGTCAGTGGAGCGATGCCAATTTACAACTAGATGAAAATCTCACCAATAACACTCACCAAAGTATTACTGGTGAGATTTCCAGCTGGTTGTGAATTACTTTGTTACACCGACATTTTCCTTCAGCTTTTTAAGCCATTATCAAAAGCAGTAACAGATAGGCCCCAATGTCAGAATTTATGCTGCTCTCATCAGCAGTACGATGAATGCCAGCAAGAGGCTTAGACATGCTGATTTTAATTAGCAGGTTAATGTCAACTATACCTTACTATTTCTACATAGCAATATGTGCTTCTCACAATGTTAACTTTCAGGATGCTGTGCTTTTACACTTTTTTTGTTTTGTTTGTTAAAATGAATCATGAAAAGCTGAAGCAGTAAGTATGAATATAAAAATCATAAAAGCAGCTCACCATGATATTTTTGTGGATGAAGCCCCGTCTGTACCGTGCCGGTTTTAGATGTGGATACTCTTCTGTGCTGGTGATTTTGATATTCCAGACCTTTTTCCAGGCCTCATAAAGCTGAACATGTACAGGGTAAACGCCGGAGTGGTGCGGAGCTACCGCATAGCCCATGTCAGTTGGAATGCCATGTTCCTGAAAAATATCAGAAAAAGTGACTGATCTAGAAAATTAATTTAATGCTTGTGTCGCTTGCAAACACCTTTTCTGGGAGACAGCATAGATAGGTCTAAAATGCAGTTAGGAATGATTTGAAGACGCATGCTGGTTATAAAAGGGAAGCAGCGAGATATGCAAAGGTTTGAATACACAAACCTATAACGAAGTTTTAGAAATAAGAAAAGAAGAATGACAGAAATGTAAGAAAAATTATTTTGTGTTCTTATACCAATACCTCAAAAAGGAGGACATATCTTTGCAAGTTTTTGAGAAAAAAATTCTCACAGACTGAGAATTCATGAAGCATGCTAATCAGTAAAAGGGCCTGTATTCTGCTGTTAAAAAGTCCCCAAATACAAAATATGTGACCCCACTCACTGTGAGCCTTTAAATAACAAGCTCATACTCAGGCAATACCCTTGCTGACTTCAATAAGTTTTACCTGTGTAGTGCTCAGGGCCTGAGCCTATTGCCACTCTTCTGATAAAATTCACTCTCTGTGCAGAGGACTATTACAAGACCTATATACCACTTAAGTCCCAAGTGCACAGGGGTAAAATTTCCCCTAAGAAAAAGTTGTAAGATCAGATGTTCTCCTAGTATTCTGTCCTTGCTGTGTCAGCTGAGCAGGAGCAGAACAGCTGGTTCCATGAATATATCATTGTTAAACAGTTAACAATACACAAATTCAGGATTTGTCTGGCTACCTCTTTAAAATAACAAACACAGAAGGTGACTGCTTAGTCATAGTGCTTAAACCAGAGTACTGACTTGGCTCTAAACTAGTACTGAGGCACTCCTCTCCTGTCCCAGACTCACTCAGCACTACCCTCATGCTCTGTTGATCAGCACAGTGTAATCTTTGTCTAAGATGTTTTGTGCAGAATCCTCTTACCACATATTTGGGACAAAATGATATCGTTTTCCAGCTCCATTTTTTTCAGATTTCCAATTGAAGATTTGATTGTCTTAAAATTTGACTAAATTTCACAGTTACTACCAACTAGAACTCCCTTTTATAGTCATCTTCATATACTGCTACTCAGCTCATTATCTAGATACAGTATGTGTCTGCTGGCATGTAAATGACCCTAAGTGAGTTTCTTGCTGATTTTAATAATCTTGCCTGGTTCACTTTAAAATCTTAAATGGATAGCCACATCCCTAATCATATTTCCTCAAGATTCCTGTTGTTCTTTTTCTATGCCTTAAAATGAGGACTCCACTGTAATTTTAAATCTCTCTCTCTTATTTTACTGAATTCAGTTATGGATCTCACTTGGTTATCTCTACTATAATTTACTAAATTCTGTGTTAAAGCTAAATTCCTAAATTATTCTAGGTGAACCTAGTGATTTCTGAAACTACAACTTGTAGGTAAAGAAAACAATCATAAGCTGATACCCAAGCCAAGAGAATGGAGAATTTTCCCCGATTTACTACTTTTTGGACTTTTACTCAGGTTTACTGGATCATACCCCCCATATACACATATACTGCACAGGGAGGGAAACTAGATTGATAACATTTAAAACATCACACAACCCTATACCAATGGGAGAAAAGCATCTTTTTAATACTTTAGAATTTATATAGAATAGCTTTATCAACTGCATAACAAAAGCATAACCTCACTTTTTCTTCCACGGCACATATCAGTTTATATTGTGATGCTGTCACTCTTCTTGCTTGCGTGTAAAAAAATATCATTTTTTTCTTTTGTGGTTAATTAAGTGCTTGTAGAAACTGACATACAGTAGAACCTCAGTTACGAACATGTTGGGAATGGAGATTGTTCGTAACTCTGAAACGTTCATAACTCTGAACAAAACATTATGGTTGTTTTTTCAAAAGTTTACAACTGAACATTGACTTAAGAAATCTTTGAAACTTTACTATGCCAAAGAAAAATGCTGCTTTTTCTTTTTTTAGTAGTTTACATTTAACACAGTACTGTATTTCCATTTTTTTGTCTTTGCTGTCGCCTGATTGTGTACTTCCTGTTCCAATGAGGTGTGTCGTTGACTGGTCAGTTCGCAACTCTGGTATTTGTAACTCTGAGGTTCTACTGTACAGACATTCCTGAAGAATGAAACCATCTCTTTATCTCCAAAGCAGATGCAGAATGGGCAGCAGCACAGCATACTTCCTTTCACTGCTTTGCCAAGTTGCTGGAACCATGACAACTCTTAAGGTGAAAGGGTAATTCATTTTCCATAATCATCAAACTCTGGCCTCTCTCCTGAGACTGCCATCAAGGCTGCCAATTGGCATGGAGATTTTTGTGGACGCTTGCCCACTAGGAGTTGGGCCTAGTCCACTAACTCATTCACATTGCCTATGAACAGCCATATAAGAGTAACTACTTTTTGGTCGTGTCGGACTTGGGGTGGATTCTAATTTGGGATCAAGAGATCAACGGCTTACTACTCCCCTGAGGCATCCAGTCTCCAACAATGGGAACCTGCAGTTGACTTTACCCTGCAGAACCTATGGAAGGAATTTGGTATCAGAATTAATGCTTTTTTTTCCTCTAGGTATGAAACCTCCTTGGGCACAAGTGCCCTCAGAGATGTAGCGGATGCAAATTGCACTCCATGTACCCATTCATATGTATAGATACAAACGTGTGTGTGTGTGTGTGTGACATTGGCCCCAAGTTCAGGACAGTCAAGATTTAGTTCTAGACTACTGACAAGTTTTCTACAAATGAAGTGTCACAGCTACAAAATCTGTTTGATCACGATGCAGAAAGGCTAGAAATGGAGTTTCATCCCATTGGGAAGACAATGTTGTCAGTGTAATACACAGTATTTCCTTCTAGTCCTGGAAGAACCTGAAAAAACAGACATTAAAGTTGTAAAGTTTATAGGTAAAGACAAGCTATTTTCCCTCATTTTAGGGATTTAGGGCCACTTCTGGGCCTGGTACAGTGGGACTTCTAAAAACCATACTTGGTTTATTAGGTAGAGGATTTTTTTCAAATTCCAATAATTTAAAAAAAAAAAATCTAAAACATTTGTAAAAATTTTTTAAATTCATGGCAAACACAGAATGTATGATGCCATGCTATGGCATATGGTTTTATTACCATGCATTTAAGAGAGCCTGAATAGTTCACTTTGGGCTTCCTCACTTGGTAGTAATGCAGCCATCCAAAAGTTATGCTTGATAAGGCCTATATATCACACTGTCAATTATTCCTTATATATATGGTTGGTTCTCTACTGTGGGTGCAGAGTGTGTGATGTACATTCACTTCAATACTAAGTGTGTCTGAGTAAAAAGAGTATAGGACTCGGCCCATTGATTTGACTACAATCAGTTATTTAGCTTTAAACTACTTAATTCCAGTACAGAAGTTTCAATTCCCCTTTCTCTTATCTTAATCTTTTCTACTTCACTTGAGCATGCACAAGCATCAAAAGGAATAATTTTTATAAACCGTGTAAGAGACTGTATTCTCTAATGTCCTGTTTAATCTTCTTCTTTCAACTCTAAACAAAAGTCTGAATTAAGGGGTTTCTTAATCTTACACCAATATTCACTAATAAATATGTAATTTAATTAAAATCTTTCATACTAATTATGAGCATATCTTTTCCATGTAATAGTATCTTCTTCAGTATTTTTCAAATATTGTTATTCTTATACTATTTCATACAGAAGTAAGAAGTTTTACTGAATTTCATACAGAAGTAAGGGTGGCAATACCATACCACGAGTGGTGGCTGCTGACTGAGCGCCCAGCTCTGCAGGCAGAAGCACAGAAGTAAGGGTGGCAATACCATATCATGTCATCCTTACTTCTGTGCTGCTGCTGGTGGCGGCTCTGCCTTCAGAATTGGGCTCCCGGCCAGCCGCCACCGCTCTCCAGCTACCCAGTGCCAACGCCAGCAGCAGTGCATACGTAAGGGGTAGCAGTACCGCAACCCCCCCCTACAATAACCTCACAATCCCCCTCCCCCAACTCCTTTTTGGGTCAGGATCCCTACAATTAAACACCGTGAAATTTCAGATTTAAATAGCTAAAATTGTGAAATATTTGATTTTTAAAATCCTATGACTGTGAAATTGACTAGAGTGGACTGTGAATGGAAATTGACTAGAGTGGACTGTGAATGGTAAGGTAAGGCCCTAAACATGCTGCATCAATTCCAGGGAGGATAAAAATCAATGATTTTTTTAAAAAAATTCAATTTTTTTGATAAAATACTTTTTGAGGAAAAAACCTATCTAAAGATAGTTTTAATTAAGATACATTATAGCTCAAAGAGATCTCATCATGGAATAGGGATTATAAATTCTAATTCTATAGTCTGAGACAATATATTCATGTAATGTTTAAGAAAAGTTTTGTAAATGAGTTCCAATAGTTCATGGATTAGGGACCCAGTCTTATGGGTTCCAGGGGCTTCTGTATAGATTATTTAGGTTAATCTTTCTATCTACCTAATGGGACTCAGTGCTTCGTCTAGAAGATACCATCAGAGATGCTTAGTTTTGCAGTTCTCAAACTGTGGATTTGTGTCTCCAGAGATAACATGCTTGTCAACAGCAAAAATATTTTAAAATAAATAAATATATAGAGATGAGAAATAACAGACCTCAACCCTATTGTCCCTCTGCAAATGTGTGTACACAGAGTCAATCCCGTACCTCTCTCTAAAAGCGCAAAGTTTCAAAGAGCTCAGTGAATAGAGGATTGTTGGGTGCGGAATAGATCTGGACAAAGAGAAGAAGTCTGGAGATCATAGAATATCAGGGTTGGAAGGGACCTCAGGAGGTCATCTAGTCCAAGCCCCTGCTCAAAGCAGGACCAATCCCCAACTAAATCATCCCAGCCAGGGCTTTGTCAAGCCTGACCTTAAAAACTTCTAAGGAAGGAGATTCCACCACCTCCCTAGGTAACGCATTCCAGTGTTTCACCACCCTCCTAGTGAAACAGTTTTTCCTAATATCCAACCTAAACCTCCCCCACTGCAACTTGAGACCATTACTCCTCGTTCTGTCATCAGCTACCACTGAGAACAGTCTAGATCCATCCTCTTTGGAACCCCCTTTCAGGTAGGTGAAAGCAGCTATCAAATGCCCCCTCATTCTTCTCTTCCGCAGACTAAACAATCCCAGCTCCCTCAGCCTCTCCTCATAAGTCAAGTGTTCCAGTCCCCTAATAATTTTTTTGCCCTCCGCAGGATATTTTCCAATTTTTCCACATCCTTCTTGTAGTGTGGGGCCCAAAACTGGACACGAAACTCCAGATGAGGCCTCACCAATGTCGAATAGAGGGGAACGATCACGTCCCTCTATCTGCTGGCAATGCCCCTACTTATACATCCCAAAATGCCATTGGCCTTCTTGGCAACAATGGCACACTGTTCACTCATATCCAGTTTCTCATCCACTGTAACCCCTACGTCCTTTTCTGCAGAACTGCTGCCTAGCGATTTGGTCCCTAGTCTGTAGCGGTGCATGGGATTCTTCTGTCCTAAGTGCAGGACTCTGCACTTGTCCTTGTTGAACCTCATCAGGTTTCTTTTGGCCCAATCCTCAAATTGTCTAGGGCCCTCTCTGTCCTATCCCTACCCTCCAGCATATCTACCTCTCCTCCCAGTTTAGTGTCATCTGAAAACTTGCTGAGGGTGCAATCCACACCATCCTCCAGATCATTAATGATAAATGTGAGGAGGGAGAAACAGGCAGTAGAAACAAAAGTGAAACTGTTTGAGCAGCATATTCCAGAAGTCTTGAGGTCTTTCTGAGTGTAGCCTTCATTGATTTGAGATCTACCATACCATTCTTTCACTAGAAGGGAAAATCTATAATGGCAGCAGGCCGTAAAAGAGACCCAATTTGGGAATATTTTAATGAAGTTCCTCTACCTGTGGGTAAGACAGGCATGTGTTCAAAATGCAAACAGTGCAACAAAGAAATGCAAGGCCTGGTTTCCCGAATGAAACAATATCATGAGAAGTGTTCCTTCTCAGGAGGAAGCTGCATTGACGATGATGAAAAGAACATGTGTGAACATGCAGGATCTTCAGGTTGGTAAACTTTTTTATTTCATACTTCTTTCCTAAGGACTGCCTGTCTTCCTTCTGGACTATTCGTGAATTCTCATGTTTGAGCAAAAAATATAGTTGTTACTCTATGGCACTATCATTTTAGATGCAGTTGTGATAAAAAAAATAAATAGCTGAAATAGGCAGATCTTCCTTTTACAATTTCACCTTTAAAGTAGTACTGAGTGTCAGTGAATGCAATGAGTAATACTAAATGAGCAGTATGGTAATAATAATTAAATAACTTATTTTGTTTGGGAGAATCCATCCTCAACATACAGGATTCTGAAGACTATCCACCTTCAAGATCACCATCATTTTCTATAGTTTCAGAGTTATCTGCTAATGATAGTGTTTCAGTCACATCATGCATGTCACATAGCCACAGTATATCACCTATAGCAAAAAGAAAAAAAAATCTCCATCATCCAGAAACAACCGTAGATAACTTTGTGATAAGAAACAGCAGATTACAAAAAGAGGTAATTGATTAAAAAAAATTGCCCCGTTTGTTTATGCAGCAAACTCTCCTTTCCGTATGATTGAGAACCCACACTTTGTTAACATGGTTCAGTCATTAAGACCAGGATACAGTCCACCCAACAGAGCAGACGTCGCAGGCAAATTGCTGGATAAAGTGTATGAAAGAGAAATTGAGCAGTGTGCAAAAGGTCTAGAGGGTGAAATTGTTAACCTGGCTGGAGCAATGTCCACAATGATCCTATTGTATGTGCTTGTGTGACAACAGAAGAAAGGAATGTCTTTCTTACAGAAACAACTGATACATCAGGAAATGCATACAGCAGAATACTTACAAGAAGTAGCAGTAAAAGCTACAACAAACTGTGGGGAAAAAATTCAAATGTCTAGTACACGGCTTGGTAACAGACAATGCTGCAAATGTATCCAAGATGAGAAAAAATTTAGAAGACAGTGAAGAGAGTCCCAAGCTAATAACATACGGTTGCAGCGCTCATTTGATGCATCTCCTGGCCAAAGATTTCCAGAAATAAGGGCTAATGTGGAAATTGCAAAATACTTCCGTAACAACCACTTTGCAGCAGCTGCTCTGAAAAAAAGTGGGAGGAACCAAGCTAGCTCTCCCATAAGACGTGTGATGGAACTCAGTAGTGGACTGAGCACTGTACCAAGAACTGGCCTAATCTGATGACAGTCTCTGAAGAAAATCATGAAAAAATAGATGGCACTGTCACAGCCAAAGTTCTCAACATTGGGCTTAAGAGAAATGTTGAACACATGCTGAGTAGCCTTGAACAAAATGCAGGGAAATAGCTGTTTTATTGCTGATGCTGTTGAATCTGGAAGGAACTGAGTGTGATCTTGAAAAGAGAAATATGCAACGACAGAGTTAAATTACAAGC
Source organism: Eretmochelys imbricata (assembly GCF_965152235.1). Lineage (NCBI taxonomy): Eukaryota > Metazoa > Chordata > Testudines > Cheloniidae > Eretmochelys > Eretmochelys imbricata. Next base: position 41,574,022 of record NC_135575.1, on the reverse strand, counting down.
ATTAAAAAAACGAATGGGACAAGCACGATCTCCAGCTCATTTTCTTGCAAATATTCTCAATACTCGGTACCAGGGTCAAACCTTAACTGCTGAAGAAGAGGAGTTGGCTCTGACATGGACATCCAGCAATCATCCCTCCATAATGCCAACTATAATAAACTTCAGAGCTCAGGGTGAATCATTCAAGAAATATATGTTTGCTGATGAAGTTTTAAAGAAAGTCACACCAGTGAACTGGTGGAAGTCACTTAGGCACTTAGATTCCAAGACTGTTGAAGTGATAATCTCACTTTTAACAGCAGTTGCTTCTTCTGCCACTGTAGAAAGAATATTTTCTTCCTTTGGACTAATTCATTCCAAATTGAGAAATCGTTTGGGACCTGAAAAAGCAGGAAAGCTTGTTTTTCTTTTCCAGATTATGAACAAACAGGAAAATGAAGGTGAAGACGACTGATATTTTAAGTTTCTCACGTTGACCTGGCTGACATAGTCGATTTAATTTTTGTTTATTTAAAAAAAATATTTCATTTAACTATTTTCGTTAAACAATTTTAACAAAAACAAACCTGATTTTAAAGAAACTTGAATGTTTAACTAAATTCAAAAATTCATACGCTTATTTGTTAAAGTATTATATGTTTGCTGAAAAAATCCAGAATACATAATGTTGTTATTTTAGTTAAATAAAAGAATTTAAATGTCTGTCTGGTGACGTTCTCCTCCTAATACAGCATGGCAAGAAAATCCTCCACATACTCATGATTAACCTGTTGAACTGGAGATTGTTCACCTCCCAGTGACTTCATAAATATCTGCTTCAATTACCTTTGGTAGGTGAAATAACCAAACAATCATTCATTTTCTGATATAGCTGTAAAACTAATCTGAAAAGTTTTCAAAATAAATCACTTTAAAAATGTATAGTGTGTACCTTCTAAAAATGAAACCTATGAATGAAATCTCTGAGTTGTGAAGAATATGCATTAAGGTTATAACAACCAACAAGAATGCACTTTTACGTAGAAATCCATAAGTAAATCGAGTCTTCCTAACTAGTGATTTAAATCAATTTGATATAAATCAAATCCACCCTGATTCAATGCTCAGTTTCTGAGCAAACTGCTTTCTAATCAGTAGGGGGGAAACCCCATAACTGCATTTAATTGCTGTATCTGTATAAAAACACAGAGTAAAATCTTTTCTTTTTTCATGTCACATTTTTCTTCATTTTCTGAAAATTTCACAACAGGTTGGATTTAGAACAACCTAAATGAATCTCAATATTTACCATCTGTAAACTACAACTGTCCTTCATATATCTCAATCTGTCTTCCAGCTGACTTTGGAAACAAGAATTGCAAAAATGGATCAGAGCAGTGGTCCATCTCGTTCAGTATCCTGTCTCTAATACTGGCCATACCAGCTACTTCTGAGGAAGATGCAAGAAAATCTGCAGGAAGCACTTAAAGGATAACCGGGATATTCTTGTTAACTTTTATCACATCCTCTCTTATTCACTTCTGCTCTAAAGAAAAGTCTCTATCTTTTCAGTCACTTTCCATGTGCTTCTAATAGTTCTTGTCTTGAACCCCTTATATTTCTGCAATATTCTCTTTGAGATGGGGTGACCAGATCTGAAAACAGTATTCCAGGCAAAGTCTACCATTGATTTATATAATGATATTTTTGCTGGAAACTATATTTTGTTAGTTAACTTTTAGTGCAAAGAGTAACTAAAACGGGTCAATAGTTACACCAGGGATAAATTTGACCCAAAATATGGATTAAAGAAAAAAAAATTTCATCAACAATAAAACCATGCTTTTTTTGTTTGATGAAGAGCTGGACCAGCAAAATCCCACTGTCTTACATAACTGGTAGTTCTCTAAGTTAGCACTTTGGGAAAAATATTCAAAACCTAAATACAATTGATAGAAATCCTATATGCAACAGAACGAATATTTGTACCTATGCAGGACAAAGCAATGGATCAAATTCTATCCGGTGAAGTTAATGGAGTTTCATTAGTGATATATTTGGTCCATTATGTTTATTTAAAAATAATCACTAGAAAACCAATAAACACATTTACTTAACAGAAACTGCATTATCATTATATTAAAGTTGTAATACAAAACAATAAAGCTAAAGTAATCACAGTTAGGGGGTAGTTTTGAATACTTGTGCACCTTCAAATACTTTCTTGATGGACTTTGGCCTAAGTGTTGCAACACAGTTATATATTTGATTTACTTATTTTTATAGTTGTGTGTCAGTCCTTAACATGCTTTTAATACAGTTTTTGTTGGGTAAACATACCATATAACCAGAATACAACCTTACTTATACAGCCTTGTTTTGTGAAAATTGGGTGATTTGTACATTCCAGGGGTTGTTTGGTTAGTTCTAATCTCGGCTATGAAATCCTTGTCATCTTTGACTGTTAGTGGCAGAGCTAGTCAGTGTCACCATGACACTTGAAAGTCTACTTGTGGCTCATTTTGTGAAAGAATGGGATGTTCTCTGTTACAAACACAAGTTTAAGGAGCTACTTATTTGTCACTCTTGAGTCTTGAGAACCTTTAATACAGCTTTCAAATACTACTGTGTGATGTAATATTGACTTTTGTGCATAGATAGCAGCAATGCTTAGTTGTAAAACCACATGACATTATGCACTTGAAATCCCAGATTCTACATATAATTACTGAATTAAATTCTAAAATATGCTACCTGGTTCTTCTGCAGTATTAATTATTTTCTTTTTGTGAAATCATAAATTATAAATCCAGTTACACATTTTCAGATGTAAAGGTGAACCCTTTTAAAGGGGAAAAAGAAGGTTTTATTTAAAAGTGTGGTCAAATGAAATGAAAGGAAAAAATAGAAAATGTATTTTTGTTCTGATTCATGCACCCTGTGTGTGTGTGGGGATGTGCGCACGCATGAGTGTGTATAAATATACTTGGTAATTATGTCTCAAATACAAAGCTATAAGATAAAATATTACTATTCCATACCTTTTGGAAGTATTTAGTGTAATATCACCTGCAACTTAGTTATCTCCAAAAAAATTAGAACAATGGTTTATCGCTGGAGTAATTTTTTGTGTGTTTTAGTTACTCTCTGCATGAAAAGTTAATCATAATTAATGAGTTTTCCAACTAGTGTTGCCAACACTCCCGGATTGGCCGGGAATTAATCTCCTGGTGGCTGAAACGAATCTGGGAGATTTTAATAGGCCACTAAAAGTCTGGTCGGTGACACAGCGGAGCTAAGGCAGGCTCCCTACCTGCCCAGACTCCATGCGGATCCTGGAAGCAACTGGCACGTCTCTCTGGCTCCTAGGCGCAGGTATGGCCAGGGGGTCTCTGCGCGCTGTCCTGGCCTTGAGTGCCGACTCCGCAGCTCACATGGGCCGGGAAGTGCAGCCAATGGGAGTTGCAGGGGCGGTGCCTGCAGGCAGTGGAAATGCACAGAGCCCTCTGGCTGCCCCTGAGCCTAGGAGCCAGAGATGCCAGCTGCTTCCGGGAGCCGCCCGAGGTAAGCGCTGCCCAGCTGGAGCCTGCACTCCGAACCCCTTCCCCCATCCCCGAGCCCACTCCCACACTCCACACCCCTTGGCCCCACTCCGAGCCCCCTCCCACACCCAAACTCCCTCCCAGAGCCCACACCACACACCCGCTCCTGCACCAGGCTCAGCCCCTTCCCACACTCTGAACCCCTTGGCCCCACCCCCCAGCCCAGAACCTGCAACCCCTCCCGTACCCCAATCCCCTGCCCCAGACTGGTGAAAGAGAGTGAGGGTGGGAGAGAGTGAGCAATGGAGGGAGGGGGAATGGAGTGAGCGGGGGCGGGGCCTCTGAGAAGGGGCAGGGCAGGGGACGGGGCAAGGATGTTTGGGTTTCTGCGATTAGACAGTTGGCAACCCTTGTCCCAATTAAAATAATATAATTAAATGCTCAAATTTTCTTTTTGAAGGAGTAAAGATAAATAGTGTCCAAATTGATAATAGCATAATGGACCCAATTCTCCTTTCGCGTTACCAGTGCAATTCCACTGGTTTCAAATGGAGTTACTCCTGGTTTACAGTCGTATAAGCGAAAGGAGAATTAGGCCCTATAGTTCTAGAAACCCAAGGGGAGGTGTAGCCCTTTGCTACACCTATTCAACATGTGTACTGTCATTCCTTAGCCTTGGGCCTATTTTTAGGCCACCAAGGAACAGCCTCTCTGGGGCTACTAGCCCCAGAGCTAATTTCATCTGACTCTCCTTACATCCTCCAGCACTGGGAACCAAATTATGACTAGCTCATGTATGAATGTGCTCGGGGAGAAACACTCCCTATGCTTTCTCTCCGACCCCTCATCCAGTGCTCCCACACAGGGGAAAGCATAGTTTAGTCCACAGTGAATTCTTAAATAGTGAAAATGAATATGATTTTAAACAACAAATGTATTTTACACCAGAGTACTATAGTTCAAAATTAGCAGCATTCACATCTATAAACAAGTAGTATAGTAGAATGTACACATGTGAGACTTCTGGCGGTTTTTTTGTTACATGAAACTGAATGGCAGAATCAAATCAAGTACATTTTTCTTTCCTTAATTTTCTTATATCTGTATGTCTCATTTTCTTTTTCTTTCAAGTTCTCATTGAAATATTTTTTTTCAGTACCTTGCTGTAAAAATATAATTACTTAGCAAAGTCAATGCTTTTCAGAACAGCTATTTTTATACATAAACTGATCAAATGGGTAATTGTAATATACGTTAATAATCTTGAGAGATTTTACTAGATTTCAAAGCAAAGATAAGTCTTTGAAAGTTCTGAATGATAAACTTGGACTATATTTCATTATGCAAACATTGCAGTTCAGTACTAGAGCTGGCTGAAAATTTTCCACCAGAACATTTTTTCATTGGAAAATGCCACTTCACCAAATTTAAGACTTTCTGAGGGAATGTGCTGATGTTGACAAAATTCTGTTCAGAAAACTGAATCAAAATGAAGCATTTCAACCTTAATGGAATGGAATGTTTTGATTTTTCATTTAAAAACAACTTTTTGTTTCAAAATGTATTTGATTTTATATTATATTATAAATTATAATGTAAAATAAAAGAGTCAAAATAGGAAAAAAGTTTTAAATTTTATCAAAATTGAAGTTTTTAGTTGACCCAAAATGATTTTTTTGAAAATTTTTGATTTTTGATTTGAAAAATTCTGATTCAGAATAAAAATAAAATTTGCAATTGCAGCATTTCCTGAAAAACCAATCCTGATTCTCATACAGCTCTATTAAGTATGCCGTGCAAAGATGTTACTTACTAAGGCAAATTTTTTGTTGAGAATCATCTGCTCCACCAGTGACGACTCATTATGGAAGAGATGAGGCTGCATGTGACTCCACATATGGGGAAACCACCAGAACTCATCCACAGACCCCAGCAACAGGTCATCACCTTCATCCTCCTTTTCAGTTCCTGCAAAAATATTCCCCAAAAGCAAACTCTTCAGGTTTGTTATGTTGTTAAAATCATTAGGAAAAACAAGAGGAACATTAACAATGTAATGTTTGACACCAAAAATATTTCACAGAAATTTGATATTACAGAGATGTTAAATAGGGATTTTAAAAGCTCTTGAATACATAACCCCGCCGCCGCCCACATAATTAGTTTGGAAAAGCACACCTTCCTCTCTAGAAGATTGAACAACCCTCAAAATGCATGATACAACACTGTCGTCTCATTTGTGTACTGCACAAGTAACATTAGAAACTAATAAAAACAGACCTATAAAAAGATAGGGTATTGAAGAGGATAAATGACAGGGTTAACGAGTCTTATTCAGTGTAATTTATTCAGACAAAACTACCATTGCAATCAATTCTGCCTTCCCTTTTTCATGACATATGCTTTTCTAAAGTATTCCCCTACCAGCATCTTCAAATTATCCTAAACCACTCTATCCCTTTTTCTTCCCTTCTAATTCTTATCTTGTTCATGATCTCATGACATGTCAATTTCCTGCTTATCCAGTTGTATATTGCTTCTTCCCATAAACCACACACATTTAAAAATCCTGTTTCAGCTTCTCTAAGCATCATGTTGCCATTATCATTTCACATCAAATGTGATTACTCTATTTACTTATTCTTTTACTTCACTAATCTGACTTCTCTCTCAAACAAAAGCAAACAAAACATTCAGCTACTCTATTTTTGCACCAATCACATTGTACTATCTATCTCTAACTCCCCTTCATATTTTCCTCTTTGTTCCAGTGAACCATGTATGACTTATTCCTTTGCTTTTTCCATGATTTTATCTCTATCTCCATCTGTGGAAATTGAATTAGAAAGGAAAAATGGGGGCAATCAGATGTAATGATGCAGCAACCTGTCTGGGATCTTTAAACTGGCTTTCTGATTTTAACAATAAGGTCATTTCAGGGATGTTCCAATGTTGAGCCAGTTCCATAGTCATCTACTTATTTACTATTTTGCAATATGGCTCAGCTTGTACCATACATCTGCATGTGGATCTGTGCTATCCCAGAAGTTCTGGGAGGGATTGTGCAGCCTCAGGAAGAGAAAGTATCTGCTCCCTTCTGTGGTGTGGAGAAAGTGGGTGGGGGCCATATCTTCTCAGACTCCCTCTCCTGCCTCCCTCCCCTTGCGGTGGCTAGGACCTCAGGGAATGCTAGAAGGGACCAATGCATTCAAGAAAGAATGAAGACAAGTGTTCTCCTCCCAGCCCTTTCCCTTGTAATCACTACAAGAGTCAGACACAATCTAACTCTGTATGTTCTACTTTAGCTTTGAATCAATCATTTTGCATTTGTCAGTCTCATTCCTACCTATAACCTCACTTCCTTGATTTCATACTACTGTCCTTCAACTCTGACATTATATTGTGTTGTCTTTTGTCTCTCTCTGTCCCTGATGTGGTCTTAGTTTGCATGCATGATTGTTTCTTTGTTTTGTTAACATCTGCTTCCCTGTGTAACACATTGCCTTTCTGCCTACTTAATGCCTTATCCCTTCTTTCTTTCTGTTTCTACAGCTGCTCTATTATGCTTGCATAAAAGGTTTTTTTGTTTCTGTTTGTTTGTTTTGGTTGTTTACAACCTATCTGATGATTCAAACTTCTGTATTGGTAAGTTATATGAAGGGCTAAAATCTGTGGTCTTTAATCAAACAAAGCTTTCATTGAAGTCAGTGGGAAATTTTGCTTGACTAGGGACCTCAGATTTGGCCGTAAGATATTACTGCTTTTTCCACAGAACTACATGTGCTACGATGACAAATAAACAGAAGACACTGTTATAAGTTATAATACACTCTCTCCTGGAAATCATGGAAATTCAAGATGGAAGAGGCCATATTATCCATCTTCCTGCGTCATTGCAGGTTTGTGCCAGACAGTAAAATATTCTAAGAGTTTTGTCCAACCAAGTTTAAAATATTTCAGGAGGCTTCCAGCGCTTTCCTGGAACACTACACAGTCAAACCTGGCAAATTTGAGAGTTCCACCAAAAGCAAAGAGTTCTAGTCATTAACATTTACATTTTTCTTTATTTTTTATATAAAAGAAGGATTAAAAACAAACTGAGATTTTCACAGATGAGTGCCTAAAATTTGGCATGTACACCCATATTTAGGCACTTAAATAAGTGGCATGATTTTCACAAGTGCTGAATACCCACCAACTGCTGCTGACTCTTTTTGCTGAGTACTCAACAGTTTTGAAAACCAGGCTACTTCTTTAGGTGTCTAAATATGTGTTGAGGTGACTAAATATAGAGACTAATTTTCAATAATCTTAACCATAGAAATTATTTTCAAATTTACTTTATTAGAGCAAGGTTTCAGAAAGTAAGCATCCGAACAGCAGTAATTTAATAACATGAACATTATAAGAGATTAAGTTTTTCTTTGTTTTTCCCCATACATCTTTTTGAAAGACAAACACACTGGAATTTTGTTTACTGTGTTACACACAAGAAACAGAAAGAAAAGGAGGACTTGTGGCACCCTAGAGACTAACAAATTTATTTGAGCATAAGCTTTTGTGAGCTACACAAAAGCTTATGCTCAAATAAATTTGTTAGTCTCTAGGGTGCCACAAGTCCTCCTTTTCTTTTTGCGAATACAGACTAACATGGCTGCTACTCTGAAACAAGAAACAGAAAAGATTAACTGTTGAAACCTGAAGCTCTACACATCAGTTCATGTTGAGTCTACTCCAAGACCAATATTTATATGCTGGTCAAGAAAACAAACAGTCACCATTTACTTTCTTAATAATGATGTAAATCCTCCTGGGAAACTTTTCTGAAATTGAATATGTGTTGGCAATGTTGGATTTTGAAAACTGAGTGATGGTGAATATATACCACTTTACTACCTGTTTTACAAACAGTTTGCCTTTTACAGACTATAGGGCATATCAGCTGATCACAGGAAGAAATTTGAGTCTTCTAGAATCTAGAAATAATTACGAAATATGAATATAGTGAATAAAGTGGCTGATACTAAAAGTCAGAGATTACCACAGTTTTTCCTTATACCTAGAATAGGAAATATATGTGACAACTCTGTGTTAATAGCTCTCAAATGTTTATTTTGTAAATGTTTACTTTTTAATGGCTTCTTCTTTACGCTGCCTTTGGTAACATGCTCTGATTGCAGAAAGATGTCAAAGGGATTGTGGGGGAATAGGGGTCTGCTCTTGCAAATCCCTTTACAGGACTGGGACCTTAGGACTTGATAAGGAGAGGTACTGAATTCCTTGGAGGCAGCCAGCGTTGAAGACACTTGACTTCTCATTCAAGGTGCTTAGTACTTCTCTTGTGGCCCTTATTCTGGAGTAGCCACCAACATGAGCATTCAAAGATTCATAGTTTCTAAGGCCAGGAGGGTCGACTCTGATCATCTCGAACAACCTCCTGCTCAACACAGACCTTATAACTTCTTTCAAAATAATTCCTGTTTGAACCACATCATGTCTTAGTGAAAAACTTCCAAATTTGATTTAAAATTTGCAGTGATGGATAAACATCACAACTCCTGTAAGCTGCTCCAATGGTTAATTACCCTGGCTGCTAAAAATGTATGCTTTACTTCCAGTCTGAATTTGTCTAGCTTCAACTTTCAGGTGTTGGATCCTTGTTATACAATTCTCTGATAAACTGAGGAGTTCATTATCAAATATTTGTTCCCTATGTAGGTTTTTCAAAACTGTGATTAAATCAGCCTAACCTCTTTAAGATAAACAGAATGAGCTCCTTGAGTTTATCACTATAAGGCATGTTTTCCAACCCTTTAATAATTCTTATGGCCCTTCTCTGAATCCGCTCCCATTTACCAACATCCATCTTAAATTGTGGACATCAGACACTGGATACCGTTTTCCAGCAGAAGACACACCAATGCCAAATACAGGGGTAAAATAACCTTTATGCTCCTTATTTCCCGTTTATACATCCAAACATTGCATTAGGACTTTTGGCCACAGCATCACACTGGGAGTTCACGTTCAGCTGATCATCCACCACAACCCACAAATCTTTTTCAGGTGACTGCTTCCAGGATAGAATCCCCCATGCTGTATGTATGTGTTACATTGTTTGTTCCTAGAGGTATAACTTTACCTTTGGCCACATTAAAATGCATATTGTTTGCTTGCATCCAGATTACTGTGCAATCGAGACCATTCTGTGTCAGTGACCTGCTGTATTCATTACTTACCAATCCCACAATCTTCTTGTCATCTGCAAACTTTATCCTTGATGAATAGTTCAGAGAACCAGCCCTTACTTTGCCAAACCAGTTTAAATGTAAAGCCATGTTTTGAAGATATTCTTTACTTGGTTGTGAATGGAAATTAACATTTTTAATAGAAGATATGAGTATTTAGGTATAATTTTTTGGATGTATGCACTAGATCTGACCTATATGCATGCCTGAATTTCCTACATGTAAATTGAAGTTAACTGTCTGTTCAGCTTTCACTCATAATAGATTCTTAAGAAGTTTTAAAAAGTATCACTTTGTGTCTAATCTACCAAAACACTGTATAAATATATGCAGAATAATTTATATAGGTGGATCTAGTTGGCTTAATAAAATATAGGAAAACTGGAAAAAAGTATTTATATATCTCGGACACTATTCTCATGGAGAATACTGCTTCACCACAAGGGTTGGTCAATGTAAACCATCCTTCAGGAACACAGTTTGACCCAGCAAGTCACACAATTATGTTATATGCTCTGAGGCAATCTGTTCTATTTGTTATATTCTTGTGAAGGAAGCTTTCCTCTCTGCTCAGAAACTGAGTGCAGTTCCCCATCATCCCATTTCATTTAATACCAAAGCTGCATAATCAATGTCATTTCTACTTCCCCTACACTACAAAGATACTTCCAATCAAAATGAAAGTGATTTTAGATTTTCATTCTTACCTGTGTGGTAAAATTTCCCTGAAAATCCCAGGTTGAAAGTAAAATTTGTAATCTGAGCTCTCAAAAGATTCTGCGTATCAAGCAGGGCCTGAAATAAATATACATAAAAAAATTAATCAGGCACATGATCTTTCTTTCCACCCCCATATACAGACCATGACAAAAATATAATTTCTTTACCTCTTAAAAACCAAAGATCAAATTTAACTCTGAAGTGCACGGCATGCATCTTCCTGGAGATCAGTGGTGTGTAATTTATAACCAGAATCCTCCTCCTAATAATAATACCTATCTCTTATACAGTGCTTTTCATCTGTAGCTCTCAAAGCACTTTACAAAGGAAGTCATTATCATTAATCCCATTTTAGAGATGGGGAAACTGGGACACAGGGAGGGGAAGAGATTTGATGATGTTCATTCAGCAGGGCAGTGCCAGAGCCCAGAACTGAACCCAGGTCTCCTGAGTCCCAGTCCAGTGCCCTATTCCCAAGGAAACATTGGCTCCCTTAAGCATTGATTAGAGTACATACACAGAACATTTTACTGTAGCTTAGAAATTATTGGCAAAAAAAGATTAAGAAGAGAAAAAGTGAGATGAACATTGAAGCCTATTCTGCATCAAATAACTGGAATCTAGTCTACAATGTCTGACTCACTTATTCCTCAGACAGTTAGCATACTGGCTGTCACCATAAACGTACTTGCACAAAATTAGTACAAACAAAAGCTATCATGCTGAAAGAAATGGCTTCTTCTTATTCCATCAGAGACATCTTCACTCTTCAAATTTCTAGACTAACTTCAGGTGTTGTGATTCCAAGAGTTACACATTATTTTAGGAGACGTCTCCCAAGCAGTGATACTCTAAAAGGGAAATACTGGCATGGTAACTCTTTGTTATATTCAGTTTTAATAAGAAAAGTATGTTAAGGTACATATATTTTAAATCACACAAGAGAATAATTAAAATTATTGGGGGGGAGGAGATTTTCAAGGAGACAGAGGGAGTTAGGCACCCAACTTTCCTTGAAATTCAACACCCTGATTCCCATTTTCGCCTTTGAAAATCTCCCCCAATAATTTCAATTACCATTCTTCTTTGTAATTTTAAATATACATGCCTTTCTTAATATCCATTTCTAGTTATTAATTTCTTAATTGCAAAAACAATTAAGTTATTTAAAAGCAAAACACTCAAGACATCAGAATGTGAGCACCGAAGCATTTGGTAAGGATCTCTTTGTTTATACAGTAAAAAGAAGTGAGCACTGTTTATAAATATATACATAAAATATAGCAGAAGAAAATAATATTAAAAAACCCCCAAAACAACATCAGTGGAAAGCCAGGGCCATTAGAAGCCTTCTATCTTCAGTGCAACTGTGCTTGCTTAAACAAGGGATGAATTTGACCCAAAGAACATTTGTTCAGAAGTTTTGATGATCAGTGAATAGTCAGACATATCCTAAATTTGCTCCTCAATTGTTGAGACTAATGCTTACGTTACTAATTGCTAATTATGAGACTAATTGCTTATGTTACACAGCTAAGGGCACAGAGATTTTGGTGCAAGACAGACACAAAACTGAAACCATTGAAAAACATCACTTTTTTGTTCCACGCTGTCCAGCTTGACCTGGAGCTGAAAGGGTATCATATTGTTTCCCCCCTGCCTGGCATCCCCTTCTTTGTCACACTAGCGCTAGCAACACTGCCATCAAAGAGCTGTTGGAAGCTTTTAACAAACAAAATGGCTACAGTAAAGATCACTCTTTCTTCACTGGAAGGGAAAGCTGGAACAGTGTCCTCTGAATAAAGGAAAAGAGAATGAGAGGAGCGGATCAAAAATTAAACATAGTTGAGAGCAGGTTGAGTTTTCAGGCAGAACACAAAAAGAACAATCTCTTCAGAGCCTGTGCAGCATGAACTCCAGTGCAGGCTGACAAGAGGTTAAAGATAATCAATGTCCAATAAAGGCAAAGGATATTAAAGTGTGGGGATTCCTACTCTGGTTGAAAGTAGAGACTCCATGGGGTTTGTTATTAAAATCATCTCTGAGCTGGTGAGATTTGACTCAGTGAAAGAATTGATCTTTGCAAACAGATGTTACTGGATACGCAGATGGAAAGACACAGGGGGCAAGCAAACTGGTAGTACCCTTATTATGATAATAATGTATATCTTTGAAAGAGAGAGGTTGCTGAGTTCAGCCTGACAGAAAAAATTTGCATATATGGCCATAAGCTCCTATTATTTCTGGATTACATCCAGCTGCCCAGGCCAGAAGAAAAGATCTTACATAAACTTTAAAAGCCTTCCAGAAAATGTGATATCGAGGTGCTTGAATACCAATGAAATAGGCACATCAGAAATAAGATAGATAGCTGATAGGATACTTGCATTCTTTTTGCAGCGTAAAGGAAAGAAACATTTAGGGCAAAACTCACACTCAGTGAGATAAGGATTCTGCCCCAGAAAGCTGGGTTAAAGTAAAGCCTGAATTCTAGATGAACAGCTCAGAATGTTAATGTAACTTTTATAATTCTTATTAAAGATGACTTCAATTTCAAATGTACCTACTACATTTTCTGTGGACAATAGTCTCTGGCCAGGTTATATTCAACTTCTTTAGGTTACGTTCTTTGCTATGGGTCTGTTTCTGAATTGTAAGATTATGATACTGTAGCTAAAGGCTTTATCTTGCATCCTACTGAGCAATTGTCTATCTACCTTCCTATCATTTTCAACATAGTATCCAAACGATGGAAGAACAGAAGGAAAAAACGAAGAAAGAAATTGTGGAAATGCTAGAGAAATATAGCTTTGTAGAAATTCCTCACTGCACATTTCTAACATTACAGAAATGTTACATTATTGATATGACCATTTAAATTATTTGAAAATGGGGAAAGTGGGAGAGATACACACACTCTATGTCATCTCTGTGATAACCTGATTCTGGTTTTTAATTTTTATTGAATAGTTAAGAGAATCAGTTTTTCAGTTATATTTATCACCCTCATGCATCAATGATGGCAACAGTCCTTTTAGCTGAAATTCATGTAGGCCAGAAATCATGACAAGATGTGCTTTGCTGTTGAACCTACATGATTGTTTCCTGTCACAAATAATATGCATTAATCTCAAAAAGTAATCTGAAGTTTGTTTTTTAGAGAGTAAACTTTGAAAGATTTTGTGTAGTCACATAGAATCACAGAAATGTAGAGTTGGAAAGGACCTGAAGTGGTCATCTCATTCAGCCCCCGAAGCTATGGCAGTACCAAGGTGTTTGTCTAACCTAGTCTTAAAAACCTCCTGCGATGGGGATTCCACAACCTCCCTTGGAAGCCTATTTCAGAACTTAATTACTCTAATAATTAAAAAGTTTCCCCTAATATTTATCCTAAACCTCTCTTGCTGCTGTTAAATTCTTGTTCCAATTGCAGAGCACACGATGAACAATTGATCATGGTCCTGTTTGTAACAGTCCTTTATAGATTTGAAGACTGTTATTAGGTCAGTCCACCCCTTCAAATCTTCTTTTCCCAAGATTAAACAAACCTTTCCTCATAGGTCAGGTTTACTAAACCTTTTATTATTTTTGTTGCTCTCCTCCCTAATTTATCCACATCTTTCCTAATGTGTGGTGCTCAGAACTGGACACAGTATTCCAGCAGAGGCCTACCAGTGCTGAATAAAGCGAGACAACTATCTCCCATATGTTACATACAACACTCTTGTTAATACACCTCAGAATATTAACCTTTTTCTCAGCTACATCATATTGTTGGCTCATATTCAATTTGTGATCCACTGTAAACCTCAGATCCTTTTCAGCAGTGTTTCTGCCTAGTCAGTTAATCCTTATTTTGTAGTTGTCCATTTGATTTTTCTTTCCCAAGTGTTGTACTTTGCCACTTGTCTTTATTGAATTTCATCTTGTTGATTTCAGACCAATTCTCCAATTTGTGAGGGTCATTTTGAATTCTAGTCCTGTCCTCCAAAGTTCTAGCAACTCCTCTTAGCCTGGGATCGGCCACAAATTTTATAAGCATACTCTCCACTTCATTATCCAAGCCATTAATGAAAATAATTGATTCTCATTAGAACCAACAGGAGTCATGCTGCTAGGATCTTGTATAGCTCTTTGAAGATTTACCAACTAATGCCCACAGTACCTCTGTCCATCTGCACTCTACTTGTGCTGTCTCTAAAACAGGTGAGTGCAGCTCTACTGTGAACTATGTTCGAGACAGACAAGCTGAGCTAACATTTAGTTGTCATGCCTATGATTATTTTCTGGGTGACTTGACATTTTACTCATCGTTTAGGTTCTAAAAACAAAATGCCAAACGTTTGAAAAATATAGAGGCGCAGATGGCAGGGACTATTACTGTGTGTGTGTGTCTGAGAGAAAGAGAGAGAGAATGTGAGGGAGGAGGGAGGATGGTAGCGTCTGAAGTTTAATTTCTAAATGCTGTTTCATGTACTCAAGGTAATCTTGTGGGGCTTTTGTATATTATGATTGCTTTTATGAGCAGTGCTCTGGCTAGCTGCATGAGCTGAGTTACACAAATACACTAGTACTGAATATTGTATTTTATAACCTGTTCATTAAAATCTCTATATATTTACAAATAATTATTATTTTGTCTATTGCTATCATTGCATTTGTTATAAATTATCAGAAACAGTTGGCTGTCCTACTCTTATGCACATGGTTAAAATATAAATAATTTTATTTCTTTGCCACTTCTTCTAGCTAGGACCTTAGGCTGTGGACATTGCTTCCACCTGAGCTCAAGAATCTTTTAGCATTCATCCTATAATGCAAGACTCTCTTCCTTGAGGAGAGAGAAAGGAAGACTGTTAAACAGCTGACCACATCTCCATCAGCCACCATCCCAAAATAATCCTTGAGAAGGCAACATAACCTAGGAGACGGATGAAAATGGTCCTGATTATAATACACTGCTTCTTTTAATTCTTATATCTGGAATATAGGTACTATATTCTGATACATATTAAAAAATCCATAGATATACAAAAATATATAGGGACAGATTCTCAGCTGGTAAAAATCAGTTTAACTCTACTGAAGTCATTGGAGCTACTCCACTTTCATTTAGGAGTTTAGATCACAGGAAATGTAGGCCTTTAAGGCCATAACTAACAGTTTATGGGGTCTACAACTATATTTTGGTCATTGTCATCTCCTGTCTGATAAACTGCCATGGCCATTTACAAGATGACTCCTAAAATAATAGCCTAAGTAATTTTCAAGCAAACTGAGCTCCCAAGAGCAGTGGTTCCAAAATATGGGAGCACTTGCTGATGGTCCTTGGAGAGCTGGCTGGTCACATGACACTGGCTCCTCCTCCATGTTCAAGCTGCTGAATAGCATTTTAAAAAGATAAATACTTTGAACCCACCTTGAGAGGCGATTAAGCTAAACCAAACTAAGGCCATTTTATTTCTGAATGAGAGCATCCACATAGGGATTTAATACACTTTAATTAATTTGTTTTAACTTTCCTGGGTGCCATATAGACAAGTCCTAAGAAAACTATTTACAGAGATGCTGCAACTGCAGCTAGCATTCTAGCCATGTGCACACAGCCTGCTGTCCTAGTGCCTCCTCCAAATTCTTTGCTCCTGCAACCTGTGTTCCTCTCTTCAAGTTCCATGAATGTTGCTACACTACCTGCTCACAAAACCTACAGAGATAGGAACAGGAGGGAGAAGTTGAAAACATTATATACATAAATTATATTACATCTCAACATGCACCTGTGATGTGCAGCAAATTTGGCAAATCACATTTCTGATGGACCCCTGACAGTACCCCTTTAACAGTCTTAACATTCTGTTATTTGTACCTTTTCATATATGTTTTATGATATACTTTAATATACTTTCATAGATTTTGCTTATGACCAGAGTTGTTTCCCTCGTGATAAATTATGTATTTGTGGAACTTCATTAAAATTCAATGGATATTCTTTCTGGATTTCCAAGATTATCTTTTTGACACTGTGACACGGTGCTAGGCAGAAAACTGCTTAGCCAACCCTTTGTCAATCCAGCTCCAATTAAGGGAGGTGAATTGGAGCTGGGTAGATCACCTGGCCCTGATTGGGAAAGCTGGAACAGCTGCTGTCTCATCAGGCTGGGGCTGGATAAAAGCCCCAGGGGAAGGAGCTGGGAAGAGGGAAGCTGCACTACAGGGAAGGTAGTGAGGGGAAGCAGAGAGAGCTAGCTTGCCCCCTCTCTCCTGCTGGTGGACTGTAAGAAGGGGACTATGTGTATGGTGGAAAAGTGGTGGGGCACAGCCTGTAAATAAAAGCACTAGGTGAGCACTGCACTAAGGTCTATGTGTGACTTTCTCAGCCCAGTGGGGGCAGGAGCCAGGAGGGCCCTGCAGGACCCCGTTACAGACACCCATTACCATAAGCACATAGTGTATACAATAAAAGGAATAATTGCTTTGTGTATATTGGATATATTTTAAAAAACATTCTGAATATTCTTCAGACAAAAGGAGTAGAATACAGTTCCTTAAGATAGAGTAGCTTCAGGAAACAATTAGTTCCAAATCCTGCTTTCAAATAAAAGCAAATATGGGTGTTGATAAGTCTGCAAAGTCACTTTCCATATGTAATAGTTTAAAAGTACTGTATGCTAGCAGAATGTGTAATTACAGTTGGCCAGGTAATGTAGCAGCTAAATTTAAAACAAAAATGCTATGCACAAGCTCCTGGGGAAAAGGAACTGAGTATCTAGTGCCAGCCATTCAAGAACTGGTGTTGCTCTCAGCCAGTGATATTCTTTTTGGAACTGTAGCAAGTGTGCTTTTTAAATCTTTTAATGGCCATACTCAGGGGCCCAATCCTGAAGTTGAAGCATATACAAAACTCCGATTGATTGGGGTTTTGGTATAACCTGGACGAATTGATCAGGTCTATGAATCTGAGGACTTCAAAGCATTTCCTAAGCATCAAGATCCTGAGCCAGGGCCCACTGAAGTCAGTGAGAGTCTTTTCATTCATTTCAATAAGTAATGGATCATGTTCTAATTAGGCATCACAACACCCCTGCAGAATGAGAGACAGAGAGGTTAATGCTATAATCTTCATTAAGGCCTGATTTTGTGTGCCTCCGTTTTTCAGTGTCCAACTTGAGATGTGGTGGTCCTGATTTTTCAGAAGGGCTCAGCATCCACAACTTTAATTTAAGACAACAAATGTGGTGACAGGGGTTGTCAGCACCTCTGAAAAATCAAAACCAAGGTGCCTCAATTTGAGGTCCCCCAAAAAGGCAGCACCAGAAAAAACAGTGGCCAATTTTGAAAATGTTGAACCAAATGACATACCCAGGATCAAAGAGTGAGGCAGTAGCTACCCAAAAATTCTGATTATTATTAATATGCAAAATTTAGGGAGAAAAGGTTTGCAAATTTGGAGAAGAATAATTCACTAAATTTCAGTGTTACATTTTTAAGATGCTAGTCGTAAAAAAGTTAAAATGATATAAAAATATGATCTGAAGACTGGAAGTGCTCCTCTAATTTTTCAGCAAAATATACTGACATCCTCACTGAGATCTTCAAAATACATTGGCACCCTCATTTATATCAAATGCAGTAAACGATTTTGATGATGAAGTGATTGCACACTACTGGGAGATTGTGCGCTTTCATCTCAGTGAATCATCGGCATAAACCAAAAACAAGAAATATTTCTGACTTTAACATCTTGCACCACTTCTTTCTTCTTGGGGGCTAACTGGGAAAGCTAGAGGGAGTAAGCCAATTATGGAAAGGTAGGTGGAAGGTTTTAAATACCTGGCACCAATTATATTTAATAAAGTAATGCAATTAGCAGTGCTGTTTTCAGGATTCTACGTGGAATTCTTCATTATTAGTTCTTGATTAAACTGTGGCTTGATAGAAGGGATGAGTATTACTAGCCCATCTTAAATGTTTTCATCATTCTGCTGTTAATAGAAAGAAAACCCCTCCATTTCTTTTAATTAAAGATCAAAAACTCAGGCCCATTAAAATATCAGAACTAATAAACTCCCTGCTGGAGCATATAATATTTTTTCCCTGGAGTTTGATTATGCAGCATTTTAAGTTCAATAAAGGGTACACTGATTCTCTTATTTTTTTCTAAACCTTCAATTGCTTATAAAATAGTAGAGAGGCATAGGTGAACTCCCAAAGCAGAATAAAACTGTAAGTAAAACCAAGTAACTTCTCATCTTTAACTTGCATTTAAAAAGCTATTGTACATCCATTAGTTTTAGTTCTTGTGAAAGGTGATGAACTGAGAGCTCAAAACTGAAAACGTATTAGCCATGGAACAAGAAAATCTCAGGCAGCTGCACTTCAAAATCCCCTAGCCCCTGCGCTGCCTCAGTCATGAGCCATGTCTTGCAGTGCTATAGTTCAGATTCTATGTGAGTTCACTCCTTGGCCACTTTGCTGTGACTGTCTGATCTTGCTTGTGTTGATTATATCCTATATAAGCAACAGATAAACTATAAGTATGTTTTCTGGGGCATGCTGAACAGACCGCAATGTTCATTAGGAACCAGACTGAAACAAATAATTCAGTCTTCATGGGTCATTGAACAACCAATTATAACAAGTTTTGGTCCTTACTAATCCAGACTCAAAGAGATACCTATGTGTGAAGGATCTATATCTCACTGCTTCCCTCATGTGACATCTGACATTCTAACTGTCCCTCATATATTGTTCACCAAGGTACATACTACTTGCAAAAATAAAAAAAATTTAAAAAGTCAGTGCTATTAAGTCCACTGTAACATATGAGCTGTATTGCCACCCAGTTCAGAAACAACCCAGAATGCTACCAAAGTTCCTAATATTACTCAGTCTCTAACAGAATGTTTACTTTCTATTTAGTGCATCTCTAAATACAACCTCCAGTTTTACCTTGCATCAGAACCAGCTGCAGAGGAATTATTCAAAATTTTCAGGATTTGGGGACAAATGCTGCTTTCTGCACCCCACAGGCATGGAAGGCGCTTGATGCAATGGAGTTGCTATGGGATCCACTGCTTTGGAAGCAGTCTAGAAGTCGATATTCCACACCGGCAGTGCATTGTTGAGCTGTGCTGTATGGGGCCTGTTTCCTTAGAAGTGTGTGTGAGCTCTGTGAAGGACTAGAAAATTCAATACTTTTTGGATCCACAGGCCTAAACTCCTGGCACAGGGGCATGCAGGGGCCCCAGGTTCTATTAGCTGCTATGGGTTGGGGCAGTTGTGCAGCCACTGTGCAGCAATCTGATAGGTTCATGGGTGGATTTCTTTGCTGACCTCCTAGAGGATCACCTTGTCCAAAGTCTAAGGTTTTAAAAGATTTAATACAAGATTTTCAGACTCACATTTTCTACCATCGTCTGTGGGAAAAAAAGGAAGAAAGAAAGAAATGTGGGTTTAAAAGCATATCCATTGAGTGCACACAGTTCTGGATGCACCTTTTTGAACAGACTTTGGTCTGAAATCTGTGCCTAACGGTCATTCTTTTTCTCTATGGCTCTTTACTGCCTGAAACCAGATACACTGAGACTTAACTGTCCCCATAACCATAAAAGCTAGTGCTTCCAACTGCAGAGAATTTAAAATAAATCATGTCTTACAGATTCTGTTCGTTTGCATCTTTACAGAAGATAAGGCCACAGACAATCAGAGCTTGATAATGGATACTACTTGCACACCTATTTTCTAGGGCATAAAATATTTCAGGCATTTGAATTGTCAATTTTTTTCATAGTTCAGAGATACCATTGAAAAACAACTACGGTCAAAAGCTATTCCATACTCCTAGAGAAATTCAAGTCTATATTCTAAGGTATAACAAGTTTCAATTTAGACAGCTTAAAAGGAATAGCAGTCACTAAACATTGTGGCTTTACTAAACATTGGCCATGGTCCAGGTAAACCAGTTTGGGTTGTTCTTTTTTATTTTTCTCAGTGACACAGAGGCTAATAAACAAACACAGTATGCCAGCATTAATGCTTGGTTTTACTTATTAGGGAGCTCAGTGCACAAACAAAAGAAAACACGGTCCCTTGTGTTTAGACAAAATCTCAGTGGCAAAATCTTGAACCTGGTTCACACAAGTTTAAGGGGCACAATTATCACTGTATGGTTGAATAAACTGGTCAAGCCAAGGGCAAGCTGGCCCAGGGCAGGGTTGGCCCAGAGCACAAAGGGATGGAGATGGTATGACCCACTCATACTCCATGGGTATAAATGTACTCCTCATCTTGACCACTAATAAACTCTATGCAACTCATGATCCTGTCTTATGGCTTGAGTTAGTGAAACCAGAAAAGAAGAGATGAGTATTGTGCCCTTTATCTTGGAGAACTGGGAACAGCACTGAGGGAAGTTCTCTTTCACCCTCCCTCTTAATGCCAAAGTGAATCTTTGGTCAAGGGGCAGATGGGCCCATAGACTTTAAGGCCAGAAGGAACCATCATAATCACCTAATCTGACCTCCTGCACATCACAGGCCACAGAAACTCACCCACACCCATCTTTTCTCCCTGACTGCTCTATATCAGAATTGACAGCTGGGAATCTTTGTTTATGACAGTCAGCTGGGGTGTAAAGGGCTCCACTCACCACAGGTGCATCTTCTTATGGCCAGGCATGGCATAGTGCAGAGGTGGGCAAACTACGGCCCGCGGGACCGTCCTGCCTGGCCCTTAAGCTCCTGGCCAGGGAGGCTATCCCGTGGGCCCTTCCCTGCTGTCCCCCGTCCCCCACAGCAACACCGCCACGCGGGCAGTGCAGCTGGCTCCGGCCAGGCTGCAAGCTCCTACTGCTCTGAGCTGCATGGTATGGGGGGGGGGTTGAATAAGGGGCAGAGAGTCCTGGGAGGGCAGTTAGGGGACAGGGAGCGGTTGGATAGGCGTGGGAGTCCCGAGTGGCCTGTCAGGGGATGGGGGTGTGGATAGAGGTTGGGGCACTCAAGGGACGGGGGGGGGGTTGATGGGGGTGGGGTCCTGGGGGTTGGTTAGGGCCAGGGGGTCCCGGAAGGGTGTGGTCAGGGGACAAGGAGCAGATGGGGTTGGATGGGGATTTTGAGGGGGGTCAGTCAGGGGGCAGGAAGTGGGAGGGGGCAGATGGGGGTGGGGCCAGCCTGTTTGGAGAGGCACAGCCTTCTCTACCCTGCCCTCCATACAGTTTTGCAACCCCAATGCGGCCCTCGGGCCAAAATGTTTGCCCACTCCTGGCATAGTGGCTGTCTCCCTGTATGGTTCCCCCAGCTGATGGTCACTCTGTCAATACAGTGATCTCTCTTCTGGCAACTTGGCTTTCCTGGCCAGGTCACACTTTAGTCCACCCCTTCCAGGGTAACAAACAGTCCAACCAAGCTATAGTCCAATGACCTTACAGCAGGTCTTCTATCGCTCTCCAGGCTCTGTGGTCCTTAAACCCCTTACCTCAGGGGGTTTTACCCAACCTTCTTCAGTGGCTGGTAGGGGAACCTAGGTCCTCACTCTACTCTGGGTTCCAGCCTAGGGACCCTAGAGCCAGCAGCCGAAGTCTAATGCCTCAGACTCCTTGCTCTCTCCCTGGACTGTTTCCTACTTCTTCTCTACCCCAGAAAATGATTGCAGACTCCCTTCCTGCAGCTTCTTTCTGCCACACTCTTCATGACTTCATAATCACCATCAACCCCTCCCCAGTTTGGCTTCATCATCAATTAAGCTTAGCTTTCCCTCTTGCAGGGGCTGTCTGGTATGTTAATTGCCACTTCAAGCCCACACTAACCTTGTGTGGGGTATACACAAGGGAGTAACAAGTGAATAGGTGTTCTCCCTTTTTCAGCTGGTCTGAATCCCCTTAACTGAGTATCCACTGCTAACTCAGCATAGGCCTCATAGATGGAGGTATATGAACAGTGGTATATGGGATTCAGGAAGAGAGAGAAAAAAGAGCAGGTATGACACCTTTATGGCATGATCTAACAGCAACCATGGTCAAGAAGAGTCCTAGACCCTGATCCTCAGCTAGTCAAAATTCATATAGTACCGCTGATTTCTATAGATTTACATGAGCAAGGGATCTGGTTACTAGCCTGTAAGGGAGTTATTGTATTAGCAGAGGTAGAATAAGAAGTTTGTGCATTTGGGAAGGGTGCTAAGAAGAGAGAAAAAAATAAGTGTAAATGTGTTAAAATATCAACACTATCAATTTTTTAGTTTAAAGAACTAGTGATCATGCATTTCTGAAGGATTTAAGAAACATCTAAGACCAAACATATATAGACCAATTTCCAAACCTGCACATATAAGTTCATGGACTGAATTCTATGT
The DNA here is from genome assembly GCF_965152235.1 of Eretmochelys imbricata. Lineage (NCBI taxonomy): Eukaryota > Metazoa > Chordata > Testudines > Cheloniidae > Eretmochelys > Eretmochelys imbricata. Next base: position 41,551,185 of record NC_135575.1, on the reverse strand, counting down.
TAGAGGGCTCAAATTAACATACATGCACCTAAGTGGGGATACTAACCTACAGGATAATACATTTCATTCTAAGGAACTTCTACCGGACATGCAACCTAAATTTTTGCTTTCCTGTTATACTTCAGTATACCACACTAAATAATTCCTTTCCATTCTTGGTGTTTACACCCTGTAGACATTTGTAGACTTATATTCTGCCTAAAGACTTGTCTACATGGACTTTTAGCAAGCCTGGGAATGAATGTACAGTGCTTTAGCTTGCCATGCACTAACTGGCTGTGCGGACCTTGCTACCACACACTACAAGTTCCAGCTGTAACAACACATTTCACTACAGAACTTTTAATGCACACTAGCAGGGACCACACAGCCAGTTAATATGTGGCAGGCTAGAGCACTATTGTCATAAATATAAAGGGAAGGGTAACCACCTTTCTGTATACAGAACTATAAAATCCCTCCAGGCCGGAGGCAAAACCCTTTCACCTGTAAAGGGTTAAGAAGCTAAGATAACCTCGCTGGCACCTGACCAAAATGACCAATGAGGAGACAAGATACTCTCAAAGCTGGAGCGGGGGGGAAACAAAGGGTCTATCTGTCTGTGTGATGCTTTTGCTGGGAACAGATCAGGAAAGCAGCTCAGAACTCCTGTAAAAAGTTAGCAAGTAATCTAGCTAGAAATGCACTAGATTTCTTTTGTTTAATGGCTGCTAAAATAGCTGTGCTGAATGGAATGTATATTCCTGTTTTTGTGTTTTTTTGTAACTTAAGGTTTTGCCTAGAGGGATCTCTATGTTTTCAATCGGATTACCCTGTAAGGTATTTACCATCCTGATTTTACAAAGGTGATTCTTTTACCTTTTCTTTCATCAAGTTCTTTTAAGAACTTGATTGCTTTTTCATTGTTCTTAAGATCCAGGGGTTTGGGTCTGTGTTCACCGGTACAAATTGGTGAGGATTTTTATCAAGCCTTCCCCAGGAAAGAGGGTGTAGGGCTTGGAGGGATATTTTGGGGGGAAGACGTCTCCAAGTGGGCTCTTTCCCTGTTCTTTGTTTAACACGCTTGGTGGTGGTGGCAGCATAGGCTTCAAGGAGAAGGCAAAGTTTGTACCTTGAGGAAGTTTTTAACCTACGCTAGTAAGAAAAAGCTTAGGGGGTCTTTCATGCAGGTCCCCACATCTGTACCCTAGAGTTCAGAGTGGGGAAGGAACCTTGACAACTATAAATTTACACCCCAGCTTGCTGTGCACGAAGAGTATGTCTACACTGCAACTGGGAAGTCTGATGCCCAGCAAGGGTAGACAGATTTGTGCTAACTCAGCTCAAACTAGCACGCTAAAAACAACAACATGGATACTGTTGTTACATGAGTGGCAGCTCAGGCAAGCTACGTGAACTCAGACTCAGGAGGTTAGGTGGGCTTGGACTCAGGTGGCAGTATGATTGCCATGCAGCAACATCCACACTAGAGTCTTGCAACCCATCCCAAACCCAATGGGACCTGACTACAAGTATCAGGTTTGGGTCAAGTTGGGTCTGAAAAAACCTCAACCTTCTGGGGGGTCATGTCACATCACCTCTGATCACCTCCATCTGTCTGCATGGTCAGCACAGTGGTGGCTGCATGCCCTGCTCCTGCCAGTCGCTGCTACCACATTGCACTCTGTGGGTGCTGTGGAGTGAATGTGCTGATGAATTCCTGATCTATATCTGATGTTTTAGGGTTACCATATTTCAGATTCCCAAAAAGAGGACACTATGGGGGGGCACAGAAGGGGAGCTGCAGAGGGTTTGGAGGGGTGCCAGGGGGCATGTTTACTGGGAAGGAGTATTTGGGGGGCACTGGAGAGGGGTGTGTGTACTGGGAGGGGGTTTTGGGGCAAAGACCCATTAGTACAAACAATGACTGTTGATGGCCTCCAAATTGAGGTGACTAGCATCATCATTATGCCGGGGATATTCCCTGGGGGCCAAATCTATCTGGAACAATCAGACCCAAATATTTGACCTTGAGCCATTTTCACCTAATAGACCCTTAAAGAGCTCAGTTTCTGCTTCTCACTACTGATAAACATTTTAATAAATCAATCTTGTATTTTCTTAATAGTAACTTAATAAAAGTGAATGTGTCATAACACTGATGGGGGAGGGCGGCTAAGTGTCACTCATACAACACCTCCAGTTCACCTCTACTCAAGGCCTACTGCATTATTTAAGTTTTCACCTATTTATTCTTTTTATTCCCACGTTTTTACAAAGGTTCTTAACTTGCAAATGTGGATTTAAAACCCAGGACTGCAGTGCATATAGATTAGGCTGTGGAATATCGGATACATAGATCAAGTTATGGAATAGAGTCAAGGATGAAAATTTTCAAAATTATGTGCCCAAAATTCTTAAATGTGTATAAATCCTAAAGCAGCAGACTGGTTTTTAGAAGAGCTGAATATGTGAAGCTCCCATTGACTACAGCAGGAGCTGCTCATATTCAGCATCTCTAAAATTCAGGCCACTTCCTTTGGTGCCTAAATATGGATTTAAGTACACAACTTTACACAAGGAAGTGAAAGGATGCACAAAATCAAGGAATTTAAATGTGTATGTGGTTATTTAATTCTTTCCTTAGCACTGGTGCCCACTTTTGGGGTGGGGGGAGCGGAGGAGTTGAGGCTTATTTTTACTGTAGAAAATGTCAAAAGAGAAAAAGTTATTTTTCAAATTCCTTTCCTTGCAGGTAACAGAGGTCATGCTCTCTGTATCTGTAAGATGCATATATGATATAGGGACTGGCATGAAAAATACAGCATCAATGCACCAGAACATAACCTCAGCAACCTTATTAAAGATAAGATGTTTTCTTGAAGCGTTAATGAGATGAAGATTAAAGATTAAAAACTGCAATATAATTGGAGTCCTAGGAGAACCAAGGTGAATCACCTAATAAAATTCTTAATTCAGAAGCTTTCTAGTTTGCAGAAATTATAGACGTCCTGATCCTCAACTGCCAAAACAGCTACCTAAGATCAGTGACACCCCTCCTCACTTAAAGCATTTGAATCACTTCCCTTGAGTTGGAATGGCAAAAGTATGAGGGACATCACTTCTGTCATTACTACTTGAAAACACTGAAGGCAAGACACAGAAGGTGACTACTCTTTTGCAACAATTTGCTATACAAAATTTTACTAATTTAAGATTCTCTTCCATAGAGAATCACATTCCTCTTGCATGTGAATTAGTGTTGAAGTATCAGAAGGACACTGCTGATGACTAAATGGTATTTTAGGAAAATGGCTCATAAGTCTATTAGACTGTGTGCCGAACATTGGGTTTTGGAATGGGTGATAATACTTTTATCTTTACAAGAAAAAAGTAAAATAAAAAAATAGAGATCACTTTGAAGTCCGCAGAGAACAAGAGGCTGGAAATGGCAAAAGACTGTGTATTGGAATCCTCAGAGGCATTGGTTATGCTCTCTTTCCTGTGGCTTTGTTTTGTAAGGGTAATCTTCGAAAATCAGTCATGTTGTTACAGAGACTTTTCCCAGGCTGAACTGTTAAAATGAAAGAACATTTTCAAAAGCAGTCTACTGAGGAAGGGCTAATAAGACAGACTTTTTTTTTTTCCTTTTCTGATTTGCTCTGTCATTTTGTCATGCTGTGATCCTGATTCTTGAGGTAGGCTTAAGAGTGGGAAGGAGATAGTCACTATGTTGGCTTTATTTGCCTTTATGTTTTCCTGTTAGTTGCTTTCATTTTTAAGTGTGTTTGGAGTTTAATTGTATTTGCTTTTTGTGGAGCATTTTTATTCCACTGTACTACAACAACAGGAATTTGGCAGTAGACTTGTCGTTTTGAAGGAGTCCAGAGCTTGTAGCATAGACTTGTGGAGGGATGAAGCATTCAGTTCTGTGGAGTACTGCAGTTCTATGTGTAGAATATATTGCTTTATTAGTGTATATCTCTGAGCTATGAAGCAATGAATACAACACATAGAAAGAAGGTTGAACTCATGCTTTAGATCTATTGTATTGCCTACGTACATCAAACTGAGTTGCACCGTAACTCTTAATTTCCTTTCTTTTGCTGGCTGAACATAAATTTTTATTCACAGTATGAGAATCAGTGGTTTTTAAAATACTATTCCTGAAACTTTGAAAGAGATTCTTAAGGATTCCTCTGAACATATGCAACTGCAATGTAGAAGAGTAGGGTTTCAGTTTATTTTGGCCTACATCTAATTAATTTTATTTTTAAAATAAATTTTCTTCATAAATTTTGGAGTGACATGTTGTAATCTCATGACCACATGGGTACACCAAACCAGGGCAGGACACAGATTTTGTGGGAAGATACACAAAGAAACATATGCAGGGCCACACCAGTCTTCACCTTACCAATGAACAGATCCTTATACCTATATATATTCACTGCAATCCCTAAAGCAGAACTTTCTGAGAAGGGAAGGGCAATTAAGGGATTCAGTCTCCAACACAGCTATCTGGCATTGGACCACGGATGGTGAATTGAGAATTGCATTCTGGCTGGTAGGTGGATGTGTGCATGTGTGTAGGTTCCCTCCATAAGTGGGGCCTGTGATGTTCTACATAGGCATAAGGCCACCTCCACATAAACAAACTAATACCAATGAAAAGCAGAGGTTGTGTTGAGAGTTTGCCCAGCCTATCCTGGAGGAAACATATGATTACTGACGTTTGGAAGAGCATAGCCCTTAAATCATAAAATTCCATCAGGAACTGGGGTGAGGATGCGACTTGCAAAAACACAGCAGTGAAAGAGTTCTTCCAGCTTAAAGATACGAAGCTACAGAATGGTACTGGGAGAAATGATGGAAATTAAAAAATAAAAAAGAAATCTATTGCTGTAATTTAGTAGAAACTAATAAATATACAGGACTGTAAAAAAAAAAAAAAGCTTTCACTGCACAGGTTTACTGTGCTGAACATGATTTATATGTTTTGTTAGAGCCTGAAAAATTAGAATTGGCAAGAGATTCACAAAAGCTGTATCTTTCTACACGGGTTCCATCAGTAACTGTGTGCTCAGGAAGCCAGTCTTGTAACTTTATGCAACTTTTATCATTCATAAGAGGCAAGAAGGGCAGTAAATTGCTCTGCTGAATAATCTACAGTTAAAATGTAACACTCAGAACATAGATAAGCAAAGCAGCAGTCACTTAATGAGGACACAGATAAGGAGGGCATTATTTCCCCCCCTTAAATTTAATTAGAGTGGTTTGGCCTGTGGGGGGAGAAAATAACGAGACTATAACAATTTTCTCCTCTGAATATGAATATATCTCCTGGATGGCAACAAATTACTATGCATGTAACAAATCCCTTGTGTTACATGTAATACGTGGTGATCCTCTCAGAGTTCATTTTCATATAGATATAAAAAGGGAATCCTATTTCTTTTCTATAATACTTCTGTATGTCAGCTCTTAGTCACAATATATTACTTACATTTTAATAATAGTGTGCATGTGTTTGTGAAGGTGATGTTGCACATAATCAGCAACTTCCTTTCTCTCCATCTCTCTAACCTTATTAAGTAAAGGCTTCTATTCAAAATAAATGACATGGTGTACAAGCCCAGAAGGCAGAATATACTGATCCATGCTGGACCAGTCCATCCAGGAAAAAAGGTCCACTGAACGAGCCAGAAGGGAAAAATAATGTTTGGTGGCAGATAAATGAGGCACTGCTTAAGGTAATTTATGTAAATGACCGTTCCTTGCTCCATTACTTTCTGTCTGCTGTTGGTCATCTCTCTCCCCGGCCACGAGCCTGCAGAAGTTATTCCAGCACTTAACAGATCATCTTTATTTGAAAGCAGATTTTCCTTCCATTCACCTTTATTAATGCTTCTGTTCACAGGACATATAAACAATGTATATAAAAACTGTATTGGTGTTCAGTTAAAACACTGGCTGCATATCGCTGCTCCATATTCAGTAGTACAATTTCCACTGGTTCAAGGAAAAAAGGGGTAGGGACCATGGCACTACCCTCATCCCAGTCCTCCCCCTTTTAGACAGCTGTCACCCCAGGCATGCGAGCATAAAGCAAGGACGATGCACCCCAGTGGGATTCTAGCCATTGTTTGAGCAAGTCTGTCATAGAAAACCGTGGTCTCCTTTTCTTTGTATGTCCATCCATACAGGGTCAACCTAGAAGGGCTACTATGCTCATCATCTAGTTTACCAATGCAACTCTGTTGATTCTATGGTACAGTGCATAATCTGCATAAACAACACCTTTTAAATATTAAAATATTTCATGAGATAGATACAACAGTCTTGCTTGTTACTAGCACTACACAGGTGCACAAGAGGAAGAGAGGATACGAAAAGCATCCCCACCTTACAGCTCTCCACAGGTGCTAATCACAAACCCAACTCTTGTATTTTCTGAGAACAAGGACCACACAAGGCAATTGCCTTACCAAGTGGGCGGGGAAGGGACCAAGCTGGGGTCAAGGTTCATACAACCATTTCCATATTTAGTGAGAGGGTTGTTCATAGTGTACCCTTTTAAAAAGCCCACTGTGTTTCATATTCCCTGGCAAAGCTAGCCATCCTTGCCATTATGGATGTCACCTCCCTATACACCAACATCCCTCACAATGACAGCACCACTGCCTGCCTCAAATATCTACAATACTCAGATATCCACCCTAAGCACATCACCATACTCAACCATTTCATCCTCACCCGTAACAACTTTATATTCAACAACAAACATTTTGTCCCAACTATGAGAACAGTCCTGGGTACTAGGATGGTTCCCCGATATGCCAACCACTTCATGGGCCAACTCGAAGAATTATTTCTGGATAAATGTACCATGAAACCAACGATGTACCTGAGATACGTTGATATTTTCATCCTATGGACAGAAGACAAATTCCCACATACATTTCCACAACAACTTCAACAATTACGAGCCCGTCCATTAAACACTCTGGAACACTCCCACACTAGCATCAACTTCCTGGGCACCACAGTCAGCTTCAACAATGGAACCGTACAAATACCTATATACAAGAAACCCACAGATCACTGCACTTAACTTCACAGATCCAGTAATCACCAAACACCAAGAAATCCGTTATCTACCGCCAGGCACTCAGATACCATGGAATATTCTCCAAGGACAAAGCTTGGGATATCTATCTTAACACACTTGAAACTGCTTTTCCCAAACAAGGACACTCCACCAGAGAAGTAGATTGCATCATAGAACAGGCTACCCAAATACCCCAAGAGAACCTGCTTCAATATTGGGGAAAAAAACTCTCTGACTGCACCGCCCCCCTCCCTCAAGTTGTCACCTATCTCCCCATACTGGAAGGGTATAATTAAACAATTACAACCCAGACTTGATAGGGACCACAGCCTGAAATAAATTTTTCTTCAACCCCCACTTCTGGACTTCAAACAATCCCCCATCCTCACCAAACTTAGTATCAGAAACAAACTCCCCACAGATCAGGACTCAGTTCAACTCAAAGCAGCACCAGACCCTACCATAACAACAGATGTGAAACCTGTTGATAATCATGGTAGTGGAGATATGTCAATACCCCCAGAATACACCTTTCAAGATCCAAAGGTTCTACTCATGCCTATCACAACACGTGGTGTTCCTCAGGCAGTGCACTAAATGCCATAACAACAGCAACTATGTGGGTGAAACCAGACAATCACTATGTCTTGAATGAACTCACACAGAAAAACGATAAAAGACAAAAGCATCATATCACCTGTGTGTGAACACTTTTCACAAAACAATCACTCCACATCTGACCTCTCAGTCTTCATCCTCAAAGGAAACCTGCACAACACCATCCAAAGCCCAGGAGTTAAAATTCATAGTTTTGTTAGACACTAAAAATCATGGTCTTAGTAAAGACTATGGCCTATTACAACAATCTGTAACCCAATAAACCCTCTACTATTGTCCTAAGACTGCAAAGGTGTTAACAGTCCACTTCACTTTAAATGATCTCTTACAATGTGTTAACTACTTATGTTAATACTTATGTATTTAGCTGTGACACGGGGTACGGGGTATGTCTACATTTAAAACACCAGAGCAGCACAGATAGCTTAGTGCTTCAGTGTAGACATTACCTACTGCGCAAGAAGGGGTTCCCCTGTCAGCGTAGTTAATTCACCTCCTGGAGAGGCATTACTTAGGTTGACAGAAGAATTCTAGCACTGTCTACATCAGGTATTAGGTCGGCTGAGTTAAGCTCACTAAATTTTTTAGTATAGGCCTGGCCTATGAGTACCTTTTCCAGACCTGAAGAAGAGCTTTCTGTAGCTCAAAAGCTTGTCTCTTTCAACAACAGAAGTTTCTCTAGTAAAAGATATTACCTGCCCATCCTGTCTCTCTGGCAATCCTAGAGGCACAGTGCCTGAGGCAGATACAATGGACCCCCCCCCCCCATTTGGCAGCGTTCCTGAAGTCCCACTCCTGTGGGCAGTGGTTTTCACACCACATTCTTGCTCTAGTCACCACTATACTGCTTCTAAGGCAAAATCTGTTTTTGTGTTAAAAGGCAGAAATATTAAACAATCCCCCTACACTGAAATTCACAGTAGTATTGTGTGTGAGCCAACTTGCCAACATCTTCTGCTTTGACATATTAAATATTAATAAAACTGATTGGCACAATGTTCTTTACAACAGTAGCAGGGCGTAAAAATCTACTGAATAGTTTTCATAAATTAAAGTTATAATTTTAAGATCTAATTAGTATAAATATGTCTACTGCTTCATGATGCATAACTTTCCATAATTGTTGTATATGAAATACTATGCTCCAACACTTAAATCAATCTTCCTACCACATAAGATACAATGGAACCTACACAGTTAATAACATTTCCTGTCTTTCTTTTTTTTTTCCTTTCTCTTGTACCTTTTACTTATTATTCCACACAAGTCACTGTAAAACACCATGAAAGCCCTGCATGAACTGTAAAGATGGAACATATATACATTTATAATAAATGCAATAAAAAAAGCTGTAAAGATAACCTGGCTAATAAATTAGGAAGATAAAAAGAACCTTAAAAACAAGAGGAAGTTGCAAACAGTTAATTAATCACGCAGCTGTATTTATAAGGAACTTAAAAAGAAATGTCTGAATATTTTGCATTCACAAGACACATTTCTTATAGAAGAGATCTGAAGCTCAATACAATGTAAGAAATATAATTCAGCCTCTCATATCTAATTCTCTTTCATTGTAACTGTGTAACAGATTCTTTCGATGAGGTATCACTTATTTGCAAATAATCTTTTTATTTAAAAACTAAATCAAAATAGGAACATAAATAAGGAAAGAATTCCCCTTTAGAATCCAAAAGGTGTTTGAAGATATTTTTAGAGCTTTCTCTCTGGAAGGTGTTGGTAAACAGTCTGGTTTATTCTCTCAGTAGTTCAAGGTTTCTGACACCTTTTCCTCCTCTAAGACACACAAGGTTGCTGACACCATCCTCCTCAAAGACTCACAAAAAGCATTCAAACCTCCCCCTGATGTAAATATTTAGGCCCCTCAAATGTACAAATAATTGAAAAGGAATGTTCAAGAAAGTCCTTTCACAATTTTTTTAAAAAAATCATTTCAGTGGTATATATTAAACATTTTTCTTTCATGTAAAAATTTACCATATTGGATGGAACTATCCTTCAAAAAACTTAACAGGGCAGCATAAAATATACCCTGAAAAGTCCCACCAAATCTAGGCACATTTGTAATATAAAGAAAAAGAGCAAGAATTTCATTCTGTTTCTGTGAGCAGGAAAGTTTCAAATAAGGAATAGAGCTTGTTCACCTAAACTCAATAAAAGCATCTGCACATTTATAGCTTCTGCATATCCAAAACATGGCAGATTGCACGTAATCATAACAGTTGGCTCTGGTGTGAGAAATCTGTTAGAGTAAGCAAAGAGATATTGAACTCAACAGGCAATATCAGCTCAGGAATGCATGCAGTAAATAGAAGCAGGAAGCCTGCCAAACAATCAGTGGGGCCACTGGACAATCCAGGTGCACTCAAGGAAGATAAAGTCATTGTGGAGAAGCTGAATTCGTTGGATCAATCTTGACTGCAAAGAATGAGAGAGAGATTCCCACACCTGAGCCATTCTTTTTAGGTGACAAATCTGAGGAACTGTTCCAGATTGAGGTGTCAATAGAGGTGGTTTTGGAAAAAAATTGATAAATTAAACAATAATAAATCATCAGGACTAGATGGTATTTATCCAAGAGTTCTGAAGGAACTAAAATATGAAATTGCAGGACTACTAACTGTGGTATGAAACCTATCATTTAAATCAGCTTCTGTGCCGGATGCTGGAGGATAACTAATATAACATCAATTTTTAAAAATGGCTCTAGAGATGACCCTGTCAATTATAGGCCAGTAAGCCTAACCATTACCAGGCAAATTGGTTGACACTATCGTAAAGAACAGAATGACCAGACACATAGATGAACATGATTTTATTGGGGACGAGGCAACTGGGCTATTGCAAAGGGAAATCGTATTTCACCAATCTATTAGAATTCTTGGAAGGGATCATCAAAGATGTGGAAAAGGGTGATCCAGTGGATATAGTGTAGTTGGACATTCAGAAAGCCTTTGAAGGCTTCACCAAAGGCTCTTGAGCAAAGTAAGCAGTCATAGGATAAGAGAGAAGAGTCCTCTCGTGATCAGTAACTGGTTAAAATGGTGTCCCCTAGCGGTCTGTACTGGGATCACTGCTGTTCAACATATTCATAAATTATCAGAAAAAATGGGCAAAAAGGGAAGTGGCAAAATTTGCAATGATACAAAATTACTCAAGATAATTAAGTCTAAAGCAGACTGCAAAGAGTTACAAAGGGATCTCACAAAACTGGGTGACCAGGCGACAATATGGCAGATGAAATTCAATGTTGATAAATACAAAGTAATGCACATTGGAAAACATAATCCCAACTATACTTAAAAATGATGGGGTCTAAATTAGCTGCTACTATTTAAGAAAGAGATGGAGTAATTGTGGATAGTTATCTGAAAACATTTGCTCAGTTTGCAGTGGCAGTCAAAAAAACTAACAATATTAGGAGCTATTTGGAAAGCGATAGATAATAAAAGACAGAAAATATCATAATGCCACTATATAAATCCATGGTCCGCCCACACCTTGAATACTGCATGCAGTTCTGGTCACCCCATCTCAAAAAAAAGATATATTAGAATTGGAAAACAGAGAAGCACGACAAAAAATGATTAAGGGTATGGAACAGCTTCCGTATGAAGAGAGATTAAAAAGACTGGAACTTTTCAGCATGGAAAAGAGACGACTAACAGGGCATATGATAGAGGTGTATAAAATTGTGACTGGTGTGGAGAAAGTGAATAAAGAAGTGTTATTATTCCTTGACATAGCACAAGAACAAGGGGTCACCCAATGAAATTAATAGGTAGCTGGTTTAAAACAATCAAAAGCAAGTACTTCATCACACAACACACAGTCAACCTGCAGAATTCATTGCCAGGGGATGCTGTGAAGGCCAAAACTATAACAAAGGTTCAAATGAAAAAAAAAACTTTATAAATTCATGAAGGATAGGTCCATCATTGGCTATTAGCTAAGATGGTCAGGGATGCAACCCCATGCTCTGGGTGTCCCCAACCTCTGATTGCCAGAAACTGGGAATAGATGATAGGATGGATCAATTGCTGATTGCCTGTTCTGTTCATTCCATCTGAAGCACCTGGCATTGGTCACTATCAGAAGACAAGATACTGGGTTAGATGGACCATTGATCTGACCCTGTACAGTCGTTCTTATGAAGGCTATGGGACACTAGAAATTAATCCTCATGGGCTAAATTCTCCCCTTTGCAAGAGCACTGCTCATTGCAGATGATAGGATGAGGGTACTGGTTATAGCTCCCTGATATTTATCAATGACCCTAATCCTTACATGACTTAGAGCAGCTGCCACTGGACTCTATTTCACCACTGGACTCTACTTCAATGCAGAATTGGCAAAGTGTTTGTAACCCTAAACAAAGCATTATGGTTGTTCTTTCAAAAGTTTACAACTGAACATTGACTTAGTACAGCTTTAAAACTTTACTACGTAGAAGAAAAATGCTGCTTTTAACCATCTTAATTTAAACAAAACAAGCACAGGAACAGTTTCCTTACCTTGTCAATTTTTAAAAATGTTCCTTTTTTTTTGTAGTTTACATGTAACACATTATTATACTGTATTTGCTTTTTTCTTTTTTTGTCTCTGTTGCCTGATTGCATACTTCCAGTTGCAAATAAGGGGTATGGTTGACTGGTCAGTTTGTAAGTCTAGTGTTCGTAATTCTGAGGTTCTATTATATATAGAAGCAATACAAACATCACCAAAAGCAAAAAAGGGAGAAAGACACATAACTGACTTTGGGTCTGAGCCTGCAACCCTTACTCACCTGAGTAATCCTTACTCCTGTGAGTAGTTCCATTGTATTCAGAAGAACTACTTATATGAATAAATACTGCTTGGATGCATAAGGCTTGAAGGATCGGGTTTATATTTCCCCTTTTGAAAAAAGTCTATTGTGGACACAGTGCCCCAACACTCACTAAATAAAATAGGACCCAGAATGACATATGTCACAAGCAAACAAGTTTGGATATGGTCACTATGAAACTGGTCTTTCTGGCAACTGTACATTGTTCTCCATGAAAAAGTGACTGCCCAACAGCTACATTTTCATGTATGGGAATAGCATAAAATTGCTTATTCTTTACTCACTCCACTTCTAGAAAGCACCATATGATAGATGAGCTTGACCTTGATGACCATCTCTTCTTTCCAAAACCTGCACACCTTACCACATAAAAGACGTGACAAACACGCAGATACCGCTTTATTTTATTCCCTTTTGCCTTGCTCGTGACAGCAGCATAAGGAGGCATTCATTATCTTTCTCTCTTTGCTACCAGTAGGTGTGTAACTACTTTCTTTCCCACACACACACACAGGATCAACCAAGCTCATAGACAGGAATATCACGTTAATCTTTTACTATTCCTCCATCGAGAGGAGATGTGTTGCCTATAGAATGTTCAATATGAAAAATACCAGATAGTTCTACTTGAGCTGAGTCTAATGTGAAAATCAACATGCAAAAAAGCCAGGGTGCATGGTCACTAGGGGCTATGGTAAGGTAGGAATTAGATTTGCGAGAGGGAGATTGGGACAACCAAAAAACAGTGAAGGGTGACAGAGGGATAAATACAGTTTTCTACCATCCTGCCTCACCTTTTTTGTAAAGTGCCTTAATTTATAATTCTGAAAGGAAAAGGAGATGAGAGAAGACAGAGGAAAGAATGCAACTTTTTTTTCCCCACCACCCTGCCACCACTTCACAATGTCCTAGTTTTCACTTTGAAAATGTGACCAAACTTCAGGACAGAGGGTATGTGTGCAGGGGTGGAACCAGGGACAGCAGCTTGCTACTTGCAGTCCCATAACCATTTTTGGGCATCAGCTGCCACTGCAAAAAAATATGTCTCCCCAACTCTTGCTTGCACCTCCCCTAGAAAAGCTCAGTGTTTCACATTTGATAAACATTACAATAGAGTGATTATAATGAAAATGTTTTAATATAATAAATGAATAGACTGCCTACTGAGATAACCATGGGCTACCAAGATAAACTTACTCTGGGAACATCCAGATGGATTTTCTTTATATGTCTATTTAAATGAATTATTTGCACTGCACGGGCTTTTAGGCTACTAAAAGAAACAGATAAAGTAAATGGAATATAACATTGTCACTGGGTAATAGCCTCTTCCTGCTAGATAAATACTGAGAGAGAAAGAGAAACAATTTATTGAAAATGGTAACATCACCTCAGCGTTCAAGTTTATTTTCAGTGGAAGGCAATTAGGCTGCAATAACATTTTCTTCCACTGACATTATTTCTATTATATCAGATATGACAAAATAAATAAACTAAGATGGATGGACATTGCTGATGCAGAGTGACAACTACTCACTCTACCATACTGAAAAAACAATATTGTTATTCGCTTAAATTTCATACAGTGACAGCCACATCAGTACTGATCAGGTAATCCTAATTAAACACAATTTGGGGGGTTTTTTACAGCTAAAATTACAGTGGGGTGGCCTCCCCATTATGGTTACAGTTGAACCTACCTTATTGTTTAATAAGTTAGTAGTTAGAATGTGGATAAACAAAAACAGCCAGGCCTGATTGCCCATCATTAGTTTTTGTATTGATGAACTTCAGGCAAAAACAATCCCATACCATCAGATTTTTTCAGACGTGTCCACTAATTTTGTGTGCCTAAAGCCTGGGTGCTGAAACTGAGATGTCTTCTGACTGATTTTCAGATGCTGAGGACACTCAGCTCCCCCTAAATTCAAAGGAGTAACTATAGATTTGTGAGCAGTGAGCTGATAATCAATATAACTATTTTCAAGAGTTATCAGCTCCCATTTAGACACCCCAATGAAGTGTCCACTTATAAAAGTGCTTAGTATGCCGTAGTACCTGTTGTTCTGGTGACTTATATAGATGCCTAAATGGAGTGATTGAACTTTGAGTTCTTCTGAAAGTCTGAGTCTATATGTACCTCTACTGTAACTCATCCTGCCTCAACTCTGCTGCATTGCCTTTGTATCTATCACTCTCTCTTTTATTATTTGTGAAAGAACGTTAATTTGCCCTGTCAACCATTCTGTTTATTCTTAACAAGTTAGTAACTAGAATTAGGCTATGTCTTTTGAACCCACAAAACCTCTGAGGAGCGTTCAGGACAGTGATAATCATTACACTATGGAAAAAGTATAGTTTAAGCTCTCCCAAACCCACCCAGAATACTTTCTTTCAAGGTCTCCTGGTGGCAGCAATAGATGTTTTACCCATCTTATGTTCCTCAGCATAATGAAATGAATTATTAACTTCACACTTTTCAGAGTAACAGCCGTGTTAGTCTGTATTCGCAAAAAGAAAAGGAGTACTTGTGGCACCTTAGAGACTAACCAATTTATTTGAGCATGAGCTTTCGTGAGCTACAGCTCACTTCATCGGATGCATACCGTGGAAACTGCAGCAGACTTTATATATACACAGAGAATATGAAACAATACCTCCTCCCACCCCACTGTCCTGCTGGTAATAGCTTATCTAAAGTGATCATCAGGTTAGGCCATTTCCAGCACAAATCCAGGTTTTCTCACCCTCCACCCCCCCACACAAAAACCTGGATTTGTGCTGGAAATGGCCTAACCTGATGATCACTTTAGATAAGCTATTACCAGCAGGACAGTGGGGTGGGAGGAGGTATTGTTTCATATTCTCTGTGTATATATAAAGTCTGCTGCAGTTTCCACGGTATGCATCCGATGAAGTGAGCTGTAGCTCACGAAAGCTCATGCTCAAATAAATTGGTTAGTCTCTAAGGTGCCACAAGTACTCCTTTTCTTTTAACTTCACACTGTGTGGGATCTCTGGGGTGGGGTAGAGCTGTCTGTACTCTCAGCTTCTCCAAAGCACTTGTGTGGGTTCAACCACAAATTGAACTAAAATGTTCAGTTCTACAGACCAACAATAAAGTTAGTCCATTAGTGTTTCAGGGACCCACTGTGTGACTTCAATGGAGTTATATTAGGAATGAATAGGGCTAGAAATTTCTAATATTAAATTTAATAAGAAAGAAGTTATAATTATGTCAAACAGCTCTGTAATTTTGAGATGAAACTGAAGTACGTAGAAAAGCATCAGTTCCAATACTACATTGCTAGAATTTAAATGTTGTTAGCTTAGCTAAAATGAGTTAATCATGGATGCTGAATATAAACAACATCCCTATTAGGCAGTCTATTTTCATATTTGAGGCACACAGTTCTCTGTGTTATAGTCAGTGCAGCAGAACTCAGTAAAACACTATCCCTCATACCTAATGTGATGGCATTTATACACAAATATGGTTTTCAATAACAGATATTCAGCTGCTTCAAATTAATTCTCTCTCATTCATTCAGTATGTCGTGTTGCAGAGGATAACTCCTTTGATATTAATAGTAATGGAGATACATTACATCTGACAGTGCTAACAACATGTTTAGCAGAATACATTAGCTTTAAGTAGATTAAGGATCTGAATACTTTTTTCAGATGCCACTGTTTCAAAAAACTATTTTAATGGTTGCATCTGTTGTACTGATTCAGAAATTATCTCTGCTTTGATATTATTTTCCATTAGGGCTGTGAAACAATTAAAAATATTGTGATTAATCGCACTGTTAAACAATAGAATCCCATTTATTTAAATATTTTTGGATGTTTTCTACATTTTCAAATATATTGATTTCAATTACAACACAGAATACAAAGTGTACGGTGCTCACTTTATATTTAATTACAATTATTTGCACTGTAAAAAAAGAAATAGTATTAGGTGAATTGAAAAATACAAGTATTGTAGTGCAATCTGTTTGTCATGAAGTTGAACTTACAAATGTAGAATTATGTACAAAAAAAAACTGCATTCAAAAACAACACTGTAAAACTTTAGAGCCTACAAGTCCACTCAGTCCTATTTCTTGTTCAACCAATCGCTCAAACAAATTTGTTTACATTTGAAGGAGATAATGCTGCCTGCTTCTTGTTCATAATGTCACCTGAAAGTGAGAAGGCAGCATTCACATGGCACTGTTGCAGCCAGCGTCACAAGATATTTACATGCCAGATGCGCTAAAGATTCATGTCTCGTCATGCTTCATCCACCACTCCAGAGGACATGCATCCAGGCAAATGACAGATTCTGCTTGATAACCATCCAAAACAGTGCAGACCAACACGTTCATTGTCATAATCTGAGTCAGAGGCAACCAGCAGAAGGCTGATTTTCTTTTTTGGTGGTTTGGGTTAAGTAGCTTTTGCATCGGAGTGTTGCTCTTTTAAGACTTCTGAAAGCATGCTCCACACCTCATCCCTCTCAGATTTTGGAAGGCATTTCAGATACTTAAACCTTGGATCGAGTGCTGTAACTATTTTTAGAAATCTCACATTGGTACCTTCTTTGCGTTTTGTTAAATTTGCAGTGAAAGTGTTCTTAAAAATGAACATGTGCTGAGTCATCATTGAGACTACTATAACATGAAATATATGGCAGAATGTGGGTAAAACAGAGCAGGAGACATACAATTCTCCCCCCAGGAGTTCAGTCACAAAAAAATATTGCATTAATTAAATTTAACAAGCAACATCAAAAGAAGCATGTCTTCTGGAATGGCACCTGAAGCATGAAGGGGCATATGAATGTTTAGCATATATGGCACATAATACCTTGTAATGCTGGCTACAAAAGTGCCGTCCGAACGCCTGTTCTGACTTTCTGGTGAAATTGTAAAGAAGTGGGCAGCATTATCTCCTGTAAATGTAAACTTGTTTGTCTTAGCGATTGGCTGAACAAGAAATAGGACTGAGTGGACTTTTAGGTGCTAAGGTTTTACATTGTTTTGTTTTTGAGTGCAGTTATGTAACAAAAAAAATCTACATTTGTAAGTTGCATTTTCATGATAAAGAGATTGCACTACAGTACTTGTAAGAGGAACTGAAAATACTATTTATTTTATCATTTTTACAGTGCAAATATTTGTAATTAAAAATAATATAAAGTGAGCAGTGAACACTTTGTATTCTGTTGTAATTGAAATCAATATATTTGAAAAATGTAGAAAAACATCCAAAAATATTTAATAAATTTCAATTGATAGTCTATTGTTTAATTGCAGTTTTAATTGCACTGTTAATTGCAAGTAATTTTTTTAAATCGCGATTAATTTTTGAGTTAAGCACGTGAGTTCACTGCAATTGACAGTCCTATTTTCCATATAATTTTTTTTTTTCATGTGGCAGTAAGTGCTTTGTAAATACTATAAACTAGCCTCACAAAATAGTAACAAAGCTCACTGCTTTTGCATTTTCTTTAAGAATTAAAGATGTTTTATTCTCAATGTCTTTTAAATTTGTCTGTATAGTTTATTGCTTTTTGATAACTAACTTCAGTGAATTATTCTTCTAACAGAACCCAAAATGCCATTTTGAGGTTCACTTCACAGGGGGAAAAAAACAAACAAAAAACCCAATGGGAAAGATATTATGAGGATCAGAAATAGTTTATTATAGTGGAGAACCTGTACTATTTCTTAATTCAGATTTTATTTATGCATTTCATTAGTCCAGTCCTTCAAAGCAGCTTTGTCACAATGACTGGAATGGGAGCAGCAGCAGGCTCTAAATCTTCCCTGTAATTCAACTTCGCATGTAAGAAGTTCTCAAACACCAAAATGAAATGCTGCAACCACACATCACATACAAACAGAGGTTATTGTGCCTTTTTTTCTTGTGTACCTATATTTGTATGAAACTGCTTAGGCATCCAAAAAGCGTAGATCCTTACAGAATATATGTGTTGAAAGCATTTTTGGAATACAAAAATTTTAATACACTTTAAGGTTATTGTTTTACATTTCTGGAAAAATTGAGAGAAAGTGTCAATTATAATTTTGAAGAAAAACTGTGTGTGGAATTGTCAATCCAAAAACACTTGTTGAATGAGCCAATACATTTAGAGGGTTTTGTAGCTCAATAAATTTAGTGGTAATTTAATGAGATCCTCTTAATCAATTAAGTACAGTTTCAAAAAAAACAAACAAAAAAAACCCACAAAACTGAAATTAGCAAAAATGTTTCCCAATTACCCTTTTTCCCCCCCTCCCAGTTGTCTTACAGCTCTTAACCTAGCTAGAAGTGTTGGCAGTGTAACAAATATCTTCATCGTTTGTCCAATTTTTAGCTTCTAGAACAAAGACCTCAGTTTTTTCAAGGTGTTTTCTGGTCATCTGTTTTCCTACTAGATTCTTCTGAAAAAAGAATAGGTGTAAAGCATAAAGATAATGTGCTTCAAAGGTCATCCTCATGCACCCATAACCCACCACTGTACTTGAATGGCAAAGCAACACAGAGTGAAAAAGGACCCTGCAGGTGTTTATAACTAAAAATAGTGGAAAACTCACAAGCACTGGAAAGTCAACGAGTAACTATTTCAGACATGTATAAACACTAGCTTTGTTGCATGTAAGAGCCACAAAATATGGAAATAAGAAGGGTGAAATGCTGTGACTAACTCCTGACACTTCAAAATGATTAATAATCCAATATGGTCTTCTTTAAAATTTATGTTGACATTCATTATCAGATCAACTCATTCACCTTCTACTTGTAAGACTGCCTGATGCACGTATTATATACGAATGATCTAGCTCCTATGATCATGCATGTATTACATATTAAGGATCTAGCTCCAATCCTGAGAGGTGCTGGAGACTTCCTGGAAAGTGAGAGTATCCTCAATTCCCAGTGAAGTATCTCCCATTAAGTGCTTAGCACTTTGCAGGATCAGATCCTTTGCAATTTCTTAACTTTTTATAAGTTTGGCTGCTATTAGTGGGAAACCCTATCCTCTTTATTCCCTTTCATAGATGCAGAGGGCTCTGGATACAGTAGAACCAGTTTTCATGTGGGCAGGAAAGCAGAATCCCAAGATTTCAAACAGGAGCACACACCTTCAGCACAAAGTTCAGCAGCTGCTCCTTCTCTGTCACTCCAGTGACTACCTGAATTGGCCAGAGGATCTGTCATTATGATCCACCAGCCTCTCCCAGCACCTTTGCGAGAGGCAAGTTAATAGGCTATAGACTCTATTCCAGCTCTGAGGTTGCAGCAGGTGCCACAAAGGAACTTTGTAGCCTGCAAAGGAGAAGGATTCTGTCTCTCCAAAGCCCAAGGGATTTTTCCCATGCCAAACACATATACTTGGGATTGGTGCAGCAAGATAGAGTTGCATCTTTGGTAAATTTCAAATATTAATTTCAGTTTAAAAAATAAGAATTTATGCGGAAGCTTTTGCAGTAGCAGAATAGTGGTTTTTGCACATACTGTACCTGCACATCATTGACATTCATCCTTGTTCCTTCTTTCCCAACAAAGATGTCATCTATGTCGACAAGAATGTACCTATCCAAGGACAATGTGAGCTTTTTCCCAGACAGGAAAGAGACGGCATCTATAAAGATCAGCTTGTGCAGCCAAAAGTTCAAGTTGCTGCTGAAGAGAACTCTCTGAATCCCATCATGAAGCCCCAGGTCATGAACTACTGTGGCATGGAGAGCATTTTTAGTGATGGGTAGTGGGAGGTTTTCTGTAGTCTTTATTTTTGCAAATATCACTGGCTGATAGGCTGAATGATTAATCTGGAAAACTGTCCAGTCATTTCCAGGCAAGGGACCTTTATCAAGCTTAGAGGACTTAGTTACATGAAGCAATGGGGAATGAGGGTTAACACAACAGTCCTTAACACCTAGATTGCCATGAACATGGAAAGGAAAGTCCTTAAACTGAATGCTCTGCAAGCTGTTCTCGCTGCCCTTATGGAATCCAATGACACCCACACCATATTCAATACAGTATTTATCTAGAAGGCCTTTGTTCCATGAGTCCATATTCACATACTTTAAAATATTTTCATATACAATGAGAACATATTTGCCTTTATTTTTGTCTATAAGCACTGGAAGATCACCTTTCGCAGGAGCAATCTCTATGTGATACTGAAATCTGCTGGATTCTAGAATTGTTATTATATCTTGACCGAGTGTTGAGTATTGGCTTTCCACAAACACCAGCACTACGGGATCAGTCCTCATGGGATCAATGGGCTTCACTGTCTTGAGCTCCATTAACTTGTATGGCAACAGCTGAAGATCACCACATTCCACTTCTGAAGAGATCTCAGAAAGTTCATTTTCCTGTTTGTAGCCATTATACAAATAGTAAGCAGAAATAACAATGCTCACCATACAAAAAGTGGCAAGCACGATAACTGTTCTTTGAAAATGTCTGTGAAGTTTCATGATAAAACTCATGTTGTATACTTGCCTTAGACTGCTTCCAACAGCAGCAGCATTAAAAAGAACCACAACTTTTCAACAACTTGTTCCAGTCCTGCTTAATAATTTATGTCACCATTGCAGCACATATGTCTATCTTCAGCAAGCTTTAGAGAAGGTATAGTCTAAAACAAAAAGAAAAGTGTAAGTTTAATGCATCCATAAAAATATTATTGCATTTCAATTAGCTGGTAGCAGGCAAACCATTGCTAAGATAGGCTCAGAAATTAATTCAGAACTTAGGTAGTTTCTTTTGTAACTTTTGAACCAGTTCTGTTAATTCCCCTCCTCCATTATTTATTATATTCATATTCTATAACTCACAGTTTTCACCTTTGCACTTCCTAATTCTACAGGACGGGAGTCAGAGAGATCCTCCACCCTACCTGTAGTCTAGCCTGAGTACTTCCAGTGTGCTTGTGTAACAAGCACCACTTTGGTCATCATCGGGAACTGGGCACAGGATATCAAGAGCTAAGAGACTCTACATCTTGAGTAAAAAGATCAAGGCCCAGATTTTTAAAGGGGGTTTTAATTGGAGTTAGACAGTTAGGCACCTAGTGGGATTTTCAAAAGTGCCGATCTGCATCTTTAGGCACCTAAACACCTTTTAAAATCTGGCCCTAGATCGCATAGCTGGCAGCTTTAAGAGATCACCTCTTCTGTGGATCAAGCAGAGAGAGGGACATGTTACATTATATTGAAGAGAGAGTCACACTGGCAGAGAGCTTCTGCAGACGGAGGTCCATTCCACAGAAGTATGCATATCCCCTGCCCAACTCCCACATACTGCCCCCACTTTCACAGGAAACTGTATCAATTCTGCTGCCAGTACACAAAAGAAGACAGGGATTTTGCCCACACTAAACACTTGTAAGATACAAAGCAGCACACCTAAAATTGGCAAGAGAGGAACTCCTCCCATGGAACTCAAAGTGTAGGACACAGGGCATTCCAGTGGCGTCCAGCCAAATATTTTCACGTTATATATTTCTTTTCCTGTCATTTTCCTAAAAACAAAGCAAGCAAGCAAACCCTGCCTCTCCCAACCTTCCACACATAGGAGATTTCATAACCAGATTAAAAAAAAATAAGTTAAGAGAGGTTAAGATTGTCTGCTTAAATGCACTCACTCTTGTGTGAAGATTTCTCTTGAGAAGTTAAAGTTGCATGCATACCCTTAACTCTGCCCTGTTGTGTGTGATTCTTTCATTATATGGTCACACACGATTTCTCAGATAATACAGTATAAATTACAATCTTTTCTACTATGTTAGAGGCATATGTGTTCTACAGTGTACTATTCTGTATACATTAAGTATTTTATACTAAAAGTATACAATAAACCATGCTTATGTACGCCATATTAAATATAACACATGCCAGATTAAGTATAACACGGGGTAATAATAGAAACGTACTGGCACATGAGCCACCTAAGTTTGCAACTTATGCTCTGAGCTGTACCTAAAGAAAACTGTGGTGCTGACTAAAAAGATAATAGCTACTGATAAAATTATAGACCTATTTAAAAAAATGAACTGGAAAATTATGACAATCAAATTAAATATGAAAGAATAAAGCAAGTATTGCAAGACAGCTAACTAAGGTTGCAACAAAAATTGCGTATTATATAGTATTATTTAGGAAACAGAACACATCAATGTAATTGCAGAATGCATCATATATAATACACACAGGGGTCAATATTAAGTTTGTGTTTGCAACATTTAGCTTGGTCTTTTCCTGACTTTTGAGTGCTTAACCACACATCCTCTTAATGTATTTTTAATGCAACAGAAAGAGGTATATGGTTTTTTTTTTTAAAAAATCTAACACTGAAGGAGCCACAAAATTTAAAGCCAAAAGCCATTGCTTATATATGTAAAATCTACAGGGTTAAATTGTAATGGATCTCACTCACAATAGTGGGCAAAACCATTTGTAACCACAAAACCCTGCGATTTGTGTACAAACTGGCAGACGATGCCTGCCATATACCCATTATGCAAAATATACAACTGTGCATGTTTTTAGAGGTCTTTGGCCCACAACACTTTGCGCTCTGCTTCTGCCAAGTTATCAAGCTATTTTGCTAGAAATTCCTATTCCTGGCATTTTAATAATATTTATTTGAGAAAATAACTGAACAAGACAGAATAAGTTTGTGCACCACAAGAAATGCAAGAAAACAAACTAATATTTACAAATGGCTGAAGGAGAAGATTAGTAGTGAAAGAAATTTGGGCTCTTTCCTGCATCTAATACAGTCATTAGCAAAACTCCAAACTTAATTCCCAATTTAAATCAGGATTGGAGCAGGCCTTTTATTTTCAAATTTCTGATTGGGAGAGTTACTGATTGTTACTAAAAACTCAATGTCCTTTTAACTTTCTCAGCTTTAACTACATTCCAGGGGGTTGATCCTGCAAAGTGAAAGTAAGGAGTATAAACACAAGGTAAAAAGTAATGAGTAAGTGAGCTGAGGGGAACCCAATCTTGCTTTAACAGTAGCTTTAGAATATGTCACCCAAGTTTTTCCTGCTTAACAGGACTAGGGAAAAGTTGTGAAAGCATAGCTATATTTCTCATATGATGGGGATTACATTTAAGCCCATGTCTTGCCAGAAAAATTCATTCTCTGCCCATATCTTTCCCCTTTTTACCCTGTTCTTGATAGTAAAGAAAAGGTGCACAGATGTATTAAGACTTAGCACACGCAGTGGAAAGGCTTACACCTAGCTCTTATCTTTACTCACAACTGGACATAACAGTCACTCACATTTGCACTGAAGCACAACAAATTGCCCTTCCTGTTGCACACTGTGTTCAAAGCCCCAAAGCATAAAGGTGAATTGTTCAGGATTGGGGGGGAGGTGGGGGGAATCCTGGCTCTAGAAAGTAGAGACAGCTGTCTGAAAAGAGAATTTGCAAATTTTATTAAAAATAAAGACTAAATGACAACCTGCATGTGTTACAAGGATCAACAGAATACTTTGAATAGTGAGCACTGTTAGATGCTTAGGCTGTTATTGTCAGAGGGACTATCAGCCTACCGAGCAATAAAGAGATGATTCATCTGATTGGAAGTAAGGTAACAAAGAGAAAGCTCAATCTTGAATGATTGAGGCAAGATTAAGAGGTTGTTTTCAGACAGGCTTCTCATTTGTGGATACAATTTGTAGAATGTTTGTGGATTTTTTTGTTTGGTTTCTAAGAACACTTATTATGTTGGACTTCCTGAAACCAATTTATTTTATGAAGTGATCTGAATGAAGAATTGTGGTTATCTGATTAACAAAACAAAAGAATTCCAAGCATAAGTAGCAGCACATAAGAAATCAAAAAGATATCTGAAACATCTGAGATTTGAGAAGAGTTATGAGTTTGTTGATATTGTTTTGGTTTGGTACCTTCAAAAACTTGGGACCGCTCCTCAACTAGTATAACCAACATAGCTCATTCACTTCAATTGAACCATGATGATTTACACCAGATGAGGATCTTGCCTCATATGTAAAATACCACCACAGAATCCAAAAAGAGCCCCAAACATTACACTCCCACTATTATAGGGCCTTGTACCATTATTGTACAATACTATACAATGACCTTTGAAGGAGAATGTGCCACTCAGTCTGCAGCAGTGCAAGCTACCGCTGCACTTCTTCAACACTGCACCTCAGTCCCTGTCTGAGAATCCCTAAATTGATCTTTAAGACTTCTGCATTCATTAAGTATCCACCTGCAGATTGAGACCAGAATCTATTAATCTAGGTACTACACTAGCAGGGGTAGGCAACCTTTGGCATGCAAGCTGATTTTCAGTGGCACTCACACTGCCCGGGTCCTGGCCACCGGTCCGGGGGCTCTGCATTTTAGTTTAATTTTAAATGAAGCTTCTTAAAAATTTTAAAAGCCTTATTTACTTTACATACAACAATAGTTTAATTATATATTATAGATTTATAGAAAAAGACCTTCCAAAAACATTAAAATGTATTACTGGCACACGAAACCTTAAATTAGAGTGAATAAATGAAGACTTGGCACACCACTTCTGAAAGGCTGCCGACCCCTGTACTACAACATTGCTCCTAACATGTTATCTCACAGGGCCTCCCAAAGAGGAAAAGAAATAATCTCTTTTTGTCTTCCCCATATGTAAATTTGAATAGGTAGAAATGTTTTGATATATAGACAAATAGGTTCTTCTCACATACAACAAACCTACTAAAGGAAATTTAAGTAAAGTAAATGAGCTTTGCATTAAGTTCTGAATGCAAGGGGTACCATGGTCATTCCTCCCTCTTATGGGAGCAACTTCCATAGTCCAGCTCCTGGGAAAATTCAGTCTCATATAGCCACTAGTTCTCATCCAATTAGTTGACAGTTTCATCGTTTCAACAGAACATAGCTGCAGTGGGAGGTCATACGTATAGAAGTGGTAACTGCCCAGGTAACTAGGGCCAATTCCCATAAATGGCTTTGAATATTAGGCCAGCAATCTTCAATTGGCCTCTGTGTTCAATGGTAAGCGAATGCTGAGAACAGCACCCTGCATGATGTGCTCAAAGAACCAGTGTTACTTTGCAAACAAACTGCTGTGCTTTGTGTCACTTGCACCTTTTTCTGGGTGTGTAGTTTTATTCCTGGATATAATGAACAAATCCTCAGTGTAAACCAGTGTAGCTAAATTGACTTTAATGGACCTATGCTGATTTACCAGCTGAGGATCAGGCACACTAATGGGTTGTAGTAATTGAGGCTGGAGGTCACATATGTGTAGATCATGCATATGCCATTATTGGTTTCTAAAGCTTACACATATCAAAGCATTAAAAATGTGTATATTACCTTTGCAAAAAGATCTCTCTACTTAAGCCTATGGATCAGGACATTCAAATTCATGTAGCTGGCTTGTAGCCTCCTTTTGGTACGCATCCCTTGTAGAGTTGGGCTGTCTGTGAACATAGTGGTCACATCCCCAGCATGACAATTTGCCTCCCTCTGTATGGCAGAGCAAAAATCTGCCACAGAGAGTCCCATGGTGCAGAGGGAAGCATGTAGTCCCTTTGCATGGGTTCTCCACTAGCATGCAATGGTCCTTTATACAATGGAAATACATTTTTTCTGTGTGCAGGATGTAAAAGATAATTGGAGAAAGTTATACTCTTGGCCATTCAGTGACATAATTAGTATTTGTGTTTTTTTAGAAATGACATCAATTCTAGGTTAATCCATCCCTGTATAGTTGGGGTCAATTTCTCAAGAAATGTACATCCAAATGGAATCCCACCCCTAGGGTGACCACACAGCAAGTGTGAAAAATTGGGACAGGGGTGGGGGGTAATGGGAACCTATATAAGAAAAAGACTCAAAAATCGGGACTGTCCCTATAAAACCGGGACATCTGGTCACCCTACCCACCCCTCATACAAACTGAAGTCTGTTAAAATTGTGTTAGTGTTTGTCAGCAAACCTTTTAACCCACCAGAAGCGGTTTTCTTTAACTCAGCTATGTTACAAGTCTATTTTCATCTGCATAATCAATGAAAAAATTGAAAATATCCAAAACCAAAAGAGAAAATAAAGCCTATAAAAATAGTTTCCAATTTGAAGCAAGATCATTTAGTTCAACTTAAGGTTTACCTCAGCCACATATTGTATACCCTGATCCCTGTGTAGGAACAGTACAATTATGCTACACTCAGCTCCTTCTATCTTCTGGTATACATAAATTCTTCTTGACATTGCATTCTGAAGACACCTCTGATTTACAAAGAGCAAAACAAAAATGATATGAAGTCAGGCCTCCCTAGTTACCCATCAAATATTATTTACTGTAAAAGATATTTCTGCAGTTACATATAGCTGCACAGATCTTTATGTCTCTCTCTCCTAACCTAACAACACATTAAAACAACATTCTAGCTCGGTTCCTTTGTACACTGACCACTGCCTCCACAGCTAAAATATGTTCAAGTTCAATATGAAAAACTGGTTTTAAATGAAAACCAGAAACAATACAAATATTTTCCATATTGTGTAGCATTAAAATTATGATTGGTACATTTTTTAACTAGACTGAACAAAAATGCCATTTTTAGACAAACAATCATGAAATATCCCAGAGAAAATAAAGCGTTGACCTGATTAGGAAGTTCTGTTGAAATTATTACATTAATGTTGCTAAACAGGCAAACCTTTGTGAATTAATGAATGACGAGGCACAAAGGAACAATGTCTATTGGCAAGCAATGGTGGTACATATGATAGTATGCATATTTTGGATCCACAATAAAAATACATACTGCTTCCAAGTACTTGGTACCAATCTCTGTCTGCCATAAAAGTCAAGCACTGAATACTCAGGAAAATACCAAATAAGAAAGCTGATATTTAGTCTATATGTTTGGAAGAGATTTTTAAATGAAAAGGATATTGATATGTGACATGTCAAGGAAAGTAATTGAAAGCTATAAGTTTCACAATTTCAGGGCTGGAACAGATGACTATCTGGGGACTTAACATTTCTAAGTGTACCAACTGACAGGTGGGATGGATTAGATGGACTAAAGATTCTTTAAAAGCATAGAAATCAGGAGGTAAACACTCTGTCCAAATCTTTCTGGCAAGTATTATTCATTTTGTTATTAAATCTCTGTACCTTCAGCTTTTTGATGTGTTGTTTTACACAGAGTGACACCAGTAGGAAATATTGCCCTATATGGAGGGGATGACTGCATAATGATCTGTTAGTAAAGGAGTTTTTAAAATTAATGAAATAGTGTCTAGAAAACTGTTGGTTTATTTAAGAAAGAAAGGTTTGAAAAAGTTTAATTTGCTAAAAAATATTTTTTTGTTTTCAACATTACTATGTGACCTCCCTTCAGTACTTTCTAGCCAAGCATCTCAAACAGCTTTACAAATATCACTAAATTTACTTATACAATATTTCTGTGAAATAAGCATTACTATCTCCATTTTTTACTGAGGCAGAAACTCAATCATACAGAAGTTAAGTGATTTGCTCCAGGTCACATAAAGTCTGTGGGTGACTCAGTTCTTCTGTCTCCCAGGCACTTTCATCATAAAACTATGCTATTTCCAACATATTCCTAACTGATGCTTGTCAAAAAGATTAAATGCAGGTATTTCATTAATGCTGAAAAACTTAGGTGAAAAACTGGATGAAAAAAACTACTTCTATTGTTTGGTCAAAAGGCCTCATATTTCCAAAACAATTATCTGGCAGGCCTGAAGAGTCAACTAATTGTTAGTAAGTAATTTACCCAGATAAAATTTCAAAAGGCTGATAGAACTTCTCAGTTATATACATAACATCTGAAATAAACATTAGCACATGCCAAATTCTGCATGGGTTTGGGATGATTTCAGACGCTAACAGCTAATGGGTTATGACTGTATTGTTAAGATATTTTATTTTTACTAACACAGCAATCAAGCAGCTCTAAGTGCCCTAAAACACTAGAGGGCAACAGTGTCACACAGAAAAACCTATTAACTGCAGGGCTGGTTTGGGTACCAGATCAGGAAGACAGATGCTAACTGAGCTAATAAATAGGAACTCTCCCGAATGCGATATACTAAACTTGGGATGAGTCGTTAAAGGCTATTTTTAGAAACGAAGCCATATCTTGCCAGTTGAAGGGTTAATAAACTACGCTGATAAACATACATCCCCGCAAATAACCGCTGCATGCATAACTCTCCAGACCATTCACACCAGCAGAACCGCCCAGGAGCTGTAGGTCTGAACAGACCTGATTAAAATGCGAGAGGGAAAAGGTCCGTACGCACTGAAAGTTGCACCGTCACCAATCAGTACGCCCCGCAGAAGTTTGTCGGAGGGAGGGGGGGATGGCCGGGAGTGAGGAGATTAGGAGATAATAGAGTTTGGAGACTTTTCTATCTAGGCTTAAAGCACAAAATGCGAGCCCAGCCCTGCCCCAATTATTACCTCCAGGTGCACTCCAGGAACATGCCGGTGCAGCTTCCACTTCCCCTAGACCTGCTGCATGCAGCTCCTCCTGGGACGGGACGAGTGGCCGGTGCCAGTCTTTCCCTCTCTCTCTCCGCTGCCCTCTCAATCCGGTCTGCAAAGCCCCGACCGAAGCACCAGGAGGAGGCAGGCGGTACAGCCCCTGGAGCCTCCCTCACCCCAAAGGCAGAGCTTCCCTCCTTCCTCCCCCAAGCAGGGGGAGCTGGAGGTGACTCCAGGCAGCAGCCGGCGCGACCCAAGCGCCCAGGAGAAGAATGAGCCAAGCAAAGCTCTGAGCAGCCGCCGCGAAGGGCGAGGGGCTGCGCTGCAGGCGGCGGGGCGCCGCGGCGGAGCGTGGGCCAGCCAGAGCCCGCCGCCTCTAGCTCTAGCGAGCGGGACGCTGCGCGTCTTCGTGCCTCTCGCACTCGCAGAGGCGGCGGGAGCAGCGAGCGGGGGACTCCGGCTTCCCCGCCATTGGCCGGCGGAGGCTCCTCCCTTCCCCAGTCGCCTCCTTCGCGGGGAGGCTTGCGCAAGGGGCTGGGTGCGTGGCCGCGGCGCTGGCCGCGGCGGCTTCTAGTCCACGCTCCGCCGCCACGCGGGGGATGGGGGCGCCTCGGCCGCCGGGGGAGCAGAGCTCCTGCACTCAGCGGCAGCCGCTCTCCGCGGCCGGCTCGCTGCTGCGCTAGGCGCCCAGCTGCACGGAGCAGCAGGGAGGCGCCGCAGGGCAGGGCGTACCGCGGACAGGGTGGGTAGTGCCTGCTGTCTCTCGCACTGTACTTTCCCGCCTCCTCCTTATTGTACCAAACGGTGTATTATTAAACGATATTTCCACCCCAAGATGCCCTCCAGGCCCCTCACGCCTACGTGTTTCATCCAGTCGCCTCTCCCCACTCTGGCTAGCTAGCTACTTACACGGCCTTCCTCTCTAGTTGTGTAGCTATTCCACCTTAGCCCCCTGGAGGTGTGTGATTGCACAGATGCATTCATGCACTGGAGGAGACCGCTGGTGTCGATGCACGGGATCTGTGTAAAGAGTGACCTGCTCCAGTTTATTTCAGGTGCCCTTTTCTCCTTCACCCAATATCTTAAACTTGTCATTTCAGTAAAGAATTAGGATTGTATTTTTTGCCTCTGTCCACCCTTAGTCTGACATAGTAAGTACGTCCCAGAACATGACAAACTAATCTCGAGGGTGTGTCTGTACACAGCATGTAGTGGGGAAATCTATTGCCGACCGGAATGTAGAGTGGGGACTCGCAGCCAGAATACCTACATTCAATTCCTAACTCATTATCTGATAGTGAGCAACTCACATAAGCCCTCAGTTTACACGTTTTAAACTAAGTGCGATAGTACTTACCGCCTCAGTAATTAGTATTTATAAAGCATCCTGAAATTTGGGGATAAAAAGCACTATAGAAATACAGATAATGTTTGTGTATATACACACACCCCTACTTCATGTGTTTTGGGCATACCAAAGCCAAATATGGGGGCATAGATGACATGAGTGCTCTGGTTACAATACAAATAAGTATGAGTAATCATACATTTTGTAAAAAGAAAAGGAGTACTTGGGGCACCTTAGAGACTAACCAATTTATTTGAGCATAAGCTTTCGTGAGCTACAGCTCACTTCATCGGATACAACAGCTTATGCTCAAATAAATTGGTTAGTCTCTAAGGTGCCCCAAGTACTCCTTTTCTTTTTGCAAATACAGACTAACATGGCTGTTACAAATAATAATGCAAATGAAGTGTATTATCATAGCAGCTAGGAGCCCTAGCTATGGACACCGCTGGTACTGTACAAACACAAAGCAAACAGATGGGTAGGGACTGTAATTTTGTTCAGTTTGTAGAGTACCTAGCACAGTGTGTCCATAGTGTTAATACTGGGAAGTACTTTGGGCCAAACCTTGTTCACTTTTCTCATGCCAGCAGTCCCATTGATTTCAGTAGGACTGGTAGCATGAATGAGAGGAGCAAGATTTGGTTCTTTATTTACTCACACATGAATAAGACTTGAAATGCAATGATAAGTGTCAGGGGCAAGGTTGATGCAGCAGCACTGCACTGAGTGGTGCTTATGAATCATCCCCCACCCCGTGTCCAATTCTGCTGTTCTTACTCAAGGAAAATTCTCAGTGAAGAACGTGAAAATTATTCTTTCCAGAAGAATATATTTATCATATAGTTAAGTTATAAAAGAGTCTCAAATTGTAACCTCAGAATCCTGTTCCTTCTTCCCCCATTATCATAAATTTAATGGGGGCAAAGGGAAGTCTAATTAAAATCCTCCAATAAAAAAATTCCCTTTGTAGTACAGCCTGTGTCAAATCTAAACACAGGAGACTTCTGTTTTGGACCAGATCCAGAAAACAGTGGAAATCCCCCAAAAAATCAGTTCTATATGAGAGATTTGGGGATGAAATCTTTCAAGAACAGCTCACAAGTTTTCAGCACCACTGATCTGAAGTGTACCTTTGCTGTCCTTTCACTCTGTATCTAAACTTCAAACCCCATTTTAAGACCATTTTGGATTATAATCTGTACAATGCTTCCTTGGCCCATCTCTAGTTATAAGCATGACAAATTTCTATGTGTTACAAGAAATCTTTGTTATAACGTTAACCCTTCCACGTTGTTCTAACTTTTCATTTAAATGATTTGTTTCTCAGTTAGATGTCATTCAATAAACCACACAACTTTTTTGTAGCTTTGCCAGGCTAAGTAAAGTCAGATACCTTGTTGTTTTATTACATCTTTTTATCAAATAATCTCATTTGTGTAAATTTTACTGGAGAGGACTGTGACAGTCATTTAGATTATTGAAAACATGGAACATCTGGGAAGTAATCAGTTGCCTAGTCTTATTCTTTTGTTTTTTTTTAAAAACTACTGCCTGATTTACCAGGCATAATACAAAGTTACTATAGCTAATCAGAATCCAGATTTTATTTTAAAAAAAACCTTAAAAATACAAAAACGTTAACAGTGCTTAGTATATTCATTTTCTAATATTAACTAATGAATCCTTAAAATACCCTTGTGACATGGGTATTATTGTCCTTATTTTATATGGGGGGGGGGAAGAGAAGAAGAGAAGAGGAGGAGAGAAGTGAGACAAAGATTAACCCATGATTTGCCAGAAGTCACAGAGGGACTCATTGTCTGGGTTCCAGTTAGAACTTGCCTTCCAGTGGTGGGCTCAGATCAGAACTCATCACTTCCTATTGTAATAGATGCAGTTGCACAGGAGACTAAGGGCCAGATTCTCTTCTTCGGTACACTAGCAACCTCATTGATTTCAATTGAGTTAAATGCAAGTAACTAAGAAGATGAAGTGAGCTGTAGCTCACGAAAGCTTATGCTCAAATAAATTGGTTAGTCTCTAAGGTGCCACAAGTACTCCTTTTCTTTTTGCGAATACAGACTAACACGGCTGTTACTCTGAAACCTAAGAAAAGAATGTGATTTTAGGCATTCATACAGACACTCAGGCAGTTAAAAATTAATCAGTTAAGAAGCTGGCAGGGAAGAAAACAGGTCAAGCCCTATAATCTTTTTATATTAAAAATGTTCTCTATTTTACTACCCTGTACTTCATTTTTGAAGATGTAAGGATTATTTTGTAGCAAATAGTGTTGGAAAGCAGCCATGCTTAGGAGGAGACCACAATTATAGTTTCTCTTCAGTAATGTGTTTCATTTTCAATACCTTATCCTGAAAAGTCCTACCATTTGCATGCATTGTAGTAGTATCTTTCAAGCCAGTTGAAGGCAAGTTGCTGATTACATGCCTTTGGTGATGACTTCTTGGTAGTAAAAATGTTTTATCATCTGTGGGCTTAGTATAAACTGTTGTAATAACTATGTTTTGTTCTGTTTTAATCAGGGGATCCAAACAATTACCATCTTTGTAAAACAAGTCACATGAGCCTTCATATGGCGAGCTCTTGAATTTATAAAGCTCCAAAAATTCATTAAGGTATTTCTCAGTTCTGAGCTGCTACATTAAAACATCATTTACTGCTCAAGCCACATGCCAGGTAAGATAGATTCATTAGCAAAGAGGACTGAACATTTTCTGTCACTCTATAGGACAATTTACCACAAAATTTACTTTTGGAAGGAGAGAAAAAGATTTTCCTTCCCATTATATCAGGTCGCTAGGTTTCAAGGGGTTGTGTTAGTTAATATTCAAATCACAGGATAAATTCAGAATGTATTAATTTTAGTTAGCTGTTTTGAATATATGTCAGTTTAATTGAAAGGTCCTTAGTAATATTGAAACTGGTAAGAGAAAAGTAGAAGTGGGGGTGGGGGAGGATTAAAGAGAAAGATGCTGTGAGCACAGTCAGACTAATGCAGCCTTATTCTTTTGAAGAAAGTAGTATTTAATTAAAACTTCTGTCAAACAATTTGGAAAATAAAAAAGGATTTCAGGAAATATAACAAAATAGGACATACCCCCCCCAATCTTTTCAACTGTATAGAAAGAAAAGTTCTGAAAATAATCTGATAATTTGCAAAACAAAAATAAATACTGTACCCCCATCACTAATCCTCAGCATATTATAGGGCTTTCCTCTTCAGTAACACTTTTTTGGTGATTTCCACCCAGCATTCAAATTTTATATCTAAAAATCAAGACATTGGACATAGAAGAAAAAAAAAAGGAACCAGTGTAGGGTCTGACAACAAAATTTAACCAGGGCTGATTAAAAATTAAATGGTGATATTCTCTCAAATGTTGCACTAACCATGTTATTAAAATTTTCATTGTTAGGATTCAGAGACAACATACATTGAGATAAAGAAAACAATTTGCACTTCAGAACTGCTGCTTTAGGCTGTATGCAGACTCAGGCAAACATTATTTCTTCAATTCTATTCACATGAATGTGAACATAATCCTAAAAGTATTTTTTAAATGAAAGTTTAGATTCTGGAACATAAGACATTATCCTCCAGGGAAACATATTGGTTGCCAACGTGTCCTAGCAGTCAAGAAGGAGAAAGAAGGCAAAATAATTTCTTCTAGCATTAATCTGCATGCTTGATATTTCTGTTTATTAATTTTTCAATTCTGGTGCAATACACAGTAGATTAAAAATCAGGCACTCTGGTAGAGGCATTACCATATATTGTTTTAATTTCATCTTAAAACAGATTCCATTGATATGTTGCCCATCATATATTATGCATAGGGGTCTTAGTTCTCCTGTTGTTCGGGGCGAGAATTTCGTGATGGCACATATTCTCCAGGACATCACATACTATAATAATTCTGTATTTACAGCAGAGGGATTAAAAAAAGATTAGAGGCCAATAGAACTATTTTTCTTCCAATCTGAAAACTCAAGAGAAAACCGTTCAAGCTCTTCTGAAGGATCTAGAGATTGTAATTAAATATAGAAAGTTACAGGTATATGGCAATCCAAAAAAGATTAAAATTAAAGTCTGAAATGTATTATTTCTATTGCAGGAGCATCTAGAGGTCCCAGCCTCATTGTGCTAAGGACTGCACAAACATAACAAAAAGATGGTGCCCGCCTAAACAGTTTAATTCTTAGATCATGTTGTTGTGTAGAAGAAGTAGTAGTAGGCCTGATTTAGCGTCTGGTGGCCATTTCATTCAACTGGCATTTATATGAAACGTCCTGTGGAAGTTACCAGGAGTCTTGTTTACACAATTATGGCTCAATTGAGCCCAGAATGTCAGACAACTTTTAGTTGTATCTAGTCAGTATTTGTCCATATTGCTTATGGATCATGTTCCATCTCAGATCCTAACCTGATCAGGGGAGGAACATTGAGACAGATCTTCAGGTGGTATAAATCAGCATGAGTGTTGTGCATCTAGGCTGACTTACACCAGCTAATGATCTGATTGGTGTTTTATTTGCCTGCAAAGTGCCATTCACATTTAGCACAGTACAGATAATGATATTATACTGCCATAGTCCTGACAGTCCTAGAGTTCAGGGGGAGGGGCATAATTCAGCATCTGTATTAAAGTGTAACATGGGTGGGATTCTGCAGTACTATGTCCTCCCCCTTTTTTAAGAATTTGGATGTTCATGCTGGAGGGTGCTGAGCCCTTTCTATCAAACAGGAATAATCCTCAACAGAAGAGGGGAGAGGAAGAAAATCTGTAGAGAATGACAGCCCAATTTAAGGAGCCTGATTTGTGGCTACCGAAATTGCAGTCTCTAAGGTCCCAATCCAACAAAACAATTATATATTTAAGAATTTGAATAGTCCCACTGAAGTTACGCTTGTGTTCTGCTGGACTGGGGCCTAATTTCCTACACGCTTTTTTGCATTTAGAGGATTGAACTTTTGGCTGAACTTAGTAATGAAGGGGAAAAACTCTAAACATGTAGGGAAACTATGAAATGAAGAAAGTCACAAGAAAATGTTAAGCAATTTACAAATGTCATTTCATAAGCTATTATTACTTTCCAATCAATGTGAAAGTCTTGATTAACTCTCACAGGCTCTTCTAGTCAAGAGGTGCTTTAGAAAGAATAGATCACATTGCTGTGTGAAGCTCTCCTGGGAAATGCACATAATAATTTGTGAGTCAAATTGTGGTATTTACCCCTGAGTAGGGGGCTGTTCAAAGGCCCTAATGAAGAGCTCAGCAGTGAATTGCGTGTGCAGGAAGCACAATCTCTCCCCTAGCAGCCTGGGCTGTAGGGGGAGTGGACTGGAGCAACAAGGAAGCAAGACTATGGCCCCACCACCACCTCTTTAGGGACCCTTCACCCTCCCCAGACTGCACAGAGTGCAATGCTTACACTTCCTTGAGCAAAGGGACTGCAAGTGTGACAGGCTCTTCCATAGAATGTGTAAGGAGGCAGCTCTTTGCATTCTTCCTCCCTCCTCAGCTGCATGAAGACCTGCCAAAAATCTATCCTTATTTTAAATCAAAGTGATGTATACAACCTCCATCAGTTACACTTATGCACTGCTGTTGAAATCAGCAGGGCTATAGTGGCAAAACTGAGGATAGAATTTGGTCCTTAATATATATGTGTTGAAAAGTAGGCAGTACATTCTCCGTTAGAACCATTGTCAGCCTTTGCATGGCAATTTGTAAAAGCATAAATCCAGCTGTTGCTAGGCTCTGTTGAAAGATCCAAACTGTCTGACTAGAAAATGCTCCATTTTGGGTGTTATCAGGGAGATTGCATTTTGATGAATCTGAATGTAATGAGGTGTTTGTGTGTGTGTGTGTGTGTGTTTTTTTTTTTTTTTAAAAAGCATATTGTCTTTATAAATCAAGCATAGAAGTATTGCAATTTCTTTAAATCAGAGAGACCTAATATCTCCCTACCCATTGCCTTTAGTTTGCAAATGCATATATAATTTGAAAATAAAATAACGAGTAAATAACTGGATGCTGTGTACATCCTGAAATCTCACACACTACATTAAGAATGTTTCTTATTCCTATATTGTTCAGATTTGAAGTATTTTATGTATCTTATATTAGTAACAATATATGGAGGATGCTTTGTGCTATTTTCTACATCTTGAGTGCTTTAATGTGTTCTGGGTTTCAAAATCTGGAAATAGCAGTTTGATGTCTTCTATGCGTTACAGTGTAAAGACAGTCAAGTTTGGAATCTTCCAGCTGAAAAAAAAAAAAAAAAAAAAAAAAACCCTAAAACTTTCACTTGGTTATTAACAGCAGCACACCGTTAGAGCCAGATCTTCGTTTTCAGTTTAACACTACTCTAGCAGTGTAAGGAAGCCTTAAAGTAGGTGTAGATTACAGCAGAAAAGTGGCAGGGCCAGAATGACTTTCTGCTGCTATTACCACCACCTATTGTAATGGCCACTGAGCATTGTGGGAAACCAGGTTTAAGTGAGAACAACGTTAAGGCTGCTCTAGTTTGTGCTGA
This sequence comes from Eretmochelys imbricata, assembly GCF_965152235.1. Taxonomy (NCBI): domain Eukaryota; kingdom Metazoa; phylum Chordata; order Testudines; family Cheloniidae; genus Eretmochelys; species Eretmochelys imbricata. Next base: position 41,514,186 of record NC_135575.1, on the reverse strand, counting down.
GAAACAGATGTGGGGCTACCCAGCCCCACATTATGAGATCAGGGAATTTGGTTCAAAACTGAAGCTTTTGCAGATTGCAGCTGCCTGCTTGTTTAGTGGAATATCTTGCTGTGTAGCCCATACTGGCTTCCTTTTTATCTAGGTGAAATTCAAGGTGTTGATTTTTAGTTATAAAACCCTTAATTGTATATCTCAGACACCTCTCTCATGTGAAATTGTGGCAACTGAAACCAGTTGAGGAGCTTATATGGGAGCTGCAGGCAGACCAGTCTCAATGAAAGGCCCGTCAAACAGTCAATGGGTCCTTGCCCTGATGGTGCCAGAATTTGTTGGCTTTCAGGGCATGTTGCAAGGCCTATTTTGCCCAGGCTCTTTTTGAGCAATCAATTTGAATAACTGGGTGGTTTGAGAGGTAAATTTTGGTCTGGTGGGAAAGGTTTGTTAATGTGACCATTGGGCTGATGGGCAATTTGTACGTATACATAAAGTGTTTTTTTCCCCTTGAGTTTTGGGGAAGCACTTAAAAAAATAAAAAACTGTGTGGCATAAACTGATATTTTGCTCTATTAACAGTCCTAAACCAAACTTATTTGTGAGTTAGTAGCACAAAAGCAACCTGAAATCTATGAAATTGTATTTTCTGCACTTAACCAAAACCATTTTATTTGCAAGTTCCAAACAATAAGTTTACTGCTTTGCTAAGATTTTATGCAAAGTTTCAGCCCACAATGAACTTCTAGAGCCAAGTTATAAAACTCTAAAGAAAAAAAAAGTTTTATAATGGAGATGACACAATCTAAACTGTAGCACTGCAAACAGAAAACCTATAATAATCTTACCATCCCTAGCAGCCAGCTTTTATTCCACAAAGGGCATGATTCTGAAGATAGAGCACCAAAATGAAACTGAAATGATTGAAGAGCACTTTTAAGAGAATTTTACATCTGAAGAGATTAATTGAGTGGAATTACTGAATAAGGTATTACAAGCACTGATGGTTCCGAATCCTCACCCCTACCTTTAAGTATGGAATACTCCTTGCTCGCAAAGGGCAGACAGGATAAGCGTGAAGTAAAAAAAAGTTGGGGGCCTACAGTGTGGAGGGAAAGATACCACCGAGAGCAGCAGCACCATCTTATAGCCCCTACCTCTAAATACAGGGTCTTAATCCCATGAACTTCAATTAGACAGGAATACAGAACTAGCTCTCCTTCTCTTCTATGTCCCTCGCCATATTCCAACAGTTATGGCTCCCCATTGCTCATGGAAGGCAAACAATGAATATTGTCCTCAGTGAGCAAAAATGCAAAGCAACAAGAACTGTGGGGGGAGGGGGAGAAAGGGGAAAAACAGATTTAGTAAAAACTACATAACATTTGAGCGGGATGTGTTCATTCTTTCAATGCCCTCTTTAAAATAGCAGCATATTGGGACCAAACCTTCAAGGTTCTGAGCACCGCCTGAGAGATGCACAGAACCAACAATTCCAGGTTAACCTCATGGAAATACAGGGTACTTAGCACCTAGTAGGAGGCAATCTAATTGCAGATTAGATCATTGGTGATCTGTAGTGCCCCAACTCCAGGCATTTTTATATTATTTTCAGGTTGTGTGTCAAGGCCCTGAAAGGAGAGAAAATTGTCAAATGAAGAAACCACCACCAAAGTAAAAGCCAGCCAAGTAAAACAAAGAGCAGGTTTGTAATTAATATTATTTATTAATAGAATAATTATTTATAATTAGCACTATTATTGTTGTTGGATTATGATGTGATCATGGATTTCTAAACTACTTTAGTACAACAGGTCAACATCTTTCAAGAGAGAGATTTTATCATCCAAATATGGCCTTTTGAAAAAAAAAAAAAAAACAAGGTTTGCAAAAAATTGACATTAAAAATCATAATTTTTGTTGAAAACAATTTCATTGAATTTTGAGAAAAAAATTCGACATTCATAGAATATCAGGGTTGGAAGGGACCTCAGGAGGTCATCTAGTCCAACCCCCTGCTCAAAAGCAGGACCCATCCCCAATTAAATCATCCCAGCCAGGGCTTTGTCAAGCCTGACCTTAAAAACTTCTAAGGAAGGAGATTCCACCACCTCCCTAGGTAACGCATTCCAGTGTTTCACCACCCTCCTAGTGAAAAAGTTTTTCCTAATATCCAACCTAAACCTGCCCCACTGCAACTTGAGACCATTACTCCTTGTCCTGTCCTCTTCCACCACTGAGAATAGTCTAGAACCATCCTCTCTGGAACTACCTCTCAGGTAGTTGAAAGCAGCTATCAAATCGCCCCTCATTCTTCTCTTCTGCAGACTAAACAATCCCAGTTCCCTCAGCCTCTCCGCATAAGTCATGTGTTCCAGACCCCTAATCATTTTTGTTGCCCTTCGCTGGACTCTCTCCAATTTATCCACATCCTTCTTGTAGTGTGGGGCCCAAAACTGGACACAGTACTCCAGATGAGGCCTCACCAATGTCGAATAGAGGGGGACGATCACGTCCCTCGATTTGCTCGCTATGCCCCATTCTTGAAATTGTTCTTAAATTCTCATTTTCCAAAACCCTTTTTCTGTAAATTTTTTTCTTGTTTATCAAACTAGATTTTTGATAAATTAAAAATGTGAATAACCTTTAAAAATGATAGTGGTTTCATTTTGAACCCTTTGAAGGGAACATTTTGAAATTATGTGTAACATGTTCATTTTTCAAATAGTTCTATAAATTCACCACCTCTAATATTTCATATGTATTCCAGGGTTTCAAAGTGCTCTCAGTATTAACATTGTTAGTCTAGTAACATTACTTTGAATTAGTTAACTATTAGTGATCTCAGATGGCAGATATCTGCTGGCCAGTAGAGAACACTTCCACTTCAATTCACTTAGGTCAGGATAATTCATCTGACTAAAAACAATCTGTTTGGCAATATTGTTTGGTATGTTTTTTGAAGCCAGTGTTTGAAAATTTATTTCACTGTGGTGAGCTGAATTTTAGCACATGGCATTTCCTTTGCATGAGTTTGCTAAATGTAGTATCTGATCTTCGAGACCCCATTAGCCATTTGGAGCTTGTTTCTGATTGTAGATTGGTGGACATGAACGTTGTGCCTGTAGCACAAGACTATTCTCTTTCTTTATCTTAACACTGTAATACTTCTTCTCTTTGACATAAACAGTGTTCAAAGTACTCCAATCCCAGCCACATATAGTACAAATGGAACACACACAAAATGATTTATGCACACTTGACTGTGTTCTATATCTTATTAGATGAAGGATTACTGTACTAGACAGGGACACGTTATTCCAGAAAATCCATCTTCATAGATATCTAGTGCTCAGTCTCATGTCCTCCGCCAATGTGTTCTAGCGTACTATTGCTATTTTTCCACTCTGTGATCTTTGCCATGTGATGCACAGTATATGTGGCCCTGGAGGAGTTCTGGGATGAGTTCCATTGCTAGCAGAATGCAATAGCTGCAAGATACAGCTCGCTTTATATTACTTATTTACAAGCAATTTCTGCTGGAATGTCCTATGATAAATGTCATTTTCTAATTTCTGCTAGATGTGGCTGATGTTTAAGAACACATTTTTCCTGAAATACATGCTCTCCCTCCCCCAATTCTTTCTCTTCATTTCCGTATATTTATTACATTCTACACCTTTGGAGTAAGTTTCCACTAAATAAGTCAATAGATTTAATACAGAGAACAACAGATTTAGCTCTATAGATATTTTACATAAGGCTGGAGTTTTGATCTTGTAAGAAGTCATAAATAGAGCTATAATACAAAAAATTGGTGCTTTTTTCAGTATACAAAGTACTGAAATATAATTATTGCTGATATTTAATCACAAAGGGTCCAATCTAGTCCCTACTCAAGTCAATGGAAACGCTCCCACAGATATCAGCGATAACTGGATCAGACTGAAAAAAGCCACTAGGCTTTTCTCTATGGGGTGATGCTGAAGGGAGTGGAATAGTTATGGGGAGGGTGAAAATGGTTGCACAGTTATATCCAATATACCATATAGCCACTAACAGGTTCTCTATAACTCCATGTTTTGAACACCATTAAGTTATGCTCTGAGTTCTATAAATCCCACCAGAGGGCTATTCTAAGGGAATCTAGGGGGTCCCTGTAGCATTTGTGGTTACATACACAGCTGAGAGCCAAAGGGTTCAGGGAATTCATATCTTCAGATCTTGTCTTTATGACTAAAATGATCTGGAAGTTGCACCACCTGACCATTCTAAACAATTACTGGCCACACCTCCAGGAATGATCTAAAGGAACTCACAAAATGTAGATATTTAAAAGGAAAGTCCATCCTTTCTGTACCATTTTACATATAAAGCTGGGATATACCAAATACAGCTCAAACCCACAAAGCAATGGATTAGCAGAACAGAAGCTAAGTTATTATTTTTTCTTGTAGGGAGCTTTCATTATTAAGTGGTCAAGCTTACAGTACACAATTTCATCTGTCTGTTTATACTGTACATGTGTGATGAGATTGCTCTACTCACCGCTGGACAGCACTGCCTCCTGGCAGTGTTGAGGACTAGCTCAGTCAGGCTGACACCCCTTCTAGCAGTTTCTCTCTGTAGCCCTTCTCTTGCTCCAGGAACAACAGCATCCTCTTCCTGATCAGCACTATTGTGGGTGGTTTCTCCTTCCAGGGGAGGGGAGGGGCATATCAAGCCATCTTCCACTTCACTACCTCACAGTAGCAGATAGGGGAACACAGGCCCACCCTCTACTCCAGGTTCCAGGGACTCTACACAGCATTCAAGGTCCATTCCCTACACCTTGCTGCCTTTTCCTGAGCTGCTTCCATACCTTCTAACCCTCCCCATTCCTCTAGATTTGCCAGTCTCTTCACTCCCTCAGCCAAAGGAGTAACTTTAAGCAACTCATCTCTGCAGCCCCTTTCTCCCAGGGGTAACTACAGACTTCTTCCTACTACCCCCTCTGCTTCCAATTTCTTGTCTTTTGTAGAAGCCTTACTTGTCCATTGCAGGTGAGCTTCTCCTTAACTAACTGACTTCAATCTAAAGCTCCCCCTACTCCTTGTTTGCAGCCTAAATTAGCTGATTGGGCACACCTGGTTCAGCTCTTGCAGGCTCATGCCCCAAGACAGTATGTCTAATGCAAATACAGTACAGAAGTGAGAGGCCTCAGGTTTTCAAGTTTCCTTTTCCAATAGTAATATTTTTCAGAGTTTCATCCTAGACCAGATGAACATCAGTTTCTGATCAAATCAATCAGGTATAGACATTTCTATAACACTATCCACTAGAACCAACAAACAGTGGGAAAATGTTCTCTAAATCCTAGCTGTGATTCACACTTTTCATATTTCCATTGCTAATTTTTCTATGCACATTAGTGTGACTGGTTTTTGTTCTCATGACGACTTGGGTAGAAGCAAATAGACCTATTAGTGTGTGAACAAGCATATTCATAATGAAAGTGCTCAGCATGCCACTCTAGATACATACTAGCCTTGTGTGCTTCAGAGTAAGGGTATTAGGAGGTCAGAGAAGAATAGCAGAGTGGCATATCCAGTGATTTCCCAAGAAACAAGACTGTCATCAGTTATCCTGAGCAACAAGTACTAAGTATTTGGTGTTTTTACCAAACAGTTTTAAAGAGATTTATCTTGCAGTGGTGGTGAGATTTTGGGCTCAGCCTAGTATCTTGCACTAGGAGGAAATTTCATCAGGAGGGGTATTAAACCATGATCTCTCTATTTTAATATTTCAGTCTTCTGGGTTATCCTTTGCAATTCACTTCAAAGTCCCAAGCTGGGTGGCATGAAAGTATTATCTCTATTATGATGGATAATGGATGGATAAACTAAGGCACTGCAAGGGTAAGTCACTTGCTGCAGGCACATAGCAAGTCAGCAGCAAAGTCAGGAACTGGACCCGGATCTTCTGGCTGCCTCTTATTCCATAACCACAAAACTATCCATCCTTGAAGAAAAACTAAAATAGAATAGCATTTTGTTTTATATAATGCCTTCTCTTTGTAAGCTATCTTATGGATATTTAAAGAACCATAACAAGATGATGGGTGTAGTGCCATGTTTTCTAGGTAAATAACTTACAGACAGATCCTGGGCTGGTGTAGATTGGTGTGTCTCCATTGACTTCAGTGGAGATAATCAGGAGATGTAAATCAGCTTATCTGGCCCTCTGACGTACCTTTCACTGATTTCACTGGGGGATGCACCCACATATCCAAAAGTAGAATTTAGCCCTTTGTCACAATATGTTAGAATTTAGCTCTCACAGCCTCGGACAAAAGAACCTGTTTTATTAAAGAGATAAGGGACCCTCGTTTATCATAGCTTCCAAAGCACAGCTCCTCTAACAGTGCAGCAACACTCCAAATAGTGTACAGCTGCTCTCTTAGTATTGCACTATAATGGCATCAGTGTGTATGAAATCAAATGAGAACAGTGAAGACATTTTAAAAACTGATAGAGCTGGACTGGATAGGAGTCTCATGGCCACACTGTGCCCTGAGGGTTAGGACCCAGTGTGATTAGTTAAGATCTTTGGTTCCTGTCTAGCTTTGATATTTTTTTAATGATGGAAGTTCCTGAAAAATCTCATGATTTTTCCATGCCCCATATACATATTTTGGACTGAAATACACCTTTTTAAAAGTTTTAATAGGAGGGTCTTTTGTTCTAATTTCATTTAGTTCAGTAGTTTCAATCTAGTATTAATAAAAGATGCCAGAATTGACATCACACAAACACTTCAGTTACTCCACAGAGCAGATACAGGAACAGACAATGGAAGGGTAAGCTTCCTCATGTCACCTTGCCAACATGTACTCCCCTGATGTGAAGAGATGAGTAGTAGGTGCCCATTCACTGGTTGCCTCTCCACTGAGACACCAAACAAATGTCCAGTAGTAGCTATGATGCTGTTTCTGTTTATTTTGCCCCCACAACCATAGGAATTGAACCAAGAACTTTCACTTCACAAAAGCCACTGAATAGTAATTAGGAGGCTTATTGTGACTTCTCAGTGCACCCAAAACTGCTATTGACTTCAGTAGGTGTTTTGTGCACCAAGGAATGTAGGCCTGGGTTTCACACAGTAATGACTTTCAGTCACTATGGATATAGGCCAGATCGAAAAATCTGATCTGAAAGTTAAAAGTTCTGTGCCCAATTACTAATCTCTTGAGGCATCCAGTTACCTCAGTCCTTTAAATGTGAACCAAATTTTTTTGGGAGGGGGGTCGCAGGGGTGTTGGTTTTGCTGGTCATTGAAAGAAAAAAATTTCCCTACAAAATCAAGAGGGTACATTTTCAATGTGTTCTAAAGAGAGTGATGGCAACTCTGGCATCCTTAATGGAAGTTGCATCATGTCTCACGCACCATACATTGTCCTGAAAATTTTCCCCATCTGTTGTCCTAGAGGCCCCCTTGTGCAACATTTTTTCTTTTGGCCTTACTTGAATTTTGAAACATGTGCCTAGTCACATTGTTGTCTGTATAAGCTTTTCTTTTTCCTTCTTTATGGAATTAGATTTATAATTTACAGTACATCTTGTACGAGAAAAAAAATCCAACTTTGCATAACATCTACCAATGCAAATTTTTTATATCCTTAGCCATTAACAAATACACTACATTGATCTTATGTTTTGGAATCAGGCAGTTACCTAGAGATTTGTCTTTAAAACTCTATTTTATGGGACCAAAAAATAAAATACTTCTGCATTAAATTGGGTGCTTCAGTAGGAATCTTATAGGAGAGTTGGGTGAAGTTCGAACACATTAACCCTCTTGACACACCATATTCAACTGTTCTTGGGCAAAAAGTGCAGCCGTGTTGGTCCCAGACTGTTAGAGAGATAAGGCAGGGGAGGTAGTATCTTTTACTGGACCACCTTCTGATGGAGAGAGGAGCTTTTTAGCTTTTTTTTAAACTTAAAAATAAATAATAATAAAAAAAAGCAGCGATACTCTCAGTACCTTTCCCAAACCTGAAAAAGGTCTCTCTATAGCTCAAAATCTGATCTCTCTTTGGCATAATAGTCATCAATTATACTGCCTATTCTGTTTGACTCATTCCTTCATCGTTGACCAAAAGCAGTAAAGTTTCAGAAGTAAGCACTTGTCTTCTGATGTTCACAGTCATAAATGATCTGAAATGTCACATGTACTTTTATTTTGAAAAAGTACGTAAAAAAGGAAGCAGTGCACCGGCTTTTGTCAGGAGTCCTGGGTTTACTGGATCTTCATGTGGCTCTCCAGGAGGAGAGATCAAACAAGAGTTTTAGAACGTGCAGCTTTATGAGACAACACTGATTCCCTTGCAGGGTTTCCCCAAGCAGTGGAAATGGGAGCTTATTCTCTTTCCCACTCAGAAACGGTGGCAGGAGGATGTGGAGGGGCACAGAGTTAAAAGCAGGGCGGTGGGTCTCAGCTGTAACAAGGGAGGGGAGATTTCATAGCAGCAGGGTGTCTTATGGTTTCTGGTGTAAACCCGAGACTGCTCTATGGGATGGGCCAAATTGTTAGGGGAAGTTGTGAATGCTGCAGTGGGGAGAGGCCTTGCTGACATTTTATCTAATTAAAAAAGTAAAAGCCATTCTTTCTAATCAGATACTTTAATTTAGACTGGTGCTCTGAAAGCACTCATACAGCCTCTCAGGTGCGACTGGATGGCTCCTATTGTGCTGAGTTGCAATACTAGCCAACCTTGGCAATTTTTGAATTTCACAATTTGGTTTGCTTTATGAGAAGTATGTGGCACTGAGCCCTGAATCAGTATGAAATGTGTTACAATCTGATATACAAACAAATTCTCTGGGGCACAGTAGATGTTCTTATGGGAATGTTCTGCTCTACTTGGTTCAGTTTTCTTGGTCTGAGACGCTGAGACCACATTGGAACTGGAAATAATTCAAAAGTTAGAAAAAAAAATCTAATCTCAGAAGCTTGCAGTCATTTTCAAAGAAAACTCAATTAGTCTTCTATCCTTGTGAAGAAGAGCACGTCATTTTCTTCTGCCAGACCAGAGAGTTATGGAACTTAAGCACAAGTAGATGTCCTGATGCTAATGAAACTTTTTTTCAAGTTTCAAATCACCATATACCGAAGCAGTCACATTGAATTACTTCCAGGAAAGAAAAAAACCTAACACCTACTTTCAAAGCAATTAAGGATAGGATTTGAGATCTAGCATCAATTTTTATTTCTATCTAAGATTAACATTTTTGGCTCAGTTCTCTGAAAACAAACGCAGATGTATTGTTATGCACTCACCCTTTTCTATTTATACAGTTTGAAATAGATAACTATTTCCCCCCTCTTGTTGATATTTGACCTATATTCGAGAAAAATAGCCCCGGTTGAAAAAAAAAGTGAAAAAGTACCATGGCATTATTTGCAAAAAGAAAAGGAGTACTTGTGGCACCTTAGAGACTAACAAATTTATTTGAGCATAAGCTTTCGTGAGCTACAGCTCACTTCATCGGATGCATTCAGTGGAAAATACAGTGGGGAGATTTATATACATAGAGAACATGAAACAATGGGTGTTACCATACACACCGTAAGGAGAGTGATCACTTTAAGGTGAGCTATTACCGGGAGGGGGGGACGGGGGACACACAACCTTTTGTAGTGATAAGCAAGGTGGGCCATTTCCAGCAGTTGACAAGAACGTCTGAGGAATGGGAGCGGGGGGGCACTATTTATAACTCACTGTTGTAAAGAGTAAAAGAACCAAAAATCATTGCTTGTATTCATGCATACATTAATTAAAATTATTTCTGTTCATTCCATTTTGGGGAAAATATGCACTGAAGTAACTTATATTTACAGAACTAGCACTGCAGTACCTCTGAAATAGCTTTGGTTCTGTCAATCTACTTTTTCCAACAAAAGAGTGCAGATGTAATGATTAGCTTATTGGCAGGATGGAAAGCTGTTCAGGCTGATGTTTTTTGTGATTTACATGCAGATATGTTTGCAGGATTAGGTAGATACTGCAGTAATGGACACTATAGAAACCCAGGACAGATAAATATGCACAAACTTTTATACATAAAAATAATTAATTGTGAGTTAAAGTCAACAATTTAAATATGAAAAGTGCCAGGAAATTCTGAATTACCAACTTTAATTCTGCTCATTGTTCCCATGCCCACACTCCATGTATGGAGATGGAGAAACTTCTGCATTGCCACAATATATGTGACTCTGTCCCTTATGTATTAGGCATTACAATATTATTTCTTTGTTCTGTAGTATAAGATCATCCTGCCCTCCCTGACTTGTTTAGAATGTTGGGATGGGGTTACATGTGTATAGGTGGAGTGAAAATCTCTCACTTGCATTGGAAGGATACAGAGGAAGGATGGTTTAGGATAAGATGGGAGTGTCTAACAAACCTGTGAAAAATTGGAAGAAAGTTGTAGTCTTTACTCACTGGGTAGATGTGGGGGTTTGGTGACAGTTGGAAATAGTCACTTTTATCCGGAGGGGAGATAGCTAGAAAGTCTCTATCTTGGGGAGGGTGTGGGGGTGTTGGGAGAACAAGGAGAAGAGTGTTAAGGATATTGTAACAAAAGGGAGAGATGTCCATCAGATTGAAGGCTTGTGTGTGGACATTTTAAGGGGGCTGACCCTAATCTCATTGAAGTCAATGGCAAATTGCCCCTAAATAACGATTTGCTGCAAACCCTGTGTTTAAACTCACAACTTCAAATAAGCATTAACAAAGCTTTTTGGTGTGGAAAGGTTTTAAACACCCAAAACTTTGTTTTGATAATTAATAGTATTAACATAATGCCCAGGTCCTGCAGTCATGTACCAGGATCCTATTGTGCAAGGTGCTGTACAAATAAAACAAAAATATGGTACATGCCCTAAAAAGCTTTACAAAAAGACAGATGGATACAAGATGGGGTGGGGGGCAGGAGGAGTACCCAGAAACAATGAGGTAATATTAGCCAGCATGATAGGCAGTGGTAGATATTAAATCTTATTGTATTCATATTTCTGCTATTCTGATAATACAACTAGGTTTTGGCCAGCCACTGTGCAGGTGCATAGTATGGGAGAAGGGTAGGAAAGAGCACAGGGAACCTCCTCTTCACTAGCACGTTTTGTACAGGTCCAGTCTCATCAGCCGAGTACCAGGAATGCAACTTTTAGTCTTCAGAGCTGTCAGCATAACATAGTGCTTGTGCATTGCATTAACACCCAACATAAGAAACATCCACTCCAAAGCATCCGGGTAAATAGGATATTTTATAACTTCAGATACTTTTTGTGTGTTAAAAGAAGTGCTTATTCATTTGTAGTTATTTCAGATATCCAGCTCATGTAACTGTTACTTTTGTAAGAACTTTCATTTGCATGAGGCTGTACATCTTATTGGACCTAATATAAATAATTTGAATAACTAATTCACACAGAATGAAACTAAAAATCAGATGGAAGAAATGACTTTATCAAAGGAATCCTAACACTGACATGCAGTGACATTCATATATTGCTTTCCTGCAATTGTTCCCCTTGAAAACAGGATTAGTGCTAGTTGTACCCTTGTAGTGTTAAAATGTAAGTATAATATTTATGGGAGCAGTTAATTTGGAATTAAATTAGCTTTTTCACAGATCAGAAAAAAATGTACACAAGAGGCTTATTGAATTAGATCTAGGAAAGAGAAAAGAACAATGACATTATTTCTCACAGAACTGCAGAGCTACCCCCAGTCAAGTCAGATCAAGAAGAAAAAAAAAATTAAATATAAAACCATTTCTGTTATGCAGGATTTTTTTTTAAAAAAAGTCCTCAGGCAAATAAAGAATTATTTAAAGCAATATGTTGCCTCACCACAAAATGACTATGGAGTCCAATACTGTACGATTCAAGTCAGTGGCAGTTTTCCCACTGTCTTCAATGGAAGGCACACATGTTTGTGCATGCTCTACATATTATTACTATATTACTATTTTAGATGCTTTAAAGATGCAGTCCCTGCTCCAGTTTGTCATATATCCCTTTAAGTAGCTAAGGATCAAACCTGCAAAGCATCTAAGTTTTAAAATAAGAAACAACAAGGGGCTGATTATTATTACTATTTATTTGTATTGTGGTAGTGCTTAAGAGCCTGAGTCACAGACCAGGATATCATTGGTCATGAGAGGAAAGAACCAGAGAAGAAAGGGTAAGAAGGGTAAGGGAGGTGATGGGAGTGGGGCAGCAATTAGAAATAGAATCTACTACTACTTTCTTTTTTTTTTAATCTACTTTCTTTTTTTTTAAAATTCAATCTACATAAATGACAAGTTATGGCATGTAGGAAATTGATAAGGGGAGCTAAAAACATCAAAAAAAAAAAACATGGTTGGCAGGGCTAAGTACAATACAATGTTTTTAAAAATATCTTAGGAACAAAAAATCCCAGCAATGATATAGGTCCATTACTAGACGGAAATAGTAAAATTGTTAATGACACAAAATTTCAATAAATATTTCTATTCTGTACTCGGAAAGAAGCAGGGTGATGTACTCTTATTACATATGGATGATGAAGTACTTTTCAATCCATTATTGACTGAAAGAATGTTAAATAGTAGGGATACATATTTTTAAATCAGGAGGCATGGATAACTTGTACCCCCATGAGCCACAAAAAAGTTGGATGAGATCTTTAGTCAGCTAATGTTAATTTTTAATAAATCTTGAAATACCAGGAAAATTCCAGAAGACTGGAAGTGTGCTAATGTGCCAGTATTTAAAAAAAGTCAAGTGGAATGACTCAGGTAATTATAGGAGATTAGCCTAACATCAATCCCAGGCAAAATAACTAAAAACCTTATACTGGATACAATTAATAAAGTAGTGAAGGATGGGAATATAATTAATGCCAGTCCAAAATAGTTTTATGGAAAATAGGTCTTGTCAAACAAACTGGATTTCATTATTTGATGAGATTACTAGTTTCATTGAAAAAGGTAACTGCGTACATGTCATGTCCTTAGTATTATGTAAGGCTTTTGACTTAGTACCATATAACATTCTTATTAAAAAGTTCTCTCATTACAATACCAATAAAGCTCATGTTAAATGGATTAAGAACTGGCCAACTGTGACAGACCTCAAAAAATAGCCGTCAATGGGGAATTGGCATCAATGAGGGTGTTTCTGCTGGATTCTGCAAGTACTAGGGACTAGGAACAATGCTATTCAATATTTTTATCAATAATCTGAAATTACATATAAAGTCACAGCAGATAACATTTGCAGATGTTGGCAGAGTGGTAAATAACGATGAGGACAGGGCAGGCATACAGAACTGTTTGGACTACTTGCGAAAAGGGCCCATTAAAACAAGATATATTTTAATACAGCCAAATGCAAGTTCATATGTCTATGAACATAAAGTTCAGGCCATACCTACAGCAGGGGGGGCTACATCTGGAAAGTATTGACTTTGAAAATAATTTAGAGAACATAGTGGACCAAACAACCCTCAACATTAGTTCTCAGCACAATGCTGTGGCAAAAAGAGCTAATGCAAACGGATGTATAAACAGGAGAATAGTGAGTATGAGTAGAGGGGCAATTTACTTCTGTATTGAGTACTGGTGAGATTGGTTCTGCACATAGTTAAAAAATGATGTTCAAAAATTGGAGACCGTACAGCTAAGAGTCACAAAAATGATTCAAGGACCGGAGAAACTGCCTTAGAGGGAGAGATTTAAAGATCTCTATCCACTTAGTTTAATAAAAAAAGAAAAGTTTGAGAAGTGACTTGATTACAGTATATAAGTACCTTCATGGGGAGAAAATACCAGATAGTAAAGGGCTCTTCAGTCTAGCACTGAAAAGCATAACAAGAATCAGCAGATGGAAGTTGGAGCCAGACACTTTCAAATTAGAATTAAGACTCAACTTTTTAATAGTGAGGATGATTAACCACTGGAACAATCTACTAAAGGTAGTGATGGATTCGCTATAGCTTGAGGTCTTCAAGCTGAGACTGGATGTTTTTCTGGAAGATATGCAGTCAACACACAAGTTACTGGGCCCAATACAAAGGTAACTTGATAAAAATTTATTGGCTTGCATAAAACAGGAGGTCACACTAGATAATCTAGTGGCCCCTTCTGTCCTTAAAAATCTATGACTATAAATGGATGAAAAGGCCTGGAGGAGAGGATTGACAGCAGAAGAGACATCAGCATTGAGGGACTGGAAGTCATGGAAGGGTTTGGTGGCACGTGAGAGGGAGGGGGACAGATGGGCGATATCAAAAGAGAATAGGTGATGGTTATAGAGAGGGAACCGAGCAATAGAGAGATCAGTGAGAATTGCTTGGTGAAAACCAAGTCAAGTGAACAGCCCTGTAGGTGATTTGGAGATTTGAACCAGGATTGCAGGTCAAATGAGACAGGGAGTGTGAGGAGATGTGCTGCTAAAGGATCAGGTGGGTCAAGCTGAAGTCATCGTGGAAAATTAGGAGAATGAATCAGGAGCTGAAATTGGAGAGGAAAGGTGATGGGAGGAGCTGGATGGGTGGGAGATGACAGCAACATGGAAGTGGAGGGGCGTGATAGATGTAGTGCTGTTCAAAAGGGGAGAAAGAGTGGGAAGGAGAAGGAGGAAGGGAATGGAAGTGGCAGGAACAGGATCTGTAGAAATTATATTAAAATAGGCCTGGGGAAACTTGAGGGTGATTTTAATTTAACAAAACAATAGGTCATTGTTTTACAAAGCCAAAAACACGGGTACATTGACTCCAAGTCCGATATTGCATAAGGCTACAAAGATTTGTTAAAATCTGGATTCATTCATCCAGTTTGGGCCTCTATATTTCAAAGAGAGAATGATGTTTTAGCACAACTATATCAATTGCAGGTGTTGCTTTGCAAAACTAAAACAAATATCAGAACTGGTTCAGAGCTGGGAACCACCTTGTCTAAACACTCAAAGAAAAGCGTGTGTGGGGGATGGATGTTAGATAAATGGTTTTGGTCCATCTCTGTATTAAAGTGTTCTAAAGGAAAATGAGACTAAAGTATAAGTGATATATGAAACTAAGAATATCCAGTATTTATAGAATATCAAGGGCATCACCTCAGATGTTTTTTGAATTACCATTCATTTTGCAAAACCTTACTGTAATAAGTTTAACCTTGATTTTAACAGTCAAGAAATCCTAACATGCACACATACTAGTATATATAAAATATAAAGGGAAGACTGGGGAAAGTATTTACAAAACAATAAAATCATATCAAAACTGTGATGCAATAAAAATACATTGTAGTAGGCTGTGGGAAAATACTCACAAACCAATAATCTTGTTAATTCTAATGTGCAATAAAAACCACAGTGTAGCAATATCTGTAACAGTTATGAGTTTAGAGCACAGAAAATGTGTTTCTCACCTCTTCCAATATTGCTTGCTTTAAATCTGTAATTCAGGTAATGTTTAGTAAGCACTCAGGAGGCAGGTTGGTAGAAGAAAAGGCTTTGCTCACTTATTAACTGAGCATTCAAGTCTCACTAAGGGCCCAGTCCTGCAAACGCTTATTCATGTGAGTAACTTGACTCACATGAGTAGTCCCACTGAATCCACTTAAACCACTTATGTGAGTAAAATTACTCATGTGTAAGCATTTGCAGGATCAGGGCATAAATTTGCTCAGGCTTCTGAGAACATAGGGCCTGATTTTCAAGAGTGTTGACCAGCCACAATTCCAGCTGAAGTCTCTGGGAGCTGTGAGTGCTCAGCACCTCTGAAAATCAGGCCCCTAGAGCTAAATCCAAAACCCTCTGAAGTTAATGGGGGTTTTTCCATTGACCTCAATGGACTTTTATCAGACTAATCACACGGGATAAGTTCAGAGGCAGAACACAAGTATTAGCATTATCACTCTCATACTAACAACTTGATACAGTAAGGTATGTGGTGCATAAGGGATGGTAAGTGCTGCTGTTGAGGTCTGTTTGTTAGCATTGCACTTGTGTAATCTCTGAGGCTATGCATTTGAGGAAAGTTGTAAATCTATGCACATGAAACTATGAGGTGTGACAAAATGGCTGATGTTAGTATGGTAGGTCCTGTGCTCTTCTTGGTAGGGTGCTAAGATGCCATCCCTTACCCCTGCTCTTGAGGCATCAAGGGCCCTGCTAGTGGCCCAGGAGGGTGGTAAAGGAGGGAAGTGGGGGAGGAGGTCTAGGTTTGCTCCTTACTCTGAGCCCCAGCCTCTCTCAACCCCTGCAGATTCTTACCCTCTTCCCCCTTGGGTGGGGTACCTTTTGGTCATTAGACACTAGGGCAAGGTCTCCCTTACTTCAGTTTTCTGAAGTTTCAGGTCTCAGCACATCTCCAAGCCCCAGTCCTCTCTCCTTCCCTTTATCTGCCTGAAGCAGGGGAGGTTTATTAGGTTCCTGACAGGGCCTTAATTGACTGCAGGTGCTCCAATTAACCTGTAGCCACTCTCCCTAGTCTACAGGGAACCACACCTTAATTAGCCTTGGGCTTCTATATTTCCCTTCTAACACTACTCCCTGGCCCTCGTGTATCACAGAGAATACTAAACAGTGGCAGATAAGACATGTGATAAGACACTATGTACTGTTTTCCATAGCCCAAATGTAGGGCTTTGTGGAATTTGTCCAGAATCCTGGGTTACAGTTAAATTAGGCTCCCCTGTTAGTACTGAAGAGAATTTTTACATCACAGAATCTGCAACCAAGTTTATTACACTTGGAACAGACCTTAACAGCTCTTCCCCATATTCATCAGGCTGCTGTTACTGCTGTACCTTGCTATTTAGTGCTCAGAAATGACAGTGATGGGGCAGATATAAAAAGAACAGAGTATCAGGGTGGAATTCACCCTCCTGTGCAGAGGGTCAGCACAAAGCATATATGTGACCCTCAAAATGTCGTTTAAACATGACTTTAATAGTGAGTATGCTTTGTACTGGCCTTCTGTACAGGGCATAAAAATACACCCTGTAGTGGTCTGAATTTCATCCAAACTGTATATCTTACTGCCTGCTGCAATCACGACCTTAATTCACACATTTATTATACCTTTATAAAATCCTGCATTTAGTCCTGCAGGATTTTATAAAGGTGTAATATATATGCAGAATGACTTCATTCATAACACAGACATTTATGGTTGCTCTGGTCTACAGACTACAGGGGCCATTGTCCACAGATGGCATCTTATGCCTTTCGGTCATGTCACCAGAATGCCACAAGATGTTCTGGCAAACGCCATTTTCTGAGTGGCTTGTAATATCAAGGATAAAATTCCACCAATAGGGGGGTGGAGATAGCCTTGAGGCAAGACCCCTCAATTATCTGAGTGCATCAAGTCTGTTCTGACATTGGACTCGTGGCCTGTCAAGCTCTTGCAGTTGCACAGGAGCAGACCAAATGCGAACAATCGTTTGCTAAGCATTGAAGAAGATGATTTAGTCCTGAACCCAAAGTTGGGTCTTGTGCACATGAACTACTACTTGAACATGTAAGCTTTATGGTTTAAACATCTGAGAAAGCCAATTAAACTTGTCTCTAATCCCACATTTTCTTATGCGCTAAAGCTTCTGTATAGTTACGATGACGACAGAGGATATGCTTGCCGAAAAAGTAACATAAAAACAAGGAACTATATTTTATTGCAATTACATAATGTACATACCGTACAGCACTTGCAAAGACTATGGCCTTATGCAAAGCAATCAAAACTCATTTCAAGAGCAAAGGCTGTATTTTGCCTTTTACTTATGCTCCAAGGCTCATGGTTTTTCCAAGTACTGAATCACCTCATTTAAATTAGCATTAAGCAGCATGTCTCTCATCCAGATTATGTAAAGTTGACACTCTTATTTCGAGCATCCTAAGCATAAAGAAATTAGTTGTGCATGTGTATGTGAGAGAGGAAAATGTTGGGGAAGTATAAATCCAAATTGATGCACGAGACAAAGAAACATATTGGTCTAAATTCTGCTTTGTTAAATAAATGTAAATCCAAAGTAACTTCATTAATTTGAGTGGTGTTACTCTAGATTTACACTGGTGTAACTGGGGCCAAAATTTGGTCCAGTTTTTAAAAGAATATCAGAGAAAAAATAGGTGGATAAGTTAAAGATGGACAGAGGCTCTTATGAAACACAGACCATTAACTGGGTCAAATTTAGTGATAGGCTGAAGTTTTAGATATTTGCCTTTCAGTCTTGTGCAGATAAGCACCGAAAGAATGCATATCTACCCTTTATCTGAATTTCTTGACTCTGCTAAAGGGCTTGGTTTGGGCAAAGTTTGG
Organism: Eretmochelys imbricata; assembly: GCF_965152235.1. Classification (NCBI taxonomy): domain Eukaryota; kingdom Metazoa; phylum Chordata; order Testudines; family Cheloniidae; genus Eretmochelys; species Eretmochelys imbricata. The sequence goes on along the minus strand of NC_135575.1, from coordinate 41,495,834 downwards.
GTTACTTATTTTGTCTGCACCAGTTTGCCAATCTCGAGTCATATTTTCATATGAATGAACTGTCTTTGGACATATTTTCCAAAGTATGGGACAGCTTTTTATTTGAGGCTGGATTGTGAACTCTTTGTTAGAGATTAATCGCACTACTAAAAAATAGAATACCAATGGAAATTTATTAAATATTTTCAGATGTTTTTCTACATTTTCAAATATATTGATTTCTATTACAACACAGAATACAAAGTGTACAGTGCTCACTTTAGATTTTGCATGCTCAATAATTTTTTTAATTGTGCGCTAGCCCTTCTCTTTATACATTGGAACTACTCCTTGTGAACAAGTACTTACCACTGACCATAATGGGGAAACTTGTGTGAATAAGGCCCCAATTCAGAGATCATCGTAATTCAAAAAAAGTACTTAAGGATGTTCAATGCGACTTAAGTTTGTGTTTAAAGCATGTGCTCAAGTGCTTTTTTGACTGGGCCTTGGGGCCTGATCCAAAGCCCATTAAAGGCACTGGAAAGACTCCCATTTACTTCAGTGGGCTTTGGATCAAGCACTGAGTGCTCACCAGTAAGTGTAAGGATTTCACAATCTGTCCCTTAATTTTTCACAACAGTAAAGACAACAAATTGTAGAGATCACATTGTGTTCTCCTTTAACTCAAATTGTGTTTTTTTTTAAAACTAGGAATCAGAGAATAAATTAGTATTAGGGGACCAATCCTGCATTCATTGCACATCCAAGTCTTCCCATTGAAATCAGGGACGTCTGCCCCAATGTGGTTTCTACTATGGGTTTACATCTGTGATTTCATTACTCTAATGCTGAGATGACATCCAGATTAGCATGCTAAAATTTCTTTTCTAAAGATTGCAAGAGGTGGGGTGAGGGTGGGGAAAAAGGAGCTTTCTCAGAGTACAAAGAGAAATGATTGCTCTTGTCTCAGAATAAAGTATGAACTGAATACATTTAAAAACAGCACGGTGCTTTAGGCCACTATTTTTCTTAATTATTTCTCTACTCCTAGAAAAACCACAATGGGAGAATTGAATGCAATAATTAGGAAAGTTGCTGCTGTCTGCCACAACATAGGATATTAATGTCTTTTCTCATCAATCACTCAATGAGATTCATCCCCTCTGCAGGGAGCTAGCACAGGGTTTATGCACTACATAAGTCCCAGATAAACTTTGTTTTGAAGTGTTAAGTCACACTGATGTAGTCATAGGCCTTCTGCTAGCTCTCTGAACAGGGGATTAATTTTACTGTCGAATCTCCCTGTTCTGCGTGGCTATTTTTGTATCTATATCCTGTTGCTAATTCATATTTAATTTGCTGTCCAGCATCAACTCAGGGTTTCTTTTATCATTACCATGTCTCGGTTTTCTGTCTCTCATTGACTGTGTATGTCCAGAATTATTTTCCGCAAGAGGTGTGGTTAATTCTCATTTTTCATTTCTCATCCATGTTTCTAACTTCTTTAGATATTATCTCCTCTTATTTCTCTGTTATCCTGGTGTTTACAGCACTTCCCAATTCAATATCATTTGAAAATGTTATTAACAAGATCTCCCCTACACCCCAAATGAAGCATTTTTTAGAAACAAATGAAGATTCTTTTTCCTCCATCCTTTCACACAAAATGATCGATATCCTAGTAACAAGTTAAAGAAGTCATTCTAATTGGAAAAACACCTCATTTATCTCTTTTACAGATTGGATCACAAATTTGAAGAGGTTACCATTGAAAAAGTGGCAGTGTACTGCAATCCTCTAAAGCCCTGAAAACATTGACTGGGCCAGAGCTACAGCTTGTGTCAATGGGCCCAATTCCACTTAAGTATTGAATGCCCATTGATGCCAGCCAAGGATCCAGTCCAGATGATTTTATGGAAACCACAGGTATAAAACAGAAGTTTCCTTTGGTCCTCTCTCGACAAAAATACAAGGAGGAACCCCTTTGGTTCTGGCTTGGGGGAGGACTTCCTGCCCTGTGGAAAAGGGTCTGAAGCCTTTCAGCTATGAAGCAAAGTTGATCATCTGGTGTGCTTTTTCTGATGGTTTCAAGGAGAAAGGTAGCAAATATTTTATAATTGAACTAATTTTTCTCTACCATGCTGATTCAGATACTAAACTGCTCATGTCAGAATTACATGCTTTATACCATCATGTTACCCTGCCTTTTATTCTGTTGTTCCTGACATAGCATGACCCATCTTCAACACTTTTTCTTTGTGAGACATATGTAAGCACTATCTAACCTATCATCTTTTTATTGAACATATTCATCTAAAAATAATTTCAAATATTGCAGTAAGATGAAATTTCTAATAAAAGGGGAAAAAATGAAGATTTGACAAATGCTCTACTCTGTATAAATGCTTTCTTTGCTCAGAGATGCTGGAACTAAGGATGTGGGGAGTGCTAGAGCGCCCCCTGGCTTGAAGTGGTTTCTATTATATACTGGATTTACAATTTGGTTCAATGGCTCTCAGCACCCCCACTATGAAAATGGTTCCCCCACCCCTGCTTGCTCATTAGCAGTAGACTGTACTAGTTATTTAAAGGTTTACTGAGGTGCCATGAAAAAATAGTTCATCTGCACTCCAGAGACTGAAATAATTTATTTCTAAATTCATACACAATGCAATGAAGTTACTGCAAAATACATATTAAAAGTACATAGAGGGCTAAACTGTGCATTTAAAAAGATATAGGTGGTAAAATGGGGAGATGTGAAGATGTTCCAGTAGGAGCTGCTGAAGGCATTGTACATAACACAGGTACAATTCTGCCTGGAGCACCTCCCTCTCTAGGTAGAGTTTGACTTAAATCTCGTGGACGGTGGAGGTAAAGGGATGGGGCTGTAGGCCTGTCGCCTTTCTAGTTCTTTTGGAAAACTGAATGCTGCAGTAACAGCAACATTAGATTTTCATGTTTCTTGCTCTCCATGCGTGCAAGGACTGCAATTATGCCTGGTCCCTGTACAGAAAAAGTATGATGGGGGAAGGCTGATTGTGTCATCTTGACTCCTTGCACAGCCCTCAGAAAAGGCAAAACTGAATTCAAAGATCTCTACTTTTAGCATCAGATAGCCAGGCACTCCATTGCTAAGATGAGACCTCCTGCAGAAGGGTTTTATTGAATCTGTAGCAGTAGGCACAAGGAAGAGGGAGAAACATTATTCTCCTTAACCTCTGGAGGATAGGACAAGAAGCAATGGGCTTAAATTGCAGCAAGGGCAGTGTAGGTTGGACATTAGGAAAAACTTCTTAACTGTCAGGGTGGTTAACTACTGGAATACATTTCCTGGGGAGGTTGTGGAATCTCCATCACTGGAGATTTTTAAGAGCAGGTTAGACAAACACCTGTTAGATGGGGTAGGATCTGAGTTACCCAGGAAAGAATTTTCTGTAGTATCTGGCTGGTGAATCTTGCCCATATGCTCAGGGTTTAGCTGATCGCCATATTTGGGGTCGGAAAGGAATTTTCCTCCAGGGCAGATTGGAAAAGGCCCTAGAGGTTTTTTGCCATCCTCTGTAGCGTGGGGCACAGGTCACTTCTCTGCTCCTTGAAGTCTTTAAACCACGATTTGAGGACTACAATAGCTCAGACATAGGTGAGAGGTTTTTTGCAGGAATGGGTGGGTGAGATTCTGTGGCCTGCGTTGTGCAGGAGGTCAGACTAGATGATCATAATGGTCCCATCTGACCTTAGTATCTATGAATCTAGAGAATAGTAAGCCATGCCCTGAGTGCAGGGGACTGGAGGTCCCTTCCAGTCCTACGATTCTAGTTTTATTTGCTCACTAGCACTGTGTGTGTGACCCACAGGCCATGTACTGTGAATTCACTATTGGCTGCAGAATTTTTGAGGCCCTGATTATATGCCATCTTATGTCAATTAATGTGAATTTATAATAAATACATGCTATTTACAACTAAGTCCTCTGGACGAGTACTTCATATCCATGGTACTATTCAGGTAAAATAGATAGACTGAAATTATTTATAATGGAGAAAACATTCCCCCTCTCCTCCCCAGTTATTTACAAGTGGGGAAGATGAACTGAGCTGAATGTCCAGAAAGAGTTTGTTCTTCCCAGATCTTAGAAGCCAATATAGAACCATCACTACAATGGCCAAATGACCCTGATCAGAGCCAACAGTAGGACAAATTACTGAAACCACAGCCTCAAAAGAAGCTCCTACATTGGACTGGAACTTAACCAGCATGTTGTTGGCATTGTTGTGAATCTAAATACATAGTCACTTCCTTAACCGAGGATGAGGAGGCTCAAAGTAAGGATAACTATCAGGTATACCAATGCAGCAGGGAAGGGTTTTGAGAATGGCTGGCACTTCCCTTTCATTACAGCATTGCATTTATAAATTATAGCAAAGGGGGAACAGCTCTAATTTCTGTGGATGGCTCTGAATTTTTCAGTATTTACTGCAACGGAAGCATTTGGCCCTGCACATGCCAAAGCAAGAACTGATATGTCAAACACAGATAATAAATATTTCAATGAGAGCAGTAGCATTCACATAGGCAAGCATTAACAATACAAGCACTGGGAGTCAGACTGGTTACATACAGGAGGACTTTCCACAGACTCCTCTCACTTACAGCAGAGAGTCTTGTAAGTAGTAATGATAGTTGTGAAAACCTGAAGTATCAGAAATTTACAGGCAAACAATTAATGGGTCAGTTTTTTTACTACATTTGGTGATACAACGTAATGCGTTATTGTGTGTTGAGCTGGAAGTATGATTATAAAAACAAGTATGCGGTTTGAAAAATCTATGTTTAACAGATTTATTGGTTTACAATGACAGCTTTACATTACCTATTATTCACTTCTCTTGTTCTATACATTTTTATTTTCTTGAAGTAACAAGGACTCTTAATCTTTCTATTGATAGTTTTAAGTGAGAAATCTCTTATCTAATGAAGGCAAAGAGGAACCCAATTACCCATTTACTTGCTTCTAACAAGCAATGGGATAACATTAGAGCTGTCTGAAACGATCACATAACCCATAGCACTTTGGCAGCTCAAAGCACTGCGAAAAGAATAAATCCTCAAAACATCTTTGTGAGAAAGGAGAAATCATTATCTCCATTATACAACTGGAAACACTGAGGCTGACAGGTTAAAGCCCGCATTTTCAAACAGGGTTGCCTAAATTTGGGACTTAAATTCATATTTAGGTACCCACCTGAACTGCTTTTCAGAGCTCCTTAGTGGTGAGCACTCAGCATCTCTGAAAATCAAGGCATTTATTTAGGTCTGAGTGTTTGAGATTTGTATCATGTAGGTTAGTTTTGATTGAAAATACTTGTCATGTGGTATGTTCCCATTCCCTCAGTGGATTAGAATCTGCTTTTTCATATAAGCACAGTACTCACATTTATTAATTCAAAATTTGTTTCAGCTACTAGCCCTATAATGCATAACATTTGCCATTTCTGTCTATTCAGTAAACTTATTCACTAAAATACTCATGGGGAGCAAACACAAAGGAGGTGTGAACACTTAAAGATCATTTCCACATTTTTGAAGTTTGCAAATTTTTTTGCACTGTTAGTCCAGACTTACCCCTCGTGCTGGATATCGCATAATTTATTAGAAATATTACCACGTTATAATTACAATGTGATATTTATCATATGGACATTTAAGTGATTGTATCAGCTGTGTGTATATTTTCCTATTTTCCCTTACCTGCTTATTTCCAAGGGCCAGACGAGATTTATACCAGATTGTAAATCATTATCGCTCCAATAGCTTTAGTAGAGCTATGCTGATTTATTCATTGGTATTTTTGCATAGGAGCAACCTTACCTTGAACGGTATGGAACTTTTTTTCCTCTGTTAATTGTACTAGATTTGGATGTAGCTACACGTTTATATTTCAGCAATGGCTTGCTTTAAATTTAAACCTTCAAGACAAATTTGAACTGATTCTATTTTACTGAACTCATTTTACAGGTTAAGAGAAAAAGCTTTAATACTTTTTTTGGGGTCTAACGGTAACTTGCTTTTGATGTACTAAATAAGGGTTTTGTTCACATTTTACGCTGAATTGTGTTAAGTTAAGGATACTGTGAAAGTAGTAGTGTATGAAGAAAATACATCTCTGGTAAAATCATTAATTATTTATTTAACTTCAGGTTGTAAACAAAACACAAAAAGCTTCCATCCAGATATTATGGATGTCCTGACAATAGTTAGAGGGCCTGATCCAAATCATTGACTTCTGTAGACATTGAATTGGGCCTGAAACGACATGGTTACAAAAGCCACTGTAATAAAATCACATGAAACAGACTGCCCTATATCACTAATATTTTATTGCAATCGACATCCCAATTCTCACCTCAAATTCCCACATTTAAATTCCTACGGGTAGGTTTTCAAAAATGCTCAGCATCCACAATTGGGGACATATTTTAAAGAGCAGTTATCTCCCATTTAGGCATCTAAATGAAGTGGCCAGATTTTTTTAAAAAGTTTTGGCATCCAGCAACTCCTGTTGATGAGCATTTCTGAAAATCTGGCCATTAAACTTAGGTATCTAAATAGGAACTGCTGTGCTTTTTGGAAAAGCTGGTCTTCAAGCTTCCTATAAGGCCATTGCCACACAGTCACATTTGCTTATCCATCCCAGCCACATTACACTGAAACCAGTGATGCCATTCACAATGCATTGCTAGGGGGAAAAACTTTACTCTATTTATTTTAATCTTCTGAATCACACGGCATTAGGTAAGACAGAGTTGCTTGCAGGATGTTTACTGCTTGCCATGCTTTATTGTGCTCAATGGCAGGCAATTTGTTTCAGTAAAGAAGAAGTCAAGCATCTTTATTTAGCAACAGGGAAAATGACTCTAGGTACCATTAATACCTATAAAGCTTACACAGACACAGAATCCAATCACCATTGCTAAATTTAAGGCACTGTGCCAAATTTTGTCCAAGCGTGCAGCTATTTTTCCAAAGGAATCTATTTACCTCCCCTGCCTCCTCCACTCCTGGCCCTTGCCAGTATAAATGAAAGCTGAACCTGGCCAAGACTCTCTACTACAGCATCACGGTTCACCATCTAGTGTAGCAATCACTTCATAAGCCTTCAATCTCAGGTCATGCAAAACTAATGCAGGATCATAACGCTGATTTTCAGACATGTTGACAGTAATTAGCACTAATTTTCAATTACCTGAACAAACATCACAGGTCCCTAGGCCCCTCTCAGGATTTGGCCCTAAGATTTTTGGTTGGTGACTGTTTCATTCTCTTAAAAGCTCTGCTATTGCAGGAATCTCTCATGCCTGAAAAGAAAGGTGGATGAATAGGACAACGGATATTATTTTAAAGCTAAATGCCACAAATAGACATTTTGGTTGGGATTGTCAAAAGGAGCCTAACTAGTTTCAATGAGGAGATACAGACAGGAGTTGTACAGTGTGTTAATATAATGTGATCTCATACTTTCAAGAGAAAGAGGTGGGGAGAAGTGGGCATGGAGGAAAGATGAATAAGGAAGAAAACCTGCTCTCCATTTACCTGTGGGAAAGTAGAGAGGGAACCAGACTAGGCCACAGGGAGATATGTATACTTTGGTGTGATGATTGGTGTGATGATTTGTGTAAGGTGCTCAGATACTAATGCACGGATATAAAAACATACACAACCGTGTGAGCAGATGCCCATGGCTATGCATACAGTCCTGGGTAAATACCAACTTTCTAACTTTTCCTCTAAAAGACTTTTCACTCATCTCCTGCTGCACTGGAGACATGTGGCAATGGCACAGCTATTGGACAAGCCAGAGCTATGAGTGTAGCTCAGTGAGAGTTCTTGGAAACATAAGCCATTCTTTCCTGTAGAAGAATTATTATAACTCCATTTTTTGTGAGATCCCAGTGTAGGGAAAGCACATTGCACCATGATGATCAATGCATAATTTGTTCTGGTCACCAATGTATCTATATCCATAGCATAGTCATGAAAGATGAAAGATTATCCTTGGGACACTGTCTTCAGGAGGGTATGTGAGTTTTTGTTTTTTTTAAAAGAGATGCTGTATTAGAGCCCATCTTCTAAACTGTTGGTGTTTTTGACTCTACTTAGATATACAATGGTTTCACCATCTTCTGTCTCATACCAACTCAAGATAGTCAGGGGGAGCTCTAGGCACATCAGCAGTCAAACCCAAGAAATAAAAACATGCAGAAAATGGGTAACAACTTTATGGATCTGGAGCATGAGAAATGGGAGTCCTGCAAAGACCACAGCTTTGGAACACTGTGCCAGCTCCCATCAGTTCTAGATTATTAGAATAAAGACATGGCCAAGAGAACATCAAATGTTTTAATGGCATTTGACTTGTGAAACAATAAAAAATAAGAGATAAATTGAATGCAACCATAATAGATACCCCAAACACATTTATGTTGCTCCTGTTCTCTGTAAGTTTAGGTTTCAATTCCATCCTGCTTCATGCCAGTTTCACACTTGAAATTGACTTCTGACTAAAGGCTCTTTATTGAGAAATGGCCCAAGTAAGATGAAAGAACATGCTCTCTATCTTGGCATTACAGAATCAAGCACTCTAAATGTTAAGGCTATGGCTACACGAGAGAGCTTCCAGTGGCACAGCTGCATTGTTGCTCTCCCCTTGACTTAATTATTCCACCCTCAAGGTGTGGTGGTAGCTATGGCGGTAGGAGAAGCTCTCCCCCTGACCTAGTGCTGTCAGCACCAGCACTTAGGTCAGGGTAACTTACGTCGCATGGGGGTATAGCTTATTCACATCCCCTAAGCGACATAAGTTATATCAACATAACTGATAGTGTAGACATAACCTAAGAAATGAAAACCCTAACACCACTTTTAGGAGGGCTGAACTAGAGAGTAGAGGTAATGACAGTAATAGTTCAACACAAGGTCTGATGCTTCTCTGCCTTGTCCCTGATGTAATCACGTACACCTATGCAAAGCAAGCATAAAATCAGAATGGTAGGGATTTAGATCCACTTTACACAGCCATAAATGACTTCATAAAGGCATAAGCAGTAGGAATTCAGGCCCACTGTACCTCTGGTAGCAGCAGCAGCAGCAGCGAGAACTGAAATGGCTGTCTCTCTCAGCATCTGTGATGAAGTCCAAATGAATTGGAATTTGGGAAGTAATAGAACATATTTTGATTTTTCTCTCTATACAATAGTATCTATGTTTTACCCACAGCAATTACAATAGTAGTAAGAAAAAAGGGACAGCCTATCAGGTCATCTAGGATAGCTTGGCTGGCCCACTGTTGGGAATTTCAGAAAACAGCTGGCTGATGTTTACTGACAAAATATAGAGGAAAGAAATCTTTTGGGAGGTGGAGTCCAGACAGGGGAATCTCACACAAACTCTTTGTCCTTTTCCCCCCAGGGTGAGGTTGTTCTCTGGATTAATTCATACTCAGAGATTGCACATCTTTCTCAAAATTGCTAGTTCTTTCCCCTAATGGAGTAATTAGCTATAGTTTTGCTCAGCCATGTGTCCCCTATGGGTAGGTTCTTCAGCAGCCCCTGTAGTAAGAGGATAGTTATCTCTTATAATTTTACTACACACGGAGAGGTTTTGAACCACTGGCAGGTTCTAGAAAACCTGCCTTACCATATCATGGCACTCCTAGGGTAAAGTGTTTACACCTTGGTCAAGTGTCTATTACCCAGGATGGCTATGTCACACACTGGGTTGTGTTTTATTGCTTATGTATGAAGATATCCTTTATGAAAAATATTCAATATTCTTGCAAAAACTTAAATTAACTGTGAAGAGACAGCAAAGAAATTGGAGGCATACAATATAAACCTTGTGATATACAGTGTAAGTTTTCTCTCTTCTATAATAAATAATAATTTAATGAACACTGACAAAATGTTTAGCACCATATACAAGGAGTACATGGGAGCCATTCCCAAAGAGCTTACAATCTAATAAGAAAAAAACCCGAGGGGGACAGAATAGATTCCTTTTTTAAAGGGTAATTCTGTCTTTCTACCTCATGATACCATCCCCATAGTATCTGATCACATTCAAAAACAATCACAGCCAAGACAGGACAGTGGTGTCATTTTCGTCCCCACTTTCCCTAACACAATTGGGACCATGTTCTCCTCCCCACATTCTCCTTTCTATCTCTTTCTCTTCTTTCCTAGTTGGGAATTCAGCCCTAAGTTACAACCTGTGCAACCCACTAGAACTCAACATAAAGGGCACAGGCACACCAACTGATATCAGTAGGTTTCATTGGCATAACTCAGTGCATGATTTGACCCTTATTCCTTAAGGGTGCAATTCATTTCCCCACAGAGGACCTGTACAGGAGTCTTCATACCACAGAAATACCACTTTATCCAAGTTTTTGTGCTGTGCTCATATCCACGGTATCTGAGCAGCCATAGCCCTTGAGGTGGTACAGGCAAGAGGGGTTGTGCACTGGGGCTTCTGCACTTGCTACACAACACAGAGGAGAGTTTTATGTAGATATGCTATAGGGTAAGTTGTCCACGAAGCATAGAGATGCTACATTTCCTATACACTTTGGGACACTTCATACTGGGGCGGAAACAAAAGCCTGGAGCAGGACATTTGCACAATGCAGCTACATACAATGGTAGGAAATTTGTTGCCGCATTTCTGTACGTAGTTCTGTTCATAAAGGGTTTATCTTGAAACTGGTTTGTTAATCTGCTCGATAATACATGGTTCCAGAAGTGGAAGGCACAGTGTGCTGTAAGACCCACTGAGGGAGGTAACATCGCAATTATTGCAACAGAACTTGTGCAACTGCAACTCACCCACTTAGGGTGAGGGGGCTTATTCCTTCACCCACTTACTTCCCTGGTCCTTCTCGCATGAACAGAGAGCAACAATACCCGAAGTCCAAAGGTGCAAACAATTCGATGTTTATTGGGGTGAACTTCCAGCAAGCATGATTCCAGTTTCCTTCCTTAGTATCCTCCTTCCCAGCTCTGACACCACAGAGCCTTACACCTGTGTCCCTGTTCCCATTCCTACCCTTAGCCAAACAGGATTCCAACTTCCTTACTCCCATTCCCTGTTCCCATTTCCCCCTTTAGCAAAACATGATTCCAATTTTCTTACCCCCATTCCCTGCTCCCATTTCACACACCCACATGCCCACCCCCACCCCCACCCAGTCACTTCCTCATTGACTACAGATTATATAGTAAAACTTGAGTTCTGCTTAGCTATACCTTAACCAGTCATTTTCCTGAAATTTAACTAACCAATCCTAACATATTGTAACATGATTATGTAGCCAATTATATCCCACCACCTTAATTAGTTTACACCCAGCAAAATTAATTATACAGCAGACAGGAACAATCACAAAACCAGACAGAGATTATACAGACAAACAGCAAAGTGGGAACTATAATGACAAGACAATACAGAAGTGAGGATTTCACATCCCAGCTATTGATAAGTGAGTTCTTGCCAGACAGGATGCTATCAAACTAAGTTTCCTTTTACATTTTCTAGGCACTTCCCTTTCTCTGGAGGTGATAGGAACTATCAGGACAGGATTGTATTCCTAATAGCCAAATAGCACCTTATTTCAGTGTGACTAGTTTGGAATGTGAGGATGTGACTGTTCACTTCCCAGCTTATGGCTGCCTCTGCTGCTTAGCCAAAGGCCTTAGCCTAAGAACAGGGCCTCAGACTGTCACAGTAAGAGAAGGCCCTTACACCAGCAGACAGTGATTTTGATTCTTTCTTTTCATAGAATCATAGAATATCAGGGTTGGAAGGGACCCCTGAAGGTCATCTAGTCCAACCCCCTGCTCGAAGCAGGACCAATTCCCAGTTAAATCATCCCAGCCAGGGCTTTGTCAAGCCTGACCTTAAAAACTTCCAAGGAAGGAGATTCCACCACTATCTATACCTCTATCACTAGTCAAGTGATAAGAATACACCTAAATTCTTAGAGTATAGGCCTTTACAGACAGGCCTGAATATCTATATCCTAACAACATGCTGACTGTGTCTGGAAAAGTTTCAAACAAACAGTCTGAGCTGTATATGAAAGCCATGGGGACAAACAAACTGGAGAATGAGCAAAAGATTAGTCTGCTCTTAACAGTGACAGGCACGTAAGCCCTAGATATATACAATGCATTCCATACAGATGATAGCGGGGAAAGGGAGGAAAACTTTGCAGAAATAATCAAAATGTTTGAGGATCATTGTGTCCTAGAAAAAAAATTTTTTTTTGAAAGATGTATGTTCAGGCCGAGAACACCGAATTAAGGGGAAACAATGGAGGAGTGAGTCAGACTTAAAACTGAAAAGTCAGTCCTGCAAATATGGAATATTAAAAGACTAATTGAAGACCAGATTGTCCTGGAGTGTAACAATAAAAAAAGGCTGGTTCAGTTACTAAGGGAGATGGATCTGACGCTACCAAGGGCACTATGTATATGCCAAGCAATAGAACAAACAAATTAAAAAGTCTCGGGAAAGGCACAGACTACATGACAATGAGTATTATAGCTAAAACAGCAAGGGAAAAATTCACAGAAATTAAATTGGCCAAGGACAGAAGCATGGAAAGCTGGAAACCATGCCAGTGATGTGGCAACCAGCATGAGTATAGGAAATACCCAGCATTCAGGCAAATATGTAGGAAGTGTAATAAACCCAACCATTATGCTAAAATGTGCAGAGAAAGTAGGAAAGTGCATGTATTAAGGGCAGGAAGGGATTCCTCAAGGAAGAGCAGTTAAGCACAATAATGTAAGAGACTGAAAACTCCAAAAATTGTCCAATTAAAATGTGCATGAATGGCACTTGTGTACATGCAGGAGAGACACTGGGGCACTAACAAAGTAGAATAGAGAGATGCAATATCAGAAATTCAATAACAGAAAATAGAATAGAGAGATGTATGAAGCACATAAAAGTGGCAGAGTCAAAGTGTCTGTGAAAAATTATAATGGAGGAACAATTCCAGTGTTAGAAGAATGCACACTGATGCTTAAAACAAAAGGGAAAAACAATACAAGTAGAGTTTGTGCTGATACACAGGGGCAAACAACTAGTCTTGGGCTTACACACATGTGAGATGCTTGGTCTTGTTAAGAGAATCTATACAATAGGGCAGGGATAGTCAATTATATTTTGTCAAATGTCCAAATTTCTTGGCCAAGCTATAGTCAAAGTCCAGATTCCAGAGAAATATTTTTCACACTGCAAGTACCCCTGTTCAATGCTGCGTAATATACCTAGGGCCTATTGCAGGGGTAGTCAGTAGGTGGACCATGGACCAAATCCAGACCACCAAAGGCTTTTGATCGGACCACAAAACTCTGAGGGGCTGTGGGCAGTTAGTGTGGGAGTGCGGCGTGGGGCTAGTGCAGGTAGAAGAGTGACTGGCCGTGTGCTGGTGCCCGGGGCTGACACATGACTCAGGGAGGTAGGTGCCGCCCCCGCTCTCCCTAAATGGAGCCCCATCCCCAAAGGGCTGACAGTGGGAGCTCCAGCATGTGCCTGGGGTTGACTCATAACTTGGGGGGGGGGGCAGGTGTCCACCTACCCTCCGTAAATGGAACCCTAAGCCCTGTCATGTCTGGCAGGGTTGGGAGCTCCCAAGCACTGGTGGGGGCGGAAGCCCCAGTATGCCTGGCAGGGCTCCATAAAGAGAGGATGGGGAGACAGCTCCCCCCATTACAAATCAGCCTCAGGCGCCAGCTCCCCCAAGCCTGCCCGCACACAGTCAGTGACTCCTCTATCCATGGTAGACCTCCTGCAGTAACTGGCCATGACCCCCTAGAGTTTTGGGGTCCAGCCAAAAGCCTCTGGCAGTCTGGATTTGGCCTGTGGTCCCTCTATTGACTACCCTGCCAGAGACACACAAAGTCAACATAGAACCAGATATGAAAAAATGAATAGATTCGTATGAAGATGCGTTCACAGGAAACGGGTGCCTCCCAGTAACATACAAGATATGGTTAAGGGAAGATGCAGAACCTGTGGTACATGCTACATGAAAGTTTCACGAGCCTTAAGAAAGAAGATAGAACAGGTGCAAAATGTGACAGCAAATGGTATGACTTGGAGATTAGAACCACTAACAGACTGAATTCACTCCTTAGTAATTGGAGGGGGGAAAAAAGAGGGGAGGGTGGGACTATGGATCTGAAGGAGCTGAACAAAAACAAAAAAACAAACCCACAACACTCCCACTTGCTCACAAGAAGCAAACTGTTGTCTGAGATAGCAGGATCCAAATTCTTCAGCAAATCAGATGCTGTGGCAATGCCAGCTTCCTCCTGCCTCTGTTCAAGCCTTCATATGGCTCAGAGACATTTGCTCACAAAACGCCCCAGGCAGTTTATTTACAATGTTTGGTTTCCACCACTGTTATTCATTAGATAGCCTTACACCTACAGTCCTAGGGAGCCCACAGCTCCTGAGGCAGGTAGGGGGGAGATTGGTCGGTCAGTCAGTCGGTCGATCGCTCTCTGCTTCCCCCTTTCTCACTTCCTTCCTGTGCTTTTTATAGCATCTGCTAATAGCCTAATTAGGCTTTCAGTTCTCCTCAGCCTTTCAATTAGACACAACTCTTTTTAATAAGGTCTACTCTGGAATAATTAATTAGAGTTGCAGTGACCAGAGTGCTGTCGCTAACAAGCCTGTCACAGAGAGGCATTGGTAGGATTTTGGCAGACCCCTTGGACACAGAGCTCTAGGATTTTCACTTTGAACACAACATTTGGGAGATACTGCTTCCTAAATCTGCCTTTCAGATTACGCTGGAGCGAGCCAGATGCTAGAGTGCCTAGCACAGATGTTATTACATGGGGGGTCAGGAGCTGCGGGACTAGTGCTTGGGGCAGGGTGGAGGCAGCACGTGGAGCTGCCTGCTGCACCTCTGCCTAAGAGCAGCCGGGACAGGTCGCCACTTGTGGGGAGCTGCCTGAGGTGTGCGCCCCCCAGATCCGGCACCCCACACCCCCTCCTGTGCCCCAACCACTGCCCCGAACTCCCTCGTGCATCCCAACCTGCTGGTCCGAGCCCGTGCCCTGCACCTCCTCCCATGCCTCAAACCCCAGCCCTGTACCACTTCCTGCACCCAAACTCCCTCTATCTTAGTTAACCAGCATTTTTCACTTACTGGCATCCCCCATTCTCCCAACAAGTCAGATAAAACAGCTTTTACTGTATACAGCTTGCACACCCTAAGACATCTCCTCCACCAGGTCACCAAATGTGCTCGGATACCAGGGCATAAAAGAGAGAGGTCAATGATTTAAAGCATATCCTGACATGAGCTCCAGTGGTGCAATTTTTTGACCCACTGAAAGACATCAAATTCTCCACAGATGCCTCAGAAGGAAGGCTGGGAGCAGTACTATTACAGGGTCATGGAACTGATTGATTGTGAGTCTCATATGCATCTAGGACTATGACAGCTGCAGAAAAGATGTATGTACCAATTGAAAAAAAGAGAGACACTAGGTTTGGTGTATGGATGTGCAAGATTTCATGACTTTCTGTGTGGTCATAGCTTCACAGCAGAAACTGATCTCAAATCACTGAGTGCAATACACAAAACAGAGACTTGGAGAAACACCACCACAGTTACAGTGACCACTTTTGAAAATACAGAAGTGTGATGTGATCCTGGAGTTCCAGCCTGGACACCACTTAATAATGGCAGACACACTCAAGAGCATCTGCTCTATCTGACAATACACAGCTTGACAATCTGGAAAAAAAACAGTAAACTTACATGTGAACATGATAAAAGTGTGACATGCTGTGTTTCCAGACACATGGGATAAATCAGAGACAAACAACTGAAGATGAAATGTTGCAAACAAACAGTGATACAAGTAAAAGAAGGGGGAAAAAATCAACGCTTCCCATGATAAGATTTCAGTGATCTCAGGAGTGCTCTTCAAGGGAACTCAGATCAGGGTTTCCACAGTGATAAGAAGGAAAATATTGGAACAAATATACAAAGGGCTTCTGGGAATGACCAAACCAAAAAAGGAGAGATGGAGACATTTTCATCTGTGGCCAGACTACTAGTGACATTGAAGTAATGAAAAAAAGGAGTACTTGTGGCACCTTAGAGACTAACAAATTTATTTGAGCATAAGCTTTCGTGAGCTACAGCTCACTTCATTGGATCCATTCAATGGAAAATACAGTGGGGAGATTTATATACACAGAGACCATGAAACAATGGGTGTCACCATACACGCTGTAACGAGAGTGATCAGGTAAGGTGAGCTATTACCAGCAGGAGAGCGGGGGGAAAAAAACCTTCTGTAGTGATAATCAAGGTGGGCCATTTCCAGCAGTTGACAAGAATGTCTGGGGGCGGGGGGGGGAGGGGAGAAAGAGGAGAATAAACATGGGGAAATAGTTTTACTTTGTGTAATGACCCATCCACTCCCAGTCTTTATTCAAGCCTAAGTTAATTGTATCCAGTTTGCAAATTCATTCCAATTCAGGAGTCTCTCATTGGAATCTGTTTTTGAAGTTTTTTTTGTTGAAGAATTGCCACTTTTAGGTCTGTAATCGAGTGACCAAAGAGATTGAAGTGTTCTCTGACTGGTTTTTGAATGTTATAATTCTTGATGTCTGATTTGTGTCCATTGATTCTTTTACGTAGAGACTGTCCAGTTTGGCCAATGTACATGGCAGAGGGGCATTGGTGGCACATGATGGCATATATCACATTGGTGGATGTGCTGGTGAACGAGCCTCAGCTCTCGTCCCCTAACGCCCCTACTCTACTTGCACTACATTGACGACATCTTCAGATTTGGCTGTAGCTCACAAAAGCTTATGCTCAAATAAATTAGTCTCTAAGGTGCCACAAGTCCTCCTTTTCTTTTTGAGGATACAGGCTAACACGGCTGCTACTCTGAAACCTGTCATTGAAGTAATGGTGAACAGGTGTGCAACATATCAGAGTACAGAGATTCCGAGCAGACAGAACCAATGATACCACACAAACAACTCGCAATTCCATAGGACAAAGTTAGAATTGACATGTTCACCTGGTTATAATGGACTTTACCAATTTCCCAGAAATAATAATACTTGAAGGTACCACAGCAGCAAGAGGTTGCCAGGTCCATTAGATCTATATTTGCACATCATGGAATTCCAAGAACAGTAATAACTGACAAACAGCCCACAGTTCAAGAATAGGGAATTGCTAGATTTGGCTTTTGTAAGACATCTAATCCCAGATATGATCAAAACAACGGATTATCTAGAATTGGAGTATACATAGTGAAGAAATTGTTCTGACAAACCAAAGGATGCAAGAGAAGATCCATATTTAACACTACTCAACTACAGAGCTACATTACTGTAGGGTAGAAAGTCACCTGCTGACCTCCTCTAGCAAATACAAGGTTGAAGAGAGAGAATGTGCTAAACTAAGGCACCATTCAAGGTGAAGCGGCCCATTAACATCCCAGTAGTCATCGAACAAAAAGAGTGGTTAGTGGGTTATAGATCTACGTACAGATTCATGGCTTTTTACAACAAATTGTAACCCACTAACTTTGGAGGATAAGATTAAAATTCCAAATGATCTGGACAAACTGGAGAAATGGTCTGAAGTAAATAGGATGAAAGTCAATAAGGAAAAATGCAAAGTGCTCCACTTGGGACAGAACAATCAGTTGACACATAGAAAATGAGAATTGACTGCCTAGGAAGGAGTACTGTGGAAAGGGATCTGGGGGCCATAGTGGATCACAAGCTAAATATGAGTCAACAGTGTAACGCTGTTGCAAAAAAAGCTAACATTCTGGGATGTATTAGCAGGCGTATTGTAAGCAAGACACAAGAAGTAATTCTTCCACTTTACTCTGCGCTGATTAGGCCTCGACTGGAGTATTGTGTCCAGTTCTGGGTGCTACATTGCAGGAAAAATGTGGACAAATTGGAGAAACTCCAGAGAAGAGCAACAAAAATGATTAAAGAGCTAGAAAACATGACCTATGAGGGAAGATTGAAAAAATTGGGTTTGTTTAGTGTGGAAAAGAGGACTGAGAGGAGACTTGATAATAGTTTCCAAGTACATAAAAGGTTGTTACAAGGAGGAAGGTTGGACAAATACCTGTCAGGGATGGTATTGTTAGGGATAGGACAAGAAGCAATGGGCTTAAATTGCAGCAAGCGTGGTTTAGGTTGGACATTAGGAAAAACTTCCTGTCAGAGTGATTAAGCACTGGAATAAATTGCCGAGGAAGACTGTGGAATCTCCATCAGGGATGGTCTAGATAATACTTGTCCTGCCTTGAGTGCAGGGGACTGGACTAGATGACTTCTTGAGGTCTCTTCCAGTTCTATGATTCTAAGATACTACAGCAGAGAAGGGAAATGGAAGGAAGACTGAGGAGAGGGTGTTGAAGGGCAGTGGCTGCTATTTCAGTGGAGAGGCTAGAACAGTGACCTGAGAGGGGCTGCTCTTCAGCCCCATGGCCTGCCTGTGGATTGAGAATTATTTCATTGTAATTACAACAGGTATGAATGTGGCTCATCACCAGTAGGAGTTAGAAGGTAGCTCAGTCCCCATGCCTATTCAGGGGCTAATGTGCTGAGACTGACAACAAGGATGCTAAGTGGGGTTAGTTTTACTAGTATATGGGAGACAAAGCCTGGAACAGAGATCAACAACCCGTTTACCACTGTAGATCAACAGTTTACCACAGTAGAGATGGGCTGAGAACCATGAGCTATCTAGAGCTTGAGGCTGGGGAGTGAGGAGAACTCGATTCCCTTGTCCCCAGTTAGTTTCTTCCCCCAAATGGACATTTTGCAATGAGGGGATGAATTCCATGCAGTATACACAAACCCTTGCCTACTCCAAATTTATTTTTATTTTACAGACCAAAGATATTCTAATTTTCTGTGCCAAAACTGTTAGCACTCATGGAGATCATAACTAACTTGGTTTTATTGAACAACGTTCTGGTGATTAGTTAAAAGAAACATTGGAGAGAAGAGGGATATGTATGTGTTGCTTTAATACCAATAATTTTTAAAGGGTCCTCTTGTAATATAAAGAACCTTGTATTTTACAAAGATAGCACAAAACAAGATCAAAATGTACAGAAATAAAACAAATGGTGTATGAGAATCATCTGTTGACTGGGGGCAAAGAATTGGCAGCAATTCAGTTTGCTTACAATCTTGGCAGGCATCTCTCTCTCTTTCTCTCTCTGATGGTGAAACTAACATGCTTCACCAGAAGCTCCAGAAGCAGCTCTGAGTACTTAAATCTCCATCAGGAAATTGCCTGTGATGTCTTGTCTCACAGCTACATTAGGTCTCGTTACATGTCCTCCCTGCTGTATAGTTTGGACATAAGTATTGTTGGATAAAAAAAATGCTCACAGAGCATTTGTTGTTTAAGGTCCCCTATCAATACATTGCAGATGACTGGGATGTTTTATATGTGTATTACTGAAGAAGTTGCAAATTTGAAGTCATTAGGGCATTAAAGCTTTTAGAAACAAATCCTTGTGTAAATGGAAACATTTTTGTTCCTCCTGCACGTGTTCTTTCTTGGCTCTGCAGATTCTAGTAGTGTGTCTTCAATCACTTTTAACTGCCTTGAAGCCAAACTTCTTACCTCTGGCTCCTCCAGGCTCGACTTCTCCCATTGAAGAGACAGCCAGTACAATCATTTGCAGAGCTATAGAAGAATCCACATTACAATTTTACTGCTATTCAAGTGAAGGATGACTCTCATTGACAGCACTTTCTATTGCAGAGCATGGGGACTAAGGACTGGAGTACATCATCATGACATACGGGTGCCCATAACATTCCAAACTTGAAGCAAGTTGAAGGCCTGGCTGAAATTGTAGACCTGCCTGATCCAAGAAAGGTGTGCAGAAAAGAACATGTTTTTTTCCCTTGGTCAGGCCCAAAGAATCCAACAGAGTAGTTAAGAGTAGTCTGCAGCAATACTTGCGACAGCAGGTACTTAAACCATGTAAAATAACCATATACAATTTCAGATGAACAAAGTAACGAGGGGTATTGAAGTAGCACTATATAAAGCACCTGGTGAGGCATGCATATTTCCTTTCTAATACTTAGTGAAAGTATGGAGTGGTAAACAGGTTGTTGATCTACACTTTCCCCCCCCCCATGTAGAGCATTCAGCTTCTGTTCCCATGTGATTTCCATTGCTCTTGGACAGTAAGCTTTGATTTTTAACAAAGGAGTTTTTCATTTTATAAGCTTATAATGCACCATTTGAACCATTTTACAATGGTGGACTCAGAAGTCCCATTCTTCCCTGCTCCCACTTCCTGGTTATTTCTGGATAGACTAAGAATCTGATTCTGGAATCCTGCTTGAATAGCTCTCCAAAACAATTTCTGGGCTCCATCTGTCCACGTGCATTATTCTGCCTCTAGACAAATGCTTCTCCAGGGTGATGAGTGGTAGGTCATGTTTTCTGTTTGAGGCAGCTCTCTTGGATAAATCTGTTCTGGATCTGCACCCTCTGCCTATTCCATTGCTGTCTTTTCTCCAATACCTGGAGGACTGTTATCCTCACAAGGAAAGTTTCCTTCCACAATAGAGTGTATACTTAACAGGGGTCATTTGGTAGAAATTAAGGACTTTGTTTGGGAACACATCAGTTAAAGTAGCTGCAGAAACACATAACAAGTCAGTCTGCCACCTGAATTTTTAGAAACTGCTAGAAATGATCTGGTTTGCAATTCAGTATTCTGTTTCTAAACCCATGTGCCAATTTTTCCCCTCCTATGAATCATGTTACATTCATGGAAGTATCTGCTAGGAAAAGGACACTCAGGAAAATGAATCCAAATTAAAATTGATTAATTAAACTACATTGAATTCCTCTGTGGACACGCTCACTCAGAGTTAAAGTGACCTTAATTCAGTTTAGCTTAATTCATTTTTCACAGAGATTTAGTGTACTGTAATTAAGAGCTTGTCTACACGGAAAAAAATAAATAATCTGCATCAAGGTGGAGTCTGAATTTAGAGTAGAATAGCTACTTCTAACTAACTCCGTGTGTGGATGCTCTTATTCTGGAATAAAAGTGGTTTACTTCAATCTAAAGTATTTCAAAATTTTTCTGATTTTTAAACCTTTATTCATTGACAAACACTTCCCTTATAACCGCGTTATAATATTCTTACCTATTCTCAGAAGGAAGTTATGAAGATTAAACTTTGTACAGACCTATGAAAATAAAAACTTGTGTGTGTGAGTTTTTATAGTAGATGTTTACATTAAGGAATTTACATATCAAATACTAAAAGTGTAATTTAAAATAATCTGTATTTGTTAAGACATTAGATAACAGAGGTTTACGGGTTACATCCTACCTCAGACTATATGGTACATTGGGAGAGAAGGAAGAGGTAGCTTCTTCCTCCTCCATCCAACCACAATAAGTGGAGCAGAATCTAACCCTGGGATTTTTAGCATCTCTCTCGAAGTAAGTGTGTGGAAAGTGTCACAGAGGGGGGTGCAGTTTCCTAGCCAGTGGGTGTATCCAGCTGTCTAGTGCTGGCAGTATAGGATAGGTTGCACACCCCTCTGATTCGGAGGAGCAGCAAAGCAGATCCCATCGTGCACGTTGTCCCTTACAGAAATTTGCTACAGATATTAATAGGGATGAATTCAACTGGGTTTCTACATAAAAGTAATTGGGTCCTGTAAAGATGTATTCTAGATTTGTATTACAGTAGTATCTAGAGAGTCTAATTGGAAACATGGCCAAATAGGAAGAGGCGGTCTCTGCCCTAGAGACCTAATAAACTAAATACACACATGGAAAGGGAAAACAGAAGTGAAGTCACTTTCCCCAAGGTCACACAGCAGCTATGTCGTTGAGCTGGGAACTTATTTCAGCATTCCAAACCAGTGCCCTGCCCTCTCCATTAGAGAATGATGCCCTTTCTACACATTTTAAAAGCCATCCTATAGAATTCTAGAACGGGGATATAATATTGTATTACATTCTATGGATTTTCAGTGATATATTTGCTATTCCATTCTATAGAAATTTTCCATTAGAAACCCTAAGTCTCCCATTCAAGCCCTCTTCCAGGCCTACCTGCTTGCACTTCTCCTCCCAGAACTAGGCAGGACCAGAAGTTTATTAATATAAAATGGAGTAGACAGCAGCAACAACAAAAAGTAAGGGTAGGAAAGGAAAGCCTTATGGAACTTTTCAAAGCTAATAGTTATCTTGGAATCACCTGACAAGTTGTGGAAATAAATAGTGATTGGTGACATACCATATTTGCAGAATCCTGTTTCAGTACAATGAGTTTAGAATATGTATTTCTGATACAGACACAAATCACCAAGTGCTTTTCTGTTTCTGTAGCCATGTGAACAGAAAAAGGCTGATGATGCTTTGGAACAGAAATTCTGTAGGTGGACAAGAATAATGAGCTTACTGGTTTGTTGTCAATAATCCATAAGAGACAGAAAAGTACATGTAGTTTTCTTTGTCAAAAACAGAAAAAAAAACGTTATTGGTAGATAAGTACAAAACCTTGTTTACAGGTTTGGCATTTCTTTAAATGGGGGAAATGCTACAGCCAACATAAGAAAATAGTTCGTATGATTTTTTTCCTCTTCATCATTTCACCTATTCTCTGTCAAGACAAAAATCAATAGCAGCACATTGACAAAACCCAGATTGGCTTGAAGCTCTACCAGTATATAGCATCCAGGCAGTCAACTGTGATGTATTTAATTCATGCAGCACTTATTACTTTCAAGCTTTCTCGTCAACAAGAAAGAAAATAGGGATCTGAAAAGCAAACAAACAAATCTTGAAAGGTATTTCCTCCCCTCCCGGTTTAAGTTTCCTGTCTCTGCTTTGATTTCTGTGCTTTGTACATGTATAATATCATCAGCATAAGACATGGCAGTTTGTTGCCCCATGTGTTCTAAAATGTCTTCTGATTCTAATTTTCACTACACTTGAGCTAAGATTTTATACCGTCCATTCTGTGATAACGTCTCTTTTGGGGCACCCGTATAACAAACTGTGACATCTTATGATAAGCTGCATTTAAAATTGCATTAATCTGAGGTCAAGGATGATGCAGACCTGTACCAGTGAGTTTTAAGTCTACATTTTCAGATGGCTTCCTTTTTTGCAGGTGAAGGCTTCACTCCCAAAAACTATACCTTGATTGGTGGTGTCCATAATTAGTTGCCAGTGTAAAACCTATTGCATGAATGGTACTGTACCTGATTTCTGCCTGCAAACAGATATTTAACCATCAAATTAATAAAATATGTGCTATTGATTGGTTACTGGTGGGGAAAAATAGTAGTCACTTTTTTAGTAGGTCAAACTTGCACCCTCTAAGGGGTCACACTGGAAAAAAATTGAGACTAAGGTCTGATCTCACAAATAACTATGATTAGAAAGAGAGGGATAAAGCAGAGCCGCCTCCCCAAGCCACCTTCCAATAGTATAAAAGCATTTATATCTACCCTGGTGGTTTGAGAGTTTGGACTTTAAATTTGTGACACTGATTTATAGAAACATTGGACTCACTTCTCTATTCCAGTCAAACTGTGCTTGGCGGAGCTCTGGGAAGGGGCAAAGATGATTTTGAACCACCTTTGTGCTTCCCTTATTCTCAGGTTCCCTGAAGACTGTTCTGACATACATCTTGAGGCCTATGGAAACCAGAGGTTATTCTGGGAACAGGCAGAACAGAGACACCGTAGGCATGCCTCCTTATATTCAGCCATGCTCTCTTCACAGGCACTAAGCCACCTAGGCATTCCCTCTCTGCTGGAGGAATTCTTTGGTGGCCAGATTGATCTTCCTGGCTTACTGTACTTCAGTGGCACAAAACGACTGCAAGGGACATGCATAGTAACAAAGAATTGGAAAATCGTCAAGGTAGCAAGTCCAAAGTCTTAAAAGCGTCTTTCCCTATGGTAACAAAAATAGTAGACTGTAATAATGTAGATACCCTCAAGTGTTAATAATATGTGGCCTAACCAGTTTTTATTTGGAGAAACTGAATGAAAGAGGCAGCAGATTTTCAGGACCTGGCCTTTAAGGAAACTTGGATTTACTGGTACAGTGATTTATTTTTTTTAAAAAAATCCAAAATGACTTACTCCTAAGATGTGATATCAGCTAAATACATGATTGTGCAAGTAGTGTCCAGGCCACAATCATGCCATTAAAACCTGTGTATCATCATGTATCCAAGGAGCATAGCGGTTAATCTTATCATTATTTGTTCTTTGCTTTATGGTAGCACATATAGATCTTCTCTGAGATGGGGGCATCATTGTGCTTAGCATTATACTAACCCAGATACAGACAGTGATGGACACTGCTCAGTGTGTGTAAGGTTTACTCTATGAGAGTTCCCTTTAACGTCAAGGTACTATTCAACATGAGTAAATCTATTGTCATCTGGTGCATAGTAAGAGATTGTAAATTCTTCAGGGTTGTGACAATCTAGTTAGACAAGACAGACATATGATCTGGGGAAGTAGAGTTAACACCCCCATTTTACAAATGGGGAATTGAACTGAGAGGCACATTTTCAAAGCTGTTTATGCAACTAAAGATGTCTAGCAGGATCCAAGGCACCTAAACAGATAAGGTGCCTAACTCCCATTAAACCTGCTTAAGTACTATTCTAAATCCCAGTCGGCACCTATCTGCATCTTTAGGCACATAAATGCCTTGGAAAATTTGGCCCATAGGAGCCTAAGGAGTGTTTTTAATTTACTGGCTTTATTTCAGTAGTATTTGCATGTTACTGTGATACCTGATTTGTGCTATGGCAACTGACCTGATACAATTCATATATCAGTTTCTTTAACCATCAGACTCCTTATGTGACCTTGGGAAAGTCTCATGAGGCCCTTTGAAAATCTGCCCAAGTCCCACTTTCAACAAGACTTCGGCTCATGAGTAACACCACAAGTCACAGTAACATGCACATGCCATTGAAATAAAGCCAGTCAATTAAAAACACTCCTTAGGTGAGGCAGGTTTGTCTAGTGGCTAGGCTGCTGGCTAGGATTTAGGAGAACTCTGCTGTATTCCTGCCTCTGACATGGACCTGCCTTGACACCTTGGGAAATCCCATCGGCAGTCTATCTTTCTCTCTTCTCCCTCACTTTGGTTGTCCTATCTATTTAGACAGTGAACTCTGGGGGTAATGACTGAATCTTACTCTGCATTTGTACAGGGCCTCCGTCTTAGAACCTCTAGGTGCTACTGTAATATAAATAATCCACTGGAACCTGGCAAAAAGGCATAACTTATCAGTTAAAAAAAAAGTGACCTTTCAACATCACTTTCCACTTCATATTCATTTTAAAAGTCATTTTTCCGACAGCCACTTCATTGCACCAGGATAGTGTGATGTTAATGGAATCTATCCTCACTTTTATGAGGTCCCTGTGCTAGTCATTATTATTTCACCTATCAACCTGTCCCTTTTAATTAGTGGATCAGAATATTAATTAAACTACAAATAAAATAAAAATGCTAAAACAGGACAACAGACTTGAGCTGAGATATATTCATATTTCATCTGTTACATTTCCATCTGTTCTATTCTTAGCACATATCTGGGCTGAAGTCCATAGCTCATAAAATAATGGATAGCTACACTTGTGTCTTAATTTGTTCCACTGAAAAGCATTTTCAAGATAGCAGCATGGGAAATGCAGATAATGGGAAGGGAAGAACAAGACTTTATAGGCAGATACTTTTTCATTGAATATTAAGAATAAATATGGTTTTACAGAACCATCAACATTATCTATCACATATACAAAGCCAGAGATATATATGCTGCTTTACAGACATAAAGACAAGGTCCATGATCCAACCAGCATGTAATTTATGGGCCTAATTCTTCAAACCCTTACTCTGAGTACTCCTTACCATGGCTGAAATTCTCACTATGCAGAGGGCCAGCACAAAGTTTATGTGCCATCTAAGTCCCGCTTAAACCATTGATTTCGTTGGGACCATATATGAGTAAGTGCGTGCAGGATTCAGTTCTAACTTACAGAAGATGCAGAGAAAGGAGGCAGGGGAAGAAGTGTTTTTTGCATTTATATTTTAAATATTTTTCTATTACAATGTGATATTATATTTGTGAATGAAATTAAGGGATTATGTGGTAAATTATGAGAGCCGTGGTGGCAAAAAGCTCACCAAAAGTAATGAGAATTTAGAGTTTAGAAAATTTAGAGAAGGGACTTCAACCAGAAAAGCAAAAATACATCTCACACTGGAGGAAGCAGGTTGTTTTAGGCTTAGGGAACAGAATGAAATATGACTAGTAACAACCCTGTCACAAGTAAGGTTTGATTTCAAGCATCCTGTAAAATAAGAGAGTTAAGGTTTTTGAAACAAACAAAAAATAAAACAAAACCAACCTACAATCAACAAAAAAAAGTAAAATCTAAAAAGGAGAAAAACAACCCCAAAAGCATAAACGCTACCCAAAACAGAGGTTTTATCCCCCAAAAAAGAGATGTACCAGAAACTCCATGAAGGGATTTTGCTATTGATTGTACATGGAAGGAGCTCAGCTCAGAAGTTGATGGGTGGCAGTATAAAACCTTAAGATAGATAGTTTTTACACACATTCAGTGAAGCTTATTGCATTATTTGATATTAACCTAGAGTTCAGCCTTCCTTTGGAATTGGGACTGCATTGGTCAGGATCATGAATAATTTTTTGGTTTTAGAATAAAGTAGATAGGCCTTTGGTGTGATCATCATAGACTTCTCAGGAGCTGTTGATACAACTGACAATAGGATTTTGTTTCAGCTAAAAAGGGATATTAATATTAATTGTGTCTAGAAATACTCTAATTATACCTAGGAAAGGGGGTCAACTGGTGGTGGTGGACAATTGAAGATTATCAGCATCACCACATAGGTATATGAAATGCAATATTCCTCAAGGCTGTTTCCGCTCTCCCAGTTTGTTCAAACCATAAAGTCCCCTTGGCAAGATCATTTCTAAACCTAGGGAAAAGTATTATCACTCAGTATGCTGATGTCACACCATGATACTGCCTGCAAGTTTGGTCCCTACTCTAGAGAAATACTTGAATGATATCACACTATTTGGATGCATCACAGCCCCAGTCATTCTCACTCATTGGCAAACATCTTGCTCCTCAGTAGACATCATATGGTCAGAATGCTTACTGTTCGTGTCCTGAATCTTTGAAGGGGTTTGTTCCAAGTTAATGAGTCAAGAGAAGACAAAAACCTACAGGAAAAAAGCTCGTCCAAGAGGGAGGGTTTGGCTCCCCATTCTTGACCAGAGAAAAGGGCCTGACTTGAATCCCTGCAGATCCTCAGGTATCAGCAGAATACTAGGTCATCTGCTAGGAGATCCTATACCTCCACAAGGAGTCTGGAGGCTAGTGTCTCCTCCTCCTGGGCTGCCTGTTAGCATGATCTCACTAGGGTTCTTAGGGGACAGCCACAGTCCCATGGGAGGCTCTGCAGAAGAGATAATAATAGCTGGTTAAGAGCTGTGAGAACAGAGGGGAGCAGGGCGAATCCACTTCCAGGTTGATCACTTTTCCTTCTGGTCGAGGGACATTTCCAGCAGGACCCAAAGATTTACTTCTAGCCCTAGAAGACCAAGCTGTCATACCTTAAAACTGACATATGTATATAAAAATAATATTTTTAGGGTAATTATTGAGCCCACTGAGCTTTTGTACAGTGACTTCTTGACTTATGAGTAATTCTATTATCCCCATTGCAAGGCGATAAAGGGTTTATACCACATTGTCATGATGTCCCTTCTATGTATATCACAGTCTAGGCCATAAAAATTTATGCCACAAAACATGACGTGCAATGCTACCAGTTAAAGAATGCTGTAGGAATCTTCACTTCAGTATTAGTTAATATGGCAAAAAAAAAACAAAAAAAAAAACCCACACACACACACACAAACATGAACCCTTAAAGTCACATTAAGAGTTTTGAATGCAATATTAACAAATCAGTAAAGACAGCCTATAATTCACAAAGGAATATTTCAAGGCACACTTCAAACATCTTTAAAATGATTTTTGAAAGGAAGCAGAGACAGGGCAATGTGGCTGTTGTGTGCAAGAACCAGAGCAGCACTTCAAATCCCCAAGCACATAGGGGCCAAATCCTCTTTAGCTGCAGCCAGGCAGTGACTATAAATGGTGGAACTGGAGTCAGAATAGGATTTAAAAAACACCTCACTAGTACTAGAAATTTCTCTGTGCTCTCTAAAAAACAAAACAGAAACTGGATAGGAGTTACATATGTATAAACGAGGGCAGAATTATTTGGCTCTCTTTAAAAAGAAAAAAGGGTTCTTCCCTGCTTGCAAATATCATCTTCAGTTATGTAAATGAATGTACTGCTGCCCTACTAAGTCTGCAGCCAGACAGACTAAAACAATAGTACCAAAATTTCACACCCACCCATTCATAAATTGTTCACTTTATAGCCTGGTTGTGTTCATTTACATGTTAACAAGTAAGCCAACTACAATGCAAGGCTTAAAAATAGACAGCTGGGCTCTGTTTTGGGTTTTGACAGTGAAGATACACAAGACAAAACCCAGCACACAAAAACAAAACCTAACCCAGATGTCCCGTGCCAGCTTAGTGGAATTAAGGAAACAAAAAAAAGTATTTTCAAACCTTTTATCTAGATTCCAGATACATTAATTCAATTGACGTGCAGTGTAGCCAGCAGGCATCCAATGAATATCTTCTGCAAATAGTAGGATTTGCCTTTTCCCCTCCTCCCTGTAGAGGCCACTACAGATGTAGGATTTCCCCCCCACACCCTCGTTTCCTCTCCCCTGAAAATGGATTATTTCAGTAAGTTAATAGTGAAATGTACCATAGGTCCTAAAACAACAAGGCACAATAACGTTCAAGTAAAGTCTCTGATAAAACACAAAATAAAATGCAGAGTTGTTTCACTCTTAATCTTGTCATTCTTTTAGAGAGTGGCCAAATATTAACACACTGACAACTACAAAAGACAACTGCATGTCCTACTTATTTAAAAAAAAATACAAAAAAAAAAATCCCACCACAGTGCGGTGATTTATGGATATTTTAAAATAAAGCTATTTCTTTCCCTGCATTTTGGATAGTATTTAGGAATGGGCATAAAGAGACATGGAACTAGATAGAAATGAAAGGGAATGGAGTTCAGAGAAATTCTAAAAACAAAAAATAACGAAACAATGTGAAAGTGACAAATGGTAAAAAGGACAGTAGCAGAAAGGAAATCTGATGTTTAAACCTTATGCTCCTGGCTGGTGCCCATGGCAACTCTACTGAAAAGTTAGTTTAAAAACAAAACAAAACAAAACCCAAACACCCACAACCCTATTCTCTCCTTTGATTGCTTTCAAGGATAATCCTTGCTTCTTTTTCCTGGGAACCATGACAGATTCTCTCTTTTGGGGACATTGCAGGACTTTCTTTCATATTGGCTCTAATAAATAGTGGAGTGTTAACGTCCTTTTGGACAGCTAGCTAGGAAATTTGATCTGCTTAGGACACATTTTCATGCTTATACACAAGTGAAGCATTATGTGTTCATTCCTGAGAAACACAGGTATCTTCAAATGCTTTATAGCAAGTGTTTATGCTATTCTACAAATTCTAAACTGAATCCAGCATTAAATAAATTCATGTATGGGAAACTAGCTTGAATTGCTTTATTGAACTCAGCATGTGGTATTCATACTTTCTAAATTTAAATAAGGTTTCCATCTGTTCTGTCATTGAAGAATTTCAGTATAAGCTACTGCAGAGAGAACACACACATACAGGCAAGGTAAAACTTTAAATGGAATATATTTTTGTAATACAAATCCATAGTTTGTTGCTTTATTATTTAAGAAATGACAAACTGAGGCCACAAGGCGTCACATGATACATCTGTGTCCCAATCCTGTAATTGGATTTATACTGGGGAACCGGTCAATCCTGTGCATAGTTCCAGTGAAGTCTACCTAGCAGATCCAATTCGAGGTTTGGGTCTTTTGGTTGCATTGTGACGGACAAGGCTGAAAGACTCCCGTCCTTTCTGAAGTGGAGATAGATCCTTGATCCTTCAGAATCTCTCTTTTTAATAAAGTCATATGGTTTCATACTTTAGAAAAGATTGCTAGAGGTAGGTTTGAGACACAATGCATGGGGTTCCAGCTCTTAACTTCCACAAGCAAGAGAACATTTGCATCAGGACTGTTTCGAATATTGAATTTGTTCATGCATAAAGATAAAATAGCCAATAGGCATTTCTAATATCAGTGCTTTGCATTCTGGGGGAGTGGGGGAGGGAAACAAAACAAAAACCCCACCAACCACCACAAATCAAATGGCTCAATAGGCACCAGGAAACTCCTCCAAACAAAATCCTTAATCTAGCCTCTCAGGGAAAGCCAGGGAGAATAGGTAAGCAACAAAGCATGTTCTGAAGTTAAAAAGAGCCTGGCTCCTTTGGGCAAGGAGAGAGGGAGTTGCAGAATCAGGGATCCCTCGTTGATGCTCTGCTCTCTCATTCAGACAGAGGGACAGAGTTTGAGTGCTTCTGCTAACTGTTTCTGTATCAGGCAGGGAGAGAGGCAATCTCTGAGACCATCTAGACAAAAATCACTGAGAACTTTAAGTGTTGGTTTTGATCTACTGCATAGACTTTACTTAGGATTTCTGAGTGGTCATGGGATGAGAAGTAAAGTTTTGGCATGGGTCAGAAATTGGCTAAGACAGAGAACACAGGATAGGGAACAATTGTTTTGATCATGGCATAAGATCAACAGTAAGCTGCCCCAAGTTTCTGTACCAAGGCTTGTGGTGTTTAATATATTTATAAATGGTCAGGAAGAGGGCCCAAGAAACAGAGGAGAGACATTTATTTAGGGTAGTAAAGTCTAGAAATGACTAAGAAGCCTCAGAGGCACCTTGGAAAGCTAGTTGAATGAGCAGTATGACAGAAGGTGAGATTTGATGTTGGTAAAGGCAAAATAAGGTACATTAGTAAGAATAACAAAACTAGTTCAAGTTATCGAATAGCTCAGGAAAAGAGTCAAGTGACATTATGGACAGCTCAGTGAAAACCTTCACCCTATGTGCAGCAGTAGGTATAAGAGCAAAAGTGTTGAGGGTGGGATTTTCAAAAATACCCAAGTGACTTAGACGCACAAGTCCCACTTCTTTTCCAATCCCACAGAGAATGGGCAAGAAACAGGATGGAAAGTATTTTACTTTTGTTACATAAAGACAATGATACATCTTCCCTGAGCATATTCTGGTCATCCCATCTTAAAAAAAAGGATGTAGAGGAAATGATGGGGGTTCAGAGATGTGTGATGAAGGTGATTAAATGGACGTAGAGACTTCCATATGAACAGAGTGACAAGATTTGGGGCAGGGACTATCTTTTTATTCTGTGTTTGTGTTTTATTCTGTGTTTATTCTCTGTACTACCTCACATAGTTGGGTCGTGGTCCACAATAAAAATAAATAAGATTGGCACTGCTTAGTTTAAGAGGACAATGAATAAGAGCGGTTTGTCATGGAGTCCACTCATCAGTAGGCTGCCTCCTCCTAGTGGCTTTGGGGTTTCACTTCTTCCAGGTCCAACACCCTCCTATGTCTCATGCACCCTTCTGCCTCTCTCTCTCTCTCTGCAACTCAGGGCACTTTTTCTTTATAGCCTGGACCTCCGACCCAGGTCACTGTGTTTTCCCCTTCCAGGGGTTATCAAAATCTCTCCATCCAAAATGGCAGTCTTCCACACTGCCTTGACTGTGTCACTTCCCCAGTGGCTGGTAGGGGAACCTGAGCCTGCCCTCCACTCTAGGTTCTAGCTCAGGGACCTTTTAATCAGAGGCCAAGGTCTACACCATCTTTAATCTTGCGGCAGTTTCCCTGAGCCTTTTCCTACACCCTCTCCCCCTAGGTTTCCTTCCTTCTCTCCCTAATATCCAGAGTGTGGCTACACGCTTCTTCACTACAACCCTTTTCGACTGCCAACTTCCTGGCTTTATACTAGCTGTGCCTTAGGGTGACCAGATAGCAAGTGTGAAAAATCAGGACAGGGGCTGTGTGTGTGTGTGGGGGTAATAGGAGCCTATATAAGAAAAAGCCCCAAATATCGGGACTGTCCCTATACAATTGGGACCCTACTCTGCCTGCTCTTTCTCAGCTGGGCTGCTTTGTCATTCTGGCAGTTATTTAGGTCATCCAATCCCCTTCAGGTGGTGCATATCTGCTTAACTGGCCGCATCTCAGTTTCATTAACCCTTTCTAGGCTAGTGAGGGGTAAACACCCCATCACAGGGTTGTGATACAGATATTCAAAGTAACTATCTAGAGGAGGTAAGGCATGCATTTTTATTGACCCATTCTCATAATCCAAGATGAAAGGGGCACTCAATGCCATTGAAAGGCAAATTTAAAACTGGGAAAAGAAAAATATATCAAAAAATTAATCAGTGGAACTCATTGCTAGTAATTATTGTTGAAGTCAAGGTATTCGTGAAGTTTTTTTTTTTAAATAAAAAAGGACTAGCCTTTTAAACAGTGAATTAGAAAATCCAGTTACCATAGATAGGATTAGAACATTATTTCTTAAAGAAGGAATATAAGCCCTTGTATGCCAGGTGCCAACTGAGGAAGATACTCAAGCTTAACCCTAATTTTAAGCTCATTAGTATTCCCACCAAGGTCAATGTGAGTAGACATATTCTATGAGTGGGCAAACTACGCTGTAGCAGTCCAGCTAAAGGGTTTCTAGCACTTCCCT
Source organism: Eretmochelys imbricata (assembly GCF_965152235.1). NCBI lineage: Eukaryota > Metazoa > Chordata > Testudines > Cheloniidae > Eretmochelys > Eretmochelys imbricata. Next base: position 41,462,910 of record NC_135575.1, on the reverse strand, counting down.
CTGAGGCATATGGTAGTGGTCACTTAGAGACAAGACAGTGGACTAGATGGACCTGGGTTCCAATCCACTATGGCTTTTTAAATACATTTCAAAAAGAAATCAGTAGATGTTTTACTTAATCAGGTTTAAGAAATTGATTTTAAGGAAGAAAGGAAAGGGGTTAGAAAAGCAGGAATAAATAGCCTAGTGAAAGCAGATGGTGCAGTGGCTGTGATGGCCCATCAGAAATGTATTATTTCAGCTGGAATGTAAAATAAAGAGTATCAGCATTTCTGTTACGCATAAAATGAAATCTAACTAATATGCAAAAAAAAAAAAAAATCCTGCTTTCTTAATCCTTTCAGGCTCTCTTGTTGTTACTTACCAATAACAAATGACCAGATTGTGGTAAAATAGCTTAGATATTTCACTAATATTTAATTTAGTCATTCTAGCTGTTAGTAGCAGCTGTTTAAGAAAGGAATAATCCAAATATCTCTACTCTTCAAAATACACATAAAAAGACAAGGTGGTCAGTTTTTCCAAGCTTTTCTCTGCAACCAGGAGGGCTAGAAGTTTTCATTTAAAAAAAAAAAAAAAAGCCAAGAGTCTCACATAACCACTTGAATCCAGGAGCTGGATCTTTAAGAAAAATGCCAAATAGCGAGAGTCACAACATACTCAAGAATTGACAACGCTGTTCTAGAATGTGTTACTTAATCGAGGCATCTAATTGATAGGGAACTTGAGTCGAGTCAGGACAGACGTGTTCCATTTGATTCAAACAATGACCTGTGGGACTTTAGGCAAGTCTCTGTGCCTCCCTTTCCCTATGTTTTCTTTATTGTCTAAAGAGACAGGACTGTCCCCATGTGTTTACACCTAGCACAATGAGGCCCGGATCTTGGTTGGGGATGTTGGTGCTATTGTAATACAAATAGTAAATAGAAGGTGCAAGCTAACACATTCTAAAAATACACCTTTAAATTCTAGTCTGGACAAAGAGTTACAGAAAGACAATTTTGCCAGGGTTCCAGCTCTGTCAGTGGGTGAGGCTGCAAGAATCTTCTTAGCAGAATCCGGGACAATTGCTTCTCAGGCAGCGTGGATGGGGAACAGGTCCCAGTTCTAACCTGCCCGCCTCCCTCTCCCCCCGTCTCTCTTGCTGAGGGTTGCATTCTCATGTAGCTCTACTGCCATTTCCCTTCACTGAAGCAACACCCACCTCTTCACTTATGTGTGCGCACGTGCACACACACACACACACACACACACACACACACACACAGAGGCTGTCTTCACGTCCTCGCAAGCTTTCTACCCCACCCTACCACTTCTCATCCCCATTGCTGGATGCGGGGTCGGGGGAGGGTGGGGAGAAATCTCCAGCAGGCTTCCAGCAGTGCCCAGCAAATTCAGTGCCCTGAATTTCACAGGTCCTGCTGTCCTTCTGGCCTCTCTATCTTGCCTGCCTTCTACAACTGCAAAGCAAGGACAGTTCATCAAAACTGAAATATCATCTAAAATTTAACTCCTAATTTAATTTTCTTTAAAGAAAGGTTGAAGAGCTTTTAATATTAGTGAAGTTGCCCGGGAGATGAAAGCAAGAAGTTAACAAGGCTTCTGGGAAATGCAAGAGATGAATTTTTATATCACATTACGTTTATGAAGGCGGCCGGGGGCGGGGGAAATTAAGCACAAATGTAATTTCCCCCCCCCCCATCTGAAAGTCTTCACAAAAATGAAAGTTTCCTTACATTGTAAATAATCTATTTTTCCATTCTTGATCAATGAATTGCAGATTTTCCTACCTTTAAAAATGTGTGCAGTTTTCTATAAGCAATGAATACATGCATACAATTCTATTACATTCCAGAATCATGCATCATGCCGCTGGCTCTCTCCCTGCCATGCCTGCACTGTTCTTGGAAGTGCTGTCCCTGGAAGATGATATTTCTCCTATTAGCATTAGCAACAAACCCTATTGGATATACACTAAATAATGCATGGGTATTAGTTAGCTCATAGATTGAATTTTCAGGAGTAGCCATGACAGCTTTACTAGTAACACAGCGTACTTGGACCCTGGAAGAAGATGTGGTTTGATTTTGCTGCGGTGAGCTCTAGGCTATAACAAAGTTGCTTCACAATGTATCACTTCCAGATTTGTAGTCAGGAGGAGTGGTGGATTGAGGAGCCGCAACTGCCATAGTAATCCAGATGTGACAGGAAACCAAAGCAAACAGGCATTATGATGCAAGCTTCCTTTTCCACCCTGCATCTGGGCTTTTCAAATGCAGAAGCAGGAGACATTATCTTTATGAAACAAAAGAAGTCACCACACAGGCGGAATCCCTGAAAGAGGAAAAGGAGTAGGAGATGAAGGGAAGTGTGATTGGGCAGAGAGGTCCCACAACAGCAGAGAAGGTGTTAAGGAGAGCCTTTTGGGTCCAGCTAGCCTTGCCCTGCTATACCTGCAGCCAGTGCCAAATCTGGAGAGGGACTAAAAGGAGAAAGCTTGACTCAGTTCAGGACTGATGGGAGACAGCTCTAGCCTCCTTTCTGGCCCAAGGGAGTGTCACTTGCAGAGTTGTGGAGACAGGCCTGCTAGCTGGAGCAGCCCGTGGGGAGGAACAGACAGACCAAGAAACACTCAAATAAGAGACTGGTTGGGGAGCCAAGCCCAAAGGAAAGGGCTGAGGTAGGTGCCTTTCTCCTGAAAGACTGGGAGGCAGCCCACTATTGGTGTTTTGGTTATAAAACTATTTGGGGTTGAGCCTTTGGCCTTCACAGCTGGAACTGAGAGTTTCAGGTCTTAGATAACTCAGTTGTTCGGTCCAAAATCTTTGTCAGAGCGTATCAGAATTCTCCAGTAGTTCCTTCCTCGTTGTCTGAGTGGGCCTGCCAGCCTGCACCCACCACCCCTCTCTACATTACTTATGTTCCTCTTCCGTGACTTCCTGGCACCCCACCAACTCCAGCTTTTCCACTCTGTTTTGCTTCAGTTCCTTCTCCCACTGTTTCAAGGGCTCCCTCCAGCATAGGCTGGGTGGTATATATAAAATCACCTCCACACTTTAGTTTTTTTTTTTTTTGTTTATAAATATGTAATAAAGAAAAAACAGATCTCAAGAAGCATCACTGGTGCAAGATAATCATTAGCAAAACTCAAGACACCCCAAAGAATGGAGTACAGTTGCCTAGCTGCCTTTGCATGCAGATGCCTCCCTTGCTGCAAATGCATACATCAAACATCACAACACATGCCTTTTTCCTCACGTGAGTAACCCTTGGGACTACTCGCTTGAGTAAACTTCATTCACCTACATCTTGCAGCGTTTGGCCTTATTTATATTCAGGAACCACTTCACCAACCACCAAAATGCAGCCATTTCTGGGCTCATACATAGCTTGAACTCAAAAGCACTATTCTACAATGGAGATCAGAAAGTAGTAAAAAACGCCATAACTTTCCCTATGAAACTGCACAGAGAATTATAAACAGGTAGAATGAAATTACACACATTGGAATTTGGTTAGAATAATATGTCTAAATCGCCTGTGCTTCCAAAAAGGGACAAGGATTTCTGAGACTAATTTGAAAGAGAGCTTCCAACACAACATTCCCCAGCAAAAGCATTAGGTTCAGCACTGGCTTAGAGGAAAGAATAAAACTGCTATGAAATGAGGCACTATTTTCCTCTGTTGGTCTCAAAACCATACAGTCCGTGGTGAAATGGTAAGATCGCAGTCCAAGATGTACAGCTTCAGCATAGAGTGGTATGCAGAGTACATCATATAACTTTACAGGCAGGAATAATTCACTTTACATTAGCAGTTAGGTACCTTCTCCCATCCTACCCACTGCCTGAGGAAACATCTTTAGTAGAGACCTTGTTAAAATATATACTATAACCTGCTTTACATCTGACACTCCTGCATTGTCCACAAGTAATGTAAACTCAAGAGATCTGTTCTTGCCAACACATTATCCGATCAGCAGATGATTTGACATGTTCTTCCTTTTAACAACATAACGGCAGTAACCAGAATCTATTGAGTTTCTATCAGCTTGAATTCCCTGCAACTCAGAAGGATAATGAAAAAGCAATTCTTCATGCATACATCCTCCCTAATAAAATACTCATCGTTGCTCCAAGTGAACAAGTTAAATTAATTTGGTAGATTGGCATTTCAGTTCTTTGATGAGATTTAGCAGTGCTTTACAATTTCAGAAATCTCCCCCCCCCTTAAAGAAAAAAAAAAGAAAGAAATAATGAGGGAGAGACATAAATTGTGTTCCTGCCTTTGTCAGCTTACAAAAAAAAAAAAAATGATAACATTCCTTTGTAATTCTCCAAAGTGGAAGGCAGTAGATAAACTCAATCTTCATCTACTTTTTATACATCTGTGTTGCTGGTTTAATACAACACTTCTTTAAACATTCCCTGTAGAGCCTCACAGATTTTTACATTTCAGAACTGATTTATGAGCTCAGAGCTATGCTTGCTGCTTATGGTATTCGTATGCCTAAAACTGAAGAAAAACTGAGCCCAAGTGATGGATATAATTTGTTAACAGGATTTAATGACTATTTCTCGGTGTTCCCTTTCTGTTTCTCTGCACAGTCATAAACTGGTGCAAGATTGATTCAGTGACCCAGATATTACTTCTTTCACAACCTGGGTCATTTTTCCTCACTTTTGGATCAAAATGACTGTGTACAGTAAGAGTCTGTCTATGCCTTTTTTTCCATCACATTCTAATATTCTACCCTGAATAGTAATTTGCAACATAAATGTTAAAATGGCCATGTCAAAAAAGACAGACATTATTACTTTTGCTAGGATCAAAAAGAAATTAGGCATAGCTGAAGTCTAAAAATTAATCCTTACAGCTCACCCCTTGATAAAATTAGCTCACTTTGTCATCTTGTGATGCGTTCAATTATCCCTCAGTCAGATAAACTGTGCCTTTCACAAAGGAGAAAAGAGCTGATTGAACATCTTTGCTTGAGCAATGTCCCTCTTATGCTACCGCCTGGTAAGATGAAGGTATAAATAGCCCCTCATTTCCTTCTGTGCTACATAAGATGCTTCCCATCTGTCTGTAAACAAGGCTATATTTATTTATTTATTTTATGAGTTATATACAAGTTCAAGGGCATAAAGGATATCATTGCCAATTTCCTGACACAAGGAATAAAGTATCAAACACTGTTTGTTTTGTTTTAATTAAATTGCTGGATACATTTTACAACCAACAACATTTATAGTTAATTATGCTAAACTAAGGATAATCAGATCTCATGCTTCAGGGCATAAACTGCTAACTAAAGGGATCAGGAAGGAATTTCCCCACCATCAATAGCCAAATTAGTTCTGTATATTACAGGGTTCCCCTCCCTGCTCTGAAATATCTGGTACTGACTTCTACCAAGGATAAATTACCAGATTTTATAGACTACTAATACGATCAGGTATGGCAAATTCTGTAGGCCAAAGCACTCCCTCCCTTGGAAAACCCACAAGATGGAGCTCTTTTGGAAGAGTCTCTACTGCAGATTCCTCCACATCAGTTTGTCATGGGAGGTGAGCCCCTCATGGTATACAGCATGAAATTCTCAGAAACCCAGTTAAAGCCCCTGGGGACCAACTGAGCCCTGCATAGGACCTGTGGGCAGAGAGGAAATGCTGGCACACCACCCATTGCATGCAGAGCAGAAATGCATGGTTACAGCACAAACCCTAAGCTGGTGCAGGATGCCATGATATGGGCACTGGGAGTGCGCCAGGAGAGGGCCCACTGGAACTATGGCTCCCCTCTCCACTTCACTTGATAACTCTGACTTTATGCACCCAGAGTCAATTTCACCCCATGTGCACAGGCATTAAAAATCAACAAGACCTACCAGTAAGAAAACAGTGGGCTTTAGTTTATATGTGGGAAGAATAACGTAGTAACAAAATCATTGCAGCATCTTGGTTTAACTATTAGTCAAAAGAGCTGCCAACTACCAACCGAACATTTTTAATTTATTTATTTATTTTTAAAAATCAGAGAAGTTTTTACCTTCTTTTATTATATGGCAAAAGAAAGAGCACTGACAAAAATAACTCTAATGCATGAGACATTAGAAAATGGTGGATTAAGGTTACCCAGTTAGCTATAATCTGAAATAGCTTTCAGCGTGGCACAGGTAATCATGATAGGGAGAAGCAAGAAGGAAAGTTAATGTCATGGGTCAAGATAGAAAATTTCATCATGAAAGCATAGCAATCCAGGGAACTGTCTTTTGAAAGCAAAGTGACAGAACAAAAATCACAGGAATGCACACTGGCAATATTTAATGCCAAGAGACTTTCTACAAAAGGCATATAAGAAACAACTTCAACATCCAAAGCAAATATCTCTGGAGTCCTTTTTTAGAGGAATTAGATGAAAGATTCAGGTGTCTGCAATATCAAGATTTCCATTTAAAATAAGAATTTTGATGATCTGCTTACTTACACTATATAGAAGGGGAAGAGATTTAAACTTTAATTTTACCCACTGCTCAAATAAGTAAACTGAACAAGATAAAAAGCTAATTAGTTACAGGATTTAGGCCAGACTGAACGTCTCTGCCTCAGGAAGAGACAGCCCATAGAACCATCTCTCCAGCCCCCAAGCAAAGGAATTGTAACTCCGTCATAATTTGCTCCTTCCTTGTACCATAAACAAGCATAAATTACTTCTAGAGCTGGTGGGAAATGTCAATTTTTTTTAAAAAAAATTTGTTTTTGTTCTGATTCAGAACAAAACAAAAAATTACCCACAAATTGGAAATTCTGAAATTTCTCATTTCAAAAAGTTTTTTTCTTCCTTTTGTAGGAAACAGCTTTTTCTAACCAGTTCTAATTCCTCCTGCTCCTGTGCCAGCTCAGCTGTGCTGGATGGTGCACTGGGGTGGAAGACAAAGGCAGTGCTGTTCTTTCCCTTTGTCCATCCCCTCCCCTCCGCTCCCCCGTCCCATCCCCAGCCCCAGCCCCATCCTCCTCCCCCACTCTCTACCCACCTGTGCAGAGGACAGGAGATTAGCAGCTTTCCTCTGTCAGCACAGTAGTGTTTTGGAAAAGCTAGGCAGAAGTATCACAAAGGTCGCTTATGTCTCCTTACGTTCCGGTGTGACTTCAGAAAGGAAAAGATACCCAGTTTTGCCTTAAGGTTTATGTAGTTTAAACTACATTTCTGCATACCAGTCCATATGACTACACTGTACTTTGGAAAGCTCATAAAATGGAGGTTAGGTGATGCTGCTGATTACATATGGAAGGTACAGGTTTTGGGAGTGCTAAAAAAATAAAATATATAAAGGCTATTTCATCAGAGAGTGTCATAAGTGCTTGAAATATACAGCAACAAAGTAAATCTTAATTTGAACTCCATTCAGTGTATTTGAACATGTGTCTAAACTAAATGAACTAGCATGGGAACAACAAAACTGGATTATGTTATGGTTGTTGAAAAATAAATTATTCTTGGATAGTGATAGTGCATCAGTCCATCGGTGTATGAAGGCACACAGGCTGCCAGTTATTGAATGATTTATTTTGTGGCTTCAATCAGCTGACAGAAGCTGGGTATTTCAAAAAGGTTAATATTCTTGTCACACGCCAAGGGTCAGTATCCTCAGACTCTTCTGGCTACTAATACATCTCCCCTGTTCTTTGGAAAAATAAATCCATGTGTATAAAATAGAGTATCAACAGAAAAATAACCATTTCACATGAGTTTGAGGTTAACACTGCAAACTCAGATGTCTAGGAGGAGGGTTATGCTACCTGAACTCCTGCTGATGAGAGCGTTAGTCTGCTTCTATTCTGACATCAGTAATTACTCTCCCTCAACATCCATGGGTTTCTTATTATATGGTCACTTATTCTCAAGGGGTTCCTTTTGCAGGAGTCCATTCCTAAGCTGTCATGGATCTACTAACTGAAGCCCATATTTGCTTTCCCAAGTATAGTTCATTGTCAATTACTGGGCAGGCACTTGTTACTTCTATCAGCACAGAAGCACGGTCAGCAGCATTGTGGATGACCTCAAGAATGAGAGCCAGTGATATCCATGGGAGGTACGTTATAGTCATCTAAGAATATCAAAGTATGGATTCTGTGAATTCAACAGGGTTTTATTTTAAAGTACAGTTCTTTGTTAAAGACAAAAGACTGTTGACTTCTCTGCCTGCCCAGTTGATTGTGCATAGGAAGGCCTTGATGGGTGTGCTTGAACTGAGGTGGCAAAGAAAATAACCAAAATGAGCCATATTTGAACTGTTAAATCTGGAATGTGTATGCAAGTTAGTGTGCAGTTTACTGTGTAATCAGTTGGTGTGCTAAGGCCCCAAAGGCTATTCCAGCTACTAAGTTGGAGTAGCTTTCACAGAGTGGCTCTCTGCTACAGTTAAGGGAGTAAGACCTCTCCTTCGGAGATCCCCAGTTTCCATCTGAGGTTCATGCTGGTAAATAAATTTTCCCATAAGTTAATGTTGTATGTAGAATGTCTTCATGTCTATAAGGAATATAAAACTAAAAAAAAGAATTCACTGTAATAATCAATTAATCTTTAACACTACATTAAAATTCTTTATACTATTACAGCTTGTCCCAAAAGGAGTTCTGTGGGGTTCATTCAAGAACTCCCCCCCCAAACAAAAGAAGTCAGACAGTTATTACAAAAATAATTTAAAATTTATGAGTATGATAGCAAGGAGGTGCTTTTACACTGCCTCTCCCTTGCTTGTCAATTTACGTTGGTGCAGGCAGCTTAAGATATATATCCGTGAATCCTGCATTATCAGTTTAAATACAATACAGATATGAACTATAACTGCAAACCTTTATCCAAGATAAAAGAAGCATAACACTCAATCAGCTTTTCCCTGTATTAAAGGGCAAAAACAAACTTAGTTTCTGTTGTAGCAACCAGGCAAGGTATTAACAAACTTCAACAGGACTTTATTTTTAAAGTGGAAACCTCTTTACCAAGCTGCTGCTGCACCCTCGGGAGCTCTCACTCCATCTCCTCAACTCCTCCCCCCTCCTTCCTGTTCTTTCAGACTCCCAACAGCCAGCGCTCCCAGTTCTAATAATTACAAGCAGCATCTAAACACCACATTCCCTCCTCTCTTAAACTCTCCCAATTAAAACAAACGTTCTAACCACAGGAACAAATATGAAACAAGACACTATACTGTTGGCGGAAATATTACACTGAAAACACTGTAGATACTACATAACATAGTCTCTAGTCCAGACAGGTGGTCGTCTGGGTCTGACAGGCCATCTCTCAAGCCCTGGTTCCAGTGCAATGTCTTGTTGTGTTGGTACTACGGTGAAGTCATCCAATGCAGACTAGGTGTTGGCATAATCTTCTTGTGGTGCATAGGCAGGTGCAAGATGAGAAGCATTCCATACCTGCCCATCAGAAAGTCAACAGGTGTAAGGTCCCTTCTTCTCTATGATTTTAAGAGGAGCTGTGAATTTATGGTCCCCTTTGCATAAGATTCCAGGTTTTCGTATTCTAACAAAGGAACCACACTCAAACTTTGCACCCTGCCGCTTGTCTGTGAAAGCCTTAGACTTTGCTTGGTTCTGTTCAACTGTTTCTCACATCATCCTCGTCTGGGGCATCAGGTAGTGCCTTTAACAATCCAGCAATGTTCAGTTTAGTATTCATCTGTTTTCCATGCAGTAACTCTGTGGGTGATCTTTGCATTGTGGAATGTCGTGTAGCCCGATATGCTTTCAAGAAATCAGTAGTGAAGGTTATCCACAATTGCCCTTCCAGTTTAGCCATTTGCAAACTCTTTCAAACTTCGGTTAAACCGTTCGATTTCCCCATTGGCTTGAGAGTAATATAGGGATGACCTTCTGTGTAAAATGTTCCTCTCTGCTAGAAAAGTTTCAAACTCCAGGGAAATAAATTGACTACCATTATCTGAAACCAGTTATTTGGGGTTTCCTTCCCTGCTAAAAACCTGAAGAGAGGAACTTAATTACTGTAGCAGAAGAGATTTGTGATGTAAACGCAACCTCAGGCCATTTACAGAAATAGTCTATTAAAGTGATGGCATAACGGCAGTCACTTGGAGCAGTATCAAAGAGTCCTACAATGTCAACCACCACTTTTCCCCAGGCAGATTCAGGAAGAGGAACAGGCTGTAATGGAGGGGTACATGTCACTGCTGTCTTATCATGCATTTGGCAAGAGACACAGGATTTTATGAGTGATTCAGAGTCCATCCCTGGCCACCAATACAGATCCCGTAGTTGTTGTTTGGATCGGACAATTCCTTGATGAGTATCATGTGCCAGGTGTATGAGTTCTGACTGTTATTCTTCTGGCACAAGTAGCCAGTGTGTACTTTGTAGCACACAGCCATTAAGCAAAGAAAGATCATCCTGAACTCTAAAATAAGGCAGCAAAACTGGGTCAAGGTTTTTAGGGTTACTGGGCCATCTCTTTGTCAGAAATTCCCATAGTTTTTGTTGAATTAGACATGCTGAACAAGCAGCTTGAAATTGTTCTTTTGTAACTGCAGTGAGAGTGCTTGTAATAAGCGCAACTACTACATCCTCATCCTCCGGTGGACCATCTGGTGAAGACAAAGGCAGGTGACAAAGGCAATCAGCTACCACATTTTGGTTTCCAGGCTTATATTCTAGTTCATAATTGAAAGACAGTAGTCTTGCAGACCATCTAACAATATGATATCCTGCTCTTCCCAGTCCTTTTATGGTGAGCAATGTCGTCAAAGGGCTATGGTCTGTGGCAACTTGAACGTGCGGCCCCACAGGTAAGTTCTCCATTTTTCAGTAGCCCCGACACAAGCAAGTGCTTCTTGTTTGACTGTACAATATTTCCTCTCAGCATTACTTTGTCCTTGGAGCAAATGCAACAGTCCTTTCTGTGTTATCCTCACGAAGTTGTGTGAGGACAGCCCCAACTCCATAATCAGAAGCATCAGTAGTTACAATTGTGGGCAATGCAGGATTGAATAGTGCAAGTACTGGACTATGTACAATCAAGTCTTCCACTGGTTTCAAAACTTGCTTGTGCATCCATTGTCCACACTGAGGTTGAACTTCTCGGGAATAATTCTTGTAACGGTTCAATGACAGAAGCATAATTGGGAATGACTTTTGCATACCAGGAGGTCAGACCCAGGTTTGCAAATCTGTTGGAGGAGGAGCATTTGAAATTGCCAGGGTATGATCTGGATCAGGTTTTAGTCCAGCCTGTGAAACTGTATGCCCCAGAAAGGAGAGAATTCAGTTTGTCTAAATTTGTATTTGGACCTATTGAGTTTGAGGCCTGCTTTGCTGATGCAGTTTAGCACAGACTGCAGGTTATTGTCATGCTCCTCAGAAGTATTTCCCAAACACGATAATATCATCCAAATAGCGCTGAACTCCATGTTGATTCTTCGGAATCAATGACATCATGTTTTGGAAGGCGCTTGGGGCAGATGCAAGACGGTATGGAAATCGTTTAAAACGAAATAGTCCCTCATGTGAGACCTCACAGCATTTCTTACAGCTATCTTCATGCAACATAACCTGGTGGTATGCGTTCTGCAAGTCAAGAGTAGAAAACATCTTTGCTCCACGGAGTTCTGCAAGTACTTCTGTGTGAGGAAGAGGATGGCTGTCAATCACAATAGCTTTATTTGGCTCCCTTAAGTCCACACAAAGGCGAATGCCTCCACCTTTCTTCTGCATCACTACTATAGGTGAAACCCATTCCGAGGAGTCGATCTCTTCAATAATGTCCTTTTGAACAAGTTTTCTAAGTTCCTCAGAAACAGCTTCCCTGACTGAAAATGGTAAGCGCCGTAAGTTCTGTCATTCAGGCATCACATTATTCCACATTTTAACTTTATGCAGAAACCCATAAGTACAGCTGAGTTTCTCCTCAACCTGGTGTTGGGTCCCAGCTGAAACTGGTGTGTGTACCGCAAGAGTGCTTTGCTGAGGAAGATCAATTTGTCCATTAACTACCCTGAGATTTAAAGCAGCCAATAAATCTCTGCCGAGGATAGGAGTGCCTTTATGGACAATGTAGAACTCTGCAGTTACACAGCAATCACCAAAAGTAACGATTACTGGCAGGTTTCAGAGTAGCAGCCGTGTTAGTCTGTATTCGCAAAAAAGAAAAGGAGTACTTGTGGCACCTTAGAGACTAACAAATTTATTTGAGCATAAGCTTTTGTGAGCTACAGCTCACTTCATCAGATGCATTCAGTGGAAAATACAGCGGGGAGATTTCTACACCTTGAGAGCTCATTCTTAATCTTTCCCTGTTTGCTGTAGAGGATGTTGATCAGGTGGTTCCGCAGTTTCTTTGAGAGTGTGTGGCACAAGCTGTCAGCATAGTCTGTGTGGTATGTAGATTATAATGGATTTTTTACCTTCAGTCCTTTTGGTATGATAGACATCATCTTCCTTTCCAAATGCAAACAGATGGACGTCTGTATCTGTACAAGTTTTTTCATGAAGTTGATAGATTTCCACTCCAGACGGCTAAATCTCCCCGCTGTATTTTCCACTGAATGCATCCGATGAAGTGAGCTGTAGCTCACGAAAGCTTATGCTCAAATAAATTTGTTAGTCTCTAAGGTGCCACAAGTCCTCCTTTTCTTATTACTGGCAGGCAGCCATGTACTGGAATATGGTTTTTCAAATAGCACACCAAGTGAAGTTTGGGTTCAGTAAGAGGCACATCTTTAAAGTAATGCAAATAGGTGGAATCAGGTAGTATAGATACTGCTGAACCAGTGTCCAACGTTAGCTGAATAGAGTGTGATTTGCCTGAGGGTATGGCGGAAACATTTACAGTGCACTTTATTTGTTCTGGAATATGTGCAGTAGTGCTTTTGTCCACACTCAGCACAGTAACATCTGGTATTGTAATTGCATGCACCTGTTGATTTAACTGGCTGCTGCAACATACTTTGCAAAAAGATTGGGAATTTTGCTAATGATTGCACTGAGCTACTTTTGCCGGACATAGTGTGTAGCTTGCAAGGTGTTGTGGGGATCCACAGCGAAAGCATGCTTTTACTGTATTTTGAATTTGCTGGTTTTCCATTAGTTTTCCTCTTGTAATCGTTTGTCTGCAGCGATAATGAACTTTTCTGCAAAGGCGTCACAGCCTGGACTGTGCATCCTGTATCCATGCTCATTATTTTGGTGTCAGCTGTAGCTGACTCAATCTGAGTAGCAATGGTTATAGCTTTTTCTAGAACCACAACTTACACTAGAAGTAAGTGTTCTCTTACACGAAACATGGTTGTTTTCTCAATGAGCTGGTCTCTAACATCTCATCTGCCATATTCCCAAAGTCACAAGTTACAATCAGACTCCTCAGGGAAGCAATATACTGCAGTATAGTCTCCCCTATTTTCTGCTCACGCTGGCAAAATCTGTAGTGATTAGTTACTACATTCACTTTTGGCACAAAAATGTTCTTTAATGCAGTGAGTGCAGTCTCATATTTATCATCTGCAAGGGGAAAAGTGTAAAATATACACTGCCTTTCTGCTCCAAGGCAATGGATTAGCAGAGCATGCTTTCTTACTTCAGAAATCTCTGTACCAGTGATTGCAAGCAGATAAGTCTCAAACATATGGATCCAGGCAATAAAAGCAATTGGAGGCTCACCTGGGCTTTACAGAAAGGGTGCAGGTAGGTTCAGAGGCAGAAGATCCATCCTCATCACCAAAATGTTGTAGCAACCAGGCAAGGTACTAACAAACTTCAAAAGGACTTTATTTTCAAAGTGGAAACCTCTTTACCAAGCTGCTGCTGCACCCTCGGTAGCTCTCACTCTGCCTCCTCAACTTCCTCCCGCCCTTCCTGTCCTTTCAGACTCCCAACAGCTAGTGCTCCCAGTTCTAATAATTACAAGCAGCATCTAAACACCACAGTTTATTTTTCTAAAGATGACTTCTGCATCCCTGGTGCAGTTCTATCAATTCCTCACTTTTTATCTCTTCACACTTCTCATCTTCACTCAAGGCCTTGTACCCCAGACATCATTGTTCTGGTTGAATAGGACTGACCAGGGCTGGCTTTGAAACCTGTTAATAGACTTTGGTCTCTGTTGCATCGTGTTGGGTATTCCCATCCACCATTTTGTCCCAGGGATGGAGAGACTGGGAAACGAATGTGTCTGCTGAAGAGCAGTGCACAACACTAGCACTAGGCATTAATCATCCTTAACTCTGTTAACCCATGTTCTCAAAAGACAGTTTATTCTTGACCCATAACCTGTTTAAAAAAATTTGAGCTTATGGAATATATATATATATATATATATATATATATATATATATATATATATATATATATATATAAATAAATACAGTCACGGAACAAAGCCAGAATTTGAAATATTAAGCCAGTCAACTTCTGCAGGGTGAAAGGACTTAAAGGAGATTGCATTTGAATCCCCAGATCTAACCCAGCCTGTGCAGTCTGTGTTCTGAGTTGGGTTTTTCCATTTCTCGTTCTTATGCACCTGAATTCTCAGGAGAATAGTTTGTGAGATCATTGCCACTGTTTTCAGTCCCTGCCCAAAACCTTATGTAGATATGGATTTAACTATTGCCCCTTCAGACTGTCTATGACAACCAGTCATCAAGCATGTGTGTTCTTACAGTATGTATATGTTCCCTACTGCCTTCTACTGGATGGAAACTCAGACCTGCTCAAGCGTACGTGCGCATGTGTGTGCACAGCAAGAGAGATGTCATCCTCTAATGGCTGCAAATTACAGTGCGTACACGCTAATACTTCTGCACAGGTGTGCAAGTTTTGTGAATTTGTTCTACCTGATTAATAATTAACGCAGCCTCTTTCCAGACAACAATTCGGTATAATTTTACTCAGCATTTGGGAGATTTGAGGGTTTTTTTTGTTTTAAATAAAACCAAAAACACTCCACTGTGTTAATACAGTGATACAGATTCATAGTTAAAACTACAAAACTGCCAGGAATGGAGAAAATAAGGTTCTAATGGTATTGTTAACTCAGCTGCATTGTACCTACTTATTGTTATAAAATGTGTACAGCAGTAATTCATCAAGCTACACATATAGCCAGAAGAACAGGAATACAAATTACTATGTACCCACAATGAAGCTGAGTTATCACTACCATTGAAAATGTAGTTGTTGTGTTCCTGATGTTTTGTTATTTTTAATAGCAAAAACTGAAGGAGTTCTAAACTGAGAAGTGGCTATGTAAAAAAAGGGCACCTACGTACTGAGCTGATTTACTTTCTGTGTATACTCAGAATTATATCTGATGACTTCAGTGATTAAAATAAGTTCTCACTATTTTTTTTTATTGCTGATAACATCACCAAACCAGCACCGCAAAGTACTGGGTTTTATTCCTTCTTGTGATCATCAAGAGAGCTATTGAATTTTAATAGTTACACAAACACACAGTCTGATTATTAAACAACTTTTTTATAACTTAAAAGCAAAGATGCATTTAAAAACTCGACTTGTGTATTTCTCTGATGCCTGTTTGGACTGAAAATTTGAATTCAAGAATGGGGGAGGAAACTGGATGACTCTAGTGACCAGTAATAGAGTACTAAGCCCTTCACTTATAAGGCTTCATATCCCTTGTGAATCTAGTCCAGGTGTGTAGTAATCAAATGTTGCCATGCCCAATAACTAAAACAGCTTCCATAAATCAACATGAAAACAATAAAAAATTTTTTTAACATCCAAGTTAACATGTAAATACAATGGGTCATAATAGAAAATGTTTTTAAACAACTCACACTACCTTAAGTGGAGTTTATATAACTCTACTTCAGGATTATGTTTTCCTGTCATACCAAAAAATGAACAGGCTTTGAACCCATAATCTTTGTGTTAAGGGCACAGACTTTTTTCACTTGAACAATTGGAGTACTTGGTGGTGGACTTCAGGCTATCTTCACTATGTACCCACATGTAGAGAGATATTTTACCAGTGGTTTATACAACCATTTGTGAGACAGCACTGGAATGTTTAGTATTAGTAGAGCTGTCTGGAAATTGTGTTTGTGAAAAACAAAATATTTGTGGTTTTTTCATTGAAAAATTGGAAAGTTTCAAAAGGAAAAGTTATAGAAAATGTTGAAAAAAAGTTCTTCCATTTACATTTCTTCTGAACAATAAATTTAAGGTAGGTCCAGGTGTTGGATTTGTGGGATATATTTCTGACCCTGGGAATAGATGGTGGGCCATTGATTAGAAACAGCATAGCCAACCAGCTAATTGGGCACATACCTTCTAATTGGTCCACATCTCATCTACCTTGCCACACTGTCTAGCATATTAGAGACATATGGGATAGAACCTCTTTTCCTGAAGTGACTTTATGCAATCTCAGTTCATAAGTGTTGCGCAATATTTAGAGCGGTTTGAAGAAGAACTGGGACCAGAATGTATGGCCTGTTGGCTTACAGTTCAGTGTGGATTTCCCTAGGGTATTATTGTAGGGGAGAGGTTAAGTTGCATTCTCTCTCAAAAGTGTGATATTTCCTCCAAGATGCAGGAATGGGACAGACCTTCCAAATGCATGTCAAGAAAGGTGACAGTTAGCAGGTCCTCTTAGTGTAGGCAAGGCTGCTGCAGGTGACAGGAACCTTATCTACACTTTGGCTCCCAGTGTGGAACTGCATCAGTGCTAGTAATAGTGAAAATGTTATCCATATGTTTAAGGGTGGACATCTTTATGGATATCCAGGACTGATAACACAAACTGTACACTTTCAAGCCTCTGTTCCAGTGTCCCCTGAAGTCAATGAAAGCCTATTTAAATGGGCATTGGATGTGGGTTTGAAAGGGTTAAGTTTTATGCCTTGGACTTGCTTTAGACTTCACTTTGTGGTTTTATTGACATATTGGCAGCTTCTCTTTGCAAAATGAATCTATAAAAGATCAACAGAACAGTATGATAAACTCCCTCCCCCCAGGTAGGCAGAATAAATGGCATAGATTTATTTTGCTTCTAGAGGAGGTTTTTTAAAATGTAGTATGCCCTCTACAAGAAAAGCAGTCAAGAGCCTATTTTTATTTTCAAAGATAGCCTGTCAGTGAAGTAAAATAAAATATTTTTTTCTAAATAAATCTTTACATGCAACTTCAGTTGCATGTAGTCTAGACAGTGGAGTTTAGTCAGAATCCATTCAGAAAAATAGAATATAAAAAGGGAAGATGTAAATGGTGCATGTGATAGATCTTGAGACTCACCACTGTAGTGCCTCCTGCTGGCCATTCTGGAATTAGCTCAAGTCCTTCCACAGGGCACCCTCCTCCGGTGGTGTCTCACTCACGGTTACTCTCGCTTTGCTGTTTCCACCACTCTGTGACCCACATTGGTCCCTGGACCATGGCATCCTCTTCTGGGTACAGCCTTCTGGCTACAGCCTTCTGGCTGCACCCCGCTCCGCTGTCTCCCCCCACTTTCAGGGGAACTGGCAGTTTATAGTCCAGCCACTCACTTTGGTGGCCACTCACTTTGGTGGACCAGTTTAGTCCCTTGTTCCAGGGGCAAACTGCAGTCTGTGTTGGCCACTTTCCTCAGGGCAAGTGGGGGCATCCCAAGCACCTTATCTGCCCTTCCTCCAGGGCCTCAGTCTAGCAGCAGTCAGCCAGAAGCCCCTTCTGCTCTGCTACCATGCCCAGTACTACTCAAGCCATTGGGCTCCTAGACAACCAGTACTTCTCCCTAGCAGGCCAGTGAGAGACTACCCTCTGCTCTATTGAGCAGCCCTTTATATATGGCCCCTGCTGGCCCTGATTGGCCATTGCAAAAGCCACCTCCAGATTGGTTCGCTTACTGAGCCCTCCTCTAACTGGATGGTCCTGCACATGCTCCCTCTGGCCTGCTTTAACCCTTCCTCTTCCCACAGTGGGGCAACTGCCCCACTACAGTGCAGAAAAGCTTTGTGTTGTTTACTTGAATGCAATGAAGAAAGATGGCAAACAAAAAGGAATGTTTGGCTTTGTCCTAAAAGGAAAGAAATTAGCAGCATTTCCTCCAAAGAAAATAAATGCAAAACAAGTTTGGGCTCAGTTCTAGTCTTATGCACATAGACCGAGCACACAGAGGGAGCATTGGTTGAGCCACAACACAGAATGTTATCTTATAAATATAAGGAGGCTTATTTATGTGGATCTTGGCATCTGGGGTTTAAAGTGATCTCTTTAATGTTTAACCATAAGCAAATAATAATTTCAATCAGTGACAATAGCAGCCCATCCTACCATCTCGTTTTAAGCTCTGGTCCTATTTAATGATGATCATATTAAAGCACTGATGGATTTGTAAATGTGTTCAAATGAACTCATCTGTGAAGACACTTTCACTTTGCCGTACTTGTCAAGAGTGTCATTACATGTCAGGGTGTGAGAGCTTCAAAGTGGAGCTGAGGCTCTGCTGCTTGACAGATGTGCTGTGTGAAATGTCACCATTGACAAAAAAAAGTGCGCCTATTAGTATATAATAAAGCACTTTCATATTTCGTGTGCATACGTAGACTCTCTTGTATATTATTTTTGGGTTACTGTTCTGGGTGCACAAAGCCAAAAAGCAAGATGAGTACCTCACAAAGAAAGTATACTGCCAATGTAAAATACAACTGAAGTCTCTGATGTGTTTGTTGATGTAGGCTGCCTGCAAACCTAGTCTTACTACATTTTTCCACAGGGGAAGGAGGAATTATTTTGGTCCCATCACTTTGGAACAGTGAATTTAGGGGCAGGTTTTCAAACACCTCTAAGGGATTTAGGAGACTAAGGCTTTGTCTGCATTGGAACTGAACGACAAAACTTTTGCCGTTCAGAAGTGTTAAAAAAACCCCAACCAACCCCCGAAAGACAAAAGTTTTGTTGATGAAAAGCACTGGTATGAACAGTGCTTTGTCAGCAGCAGAGCACTCCTGCCGACAAAGCTACTGCTGCTCGTTGGGGGTGGAAGTTTTTTGTTGGTGGAAGAGCTTTCTTCTGTCGAGAAACAGCAGCTACACTGCATGTCTTTTAGCATTATGGCTGTGTCACTAGAAGATGCCTAGCATAGACAAACACGGAGTCCCACTGACTGGTACAAAATCTTGGTTTGACACCCATGGAAAAGGAAGCCCTATGCCTATCCACAATTAGGTATAGTACTGTAGTGCAGGTATCCTCACAATGCCACATCAAAGTGCCTCAGGCCTGTTCTTGAGGGACTGAGTGTCTAGGCCTGAGAGATGAATAAAGGGGAAGTCAGTTGTAGCTGGAAACTCATGTAAGACAGAATATTACCACCCTCAAGATCTGCTTTTACTTAGAACAAAATGAAGGAGAAAAAAAATTCTTAGTGCAAGGAGACTGGCAAAAGACAGTTATAGGTCTAGTCCCAGTTCCTTACTTTGGGAAACCTTATTATAGCCTGTAGTAGGAGGGTTGCCTCAACAGTCACCCTGCCAAAATATATGCCTGGAGGAAAGGAAACCAGTACACATATTAGCTAAAATGGAGCTTGTAAATTGCATTGTTCCTACTCCAGGCCCATGGAACCTATAAAAATCTTCTCAAAATTAAGTCTGCTGGTTGTTGTTTTTGAAGGGAGAACGGAGGGGAAGGTAGGAAGTGGCTGAACAGGGCAATCAAAAAGCTGAATGAAAACAGTCTAGAAGCTGCACTTTTAGAGTTTCCAGGTCCTTGAGTGGGATTTTCCCCTAGAAGGGATGATTTGGCCCTGAGCAAGAACTTCAGAAATGGGCCCCTTGATTTTGTAAGCTTGTGAAAAAGCAAAAATAATTATCACAACAATAGAAAGTTTGTGATGAATAGGACAATTTATTATTCCTTCAGAAAGGTGGGGGGAGAACTTCTTGTAGTCAAAACATTATTCTGCTGCCTGAACTACAGGATTCCTGGGCGATCTGTAGGATGAAATACAAGTTTATTGGAGGTAGTGTTTGAGGGAGCAATACAAATAATAAGCCCAAATACAGTAGGTCTAAGCGAAGCTTTGCCACAACTTAAACACTTCACAGTGTAGCATTAGAAGGCTCTTCAAATTATATTTTGCAGGGAAAGTACTAAACAGTCCAAATAACCAATTGTATTGTTTGTGATACAAAAGTTAAGCAATATAATGTAAATGTTTGCCATTTGTTATAATCACTATTGTTCTAATTTAAATAGGTTTTGCTGTGTTTTTAGCTTCAAAGCAAAAAAGAGTGCACTCCACTGAAATTTTGGATGCTATTGTTGCATCTGACAAAACCCTTCCTACACTAATATTTTGTGCTTTTCTTTTATATGGTATATGAAGTCAATAGCATAAGGCCTCTTTTCATTTTGGTTTAATGCAATACAAACTACATTTGAAGAATAAATACAAAACCCAATTTGATACTGTAGCAAGTGGATTTTTGTTTTTTTATGTTTTAGGTAATTTACTGGATGTGGCTGGTGCCAGAGATTTCCTGGGGTTTAGACAAGCATGATTTCTACCAACGTGCCTAGGATGTTTACAGCTTTCAGAAGTTAGCCATTTTCCTATGATTGCAGGGAGAATTTGGATAGGTTACAGGGATATAATGTAGAATCATAGAAGATTAGATTTGGAAGAGACTTCAGGAGGTCATCTAGTCCAACCCCCTGCTCAAAGCATGACAACTCCAACTAAATCATCCTAGCCACGGCTTTGTCAATCCAGGCCTTAAAAACCTCTAAGGATGGAGATTCCACCACCTCCCTAGGTAACCCATTCCAGTGCTTCACCATCCTCCTAGTGAAATAGTGTTTCCTAATATCCAACCTAGACCACCCCCACTGAAACTTGAGACCATTGCTCCTTGTTCTGTCATCTCCCACCACTGAGAACAACCGAGTTCCATAGTCTTTGGAACCCCCCCTTCAGGTAGTTAAAGGTTGCTATCAAATCCCACCCCCCCACACTCTTCTGCAGATTAAACAAACCCAGTTCCCTCAGCCTCTCCTCATAAGTCATGTGCCCCAGCCCCCTGATAATTTTTGTTGCCCTCCGCTGGATGTTTTCCAATTTATCCACATCCTTTCTGTAGTGGGGGGTGTAAAACTGGACACAATACTCCAGATGTGGCCTCACCAGTGCCGAATAGAAGGGAATAATCACCTCCCTTAATCTGCTGGCAATGCTCCTACTAATGCAGCCCAATATGCCTGTAGCCTTCTTGGCAACAAGGGCACACTGTTGACTCATATCCAGCTTCTTGTCCACTGTAATCCCCAAGTCCTTTTCTACAGAACCGCTGCTTAGCTAGTTGCTGCATGGGATTCTTCCGTCCTCTGCACTTGTCCTTGTTGAATCTCATCAGAATTCTTTTGGCCCAATCCTCTAATTTGTCTAGGTCACTCTGGACCCTATCCCTACCCTCCAGCATATCTACCTCTCCCCCCAGCTTAGTGTCATCTGCAAATTTTCTAAGGGGCAATCTATCACATTGTCCAGATCATTAATAAATTTGTTAAACAAAACCAGCCCCAGGACCAACCCCTGGGGCACTCTGCTTGATACCAGCTGCCAACTAGACATTGAGCCATTGATCCCGACAATCTAGCCAGCTTTCTATCCACTTTATAGTCCATTCATCCAATCCATACTTTAATTTGCTGGCAAGAATACTGTGGGAGACTGTATCAAAAGCTTTTCTAAAGTTAAGATATATCACATCCACCACTTTCCCCATATCCACAGAGCCAGTTATCTCATCACAGAAGGTAATCAGGTTGGTCAGGCATGACTTGACCTTGGTGAATCCATGTTGACTGTTTCTGATCACCTTCCTCTCCTCCAAGTGCTTCAAAATGGTTTACTTGAGGACCTGCTCCATAATTTTTCCAGGGACTGAGTTGAGGCTGTAGTTCCCCAGGTTCTCCTTCCTCCTCTTTTTTTTTTTTTTTAAAATAAAAAAAAGATGGGCACTATATTTACCTTTTTCCAATCATCCAGGACCTCTCCCAATCACCATGCGTTTTCAAAGATAATGGCCAATGGCTCTGCAATCACATCAACCAATTCCCTCAGCACCCTCAGATGCATTAGATCTGGACCCAGGGACTTGTGCATGTCCAGCTTTTCTAAATAGTCCTTAACCTGTTCTTTCACCACTGAGGGCTGCTCACTTCCTCCCCATACTGTGTTGCCCAGGACAGCAGTGTGGGAGCTGACCTTGTCTGTGAAGACCGAGGCAAAAAAAGCATTGAGTACTTCAGCTTTTTCCACATCCGCTGTCACTAGGTTGCCTCCCCCATTCATTAAGGGTCCCACACTTTCCCTGACCTTCTTGTTGCTAACATACCTGTAGAAACCCTTCTCATTACCCTTCATATCCCTTGCTAGCTGCAACTCCAGTTGTGTTTTGGCCTTCCTAGTCAACTGACCAAGTTTCCACCTCTTGTAAACTTCCTTTTTCCGTTTCAGCTCACTGACGATTTCACTGTTAAACAAAGCGGGTTGCCTGCCATATTTTCTATTCTTCCTGCAGAGTGGGATGGTTTGTTCATGCACCCTCAATAAGGCTTCATTAAAATACAGCCAGTTCTCCTGGATTCCTTTCCCCCACATATTAGCCTCCCAGGAGATCCTGCCCATCAGTTCCCTAAGGGAGTCAATCTGCTTTTCTGAGGTCCAGGGTCCGTATTTTGCTACTCTCCTTTCTTCCTTTTGTGAGGATCCTGAACTCAACATCTCATGGTCACTGCTGCCCAGGTTGCCACCCACTTCTACTTCCCCTACAAATTCTTCCCTGTAGATTTGATCTTCTTTAACCCTTCCCATAACTTTTCTCCCCATTCCCACAAAACAACAAAATGGCTTGAACATAGAAGGCTGAGAGGCTTTTCTTATAAAGAGAAGAGAATACATGGAATTAGCAGTATTAGAATAAATTATAGGAACTATAATTGTCTGATTGTCAAAGAAATAAGCAATGCCCTTCTGTTGCTTGCTTATGCATGGAGATTTCACAATTTATGTATGTTTAATTGTGTGAAGGACTTTTTTGACCCTTTGTGATTAGTGCCTGTTGAAAGTGTTTGAAATTTTGGGGAAATACCTTCTATTTCTTGAAACACTTTTACCCCAATATAAGCTGTTTTAAAACTATTAAGACTTCTGTTTTTAAAAAAGGGTGAAGTTTCAATTATTTTTGACCAACTCTATCCATGGTGATAGATGTTATTTATCATTATTGATTTATTATTAGAGGCCCAGGTTATACCTTCCAAGATCTGCATGCAGATGGCTGCACTCCTACAGAGTTAGAAGGGAAGGGCTGTCAGGTGACTATTTCAATATTTTCCCTCATTATCATCAACCCTATGGAGTATATGCCATGGGCACAGGGTCTGTACAGTGGAAGGGGACAGAGACTAGGAAGAGGTCTGAGCAAGATGAGCATTGGGTGGGAGAACATACACACCATACGCTGAGCAGTCTCAGATTGTATTATCTTTTCCAAGGAGCCCCTCCACACCAGGATCACGTGGGATCAGGACACCACAGCTGGGGGAGACCCTACTAGCATGACAGCAGAAATGCATGGGGGGTGCCAAGGACCAAAGCTGGACACACAGTATCTCTGGGTATCCACCAGGTTTGGGGGTGTGGCCTGTGGCCCATTCTATAGTGGGACAAAACATGCCTCTCCAATAGGCCAGAGGGGGGTTCTCTTACAGAGCTCCACAGAGATATTCTACCCAGAGCCACCTTTCAAATGTTTCACTGCAGGTGGGAAAATTGGACTATTATTAGAAAACAATTCATCTGAGCAGGAGATATTTTAAGATGGGAATCTAACACTAAGTGGATGATCGAGCACCTTTCCTGAATCAGGGACAAAGAGTAAAACAAACCAATGTTTGGCAGGAACAGCAGAATCTGCATCTGCTCACTGTCTCACCTATATGGGCCCTTCCCACTGCATCCACCTGTATTTATAGTAAGCAGGTTGTGGTTTTAAATAGTTTGTACAACATAACATGGCTACTTTATAATCCACACACATTATCTGCAGTTAGTTATGCATAAACATAAACCAATTAAATCTAAATAGGTCAATCCCCCACAGAAACAGTGAGAAGAAACTCAGAGTTCCCAAAAGCTTAGGATGAGTTCACCTGAGTCTCAGTTAGTCTTTGCTCACCAAAAATCTATACAGTCTGCTGAGTCAAATGTACTGCAACAACATCTTCCCTCTACTTGCTTGTAGAAAACTTCAGCTGGAATCCATGCAGACCCTTTTCCTCCTCTGCAGAAATCATTCACTTAAAACTAATTAACTAAGCACACAGTTTAAGTATATAGCTAAAAAAACCCTGTTGCAAAATGCTTCAGAGATAGAGGAAAAACAGCTTGCTTTCTACTTGCAGGGCTCAGCTTCTTCCAACCCACACAGGTCATGTAGCCTTTTATAAAGCAACTGTGCTGACCACTTGCTTTTATGAAATGAGTCTAGCAATAGGGAACCTATTGAACATACCCAAAACTACCACACCCAATTCCAGAAACTTCTGAGTGTGGAGTGCTAATGGTGCACCTGGATAGTAATATTCTTCCCTTTCTCCACTTGATCTCTTAAAGAGATATAGCCCTATGAGGAACACTTGCTGCAGCACACTTGTTTAGCAAAGTTGTGAAATCTGGGAAAGGTGCCCTTGAATTTTCCAGGAGCTTTCAGTCTATTACTGTCCCTCTAAGGCCTCTCTTCTTAATCCCACATATAGATGATTCAAACAAGGAGGGGAACCCCAAAACCAAACATACGTCCCCTTTAAAAGGTCTCAGGAAAAAGAGTTTTAACAGAGTTCATAAGGCCCCTCAGGGTCCTGGTTCAGAGCTCCCAAGTTTGGAGTCAGCAAACAAAGTCTCTGGACCCAGTGACTGCAGCTGGAAGCAGGCCTCCCAGGCAAGGCAGACAGACTCTCAAGTCCCCTGGGTCTGAGTTCAAGTGGCTAGCCTGAATCTTTGCTGGAGTCACAACTTCCACATTGCTTTTTTAAGTGTGCTAGCCTGAACTACATTAGTATGACAATCTACCTGGCTGGGAATCATGCTCTCAGATACAATGTAGCCATACTGAGTCCGGCTAGTCCCTGTAGCCTGAGATACCACAACCTATATGGCTTCTAGCCTCCTCTCTCTTATTCAGCTTCCTCTTCGTGTTAAAATAGCCCTATCCCAGGGTGATCCTTGACTGTGTCCAGGCTTGCTTCCTCTGTGAGCTCCAGCTTCCTTAAGGGGGAAGTACACCATGCCATACCATAGTTGCCAAAACTCCTAAACGTTCATGCCACTGTATGAGACTGCAGTTTTGCCTTGCAGGGGCTCATGTAAATTTTTTCCTTAGTTTGGGCGTTCACAATCCCAAATTCAAAACAAAACATATGAAATGGGACTGTTTCACCTAGCTTTGCACAGAAGCTATGTAAGATTGTGATTACTTACCATATTACTTGTAAAATTGTACTCAGAACTCAGAAATGATAACAATTACAAAAGGTAGATCAGACTTGTCTATAATGAATCCTAAAGCTTTTCTTGGATAACTTATGATGTAACAGAAGTGTCCTCTTACATCAGAGGCTTGAATGTGGATGCTAGCAAGTTCATTCATCCACTGAGCTTTATTCATTCTTTCTCACACATATGCCCTTCTAATAAGAAGAAGGCCCTGGAGGTTTTTAACCTTCCTCTGTAGCATGGGGCACGGGTCACTTGCTGAAAGATTCTCTGCTCCTTGAAGTCTTTAAACCACGATTTGAGGACTTCAATAGCTCAGACATAGGTGAGAGGTTTTTTGCAGGAGTGGTGGGTGAAATTCTGTGGCTTGCATTGTGCAGGAGGTCAGACTAGATGATCATAATGGTCCCTTCTGACCTAAATATCTATGAATCTATGAATAATGGTCCATTTATTCCAATATACATATACATACATATACATAGTCTGGCCATTCTACCTGCTTGAGAAGAAAACGTGAGCTTACTGTACCATAAAGTATCATAGTGCCATTTAATGATAAATTTAAACAATGTAACAAAAAATAAATTAAATTAAAGCTGTGGTTCCTTCTCCATTCTTCTCCTCAGGGTGAAAATTATATGTGATTCTCCTTGTGTTATTTGTGAAGGCAAGGTCAAAACTGTCTGTAATGGACAATTATAGAGTAATATGTCCATAAGGTAAGTGTAGGATCCTCTTTGATCCTCAGGTAAACAGCTACATTGATGTAAGAAGAGATCTTCCAAACTTATGGGGACACCTTGCCCCTTTAAAAATCATTTGGAAGCTGTTGCTGTTATGTATACAATATGTAAGAACTGCCTCTATTTCAGGAGGGAGTTCAAATGACTCTGTCTACTGTAAAAGGCCGTGTAGCTAAACAATACATTTATTTTCATTGCACCTTCTGAGTTTCAATCCAAACAAAATTCTGCCCCAGAAGAAATAGGAAGCACTTAGGATTTTTTTTTTTTAACTGGGAAAAAAAAGAGCTAAGTGTGAATCATTTTAAAAAATAAAAATCTATTTGTTACCAGGTCTTTTCTTGTGTCTGGCCAGGACCCACTGATCTTTATTTATATAAGACTTTTTTCATTTTTTAAACACATTGTCTGAGGCTCTGAAATCCCCTTACAAACATTAATTCATTTAAACTCAACCTCCCTTTGACACAGGGAAATATTACTGTCCCCATTTTACAGGTGGGGAAACAAACACAGACGTCAAATGACTTATCCAAAGACACACAGCAGGTTAGCAGCAGTAAGAGGTATTGGTTCTCCTGGGATATACCTAGTAATAATGGAACAAAGTTTAAATAAAAAATAGAATTAAAACAAGAAATGAAAATTTGGGCTAATTTTCAGAAAAAGCCTCCTAATAGAGAATAATTTCTAAAGGGAAATGATAGAAGCCACAATACTTGAGAAATTTTACACAAGACTCTAAAAAACCAAGAATGGATGGTAGGATATAATTGTGCATTGGCATGAAAATGGGCGAAATTACCTAATAAATCATATTAAATGTATATAGAATATTCTTTCACATAATAAATAAAATATTTCCCCACATATCTTTCTTTCTTTCCTACAGTGATAGCATATTTTTCGTTACTGTTTCATTTTTTCTCTACTATCAGGGAAAACACACAAAAACTCAGGAAGAAAAAAGAATGCAGTAGGTCTCAAAGGGAGGTTAAAAAAAGGACCTTGACTACTTATTATTCATCCACATTCTTGCCGCTGAATTGCCATCAGTCTTTTATTCACAAAGGCTCAATCATTCTTGCATCAGAATAAGGCAGGTTGAACTGGTTTGGATATAATAAGAATACATTTTCACCCAAAACATCCACCAAACCAAAGCTTTTTGAATGTTTAAAAGTGTTTGCACTGCTTTTCATTGTCATCACTATTTTCCAGCTGTGAACAACTGTGCGCTTGTTTGTTCCAGCTGGATGAAGTGCTGACATACTATCAGAAAGACGGCTGCCAAGATATTTCTGACCCAAACACAAGGCAGAAGTACTAGAATCGTAACAGAAAGCCTGTTCTTGTCAGACATTCATCATAGGGACTCTGTCTGGGCACATCTACCTTTCCTTGTGCAGAAATGCTCGCTGCCTCTAAATTTTCCCCTTAGAAACTGTGAAAAGAAATTCACAGTTTATTGTTTCTCCCAATTTTATTTTTATTGCTGTGCAATATATTCAGAGACAAAATCATTACAAAATGCCATGCAAAGAGGCTTTATCATCATGAATAAGCCACATATAAAATACAGCAAATTTGCATCCAGTTATTCTTGTTACATTCCTTAGAGTTTAAGTACCCCCAATGTATAATACTCCAGAGTACCTGGTATTGAAAAGCCAGATTTGTTCTTCCTAATGTGATAAAGAAGAAGGCCCAGATTAACAAAGGTATTTATGTTCCAAACTGTCACTGAAATCATTGTACGCAGTATTATTTTAGCCATGTCAGTCCCAGGATATTAGAGAGACAAGGTGGGTGAGGTAATAGCTTTTATTGGACCAACTTTTGTTGGTGAAAGAGTGAGAGAAGCTTTCAAGAGAGAGACACAGAGCTCTTTCTTAGGTCAGTCCTGAAGAAGAGTTCTTGTAGCTTGAAAGCGTGTCTCTCTCACGAACAGAAGTTGTTCCAATAAAAGATATTACCTCACCCACCTTGTCTCTCCATTGAACTCATCAGAAATCAGCCTAAATACCTTTGTGCATCTGGGCCCAATTATCCCAATATTGAGATAATTTCAGGCGAGACTAGAGCATGTAAATCAGGGTTCCTCCTTTATTTCATCACCTCCAACATCTCTCAGAAATGTGATTTGTCATCTTGCTCATTTTAGCTGGAATCAAGTACATTTGCATCACAATCTTATGTTACATCTCTAATATATTTGTTGAAATAGAACAAACATAATGGAGCTCTCCAGATCAAGAGGATGTGCCCTTTTTTCCTTTTTAAAACAACTTTTCTTTACTAGGCCAATGAATCATAGAAAAGGCTTTGTACAAATTTCCTCACACATTCTTAGTTTCCTTATTTAAAACTCAATTTGTTCAAAAACAAAGGGCTCTCTAGTTCTAGCAACTTTAGGCTGAATGAGAAAGCTTCTTATCTAGAAAGAAAAGAAAAGGAGGACTAGTGGCACCTTAGAGACTAACAAATTTAGTTGAGCATAAGTTTTCGTGAGCATCCGATGAAGTGAGCTGTAGTACTCCTTTTCTTTTTGCAAATACAGACTAACACGGCTGCTACTCTGAAAGAAAAGAAAGTTTAGCATGTTTTGTTTGTGTCTTAGCTCTGTAAGAGACATTAATTTATCTTAATCTAAAAAAAAAAGAGATAAGTATATCAATGCATTAAACTATATTCTATTTTTCCAGTCATTTCAGTTCATAAGGACGAAGTTTAAATTAGATCCAATGAGTGTACAGGGCATAGATTTGCTTTAACTATGAATTTTGCACATACCCTTCTTGATGAAGGGAGAGTCATAGCCACTGTTGTGGGGAGAAGTTAAATTCATATTTATGCTCACTGGTCCATAAAAATGGCAAGATTTTTTTAAAACAAAAACACATTCTATTTCTACCCAATAACTGATGAGAAAGGCAAATTCTAAGTAAATATGGCCATTAACTAAGCAATGTGATGTTTGTTCAGAACTGGAAGAGAGTCTCTACCATGTTCTAGAGACTTATGCAACAATTGTAAGATCATCTGAATGCTGTTATACATCACAAGAAAACATTGTGATGCCTCTACTTGGGAATGGTAGCAAAATTAATAAGACTTGAAATGCAGCATAAGGTAAAGTATTACTCTGGAAGGCCTCATCAGTATAAGTTTAGGACACTAAAAAATTGAGCAGTGTAAACTGAGATGATCAATTTGTAAAATTAGATTGTAAGTACTTTGATTTTATACTTCTAGATAAAACCTGTCCTGTAGCAGCTGCTGTACACTTTCTCACCTAGATTTCTATAATGATCTCCTTGAAAAACCAATTAAAACATAACTTATATCAGACCCGTGGTGATGGGAGATGGTCACATTTTTTTCAACTTCTTTTTTGCAAGCTTTTTTCAAAGTTTTTTTCCCATTTTCCCCACTAGTTCTAATAGTCATCGTGACTTCATATAACTTTAATTGGATATTAGGTTTTTCCCTTCAATCTCTAAAACACCTAATGTTTTCCCTCTGAAAATATCAGAATAACTACCCATGTATAATAAATACAAAGGTATTTTAACTGACAAGGAAAACATTGGAATTTCTTCTTTACTGATCTGAATCACAAAGTACAAGAGGCATGTTCCTGAAGCTTCTCAGCCTTTCAAGTGAAACTAGAAAGTGAATCCTTAGAGGTAGCAATAATAATAAACAACAATAATGAAAAGCCCCACCACACATGCAGGAAGGCGTAGGAATAAAGATGATCGGATATAATGATTGGACTTGACCTTCAAATTAAACAGCTTATGGAAGTAATGGGGGACATGTTTCTAGGTAATTGCTAATGCTGTAGGTTATTCCAGGCAGGCAAAATTACTGATTTTATATAACACTTCTTTTTTAATGAGTGGCTAAGATTTAAGTGTCTGACAGTTTAACATCTCTCTCATTTCCTTCAGAGACTGTGAAGGAAAAGGAATAACGTTTTCTTTTGTAATGTGAAAAGCTGACACAGAGCTGTCAGACATTTCAGTTCAGCTAATCTTCCATAGAAAATGCAATGTTGTGTGGGTTCTGACTTCCCCAGGAGTTTATTGATCTCATGTTTGCCAGATAAACAAGTGACATCAGCACTGCAACCTCTTCATGAGTAAGTAAAATGGCAGATCAGATCCTAGTGCCCAGGTACAGGTATAGAGTAACAATCAAATTTCTTATTTATACTAGTACAAGGTGCTATAGTTGCTCCAGCAGATTCAGAATACAGAATCCCTTTGTTTGGATACAATCCCTTATATCAGCCACTAACAAATGGAAGACAACCTCACAAAACTGCTCTTTATAAATACCATTACCAAATTTTGTATAATCAGTGTGGGTCACTGAGAGATGAAGTAGCCCAAGAAATTTGTTCAAACTGCAGTGGACAACTCATGGTTTAATTGACTGGAGCTGAATGCAAATATTTGCAAAGAACAGCTTCTTGAATATTTAGATGGACTATGTCAAGGCAGTAACAAATATTGTATTACATTAGCATTAATAATATAGTTTGTCATTTACAATTACAGGAAACAAAACAACCCTCTTCACTGCCCACAGTACTTCCCAGGCTTTACTTTTTGCAGCCTATTAGCCCTTGTGTGGTATCCCTTGTCTGACCTTACTCTGGTAAAGCTGCTAATTTATCAATAAAGGATCTATGAAAGCGACATGCTGAGTAAGTCAATGGCTAGTAAAGAGCTGATTTCATACATCATGAATCTTATTATTCATGTTTTTTATTACCTTGCGCTATAAAGGGCGGTGCCAATTCATTCTTTATAGCACTTAGAGGTGGGAAAAAAGGTTATGTAGAAGTATATGATCATTAAATGCATACTAGCATTACAAGGAATAAGACTGTATAGATTCATTGACAATGAAGTAAAATACAGTAGATAACTAGTTGCGGTGAGAATATATATTCATCCATCAGCTGGAACATAAAATATATACATTTTTCTTATGCATAATTCCCCACTTCCATTTAACATTTATAGTTTTCAGGGCGTTAAAGACCAAAATCCCAAATTCGATTCCAGCAGGAAAAGGAAATGCAATAAATCCTGATCATCACTCTCTCTAGCTAGCTTACAAGTTGTTTCCAGAAGCAGAACATGGCATAATTGCTGTCAGCTGAAAGTCAATATCAGCTTGAACCTCTGTCTCTGTAGACACAATTTCAGACTAGCTAGTTGCTGCCTTAATTTGCTTTATTTTACAACTTGATACAGGATCACTTTAATAGGAATTCATCATGACATTTTTAAACACCATTTTATGTATCTGCCTACATCACTGAATGTGGAAAGTCAATGCATGGTTATTTGTCTGTGTGGTGAAATTACCATCTTCTGGTATTGGTGCTATGTGAGATTTTTCCCCCCAGAACATTTGACTTTAATGGCTACTTTTCCCGAGTAAAAGACCTTTAGTTTATATGTCCTTCTGCTCTTTGATGCTAGGTGCACATTTTCTGATTGGTTGGTTTCATTAGGTTGCTAGTTTTGTTTGTGGATTTTGTACAAAGTCAATTTCTTCAGCAGCAATGCTGCAGTTTGATATGGAAATGATATTGTGCTCCTACCACAGGGGTGAAATTCATTTTGATTGCTTCATATCCATGCATGATTCCTTTCTGAAAACGTTTTGTTTCCTGTTTTTTGTTTTCTTTTCAGTTAGGCTTTCTATTGCCTGTTTCATGTATGTCCTTTGTGTAAGAGTGTTTGTTATAGACCAGATTTTCCAACTCTTGCTCACCCTGAGCAACAGTTACACATGTATTCCCATTACTATTTACTTGAGTGGCGTCACTGAGCATCTGTCCACACTGCACTCTGAGTTGTGACTGCAGCTCAGGTAAATACACCCGCACTAGTTTTTAGCCAGGCTAAAATGGCTAAAAATAGCAGTGTAGTTGTGTGGCGTGGGCTTCAGCACAGGTTAGCAATGCTGGTACATACCTAGGATTGCTGGTGGGCTTGTACAGCCTGTACTGAAGCCTGTACTGTTGTCTTCTCTGCTATTTTTAGCAACGTTAGATTTGGTAGGTCTCCCCAAGCTGAAATCACACTTTGGATGCAGTATAGGCATACCTTTAGTGTGAGAAGGATGGCAGAGTCCAGCCTTATGTTGGGGGAACTTTCTCTTTCACTTCTAGGCACTCATTAAACAGCACAAATACATTTAAAGAACTTCTTCCTTCCCCCTTTTAAAAACAGTGTCAAAGATTTACCTTAAAATTCATGGAAAGATGAAAACAGGCAAAACAGGATTATTTGGGGATGTCAGAACACTCTGTGTTTTCTTACTGTCACCAGCTGAAACTAGAGCATTTATAGTAATGTTACTTTAAAAATATATTTTTCTATTATTGACAGTGTAAATAAATCTCCAGAGGTTATTAAGGGTGTAGTATGTTTGCCAAGATGAAAACAAAAATTAAAATCTTATTTTCATTTGAATTAAGGCACCTTTACACTGTTTTGGCAGTGTGTATGTAGATATTATACCTATAGCAAGGTCCCTTTACACTTCAGTGTGAAAGACAATCAAGCCTTTAAAACTGAAAAGCAAAGAGACTGGTTGGATAATCATGTTAAATTTTAGGTGCTGATTCAGATCAGATGGAGTGTCTCTCCATTATAGTCAAATTACTCTGGGGTATTTTGTTGCTGTAGCTGTAAAGACAGAGGGTTTTTTTTTTTTTTGGTCCTAATGGAAATGAAGGCATTTTGTGAATGTAAGACAGCTGTTTAAGGGTTGGGTTTAATTTGTTTATCTTTTCACTGTATAGCACCAGTATGGGTTTATGCACTAGAGTAACGTGGTATAAGGAAGTTCCTATTACAAAATCTAGAGCTTGAATCAATTGTGCTGATTGTTATAAACTGGTATATTTGACTGGTGGAGAAGTCCCTGTATACCTGAAATTACTCCTGGCCCTTATTTGCGGTATGTGGTGTGTAGTGGTAGGGTGGGAGAGTTAAAGGTAACGCACAACCAGGCCTAGGCAAATAGAGCAAAACGACTGCTTATCTTTGATCTGAGTGAGTCAGGATCTCTTTGTACTAAGCCCCATGGCATTAACACTTATGGCAGAGAAATTGTATGCACTAATGTCCCAATCTAACCAATAGGCACTTAAGCCCAACAGTTTATTCAGAGCAAGAAAGCAATACTTTTTTACAAAGTAATCTTTTGTAAACAGGAAAGACAAAGTAAAAACCAAACCTACTTATATATCAAGATACAGTGATGTTCAATAATGTCCTGCAATGACCTTGGGGATTATTAGAAAATCCATTACAATCTACACCACACAACTATGCTGACAGCTTGTGCCACACGCTCTCAAAGAAACTGCGGAACCACCTGATCAACATCCTCTACAGCAAACAGGGAAAGATTAAGAATGAGCTCTCAAAACTGGATACTCTCATAAAAAACCAACCTTCCACACAAACTTCCTCGTGGCTGGACTTTACAAAAAGAAGACAAGCCATTTACAACACACACTTTGCTTCTCTACAAAGGAAAAAGGACACTAAACTATCTAAACTACTGCATGCCACAAGGGGCCACAACAGTGGTTCTCTTAACTCACACAGCAATATTGTTAATCTATCCAGCTATACTCTTAGCCCAGCAGAAGAATCTGTCCTATCTCGGGGCCTCTCCTTCTGCCCCTCCACCCCCACGAACATGATACAGTTCTGTGGTGATCTAGAATCTTATTTTTGACGTCTCTGACTCAAGGAATATTTCCAACACACCTTTGAACAGCATACTAATGCACAGAGAACTTCCTACCAACACTACAAAAAGAAGGATTCTGGGTGGACTCCTCCTGAAGGTTGAAACAACAGAATGGACTTCTACATAGAGTGCTTCCGCCGACGTGCACAGGCTGAAATTATGGAAAAGCAACATCACTTGCCCCATAACCTCAGCCGTGCAGAACACAATGCCATCCACAGCCTCAGAAACAACTCTGACATCATAATCAAAAAGGAGGTGCTGTCGTCACCATGAATAGGTTGGAATATGAACGAGAGGCAGCTCTCTAACACTACATTCTACAAGCCATTATCCTCTGATCCCACTGAGGGTTACCAAAAGAAACTACACCATTTGGTCAAAAAGCTCCCTGAAAAAGCACAAGAACAAATCCGCATAGACACACCCCTGGAACCCCGACCTGGGGTATTCAATCTGCTACCCCAGATCCATAAAACTGGAAATCCTGGACACCCCATCATCTCAGGCATTGGCACCCTGAGAGCAGGATTGTCTGGCTATGTAGACTCCCTCCTCAGGCCCTACGCTACCAGCACTCCCAGCTGTCTTCGAGACACCACTGACTTCCTGAGGAAACTACAGTCCATTGGTGATCTTCCAGAAAACTCCGTCCTAGCCACTATGGATGTAGAAGCCCTCTACACCAACATTCCACACAAAGATGGACTACAAGCCATCAGGAACAATATCCCTGATAATGTCACGGCAAACCTGGTGGCTGAACTTTGTGACTTTGTCCTCACCCACAACTATTTCACATTTGGGGACAATATATACCTTCAAGTCAGCGGCACTGCTATGGGTACCCACATGGCCCCACAGTATGCCAACATTTTTATGGCTGACTTAGAACAATGCTTCCTCAGCTCTCGTCCCCTAATGCCCCATCTCTACTTGCGCTACCTTGATGACATCTTCATCATCTGGACCCATGGAAAAGAAGCCCTCGAGGAATTCCACCATGATTTCAACAATTTCCATCCCACCATCAACCTCAGCCTGGACCAGTCCACACAAGAGATCCACTTCCTGGACACTATGGTGCTAATAAGTGATGGTCACATAAACACCACCCTATACTGGAAACCTACTGACCGCTATACTTACTTACATGCCTCCAGCTTTCATCCAGACCACACCACGTGATCCATTGTCTATAGCCAGGCTCTAAGATACAACCACATTTGCTCCAACCCCTCAGACAAACACTTACAAGATCTCTATAAAGTGTTCTTACAACTACAGTATCCACCTGCAGAAGTGAAGAAACAGATTGACAGAGCCAGAAGAGTACCCAGAAGTCACCCACTACAGGACAGACCCAACAAAGAAAGTAACAGAATGTCACTAGCTGTCACCTTCAGCCCCCAACTAAAATCTCTCCAGCACATCATCAAGGATCTACAATCTATCCTGAAGGATGATCCGTCACTCTCACAGATCCTGGGAGACAGGCCAGTCCTTGCTTACAGACAGCCCCCCCAATCTGAAGCAAATACTCACCAGCAACCACACACCACACAACAAAAACAACTAACCCAGGAACCTATCCTTTGAACAAAGCCTGTTGCCAATTCTGTCCACATATCTATTCAGGGGACACCATCATAGGACCTAATCACATCAGCCACACTATCAGAGGCTCATTCACCTGCGCATCTACCAATGTGATACATGCCATCATGTGCCAGCAATGCCCCTCTGCCATGTACATTGGTCAAACTGGACAGTCTCTACGTAAAAGAATCAATGGACACAAATCAGATGTCAAGAATTATAACATTCAAAAACCAGTCGGAGAACACGTCAATCTCCCTGTTCACTTGATTACGGACCTAAAAGTGGCAATACTACAACAAAAAAACTTCAAAAACAGACTCCAACGAGAAACTGCTGAACTGGAATTAATTTGTTAACTGGACACTATTAAATTAGGCTTGAATAGAGACTGGGAGTGGATGGGTCATTACACAGAGTAAAACTATTTCCCCATGCTCATTTTTCCCCCTTACCATTACTCACACCTTCTTGTCAACTGTTGGAAATGGGCCATCCTGATTATCACTACAAAAGGTTTTTTTTCTCCTGCTGATAATAGCTCACCTTAACTGATCACTCTCGTTATAGTGGGTACAGCAACACCCATTTTTTCATGTTCTCTGTGTGTATATCTATCTATATATATCTTCCTACTGTATTTTCCACTGAATGCATCCAATGAAGTGAGTTTTTTAACCCATGAAAGCTTATGCTCAAATAAATTTGTTAGTCTCTAAGGTGCCACAAGTCCTCCTAGTTTTTTTTGCTGATACAGACTAATACGGCTACCACTCTGAAACCTGTCAATTAGAAAAGAGGAGAATCATACAATTTCTAAACTACAGGGTCAAGATAGAAAAGCAAAGGTTAGTGATGTGTTGATGCTATTAAAGCTCACTCTCAAAGCTGGCCAGCCTCATGTTAAGTCTTATTCTTACAAATTTCAAAACCTTCCCTGCATTGCGAGAATATGGAAGGCAGGCAAAGAAGAAGATTAGTGGGATTTAGTGTACTTGGCATTGGTGTTGGTGGGTCAACCAACTTAGCAGACCTGAAGAAAAGTTCTGTGTGGCTTGAAAGCTTGTCTCTCTAACATAAGTTGGTCCAATAAAATAGGGTTACTATATTTGAACATTCAAAATAGAGGACACTCCACTGGGGGGGAGGGTATTTGCTCGTACCTCCACCCCGGCCCTGTCCCAACTCCATCCCTTCCCCGCCCCCATTCCAACCCCTTCCCCAAAGTCCCCGCCCCAACCCTGCCCCATTGGACCCCTTCCCCAAATCCCCGCTCCGGCCCCGCCTCCTCCATTGAGCGCGCCATGTTCTCCCTCTTTCCCCCTCCCTCCCAGCCGTGTGAAACAGCTGTTTCACAGCACAAGCGCTGGGAGCTAGGGGGAAAAAGCGGGCACTCTCTCGAGCGATCAACATTCACTTTCTTTCTTGAATGAGCAACATTCACTCTCTTTCTTGAATGAGCAACTCTTCTTTGGGGAAAAATAATAATGGCAAAATCCTGGATGTTTTTAGATATTTAAAAATTCAACCGGATGGAGATTTAAGAACCAAAAAGCTGGACATATCCGGCAAAATACCGACATATAGTAACCCTAAATAAAAGATATTATCTCAACCTACCTTGTCTCTCTAAGCTTAGCAGCTGGCATTTTACCAATGTTGCAATTATTGGTTTGGAAGTGCTGGTAGATATTTAAGAATCTTTTTCTTTTTTTAAACAAAAATACTACCTTTTGGGTTGGTTTAGTGTTTACATCTGTCAACGTTCAAAATGCCCCTTTAAAGTGACCAATTTGGAGCCAAGACATGGGGTGGACAGTTTTTATTGTAGGTTCGAGATCTTGCTCCACTGAAGTCAATGTGAGCTTTACTATTGCCTTCAGTAGGAACAGTTCCAGGCCCTTTGCAAGTTGGGCAAACAAAATGATGTTTTCTCTTTTTAAAATTTTGTTTGAATGTAGCTACCTGCTTTTTCAGCTCAGTAGGAGTGTCCTGTAGCCATGGGAGAAAAGGTGATGTCTGCAAGCAATAGTCGTCTTAGGCACACTGACATTATGCCAATCTAAAGCATGATGCACCAACCACATCCAGTAATTTGCCTGACAGGTGTAAACTGATGTTTTAACCTGTAAAAACCATCATAGCACTTGGTTTTTTTCCCCTCTCCACTTCTTGAGACATGTTGGTTTTCAACTTGTCAATAAAAATGCCAATAACGTCATACCTGTAGTAAGCCAAAAAGCCAGGGAATGGAAGGCAGATTTTCAGAGATAAAAGTGAACACTTGTTGAGAAAAGAGGTTATTTATTTATTGAAAAATAAAGTAAGACAGCAGTTTGTAGCAGAAGGAATAGAGAGAAGTTTCTTACAGTTAAGAGCAGTTTTGCTATAATCACTGCAACTGACTACCTTGTCAGGTTGCATTGGTTAATCTCTAAATCATCTATGGCATGGTTTGTGCTTTTCAGTCTTTATTCTTTTCTTTTAACCTCTTCTGACTGCCCTTCACAGTAGTACTAGATGCTAAAATCTGAAAACTAATAGTACCCACAGGTAGAGTACATATGAATATACCTGAGATTCTATCAGCAAGGAGTGGCTGGATTGATACAAGACAGCAAGACAGTTCTTGAGCATAAGCACCACTGTATATGCTTTAAGGGCCCTGTAGTCTTAAGTGAGCCAATAACTCAGATGCTGGTCCAGTCCTTCGAGAGAGGAGTCACACTCCACTCAGCCATAAGGCAATATCCCTCTCATGCACTAACAACAGAACCACACAGGGAGAAGACACTCAGGGCACAACATTCTCCCTTCAGCACATTGAAATCTTTGCTGTCTTGGGGCAACTCATGTTGTCCCTAATGGGAGAGAAAGGAATACATGTTGTAGGCAATTAAGAAAGTAATGGTGATTCAGTTGGTGACACTCTTCCCTTGAAATCAATCCAGCACTGATGGTTCAGCATAGTGTAAGGGGAGCTGTTCTTTTGGAGGCTTATCATTCAGATCAGATGCAAATAGGGCTCTTTGTCACTTGTGGTTACTAAAGAGCTCTCAACCATTTCTGTACATCTTTTGTCAAATCATTTTGACTAATAGACACATTCATAAATATTGAAGTCTGTTGCATAAGCTGAGAACAGAAGCAGAGAACTTAATCAAGTGTATTTACTGTAAATTATGTGTCCAGCTGATCGTGATTTAAGGATTTAGGCTGGGATTTCCAAAGACACCTAGGGAAGTTGCGTGCTCAAGTCCCATTGAAATTCCATAGGAGTTGGGCACCTCCCCTGGGCTACTTTGAAAACCCCCAATCTTTGGGCACAGCAATGTGGTAAGCTCTTTTGGGTTAATATTCTGAGCACTGTCAGCTCCCATTGACTTAAATGGAGTTCTTGCTCAGCACCATGCATGACTGGGCCAAAATAAAAGAATGATTTACAATACAGTATAATTCCATCATGACATAATGGCTATATTTCTGTCTGGGCCCAGTCTAACAATGTACTAGCTACCTTCTGTGAAGGGCTGACTGCCCTGATCCCTCTTCAGTCCTATTTGTGGGATGTGGCCAGCACCTTACAGGTGATGTTTCTTAGTGTGAAAATGAAGATTAGAAGGGGAATAATTTCTGATGTTCTATTGAAACTCTTTCTCCCACCCCATGATTTAATAGTATCTTAATGCTTTACTTATGGATAGACATTTAGGTCCATTCTGGAGACTAGGGGTGAAATCCAGGCCCCACTGAAATCAATGGAGGTTTGAGGTTGACTCAAAGTTCTGTGAGGCCAGAATTTCCACCTAGATGTGTAAGAATTCATAGTCAGATCTGTAGGTTTCAGCTATATTTTACAATGATCACCATACAGGTCTTTGAAAATGGTATAAATCCTGCAGTATACTGGGATGGGCTCTCTACTCACATTGAATGGAAATGGAGGGTTCTCAGTTCCTCTCTGAAGGTACTTAGCAGATTCAAGCACATTGTCTAATGATACTGATGTCCAGGAAACTTAGAACTTCACTTGCCCTGCCAGAAGGGAGCAGTTTAGAGGGACTGAATGTTACTCAATGCAATTTGCTCTGCAGGATCAGGGAATTCCTACAGGATATACAGAATACCAGGAGAGCATAACCAATGTAAATCGGAGTTGATTTTAGTGTAACAGTCATAGAATCATGGAACATCAGGGTTGGAAGGGACCTGAGGAGGTCATCTAATCCAACCCCCTGCTCACAGTAGGACCAATCCCCAATTTTTGCCCCAGATCCCTAAATGGCCCCCTCAAGGATTGAATTCACAACCCTGGGTTTAGCAGGCCAAATGCTCAAACCACAGAGTTACCCCTCCCTCCAGGGATAGCTCAGTGGTTTGTGCATTAACCTGCTAAATCCAACAGTGTGAGTTCAATCCTTGAGGGGGCCATTTAGGGATCAAAATAAGAGACCATACTTGGTTCTGCTGTGAAGGCAGGGGACTGGAATTGATGACCTTTCAAGGTCCCTTCCAGCTCTATGAGATAGGTATACCTCCATATTATATTATATTATATAATATAACATATGATGGGGGGCAGGGATAGTTCAGTGGTTTGAGCATTGGCCTGCTAAACCCAGGGTTCTGAGTTTAATCCCTGAGGGGGCCATTTTGGGATCTAGGGCAAAAATTGGGGATTGGTCGTGCTTTGAGCAGGGGGTTGGACTAGATGACCTTGAGGTCCCTTCCAATCCTAATATTCTATGTAAAAATGAATGCCAGCTACTCTTCCCTCCCACCTCCACATCCCCAGTTCTTGTGCTTTTGAACTGGAAATAAAGAACAGAAAACATTTTACTGTGAGAGGATGAATGTCATACTTGGCAATGTTTCTACTCCTGGTCCATAACAGACCAGGTGAGGTGATTTCAATACTACCAACACTTGTATGAAGTTGGCAGGGAAGTCTGCTTAGATTAGTTAATGATGTGTGCTTTGCAGTTAATGGGCCATTCCTCAATTTTGTCTGCATTTAGTGGAGGGAAGAGTAGTTACTTTGAGAAGTTCGTTTGTCATGATGGGATGAATGCTTTGTTCTGTGCCTACTACTGTACAATCATAATACCAGATGTAAATGTATAAATATTCAGTCTTAAAAATTAATTCTTCATGCTTCTTTACAGAGCCGCCATATTAATAAAAGTCAGTCATGCTGTTTTAATGTTCTTTCATAATATTCTCTTCCTACAAGTTGCTGATCTGCACCGTCTATTAATACAAGTCTCAAATAATTTTGAGAAGTAATCCATGAGGCTTACCTCTCTTATCTGTGGTAACTTTTAAAACTAACAAAATTCCTATGACTGATTCTGCATTATGACTGAATTGCAGTTACTTCCTTAGTACAAATGGCATTGACTTAAAATGCAGTTCTATTTCTCACATGACTCACTCTTAGTCACTGAAGTATGCTGGCATCTTTACTAAGTGGGGATTATCCCTTTGGCAAGTGTCTATAATTATGTCATCTATGTTTTACTCACAGGTGTTGAGAGAAAATACAGATTCTTCAAATCCTTTCCCCCTTCAAAATCCTGTTGCTACAGGTTTTTATAGCAGTGGCTCTCAACCTTTCCAGACGACTGTACCCTTTTCAGGAGCCTGATTTGTCTTGCATACCCCAAAGTTCCACCTCACTTAAAAACTACTTGCTTGCAAAAATCAGACATAAAAATACAAAAGTGTCACAGTATGCTATTACTGAAAATTTGCTTACTTTCTTATTTTTACCATATAATTATAAATCAATTGGAATATTAATATTGTACTTATATTTCAGTGTATGGTATATAGAGCAGTATAAACAAGTCATTGTCTGCAGTGGTTTGAGCACTGGCCTGCTAAACCCAGGGTTGTGAGTTCAATCCTTGAGGGGGCCATTTAGGGATCTGGGGCAAAAATTGGGGATTGGTCCTGCTTTGAGCAGGGGGGTGGACTAGATGACCTCCTGAGGTCCCTTCCAACCTTGATATTCTATGATTCTGTATGAAATTTTAGTTTGTACTGATTTCGCTAGTGCTTTTTATATAGCCTGTTGAAAAACTAGGCAAATATCTAGATGAGTTGATGTACCTCCTGGGTACCCCCAGGGGTATATACACCCCTGGTTGAGAACCACTATTCTATATGGTATTCAGATTTCTTTCCACTAGAAAGTACTTTTGATTAAGGAGGAAAAATGTTGACTGCCTTACTAGCAGATGTAGTGCATGGCCTAATCAAATGGGGACCCAATCAGGGATTGGAGCCTCTATTTACTGGCAATACGAATAATACAATACATTCACAATGAAATTGCTTCCTGTACAGATGACCCACACAAAATTCTGTGCCCCACTTAAGCTTTAACACAAAACTAAAGTGGCACTCAGTGTCCTCTGTAGGACCCTCTGCACTGGAGCAAATTTCACCCTAAAACATGCTGAGCTATGAT
Organism: Eretmochelys imbricata; assembly: GCF_965152235.1. Taxonomy (NCBI): domain Eukaryota; kingdom Metazoa; phylum Chordata; order Testudines; family Cheloniidae; genus Eretmochelys; species Eretmochelys imbricata. The sequence goes on along the minus strand of NC_135575.1, from coordinate 41,420,766 downwards.
ACATGCAACTATAAACCAAAAAATGGAGCCAGCAGACAAAAATTCTAGCAACTAGATCAAGACTTTTAACACCTAGAGTTTAGGGAAGCTGGAAAATTGAGGGGGAAAGAGATTGTTCTTAGTCGAGTGAAAAACTTCAAAAAATAAATGGAGACCAACAAAATGTTGACATTTGAGTCAAAATGGCCTCAACTACTTCTCCTATTCTTACATAAATAGAATGTTACAAAGCTATTTTCATCACAGCTATGAAAAAATCAAACATTACTGCCTTGATAACAGTAATCAATTTGTAGTATGACATGAACTAGTGCAAAATAGTTTATGAAAGAGAACAAATAAACAGAAAGCTTTATAAAAATAGGGCCACAACTTTCCAATCCTTAGGCAAAACTGAGAGCACCTCACTGCATCATAGTAACGTGTGCACATATGCACATACATGCTTTGGGGCTCTGTCTGTATGGTATGTTGTCTTATTGGGATAGACTCACTCTAGATCCCACAGCTAAAACCCTAAATCAGAATTGTTCGTGTGGCCAGATAACCTATAGATACAAAGATTTATCTTCAAAGCACCATATTCATTTATAGAGATCCTCTTCCATCACCGTGTTCTGGTTACAAATATAAAGTCAATAATATATCATCAGTTACCACATCACGGCATTTAAAGTTCTGCCATTATCTCCTATTTTATATGTTAAGAAATAACAGCAGAATTTCAGATGCCCCAGCATAGTAACTGTTGGTAAAAGAAATTGGAAATTTGTTTTGTGTTAATTTTTCTGGCGCTACTTCTTGGAATTTTTTCTAACTATTAGAATCTATTGAAAAGAGAAAGTAGACCACTGACTTGAGCGGGAGAGTAAGAAACAGGACTGGGATTCAGAAAATCAGGTTTTGATTCTTGGAACTGCTACAGTCTTCTGTGACCTGGGCAAGTAGCTTTGCTTCACAGCAAGAGTGATGTGGGGCTAAATCTATTAAGTTTGTGAAGTGTTCAGATACTACAATGGTCAGCACCAGAGAAGACATTGTAAATAAAATAATTATTTGGCCTGGAAGATGGAATATAGAAAAGGAGAAGCGGGGGGGTGGGGGGGGAAGATGAGAAAATAAGGAAAGAGGACAGACTTGTCTGAGTTAGAGACACTGGCCTTTTAATCTCTCTGTTTCTTTGCACTCTCTTGATGGTGCATAAGACTAGAGGGTAGGATTTTCGAAAGCACTAGAAGTTCTTAGGTGCTCAATGCCCATTGACGTTCTATGTGAGCTGGGTGCCTAACTCTCTTAGGTGCTTTTGAAAAATCCCACCTGGAAGGTATTGCTCCTGTCTATCTATAACCCTATGTGCTCCCATTTGTATGTGTAATTTCTGTTAAAAACCAGTCTTTATATAATTAACTGAAGTCAATATGTCCTCCTTAAAATATACTTTGTGCTTCCTTAAATTCATAAATACTTTTGTTTGAATGTGCTGTTAACATGCCTTCCCTTTAGGATGGGCAAGCACTATGTATTCATTAGTTATGGAAACATATTTAAGTATTTTCTACTGCACATTATAAAATACTTGAGAATAAGTTAAGGGTTAAAATATTTGGTACTAACATCTGTCAAAGCTCTTACGTGTCTTATTATTCTTTGTATTATAACTTCTTGGGCAGTTAAGGTTTTAGGACTGTTGTTACTGAATAATATCTTTCATATTAACTTTAACAAAGAGCTATTGCTTAATAACTGTTATAAAAGCATGCAAGCTCATTGACTCTCATGCTGTTTATAACAACTACACAGGTTACAACTGATAGTCCTAATCATTTGAAGGATGTTAATACACCTATAAATAAATGTATATGACCTGAAGAGTTGAGCACGTCCTTCTGCCTTCTAGACGTAATAAGGGAAAGGCTCAGTCTTTCCTATCACTTATATTTTGAGAGGCTTCTCTTCTTCTCCTCCTTGCCCACTGACCCTTTAAAACACATTTATTTCAAATAAAAGGACTTCTTGATTGAGATTTAGTCTTCTTTCCTCCACTTGCTGAGCTGTTTATGTTGCTAATAGTTAGGTCATAAACTGTTGCAGGGGGAAACAGTTCCTACAAAAAGAATCAATGAAGCAACAAGGAAATTGCAATGTAGCAAAAATAAATGTCCTTGAAGCATATTCTGACCTTTGATACATGCAAACACAGCTCCAGGTAGAAACCGTGGAAAGTTGAGGGGAGAGGAAGATGGGGTCCTTCATGATCTAACAATTTTTTCTATTACTTTCCTTTTCTGGTTCATTAGAACTGGATGTTGCTCCCTCTATAGTTTACCAACACTACTCCTGTCATTGGTCAGAGTGGACCACTTGATAATTTCACCCTTCCCCTCATGGCTGAGGGCACTACATCTGTAGCTTTCCCAGCTGGAAGTTATAGATCACATTCAGGACCCTTATTTGGGTGACTTTGGGAAAACTTTCATTGATTTCAATGGAAGTATAGCATGAGTAATATAGGTTACAGTATTTGGCACTTCATTTGCTATTGTATTTTATTAGAAAAATATTTTTTTCCTTATAAGAGTGAAATTATGGCCTTTCTTCCACCCCACTTAATCTAAGCAGCATATTAACAACATTTCATTTTATATACCATTTAGCGTATACCTAACAGAAGTAATTTTACACACCTCACAGCTTCTGTCCAAAAAAATAGTGTTCAGCTATTTGTTGGGAAAATGCTAATCATCATCAGTGATTCAAGTTACCCTTTCTCACAAATTTTCCATTTTGAATGCCAATGCTGTGTGAGCCAAACATCTCTACTATTGTGGAAACCTTGCAAGTAGAAAACTTTTTTCTAAGAATTTTGTAATACTAATTTCTTATGCTATATTATTGTCATTGCAGAGAACTTGTTTTTAGGGGAGATCAGCTATCTTCTGTGGCAAATCAAACAAGCAAAACATGTAATTTGTAAACAAGAAAGTTCTCCTGCCCAGGGCTTTATATTTCAATTCACCACCAAAACCAAAAAGGCAGAAAAATGCATCCACAGCCCCACAGAAACTGGTTCTGATATTCATAAAGGTGTTTGCCTCAGGTTCACATTAAAAAGCATTATATAAACCAGCAAAAGCCAGTCGATAACTCACTCACCGATAACTTTCAGGACACCCACAACAGCACAGCTTGTTTCTTTTTCCAGTCTGTCTTCCACTTAGAAAACAGCAGAGCTTATATACTGCCCTACCTTTTCAGCCTGCCTTTCCTCAAGCCAGGTCTCCAACATAGCCCTAGGAGGGACATTTCCCAGCAGTGGATCATGGATATCAGAGAGAGGCTGGTTACCCATCTTAGGCCCCACCACTACAGTATGCGAACAAGTGGTAGACTTGGAAGAAATGCTTGTGGTGGTGTCAGTTTTTGGTTCTACAAGGTTCTGGATAGAGGGAGCAGTGCTAGAGGCAGGAGAATTTGCTCACTGCCTTGATCTCCGATGAGAGTCAGTTTTTGAGGCAGAGTGGAACAGTTGTATTCTCAGGCATTGTATTCTCAGGCACTGAGAGGGAACACTTGTATTCTCAGGCATTGATGTTGGCCTGTGATTCCTGAATGAAGAGATTGCCTGTGTATTCGTTCCAGAACTGGTAAATGTCTGAATAAAGCAAGTTACACTTACAAGATATTCATACTCCACAAGATTCATTTCTCCTCCATTGGAAAACCAACCTGCAATGCCCCATATCACCTACTATTTGGCAAAGGGCTGACACTGCTGTCAGAAACAGGATGCAGATCTCAGAAGAAGAGCAATGTTATCATTATATTATTGTTTATTAATGTTTGCACAGTTCTTTAGACATGTAAAAGACTAAATAATACTATTATGTTTTTAAAATGTCACCAGTCCTAAAACTTTGCCTGTGGTGGATACTGAGTTCTTCGATCTTCTTCTGTCAACTTCTTTTGCATGAAGCATCTCATGTCTGCTTAAACTGTTTTCATCACTCTCTAAATATAATTCTATAAGCCTATTTTTAAAATTACATTTGCCCACCAGTCCGCCTGCTGGTGGTTAGAATCTTTTTCCATTACTCAGCACAGAATCACGGAGGCAGTAGAAAGAAGAAAACTACTGTTTCAATAATGCCATTTTTAAAAAATGCAGTGTATATTTGTCTAAGGAGTGACAACATGAAGAATTATGGAAATTTTAATGTGTGAGGCCAATCTCCCTACCACTGTCTAGCCTAAGCACTTGTAAGACACATCTATCTGCTTTTAGGACAAAATTTTGGCCTGTTTTAATCCTGTGTATTGTCATTGCCTTGATGGGGAAAATTAGGAGCAGATTTCATCCTGAGAAAGTTTTTGCCTTCATTTTTGAAAAATTAAATCAGTCTGAATTGATTTTTGTGAAGTCTTCATTTTTTAAAGCAACCAAATGGTAGAAAACATGTGTGGAAAGGTGTAAAAGTACCACACTATACTATGCTATGACAGCTTCACAAACTAAACTAAAAAAATGGCAGACTACTTGTGACAAAAAATAAAAGATTTGCTTAAGCACAATTAAGAACCCTAAACAGATTCCCAAACTAAAAGAATACACCAGCAGCAAAGTATTAAATTATTTTTCAGTAGATAACTCAGGCCAGGTCTACACTACACACTTACTTTGGTATAGCTACATCACTTAGGGGTGTAGACAGTGCTATGTTGGCAGGTGAGCATCTCCCATTGACCTAGCTATGTCCTTTCATGGAGGTGCAGCTGTGCCAATCTAGCGTCTGTAGTGTAGTCCTGCCCTCAGACATAGAAGAGTGATGCCATCTCATAATTTTTAAGGTAAACTCTTAAGGAAGACTATTCTTTCTACAGAAAGTCACCCAGAATATCAATTCATAGTATATATTTCCACCTTAACTGAATAATCTGACTTAGCATTTATAGAACTCACAATTACCATTGTATCTAAGTAGATATTCTGTTGATTTGAACTAGAAAAATGATAGCAGATTACCTTGGATTTCTGACTTAGTTCAGATATTGTTCTGTCACAGTTTGTGCAGTGCCACAAATAATTATGAATTCAAATGACTGCTAGGTTCTCTGAGTCTCCTCAAATGATATCTATTTGGGGTTACTGAAATGGGAGCTTCCATCATGGCATGGTGTACATAAAATAGACGTAACAGCAGATTTAATAACTAGTGTGGAAAGAGAAGTTGGCACACGATCAACTGCTAAAAGTGATAATGGCCATGACTGTGGAATGGAAGAATTCTGACACTGCAGAAATTCTGCATCCATATGTTCTGGATGTGAAATTTTTATACTTACAATTTATTCATCCATGAAGGTGCTGAAGCTTCTGCTAAAAGCTGCTGAAGATATTTGACATATGTGTCTACTGGATACAATATTAATCCTCTATTAGCAATGATTACTGCAGAAACCCATTTAGGATTGTAGCATACTGTGACGGGGCAAGGCCAGATGGCTATAGAAAAGTAGTGGGAGATAGCTACATTAGCTCCAGGCTAAACAAATCCCTAGTACCAAGTTAAGTGAAATGGAAGCTGCTCCAGGTCAATTAAGATACCAGGGGCCAATTAAGAACTTTCCAGAAGGCAGAGAGCATGCTAGGTTGATTGGGACACCTGAAGCCAATCAGGGGCTGGCTGAAACTCTTTGAAATGGAAGCACGTTGCAGTAACATGCATAAAGTCATACACAAAAAAAACCACCACCACCATCCTCGATTCTCTGCTGTTGATATGCATTTCTATAAACTGTGGACATAATTAAACAAGCTATCACATTTTCTGAAATGTAAATGAAAGAAGTGTTCTGAGTTCTAGATTGTCTGCAAGAAATTAAATCAATTTATGAGCAAATAAATGAAACAAATTGGCCACTAGGCCTTAGACAACTTTTTTTTTTGGTTGTGTGAAAGTACAACAGTCTCATCGGACTAAAGAAAGTTGTACAGTGTGCAGCTTCTGTGCTTGATATTAAAAGGTAAAGGATTATGAACTGCCCAAACTGAGGCCTACCTCCAAAATGAGTATTTAAACAGTTTGGATCAATGATGATAAATACTCTTCTATCACCACATGCCCCTTGGAAAGTCTCTACCTTATGTGATCTTGGTTCCAGTTTAAACAGTCTCATAGGGCTGAGCACCTTAGTTGGAAAAGAAGAACTTCACTTTGAAATAACCCAAATGCAGACTCAAATCCTTTAGTTCTCTCTGCTGAGTCTGGTCTATTATTTTAGTAGTCTCACTGGTGTTGCCCAGAGGCATGCCCTGAATACATTATTGTATAGTTTTAATGAGGAAACTTTGAAAACTTACCGTCTTCTCACAACACATAAGATTTAGGGCCCATTCTTTGGCTTCCAGGGAGTTTTGAGTATGCAAGGAATTAGGTTCCCAAATTATCCCAAAGAGAATGTCACACCTTATGTAAACTACAGACAGAAAGGAGGTCAAAGGAAATTTAAGGAGAAAGGAATCATGGATCCTCTTGGAGCAAAAGGAGGAAGAACATTTTATTAGAAGACAAAAGGTAAGGCAGAGGATATTACTGTAGGTAGAAGAATAAAGTATCCAGGTTTTTTGGATGTTATCCAACTTTTTTGAGGTCCATCAATTACTGATGTGTAAGTGTAGGTGCTTAAATCTTCTAAAAGATTAACATAAAATTAACAGAAATCTTCTAAAAAGCATACAAGGAGTTTAATCACTGAGACATTTTCCTCTATTTATAATTATTCATATTAATATATTGCCCAGGGGCCTCATGGTAAAATTAAGTCCTTTTAACAATGAATAGTTTTTGCGTGTTCATGTAACTCATCCAAAACAAATGTAAAGATCAACAGATAGGAGCAATAAATGTTTAGTAGGATTAACATATGAGTGACAATTTGTATGATTTAGGGGGGAAATAAACTCAAGTCCCTTGGGAGTGGGATTGGAATAATACGTATAAATCAATAGGTTCTTATGCCTATGCATCATTTGTTTTTTTTTAATGTCTCAGGAAAATAACAATAATTAACCAGAGATTCTCTGCTCTAAATAGTGCTTCCATTTCTGCAGAATTTAGCGTGTATACTATATTTCTAGAACAGACTCGTTTAGCCAGCCATTTTATTTGACATGGTCATTAACTGTATTATAACATCATGGAAGATAGACCCTATGTCCAGGGCCATCGCTAGGGAGGTGCGGGGCCCGGGACAAATCAGCCTTTAAGGAGCCCCAGACCTCTAACTCCCCTGCCCCCAGGCTGGCCTATAGGCGCCGACTCCGTGGCTGCTCCGGGGTTGTAGCATCCACAGGGAAAAAATAGTGGGTGATGAGCGCCCACCAGCAGCCTACCTATCAGCTCCCCTCCCGCCCCCCCAGCACCTCCCGACCGCTGGTGGACCCCCAGATCAGCGCCTTCCCACTCCCTCCCTGCACCTCCCACCCGCTGTGATCAGCTGTTTTGCGGTGTTCAAGAAGGCTAGGAGGGAGGGAGAGAAGCGGGGAGGTGGCATGCTTGCGGTGGGAGCATGGAACTGGGTGGGGAAGGGGTGGAGTGGGGGAAGGGCCTGGGACAGAGCCAGAGGTCAAGCACCCCCTAACAGTTTGAAAAGTCGGCGCCTGGCCTCACACAACAGACTCACACTGAAGAATGGAGCCCCCCCCAAAGCACTGGGCCCAGAGCGGTCACCCCAATTCGCTGTACCCAAGGGATGGCTCTGCCTATGTCAAAGTGGCTGAGAGACCAGATCTCTCATTCCTATATGTGACACTTCAATAGGAGGATTATCCCACCACTGCCAGTATCAAGCCAGCTCTCAACAATTTAGCATTATGATATCCATCTTTTGTATTTAACCATTTTAATTAATAAGAATCAATTAGGCTGAAAAACAGTCTCCTTTATGCTTTGACTGGTTTCCGTTTGAGCCATTGGTCATCTGAAGAAGATGCCCCCCACGCACTATGGGTTTCCAGGAAATATTTTTGTCCAATAGTTAATCATTCCAACAACAAAATCTGGATCATTTAGATGTTGGTTTGCTTTTACCTATGTTACAAGATGGAATATAATATAGCTGTTTTGATTAATCATATGCTACTTTGATAAGACTTGTGGTTTATTAATATGATAGCCCTCTGTTTTCCTCCCTCCCCTCCCCCAACATACCTTGACTTCTTTGCTTCAGCTGATTAGATGGTATAACTCATAACTCCATATATTTAATATATGAGCCCAACCCATTTCTGACATGATGGCAGTACCGTACAGCATCTCAGAGTACTGATACATTGCTGAGAAATGGTTTACTTTTTCCTTCCCATGGGACACTTCAGCACTTCTGTAACACTGTGTGCAGCCAACTGCTGACAAGACAGTTTATATGTACTGACACCAGACACAGCTAGCTATCTAAAAGAAAATTAAATCTCATACTGAGAAAGGACCGACTATCAGTTAAACTTGCAATCAGCTGTAACAGTGCCAGGCACTGTCATTAAGAGCTATTTTTTATTTTTATTGTTGCTCAACATATGAGATTCCTTCTCCAGGCAAAAAACAAAGATTATGCATGGCAGCTCGTGATGTTCTATTTTTGTCACTCATAGTCACAGGCTTCAGAGCAAAGGGAAACATTGGATGGAAAAAGTGAAGTTAATTATCGAATGTTAAATCAAGCAATTTTTGTTGAATAAATGCCAGCTGAGCTGTTGAGGCAAACAAACTCTAGCGGTAAAAGGAGTCTTGGAAGCAGAGCTGACCGAGGATGACAATTCTGTTTTGTGGCAATGTTTGAGGTTTTGAAATTTGTTTTAATCTCAGACTGGAATGAAATCAAAACCTTTTGAATATTTTTGTGAAAACAGAATTGTGGGACATTAGTTATTTTCAGATTGAAACCTGAGCTTTTTGATTCTGGAAGATAGGCATGTGTTTGTGGGATTATATCCTACTGGTTAGGGTGCTAGTAAGGGATGGGGAACCCTACATTTATGTCCTGCTCTGCCTGCTTCTGAGTGATCAGCAATCAAAAATTCTGAATTGGCTAAAGGAGCAGAGGCTTGAACATGGGGCTTCCACATCCCAACCCAGTGTCCTAACCCCAGGCTAGAAAATCTAGCCAATAAATTAGCATATTTCACTTTGTTGAAAATGTTCCCTCTACTTCAAAGGCTTCCAACTAAAGTGATTATATCTGGTTCATTGTCTCCCTTAAACAAACAAAACAAGTGCTGCCACTGAAGTCAACAACACTGGGATAAGCAATAGAATGTGGCTTTTAAACTTCAGCTAAAAGATAGCAAGCTAGCTCAAACTTCCTCCATGTTTCACCTCACCCTTGCCTTCCAATGCAAAGGTTACCAACCCTTGTAAGAAATGTTTGCTTTAATAGTAATTAGTAACTGGAAGTCAAAGGTATCCTGGAGCATAATTTTCTGAAATACAAAAAAAAAAAAAAAAAATCTGCTTGTTAATGATGCATATATGCTTGTGTGATCAGAATCTTGTTTAACTGTTAGGGAACAATCTTTAAGTCCAAGAAGTCTATTTATGATAATAAATGACAACCTATTCTGACCTGAATCTATCATCTAGAACTGACAAATTTGTCATTTTGTTTTATTTTGAGATTTTTTTCATAGAGTAGCAAAATTTTCTGGAAAAATATTTTTTCCCGTGAAAAAAATCCCAATTTTTAAACCAACTCTAGCCTTTAAATATCCACATGTGGAGCTATGTGTATTTTTCTTATGATGTAATGGCATAAGTATTGAAATAGCGTGGATAATACAGCTCAATGCCTGATTTGAACAGTATTGCACTAGTATAACTAAAGGCGTGTTTTTAAATTCATTTTATTAAACTAGTGCAAACTCCTGTGAGGACCTTCTTAAATCAATTTAAATCTTGTTTATATTGATTTAACCTACATCAATTCCTTTCCACCTTAAGCAAAATCAATATAAGACAGGTTTTAAGAGGAACATAGGAATTTGTACCAGTTTATCTAAAGCAAATGAATACCCAAATTTTGTTACATTGGTGCAAGTTTTATGTGTAAATAAGTTGTAAGTAAAGGCAATGGCAGTGACTTATAGGCTAACAGTGAATACGAGAGGGAAAAACAATAAGAAATGCTACCCCTAAAAATGCTAACCTGCAGTTGTCCCTTAGGTTATGAAACTGTTTTCTAACACCAAAGTCTCCCGCGACCTGATCCAAAGCCCACTGAACTCAATCACTTCCATTAACTTCAATGAGATTTGGAGCATGCCTCATGGCTATAATTAACCCACAGTAACAAACCCTTCTGTGACCTTTCTAAACTTTTCTTTAAAAAAGAAAAGTGAAGGGCTATTTTAAGGTGTATAAAGGAATTCTATGTAAAACTCAAAAGGGGAATGTGGGCCTTAGAAAATGTTACCACATTGAAGTAGATCCCATATCTCAGAAACAAGAGCTCCTTTATCATATGTCAAACTCCGTTCATCAGAAAAAAAAAAAACTTTATACAGGGTGCTAATGGACTTAGAAAATTGATACAATAGCCAATAATGTATGATTCAACACAACTGTTTCTTAGTTGGTGGCTGAGCCCTTGGCCCTATTTTTCTCATAGAGAACAATATTATCAAGACAGAGTGTATAGCAGATGCTAAATATGCACATTTCACACGTTGCTTGAATTTGTTTATTGACTTCCTCTGGGATAAAAGGAACATTGTTGATATGATAATGGTGGCATAAACATTTTGGCCACTTTAAGCATTATTTTGAATACCAGAAAAATTTAGAATGATTTTTTGCATAAGACTTGCCAAAGCATCAATTGAAGGCTTCATTATAGCTATTCATATCAGTATAATAAGCATTGCGTCAGCATTTTCATTAGAAACGCTCTTTTAGAGGCCTTGATAATTTGGCTGCAAAATTTTTTTTGGCTGAAATTTAGCTTGGAGGTAATTTTTAAAGTGTTTTTAAACTGTTTCATCTGTTTTATCGTTGGATAAAGATGGGGAAAACTGTTGTTTTAGCTGGTTTAATTGTACTTATGTTCAAAATATACAAAGGTTTACAGTTTAAAAATACAAATTAAGCATGTAATTAAAAAATGAAATTGAAACCACCTATGCCCCAATCCTGAAAACACTATTGTATATGCATCTTTTTACTTACGTTAGTAGTCCCATTGAAATCAGGATCAGGGCGCTAGTCATTAAACTTATAAGGGCCATTGTACATGTAGGAAGGGACACTTTTGTAACATTCTGGCATTGTCATGTAGAGATCTGTGGAAAGGACAAATCTGAGGGTTTCACAAATTCTGAGTTGGATTGTGCCACCTTTAGTCATGTTAAGTGGTACCTTACTCTAGAAGTAGCTCCACTGAAATCAGTGAATCTATTTGTAGAGGATGGAACCACTGCGTGTAAGTATAATCCCAGCCATAATGAATACGTGAGAGAAGAAAACAAATCAGAAGTGGTTTTTTCATCATGCATGAAAAACACGGTTTTGTTTAGGATCAAAAAGACAATTTGTACTTCATGAGATAGAGGAGGTTTACCTCACAGTGCGATGCTTGCCTGCTGCAACCTCTTTCCACAGAATGAATCTTACCAATTTGATCAATGGGGATCAGATTCATGGGGAGGAGGGCAGGGTAATTTGGTATCAGATGTGAGGGGAGGCCACTCAATTTTAGCAGCAAAAATTAGCAAATCACCTACATATTTCATGCAACTCATGGCTTTGTTCTATCTATTTATATTGCTCTTCTCACCAGAGCTCCTGAACACCTCACAGTCTTTAATGGATTTTCATTCTCACAGGATCCCTGTGAGGTTGGGAAATACTATCTCTATTTAACAGCTAGGGAATGGTGGGCAGATTAAATGGCTTACAGAAGGTCACACAGGAAGTCTATGACTGGACAAGGAATGGAAGCTAGCCAGCCCTCTTAAGCCTCAACCTTTTATACCAGACCATGCTTTGTATCTCCTGTTTTGTTTAGGGGAAATAAAGTTTCAAAAATCTTGTTTTCTTTTGTTCTGTTAAGTTGTGGGGAAGAAATAGGATATAAAGAAAGGACTGAGAACGCTTCTTTGTTTTGCACATGCTGCAAAAGAAAAAAACAGATAGGCAATGCCTTTTTTCACTTTTGCAAAATTCCATTAAAGACATATATTTTTCTGAAGTTAAATATTTATGTAAGCTCCCCTTCTCCTATAAGGAGGCACTTCATGGGAGCTAGTCCTTGTGAGACCAAACGAAAGGGAAATGTTTTAAAAACTCTTCTCTGTTGGGCCTTGGTCCCTGAAGAATAGTTTTCACATATCCCCAGAAGGGTTAGGAAAACTTCTGTTGTAAAAGCCCAGGACAACTTACTACTACCTGCGCAAGTAAAAGGGTTACATTTTCTTCTTGTTGGAGAAGCACAACAGAGGGAGATATGGGTGGGTTGAGCATTGAGTTGCCAGTCAGAACAGAGTGTGATTGGCTGAGTGGGAGTGGAGCAAAGAGAATTGAGTTGCTCAGGAGTAGGGGAGGAGAAAGGGCTGAGCAGGGCAAAAGAATGGAGCTGCCAGTCAGAGGAAGAGTGGAAGGAGCTTAGTGGAGCAATACAGATGAGCTGCTAGTCAAAGGGAACAGTGATTGGTCTTGCAGGTGATGCCTTTGAGAAAGGTATGGGACCAGGAAGAAGAATGCTGCTGAGCATGCCTGAGGCAGAGCCTTAATTTGAATGTGGCCTGTTAGGGTATGTCTACTCTGCAATAAAACACCCATGGCTAGCCCGTGTCAGCTGACTCAGGCTCGTGGGGCTTGGGCTATCAAATTGTAATCCAGATGTTTGGACTTTCATTTTCAGACTCTTTGGCCCTATTCCTGGTTACATTGCGTGTAGCCATTTACACCAATGCAAGGTTAGTTTAAAATGCTACCAAATCAGAATGGGAATGTTTTACCTCCTAACAGTGCCCTGGCATCACTGTGATTTCTACAGCAGACAGTTTCTAGAAGTTTACTTTTTATAAGTAGAATAATTAAGGGGTATCTATTTCTTTGTACTGAGAGCTCATTCAATGGGAAGACTCAGGTTACTACTCCCTTGAAGAGCAAATATCACACCTATGTCTTTTCTTCAGAGCTGTGGCTTACAGAATCAGATTTGACTGTAAGGTCTCTACTGACGGGGTGCTCAACTCTCTCCTCTTCCCTGAGAAAGCTGCTCTCTAACAGTATTTCCCAAACAGGAACAAAGAAGTGTATTTCCTCTGGTTCCTACAATGCTTTGTCCAACAACAAACAGTCTTAGTTTCTAGGGTACCCGGGGGAGGGAGAAGGACCAGGCCACAGGAGACATTGAAATTACATTTTCAGTGGTGGAAAATTGAGTCCAGGTTTATTCCTGATATGTCCAAACAACTTGGATTTGCTTTGAGTATATGCAGTTACCATCCCCAATGGGATTATTGGTGAGGAGAAAAAAAAAAAAAGAGACTCCTACTCACTCATTGCAAATGATGAGCATGAAAGCACACCTTTCTGAAAATTGAACATTACAGCTTTGCAAGTAACAGATAATGAACATTCTGCTCACAGGAGGTGGCAGAAGATGTAAATAAAATCAAGTTTTGTCTTTGTTAGCAAATCAAGCCAATCTAATGTAAAGCAAGGGCTCTATTTGATTTTTTAGTTATACTTACAGAGGTGTATTTTTTTCTGAACCTCCTTCAAAAAGCTGCTGCATCTCAATTCTCTGCTCTTGGTGCTATAAGGTTAGACTTAAAGTACATGAATCAACCTTTCTACCCAGCAGAGGGCAACAAAAATGATTAGGAGCCCATGACTTATGAGGAGAGGCTGAGGGAACTGGGGTTATTTAGTCTGCAGAAGAGAAGAATGAGGGGGGATTTGATAGCTGCTTTCAACTACCTGAAAGGGGGTTCCAAAGAGGATGGATCTAGACTGTTCTCAGTGGTAGCTGATGACAGAGCAAGGAGTAATGGTCTCAAGTTGCAGTGGGGGAGGTTTAGGCTGGATATTAGGAAAAACTTTTTTACTACGAGGGTGGTGAAACACTGGAAAGCGTTACCTAGGGAGGTGGTGGAATCTCCTTCCTTAGAAGTTTTTGAGGTCAGGCTTGACAAAGCCGTGGCTGGGATGATTTAATTGGGGATTGGTCCAGCTTTGAGCAGGGGGTTGGACTAGATGACCTCCTGAGGTCCCTTCCAACCCTGATAGTCTATGATTCTATGATAAGTAAAATTCATTTCAGTTACCTAAAAAGGGAAACCGATGGTCTCAAAGCACTATCATTCATGCTACGTTATTGGAGCCTTGAAATTAGAAAAGGCCTTTTATTATGTAGCCCCTTTGGAGGGTGTGTGCCTGAAATACCCCACTTAGGCTCTATCCGACTTGCCCCGGACTACAGAGGTAATGGTGGCAGAGGCTCAGGACTCTGTTTCCTAGATTGCCTAGTGTCCAGAACTGAGATAGCACCGACTAGGAACAGCACTGGAACCACTCATAAGCCAGAACTCAGTGACAAAGGGTTTGCTTTTGCCTTTGGTTTTGACTGTTGGAGTGGATCATATCCTGCCTGTGAATGTGATGCTGTACTTCTTACTTACAGCATTTACAGAAGTGGTTCTGCTAGCTATTGTGTGGTACAGAACCGCGAGAAATGATGCTGCATTTTGCAGATTAGCAGGAATGAGGCTGTTTTGCAATAAGATAGAGGCAGAGTGTATTTTAATGTTTTCACATCTCCAAAAAAGTTCTCCAAATACACAATAGTTACATAATGTACCATGCTGGGGCCAAATTCTGCTTTCAGTTACACAAATGGAAATCCAGAGCAACTCCACTGGAGCCACTCTGGATTTACCCATGAGTAAATGACAGCAGCATTTAGATCTATGAGATTGTGCATCAGACTCCTACAATCCTTATAAATCAAAGGTCCCCTGAAGTCATTGACAGGTTTCAGAGTAGCAGCCGTGTTAGTCTGTATCCACAAAAAGAACAGGAGTACTTGAGGCACCTTAGAGGCTAACAAATTTATTAGAGCAGAAGCACTTCATTGGATTCATAGAATGGAACATGTAGTAAGAAGATATATAATATATATAAAATATACATACACACAAACAGAGAGAGAGAGAAGGTGGAAGTTGCCATACAAACTGTAAGAGGCTAATTAATTAAGATGAGCCATTATCAGCAGGATAAAAAAAACTTTAGTGATAATCAAGATGGCCCATTTAGACAGTTGACAAGAAGCTGTGAGGATACTTAACTTAGGGAAGTAGATTCAATATGTGTAATGATCCAGCCACTCCCAGTCTCTATTCAAACCCATGTTAATGGTATCTAGTTTGCATATTAATTCAAGCTCAGCAGTTTCTCGTTGGAGTCTGTTTTTGAAGCTTTTCTGTTGCAAAATTGCCACCCTTAAATCTTTTACTGAGTGGCCAGTAATGTTCCATTCTGTGCATCTGATGAAGTGGGCTGTTGCCCACGAAAGCTTATGCTTTTATAAATTTGCTAGCCTCTAAGGTGCCCCAAGTACGCCTGTTTTTTGAAGTCATTGAGTGTTTTGACTGAATGGCTGCAGGATTGGATCCCATCAAAACACCTCACATTTTTTGCCAGGAGTCTGGAATTGCTTTTTTAATTGTTCAAAAAGTTTAATAAAATGTCTGGATTTACTATGTCTTTTATTTCTATTGTTGAAATTAGTGAATTCATGATTTCTAGAGGAAAAAATTATATTCAGCATACTAAAGCAGGAATATTTATTACTGATGACTCATTCATGCTTCTGTCTGCATTTGGAGTGGCTTAATGGTTTAAACAGTATGATTATTATTTTTCTCATTTGCTCGGCCCTTGCTCGTTTGTAGTTTGTGTTGTATAGCTTGTGCATCTCCTTTACCATTTGTTCCACCCGTGCTTACAGCAGCACTATGGTTATTTTGTCACTTCAGTGCCTTTTCTTTTTCAAACTTTCTATCAAAATCATTACTTCTAAGAATTCTGGCATTTGCGCTGTCTCCTTTGAACTGGGAAGCTTCTCCAAGACTGATTCATCTATGGTGTTCTGCACATTGTACAACTCTTCAAATATTCTTTCCATCACTTATTCTTTGCTTGTTCATCTTCACTTATTTGTCTGTGCTTGAATTTCACAACTACCTCTTCAACTCATATTTCCCACTCAGTTCTCTTATCTTGCGATACAACCCTTTTGTCACATTTCTTTTCACATATTCTTCTGCTTCTTTACATTTCATTTATCCAGTTGTTTGTGTGTATCTTTAGTATTTGTGGTCTTACAGATTCAATTTTAGTTAACAACATGAGATGACAAATAACCAACGGTCAATCAGTTTTATTAGGGTTAAAAGATAATTCAGCACAATACAGAAAGGTCTTATATTACCAACCAATCTGGACGACAGTTCTTGCAGCAATCTAGTCTGCCCAGAAATCACAAGCTTACTCCTGCTTCAGATATTCTCCCCTTGTTAACAACAAAACAAGAGATTCCAGCATTACCTAAGATTTAGACACCAGTTTTTACCAGTTTCCTATCTTATTTTGCAGATAACATTTTGGAAGTTAGCAAAACAGATGTCTGGATCCAGCCTGTGTTGGCAGGCATCAACAAGATTTATCATTTATCTTATTCAATTTTTTGGTATGTCTCTCTACTTAGCACTGAAATTACACCACTTCACATTTCCCCTAGATTAAACAGTTTCACATAAGTAAAAAGTATCCTGGAAAAGTAATATGAATAGAATGCATAGTTTAAAAAAATTAGATATAATATTGATATTGTGTATACTAAAATTGTATATGATACTGGCTAACACTGTTACCACAGACTATCTCTCCTTACATTTTTTGCAAGACACAGAGGTGTCTTGCACTAGCTAGGCGCTGTTCCTGGTGGACTGCTTTTGCAAGCCCCAACAGAATATCCATCTTATTTCCTGACAGTTGTTACACATACAAAGAATAGAGCTCTGTGTACACAGGACAGATTGCAACATTTCAGGTACCTGTATGTTTCCACAGCAAAGTTTAGTACAAGTATGAAGAATTCTGAAAAATGGACACAAAGCATTCTATATAATATACCTTATTTACTATTAGCTACTTTCTTATTTTATACAACACATGTCTATTAGCCAGGATGGGCAGGGATGGCGTCCCTAGCCTCTGTTTGCCAGAAGCTGGGAATGAGTGACAGGGAATGGATCACCTGATGATTACCTGTTCATTTCCTCTGGGGCACCTGGCATTGGTCAATTTTTGACGACAGGATACTGGGCTAGATGGACCTTTGGTCTGACCCAGTATGGCCGTTCTTATGCTTTATCGGACCTTCCTTGGGGTTACAGCAATAAAGCAATTCACACATGTTTGATTAATACATCTGTTTGTAAGAGCAGTTTCACAGTCTTTTAATACAATTCCATTCCTTATATGGTGAAATTACCATTATATAGGTGAAGATGACATAAAAATAGGAATCAGATTAGCCAGTATTGCTTTTGGGAAAAAACTCTGCAAGATCTGGAAGGCTAAAGACATTTCAATAAAATGGAAATAAGCGTACAGGAGACAATCTTATGCTGATACTGTTGTATGGGTCAGAATGTTGCAGTACGAGGAAAGCTGATGGGCAAATGATACTGACTGCAGAAATGAACTGGCTGCAGTGAATACTGAGAGTTTGAAGACAACAGAAAATTAAAAAAATGAAGTGATGAGAAAATGATTTGGGTAAGAAATACCGCTATTAAAGAACTTTCAAGAAAGATGACTGGTATGGTTTGGACATGTCAAGAATGGACCTAGAAAGAATGTCGTATATGGTGATATCTTCCAGAGATCAAGGAACTAGAAATAGATGAAGGCTGAGGATGCATTGGATAGACATGGTGAAAAATGACAGAACAAAAAGGTTTAAAGATGTATTAGCTCCCTGGCTTCATTCAAGATAAAAAGTAATGGAAAGATTTCATTTGGTCCTATCATCAGTAGTGAGCTGATGGATGAGAATTGAAGAAGCAGTAGCATGGATTAAGCTTTTGGGGAAACAGTTTACCCCCCACCCACTTAAGAAGTGAAAGAAATTTCAAGTCTGATGTCCAGTTCTCATATAAACAGTTCAATATGATGAGTCTTGGATAAAATGGAACAAGGACATAAGAATGGCCACATTGGGTCAGACCAATGGTCCATCTAGCTCAGTATCTTGTTTTCTGACAGTGGCCAATGCTAGATGTTCAAACAGAACAGGGCAATCACTGAGTGAGCCATTCCCTGTTGTCCAGTCCCAGCAGCTGGCAGTCAGATGCTTAGGGACAGCCAAAGCATAGGGTTGCATCCCTGACCATCTTGGCTAATAGCTATTGATGGACCCATCCCCCATTAACTTATTTTGTTCTTTTTTGACTCCAGTTATAACTTTGGCCTTCACAACATCCCCTGGCAATAAGTTCCACAGGTTTACTGTGCATTGTGTGAAGAAGTACTTCCTTTTGTTTTAAACCAGCTGCCTATTAATTTTATCAGATGACCCCTGATTTTTGTGTTATGTGATGCGGTAAATAGCATTTCCTTATTCACTTTCTCCACACCATTCATGATCTTATAGATCTTTATCATATCTCCCTGTAGTCATCTCTTTTCCAAGATGACTAATCCAGGCTTTTAAATCTCTCCTCATATGGAAGCTGTTCCATACCCATAATCATTTGTGTTGCCCTTCTCTTTTTTCTATTTTCTATTTCTAAAATATCTTTTATTGAGATGGGAGGACCAGAACTGCACGCAGTATTCAAAGTGTGGGCATACCATGGATTTATATATTGGTGTTACGATATTTACTTTTGTGTTATCTATCCCTTTCCTAATGGTTCCTAACATTTGTCCATATGTTTGTTGACACCTCCCTCATCCCCAAAGAATTCTAATAGATTGTTGAGGGATGATTTCCCTTTACAAAAGCTGCGTTGATTCTTCCCCAACAAATCATGTTCATCTGTATGTCTGATAATTCTGTTCTTCACTATAGTGTCAACCAATTTGCCTGGACAGGGAAGGAAAAAATGTTTTAAAGTAATTTATTCAGAGTTGGAGTGTGTGTAACTCAATGTGTTAATTAAACTGCAGTGAGGACAGGCAGGAAATGGGAATCTATTGACTTCAGTGAACTGTGGAGCAGGCCCCCCACTAGCTCAACAGAAGTTTTATCTAAGAAAGCAGTGCAGGATCCTGCCCATTTCAGGACAATAAAAACATAAAATAGCATGTCATTTCATTTCCAGATCAACCACCACAATCTGTGTTCCCTGCTAAGTATTTTGCTAGCTGCTGTTTATCATGAATGTGAGATAGAGATCCTCCCTCCCTTAGCACGATGTGTAGAGGGGCGGAGATGGACTAGATGAACTCTTGAGGTCCTTTTCAGCCCTTTATTTCTGAGTCTACGACTGTGGATAGGGAGAAGGGTACCTTAGTCGTTGACAAGACCAGATTTTACAGGTGGTGCCAAAACCATTTATAATTTGAATTCCTTTTCAGTAATTTTCATCACAGAGCTGCCACATGAGTGGAAACCTTGCTTATTTACATTAGCAATGTGAAGCCAAAACATTTTGAGGTTCTTCTTTAAATTTAGAAATTGAAAGGTTTGGGAAAAGACAAAGATATGAAATTTATTTTGACTTTAGAAGAACAAGTGAGAGGAGAGGATGCTTATTTCAAAACAGTTTGCAAACAGCATTTTTTCCCCACTATATATTAAGAAAAACTCAAACCCTTTCAAAGCTCTTGGGAACAGGTTTTGTTAAAGTTTGAGATTTTTCAAAGAATTCACACTGACAAAGTTCATTTTTTCTTTTAAGGCTCTATAGGCTCATCCTTACTTGCTCTTTATATCCATGCCAGTGTTGAGTTCTTTACATACATCACCGCACCATATCACCCTACAACTTTTATTTACACATACAGTGTCATGAACTTAAAAAGGGTGGTGGTGGTGTGGTGGGGGGCAGAGGGGGAATGTGAGGAAGGAAGATGACAAATGGAGGGGAAAAAATTATGTATTCATTTTTTAAAAAGTACTGTTTACTGCTGTAACAAGGCAGTGATATTTTCTCTGCAGAAAAGCACTTCCAGACATTCCTTGATTATTTCCATTAGCAAAGGCAGGGAGCATTAGACAGTGGTTACAGCAGAATACTGTGAATCAGGACTCTTGAGGTTTTTTTTCTGGCTCTTGCAGTGACTTGTATGACCCTGTCTAAATCACAGTGGGCTAGATTTTGCCACTTGAGGAGCAAGGTAATATTAATTGTAAGTAAAGGAAGCATAACTCTGATCTTATAGCACAATTCTGCTTTGAAAAGTGGTTTGTAAGGTACTCACCACTTATATCCAGGTGCAATGCTGCGAGGGGTCCTTGTCTGCAGCACCTCCTGCAGGCTGTCTTCCTCTCACCAGGTCTTCTGTGGCTCAACCCTCCGGTGGAGTAACATATTAAGCAGCTAGGTCTGCTCCTTCAGACATGCTGCTGTTCTTCCTGGGACACTTCCAACCTCTAAGCCCCTTTTGCCGCTTCTGCATAGCTTGTGCTTAACAATGCCTCCCTTTGGGTCCAGGCCTCAGGCTTTTCCCTAGGTCCTCCCAGCTTTTCCTTTCTCTGCTGAACTAACCACTTCTCCTCCTCTCTCAACCCTACCTAGGCCTTCCCACACATGGGTCTAACTTGTTCCCTCCTCCTCCAGACTGACTTCTTATCTGTTTAAGCCCTATATTACAGCTCCCACCACAGGAGCCTAGCTTGCTCTATGTGGGGTTTTTCTCCACAGAAGAGTCAAATCAAATAGAGCAGTGGTGGGCCGCTTGTGGTCCGTCAGGGTAATCTGCTGGCAGGACACCAGTCTGTTTACATTTGTATGGCCGCCTGCAGCTCCCATTGGTTGGGAATGGTGAACTGCAGCCACTGGGAGCTGCGGGCAGCCGTGCAAATGTAAACAGTCTGGTGGCCCACCAGTGGATTACCCTGATGGGCTGCATATGGGCCACAGATTGCCCACCATTGAAGTAGAATCTTGTCCCCTCTGTAATTCCCTCAGCTTCCTTATAAAGGCCAGTTGCCTAATTTTCCTTATTTAGCTCTGCCCCCTCCGTCCAGGAAGCAATCAATCACAGGTGCACTAGTTGGCGCTAAACTCCTTGTCTAACAGGTGAGGGGAGTAGCTATATAAATTCAACACCTATTCCTGAGTTGCCTATGAGTATTCCACTGACTTTAGTGACCAAAATAAGTTTTTCCTGCTTTTTACTGTTACTAGCCCTGCAGACTTATCACATCTAAAAGAGACATTATGCTTGAACAGAATTATTTAATATATTCTAATCAGTTGCACATGTTGTTGTTGGTGGGCGTCACAGGTATTGCTGAGAGCATAATTTCGACTGGTAATTATGCATGAGAAAGAATGAACCCAGTTTAACTTTCAGATTGAGCTAGCGAGACTGGCAGTTAAAACAATCATCTTTTTATGCATAAGCTGAGTACAGCTTATAAGGAAATCATTGAGAGACAAAGATGGAATTCCACCATGTCATTTTTACCAATATAGAACTAAAAACTGTACCTCGGTTTTCCCATGTGAAAAACAGGGGTGGCAAAACTCACTTAATTCACTAGGGTTAATTGTTTGTAAACAAAGTATTTATGATTATGTGAAATGTGCATGCTCACTTGTATGCTCTGGTGCATGCAAACTTCTGAGATAAACAACTCATGGAAGAAATACACATCACATATCATGAGCTGACTATACTAATTCACATAGAATAGTGCTCAATTTGCCTTTTTAGGGGCTCTAATCAAAATAACTATACATTATTAATTACAATTATATAATGCATTGAATAGTTATACTCATTAATAATCATGAATGCATAGTTAATCATTGCAGTTTTAAATACGCACACCTATCAGATGATGAGATATGCTGGTTTAGTTAGACCAGTGTGTCTACCAGAGCAATAAAATGTATATGGCCTGTACTGCAGAAAAACAGAATGGATCCAAGCTGGGATGAACTGGAGCAACTAACAAACTGAGTTACTCTTTGAGGAAAGATATAATGTATCAGATGCCACAAAAGGGGTACATAGTGTATTAACCAATTTAGTCTGGATAATTGATTAAAAGAACATGAGGACATGTTGGATATGCCATAAATATGGGTAATGTATAATGAATACCTTTGGATAGGCAAGGATAAAATTTTTGCTAAGATGGCTGGATTCGGACTAGTCTTTGCATGACATGGATGTTGCCTTGCTGACTTGTCCTTATGTAAACTTGCTCAATGATGCTTAAAGCTGCTGTGTAGGTCATGGGTGATATTTTGAACATAGAAAGTATCCAGGTTGGAGGATATATATGGATAAGAGGAAGTTATCAGCACAATAGATATATAGAATGTAGTGCCAAAAGGGAATGAAGGAGTAACAGATAGATGCATGATCCATTTGTAATCAATGGAAATAAACCAATTAGAAAAGAGATGAAAATAGCATGGACAGCAAAGTTATGTAAATTAAAGCCGGCACATGCATATTGCATGGCTTATATAAGATACAGTACTTAATGTTAACTGGAGGAACGTTATGGAAGGGGGGTGTGTGTCTGTCTGTCTGTCTCTCTCGCTCCCTTCCTTCCCCCATATATTGTGGAAGTCAATGAATGGCTATGCAGGTGGTGTCAGAGAGAAGGCTTTGGATTCTTTGACCATGGGATGATGTTCCAAGAAGGAGGAGTGCTAGGCAGAGACGGGCTCCACCTAACGAAGAGAGGGAAGAGCATCTTCACAAGCAGGCTGGCTAACCTAGTGAGGAGGGCTTTAAACTAGGTTCACTGGGGGAAGGAGACCATGGTCCTGAGATAAGTGAGGAAGTGGGATACCGAGAGGAAGCACAAGTAGAAGAGTGCAAGAGGGGAGGACTTCTGCCTCATACTGAGAAAGCAGGATGATCAGCGAGTTATCTTAAGTGCCTATACAAAAATGCAAGAAGCCTGGGAAACAAGCAGGGAGAACTGGAAGTCCTGGCACAGTCAAGGAATTATGATGTGATTGGAACAACAGAGACTTGGTGGGATAACTCACATGACTGGAGTACTGTCATGGATGGATATAAACTGTTCAGGAAAGACCGGCAGGGCAGAAAAGTCGGGGAGCTCTTGTATGTAAGAGAGCAGTATGACTGCTCAGAGCTCCAGTATGAAAAACTCCAGGAAAAACCTGAGAGTCTCTGGATTAAGCTTAGAAGTGTAAGCAACAAGGGTGATGTCATGGTGGGAGTCTGCTATGGACCACCAGACCAGGGGGATGAGGCTTTCTTCCAGCAACTAACAGAAGTTACCAGATCACAGGCCCTGGTTCTCATGGGGGGGACTTCAATCACCCCGATATCTGCTGGGAGAGCAATACAGCGGTGCAGAGACCATCCACGAAGTTTTTGGAAAGGGGACAATTTCCTGGTGCAGGTGCTGGAGGAACCAACTAGGGGCAGAGCTCTTCTTGACCTGCTGCTCACAAACAGGGAAGAATTAGTAGGGGAAGCTAACATGGATGGCAGTGACCACGAGATGGTCGAGTTCAGGATCCTGACACAAGGAAGAAAGGGGAGCAGAAGAATATGGACCCTGGACTTCAGAAAAGCAGACTTTGACTCCCTCAGGGAATTGACGGGCAGCATAACATGAGGGAGAAAGGAGTCCAGGAGAGCAGGCTGTATTTTAAAGAATCCTTATTGAGGTTGTAGGGACAAACCATCCCGATGTGTAGAAAGAATAGTAAATATGGCAGGCGACCAGCTTGGCTTAACAGTGAAATCCTTGCTGATCTTAAACACAAAAAAGAAGCTCACCAGAAGTGGAAGATTGGACAAATGACCAGGGAGGAATATAAAAATATTGCTCAGGCATGCAGGAGTGAAATCAGGAAGGCCAAATCACACTTGGAGTTGCAGCTAGCAAGAGATGTTAAGAGTAACAAGAAGGGTTTCTTCAGGTATGTTAGCAATAAGATGATCATAAAGGAAAGTGTGGGCCCCTTACTGAATGAGAGAGGCAGCCTAGTGACAGAGGATGTAGAAAAAGCTCATGTACTCAATGCTTTTTTTTGCCTCTGTCTTCATGAACAAGGTCAGCTCCCAGACTACTGCACTGGGCAGCACAGCATGGGAAGGAGGTGACCAACCCTCTGTGAAGAACGAAGTGGTTCAGGACTATTTAGAAAAGCTGGATGAGCACAACTCCATGGGGCCGGATGCGCTGCATCCGAGGGCGCTAAAGGAGTTGGCAGATGTGATTGCAGAGCCATTGGCCATTATCTTTGAGAACTCATGGTGATCAGGAGAGGTCCCGGATGACTGGAAAAAGGCTAATGTAGTGCCCATCTTTTAAAAAGGAAAGGAGGAGCATCTGGGGAACTATAGGCCAGTCAGCTTCACCTCAGTCCCTGGAAAAATCATGGAGCAAGTCCTCAAGGAATGAATTCTGAAGCACTTAGAGGAGAGGAAAAGTGACCAGAAACAGTCAGCATGGATTCATAAAGGGCAAGTCATGCCTAACCAACCTAATTGCCTTTTGTGACGAGATAACTGGCTCTGTGGATGAGGGGAAAGCAGTGGATGTGTTATTCCTTGACTTTAGCAAAGCTTTTGATATGGTCTCCCATAGTATACTTGCCAGCAAGTTAAAGATCTATAGGCTGGATGAATGGACTATAAGGTGGATAGAAAGCTGGCTAGATCATCGGGCAGTGATCAATGGCTCCATGTCTAGTTGGCAGCCGGTATCAAGCGGAGTGCCCCAAGGGTTGGTCCTGAGGCCGGTTTTGTTCAATATCTTCATAAATGATCTGGAGGATGGTGTGGACTGCACCCTCAGTAAGTTTGCAGATGACACTAAACTGGGAGGAGCGGTAGAGATGCTGGAGGGTAGGGATAGGATACAGAGGGACCTAGACAATTAGAGGATTGGGCCAAAAGAAATCTGATGAGGTTCAACAAGGACAAGTGCACAGTCCTGCACTTAGGATGGAAGAATCCCATGCACTGCTACAGACTAGGGACCAAGAGGCTAGGCAGCAGTTCTGCAGAAAAGGACCTAGGGGTTACAGTGGACAAGAAGCTGGATATGAGTCAACAGTGTACCCTTGTTGCCAAGAAGGATAATGGCATTTTGGCTGTATAAGTAGGAGCATTGCCAGCAGATCAAGGGACATGATCATTCTCCTCTATTTGGCATTGGTGAGGCCTCACCTGGAGTACTGTCCAGTTTTGGGCTCCGCACTACAGGGATGTAGAAAAATTGGAACGAATCTAGTGAAGGGCAACAAAAATGATTAGGGGGCTGGAGCCCATGACTTATGAGGAGAGGCTGAGGGAACTGGGGTTATTTAGTCTGCAGAAGAGAAGAGTAGGGGGGATTTGATAGCTGCTTTCAACTACCTGAAAGGGGGTTCCAAGGTGATGGATCTAGACCGTTCTCAATGGTAGCAGATGACAGAACGAGGAGTAATGGTCTCAAGTTGCAGTGGGGGAGGTTTAGGTTGGATATTAGGAAAAACTTTTTCACTAGGAGGGTAGTGAAGCACTGGAATGCGTTACCTAGGGAGGTGGTGGAATCTCCTTCCTTAGAAGTTTTTAAGGTCAGGCTTGACAAAGCCCTGGCTGGGATGATTTAGTTGGGGATTGGTCCGGCTTTGAGCAGGGGGTTGGACTAGATGACCTCCTGAGGTCCCTTCCAACCCTGATATTCTATGATTCACAAGCCCTCAGTAGCACTGTTGGGTTCAAAACCTCTACTGAATGGCCTTGCACCTAGGATTCAAAGACTTCAACTACAGACTCTGATTTTCTTTCCACTCAAAGCACTCAGTGGCAGACACTCTCTAGAGCCCCAGCTCAGCAGCCACCAATGGAAGAAGAAAAAGGCTTTAGAAAAAAATGTCAATGTCTATATTACCCTTGTTCTGGCAGCAATTCCAGCATCTGCAAGCTGACTTCAGAAAATTAGAGATGAACAACTAAAGGATGAGACTTGGCAGAAACTGACTCAACTCTACCAAATAAGGTGGGGTCAAAGGAGTCAACTTGCAACAGACCTAATTCATACTGGCAGGATCAAAATGACCATCCCATGACTGATGGCCTTCTTCTGAAAGGACAGCACATTCTTATCTCTACAGTATTTCAGAAAGAAATACAAATTCCATGAGGGACACCAAGGTATAAACAAGTGTAGGGTGTGAGCACAGCAATATGTATGGTGACATGGCTGCAGAAGGCTGCAAGATACAAAAAAACCAACCAAACAAAAACCAATGGCCAGAACCATTACTCTCTACAAAGCTCCTGATAGACCTTGGCAGATGGTAACCACATATTTGTTTTTCTGGAAAGGACACACATATTTTTGTCGTCAATTATGTCTCCAGATGTATTGATTTGGCTAATGGCAGCAGAGCCTTCCCAAAAGTGTGTGTGGGGGGCCAGGGCCCCCCACCCTTCCTCTTCTGTCCAAGGCCCTGCCCCCAGCCAAGCCAGAAGCTGGAGCTGGGAACTCTCCACCTACCTGGGGTGGGGAGGTTGAAAGCAGCCCATGGCCCTTCCCCGTAGGCTCCCCTCCCAGGGTAGGAGGGTCTGCAGTTGCCTGCATGCGATGCATGAGTCTTACCTAGACCCAGCTCTGGCTGAGGGGCCACAGCCCAGCCATGTGGGGAGCTGTGGGGAGCCTTGCCTTGGATCCTCCAGCTCTCCGGGAGTCAAGAGCAGCCCCCAGCCTGTGCCCCTGCCCCAAGGGCTCACTGCACTGTGGGCAGGTGTGGAGGTCCATGGCATAGCTCCCCATAGCTGCCTGCATAGCTGTTATCATGGTCGGGCTGCAGCCCTCTTACCAGAGCTGGGTCCAGGTAAGAGCCATGCATGGGCAGCTGTGGGGAGCCATGAACCCTCTTGCCCTGGGCAGGTGACCCGTAGGGTAGGGACACAGGCTGGGGGCTGCTCTTGACCTTGTAACCCGGGAAGATAGGTGGTCTGCATAGGGTTGCCAACTTTCTAATGGCACAAAACTGAATATGCCTGCCCCTGCCCCACCCCTTCTCAGAGGCTCCTCCCTCCCTCACTCCATCCCCCACCCTCTTTCACTTTCACCAGGCTGGGGCCAGGGATGAGGGGTTTTGGGTGTGGGAGTGGGATCTGGGCTCAGGCTGGAGTGCAGGGGGAGTATGGACTCTGGACAGGGCCATAAAGGAGGGGTTCAGGGCTGGGGCAGAGAGTTGGGATGTGTGTTTGGGGGTGAGGACTCCGGCTGGGGGTGTGGGCTCTGGGCTAGGGCTGGGGATGAGGGGTTTGGGGTAAAGGAGGCTCCAGGCTGACCCAGGGTGTTGGGGTGGAATGTGGGGTGCAGGCTCCAGGAGGGAGTTGGGAATGGGAGGGGACTCTGGGTGGGGCAGGGGGTTGCAGGGTGTGTGTGTGGGGGGAAGGGGGTTGGGGGTTTCCCAGCAGCGCTTACCATGGCTCCCAAAAAGTGGCCGCCAGTTCCCTGCCACCCCTAGGTGCATGGATAGCCAGGGAGACTCCACACTCTGCCCTCACGCCCACAGGCACCACCCCTGCAACTCCCATTGGTTGCGGAGCTGGCATTCAGGACGGGGGCAGTGCACGAAGCCTCTCTGGCTGCCCATGTGCCTAGGGGTCACCAGGACCTGGTGGCCATTTCTGGGAGTCACACAGAGCTAGGGCAAGCAGGGAGCCTGACTTAGCTCTGGGTCCCCGCTGCGCTGTCGACCAGACTTTTAACAGCCCAGTCGACGGTGCTGACTGGAGCCGCCAGGGTCCCTTTTCGACCAGGCATTCCAGTCGAAAAGGGGATGCCTGGCAACCCTAGGTCTGTGGTGCAGCGCCCCACAGCTGCTTGGGTTCCCCGGCTGGGCTCCAGTTAACAGCCAGGCCAGGGCGGGGTAGTCTTGGGAGGAAGAGGGACAGTGTGGGCAGGGCCCTTGCTGAAAAGTGGACAGGTCAGGCCCATCCACTTTCAAAAGTGGGAGGTCCATGGACCCTGGCCCTCCCTCTTCTGGCGCCACTGGTCTTGGCTATACTTACACAGACTTCATCAGCACAGATCATTGAGAAACTAACTTCAATATTTGCAAGACATGGAAACATACCTAGCCTTTGCACAGGACTTTGATTTTGACTTTCATTTTACTAGTAAGTCCATTTTACCTCCAGAGCAATGGGGATGTAAAGAGAGCAGTGAAGACTTCGAAAAGACTTCTGCAAAAATAAGTGGACCCATATAAAGCACTCCTGGCATTTCAGTAACACTGCTTGTGTCTGGACTATCTTCAGCAAAACTTCTGACAGAGAGACAACTAATGACACCTTTACCTATGGCACCAAAACAGCTTAAAGCTAAGTGGCCCGACTTAAAGGAATGTTGCAAATGGGATGCTGAAATAAAAATGTTGCAGCAAAACTTCAAAGTTCAGCACAGAACAAAAGGACTACCTGAACTGAGACCAGGGAACAAAGGTTGGCTCAGGAGCTCCCAGACATTTGGAACTGTTCATTATTTGGCAGAAACTCCCAGATCCTACCTAGTGGAGACCCCAAAAAGGACTTCTCTGGAAATATCAGGTTCATCTTCAACATTTCCCAACTCAATGAGGAGAAGAGCTGCAACCTGCAGGTACTCTGTCATGAAGTGAGCCCCCTCCACAGGGAATGCCACACAAAATTTCAACAGAAGTGAAAGCATGGGCTGGAAGACTGCTCAAACCTCCCTGAAGATTTTGGTATTTAAATGCAATTGATAAGGGGACATAGTAAATAGTTTTAAGGAAGTTGAAGTTTATTAGAGAGAGAGAGAGAGAGAGAGAGAGAGAGAGTGTACACACCTTGGATTATAATAAAGTTTTAATTTCTTATTATAAAGAAAGAATGATGTGGAATGGTTAGAGTTCCTGATCCTCCTCAGTTACCAGATAGCATTAGTGTGTGTTGTGCCAGGGGCTTAATACACATATAAATTTCCTGATTAGGGAGTTCTCTAGTTGCTGCTTAAAGCATAGCTCTTTGTGTTTATGTCCTCACACCGCAGAGGGCAGCAGGACACATGGAGGAAAATTAAATTGGGACGCTGCCAAAGAGTTAGCCTTTTGTCATTCTATTTTCCTTCTGTTGTAAAGCACAGGACTAGGGCAAGACCACTAAACTCATTTCTAGGTGTGATCTGACGTGTATTTGAACTTTGGCTTGCAGAGCAGGAAGGCTAGTTTCTGAACCTACAGCATCACCTAACCCTTGATGTGATGTTAATGGAACTGTGACAAAACCATTCCACTGAAATAGGAATTTGTGTTGTAAAAGTACTATGGATTAGGATCCATGTGCAGATGACTGATGCTTAAAAGCAAAACAAGGATAGGAGCAACACTGTTAGGATAGAAGCTGCTTTTCAAAATTAAACAGTTTTATTTGTCATTTTAAAAATAAAAATCCTGTCCCTTGGGGAAACCCACAGGTTTCTTGCCCATAGCAGAAAACACAACAGGGGATGAGGGGGATTCAAGAAGCTTATGCAGTAGGTAAAAATCCACTGTGTACTGCAGGGAATCCCTGCCCGCTCCTTCAAAGTGGGGATTTGGAGGGATGGCTAGTGGATCTACTGCTGTGTAGATTGATCAGCTTCTCTGTGTGCACGCAAGAGCAGCAGTTGCTAAACTGAGTGTGGAAAAGCAGCCCTGGAATGGTACTATTAATACTCCACAGTGTATAGCTAAGATTCCCTCTCCCCCAAGTACCCTAGGAACTTTCCAACTCACAAGGAGGCTGCTTGGGCTGTGTTCTGGTGGCAAGGTTTGAGACAGAAGCAGCAGCAGCTTCCTGCAAAATTTAAAAATCAGGCCTTTTTTCAGAGCGCGACAAAAATATCAAACACCCACAAGCTATTTTTTCCCCTACTCTAGTGCTAAATTGAAGCATAATCCACTTAGGCAATATTTTGGGAGGAAAAAAAAATAGCATCTTGACAGCTTGTATATTGTTTCAACTCAAAGCAATTTAAAATTCCCAGTTAGAATCACTTAAAAAATCCAAGGCATAGGAAGTTTACTAACAAACCCTTACCCACATCCAGTTGTAATAAAGACCTTAAATAAGAGGTCATATGTAAATAAAATGACTAAAGTCAGTCAAATCTTAGCACCTATACTTCATCACCAAACTTTCTAGAGGCACTAAAAATAAAATATCACACACAAAACACCAAGAGCATCAAAGGGTGGCACGCACTGCATATTTTGATGTTCTTCATGAGAACCCACAGATTAAGAAAAACAGCGTTGCAAGATTGTAATTGAAAACCGAAAATTCAGAATAATGGGCCAAATCCTGATCTTACTCAAAGTCCTGAGTAACTATGCAGTAGTTGTGTTCATCTAAAGATCACTGTAAACAGGAACAGCATTTAGCAGGTTGGAAGTTCTGAGTCAACCTGTCCTATTTCTTGTCTGATATACTGCCTCTGACAGTGGCCAATTAGTACAACCAGAACAGAAGTACTGGTATATTAAATAAGAGTTTATACAATATTTGGTCCCTGTAACTTTAGGTTTATTGAAACAACTAATATTTTGATGTATCCCTTTTTATATATGGGCCTTTCCTTATTCCTCTTAACACAAATGGGAATTAGAGCTTTTCTTATGCTCAAACTTTTGATTGATGCTCTATGTTTAAAAACTATTAGACCACACACACAACTCCGGTCAAAGGCTTTTTGAGAAAGTGTGAATAGACCATGACATATGTTGTTGTGAAAAGTGGGAAAGTGACAGATGTTGAAGTCATTTCTGAACACCACAATTGAGTCTGCAGATAGAACCGTATTCGATTAGGTAGACAGCTCCATTCATCTATTTATACAACAGCTAGGAGGTCTCTAATTGTTTTGCAGATCACTTAGCAATTAATGATACTAATGATGCTGTTGCCCTTGAACAGACCATTTTATAGATCAATATTTGCTAGCACAGTCAAAACATTGAGTAGACATAATGATACTGAAGTTACTCTATTAATAGAGCCCACAAGCAATGGTAGTGGAGTTAGACTGTCTGCATAAGAATGTGTTTCTTTCACAAATAAGTATTATTTGTATTGTCCTGGAGAAAGACAAATTTGAATTGTGAACAAAACAAACACCAGCTAAAATGCTTACTTACCTTTGTGCTCTCTCACTGTACCCATTACTTCATTTTGTTATATTTCTCAAATGTACAAGTAATACCCAAACTTATCCCCCTTATTCTGGTAGGTCTTTCTGGCATTCAAAAAACCAGAGTAGTAGGCCTACAATGAAGAAGTTGCATTACTGTTGATATTGTGAGAGCACTTCTATAATAAAATCCCACTTTAAGGTCATGGGGTGAAATCCCGCCCTCATTGAAGTCAATGGCAAAGTTCCCATAGACTTCAGTGAAGTGAGGATTTCACCCATTATTTCTTGATTGTAGAAAGTCATTCCACTTCAAAATTTGGCCTGTAACTTCCTGTTTGGAACACAGTTAAAAACAAAATCAATTTTAATCTGATTAAAAAACCCAACCATCAGCTCTGAGAATTTTAAAGTTATATAATTGCTAAAAAAGCTTGTTTTTATTGCTTGCATGATTCAAAACTGTTTTAATACTTAAAAATCATTGCAAGTTAGGAGTTCCTTGCATTTCTAATACAACTTTAAATTATAGCTTTTGAGTGCTTAAGGAAAGTTTTTTAATTGGTAGAGAACTGCAGTTTGAAAATTAATTATTTTCAGGAATTGTCCATACCACTTCTTCAATAAATACCCAAGTAACTAACTCTGTAAAAAGCCCTCTAGATCAACTATTTATGAGCCTATCAAGGAATAACCAAATACCCTGTATGTTCTTCTTCTGAATAGCAATACTGCTCCAAGTACCTGCAGCCATGTCCTTATATAGAATCATAGAATTGTGGAACTGGAAGGGACCTCAAGAGGTCATCTAGTCAGTCCCCTGCATTCATGGCAGGACGAAATATTATCTAGACCATCCCTGACAGGTGTTTGTGTGTTAATTCATGTATGTAATAAAACAATAATTAAAAGCTGAGGGCCAAATCCTGGGGAGAAGGACAAAGGGGCAGGAAAATTCTGAGAGTCCCCTTGTGGAAATTCATAGAAGGATTTGGAGGACAGCAGAGAAGGGAGGGAAGATCCATTTTAAGGGGGACACTTTAGACCTATGCTTGCAGGAGATTTCCATTTGGACATGTCCTTCCTTTAAGCAGCTCTGATGATGTCTCCTGGTGTCTGGCTAGATTCTGGCTCTGAGCTAAATTAACTTCTGACCAGATTGCCACCTGGAGCTGAACACAGGATGGTGTTAGTCTCTTTTTCCATCTCTAAACCCTGGGGAATCTTCTACAGAGAGCCCCAGTGGAGAGGTGTCTGGCAGATCCCAAGAAGGGGGGATGGTACTGAAGGAGAGGTACATAGGTGTGGGCAGATATGCCCCTGGCGGGTACACTCCAGGTCTATGAGTCATAGTGCTTACAGGATCATTTTCTTTGTAAAAACTGTTTCTTGTTTATCTCCTGGTATTTGAGTAAAACATGATGTGAGACATGCAGAAAGAAATGTTGCTCAGTTCACAGTTTGTAGAAGAGCAGTTAACGGTGGATGATTTGGCAATAAAAGCGTGGGACAATTTTTCACTTCACTAGATGCTAATCACATCCACAACATATAGGGTCCAATTCTGACCTCATTTAAATGGCTGTAACTCCACAATTTCAACGGATTCACTCCAGACTGATATTGGTGCACAAGAGTTGAGTGTATAGTGTTTATAGTCTCAAGATATATAAAGCATTGTGTTAGAAGCCTGAAAAAAGCAAACTAAGTAAGTACACTGGGAGATAGGTATTAAGGAGGTAATTTTGTGGATATTTACCCTTTTATTAAACAGAGTCCAAAAGAGAAGGTAACCTTGCTTAAATCATTGTTTAATCTTAGGTATTCTATCAAAGCAAAAATCCTGTAGATGCTGTAGAAGATCAACTGCTTGCCAAAATCCCAAACTGAAGCAGGAGGTTCCAATTCACTAGGATTCTGGTTATTATATGCTTGACTAAGTCATTGGCCGGCAGGGAACTGAGCAGACAAGGGTAAAATAGTTTAAGTAGTACTGATGTCCACTTGCCGACAGTATTATAGTTGTCTTTCTTTGCCTATGTGAGAATGAGATTGAGTGGGAAATCAGTATTATATCATAACTTTGAACCTGGCATTAGCAAAAGTCAGGGGTCTTCCAAATTTTGGAAGACATCCAAACTTTGAAAGAACAACCATAATGTTTTGTTCAGAGTTAAAAACATTTCAGAGTTATGAGCAAACTCCATTCCTGAGGTGTTTGCAACTCTGAGGTTCTACTGTATTAGGATACCAATAAAAGAACTTAGTTTGGTTTAATAGCACTTTTCTAGTGTTTCCAGCATTACTCAGTGGCATCTGAGAATAGCCAGAGCAGGAGTAAATAATGATAAATAGATGTCTGAAAAATGAAAAGAGATTTAAACACTTTGAGGCTCTGTCAAACTTCACACTACCACATCAGGGCAGCAGCATATATACACACTTTGTCCACTGCACCAGTTGGAGGGCATCATGTTGAATGCATTTGACTGCATTTTAAAAAGCTGTTGAGAAACAGTAAATGTACAGAAAAAATGAGATGCAAGGAAGAAACCGAGATGAGCCCTGTATGAACTTAAGTTGTAAGAAATGAAACCGCAGGAGACTATCTTTATGGAAAAAACCCTGTACAATTTGATGGGGACTAAACCAACAGGGATCTATAGAGATTATTTTGGAATCCTACATAATTTCATACAAAATAGGATTATGGTGATAGATTTTTTAATAAAATTCTAGATTTTATTCTACATGATTCTATCAATGCTGTATAATTCCATAGATTATTTAACAATTTTATATTATGATTATTTTATATGCTATCAAACTGACTCCTACTTCTCCTCTACTAATGATGCCAATCTTCACACTCCATGTGTTAAATTTTCAAACAAACACCTTCATGTTCTCTCTCATGCCACCCCCTATGTATGCTTGGAGCTTTCCATAAACATCTGTTAAGCCACCTCACTTTTCTCCTTCAAATGCCTCCTTAAAACTTTCCTTTGCTGTGATGCCTTCCAAAACCTCCACAATAACTAGCGATCTGGTGTGCTGTGACCATTGCTTAGGTTTTCTAGTATTGTCTCATTGTTACTTTGTGCTTCTCTTTCTGGTTGTTACATCCCCTTATTGTCTCATCTTCTACTTAAAGCAAGGGCAAGGACTGTCTTCTTGTTCTGTCTTTGTACAGAGCCTCACAGAAAGGGGACTGGATCCATGATTGGGGCCCTTAGATGTTACCACTATACAAATAAATAATAAATACCATCAGTTATTCGTATTTCTGTGTATTGCAGTAGTACCTAGAGGTCCCATTGTGCGAGGCACTGTATACTGATATAAATGTACTATTCTCTATTATATAGTTCCATATGTTACATGTTGAGAGACAATACCGTTTAGCACTCCATAATGCTCTACAGACATTACAAACAGTAACTAGTCAGTCCCTACAGCACATATTCAGCCTGACGAAAGGCTCCTGGAAGACACTGAGCACTGTCAACAGTCACTGGAAATTGAGAGCACCCAGTAATTTCTAGCAAGTGATCAGCATCTTACTGGGTGCATTGCCTTGTATGGTAGGTAAGAATTCATAAGCCCATTGTATAGATGGTGAAATAGTGGCAGTAGAGATATTAAATAATGTACTCACAATCATAGAGGATCAGTAGGCATGGAACTCATGACTTCCTGATTTTTAGGGATGTGGTGGTAAGATCACTAGGCCATGACTCACTTCAGGCATAAGGAGGAAAGGATCATATTTATTGCTTTTCTAGTCCCATATTAGTGAAATGAACCAGCCTAGGATCTCCCACTGTCATAAAAAGAAATGGCTGAAAGGAAGACACAAAAACAGGGATTAAATTGAAAAATTGCTTTGGAAATCCCTTAGGAAAAGCCAGAGCATGGGACACTAAAAGTTATATATCTAAACAGAAAATAGAAGTTTGAAATATATGTACTTTTTCATAATACACTCATCAATCCAGGCAGTAGCTTTTATGATCTGATTAAGAGTCTGCAAGTATAATCACAAATGTTGCATAGGTTAACAGAGATTCCTAAAGAGCTGCAGGCCTGTAACTTTAAAACAATAATTAAAATAATCCACCACTTTATTAAAGTTGACTTATTGGCAAGGATGCAGAATCTGCTAATAAGGATGAGAGGCAGAGGGAGAGAAAATTAGCTGAAGAGATAAGGGAATTGTGGCTAAGGAACAGGGAGGGAGGGAGAGAAAACTGAAGGAGAGTGAAGAACGGGGCTGGTTAGTGGATAGGAAAAAAAAAAATGTCCAGCATGAAGTGAAATGAAACTCCTGTATGGGAGAAAAGTAATTTAGCTTTATGAACAGCTGCCTCACAGAGGGTCAGGCGTATGAGCAATTAAAATTAAATATGTTGATTTTAATATGCTTTAGTAACGGTGATTGATCCTACAGAGTTGCTGTTGACTGTACATCAAGAAACAATTTAGGATCCAGTTTAAAACAAAGTTTATAATCCTTGTTTAATAGATTTTTGTACCTCAGGCAGTAGTGCTGTAAAAATGATTAAAATGTGCCCTGTCTCCAGGTAATCAATAAAACTTCCTGCTATAAGATTGGTTCAGTTCCAGAGACTTAGCATGCTTGGCAGTGCTGTGTCTGTAGAATTCCAAATAAGTCATCTATCATTATTTCTATACACTGGATTCATTAGACATCTCATCCTTCAGCTTATTAGCACTGAAGTCAGCCAAACAATCAAATCAAAAGGTCACCTTTTAACAAATATGTAGTTAGACCAAAATATACATCAAAACCTTAACAGAAATATGTCAAAATACAGCAGTGGGGATGGATAAAAGGTTGATATGAAACATTCAAAATGTGGAATGGAATTGCCTATGAATGGAAATTTGGGGAATTCATCTTGGCATTCTACAGGAAAGCTTTTCATTATAGCAGGTTAAGAAATGGGTCAAACCACTTATTAGAAATGGGAAGAGAATTAAAAACAACAAAACAAAACCTTGTACCACTGAAATGCCATTCTACACGGCATTTATGAAATTTGATTTCAAATCTTTAAGAGGGCAAAAGAGCCATTTAAGGAGTCTAGTGTTTTATTTTTTTAAAACAAGTTTATATAAACCATGATGAATAGATTTGGAAGCATAGGTGCATGCATGTATCTTTTATGGACCAAGAGGATGTGGTGGGTTCTGAAATGGTCAGTGTGAGAAAAAGAGTTTTATAACACTTGGGTGGTGGGGACATGTGGTGGTGGGGACGTCTTTGCCCATTTTCCCCTTATAAATGCTAGCCACATGAGGGTGGGGATGGTTGGATGCTTGTATGCAGGCCCACCTCGGTCCAGGAAGAGAAAGGGAATGATTTTGTTGTCAGAAGAACATCTAAGCAATCCATTCTCCCTGTGACCATTTCAAATGTTTATTACCATTCCCAGTCCCTTGTGTCTGTCCTCTGAGCTCCACTACAGAAGCCAAGAAAAGTGGGGGTGGGTGAAGCAGGTACTTGGGATCCCCCAAAATAACTGTGGGAACAGAAACACCATTCCATCCAGTATTGGACTGCATGAGTATATGTCCCTTGAGCAGTAGCAGGAGGAGAACCATATCATCATGAACTTGCTCCATGTCTTCAACACTGTTGGATAGAAGGAAAAGATGACTGGGAGCTGCCATTGCCAAATATGTGAAGGTGGTGTACAGTTCCACCAACACACAGCAAGGCAGTTCCCACAGTGTCTCCTGTGACACACAGGATGCTGGGATACTGTCCCTGAAATGGTAATTCTACCATTGCATACTGAAAAGGGGGAGTGTGGATGTGGGTACATGCCTGTGCATAGCACATGTGTGGGCATGGGGTACAGGTGCTAGCAGTACATGGACAAATACCCAGGGAATGGCACAAATATACACATAACCCATATCACACTAGATATGGGGGGACAACACAAGACAGTTATTCAGTAATCTCTGAAGGCTAAATGGGCTAATACGAAGTGATAATAAAACAAGCTGTT
The DNA here is from genome assembly GCF_965152235.1 of Eretmochelys imbricata. Classification (NCBI taxonomy): domain Eukaryota; kingdom Metazoa; phylum Chordata; order Testudines; family Cheloniidae; genus Eretmochelys; species Eretmochelys imbricata. Next base: position 41,383,348 of record NC_135575.1, on the reverse strand, counting down.
GTAAGTTTGCTTGCACAGTTTGCTATAAAACTAACGTAAATTAGCCAGGATCAGCCTTCTACATTTCTCACTTCTATTACATGCAACAGAACCACAACAACTGATCAGTTTAAATTCCTGCCTGTTCTCATTTCCACTTTGTCTCCTTCTTCAAACTTTTGCATTGTCTGAAAAGGACAAAGCATAATTAGTAAAGTAAAGCATTGGACAGTATTCTGGTATACGATATGAACAGTGAATACAGATACCCAAGGCCAGATTCACCACCAGGCACTATACTCCCAGGCCTGGTCCCTCAACTCGGGGCTCACAAGTTGTTATATGAAAATGTCAGTGACAGCATCACACGCAGCCTGATACTCATGAAGAGCAGACTGTCTACACCAGGAGGCAGTCTGCTGCAGTGCCAGAAAGCCACCAGATGGGAATGCTCTCCACAGGAGCTCCGCCACAGTCCCACAAGCTCAAGAAACTTGAACTGGCATTGCCATTCCTGTTTACAGATGGGACAGGGAGAAGGGGGGGGTCCCCCACCTGCTGCTTCCACTCCAGTTTTGGGTGGGAGACAGATATAAGGTGGATGGGATTAGCTGTTTATTCTTAACTCACTCCATTCTTGTCCTTCAGCATATTTATGAAGCACTTTCAATCAAAATGAATGCATCTCTATAGTTAAGAAAACCACCAAGAACTAATGGCAGATGGCAAGCTCACACAGGCATTTATCAGAAAATGTTATTTGGCAGCATATGTCTGTTGCACCTATGGTTGTCAAATACAGACGCATCCCACATTGGGTAAACATTGTGTGCAGACAGAACAAATGATGTGTCTGGATGTATTTTTCACAAGCTTTAACAATTCTATAAGTATACTTTGTTTGTCTTCTCCCTTAACATCTGGGACACAGTATGGGACACAAGATGGGGCTTACCATATTTCCCCCTCTCTGGTCCCCATCACTCTGCTGTATAACTTCAGAGATTATAGCTGTTTGCAATTTGATGAAACACAAAGTGTGATTTGCAATCTTTACTTTTCTCCTGTTATTTGAAGCTTTGGCAGTATGCCCCTGGTCTTTGAATCCTAATGTACATGGAGTTCTAGAACAAGTTAGATTTTAAGTACTGATATGATTAATTTCAGTTTGGGGAAAACTAAAAAAAGTAAACTTATGAAACTCTGGCAGATATCCCCAGAATGAGACATTTCAGTGGGAGCTCTGATCATAGATTTGGAAAAAAGAGTAGCTGCATCCACCATATTAATAGAAATCTACTATAAAATTGTGTTAGTGGCACAACATATCACCCAGATTCGGAATGGTGGAAATGCTCTCCATTTATTTAGGTATTCTGGCAGAAAATTATATAATCAATGGGGAACAGAACAAGCCATGAGCTTCTATCAGACCCACTAGTTTTCCTGCTAAGTGTGTCACTGAGAAGAGGCTTAAGAGCTGCCCATAGCTTTTGGTAGCGGGTCTGTGAAACGATGTTTCTGGGTATCCCAATGTCAACAATTGATAATTTTGGGGGAGGAGAGTAGTGTGGTAAAGGGGGTAAGCAAAACGGAATGTTGAAAGGTACTCTCGTTCACTTGGAGAGGGTAATTTTGTAAAGTGAGTGATAGAAAGATGGCATTGCTAGAAGACGGGTAAAGCTGTGATGTGTGGGCCATGTGTATGGTAGTTGCAGTAAGGGTGTATGCCTGTGTGTAAGAAGCAGAGGGAATTTACTGCTAGTAAGTTAACATTTCATTGCTTTGGTTTTGTGTCAGGTATATAGGCATGTGATGCGTGCAGCAACCTGAACTGTTTCACAATGAGGCTGTGTATTTGTAAATATATGTCTGTAAAACACTTTGTGGGCCTGCTCCTGCTCTCACTGCCTTCAATGGGAGCAGGAGCAAGCTGTATGATCCTTCAGAATGAATGGAGTTATATAATTGTGGCTTATGGTTATTATAGTTGTCCGAATATCAGAGATCACGAGTGGGTCCTCCTTGGACAGCTGTGCCAGACACGATACATTTTAGACCAATGACATTATCATGTACATTTGGACTTGTTTACCCTGTGCCAAATTCTTCTGCATGTCTGAATATCTGAAAAAAAACAAAACGTACTTGTTAGTGAGGCTGATGACAGGTGTAATATTGACTAACACAATGCAAACTTTATCAGTCTAATTGAAAATGGATTGTTCAGACTCATTTCAAATTAATCTCCAATCTTCCAACACTCTCACAAGGGAGTAGTTTTACCCATGTGAGCAGTGCCACTGAAGTAAGTGAAGACTATTCTTGGGAGTAAATTTAAGTACATGCATCAATGTCTACAGGCTCAGGGATTAACTATGCGAAATTGTATTTTTTGTGGCAGCAAAGAAACATGAAATAATACCAAGTCTCCATCCTTGGGGTTCAGGAGAAATAGATACTGGACAGCAATGAAGAAATTAATTTCTGTGATTTAAGGACTCAATCTTGAAAATTGCTGAGCACTTTGGACCCCAGTGCAGTGAAGTACCTAAGCATGTCCTTAACTTCAAGCACATGAGTAGTTCCACTGAAGTCACTGAAACTACTGGTGTGTTTAAAGTTAGACATGCATTCAAGTGCTTTGCAGGATCAAGGTTGTCAAGGTTCCTCCCCCACTCTGAACTCTAGGGTACAGATGTGGGGACCTGCATGAAAAACCTCCTAAGCTTATCTTTACCAGCTTAGGTCAAAACTTCCCCAAGGTACAAAGTATTCCACCCGTGGTCCTTGGAATGGCCGCTACCACCACCAAACTAATACTGGTTACTGGGGAAGAGCTGTTTGGACGCGTCTTTCCCCCCAAAATACTTCCCAAAACCCTGCACCCCACTTCCTGGACAAGGTTTGGTAAAAAGCCTCACCAATTTGCCTAGGTGACTACAGACCCAGACCCTTGGATCTTAAGAACAATGAACAATCCTCCCAACACTTGCACCCCCCCCTTTCCTGGGAAATGTTGGATAAAAAGCCTCACCAATTTGCATAGGTGACCACAGACCCAAACCCCTGGATCTGAGAACAATGAAAAAACATTCAGTTTTTTACAAGAAGACTTTTAATAGAAAATAGAAGTAAATAGAAATGAAGAAATCCCCCCTGTAAAATCAGGATGGTAGATATCTTACAGGGTAATTAGATTCAAAAACATAGAGAACCCCTCTAGGCAAAACCTTAAGTTACAAAAAAGATACACAGACAGAAATAGTTATTCTATTCAGCACAATTCTTTTCTCAGCCATTTAAAGAAATCATAATCTAACACATACCTAGCTAGATTACTTACTAAAAGTTCTAAGACTCCATTCCTGGTCTATCCCTGGCCAAGCACAGCATACAGACAGACACAGACCCTTTGTTTCTCTCCCTCCTCCCAGCTTTTGAAAGTATCTTGTCCCCTCATTGGTCATTTTGGTCAGGTGCCAGCGAGGTTACCTTTAGCTTCTTAACTCTTTACAGGTGAGAGGAGCTTTCCCCTGGCCAGGAGGGATTTCAAAGGGGTTTACCCTTCCCTTTATATTTATGACAAAGGTCTTAGTAAATAATGTAATAATATAACAACAAACAACAACCACCACCACCAGAATGTGAAAAATGTGTCAAAACTTGATATGTTCTTTCAGAGGACTATTGAGTTATTTGGAACCTAACCTCTGCGAACCAGTGGAATTACACACTTTCTGCAGGGAAGCACAAGAGGTAAAAGTTTTAATATTAAATAGCCTATTTCAGGGATGAAGAGGAAATGAAAGAAAGTTATTCAGATCCAGTTAAAGACAACCACGCAGCATGAATTTTAATGCTCTCAAGGCCCAGAAAGTAGAACACAAAAATAAATGGTCTCACCTTCTGTTCTCAGAGGACATATGTCTAATGCATGCGTCAACTTTTGTGTTTTTCTAATTATTATTACTGTTGTTATTTTACAGAGGCATCCACTGTGTGTGTAGTGCTTTCCAAACACTCAAGAAGGATGAGTCCTGATCCCACAAGCTCACAAGCTAAGTACAGATAAGTAGTCAGAGGTTAGGGGAAAGAATTGAAACAACCATAGGCAAATTATATGCAAGTAAATATGACTCACTTTAAGCATCATGGTAGAAATTAGACTGTTGAAAGGGACTTAAATGTACACAGGAAAGGGCCTTTTCTGGTGAAGTCAGAGATGTTACATCATGCATAGGAAGCAATGTGGAAGAAGGCACAGGGATTACTGTGAGAAATTGACAAATGGGCAGATAAAGCTGGGAGCACTGGCAGAGCAGAGGGGATGGGGGCAACATGAAGTTTAACAAGGGAGGTTACGTAGAGTGGGGCAGAGTTATATAGATCTTTGAAGATAAAAGCTTAAATGTGATAGAGGTAGAGTGAGCAGAGGGATTCAAATCAGGAATCCCATAGACAAAGTAGATGAGTTTAGGGGCATCAATTTTTATGCACTGACAGGGATATTGTGTGTATTTGGGAATCCAGACAGAAGGATGTTGCAGTAGTCAAGGCAGGATTTTAAAAGTGGCAATTTCAAGACTCCCTGACTTCTTAATTCTTCTACTGAGAAATGTTAAGCTATGGTCAGTATTCATCTTCACTGTCCATAAGGTTGGATAAGGTATTCAAGGGAAGTGAAAATCCTGGCTTACATCTGTTAACGTTCATTCAGACATGCACACATGCCTCCCCTCCCCCCCATTCAAATCACACACACTGCACTCTTGTAAGGCTGAGAGTGTGCCATTGGTTTGGATGCTTGAGGAGTGGGGTCACCTGCAGCTTGCTCAGCCCCACCTCCTCCCAGTTTCTTCAGCCACTGCTGTTGCCATGACTGTATGGGGAGGCAGGATACACTCTCCATCTGTACCATTCTCAGCTGCCTCTCCTGCTATGCAGGCACAGCCAATGAGCCTGAGGAATGGGCAGTGAGCATGGACAGCTAGTCAGGTGCCAGCAGATTCTAGACAGAGTTATTGCCCTATAATTAATTTGTCCCTCAACATATGCCATCCCTTAAAATTGTGATTCTGTATCTACCCTTGGATCCATCCTGTTAAGCTTTGAGCTGCACTGAGATGCCTGCCTATGTATGTCTCTCTTAATCCACCTTATTATTTTTTAAATTGATCCAATGTTGAAAAAGGAAAAATGCTTAAAGTTTACATTGTACTATCCAAAGTTGAATTATATCTATATATTTATAGAGTCAATCTTATATAAACAGTATTGATTGCTTATTCAGGCCTCTGCCTTTTTAAAGAAACACCCTTAATTGTCATGTAAAAGTGAGAGCAGAATGTCTATAGAGATAGAAATATGGATGCTCTGTCTGAGGGCACAGTTTAGAAATTAAGGAAGTTAAGTATATTCAACTAGTCATACAGCAATGCAGTGTGAGTGTGAGTGAGAATCCAGAAAGAAAACATAATACTGTGATCACACAGTACAGTTGGCAAAGGATTGGGGTAGAGAGGGCAAAAAGGTAGTTGTAAACTATGTCTGCTCTTGGACCCTGGTGTAGAGCAACCTCACTGCTGCTATACATTACACTGGTTTGCAACCTCAGTCCCCCTGGTGCATCCCTCACACAAGAGTGGAGTGTCCAGAAGGGGGTGGTGTAGAGCCAGCTATGACAGCTCTACACCATCTGAGGATTCCTCAGCTCAGGGCAGCTTTGTAGCTCCTTAGTACCACTGGCTCTTAATCTGGGCTATGATATAAAATCTCTCTCAGTCCATGCACAAAGAACATGGATGCGGGGGGGGAGGGGGTTGCGGAGGGGGGAAAGAGTATAATTTGACACCTCTTGTTCTTTTCCATAAAGACTATGCTAGATAGGAACAAAACTCTCCTCTTCAATTGTGTATAGAGGCATGGATCTAGTTATAAAGAGAATCCACCTCCCTTTGAATTACAACTCCCTTTGCTTTTGCATCACCCCAAATGTCCCTCTTCCTCATCTTTTACATCTGAGATTCTACGTAGAATAGTGCTCTTGCTTCCACTATTTTCCTGTCTATTTTTTCCTCCTCTGAAAATTGTAGGGCTCTTTCATTGCATAAAGAGTAGTTTATGACATTGAGATGAAGTATTTTTTAGATCTGAAAGTCCAAAAAACAGATTATCTCCCTCTACACCTCTTGGCAGCCCAAGGATACTGATGTTATTTGGTCTAATTTGATTTTCCGTTAGTTCTATGTTCAGCAGAGAGCAAATTATTCTTTTTATTGAAAATACTGCAAAGCTTAGATATATTATGCTATTTATTGTAGCCACAAGTTTTGTTTTTGATGGTTGCATATTCCAGTCTGCTAGGTTTGGTTTTCTAGTGTTCTCCAATTTGTCAGATTTTATGTCTGGAGTCACATGTAAAAAGAGTCAGACTTCTTGTTAAAGACTTCTTGTAATAATAAAATATACCCTGCTGAGACATGCTAGCAGAACAGAGATTATTTCAAGATCTTGAACATCTAAGATGTAGAGAAGGTATTTCAGTATTTATCTATTCATCCAGTTTTCACCCATAATTACTGTCAGATATGTATATAATTACTACTACTCTAAATCAGAGCACAAAGGAAAAAATAAAAAAAAAAGGGAGAAGATTGTTTTCATGTCAGGAAGGCAAACATTTTTCCTGGCTGTTCAGTCCTAGCCAAACAGTTTTATTGATATCAAACACTCGTTATGGGACACACTGAAGTTTTTAAGTTCACTGTAAATTCCAGGATTCTTTAGAAAATTTTCATTAGAGGCATCTTTCTTAAATCTATTTATTCTGATAAAATGAGACTGCAACCATTTATGTTCTAGTTAATTTAAAAGTTTAAGACCTAACAAAATAATACATTGTTCAATGTGAATTACAGGAATCCCTCCACTCCTCAGAAAGCTCAACTCATCTCAGAACCTCAGAGCATCTTCAACCTCAGAAAAATTAAATGAAAGGCTGAAAGAAAAGTTGGACTTTTCACCATGCCCCAGAATTCAGACTTGGCTTTGGTTTATCAACAAGGTGAGCATACTCTGGAATCAAGGGACCATTTCTAAGAATACCTTATCTCTAATATTTCTAGATCAATTCTGGGGACTGTCTGGAGACACATTCTAACTGATCTCAATCACTAAAATAGTGCAGAGAGAGGGGCCACCTCCAGGACCTATAGATCAAAAGTCTTCACCTTGAATTGCACCCAGGAGTAAGTTAAAAGTTGTTATAGTCTGGGGAGAATAAATAAAACACACTATACATGGCTGGCACTGTTAAGTGAGCAGCACAAGCTGAAGTCCATGAGTTGTCTTCAGGGCAGAGTGCATATAATATTCAATCTGAAAGTCCCAGACATGAATAACTGTGAGGATGGCTGCATCAAGGAAGAAGAGCTGCAACCTCCTCAGCAGACACAGATGATAATTAAAAACAAAACACCTATTGGCCACTGCTGCTACCTGGGACTGCAGGTATAATCAAGGATCCAAAAGTCCTTTAAAATGTGATCCTCAGTGACAAAAGGCAACCCCTCAAAAGAGGGAGCAGAAACCACCTCTCTCATCATTATCGCTCTCGTCTCTGGTCTGCGCTTCATCTACATTTTTGACATGACATGAGGATAAGCTGTGCAGGATAGATCTATATATTCCTTGACACTGATTCTATGATTAGTAGCATCTCTTGAAAGTTTATCCTCTAGAATATCTAGATAATACTTTAATAGCAGACATTTAGATAGAAGGATTCATATTTTGATGTAATTATGCCATACTTGTTTAAAGGAATAGATACTTAAGGGATTTCCCTTCAAAGAAACCTTAGTAGGATGTCTCATCTTCAGGACACCCATGCTATGCACATCTGTCCTCTCTTCATCCCTCTAAACTCCAACTCTTTCTTATTCCTTAGTTCTTCTCATAGTGGTAAACTAATATTCTGCGGCCATACATTTCCTTGCAAGATAATTCTAAAGTTAATCCAAAATTTAAAGTTAATTAAAATTTTGGCAACCCTGTGTCTCAGACCTTCAGGCAGGGACTGTGCAAAATAGTTCTGGGTCAGGGCAGGGCAGCAAACAAACAGTCAGAAGCTTAGGCCCTCAGGCAGGGACTGAGCAAATAGTTCAACAGCCAGTTCATCCTGGCTTTGAGCAACCAGGGTGGGGGGGGAAGACTACCACCCACGAGTTGGGCGGCAGGGGGGACGTAGGCCCACCCACTCCACTGCATCCTACCCTGGGGCCCTAGCAGCAGTAGAAGACCTGCTGCGGAGTCAGTGGGGATCCTGGCCGCAACACACTAACATAAACTCTGGCAGTGCTGCAGCCAGATGAGGGTCGGCTGCCCCCGGACTACTTTTGTACTCCCCTCCTAGGGTACCGGGGTCAGGGTGGCGTCCTCAGAGGGTTCCGGCACCATGGCTTCCTCTGGGTAGCTGGCGAGGGGTATGCTGGGCAGCTCCTCCGTGCATTGGTTGGCATTAGGCATTGGCTGGTCTGGCCAGTCCTTGGCTCTGCCGTGGATTGCCAGCGTCTCCCAAGCCGAAGCCAGGCCACAGGCGTCTGGCCTCTCTGGCGGCTGCGGCCCAAGTGAGCTCCGGGGTTGGGCTTTTATACTTCCTGTCCTGTGCCTTGACCTCTGGGAGGCGGGCGCAGGATCCACTGGCTCCACCCACTTTGGTGTCTCGGGAGGTTCTTCCCTCTGCGGGGTGGTGGGGCTCCACACTACCCCTCCCCAAGTCTGGATCCTGCTCATCGAGGCCAGACCCTTCCAAATCTCCCAGGTGGGACAAGAAGTCTACATTTACGTGGTCCTTACCTGCCCTATGGCGGACAGTAAAAGCATAGGGCTGCAGTGTCAGGTACCAGCACGTTAGTCTCATATTATTTTTCATTTTGGCTAACCACTGAAGTGCGGCGTGGTCAGTGACCAGCATGAACAGGGCCCCAAGGAGGTAGTAACGCAATGTGTCACAGGCCCATTTCACTGCCAGGGCCTCCTTCTCTATCACCGTGTAGTTCCTATCTCGTGGAAACAATTTTCGACTGAGGTATAAGACCAGGTTTCTTCTCCATCTACCTCCTGGGACAGGATGGCCTCAAGTCCTACCTCTGAGGTGTCCATCTGGAGGATGAACTGCCAGTTAAAGTTGGGGCTCGTGTCTTTGAGTGCCTGGAAGGCATCCTCGCACTCCGGGGTGCACACTATACGTCGGGGGCTGTCTTTGGTCAAAAGTCAGGTTAAAGGGGCTGTGATAGATGCAAAACCGAGAATAAACCACTGGTAGTAGCCTGCAAGTCCCAGGAACTGGTGCACTTGGTGCTTCGTGGTGGGCAGTGGGCAGGCCGCCAGGGCCTCAACCTTTCCCACAAGGGGTCTCACCTGTCCCCTCCTGATAGCGTATCCCAGGTAGGTGGTCTCTAGCCATCCAATGCGGCATTTTTTGGATTGGCAGTTAATCCTGCTGCCCGCAGGGACCTCAGGACCGCAGCTACCTGTTCCAGGTGGTTCTCCCACTGGCAGCTGTAAATGACGACATCGTCCAGGTATGCGGCACTCACTTTGTGATGTTTCAATGACCCCCAAGGCTAGTATAGCTTGGACTTCCTCCTCAACAACTTGCAGCATGCGGTTTGGCAAGGGCCTGTTCGACTCCTGGATCACCACTCCAGTCTCTGTCCGAATGGTATGGTGAATGAGGGTCGTGTGGCCTGGCTGGGCAGTGAAAGTTCTGGGGAATGCCTGCAGGAGGCACCGGGTCTGCTTACGTTGCTCCTTGGTCAGGGTTTCTCTGAGTTGGGGCACCATGGAGTCCTCGGTCAGAGGTACTCGGGGGCCCAATTTGGGCTCCGGGGGGCATGGGTTAATTAAAAGGCCCTCTTTTCTGGCCAGGGTTTCAGGAGGTTAATATGGTATCGTTGAGTTTTCTTGCGCCAGTCAGGCTGGTTAATCTCATAGGTGACTCGTCCAACCTTTCGGACCACCTCATATGGCCCCTGACAACGGGCCAGTAGTTTTGATTCGCTAGGGGGGCAGTATGAGCAGAACCCAATCTCTGGGTTTGAAATTGCGGACCCGGGTTTCCCGGTTGTATGTTTCAGCCTGAGCTTCCTGAGCCACCTTCAAGTTCTCCCGAGCTAGAGCTCCTCTCTGAGTGAGGCGTTCCTGAAGCTGGAAGACATACTTCAGAAGGCCCTGGGTTGGTGACAGGGCTTGCTCCCATGTCTCCCTCATGGAGGTCCAGTAGCCCCCTTGGGCGACGTCCATACAATAGCTCAAAAGGGGAAAATTTTGTGGAAGATTGGGGTACCTCACAGACGGCCAGAAGCAAAGGCGGGAGCAGCTGTTCCCATTGGCATAGGTCCTCTGGGGGAAATTTGCACAGCACTTCTTTGAGGATATGGTTGAACCTCAAAGAAGTGCTGTGCAGGTGGTAGATGGAGGTGCGTAGCTGCTTGATCCCCAGGAGTTGCAGTCTGTAGGTGAAGTTGGTGCCCTGGTCAGTAAGGGGTTCCCGGGGTAAGCCCACCTGGGCAAAGACCTTCATGAGCTCATCAGTGATGGTTCTGGTGGTGATACTCCGTAGCGGGGCAGCTTCGGGGAAACAGGTGGCATAATCCACGCTGACCAACACACACTGAAACCCAGCCATACTTTTCGGGAGGGGGGCCACCAAGTCCATGGCCGCTCGCTCAAATAGGGTTTCTACAATGGACATGGGAATCACTGGGGCCTTGGGTGTCTGTGCGGGAGCAGCCAGCTGACATTCTGGACAGGAACTACAGTAGTTACTCACCTCCTGGTGCACACCAGGCCAAAAGAACAGTGTCAAAATTCAGGTGACGGTCTTTTCATGGCCCAGGTGCCCTGCAGCCGGGATGTCATGGGTGAGTTTCATTACTGCTCGTCGGTGACATTGAGGCACAAGCAGTTGGGTCTGGACGTCTCCAGTGTGGGGATCTCGTTCTACCTGATAGAGACGGTCATGACGTAACTCGAAAAGGGGCCACACCTTTGCCCGGCACAGATCGATCCTGGGCCCATCAATGACTGCAGGCTGCTCATATGCTCGACTAAGGGTAGGGTCCTCCCTCTGGTCCCGGCAGAAGTCGGTGCTAACCCTAGGTTTGATGGCGGGGGGTCCTCGGGCTCTCCTCTCTGTCTATTGGGGTCCCTTTCCTCCCCCTCCTCTCCGTGGGTGCCAAAGCAGCCTCCTTCTAGTGCTGGGGTGATCTCGGGGCCTTCCTTGGCATTTGAATGAAGGACCCCTGAGAACTCTGGCCAATCACATCCCAGGATCACAGGACAGGTTAGTTGTGGAACCAGGCCAACCACCACCAGCCGTGTGACCCCATCCACTGTTAGCTGGACTTGGGCACTGGTGTAGGGCCGTACATCACCCTGGATACACTGCAACCGGATGGTCTCCAGGTGGGGGTTTGCCGGGAGGCCTAAACTTTGGCGGATTAGGGTCTGGCTGCAGCCTGAGTCAATCAAGGCCAGGGTCGGGAAATCCCCAACAACTATTGGCACTGTAATCTTGGTGGTCTGTGGCCGTTGGGCGTGGTTTTCCCCTACGCAAACGTGACCAAACTGCAGTTCCTCTCGGTGCAATCCCGTTGCAAGTGGCCATATTTCCTACAGGCGAAACAGGGTCCGAGCTCCGGTTGTCTGGGCTGGGCGGATGCTCCCCCAGGGCCCCTTGGGGGGCTTCAACTGGTTTTTCCGACCCCTGTCTCAGGATCATGAGGGGCTTGTTGAACCGGCCCCTTGGGATGTCTATACTGGGGCTCCTGGCCCTGCAAAGGGTTTTGCAGCTTGATCTGAGCACTCCCCTTCATCTCTAGGTTAGGGCGCTTGGGTCCTGGTGGGTGGGCTCAAATAGCCGGTCCCACTGGGGCTTCAGCTGCAAGGAAATCTTCCATTAGAGCGATGGCGGCTGCTAGCATCGCAGGCCGATGGCGGAGGACCCAGGCCCCTCCTCGCGGCGGGAGGATGTGGACGAACTGTTCCAGGATGACTTGCTCAGTGAGCTCACTTGGGGTTTGCCTCTGGGGCTGTAGCCACCGCTTGCACAGCTCCCTCAGCTCCTGGGCCACCAACTGGGGTCAGGCGCCTGTGGGGTAGGTCAGACTCCTGAACCGCTGCTGGAAGGTTTCTGGGTTGACATCTAAGGCCTCTAGAATCGCTGCCTTTACCTGGGTATATCCTCCATGGATAGCCCCTGGTACACACTTTGGGCAGTCCCGGTCAGATATGGGGCCAGGAGGGTGGCCCACTGGTCGGGTGCCCACCCTACAACCTGCACCAACCTTTCAAAAGTCACCAAAAAGGCTTCGGGGTCATCCTCTGGACCCATTTTGGTTAGCCGCACAGGCGCAGTGGGCAGGGTGACCCGGCCACGTCTCCCGGCTGGGGCTCTGGGGGGCACGGCAGTGCCGTCGTTAGCTGCTGTATGCATTGTCGCTGGAACTCCTGGTTCTGAACACCCAGGTCTCGAATCAGCTGCTGCTACTGGGTCCCCAGCTGCTGGATAAGCTGCTGTTGCTGCTGGAGCTGGGCTGCCTGCTGGAGATCCTGGCTCTCCGCCAGGAGCTTAAAAAGTTTGGACATATCCATGACTCCTTTGGGGGAACATTCCCCCCCCCAGACCCCTTCTCACAGTGGTCAAGGGCTCGTGCCTGCATTCTCCACCAACTGTAAGGGGACTCGGCCCCCTGTGGTGTGGTGTGGTGGGGCACCACACCGCCTCGCTACACACTCTCGGCTGGGTTGGGGAATACTCAGTCTATGGCCCAGACCTTCAGGCAGGAACTGTGCAAAGTAGTTCTAGGTAAGCGCAGGCCCTGGGTCAGAGCAGGGCAGCAAACAAATTTCTCATAGAGGCAATTCATCTTATGACACATCTGCTGCTGTAGATCCTTATTCAGCCTATTAAAAAAAAAAAAAAAAAAAAGAGTAAATCTTGGGTTACATCCCTTTTCCTTTTCTGTACTTTTGTCCCCTGTGAGCAATTTTGGCCAGGCACCTGAATTCTTACATACCTATGAAGTACATAGCACATTTTTAGCTAACGTAAATCTTAGACATCATCCAGAATTCAAGTGAGTTGTAATACTGGCCAACCCAAGATTCTAAAAATATGTGAGTGAAGTGAACATGTTATTAACACCCTGAAAAGCACCCAGCAGACTTTCAGCTTGCTCCTGCTCCCATGGAAGCTGATGGCATGACTCCCATTGACTTTTCATGGGAGATGGATCTAACTCTTTATGAACAAATAATATGTCCTGAAGCACTGAATTGGCATTCCCAGGCACTGCTTCATTGTGACAGATAGTGGATCTGGTAGGCTCAAGTTAAACAGCTAGGACAGTAACATTATAACAACTTCAAGATCATATCAATATCTCCATAGTAGATACATTTTAATCTTAACTTTGCTTATATGCAGGTGTAAAGGTGTCGGAGGTCCCTGCACAGCCCCTTGCAGCCCAGCAGGGGTACTGTGGGTGTGTTCTGCATTGATTCCCCCTGCTTGGGAGCAACAAGTTCACTTTAGCAGCCCAGGGCAAGGAGAAGCAAACACACGCTAACAAAACAACATGTCCTTTAACACAGCTTCAGGATAGGAGAATTCAAATGAAGAGCTCATAAGGTCCTCACCTCAGAACCTTAGTTCAGCTCCCAAACTTAAAATCCCCAAATAAAACCTCTGGTTAGGCTGGTCTCCTAGAGCCTGATAGAAAACCTCCAACATTACAGCCTATATACCTTTTACTTCCCTTGTCTTTAGCTTCCTCTTTGCGTTTATATATCCCAGCTGTAGGGTAGGGCAGGGTCTCTTTGATTACACCCCAGGCAGTCCCAGCTGTAGGCTCCAGCCTGTCTGTAAAAGAGGTAGTATACTCCTTTGGAGCAGGTGAAGCAAAAAATTGGTTGGGTAACGTCTTCCTGTCCCAACTCATCCACTTGGCAAGAATACAGCTTTTTTGAAAGGTTCCCTCTTTTTTAAAAATGACACTGAGAAGCTTGTCAGCACTGCATGTTTGTGGGAAGTCGGTTCCTCTTTTCTTTCTCAGAGCTTGGGTGAAATGGACATTTGAAGTTTCTGTAAATGCTTTCTCTGAACTGGTGAGTACTGCCACTGTACTGTAAGTTGGAAGATTTTACTGTTTCTTCACCAGACACACTGCAAAACTTTGATGAAGTGATATTCTACTAGTGATTATTGGCAGAAAAAAGATTCTATATGAACAGATTGGTGGTGCATCCCTTTATTTAAATACTTCTTGTAGTTGACTATTCTTTTAAAGTAACTCACATTGAATTTAGGAAATGTTAATTACAAATATTAGAAATAATAAATAGTAATAATAATAGTTTGCATTTATAGAACATTTTAACTAAAGACCTCAAACTAATTTGAAAAAAAATTAAGTTTCATATCATCCCAGTGAAGTAGATTTATTAACACTGAACAATGACTTCCCTTTATACTCTACATACAGGGTTCTGTACCTGTTTGTTTTCCTACATAATATTTTTCATCTATTTTCTTTTCCCAAGCCAAATAATCTTCACATGAGAACTTTTATTTTAATGAAGAGTTAAACTGACATCTTTGTGGTTTTAGGAGACCTCTTTGCATGCTTTCTACAGTGTGTTGCCATCAGATTTTTTTATATTATTAAAATGTGCCTACACTAACTGATAATTCATTCAAATCAGGGCTCTCATTCATGACAGAAACTTGTGGCATTTGTTGAAAAGCAGATGGTGCTGCAAGGTTCCCTGGGACAGTGATGCATAGCTACAAAACGATCATTTTACATGTTTTTTGCAAACCAGATCATTTTTCCCTTTCAGGGTGGCTTCTGTCACAGTTTCTAGGCATCCAGGCCCTTGCTTGAATGCAGGCTCCATTCACAATGCAAGGACTGAGGAAGGTAAATACAGAAGGGTGTCTACTTCGCTTAAGAATGTACATGAGTATGGCTACCCAATTTAGTCAATGCTGGCCAGCTGCCCAGATCTGCACCCCCCACCTCTATTAACCTATTAATGTATGCTAATGTATTAACATATGAAGGACATCAGAAAACTTCCCTCTAAGGGTAAGCCTTTACCACAGAGTTAAGTCAGGCAGTTGGGCCCCCAGCTCTGAGCTCCTGTGTTAGCCTAACTCAAGTGTAAGCAGCCACACCGCAAAGCCACACTTGAGTTACTGTATTCTCACTGGTGCTGCACTCATCCGTATGTGTGTCACTAGGACTTCTGGAAGTTCTGGGTGGCCTATCCTATGGTTCTTTGTGCTGCAATAAGCTGAGACATCCCATGATTCTTTACTATTGAATTGTGGGAGAATTTGTCTGTCCTTCTGGGCACATAGAGGGAATTATGAGAAATGATTTAGCCTGTGTCCAACTTACAAACTGGGCAGCTTACTACCCAAGTGAAAATAGCAACCAACCTCTAGCCTATACTCCCAGCTAAGGCAGGTTTAAAGCACCACTGAACTTGGGTGAGAGGGTTTTGTGCATGGACAGGAGTGGAGTTGGGGCAACGCTGGAGTAACAAGGTTACTGTTGTGTGTTACAGTGTGAATTAACTCTGCTCTGAAGGTGTAGGCTAAAAGTCAAGACAAACTATAGCAGAATGTGAGGATTGGCAAAATTGTTTAAGCACCAGCTCCTCCTGGGCCTTGTGACTTACATTTGCCTGATTCACAGCCAGCCTGAATGTGCCTACATCAGATTTGCTGGGCTTTTGCTCGGTTTTGAAATGTCAAAAAGGTCTTTATGCACAGTGATGGCAAGGGAAACAGTCTTAGCTGCTGCAGTTCAGAGCATAATTTGTATAAGCCCCACAAAGGCAGTAGCAGATTAGAAGGTTCAGGAGTTTCCATATCTCCTTAGGCCACCAGCCCTGTATGTTATGTCAGCAGATTGGGCTGGCCAGGGTTAGCAGCCTAGACCAGTGGAGGCCTTGGTGTGGGGATCTCTACAAAGCAGCCCCACATATGACACCCATCTTTTTATAGATGTAGGTTCTACACACTCCTAGCTACACCATACATGCTCATCCTCCTCATGTGTCCCCTGTAACGAAGTAATGACTCACTGGTGCAGCACCTCCTGCTGGTCATCCTGGGAATTAGCTCTCCAACCTCAGGAGTGCCCTCCGCAGGCTGGTGTCTCACCTGCCGCTGGCCCCTGTATCTCTCCTGGACCCCAGTGCCCCCCTATGTCAGGGTTCTGCCCCGAGCAGTAACCCACAATCTGGGTCTCCCTACCCAGGGGAACCCCCAACCCTCTATCCCCACCTTGCCTCAGTGGCTCCCAGGGCTGTTTTAACCCCTTCAGGGCCAGAGTGGGGTGACTGCCCGGCTATACCCCCAAATAAACACTGAAAATTTGGCTTTAACTGATTTATCCAAAGTCCTCAGTTGCAGATCCAGGAATGTAACCCAGGTCTTCAGTACAGTGTCCATTTTAGGAATCTTCCTTCATCAGTCCATAGGTTGCAGGCCCGAGGACTGACAACTGACATCTGTGGACTGTCCAAAAATGGACACTATCCTCTTGATTCTCATTACCTGCTCTATCCACTGGACTATGCTACCTTCTTTTCAGAGACAATACTATCATTAACTACATGGAAGTTTTCCCAGCTTAATGAGGGCAAAACCAGATAGTTATACTGTGGGTACAATTAAAATAGATTTCTAATCTTATAGACTGTACTGATTTGAGAGCAATTTCCTTTACAGATAATGGAGAATACTGAAGAGCCTGAATTTTTTTTTCAGCCAATTAGAAACTTCTTTAATAGACTCATTGTACTTGGAAAAAATACATCACATCTTTAAGAGAAAGACTTTGATATACACTCAATTAATATTAGGATTAGATTAAGGTACTTTATATGCAAAGCCTACATTTGCTGAACAATTACATTAATTTATAAAGTTATTAGATATAATGAAACACTGACTGTCTTTTTAAAAAAAATCAGAATTGCCTATACACTTAAACTTCACATCTAATTCTGTGTTTACAGAAAATTAGGTACATTAAGGGTCAAATATACTTGTTGCCTACAAACTTGACAATTTTAATGCTGCACATGAATGACAAATCTCTCTAGTCAAAGGGGTTATTTTCAACGAAATAACATGGAAAATCTTGTGTATGCCAACTCCTCAAGGTTTTTCTCAGAGAATATGTATTTGGAGTTTATTACTGTACTCCCTGTGCTTAGTTTACTAGGGTAATTATATAATACACTACCCAAAACACTGTTCATGCAGATTTTAGAGAAAAGTGACAAAGAAGGAATGATGCATTTTTTAGGCTTACCAATTTCCTAAAAATGTTTCAGGCAATAATTACAACAGCTCCCAGTGGAGGAGATGCTACAGTACAATAGTTTTGTTGCCAAAATTTACACATGTAGTGTGAAGTGTTTAATAGAACTCACTTTCTTACCCACAAATCCCTTGGTAGGTCAGAACCTAGATTTGTTAAAGAAATGTTGCAATGTCATCCCTTATCCTATGTTCTTGGGAAAGAGGTGGGTGGATGGCAGTAGAAGTGGAGCTGGGTAAGTTTTGGGGATTAATAGTTTATTTTCTGAAAAATGCATTTTTTTTGGACGAACAAAACTATTTTTGAATTTGGGTTAACTTTGGCAAATAGTTTCAGCCAAATAAAAAAGAAAAAACGGATTCTTAAAGTCAAAACATTTCCTTTCAACATTTTCTAAACAAAATCTTGACTTTTTGTTTCAAAAAGACATTGTTTCAAAAGTTAACTATATTTAACAGCAACAAAAACCCATACAAGGAAACCCCTAAACATCTCAAGTTTTGGTTTGATCAGAATTGACTCCCCCCTGGAAGAATTGTTGTAGGCTGACCCTAAACAATTTAATTTTTTTTGTTCCATCACTGAACCCGAATATCAGTTATTTGCCTACCCTGAAGTGGAATTGCTAATGGCTATTTTTCTTAAGGGCTTTTATTTTAATAGTTTCTGCCTGGCCAATCTATTCATTTTGTTGAGGTCAATCATTGCATAAGGAGGTTTTAATTTTGGCATGCAATTGTTGTACGAGATATCCATAGTGGCGTATGGGTACTCAACTACTCAAAATAAAGGCCAGATTGCAACTGGCCCTTTCAAATATCAATAGAATGAAGGGGCCAGCTGTCCTCTCCCAGTTCCCTGGTTGGCAAAGGGACGTGTCAAGAAATCCCACCCTTACTTGGAGGAGAGGCTGCATGGGGTGCTGGACATGGAATGTACTGCCCTTGTAGGGACACAGAAGTCCAAGAGTTTCAGCTCAGCCCCAGGTGTTGCCTATCTGCCTGGCCCTTATGAACTTGCATGGCATGCTATAATCAGCCAAAGGGGAGAAAGTGCTCAGACTGGTGACTAAAGGACTCCTGGTGGGAAGCACTTAGGTTGTTTGTTTGCTGATGAAGGTGATTTCTGGGGCTTTCCTACCTCTCCAAAGGCTGTAGGAGGCTTCTGAACCCCAAGGCAAGAGGTGGGAATTTGAAACTAAGTTCCAGAGAGGGGCAGGAAGAAGGCTGGGCTGTGTCCCCACCCCATCTCCACACCAGCCCTCAGAGCAAGCAGGCTGCTTTAGTATACAGGCCTATCTTTAGTATACAGGCCTATTTCTAAACAACAAATGAGTTTAATAAGAACTCACTAGACTGGAACATGGAGAGAAACCTCTCCAAGCTAGGACCATTAAGTCACCTGATCAAACTTTTACTCCAAGGGCATGAGGCTCTCTTTCTAGCAGTTTTCTAGAAGCTGAAGCCTTTCACAAATGAACCTTTTGATGAGTTGTGATGGGTTTTCCCCAAGGTGCAGCCTGGACTGTGGGACTGTTCGTAGTACTCTGTCCTATCAACCTGGGCTGCCTCTCACCCTGTGATGCTGTTGGCAAGCTACAAATCTCTGGCACATATTGCACTTACAGACATCCAGAGGCAGAGACACACGCAACTGAGTTACATTTATGCTTCTCCCACTCATGAACTAATAACAGAGAGGCTCCAGCCAATTCCCCTCCAGCTCCCCAGCCGTGCACTCTAGAACTGTACCATCATGCCCTGGTCAGAAGCCTGACCAATGTTCATTACCAGCCCGCTCCTTCCTCGATGTGGAGAGGACACACACTAGTCTTTGTAAACTGAGCTGAGATGTCCCAAGAACTTTACCTAAAAAAATGAGTTTTAGGTGAAGTATAAAACAGATTTATCAACTAGAGAAAGATTGATTTCTATGCCTGCTACTTAAAATCTAAGTTGGTTACCTAAGAGACAAAAATAAATTTGCAGTCTGGGTTCTATAAACTAAAGAGGATTTGCATCAAGCAGTGTCTTACCCTGACAGATGGTATAGTTCCTCAATATACAGGCTAAGACTCCTTTCCAGCTTGGGACCACACTGCCCAGTTCAAAGTCTTTGTCCTCCAGACGTTTCTTCCAGGTATTGAGTTGTGCAGGGAGTGAGGCCCAGTCATGATGTCACTTCCCCTCTCAGAGTTTCTTCCAGCTTGCTGGAAAGATCTATGCATCTGACATTGGGGTCCACCCCCATTGGTCAAGCATTCGCCACTGTCTACATACCGTCTCTGAGAAGTCTTCTGGGATGGCTGTTGGGAAAGTAGATTCCCTTTAGTGGGCCATCAGCATGTCTGGCTACTCCAGTGTTGTACCTGAAAGACTGATTGTGGGTGTTCCCCAACCTCACAACACAGCACACACATGGCAAAATTTCATAACTTCACATACAATCATAGTGCATACAATCCAATAGGATATTGATATTTAACAGAGCAAGACTTTTAAAATGATACCTCGCGAGGCATCATTACAAAACATATAATTATATGACAGTGGTGAATATGTGGGTTCCAGGGTGCTGCTTTGAGGTACAGAGTGTCACATGGTTATCATACATAAAATACAGGGCCATGTGAATTTCATTACTGTGATTATCTGCTGTATGTTCATGGGCTACTCAATACATAAAATATTTTTGCTAGAAGTTTGGATAGCAGCATTTCCATCTCGGAAATGGCACCAGTTAAAAGTGAATTAAACACTGTCAGTGAAGAATGATACACTCTTCACATTTTTACAAGTTAAATTCATACAGTAACATACTGACCTGTCTGCAACACACACACACACACACACACACACACACACAAGATTTCTTTTGTAAATGTAGATAATGTTTCTGAATCCTGTCCGGGGGATAAGAGCATTATCAGTTGCTTTTTCCCCCTCATAGAATGCTTGTCAATAAAAATGGTTACAACTAGTGACAATATTAATATGAGTAAGGGAGACTAGACTACCCTTTATGATTAATTTTCCCTTGAAAAGAAAGGGTCTGTCATTTTTCTGCAAAACCTAAATTCTTTCTTCACCAAGTTTGATTTTCAAGAAGTAGAAAGTCCTGCAGTGTGGATGATTTACCTTCCCACTGATGTATCAATTATCCAAAAAGATTATACTTACTACTACGTACTGGTCACCAGCTGTTCCTAGATGTACATGATATGGATATCACAGCATTACAGGATTGCTTTAAGGAAACTGACTAAAAAAAATATTTGTGCTATTAACATGAATGCCTGTCTTGGAGGGGCCATGCATTTCAACTCCACCCACCATGACTCCTGACCTTTCAATTTGTTTTCAGTTGGTTCTTGCACAAGATGAAGAAATAAGTCTTGCAACACTCTCTCTCTAGTATAGTGGTTAAAACCCAGAATACTTTATTAAAGCTCCTAAATCATTGTCCCTTCTACACAATCAATCCTATGGGTAAAGCAAAGAGCTGCTTCTAGGAAATAGTCAGTGTTGCTGACTTGTTGAACAGAGGGTGGCATAACAATGCAAAGAAAAGGCTTTTTCTAAGGGCAGTCAGCATTTATTAGTTGCAAACTTCTAATTTGAGCCTTTTCAAAGCTAACAGAAGACGTCTGAGAAAAGGAAGAAAATGTTCTTTAGGACTGTTTCCCTGGATTTTCTGTTTTACATCCTGTACTGTGTAATGATAAATTCTGATTTATATTGCAATGGCTTATGGTGTATGGCAAGATACTGTGATGTCCTGATGTGGTTTTGGGAACATATTTTAAAAATACCAGTAATGAAAGAAGGCTCCAGTTTTAGGCAGAATCATTTTTATAAAATGTGAACTTAAAAACAGTGTTAATAAACTTCATGAAACAAATGTTTACAATGATTAACAGTAGTGAAATAACATGTCCATTCTGCAAGTAATTAGTGATGCTGGTAATTTTCAGTAATTAAATACTAATGAATTAATTTACCGAGCAATATATTTACTGGAATTAAGTGTATTTATATTTTATTATTTAGTAATTTATTATACTATATGACTTGTATAATGTCATAGGTATGCATGGCCCTTTACAAAAGTCACGGTCATGAAAAAAGCATCATGCACTGCGAAATCTGGTCTCCCCCCTGTGAAAGCTGGTCTTTTTTGTGCTTTTACTCTATACTATACTGGCTTCACAAGGGAGACCAAAAGGGGAGTTGCAGGGGGGTCACAAGGTTATTTTAAGGGGGTCACAGTATTGCCACCCTTACTTCTGAGCTGCCTTCAGAGCTGGGCACTGGAGAGAGGTGGCTGTTAGCCAGGCACCCAGTTATGAAGGCAGCTCCCCACCAGCAGCAGTGCAGAAGTAAGGGTGGCAATACCATACCACTCCACCCTTACTTCTGCGCTGCTGCCTTCAGAGGTGGGCAGCCAGAGAGTGGTGGCTGCTGATTGAGGACCTAGCCCTGCAGGCAGCAGCGCAGAAGTAAGGGTGGCTGCACGATACCATGCTTTTGCACTGCTTCTGGCAGTGGCTCTGCCTTCAGAGCTGGGCTCCCTGCCAACAGCAGCCACCGCTCTCCAGCTGCCCAGGTCTGAAGGCAGAGCTGCTGCTAGCAACAGCACAGATGTGAGGGTAGCAGTACCACAACCCCCCTCCCCAATAACCTTGCGACCCCCCCCCCCCACTCCTTTTTGGGTCAGGACTCCTACAGTTTCAACACCGTGAAATTTCAGATTTAAATAGCTGAAATAATGAAATTTAAATCCTACGACCATGAAATTGACCAAAATGGACCATGAATTTGAAAGGGCCCTAATAGGTCAACCATGCCCAGAAATGGACGCAATTCATCCTTTCACTGTTTGTAACACACTGATGGCATCTCTAGGTAACTCACAATTTGTTAGGTAATGAAAATCTGCTAAACAATTTCCCATTTTTAAAATTAATGGTATGTAGATACAGACAAATAGTTGGTAACAGTAAGCAAAACCTAAATATTGGCTAGTGGATCCCAGCTCACACAATTTCCGTTACAAATCTGTAGGGAGATTAATCTTTTGAGAAGATGTATCTGGAGAAAATATATAAAAAGTAGCACTGATTTTTACTTGTGGCACCTTAGAGACTAACCACTTTATTTGAGCATAAGCTTTCGTGAGCTACAGCTCACTTCATTGGATGCATACTGTGGAAATTACAGAAGATCTTTTTATACACACAAAGCATGAAAAAATGGGTGTTTACCACTACAAAAGATTCTCTCTCCCCCCACCCCACTCTCCTGCTGGTAATAGCTTATCTAAAGTGACCACTCTCCTTACAATGTGTATGATGCCGGAAATGGCCCACCTTGATTATCATACGCATCGTAAGGAGAGTGATCACTTTAGATAAGCTATTACCAGCAGGAGAGTGGGGTGGGGGGAGAGAAAACCTTTTGTAGTGGTAAACACCCATTTTTTCATGCTGTGTGTGTATAAAAAGATCTTCTATACTTTCCACAGTATGCATCCAATGAAGTGAGCTGTAGCTCATGAAAGCTTATGCTCAAATAAATTGGTTAGTCTCTAAGGTGCCACAAGTACTCCTTTTCTTTTTGCGAATACAGACTAACATGGCTGTTACTCTGAAACCTGATTTTTACTTGTGACTTTAAAAAGACCATGCTGAACTGGTGACATGGGACTACTAGACCTATACATCTTTTATCTGGCTTTACTATTCATCCTATTATGCAATGAATCCACCTCTCTGGCTCTGTGCCTTGGCTTGGTTTAATATTTAAACAAATTTTGCACCTTCCTTTTGTTAATTTAATACCTTCCCCTGCTTACTTCTCTCCCTACTCCATTATGAAAGATACCAGTTTTGGATTCCATGTAGAGTGCCTTTCAAGGGATGAAGGCCCTTACTAGCACCGATTTACTCATCACCTCCATCCATGCAGTTATAGGGAAAGCAACACTTTCAAACTAAAGGTAAAATATCATGGGTCAAATTTGCCGAATGCAATGGAGTCACATTAGTTTGCACCAGATGAGAGTTCTTCCATACATGTTTATATTTCTGAAGAAGAGTGTACTAAAAGTCAAGGACGTACAAACTCGGTGACTCTTTTCCTTCATTCAAAACACATACAGGTTACTATACTCATGTGGGCCCCTTTTGTCAACAATTACATGAACTGATTCACAAACAAATGGCTGTGACGTGGTTGTCTAAAAAGAAATCACTTACCCTATGTGCTGTTAATCTCGATATTTATAATACTGTGATATTTGCCTTTATACTGGTATTTACAATATTCCCCCTTCTTGTAAAACAGGGCTACTGCTGGCAAGGTTCCTTCCCCACTCTGAACTCTAGGGTACAGATGTGGGGACCTGCATGAAAGACCCCCTAAGCTTATTCTTACCAGCTTAGGTTAAAACTTCCCCAAGGTACAAACTTTTACCTTTTGTCCTTGGACCTTACGCTGCTACCACCAAGCGTGTTAAAACAAAGAACAGGGAAAGAGACCACTTGGAGATGTCTTCCCCCCAAAATATCCCCCCAAGCCCTACACCCCCTCTCCTGGGGAAGGCTTGATAAAACTCCTCACTAATTTGCCTAGGTGAACACAGACCCAAATCCTTGGATCTTCAGGACAATGAAAAAGCAATCAGGTTCTTAAAAGAAGAATTTTAATTAAAGAAAAAGTAAAAGAATCACCTCTGTAATCAGGATGGTAATACCTTACAGGGTAGTTAGATTCAAAACAGAGATTCGCTCTAGGCAAAACCTTAAGTTACAAAGAGAAACAGGAATATACATTCCATTCAGCACAGCTATTTTACCAGCCATTTAAACAAAACAGAAATCTAACACATATCTAGCTAGATTACTTACTAAGTTCTAAGACTCCCTTCCTTTTCTGTTCCCAGCAAAAGCGTCACACAGACAGACAGACCCTTTGTCCCATCCTCCCCCAGCTTTGAAAGTAACATGCCTCCTCATTGGTCATTTTGGTCAGGTGCCAGCGAGGTTATCCTAGCTTCTTAACCCTTTACAGGTGAAAGGGTTTTGCCTCTGGCCAGGAGGGATTTTATAGTTCTGTATACAGAAAGATGGTTACCCCTCCCTTTATATTTATGACAACTGCAGATATAATGGTCAATTTTTTTTTACTGTGAGATGTAAACAAAGCATAAACTCTCAGTTGGTATAAACTGGCATACAATGCTGATTTACTCCAATTGTGTATCTGGCCCGCAGATTTTAAATTTCCCTTTTGCATAAAAGATAACTTTAGTAATAAGAACACTGCTTCTATGGTGACTTCTCTCTGTTCTTCTCATCTGTTCATTTACACAACCATTAATGCATTAAAGACTCAACAGTCCTGTGAGGTAGGTAAGTAGCATTATGCCTCATTTACGTGTAGGCAAATCAAGGCAGATGGGGGTTAATTGACATGCCCAAGCTCACAGAGAAGGTCTGTAACAGAGTCAATAATAGAAGCCAGGGCTTTGGTACTCAGTTTTGTACTTTAACTGTAAATCTATCCTCCCTCTCTGGAGAATGTGCAATACAGTACAGTATCCCGTTAATGTTGCCTTAAAGAAAAATGGGGAAAAGAATGGCACATATCCCTACAGAAAGAGAAACAGAAAATCATGAATGACTCTTGCTCTTTATTCCAGAGATTTTTTCCAATGTAAAACACTCAACTTACCAGACTTACCAGATCTCAAAACATTTATTTAGAGCAGGTAAACAGACCCAGTAAATGCTGGGAGGGTAGTCAACATGATGCTAGCATGTCACATATTTTTACTTTTGTCACATATATTATAATTATTGGTGGAATACCTTCCAGATTTCTGAATAATCAGAAAACCCCATCACCACATATGTTTATTAGGAGCACTTGATGAGCTCACACTGTCCAACAATGATTAAAAACAAACAGTTGGCAATTTATTTTAGGTTGCCCCAAAGGATTATATTTAGGAATTGGCCTCATACCTCTTATGCAGACAACGTGATTGAATTGTTTACTACAGCTCTGAAAAGCCAACCTTGTTTAGAAGGAACAATTGATAGTAATATGACAAGATCTGAGAACATAAGAAGCTACTTAGTCCAGGTCCTAACCCTCAAATATTTTGGGGGCAGATAATCAGCTGGTGTACACAGATATAGTTCTATTGATTTCTATGGAGCTACACAGGTGTATGCTGGGGTAGGGATTTGAACTATAATGTTTTGTTTTTAATCTCTGAAGAGATCTGTTCAAAAGACAGTCTTTTTATTATGTATGCTTTTGTATTTATCCTGAATGGATTTTATACCCACATTAATTGGTAGGCTTCATCTACCATTTTCTGTATATGTACTGTTTATTTGCACACCAATGAAAATGAAGCTAAAATGACTAAGTAAGTGCTTTATTTGTGTGTGGGTTTGTTTCCTTTTTCCATTGTTACAGATAATTCATGGGTAGAATTACTAGTAAAGGGAAGGGTATAATTCTCCCCTCTACTGCAGTTGGATGTGAATAGGTGATATTTCAGATACAGAACATTTCTATGGCCAATCCAGATTCTCTGCTTTGCTAAATTCACACATGGTGAAACATATTAGGAGAGCTATCAGAAAGCTAATTCTCTGGCCAGTCCCCAACACTAGCACAGTTTACTGGAGGGTCCAATAAGGACTGATTAGCAGTGAGCATAGCCAGAGTGCAGCAAACCCTCTTCTCCAGTCTTGACATGAACCCTGCATTAGGGGGTACGAGGAGAGTGGTATAGGAAAGGCTACACTAGTTTTATGCCCACTGGAGACTTCCTTATTCCAGGGATGAATCCCCAGTTAGATGGATGCAACCAGTCTGGGCTGTGCAAAGGGAGCAAAGTAGGACAGGAAATCCGCTCTTAATGTTAACAGCTTTCTATCCCGTCCCAAGGGAAACCAATCACCATCATATTAATACTGAGCATTTTAAAACTTCATTTGCTTTGCAAATATTAGCTCATTAATTCTTAAAACACTCGTGGGGTAAATTATTATCCTATTTTATAGAAGAAATATAGACAAGGATATTGAGGCATAGATACTGCTAATTTACTGTGTGTCAAGTAGTACAAAAGATTAGACTTGAAATTAGATGAAGGTTTCTAACCATCAGAGGAGTGAAGTTCTGGAAAAGCCTTCATAGGGGAGTAGTAGGCTTTAAAAAACCTAACTTGTTTTAAGATTGAGCTTGATTTTATGGAGGGGCTGGTATGATGAGAATGCCTACGATCGCATATGGCCTAACAGCCAAAATCTCCAACAGCCAGAGATGGGACATTAGATGGGAAGGGTGCTGAGTTACTACAGAGAATTTTTTCCAGGTGTCTGGCTCATGGGTCTTGCTCACAAGCTCTGGGTCTAATTTGGGGTCAGGAAGGGATATTCCCCTGGTCAGATTGGCAGAGACCCTGGGGATTTTATTTGCCTTCCTCTGCACTGTGGGTCATGGGTCATTTCCTGGTTTGAACTAAAATAAATGGTAGATTATAAATCAAATTTGGAAATTTAAATCCAGATTTGAGGACTTCAGTAACTCAGCCAGAGGTTATGGGCCCACTAAAGGAGTGGGTGGATGAGGTTCTGAGGCTTGCAAGTTGAAAGTGGTCAGACTAGATAATCATGATAGTTCCTTCTGGCTTTAAAGTTTAGCAATCCCATACTCACATTGACTTCCATGGGGCAACTCTCCAAGTAAAGCACTACTCACTTTAACTAAAGGTGATAGAATATCACACTAATTGAGCTGCTCAGTGAAACAGAAGCTATCAATACTGGAGCACCTGTCCATGCGAAGTAGTTTATTTTAGGATAATATAGATTGAAAACTTAATTTTACGATACAGGAATTACACAGAGAAAAAGATAACACATGGGTTGATAGCAAATTTTAGCCTATATTTCTACAATAAACCACAGTAGAACCTCAGAGTTACGATCACCAGAGTTACGAACTGACCAGTGAACCACACATCTCATTTGTAACCGGAAGTACACAAATCAGGCAGCAGCAAAGACCAAAACCCCCCCCAAAAACAAAAAACCCTGCAAATATAGTACAGTACTGTGTTAAACATAAACTACAAAAATAGATAAATAAAGAGGAAGCAGCATAGTAAAGTTTCAAAGCTCTATTAAGTCAATGTTCAGTTGTAAAACTTTTGAAAGAACTATAACATTTTGTTCAGAGTTACGAACGTTTCAGATTTACGAACAACCTCCATTCCCAAGGTATTCTACTGTATACAGGGAAGTTATGCCTCTAGCCATTGTTAACGCACAGCTATTATCATATGGGACTGGGATTGTAATTGTTCTTTAACAAATACAGGATGATATCTTGAAGGTGAAAAATTGTGTTCTCTTGGCTTCAAGTAAGTTATTTTTCTATTATAAAAAAGGAAGAAAGTGTTGCCACGGCTTATAGCAACACCACACAAGAAAGAGCTTGCACAGTAGCAGAGGGATGATAGTTGCAACAGTGGTTAACTTTCGCAGTGCTTTAACTTGCAGCTCTGCCAATCTCTCAAGAAAGATTTCAAGCGCTGAATGTGCTGGTATTGAGGTGGAGATGCAGGTACAAGAATGGGTAGTGTATACCTCCTGGTGAAAGGGACTTATGGACAACACAAATGGGAGCCAGGTTATATACATAAAAAGGAGTACTTACCGGTCAAGGATGTTTCTTCCATGACACCAGATTCCTCTGCAGCAGAAGCTGAAAAGTCAGTGTGACTAGAGGAAGGAGAGGAGTGAAAAAAGGAATATTAGGCCCTATTAGCACCTATATAAATAACTTCTTGTGTTTAGAATACTCTGAATCAGAGAGGAAGGAGGTGGTTTGTAAAATACTGAAGACAAGATGCATTCTTATTTTTAAGTCTGAAGTGTTTTTTGAGGGTGGTGTAAGAAATTAAGAAACTAATCTACTACAGGAGCACACATCAATGGCATTAAACACTGTAAATGACTTAAAAGAGGTTGGATCATTTTACTATCAATATTTGTATATTTATATTGCACACATGCAGACTTGACTTTTTGATATAACTAGAAAAATGGAAGTTGAAACTGTGTTATACATTTAGATTTTAGTAAAGTATTTAATATAATTTTAATTGTAAAAATAATTCAGATTGGTTTTGGACGAAAAACTGGCTGAGGCCATAAACAAAATCATGTCAATGTATTGAGTTGGGGGGCAGTATCTACTGCAATCCTGCAGGGATTGTTGATGTTTACAATCTTGTTTAATATTTTCATAAATAATCAGGGAAAGGATGCAAACTGTCAATACATTTGCTAATGATATTAAATTGCAAAGAGTTGAAAATACTAGTGGGGATAGAGGAAAAAATGCAATGATTACTAGCGAGTGAGCAAGAAGATAGGCAGAAAACAACTAAATGAGACTTAGCTTGGAAAAAAGGCTAACGAATACCTGAGGAATTAAAATCCAGATATTCAAGAGAGGAAGAAACCTGCAAATCAATAATTCTGATAGGAACTAGGGTTTATAGAGGTCAGCTCATTAGAGTTTAGATTGCAACACAACGTGGCAGTTAAAAAGGCCAATGTAATTTTGGGCTGCATATGCAAAGACATTTTATAAAGGAGATGGCTAATAGTTTCAGCCACAGTAAGAGGCTGGATACTAGATCTAATGGGGATAATCATATGATCCAATGTGGCAAATCACATATTCCTACTTGTCTTGTCTTTGGTTCTGTGTTTTGGGTTTTTTTTTTTAAAGAAAGCTTTTCAAGTTTCCAAGCCTAATGCAAACTTTACCTAAAGTTACTTGCTATAAACCAAATTCTAGACCAGGGTAGGCAAACTTTTTGGCCTGAGGGTCACAGCTGGGTATGGAAATTGTATGGTGGGCTTTGAATGCTCATGAAATTGGGGGTTGGGGTGCAGGAAGGGGTGAGGGCTCTGGCTGGGGGTGTGGGCACTGGGATGGGGCCAGAAATGAGAAGTTCAGGGTGCGGGCCGGGACTCCGGGCTGGGGCAGAGGGTTGAGGTATGGGTGGGGACGTGAGCGCTCCAGCTGGGGGTGCAGGCTCGGGGGTGCAGGAGGAGGCTCCAGGCTGGGACTGAGGGGTTCGGAGGGTGGGATGGGGATCAGGGCTGGGGCACGAGAAGGGGTCGGGGTGCAGGCTCCGGGCGGCGCTTACCTCAAGCAGCTCGGAGTCAGTGGCATGTCCCCGCTCTGGTTCCTATGCGGAGGTGCACCCAGGTGGCGCTGTGTGCTGCCCCGTCCACAGGCACCGCACCTGCAGCTCCTATTGGCCGCGGTTGCCAGCCAATGGGAGCTACAGGAGCTGCGTGGACGGGGTCAGGGGCTTGCCATGCCTCAGCAGTAGGAGCTCGAGGGCCTGATTAAAATGTCTGAAGGACCGAATGCAGCCCCCAGGCTGTAGTTTGCCCACCCCTGTTCTAGACCCTATGTAATCCACAGGCTTCAAGGATTGCTGAGGGTGGTCAGTGCAGAACTGGGCTCTTTCATCATGAACCAGTTCTGTACCTCCCCTCAAATATGCCACACATTAGAGCTTGGAAGATTTTTTTCAAAATGTTGCAAGCCCCGAAAAGAGAACTTTTTCAAACACTCAAATTAATGGAGCACTTAACTGAAATCAGTATATAAAGGAAAGAAAGACACTTTGTGAAAAGCAATGGGAAATATAACCCAGTCATTGTTAGACTAGTTATAAGATGACCAGTGGAGAATCTGAAGCTGGGAAAAGAAAGGAAGAGGGCAAAGATTTTTTTGTTTTTTATATATATATATATATATATATATATATATACACACACACACACACACACACACACACACACACCTCTTCCATATATTCAACACATTACATTATGGCTTCAAATTAGGACCAGGAGGGTGGGGATCTGGAACAGGAGGAAAAAATTTTTTTTCTTCTTTTAAAACTGTCTACTTAAATTATGCTTGTTTCCTCTTTCATACTGTTTTCAAAGTATAACAAAATCAGAATGAGAATATTTTAAAGTGAGATATTCATCCTGTCATGATGAATTAAAGGCAGTTCTCTGCTTGTGTTCTGCTTTAGAATAACGGCATCAAGACTTCTCATTATTATGGTCTTGAGAATAGATCCTCATGTGGTGTAAATTGGCATAGCTCCACTGAAATCATTGAATGGTTGCTGAGGCCAAGGTCTGGACAGTGGTTTTCAACCATTTTTCATTTGCAGACCCCTAAAAATTTTGAATGGAGGTAGGGACCCCTTTGGAAATCTGAGACATAGTCTGAGGACCCAAGGGTCTGATAACAGGTTCTATGATAACTTTTCATGGACCCCTTAGACATAATCTGCAGACTTCCAGGGGTCCACAGGTTGAAAACCACTGATCTAGGACATTAAAGTCAATGGAGCTGCGCTGATTTATACTTACTAAAGGCTGGGCCTGTGTTTTTGTATGTCTGATGACTAATTTGGTCTTACAGGCTTTGTTTTGTCCTTTCCTTAATATAAATTAAATTGTAACAAAAAGACATGGTGCCTAAATCCACCATGAAATACAATCTGCTCACAAGTTTGTCTGGGTTGTTCTCCTTAAGAATGCCCTGGACTAAGGCTACATCAGCCCATCAGTTCTTGCAGCAGGTTCCATAAGGGAACAGCTAACTATTTATTGTCTCAGTGTTCTGGCCCAACTAGCAACCCAGCACACAATCTGGGTTTTTTGGAAATTCTCTACCATTGTCTCAAAGGCATGTGCAAGGGCTTGACATTGCCATTTGGGACTTAAATTTGAAAATGCCTTTCAAAATAATTTCAAGTGAGACTTGGTAAATTCCTAAGCAGAGAAGATCCTTTTCTCCAGAATTTGAATCTTTGGGGAAAGACTTGCTGTAAATCTCAACATGTCACTGATTTTCTGCAGAATTAAAGCTTCTGTTTGGATTCTGCTGTCTGCTACCCACAACACACCTGAAAAGTAGATTGTAATTTTGTAGCCTAAGAGCAGTTCTATAAATACATCCTGGTGTTCCTTTTTTTGCAGGGAGAAATGTGACAGGAAGAGTTATGTGAATATGTGCTCTGTTCCTGTGAATAAGTTCTTGCTGAGAAAATGGCACCAAAACAATTTTTTTTGTAGCTTGCCGATGTGTCCTCTGAAGTCATTTAATCAACTGACTTTTTATTAAAAATTAACTTGCGGTTAGAAACCTTATGTGCCACACAGTCAAGCTGAAAAGAAAAGGTAGACAGATCAGCCACTGATTTTCTAGATAAACAGCCTGGTGAGGCAGAGCACAACATAAATTTCTATTCTTGCTAATCCAAACTAAGCAGGCCATCATGAGTTTATACAACAAATAGAGCATAATGATAAGCCTGGTCAACCATTTTACTGATACTGGTATTTTACCTACCACTGAAGTTGACCAATTTCTGGATATCATTGTAAACTAAAACAAGCCTTCCACAGCCTGATAGACAAGGGACAGACTGCATAGCTCCATTTAGTTCAATGTATCTATGCTGATTTACACCAGCTGAGAACCTAGATAAATGTTTATGAACTAAAATTTGGAGTGCTTTCAAAAATTAATAGCAGCTATTGGTAATAGTAATATATTATTGCATAATGGAAGTAGACCCCTTGACAAGGAAATGCAATTTTACAATCTCCTACTCATATATTCTTAACTGTATATGTATTTGAGCAAATTAAGTGAACATTTTAACAATGATGTATGAAATGCATGGAATGGCGGTATGTGAAGGAGGAATACCTCACAAAATTGAACTGGGAACATTCATTTTCAAACTTCCAGAGTTTTGGGAGAGGACTACGATATTGTTGTTTTGTTATTTTAGGTAGAGAATTATAGTACTTAATTCATTTTCTGGCTGTTAGATTCCATAGATGCACATTCAGCCTTGGCTTCTTTTTAATAATGTTTTTTGTTTATTAATTGAGTCAGGGGCCGTTTGCAAATTGTGGCTCACACTTTTGAAATGCTTTCTCCACAGAATTATGGATCCAGATCTTAGTTCTGTCCCATCTTTAGTAGAAATATTCTCCTATATGAAGCATTCTGGAATTTCCCTCCTTAATGCGATCATTAAGTTTTGCACAGTAAAGCAACTCATGCTATAAAAAGAAAGTAATGGAGGGCTATATTTTATGCATTTTGACTGTGCATATCCACATTTTTTATAAACATGAATATGATAACCACTAAGCAAATGTCTTTCACTTCTGTGGCTATTTGTGGGTCTTTTGTTTTCTATTTGAGGTTTCAAGATTTTCACGTGAAAAGTAGTTTGCCTCCTAACTGACCTCCCAGATTACAATAAATTAGACATAACAATATCAATGTTAAAAAGAACAGTAATAGTTTTATCTTACTATTGTTTTTCATTTCAGGCATGCTATTACAAACATTATCTGATTATGAAATGGATCAGGGTTTTTTTTTTTTTTACCCCCTTTTTTTTTTTTTAAAAAATTACTTCCCAAGAGAACTTCAAACCAGAAAGGAATCTTAAGTAGATAGCACTATGAATCCTAATGGAAGTAAGGGACATATACTGACAGGGGGCTCAGTTTTGACCAACCTGTGAGAGTGTGTTTGCATGATAAATGCTTTCTATATGTACAGATACCTGTCTCACTTCATTAATTGGATGCATGCGCAAATTCTAGGTGAAATTCACACTTCTAAAGAAAGACTGCACAAGGCCTATCCTCCATTTAAATAGCACATAAGCCCATACTGAGTATCAACGACAATCCATTCTCGATGGGGACACCATCTGAAAAATATTTCCTGAACCCCTTCTTCTGGCCTTCAACCAACCCCCCCAGCCTCTCCATCAGATGAAAGCTCACCACAGACCAGAACACATCAACTCAAAGTAGCACCAGACCCTGACAGGACAACAGATGCAAAACCTGCAAACATATCTCCACTGCTACAACGATCAACACACAACATAACATCTTACAAGATCCATAGGTTCTACACATGCATATCACAACATGTGGTGTACCTTATCCAGTGCACTAACTGACCCAATAGCTAGACACTCAAAAATCATGGTCTTATATAGACACTGGATTTATGGCTTATTACAACAATCTGTAACCCACAACCCCCGCATTTTTGTCCTATGAGTACAGGGGTATTAACAGGCCACTTCTCCTTGAATGGTCCCTGTCATAAATATAAAGGGAAGGGTAAACCCCTTTAAAATCCCTCCTGGCCAGAGGAAAAATCCTCACCTGTAAAGGGTTAAGAAGCTAAAGGTAACCTCGCTGGCACCTGACCAAAATGACCAATGAGGAGACAAGATACTTTCAAAAGCTGGGAGGAGGGAGAGAAACAAAAGGTTTGTATCTGTCCATATGCTGCTTTTGCGGGGATAGACCAGGAATGGAGTCTTAGAACTTTTAGTAAGTAATCTAGCTAGGTATGTGTTAGATTATGATTTCTTTAAATGGCTGAGAAAAGAACTGTGCTGAATAGAATGACTATTTCTGTCTGTGTGTCTTTTTTGTAACTTAAGGTTTTGCCTAGAGGGATTCTCTGTGTTTTGAATCTAATTACCCTGTAAGGTATCTACCATCCTGATTTTACAGAGGTGATTCCTTTATTTCTATTTACTCCTATTTCTATTCAAAGTCTTCTTGTAAGAAAACTGAATGCTTTTTCATTGTTCTCAGATCCAAGGGTTTGGGTCTGTGGTCACCTATGCAAATTGGTGAGGATTTTTACCAAACCTTTCCCAGGAAGTGGGGTGCAAGGGTTGGCAGGATTTTGGGGGGAAGACGTGTCCAAACTATGTTTCCCAGTAAACCCAGTTAGAGTTTGGTGGTAGCAGTGGATATTCCAAGGACACAGGATAAAATTAATTTGTACCTTGGGGAAGTTTTAACCTAAGCTGGTAAAAGTAAGCTTAGGAGATTTTCATGCAGGTCCCCACATCTGTACCCTAGAGTTCAGAGTGGGGGAGGAACCTTGACAGTCCCTTAATACCTCTCCCAGACCTGAGGAAGAGCTCTGTGTAGCTTGAAAGCTTGTCTCTCTCACCAACAGAAATTGATCCAATAAAAGATATCAGCTCACTCATCTAGTATCTGTAATATCCTGGGACTGACAGCTACAACACTACATACATAAGCCACTGAACAGGAGTAAATTTCAGCACTCAAGAAATGGAAGCTCTTTGTAAATTTGGCGTTAAAAAGGGGATTGTATTTAAATAGCACTGTTTCCTCAGAGGGAGCAATGCCTTCTGCAGAATATTGAAGATAAGTAGAGATAATTGTTCAGTTCCACTAGTTGAGGAGGAGCAGGTTCACATTCAAATATGGCTTTGCATGTTTTATCTTAACATGTTAGAATTCTTAATATCACCAAATGTAGAAATAAAACTAAGTCTTTCCTATCTATACCTGAGAATTTCTATACTCAGGATGTGCCTGAAGTTAGGCCAGGCAAATCTGTAAGCATGATTTGTCCATCTGAATGCTGATTACCTTTGCTGTCCAAAGCTAGACAAACCAGTTCTAATTAGTATGCAGATATCACTCCGGAGAGAGTACGGGTTTCCTCAGACAGGAAATACTCAGAATTTATTTACAGTCACTGAATTAAAAAAAATAAAAATCGGTTAATCCGCCAAAACCAACCAACATTACAGGTATTGTCTGGGTTGCATGGGGTTCAGGAAGGGATACCACTAAGTGAAACAATAGTCCCTAATTGCTCCCAAATACTCTTTAGAGGAAATCTTGTCAAAGCAGTTATCAGTCGAAATATTTTCTTCATGTTCTTCATGACATTAATCTGTTAAATGACAGGAGCTGGGCATCCATCTATACAGTAAACTTCCAAGGAGAACTGGCTTCTATCTGCAAGCAGATGTTGCACTGTGAATGGAATGCAAAGGTTTTTTTTTTGGTGCAAGAAATTAGTCTTTTTTTTAAAAAAAACCACCACCACCAGGAACTCAGTTTCATTGAACAGAATTTGCCCTATACGTCAGGCAACAGCTCTGATTCTAATACAGTCTCTTCCTGGATACAATCAAAATAGTCCTGCCGATGGCTGTTTGGTTCACATATGAACATTTCTCACACATTAGGTGGTCAGCTGGCTGTGATAGCTGACTCCATAACTAAGGGAATTCAGGAGAAACTTCTGTATGCACAGAGGAAAACTAATGAATACAACTGAACAACAAAAGCAACAAGAGAGGCTGCATCCTTGAACATTTTTTTCAGAAACGAGCACATCAAAGTGTGGTAATTACTGAAAGAGGGGAAAGTAATCACTTAGTGCAAATAATAGAATGACAAGTGGATATAACCAAATGTATAGGGGCTGCACTGTCTTTCTTCATGCCCAGATATTCCACATACTAAATTTAATATTTCTAATTGACTTCCACTCAACAAAAGCACTTTCCCAGACAGTACAATACACATGCACTTCTGGGCTTCAGCACAAAAGAAGTGTAATTACCTCAAAGTTATGGCTTGTCTGCTGCTAAAAGGGAAGAAAGGAAGACGGACTTATTCACTGCATACATTTACAATGTCCATAATGCCAATATCTTACAAGTTTCAATGAAACTTGTCTTAAGTGACCATTTTAGGGATTTGGTAAATTGGCTGCCTTGCAGAGATTGGCCTTTTAGATATTAAAGGTAAAACAAAATTAAACTTGAAAACATTGGAAGTATTTTAAAGTAGTTGCTTATTCCAGGAAGTTGCTTATTGGAGATAGTTCTTAGTGCAGGCTTCACTGCACTTTTCATAATTGTCCATTGCTGACCCCATGATTACCACAACACATTGCTGAGATTAATTCTACATGTTTGTACAGATGATGGGGCAGCTGTCCCGCACTGGCAGAATAAGGGTTAAAAAGGAGGCTGTGCTGGAGGCAGCCAATCATGGAAGGGCTGAAGGGAACAGCCAATCAGGGCTAAGCAGGCCTATATAAAAAGGGAGCTGCAGGGAAGAGGAAGGCAGTTCTCTGATGGGAGCCCTGGGAGGAAGGACTGTGTCTCTGGAGGACTGAGAACTGCCATAGAAGTGCTGTGAGCAGGAACCGGGGGAGCAGGAGATAGCTCCTGTCTGGCTGCTGGGGTTTGGAGGCTGAGGTCCTGAGGCCAGTACAAAGAGGCTGTTGGGGCCATGAGAAAGTGGCCAGACAACTCACTGCAGTAGCCACTAAGGAAGTGGCTGGACAGTGGCCTGCAGGTCCCCCAGAGGGGAAAGCAGTGTGTTGCTGAAGAGGCTGTCCTTGTAGAGACATGGGGCCTGGAGCAGGAGTGATGGCAGTGAGGCACCACCCGCAGAGGGCGCACTAACATGTACAGCTAATTCCCAAGGCAGCCAGCTGGAGGCATCAGAGTGATGAGTGAACCCCGTCACAGTATAGTTCATAGAAACTTCTCACTGCTCTAACATGCAATGAAAACCTATCTATGAGATATCAGTCCAATCATAACAGATTAACCCAGCTCAAATTTCACATCTTCATGATCAGCGACAACAGTAAACAAAAATTAGAAAAGATATATCCGACATGACAAACCAAGCATCTCTCCTGGCCGTGTGTTTGATCTACAGTGTTTGGATTATATCACTGAGCTAACTGAGCACAGTTATTAGCACAGCTTTTGCTTTATTAAACTATATTGTTTTTATTGGCATATGAATACTTTATTTTTCATGCTGAATTTTGCATTAGTTAATACAGGAAAAAAATTACCTTTTTCTGCAGTACAATCTGAAGGTACATAGAAGATGTGTTGTAAAGATAAAGGCCTTATAAAGCTAATCAGATAAGTAAAATATGTATCAGTCTGAATTCAGTCTGTGTTATGGAGTTTTACAGGTAACAAAAATATACAATAATGCTGCTTATCAATCAATGGAGTTCATAAAGGCAGAAGTTTTTTACAGTTAATTCCAAATATTAGTGGCAGTTACATTTTCAAAATATTTATTATGGGTAATTGTTTTCAATATAACTTTTTAAAATGGAATCATCATCAACATTTAAAAACAAATCTGTGCTTAACTTTTTTAGCTTTCCATTAAAGACAGGATCTTTTATTTTTGGCTCTTAAAACTTTGAACTATTAGTGCATACACAAAACTAGTACACTGTTTAATTTAAAATTATTCAGTGCACTCAATCACTCCAAGCATATAAATAGCCCTCCCCCCCACACAAAAAAAAAAAAAAAAAGGAGAGAAAAAACTCTCAATAGCAACATTGTTAAGTAGACTCATAAATATTTAAGGATAGTTAACAATACCTCATTGGACCAGTGTTAAGTTTTAAACAAATGCCCTTTACTTGAACTCCGCTGGATGTCTCTGAGGATATAATCCATAGCACTGAGCTGTAACTGAATTGTGAGCACTGGGACAAGTAGCTGTGTAACTAAGTTACATCACAAAAAAACTCCTCAAAAGACAAAACTTTCTTACACCAGTGCACTGTAAATAAATGCCTCCAAAATAAACTGGATTATTCCTTAATTGCATCAGCCATCTGCAAAACCTGGGCCAGGTCCCTGGATACATTGTGGCCACATCTGCTGCATGGTTGGCATACTTTGGCTGCAAAAACTGAGTAAAAGTGCCTGGTGAGGATCACTCTAGTGTAGAGGTCAACCTACCGTGGCATTCAACTGACATAGGAACTTGTGTTCCTTTGCTGCTAGTGCAGCACTCCCTAATGCAGGGGTGGCCAACCTGAGCCTGAGAAGGAGCCAGAATTTACCAATGTACATTGCCAAAGAGCCACAGTAATATGTCAGCAGCCCCGTATCAGCTTCCCCCTGCCTCACTCCAGCCCCCAGTGCCTCCCGCCCGCCCGCAGCCCCACCAATCAGCACTTCCCCCTCACCTCCCACCCACCGCAATCAGCTGTTTCGCATGCGCAGGCTCAGGTGAAGAGGAAGGGGCTTAGGTAGCGAGCACTCCCTGGCACACTGAAAAGTTAGTGTTTGTAGCTGCAGCCCTGGAATCAGCTTAAGTCCACTAATGGCTATTAGCCAGGATGGGCAAGAAATGGTGTCCCTAGCCTCTGTTTGTCAGAGGGTGGAGATGGATGGCAGGAGAGAAATCACTAGATCATTACCTGTTAAGTTCACTACCTCTGAGGCACCTGGCATTGGCCACTGTTGGTAGACAGGATACTGGACTGGATGGACCTTTGGTCTGACACAGCATGGCTATTCTTATGTCCTTAAGGAGCTGCATATTAACCTCTGAAGAGCTGCAGGTGGCTCCAGAGCCACAGGTTCGCCACCCCTGCCCTAATGGATCCTGAAAAGAGGGTGTGGATATGGTATTCTATGCTTTCAGCCCTGTGCAGGAGTCAGAGAATGGTGTAACTGAGAGCAGCCCTCAGGCTGTTTGAACACAGAACAGGGCATCATGATGATCAAGGCAATGCAAGTGGCAACTTTATACTGAGGGCTAGTCTACACTGGCAATGTTAAAGCACTGCTTTGGCAGTGCTTTAAGGTAGCTTGTGGGATTGTGGTGTGGTGCTGGGAGAGAGCGCTCCCAGCAGTCTAAAAAACCCCACCTCCATGAGGGGGCGCGGATCCCAGCGCTAGTGCCCTGTGTACACTGGCGCTTTACAATGCTGAAACTTGCTGCGCTCAGGGGGGGTGTTTTTTCACACCCCTGAACAGGAAAGTTGCAGCACTGTAAATTGACAGTATAGACAAGCCCTAACTTTATATACCAACCCCTCAGACTAGTAATTTGTGCATTTTGGAAGAACCTGATGACATGGTCCCCTCATGTCTAAGTGGAGGGAAAGCATAAAGCATACCCAGGCAAATAAATGACCTCTGCATCAGACTCAAAACAGATGAATAAAGAATGCAATCCATAACACCAAAAATCAATTTAATTTGACTGCACTAACTTCTAGGTTAATTAATATGTGTCATTCATTATTGATGCTATTAAATATAGCATATATTTTTTAAACATAAACGGACACTGTTTATTAAGGAACTTTAGCTAATTTCAAAACAATGGACATAAATTAGTCATAGAAATGCTCTGAACCACTGGTCATACATTATCCTTGTCTCTTTAAGTAACCTATCAAAACAGAAAATCAGGGGAAAGGGAAAAAATTTATACTTTCTATTTGAATTGCAGTCTGTTGTGGGAATAAATAGGTGTGGGTGGCTTGATGTCTAACTGAAATCAAGCAATTCAGGATGTGGAATTGTACATGTCAGATTTAGACATCTAAAAACAAAAACAAAGTTTTTATGGTTCTTTTAAATGTTTAAAGTATTATTGAAGACTTTGGTGGAGGAAAAGAGCATACATCTTTCCCTCTCTCCTTCTCCACACTCTTTTTGATGGGCTAAGCTATGGTTCTTAATAGAGATAAAAAGAAAATAGAGGAGACAGTAGTCTAGTGGATAGGACACTAGACAGGGACTTTAGG
This sequence comes from Eretmochelys imbricata, assembly GCF_965152235.1. NCBI lineage: Eukaryota > Metazoa > Chordata > Testudines > Cheloniidae > Eretmochelys > Eretmochelys imbricata. Next base: position 41,343,384 of record NC_135575.1, on the reverse strand, counting down.
AACCTGGGTTTTAATGCCATTTCCAACACTGACCTGCTGTATGACCTTGGGCAAGTCACTTTACCTCTGTGCTATTTTCTCCCCTCTCACTCTAGTTTGTTTAGGTTTATACACTCTTTGGGGGCAGGGAGTATCTCATATAGGTATTTGGTACATCACCAAGCACAATGGAGCCCTAACCTCCACTGGCGTCTCTAGGCACTACTAGCTAGTGCAACCAATAAATAATAATATTTAAAAAATCAAAGAGGAAAAAAAAAATCAAGCTAATTTTATTATGCGCCTAGGACTCTACTGTGTTTTCTGAAGTCTATATCAGTTAGGCAATTGGGACAAACATTAGGTAGTTTATATGCCATGGGCACAGGACAATGAAGGATCACTTCGGAATGTATGCATGTTGAATGTTGAATCCAGAGGTAACTATAAATAAAATTAATTTAGTGGATTTAAACTGATTGAAGGCTGTAAATACCAATCCATCTTCATAAATTTTTTGGCTAGAAATCCTCATGAATTTCTAATACAATAGTGTTGTGGAGAATTGCAAGAATGTCTTTGGACAATGACATTAGGAAATGACACAGTCAAAACCTATTTTTGTATCTATTCCATCTTGTGCTTCCACAAAAGCATTTATAAAGGCTAGAAAGAGAGCCATTTGCACATCTGAAACATTTATAAATTCTTTATTATTGTATAATAAATATCTTGCCATTTTCTCTTTGTGTACAGTTTTCAGATTGTCATAAGAATGAATTAATTTGTATGCAATTTTCTATTCTTGGTGCAATCTTTTGCCACTGATCAGTGTATTTTAATACATGATAGATTCTCACTTCCATTACAAAAGTACATTTTCTGTTCTCATTAGTATCTTTGTCCCAAGTGTAGAATTGTATCTACTGTATTCTCCTGACAATGCTGGGGATTCTTCTTAATGGTCAGTTATGAAAGTGTGATATGGGGATCTTTTATACTTATCTGGCTATAATGAATACACCTAGCTGAAAAGAAAATTTTTCAAAGAATCATAAAAATTAGAGATGGAAAGACCTGCTAGGTCAGCTTATCCTTTCATCTGTCATGTTCTAGTATATTCTATGTTGCTTTATTTGTATTAAGCCAACTCCTCTGCTGGTGTAAATCAGTGAAACACCACTAAAGTTAAAGGAAGTACATGGATTTACTCCAGATAAGGAAATGGCCTACTATCTTTAGGAAGAAATTTTTATCATCTGTACGGTGCTGTAGTTTTACATAGAGTTGTACAGAGAGAAAGGCCCAGGACCAGATTTTGAGCTCTTTACTCCACTTGCTTTACTTCAGTTGAGTTACTACTAATTTTCCTTAGTGCAAATAAGAGCAAAATCAGGCTTGTAATCTAGTTTTAAATTACTCTAAACTCATCACTTTCACAATTGCTGAATAAGCTTTTGGGGCTTCTGTTTTTGAAAGTTTAAGAGCAAAATGAAAATATATAAAACAAAATTTAAAATATAATGCAAAAGATTTTTCTTGGTCGATTTAGGCACAATCATTTCTCCTCATTTGGGCTAATTCCAGTGTCACTTCGCAAATATTTTCTGGGTTCATAAATGTTATTTAATGGTATTTTATCTGACCATACAAATAAAGTGAAAAAAGAAAGAAAGGAGGGCTCACATTTATTTTGGTAGTACAGTACGGGAGCAGGGAGGATAGCTCCAAATGTCTTACAATATTACTGTATTGTTACCTTGGACATTCAACAAGGTAGGGCAGTCAACAGTGCAGCAAACAGAAGGAATAGAAGTCTTATTTGTTCTCAGATCAAGAATACCTTTAAGAAGAGTAAGTGTAGTGACTTTGAAGTGACATGAAGGGACTTTGATCATCATGAGCTGGGACTTTCAGGGGAGCCTAATGGAATTAGGCACCTTACTCCGATTGACTTTTAAGGGAAGTTGGCTACATAATTTCCTTTGTCCCCTTAAAAATCTCAGCCACCCTCATCATTTATATAGCACAGTCTTTTGCTTTTCTGAGCATTTCCAGGGTCAATCTTTCTTGTGCATGCTTTAAAAAATGTTCTGTTGATTTACAAATATCTCATCAGTAGCATTACAGTAGAAAGGGTTCATGAAGGAAGAAGGTGCCTAATTACATAAAAGCTGAGAGATATAGCAATATCTACAATACAGAACAATAGTCATATTAAAGAAGTATTCATATATACTAATATATAATATAATTTTCAAATGTTGGTGCTCACAATTAAATACATTTAAAGTATTACATATGTATGTACTTGACTAACACATCTAGTCAGCCATGTGATGAATGTTTGAAAGAGACTGAACCTTTGTAATCATATGATCACCCACGGGCCTGGAGTAATGGCTGTGCAGCATGACTGGCTACAAAATTGATAGATTGTATCATGCGAGATCCTTGCAAGATGTTAAAATGAGGCCGAAGATGTATTGTGAGACCTTCCCCTAGTGATACAGCATCTTAGGGATGACTTAAAGACCAAGTGTGAGAGTCTGTACTGCAACAGTAAGAAGCGCAGCCCAGCCCAGGAAGAGGAGAGGGAGCTATGGCATCTTTAAGCTGTCTGTGGGACCCTCTCCAATTCCGGGCTGCTCTGTGGCCAGCAGCATAATGTACACAGCCCTAAGTTAGGATAGCCTCCCTGAGCTGCTCTATGGGCTTCAGGGCTGCCTGGCATATCTGCTGTGCTGCAGCACTGCCTCTGACATGGTCCTTCTACCCTGGTTCCACCCTGGCAAGCCCCTTACAGCAGGCTTGTGAGTTGGTTCTCAGAAGGCAGCCTTACAACTGTCTTTTGGAGTACCTGTGATGGAAGAATCCTCTCCCAGCCAGAACGGAGGCTTTTAGAGCTCCCTTATGCCATTCTGGCCCTTTTATTTAGCATAAAGGCTGGAGCAGGGGTGAGGCTCTCCCCCTAAGTTCCAGCCTTGGGGTGTTTTTTTTTAATATTGCTTTGAAGTCAGTCTCTTGTTCATTTTAACTCTAAAAAATAACTTGTTTCTGAGTGTAATAAAACATACAGAGAAAGGAAACCATGCTGCAGCAAAATAAGTGAGGAAGTGACATCCTAGTAGCATTACTGCATGTTACTTTTCCACGTGTTCCAGTGTATTATTACACCACATTATGCTGAAGAGTAATGAAAACATCAAAAGATCACTTGCTCAGATCAAAGAAAAAATCAACCACATATTAATATTAATCCAACTAGTACTACCAAAACAGATCATCAGCCCCAACACCCACTGACAGCATGTCCATCAAGTAAGTATCAGGTTAGAACACTGAGTACTAAAATGCTGAGTGTTTGTACTATGCTGCTTAGGAGTGATCCACAAAAAGATTTGGAAAATACAATAAGTAAATCAGAATAGTCCCAAATACACTTTGAGCTCTTCAGATGACAGATGTTAGAAGTCCAGAGTACTATTGCTTTTAAGGGTCAATACTACTACTCAATACATATTAAGCATAGTACCATACTGGGGGCAGTGCAGAGCCACACAAACCCAAGGGAAACTCTGGGGAGGTGTCCCATCTCAGGAAATTCTTCCAGAGCTCTGTGGTGCCCAGTGAGAATACACCATTCATTTCTGCCTTTTAGGTGATGCACTATACTCCTCCCACAGTGCTAGACCCATTCCGTGGGCTTATCCAGAGAGGATGCTCAGCCATGACTTTACCTCCTTTTACTCCCCATTGCTCTCCTTGGGACAACATGGGTCCCTAACGACACATGGAAAAATCCAGTCTCTGAACTCCCTCAGGGCAAGGACTGTGATTGTGTAAGACCCTTATGTGGGATTTGCAAGAGGGGGAGCATACTAGTGTGCTCCTTGCCACCAATGTCCCTGAATCTGGGTAATGAGAAGAAATCTACCTCTGGGGGAAGATCATGTTTTGCTATGAATTTCACTCTTCCAGAAAATTGGCCATATTTTTTTCCTCAGAGAACATTTCTAGCATTATTAATGAAGAGCTGCCTGTTGTGTATAGGCTAAAGTAATGCAGTTAAAAAACTAATTTAATTTAATACTGTAACAGAGGCTATATTTAATCACAGACAAGCACAGATAAGTTGATTAAATTTGGATAATAGAGAGCGAAATTATGAATAAAGGACTTTAAAGAAGATATTTATGGAAAAGCTATATTTCTTAATTGTGAAGCATATTACTTCACACCTATACAGGTGATAATTCGCAAACACCACAAAGAGCACATTCCTTCACTCAATATTTTACAGTGAGTGCATTATCAGGTTATCAGTCAATCATGGTCATTAGCAGGTCCACTGCTCTATAATCATCCTAGTGATGTTTATTTGCCTTGTAATAATGATTAGCTGACAAAACAATTACCCATGAGATGCTAAGTCAGCAGGGCAGCATTTAAAAAGGAGTACAAATTATTTTGTTAATTCAAATGCCAATGAGTACATTAGATGGCTCGTTACAACAAGAATATTAATTTTTTGAAGAAAGTGGGATTTTTGTTTGTTTTCCAGCCATATGAAAGCAAATGACACTAACAGCTGAGGGTGTGGAAAAATAACTTGGTTTAAACAGGGATTTGAAATACTTTGGAAGGATGATAGTCCAACAGAAGAAACCACCACATTAAAAAGCTAATGTTTATTCCCTTGACCATGGCGACATTGAAAAATTATTAAAGTTAAAATTAATCACTGACCAGCTGTGTCAAACTAGCAACATTATAGTTAAAATAAAGAAGGAGTTGTTCATTATATATAGTACCTATTTTCAGCAGAAGAAGTCTTTCAGGCTGATAATTTCCATAATATGTCTTGGTCTGAGAGCAGATGCTTTTGCTAAGTTTGACAGACTTTAAAACTACCGTACAAGAAATCCAGGCTCAATTCCTAGTCCAGAAGCATGATCCTGCTCTTTTTTATATCAGTACAAACCAGGAACAAATCCAATGAAGTCTATGGAGTTATAACTGTGTACAATCAATGTGAGATCAGAAGCAGGCCCCCAGACACTTGCTCTCCAGGAAGGCAGTGGGTGGGATGTTCTGCAGGAAAGGAGATGGTTTGCATTTATTCATTCACCCTAGTAGGTGATGGACTCTAAAGAGAGTCTCAACTAACTCTCTGTAGTCAAGGAAAGTTGCCGGGATAGGCGGCCTAGTGGTAAAGGGCTCCTCCATTAAGTACTGGGAGAAAAATAATCCATTGTCCAATACTAGTTGTGAGAAACTAGTTAACAATAATCATTTGTAGCATCACTTCAGTATTTCTTTTGGGGGGGGGGGGGAAGGGGAGAACTCTATTTTACGCTTCTTGCAAGAGAGACAGATTTAATGGCTTAATGGGTCTTTCCCAGCACTCTGTCACACCCACCAATAACTATTATGGTCATGTATGTGTTTTGGACAACATTATAGGAATCTTAGTGAAAGTTTGCATGAGTCACAAAGGAATGTCAGACTCCAGGGGTCATTTTTATCTTTTCTAGGTTTCACAAATGATGGTTGGTTACAGTAAATATAGTCTTTTTCAGGAACTTGCAGACATATGCAGTAAAAATGTAACAAAAACAAAAATCAACGGAAAGAAAGATTACCACTACCTAACAGTAAGTGGCTTTGAAAATGTCACCGTTAACTACCATTTAGCTTGTGAGCACAACACTGGAATTGGGAGTATGAGAAATCGTAAGTGTCCCAATTGCACGTGTGCAAAAACGTGGGCACACAAATAGAGGCCAACATGTGACAACCTTGAAAAACTCTGCCAACTCAAAAATGGGACACTCACCTATTCACCATTTCCTAATTTTTACTGCTTTACCACAAGTAGACTAGATATTTGTTTATTTTACAGAAGGAATAAGCTTGGGCCTTATATGATTTGTTTGAATTACATTAACATTTGTTAAAAATTGTTAAAACAAGACCTCAAATCTGTCTTAATTCAGAAACAGTTCAATGCAGACTGCAGCAGAATATTTTCTGGTTATGTACATAAATGGTCAGAATGAGCTATTTGTGCAAGTCACCTCTTCAGGGATAGTGGCACAGTTTAAAACTATTTGAGAATCTGTCATCTGGGGGTAAATTTATTAGGAACCTGGTTAGCAGAAGCCCTATACTAAGGACTTCTTTAAATTGGGAATTCATGGAGAAGAAATAGTGCGAAATAACTAGGGTGTGAATTTAAAGTGCAATAGCTATTCCACAGAGTGCCTTTGAAAGTGGAATAACCTCATCAGCACAAAGGCACTCTTAGTGCAGACTAAGAGTGTCCACACAGAGAGCTAGTGTAGAATAGCTATTCAGCAATAGTGATTCCACAGTAGCTATTCTGGGCTTTATCCCCATGCAGATAAGCCGTAAGTAAGTGCTAAAGTCCATTTGAATAATTGGATATGATCAACTTTTTCCACAAAGCTTTGAGATTCTCAAATAGTAACAAACATTGAAACAGAGTCTGTTAGAGGAGAAATCGTAAGACTCTATAGGCTTGTGATGTTTCAGGTTACAATGTGATTCACGTATTTTCTGATGGCTCTGGAGAAACAACTGTCAGCTGCACACTGAGTCAGAACTAAATGATACCACATTAGAATAGAAGCATTAGAGCAAAGAGGAATCATAATACCCTTATGGACAACAGCCTGCTTCAATAAGGAGACAATTAACCATTAAAGTGGATAAGACTTACTTACCTTTAATGGTGTTGTGAGCTTTAATAATGCATGCTTGCAAAGCATTTTGAAGATGCAGGGGAGGAAAGCTGCCATATATAGTAAGTACAAAGATTATTATAGTAACTTTCTTAATCTAGCTATTAGGGACAAAAGCTGAGGTTGCAATACTGGCATTACTAAGATGACACCATGGTATTCATGGTCATTAGCAATAAAAAAGCTTCACTCAACAGAACGTGAAAATCTGGATGGTTTGTTGTAATTGTTACCTCATACTAACAGTCATGTTTTATCTGTGAATCTTAAACCTATAACAGTCAATATAGAGCACAGTGGACAGGGAAAATAATCAAAAGCAGCGCCAATACTTTGAGGGCTATCACAATTACCAGGAAATACTAATTCAAAGGCTCCAGTCAGAATCAGAGCCCCATTAGGCTAAACTCTGTACGAATACATTAAAAAAAAGACACCGTCTCTGAAGAGCTTATGATCTATTTTGGATCAAGGCACAGCAATAGGAGGAAGGTCACTGATAAAGGCAATGGAATCATGCAGGTAGATTGGTGACATATGCATAAATGGCTGATTTCAAATAATCTGGATGCTTCTTTCTAAAAATAAGTAACCAAAACTAGCTAACTTAAACCACCGCTCAGTCTAGCCAGTAGTGGGCAAAAGGTTTCCTGTAGGCATCAGAGCAACACTGGGTCTTGAGGAAAGATTTGAAGGGAGGGAATAGTGGCTTTATGGATTAATTCAGAAGGGTACCTGGCCACTTACCTCTCCTACACAAACCTTCATCGAGACCCCCCTCAACACAGCACAGCATCAATTAATTTCACATTCAATATCACTGTGCTACAGAAGTTCGTCCTGTAAGTGGTCACTGCACTACAGCAGCCAATGGTCAAGCTGGAGATTTTGGCAGCTGGCGGGGGGCCTTTGGAAGCTGGGGCTTTTGGAAGGTGAGGAGAAGGGGTTTGGGAACTAGGGAAGGATTTTGGTACTTGGAAGAACATGCTTCTTTTCTTTCCCTCCTCATTTTGGGAAGTGGGGAAAGAGACTTAAAATTGGTGGGTAAAGGGTTCTGAATTCATCAGTCCACACTCCCAAAACATTTGACAGCAACTAGCTGCCCTACTGATCTTGCCCCAACAACACTGGATAAGCTCACTAGCTAAAATAAGCAATAAAAATAAAAAATGGCAGAATAATTTTCATAATTAGGGTTCAGAGTGAAAAGGACCAAGGCACAGGCAGTCTGGCCTAGAGGTCACAGCCGAGCTAGTCTCCCCAAGTCAGGGACAATAGTTGGTGAGCTGGGTTCAATAAGCATGAGTTGGGGTCAAAGTTAGGCTAAGGTCAGAGACTGGAGACCAGAGGTAATACCAGGCTGGAGTCAGGAGGCAAGACACAAGGTCAGAGTCAGGCTGGGATTGGAGACCAGAGATCAGAAGACAAGGTGAGGTCTGGAGTCACAGCAGGCCCAAAGTCTGTGTGGTTACCCAGACAACTTCCTGGCACCAGGGTAAAATAGGGCAGTTGGACAATCACAGGACCGCAAGGTACTGTCATTCTGGGTCCCTTGGGTGGTACTTCCTGAAGTGCCTTCTCTCCACAGTGCTCCCTAGCTATGGCTCTGCAGACCTGGGATTTAGTCCCCACATCCTTACACAGCGTGAACATTGCATTAGGATAAATGAGAGATGTTCACACACATTCCAGAGCTATTTTTAAAGTCTGATTGCAGACTCAGGCAGACAGTAGTGCATTGTTTATAACGAAAGGACTTTTTGAAGGTTTGTTAGCTAAAGCCACTTTAGTCTCCTCATTCCACCGTCTTGAACGAAGCACAGTTTGGCTACATCAAAGAATCTAGGGAGAAAAATCACAATGACCTAATCTTAAAATATGAGTGTCATCTAATTTATTATATTTTCCTCCAGCATATTTCTTGTTACTGAACATTACCTGTGTAAAACTTCCCAGTAGATGACTCCATGCTTTAAAATGTGTCTGTTCACCGAAAGCACACAGAGAACCCACAGCAGTCCCCAACCCACTGGCTTATTCTGAGAATTTTCCTTGGGGAAAGTGTTCAGGTATTGGCAACTATGGATTTGGCCTCAAAATTTCAGCAGATCTTAGTGGATCCAATCACAGCCAAGGCCATGTACATAGAGAACCTATTCCTCCAAACTTCCTCCTAGTCCTTTCTGCTCTCCTCTACTCCCCACTCTACTGGGGCGGGGCGGGGCAAAATGAAGTATCATGTTGGATTTTCCACTTTTCACCCATCTGTAAGGTCAAATATTCAGCTCCTGTACAGCCATGTTGATAGAGTAACAGATTCATGCAATGCTCCCCAGATTACTCCATTAACAGGATGGAGAGAGGTTGTCCCCCGCAGCATGGAAGAGTTGTGCACAGCTGAGACAGAGGTTTGGGGGAGTTGGAGGAACGATGATAATGCAGGTAGACCACCTCTGCCATCCCTGTCTGTTCTCTTCCCCTAGGCAGATTCCTGATCCAGTGGAAGGTTCTCCACAGTGAACATAAGAGCCGGGGGAGAAGTGTGCATGGAGGATCCTGGTGGAACAATCTAGCATTTAGGACATAGTCCCTATTCAGGCAGAACTTCAGTGACAAGTCAATGGGACTCTGCCTGAGCAAGTGCCAGGTTAACACTGAGTGAATAGCTCAATAATTGGCATCAGTGATGGATGAGGTTTGGAAGAGCGTTTGACATGAATTCAGTGCTGTCCACAAAACAAAAGGATCAGATCAAAAGAAGGGGACAGATATGGGATGACACATTAGTTTAGTGAGTTCTGTTCTAAGAGGTGTTTGCCATCCTGCAGTCTGTTGCGTATTGGGGTCAAGTAATAAAGTCTCCAACAAAATTTAGAAAATAATTTCTGAACGACTAAGAGTCTCAGGGCTTTATATAATTCTTTATTGTCATGGCTTGACGAAAACCTAGTAAGCAGTATTTCAAATTAATAGCAGCACCCTGCATGTCAGATTTCACTGACATTAAAGAAGTTGTTGACTCAGTGTACTTTCCCATATTCCAGGAGATTTTACAAGTATGGATTTTCTCCCCATCTACACAAATACATATAATTTCCAGGCCCATATCTGACAACACTTACTGTTCTGTTAAAATAAATGGCAAGGAAAGGCTCTCAGATGTGACATAGGATAGGAACAACAAAACTATGGACTCCATTTGGCTTCCCTTCTCGCACACCTCCCCCCCAGATTAGAACTGAAAAAGGAGACCATTTATTCCAGTACATATTAACCTCCATCTTGGAAAAACTTCCTCATATGCTTGCTATAGCATGTGTAGCGGGGCGATGACTCACCAGTGCGGCGCCTCCTGCTGGTTGTCTCAGGAATTAGCTCTTCCAGCCCAGAGTGTCCTCTGCAGGCTGGTGTCTCACCTGCCGCTGGCCCCGGCGTCCCTCCCAGACTCCAGTGCCCCTCTACATCAGGGTTCTGCCCCAGCAGTAACCCACAATCTGGGAACCCCCAAACCTCTATCCCCACCTTGTCTCAGTGGCTACTGTCAGTCACCATCTAGCCCCTGCACACTGGGGCAGACTGCAGTCTGTAAACCACTCATCATCGGCAAGGAGGGTTTGGACCTGCTGCCTTTGACTAACCCTGAGCTACCCCTCTGCAACCCTAGTGCCTGCTTTGGGCCTTCAGCAAGGCTTGCAGCCTGGGGGTTCTCCAGGCTGGAACTCCCCAGCTCCTCTGACCTGACCTGGCTCCACGCAGGTAACCTGCTCAGGTCCCACACAGCCAGGTCCTTCTCACTCCACAGTTAGAGAGAGAGTCTGCCTGACTACCTGGCTCACAGCCTTTCATAGGACCAACTGTGGCCTGATTAAGGCATGGCCCCAGCTGTGGCTGCTTCCCCAATCAGCCTAGCCTATTGGCTCCCCAGGGCAGCACTTTCCCAGAGCTGTTTTAACCCCTTCAGGGCCGGAGCGGGTGACCACCCGGCTACACATGCTTAGGGCTTCTAACAGTAAATAGCTGTTCTCACATTGGCCACCAAGTGGCAACAAGCATATCAAAAATACCCACAAAATTACATTCCTCCCCTTTAAATTATTAGTAAAAATAAATTTTAAAACACTAACAGCAACAACAAAAAAATCTTAACTGAGAGGTTGGGGTAGACTATCCTAATCTGCAGGCTATTACAGGCAATTATGCTGCCCTCTATATCATAGTTGCCTCACTACTACAAGTCCAGTCTGTCTCTATGTTTGGGAGATCTTCTGGAATGGCGCAATAGAAACATTTATGGTCCTTGACCAATAGCAGGTGCAGAAGGGCTTTTTGATCATACAACCATCTCTGTGACTTTCAAGTCCTCTGTAGTGGCTGGTATGGTGTCTTCAGTAACCTCACTAGAGAAATTGGGTAGTCTTATGACTCCGTAAAACCTGGTACTTCAAAATCTGAATGAGAATTCTCTACTGGTAACACCTCTTGATACTGCAGAGGAACCTCATTTTGATATCTGTGAATGTACCTTCTATCTGATATCTCTATCACCCAAGAAACTGATCCCACATGTGCTGTGATAACCAGTGAGGACCATTGCAAAAATTAAGAGCATATACTTCATTACGTATACCTAATGCTATAGGTGATGCTCGGACATCATAATATAACTTTTGTGTTTCCTGCTCGTCCCTCACTTTATTAGCTTCATCAGAGTGGAGAGAGTCCGTATGAGCTCCTAGCTCCCTTCCCATTAAAATGTTCTGCAGGGGACTTTCCTGTTGTTGCTTGTGATGTGATTTGATACTGGACAAGAAATCTAGCCAGCTTTGCTTCCATGCTACCATATGCAATCTTCTTCGTTCCCTCTTGTACAATTTGCAAAGATTGCTCCACTAGGCTATTAGACGGATGGTATCAAAAACAGCATCAGTGAAGTGAGTACAATCATCACTCACCACTGTCTCAGGCAACCTGAAAATGGAAAATGTAAGTCAACGTTTATCAATTGTAGCCTCAGCCACAGATATTACGTGTGCCACAGTCCATTTTGAATGAGCACCAATTATTTTAAAAATTTTTTTTTCCCATAAATGGACTGGCATAGTCTACATGGGGTCTCACCCAGGGTTGCTGAGGCCACTTCCATTAGCGCAAAGGAACTTTCAATGGAGCATGGTGGCTGGATTAGCAAACCACACACTATCGCACAACTGTCTTGATTTCTCAATCCATTCCCAGCCACCACACATAACTGCATGTGTCAGTCCTCCTGCTCTGCATCCTACGCTTTCATTTTTCCATGTACAGCCATTTTTCTTTGCACTAAAAAAAACGTTGTCACTTACACCGTGTAGAACTTGCTGGTGGTTGTTTTCAGTTTATCTTTGTCGCCACTGAAGTATTTGGAGACCCCAAACAGATTAGAACTGAAAAAGGAGATTTTATTCTAGTACAGGTTTACCTAAGCAACTAATCAGCCTCTATCTTGAGAAAACTTCCTCACACATACACTGGCACACGCTCAGTACAGCCTTAGGGTTTCTAACACATTTATTTGAGCATGAGCTTTCGTGAGCTACAGCTCACTTCATCGGATGCATCCGGTGAAGTGAGCGGTAGCTCACGAAAGCTTATGCTCAAATAAATGTGTTAGTCTCTAAGGTGCCACTCCTTTTCTTTTTGCGGATACAGACTAACACGGCTGCTACTCTGAAACCTGTTATTAGGGTTTCTAACGGTATATAGCTATTCTCACATTGGCCACCAGGTGGCAATAAGTGTAACAAAAGTACCTCCAACATTACATTTTGCTAAAGCAATTCTGTCAAATTATAGTAGTCGGGACACTTAGACCCACGTTAAAAGAGGCAGTGCATTATCATCCCTAGCATTTAAGAATTAATACCAAAAAGTAGCTGATGGGTGGAGCAAGTTTGTGCGTCCATAGACATTTGTACCATGGCAGGCATTTTTCCTGGGAAGGCCTGACCTTTTTCTGACAAAGCTTTGGACGCTGAAAATATCTTGTGCTTCAGGGACATTTCCCTCTGAAAACACTCAACACAATTCCACATTGTGCTTGTTTGTATGAACGCCTTTTATGCTTCTATCCTGCAAGACGATGTGTTCAGATAGGTCCCTGGCTTGCATCTGAGTCATTCAAGTCAATGAGGCTCATTTAATTGCAAGGGTCTACCTGTGAGCATAACAGTGGACTGGAGATTTAGAGGGGAAACTCTTTTGCATATATCCCCCAAAGGCTGAAAATAGGATTACTGCATCACAGCACCTTTGTCATTTAACTTAAACAGTTGGTGTGAGTGGGAATGGCGGGATTTGATCTAGGTCAGTTCTTTGTTTTGTTGCACAGGTTTTTCCACTTTGCTTTGTGTTGTCAAATATTGCCTTCAGCATTAGAGTTGATGTGCTTTATCCAGTGTCACAGATGTCACTATATCCATGGCAAGGCAATATACAGTGCCTATAATGGTGACTATCACCTAAAAACATTGCTGGAACAAAAGCATTAAAAAAAAAGAGCCTGTTTTTTCCCTTTCTCTGTAAAATTCAACTCTGATGTTCAAAATAACACCATATCAATACTTTAAAGGTAATGTGTGAAAGGAGTTCTTTGATTTGTTAAAATTAGAATTAAAAACAATGAAGCATATGGGTTGAGAAAAAGGATTTCCATGGCTTTCACTATGACTAGTTCTTATGTTAATCAGCTAAAGCAGAATTTATCTGAAGAATAAATTTATCTGGCTTTTGAGTTTGGTTGCCCATTATGTAGTCCTCAAATTATGGTCATGCACCAGGGTAATCTGAAAAATGAAACATTATGGACCCCAACCCATTTTTTAAAAGGACACAAAATATCAATTTAAAAACATAAAAGACTACTGTAGGTAAACATAATATATATTCATGCATACTCCCGGGGAAAATCTTGGCCCCATTGAAGTTAATTGACTTCAATGGGATCAAGATCTCCCCCTCTGTATCTATATGTGCTGCATCTCATATTCATTGAGCTATCAAATATCCAGCATGACATATAATTTCCCACAGATGATAACTGCAAGTCCAAAGCCCATCTATGTATTTGAGAAGTTTAGATTACATTTTACCTTCCTCTTATCTATATGACTTTCCCTCTGCCAACATGCTGTCCAGGCACTCTATTACTCTAAATCCATCTTGTGTTCATCGCAATCCTCCATAATTTTACTAACTGAAACATCAATGGACTTTATCAACTCACTGTCCATTTCCTTCTCCAGATCATTATTAAATACAGTGGTCTGCATATCGGCATCTGGGAATCTCTCACAACTAGCTCCTTTCCATTTGAGCAGCAGAAGGGCATTTTAACAGTGTTGCTTGAACAATTGATAATTCACAACAAGAATTTCTCCCTTTGTGATTATCTGTTTGCTTAATACTCTATCACGAACGAACTGTTTACAATGCTTTCTACAATAAACTTGATGAAACAAATGATGTATTAAAGCTTATTTGTTCAGCAAGATCAGTGCATGTGATAAAATATGTTCAATATGAAGACACTGTGAGAACTTATTTGAAGAGAGAGGGTTTCTCTTAGTAATCGAGAAGACTGCTTCTTTAAAATTGTAGCAGGAAGCCAGACAGGAGGGCACTCAGGAAGGTTCTAGATCAAAAAATCTACAGTGAAGCAGGAAGAGACACAGACAGAGTAACTTTAAGGATAATAAAGTTTATCTTTTTTTAAAATCAAGCTCCGTTTTCAGTGTTAGAAATGAGTGTCTCTTTTTTGTGATTCTTTTACCATTGTCACATGACACTAAAGGCCAGAGTCCGTGCACGGAGATTGAGTAAACAGCTTTCATGCAGTGGTATGCTACAGGGAATGGAATCCTTTCCATTCAGCTGCTACTGAAACATCAGGAATGCAACAGTAACCCTGCCAGTTTCTATATCCCCCACATGGGGCTTTGGTTGATTAATCTTCACAGCCACCACCCCATCCCTCTTAAAGCTGTCACCAAACTTGCCCCCAAAAGACCCCCTCTTGCTGCCACCCATGAAATACAGACAGATAAGAAGTGCAGTTCCCCTTGGTCCAATTCTATGTATTCATGACCCCCCTTCTTGTGATATAGAAGCTCACCTAATCTGCTGCTTACTGGGCCTTAAACAGTCAACAAAGTATATCGAGCCTGTGTCCCTAAATTACATCAACCTTCTCAAAGGATAACCAATATTTGGAAATTAGGAGTGATTAACATGGCACCATGGGATAGCTTATTGAAATTAAATTCTCTAATTATCCCATAAAATATATATCAACCAACCAGAGACAAATTAAAACGTTCTCCAAGGAGAAGGATATATACAGTATTTTACAATAAAGAAAGCTTTGGCTGATTGACTGCCATCATGTAATATCATGATACATTACCTTTTACAAGCATTAACTCTGCTTGCCTGTGCCTGGAGATTATCACAGCATTTCAGTGTTAGGGTGAAATTCAAAGATGAGGTCTAAGGGGAGTGTAATATTGCATCAGTGAGCAAATCATCAGGGAGGTTAGGTTGGTGTAACTTTAATTCTAAGAATCTGGAAGAAGATGTAAATCTCACAACCTCATACTGCTTTAAAGGCCTTTACACATCACTTTTAAATTTGGCCCTTAGAGATTGTCCCTTCATAGTGCTGATTCTTCTTACCTTTTTTTAGTAACCTATTACCATTTGATAGCTTTCTGAGCTTTGTGCTACAAGAAATGGAAATGTTCAGTAGCACAAAAATAATATAGCCATCAATGCAAGTTTTCACACTTTGCCCTGGCTCTGGGGAGGCCATCTTTTTATAAGGTATAATCTGGTCTTTCAAGCTAGCTAAATTTGGATTGGCAAATGTTATCAGTTATATCAATCAGTTTGTGAATGAGATCCTTTCCTGTAATTGATTTTTTGCCACTTTTTATGTATTCTTCCTCCTCTTTCTATACTACTAAAATAGAGTGATGGGATGACCTATTTACAGCTGAGCGTGAAAAGAAGTAGCTTTTGGAGACCAGATGTTATGACTTCTGCTCTGGAGCACTGACAAGTTTGTGGAATGAAAACAGATTCTTGCCCCCATTCTGGACTAGGTTGGTGTTCAATTAGGAGGTCTGATTTAAAAGTGGGTATTTGAACCAAAGGAAATATTTCTTTATAATAATATATAATGCTTTCATCAGGTTGTAACATCTTATGTTTTACACAATTTTATCATAGTATGACTTGGTTAGTTCAATAAAATGTAACTAATTGAAAGCATTAATAAAATCCAGTTGGTTTGGGCATCCATCCCAAATGTTTCTGTAACTAAACTCTGCACTTGGAGTGTGGTTTACCAAACAGTGAGCCTTTAAGCTCATCAAGGACCCAACCCTGCTGAGTGTGTTCTAGGAACTAGAGCTACACTCTATACAGTATTCTAGTTAGGTTTGCTTGACAATTTCCATTATAAAGTTCCTGTTGTCAGTTGTTTAAAGCTTTGCCAAACTTTAACCATTCAGGCTGAAATTTTTCATGCCACATCTCTGCCTTAAGCTGATTTTAAAAAAAAAAACTTTCAGCAAAATGGCTCAGCTGTTTCGGAGAACAAAGTTAGGCAAAAATAAATTGTTTTACCCAAGTTCAAAAATTCTTATGACTGCTTAGTTGAGAAGCTGTAGTCTGTCCAGGCATAGGAACAGGGGCTGGAAATTTGGCCAGGGGGTTATTCTGGGATCAGAGAGGTGCCTTTTGCTGTCCTGATGAAAATCCACCCAAATTTGACCAAATTATAAGTGTCTGAAGATCACCATTTTCACATAGTCAGTAGAGGTTTGTTAAAGACTGGCAGCAAAATTCTCAGAAGACTCTATTTGTACTAAGAAAAGGAGGACTTGTGGCACCTTAGAGACTAACCAATTTATTTGAGCATAAGCTTTCGTGAGCTACAGCTCACTTCATCGGATGCATAAAGTGCTCAGATAAATTGGTTAGTCTCTAAGGTGCTACAAGTCCTCCTTTTCTTTTTGCGAATACAGACTAACACAGCTACTACACTGAAACCTCTATTTGTACTGAGCATACTCCATCCCCACAGAATTCACAGAGGAGGACTTTCATTGCAATTGCTACCCCTACCTTCTGGGAGCTGCTGAGGTACCCAGACTGTCTTTCCTATGCTGTCCATGCTCCTGCTACTGGTGCCCAAGCTGCCTGACTTGAACACGGAGTGGTGAAGAGCAGAAGGGTGGGGTAAGGAAAAAGAAAAGGGGGAAACGGGAGTGGTAGAGGAGGAGTGGGCAGGAACAAAAGACTGAGAGGGCAGGCTATGAGGAGTAGAAGCAAAAGGGGAATGGGACAAGCTGGGAAGTAAGGGCCAGGAGCAGAGGGGAACAAAAGTTGGGGGGATCAGGGATGAAAGGAAAAGGGAACAGGTAAGCTCTGGGACAGAGACAGAAGGGGATAGGCACTCACTAGAGAACTCTCCTCTCCAAAACCTGAAATAGAATCCAGGATTCCTGAGTCTCAGTATTTCTCTGCTGCCAGCAGTGGACCAAAGCACTGGACCAAACATTGAATGATGTGAATAAAAGAAATATCAAACAGTCACCAATTCACTAAGCACCATTCATCCTGTGCACAGAAAGAAGCAGGGGTCCTGGGGGAAAATAGTATGTGATCATGTCATCAAAGATTGCATATAATGCATATGCAAAATAGGTTCAAATTAAGATTGAATGGGAAACCATAATTCTGGATTGTCCTAACTTTTGAGTGCTTTACTTTTGCAGCCTTTTTACTTTTTAATGTGTTTTGTTTTGTATGTGACTCAGTATGTGATCACTCTCATTATGTTATGTCAAGTGAATTAGCACATGGTAAAACTGCACATAACATGCAATGCCATAGGTTGAATTGGGTGTATTATTTCTTTTATGTGAAGTTGGAGGCATACAGGACATATTCTAGTCACAGCACATTCTCTAGAAGAAGTCACGATTTGTTAAAATGTCATGTTCAAGGAAAAGGTGGATCTATTACTTGTATTTTACAGCTGTACCCCTGCTCTGTGTGTGTTTGAACAGATTTATGAAATGCACATTGTATTCCCTTCCAGATCCTTGACCTCTCATAGTCTACAAATTTATTTCCCCTGCCATCAAACAGGGAGTGATTAAACTAGGTGAGAATTGATTGCATTCATGTATTATAAATTAGCTCAAATAATTTTGGCTTGCATGCCTTGCAATGTTATGCTCAGACTTGTATCTATGTTTGCTTATTTTATTTTTTGCTGAGTTAACAAAAGTTCATATGAGAATCAATGTAAAACAGAGATAAGAAATCCTACTACAAAGGCAGTGGCTCCCTCACCCCTTAAACTGAATTCCTAGTAGAATCCCAGTAGACATTAGACCAGCATTCTCTTGGACTTACTTTTTTCTTTCTCTGTATAATCAGACATCTGATTTGATTATAAACCACTAAAGTAGATTTGCAGCGAGCTGTTTACCAAGGATGCAAACACTAGTCAACAATACACCCCTGTGAGGGGCCATCTGAAATAGAAAAAAGCCAGCTAACTGTATCCCTCTAATTTACTCAACAGGTTAGTATTGTGTTTGCAATTAAACAAAATTACTCTTCTGTCTGAGAGAGCTGAGCTGATGGGAGATGAACCACTTGCTCTGGGAGCAGGGAAAGTGAGTGAACAGGTAACACGCAAAACCGCTGTGCCTGAGTGGTGAGCATGATTTCTGAGGGCTTCAAATTGCAGGAGAAGAAAGCAGCATGTGGGACGTACAATTGTGCTGTGGCTGTTGGAAAAAACCCACTTCATTCTTCCATGAAGTCGCATTATTTTCTGTACAGTAATCTTTGCAGGCTTCTGTGAGCGCCCAGGGAGTACCTTAAAATCCTTCATTTTAGAGGGTTTTGATACTTAAGAATAATATTTTCTAAATCTAGCTTTCCAGTTTGTTCTTGTTGTCCACATTGCTTCCCATTTTCATACTCCTGTGACATGTGAGTGGAGACAGAGAGGTTTTTTATTATGAACATAAGAAAAGAAGCCTGCACGGCAAAAATGTTCCTGAGTTCTGAGAGTAGTCCACAGAAATAAAGTTGGAATAAGCTGGGTTTAGTTAATGTGGGTCCATATGATATCTGTTACTCTCCGCTTATTACCTTCAACACAAAGATAAAGCAATATTTTTCACCTCCAGTATGAAAGTGCATATTTTATAGGATTTAGGGCCAGGAAAGTAGCAGCAGCAGAGCTAAGATATCCCCATTTGGGGCCCTCTATCTGCCTAGAGTTCAGCAAAGGAGAACCCTCTCTGGATAATAAGGACCTCAGTGGCTTCCCCTTCAAGATATGTGGAAGGAAGAAGGGGAAGAAGAACAGGATGTCCGGGAGCTAGAGCCAGTCCCTGGGAGCAACAGGAACTTCCACAGAAACAGCCAAGAGCAGCAGCAGGGCTGAGAGAGGTCCATGCATTCATTGTTCCTAGCTGGTCATGATATCTCCACCTACTGATGTGCTGTGTGCTTTAGCCTCTCACCACCTGTCCCTCTCCTTTCTTACTATCCTCCCCTCTCTTCTCCCCTTCTTTCCTCCTAGCATCTCCTTTTCCACCTTGATGGTCTCTTTTCCTTTCCTTCCTCCTCCCCCTACAATGCTGTTATTTCTATTTATTTACCCCTGCTCTGCCATCTCTTCCTGCCCCCATCATAAAAATGCATAAATACAATTACATTTGAACAGAAAATATGCACCAACAAGCAGTTCCCCATCATCACTCTGATCACTTTGCTTGCATGTTATATGGCTTCCCTCCCGCTTTGTCTGGTTTTATCTTTTTGGACTGTAAGCTCTTCACAGCACGATCATATCAAATACATTGTACTTTGTTTAGTGTAATGGAGTCCTGATCCTGAGAGGAGCCCACTGGTGCTCCCTCTATCAAAGGGACAGCTCTGCTTGCCAGTCCCATTGAATACAATATTTTGTAACCAAATGTTTTATCCAGAACACTTATTTTCCTCATAAAAACCAGAAGAACTGCATTATAGGGGCAAAGTCACTGTTTTGGGCTCTCTCTCCTGACCTTTCACAAGACAACTGCCCACATGTTGCATTTGAAGCAAGAGTAATGAACCAGGAGGTGAATAAGGAAAACAACTGAGTTTATTAATTAGCAATTAACTGAACAGGGTCTACCAGAGTTCTACAGAACTCCATAACTAAAATTTCCCCCGCCCACTTCCTTTGCACTCTGGATTATCAAGTGATAATACAATTTGAATATGAATACTTTCTGAATCAAAATAATAGATTGAAAGTAATTACAAAATGTAAAGTGACAGTCAAATTGTGAGATATTGTACTGTCCGTTTGAATTTATTAGCAATATTCACACACTAGCAGTAGTTCATTTTGTTTCTGTCCATGGGTTTTGTTCTCTCTCTTTATATGCTACCATGTCTAGGCTGCTATGCTCCTCTGCATTTCATATCTGAACTGCATTTGTTAGAAAAACCATAGGAGAAAATTCAGATTGCATTTGCTAATACCACAACGAGCTCCCAGCTGGTTTCTATGCCCCTGTTATTCCCATGAGATTATGTGTGAATCAGACAAACCCAAGCCATAAAGCAAGGAGAGCTATGAGCTGCAGCAGGGCAGTGAGAGACCCAGACCTTCATTGCCCCTACATACCAGTGGATTTGCAATCAGACTTTGGTCATGTTCTACCCACGCATAGTATTTCTGCCAAAAAACAAACAGACAAACCAAACCAAAAACTTCATCATGAACCACATTTCAAACTGAACTTGAAGGGCTTTGTACCGCGCTGCTTCCCACATTTTTTTAAAAATGTTGGGCCAAATTCATCCCTAGTGCAAGGCTGCAGAAGCCAAGGAAATTACACAATGGATAAACCCAATTCATTATCTTATGTGGCTCTGGTTTCTTCACTTAGGATTTGATTAAACCCCATTAGAATAAATGAGAGTAATTCACAACTTATTGAGTCTGGGCTTTGTTGTTGTTTTGCTACTGAGGTGAGGTCTATGCTTTAAATGGTGTGATTTTCAAAAACAAACTCAAACATTGGCCCATTCTACCATTGCTTTCCTGGAAGTTTTATCATTCAGTGGGAAGGGAGTTAGGTCACAACACTGAGTGCTTTTGAAAATCCTACCCACAGTCTGCAGCACTCTCTCTCCCGCACTTCCTTAGCACTGGCCTTTTCAGAAAAATAAAATAAAACATATTAAAAAGAAAGCTGGCATTTCAGTCTCCAGAGTTCTCCACTCAGCCATTGTGCCAAAAGCCATTTACCATTGCCAGGACTACTGTGTGAAACAAGTGCACCTTCTTCTGTAGTCAGGATTTCTGCCACAGCTTCTGTGCCCCCTAGTGCCCCTTAAAGAACTTCTGAAAAAGAGCGAACTGCTATTAAATGCCTGTTTCAAAAAAGCCTATTAAATAAACACAAAAGCGACAGTCCCTCCCCATTCTCCTGATCCCAGTGTTTCCATGTGCCAAGGACTATACTGCTGTTTTGTGGGGAGGTGATAACTTTCAGTTCATTTTCACTTAGTTAGTAAAAGCAAAAGGCATTGCTGGGTTAATAATACAGTTATTCAGTTTGGGAGAACGGGGAGAAAACAACAGTAAGAAAAATGATGAAATATCGCCCTTCCTAAAATGAGAAGCTGGCCTTCCAAAAATCAATTGCAAAAAGTTGCTTTATAAATCTTCTTCAGTTGTCTACGCAGAGCATGAGATGTGGATGTCAGAAGCAGTGGTGAAAGAGATTAAATAGGTTTACACTGACTTTGTGGAACAAATGTAATGGATTCCAAAGATTGCTATTTAGGACTCTGCTTACTAGAGTTGATACATACGAAACAGCAACCTCAGAGTGAGTGCTGCGATCTGTTCCTTCTATGTCCCAAATTTTGCTTTCCATAGGACAAGAAGTAAGGTCCCAATAATTTTAAAGGCAACCCATCCTGATTTATGTCTGTACATTATTACATATTCCATATCTTGCCTTTCCCCCCAACTTTCTCTAGCCTCATGGATCCACATAAAGATCAAACACTTAGGGTGTTGTTTTCATATATCATTTGGTCCCACCTACCAGTCCCACTCTTTTCCATTATGAAAATGAGTGCCGCAAGCATAAATAATATATTACTTGGAATTCAAAATTCAGCAGAGGCGGTTAACCTCTGTATGCCTCAGTTTACTCATTTGTGAAACTAAAATTAACATAATACTGGCCTACCTTACAGGGATGTTGTCAGGATTCACTAGATAATATTTATATAATGATCTGAACATAAAAGTGCAGTGGGATTAATTCTGCTTTCAGTAGTAACTCTGGATTTACACTGATGCAAAAGAGTAGAATTTGGCACATACTATACGTATTATTTTTATATTGGCTTAGGGGAAATAGATTAATCACATAAGTGAGCAGCAGTATGGTTCATCAGAATTTCAGGTGCAACCTTATCTCCTTCTTTATTAGTCCTACTGTATATGTGTGGACAATGCTTAGCACAACATGGGTACTACTGGAATGTGGACACTAAACGACAAAAATGATCTGCACCTTTGCTTATGTGACATGCCTTCATTTGAAGGGATGATATTATGAGGAGTCACCAGACTGTTGAGAGTCATTTATGTACTATTTTAAGTTCAACTGAATGCTTAGTTAGCTCTTGGAAGAAATGCTGTGTTAATTGTGATACAATTATTTTTAGAAGCTGTTGTTTCAACATGAGGAAAGTTGGTTCACTGCCTGAGTCTTCCTGATTAGAATCATTCTTAGCTGCCTATAAGAAAAACTCAGACAAACAAAACAACACATAGTGTTTAAAAATAAAATAAATGAGAAGGCTTTTTTTTTACTGTATGTTCAGTCTACTGTTTTAGCTGCTGAGCTCTTTTCTAAGCATTAAACCTGAAATTTTGTGAGCAGCTGCTGCTGTTAAAGAGTCCCTACTACAATGTGTACTATCCAGTCTTGGGCACTGTAGCAACTGTCCCAACACAGATCTCCCCTTTCTTGCAGAGTTCTGCTCTTAAACCGACAGCTTGAAATGGAGCATAGGGGTAGAGATGAACATATATTTTGTACATATTTATTCATTTTTTAAGGGGGGAGGGCCGTGCTCCATGTAAGCACCCAACTGTCAGAACCTCCATTTCAAAAGCACCATGGAATTGACCTCTGCATCGGCCTGGCATACAGGTCAGTTAGCAGAGCAACCATCTGAGAGTTGTGGCCAACCCATTCAAAAAATCATCAGTCAGGGCCCCAAGTCATGAAACTTGCTTTAGAATTATGTGATTTTTAACAATAATAAATGTGTGTGGGGGGTCTTGTTTGTTTTTTGAGTCTTTAGGGTTCACATTTTCAAGCTTTTCTCTGTAAAGGCTAGAAACTTCAAGTGAAATCCTAGCTCCACTGATGTCATCATGAATCTTACTGTTGACTTCAGTGGAGCTCTTCCTTTTATAAACAAATGCTGAGACTGTCACATAACAGTGTGACTCCAGGAGCTTTAGAAAAAAGCACCAAATATTTGGAGACTCAGAATAGAATTGTAAGAACTGGCAACACTGCAAATTTAAAATATAATGGGCCATTGATGGTAAACAATTTAAACAGATTGTGTCAGCCTCTGCCAAATTACAAAGTAAATCCACCCCTGAACCAGAATAGACCTTAACATGCCTTGTTCACTTAAGAGATCTGTGAGAGGGGAAGCATAGATCTGATTCCATATAAGACACCTTGGCCCTGATTCAGGAAAGCATTTAAGCATATACTTAAAAAAAATCCCTGAATTGGTATGGTTTCCTGAATTGGGGTCCTTGTGAGAAATAAAATTAATGGTAATAGATAGTGCAATTATGCATTGCAGAATACCCATGCCTCTAGTGAAGTGAGAGGAGCAAGTAACCCTGATAATTAAAACACAGTGCACCAGGGCTTATGGACATTTTTGCACCCGAGCAAGTTCCCCCAATACAGAAATTTATTTAGCTTTTTGATACGCTTTTCTAAAACAGGCATTTAATAGCAGTTGCTCTTTTTCAGTAGTTCTTTAGGGGGCATTAGGGGCACCGACACTGGCAGAAATCCTGAATATAGAAGGCAGCACACTTGTTTCACACAGTAGTGCTGGCAATGGTAAATGGATTTTGGCACAGTGGCTGAGTGAAGAACTCTGGAGACTGAAATGCCAGCTTTCTTTTTACTATGTTTTATTGTATATGTATTTGATAACATAGTGTTAATTGCTTTTTATTAAGAATCTTTCCTTGAGGATGTGAAATACAGGATATTTCATAAAAGCAATACCAGCAAAATACTCAACAAAAATCCAGGGCACAAATTCCAATTTGGGATTAAAAACTGAACAACATGTTAGCTGACCAAATGCATATAGATTCCCAATCTTCACTTCCATTCCAATAATGCTACATTTAAATGCACCTTCAGTATCCCATTTAGGAATTTACAAAATTGAACAGTATAAACTATAGCTCAGCATGCATATTCTTTCATCAACATATAACCTTTAGGAGTCCATTCTCCCTTTGATGGGTGTATAATTCCTATTTGTATTCATTTACATGCATGCCCATTAAGAAAAGAAGAGGTCTACCTTGTATGTGAAATGTACCCAACTATCCGATTTTATCTTATATTGTATCTATGGGACATTTAGCACCCATTTGGGGATATGATAAATAATAATCATGTTAGTACCAGATCTATGAAGCTATGGTATGGTGATGCTTTAGTAATTTGTTTGGGTGAGGGATTTGTCTCCAAGGCTTCAGTCCACAGAGAAAAATGTCTTTTAAACAGGACATTTACCCTCAGCAGAAACAAAAACCCAGGATTAAAAAAAAATAGAAAATTAAAGAGGAGAGATGCAGATTGAGATAATTATTAGCATTTGATATCAACATAGTATTAATAAGTGAATAATAGTAGCTTTGAAATATCATTTACAAAAAAAGAGTAGCAGAAAAGACTCACTTCTGTAATCTGCCACATATTTCATTACTTCAGATCACTGGGTGACAAGGTTTGCTGTTCATATTAGCCTCTGATATGTCTAGATAACCTTGTTTGTCATTAAAAACTGCAGTATGACAAAAATGGTCTCTTTATCAAGGGCTGATTTTTTAAAAGGCATTAATCAAACCAGACTCCCCCCCGCACTTCTAGTAATCAGTCAGGGTGAGTGTAACTTCAAAGGAAAATGTGTTTAAAATTTTTAGTAACAATTTGAGAGTCTTAATGATAATAATTACTTGCATGATCTTTTCAGTAAAGAATTAATCTATTCATCTGCATTTGAGCAATTCACATGGCTCTAACTGCAAGGCAAGCAAATTTTTAGAAATAAATTGAGGGGCTCATCCATCAAGTTCCTAATCACTTCTTTTCCTTAAAAGTGCTTGGCGTGCTGTGTGAACTGTGAAGTACACAGCCAAGGTTCATTTTATTATTTCCAGTGGGTTCACCAAAAGTCACCAACCTTGTATTAAAAATGAAAAAAAAAGAGGAAACTTTATTGCACTGAGTTATCTTTCACTTATAATATCTTCACTTCTTTTAACTGTTCATGTTGCATTACTTCCCTGCCACAACTGAGAAAGCAACCAGTTCAGAACTAAAAGTGTATACCTCCCTGCCACAGGAATGTAGAAAAGGAAACTGGACATTAGTTGGAGCTCTTTCCCTTCTATGTTTCTCAATCAAGTTCGGATAATTTCAAGCCCCACTGCAGTGAGATGTCTGTGCCAGGTCCTGCCTCCATATCATCTCAGCTACTGGCCTCGGAACAGCCAATACTTTCCCAGCTGATGCTGCAAACACAATGACAGATGGCTCACTCAGATCTGTTTTTCTGAGCTCCCTTTCAGATTGTTTTGGCACTACTGGCTGGCATTTCAGGTTGTCTGGTAATAAATTAAACCTTAAAAATGGTTACGGCATGGCCAAATGCAATTCACAATGCCGTGTTTCAAGCGGTTTCTTCTCCAAAGCTGCTATGTCTGGGTATCAGCATGCAAATTACCTGATGGAAAATCTGCAATGACAGGAGAAGCCACAAGCTTGCTTTACATTAATTTTAATCTCAGACCAGCTATACCAGCAAGGGGCACAACCAAAGTAAGGGAATGAGAAGGGGTTTGTTGCCAGGTGGTGTGTAGGATAATTTTAGCAGCTGATGGAGAGGTTTTCCCCTTGGGTAACAGGAGGGAAGGAGTTTGGGTGTGGTTGTTTGTCATTAGTGGTGCAGGAAGGTTTGGTAACTACGGAGCTTGGAACGCTGATCATTAACTGGTGCTTGCTTTCTGGGGAATCCCAGTAGGGTTTGGCCCATTGTTACTAGAGACTCAGAACTTTTAGAGATTCTGGTTAAGTCTGCAGTTTTTAAAAAAAGATTGGTCAAGGTCTAAACCATAAATAGAGGAGAAAAAAGGAGAATTTTGCTCCCTGGTCCTCCTCCCATCTCTTACACTGGGAGTGGTTTCTATTTCCCCCCTTCACTGAAGTGCACTTTTATTATTAATTATGGTTCTATGTTATAGGGTTTAATTTAAAGGGGAATTACAATGATAATGAAGGCGGGATTTATTTGTGTGTGTGTGTGTGTGTGTGCACAAGTGATGTGTGTGTGTGTGTATGGAGTGATTTAGTGCTCATTACAGAGTGAAACCAATAACACCAGTTAGGTTTCTTCACGAGTCTATGATTGTGACCTTCGACCCTGATCAGTAACATTCTTGCAGTTCCAGTCCCAGGCCCCACTGGAGTGAGTGAGTGATATTTTGTTTGTATCTGTGTGTGCACGTGCGTGTATGACATTTGACATGTGGAGGCGGTGGAACAGTAACAGTAACAGTTTGATAACCCTAGTCCACTCTCTCTTTTTTTCTATTTCATTTTTTTTCATTGAATTTTCTGTGTTATTGCCAGCATGGTCATCATTGTCTTTCCATTCCACTCCTCCTCAAGGTTATTTACTTTTATTTGTTTTCCTTGTGAACTACTTACATTTTAAAAAAAATATTTTTAATTCTCTGAGCCAGGATGACCTCTTTAGGTGCTGCACCTGTTCATTTATTATATTTGGGGTCTTTTTGTTGCTGTTCCCAGATTTTTCCAGCCTTGCCTCACTCATCTTTTCCATATACCTATGACTTACTATTGTGAATAATAATGAATAAAATAGTTTTTTGTGGTAAGTCAGTGTCAAGTGGTTAAGAGGTCTCTAACCCCAAAGTATTTATAAACTAGAGAGACAGCTGAAAACCCTTTACAAACATGACAGAAACAACACAGTGGGACGTGGCCAGGAGCACTCACTCACTTTACAGAAAAGTAGGTTATGGAAAATTTTTTTTGAGTTAGAGGTGGAAAAAAATTGATCACTTCATTTAGACCAATGATTCTCAATCTTTCCCCCTTTCATCTAGTTGGGATTTAGCCAGCACTCTTCTCTCATTTAACCAATTTAGGAATGTGGGAAGAGCAAGGTGGTTATGACCCCTTGACATTTGTTCGCAACCTCTCTGGGAGTCATGATCACCAGGCTGAGAACCTGATTTAGACCATCTACAGTTCTTTCTTTAATGCTTTCTGCAGTCCAGTTTCAAATGTCTCAAACAATAGGACTTTGCTGTTTGTCATAGGAGACTCTTGAACACCTTGTCTTGTTTAGCTTGCATTATATAAATTAAGCTAACAGATTAAAGCAAGAGGTCAACTGATCTAATTAACCAACATAGGGGATTTGCACAGGTTTAATTAGATAGATTTAAGGTTGATTGATTTAGTAAACCTGGTGTAATTTTTCTTGTATATACAAGGCCTCAACATGGTGAATGTCTTTCTGAATTATTTTTTTTTCTCTTTTAATTTAACCATTTTACTCCTGGTTAGCCTGCCTTTTAACCCTAATCAATAATTCCTCTTTGGAGAACCCGTAAGGACAGACATGTCACTTAAAGTGTGCATGCAACTCATGGACCTTCAGTTGGAGATTTTTGTTAGCAGTATTCATTCGGTCCACGCATGCGCCATAGCTAGCCGCGTGCCTCATACCAAGGGTATATAGGGCTGTTAAGGATGAACCCTCCTCAGTTCCTTCTCTACTGCATAGTCCCTTGCAGATAAGACTGTGAAGCAGAAGGGAAGGCGGGTAGGTGGTGGAGCACCCATAGGTACACAGATCTTGCAGAACCTCAGTTACTGCACAAGGTGCGTAACTTCTCCTTCTCCTTCAAGTAGTGTCTCTATAGGTGCTCCACTTGAGGTGACCCTTAAGCAGTACCCTCTAAAGGCAGTGGGAGCTTCAGAACCCAGTCTAGAACTGTTTCCAGAACTGCATCTGCTCTAAAAGCATGCACTAAGATGTAGTGTCTCGAGAAGGTGTGAACTGAAGCCCATATAGCATCTTTGTGGATTTCTGCTACAGAAACATCTTTCAGTAGGACAACAGATGTGAACTGAGATCTAATAGACTGGGCTATAGCCTTAAGAGGCCACGACACATTAGCAGCTGCATAGCAGGAGAGAATGCAGCCAGAAACCTACTTAGAAAGGCTCTGGGTAAACACTTGCATCCCTTTAACTCTGCCTGTGATAGACACAAATAGCCTCAGAGAACTTGAAAAGGTTTAGACCTGTCCAAATAATATGATAGCATTCTCTTAACATCTAGGGTATGAAAGACAGCATCTTTCCTAGTCTGCTGAGGCTAAGGGTAGGAAGCCAGCAGATGAATTGTCTGATTAATATGAAATTCCTAGATGACTTTAGGTAAAAACAGTGGGTGTGGTTACCCTTAAAGAAAGAAAGTATAAAGAGGGTCAGACATCAAACCGCCTAATTCACCAATTCTTTAAGCAGAGGTAATTGCCACTAAAAAGTCAGTTTTCATGGAAAGGTTTAAAGGTGTACAAGAGCTAGTGGCTCAAAGGGAGGTTTCATCAGAGAACTAGGTTCAAGTCCCAAGTTGGAACGGGCTCTTTGACACTTGGGATGTGGTTGGATAACACTTTGATGAATATGGAAGTTGAGCAGACACCTTCCACAGGAAAATGAAATGCTATGATGGTTACCAGATGAACTTTACTGGATCTCAGAGAGACCTTGTTTTACAATGAAAAGATATTCTAGGACCTTCGATAAAGGAGAGTTGTCAAGAGATAGGCGATGGTGAGTGTACAGTGGTAAAATCTTTTCCATTTCTGAAGGTAGACACTCCTGGTGGATTCCTTTCTACTATTTAACAGGACTTCTTGACCATTTCGGGAACATGAGTGTTCTAACCCCAAGAGCTGCCCTGAGTCTTAGCCCTGGTATACATTAGGAGTTGAGGTCGAATTTAGCAGCATTAAATCAATTTAACCCTGAACCCGTCCACATGATGAAGCCCTTTTTTTCAACTTAAAGGGCTCTTAAAATCAATTTCCTTACTCCACCCCCGACAAGGGGATTAGAGCTGAAATCGGCCTTGCCGGGTCAAATTTGGGGTACTGTGGACGCAATTAGACGGTATTGGCCTCCGGGAGTACAAATTGCTCCATTGTGACCGCTCTGGACAGCACTCTCAACTCAGATGCACTGGCCAGGTAGACAGGAAAAGGCCCATGAACTTTTGAATTTCATTTCCTGTTTGGCCACCGTGGCAAGCTGCAGGTGAGTGCAGAGCTCATCAGCAGAGGTGACCATGATGGAGTCCCAGGATCGCAAAAGAGCTCCAGCATGGACCAAACGGGAGGTATGGGATCTGATCGCTGTATGGGGAGAGGAATCTGTGCTATCAGAACTCCGTTCCAGTTTTCAAAATGCCAAAACATTTGTCAAAATCTCCCAGGGCATTTAGGACAGAGGCCATAACAGAGACCCGGAGCAGTGCCGCGTGAAATTTAAGGAACGGAGGCAAATGGCCACTCTGGGTCACAGCCCAAAACATGCTGCTTCTATGATGCGCTGCATGCTATTCTAGGGGGTGCAGCCACCACTACACCACCCGTGTTCTTTGATTCCTTGAATGGAGATGGAGGCAACATGGAAGCAGGTTTTGGGGACGAGGAAGATGATGATGATGAGGTTGTAGATAGCTTACAGCAAGCAAGTGGAGA
The DNA here is from genome assembly GCF_965152235.1 of Eretmochelys imbricata. Taxonomy (NCBI): domain Eukaryota; kingdom Metazoa; phylum Chordata; order Testudines; family Cheloniidae; genus Eretmochelys; species Eretmochelys imbricata. The sequence goes on along the minus strand of NC_135575.1, from coordinate 41,313,405 downwards.
AACCGATTTTTCCGACAGCCAGGAACTGTTTCTCACCCTGGACCTGGAGCCAGTACCCCCTGAACCCACCCAAGGCTGCTTCCTGGACCCGCCAGGCAGAGGAGGGACCTCTGGTGAGTGTACCTTTTTTAATAGTATACATGGTTTAAAAGCAAGTGTGTTTAATGATTAATTTGCCCTGGCATTCGCGGCCAGTATAGCTACTGGAAAAGTCTGTTAACGTGTCTGGGAATGGAGCGGAAATCCTCCAGGGACATCTCCATAAAGCTCTCCTGGATGTACTCCCAAAGCCTTTGCAAAAGGTTTCTGGGGAGGGCAGCCTTATGCCGTCCACCATGGTAGGACACTTTACCACACCAGACCAGTAGCACATAGTCGGGAATCATTGCAGAACAAAGCATTGCAGCGTATGTTTGCTGGCATTCAAACAACATCCGTTCTTTATCTCTCTGTGTTATCTTCAGGAGAGTGAGATCATTCATGGTCACCTGGTTGAAATAGGGTGCTTTTCTTAAGGGGACATTCAGAGGTGGCCGTTCCTGCTGGGCTGTTTGCCTGTGGCTGAACAGAAATGTTCCCTGCTGTTAGCCACGGGGAGGGGGGAGCGGTTAGCCACATGGTGGGGGGAGGCAAAATGCGATCTTGGAACGAAAGCACATGTGCTATGTATGTAATGTTAACAACAAGGTTTACCGTGAAAGAGAGTGTACCCATTGTTCTATAAAATGTGTCTTTTTAAATACCACTGTCCCCTTTTTTTTCCTCCACCAGCTGCACGTGTTTCAAGGATCACAGGATCTTCTCCTTCCCAGAGGCTACTGAAGATTAGAAGGCAAAAAAATGCACTCACGATGAAATGTTCTCTGAGCTCATGCTGCCCTCTCACACTGACAGAGCACAGACGAATGCGTGAAGGCAGACAATGTCAAAGTGCAGGAAAGCACAAAATGACCGGGAGGAGAGGTGGCAGGCTGAAGAGAGGGCTGAAGCTGAAAGGTGGCGGCAGCGTGATGAGAGAAGGCAGGATTCAATGCTGAGGCTGCTGGAGGATCAAACTAATATGCTCCAGCATATGACTGAGCTGCAGGAAAGGCAGCTAGAGCACAGACCGCCGCTACAGCCCCTGTGTAACCAACCACCCTCCTCCCCAAGTTCCATAGCCTCCTCACCCTCCTCAGCCTCCTCATTCGGCGGGGGGGGGGGCCTCCGGCCACCCAGCCACTCCACCCCAGAGGGTTGCCCAAGCAACAGAAGGCTGGCATTCAGTAAGTATTAAAGTTTTAAACTTTTAAAGTGCTGTGTGGCCTTGTCCTTCCCTCCTCCACCATCCCTCCCGGTGCTTCCCTCCTCCACCACCGCTCCTGGGCTACCTTGGCAGTTATCCCCCTATTTGTGTGATGAATTAATAAAGAATGCATGAATGTGAAGCAACAATGACTTTATTGCCTCTGCAAGCGGTGACTGAAGGGAGGAGAGGAGGGTGGTTAGCTAACAGGGAAGTAGAGTGAACCAAGGGGCGGGGGGTTTCATCAAGAAGAAACAAACAGAACTTTCACACCGTAGCCTGGCCAGTCATGAAACTGGTTTTTAAAGCTTCTCTAATGTGCACTGCACCCTCCTGTGCTCTTCTAACCGCCCTGGTGTCTGGCTGAGCATAACCAACGGCCAGGCAATTTGCCTCAACCTCCCACCCCACCATAAACGTCTCCCCCTTACTCTCATAGATATTGTGGATCGCACAGCAAGCAGTAATAACAATGGGAATATTGGTTTCGCTGAGGTCTAATCGAGTCAGTAAACTGCGCCAGTGGGCTTTTAAACATCCAAATGCACATTCTACCACCATTCTGCACTTGCTCAGCCTATAGTTGAACAGCTCCTGACTACTATCCAGGCTGCCTGTATACGGCTTCATGAGCCATGGCATTAAGGGGTAGGCTGGATAACTATAGGCATTTCAGCATCCCCAATGGTTATTTTCTGGTCTGAGAGGAAAGTCCCTTCCTGCAGCTTTTGAAACAGACCAGAGTTCCTGAAGCTGCGAGCGTCATGTACCTTTCCCGGCCATCCCACGTTGATGTTGGTGAAATGTCCCTTGTGATCCACCAGTGCTTGCAGCACTATTGAAAAGTACCCCTTGCGGTTTATGTACTCACCGGCTTGGTGCTCCGGTGCCAAGATAGGGATATGCATTCCGTCTATTGCCCCACCACAGTTAGGGAATCCCATTGCAGCAAAGCCATCCACTATGATCTGCACATTTACCAGGGTCACTACCCTTGATATCAGCAGATCTTTGATTGCGTTGGCTACTTGCATCACAGCAGCCCCCACAGTAGATTTGCCCACTCCAAATTGATTCCCAACTGACCGGTAGCTGTCTGGTGTTGCAAGCTTCCACAGGTCTATTGCCACTCGCTTCTCAACTGTGAGGGCTTTTCTCATCTTGGTATTCTGGTGCTTCAGGGGAAAAGCAGGGGAAAGCAAGTCACAAAGTTCCATGAAAGTGCCCTTACGAATGTGAAAGTTTTGCAGCCACTGGGAATCATCCCAGACCTGCAATACTATGCGGTCCACCAGTCTGTGCTTGTTTCCCAGGCCCAGAATCCTGCTCGGCAGAAGATGGTACAATAGGACTACTAGCCATCCTCATCTCCTGCCTGCTCGCCAGAAGACGGTACAATAGGACTGCCGGCAGGACTAAAGAGAATGACCTGGTCAAGTCACTCCTATTTTAGTTCCTGCTTCCATGTCTGCCCAGGTGCTCCTGACCGACCTTACCGAGGTGGCCAGGAGCACCTCGGACATGACGACGATGGTTATCAGGCCTATTGCACCATCTGCTGCCACAAGGCAATGGGTTGCTGCTGTGTAGCAATGCAGTACCATGTCTGCCAGCACCCAGGAGACGTACGGTGACAGTGAGCTGAGTGGGCTCCATGCTTGCCGTGGTATGGCGTCTGTACAGGTAACTCAGGAAAAAAGGTGCGAAACGATTGTCTGCTGTTGCTTTCATGGAGGGAGGGAGGGCCTGATGACATGTACCCAGAATCACCTGCGACAATGTTTTTGCCCCATTAGGCATTGGGATCTCAACCCAGAATTCGAATGGGCGGCAGAGACTGCAGGAACTGTGGGATAGCTACCCACAGTGCAACACTCCGGAAGTCGACGCTAGCCTCGGTACTGTGGAAGCATTCTGCCGAGTTAATGCACTTAATGCACTTAGAGCATTTTATGTGGGGACACACACAATCAACTATATAAAAACTATTTCTAAAAAAATGACTTCTAGAAATTCGAACTAATTTCGTAGTGTAGACATACCCCAGAGTATTCAGACAAATGTGGTGACAAATGTTCTCTGAATCCTGAGTGAGGGATATTGATGGCTGGCAGGAAGGCAAAGTCAACTTGTTAAGGATACGACACCAGTCTCAGCCAGGTTGGTAAATCAAGATTATCATGGATTTGTCTTGTATGATTTTGTTGAGAACACTGAGGATTAGCAGCATTGGAGGAAAGGCATATAAGAGACTTCTCGACCAAGATAGGAGAAAGATGTCCCCTATGGAATGGCGATCAAGACCTCCCCTTAAGCAGAATTTCACACATTTCCAATAGCAAACAAAATTTACTTGTGGAAAACCCCAGGTAAAGAATATCCATCTGATTATGTAACTGTTGAGTTCCTACTCATTATCTTGAGTGAAGTGCCTGCTGAGGTCATCGGCTATTGTGTTTTGGAGGCCAGGTAGATAAACTGCCGAGATAAGGATTTGGTGGGCTACGCACCAGTTTCATAACCTGATTATCTCTGATCAGAGGGAAGGGGAACTTGTTTTCTCTTATTGATTTATGTAGTACATACAGACCCTGTTGTCTATCATTATGCGGATGGATTAATCTTCTATCATAGGAAGGAGTGATGGCAAACATATCTCAAGACCCTGAGTTTCAGAATGTTGCTAAGTAGGGCAGAGTCCTGGGTGGACCATCTTCCCTGAACAGTGCGGCTTTGAGTAGACCATCTACCCTGGATGGACTATCTTCCTTGGCTAGTGTGTCGCCACACCCTAGGAAGAATGTGCCTAAAACTATTATGACAGTGAGAGGGGGATTGTTGAAGGGAACCGCTGAGCATACCTTGTCTGGATTCTTCCACCAGACCACAGAGGTTAGAACACAGTTGGGAACAGAGTATAGTTTGTTCAGACTGTTTCTGTCAGGGCTATAAACTGTCCTGAGCCAGGCTTGGAAACAGTGTACATGAAAGCGGGTGTGTAACATGACAAAGGTACATGCTGACATGTGCCTGAGAAGCTGCAGGCTCAATCTGGCAGTAACCTGTGCGGTCATCTGGATTCGTGTTATTACGCATGCCAGAGTGGGAAATATGTCCTCTGGATCTGGATGGCATGGCATCAAGAGTGCAGTGCCCCCTATAAACTCTATCTGCTATAGAGGTAAGAGGTAGGACTTTTCAACTGAAGGCAAAACATGTTAAATAGAAACATAGGCCCCCCTCACCACTGTTTGAACTGTGATGTGTTAAGGAAAAGTTAGCACATGTGACTCCATTTTGGTTTGGGGCCCACCATTGTTTAAATGCCAGCACATCATACATCAGGAGGAGTAATCCTTAGATATTGAATCCCTGTGAAAATCCTCCTCCTTGTCTCCAGCCTGCCTTGTCTCCCAGTATCTGGTTTCTGTCAGTCTTTAACTCCCGGTTTCTTGGCCTTGATGTGAGGCCTCCCATCCTGATAATAAAAGTTACTGATGCATGGCTTTAGGACCATGCTGTGTAATTAACATACTGGTATAGCACGAGGAATGCACCAAGCAGGGATAGGTGGTAGATAAAACAAGGGTTTGTTTATTGGCTAAGGTTTCCGATGCACGAGGGCAACATGCTTTGCTAAAAGGTATATAACCTTTGTATAATCTGCATTCAGGGTCCCCTCCTGGCTAGCAGGGGGGCACCACGCTCGAGCGTAATAAACTTAGTGTCTTTTGGGAACTCTGCAGTTGTGGACTTTGTTTCTGTGCCTCAGCCTAGATTCGAACAGCGTGACCTATCAGGTACAATTCGCAGCACTGGTGTGCGTGTCCTATCAGGTATAATTCGCAGCATTTGTGTGCGTGTCCTACCAGGTGTAATTCGTAGCACTTATGTGCGTGTCCTACCAGGTGTAATTCGTAGCACTTGTGTGCGTGTCCTACCAGGTGTAATTCGTAGCACTTATGTGCGTGTCCTACCAGGTGTAATTCGTAGCAGTTGTGTGCGTGTCCTACAAGGTGTAATTCGTAACAGTTTTGGCAACCCAGATGGGACTCTAGGCTCGCCCCAACAAGCGAGACTACACTCCTCCTCTCGGACAGCTCCAGCCGCCACAGGGTGAGTTCACCTTTGAGAACTCCGAGGAGGGGGTGGGTGTGAGCCATCGCTTAGGCGATAAGGTGGCACATTTTGTGTTCTTTTGGTAGCCCATTAGGGGTTCTGGGCAGAGTGTAAGTAAGGGGACCCCTTTAGCTGAAATTCTCGAGAATTGGGGGAATATCTCTGGCACCCATGGGTTAGGCAGAAAGAAAGCTGTTATTTTATGTAAGGTTGAGTGGCCAGCACTAACAACTCAAACATCTGTTGAATGGCCACCGGATGGGTCCTTTGCTGGGGATACATTAACAACGCTTAGAAGAAGGCTGGAGGACAAAGCTCCAGCCCAAATGGATTATTGGTATGTATGGGACAACTGGGCTTATGCGCGTGCGAAAGGACGTCCTCTTTCCTCCTCCTTTTCCTATCTATCTCAGGGGTCTTCAGCCCCACTCTGTGCTATGCCTGTTTCTTCTCCTCCCCGGCCTGTTTCTGCCCCTCCCCCGGCTTACCCTCGGCTTTCTGACTTATGCCTATCATCTCCTTGCTCGCCACCCCCCTGCCCGTGCGGGCCCACCATTGACCCACCGGTTACTCTGCAAGCTCCCCTCATTCAGCAACCCCTTGTTACTCATAATACGGACGGAAGTGAACGGTTTGCTTTTCCCTATGTTCACCGCCCTTTTGGCCCAGGCGATTTAGTAACATGGCAACAGCAGATGCCTCGCCTGCGTGACGATCCAGAGAAGGTTCTGCAAACCATTCGGTCTGTATTTACCGCATTTAATCCTACATGGGGAGATGTCCAGGTAATCCTGGACACACTTTTTACCCCTGATGAAAAATATTCCATTCTGGATGCTAATAGGCGCTGGGCAGGGGAGGATAGTACCCGGGCTTCTTGGCCCCTGACTGATCCCAATTGGAATCCTAATGTGCCTACTCAAATGGGCCTTTTAAAGGCAGGTAGAAACGGCCTTTTAGAAGCTGTACGTAAAGCTGGTAGTAAAACGGCTAACTGGTCTAAAATTCGTGAATGTCAGCAAGAGCTTACTGAGCACCCCTCCGCCTTTTTGGCCTGGTTGTCCAAGCAAGTTCGTGTATATGGGGGCGGTATAAACCCTGAGGCAGAGGAAAACCGTCCTATGATGGTCTCCTTTTATGTTGATCAGGCAGCATCAGATATAAAAAATTATTTTTCTAAGCATGTGCCCGATTGGCCAGGAAAACCCCTCCAGGAGGTTGTCCGCCTGGCCACCTTTGTGTTTAACGGCAGGGACGAGGAAAAAGCACGGGAAAAACGTAAACAGAAGAAGGAGGAAGTAAGTATGTTAGCTGCTGCCTTGCAGGCTCCTTCGGGAAACCAGCATTGGCGAGGGCGCGGAGAGATGAGGGGAAGGGGGCATGGACAGGGGACAGGAGGAGGGGGAGGTTGGGATAGAATGAGGGACGGGAATTGTAATTATTGTAAACAACCAGGGCACTGGAGGAGGGAGTGTCCCCTGCTTCCCCGAGGGGCTCCTTGGAAGAACCAGGTAGAGGCTAATCCTTCTTTTCCCCCTAACGCCCCCCAGAACCTTGTTAACCCCCAGTGACTAGAGGCGGAGGTTTTGGGGACTTTGGGAGAGTTGGAATGGGACTTGGGATTACAGTCACAAATTTATTTAAAGGTTGGGGAACACCTTCTGCCTTTTCTAGTAGATACTGGGGCCACTCTCTCCACTTTAACTTTTGTTCCGGGCTCTCTGTCCGATACCAAGGTTTGGGTGCAGGGTATAGAAGGTAATCCCTGCTCGGCCCCTTTATCCTACCCTGTCCCTATCGAGCTTGGTTCTTTAAAGCTATCACATAGATTTGTTGTAATGCCGGAGGGCCCCGCAAACCTCCTCAGGCGGGATGTGCTGGGCAAATTGGGGGCACATATATATTGCGCCCCCGAGGGGCTCCGCATGTCCGTCCCGGACTCGGCGGTTGCTTCTCTTATGACATCGGTTACCCCTATTCCTGGTGTGCCCTCTGAATTGTCCAGTGTTCCCCACGCTTTGTGGAGCACAAATCCTACTGATGTGGGTCTTCTTAAATCAGCAGTTCCAGTGAGTCTGAAAACAGGGGGCGGACCGCCTCCATCCGTAAAACAATACCCCTTGCCGAGGGAGGCGGAAGAAGGCATCTCACTCCTTATTGACAGTTATTTGACTCAGGGGGTTTTAGTCCCTTGCAGTTCGCCCTGTAATACTCCCATTCTTCCAGTAAGGAAGCCTAAACCGGGACCAGACGGGCGTCCAGTCTATCGATTTGTTCAGGATCTTCGGGCTATAAATGGTTATGTTATAGCCCCCCATCCAGTTGTCCCTGATCCGAGCACTATTCTAACGCTAATTCCTCAGTCAGCCACTTGCTTTACTGTCATAGATTTGTGTGCAGCATTTTTCAGCATTCCTTTGCACCCTGATTCTCAATATTTATTCGCATTTACCTGGAAGGGTCAGCAGCTAACATGGACACGTCTTCCCCAGGGGTTCTCAGGATCCCCTACTATTTTTTCCCGGATTCTCACCGAGGATTTAAAAGACATTGTTTTGCCTAGTTCGTCTGTCCTGGTTCAGTATGTGGATGATTTGCTAATCGCTGCCTCAGATTATAACGCATGTTTAATTGACTCTGTTGTTTTGCTTACTGCATTAGCTAATAAGGGTCATCGTGCTTCCCCATCCAAGTTGCAGCTGTGCCTAGATCAGGTAATTTATTTGGGTTTTGTAATTAGACCTGGGGAGCGTTTACTCTCCCCTGATAGGGTGCGGGCAATCCAGGATTACCCACGTCCGACTACAAAAAAGCAGTTACGGGCTTTCCTGGGGGCTGCGGGGTTCTGTCGACCCTGGGTTGTGGCTTTCGGAGAATTGGTAAAACCGTTAGTTCAAGCTACTACAACACTGACCCTCGATCCTGTCTCCTGGACCCCGGAAATGGAAAATGCTTTTAAATCCGTCAAAAAGGCTCTGATCTCTGCGCCCGCCTTGGGATTCCCGGATTACGGTAAACCATTTTCTCTTTTCACTCATGAACGGCAGGGAGTGGCTAGCGGCGTCCTTTTGCAATATCTGGGGGGTCGCCCACGCCCCGTAGCCTATTATTCAGTACAACTGGACCCTGTGATTCAGGGCTCTGTCTCCTGTGTACGGTCTGTTGCTGCTGCTGCTGTCATGGTTGAACGGTCACGACCTATTGTTTTGGGGCACCCTTTGACTGTCTGGGTCCCTCATGAGGTTGAAATTCTTTTAAAACAGCATTCTACACAGGCATTGTCTCCACAGCGGGCCCATAAATATGAACTAATCCTGTTGGCTGCTGACAACGTTACTTTACGCCGCTGTAACATCCTCAATCCAGCCACAATGCTACCCCTCCCAGAGGACGGTACCCCTCACCATGTATGCATGGATGTCGTCGCGCAGAATGGTAAGCCCCGCCCGGATTTAGCGGACTCCCCTTTAGTAGAGCCCGATTTACTTCTTTTCACAGATGGGTCCTCGTACTATTTAAATGGCCACCGGGTCTCGGGCTATTCGGTTACCTCTCAGGCAGACGTTATCGAGGCTGCCCCCCTACCACCTTCCTTCAGCGCCCAGGGTGCAGAGTTACACGCGCTTACCAGGGCTTGCTTATTGTCTTCAGGAAAAACTGTTACCATTTATACAGACTCTAAGTATGCTTTTGGGGTTTGTCATTCTACAGGCCAGCTCTGGAAGCAACGAGGATTTTTAACCTCCTCAGGCACAAAAATCGCTAATGGCCCTCTAATCTCTGCCCTTTTGGAAGCTATTCAGGCCCCTCATCAGGTGGCGGTGGTTCATTGTTATGCGCACAGGCAGTCTAACAGTGTTGTATCTCAGGGCAATGCATTAGCTGATTCAGCCGCAAAGGCTGCAGCTCTACAGCCCCTTCTGGTTTCGGCTTCCCTCCCCCTGGATGTGTCCTTCCCACCTGCTGACTGGACACTGCTGTATGCTGACGTATCCTTGGAGGAGCTGCATGACTGGAAATGCTGGGAGGGATCTAAGGGCTCCGATAAGGTTTGGCGGATCGGGAACAAACCTATTCTCCCCAGTCGTTATCTACTCGCAGCTGCTCATTATTTTCATTCCCTGGGTCACGCTGGTATTCAGGGCACGGTGGCTGCCATACTAAAGTTCTGGGCAGCACCGCATGTTTATCCCGCGGTAAAGCGAGTTCTTGGCTCCTGCCCTACTTGCCTGGCCTTCTCTGCTAAGACTCGGCTCGATGCCAACTCAAAAGGGGGGAGACCCTGGGCAAACTTCCCGTTTCAGCGCTTGCAGATGGACTACGCAGAAATGCCTAAATGCTCAGGGTTTCACCACCTCCTTGTTATAGTGGACCAACTTTCCAGATGGCCTGAAGCAATACCAACCAGAAAGGCAGATGCAAGATCTGTGGTCAAGTTCTTAATGAAAGACATTGTACCCAGGTTTGGTGTCCCTGAAGTCATTGATTCAGATCGGGGCTCACACTTTACTGCAAAGATTTTGGAGGAACTGTACCGGTGCTTGGGGATTATTCGACAATTATTCGTACCACCCCCAGTCTGCAGGTCAGGTGGAGCGCATGAACCGAACAATAAAGACAATGGTAGCAAAGTTTTGTAAGGAAACTGGACTTAAGTGGCCAGAGGCCTTGCCTATAGTTTTATGGCATATAAGACGAACGCCACGCATGCCCCTAGGCCTGTCCCCATTTGAGGTACTGTTTGGGAGACCAGCTTTGGTCCCGGGAACTTATGTTCCTGTACATGCTAGCCTCTTGGATGGAGATGAAACTTTGGCCAGATATGTTGCTAGACTGCAAAAGGAGCTGACTGAAAACCAGTCTGAAGCTCAGTTGTTTCAAACCGCACCCTTAGGGTTACAAGTTCATTCCTTTAAACCAGGGGATTGGGTAATGGTAAAAAAGCTCCCCCGCACCGACCCCCTGGAACCTTGGTGGGAGGGGCCGTACCAGGTTCTGTTATGTACTTATTCTGCTTTAAAAGTTGCAGGTAAAGGTTCCTGGATTCACCATAGCTACGTCAAGTTGGCAACAGAACCCCCACTTGACCCTGGCAAGCCAGCAGACGAGCCACTTCACGAATGAACACTACAACCAACCCATGGACTGAGCTTTCCAGCTACTGGGACCTTCATAGCCCACCAGGACTTTTTGTGTTCCTGTTTATTGGACTTACATTGGGGGTAGTGTTTTTTGTATGGTACAGGGGAGGATGTCAACATTGGTATGGTTTGCCTGGGGGATCCTCTCCCTATTCCCAAGTCCAGTACAAGGATGGGAGGGCAATAGCTTTTTAAATTTAACCCGTGCTATCAAACAGGGTGTAAATCGAACGCAGTGTTGGATTTGTATTCATACCCCCACATATTTAGGTCAGGGCGTCCCGTTGGTAGGGGTACCTATCCCCCTTAATCGAACGCTCCAAACCAAGCTATGGGCAAACACTACATTTAACTGGAATGTTACAATTCAAATATGGTCTATTGATATGGTGGCCCAGGGTAATTATGCTTTATGTGTGTCACGACGTAAGGGCATAGAAAATACAGTTTTTGTAGGGAATTTTGTAGGGTGCAAGGACACCACCCAAATCAGCTCTGGTGCGGGAGACCCCTCTACCTACTCCAGAACCCCGTGGCCAGTCCCCGAGGGGTCTGGCTGGTATTGGTTATGCAATCACACAGCCTATAAGGTTCTCCCAGCAGGATGGTGTGGTACATGTACCTTAGGGGCTATAGTACCCGCCGTGACAGTACACCAGAACCTGACCCGGGGAGAGATCCGCAATCTAGTATGGAGGGACCGACGAAGTATTCCTTTAAACCCCCTTTCTTATCGGCCCAAAGGCTTTCGCTCCTTTGTGCGTTGGTTTCTGCCATGGTTGGGAGTAAGCGAGCTGGAAAAAGCTATAGTTAACATTTCAGCTGCTTTGGAACTAATGGCAAATGCTACTGCAGATGCTCTATCTGCCCTTCAAATTGAAGTCACCCAGCTATCCCAAACTACATTGCAAAACCGCCTAGCCCTGGATTATCTCCTTGCAAATCAGGGCGGGGTTTGTGCTCTGGTCAACTCAAGCTGTTGCGTATTTGTAAATCAGCATCATAGGGTGGAAACTGACATCCACATCCTCAAGCAACAGGCAGCCCTATTCCACCACATCAGCCTCGACACTACCAGCGCCGGATTCCAGGAGGTCTGGGACTGGCTCACCTCATGGCTACCAGATGTGGGGACTTGGGGACGGCGTATTTTGTATTTACTTTTTTTAACTGTTATTGTTTTTGCGTTATTTTTTGTATGCCTACAATGCTGCAGTATGTGCTGTCGGCAATTGCTAACCCTGCAGCGCGGTTACTCAGCCCCAATATAGCTTACTGACGTACAAAAAAAAAGGGAGGACTGTTAAGGAAAAGTTAGCACATGTGACTCCATTTTGGTTTGGGGCCCACCATTGTTTAAATGCCAGCACATCATACATCAGGAGGAGTAATCCTTAGATATTGAATCCCTGTGAAAATCCTCCTCCTTGTCTCCAGCCTGCCTTGTCTCCCAGTATCTGGTTTCTGTCAGTCTTTAACTCCCGGTTTCTTGGCCTTGATGTGAGGCCTCCCATCCTGATAATAAAAGTTACTGATGCATGGCTTTAGGACCATGCTGTGTAATTAACATACTGGTATAGCACGAGGAATGCACCAAGCAGGGATAGGTGGTAGATAAAACAAGGGTTTGTTTATTGGCTAAGGTTTCCGATGCACGAGGGCAACATGCTTTGCTAAAAGGTATATAACCTTTGTATAATCTGCATTCAGGGTCCCCTCCTGGCTAGCAGGGGGGCACCACGCTCGAGCGTAATAAACTTAGTGTCTTTTGGGAACTCTGCAGTTGTGGACTTTGTTTCTGTGCCTCAGCCTAGATTCGAACAGTGCGTGACCTATCAGGTATAATTCGCAGCACTGGTGTGCGTGTCCTATCAGGTATAATTCGCAGCATTTGTGTGCGTGTCCTACCAGGTGTAATTCGTAGCACTTGTGTGCGTGTCCTACCAGGTGTAATTCGTAGCACTTGTGTGCGTGTCCTACCAGGTGTAATTCGTAACAGATGTAAGAATGTCCTTTGAGAAGCCAGCTGTCAAGGTAGAGGAAGATGATTACTTCCCATTGGTGAAGCTGAGTGGTGACTACCAACACAACTTTTGTATACACCAGGGGGCAGTAGAGAGACTGAAAGAAAAGACTTGATATTGATAATGGTCCTGACCTATGACAAAGCATAGGGGTCTCTTGTGAGAAGGATGTAATGCAACTTGGAAGTACGTGTCCTGAAGGCACAGAGTCGTGAAATAGTCTCCCAGATCCAGAGATGGAATTATATCTGTGAGTGTTACAGTCTTGAATTTCTGTATGTGGACAAAGGTATTCAGCATCCTGACATCTAGAATTGGCCCTCACCTACTCTTCTTTTTGGGAACCAGGAAGTACGTGGGAGTAAAATCCAGTGTCTTTGTATTGACTATGAACTGGTTCCACAGGCCCTAAGTGGAGCAGGGGCGTAGCTACGGATGGGCCTGTCTGGGCTATGGTCCACTCACTTAGCATCCAGGCCTATCACCCATTCCTGGCTCTGCTCCAGTCCCATTGCTAAACCCGCTGAGACCTGGAGGATGCCGCATGCTGGGTGTACATGCCCCCAGCCCGACTGGAAGGGGAGGGACAGCAGCAGCACAGCAGCAGAGCACCTGGTGAGTGCACCCCCAGTAGGCAGAGGGCAGGCGGGGCTCATTAAAAAACATAGGTCTACTGGGAGGGCCTCAGGGAGCTGGGCCTGGTGTGGGGCAGTGTGATGGGGATGGGTGCCGGGCACTGTTCCCTCTAAGCTGTGTGCATGTGCACACAGATCCTAAACCCCGCGCGCACAGTGAAACACCACACACATAAAAATTTGCACAGAAGAAATTTTTTGCGCACATGGCCTATCAAAAATTAGAGGGAACATTAGTGCCGGGAACCGTGCATGCTAGAGAGCAGCATCTCCTCACGGAACTGGGTGGGCACACGGAGCCCATCACCCCCTGCAAGGCTGGCTAGACTGGAGGGGGTGGGTGGAGGTGGGCCCCCTAATCCCTCCTGTCCCCCTCCCCCTGTGATTGCCTGCCCGCCCACCCAAAGTAGGGGCCCACCCAAATGTCCCATGCTAGCTATGCGACTAAAGTGGAGCAGGGAGAGAACATCTGGTCTCAGGAGAGGCTCATGAGATGGGTCCCTGAAAAGGGATGAGAAAGAAGGATGGGAGGTAAGAATGAAAATGAATGAAGTAGCCCTATGTTATAGCCTCAAATACCCATCTATCAGAGGTAACCTGCTCCTATGAGGTAAAGGAATGGGAGATGATGGGAGGGGCAGGATGAAACAGCATCAAATCTAGATATTGGGAGTGTTTGTGGCCCTCAACCGAGGCATCAACATGAGTAGAGGAAGGCTACTGTTTTGATCCAGGTACATTGATGGAGAACTTTTCCCTGTGCATTATAGGTTACTTTTTAGGTAGCTCCAGCACCCTATGGTAGGTGGGAAAGTGGGCTGGGAGCGCTCTCTGAGCTGGCTAAGACTGACTAAATCTCCTCTTACTTGCACGTGTATATGTGTTCAGCAAATGCAGGGTTGCCCTAGCATCTTTCAGTGAACGTAGGGAGTTATTGGTCGATTCACTGAATAATTTGAGACCATCAAAGGGTAGGTCTTCTATGGTTTGCTGGATATCATGTGGAAATCCTCAGGACTGCAGCCATGAGGCTCAATGCATGACTACAGTTGTGAGATGGAGTGGGTTGCTGAGTCAGCACTATTGAGCGAAGCTTGCAAAGTTGTCCTTGCAAGAAGCTGTCCCTCTGTGGTGAGGGATTAAAATAATCCCCACTGCTCTTGTGGGAGCTGTTCAATAAAGGAATTAGATTCTGAATAGTGAATGTGGTTATATTTTGCCAAAATCACCTGGTAATTAGCAATTCTGAACTGGAGGGTGGCAGATGAGTAACTTTTGTAAGCAAAGACATCTAAGAATTTTTGGCTTTTATCATGTGGTTTAGCTTTGGAATGGTGTTGTTTGCTGAGTTCCTTTACTGAATCCACAACTAAGGAGTTAGGGGCAGGAAACTGCAAGCACTATGACTGCTCTGTCTCCGGCCAGGGCAGTTGAGAAGGAACTGAGGGTGGTTCATCCATAGCAGTCCTACATAACATTGGTATGGGTCATGAGGATAGCAAGGTATAGTATATATACCAATGATTTAACTGGGAATTGGTCCTGCTTCGAGCAGGGGGTTGGACTAGATGACCTTCTGGGGTCCCTTCCAACCCTGATATTCTATGATTCTATGATTCAAGGGTGCATGTGCTTACCAAATGAGCACTGCTGCCAAAAATCTCCAGTTGAAAGTACTGTACATGCACACCGCAATTGGTACACCCATAGGGACGCGACTCAAAGAAGTATATTAATATGGAACACGTTACTAATAGGGAAATAGTGCAGGGATGCCCTTCAATTTTGCCTCACCTCTGAAACAGCAAGAAAAATGATACCCTCACTCTGTTTCCCCTCTGCATTAGACTACAGAGAACTTAAAAAACAGGGTGGGGGGTTAGTTTGGATAGCAAAGGACACTGAGGTTCAAGGCAGTCAGTCAGCCCATTGCTAGTTTACATTCTGACTCAGAAGGAAGAAAGCTGCACAGGACTGTAGTTTCTGCCAGAAATAAAAAATTGTTACAATAACTTTTCCCTTGGGTTATATTTGATCTTCTAGATGTTCTGCAAATCCCTAATCTTAGTTTGGGCAAAATACATCATATTTTAATACACTATATCTCAAGGTTTTAGAGGTTTTTTTTTGGTTAACAGGCTAGCAGAGCAGGGACCTCAAGTAAAACAGAACAGTTATTCAAGGTGAAACGATGCTTGAGGACAGCACCACAGCTCAGAAAAAACAACAACAAAACAATTGCACTGTCAGCTGCACGACAAATCTGTGCTGCTGCCTACATCTCCTCTCAAGGAGCAAAAAGCATTTGTAACTATGGAGCCTGCATATGCACATCCAATTAGCCTTACAAACTCCCGATGAATGTGAAATTTGTGATTACTGCTATTGTTCAGATCTTAATAAAATGTTATGGAAATGGAAAGACATTTTAATTGCTGCAACTGTGATTTCATTCACACTCTCCATCTTCTTCCAGACATTGTTTTTCACTCGCAGCACTATAACCATTTGTTTCCTTTAACAAGTCAAAATTTGAAAATCCAGATCACCGTTGAAGGAGTATCTTAAAGAGGCAATAAAGAAACATGCTTATGGTTAGGGCCCTACCAAATCCATGGCCATGAAAAACACGTCATGGACTGTGAAATCTGGTCTTCCCCATGAAATCTGGTCTTGTGTGCGCTTTTACCCTATACCATAC